>NC_090938.1:586754840-589254840 GCF_040938575.1 Ambystoma mexicanum | reverse complement strand
CTACCCTGGGCTTTTTGCTCACTTTATTATGGGGAGACAGTCAGTACTGGGAGACTTTGTTTCACTTAGTCCTTGCATATTTTGCAACTTTTCTGCAACATGTTGCAAGTGCACAATGTACCTTACAGTACAGTGCACTTGGGTCTTCTTGTAATTTCTAAAGGCCATAGATACTCTCGAAGGATTTTTTAAGGAGAAGTGCAGGTGTGCCTTGGACAGGGCTAGTGGCAGCTTATCATTTTATATATTTTTAACTCTTTCCTGCCAAGTAAACTGCAGTTACCATGTTTGGCACAAACAGGTAGCCTGGCTCCAAAATGGCCATGCCACAAGGTTCTTTGTCCTGTCCTTTGGCCATCTTGCCCTTTCACCTTCCCCAGGTCGAGTCGACCCGGGTCAGTCCTTATTTTGGCATGCAATGTCCTGCGAAAGGCAAAGCTTTCGTGGGCTTCTGCATCCCTTGTGTGTGTTCTTCCAGGATGTGGGCTGGACTGTCTTGTTCCAATACACATCCTGGATGCCAGAGAGTCTGGTGTGCTGTGACTGCCTGGGACCACCGTGGTCCATGATTGGTCCACATATTGTATGCCTGTATGTGAGCAGATCTCCCATTGAGTCCTCTTTGTTTTTGGCACAAAGAAGATTTTGGATAAGAGAAGGCTCCAAACACCCATAGCAGGTCAATCTCTGGAGTTCTCACTGAACACAGGATAGGATCCAAGTATCCTGAAACTAAGAAGCCGAGTCAAGGAACCGCTGGTGACCCGCTGGAAGGTTTGGCACCCTGAGCCTGCTGTCGTCCCGCCGGACGCCTCTGCATCTGGTCCTCCTAGAAGGTATGCCAAGATGCTTCAACCCATTGGAATAGTGGGACCAACTATTCTCAGCACCTTCAACAAACCCTGCAAGTAAACCTTCTTGGAAGTGTCCCTGGGCCAACAAGTGGGCTGACAATCTTGCGCAGGACCCTTGCTCTGAATCCGTCACTATTTAAAGGAGGCCCTTCAAACTTGGTACATTGTAAGCTCTATGTTTACGGCACTCTCACACCGAATTCCGTACACTTTGTGTTGCCAGGTCTGGAGTAAAGAGAGAGATCCCGAACCGGTGTACACGCAGTTACCGTGTCGCCTAGCCATGATGATGAACTTTGCAAACCCATTGCAGCTGTGTTTCTCTGTGCCTTGAAGCCTTCTACAGTAGAACTAGCCCGATCCATCCACCAGGAGCAGGGAAGTCATTACTGTCCCATTTGGGAATCAGCTGTGTAACTTTGTCGCTGAAAGCCACAGAGCTGTGAGATTGCTGCATTTGAACCTGCAACCGAAGTGAACTCGACTGCCGAAGTTTGGTCCGGAGTGCGCTGGGGGTCAGTGAGTAATTGCAACCCTAACCGGTGGCCCCTAGTTCATCCACCCATTTTAACGCATGAATGGCCCCTGTGTGCCCCTCTCCTTTCCACTGCTAGTGCGAACTAGCAACCTATTCCCAATTCTTGGAACCTGCTCTGCCTTGTTGGGGAGACCCTCCACTAATAGTCCGAACTTATTCTGCATCACCTCACCCACCTTCCTGAGCTGCTACAGACCCTTCAAAAGACCACGTTTTGCCTATCTGCATTACCGCATGTGCCAGCATTGCAAGTACATTTGAGCAATAGGCTCCTCTGTTCTTAGGGCCTGGACTGCCTTTCAGTTAGGAGTGTGTTTGTCGCAGAACTGCCTAAAGACTCTTTGCACTACTTGCTTCCTTTCCTTTTCCAGGTTGTGGACCCATTTCATGCATTAACCCTTTAGGCCACTTTGCTCTAGTATATATGTATTTTAGGAGGATTGTATTGGTTTAAAAGTGTTACTGTTAATAACTATTTTGTTGAAACTCAAAGGCCTTGACATTAATGTATTTGTATTTTTAATATATCTACACCTGAATGGGAGTGATTTGTAAGTGTCCTTTACTCTGTGTGCACATTGAGGTCTTTCAGTCACCCTCACCCATCCTTAGACCTAGTATTGACCGCCACCAATGCTACCTTGATTGGTCTGGCTTATCCAGAAGGTTACCCTGTTCCAAGAAACTAGGATGGCCTTCTGAACCTCTGCTCACCAGGTCAGAGTTCAGCAATCCATCTTAACAGATACGAAGAATCAACTTAGCTCCTTTTAAGGAGCACCAAGCCTCCCCCTCACCTCTGACTAGTCTGACTCTGTTTAACAATTTTATGCATAGGCCCTGCTCCACTCCAACCCTCATGGGTAACTGTCTAACCAAGATTGACATACGTTTCTGCCTGTTTCTCTAATCTCAAACACCCAGTGCCCGATGTTCATTTACAATTGTTACTTTTATTGCTGCTCTATAACGAAATATAACCAGGTATTTCACAGGTAACCGTATTCTTAAGTCAAGCGCCCAGCTTTATAAATGTAATAACTAAATAAATATAGAGTAAACACACTTGTTACTTGGATTACAAGGACAAACTGTAGCTCGAAGTTCGTGCATAAGGACCATCATCATTCACAACCCGGATCTTGTGAGGCAGGCTGCCCTGAAGTCATGCAGCTCAGTAACGCATAGTGTTGGTGCATGTTATTCGGCAACGTATTCCAAGCAACATGCGTTTTCTCTGCAACATCAGTTCTCCACCACAGTTGGCATAACCTCACAACAATGACAGGTACACTAGCTGGAAACATCGTCCATGTGACTGTGTTCAGGCTCCACAGCTTGATCGAAACGACTTTCATCTGATTCCCCGTTGGCTTGGCTTCTTTCGCTTTTAAGCATTTTCTCTTCTGAATATTAAGGCTCGTAAAAGGAAGGGCTGATTTGTTGCCATAGTTCCCAAATATTGAAGTAGTACAAAATCAAAAGTGAGAAAAATACAGGTGTTCTTGTTTGTATACAGTAACAAAATGAGGTTTAACGTTAAAATTCAATGTTAAAGAAAAACAAGAGAAGAAACAGCCATGTTACAAAAAAACATTGTACAAAGACAAGATTAATAGGCTCGAACTTTAAACGTTTTCAAAGACACATGTAAAGAACATGAAACATCACAAAAGTGTATTAAGGTGGAAGAAATATACAACACATGTCAAATAAACAAAATAAACATTTATCCAAAAAGAGTTTTTGGGTGAAAAACAGAATCCCCATAAACATACAAACCATCACATGTGTAGAACAAATACTCAATACATAAATACAAGAGATCACATAAAGTACATATACAAATTCATAAAACAAAACACAATCTCTTCAAATTGAAGTACATATAGCAACAGGAGTGCAAACATTTGAATCTTAGAGTGCAAAATCAAGGACTCATGGTTTGGACTCAAACAACCCACGATTTATATGAAAGTTGTATCATTTGATGTTATAATGAACAAATCAATCAAATCAAAATAACAGTCAACCAGTCTACTAGAAGAGACAATGGGTTAATATTTGTCTTGTATGACCAGCTCATGAAGGGGTTTCTCCTGATCTTCCCTAATCTAGTTTCAACCATATTCCATAATTGGGCTGGTTTTCCTCAGGACTTGATCCTTTTTTTCCTCAAAAATCCTTCCTTTTCTTATTCAAGAGACTGACTATCTATGTCATCCTACAATTCAAAACTTGTGAAATGACCTATGTGTTTTAGGAATTCTAACTGGTTACAATAATACAAACTGTTTTTGTGTACTCACTAATCCAAAGCTATCCGGAAATATTGTGCCTTTTTTAACCATTAAGAGACCTACAAAAAACAGTAATAATGCATGACATTTGCTAATACAAAAGAACCTTTGGTTCATCTAAAATATTGCCATTTGTCTGTGTCAAAAGAGCCATAGTAGAAAATAATTATAAAAATGAAAAATAAAATTAGAAAAGCACTTACAGTGGTTTGTGTCTCATTTATTCTCCCCATAATGCACATTTTAAATTCCCAGTTCTCCAAACCCCAGCGAAAATGTACATTGTGTAAGAGTCTTCGGAAGCAACCTTGAGTCAGCTACCAAGACCCAGGATCTGATGTGAGTATAGAATAATTGTGCAGTGTTTGCTGAATGTCGAGAGAAAAATTCCTGTAAGAAAAACAAAGGGTGTTTCTAATCACTCTTATTATAATACATAACACGCTTACATGTTCCCATTTTAGGGATGGTGCACTGAGAACTTCTCACTGAAAGGAAAGGGACGGGTTTGGCCGGCGTGCGGGAAAGGGCATATGTATCAGTGCACAGCCTGTGTTGCTCGCAGCAGCATATAGCGTGTGGAGCAAAAAGCAGGATATGGCTGTCTCTGTGTGTCTGGACTAGAGGTTGCTAAGATACCAAAAAGAAGCTCCTATAATCACATAATTTGAAATGATCACATTAATTTGAAATTGCATTAGAAACAGAAGACAGACTCTAGGTATATGCAATGCCTATTGCAATGCCTATTGCGTGTAATATGAAACCAAGGACTGGCTTGTAGTTGCTAGGTAAACAAGTGGGACGCTCTCAAGACAGCATCATCGCTAGAACCACAAGGCGAGCTATCTGAATTACTGCGTAAGGTCACTTAAACTTATGGCGTTAGATCAACAGATAAGATTAGCACAAGATGGCAGTACCCGACCCGTTGTTTTCGCATGTGTAAATGTGAGTAAAAGATGCATTGGAATTCTTTGTAAGATTGATCAATATCTGCTCAAAAATTCATGCTCAATCGATTGGGCCAATAACATTTCTGCGTGAACTTCCCCTTCAAATGCAACTCAATGCCTTTTTTTCAAAAGATTCTTATTTCAATGGATTGGGTTTTCATGAATATCAATTTTCTGTATGTATACACGTATTGTTTTAAGTAATACTCCTATCTTCAATATTGATTAATCGTTTGAGGGGGCTATATCCCATTTTTGCCTCCTACTTAATCTCTTCCACCCCATTTAATTGTCGGTCCTTTAATGGTTTATGTCTTTATGTGTTCCATTTGTAAGACCGTTCCCCCTCACTGGTTATTACTGTTTAATTATACATTTCAGTGAAATGTACTTTAACTGAATTGTTTTTCATTGGGATCCAGTTCATTGAAATTCATTTTAATTAAATATGTAATGTGTGATAATAGGACATGCTGCAGATACCCATTAACTGAATAAGAAAATCCCTCAATGTTCATCAATTGGTCTGGGTAAAATAGAAGACTTTCTTACTTGGTGTTCAAAAACCAATAAGCAAACTGCAGTGAAAAACGCAGACACAATGTTTCCACTTTTATTATCAATAAGTGTGCTGTGAAATGCTATGCACTTTGCGAGAGTACTGTGCAAACCGTGTGCGCCATTCCACTTAAGTAAGGCCCATAGGACGTGGAATTATATAAAGGAAAACCAGAGCATAGTACACCAACACATATTTGGGTACACATTAGGGTGTGCAATGTTTCATTTAAATAATAATTTAGCATTTACATTAGCACTACGAACCCTCAGGTATCTGAGGGCTGCTTATTATTACCCACGGTGTGTGGTGCTCATTTATCGAGCTCGGAAGGATGGAAGGCTGAGTTTGGCCCCGCCGAGATTCGAACCTGCGTCAGCCGGCTCTGTACTGATGTCAAAGCGAGCGCTCTACTCGCTGTGCCACTGGACACTGTAAGAAGCGTCATGTTCCTAAGTGAACTATAGAAGCAAAACCACTATTGGATTGGCAGACTGCACCATCTCATCCAATTCTACAACTAAAAACAATGTTTTCCAGCTAATAAACAGATTCACACTCCAAAATCCCAATCTGTGGTGTGCCACTGCCATGTCAAATAAAGGCACATAGGGAAGAACAAGATGGCCGACTGTTTTCATTTACCCATTACCCATGTACCAGTTCCAATGCTGCTTCATTTTAGGACAGACAGCAAGGGACTGGTGGTGACCTTAAACGAACACTGCAGGCTCGCAGTAAATAGAGTGGAAGCAAGTGAAAGGGCTAGCTATGGATTTTCTGAAGAATTGATTTTGTTCCGCACAGAGCTGTGGACTTAATTGATAGTTTTGCCAGCTGTAGAGAAAACACGAGGGATAAAATTAGAGCACTGTCGTGTGTGTGTGTGTACTCTCCCAATAATAGCTGGGAAATTGCAGCTTATCAGACATCAGGCAGTCTGGTGCTTGTTACAAAGAAGGACATAGAACGAATCCCAACAAGCGTTGTCAGTACCGATAGATGTGCCTTTTGTGTAGAAATTGCATTTTTATCAGACACACATTCGCCATTTGCCAGCTATTGTCATTATATAGAAACCTCCTTTCTAGCCATTTTCAAGCTAGGTGGAAGAATGAAAAAGCGACTTCAAGCCATAGCACCTCTATGCTACAAGGGCCACCCGGCTCTCCCCCAGCCTAGGGGAGCATGCCCTTCGCTCCTTTTGGTTCTGTGTACATTCTTTTGAAACACACTACTTTGCATCAAGAAGGAAGTATACAGCATTCAATGTTTAGAATGCAGCACTTAGTCAAGTTGATCCGTCAGAGTGCCACCTACATGACAACCATTGGTGACCAATAAGCCAAAACTAAAAACTGCCATAGGCTCTAGTCTTTCCTTGCCCCTCTAGCTAGTGCTACTGAATACATTTTTGTTTGGTCATATTTAAGAACCTGACAATTTTCGGCATAGAAAAAAACATTCAGTCAGTTAAAATTGATGACCCCAGCAAAGCACTGCCATTTATATTCAAAAAAGGGAACATAAGGTGTCCCTAATTTATGAAGTATTAGTTAAACGAGCTGTCCAGAATGCCAGCTAGTTGAAATGAAACTAAATTGATAAAAACGATTCTGCCAGTGGAACACACAGGCAGTTGTTCTGCTTGCTGAACGGACGATTCGGAATCAGCAGTCTTGGCTTTTCAGTACTCACCACTACTTCATGGACCTCACTCACAGCTCAACCAAGTACATGGGAGATAACAGTTCAGAAGGGCACTGAACAGCTTTCTGTTCCCTACTTACAGCATCTGGATGCATCTTGGTTGGCTCTAAGTTGTAGTTAACTACTCCTAGGAAGCTGCCTGTTCGGTGTCATGGCACTCGATATAAGCCCATAATATAACAAGGTGAAAGCACCTTAAAGTGGAGCTATTCCAAGAGAGCTTTCTGTCAGGGGTGTTGCTAGGGTCTGGAAAAGATCCGGGGACTACGCTAATTTCGGGACTGTCTGGACTCGGGCTAGCTACAACCAAAAGACCTAGGGCTATAGCCCCACTTGGCCACCACTAGCGACCCCTCTGCTTTCGACTGTGCTTGAGGTTCTAAAGGAGCTCTCTGGTTGGTAGAGAACGGATGGTGAGGGCTGGGAGTCCGCTGTACAGGAAGCAGCCTTCAGAGGCAGGCAAACATAGCGTCTGCATTGTTGAGATGGATGCTGCTCTGTTTACAAATTGAGAGATTTCCTAACACGCCGGTGCCTCTGGGAAATGTGTAGGGCTAGGACGGGCCAGTCACACGTGATGTGCATACATGCAAACTGCTGAAGTACAACTGGCTCACTAGCAAGGGTGCTCAGTACGCGGGTGTTCCGGGGCCCGAGCCCCCCAGAAAAGGCCATCTACATACCGGGAAAGGTCATTCTGAAACTTTCAATGGGAATTTTATTTTTGTTGGGTGCCGCCCTCCTCCCGACCCCGGAGAACCAGAAGTCGGTGCCCCTGCTCAGTAGACATATTGGGAACTCTTGAAAATTCATTACCCTGTTGCTAGAGCAAGCCTTGTATTATTGGGGTCAGTAACTCAAGCCCTTAGTAATAAATGTATGTGTCACTTGTGTGGGGTGCATGTCATGTTTGTTTGAGTGACAGATGATATGCAAAGAACATCTGAGGATTCAACAGTTGTTTAAGAAGCTGCAAAATGAGGGCTTACATTTTAGTTATGGCTATTAGGTGGAGCTTTAAGGGCTGCCTATAAGCTGAAACTATTTTAATGGTAAGTGAATAAAGAAGAGACATGGGATATGTGGAGGTTGCCCCTATGTCCATCAGGACCAGCTCCAGGATTTTTTATCTGTGTGGGCCAGGTTTGTGATCAGGGGTCCACACTTTCAATGTGTGTGGGTGTAGGAGTACCTAAAAAAAGGGCCGCCATTGAGCTAGATTTCTCAGACCTGTGTTCTGGCAGAAAAGTCTTCCTGGATCTGGAAAAATACATTTGCACCCTTGAATTGGTTTAGTCTGTTAGACTGTGTTATAAGGTGCAGAAGCCTGGATTCAACCTCAGGTTGTTAGGACCAGGGTTGACACATTTACCTGCAAGACTACCACAATGTCTGATTAAGATGCTTATTAGAATTGCACTCTGTGGCACATTTATGGCAAAGGGATTCTAGTGTAAGGCTGACCGATGGTCCCAGGTAGGTGGGCATGGGTGTGGAGCTTATGATGGGAATAGTTCATGGCTGTCATGAGTGCAACAAACGTTACATGTTTTTTAAATTGTCTTTTTCTCCCATTGTAGCTGTGTGTTTAGGGGTCTGACTGGCTGGAAAACAGCCTATTCACCTCACCAGGTTTTGCTGACATGAGGTGATTTGCCCAGGTTCACTCAATTTATTAAAATGGGAAACCCACTGTTGGCTTAGGTATGCCAGTGGTCTGGGGGTTACTATGAGCGTACCCGTTCAGCTCACAGGGCCCAACATCCCTCCCCAAGTTAACAAATGTGGGACTCAGCCAAGGGCAAGTTAGAAGTATCATTTATTACACAAACCGACAGGGATCATACAGGACATTCGAATGTTCCCAGGATCACCACTCCCGGGCCTGTGTCCGGCCATTGTGTTGCACTCCTGCATCAGAGCATGGAACATTCCTCAATAAAACCTATGGGTCCTTCTGCTTGGGTGATTGGAGTGGTATCCCTTATGGATGTTGGTTGGTCCTCACATGTCAGTTGTCTGGCCTGCCCCTTCCCCAAGAAACTATCTATTACATTGTTGCAGGGTCGCAGCATTACCATTGGCCCTTGCCCTCTGCCATCCACCCCAGTAATTATATTCCCTGGTTGGCTAGAGCTGATCTCCCAGACCTGGGACCCAACTCTGTTCTCAGCACTCTGTGCACCTTCTCAAGGTGGTAGGAATGACTGTGTGTTCCCACTACGTCACTGTTAGCAGTACCACTTTTGCCTGTAAGAGTGCCCTGAGCATTGCAACGTTGTTAACGATTCCATGTTTCACAATATGTTTGTGTTGCTGAGAACCGTCCGTCTTCCCACCGCAGGTGAATCACCATTGTCTAGCTCGGCTGCATCACGTGGTTGAGGACCATGGAATCAAGCTCTTCTAGCCTGTAATTTATGAGGATTTATTCTGTTTTTCTGCAGATGGCCCCTTGTCATTTTAGGTTTGGAATGTGCTGCTTGTCTCTGACATTGGCTGTGAACCATGGCCTGCTGTGCTGTGCAACCTGTTTCTGCTTTCCTTCGTCTTTTCGTTCTGCGGCTTGTGGCCAATGTAATCCTCATTATATTTATATTATGATTTCTACCTATCTATACCATGCTATGTTTCCCATAGGTTAGTCATATTTGGTCCTCCCCGGCTCCTTATGTGATCCTGCAGTTCCACAGGGTTAGTTGCCATAAGCATCTGCAAGCTTGGTCTGCATCTCTTTGTTTGCCTTGCGTTCAGCGTTTCTGCACTTAGCTAATGAGAAAAACAATAAAAGCGTTTGACAGTATGTATATGTATATGTATGTGTATCTGTTCTCTATCTACAGATCTGAGTAAGCATGTTATTTGTGTGCGCGCGTGTATGTTTGTTTACCTTTGTGCATGGCTGAGATTGTACTTTGTGATTAACGTAGCTATGTCATGTGTCACTAATGACGTCAGCACATTCATTTTCTAAACATTAGTCAAAGTCATTGATCGAGGCATTTGGGTCAATGACCATTGTTGTCCAAAAATACATTTGCTGGGTAAGGTTTGAATGGCTGTCTAAGAGGGCATCTGTCAGCATATGTGGATGTCACTGGCCCTCCTGGGAGCTGTCCAAATAGTGAGTTGATTTATGCATGTCTAACTCTTTGGGCCGTCATGTTCATGGGGGTGAGGAGGGGCATTCCAGGGACCCTCTCTTCATTGCTCTTTCCTTCCATTCCCTCATCCCTTCCAAAATCAGAGGCTCTCCATTATCCCTAACACAGTCTTCTGTTCTCTTCTTCCATTTTCTCCTTTATTTCCTTTCATAGGCTCCCTCACTATTCTGATCTTCCATTCGCTACCACTTCATCTTCCATACGCTCCCACATCTCCATAAGGAAAACTATTGTAAAAAAATGAGAAATTAAAGCTGTATACAGCAGAGCCCTTAACAAGAGTCTGCAAGATTCATCCCAATTAATCATGCCATAAGACAAATGTTATGTACCTGTTTTAAACATAATGCTTTAATTGAGATTTAAAAAAAACTGTACAGCAAAAGAGAAGCAGACAAACTAGTGTGGCAATATCAATTTACCTATATTCCCATCTGCTCTCCCCTTTCTATTCTATCCCCTCCCCCTTCACCTTTCACACCCTGTCACCTGCCATCAGCTCCCCCTGACTGCCATTTCCATTTACATCCACTCTCACGTACCCCGCCCTGTGCCCACCATGTCTTCTTGGTCTGGCTGGGGAGAATTGAGGATGATGCCACCTCCTCCCCTGCAGGGGCTGAGCAACGAGGCCTGCAGTTCTTCTTCCATTTAAGATGGTGTGCGCTCAACAATAACTCCCTGAATACTGTGGCTACTCCAAGCAGGCCATGGAGCAGGTGCTTCTGATCCAGCCAATTTGTTGTGAAAGACAGCCTCCCTCCTCCTAGATAAATATTGAAGCAAGGAATAGGATATTGGTTTCTCACAAAATGACATTTTGAAACACATTTTATTTTTTGTTGCAGTTTTGCAGCACATTTTTATTGAGTTGAGGTTGTGTGGGAATGCTAGCATGAAGGAGAGTGTGGGATAGGGAGGTAGACAGTGCAGGTTGAGGGGTTTCTGGCCTCCTGGTACTGCTCCCAGTTGGATGTGGCAGGGAAAAGGGGGCGCGGCTCCCCTGCCACCCATATACATATTTGTCTGGTACATACTGCTTATGGTAATGAACGCAAAGATCAAATTTAAAATGCTGAATGCACGTTTAGTGTGCATTCGGCATGGTAGATTAGATCTTTTGCTCATATTACCGAACAGGCCAGCGGGTGTTGCAAGGGTGTCCCCTGCTCCCCCAGTTCGGTATTATGGGCTGGGCGGGCAAAATCCCAAAATATCAAATTACAAAATACAGGCAAGTGGGCTCCGTAATTTAGTAAGTCGATCTTTTGGGATACTTTTTTTTAATGTACATCCCCTGTTTATAATATGCAGTTGTCCATGTTGACTTCTTATTTTAATGTTTATGTGTGTGTGTGTGTGTGTGTGTGCGTGCGTGCGTGCGTGCGTGCGTGCGTGTGTGTGACTGCTTGGTGGGCCCTGACACCTGCTCTGCCCATCTATTAAACCACGAGTAGGGATTATTTTGAATAGCTCATACTGCAAACGGAATCACTTCTAGGGGCTCCTAAATTTTACAGAAAACACACAGTGAGATTGGATGATTTGCCCAGTATTACACATTTTTAAATAATACAATTCTGAGTCTTTGCACACAAATAACGTTTTCTAAAGAATTTTAAATGGTACTCATTCCCCACTTACTATAGCTGCTATTCTGTATATAAAAGAAGCTTTAATTGATAGACATGATTTATAGGAAAATAATGTTATTGGTGTGAATTTTATACTTTTATACCAATGATTGTAGACCAGGAAAATGAAATGTTTGTTTATTATTGTACGTTTCTGTATTAGATTTTTCTCTTTACTTATCTTTTCAATTTATTGTAAATGTTTGTAATAAACCATAAACAGTAAAACAAAACTCAATTTGATACTAATTACTTCAAAAATGGACATACTGGAAAAGTAAATATCAAAACATAGCCAAAATTGCCTTTTCTCTTCACTTTTAAACTGCGTGTCTTGAAATCGCACCCACACTTAACGATTTCTACTTGCTTTTACCAATAAAGCTACAATCATAAGTGGTGTTTTTCCAAGACCTGTGAAGTGGGAAAAGTGGCAGTAAAATGATTTGATTGTAGCTTTATTTTCCCCATCCTGAATGGAAGCCTACAAGCTCCAGAATAAAAATTAATGAGAACTTGCAAAAAATCTCACACAGATGCAAAGTGAAATGAAATGCATTACAAAGTCATTGCTTCACACAGCTTGTACTGAACCCCATAATGTCTAATCACCCAAGAGTCATACTTAAATAGCTTATTAAAAGCTTATTTGTTGGCCAGTATTTGGTCCAATCAGCGTGACCATCAGGCAGAAGCAGGCCCAACAACCAAAGGCCTAACACACAAACACACAAGGCTAAGCCCTGTCTGCGCCTGTCCGTGCTGATGTGCCCGTTTGCCCCGTCCCCCTCGCTGCCCCTTCGGTAAGTGGCCACATATTACTCACAAACTGCTCAACATGCTCAAAGAGTCGCCAGCTACTCCTCTACTCTGAGCGCCGGTATGCGAGGCCCTGTATCTATGTTACTCCTCATCCTAGCGCTACACCATAAGTTCCGGAACACTTGTGCCAAGCCCCAAGCCACTCTATGAACACATAACGAGACTTGCATCACTTGCACCACCCACCCCAACATGGTGCGTGGCTATTTGCACAGAGCAGCTCCTCCCTGAGCTTTTGATCAATCCTGTACCATTAACACCCTGACCCTGCACTACCTCTCGCCGAGTCACACCCTCTTTGCGACTCCATCCTCGTTTCAATGCCCTAGGCCACCCGACCCACCTAGTACTTTTTGCTACAGTTGCTTTGAATGATGTGCTCCATACCTGCTGCCATAGACATATGGAATTGTCTGCCATGCACTTGCTGCTACAGGTGCTTTGAATTATATGCTCCATACCTTCTGTCATAGACATACAGAATTGTTTGCCCTTTACCGAATGCTACAGATATATTGAACTCACTGCCACGCACTCACTATCATAGACGTATTGAGCTCGTCACAGCCTCGACCAGGCATTTACCCTGTAATATGTCTTATTTTGTTGCTCCGACTGCCCCTACGAGCCATTCTTATTCTTCCCACGCAGTATATTTGACGTTTTATGCATGCGTGAAGTTCGCTCTGCCCCGACCAAGTGACTTCTAAATTCATTGCTGAGGCTGCTACTTGCACCTGGTATATTGAGATCCCACCCAATCCATATACATCCATGTGGAGGGATCAGCACCAAATTGCCTAGGAGTGTGACGTGACTACACGGCTGCACGAGCACCACTATAGTACCCCGTACTCTTGCATCACATGATGGCCAACTCAATACTCAACCTTATTAGCAGGTCATCCACCTTGCAGGGCCTTTGATCCGTCCGTGCCCTAAGTCCACACTGTGCAAACCATTCACTCTCTAAGCCATCAACCATTGCCCCAACATCCAACCTCAACCAACCACTTTCAGAAACATAAACCTGGCATCCAGAACAAAGTTCTTCGGAGAAAACAACACCACCAACACTCCTACCAAACCGTGCAGGAACTCTCTTCTCACCATGAGAAATTCTCTGAGTACCGCACGCCGCAGTGCACCCATCTCAACAACTCTCATACCCACTCATATGCTATACAAGCAACACAAATAAATAAATAAATAAACACACAGATAAATAAATAAATAATATAATTTAAGAAAAAAGTACCTTTGCCATCACTAATCACTTCTTGTTTTAAATAAGCTGCTGCCAAGGTCCTTTGAAGCCCTGGCTGACTTTGAGAGAAGAAAGGCAGAGCAAGGGTGCCCCATGGCCATTTGTTCAGAGGCGTGCTAGACATGGGCTTGGGAGGGCTAAAGCCACTCCCTTTGATGCAGCAGGCATCACTCTGATGTTATGCCCTGCCTGGGGACTGGGGGGTTCAGACCTAGCACCTGTCATATTTCTCACCTCAGAGAGCAGTGTATTTACTTAAGCAAATACACAGCTCTCCAAGATGAGAAAACAGGCATTGAAGTGTAGGTAGAGGCAGAGGACACAAGCATGCAATGGGGATATCAGTAGAACCCCCATCCCGCCCCCTGTTGCAGCTACAGGCTTAACTGCTGCCTCAGCTTTTGCATGGCCCATGCTTTCAATAATTACCATTAACTTAAAAAAGTGTATTTGTGTGCATGCAGGGATTGTATGTATGCATGCATGTATGAATGTAAGTGTGCATGCATGTGAGGGAGTGTATAAGGGGTGCATGTTTGTATGCTAGGAGGTGTCTGCAAGTGCACACTTATGAATGAATGCGGTATGAATGGGGTACACTGCGCGTGCTAATGCGCGCGCAGTCTAAATGTTATGGGTGCTCCTGTGAATGACAGATCAGCTGTGTGGGTGCGTGACTGGTGGGTGAATGTGTTTTAATGTGCCTATATCTCTCTGTGTGTATGCACAGTGGGACCTGGGGAGTGGCATTGGAGCATGACCATTGTTTGACAAGAGCATGGCATGTTTTACTGCCGTTTTTGGGCGTAGGAAAGCCAACTTCAGTATTTTTATGTGATGGTGGATTTGGAGCGGGTGTTGGGGGAAATACTACTCTAGGGCTGGCCTGGCTGTGTCTTACTGAGGCACGGAATGTTGTACTCACATTAAGGGCAAAGCCAACGTTAGTGTTCTTAGATGGGGAGGGCATGGTTCCTGTTTTTGACTTGGCTTTTTATTTTACTGGTGTTAAGGTCAAAGGCAACATAAATATTCTCACGTGGGTGTTCTTATATCGGGGGATTTGTGTAATGATAATATGTTATTTATATAGCGCTTTCGCCAAAGTGCAGTAAACAGAACATATTTACATAAAAAGTGTCACCCAACCAAAGTTTGCACTCATTTAATGAGCTTTATTTATTTATTGCATTTATTGACAGCGCCCAAACCTGTAAGTATCACGGCGCTGGTACAACTTGGTGAGCAGGGAAAACACAGTACAGAGTAAGAGAGAGGTAACAAGGTGCAAAAGTAACATAAGGTCCTTAGAGGAGGGTAGGTCACTTGGAAGTATGAAAAGCTGAGATGGTCTTGCCAGGATTTGAACATGTGAATCACACTCAGATTACAACAGCATGCGCTCAGTCCGCTGAGCTATCTTACCAGCTAGCCAGCAAGAGCATATTTTCTTACTGTGGCATTGCAGTTTATTACTGGTGTTAAGGCCAAAGGCAACATAAGCATTCTTACATTGGGGTGGGGGCATTCATGCAGCCTGCAAGGCAGTGTTTTTTTTACTGTGGCATGACATTTTTTACTGCCGTTAGGAAGAAAATACAACATGATGAGAGTTCTTATATGAGGACTGGGGGATTTGTGTAGCCAGCCACGGTATGTTTTCTTACAGTGGTATGGATTTGTTTCACTGCCATTAAGGCAAAGCCAACAGGAGTATGTTATTACATGGGGATACTGGCATGTGTTGGCAGAGCCAGCATTAACATGCTTTGTTATAGAATTCTTACTGGCATTATGGACAAAGCAATCATGAGTATTTTCCTATGTAGGAATAGTGACATATATAGGTGCATCAGAACGGACATGTGTGAGCACAATCAATATGAACATGTTTGTTTTTTTACACTCGCAGAGTACTGGCCTATAGTGGGCAAAGACATTATGAAAATATGTTTGAAAATGCTCCCGTGCATTGTTGGTGGCTTGTCATCGAATGGACTTTTTATGTCTTACCCTGCAAAAACCGATTGTAAACTGTGTGGCTTTTTACCTATTTTAGCACAGAAAGTATACTGAAAAATGCACTATTTTAAGCCATTATTTAAAATCTTTTCTCAAGGGGACAACCCCCCTTGATTGGTTCTTCCTCCCTCACTATGCTCTGTCACTCCTGTGCATTTGGCTGGAGGCAGAACCAGTGCCCTTCCTTCTGCAGGCTCTTCTTAGTGTGTGCCCTACTACATTAGCTCCAGGCCCCACTTGTTACAGAATCTTGGCTATGCCTGTGGTGAGCCGGAGTAAAAGATAGATCTAATGGGCCAAAGGAAAGCATAATATCTACTCAGCCTCCTGGGCTTGCGGAAGGGGCACTAGGATGGGGGTAATCAGTAGCACAATATGTTTAATGTCCCGTCTCCCTAACAGTTTTCAAAACTGCCATCCAGTCCCCCAAACTTTTGAGGCTGGCTCGGCCCCATTTGTCCTTTGTCCGGCTGCTAAATCCACCTGTGATTGCACTCTGCAGGTAATATTTCAATACCCTTTTTTAAGTTTAATTGATGTGCACCATTTATACTTTGCCAAAAACATAATAGGAAATGCTGTTTTCTTGTGTTATTTCCAAGGTTTCATGATCAATCTTCTGAGAGGCCAATGTTTATTGGGGGGGCAATCCTCCTGTCCCCCTCTCTCCACTGTCACTGGTGGGATACCACAGTAAATAACAATGTCTGGCACTGCCTAAACACCTAGCAGTTACTGAAAGAACAAAGAAATATCGAGGATGAGTACCACAAAGGAAATACACCAACCACGGGCTAAAAAGATTCACAGATCTTTTATTACTGTACAGTTTACAAAGCAAAACAGATAGCTATTTGGCTCCCAACACCTCGTAGTGTGTACCAGCCGACAAAGAGAGGTGAGAGAGTGCTGAACGTCTACAAACTCGCGTATTTATACAATTCATGTAATATTGTCCAGCCTCTCTTCATGTTAATAATTTGTGGTCTAGAGTTTGTGCCGAGTTCACATACAGATTTTACAATATCATGCAAAGGATTACATAGGTTTGTATTTCCATGAAGATACAATAGCGATGTGTGTTCTCGGATCCCGCGGTAAGCCTTATTCCAAGTTTCTTCACAATGTAGTTCAGCTAAAGCATGCGCTCGAGGTTTGTTCTTCATTGTCCCAGTGTTTATACAAGGATGAGGCTTGTGAGGGCAGACAACACTTGAATGACAGTTAATATGAAGCACAAGGGCCCTCATTACGACCCTGGCGGATTTCGCGGTGCAAAATGCACCGCGGAGCATGGCGGAAAGCCGCCGATAGCGCCATGGGGGTTGGCGGATTTACCACCCCATGCCGACCTTGGCGGAGCGGTAAATCCCCAATCCCCATTTTACCCTTCCCCATTCCCATTCTTGCCCCATAGGGTATAATGGGAGTGGGGAAGGAGTTAATTACGCCGCCGTAAAGTACGGCGGCGTAATTAACAACGAGGTCCCTTAGCGCCATGGTTTTCTCCGCCCGGTAAAACCAGGCGGAGAAAACCTCCATGGCGCTAAGGGAACTCGTAGTACGGCGGACGGGTCCGCCGCGATTACCGCTGGCGGTATCCCACTCCGCCAGGGTCGTAATGAGGGCCAAGGTCTCTTTGCTCAGTCTAAACAGTCGTTTCTCGGACAACCTAAACATTAACAGAACTCAAAGATCGGAAGGCTTGGCTGCAAGTCGAAAACATAGTCCACCATTTTAGAACATAGAACACACAAGTGGAAATCAAAATGGCTGATGAATCTTAAAATGGCGGCGAAGTTAACCCAAAAATCGGAACTTTGCAATGCGGTTTTCTGTGTAGCGCGAATAGGCTTAGGCCAATATAAATACTAAGGAGGCACTATATAATTACCGTTAAACAAACCCTCTTTTTGTCCTAAAAATATTTGCTTTACTCGTAACTCCACGTTTCAGTGTCCGTACATCCTGAATCAAATTCATCAGATATATCGATTGCCATCAAATCCTTGACAGTAATATCCTCCATTACAAAAACATTAGTCATCTTCTCAGGTGCGTGTATTTTCAGTCCTAATGTTCCTACAGTTTGCGCACAGCATCCTCCTATCATCGAACATATGCCAGGAAGACATTGTATGCAACAACAACAGAATAACAGAATACCAAGGATTACCATTAAGGCTGAAAAGAGTTTCCATCCCCAAGACCATAGAAAACCCCAGAACCAAGCACTAAGATCCCAGTTTCCCTCTGGAACATGTACTTCTGTACTTAGGACGTGCAGATTTTGTATTCCCTTGAATATGGTAGGGGAGGAGTCAGGTACGAAAAAAGCAACAAGCAGATCCCACCAATTTACATACTCCACCACGCTCAGCCAAGATGACGTCTAACACCATCCGGTTCTGTAGAGCCACTAATCTAATTGCTTTTTGTTCTAATGTAATGTTGTAGAGTATATCGGTGGTCCGGTGATGGTTCTCTCCAATACTCTTGCTAGTCTCCTAATATCCTCGGAATTGATGATCTGTCCCCAAAATGGCACAAAGGATTTCGCTACGTCACCCATGACTTGTGAAGGAGTATCACTGTTCTCATCCCGCCTTGGACAAGCCCTAGAGACCTCAGAGGTGCTAGCTACATATACCCCTGGTAGCAAGATGCCCAAATAATAAGTATGCTGCCAATCCCTAGGTAGCCAAGGATAAGCTTCATTGCCACAAACAAAATAAACAGTATCACCTACATACAATGGTCTGTCCTCACCAGTCAAATTTGCAATATATGTACAACCCTCAAGAGGACCCATTGACTGAGAACCATTCCTTTGTATGCAGAAGGAAACAGAGTTGGGGCTGTGATTGATAGTATAGGAAGGAGGCATAGCATCCCAGTTGCCTACGGGTGCCATCTTGAAAGAAATTAGTGACGGGAAAGTTCTAGAAAGTCCATCAGGGGGCCTAATAAAAGCAACATTAAGCTTGCTCCTATTTGCGAAAAAGGGAGCATCCTAGAGGCGTCAGGGCTCACCTTTCAAATTCATTTAAATTAGTCCCGTCAAAGTTCCCTGAGATGCTATCATTCCAACAACCAAAGAATAATGCCCTTAGAGAGGCATAGCATGCAGTAGTTAGAGGCAAAGGATGAATATACCAGCCCAATCCCTTTTCCCCGTGTTGTGGCAGATGCAAACATTTCCAGCAATTAGTTCTGTTCAAGATTGCATGGGTCACATTCATGATTAACAAAAGTGTATTGTTGTGATAACTCTGTCTGTGTTGGGAATCCCTAGGAGATAGAGTGTGCAGATGCACAAAAGGAGAAGACATTGTTGGAACACTCTCAGTGGGTATCAAAGTTTCAAGTGGACACACCCCCTCAATGTACCAAAACCCAAGAGCAATTACTACTGTCAGACCAGTTAACATAATTACAAGAAAACAGTATGTCCTCATGGACCATGAGTTTCTCTGTCCAATGTCTTTGTTAGCCACACAATCGATCGGTTGCTCCGTACGAGTGGAGATAGAGACAGGCATTGTTCCTCAAAGCTCTTTCCCGGAAAGTTTCTGTGATAGACTCCGTAAGTTTGTTTGCTGGTGATCTCCTGACCACGTGATCTTGAATGAAGATAGCTTTTGCCGGTCCCAGCCACATACTTATGTTTCAGCGCAAAAGTGGCAAAGGACAAGCTCAACAGTGATTTCCTGTAGGCACAGCCGTGCTGTGCTGTAAGTCTAGTGCCATGGACGCAGATCGTACCTTAAGACTCCAGGCACTGCGTGATCTGCAAACAGTGTGTCGTTGCTTCCTGACGGAAGTGGTGAAACAGAGGAAAGGTCGCTCAAGGGTGCAGAAAGATCCGAAGAAGAATTCAGAGACAAAGCAGCAGTCTCCCCAGGCCCCACAGGCTCAGGAAGAGTCTCCGAAATAACCTTGATGTTGTTCAAAACCGATTGATCACCAGAAGCAGAGCAAGTCATTTCCTTCTTTTCTTCTCTGTCGTGTGGCAAAGGGAAAGGTATCCTCTTGATGTGTGTAGCATGTATCCAGTGTCGTCGGCCAGCTACTCGTTCAGCAGTAAGTGTGGCTAACAGGACCTGAAACGGTCCTCTCCAGCGCAGTGTGTGGCTGGATGCTCTCTCAAATGACTTCGTGAGCACCCAGTCACCTGGTCGAATTCCGTGACCTGGCCCCTCGTATTTAACTAGGAGGGCTTCTTGCACCTGTTGATAAATCAAATGCAAGTTTTGAGTTAACTGGTCACAGTATTCATCAAGAAGCAAATGCTCCACATCTTTCAGGTTCCAAATATTTGCTGGTCTCCCCATTATAAATTTATAGGGGGAGAGTCCAGTTCTAGTTTGTGGGGTTGTTCGCATGGACAGTAGAGCTGTAGGTAAGGCGTCTGGCCATTTCAAATTACTGCTGGCACAGACCTTTGCAAGTCTATTCTTCAAGATACCATTATGGCGTTCTACAAGTCCAGCACTCTGAGCGTGTCTAGCCGAATGGAACCGTTTATCGATCTGTAAGCCCGCGCATACTTAGAGGATGACAGCAGTGATACAATGTGGACCATTATCCGACTAGATGACCCTCGGCAAACCAAACCTAGGAAAATATTCCTTAAGCATGGTTTTCGCCGTTGTCATTGCTGTAGCATCTTTCACAGGGAAGGCTTCAACCCACTTGCTAAAGGCACAAATGACTACCAAAACATATTCGTAGTTATAACAGCGCTCCATCTCGATGATGTCGAAATTAATAACTTCAAAAGGCACAGAGGGGGGACCAAAACTACCCCTTGGTGTCGTTGTAACCTTCCCCGCATTATGCTGTAAGCAAACCATACAATTCTGGACAAAACACTCACAGTTTTTGAGATGTTGACATTCATCCAGACAGATTCTAGTAACTTACAGATTTTACTAGCACATATGTGAGTGGGACCATGAGCCATTGTGACCATGGCGATGACATATGCATCGGGTAGCATCCATTTTCCTTTTGAACTGTGTACCAAAACACCCTACCTCATCCAAACTTGCGAAACCCTCAGCCCAGTGTTTAGGTTCTTCTGTAGTGGCATTAGCTTGGAAATTCTTTATCGAGTCAATCTCTTCATCTACTGTACAGGTATTTGTGGCTTCCTTCGTAACATACATTTCTGAATATAAATCAGTAGCAGTCTGTTTAGCTATCCTGTCAGCAAAAGTGTTTCCTCTCTCTACATTATCTACTACCTAATGATGTGCGGCGCACTTCATGATTGCTAGTTGAGTAGGAAGTGCAAGTGCTGAGAATAGCTGAACTATTAAGGTGCCATGTTGGATTTTTGTTCCGTGTGAGGTCAAGAAAACTCGTTCTGCCCATAGTCTACCGAAGTTGTGAACCACCGCAAAGGCATACTGGCTGTCAGTAAATATATTCACTCTAAGCCCTTCAGAAAGTTCACAAGCTCGAGTCAGTGAGATAATCTCTGCGGCCTGTGCTGAGTTATGCAAAATTCTCTTAGTTTACACGATCGTGCTTAGTGTAGTGATGGCATAAGCAGCAGTGGATGCACCATCCGGAAGTTTGAAGCAGGAGTCATTGCAAAACAGCTCCCCTTGTGAATCATTCAGAGGTGTATCTTTCAAATCAATCCTGCCTTTAGTTTCTTGCTCTGTGGTATAAAGGCAGTCATGTGACATTTCGTCATTGCAAGCAATTTCTTGGGGAAGAGGTAACAATTCAGCTGGATTCAATACGCAACACCTCTTAATTTGGATATGCGGTGCAAATAGGATCAGTTCACAGCTTGTTAATCGTGCGGAAGTAAGGTGTTGTGTTTGCGTTCTATTTAATAGAATGTCTACAGAGTGAGGTACCATCACGGTAAGTATGGCCTAGAACCATGCCCTCACTTTGTTTTACAGATGCAGCAGCAGCAGCTCTCAAACATCTCGGCAAGGTGCATGCAACAGGATCAAGTGTGGAGGAAACATAACCGCACAGTCTATTCTTCCCCCCATGTTCCTGCGTTAACACAGCCAAAGCACATCCATCAAGTTCATGCACATACAACTCGGAGGCCTTATCATAATTTGGTGTGCCCAAAACCGGTGCTGAACACAGTGCAGTCTTGAGTAGATCAAAAGCTTTCTGGTGTTCCAAGTTCCACGGTAGTGGCAAAGAAATGCCCTTCTTTGTCAATGCCAACATTGGTTTCATCACTAGTGAAAAGTATGGGATCCACTGTCTACAGTAAGAAGCCATTCCTATCAAGGTTCTGACTTCCTTCTGTGTATTTGGACAGACATACCAGAAATGGTCTTAATTTGTTCAGGTGTCAATCGTCTTCCCTCCTTTGACAGGAGATAGCCTAAATAGGTGATCTCCTGTCGACATTACTAAAACCTTTTCAATGAAGCTTTATGCCCATGCTTTGCTAGATGAATATGCAATAACACAGTGGCTTCCTTGCAAGCTCTTTCTGACTATGCAGCTAAGAGAAGGTCGTCGATGTATTGCAGCAATGCACAAGTAGAAGGCAACTCAAGTGTATCGAGCTGCTCTTTCAAAGCCCTACTATAAATACTTGGACTCTCCGTGTACCCTTGTGGTACACGGGTGAATGTAAACGAGCGTCCCCCTAGTGTGAACGTGAACAAATATCTACTATCCATGTGTATGGAAATGCTAAAGAAGGCATTCTTAAGATCCACCACACTAAAATGAGTAGCAGAAACTGGAATCATTGTTAGTATTGTCGTTACATCAGGCCCAATTGGAAATTGTGGAGCAACAATCTTATTGATAGCACGCAAATTGATAAAGAAACGAAACGGAATCGCTTTATCCCCTTTCTTATACACCGGTAAAATCGTGCTATTGCACAAACTTCTGCCAATTTCTTCAAATACTCCACGATGTACAAAGTCAGAGACTAAACACTTCAAAGCTTTCTCACCATCAACTGAAATCTTATATTGTGGAATTTGTGGCAACTTAACTCCTTGTTTCAAAACAATTTTAACAAGCTCAATTTGCAAAATATTAACATCATTGTCGTCAACCGCCCATAAACATGCCAGAACTGCACTAAATTCTGGTGGCAAAGGTCTAGTCAAAAACTGTGAGGCAGAAGATTGCTGAGGTGAAATCGTCAAATGCACTCCATCCGAAGAACAATGAATTACCGCATTTAATTCCTTCAACAGATTCAACCCCAACAAATTCTCTCCACAGTTCGTTGTCAGAAGAAACAGACAGTGATCCATGAATGGCCCCAGTGAAATCTGTACCGGCAGAGAAACTAGACTAATCACTGGCATGCCAGAAAACCCTACAGAAAGTTATTCTGCCTTGACAGTGGAATATCTGGAACCTGTGAATGATCAATGGAACACTTCTGTACTCCTGTGTCTATCAAAAATATATGCTTCCGATTCCCAACTATCATCTGAACGTAGGGATCTTTCTGATTAACGGGAATAGGTGTCCGTTTCAGACTCTGCTTCGGGCTGTCCAAATGAAACAATATATCATCGAAGACAAGCGGCCTCATTACATGGATGGCGGTAAGGGTTTACCGGTACCGGTATTTTACCGGTACCAGTAAATCCTTACCGCCTTACTACGAGGTCCCTTTGCAGGTTGGGGAATTTAACGCCTGCTTTTTGCAGGTGTTAACAAACGAACCCGCAAAGGGACCAGGGAGCTAATTAGGTACCACAATTTGCGGTACCGTAATTAGCGCCTTCCCCATTCCCATAGAGCCCTATGGGGCAAAAATGGGAATGGGGAAGGGCAATGGGGGAAGGGGGAATTACCGCCCCGCCAACGTTGGAATAGGGCGGTAATTCCCCTTTCCACCAAGGCGGTGCCGGTATTTTACCGGCATGAACCATGGCGCTAATAGCGCCATGGTTCACCGCCATCCGTGTAATGAGGCCCAAGATCTTCAGAAAGATAGGCAGTTGAAGGATTATCAAAAATATTTCTACTATCTACACTAGGTTGCTGATTATCTAGCGATAATGACTGAGAATTTTGAGCGAACTGGCTTCTACCAGGTTCCCCTACCCCAGGGCGGCCTCTGGATTGTCTACCCATGACACCATATGTGTTATTCCCCCTTTGCTGAAGGATCGGGCATTGTGCTCGCCAATGACTTGAAGAGGGAAAATGGGAGAACCCCTTCCCCCGATTCTCATCCAAACCATGGCTCAGGACATCACGACCCCAACACCCCCCGCAAGAGGAATTCGACCCGCTCACTGCCCCACCAGACATCAAGATCCACTGTGGCCATGACCCACAAGACCAGGGAGCCTGCCCGCTAATGAAACCACATGCGGGAACCTCAGGTGGAACTGACATCGACCATATGGATCAACTTGATTAGACAGTAACCACAAAATAGCGCCATTGTTAGAGATGCCATGACGACATAGCCAACAGACAAGAACACACGTACCACCATGCACATTGCCCTGCCGGCCCCCTGGGAAATTACCCCGACAGACCCTCTTGTCTGCAATAAGCACATTGGTTTGCATGTACAGGACCCAACGGTGCATTACTTTGTAGAACGAATTGACTCGGAACTGTGTACTTCCACCTCTAGGCCCTCTAACCATCTGTTGCAATAATACCTTGGTTTTTAGATCCCCTTTTCTTTTCGATCCTTTTTTTTTCATTATTAACTCTATTCTCGTAGTACTGAGCCATATGCAATACTTCGGATTGTGATTTAGCTTGCCAAGCACTCTCGGAAGTCATAATCAGGCAACAATCCACTCACAAACTTATCCACAAACAATCTTTTCCCTGACTCAGTGCTTAAATCCTGTCTGCTAAAATCTGAGAATACTTGTTCGAACCGATTAAAGAATTCGGTAGCACCTTCAGATTTTCATTGGGTACAAGCAGTGAGTTTGTCCCAAACAATCCTTCTCTCTGGAATCAAAGTCTTTAATTTCGTTACTATTCTACCTGGCAAAGTCAGTATCACTTGCGGTGGTCTTTCACCAGCTTTCCTTTCTCCATCTAACCTAACCAAGATGACCCTGCTGGATCATCTACAGTCCTAATCTGTTTCCATAAATCAGCTGGTAGCATCACAGGAAATCTATATCACCCAGAGTGAAAACTCATGAATGCAGGACAGATTCTATTTCTTTGTAAAACCCTGTTGGATTCTTCCTTATGTCTGAAATTGACTGTCTAATAGTATTAGCTTCCTGTCTTGAGAACGGGATGTGAGCAAACTGTGCTACATAGTGAGCTTCAATATCAATGGCTGCTGCACCCGTTGCAACATTAGCCGGAATCTCAACTTTAGGAACGAATGTCGGAGGAACCTCTCTCATAGGCAGCTGAGAAGTAGGCAACTCCGAAAGTTTACTAAGCAACGGAGCCAAATCGACCGCTAAAGTGATGGAAGCAGTATCAGACGCAAAAGCTCTCTTATAAATATTTAATAATTCTGCCGTACAACAAAACCTTTTCTTTATACATTCATCTTGTAGGTATTCTACCATTACCTGTAACACTTTCCTCTGCATTTCTGGAGTATTCTGACTATACGTATCATATACTTCTACAGGAGATATCGACATATCTGTAATCCATCTAAGCGCATTCCTCGTGCAAATTCGCGTTTCTTCACTCGTTGACTTACAAAGAGGAAGGAACCGTTTCTGCTCGTAAAAAGCCTCCAAACTATCACCATCTACTTCATCATTCTGTAACCGTTCTAACTCCCTTCTGAACTCAAAAACCCTCTCGACATGCTCATGTACTTTCTCTGCAATATCCCTTGAATAAGCTAAAACATTCAAATCCCTCAACCCTTGTGGGACATCTGTTTGCAACAATCTATTCCATATTACAGCCAAATGTATCCCCATCCCCTCAATAAAGACATTCTGATCGGGAATACTTTCTAGATTAAGGAGTGTAGCTAAAACAGTAGATTTTTCACCTTTCTCTATACATTGCTTAGCCCATGCATTCAAATCTCTCCTTTTCTCTTTGGAAACTGTGTTCCGTGTTACAATTTTTGATTCAGCACTCGCCCCTTTATCAGCTACAAACGGAGCAGAACCGCTTGGGAAAGAGAGAGTAGACAAATCCTGTACAACAGGTAGTGGAGACACTATCACTGGCAACAAAGACGGATTTACTGGAACAGTAACAGTCGGTAAAGGTGAAGGTACAGGCGGAGGAACAACAATAGGAAGCGAAGCAATAACTGGCGGCGGAGGAGCAACAGGAAGAACAGGAATTGCTACAGGAGGGGGGACGACAGCAAGAAGAAGTAAGACAGCAGGAAGAGGTACATAAGGAGGTTGTGCAGTGGCACCAGGCCTACGTTCATTTAAGAGTTTATCAATTAGCTCATCTGAGGCATGAAAATCTTCAGACCTATATATTTTCTGTATACCAAGTTGAAAAGCCCTATCCATGTTTCTAACAGACTCTGACTGTTTTTGTTGATAGTATAATAATGCCTTTTTGGAATTTGACATATGACGACGTGCATGCTTCTCTTTACTCTTGTGTTGCTGCATAGCTTATTTTTTCCAATTTTGTATTACATCAAATGCTGCAGGTCTAGCTTTTTTCTTTAACAATATGGATTCAAAATACTCTATTCAGGCAATCTCAAAACTACCATTGACTGGCCACTGACGTTCGGAAGCATTTCTAGTTTGCCTGTGCCAAATATCGTCGAATACTATACTACCAATGCTGTACTTACAGTACATAGTACATGCTGTGACCCCTCCTGTTGTGCCGGTCGGCCAAATTCCTAAGATTGCCTGTCTCTGCGGAATAACGCCCTGAAACAGGCAGACAATTTCCCAGGCATGTCAGATTACTGGTGTAACCTGATGTCGATTGTGCTCGCAAGTACAATTCTACAACCAAATATTAGGATACTTAGGAATCGGGTCCTGACTCACCTGATTCAAAGGACAAAGGGAGGTCCGATCGGATTACAAAGGACAAAGGACCCTCGTGGTTGGTGATTTCGGCAAAACTGCCCGCCTTGATATATGGACCCTCGTCAAGATGCTGTCTCGGACCGCGTGCTCACCGTCCAGGGATCAGATTGTGCAGTACTGTTGAGGTGTGGCATCTCATCCAAAAGGGGGCCCCTTTTTCTCACCGTCCGATCCCAGTCCGATAGCCGCATCTATTCTTCAACGAGGTGGCATCAATCTCGAGGGTCCATATTTGGGCGCCATCTGAAAGAACAAAGAAATATCGTGGCTGAGTACCACAAAGGAGATACACCAATCACGGGCTAAAAAGATTCACAGATCTTTTATTACTGTGCAGTTTACAAAGCAAAACAGATAGCTATCTGGCTCCCAAAACCTCACAGTGTGTACCAGCCGACAAAGAGAGGTGAGAGAGTGCTGAACATCTAAAAACTCACGTATTTATACACTTCATGTAATATTGTCCAGCCTCTCTTCATGTTAATAATTCGTGGTCTAGAATTCGGGCCTAGTTCACATACAGATTTTACAATATCATGCAAAGGTTTACAAAGGTTTATATTTCCATGAAGACACAATAGCGATGTATGTTCTCGGATCCCGCGGTAAGCCTTATTCCAAGTTTCTTCACAATGTAGTTCAGCTAAAGCATACGCTTGAGGTTTGTTATTCATTGTTCCAATGTTTATACAAGGATGAGGCTTGTGAGCGCAGACAACACTTGAATGACAGTTCATATGAAGCACATGGTCTCTTTGCTCAGTCTAAACAGCCGGCTCTCGGACAACCTAAACATTAACAGAACACAAAGGTCAGAAGGCTTGGCTGCAAGTCGAAAACATCGTCCACCATTTTAGAACGTAGAACACATGAGTGGAAATAAAAATGGTGGATGAATCTTAAAATGGCGGCAAAGTTAACCCAAAAATCTGAACTTTGCAACGCGGTTTTCTGTGTAGTGCGAATAGGCTTAGGCCAATATAAATACTAAGGAGGCAATATATAATTACTGTTTAACATTACATCATACTTTTCAAACAAGACCCACAATACACATGATATGTTCTGTTTGCATATAAACATTGTTAATGGTTACTGCAACAGTATGATGTCATCAAGGCAGTACTCATCTGTTTATTTCATGAAATATTCTTGCCAGACAGGCTAGGTTTCCACACAAACATACATACTTTTTTGGTCAGAACCCCACTGGTAAGTATGCATGAGAAGATCTATACCTGGTCCATACTTGCTGTCCTAGCCTTGATATGTTCAGGTAGGTTCTTGTTGGACCAACTCAGTGAGGTGCAGTATGATGCCACCCACATCTGGGCATACATACTTTCACTAAGGGAGAGAAAGCCATCAGTTTGGGCTTTTGAATACACATGGGAAAGGCATTTTCCAGGCACTGCCACAAGGGTAGAACCTGACAAAATGTTGGAAACATCAAGAAAATGTTGTGAGTAACTAGGCATAGGATGTCATTGTCTGGCAACTGCCTGTGTTTAAATTTATGCACATGTCAAAATGACAGGTTTTGCGATTGCTTGTTTTAGGATTGCAGTGCAAGAAACAGTTGCTATGACACCTATGTTGCTTTTAAATCTCCTGGCTGAAAACACACATTATTAAGAGATTTTTTAGTACAACAGGAGCTCATTTACAGAGGTAATTAAGTTATTAAACACTCAAAACAATGCTTCAAAATAACACAAGCAGGCCCAGTACAGCACAAAGGTTGATGTTACTCTGTGACAAAGCTAGCTCAAAGAGTACACAAGAGGGTAAGTGTCAGCTGGGAGAGGGCAGGCAGTTGGTGGGAATACCATGGGGATTAACATGGAAATGGATGGGTAAACAGCCATATGTGTCCATAGAATGTATTTCCCTCCTCACATCCTTTCTCCATCCTATCTGAGGTTGAATGCAATCATTCTGGCTTACGCCTAAAAGCCTAATTCAAAGCCTTACATCAGATCACTTTGATTTTACTACACTCTACTCTCCAGAGTAACCTTTGTCGTACAACCAACCTTATTGTTTCACTTATACTCAAGCAGTTCATGCAGCAGAATATATACTTTGTAATTTGTAGGGGCCCTCAGTCTGATGGATGTAAGTCTCTCAATCAATCATAACCACTGACATTGCTTTGGTCAGGCTTCCATACCATTGTTTGAAAGTCAGCCTTGGCTTCCCTGCCACTAATATGGGCAGCCACACTAACTGCTGGACCGCAAGGCCCCAACATGCTTTTGATGGCATGTGTTCCAGTGAATGTCATTTGTCAGGTCCCTCAGCCATTTATGCAAATGGTGCATAAATGTGTGTCCAAGCATCACCACCTGCCATTTATTGTTTGCTATACTTAACCATCTTAGCATGATCGGAGGAATAGTTATACTTCCACACGTAAAAACCAACTTTAAATGACAGAAATCTACTTAATAGGTTTGAAAAAATAGCTACCTTGTAAATGTGAGGTTTGAAATGTAAGATGAACAGTGCAGTCAAAAAAGCAACACGGGATCTTTCTAGATAGTTGTAGGCTGCCTGCTCGAGCAAGTGTCTCACTTAGAGGTGTGAATGGCCCCCCCATCTCCCTGGTCATTTTGCCTTCAAGGCTGTGGGGCAAAAATCATTGTCCAAGGCAAGCAAACAAACCCTGACCGGGCCTGCTGCCGTGCAGCTCCTCAGAATGCTAATTGCAAAATCCCCCTACCTGTAACCCCCAGTATTTGCACAATAAAAAGAAATAAAGGAAGAACAGAAACACCACTAACAAGGCCTCCTTTCTAGGGGGAGGCGGGAGTTGGCCTTGGGAGGCCTAGTCCTCCTGGACCCCCTGCTGGAGCTTGGCCTGAATTGACCATGCAAACACATTGCCTGCTTTTAGCCGGCCAAAGCACATTTCCCTAGTCTGTGTGTCCTTCCTCACATCTCATCTCTGTGCTTTCTTCACTCTCATGACAATAGTTTGGGCTTACAGGCAGAGCGTTTAGTGCAACATAATAGCCAAAAATGAACATTCAATCTTTTACCTCCTGATCAAATGCACGGCAATTTGCACTTTTAATCTGAATGAAGGAGGGTTATAAAAAGTGTTGTAGTTTGCACTTTAAATGTTAATCAAGTATAGATAAAATAGAGGATCATGGTGATCTAATGAGGCTTTGAAGCAAAACTAATTGTCTAGGACTACAATCTGTCCTTTCATTTTATCACGAGTTTGGATGAACATTTTAGCTACAAGTGTGGATTTTTTATGCCTTACAAAATTAGAGTTGAACAATTGAGAGTTGATTTTCATTTCACCATTTTTACAGACATTGTGCATTGAAGGGTTTTCAGTTGGCCATGGACCTGGGCTTCAATTGTCAAGTGCTTAGGTAGCCTACCATATACATGCCAACCTGCCATATTCCACTCAGGGAATAGTAGTTCAGTTCTATTTTTTTATTTTCATTCTGGGTCTTGAAGTCCTGCATTTTCTCTGTAATAAATCCAGTCTTACAAATCCGAGAATGCAAATACAAAAACAGGGCTGGACTACCATCTCCCAAATGGAATGGGGCATGCTCAGGTGTACGCCACAAGTGTATGCAGGTTACTAGAGAGTGTTGGAAGGAAAAGACTGCAAGTCCTGTGCTCGCCTGCTGTAGTGATTAATGAACTTACTCAATCAGGAGGATAGCTCAGGGGCAAGACGATGCGGAGCAACACAGGTTCGATCCCTGGGTCCGCACTTAGAAACCTCTGGGTATTAAAAGCGTTATAAATAACCTATTACAATTATAGTTACAATCACCTGCTTTAATTACTAAAGAACTTACTTGATCATTAGCTTTAACATGGCTCTGCCACGTCTAAAAGCTGTTTGCCAGTTGTGGACTATTTTCGAATGCTGCCCCTTGATTCATCTTTCCATTTATACCTATTGGTGATTTGCACTTTTGCCTTCAGGGTTTTCTCAACTTCCCTATTCTGTCATGGAGCGTCAAGACCAAGTGAGCAAAATATTGCAACCTGTGACCACTTGAAATTGCAATTTCTTGAAGACATGCCCAATAGCCCATATTGGGCAGCATGCTGCAAATGCCAAGCCTGGCATCCTCCCACCCACCTACATGCATGGATAACTTAGTGTGATGAATTTGACAATCCGCATAGTGGTCATGCGCTTGCCTGGGCTTTTTAAAATGTTTCATTAACAGGAATGATGGCAGAACAACCTTAGGAAAATGTGTGAGGCTAATCCACACACATTTTCCTATGCTCACACCATGACAAATGCATATACCCATGTACTATGGGTGGACACAGCCTACAGGCACAGTCCGCCCTGTCATATTTAGTTGAAATGTGACAACCGTTAGTGCACAAGGTCATCGCCAGGAAGGGGAGGGCAAACCTTCCACCTGCCATGGCAACCTGATTAACTAACAAAGGCTGCATAGATCCGCTCTGCTCTTTTATTAGGCCCCGCAGCTGGTTGCAGCTATTAGCATACCAACAAAGGGTACTTAAAACAGGCCCATTTGGGGTCTGGCTGCAGAGGTGACAGGAAACCCAACAACCTTTCATATGTAACTGTGTCAACCTGAAGCCAGCCCTCAATTTCAATGACAAGTGAACTGTCATGTCTGGGTATGTTGTTTACAGTAGGCCACCCTGCAAGGGGGACCCCATTCATAAGGTACAATGTGGTTTGCAGGATTCAGAGAGTCTGGTCTCATTGCAGCTTCAAGGGAGACTTGCCCCTTTAACAGAGACCACACAGTGAGACTCATTAACCAGAGAGACTCTTTGAAAACAAAAGACAGGAAGATTGGTGGGACTTAGTGTCACAAGGCAGTGAGCCCAGAGCTCTTTCTGTTGAAAGGATTCCACCGTTTTAGTTCTGGGGCACACCTTGTTCCTATTTTCACCCCTTTACCTTTCCTGTTGCAAAAGACCTTGTTATGATCTCACGCATACAGGAGAGGGACATTGGTCGTATTATGGCAATGAAGGTATCAAATCTGTCAACAGGTAAAAGGCACGGTGGGGTGGTGGTTGCAGGGTGCCAAAATGGCATTGGACATAGGGTGGTTTAAATGGTTCTATGTTGATGCCTCAAACAGCTTTTTGCCAACCTGTTTTACATGAAAACATTAGAGGATTCCTGTACCATTCACAGCACCATATCTTTAGCCCTGATGGAGGGCAGTTCCCACCTCACCCCTTTTGCTTTGGCCCCAGTCTCTCTACCATCTTGTAACCCAGGGGTCTGCAAAATCTTTCAACAAAACATGAAGTCACATTGGCCCACCTGTCCCCCATCCAGGGAGTGTTTTTATTAGACACCCCTGCCGGTTTGTATAAAGGGAGGGTGTCCAATTGCAGAATCCCAAATGACTCGAGAGCGCCAGTGGCATAACCCAAAATTTGGGGGCCCCCTGCGAGCCATGCTGAACCCCAACCCAAGCTCCTCGACAAAACACGGGCCAACCCACACTCCAGGCTAGCCTGGACCACTATGCATGGCAATGTGCATGATGATCATGCTGCTGAAGGGGCACAAGCTCACTGAGCTATGTGAAAAATGTAAGCATTTTTAACTAAAGCTTAATTATTTCACCTAATGTAGAAACAAGGGGTGGTGCCTGGCCACTGGCTCACAAATGTACCAGCCACCAGTGGGCGCAAGTGATTTCTTTAAATTAGAGGGCCGTAAATATTTGCCACAAATATAAAAGAGTGACCAAGCATATCGAGGGAGCACGAAATAATGGAAACAATTTCGGGGGGGATCACCTCCCGCCTCCCCCCACCCTGAGAAATTGTTTAGAATAATGGGTAAAAATTGTACATTATACAGAACACTTTCTGTGAAAAATTTGGTAAAAACCAGGAGAGTTTGCAATCGATTTTGAAAGCTTGTGAAAAATCAAAAGGATTTAAGTCGCCAACAGTGCACAGGATATTTTCCCAATACATTTTAATGCCTTTCCCCACGGTATAAAAAACATGTTCATGCCGCCTGTGCCCATACACTTCCATGCTGGGTGCACCAATATATTCCAGTATTCCCATGTAAGAACATACTCATGTTTGCTTTGTGCATACTTTTAGTAATGATACTATACAAAAACATGTCTAAGTTGGCTCTGCCAATATATACCAGTACCTCCACATTAGAACATACGCCTGTTGGATTTGCTATTAAAAATACAATGCCACAATAAGAGAAAATGTCCTAACTGGCTCCAATGTAGAGCAGGCTAGACATGTAAGAACACGTATCATGCTTGCTTTATCATAGATGCTCAGTAAAATATGTCATGCCACGGTAAGAAATAGATAGGCTGGCTGCACCAAAATTCCAGTCTAGCCAAGTAATAACGCTTATCATGCTTGTTTTATCAGAAATGTCCAGTAATAAAAGTCATACCACAGAATAAAATGGCTAGACCGAGTCTAGACATGAATAGCACTTATCATACCTGTTTGCTTTATCATAGATTCCCATTACAAAATGTCATGACACAGTAAGATATGGCTAGACTGCACCAAATGACAGTCCTGCCACATAATAACACATATCATGCTTGCCTTATCGTAGATGCCGGTATCCAGTGAAAATGTTGCCAGCAAAATGTAGTCTTTGAAAATGTTCTAGTGAAAATACCTCTGGAGTGAAAAAGTTGCCAACCAAAAGGTAGTCAAAGGTATGGACTTGTTATTGCCTGGTCTAGGGTTATGATAGGGGTGAGGGTAGGGTTAGGGTTAGAGTAAAGATTTTGGTTAGAATGAGCGTAAGAGCTTGGGTCAGGGTGATTGCTGCAGGGCTGGTTATGTTGGGGTTTGGTTAGTTGTAAGGGTAGATTAAGAGTCAGGATAAGTGTTAGAGTAGGGATTATGGTAAGGCTAGGGCTAATAGAGTAATGGTTTGGGTATGTGTTAAAGAAAGGGACAGGGAGGTTGGGGAGGGCTGGTGATGCTGGCGTAAGATAGTGGTTAGGATAAACCCAGTGGTGAGAGTAAAGTAAGCATTAGGATAAGTGTAAGAGTTGCAGTAAGGGTGAAGCTAAGATTTAGATTTGAACAAGGTTTTGGGTTAGATCACAGGCTATGTAATATGTGGCAACTTGGTAATGAGGTAATAGTTGGGTTCACTGTTCATTTTCCATTGATTTTGTGTTGAGTAACAAGTAAATATTATGTTTTAGGGCATTGAAGGGTTAGTGTTCTGTAAGAGTTGAGGGGAGTAATTAGATTTAGGGGAAAGTTTGAGAACAGACTTAGGGTGATTATGATTTGGGCCATTGCTAGGGTTACAGCCTTGTAGTTTTGTGTATTTCAAAATAGCTTTATTGGTGACCTTATTCATAGCAAAACTTTCACACTTTGCATTGATTTTATTGAATTGCTACATTTTTTTTTAAATTACTTTTTGCTGGCTACATTTTCTCATGGCTACATTTTCCTTGGGACATTTTCGCATAGACACTAGATGCCCAGTTAAACATGTCATGCCACAGTAAGAAATTGCTAGACTGGCTGCACCAAAATTCCAATCTATTCACACAATAACACTTATCATGCTTGCTTTATCATAGATGCCTAGTACAAAATGGCATGACACTGCAAGCAAGGACTAGACTGGCTGCACCAAAATGCTGGTCTAGCCACATAATGCACTCATCAAGTTGTCTCTCAGCGCCTTGCAGGCAAACACAGGGGTGGACTGTAAACCAAAAAAAGGCCCTGGAAATAATTTTCCAAAGTGGCCCCATATTACACATTTTGATCAAGCCCAACCCTTTGCCTATGAGAACATTTGGAAATAAAATAAGTTAACACAGAAAAGAAGCCCAGGGTGCAGAGGCCTACTGGGAAATCATCAGAGTTCCCTATAGGCTAGTCCACCCCAGAACACACATAATCATATTCATACCCATTCAGCCACCAGTTACTCACTCATACACTTTCTCTCAAAAGTCACTCGCAGATGCATACAGACAATTCACACTGCATTTGTCACATGGGCACTCACGAAGAACATTCACACCTACAACCCATTCACCCTCCAGTCACTTACACCTTCTCGGACATTTATTCACACAAGCACCCCGAACAGTCACACTGCATTCTCCACACAGGCACCCACACAGAACATTCACACACACACAATACCACATTCATACCCATTCACCCACAAGTCACTCTCCCATACACCTTCTCTCACATTTACTCACAATACATTCTCCACACGAGCACCCACCCAGAACATACACCCACAATCACATTCATATCCATTCACCCACAAGTCACTCACCCATAAACCTTCTCTCACATTCACTCAAATAAATTCTGCACATGCGCACCGACTCAGTACATTCATAGACAATCACATTCATACCCATTCATTCCCCCGAAATGTCACTCACCCATACACCTTCTCTCACATTCAACTGCATTCTCCACACGCGCACCCACCAAACCAAGAACATTCACACACACTGCATTCTCATTCACATGACAACACACGCGCACACCAATACATACGCACCATTCACATGCAAATATATACACATACATCCAACAGTCACGCATGCATCATACACACAAACAAGGATTACACCATGAAAAAAACACTTTTCTTACCTGTTTTCCCATGGTGGGTCCGCTGCAATGCTCCGTCTCCAGCTCCTGCCCTCCATTCAGACAGAAACAGGAAGCTCTCAGAGGTTCTTGTTCCTGTCTGCTTGGAGGAAAGGTGATGAAGGCCTGGAGATTGTGCTGCTCCGCCTCCGGCTCCCCTGTGTTGGTCAGTCTGATGTGCGCAGGAGAGCCAGAGGCAGAGCAGACCCATTGTGTGCCACCAGGCAGTTTGAGTCACTCCCCACACCCCTGCCCCTCACCCTGTCAGGGTTAGTGCTGAGGTGGGTCCCGCCTAGACTTGGAGCATCGGGCCCAACATTTACATTTTAACATCTAGAGAACATAAGTTAGAAACCACATTATTTCATAATGTTACCTTATCACACCAGCACCCTGCTATCATGGGGTGGGCTTGAACCTCCAATTTTCCCATTAGCTGCTGCATGCATTAACAGATTGTAGCCCTAACTCAGGATCGGTTTTGGGGGTAGGATTCTAGGGGGTGCAAGTGTGTAGGTTAAAGCTCAATACCTAAAATCGAAAATATAAGGTGGGGAGAGAATGCAGGGAACCTCCCCCAGTCCCCTGCCCCCAGCTGAAGTGTTCTGGACAAAATGGATACGATTATCATTAGGTTAACAGAGGAGAGCAAGGGGAAATCTGGACAGCAAGCAGGCAGAGAAATAGGCAGCGCTAATGGCGCCGCGGAACTCAACTGCCATCAACATGAAGGCAGTTTTTCCATCCAACGCTCACACAAGACGCAGGCGCTGCTAAGCGTGAAGCAGCATCACCAGGGCACCTCATTGCGGTACCAGCAATGTACACACAGCTGAGACTGGCTGTCAGGTCGACCTCAGGGGAATCCGGAAAACTGATATTGCGTTGTGATTTTACGCTGGGCTTTCCCACCCCCGCTTCTCCCCCACCCCCTCGCACTTCGGAATGGAAGCATCCATCTGTCACAGAGCCCAAGGAGATGTTATTATCAACGCTCTTGAAAAACGAGGGCTGGCTGGCTGCTCCACGTTCGTTTGCTGACTAATCCCAGGAGGCCCGAGCGCGCTTGATTCTGGACCGGATTTTCATTTGTCTTAATCGTGTCTGTTTCTGGGCCTGGGTAACTTGAGTTTCAAGGTGTTCGGAGGGTAACGTCAGCATTTTCCCTGTTTATACACCGACCAGAATCAACTGGGCTGTCTTTTGGCACCTTAACCATCGTTGATATGTATCACTCAACTCAGTACTAGTAGTCTTAGGCACCTCAGAAAGGTCAGAGCATTGTCAGCCCTGCTGCCATTTGGGCGTATGACCTGCAGGTTATTCTCTGACCTCTGTAGTGGGTATTGCCATTGAGCTTTAATTCCAATGGGCCTTGGATTTCAGAGCTGGGCCACACCAGCCCTTTGCAATTTCGAATCCAGGCAAGGCTGATTAACCCTGCATTCTTCTCAGGTTGATACATTGAGTACCATTAAATTGGGTAATAATTAAGCAATATGACCCGAGTGGCGGGGGCATTACCAACTCAGGTAATGCCCCGGGGCCCATAGTTAACGAAGGCCCCGGGGCATTACCTAAGTCGGTAATGCCCCCGCCGCGAGGGTCATATTGCTATTAGTACCCTGGCCCACATTATCTGCGTGACTGGGGCACTAAAAGCATTTTTTTCTGTCCCGAAACGCTGCAGCGTTGCAGGACAGAAAAAAAAAAAACGACCAAGAAAATGGCCGCCGAGAAAGGGAAAACTAAGTCAGTTTTCCCTTTCCATGGCTGCCATCGGGAGCGGACGCGCTGGGAACACAAGTGTTCCCAGCGCGCCCGCTCACGAAAAAGGATCAAAACGAAGGTAAGTGGGGTTGGGAGGGCGGGAGTGGGAAGGTGAAAAAAGTGTTTTTAAAAATTGACGAACAAAAAACATACCTGTGTCCCCGGCGAGGGACGAGGGAAGCCTCCAGCTCTGTGGAGGCTCGGAGCGGGGATGGCCCTGCTCCGAGTCTCCACACGGCAGGAGGCTGCCATCGTCCCCTGCCGGGGACCAAGGCATAGAAGGTAAGTGGGGTGGAGAGGGCAGGGAGGTGGGAGGAGGGAGGAAAGGGGAGGAAAAAATACAAAGCCTTACCTCTGTCCCCGGCGGGGGGGCGAAGGTAGCCTCTCAGTCGTGGGGAGGCTTGGAGCGGGGATAGCTTCGAGCATCCTGATTGGCTGAGGGGCTGCCACGCCCCCTGCCGGGAACAAAGGCTGTGGAATCCCGACAGAGGGATTCCCGGCCTGGTAATGACTCAGCGAGGGCCAATCAGAATGGCTCTTTCATTCTGATTGCGCCCTCACCGGGTACTAATAAAAAATGTTGCTTATAGAAAAATACCAGGTTCTAAGGGCTGTAAAGGATGCTGTGGCGTGGCTCTCCAGGATGGCCTCTGATTTTCACCACCCAATACAGCCCTTAGAATGCAATATTGTTGCTATTAGTACCCCAGTGTAAACCCCTGAGGAGCTAAGGGTATGTTAAACAATAATAATCCAAAGGGCATGAAAACACGTGATCCGTGGATTCATAGTATTAAAAAAAAGGCCCAAAACATTACTGCAATTTAAAATGGACACCAGGAATCTGTACCATTTCCATAGAAAGAGGCAGTGAGGGTGAGAAACAGGAAGCCGAGGAAGCGGAGGCTTGTGGTGTGTAGTAAGAGGTAAGGATGTGTTTTTGGGAGAAGGGCGTCTGCGCAGCCAGTGGGAGGGAACCAGAAAAGTCAGCAAGAGGCTGGGGGCAGGCCGGGATATGGAGGACCTGGGAGGGTGGTGCCAACCGACAGGAGCGTATGCTGGTGGGTTTTTTTTGAGGGTGCATTTCATTTATATTTATTGTTACCTTATAGTCTTATTCCGCCAATATGGTGAAACTAGTGTAAAAAATGGTACAATTCAAAGCAAACAATTATATGACCCTTAATAAGAAGAGGAAAGTGATATTAAATGTTCTCTCAGGTGGTAGCGAAAGAGGGCAAAGGGAGTTTAAGACCTGATAGAGAATAGTCATTTATGCCAATGTTTCTGAGGCTGGATAGAGGAGAGCAAGAAGCGGTGTAGAAAGAAACGAGGAAAGAAGGGTAGAGAGGGACCAGAACATGGGCAAACTGCAACACAGAGTGAGAATCAAAGAGAGGCCAGAGGAGAAGAAATAGAGTTGCAGGGTGGGGATAAGCCCACAAAGTAGACACATACTGGGGTTGTAGACAGAACGAAGTAGAGTCATTCGATAGTCTGGGAACCAAAGCAGTAAGGCAGAACAAGGGTGCTAATGCAGTGCTTAGCAGCAGGGGGAATCTGGCATGAATCACTATAGGAAACCTGAGACCTATATGACAATTCATGGTTGTACAGATTATTTATTTGGAGTGTTGTAATGCACAACTTGCAGAATAACAACCACTTCCAAGCTCATGCGGGAAAAGAAGAGAAGGGCAAAGGGGAGCGCGGGGAAGGCTCACTGCTGTGGAGCGAGCCTGAAGGCAGCTGTCCTGGAGGCCCAACTACCCGGGTGAGCTCAATGTCTGTTGAGCAGTTAGGATAGTTCCGCTGGAAGGCCACGACATGTAATCTCCTTACTTTGAAGTAGGCAGGTGAAATTATTCAAGCAGGGCACGCCTTAGGATTTGCGGGGCCCTGGGAGCCATAACATGTGCAGAGCCCCTTATATGCATACATGGTGACCCATGATATTACAGAAACATATTTCACAGAATGAGTCTTTAATATAGAAACTATCATTAAAACACATTGCTATTAGTAATGCAGGAGACAAATACAATGTGACGTCCAGTATATGCTTTGTGACTGCTAACATTTACCTATGTGGCAATATCAGGAGTGAGGCTTTATTTTGTGGTAGCAGGCAACATGAGAAGGGAGCCTCATCATTCTACCCCCTGAGCCTTCATTGGAGGGGGCGAGCAGGCTACAACTGTTTGGCTGGTTGCAGGAATTGAAAGGGGAAACCTGGAATCCCATAACAGAATGTTGCAATGGCAACTGAGCAGGTTAGGTGACTGCCGCTGAGATGTTATGTTTACATCTTCCTGTAAATCATATGATGTTTTTCCCATTGCTGCTGCAAAATGCGCTGTAAACTGTGGTGGTTTGACTATGGAATGGCTTCGGCTCCCTCGCATCACTAGGTGGGTGAACTGCTGGCACCATAGCAAAAATCAAAAGCTGGCACCTATGAATATATGCACAGTAAGTGTACATATCTTAAAGTGAAATACACAAGTTTGATTCAATTGACCTTTCCCCGTCGAAGAAGGTGCACCAGACAAAAGAGCATTGGCATTTAAAAAACATTAATCAACACCAGAAAATGACCCGAAAGGGGAGATTTTCCAATAACTACATTGACAAGGTGTAAAATGTGCCCACATTTTAATCCCAACAATCTATAGTAAAGAATTCCCAGGAAAACAAAATCCCAGTAAGAGGCATGTGTTATGATGACACTTTTATGTGGTATTGTGGGCAAGCGTCTGTACTTGGACAACCTGGGTGAAATCCTTGTTGCTGAACACTTGAGCAAGTTTGCCCGACTCAAAAATACCAAAGCGGGGTAGTGGCCACCCTTTGAAATAAGTGTGCCCACACACATATATCGTCTACTTATGATCTAAAAAAACAACACATGTCCACAATGAGGGGAACATAACATCTCCAGGATTGGAACCTCTGGGCATATATATAAATTACTTGCTTGCCTGCTCATCGTTTGCTCTTACCCCCATGTTTGGCTTTGAACAGTATTCTGTTTTTTATAAATATGACTCATAAAGTACACAAACTTATGGTATTTCCACAAATATATAAATCCTTATATAAACATGTTAGATACATGTTTCTATTGTGGCACTGTGCTCTTCTACTTGAATGGGAGACTCCAACTACCAGAATGCAATTCAGCAGAAGGCAAAACATAACCTTTGAGTTTTGAAAGTATACTTTCAGGACTTAGACTACTGTGAGAAATGTTTAGTTACCTGTTTGTGTTTCAAAGTTTGACAAATGCAGGCTTTATATAGGTTGTGGTGAAAATCTTACATGCTACCAAAAATAAACTAATATGAACATCTAAAAATAATGTATTTAGTTTAAAACGGCTCTGTGAGATATATTTTAATTGGCCTGGAGGAGGGTGTAAAGGTAGGTAGCCAACTGGTGCTTTGTGTGTGCTTTTAGAATATAAATGACCCTTTGCATTTCTTAACACGGAAACGCCTTGCCCAAAACAATGGTCTCTTAAATAAGCCATGACATGTAAATCGCTGCTGCTTTAAAAGCTTGGCTAGAGCAAAGAAAGTGATTAGCAGTAATTACGGGACCTGAAGCGTCTGATGGGGTGATGGGAGGGGGTATTTGTTTTAAGAGCATCACAATGGCTTGGGAGGTGACACAATGGCCTTGCTCGAAAAAAGAACACATTTTCCAAGAAAGCAGCACAGCCCTGCTTTAAAATAATGCAACCGGCTATAGTCGAGGCAGGTACTGGTGCCTGCGCCCACCTAAGAGCGGGGCCCTGTGCCACTGCACACACTGCGCTTGTCTCGGGCCGGCTCTGTATTCAAGGGTTAACTAATTAAACAATAAACCCAGACGGGTGGGGCTTTACCGGGCCAGTTAATGCCCTGTGGCCAAGTTAGAAGCCCAAGCGAAGTGAGGGCTTTAACGTTAGCACGAGGGGTTAATACTATTAGCATCCCAGCGCATTGTACCACGATGCTAATAGTTTTTGTTCAAGTTGAGAAACTGCGTGTTTGTTACTTTTCAACTTGAAAATGCAAGATGGCCGCCTTGGATTAGGGAGAAGGGAACTACACATAGTCCCTTCTCCCTTTCCATGATGACCATTGATGGAATGGAGATGTGGCAGGAAACCAGATTCTTCCAAGCGCCGGCATGGGACAAATGAGTGCAAGGTAAGTGGGGAGGGGTGTCATGGGTGGGGGGTAATGGAAACTTGGGTTGGGGGCGGGGGAAAGGAGGGGAAATGGAGTATGGGGGTGCATTTACTTGATCCCCAGCGGGGAAGATTGCCACCTCCCACTTCTGAGGAGGCTGAGAGAAGGGGTTTTATCATATTGTAAAGCTGCCATTCTGAGCCTCCTGATTGGCTACAAGGCCGTCCCCCCCTTGCCTCCCTCCCACTGCCAGGTACTAATCAGAAAATTATTTCTTGAGAAGCCACAAATTGGTAAAGATAACTTTTGAACCACTCACCAATTGTACTTTCGAACCACTCACCAATTGTTTGGGGGTTGCTATTGATAAGATATTCTTACAACTTGGGTGAGTGAACAGGACTCTAGGTATCAGTCAAGTACTAGATATCAGATGACTAGCCCTTCCGGGAAGGGCAGGGAAAGCAGAACTTCACAGGATTTGGCATCCTTTATAGATTGAATTGAAGGGTGCATGGATTGGCAGAGTTAATGGAGAGTTGGGAGTCTCTAACTGACCAGGTAGGGGTCCATGATGGAACAAGGCTAGCTTATTAAACCTTCGCAGTGAGGAGCTGTTTTAATTCTGATTTGAAATGCTTGCTGCTCTTCTGTATTCACAAGGTAATCTGTATGTTACTCCATCCCTGAGACCAACCACGCCGACTTGAAAAACAACCGTCTGGAGGGTTGCCCAGAGCTGTGCCAGTAATTAGGAATGATTTGAAACCTTCCAGCCATCACCTTTCTGTTTTGCTTATTTGGTAAGTAACTCACATTTCTTTTTGTTAGATGGGAGACAGAAGGGACATGTTGGGGGATGTGTTGCATGTCACAGTAATTGCAGATTTATTTTTATTTTAAAATGTAAGTCGCAGCAGCAGCTCCACAACATCACCCCTAGAAAATCCTGCTGGGCCTACAGACCTAGGTTACTTCTCACTCAAGACGCCCAATGAGGATGCAACATGTCTGGGGATGCTTGTGGTCTTGTGCAGAAGGAATGTAACCAAGCAGTTCAGGCTGGATTTACCCCTTTTTGGGATGGAATCAAGCATAATTTGCATATGCTCTTTCCCTTTCTGTATTGTTTTGGCAGGCTGAAAAACTATTGTCTGGAGATTTTCCGAGCGCCATGCCAGTGGTTATGAATAATTTGACACCTTCCAGACATCACCTTTCTGTTTTGCTTCTTTGGTAAGTAATATGCTAAACAGAGGTGAAGGATGTTTTGCAGGTCACAGTCATTGCAGGGTTTTATTTATTTTAAAATGTGAACAGCGGCAGCTCCATGACACCATCCCTAGAAATGGCATGTTTTATTATTTTCTTTGGTCCTTTATATCTTGCTTTAAGCCACCCTCATCCAGCTTCTAAGCACTGGAACGGGAACTGAACCCATGTTGCACTGCATCCTCTTGTTCCCAAAGCAAGTGCATTGCCCTTGAGTTATCCTTCCAATATATATACATATATATATACATATATATATATATATATATATATTTTTTTTTTTTTTTTGGAAGCAACAAATGGTTTAGTAGAAAGGCGGAGGGCAACTTCCTGTAAATTAATTATCTCACCTTGCATCTATTTACAGTGTGCTTTTGATGCAGTTCTGGGAGATCCAAGTCAGGTCACACAGTGCCCGCGCAGGATTGGTAGCAGAAGCCACTGAGACACCCCCACAGCTCCCACCCCCAATCTCATCACAGGCCCAGTGGCTCAATGGATGTGCAAAGCAGACAACCGCTGATGAGATTTGCATTGGTGTTGTGCTGTCATTGAGTACTGCAGGCTGCTCTAACCTATTCTCAGCTAGCTAGACCTAGCCCCATACCCTTCCTGTTGCTATAGTACTGGGTTTGAGCTGCACAGACAGCCACCCTCTGAACCAAACCATTCAGGCATTCCTTAGTAATGGACGGCTAGTGATGGCGACACACGCGCACACACACGCACACACTCTGATCATAGTTTAGGATAATGGGGTGGCACCTGAGGTGACCAATCACATTCCAGAGGTAGCATGTGCCACCCCAGGCCACTCCCTGGGCACACCTATGATTAAGTTGGGCTCAGACGCAGCTCCCCAACCTGTTTTCCTCTGTTACCAATCAATGAATAGACAATGATAGGCAATAGTGCTCTTCGCCAATAGATATCACTATCACCCATGGTTAGAATCAAACCATCTGTTTCAAACATTTGTTTTTCAAGGGAAAATGTAATATATTGAATACACGGTTTTATTTTTGCAACTAATAGTGGAGTATTGTCATAAAAAGGATAGAATAAAATGAATACATGCATAGGAATCGTGAATTCAGTTGGAAAGAAACAAAGATTTGTACCCTACACTGACTTATTTTAATTTGATTTGTTTTTATATTTGACATTTCTTATTTTAGTTGAACTTTTTACTGATGATAAATCATTTTGTATTTTATACACCTTTTAACGTAGATGTAATCCTCTATCATGCCAGCTCTGAAATTTCAACTGTTTCTGTTAAGCCTCTCCTAAAGTTACATAGACCACACTTTTTTTAAGGTTTCTTAGATATTTGCTTTCCTAAGGCCTCGTCACACTCTTAGGAACCATACTAAAATATTGCTTGTGACTCGCTCAATATGGCCCCGCCCTCACCTTGTATTATCCAGTTTAAGGCACTGGCCCACCCACGCATCGGCCATTTTGTGCTGGAAACCCTTGTGGACGTGTTAACTTCTCATACTTCCCTTGAAAGGTTACGTGGAAATGCCCCTTTCATGACACTTTTTCCTAGCGCTGACTGTTTTTTTAATATACCAGTGCGATTGTGCCGGTAGGCCCATTGGGGGCTCAAGGGGGGGGGGGGGTCTGCATTGTGAGATAGACCAACGTTGCGAGACGGTCGGGGATGGGGGTGGGAAGCTCAGGTGTTGGTTCCTGGCAGCCTAGGCAAATGTTTGTTCGGTTGATGGTTCTGCGTATGTGGAGAATGGATAAATATCACAGGCTGGATGAGCCGTTCAATGTGCCTGCTGTCTGTGTGTAACCTGTAGGTCACAGCATGGACTCACCCTTTCTTCATTCCCATGTTAAGTCCATGAAATGAGTGGCGCCGATGAGTGGGGTGTAAAAGCATTCACTCTAAGCACTCGGGACATGGGTGAGTCAGGTGTGCCCTGGCAGAGGGCGGGAAGTGAAGGTGACAGATGCCCGCTGTGTCCAGATGAAAGGGAGAGCGTTTCACGGAAGTGACTCTTTTACGAGCAGCAGGAAGTCAGGCGTGTGAATGATGCCTCGCTTGCGGAGTCGGTTTAACGTGGTCGAGCATCTTGGTGCTCGGTGACCACGAGTAATTAACATGGAAACCCTACCCTGGCGTTCTCCCCATTGCACAGGCGTGCGTCATGACACCCCCTGTTTATTAGCTTGCCCGCGCTTTCATCTTCCAATTAGAAATGTGAGCACGGAAGGCTTGGCAGCTCCCGGGGTCTGCCTTTGAAGTGCTGCTGTGAATTAGGACCCTGGGAGCCCTTTATGTTTTCTCCTTACCCCACATGACCTGACATCGTGCACACATGACATGTCTTTCTTGGGTGCACTCGTATGTCTGACTGCTAACTTTCAAGACCACATAAGTTCTTGGCTCAGGCCGCGACAGATAGCAGCCACAAGAACGAGTTCGCATAATAAAGGAGTTAGAGATTCAGTCTCATTGTAGTTCTGTCATTTTTCCACAGAATTACCGCCAGACTTGTTTACTGTTTCCACCACTCGCCAAGATAGAATTACCCCCGGGCATCAAGTGCGGTAACGTGTTAATTCCAATTTTTGGAGTCCATAGGACTCGATGGGGATTTTCGCAGATTTACTTTGAGCGGTAATTCCACTGTGGTAAATGTGTCGATCTTTGTAGGTAAAGGTATTGCTTCCAGCTACATGCTGCTGCTAAATTCTCCACTTCAGCACAAAACTCGAAACTATGCAGCGCAGTAACTTTGGCAGTAATTCCGCTACTGCCCAAAAAGTGTCGGTAAAAAATTCTCCCCAAAAATGTGCCGGGCCAATATGCACATGATGAGAATCTTTGAGTTGTATTATTCCTTTCAAAAACAAACAAAACAAGCTGAGCTTTTTGCCCCACCGAGATACTCATGGGTGAACTCCCCACAGGCTGTCCCACGAATATTCGTAGTCCCCTAGGGCTCTGGGCAAGATTTTGAAATGGGATAATTGAACTCCCTATTTTTTGAAGTTGGTGTTAAATTGTTTTTGGCCGGGTAAAACAGTAATTCCCACCTCGAATCACAATGGGCGCATTTTTATTCAAGTAACCAAATATTATAACTCTAAAACAGATTTTGTTTTGTGATCCATACTTCTTTCAAAGTAGTAGTTGATGTCAATGAAAGGACTTCCCTTTTAGGTCCGGCAGTAATAATAGTAGCGCTTCTTGTCATGTCACTGCGCTCACCCCTTTCATCATTGCCACATCCAGTCAAAAATTGAACTTGATGCGTAACTTTGACCAGCGCATCCTTGCATTATGTCCTTGTAGCAAGTATTGTGAACATCAGATATCATTGTGTGAGATGCTGGAGGGTTTCCAGACTGAAATCCTACATTACAACCGTGAGCAAATTCTGAATCACCCTTTAGTAGTGGTCGGAATTCAACACTGCTACTCAGGCCATTTCTAAGGACTCTACGGTTTTGCAACTTAAGACAATTAAGGAAGAGCAAGAAAACATCCCTTTCCTGTAATAATGAAATTTGGTCAAGTTGTGTCACAGACCCAAAGTCAACATCGAAGCTACGAGACCACATCGCCTTCCTTCCAATCCACTTCTGGGCTAGGTAATTCCCCAGTGTTATATAGAAAGGTAGAGAAAATGCTGAGGTACTGAGTGGTAGGGCTGGGTACATTCTGAGTAATACGGTTCACACATTTCTAGGAACAGCATAGTGATGGAGGTAGGAGTGGAGGGGGTAGCTGTTCTACTGCTGTGCTAAATATTCTAGCAGCGGGACGAAATGACTACTGCTCTGCAGGTGCACATGGATGAGTAGTGACTAAAGTGCCTACTCAGCCCCGCACAACTACTAATCCCACAGTGATCCCTTTTGCCCCCATCAAGGTGAAACAAGCGCAGTCTGACAGGTACACCTTCTTTGCCTTTTAGTGTAAGGAGGCCAAGGGCAGACTATATGCTTCTGGAGGGGTGTGAGCTGGTACAGAAGCAGACCAAATAATAATATTGTGGTAACAAAATGAAAGAATGTCCAACCAATGGCCTAGATTTTCACAGATGCACACGCCTAATACAAGCACTACTGGCTCGCCCCGGTGAGGAAAAACAGAAAGTAAGCAGACATGTGTAGACAAGGCCCAGGCAAAGATTTGAACAACAAAATATCAAAGTCCTTGGACAAGTCTTTCAAAAAGGTAAAGGCACTAGCCAGTAGGAGTTGGCAAATTCGAAAAAAACAGTCAACCCAGAAGATGGCCAATTATGAGTGACTGAATTGGAGGAGGTGCCATTTTTTAGAAAACACATACAGGCTCGTTCTCTAGCTATGGCCCGGCCGGCTTCTTGTCTTAATGGTTCCAATGTGTGTCTTTCTTTCTGCACCCCCTGGATTTGGATAGGGGGTTCCATGTGTGCATAAGGTGACATTTGAAGGGCTCCTTCCCCGAAGGTCACTGCATCTCAGTGTTATTCATGAATGAATGATAGCGTGAATTGTGGGCAAATGGCTTTGTGTCACTGGCCAGTCGGCCCCATGGTGGGTGCGCTGTAAGCTGCACCTCAAGAGTATTCTTGAGTTTGCGCATGCCCGCGGAGCTACCGTGGGCGTTCGCGCATACGGCAAAAAGACCATTCACACACATTTTCCCTTGGTTCCACCAAAAGGTGAATGGGGCAATAGCAGGAATTGTCAAATTCTAGGAAAAGAACGCAGTCGTTGTTTCGACATATGGAGTGAAGAATGGCCTTTTAAAAGACTCTGAGTAGGGTGACCAGATTTTAAAAATAAAAAACTGGGACAGGCAACTGACATAAAAGTAGGACTTCAATGTGGCAGTGGCTCCCCCGACTAGAGGTGTTTGTGCTTGTGGGGCAGGGGACAGTGGTTTTGGGGAGGGGAGGTGGGGTTCGGTCATTGCCTTGGCTAGGAACTGTGCAGATTCGGCTGTTGCTGTAAGCTTGTTCAAATCAAAGAATGTTTGCTCGGATTGCTATTTTAGGGCTTGGTATGAAACCTTTTCCCTAGCAGTCTCTTTGTACACTCATTGGATGTCTTACATGTACAATTGCCCATCTACAATTTGTTAGTAAACAAGCATAATGTGGGCGTTTCTGCTAGTAGTCAACTTCCCTTTCCCAAAAACTGAGACACGTTTTTACATTTAAATGAAATAGTGTTTAAATAAAAAAATGTTTTTACAACTCTCTGGACATTGGGACAGATGGCCGAGTTCGGGGGCAGTCCTGCAAAAACGTGGATGTATGTTCACCCTAACTAACCGCCTATCCAAATGATCAGATTTGTTTGGTGGGGAGACCTGGAATCAACAATGAAAGGCTCCCCCCTCTTCTACTCACCTTCGAAATTAAGCCTTAGCTGCAGGGTCAGACAGGGACATAAGATTGTCTCGGGCACCGATGAAAAAGAGGCCCACAGTTGCAAATGGCAATTAATTCCTTTTGTGACACTGAATAGTACCTAATGGGGAGTTATTTTTTTATTTTAAATAAAATGTGATGCAAATTGTGCATTTGAAAGAATATTTATTCAGCAAAACTGGTCAAAACGACTAGCCACATAGTGAAGTAACTCATTAAACTGGCCCACATTGGCCAAAAAAGTGTCCCACTTTGACCCAAAAAACGGTCCCACACCAGCATTTTGCATTTTTGGTTCGGCCATGGGCCTATTGCACTATAGGCCAAGCCGAGCCTGCTTAGCTGGAAATCTCGCCTGCCGCTCTATGCCCACCACCTTGCTCTGCCACACGCCTTCTGCCATGATAACTTGCTCCAGGGGTTCCTTGACCGTAAATCGGTGCTCAGTAACTTCTCAGTGAATCTCAGAAGTGGGCATAGTTGGGAAACATCATCACTAACTCCTTACAGGGAGAACCTCAAACATTTGAATGTAAATGACAGCGCAACCTCTGTTTATCGGCACGTGATCATAGTTTCAATAAACACGTTAAAAAAGCAATCAAAATGAAAATCTTCTGAAGAATTTAACTTCACGAAATACAGCTGAGCTGGGTGTGTTGACTCCAGAGATTATTAACCGCTGATGTATAATACGCCCAGGGTGCAGTATTCTGTTTCTGCACGGAATAATAAATACGTCCGCGTAACTTTCACTGTAATGTGTACGTGGAGAACAGGCTGCACTATACTTAGCACTTAAGAAGAGCCAGTTTGAGTTAAGCTCCAACTATGAAACTGGGCGTCGCCATAACATGGCATGTTTTTGCTGGGAGCCGTGCAGCTCTGTTTTTCCAGCTGACTGGAATTGCGGACAAGTTCTTCACTGAAATATTTGTGTAGGTGGGCCATGATGTTAGCCATGGCACCCATCCATCCGCCAGCACCTCGAGTGCTATTTGGTAATATTTATGTTTGAGATTTATAAAGCGTGTACCTGGCCAGGAAGCAGCATTGGTGCACTGCACAAGAGACCTCATAACTGCGCACAAGCTTGAGAGCTCGAAGGTCATAGATTTGAAATCTAACGCGGCTGGCATAGGCATAGCACCAATTCTGCCCCCCCCCCCAACCCCCAGACCAGGGATTTCATTCAGACCCCGCCCATATATGATACAGGGGAAATACTATTGGATATCAATAAAGAGACCTCAGCCGCCAGAGTGTGGGGAAAAGCTTGTGTGCCGATACTAATACGCCCACCCGCAGGGTTTTGACCTGCTTGAACGCGCCATGTTGCTCCATCTCCTTGCAATGGCTGCCTGATTTGCAGGGACAGTATTAAGGTGGTTTTCATCTATATTGTGGAATGGTTCACCGTGCCGAGCTCGGACCCATACTATTTAATATAAAGATTGTTACCTGTGATTTAGAAGAAAGACCAGCCCACTCTCTGATCTGCTTCAATCCATGCGTCCCTTTGCTGGCCCACATCTTGGGCACCCATAACATTGGGCGGCATGGGGAAGATACCCAGATCCATCTCAAACTGGAGCCAGGCTGCTGTGAATGCTGCCAACTGGATCCAGGTATTTTAATCGAAGTTAAACTGGTGAATTCTTTTGATCTTTGTTTTTACCACCGAACGCGAGAAGACACCCCAGCCTCTCCCCACCTCATTAAACCCCCATCTACCCCATGCCACCCAATATTTAAAGGCCATAGGCCACCATCTACATTCTGGTCGTAGATTTCTTTAACACTTTTTAAATATTTGTTATCAGCGGGGGGTTGACCAAAACATATAAAACCTGCCAACTGGGACCACAGAGAACCTTTCTCTGCCTAATGTCTCTTTCCCTGGATAAAGTCAATGGGAACACCCGCTACGCCGGCAATGAGGGTTTATGACTTGTGAGTGCACCTTGACAGTGACTTCTCAATCACACCCCAACTGAATATTAGAGGGGTCCTCCCCACTTTCATCTCCCACCAAAACATTGCACCATCCTTCGCAGGCATTACATCTTTACTTGAGTAATATATTTATTTGTGTCTTTTGAATAGCACTATTTGATTACCTCAGTGATTTAAGTGGGACGCGGAACCTAGTGGGGCTCTGACAAGGGCCGTGACCTAAAGGGGGCCCAGCATAATGGGACAGCATGTGGCTTAGGTAAGGGCCACCGCCTGTATCTCTTTTTGTGAATAAATGTTGGCGCTGACCACCGCCAAGCATCCCATTAACTAAAGAGATGCCTCAATCATCACCCACTCAACCAGGAGATGGTTACTGCATCTCTTTAGTTAAAGGGATGCCTAGTGTAAGTCGGCACCACAATTAAGTGGTAAAAAGAGAGGCGGAAGGTGGCCATCCTCCGTAGTCAGCAATCATCACTGTTACAAGGCCAGGAATTTTTTTTTCAAAAGCCTGAAGAAATCAGATTGGGCTGATATGATTACACCTGTATTCGCGAGAGGCTTCAGGCAGTAAAAAAGAACAAGGCAGACCTGTGATTGTAGTAGCCTAATCGACTCAGGCTACTAGGGGGTTATAGGGAGCCCCAGCAGCGCTGTGTCTCAGAAGCACTTTTCTGAGACTGATGTTGCTTGGCCCTGGTTAGCCCAGCTCACTTAAAGCCCTGGATTACCTACAGCCACTTCAAAGAGGTTGTATGCCTTTTGGATGGTGTCATGATGAATGCCTGGCCTTGGGTTGATTAGTAGCCATGATTGCCTGGTTGGCCTGTAATGGTATCTAAAGAGGACCCCATGACACTAGCAAAACATAAGAAACGGCAAAAGCATGCTGCTCCGTTTAATTTGAGTCCAAAACGAAACAAAACCCTATACCCAGCAATGGAAATGCCCATGCATTGGCTGGCTAAGAAGGAGAACGCTGAGTAAGAGCTCAATGTATTACTTTAGGCGTAGTCCATAATGCTGTATACATGGTTATTCAACTTTCTTTGAGAATCTCTGAGTCTGCAGTGCTGTTTTTGTATTAGTCCTATAAATTGACCCGGACCTCTCCAGGAGGTGTATGGCATCTGGTCTCTCACCTATCGGCTTTGCGGAAATCATGATTTTCACAAAAGAGCATAGCCAATGCTTACCTAAATAACTCTCATTTAGATTCACTGAATTAAAATACGTTTTGTGTGGACATCCAGAAAACATGGCCTGGATACGAGTCTTGTGGAATGAAGTCGGAGATCATTTCTTTATAGAAATGAACGTGCATGCATATTTATATAGACCAACAATGCACAATGAATCATCCCTTGATCTTCAAGCATAGTACTGTATTTATTTCATTGTTTTGCTTGGCATCATGATGTCTCCCTTCTGTCTACCAGAGAGGATTTGGCAACTGCTGTTCAGGTCAAGACTTGGTTCATACATTCACATGTTCAGTTTCTCCAGGAAAATGTTGCACCCAGACTGCCAACATGATTCTTGTCCAGTGCTGCAAGTAGGTTTCATTTAACGGGAAGTAGGGTTGTGCGCATGTCAGAGCTGCAGCAGGCATTATGCAAAGTCCTGGGGTTGCTTTGCAACCGCCACTTCTAGTATCTCGATTGGGTGATTGAGGTTTGGCTCTGCCCAAAGCCAGAGAGAGCCCTTCTCTGTTGTGTGTGGCGCTAGTTGGAGATGCAGTCTCTGATGCAAGGTGGAGTCATTTCAATGCTTTGATACATATATTCCTAGGCTTGATGCACATTGAAGAGGGAAAATGGGATGATCCCTTTCCCCGATTCTCGTCCAGACTATGACCCATGATGTCACAACCTAAGCACCCACCGCGGGAGGAGTTCGACCCGCTCACTGCCACCCCGGACGTCAAGATCCACCGTGGCCACACCCAGCACCCCCAGGCAAGCTGTGCTTCATCCCAACCACAGGCTGGGACCTCGGGTGGAGCTGACACTGACCATATGGACCAACTCAATTAGACATCACCCACCAATATCGCCATTGTTAGAGATGCTATGATGACATAGCCAGCGGACAAGAACACACATGCCATCAAGCACATGGATCAGACACACACCAATCCACATGAAAAACATACTCAGTGCTATGACGTAGAGGACCACTCACACTCACACATGCATCGTTGTTATTTTTCACATAGGCCAACTACAGCACTGCAGAAACACAAGACGCCAGAATAGCTTGTGTATATGGTTGCAAACGCTTCCTCGCTACTAAAACCATGAAGATGTAGCCCTGTATATGGATTAGTGCATAAGAACCCATGTCGCCCCTCGCGACCTCGTATTATGGACTATACCGCCACCCATGATCTAGGCTAAAGTAGGCTGCAAACCAGATTCCCCAGGCCGGAGCAGCTCACACGAAGCTGCAAGATGCTGATCATGCAGAACAAACCCTGACGAGAGCCCCACAGCCAAGGCCACGAATGGTTACACCGCGCTTCCTGCGCCAAGGTTATACCTGCTACTGCTAAATGCTCCTCAGAGCCGAAATACAAATCAAATACCCGTAATTCTGCTGCAGCCATGGTCTCCCAACATGTGACCAGGCCGACCTGATACGATGCCAAGCCCCAAGGACCAGGGAAGCTCTGGGGTCTCATGTCTGGGACACAGACTGCAACAACAAAGCGACAAGTTGGACACCAACAGCGATGAGAAAGGGACACTCAACAGCCAGTAGTCAGACCTATCCATTGTCCGCCACTGACACATAGTCATGCATTGTTGCCAGCACCAGGTACACCGCGAGCTGGGAACAGCAATGGTCCTAGGCTTGGGGGCTCATGGGTGAACCAATCAGAATACGAGGGGCTAACCACTGATGCCACTATAGTTTAGCCAATCACTAATTTCCCCCTTGTAACAATTATCATGTAGCAACTATTAGGGACGACCCAAGCGTACCACCTGTCCCCTTCTCTACCAATAACCTTTTCCTCTATACAGGTCCATACTGACCCTACCACTCGGGGAGCCAACCCGAGATAGTGTTAGGTTTAGGGGCTAGTTTTCCCAGGTGACGCATGTAGTCGCATCATCCGGCTAGAAAAAGGGCCTGCTAGCCCAGCACAAATTAAACGTTTTCCTGGGTACCTGTGATCCGAGAACCTGTCCCTGTCTGTTTTGTGCAATAAACAGCAGTAACTCATTTGCTCTTGTGTGTGCCTCATACTCCTTTGGGACGCGGGAGGAGTTGGGGCCTCCCCAACCCCGGAGGTCCGTGGACAGCCCTGCCAACCCCTGGGAAATTACCCCGACAAGTTGGAGGCACTGCTGAGATTGGTGAGATAGACCACAGCTAGGCCTCTTCCGTCAAGGTGGCCCAGAAACGCAGCACCCTCTGCCTATGCCCCCTTTGGAGGCACTGCAGGACCATCGCGGAACTGCAAGACGACACGACAGCGCAATCCGGAGATTGGCCGCCGGGAGCCGACTTCAGAAGTATCCCGACCGCGGTTGGCGAGTGTCCAGCGTGGTCCAGACGAGGAGAGGCAGCGAGCTGATTGGGAGGTGTGCCAGCTGTCGAGCGGCACCGGCAGGCGAGAGCCCGATGTGAGTATGGCACACACAACCAGCAATGTAATGTTGTACGGGTGGCTGGAGGAATTGTAACTAGGGTGGCGGGTGGTTTTTGCAGTGTGTTAAGCGGCGATCGATGTCTAAGGTGTAGTGGGGACTGGAACTAAGGCCGTCCCCTCTAGTGTTACGGGGCCAGCTGGGTGGGGCTTCGAGCACCCACGTGTGACTGGCGAATTGCGCTGATTGGTCTAGATCACGGACACCTGTACAATGGGGTGTGGCATTCCTATGAGTTGGCGTTGTAGATCAATGAATAGATCAGGATTCCTATTGATTAAGTGTTTTAGCTCAGTGAATAGATGACGTATTCCCGCAGGAGGTAGCTAGATTGTTTCTCAGTGCAGAAGATAATTGGCTGGTTAAGTTCCCTTAGTGAGGGAGCGTATCACAAGCGAGGTGATGCAGCGGGTGCAGCTAATTGTAATAACAAAGTAATTAATGAATACTCCACTCCAGGCGTGGTGGGAAGACAGCTGTGGGGATTGTGGGGAATAACATTGTCAAAAATTTGCGCACATTTTTGTTGTTGTAATTGTACGTAACAGTAACCTGTTGTAGTAGTTGGTGACATCACCCATTGGGCTTGCATAGGATACCGCTGTCTTCTTCAAGCGTGATCGGAGCAGAGACACGCACTAAAGGAGGGGTGAAGGGGGAGAGGCGGCCGTGCACAGAGAACGCCGGCACGTCCTCGATCAAAGGGGACGCAATGAGAGGTGGTGCGACCAGTGGGAGGGGGAAGAGAAAGGCATACACTGCACAGGCTGTGAGGTCAGAGAGGAAGGAGGAGGAGTTAGAAATACGTTGCAGGTGCGCCGAGTAGCAGCGGCACTGGAAAGGCGGGGCGGCTCAAAAGCACACTGCACGGGGCACGAAGCCGCAGGGGGCTTTGTGTGGCACGGTTCGAAGGGGGCCCTAGCTCCGAAAGGAGGAGTGTAAAGGAAGGTGATAGTGTTGTAAAGACCAAGAGGACGGTGGCTCCCAGCACGTAAGTGTTGTAATAATAACCTTGCTTTTCATTACAGCGGAAAGTGGGAAGTCCCAAACTACGGGGCCAGGTAACAGCGGTATTGAAAAATTGAATATTTCAAAATGTCTATGTATTACAGGGCAGGGGTGGGGTACAGAGCCAGCACATTAACTACACCACTCCAGCATATCTGTGCAACACTAACACTGCGCAGAGATAAAATAGTAAAGTACAGTGTTGAATGGACTCAAGGACCAGATAACAGAATTAGGATACCATGGCCGCCCAACGGCAGCTTTGACATATCCACTCAACATTCATTGCTAGCATATCTACATAACACTTATAAGGGGAAGAAGTTAGCGAGCCACCTAGAAGTGTTTGATCTCTGGAAAATGTTTCTGGGATGTGTGCCAGGTATACCAGGGATGTTCAGCATGCAGGGGGTAAAGGAGGAGAAGGTGAGCGAGGAGGCCGGGTGCAGCGCACCCCAAGCTCCTCCCAGCACTGAATAGAGTGAGGAAGAGGCAGAAGGATCATACCCAGTTGCAGAAGTAAAAAAGGAAAGCAAGGGAAAGACATCCACAGTTAAAGAAGTGAAGGAAGAAACAGAAGGGCTGTATCCAATAAAGGAATTGAGAGAAGCGACACGATCACAGTTGACGGCAGCTGAAGGGTATTTGAACCCTACATAGAGCCCACCGCCATACACACCAGCAGACCACTACCAAAAGGGGCTGAGCGCAGGGAGCACAGTAGACACAAAACAGGCCCGGGTAAGCTCCGGGAACATAAAAACAGCACAAAGAGATTTGGCAAGTATAGGGCCAGACGAATGGATAGCGGCGCAGGTGTTACTGAAACTTTGGGGGACGTTAACAGGAGAAGAGGAAGAAGTGGTAGACAGGGTAGGTAAGGAGGAGATGGGGCACACGCAGAGAGGGTGTGAGGTAAGTACAAGGGAAGAGGGAAGCATGACAAGGGAAGAAGAGGCAGTGTTGGAGGCAAAATTAGCAGAACTGAGGGAGGCGCGCAGCGTGTTGATTAGACAGCTCAATCAGGAGGAGCGGGAGAAAAAGGTGAAGAAGAAAGAAGATAAGGAGGAGCGAGCGGGGCTAAACAAGCAAGAGGAAGAAAGAAGGAAACGAGAATAGGACCGCATAAGAGGGATTGCAGAAAGAGTACCACGCATGGAGCAGCGGGAGATCAGGAGGAAAGAAGAGGAACGAGAAGAGAACGACAGGGAGATGACACTATGGAAGAGGAAGATTATAGCAGAGAGTGCACGAAAGTACGAGGAAGGAATATTGAATAATAGAGAGTATATTGGCAAAGGAGGGCGGGATATGAAATGACAAGGATTGAGAAGCAAGAGTACTAGAACAGGTAAGTGATGCGATAATGAACAAACTTTACAGGGTAAGAACGGGGTTAGAGGATGAAGGAAAGAAAAGTAGCTATGCAGGGCTAAGAGGAACAAGCCAAGTACATGGGGCTAAAACACATGCGTGTGACAATAAGGAGATACCGATGACAAACATACAGGCAGACATGGAGAAGACAGGTGAATACACAGATAGACTTAGAAACTGTAACAGTGGGGGGAAAACACCCAAACACCTGACATTCTCAGACAGGTTTTGCGGTGAGGACGAAGAGGGATCTTGCGGAGGATGGAGTGATGGGAGTGGGGAGGGGCTGAGTAAATTATACATAACACGCACAGACTGCGGGTCGTCATGGGAATGTAAGACACAAGAAGAAGGAAAGACAGGAAGGGAGGGCAAAAGACAACAAAGAGAAGGGATACAATGAGCACTGACTCCACCAGCACAACACACTCCATATGTTATATGAGATACCTGGCTTACACAACACATCACTGAATTTTCTGACATGGAAGAGGAGAGCGAATACACTCACACATCAGCACACCGACACACGCCAGGTGAGATAAAAGAATACACACAGATGCCAATACGAGAGAGAGGGGGGGGGCACAGTATGTTCCATGGAAACATGCAGACAAGAAAAACATTAAATGTAGACTACCATCTTTGAGAGGAGGGGCAGGGAAATGGATATATGAAATGGAAAAGCAAACTGCAGGACAAAAGCTAGCAGTGGATAATGTCAAGGGGTTGTTAATTTCCATATTGGGTGAAGGAGCAGATGACATTTGGAAGAGGGCGGGATTCCCAGGGGTGACAATCAGTGACACGTTGCATGATGGGGCGCCAGTTGCAAATTGTAGACACGCACTATGGCAGGCGCTGAGGGCACAATATCCTGACACTTCAGACATAGGGGCAATAATGTCAAGCAAAATGTGTGACAACGAGGACCCTGTTGATTACAACCAGGAAATTCAGGAGAAGTGGCACCTGGAAACGCGAGAACCGTGGGACAAAACACTAGCAATATTTTATCACATACTGATACAGGGGCTCCCAGAACCAGTACAAAGGCAGTTAAAGAAATTGGTAGTAATGGAAGCAATAGCATGGCCAGAAATACAGCTAACAGTAGTACACCATTGTAGGTTATGGCAAGAAAAGATGAAACAGAAAGAGGAAGACAGAAAGGCAGACGAGGCAAAACTGGTCCAGAAGAAACTGTCAAAATATGCCATGGAGGGCGCGCTAATAACAAGCCAGGTGACATCAGTACCAGCCACACAAACAGCAGACACTACACAGCAGCCACAACAGCAAGCAGCACCACCACAGCAAGCACAGATTACGACACAGCAACTGCCAGCACCGCCTCCATACACAGCCCAACACACATACGCTCCTCTGATGGGGGGCGGATACACGCAAGTGGGAAACGGCTACACAAACAACTACAGGGGAAGGGGTGGGTTAGAAAGAGGGAGGGGATTTGGACCAGCAGCACCACAGCAAGGGGGAGGGTTCTGAGGGTACAACCAATATGGACATCAGGGGTACTTAGAGAACACTGGAGGATACCTGTGGCAAGCCCGAGAGCCACCAACGTACTTGACATGTGGGCTAGTAGGACATGTATCACGCACATGAAGGGCAAGACTGGCACAAGCAGGATGGGGAGAGCAAGGGCAACAGGATTACAACGGGAGACAACACTATTACCAACAACCACAGCCACAACAGATGACAGAAACACAAGCGCAACAACAAGTGCCATCACAACCGCAGCAGCAAACATACATGACGCCCCATGCGCAACAAATGCAGTACCAACCAGCAAAGCAACAAGCACAACAACAAATGACGATGGCACAGCAACAACATGTCCTGACAGTACAACAGCTCACACAAATACAGGACAATAAACAACTACCCACAGACACGCCAATACAACAGACACAACTGGGAAAGGTGATGATACTGGGTCATAACCCATACACAGGGAACGGACAATCACTATACCCCCAATAGGACAGCCCACAGACGTCCTTGTTGTCTCCCATCCTGTCGGTAACACCTAACCCTGCGGAGGAACCACGCATAAAGGTGGCGATAGGTGACAAAACATTTTCTTTATTAGTTGATACAGGGGCCACTTGGTCCTGTATTAGGGAAGGGAAGTTCAACTTGTCAGGCAAGGCCATGCACACTCAAGGATTCTCTGGGGCTCGAGGGCTTGTTCCTTTTTGATAACATCTCCTTATCTGTTGGAGATCACGACCTAACTCTACCATTGTGTATTCAAAACAATCACAAGTAAATATACTTGGGAGAGACATCATGAGCAGACTGAACATGACTATATCCTTCACTGACAAGGGAATAGTGTGCTCCACACCAGGCATACACATGCTCACAGCACGACACACACTCCAGGCTTACTGTGGCAAGACAGTGGCAAGGGCAGAACCAGTGGACGGGGACCTCTTCTAATATGGAACTGACATGGCAATAGCATGGCTACCGGGAATTGAGGGCAAGGTGTGGAGGAGGCCAGGAGCATACATTTTCAGGCCAGAAACCCCCACTAGTGAAGAAGAAGGGACTATAATATCAGTGGACATTGAGAGTATTCTGGTAACCAGAAACTACATTGCTGTTCACACCCAAGATTGGGAAGGGAAAGCATGCAGAGCAGTAATAGCATTAACTGAATGATGAAGGCTGACTCAGGTATCAGATGAGGAGCTGTTCTTAGACAAAGTAGGAGATGGGGAGATGGTGTTCCAGATGAGCGTCTATGTTTGGTTGAGAGTGACATACAAGGAGGTAGCACAGAAAATGGCAATGGCACTAGAAGCACCCATCCCTACACAAGTACCATCCTATGAGAAAGACTTAGCAGCTGTACCCGCCTCTCTGTGGACTACCAGTCCCTATGATGTCGGGTGGATGTAGGTGCAATGCTGCCCAGGGTGAAGCAGTACCCACTGTCTAAGGAAGCTGATGAGGGGATCTACGAAACAATAACTGCCCTAGTGGATAGAGGAATATTGGTACCATCAGAATCGCCATGCAACACGGCGATGTAACTTGTGCGCAAGGCAAAGGGAGGGTCTTGGCGTTTCATACAAGATTTGAGGCCTCTTAACCATATTGGGGAGGCAGAGTACCCGATAGCAGCTAACCCAGCCACCGTACTGTGCGGAATAACAGCAGAGGCGTCACAATTCACAGTGATCGACCTCAAAAATTAATTTTCCTCATTACGACTGCACCCTGACTCACAAGATTTAACAAGCTTCACATACCGCAACACGAAGTGCAAACACACTAGACTACCCCAAGGGTACTGTGAGTCACCATCCATCCTTAACAGAGTGATACAAATGGACCTAGGAAACAGAGATTGAAAGCACGGTGCTGCAGTATGTAGATGGTATCATCATCTGCAGCACCACTGAGGAAAAGTGCAGGAGGGACGCTATAAAGATGCTCACAGTACTGGCTGAGAAAGGATACAAGGTTGACAAGGGGAAACTGCAGTACTGTCAAGAACAAGTACTGTATATCGGGCAGATCATTTCACAAAAGGGAAGGAACATTGCATCTCAAAGGGCACAAGCAATACAGAATACCCCACATCTGCAGACAGTAAGGAAATTGCAGCAATTTCCTGGTCTATGGAACTACTGTAGAGCATGGGTCTTTGATTACAGCTCATACATAGGACCACTGCTAGAGGCCCTCAGGGAGAAGATGGGGTGGACAAGAGAAATGACAGATGCATTCAATGAGCTCAAACACGCCATTTCAACGGCAACAGTACTAGGTACCCCTAATTATGAAGAGGAATTCTACATCTTCTCACATTGTGATAGTACAGTCATGAAAGCAGTTCTAACACAAAAGACAAGCATGGAACACAAACCAGAGACATTTTACAGTGGCCATGTGGATCCTGTAATGATGGGACACTTCCCATGTGAACAGAGCCTAGCTGCAGCAGCTTTTGCAGTAGAAAAATCCTCCTTCATCACCATGGGATGCTCCACCACACTGTACGTGAAACATGCCCTCTTTGCAATTTTAAAGAAGCCAACACCCACACTGACTACCCAAAGAGCAACAGGGTACAAGCTTATCCTGTCTAGACCTGAGCTGAAAATTGTAATGTGCAATAGTGTCAATCCAGCATGATTTATAGCAGAGGAAGTGGAACATGGAGAGTATGCAAACGACTGTGCACATGCAATTGAATTCTACTCATGTACCAGAAAAGTAGAAGAGAATGCCCTAGAGGGGGGTGAGATAATGTACATCGATGGGTCATCAACTATTGATCAAAGTGATGGAATAAGAATGACAGGAGCAGCAGTAGTGCGATTAAGGGAAGACTGGAATTACATACCAGTAAAATGTGTCAAATTACCCCAGCACTATTCAGCGCAAGCAGCAGAACTAGTAGCGCTTATTCTGGCCTTAGAAGAAAGCAATGAGAAACAAGTAACTATATACTCAGACAGTGCATATGTTATGTCAACAGTACATTCAGGATTAATAAAGTGGCAAAGAAGAGGATTCAGAAGAGCAGATGTATACTCCTGTACAACATGCTCTCCTACTGGGCGAACTAATTGAAGTGATAAATTACCCAGCAGAGGTAGCACTGGTGAAGTGTCAGGCATACACTTATGGTGATGATCCAATATCAAGAGATAACGAAACAGCAGATGCACATTCAAAATGTGCTGCATACTTTGGCAAGACATGGAACCTCCCAGAAAAACTAAAAGATAAGGGGGGGGGGGTGGTAAGACAGATGTTAATGAAGGATGGGTACACACACATCCCAGAGACACAGATTATGGAACTGCAGGCAGCAGCACCAATGGCATAAAAGGAACTATGGGTCAAAAGAGGATGCACCATGTCCCCCACAGATGCACTATGGTGACAGAATAATACAGGGAAAGTTGTGATGCCCCTGGCATTACTGAAAACAGCTCTGGCCCAACTACACCATTCCACACACACAGGGAAAGAAGTAATTGCTGCACGAATAAGAGAATCATGGTTCTGCCCCGAGCTAAACTCACACGTTGCAAATTTCATTAGCAATTGCCTCACATGTCAGCAATACACGGCCGGTCACACGCTGCAAGTGATCAAAGGTACAATACCCCGGCCTGAGGGACCCTTTTTGCACCTACACATTGACTACGTCCACATGATTAACGTATGTCAAGGATACAGATACATGATTGTAGTAGTGTGCCCATTTTCAAGGTGGATCGAGGCCGGTCTGTGCTCTCATGCAGATGCATTCAGAGCAGCTAAGTTCTTGATATGGGAGGTGTTCCCGAGGTAGGGAGTTTGCGAAGTTCTGAGGTCAGACAATGGTCCTCACTTTGCCAATGAACTATTCCAACACGTAACTGCCCTTCTAGGAAAAAAGCATAAGTTTGCCTGTGCGTATCACCCACAAGCTAATGGCGTCTGTGAACGCCTCACCGTTCTCCTAAAAGAGGAAATAGCAAAGATCCAGCAAACAACCAAAATGAGTTGCTTGTACTGCCTACCCCTGGCCCTGTTTGAGTTAAGAAATAGACCAGGTTCGGACCACCACCTCACACCCCATGAGGTGGTGACCAGATGCTAGATGCAGCTCCCACTCACACCACCATAAAGGGTAATGAGTGATTGTAATAATACAAGTACTGTTTTTGGTGAAGAAATGCACAAGTATGTCTCTTCCTTGGTTACTAGTGCCGCTTTCATCTCTCAACAGATCCAACGGACACAGGGCGGGTCGAAGAACAACCAACAAGGAGAAGCAACCAACGAGGAACAGGAACTGACTGCACAGTGGACAGTGAAAGAAGGAGATGAAGTTCTCCTAAAGAACTATCACAGAAAGTGGAACAGCCCTAGATTTGCAGGGCCCCATATAGTGCAGAAAGTAGCCCCTAGAGCAGTAAAACTGCATGATAAGGACATGTGGACACACATTTATGACATCAAGCCCTAGAAAGCACAGACCTGCCCTCACCTCAGCGAAGGGGCCAACACTTCAGAAACGACAACTGACAACAACGACAGAGCACAGGCGCCAGAGACTCCAAAAGACACAGGCCCTCATTACGACCCAGGCGGTAAGTAATCGAAATTACCGCCATGGCGTAATGAGCGTTAACGCCATGGTCCGATGGCGATAAGAGCGCCATATTACGATCCATCGCGCACGAGCATTACGCCATGGCGGTAACGTAAACTACGCCATGCCGTAAATAGCCCTTACCGGCCTCGTTAACAGCGCAGGGTGACCTACCGCCACCCATCATTGCGCCGACCGTAGTCAGCGGTCACCGTAATTAGCGGTGACCGCAATTAGGCGGAACCGGAAATAGCGTAATCGCGGCGGAACGGGAAACAGCACAGCAGCCATCTTAAAAAACACAATCCATTGCCATCCTACCCAACCACACCACAACCAACCCTCAAACCCTGTCATTCCCATAACCCACCCATTTCCTCAGCCAACCATGCCGAAAGTTGTGAAGAAGGCATGTGACAGGCAGCGGCAGGAGCGCTTCAGTCGTGAGGAACTGCAAATGCTTGCAGACACGCTCCAGGAGAAGGCCGATGTTGTCTTCTCCACTGAGATGACCCGGTCAGCCATAGGCCGCAAAAAGGAGGTGTGGGAACTTGTGGCACAACGTGTCAGTGCTGTTGGAACCACCCCACGCACCTCCAAACAGTGCCGCAAGAGGTGGGACGACCTGCGGATCAGGGTCCGGGGCATTATGTCTGCCAACCGTAACCTGGCCCTGGGAACTGGCGGGGGAGCAGACTCCCCACTGAAGATGCAGCCATGGGAGGAGACATGTGCCTCTCTGATTGGCATTGAGTGCATCGAAGGTGCCGGCGAGATGGAGAGAGGGGCCCCGACATCTGGAGACACATGTAGGTGCCTCATATCCAGCCTTGCAAGACACCCTGATACACTTGCACGTGACAATCACAATGCGGCAGACGCAACACATCAGCAGATGAGCCACACCCTGCGCACATGCAGCATGTACACTGTACAGTAGGCAGACACACACCTGCATGCAAAACCGAACCTAAAGGGAGGCAACCTGTATGTCATGGGCTACTAACTCCACCATCTACCCATTACACTCTTCACAATGCCTGCTCAATGTCCGCTGAACCATCAATAACAGTCACCCTCCTCTGCTCCACCACAGGCTCGCAATCGGACACTGGCAGGGACGACAGCACCAGCACCCCAGCCAAGAAGGCCAGGAAAGTGGGAGAAGGGAACCATGCATCCACCTCTGCTGGACCCAGGCCGAAACCATGCCAGGCTGAAGAGGCCAGGGCAGCAAAGTCCCCCGAGGAAGGGGTCGGGACAGAGCCTGCAGCCCAAAAACACCCACTGTTGCCCACTGAGGGCAATGTGTCAGCAGGGAGCAGTACTGTTGGGGAGACTGCAGCCATCGCTGCCTGCTCCGATAGTGATGTGGAGGATGACACTGGACTTGACCACAACACGCAACTTCACTCACCACACCTATCCCCAATCAGCCATCATGGAGATGACACCCAGGGCCAATCGCCTGCTAATTCATGGCCCGCAACTCCAAGACCAGTGGGAGTTGGGGAAGATGGGAGTAGTCCCATTGGTCCCCCATTGGCACCCTCCTTTGGGCCAGATTTCCAGCTGTCGCTGGAGCAAATTGCCAACAGGCAGGAAGTACTGGGCACACTCCTCACGCAGCATGTTGCAGAATGTGGAAGTGCCAGTGCAGCCATGGAGAGGAGTGCTGATGGCATCAGGTCTGCCATCCAAACTGCCAGCAGGGACATATGCACCGAACTTGCTGCAGTGCGGCAGATGATGAGCCAGCTCATCCAGACAATTGTGGACACATGCCGTACTGAGCAGCCCGGTACATCCTCAGCTGCAAGTTCAGCACAAGCCACTCCCGTCCGCAGGTCATCCAGGACCCTGAGGAGCACAGGCAGGGGGGCCCCAGGTTCCGGGAGAGGGGGCAGTCAATAGTGTGCAAAACTATACACACTTCACCACAGGCACTGTCACATGTTTGCAGGGTGTTCAGGGGGGAGGGGGAGGGGGAATTGGGTGTGTTGGAGTGTTCAGGGGGGAGGGGGAGGGGGGAATTGGGTGTGTTGGAGTGTTCAGGGGGGAGGGGGAGGGGGGAATTGGGTGTGTTGTAGTGTTCAGGGGGGAGGGGAGGGGGGAATTGGGTGTGTTGGAGTGTTCAGGGGGGAGGGGGAGGGGTTCTGTTATACCTATTCAGAAGAACAATACACTTTTTCATTTCTCACAAACGAAATGTGTGGACATGGCTCATTGCGTATGTGTGCTTTATTGTTTTACAGTCCACAGTGTTGACATACCAGACACACACAGTGCCCCAAGTGCCATCCATATGTTACACACACGCTGTGTGTGCTAGAAGTATCGGTCAATGACATTCTGACGCATTATATGCCCCTCCTGTGCATCGCTGCCTCCCTGAGGTGCTGTCCCATCCCCATCATCATCATCCCCATCATCAGGTGGTTGTGGTTCTGCGTCTGGGGGCAGAGGCACGTTTCGTCTGATGCACATATTGTGTAGCATGACACATGCCATGACGATCTTTGCAACCTTCTCATGGCGGTACAGGAGTGCCCCGCCAGACCTGCTGAGGCAGCGGAAACGTGCCTTCAGTAGGCCAAAAGCCTGCTCTATCACCACACGGGTACGTGCATGGGCACGGTTGTAGTCCTCCTCATGCTGGTTCGATGGGTTCCGCACTGGTGTGAGGAGCCACCTCTTCAGGGGATAGCCCGCATCACCTGTAAAATGTGAGAAATGAATGTGTCAGGAACGAGATTGATTTGTGAACATGACGCACAACCATGCCTTGATTCCGACTGTTACTGTGCACCAATTAGAGTTGTGCTAATGGATTTACACTGTGCAACCAGTATGTGTTCATGGCTCTCATGTACTGTTTTGCATGCAAAAACACAATGCAGGGGGGACGATTGCCTTGTGAATGGCCATCCACTGTGTCTGTTCAGGCTGTCATTCATGTGACCTTGCATGTGTCCTGTGAGCTTGAAGCTCACATGATAGCAACATTGATGTCTGCCTCATTATGACCCCAGTGAGCATTACTAGTGTCAATGGGGACAGTTTGTGGGTCTTGTAGTGGTGCATTGATGTTCCTGTCTGTCATGTGCCTCCTTTGTGCGCAGTTGTGGGGGACAGGCCTTTCAGTAGTTGGTGCATGGTGACGTGCATGTTGGTGGTTTTCTTTAGGGTCAATGCGGTCACAATTTGCACAATGCACTTGCAGATGGTTGTGTCGTTTTTGGGATACACTTTCATTCACATGTTGGGATGATTAGGTCAGGCATAATGTGTACACTACTCTGTTGACGTCAGTGCTGCCACAGGGAATGATCTGGCTACTGCTAGTTGCACCCATGTGACGTATGCATCACCCCCCTGTATCTGCCAGATGAAATATGCATTGGTACGTCATTCAACACCCACTTTGCATTTCCATGCTCATGACATTAGACTCACCGAGTAGGTAGGATCTTGGGCCTGCATGTCGCTCCATGTAGCGTGGTATTGTGGAGTTCCGAAGGACCATTGAATCATGAGTTGATCCGGGGAATCTGGCAGAACAATGTGTGATGATCCTGTTGGAGTCACAGACCATTTGCACGTTGATTGAGTGGAAATGTTTACGGTTGCGGTACGGTACCTCCATGGCATGTGGGACCACCAATTCAACATGGGTGCAGTCAATGGCACCAATGCAAGCAGGTATGCTGGCCAGTGCATGGAAACCCACTTTGGTTTTGGCAATCTCCTGGGCAGACCGTGGTAATGAGATGTGGTCATCTGTTTGCTTGAGGAGGGCATCGAGCACTTGCATCAGTGTACGCGAGAATAATGGTTGTGATATGCCATGCAAGTGCCCCACTGTGTGCTGGTAGCTGCCTGTGGCCAGGAAGTGGAGCACGGACACTACCTTCAGTAGGGGGGGGGGGTGGCAGTGGGTGTTTCAATCATGCTGACGATGTCTTTGTGTATCATGTCCACAATGGTGGTGATGGTGTCCTGGTCCAGTCGGTACAGGGTGTGGATCTGCTCAGCGGTGAGGTTGAATGGGCTGGCTCTGATGCATGGGATTGGGGGCTGCCTGCGTGGTGGCACTGGCTGTGCTGGTGGGGCTTGCTGGGCCTGCCTTGCCCTCCTTCTCCTCCTGGGTCTCCTCTGTGCAGCCTGTTGTTGTTGTTGTTGTTGTTGTTGTAGTTGCTATTGTAGCACTCGCATTGCTATCAGGTCCTCCAGCCCCAACATTGCTAGTCGTATTGGTATCATTGTGGAGTGTGACTGGGTGTGGGAAGGGGTGGGGTGTGCTCTTTTTGTACTTCCTGAGTCTGTATTGCCTTCACCTGTGCTGTTTCTGTGCACCTGTGGCAGCTGCATTCACTTTACATGGCCCTTTACGGTTGGTTCGCGATGGCGTAATTAGCACCATGGCGGTAAGGTACTTAACGGGCTGGGTGATGGCGTTAGGGGCATGTCCGCTTGGGTCGGCATTCGCGTACCTTTCCGCCATGGCGCTAAGTACGGTGTGGATGTTCGCGTGCGCGCGCCCTTGGCGCAGTCAGCGGCAGCGTTAGCTACGATGCCGCTAATGACATCGTAGTTTACGGTCACGGGTCGTAATCGGCCCTAGCGGAAGACGATGGCGGTAATCGTTTACCGCCATCGTTTTTCGCTTTGCACCAGGGTCGTAATGAGGGCCACAATCAGCCACCCAAAGCCCACCCCATGATCACAAGATCCCAGACAAAAAAAATAAGTTTAGCTAAAACTAACACCCACCAGCCACCAGATAAAGAAGAACTTTGTCAAAGGAATCTACAATATACACCACACTGTGTAAACACGTGCATGCTCTCTTCTCTTTTTGTCTCGCACATGCAGGTATTGCGCATTGTTATTGTATATGTTAGTGGATGACAAAGAATATACGCCATTGCCCAGGGGCAAATGCTGCCCACAGACAATATCCCATAATCCCTGTCACACCAATTTGTATATATTATAAAAAGGCCAAAATACTTAAGACCACAGAGAATACGCATCTATTATAATGCGTTTCTCATGCAAATAGTACGCTCGTTCCCACACCTCCACACAGCATTACCTGCCTTAAGAGATCTGACGGTAAGGAAAGCTTGGGAAGAACCTTTCCCCTGGGCACTGAACGACCACTTGATATGCAGGGCTTGAATAAAAAGTACTAACAGTAATAACGCACATTTTGAGAGACTTTCAGGCGGGCACCTATATCATCTAAAGTAAAGTAGCTGCAGGACCGCAGCAAAGGTAAGAGGAAAATGCCAGTGGTAATAGCAACTGTAATAAAGATGATAGGGATATTCTTCACCACTGGTCTGATTACTACCGCTGTCTGGCAGGACTACTATGCTTTTTATGTGACGGCACTAACATTTCCCCTACCATGGCTGCAAAGAGCACTGTGTCAGGTGGTACAAGTAGCACGGGGTCCAACATATGGAGGGATAAACGTAGTGTTTCTATCGATGTACATGGGGTGGACACATATCTCACAGAATCAGCACACGTCTCCAACAACATGTGGTACAAGCACATGTCCAAAATTGGTAAGGAAACGACAAAGGACAACTGCTATGTGTGCTTGTTGATTCCATACGCCATGAGCACCTCAAGAACATTCGTGGCAACTGAAGTACCTGCAACAACTGCAGAATGCCTCTTATATTTAGTGTTGTTTCAAACACGAGGATGATTTCAAGGGAAAAGAGCAACACTAAAATGGAAATCAAGGTTGACATACGCCTATGAAGACAACTTCATCAAAACACTACCAATGTTTGACAATTCCTGGCAGCTGACCGAAGGACTTCAGTACATAACAGATGGACCTGACAAAGGAGAAACAAAAGCGGTTACACTGAGCTATCTTCCATGCCAGTGGAGCGGAAGAGAGATTGGAGGTGAACCAGGGTGCTGGGAAAGGCCACTCATACTAATATATGGCAAAGTATACACGAAGAACAGATGGGTGGATGGAGTTGTGGGAAGCAAACCCTTGACGTTTGCAAAATCATCAGTGATGACAGTGCAAGAAGAAAACAACAAATACTACAAGGAATGGACAAAGAGTGAAGCATTGGTAACTGTCACAACACTTCACCCCAGACTCCCACTGGTAAGCCCACTTGCCAGTTAAGGTCAGGGTTCGGGGCTCCATTAAGGCCTTGGAGGCCTTGCATCCACTCCCAAGACTCTCTTGGAGTCAGATCTGGTGCCTCTGGAGCCAGGCTCATATTCATTATGGAGAACATGTTTGAAGTCGGACTACTTTTCATTAAGCCTGCAGTTAACATGGAGGCATTTGTATAGCTTGGTTCCTAAGAACTAAGCTATGCGGTATGATGTTTTGGGTGTGGTGGCATGGGACTACTTTACCTGGACTACTTTGTTGGGAGGCTATTTAAACCACACCCAAGCAACAGAGCACGCTTCACGTTATTTTGCAGACTGCACCGTGACGCACACTGTGTCCTGTGATACCCGCGAGCCTCAGAGCAACAAACCTTCAAAGGAGACAAAAGGAACATCTTTAATAGAATCTTACCTGCAATCTCCATCATGTCAGCTGCTCTCCAGTGAACAGCTTCTTCTGGGCACCACACACCTACCGGAACAAAGCGACCTGAAAAGGAAAAGGAGAAAGACAACATTAGAAAAGGCATACCCCGGCATTGCTTAAACCACGAACATTATAGGAAGCTTACCTGGCTTTTCACCTCACAGCCGGCTTCATTCCGGAGTTCCACACCCACTGGAGAAGGACGGCGACCTGTGAGGAACAGAGGAAACACCGGTTAGCAAAGGCAAGACAAAGCAGCGCAGTGCATAGAGCATTACTTACTGTATTACAGCGCACATCCCATGGCATCATTTACCGGCGGTGCCCAAACCAACCAGTATGCCACACCGAATTTCCCACACGCATAGGGAGAAAGAAAGGACATTATTAATCACAAAAGAAAGGCAGGCAAGAACAATCAGCGCTATACAAAAACTGCTGCAATAAGACCTACCTTAAAGACACTTGAACGGGCACGCGCCAGTGAAGTAACTCGGTCGCCCATGTCCACTGAAGACTACGCACCCCTGCTAAGAAGGCAGGATGGAGAGCACGTCTAATTCCGCAACAAGGTGAGGAGAGGGCCTAAGGGGCTGAAGCCAAAGGGATGTGGTGGGAGGATACTTACCTGAGTCGGCCAGTCTTGAACCCAGCCCTCCTGTGTTTTCAGGCTAGACCTCCTCCGAAGACACCATCTGGAAATTGGGGAGAAGGTTCGGGCAACCAACCAGGGCTAAGTGGCGTCCCGGTGGATACCAGGTGAGCGTAATAGTAACATGGCTAGATAAAGAGGAAGAACCCATAACAATAATTCCCCTTACAGCACCCACACTATGTTACCAGCATGATGGAGAAATTGATGTTGGAACGAATGAAGGATGTAAGAGAACGATCAAGCTTCCTGAGGGGGGTGCAGGAACAGCTGTTTTAATGGACCACTATTGGGCCAGAGGAGCCAAAGCATACAACAGCTTGCCACTGTTGTGGAATGGAGTGTGCACTATGGTACACACCAACGTGCCATCACTAGTAGTACCACAAATGCACATCAACATGGAGAACTTCCCTAAGATGGACGAAGGCAACAAAAGGAAGAAGAGATCCCTGAAGGTGATAGGAAGCAAGTTACAGAGCAACACTGCACACTTATTCAGAGTAAAAAGACAAGGAGAACCATTGACAGGAAATTACCTGTGTGGAAAATCAGAAACAGCCCTGAGTGACATTCCACCAGCACACAGGCTATTTAGCAGGGCGGCAATGTTCTTTTCCTCCATCATACATCCAGATGTGCGGTGTACGCAAATGCAAAATGGCTACAAATAACAAGATGGGAGCTAATGATGACGATTAACTCCACCGTTAACGGATTCAACGCTATAAAGGAAGAATCAAGAGCGATCAGAATGGTGGCCCTACAGAACAGATATGTGCTGGACCTTCTGACAGCAATGGAAGGAGGTGTTTGTGCAAAAATTGGAAGTTCATGTCGCGCGTTCATTCCTGCCAACGATGAGGACAGCTGTACGTTAACTGTAGCAGTATCACAGCTGGCCAAAATGCACGCCAAAATGGAAGAGGAAGCAAAGGGAGTGAAGAAGGATGGTAGCTGGCTTTCATACATCTGGTCCTGGATGCCATCATGGCTATCTGATGGCCTCAAGGTTGTGGCAGGATGCGTGATTCTAGAAATGGCTTCGCTGATGGGGATAAAGCTATGGAAGGCAAGATCAAAGCGTACTGCTGAGGAAATGATCGGCATGCACGTCCTAACGCCAGCTGAAGACGACAAACACACAGACGTCATCATCAAGGAACATGAACGACTACGCCAACAAATAGTAGAAGCTGACTTATACCCACCATCCAATAAAGTTGAGAATCCAAGAAACCTGAAAAGCTATGTTGGAAAATGGGTTTATTGCAAGCCCGGTGGTGGATATGTGTATATATGTACTGGTCATTTGAAGACCATGTGGAGCGGTACGGACACTTGGCAGGAATAACGAAGGTATGGCGAGTATGAGGAGATAAGAGAGTGGATAATTTTGTGGTTGACACGTCGACCAGAGAGGGGACTGAAGAGGGAAAATGGGACGATTCCTTCCCCCGATTCTCGTCCAGACCATGGCCTATGACGTCACGACCTAAGCATCCACCACGGGAGGCGTTCGACCCACTCACTGCCCCCCCAGACATCAAGATCCACCGGGGCCACGCCTAGCACCCCCAATCATGCTGCGCATCATCCCAACCACGGGCTGGGATCTCGGATGGAGCTGACACCGACCATATGGACCAACTCAATTAGACATCACCCACCAATATCGCCATCGTTAGAGATGCCATGACGACATAGCCAGCGGACAAGAACACACGTGCCACCGAGCACATGGATCAGACACACACCAATCCACACAAAAACCCAGACGAGAGCCCCACAGCCAAGGCCACAAAGTTGCAATTTACACGCCGCGCTTCCCGCGCCAAGGTTACACCTGCTACTGCTAAACGCTCCTCAGAGCCGAAATACAAATCAAATACCTGTAATTCTGCTCCAGCCACGGTCTCCCAACACGTGACCAGGTCGACCTGATACAATGCCAAGCCCCAAGGACCAGAGAAGCTCTGGGGTCTCACGTCTGGGACACAGACTGCAACAACGGAGTGACAAGTTGGACACTGACATCGATGTGAACAGGACACTCAACAGCCAGTAATCATACCTGTTCATTTTCTGCCACTGACACATAGTCATACCTTGTTGCCAGAACCAGGTACACCGTGAGATGGGAACAGCGATGGTATCAGAATAGGAGGGGCTAACCACTGATGCCACTATAGTTTAGCCAATCACTCATTTCCCCCTTGTAACAATTCTCATGTAGCAACTATTTGGGACGACCCAAGCGTACCACCTGACCCCTTCTCTACCAATAACCTTTTCCTCTATACGAGTCCATACTGACCCTACCACTCGGGGAACCAACCCCAAGATAGCATTAGGTTTAGAGGTTAGTTTTCCCAGGTGACGCATGTAGCCACGTTATCCAGCTAGAAAAAGGGCCTCCAAGCCCACCATAAATGAAACGTTTTCCTGGGTACCTGTGATCCAAGAACCTGCCCCTGTCTGTTTTGTGCAATAAACAGCAGTAACTCTTTTTCTCTTGTGTGTGCCTCATACTCCTTTGGGACGCGGGAGGAGTTGGGGCCTCCCCAACTACAGACGTCCGTGGACGGCCCTGCCGACCCCCGGGAAATTACCCCGACAACATTCCTTTCTCTCACAGGTGGGAAGGCGATGAAAGTGTCCTTGAAGTAGGGAGAGCTCTAGAGAGGCCAGGATTATGCTGCAGATCTTCCCAATCTTGGGTTCCAAGGAATGTGATGCAGTGTTTTGTGGTGGCTCTGGCCATATTCCCAGAGGATAACAGTTGCATGCTCTTGTAAGCCTGTTTTAGCTAATTCTAGGTGCTCCGAGCATAAGGGAGCAGGAGAAGGGTTACGGGTCAGGCCCACTTGAGTAGTGTTTGATATTTCTAGTTGAGTCCTTGCACCAACCCCATGCAGATCAGACCCTAAGGGCGCCACATGGTTGTGTAAGCAGTACTCCCCGCCACTTGTACTGAAGAGTAGCTCAGAACCCTGAAGGAGCTGCACAGGATTGGTCAAGCGCCTTCTAAATGAATAAAAACATCTCCAATGATAATTGAAAAAAGACCACTCAATCTCTAGGCACACATTATTTTGCAAGTTTCAGATGTGCTTCTCTTTCACATAGAAGTGACCTCTGTGCTGTCTGAAGTCACACAGAGTCTTGCCACCACATGTTTTATTTACCCCATCTCTTTATATACACCCCCTCTCTTTTATAGATTGTTTTTTTTTAACTCCAGTGGATCTCAAATGAGAAATCACCATCATTCCAGTCCTACAATTTGAAAACCTGGATGATTGTATAGCTCCATTTGTCAGACCTCAGCCTGGAGACCTGAACCTCTCCCCAGGAACATGCTGGGGAATGCCTATCTCTGTAGTATACAGTGCATATACCTTATGGAAATGATGCAGCCACATAAGACCTCTAGGCGCAGGGGTGGCCTAAGCACACACAAACGGTACAGGAATACCTGCATGGGGATCTGTAACAGAGCAGCCCAAAAAAAGCAGCAGCTCTATTATTAAGTCTGAAGGATTAGATTAAGAAATGAGAAGCTAGGGGTGAAGGACTAACTTTTGTTCCCTACCCGGCACTATGGTCTTGGTCTGAAGTACTGCTTTTGCCCAAGGCCTCTAGTGTCCACTGGAGCACTTTATCACTGATAGTCTCCCGCAGAGCCATGCCTTCTGATTGCAGATCATGTCAGGCTAGGGCCCCCCCTGCCTACACTAGCAAGGAGGAGACCCATGGGATCCCTCTGTGAGTCGCTTTGAGGATTTACCCTTGCCTTAAGGAACTAGTCTGATTCTCTGGAACTCTCTGGAACAAACAGATTCTCAGGCATGTGTGTGTGGCCTGCTTCTCATTTCACCATACACAGCAGCATGACACTCCCAGGGCTGGACCACCACACCTTGTGAGCAGCACCTTCTGAGCGGCCCTGCCATCTGCATTCATTAAAGGTTTTCTACTTCAGTCTCCTGGCTGCTACTGGGGGACTAGTGTTACAGTCCTGAATCTTCGGCAAGGGGCACAAAGAGGTAACAGGTAGACTGCCACCCCCTTTTCAGTCACAGCTTCCTGCAGGCATCAAGCATGCTTAAACACACGGATGCCCCATAAGGTACATTCAGTGACCCTCAGAGGGTGGTTACAATGTCACTGTACATTTTGAATAATTCAACTATGTGTCTGTCTCTTGTGTATTTCATAGCAATGCTGAAGGCTCTCCTCAGGACGAATGGAGCTGCAGCTCAAGCTTAGAAGTTGAGGGACCTGAAGGGCTCTCTACAAGTGTCAAGCCGCCTTAACACCCATAGTCATAGTCATAACTGAAATAATCTCAGACCCGGAAGGAAACGGCTCAGTAGTGACCTCTGACCCAGAAGAACTAGGTAATTAAAATGTTTGGAGGGATTTGAAACATTCCTTTCAGCTTCTCTTAATACAAAATACATTACTTTTGGATTGTCTCAAAAGTTAATAATAATTGTTCTGGTCAGCAATTGTAATCAGGGTTGCACAAATTAAGTCTTGTACCAAGGACAGACATTTTTGACCTGATGTCCTGACAAGCACCTTAGATTTCAGTTTACAGAGAGTTAACTAAGATGCTTCTTAAAAGTGGCCCTCTTGGGAAACACCACATGCCCACTGTTTTCATTGCAGCACCTTCCCCATGCAAAATGTATTCCGAAGAACAAATGTTTGTTGGATAAATACATCTGAAATGGATTCAACATCCAGATGTGCAGCTCCATCTTTGTGTCCATGGAGCAAAGCAACAGCATTTAATAGAGCGTGTCCCATTGTAGCTTGTAGGGGACGCTTTCCAACCTCAAAGAGTTGGTTTTAGCACTTAGAAAATATGCAGGTAACATTGATTTTTATAGAATTGGCTCTGGGCGAACATTCAAGCACTGCACACACACACACACACAGAGCGTATGTGGCTCTGCAGGTCGTTAAGGTGCCCAGGTTGCAAACACATTTCTTTTATCAGTGGCAGAGTCTTTCATGTGCAAAATCTGTGATAATTAAAGTGAGCAACACAATGCACCCATTTAAGATTTGTTTAAATCCATGATGTCTCTACTATCTTGACATGCAAAAACTAATAAAGTTGCTTTAAGTAATTAATCAAATGTTTTCAACATCATAACAACGAGCTGGACGTTTGTGACCAAGAATCTGAATATCTATCTTTGTTTATTGCACAACTTCTTTTATAACATGTCTTAACTTACTGAAAGTACAGTTGGGCTAACTAGATTTTTTAGGTTGGCATTATCTTGCATTCTGGGACTTATAGTTTAACATTCAGGATGTGAAAATTAAAGCCACAATGGTATTTATTTGGCTTAACGTGTTCATTCAGGATGTGAAAATTAAAGCCACAATTGTATTCTTTTGGCTTAACGTGTTTCACATGTTGTCATTTGGCTTTATTATGCAATTTGTGTTTTTTGTAAGTAAACTCTATAAAACATTATTACTTTAGACCTTGAAATCCAACAATTTGAGCCAAAGTTTGTCTGTGATTTGTGTGTGTATTGAAAGTTACACATTTTAAAGGGTATAGGTTAGCTGGAAGACGTAGAACAGACATGGGTGCATGTTGCAGGGGAGAAGAGAAGATGTTGGGCATGGACAAGAGAGTGGTGGGGGGTCCATGTTCCGGGGTTGGTGGGAGCGCAATTAAAACCTGAAAAGGCTTGGGAACCGGGTAAAAACAGGACATGGAGAGTTTGGGCAAATAAAAGAATGGTGGTTCATGGGGGGAGAACAAAAAGTAGCGGGCGAAGGAAGAAGAGGACCAAAATGCCTGAAATGACAACACAAATTTAAAAGGTACCTGACTTCTCGGAATGTGCTGCTGTCTGTGGAGGCTTGCGTTGTGTCCTGTGGCCCTCCTGCTGCTTCCTAAAACCATGGGCGACCCGGAAGGAAAATAGGAGAAGCTTCCGTGTCCAGTCCCTAAGCCCACCCCTCCAGGCCCAACCACCAATATGAGGCCTAGAGGGGAGGGCTTATTTTGAACCCAGGGCACAAACCCGGGGTGGAGAGAGAGAGACAGTATGGAGCCCAAAACAAAGGGCCATCCATACTGTGTCTTCTCTCTGACCTAGGGGGGTGGGGAGATCACCCTGGAATTGATTCTCCCTGTGGGAGCCCGGGCGCCAGAGCACGCGTGTACTCGGCGCCCCTTCCAAAGGGAGATCGGAGAATACATTTGCAACCAGTATTTTTCTGCATTTAGTCTAATAAAAAAAATGCCTGATTGAAGCTCATAAACAGCGATATAGGAAGGAAATGATAGCTCAATTCTTTCCATAACAGCAAATATTTGCTCCTGTGACTGCTGCTGCCTTAAGATATATGCTGTCAGCAATTTGAACAACTTTAATGCTGTTTTATCCAACTTTCACACTCTCCAAACTGCCAATCTGCAATGCAATTGGCCTGCGTAGTATGAGTGACATCATAGAGAACCATACAGAAAGTCCTGTTTTTCAATTTTTTTTCTAATTTTTTAAAATAAATACAGACTGAAAGCAGATTGATAGTTCCCCCTCAATTTCCCTCTTCCTTCTTTTTAACTCCCCGCGATAATGCGCCCTGGCCTGGGCAATCTCCCTGCTTGCACACGTCGGTGCTTTCAAGGCCCTTAAAAGAATTATTTTGCAACAATACAAGCTTCATCAAGCCACCCTCTATTACAGGGTTTGACCTTCTTCTTGTAGTTAATCATGAATCCCTTGGCCAAAGCCACCGGTAACTTTGTGAACTGTTCTACTGCATGACCAGCAGATGCAATGCTGTCCAAAATATCAAAAACGAGAGACAGGTTATCTGACAATATGTGTAAATGTAGATTTGTTCCCCGGATTCTTTCCCATTTAATTCTCCTGGACATAACTGGGTGAAATGTTGCCAGGCATACTGGGAAGTCTTTGTGGCCCGACCCCCCTATTACACCCTTCAGTTGTAGGCATATTGGTTGATGGTCACTAATAACCTCTGTCAGGACCTCAAAACCCACAATGCTATCCCACAATTCAAGGAAGATACAAAAATAATTAATTGTGGAGGAGCCCTGAGGATTATGGAATGTGCGATTACCCAGAATATCCAGGCTATACGTCCATTCACCATACGTATACCCCATTCTTGCAACCAAAAATACATTTGGAGACCCTTAACACACACCCGATCATCTTTCATCATAGGCGAGCGGATATTCAATATCCAATCCTCCAAAGGGTCCAGAACATAATGTCAATGCAGGGTGGTTTGTCCTTCCCTTTGTAGTTCAGTGTTTGTCTTTCATTTAAACAACCAGACTTATGTTTTTATCATATGGTGTACACCTTGGCTAGAGTGTAGTACCATGCACATTATTTGCAATATTCTGAAGCAAACAAACACAATTGACTCATTTAAATTGTACCAGCATTTATTATTTTGCTGTAAATCATCTTATAGTTTTGTCTAGCTTTAGGTCTTATTTTAATTGTTTTCATTATTTAAACGTAACACTTGACGGCAAGATCCATGTCCAGGTTTGGATCTTTACCACAAGTTTTATAAACTTAGTAGTACATATTGAAATTTGTGATGCACCTTAACCTCCAGTGACATGTGAATATAAACAATGCAAAATTCCATTGCAGTCACATTTCAGCAATCTATGTAAATATATAGTTGCAATGCTGGACACAAATGGGTGGCCTAATAAATAGTCTACGTCAGGAGTTAAATCAGAAATTCAGTATTAGTGGACAGCCTATACATAAAATTGTGATAGGTCGCTGGACGTTTCGGCAATTTTAGTTAGTGAGTCTTCTTCTGTGGACTGGGAAAGGTCTCCCTTCAATGTGTTCTCAAAAGGATTTCTCTCTGTATAATTCTCCGACTGTCTTCAGGGCTTTCTCCTAAAGGGACTCTCTCCGCTGTGTAAGCGCATGTTCGTGGGCACTTGCAGGTAGGTATTGAAAAAGTCAGGTTCCAATCAGGTGTTGGTGAATGATACGAGGTGATGTAATACGAAATGGCGCCTCTGGGATGGTCGCTGCTGTAATGTTGTGGAGCAGTGATCTAGGGGTGCCTAGGCAGGCGGTTCTTTCATTTTGTAGTGGTAGCTTCTGTGGTGTGTAGCTCGGTGCGGCTCAACAGGAGTCGCAGTTTAAGAAAGGAAAGCTCGGGGTGTGTAGCAAGGCAGAGCTCAGGGGTCGCAGGTGTGCCCCCTGGTGACCTCAAATGACATCCCTAGATGTAGGGTGCCTGGTTGAGAAATACTGCTGTCTTCTACCCCAGCAGGAGTCATAGACTTGCAGCCATGCATATGTTTTGGCCTAAGACTCTGATGATCCCTCACCATTTTCTAGAGCAGATAAGAGTTGCAGTCCAAAACATATTGTAGACCCCTGTACCACAGCATAGTAGCCATATGGCGCACCCTACACTGGCTTCATGCTTACCTCTGAATCCCTGAAATGCTTTGAAACTAGAGGGCAGAAGGCAGCACTGCATGTGTGTTGGGGGCTCGCTGATGCTTTGTGAACAATGCCTTCAGGAGCAGGGTGTCATTGAGGACAGAGCCACGCAGTGACCGAAAAGCATTTTGATGCTGTAAGGTCCCAACATACAAACCGTATGCACATATCCATCACTGGAATACTCACCAGGTTAATGTTGCTCACACACCTGCCTTCAACTCATGCACCAGCTGTGACAAGTCTACTTAGCAATACAAGTCGCTACTGCTCTGGCCTCTGTTCTGAGATCTCCTGGGATGTTTGCTGTTTCCCAGGTCTGCATCTTCCTGGACCTGCTCCTTTGGATACTAGTTTTGCTACTTAGGAAATCTCTTTGGGCAAATGTCTGGACTATTGATGTTACTCTGCTTGCAGTATTAATTTATTTATTCTTATACAGGAGGAACAATGCTCTTCTGATCCCACAATAACGTACAATAGATAAGAAATCAGATTTGATGAGAAGCAGTGAGCCTCTTACAATGCAGTGCATTTGAGGGGCATTCTGACCAGGTTGCGGGGGGAACAAATGGAACAGTCACTGGGGACAATACATAAGTGGACATACATAGATTAAAGACAATGGTCATTGGACATTTTTAAGTGCAGGTAAGCTGTACGGCCAGCTGTGCCCAGGACGTGAACAGGGTGTACTAGAATGGAGGCAGAGAAATTGAGGGACAGAGGCAGGTGAGGGGCATGGGAAAAATGTTAGCTAGCAGGCAGTTGAGAGGTAGAGTAAGTGGGTAACTCTGAGGTGAGGAGGTAGGCTTTTAGTTTGATTTTGAACAAATCTATGTGGGCTGTTTCTCGGATGTCAGGGGGAAGAGAATTCCATGGCAGTGGAGCAAGAATAGAGAAGGAGCGGAAGCGGGCGGAAGCACATGGAGGGTGAGGAGCACAAGGGTAGTCGAGTAGGCAGAGTGCAGATTACAAGAAGGCCTGTAGAGTTGGAAAGAGGAGCATAGATACAGTGGTGCCTTGCCGTGGATATATTTGTAAACCAGGAGAAGACATTTAAATCTGGCCCTGTTTTGCATCATCAGTCATTCAGCCAGGTGACAGAACGAGGGACACGTGTGAAGTGAGGGAGTTCCAAGAGAGTCTTGGTAGTGAAGTTAATGATCTTGTTGAGAGGACAGAAAGCATAGTTGGGCAGACCAAAGTGGATGCCATAACATTAGTCCAGTTTAGAGAAGACAAGCATGGTTAAGTGACGCCTGGTGGTTTTCAAAGGAAGGAGGTGCCTGATATCCTAATTTTTAGGAGGTTGAGGTGAGCTGCTGTTCCAGTTTTGGAGATGAAAGTAGAGAAGGTGTGAAAAGGGTCATAGATGATGCAGAGGTTTCTAGCTGAAGAAGAGTAGCAGAGAGTGTCAAGTGGGAACTGGCTAGGCAGAGGAAGAGATGAGAGAAAGCTTTTGGCTGAGAAAAAGAGCAGCTTTGTTTTGGTAGTGTTTAACATCAGAGAGTGCAAAGATTTTCGGTGTCATTTGTGAACAGAACCAAAAAAGAGGTGATTAATGCCCGAAGAGCAGAGGCGTAGAGTGTAAAGAGGAGCGGACCCTAGACAGAGCCTTCTGGAACACCAATAGTTAGAGGAGTGAGTTGAGAGGTTTTGTTGCTCCAGGAGACAGAGAATTGGTGAGGTGCAAGGTAGGATTCAATCCAGGCAAGGGCTTGATCAAGAATCCCAAGAAGAAAGAGAGCATTATGGAGATCAGACTAATCGACAGTGTCAAAGTCAGTAGACAGGTCAAGGAGAATTAAGAGAGAGGGTAGGTTGGGGTGTTTAGCAGAGGTGATGAAGTTGGACACTTTCATAGAAGCAGTTTCCGATGAGTGACAGAAGCAAAAACCACCCTTTTCAGCACTTTAGAGTAGTGCAGAAGGAGAGACACAGGGTGAAAGTTAATCAGTAGGTTGGGGTCAGCCCCTTGTTTTTTTTAGGAGAGGTATGACTGTGGCTGTTTTGAAAACAGTGGGAAAGCAAGCCGAGTTTAAGGACTAGCTGAACAGTTCAGCTAGGTGACAGACCACTTAAGGGGTAATAGGCTTGACTAGCTGAGGAACAAGAGGGTCTGCTGGGGCACAAGAGGGGTTAGCCTTCATCACGAGAGATAGCAGCACTTTGTCAGTATTAGTGTGACTGAAGTGGAAAATAGAGGCAGAGGATGATGGTAGAGTAGGCAGAGTGTAAAATGTAGGATGAGGGAATGTGGGGAAGGTCAGGAAAGAGTCTCTAACTTTAAAAATGTGTCAGTAATCTATTCAGCTAGGTCATTAGCTCTGACAGTGGAGTTGATAGTCATAGATTGAGGAGGAGTGAGGAGTTAGTTTAGAGTGACCTGTAACCGGCGAGGATGGTTGGAGTGAGAGTCAATGAGGGTTAGGTAGAATTCCCCTTTTGTTCTATCAAGAGTGGACTTGAGAGAGTTCAGGGCAGAGAGGTAGAGTGGCAGGTCCTCATGCGAGTGGGTACGCCTCCATTTGTGCAGCAGCTGATGCATGCCTGTGCGTAGAGAGCATAAGAATGGGGTGACCCCTGGGTGGGGATGCTGAGATTTAGGAGTGAAAGTAAGCAGTGAGAGGAGAATGAGTTATATAGTAGGGATTGGAAGCTGGAGAAGGCAATGTTGGTGGAAGAGGCATCAGGTGTGAAGGAGGAGAGTGAGAACTGTAGGTCAAAGAGAATGGGGAATGGTAGAAGGTTTTCATTTCTAATTAGTAATAAGTTGAGCAAGTGATGAGGAAAGGTCAGAGGGTGGAAAGGAGATGGTGGTGGAAACAATAGAGTGATCAGATATATATGGTGTGACAGTAGTATTACTGGTTGAGAGATATGTGGAGATGAAGAAGACTTACAAAGAGTTACCCGCTGTGTGGGTAGATAGGTTATGGATAGAGTGTTGAGCATGGTCACTAAGAAAGGACTGACGTTCAGATTTCTGAGAAGTGGTTGGAGAGAGAAGGTTAATGTTACCTAAGAGAATGGGGTGATGTTTAGTGTAAAGTGAATCAAGGAGTTGCCCAAGATCATCAAAGAACGGTCAGGTGGCACCAGAAGGCCGATAGATGGAGATGATGTGAACCGAGTGAAGAAGAGCAATAGTAGATATGGTGAATTTAAAAGATGTCGGAGAGGACGCGGCATTGCAGATTTGTAAGGCATTGAGGCGGGAGGAGGGTGGGTGTCCAATGCCTCCACCTCTACCAGTCAATCAAGTAGAGTGCATAAAGGATAGTTTGGAGTTGCATAGGGCCTCCAGAATGGAAGTGACAGATGGAGAAATCCAAGTTTCAGTGATAGCAAGCACGTCTAGGGAAGGAGAGCTGGAGTGAAAGTAGTCAGTGACAAAGAGCATGTTGTTGCATACAGACTGAGCATTCCAGAGTGCAATGTTCAGTTGATGAGTCAAGGAAGAGTAGAGATGTTGAGTCTCAGAGGAAGAGAGGTGAGGTGGATAGGTGTTAGAAGAGGTATGGTTAGCTCTTTGGCTTGGTTGGAAGGAGGTGGAAGAGAGATGGAGTTTATAGGTGAGTACCACAGTGTGGAGATCCAGTACTGTAATAAGGAAGCTAGGGGTACTCTCAGGTGCAGGTGTATGTAAATAGTGGTTTTAGTGGAGTGTTGGAGTTTGATGTTAATGTTGTTTGTGTGCTGTTTGCAAGAAATCTTTGTCACAACCTGTGGCAAACAGGGGCTAACAGGGGATGACATGGAGAAGTATTTAGTAGCAACCCTAAGCTCTTTCTTCCCTTAACAGAGGCTAACAGCGAACACAGAATGCAATAGAGAAGCCTGTAGTAGCAACCCTTTGCTCTGTCGTCCCTTAAATGAAAAAGAGAATGATATAGTAGCGACCATTTGCTCTGTCATCCCTTAACAGAGGCTAACAGGGAACACAGAATGCAATAGAAAACCATATAGTAGCGACCCTTAGCTCTGTCGTCCCTTAACAGAGGCTTAGAGGGAACACAGAATGCAATAGAGAAGGATGTAGTAGCAACCCTTTACTCTGTCATCCCTTAACAGAGGCTAACAAGGAACACAGAATGCAATACAGAAGGATATAGTAGCAACCCTTAGCTCTGTCATTCCTTAACAGAGATAAACAGGGAACACAGAATGCAATAGAGAGGGATATAGTAATGTCCCTTTGCTCTGGCGTCCCTTGTCTCTGGACGAGAGTAGAGAGTTTATTTAGAGATGATGTTCTCCTTTCTCCAGGATGTCAACACATTACTTCCTGGTTATTATGTCCCTTTGTCTTGGTGTGCTGGAATAGGAACCGATAGTATTGTTACTGTGCAGTATTTTTCTTTTCTTGATTCTGGTGCTCAGAGGTTCCTCACTCTGGATTACTTATGGGACACATTGGAATCTGATTTCTGACTTTGCAATTCTTCTATTGGAACATTGTTTCCCCATCCTGTCCTGGGTGAATCATGGATGTTATACACCAATAACAGATGTAGTGATTATATTTGAATTCTTATGATGATAAGACTTGTTTAAGGGTTATTCTTTTCTAATATGTTCTTTCAAGGTGAGGGGGGATAGCTCAGAGTCAACACGTTTGCTGGGAAGCAAGACAACACAGCGCAATACAGGTTCGAATCACGATCCCAAGCTTAGAAAAATATAATTTACAGCTCGGGGAGTTTCTGGGGCTGCGCTTCAGTGGACTTGAGGTACATGCATGCTGTCCACATGACTTGTGATTTGGAAGACCTGCACATTTGTTTTCTTGCAGGACATGAATCATGGCCTCGTCATCTAAGGTATCTAGTCCAGAAGGCCTGCACTTCTGTCTTCATGCATGTCATGTCAGTGCATGATGGTCGCATCACCTGCGGTTTCTTATAAGACCACCAAAACTCTTTGTGCACCCAATGAATCATGGCCTTACATTACGAGATACCTGGCCAGAAGGCCAGCACTTCTGTCTTCTAGCATGTCAGGTGCATACATGGCGGCTGCATCGCGATGCATGCACCTGGGGTTTCTTGGAAGTCCACAACTCTTTTTGCACTGCATGATTCGTGGCCTTCCAGTACGAGATACCTAGCAGATGACGTTCACGGCTGTCTGTTTGCATGTCAGGTGCATACATGGTGGCTGCACCACCTGAGGTTTTGTGGAAGACCGCAACAGCTGTCCTTTTTCATTGCATGAATCACGGCCTTATAAGTACCCACAATATCTGGGTGGGACATTGATATCCGCGTGCTGAGGTGTCCTATGTCATTGACGGATGCCCATCCAGCCATCTTATTTATTTATTTAAATTTTTAGTAACGCGCCAACTCGCCCGAAGGCCTCAGGGCACACAAAGAACAGGACAAGACGGACAACAAAGAGAGATTCAGAGAGAGGGCAGCAACGGGTCAAGACTTAGAATGAAGGACAGTTGAACAAGAAGGTCTTTAGCCTTTTTTTAAATTCATTGGTTGTTTGGACTTTTTTAAGTTCAGGAGAAATAGAGTTCCACATCAGGGGGGCTTGGACGTCAAAGCCTGTTCCCCCAAATCTGGCCAGCCTAAATCTAAGCTGGACGAGTCTGGCCTGGTCCTGAGACCTGAGACCTGAGCGTGCGAGATGGCAGGTAGGGCTTCAAGCGCCCTATAGATCCTTTGGATTTGAGTCTGGGCTCAGTGCACTGATATTCCACTGTAGGGATGTGTTTTTGACCTCATGGTCACATGTTAGAATCCAGGCAGGTCTACTCAGTCCTTCATACTTGCAAGGTCGATAAAATGAGTACCATTGAGGCAACAAAAACATCTGTTATCAGCACACGGGCCACTGGGATTGAAAGCACGTTACATTCTGTTGTAGTTTTTCTTTTCCCATTCTATGGCTAAATGATTCAGGTGTTGGAGAAGACCCCCACTGCACGGCATGCTGGCCAGATAACCTGGGGCGTCTGGGTGATGGAAACCTGCACTGCAATGGTATGATGACCCTTTGACCTTCGCTGGTGGGATGCGATTGCCTGCACTTCTGGCTCCCATTGGTTATCAAGCATCCCGAGTGAGGTCAGAGAGGCGGTGGAATGTTGTTATCCACTTCCCTTCCCGGAATGCGCGGGGGCTTGATTTCAGCTGTCCCTGTTTCGAGGGAACGCCACCTGCCCCCACGTTGCGGAATGTGCAGGGCTGCGACTGTCTGCTTCCCTGCCATTGGGTCAGCCACGTGAGTTGTAGTCCAGAGATTTGAGGGCTTCCCGCCTGCCCTCCAAGCATAGGTCTGTGTGCCATTCACCCTACCCACGCCGCACTGGGAATCACTCCCGTGTTACTTCTTGCAAATGTGTAAGACACACGAGCCAGCATCCGCTCGCTGGAATAATAACATTACCTCCCAGTTGTTTTTCAGAACATAAAACAAAACGTAATCTTTCAGACCTTTTTCTGAACTGTAATCATTCTGTCGAGGCCCCTTTCTGGTAATGGTGTGTATGACTGGAAACAGAAAAATATGGCTCCAGGTCACGATGAACTTTTGTACAAACATGTTTTTAAAACGGACAAAAAGTACCCGAGAAAAGGAACTATATGCATCTTCAGCACTTTTAGTTGTATTTTGTATTAATGAAAGGCAGGATATGAATTTCGAACATAAATGATACGTTCATGCCTTACCCCCTCCTTATCTTTCTTCTCTTATTTCTCTATATCTTCCCTCTCGCAACCTGTGTTCTGTGCCACGCGTCCTCCATGCCTACCTTCACGTGCCACGCGTTCTCCATGAACACCTCCACGTGCAACGCATCCTCCATGCACACCTTCACGTGCCACGCGTCCTCCATGCACACAATCATGTGGCAAGCATCCTCCATGCCCACCATCATGTGCCACGCGTCCTCCATGCGTACCTTCATGTGCCACGCATCCTCCATGCGCACCTTTACGTGCCACGCATCCTCCATGCACACCTTCACGTGCCACGCGTCCTCCATGCACACCTACACGTTCCACGCATCCTCCATGCACACCTTCACGTGCCACGCGTCCTCCATGCACACCTACACGTTCCACGCATCCTCCATGCACACCATCATGTGCCATGCATCCTCCATGCACACCTTGACCTGCCACCCATCCTCCATGTGCACATTCACGTGCAACGTGTCCTCCATGCGCACCTTCACGTGTCACGCGTCCTCCATGCACACCTTCACACGCCACGCGTCCTCCATGCACACCTTCACGTTCCATGCATCCTCCATGCACACAATCATGTGCCAAGCATCCTCCATGCACACCTTCACATGCCACGCGTCCTCCATGCCCACCTTCACGTTCCACGCATCCTCCATGCCCACCATCATGTGCCACGCATTCTCCATGCACACCTTCAACTGCCACCCGTCCTCCATGTGCACCTTCACGTACCACGTGTCCTCCATGTGCACCTTCACATGCCACGCGTCCTCCATGCCCACCTTCACTTGCCACGCGTCCTCCATACGCCCCTTCACCTGCCACGCGTCCTCCATGCACACCTCCACGTGCAACGCATCCTCCATGCACACCTTCACGTGCCACGCGTCCTCCATGCACACAATCATGTGGCAAACATCCTCCATGCACACCTTCACATGCCACGCGTCCTCCATCCCCACCTTCACGTTCCACGCATCCTCCATGCCCACCATCATGTGCCACGCGTCCTCCATGCGTATCTTCATGTGCCACGCATCCTCCATGCGCACCTTTACGTGCCACGCGTCCTCCATGCACACCTACACGTTCCACGCATCCTCCATGCACACCTTCACGTGCCACGCATCCTCCATGCACACCTTCACGTGCCACGCGTCCTCCATGAACACCTACACGTTCCACGCATCCTCCATGCACACCATCATGTGCCATGCATCCTCCATGCACACCTTGACCTGCCACCCATCCTCCATGTGCACATTCACGTGCAACGTGTCCTCCATGCGCACCTTCACGTGTCACGCGTCCTCCATGCACACCTTCACACGCCACGCGTCCTCCATGCACACCTTCACGTTCCATGCATCCTCCATGCACACAATCATGTGCCAAGCATCCTCCATGCACACCTTCACATGCCACGCGTCCTCCATGCCCACCTTCACGTTCCACGCATCCTCCATGCCCACCATCATGTGCCACGCATCCTCCATGCACACCTTCAACTGCCACCCGTCCTCCATGTGCACCTTCACGTACCACGTGTCCTCCATGTGCACCTTCACATGCCACGCGTCCTCCATGCCCACCTTCACTTGCCACGCGTCCTCCATACACCCCTTCACCTGCCACGCGTCCTCCATGCGTACCTTCATGTGCCACGCATCCTCCATGCGCACCTTTACGTGCCACACGTCCTCCATGCGCACCTTCACGCGCCACGCGTCCTCCATGCCCACCTTCACGTGTTCGTTCTTTTCAACTTCTTGGAAATCTTTACCACTCGAAATTCGAACCTGTCCCTTTCTCGCCCACTTTAAAAAGCACTTTGAAAGTTTCAGCTTCTTCAAACTGTTTTTGCTGAATCTGCCATGTGATTTTTGATGCTACTGGTTTTCGTTTTACATTTCTATCACCTTTTCAAGACTCTCTGTACGTCTATAATTTTTGTAAGGCGCTTTGGGTAGAAGCACTATATAAGCACCAACCAAATACATGTATTTTATTTATTTATGTATTGTGCATTTGTAAGGCACTTATACATCAATAAATTGTCTTTCAAAGCGCCCACAGGGCAAAAGGGAAAGGAACATGGGAAGGTAAATAGAATAAAGCTGATGAACAAGAAAGAGGTGGTCCTACTAAGCCTTGTGAGCATTCAGAGTGGACAAGTTCAGAGACAGAGAGCGGGAACGAGGGAAGGGGGTAAGTTCTAGGAGTTCCATAAAGGGGGAAGTGCCAGGGAGTGAAATGCAGGGAGCAGGAATGTGCCTGGCAGAGATCACTTGGTGAGTGGTCACCTGCCAATATAATAAGTGCATGCCTGTGAGATGACACAGCCCAGTGGGAGCCCAAAGGCAAGTGCTGGGAGAGGGCAAAAGCTGAAGACGATTGGGAGGAAGGCCAGGACCCAGAAGGACACATAAGGGCCCTGGTCACCAAACTCAGCGACTGGGGGGTTTAGCACCAGAGGGAGAGGGCAAAGGAGGAGGTGAAGTGGAAAGTCTTGAGGAGATTCCGGAATAATAAATGTACAGAGTATTCTTAACACAATGTGAAGGTAATCCCGGGTAGTGCACCTTTGCAAGTTTCATTGGTAGAATGCATGAAATAGACTAGGTGGTGATAGGCTAGCATAAAGGAACATAGACAAGGGAAACAGACTATGGGATAGAACATACATAATATGGCCTTCCAGTCATAGGGCCAATTGCTATCCTTCACCCTCAAGTGAGTGGAGCTTGCGCCTGGTCTTGAAATGTTTCACTGATTGAAAGGCTTTGATGACCAAAGAGGCTGGGGCAGTTGGGCACATTCCACCGGAGTGGGACAAGTAGGGAAAATGGGGGAATAAAGTGAGGTGCAATTTTCAAGGCTCTGGGAGCAGGACCATGAAACGATTTAAAGAAGAGGAGCAGGAACTTATAGAGCGATTTAGCATGAAGAGCCAAGACTCTAGTGATAGGTAGAGGTTGCAGAGAATTTTGGTAAGTTAAAAAGTGGGGGAGCAAAGGAATAGGTTTGACAGTAGTCCAGTTTGCTGAGCACCAGGGCAGAAATCAAAGTTTTAACTAGTTTGAGTGGTGAGTGAGGTTAGGGCAGAGTTTTCTTATGTTGAGGAGGTTTAGCCTGGCTGTTGTGGCAGTGACCGTGATATGATATTATAGTTTATTTATATAGCGCCTATACACAATGTGTTTCAAAGCGCTTCAAGGCAAGGGAGGGAACAAGGGAAAATACAATGACATTCCTACAGGCCATGAACAGTAAGGATGTGAAATTAACTATCGTACTCGGCCTGACGACATTTCAGATAGTCCAAGAGCTAAGACATAGATAATGAAGGAAGGGGGAGAGTGGGAAGGAAATGGAAACAGACAGGCGACTACTGTACTAGGCCTGAAGACATTTCTGGTAGAGCCGGAGAAAACTAAAGGTGAGGGAGAGGGGTGCAGAAAGGGAGGGGAGGAACAAAACAAGCGACTATTGTACTAAGCCTGACAACATTTCAGATGGTGCTGGATGGGGTTTGGGGAGGAAAAAAGTAAGGGGAGGGGGGAGGAGATAGAGGAGATAGACAAGGTTGCTAGGTCCAGGGACAATTCTGATAGAGTAAGTGCATAGAAGAAAGTATGGGGAGGAGGGGAGGATATAGGAAAAGGAAGAAAGGGAGAGGAGGAGAGAAAAGAGAGTAAGCAGTCAAAAAGAGTGGAGAAGCAAGAGGGGAGAGCGAATACAATTGCAGAAGTCAGTAGTAACACATAATGCTGCACGCCTGGATGCAAGATGAAGATGGGAACAGCATGATTCAGGGCGACCATGAGAAAGGGTGATGCACCGTGAATCAATGAAGTCCATAAAAGTCAAATCCAGCATTGGCCACAAGACGGTGATGGTGAAACCAGAATGTATCAGGACAGACTCCTGCAGAAGTTCTCTGGCTTGTGGTGTGAGGCATGTCATGGGACACCGCTGGAGGTTTAAGCCCTAGGCATTGCTGGACCCAGTATTTGAAGCCGAGCTGGGGAAGCACCCGGGCAGTCTATTGGCCAGAGTTGTGCGACAGGAGGGTGACCGCCACATCCCGCTCATTGAAGACTCGGCTGGGGTGCTGGTGCACACTTTTCCAGATGTAAACGAGGTGTTACGATCCTTTTTTCGTGGCACTTTATGCCAATAACTATGTAGCGCCCGGCCCAGACTTAGAGGCGTTCCTGGATGGACTCCCGCTCCTGGTACACTCTGACGAGGCTAGGGATGCTGAATGTTGAGGAGATCTCACGATCTATCGTAGCTCTACCCTCTGGCCAAGACCCTGGTCTGGATGGTCTCATCATAGATTTCTACAAATGCTACAGGTTCTGCCTTGTGCCCCATTTGTCCACCCTATGGGACGAATCCTGTGTGAGAGGGGTGCTAGCCCCACACTTAGAGAGGCAGTGATAACCGTGCTTCTCAAACCCGGTAAACCTGCTACACACATATGGCCACCTTTCACTGATCAATAGGAATCAATAGTGATTTTAAGATATTTGCTAAACTGCTGGCCCCATGACTCACCCCCTATATGCCAAATCTCATACACCCTGACCAGTCCAGATTCGTGCCTGGCCGACCTACGTCCCTCCGTCTGAAGCGCCTATTTAATATCATAGCCCAAGTGGATCCAGACGTGGAGGCAGTGGCAGCGACACTAGATATTCAGAAGGTTTTTGACTCGGTATCCTGGCATTTCCTTTGGGCTGTACTCAAAAAGTGCAACTTCAGCACCCGACTCACCTCATGTATACAGCTACTTTATGAGCTGCCGGTGGCTAGGGTTTGCACCGAGGGCCTGCTTTCACCCCATTTGACATCTGCAGGGGGACCAGACATGGCTGCACATTTTCCCCACTCATGTTTGCGGTAGTCATAGAGCCTCTGGCCGACCTGATGCGCCATAAGCATGTACATAGAGGGATCAGACTCTCTGGCTCCCCTGAGATCATCTTGATATATGCATTGCTATATGTTAGAGATCCTGAAGTAAATCTCGCTCCCATCATGCGTGAAGTTCTCGGTTTCAGGCTCCTATCCGGACTTCGGGTCAACTGTGCCAAGTCCGAACTGTTCCTTTTGACAGACTCCACTTCAGTCCCACAGGACCTCACATGGTTCGCTTGGTCTCCCACTGAGATTAAGTATCTTGGGGTCATAATTACTAGACTTCCTGCCTCGTTGTATGACCGAAACTTCGGGTCCTATCTGCAACAACGTTTGGATAAACTGCCTGTTTGGGCAAAACTACCTATAACTCTTGCTGGCCGGGTGTCACTCCTCAAGATGATTGTTATTGCCACAACTACTGTACCACTTCCTGAATGTCCCGATAGGGCCTGGTGCAGTATTGTTCGATGCACTGATGGTTGCTGTAAACGGCTTTCTGTGACATGCTAGGGCGGTAAGACTTAAATGGGCCACTCTTACGAGACCATGCAGTCAAGGAGGGCTGGCTGCCCCAGATTTTGAGAAATACTGGCTAGTGGCCCAGGCCCAATACACAGCATACTGGTTCTCTGAGGGCCCAACACTCCCACATATAAAGATCGAGCGGCACACGACTGTGCCCCGAGATATCTGCTCCTTGGTACTAGCCCCACTGTGACTAGACCCTGGTGTGGCCAATCCAGCTGCCACCACAGCGTTGGCATGAGAAAAGATATGGCAGCTGATCGATAACACTTACCCATTTCATAGGTATTTACCGCTTTGGAACCTCCACCCGGAGTTTTCTAAGATAAGCAGAACTGCTGTGAATATGTGGGCAGCTGATGGCTAGCTATTCCACTCTGGATGATATGTTTGTTATGGGTTCCATTGTCGAGTGGCTCAACCTGCCTAAAAATCCTGATAGGCAGACCTCCGGATGGTTGCAGTATACGGCGACTGCGCCGGGCGGTCAAGAAGGCATGGAGGGAGTTCCCCTGGTCGCCCCTGATGAAACACTCCTGGCACTGGTTATGGGAAGCGCTATGGCTACAAAGATAGTATCCAGACTGTACAACCTGTTGCAGGACCGGGGTTGCAAACCTCTATCCAAGTTGCAGGTAGCCCGGGGAAGGGATCTGGGTATTTGTATTACTGATAAGGGTTGGGAGGCTATGTGAATGCAGACATGTGGGGTTTCCCTTAATGAGAGGTTTCCGGCTAATTCAACTTAAGGTATTGCACAGATTTCACTACACCCCAGCTAGGCGGCACATTATGTCCCGAGACCACTTCCCCCTTTGCCCTAGATGACACTCAGACAAAGCAGATTATATTCAGATGGTTTGGGCCTGAAAATGTCTCAGCGCTGGGCCGGGGTCTGTGCTCTTGTATCTGAGATGCTGGATTGTGCTATTGAGCCGAGCCCTATGAACTGCCTATTTCATGATTTTTTGTCATTTTGTCATACCCATCGCAAACTTGCTAGTCTTATTATGATCCTTGCTGTGCAGTACATATTGCTGTTATGGCTTAGACCTGCTACCCCCACTGTAGAACAGTGGCTCTGTGATGTTACTTGGGCATCAGACCAGGAGGAACAGCCGGCCCACGGCAGACCCTTGGACATTTGGGCCCCCTTTCGAGCTTATCTGCAGGCACATGCTGACCCTGGACCTTGTGATATTGATCCCCCCTAAGAACCCCACTCAGCTTGATAACCAACTCGTTACAATCACGTATGTTCTTAGTCTGTACTGATCCGCTCTCCGGCAGCTAGATGTGTCGATGTTGGCCGATTTAATTATTGTTAAGTGGATACTGCTAGTTTAGTGCTGTTTGTATAACTGCCCTTGTCAGAATGTCAAGCACTCAATAAATAACGTGTTAAAAATACGCCCAATGAATTCTGGGAGTTGTAGTTTTGGTGTATGTCAATGGAACTCATTGGGCTTATGCAGCAGGACACAATAATGATTTGGAGGAGGAAAAATAACATCTTCATAATGGCAGCCGGTGCCGAATTCCTGAATGGCCTGTTGTGAAATGTCTAAATAGTCACTTTACTGGAATTCGGAGTGCTCAAAAGAGAACGATTTGGTACAGGGCAATGGTGCATGTTTCCCCCTCTGTGTAAATAACCTCCCAGAAATGTCCAGTCGATCCCACAGATCCGTATCAACATGTTGGCTCATGGGACATTTTCAGCCCAGAACTGAGGAAGTAAAGAACTACCGTCGTATTTAGACTAACGTGCTCTGGCTGCAATTACAGACATGGCTCATCCAAAGCACGATTTTTTTGCAGTGTTTCCATCAGCGGCTGTCTGCACATTTGGCTTACGCAGACATGGGGGCACATGCATCATACAGCAAGAGCGCCATCAAACCACCCCCCAATACAATCCTGATCTCACCAAGGCTCTTGCCGCTAAATGTCCAAACTCATGGGGCCTGGTTCATTGAAGTGTTTTCTAATGGCGCAATGCCATAGGAAAAGTCCCATAAATCAGGCCCAGGCATCCAGGAGACGCCCACACAGTGCCTGATCACGACTTTGGCGGTAACGCCGGTGGTATTACTGCCGGCGGTATTAGCCCTACCACCGAACTCCCTGGCGCTAATAGCACCGGATCACGAGTTTGGCGGTAATGTAATTCCCCATTCCCCATTGAGCTCATTCGGGAATGCCCCATTCCCCATTGGGCTCAATGGGGAAAATTTGCAATCTTACCGCCAGCGGATTTCCCGCCGGCGGTAATAGTGCAAATTTTCGGCGGATTTTCCCCCAGCCAAGAGCTGGGGTGAAAAAAACGCCAAAGTCCTGATTTGGCGGACCCTTAAATCTGGCGGTAATAGCACGACCGCCGGATTTAAGGGTTACCGCCAAAGTCTTGACGAGGCCCACTGTCTTGATTTTCTTTTCGCATTCGGCTACTTTCTAGTTTTGCTGTTTGCGTTATGAATGTAGGACTTTAACGCCACCCAAAATGAAAGAAAAAACCCAGGAATGGTTGAGCATCTCCCAAATGACTTGTGGCATGTTAGCACGCATGATGTCACTCAAACGCCTGATTTGCACCCCAGTACTTCCGAAAACCTGACAATTGTCACATGTGTTTTAGCTCAATTCATTTTTTAAATGTAAAATTGCATGGGGCCGCAGCCCTAGCCGAGAGGCAGTGCATCGCTGTACCTATCCACACACTACTCAGAATACATCCATCTGAAGACACACATTCAGCAGAGTTTTAAAATCATTTGCATCATAAATATATGATTACAAGTCCTAGGATGCAAAGAAAAAACGCAGGACTGGATGAGCATCCCCTGATTCACATGTGGCATGTGGCATGTTGCATGTATGTGAATCAGACATATATTTGCAGTCCACTGCACTGCCAACCAAGTGGACTATAACCACTAGATTACTATAACTATTGTAATCTAGTGTTTTTTTTTTTAAAAGAAATCATTTTATTTACACATTTTACGGCGAACAAACATAGCTTAGCTGAAAGGGAATACATAGATTGTCGTGCATATTTCAACAATATACATATTCAATCATAGTAAATACATCAACATAGAAACATTAAGCAGCATTGTAAACGAATGTATCCACTACTTACTTCTTATTTTGGACTATAAGGTCGCGCGTGTGCCACCTGTAAGCCTAAACTATTGCACTAGAGTAAAGATAGGGTGAAATGGCATATGAGGAGGGACACAAAGCTTGATGGTGTTGTTTGGTTATTTGCCCATCCATTGACAACTCATGGCCACGCTAATCCCTATGGCCATTCCCACCCAGTTTCTGCCCCTGCCGACCCAAAACACCTCCTCAGGGGAGCCTATTGAGCTCAGTTTAATCTAGCCTTACTATCAAATTTTGCACTTGGAACTCCTGCCAGTGTTTTTCTCAAAGGAGTCTTCTGAGAGTTGATGAATTATCTGAAGCTATGAGCACCCTACTAGTGTAATAAAAATGTCTTACCCAGGTCTGCCTTCAGCCACTCGATGTATAAACACTATGACTGCCCTTCACTGAAGTCCTGCTAAAAACAAGCATTGTCAAAGCCAATGGTTTTGGCTTGTGTATAAGTATTAAGCATTTTTCAGCCACTGCTATTAGATGCACATGTACTCGCACCATTTTACACCTGCTACCATCAATGACCATTTAATACCACCAAGGATGTTGCTAGGTCTGTAAAAGATCTGGGGCTACGCTAATGTCGGGACTGTCGGGAATCGGGCTGGCTAGCCTGCTACAACCAAAAGACCTGGGTCTATAGCTCCCCCAGTACCTCTTAGCGACGCCTCTGAATACCAGTACGGTGACTGGTAAGTGCCTTTCCCATGCTTACACAAAAGGCCAAACAGTTGGCATCGCCAATGCGAGTTTAAAATTATAGCCTGGTAAACCATGCTGCAGGTTTTATAATGGATGCAAGTATTCAACGGTGGTGAGTGTACCAAAACGAGTATGTGGGTAACATTAAACAGCTGAGGACTAATACTCCCAGAATGCATTTGCTTTTTACATGAAAGCCCAGGACTGGAACCATATGCCAGTGACAATGGATCATCAGGCCCACCTGAGCATTATGGGCGATCTAGCTCTCCTGCTTACCCCCCAAAATCAGATTCCAGTTCTAACTGTAAGTATTGCACGTGTTCATTTCATTCCCTTTTCAACAGTAGAAACAGTTGGCTATTTTAGGAAGCAATGTCAAAAAAGAAATGGGGGACGGACTTACACGTGTAATCTATTGTGTGCAAGTTTAGCCTAATTTGGTTTTAAATTACAACCAGGATTGCTATCTATAGGAGCCTGGGAACAATACACAAAAGGAACGTTTCCTTCCAAAAGTCCTTACCCCCACACCCTTTGGATGTGTAAATTGCATGTGAACAAAAATGTGCTCAATTCATAGTATGCACTGGTGCTAATTACTTAACTTCCTCATATGGCCAATTCACAAAGATGCTTGTAAAGTTGAGTAATTTACACTACTTTTTGTGAGCCTAGTGCATTTCATTGACCTGTATATTGCACATCTAAAGAGGGTGTAGGTTATTTTGGAAGCAAGCGTACCTTTAATGGGTAGGCCCTACTATGCACACAATATTTGTAACTTACAAATTGTGGAAATTAGACGTGTAAGTTGCGAGAATTCATAAGGAAAGTCCACTTAAACCTGACACTACTTTGCGTACACCTCACAATGGGCCTAATTAACAAAAAAAGCGCTGTACCTCACTGGGAGGAAATTCATGGAATCAACACACCCAGAAACTTACAGCACAAAGAAAAATGAGTAGTGCCCGGCACGCCCACAATACGCTTCCATGGTAAACAGAACATAGTGCTGCCAAGCAACTTTTGAGCCAGACCCATGGGAAATAAGTAATCAAGGATTACCTACCGGCAATCACAGTTACTGCCACTCATCTCCTGGTACCGACAAGTGCTCGCCACTGCACTTCCACTAATCTGTGCTCCAGCTCCCTACTTTAAGGCAGCAACCATAAGTCTGCCCTCGTCCTAGTACCTCCACTAATCTGTGCCCCAGACCCCTACATAAAGGCAGCACCCAAAAGTCTGCTCTCATCTCAATACCTCTACTAATCTGCACCCCCAAGTCTGCTTCACTCTACGCCCACTTGTCCCTCACACAGTACTTGCCCCAACAACATGCCACATCACAATAATGCACACCAAATACACATCACCCAACGCCCACTCTTACTCTTTCAATGCACAGTACCGACACCAGGAGTTGGATGAAAGGTCTGACTGAATTTCCATGGAACCATCTTGCTTGTAGAGGTCCATAATGAATCCCCACTCAACCTAAGTAGACCACATACACGCCCATGTAATTTGGCTACAACAATTGACTGACAACACCTCACTGGATGTCCCCCATACCTCTTGCACACAGGAACACAACAATCAGACTCCCACAGATGTACACATCCTGTTGCCTTAGAACAGACAAATCAGCATGCTGTTACACAACCATGATCTGCTGGTATAGGGGGACAGTCATATACCGAACAGTAATGGATACCCACATCCATTCACTGTTCCTACACGGCGACAAGCAGGCTTGTGAGCCTTGTTCAGTATGATGGTGGTGTTAGTATTGCATTCATTGTAACAGCAACAGCACTGGCCAGCTATGCATCTTGAACACCCATGGCCACGTTCACTGTGGAGAACTTACCTTCCTCAAGTCCTATGGCCACTGTCTTCCAAGAACTATACTTGGCAGACATCCTCCTCCAACATGATCCATTGGAAGCAGTGCTGGTGAATCCAGGACAGTCAGCTCGTCCATGGTTTGACCTTGGATCACACTCATCTGCACAACCTCAGCCAACCATATTGTTACTGCAGCTACACTTTCGTCCCTTGATGTTCAGGTGACAGTCCACATGTGCAGTGTGTAGCCCAGCGAATAAGAGTGAGACCACATCACTTCTTTTCATCCCCAATGCCGATAAGCTAAACATGTTTTGGAAGTATGAGCACATACACATGCACAAGCAAGTGCCAGAGGGTCACCTCTACAGCTGTGGTATCATAAAGGAACACAACGTACAAGAAACTGAAATGAATGGGCAGAGGTGAAATGAGCTGTCACCAGATACCTCAAATATCCCTGAACTGTAGAACATCTGACCACACACCTAAACAAATAAGTACACATCCTCAAATAGAGATCCAAACCATCATAATAAAATATACCTCTCATCTCCAACTGTCTCCCCAAATCGGCACCATTAGACACACAATCCAAAGCGTACTCATCCAACACTGGTACACCGACAGCACACATGCAATACCCCAGCACAAGGAATGGCATCAGACAACCATCCCTTGCTATCGCCACCCTTGGGATAGTCCCTTCCCTACGTGTGAAACACATGACCACATGGCCATATGGGCAAGTCAATCAAAGTAATACCACCATACCTACCTCAATCAACCCCCACCCAACATGGCTCAACACCAATGAAAACATTTAAAAAGGAAATGCCATGCCAACAACAGCATACATGTTTGACACACCCATGCATGCCATGTACGTTAATGACCAACATTCCCGTACTTCAAAGCACAGAAATAGTAAACAGATGTGTATGACAAAGACGTGAAACACGTTCAACTCCAAACAGGTCATCTCCTCACATCTACCATTGTCCACATATGTACTTTGGCCATGAAGTCATCACACTAAACATCACCTGAAGCATGCACGTATGTCCCCCAGCAATAGGCAAGTACCAATATGACCCACAGAGTGTGCCCTAAACCCACATGAAAGCCATAGGACATACTTACATGGAGACCGTATTCAAACAAAAGGTACACATGGACAAAAAAGCACAAAAGCATCCATACACCAGCAAGCCAAGACATGCTGCACATGACTCAAAGATGTGGTAAACGGCAATGAGTAATAAAATATAAATGTATGCAAAACTATGTACAACAATGGAAACAAATAACTAGTCCTTGACAACATAAATAAAACAAAAGGAAACCTTCAGCTAGTGAACTATAAACAAGAGACAGCGGGATAGTCCATGCTAATCTCAGACTATGCCGCAGCCAAGGGCGATTCCCCATCCACATCTGCTTCTTGCAGGTGGGCCTCCATTGTTTTCCAAAGTGCTTGCAGGGCCTCCCTCGCCCTATACTCAATCTCCTCTGCTGCCCTCCAGGAATCCTCTAGGATGGCAGCCTGCATCTGTGCCAACCTCTCTGCAACATCAGCCCTGGCGCTGACAATTGCCACCTCATGTGCCCGCTATCTCTTCCTCCTGCTGCCTCATAAAATTCACCTGTGTCAACACCAGTGTCTGCAGGTGCCATCGTGCCTCCTGCCTCATTTGCACCATGTGTGCACCTCCTTGCCACCTCCTGCTCACAATGCTATCCAGGATTTTCCTTCTCACCAACAACATCTCCTGCTGCCTGGCAACGTGTCTGCAGTGCTGGTACTCCCTCCAACTGGATGACAGTCTGTCTCTTGGGAGAATAGCACCTTCACTGCCATCAAATGCCTGGTGTCCCTCCACATCCTATTCCCCTGTTTGTTCCTGGTCTGGCTCATTGACCACCTCAACTGCCACGGTACAGACTTCCACCTCCACCAGGGACACAGGCACATCCATACTGGCCAATGGCAGGACAGGTGCCTGCTGGGCCTAGAGAACCAAGCTACTCCTACTGACGAGACCCAACGAGGTCAAAACATGTCTGAGAATGCTTGTGGACTCGCGCAGAAGGGATGTGACCAAGCCGTTCGGGCCGTACTGCTGTTTTGGGGTGGGGCCAAGTCTGATTTGCATATGGTCTTTCCCCATCTGTAATGGCTTAGCAGGTGAAGAACGATGTTCTGGAGGGTTGCTCAGAGCAATGCCAGTGGTTAAGATTAATTCTAAACCTTCCAGCCATCACCTCTTTGTTTTTGCTATGTCACCCCGAGTGGGACGGGTATGCCCAGACGTGGGAACTGTGCCTGCTGGGCCTAGAGACCCAAGCTACCCCTCACTGATGAGTCCCAACAAGGTCAAAACATGTCTGAGAATGCTTGTGGACTCGTGCAGAAGGGATGTGACCAAGCCATTCGGGCCGGACTGCCGCTTTTGGGGTGGGATGAAGCCTGATTTGTATTGGTCGTTCCACTTTTATAATGGCTTGGCAGGCAACAAGAGTCATGGTGGTAGCTAGCATGGAGGCCTCATTTGAGGTTGACTGGGGTACAGATGAGGAGGAGGAGGGGGCCATTGCAGCAGCCTGTCCAGTGAGGCCATCGGAAAGCAGTGCTGTTGCCAGTATGAAGTTACCTGCATAGCATCATGGACAGATGCCAGCTGCCTAAAGCCACTCACCAGAAGTGGCAGCACTGCATCACTGATAGCCTCATCATAGTAGTGCAGGTTCTGGCTGGGTGGAGGCATTTGTGAAAGTGGGCAGCGCTGCAGCAAATGGCCCTGGGACAGGAGTGTGTGCTGACCCCTCCACGGTGGACTCCACAGCCCAAAGCCTCAGGGCCAAGTGTGCAGCCTGCACATCTCCCTCTGTACCCCCACCTGACACCGTGGGCAGGTCTGCAATAGCCTCCTCCTCCTTCTCCTCCTCATCAACCCAGACACCTCCAATAAGTTCTCCATCCCTTGGGCCCCTGTGTGGTAACATCACCACCATCCTGTCCGAAGGGTGGACTGGGAACTAAAAAAGGACCCTGGAAATAATTACTGGGGACCGAAAGAGGCTCTGGAAGTAAAGTTCCAAGTGGCCCCATATGACACATTTTCAGCAAGCCTAATGCTTTTCCAATGAGAAAATTCGGAAATACCACACAAAAGAGGCCCATGGTGCTGAGGTCCACCGGGAAATCTCCATAGTTCCCTATAGACCAGTCCACTCCTGCTGTCCTTCTGCTGCTGAGGTACCCACCATGACGAAGGAATCCTGGGACTTCTCCTCAGCAGCATTGCTATCTTAATGGGATGCTCCCCCAGGCATATCGCCCCAGAAGAAGTGGATACAACTGGGCATGCCTGGGGTCTGCACCTGCATCTGAAGGCCTTGCCCCTGGGATTCAGCTCCACAGCACATGTCATACCCTCTTCTACAGCCTTAGCAATTGTGGAAAAGGGAACAAAGAACATAGGAATCCATCTTAAGTGCCAATGCATGTGTACTCTCCCCAATTGTATCAGTGGCATGCTGTCGGCATGGGTCAACATGCGACTGCTGCACACAAACGTGCCATGCTTGGAAATCATTATGAATCCAGTCTCACAGCTGAAGGCAAAATTACAATCACAGTGATGAAACATGCCCATGTGATCATAGTACATTGATATCTGGTCACATATACATGACAACAACTAATTTCCCATCATAACAATGAAGCAGTGACCTGAGTGTATCCTGCAGGCAGGTCCATGGAAAGGGCACCTGGCCACATGTGTCCATAGCACAATAGGCACATCTCCATCTAACCACATCTAGCAACATGCACCCCTGTCAGTCCAACATGAAAGCATGCAACAGGTACATGCACCATCTGTTGAGGATCAAGCAGAAGTGCTCTCGAACAACAACACACAAACAAATGTCATGATGACATATCATGTATGCCCCCTCTTTCAGTAGCCTGACAGGTACCAATGTTGATCCGGATAGTCAAATGAACTACATTGCCATGACCATGCATCCATACACATGTGTCAGTCCCAGCTGCTGAGTGTAGATGATGCAATCATCATACACAAATGAGCAACCCCTAGAGGAGCATGCATGAGTGTACGTCACAATGCTCACAAACATCTTAATCTGCTAATGCACACAAGTTTACCTTGTCACCAAAAGCTGACTGAGCTCATTCCTATACTTGTCCACTTCACAGATTTGTGCCATTAAATACTTCCAGCGTCCACATGAGGCTGCATGCCAGTTAAGGTTTGTGCAACACACATGCCTTGAACAACACTAACTTGCTCAATTCATGTATACCCATGCAGGACATATAAATCAGTGGAAATGTTCATCCTGTGAGTATTCACCAGCAGCTTGGATACATGCCTGCAGGTCAAGGATTTGGGCCTGGGCAGCTTGGTTGATCCTCTCCAGGATCCAATGGTTAAGGGGTGACACTCGATGGTGGCCTGCAGAGTGCACCTGCACAGAGCCACCTGCCTCAAGGGCCAGCTTTGACTGGCTCCAGATCCTAAGGTCTTCCCAGCACTTCTTTGCATTTTCCACTGTACGGACTGCCACCCCCTCCGCGTTGATGTCAGCCACGATGTCCACACAGACCTTTTAATGGCCACATATTCCAAGATGCTTCTGTGGAATGATGGGGGCATCATAATGTGCCAAGACCTGTTCACCCATGATGCTAACTTCTGCAGCAGAGAAGTTGACAGCCGTTAGCCTCACCTTGGGGGTTGCTGGTCGATGTTGCTAACATGGTGCACCTGAGGCTGGAGGGGTGAAGCTTGGCCCTAACTATTCATACTGTGGAGCTGTGGTGGTGTTATAGAGGTGTCGAAGTCCTTATATGGCAGATGTGGGGGTTACAGAACCTGACAGGAGAGCCACAGAAGAACTGGCTATGGTGGAATACTAGCCACTCCAATGCAGTGCTAGTGTTCCGCAGCCAGTGACACACATGACTAGAGGAGGAAAGATATGGCACAAGGCTGGAGTAACAGCAAGGCATTGGTGTCTCCACTTCATACACGGACCCTATGCATGTAAATTACATTCCGCACGCAGCGTGCATATGCGCTTAACTCTGTAAATAACATGCCCATGAGCGCTCCTGCATGTTTGGAGGCAGCGATATTTAGGGGGTACCATGTAAGTTTCCTGTTGTGTGTTGAGGTGGCGATATGTAGGGGGTAACATGCGGATTTACTGCTGTGAGCAGAGGCGGCTATATTTGTGGGTACCTTGCCATGATTGCGGCTTGCACCATGAGTGGGAGTCTCCATGGAGAGGAAAAGGATGGGGACAGGGGCAGAAGAAGGGTCCACCTGCTAAACATGGTGGTGAGCCTACAGGTGCCCCAGTACCACCAAGGTCATCAAGGCTGAGCGGACCATCTAGTAGAGCAGGCACAGGCAGAAACCCACAAAGAGGCAGAAGTTAAGGAAAAGGTACCACCAAGGAAGTGGCACTTCACAAATCAGGGGCTAACAATCACTGATCAGGTCAACAAACACCATGTTGACATGTACCCTTGAGAAGGCAGCACCCTTTCTGTGACCCAGCAGTACAGGATGTGGCAGGAGGTCACAGATCTCATCAATGCCTGTGGGGTGACCACATCAGTCAGACCAAGTAGAAGCTTGGTAGCAATGTGGCCATTGCCCAGGCCACTGGATTTGGCTCACAAAATGTTGATGAGCTGACTCCATTTGAAGAGGTCACCAATGGCCTCATCAGCAGTGAGCAGGTGTTTGGTGTGGGAGGCTTGGACACCTATGCAGCCACATCATGTAGTACCATGTATGCATAAGATATATATGCGTTCCGCCACACATGATATGCTATCACATGTTGTAGTACAGTTGATCATGGTCCTTCTCACCCATTCACATGTACTACAATAATGCATCCATGGACACTTCCATTCCATTCCTATAAGGTGGATTCTTGAACCATGTTTGCGCTTGACATTGAGCTTACAGCACACATTACTGTATACATGGCATATATTGCAACAATTCTTCAGAATCATTGCTATATGTGCCAGTGCCCTGCAAGACGCATGTCATTGGACACACTCACAGTGTCATGCTTGTGGATAGTGCATTGTGAACACAAATTATGACTCACATGGAATAGCAATAAGCAGTGGCCGATTTGAGAGTCATCCATTCACTGGACCTGGTGGCCAGTGGACATGGATGAGTGACAATGTCAGTAAGAAGTTGCATGAGGGTGTGTTTCAGACAGAAGTTGCAGTGGTTGGCAAAAAGATGTGTGATGAGTGATGTTCATTCCACATTTGGGGTGTCAATTATTCAGTGGTCATTTAAGTGCACACTGGTCATATGCATGTTGCACCCTCTTCACACATGGTAAAGATGCATGTGAGTATGGCTAACCACAAATATGGCCTTGGCCGATTTAGCGAAGGGGATGATGGGGATTTTGGCAACAACATTTCCTGCATGTTTTGTCAGCAGGAGAAAATGTGATAATTCCTCATGTTGCAAGTAGGCATCATTGAAGTAGAGGAGGGGCTCAGCAATGAAACACAGACCTCCATCCACCTACATGTATGTATGTAGGTATGTATGTGCGCCTAATCCTCCAATCTGTGGCTTGATGCAGGACATAATGCAGGACCTAATGTGTACTGACATGACTGCCTGTGCCTTCCACATGTCAGAATGCCCAGTGTCAAAGGCTGATGTATGTGTGGCTAGCCCTATTGTGTCTGTATGCATTTGAATTCACATATGCGTGTTCAGTTGGGTAGGTAAGCCTCTATATATAGTTGTCTGCCTTTGTGCAGGTGAGGACAAAGGAGATGAGGGGTATGAGGCAGATGAGGGGGAGAAGGCGGATGAGGCACAACCATCCACCAGTGCAGCCTGGGGTGCTGTGCCTGGTGAGAATCCCCTTGTGTGGCAGGCCATCATCAGAAGGCCTGCCGACTCCTCTTCTGACGATACTGCTGAATCTGATGTGGAAGACATGCTGAGGGACATGGTGGAGGGTCCATCTTAACATTCTGGAGTTTGACCTGGGGTTCAAAGTATAAAAATGCCCATGCAAATAACCCACTGAACTTCCACGATTGCACAAACACACTCTCGAGCCCCGAATGCATCCATCATTACATTGTGTACCAACCTAAATTTCTACAAATCTGCATTGGAAATGCACCCCAACAATCACAACACTTTAGGGCATATCCACCTCCTCCCTTTCCCAGAACTGTGTGTGGTTTTCTGAACAAGACTGGCATGCACCCAGGCACCCAGGCTCTCAAAAAACCTTCCTGGCTCCATCCCTCTCTCCCGGTCTTTGTAGCATCTATTTTCCACTTTCCCATCCACTTATCTTCCTCCGGCACATTTTCTTTCTTCCAGGAGAATAGTGTCTGGATATCCTTGGCGGTGGGTCACTGCACCCCACTCCGCAGACGAGTTTGTGGTTATGATGCTACTAAGGTGGAGAGTTTAATGCAGTACAAAAGTATATTGACATATCATAACACAACATATTACCATTGATGTTTGGCAGTGCTACCCACTGATGTATGTCAGAGTTCCATATTGATATTTTTCAGAGCTCCACTGATGTTTGTCAGAGTTCCCTGCTGATGCCTGCAGAGATCCTGGTTGATGTTTGGCAGAGCTCCCCGCTGATGTATATCCCTGCTGAAGTATATCAGAGCTCCCTGTTGCTCTTTTTCAGAGCTACCACAGATGTATGTCAGAGTTCCCACTGATGCTTGTCAGAGCTCTCCGATGATGCATGGCAGAGATCAGGTTGGATATTTGGCAGATCTCCCCAATGAGGTATGAGAGAGTTCTCGGTTGATGATTGGCAGAGGTCCCGGACGATGTATATCAGAGCTCCCTGTTGGGTTTTTTCAGAGCTACCATTGATGTTTGCCAGAGCTCCCCACTGACGTTTGCCCGAGCTCCCTGCTGATGCCTGGCAGAGATCCCGGTTGATGTTTGGTGGAGTGCCCCATTGATGTATGACAGAGTTCCCAATTGATGTTTGGTGGAGCGCCCATTGATGTATATTAGAGCTCCGTGATACGTTTTTTCAGAGCTACCATTGATGTTTGCCAGAGCTCACTGCTGTTGCCTGGCAGAGATCCTGGGTGATGTTTGGAAGAAAGCCCCATTTATGTATTTCAGAGCTTCCCTTGATATTTCTCAGAGCTCCCCACTGATGTTTGCCAGAGCTCCCCGCTGTTGCCTGGCAAATATCCCGGTTGATGTTTGGCGGAGCGCCCCATTGATGTATGACAGACTTCCCGGTTGATGTTTGGCAGAGCTCCCCACTGATGTATATCAGAGCTCCCTGATGCGTTTTTTCAGAAGTAGCATTGATGGTTGTGAGAGATCCCCTGTTGCCTGGCAGAGATCCCGGTTGATGTTTGGCAGAGCGCCCGGCTGATGTATATCAGAGCTCCCTGATGCGTTTTTTCAAAGGTAGCATTGATGGTTGTGAGAGCTCCCCTGTTGCCTGGCAGAGATCCCGGTTGATGTTTGGCAGAGCTCCCCACTGATGTATATCAGAGCTCCCTGATGCGTTTTTTCAGAGGTAGCATTGATGGCTCTGAGAGCTCCCCACTGATGTCTGGCAGAGATACCCATTGATGTATGGCAGAGATCCGGTTGATGGAGGTATCCTCTGAAGTCTAGCAAGCGTGCACTGGAGTATTGTGCCCGAATAGTTAGAAGACTACAGGATGCCATCCGGAGCGGCAGTGGAAGATATCCCCTTTGACTTTGCCGGAAGGATTTCTCCTCGGCTCCTGAGCCGATGATCACCGCCTGACAGCGCTGATAAATCAAACGACTGGGCTCCTCCCAGTGGACAGCACCCAGGCCCCATGCACAGTCAGGCCGCAGTGCACACCACAACAACGAGCCACACTGTAGTAAATTCTTATAAAGATGACAGGAGGCTTTCGGTTAGCTTGATGTCCTTTATTAACTGGGCGACATCTGCTGCAAACATATGCACATAAACGTGCCAATACAACCAGGCAACGTGCCTGTTAACAGCTGCAGGGCTGGGGGCTGTGGTGCCTTGTAGTGCAGGCCCCAAGCCCAAATCTCGGAGGAGCCGTCCGGACGCGTCCTGATGCGCCCTCTGCCGCTCCCGTAATGTGCGTGGCGCGCGCGGGGGCGGTCTTGGTGTGGCCGCGAGATCTCGCGAGAGTGGGGCTCTCGTGATATCTCTACACACCTCCCTTGGGTAATGCAAAGGAAGTTCATGCAAGACATAGTCTTTGTATCTCACCGGTCTTCTGTGCTCTCTACTGGGTCGGCCACCTTCTCCGGTGCGGACTTCCGTCTGCTCCTGTTCTGGTTCAGAGCTAGGTGTTTCCGGTCCCATCTCTGTTTCTTCCCTCTCTCTGTCGTCCCTCTCTGGCTCGCGTTCTTCCCTTCGCTCATAGTCTAATCCTCCTTCCGCATGTGATCTCTCCGGGGTCCTCGCTCTTTCTTGTCTCTTCTGATAAAGGGCTACTCTTTCCAGATTCCACGTGCGCCCATCTTCGGTGCGAACATGGTTGGTTCCCCTGTGACTCACTTTGATGGGTCTGCTGAACCGCGAGCCTGTGATTTGATCTTTTTTTGGTAGTCTTATTTTGACCCAATCTCCCCTTCCCATGTCTGATGCTTGCTTGGTTCTTCTTCTTCGGTCACTACATGTTTTCATGCGTGCCTTGCTGTTTTCAATTCTCCACACCACCTCTGACATGTCAACTGCTTCATCCTCTCTTACTTTGGACAGCCATGGGGGTATGAGCGTGGAGGCTGCACTCCTCCCTCTCAACATTCGAAACAGGGATATTTGCGTGATCCCGTTGAGAGTGAGCCTGTGGGCCGCTATGGCCTCCTTGGTTGTTTTCAGTGGGTCCATTCCAGAGGCTGTGGCTAGTTGGATGGCCCCTTTAATGAACCTGTTGGCCCTCTCTACGAGCCCATTGCCTTGGGGATGATACAAAGCCGCTTTCTTTTGGCCTATATGGTGCTTTCTCAGGAATTGTTCCATGTCCCTTGATATAAGTTGTACCCCATTGTCCGTCACTACCTCCTTGGGGAGGCCTTCCCTTTGAAAAATGTCAGTGAGGACTTCGATTACTGTCACGGTGGTGATGTTTGGGACGAACACCGCCTCGACCCACTTGGATAGGTAATCTACCAGCACTATGCCGTACCGATGTTCTGGCGCCATCGCCTCCAGGGGGTCCTATAAAGTCTATGCCCACTTTTGACCACACCGCTTCTGGTACTTCTGTGGGAATTAGAGGTGCCTGTCTGACTTTTAATCTTTTGTCGCTATTGAGGCACTCATGACACCGCTCTATCATGGTGCGAATCTCTTGGTCCATGGAAGGCCACCAGTAGGCCTCTCTGACTCTGCGACGGGTCATCGTGTTTCCCAGGTGACCCGCATGGGCTCTGCAGAGAATGGTTCTCCTCATGCCTACGGGTGGGATTATCTGGTCCGTTTTCATTATTATTCCGTCCGTTTCAGATATCTCCTCGGCCACCTTCCAATCGGGTCTCATGCCTTCTGGCATTGCTTTTTCATCGGGCCACCCTTCCTTGATCCAGTCTCGGATTTTTGCCATGGTCGGGTCTTTTCCGTCTTCTTCCAACCAGTGTTTTTCACTGAGTTCCAGGTAATCAGGTGCTTTTATATCAGTGATGGATGCCACGATGCACTCCCCTTGTAGAAACGTGGTGGCCTTGTCTTTGCCCTCTGGCAGTCTCGACATGCAGTCTGCCTGCGAGTTCTTCCATCCTGAGATGTGCTGCACTTCAAACGTGTACTCTTGCAGTTTTGCTGCAATGCGTGCCAATCTGGGTGTAGACACTTTTGTGCCTCCCGGGCTGAGCATGTGGATGAGGGGTTTATGGTCTGTCACCAATTTGAATTTCGTGCCCCACACATATGTTCTGAAATTTTCTACCGCCCATGCACATGCCAACATTTCCTTTTCTATGGTGGAGTAGTTCTGTTCCGCCGAGGACAAAGCCTTCGAGGCAAAGGCTACCACATGTTCCGTGTCTCCTTTCTTCTGCGTTAGAACGGCTCCTAGTCCATACGCACTGGCATCCGTGGTGATGACTGTCTCCCACTCTGGGTTAAATGGCTGTAAACACGGCGCTTCCATGATGTGCCGTTTTATACTTTCGACCGCCTTCTTTTGGGGTTCTTGCCACAAGAATTCCGAACCTTTTTTGAGGAGGTCACGGATTGGTGCCGAGGTTTCTGAGAACTTGGGGATAAATTTGGCGTAATACTCCGCCAGTCCAAGAAATGATCTTACTTCATCTTTGCTGGTGGGTTCCGGTGCTTTAATTATGGCATGCATCAAGTTTTGTTTGGGACTAATCCCTTTTTCTGAGATTTTGTACCCCAAGTACTCGACTTCTTTCGCTTTGAATACGCATTTTTCATGGCGTAGTCTCACACCTGCTTCTTGCAGCTTGGTCAGGACAGTTCTCAGTGTGGCATCGTGTGTCTGTTCATCCCCTGCGTACACGAGGATGTCATCCTGAAAATAGGCAACATTTCTGACCTTCCGTAGCAGGACGTCCATCATGCGTTGGAAAGCTGATGCCGCTGACGATAAGCCGAATGGCATCTTGGTGAACGGATAGGTGCCAAACGGTGTGATGAATGCTGTGAGAGGTTTCGACTCTTCGTGCAATTGTATTTGGTGGTATGCGTTTCTCATATCCAATTTTGAGAATATTCTGACTTCTTTCATCAACAGAATGAGTTCGTTTATGCTCGGTAGTGGGTAGTTGTCGGTGATGACTTCTAAGTTTAAACTGTGAAGGTCAATGCACACTCTCAGCTCTTGTGAGTTGGGCTTCTTTATGAGTACGACCAGGCTCAGCCATTCCGACGCTTCAATTTCTTCAATGACTCCCTCCACTCTCATTTTGTCCAATTGATTCCTGAGCGTGTCTCTTGCGGTTGCTGGTACTGGCCTCACTCGATGCTTGACTGGGACGGAACTCTTCCTGAGCATTATTTTATGGACAAAGCCCTTGATGTGTCCCGGCTCCTCCGAGAAAAGTTTTGGATAGTCACTCTTGTCAATGGGCCCGCTCCTCGCGCCGACAGACAGTACCTGGTCTTCTGTGCTGGGGTCCAGTTTGATTTTCAGCTTGTCTTGGTCGTCCCATCCCAGCACTGCTGGGCCTTCATGACTGAAGTAGACTCTGGTGGTGGTTTCTCTTCCCTTAAACTCCACTTTTCCTTTGATATATCCCAGTAGTTCGACTGACGCCCCACCGAAAACTGTGGGTTTGTGTCGTGTAGTGAGAACTTGGACCTTTTCTTTTCCCACCATTTCTTTGTAGGTTCGTAGGGGTATGATGGTGAGGTCCGACCCGGAGTCCGCCATGACTTTTGTTTCTAGGCCGTCGATTTTGATTATACAATGGGGCTTTTCTCTTCTCGCCCTTGTGCTGTTTACCATAATGACGGTGGGTCTCCCCTCCTCTTCTGAGGACGATTCTCTCTCGATGTTGCGATCTGTGTTTACGCTGGTAACTTTCTTGTTCCTCCATCGACACACAATCGAAAAATGGCCAATGCGTTTGCAGATGGAGCACTCTTAATCTCTGGCTGGGCACTCCCTGTCGAACGCCAGGTGTTTCGTGCTGGTGCACCTGTGGCATTTCAGGGGTTCTTTCTTGCCCCCTCTCCCCTCTCTCGGTCTGGTGCCTGTCTTTCCTTTCTCGAGTGAAATGCAACCGCATGAATTTCGGTGGAACTCTGAGCTCCTGTGAGTTCTCTTCGTCTTCCCGCTGTTTCTTTGACTGCTCTGGCAATTTCAATCGCTTTCTCTAGCTGTAACTCTTTCTCCACTATGAATTTATCTTGAACTTTCCTGCTGTTTGTGTGGACTAGCAACATATCACAGATGAGGCACTCAGCATTGTTGCCAAAACTGCACAGCGCCGCCAGTTCCCGCAGCTTGGTGACGTAATCGTCAACAGGTTCTGAGATTTCTTGTTTGCGGCTGTAAAAACGTGTTCTGTGCAACACTGTGTTTTCTTTTCTGGCAAATCTCTTTACGATTCTCCTTACTGCCTCCTTAAAGACATCATCGTTGTCACCCGCCACCGGAATCGGGGTGAGACTCTCAAACACCCTCTGCCCTTCCACTCCCAGGGCGTTAAGTAACATAGCCCTGCGCCGTGCCGCTGAAAATCCTGCCCCTCCCAGTGCCTCCACATACGTCATGAATAAGGGTTGCCATTGCGGCCACGGGATGGCAGGTTTACCTGGAGTTTGCAGAAAGGGCGGTGGTGGCGTCGCTCCTTGCATGTTCTCACGTGGGTTGTGGTGGTGATCCTCGTCGCCAATTTATGTAGTAAATTCTTATAAAGATGAAAGGAGGCTTTCGGTTAGCTTGATGTACTTTATTAACTGGGCGACATCTGCTGCAAACATATGCACATAAACGTGCCAATACAACCAGGCAACATGCCTGTTAACAGCTGCAGGGCTGGGGGCTGTGGTGCCTTGTAGTGCAGGCCCCAAGCCCAAATCTCAGAGGAGCCGTCCGGACGCGTCCTGATGCGCCCTCTGCCGCTCCCGTAATGCGCGCGGCGTGCGCGGGGGCGGTCTTGGTGCGGCCACGAGATCTCGCGAGAGTGGGGCTCTCGCGATATCTCTACACACACGCGCTCCTACAACCTCCGCCTGCTGCAGCAGTGCGCTACAAGGGCACTCAGAACACATGGCAAAGTCACCGCCAGGCTGATGTGGATGATGGGATGGGCGCGGGACCATAACGCACGACAGAAAAAGGCCCATGGCCAGCTGCTGCAACCATCCGACATACCACACAAGCTCCCAATCGGATGCAGGCACTCACCAGCTGCATAAGCAACACCCTTGATGCACATATCCCAAAGAATCTGTCTGCAGTTAACTGCATGCTTTAAACAATTCATGAAACCCTGTTGGCATTGGGTGAATGAACATACAAATAACGAGTCGTGAACAATAAAACATCCACCCAAACAAAAATATGTTTTTGTATTGTATATCTGGAGTACAAAACCTTTATACATTTACAAAATATATATATATATATATATGTATAATTTCATTACAATACATATCATACACCATTTCATTTATTTTTCCCCTTAAAGCTCCTGTATGCATCTAATAAATGGCACTGCAGCTAAAACCATTGGCGTGGTGTGGCCGCTCAAGATACAGAACCATACGTTTTCCGGGAACACGTGGCCTAAACCGTGTGCAGACCTGGCCAGAAATTGGATTCTGAGTGACCCTGTTTTGTATCAAGCGGATCTTTCCTCATACATAAACGGCAAATCCTCAAATAACAATATTATGGTTTTTACACATTTTTGGTTTATGATACAGAAAAAAATACACCTGCAAAGAGAAGCGGAGTGCATTAAATAAAGCATTAATTGCATAAACAGACATCCTAAGTACGAGGTGCTCTACAGAGAATAGTCTGCTGTGTTGGGTTTGTTTGTGATCGAATTGAAGAAACCTGAACATGATGGGAGGAGGTCATGCAATTTAGAGAATACTCGACAGCGCAATTTAAAGTGTTTTTTTCATCTATTAACACTACCATTACATATATATGTACACATATAATTTGAGGCAAAGGGAAGATATATCAATTTGCCAAGAATCAAACAATAATTTTAGCCAAGTGCCGACGCCAAGATTAGAACGCAGTTCTGAGTTCAAAGTTGAGCGATTTAGCCACTTGCATTATATTGTATCACCAGTGTAAATTTTTTCTATGGTTATCAAGTCAGGGCGTGGGGGCCCGACTTAAGACTAGTTGTAAACAGCAACAGCAGAGCTTTCACGGGGTGGGCCTCAGACACAGAGAAGATGGGAGGAGGCAACAGAAGGAGGGTGAAAGGAAGGAATGCTGCAAAAGAGATGAGGCACAGATGTGATGGAAAATGCAGGCATGGCCTGTGCCTCAATATTGTTCCAGATTGGCCACTACCAGAATGCATCACCCTCAGGGCAAGGACGTGCCTGTAGAAAAAGACCCTGAACTCCCTTCATCAAGTTCAACCTGTACTGCCATAGATGAACAAGTTACTTACCAACTGTAACGTTCTTTCGACTGGATGTTCCTCCCACGTATTCCTCATCTTGTGATAATTCGTTATCTCCAGCTTCGCTGCTTCGTAAAAAAAAATTCTCGGCAGAGGGCGCTGTGCTCGAGGTTGTGGCGTCGATTGTCCCTCGACGGACTCCGTACCTTTAGGGTGCCACACTGAAAAGGGTCCACATCCTTGTCTTTGCACCAGTTACTAAACCTGTTCCAGCGACATCGGTACAAAGATTTTGTTGCTGGTCTTCTGGCCGAAAGCAAGATTTCCATTACGTCATCCGGAAGATCCCAATTCTTGTATCTCAACCTCTCAGAAACCATGGGTGAGGTTGAGTGTCTTGATCTCTGGATGGAGAACCCAACCTTCCTCTTGCGAGAGAAGATCCTCTCTTTGCGGAAGACGTATTGGAGGGCAGATGGACATGTCCAGAAGGTCCGGGTACCACGTCCTCCTGGCCCAATACGGGGCAATAAAGATCATGGTTCTCCTGAACTTTCTCAACCTCCTGATTACTTGAGGAATCACTGGGACTGGGGGAAACGCGTACAGCAGTGGAAACTTCCACTCCACTACGAATGCGTCTCCCAGAGCTCCTCTTTGAGGAAATTCCCTAGAGCAGTACTGATCGCACTTCCGGTTGATCGCAGTGGCGAACAGATCCACTTGAGGGATTCCCCAAAGGGCGAAGATCTCCAGAAGGACTTCCTGAGCTATCTCCCACTCGTGAGAGACCGTGCTCTGCCTGCTCAGAGCGTCTGCCGCCGTGTTCTACTCTCCGGCTAGGTGAATTGCCGATAGATTCCTTCTTGTATTGCCCAGAACCATAGCTGCATTGCCTCTCTGCACAGTGGTAGTGACCCTACTCCTCCTCTTTTATTGAGGTAGTACATGGCCACCGTGTTGTCTGTCATTATCAGGACATTCTTTCCCTGTACAGAGGGCAGAAAGGCCTTCAGAGCTAGTCTGATTGCCCTCAGCTCCAAAAGGTTGATGTGTAGTTTGGACTCCGATGGAGACCAACGACCGCTGATTGTCAGATCGTTGGTGTGTGCTCCTCACCCCGTGAGTGAGGCGTCCGTCACTACTGTTATCTCTGGCCATGGTTGCCAAAAAGACTCTCCCTTGAGAATGTTGTTGTTACAAGCCCACCATAGAAGATCCTGAGCAACTGCGCTCGGGACTTACAGAAGATCCAACATATTCCCTGAGAACTGGGACCACTGAGTTCTAAGTGCCCATTGAAGGGATCTCATTCTCAACCTGGCCTCTGGTACTAGGAAAATGCAGGATGCCATGAGGCCAAGCAACCTGAGAAAATCGAAGGCCGGTAGACGTTGGGCATTCTGGAATTTTGTTACCATCTGCTGGATGTGGAGAGCTCTCACCTCGGGAGGCGAGGCTTTTCCCGAGGAAGTGTCCAAGACTGCTCCGATAAACTGGAGCTTCTGGGATGGTATCATGTGGGACTTCTTGAAATTGAGAGAGAAGCCCAATTTGTGGAGGAAGTGGCAGGTGATCGAAAGATGTTCCTGAGCTTGTTCTCGAGAACTTGCTCTGATCAACCAATCGTCCAGGTAGGGGTAAATGTGAATGCCCCCTCTCCTGAGACTTGCTGCCACAACCACCAACAGTTTGGTGAAAACCCTCGGGCGGAGGTCAACCTGAATGGCAGAACTCGAAATTGATAATGAGAATTGACAATCACGAACCTCAGGTACTTTCTGTGCTTTGGATGAATTGACACATGAAAGTAAGCATCCTGATGGTCCAATGAAACCAACCAATCTTGGAGTTGGAGAGCCTGAAGGAGCTGAGAAAGAGTCACCATCTTGAACTTGTCCTTCCTGAGGAACTTGTTCAAGTTTCTCAAGTCCAAGATGGGTCTCAGTCCTCTGTCCTTTTTTGGGATGAGAAAATATGGGTACCAACCCCTGTTCCTCTCCGCTACAGGTACCAGTTCTATGGCACCTTTCTCTAGCAGGGTTAACATTTCCTGCAACAGGAGCAGATCTGGAATTTTGGCAGAGTTGGCTCCCGGTGGATGACTCTGAGGCCTTTTTTGGAAGGGGAGGCAGTAACCTTGGGCTACTATTTCCAGTGCCCAAGCATCTGAGGTAATGCCCCGCCATTTCTTCAGATGCTGGGAGATCCTGCCTCCCACTGGTGTTTTGTGCAACAAGGTCTCAGAGGGATTTGGAGGTGGCTGCAGGATGGCTGAGGGTACAGATGCCGCTCCTGAGGCTGATTTTGCACCTCTTCCTCGTGCTCCACGAGGGAAGTTTCTTTTGCCCCTTTGAGAAGCCTGTCCTCTTCCTCTACCAAAAGAGGAGTAGTATCGAAAAGAACAACCCCTCCAGGAAGATGAGCCGGAATAGGGTTTTAGAGGCTGGCGCAAAGAGGCACTAAGTGATTTAGCTGCCGCTTTCGAGGTCTGAAGTTTTTCTAGTCTTTCATCAGCCTTTCTGCCAAAGAGCCTCGAGCCATCAAAGGGCATGTTGAGGAGTCTAGCTTGCACATCTGGTGCAAACCCCGACTTCCTCAACCACGCAAATCTGTGTAGCACAACGCTTGCAGCCATGGATCTGCTGATACTATCAGCAGTATCCAGTCCAGACTGGAGACATTCCCCCATTGCCTCCTTCCCGTCTTTAACTATATTCAGGAAGCCTTCCCTTTCCTCGCCTTCCGGAATATGATCAGCCACCGCCGAAATACAGTCCCACAGGATATGGGTAAACCTGGCTAGGGTACAGGTGACATTTGCTGACTTAAGTGCCATATTGCCTGACGTGAAAACTTCACGTGCCCAGTCATCAACTTTTTTACCCTCTCCATCTGGAGGGATAGTTGGATAAGCAGTTTGCTTTGAAGTGGATGCTGCCTGAATGACTAAACTCTCTGGAGTCGGATGTTTGTTCAAATATTCAGGATCCGTTCCAGCTGGTCTATATTTTTTTGGGAAAAGTGCTATCTGCAGCAGCAATACTCTCTTGTTACTCCCAGTTTTTCTCCACAGTCCTTTGAAGGGCCTTGTGGAAAGGGAGAACAGGATCTTTCTGAGGTCCCTTGACGATTATATCCGTCATGTTATCTTGTTCAAAAATGGGTGAATTATTACCCCAGCCCATATACTCAATTTCCCTGGTCATAAGACCCCTGTACCCAGCATCTGCATGCTCTGCAGGATCAGGTCTGACGAACTCTAATTCTGGGGATGTGTCAATTCCACTGGCAGAATGTAGAGTGTCACTCAGGTCTCTCATTCTAGATTCCTGATCAATAAATTCCTCAGCAACTTGTCTTGTACCATAAGAAACTCCAAGAGGAGTAACTTCGTCCTCTTCTGAAGCAGATTCTTCATAAATTGCTGACATAGACTTGAAAAAGTCTTATCTGGGCAATGGAGTGAATCTCCTTTATTCCTCTACTATCCGCGTCGAAGGAATTGATAAATCCTTCGAAATTGTCGAAGGGGTCTTCGAAGACTTCGAAGACTTCGATGATGACTTCGATACTGGCGTCGAGGATGTTTTTGGTTTTGGAGTCGAAATTATCGACGCCGAGGGCGTCGACGAAGTCGTCGAAGTCTTCGACGGCTTGTGTTTTTTGCATGGCACTGGAGAAGTGCTCGACTCTCGAAGAGTCTTCGACGGATTTACGTCGACTCGAGTTCTTTTATATTCCTCAACGCTACCGGTCTTTGCCATGGTATTCTTGGACTTCCCTTTCTCGTCCAATGGAGCGACTTTAGGGGTATGGCTTTTTCGATGGTCTTTCGAGGGGGCCGGGGCCGCATTCTCGAAAACCTCCATCATCTTTTTGTGGAATTCTTCCTACTTACTGGGAGAATCCGATTTAGTCGGACATCGAATTTCTTCGGTCGACTCTGAAGAAGAAGATGATGATGAGGGAGATCTATGTCTCCTCTTCATTTCTTTAGATGATGACGAAGAGTGTCTCGATCTACTCCTAGATCGAGATCTCTTTGAGTGCCTATGGTGATCCGATTCCTTCGAATCAGTCGCTTTCTTATGTCTTTTTGACATAGCCTTCTTAGAGGCTTCCCTCCCCACTGACAGTTTACCTCTCCTCTCACAAAGAGCTTTCTCGGTCATGGATTGACAGGACCCGCAGTCGTCGGTTCGGTAACTGGAACCGAGACACCAGAGACAAATCCGGCGGGGATTGGGGATTGACATTTTAGATCCACAATCAACACACTTCTTGAACCCCGTGTTGGGTGTCGAAGGAGTTGAAGATGACGACATTTTCTTCACAGAAAATAGAAGCGCGACGTTTTCGATAGCGAAGCGATCGGAAAAACGGAACTGAAGCAAAAGGCGCGGCTCGAGCTATTTATACCATTGGTGACGTCGACAGAGTACGGAGTCCGTCAAGGGACAATCGACGCCATGACCTCGAGCACAGCGCCCTCTGCCGAGAATTTTTTTTTCCAAAGCAGTGAAGCTGGAGATAACGAATTATCACAAGATGAGGAATACGTGGGAGGACACAATCCATTCGAAAAGCAAAGATAGCCCATATGCAGCCATAGCCGTGATTCTAATCTATTTATCGGCTTATCCATTCTTCCCTATAATTTATGTTTTTCAGTGTTCACTTTGCAATCCCTTTTCTTTGTGTTTTATAGTGGTTGGCCCAAATTTACGTTGTAAAAATCTGGTCACCTTCGTGTTCATGTATACAGCATTTGTCTTCAAGTTGTGGAATTTGCGCGGTGCCTCCTACGTGGACCATGAGACGTCCATTGGAGGTGTGAGCTAAGAGTGTCACTACTTTTAAAAGAAAATATAAGCAGATCCTGCAATTGGTGGGGCCCCAATATCCTTCATTTTACTTAAGGGGGCCAAGCGTAAAAAAGTTTGGAAATACCTGATGTAGAGGAAATTTGACAAATCTCAGTGCGCCAATGTCTCCGGCAATCCACACGCACCCTGCAGTTAACGTTGCCCACCACCTCCTCTGGAGTTGGAAAGAGGGGGTTGCATAATCCCAAATCTTCCAACATTGATCCAGTTCTTGCGGTCTTTAGCCCTTAAGTGCTCTTGGCACCATTTTCCATCTGTGTTAGCGTGTCTGTGCCACTACAGACTGGGATCAAACGTATCTACACCAACAAGCCTAAGCAGCCACTGGTGGAAACTGCTAGCCCCCCCTTTAAATCCCCCCCTCCATCCCTCGACATAGGAGACAACAAGCAACAACAGAAGCACTCCAGCTTCACCCGGCCTCATCGGTGAGGTGTGGGCTCAGTCTGCAAGCAGCGTAATCGCGAGGTCGACCTCTCTGTAAACACGCTCCTCTTAGGAAGACAAACGGAGCACAACAATTTATTTTTGGGATTTGTAGAGCACATTACAGCCCACAAGCATCAAGGTGCTATTACAGGAGAGAGTAGGTAGGCTTAATTCAGGGTTACAGGAATGCAGCCCAACAGCAAGTTAGATAGTTAGGAGGGTAACAACAACAGTATGTTTGATCCCAAGTAGATGAAGCAAAGGGGAGGGTACAGGGCCATACAAATAGCCTGGTTTTGATGGCTTTCCGGAAAGCTGTGTGAGAGTCAATTAGCCTGAAATGAGAGGGGAGGGAGTTCCAGTAAGTGGCTGCCCTGGTTGGGAAACTGGTACCACCCGCACGAACTCTGCAGTTCTTGGGTACGGAGATCCTGTTGGAGTATGCTGTCCTTTTTAGCCTAGCTGGGGTAGGTTTGGTAATCCTTTGGACAGGGTAAGGGGGTGCCAAGTCATGGACACACTTATGTGTCAGGGCGAGGGTTTTAAAAAAAGATAATTTCCTTAACGGGAAGCCAGTGGACCTGCCTCCTAACCTCAGAGATGTAATGCATTGAAGAGAACTTGGTCTTGCAGGGTAGGCTGGACGGCTCCTCGGGGGCCATGGTCAAGAAGGATTTGTCTATGGTTGGCCCTGTTCTCTAATGACATAGACACACTAACAAAACAATGGAAGTAGATTCTTATTGGCAGTGGTTAAGATGGCTTTCCAATGTCCCCCGGATTCAGGAATTGCTCTCCATAATCGAATTCATACTGAGCAGATCCAGGCTGGCCACATTGACTCCACTACAGATCAATTAATACACTGGTCATTTCCGCAGGATTGCGTGCATTGTAAAAAACCCTTCAGGTGCGAATGGCGATCACCCCGGCATTCCCGGGGTGGACAAGGATGGTGAGGTCCCTCATCGCTCAGCAAGACCCTTCAGGGATGTGACAAAGTAGTTTGGGCAGAACTGCCCCTTTGGGGGCGGGAGCAAGCCTGATTTGCATATGGCCTTTTCCCTTTTGCAATGGCTTGATAGGCTAAAAACGATGGTCTGGAGAGTTGCTCAGAGCAATGCCAGAGGTTACAATTTAGTCTAAATATTCCAGCCATCAGCTGTTTTGTTTTGCTGTGGATAGGGTAAAACAGATGGTATGAAAGGATGCCCCGGACAAAGTCAATGGTTATGCCTCATTCAAAACCTGCCATCCATCATGTTTTGGTTTTGTGCCTGTATTGGGGCTTGTCTCAGGGCTGTTGAGTGGACCTTTGTGTACAACTGAACCGTTTTGTCTTTACAAGTGCCCGCATCAGAGATGGTCTACAACTGAATCCCAAAAAGAGACGTTTATATTAACCTGTTTTACCAAGGAAGGCTCTGAAATGGGTCCCAGTTTAGGTTCATCCCAAGTTGACATGAATTCGACCTGCATGAGATTCAGAGTGACTCTGAACCACTTCATGTCTTATGAAACCTTCCCCACCTTGATACACCATTTCTCTGCGGTGATGGGCATTAATGCCGTCCACAAGGTATTTCATGGTTGTGGTATGAAATCTTCCCAAACTCTGATAAAGCATATCTTCGCGTTGATGGTCATTAATGCCGTCCACAAAGTATTTCATGGTTGTGGTATGAAATCTTCCCAAACTCAGATACACCATATCTATGCTTTGATGGTCATTAATGCCATTCACGAGGTATTTCATGCCTGTGGTATGAAACCGTCCCAAACTCTGTTACATCATATCTCTGCGTTGATGGGCATTAATGCCGTCCACGAGGTATTTCATGCCTGTGGTATGAAACCTTCTCAAACTCTGATACACCATATCTATGCTTTGATGGTCATTAATGCCATTCACGAGGTATTTCATGCCTGTGGTATGAAACCGTCCCAAACTCTGTTACATCATATCTCTGCGTTGATGGGCATTAATGCCGTCCACGAGGTATTTCATGCCTGTGGTATGAAACCTTCTCAAACTCAGATACACCATATCTTTGCGTTTATGGTTATTAATGCTGTCCACGAGGTATTTCATGCCTGTGGTATGAAACCTTCCCAAACTCTGATACACCATATCTCCGCGTTGATGGTCATTAATGCCGTCCACAAGGTATTTCATGGCTGTGGTATGAAACCTTCTCAAACTCCGATACACCATATCTTTGCGTTTATGGTTATTAATGCTGTCCACGAGGTATTTCATGCCTGTGGTATGAAACCTTCCCAAACTCTGATACACCATATCTCCGCGTTGATGGTCATTAATGCCATTCACAAGGCATTTCATGGCTGTGGTATGAAACCGTCCCAAACTCTGATACATCATATCTCTGCGTTGATGGGCATTAATGCCGTCCACGAGGTATTTCATGCCTGTGGTATGAAACCTTCTCAAACTCCGATACACCATATCTTTGCGTTGATGGTTATTAATGCTGTCCACAAGGTATTTCATGCCTGTGGTATGAAACCTTCCCAAACTCTGATACACCATATCTCCGCGTTGATGGTCATTAATGCCATTCACAAGGCATTTCATGGCTGTGGTATGAAACCGTCCCAAACTCTGATACATCATATCTCTGCATTGATGGGCATTAATGCCGTCCACGAGGTATTTCATGCCTGTGGTATGAAACCTTCCCAAACTCTGATACACCATATCTCCGCGTTGATGGCAATTAATGCCGTCCACGAGGTATTTCATGCCTGTGGTATGAAACCTTCCCAAACTCCGATACACCATATCTCCGCGTTTATGGTTATTAATGCCGTCCACAAGGTATTTCATGCCTGTGGTATGAAACCGTCCCAAACTCTGATACATCATATCTCCGCGTTGATGGCCATTAATGCCGTCCACGAGGTATTTCATGTCTGTGGTATGAAACCTTCCCAAACTCCGATACACCATATCTCTGCATTGATAGCAATTAATGCCGTCCACAAGGTATTTCATGCCTGTGGTATGAAACCTTCCCAAACTCTGATACACCATATCTCCACATTAATGGCCATTAATGCTGTCCACTAGGTATTTAAACAGGTGTTGAGTTTATAGCATGGCTATGCACTACTTACCAGGATCTCACATTGGTGAATAAGGACTATAAGGGCTTATTTTCAACAAGACACATCAACCTGTGAAATCACTAGTAAGTTTAATGTATTTTTAATTAAACAGTCAGTTATTTTGCAGAATATTTTAAGACTCCAAGTCTTGTTGAGCATCTGTCACTGTATTCTTGCCATTCGCTCTGTAGCTTTGAAATCTGTTATTTTGCTCCTCAAACCCAATCCTCCCGTATCTGTCCTTTAGCATATTCCGATTTATTAGAGATTAACCATTTGATAATCTATATTTACATTTTTGAGGAAGAACTTTTCCAAAAGTTCATTAAGATATCAAATAAAAAAATATATTGATTCGTAAACCGACCATTTTGCAACTGTAGGCACAGTCACTCATTTAATGGGAGTTAGACGAATACAAGCAGCATCTGCGTGCAGATAGCACATGGAGGTTTATTGTTTAAAAGCAATAATAATGAACGTTGAAAACAGGTAATCAAACGAGAAATCTGCTGTGAATGGGGATTAATCATCAAACCTGAGAAAGTGACACTTAAGGTCTGCATTGCCTGCTGCAGACAGGAGCCAAAACCCCACAAGCATCAAGAGGGAGATTCCTGAGAGGAGTACATTGCATGCTAGTTATGGGAGTGTGACTCTTTCATGCACGTAGAGCAATATGAAGGGTTCCACTGTATGTTGCATGCATGTTATGGGAGTCTGACTTCCTCAACCACTTAGAGGGATGTGAAGGCTTCCACTGTATGCTGTATGCATGTTATGGGAGTCTGACACACTCAAGCACTTACAGAGATGTGAAGGGTTCCACTTTAAGCTGTATGCATGTTATGGGTGTCTGAGTCGCTCAAGCACTTAGAGAGATTTGAAGGGTTCCACTGTATGCTGCATGCAAGGTATGGGAGTCTGACTCCCTCAAGCACTTAGAGAGATTTGAAGGGTTCCACAGTATGCTGCATGCATATTATGGGAGTCTGACTCGCTCAAGCACTTAGAGAGATTTGAAGGGTTCCACTGTATGCTGCAAGCATGTTATGGGAGTCTGACTCGCTCAACCACGTAGAGAGATGTGAAGGGTTCCACTATAAGCTACATGCATGTTATGGGAGTCTGACTCCCTAAAGCATTTAGATAGATTTGAAGGGTTCCACGGTATGCTGCATGCATGTTATGGGAGTCTGAGTCGCACAAGCACTTAGAGAGATTTGAAGGGTTCCACTGTATGCTGAATGCATGTTATGGGAGTAGGACTCCCTCAAGCAATTAGAGAGATTTGAAGGCTTCCTGTGTATGCTGCATGCATGTTATGGGAGTCTGACTTCCTCAACCACTTAGAGGGATGTGAAGGCTTCCACTGTATGCTGTATGCATGTTATGGGAGTCTGACACACTCAAGCACTTACAGAGATGTGAAGGGTTCCACTTTAATCTGTATGCATGTTATGGGTGTCTGAGTCGCTCAAACACTTAGAGAGATTTGAAGGGTTCCACTGTATGCTGCATACAAGGTATGGGAGTCTGATTCCCTCAAGCACTTAGAGAGATTTGAAGGGTTCCACAGTATGCTGCATGCATATTATGGGAGTCTGACTCGCTCAAGCACTTAGAGAGATTTGAAGGGTTCCACTGTATGCTGCAAGCATGTTATGGGAGTCTGACTCGCTCAACCACGTAGAGAGATGTGAAGGGTTCGACTATAAGCTACATGCATGTTATGGGAGTCTGACTCCCTAAAGCATTTAGATAGATTTGAAGGGTTCCACGGTATGCTGCATGCATGTTATGGGAGTCTGAGTCGCACAAGCACTTAGAGAATATTGAAGGGTTCCACTGTATGCTGAATGCATGTTATGGGAGTAGGACTCCCTCAAACAATTAGAGAGATCTGAAGGCTTCCTGTGTATGCTGCATGCATGTTATGGGAGTCTGACTTCCTCAACCACTTAGAGGGATGTGAAGGCTTCCACTGTATGCTGTATGCATGTTATGGGAGTCTGACACACTCAAGCACTTACAGAGATGTGAAGGGTTCCACTTTAAGCTGTATGCATGTTATGGGTGTCTGAGTCGCTCATGCACGTAGAGAGATTTGAAGGGTTCCACTGTATGCTGCATGCAAGGTGTGGGAGTCTGACTCCCTCAAGCACTTAGAGAGATTTGAAGGGTTCCACAGTATGCTGCATGCATATTATGGGAGTCTGACTCGCTCAAGCACTTAGAGAGATTTGAAGGGTTCCACTGTATGCTGCAAGCATGTTATGGAAGTCTGACTCGCTCAACCACGTAGAGAGATTTGAAGGGTTCCACTATACGCTACATGCATGTTATGGGAGTCTGACTCCCTAAAGCATTTAGATAGATTTGAAGGGTTCCACGGTATGCTGCATGCATGTTATGGGAGTCTGAGTCGCACAAGCACTTAGAGAGATTTGAAGGGTTCCACTGTATGCTGAATGCATGTTATGGGAGTAGGACTCCCTCAAGCAATTAGAGAGATTTGAAGGCTTCCTGTGTATGCTGCATGCATGTTATGGGAGTCTGACTTCCTCAACCACTTAGAGGGATGTGAAGGGTTCCACTGTATGCTGCATGCATGATATGGGAGTCTGACTCACTAAAGCACTTAGAGAGATTTGAAGGGTTCCACTGTATGCAGCATGCATGTTATGGGAGTCGGACCCCCTCAAGCACTTAGAGAAATGTGAAGAGTTCCACTGTATGCTGCATGTGTGTTATGGGAGCCGAACCCCCTCAAGCAGTTAGAGAGATTTGAAGGGTTTCACTGTATGCTGCATGCGTGTTAAGGGAGTTTGACTCCCTCAACCACTTAGAGAGATTTGAAGGGTTCCACGCTATGATGCATGCATGTTATGGGAGTCTGACTCCCTCAAGCACTTAGAGAGTTGTGAAGGGTTCCACTGTATGCTGCATGCATATTATGGGGGTCTGACTCGCTCAAGCACTTAGAGAAATGTGAAAAATTCCACTGTATGCTGCATGCATGTTATGGGAGTCAGACTCCCTCAAGCTCTTAGAGAGATTTGAAGTGTTCCACGCTATGATGCATGCATATTATGGGGTCTGACTCACTCAAGCACTTAGAGAAATGTGAGGGGTTCCACTGTATGTTGCATGCATGTTATGGGAGTCTGACTCCCTCAAGCACTTAGAGAGATGTGAATGGTTCCACGGTATGCTGCATGCATATTATGGGGGTCTGACTCGCTCAAGCACTTAGAGAAATGTGAAAAATTCCACTGTATGCTGCATGCATGTTATGGGAGTCAGACTCCCTCAAGCTCTTAGAGAGATTTGAAGTGTTCCAGTGTATGCTGCATCCATATTATGGGAGTCTGACTCGCTCAAGCACTTAGAGAGATGTGAAGGGTTCCACTGTATGCTGCATGCATGATATGGGAGTTGGACTCCCTCAAGCACCTAGAGAGATTTGGAGGGTTCCACGGTATGCTGCATGCAAATTATGGGAGTCTGACTCCCTCAAGCACTTAGAGAGATGTGAAGGGTTCCACTGTATGCTGCATGCATGTTATGGGAGTCTGACTCCTTCAACCACAGAGATTTCAAGGGTTCTACTGTATGCTGTATGTATGTTATGGGAGTCTGACTCACTCAAGTACTTACAGAGATTTGAAGGGTTCCACTGTATGCTGCATGCATGTTATGGGTGTCAGAGTCGCTCAAGTACTTAGAGAGATGTGAAGGGTTCCACTGTATGCTGCATGCATGTTATGGGAGTTGGACTCCCTCAAGGACCTAGAGAGATTTGAAGGGTTCCACTGTATGCTGCACGCATGTTATGGGAGTCTGATTCCCTCAACCTCTTAGAGAGATTTGGAGGGTTCCACGGTATGCTGCATGCAAATTATGGGAGTCTGACTCCCTCAAGCACTTAGAGAGATGTGAAGGGTTCTACTGTATGCTGCATGCATGTTATGGGAGTCTGACTCCTTCAACCACAGAGATTTCAAGGGTTCTACTGTATGCTGCATGCATGTTATGGGAGTCTGAGTCGCTCAAGTACTTAGAGAGATTTGAAGGGTTCCACTGTATGCTGCATGCATGTTATGGCAGTCTGACTCCCTTAAGCACTTAACATGCATTGGGAATGAAGGGATTTGAAGGGTTCCACTGTATGCTGCATGCATGTTATGGGAGTCGGACTCCCTCAAGCACCTAGAGAGATTTGAAGGGTTCCACTGTATGCAGCATGCAAATTACTGGAGTCTGACTCCCTCAAGCACTTAGAGAGATGTGAAGGGTTCCACTGTATGCTCCATGCATGTTATGGGAGTCTGACTCCCTCAAGCACTTATCGAGATTTGACGGGTTCCACCGTATGCTGCATGCATGTGATGGGGGTCTGATTTGCGCAAGCACTTAGAGAGAGTTGAAGGGTTCCACTGTATGCTGCATGCATGTTATGGGAGTCTGACACTCTAAAGCATTTAGATAGATTTGCAGGGTTCCACTGTATGCTGCATGCATGTTATGGGAGTCGGACTCCCTCATGCACTTAGAAAGATTTGAAGGGTTCCATTGGATGCTGCATGCATGTTATGGGAGGCTGAGTCGCTCAAGCACTTACAGAGATTTGAAGGGTTCCACTGTATGCTTCATGCATATTATGGGAGACGGACTCCCTCATCACTTCGAGAGATTTGAAAAGTTTCTCTGTATGCTGCATGCATTTTATGGGAGTCGGACTCCCTCAAGCACTTAGAGAGATTTGAAGGGTTCCACTGTATGCTGCTGCTGTATGCAGCAGTCACAACTCACACATCAAGAGGTGTAATCCCGAGGGAATGGCATGCTTTCGGTTATAGTGGTCCAGATCCCTGAAGCATATAGAAAGGGGCAGTTGAAACGTCCCACTGTATGCAGCTTGCAGGCATCAAGAGTAACAATCCTGGGAGAGTAGCACTGCATGTTGCATGCAGATGTCAGAACCCCTCATGCATCAGAGAAAGAGATCTTTAAACACGGTAATGCCTGCGGTAACAGGAGTCTACAGCACAAGCACAGTGATGATTTGGCCCAGCAAACCGAAGCCACATTTGTCCAAAGTTAATGGATAATGATAACGCCGACAATTTGCAAAACTTAGAAGCACGAGAAATCTATCTCAGAGGATTATTTTAAAATGTGATATTATTAAATCAAAGAGAAATGTGTTTTATTTTGCAATTATGCTGCTATTTCTAATCATGTTTTGTTCTGCATCTTTTCAACTATACCTATTAAAACGTTTACACAATTCCTTAAAATATCTATAATTCAATCTTATAGTAATAGCCTTTAGGCAATCATGTTCCTCTCTTTCTTTTAAGATCGTGCCTCTCTTTTCTAGTATATTGTGTATTGTTTCTCTGGTTCTTGCTTTTTACTGCCTTTTAAAGGTTTTGTTTGTAGCCTTGACCTTTGACCTACTTCATGCAATTAAAGATACACAAACATTTATTTTTTACAAACAGAATACGCTCATGTTGATATCTGGAGCAATTATACTTCAATAATTTTTTGGAGGCCGTTATACTCATAATTGTTTATATATATTTAGAATAACACGATATTGAACACATGTATTTGGGGCATTACTTTTGTGAAGTCCCTAAATTAAGTTCAAATAGTTTTTTTTTTTTTATTGTTGAGGGTATGATTGCTGTTGTGGCATTGAAAACAGACTGGCATCTAATTATGCTGGATGGGACGGATGCCGGTTGGGGTCTTAACAAGTCCATTGATAATGTTGCTTGTTTCTCCTTTGTCCGAGTTTAGACCCTGCCCACTGGTCCTGCAGTCCAGAGGCAGAATTACAAGTCCACCATTGTCTCATATCATACGCCTGCTATCTAGTGATACAGTGTGAAATTATCACTTCAGCTCTTGGTGCATCTCTTATATGGTCACCATGCCACCTAGACGCACGACACGCATGCTCACCCAAAAACAGACATGCACCTCTGAGGATACATGTGTGCTCCTAGTGCCGCAGACAAGCCAATTCCAAGTCCTGATTGCTTTGCCATATTGGGGAGCAATTCTTAGACATGTTAAGCAGCACAGCATGAACTCCATATAGACCATCCTTTTTTTTTTTTTTTTTAATATAATCATCTCTTTACAGACCCTTTTATTCATACAAGATATAAGCATACAAATACATCTTGGAGTAAATGCAATTGGTTATACATAGACACACACAGATAAGGATAGCTACAAACAAGGCCTACATCATCGTAAGTGCAGTTGAAAGAGAATGCGCTTTCTCGGCTACTACGACACTACCCAGTGCCGAGGCAGGTAGGCAGAGAGATCACACATGTTAACAGGGTCTGGAACAGAGCGTCCACCCTCTCTTTTTTCTGTTTTTGTTTTTACATATTTATTGATTTTAAACTTTGCAGGCATTACAACAACAAACCACTAATACCATATATACGGAAACATATATACAAAGATTACAGTACAATTCTTCACAGTTTTGTCAAATAACAATGGCAAATCTTTGGAAAAGTTCATACAGTAACAACACCTTTAAAGAAAAATGTCACAGTTCTAAAAAATGTTCCCATATTTGTTCATACACATTCCTTTTCTTTTTCTCTGTAAAAAAATAATTCTCCCCAATCTCTACATTTGTTGCATGTCCATCAGCCGTTCCGACACATCTGGTGTTTTCTCACTTTTCCATTTCCTCAGAATTCTTTTTTTGTGCAGAATTTGCAGACCTGAAAAACGAACAGTGCTCTGGGAATGAGAGATCTTCTACCAAATCTTCCTCACCAAGAATAAAGCTTAAATAATCAAAGTCTCAGTTTATCATCAGGACCTTATTTATTCTAGACATAACCTTACTCCAAAAGGTGCCCTCAGTGTGCTAACACCTCCAACAAGCCTCTTATTCTAACAATCCTCTTGCATATAACATTTGCAGAGTCCAAACTACTCTGTTTAAGATTTTAATTTGCCCACTTCGTTCACCTAGATTTAATGAAGTTAATGTCACATTCTTACACAAATTCATCCACCTGCTCTCACCCATTTCTGATCCTATTATCTCAGACCATTTGTCCAAAAGCTCTTCATTTGGTTCTTTGTTTTGTTCTAATTGTTGGTACACTTTAGAGGCTATGTGACCATCGGATTTATAATCTCTTAACCAATCAGGCCATCCATTACCCTCCTCTGGCAACCTATTCATCAATGTCTTCTTCAGCTGTCTGTATTTTCCCAGCGTGCAGTCTCTAAGACCTTTTTCATGTTTCAAATGTTTGAAACAAATAAATGTTTTATCCTTAAAAAGATCTTCCATCCATTGTATTCCACACAAAAGCCAGTTTGGCCAGAGTAGTTTAATGTCTGAATTCAGCCACAGAGAAGTAACACCACAGGCAGAGACTTCCTTTTTAGCATTTCTCAGTAGATTTTTCCAACATGCCCTTATAAAAATGGTTGGTGCATACGATCTGCAACCTACAGCATCCTCTGATGAAGGTTTTGTTCTAGGTGATAACGGAGAAGACTTACAAGTCTCAGCTTGTGTCCAGACATCTTTTGAATTTGATAGGAATGGAAGTAGATGTCGAGCTCTGAAAGCCAGATGGTAGTTTTCAAAATCTGGCACAACAAGACCACCTCTTTCTATTGACAGCTGAAGTTTCCATACTTTCCAGCCCTGTTGTTTTCCATCCCACAAGCTTTCTATTTTCTTTATAGCTTTCTTTTTAAACCGAATGGCGATCATGCTCAAAATGTAATTGATTTGTGGTGCTGATGTCATCTTTATGGCATTCACTCTCTCCCAAAGGCTTAATCCTAGCTCCTTCCACCTTCTTAGGTCTGTCCCCAAGTTTTGAGTTATGTATGCAAGATTAACATCCATCATTTGAGCCACTTCTTTTGTAAGCCAAACACCTAGGTAGCACATTTTTATCAGGGCACCATTTGAACCTGTAGGCATTCATATGCTCGATCGAACATGTATTTGAAGCTGGCAATGCTTCTGATTTCATCCAATTAATCTTGGTATCCTGAAAACCTTTGAAAAATATCATATTGATCAATTAGTGCTGGTACAGATGAGTCCAGGTTTTGTAGTACCAGAAGCATATCATCAGCCTAGAGCCACAGTTTTTGACAGGTTTCACCAACATGTATTCCTTCAATTAGAATATCTTCTCTTTTTCTCACTCCCAGGAGCTCTATTGCGATGATGAAAAGCAAAGGGAAGAGGGGGCAACCTTGTCTTGTTCCCCTTTTCAGTTCAAATCCTTCCGACATGAAGCCGTTTGTGTTTACACTAGCCGTTGGACATGACTATAAGAGCCAAATCCATTCTATCAAATTTTCTCCAAATCCAAAACCTTCTATTGCTGCCATGAAGTATTCCGATTCGATTCTATCAAATGCTTTCTCTGCATCCAGTGATAATACCACCACCTCCTTTGAAATTTTCTTGCTCTTGTGTAATTTCTCAATAATCTCCTGATGTTCTCCGAGGCATGCCTTCCTTTTACAAAGCCTGCTTGATTCTGATTGATAATGCTTGATAGCAGGTGCACCAGTCTCAATGGCTTTTGCAAAAATGTTATTGTCATTGTTTATCAAGCTTATGGGTATCTGCTTGTATTCACCGATGGTTTCCCCTGCTTCAAGAAAAGGGAATAGTGGCATGACTTGTGCTCGATGGGAGAAGACCATCAGGCAATGATGAGCGTAGCATAGCCTGCATTAGATTGATAGCCTCATCAGGCAAAATTTGATATAGTTCCACTGGAAGACCATCCGGCCCCGGACATTTACCTGGATTTAAGAGACTCACTGCTCTTTTCGCTTCCTCTACACTCAAATCCTTCTCTAGTCTTTCCTTGTCCCCAGTCTTGAGACTTTTTAAATTACATCCATTAATGAATTGTTTCATTTGGTCTTGGCTCACATGCACTTCCAAGGTATATAACTTGGTATAGTATTCCTTGAATGTTTCATAATCTCTGTAGGCTCATATGTCAAATGACCATCACTGCTTTCAATAGCACTTATTGTTTTTTCACTGTCCATTATTCGTAATCGATGAGCCAATAGCCAGTCACATTTTCACCTACTTCATAATACTTACATCTCATTTTGAAAAGGAGTTTTTCTGCCCCTTCTGTAAGTAAGTCTTCCAGGTTTTTCTTGTTCCTTTTCAGCACATTGTAAGAGGCTACTGAATATGTTACCATATTGTGCCTTTCAAGTTTAGAAATCTCATCATGCAAGCCCTTTGACGCTTTCTTTTTCTTTTTTCTTTTTACCTGAGAGGCCTCAGCATTCCCCTCATGTATGATTTGAAAGCCTCTCACACAAATTCCACTTTCACATCTCCAGTCCAGTTCTCTTCCACAAAACACCTAGCCTCTTTTACTATTTTATCCAACAATTCTGTGTCATCAAGAAGTGTTACATAAATTCTCCACGTACTTGTTGTATGATTTGAAAGCCTCTCACACGAATTCCACTTTCACATCTCCAGTCCAGTTCTATTCCACAAAAAACCAAGCCTCTTTTACTATTTTATCCAACAATTCTGTGTAATCAAGAAATGTTACATTAATTCTGCATGTACTTGTTTTGGGCATCGGAAAAGTTAACATTATTTCAAGAGAGATTGGTGCATGAACAGAGATTATGATGCCTTCAATATCTCCCCCTTTATAATTCTGCGTGCACAATCCTGCTGTCAAGAGTAAATCAATCTGTGAGTACTTCTTATGTCGACCAGAATAAAAGGTGTATTGTCTGAGCAAAGGATTCTGTAATCTCCACAAATCCGGTAAATTCCACTCTGCCATAAACTCTCTCAAGGCATTCCTTTTCAAGTGATTTTCATTACTCAAAGTTTCTCCACTTATCTAGCTGTGGGTCTAGAGTGACATTAAAATCTCCTCCCACTATGAGATTGGTTTGATTAACATTTTGCATAAATTGTGCGAGAGTACCAAAAAAAGCCCCATCACCGCCATTAGGAGTATCAATATTACACGTACAATGGGTAACATTTTGTATTTTCAAAGTTACACAGACAATTCTCCCCTCATTGTCCGTTTTACAATACATTTCTGAAATAGGTAAATTCCTCCTAATCAGTGCACGTACACCTCTAGAACTTGAGGTGAATGTAGAACAAAGAACATTACCAACCCATTCTCGTTTCCATTTCTTTGCCTCTGCCTCCAGTAAATGTGTTTCCTAAAGTAGAGCAACATCTGCCCCCAACTCATCCAGTCTCTTAAGAATTATTTTCCTCTTATTTATACTATTTGCACCATTAACCTTCCAGGAAATGGCCTGCAAACTCTGCTTACACGAATTTGCCATGTCAACACTGTTAGCTGCCAGCCCTGTGAAGAAGCCTATAAATGTATTAAAAAAACAACACTAAAAACATACAATCACAATACTGAAACAAGAAAACCCCTGGTTTTGTCTAACCCGAACCCCTGGTATCTCCCTTCCGTATTCCACATAGAGAGAACTCCACTCTGCTCCCTCCCTTAATTTCAAATCTTATCTTCAATAATCAACCATTCCCTTTTACCCATTCAATATCTGGTGTACTTACAAGTAATCCATTTAAATATATTTTAACCCATTTAAGTTACTCCAACTTTCTATACTTAGTCCAAATCCCTCTATTATATTAATCCCCAACATATATTCTTTACTATTCAACAAATGAAAACATTAAACTTCCCTTTGCTAACATTCAAACTGAAATCTAGGTAATATACCGACCGCCCTTAGCAGTCTCCTCCTCTCATCATTTAAACCTTCATATAGTTCTTGCTAGAAATTATACTAAACCTAGTCAGACCTCTGGCCCTCAGGTAGAACTACCAGGCCACTAAACAATCAGAGGAACCCCCCAGACACACTCAATGTATGTTCCAGAGCACACTCTGAATTCTGAGGAATGAATTTCTGCCTTTCTGTCACCTCATCCTTGGTACTTGATATTTTGGCTTCTGAGCAGTAGAGCAACACAAAATGAGGGCCCCTCCTGCAAGACGTTTTGAGCGCCCATGGTATTCCCCCCACCCAGGTATGGATGCAGGTATTGGGCCAACATGGGGCCCTAAATGATGGGGGCACACTGGGATGTAGGGGCTACATCGTGTGCATTAAACCCCCACTTCTGAATTTGATAAGGAAGACCAGAATCATTCTGCCACCTGATGCCCTTCCTCTGCAGAAACTAACAATACCCAAAATAGCAGATGATTTAGGAGTGGCAGAGGTAACAACACCAAGAATGCCACTATCTTATGCCTTCTCAGGCCAAGATATAATGCATGTATGTACATATTTTAAGTATTTAAATATGTTGAGAAATCAAGCTTGTGCAGACAATTACTGCAACAATTACTGAGTTTTAGAAGTGAGGAACTTCTAATCAATGTTAATTTGCAGAAAAGAATGTGTATGGCTTCATGGAGTTGCAAGACAACAAGATTGTAATTTCACAATTCATGAACTGTAAAGTACTTATTTATTCATATAACCCTTGAAATTCAGCACATTTGGAAAGTCATGACCGGCTTAACTCGGCGCACTCCCATTGTTGTCCCCATAATGCTTTGTCCCCTATAATGCAATTGTGTATGTTATTGTGAATCTCCTCTCTTGTAATATATATGTGCTCTTGGGCTTTGCGATGGGAACACAGCAAAATACATTTTTTTCAGTGAATTTTAATGTTATGTTTATACTGTAATTTGTTTGCCTTCAGCCATGACTTGTGGCCACGGCTTTCAGTCGTGACCACTATACATGTTTTTTAGCCCACTAGCCACGGCCTTCGGCCCCTGTAGTTCAACACACTAAAGGGCCACTAGCCATGGCCAAATACATTTTATCTTTATTTCCCTGTTTTTTTATTTTTTTGTATCTTTTCCTTCATAACCACGGCTATAATAGCAACGTACTACAAATAGTTGCGGTTACCTGTAGTCCTCAGATAACCAGGGTTATAAGGAAAAACAGCTAAGAAAAAATGCTTTAGTGTCCTCCCAGTCACCCACAAGGTGCCCTTCTGAAAGTTGGTCTGAGGGTGAAGGAAGGTAACTCCGCTCAGGAAGGGCATGCAGAGGTAAAATTAGTATGGTCTGATTCATCATGAGGTTATTTGAAAGACCCAGGGCGTTATTACAGTATGAGAGTTTACAGAACAAAAGACGCAGGAATCCTTGTCAATTTGAAATGATGTATCTATTCCCCTCCCTCAGCCAACATCATGCATATCTGCATATCCCTCAACTCCTGGTCCTACCAGCAGGCAGGGGGTGTGGTGGGGGAGGTGAAGGGAACAAGGTAGCCAATCCTGACTGTGGGAATCATGATAAGGTTATTGTGTCACTAGCCATAGAAAAGGACCAGTTTGCATCAGAGCTAGACTTTTTGGTGAATTATTCCAGGAGAGAGATGCTGCTGGACTCTTGCAAGGAACAACTAGCAGAGAGGCCTCAATCCTTACATTGGAGACAGTGGCTTTAACATAAAAAAGCTAGCTGGGACCAAAACCAGAGGAGCAAAAGGAGTCTGGGTGCAGGAGAAAATCCATGACTGAAAGCCCTTGACCAGACATGTGCTGTCCACAGAGGAGCCCTGTTGTTTTCCCTGACCAAAGCCTCCCATGTAAGTAGATATCCCAAAGCCATCAATTGTGTGGGGGAGCCACCTGCCATTATACCTTTCCATTAGTGGGGAGGGATGGGGGGGTGAAACTGGGTAGGCCCTTCACACACTTTATTAAATCTTAATCAAAGTTAGTTCCCCATTCGACAACCACCCCTCTGTTGAAATTGAATTGTGTTGGGAGCAGCCATCCTTAAAAAGTTTGATTAAAGTGTGGGGAGGGGGGAAACTGTGTAGATACTTAGCATATTTGATTAAAGTAAATTAATTAATTCCCACCTAGAAAATCACAGGATGAGTGTTGTTAGAATTTGAAACCAACAATAGCTCATGCCCAGTGTGTTAGAACTGGTATAGCCCATAAAGACCTGGTTGCCTGTCTCTGAAATCCTTGACTCCCACATAGAAAGGAGACGTGGGGGGTGTCAATCGTCCCAAAAAGTAGTAATCCATAAAACACCACCTTTCAAATCAGTGTGGAGGGTGTAAAACAAAATTCCCTATTCCTTTTAAACCAGAATTACACAAAGTATTGCATCCCATTGGCATGTGTGGTGCAAAACTAAATTGTTCTTTTGTTTTCATTTTTCTCTGACCTCAAACTATCGAGTCCTGCCTTTTATTTTCAAGTGTGTTGAAAGACGATTTTCATTTGAGTTCCTTTTTCCAACATCGCTTTTTTAAATCAGCAGTAAAATGATTGTTACATTGTGTCCTCAATCCCTGCATCTTGCCTTTCAATCAAAGGGGTCATATTAAATTGAGGCCTGGTGGGTGTGGGTTGCTGGGTGAAAAGTATTGTTTCAAAGTAAGTAATTCCTGTGGACACTGTATCAGATTGTGAACATTTTCTGTCGGTTAAATTGAAATTAAATCTGTGTAAGTTGTTATTGCATGTTTCAAAATTTCACCTGTGTTGTTTTATATAACTGAGTCCTAGTTGTGATTTCGGCTGTTCCCACAGCATTGGTGGCTGATGTTAGTCTGTCTCTCAAATCTTGATTCAATAAGTTCATAAATATATATTCTTACTACACATCGGCCTGGTTCCTAGTCCATTGGTGACAACGGGTATCTGTCGGGTTTGGGTGCGAGACGGGTTGGAGGCCTCGTCAAACTGAACTTGAATAAACCGTAATCTGTTGTGCGCCACCTTGCTTGGGGGAAACAAACTCCCTGAGTTGAGTGTGACCGCACAATAAACTGCGACAATTTACTTGCAGTGTGTCATGGTGCGAGCTCCGAAACCCCTGGAGCTGTTGGGCCCATCCCAGTCCTCACCACCCAGAAGAGCTTGTCAGGCCCCAAGGAAGCACCCCAGAGCCTCATAGACTCAGTCCTGGCGCCTTTGGCGCCTGGCTCATGAAATGGGCTGAACTCATGGAACTATTTAACCTGCCTAGTGAGGCTGGGCCTTGGTATAATCTAGGGAGGGGCAGAGGGACTATTTTTCTTGGCAAGACAGGGTGTGGCAAAGGGACTACTTTACCTGGAACTACTTACAAGGCTATATAAGCCACACCCTGTAGGCAGAACACGCTTCTTGTTATTCTGCACTCCTGCAGCGTAACGCTCACCGTGTCTGCTCTTTCCTCAAGCTTGTACATCCACGCCCGTCAGTGCTTCCATCCATCGGAGCCTGGAAATAGAAAAAGAGAAGAACAGGTGTTACTTCAGCGACCAAACACTTACCTGCAATCGGGTCCAATCATCACATCTCCAGCTGGTTTCCTGATCGCCGCCCCTGTTGAAAGAACGTCCACGCAGGTGCCGATACTCACCTGGGATTCCGCGTTCCCCCTGGTTTCATTGGAGCGGTTCTTCCATTCTTCATCTAGGGACCGCGCCGCGCCTGCAAAAGGGAACAGAAAAAGAAACAGCAGGTTAGCCGCGCACAATACTGAATGAACATTTCTTCAGCCACTCAGCGCCTTTCATCCGTGCTATACTCACCTGGATGCAACCAGTCCATTCTTCATCTTGGGACCGCGCCACGCCTGCAAAAGAGAACAGGAAAAGAACAGCAGGTTAGTCGCGCTCAGTACTGAACAAACATTTATTCCAGTCACTCAGCGCCTTTCATCCACGTTATACTCACCTGGAGGCAACTATTTACCATCCTGGAAGAGTCGAATCTTTTACTTGATTTCTGCACCAAAACTGCATCTGCAAGAGAAAACGAATAAGTTTAAACATTGGGGCAATAAGACTTTGAGCATCTATACCAAGCTGCTATTGAGGTAGATACTCACCCGATAATCCCAGCATTCCGAAACGTACGGAAACAGCACTCTGGAACAGTGAGGTAACTGCGCCCAGAAAAAGACTGTGCCTACCGCGCCCCTGCTGATGGTTAAGCAGGACGGAGAGCCAGCCTCATCAAACTCAAAGGTGAGGAGGAGAGGAGTCGGGCATCAGGTGGTGACAAGTAGTGGGACCAATCCAACCCACTCATAGCTAATATCTTGTTTCGCCATTGCAGGCTAACGCCACCTGGGGAGGTTAAAAGGGAGAGGTCGCCAACATACCATCAAAACTGCGCCAGTACAGATATCGGTCATACGACTACGTGCTACGCCCCCGTGGAGACCAGGTGGGCGTGACACAGTGGCAACAGGATGAGAGTAAATCTGTTAGTAATAGTTTCTTCTATTTTCCATCAAATTTGTGATTTGGCAGAACAGTAAAAATTGCAGTAATTTTACTATCACCATTTTTTACCACTTCTGTCATACTCGTGATGCAGACCTTGTTGTTTCCTATTGACGTGCAGTCAACTTGCAACACTATCATTGCGGCACTAGTTTTCGTAAAAGTGACTCACTGGATCATGTTTGAACCTTTCTCAGCGATTTGTAAAAATGTGTCATTGCTCAGGCACCGGGTAGAAAGGAATAAACTCCGTAAATGAGAGTCTTCAGCTAGAAAAAGCTTTGCATTCTAAATTCTGAATTCCCTTGTATCGTACACATACAGATGGCAAGAGTCTTGGTGATCAGATGACACAATGTCAGCGTAACAAAAGATTTGAGAACAAATGAATTCTGGGAGTTGTGGTCTTGGTTATCTTCTGTTAAACCTAGCAACTTTAAGGGCCCAATACCAAAGATTTTCAAAAGTAAAGGCCAGGTCTGGGAAGATGGTGTCCCAGTGACACTGGGCTATTTGGTTAGTCTGTCTGTGTCTTTTCTGGCTCTTTAGGCCTTTTAAACCAGCCCTTAAAAAGCGGGGGGGAGCTGTTGTGTGCAATCAAGATGGCCGCCTGATGGGAGTGCTCCGATCCCACGAACATCCTAGATTCAAATTAATCCTTTTTGGAGCCGTGACTGAAAGAAACACGCTATTAATCTGGTGCCTCAATGGACACGGCACATTTTGTGCAAATTTGACCTGGAAACGCGACAGCGCTGGGGAGTTCGTGGCTCATCTGGAACTGACGGGCTGACCCGCTGATGGCGGGCTGCTGCGGAGGTCCAGAAGGTTCTCGGGCCACACTGCGGCTGCAAAATCAACAGGGGGGGGGCGTTGACTACTGCATGGCGGCTCTGCAGTGCAGGCTCGGAGCGGCGACCGGAGGCAGCCAGCATGAGCTGGAACTGAAGTCCTTAGCTGAGTGGAGGATCGGCTGCAACACCCTCCCGCACCCTGACCAGCTGCCGAGAGGGCGAACCATCTCCCGCGCGGGGCCCCAGCTGGCTCCGGCAGATGATCCGTCACTGGCTGGACACGCGGGTTGGCTCTGCGCGGGCCGGCGGAGGAAGTGAAGGCTGCACGGCCCCTCAGACGGGACAGAGGAAAACCGAGTGCAGGGCATGGCACACCACGGCTGTACCGAGGAGCGGGACACGGCCCGCTTGGGCTCAAGAGGTATGTGCCCAACACCATGAGGGGCCAAAAAGAAAAAAAAAAAAAAGAAAAAAACTATACACACCAGCCAACACTTATAAACTCTACAAGACGTGGAAGGATACAATCCACCCATGCATTGGCCCGTTAACTGTGTTAAACTCGGAATCCTTGGATGGGGAAATGTGATGGTGCTGGCCCAATAATACCTGCCACTGCGAGGGCCCTACAACCTCATACGCATTGGTCTACCTTTGAATTTCGGCTCGAGCCGGCGGACAGGCAGATCACACGGAAAATTAGTGACATCCTGCTCCAAAATACCACCAATTGCGGCACCTCTAACACCCTAAGCCCGGGGTAGACGGGTCCTGCCCTGGGAGACCCCTGCTGACTCCAGCGGACTCTCTGACAACGATTGAGCCCGCGGGAGAGTGCTGCGGCGACCCCCTGCTGCCAGAGAGAAAGTAAACCAGACACAGGGCACGGCCCGTTTGCACCAGAGAGCTGCGCGCCCGGCATCACATGGGGAAAGGCACTATAAGCAGCGACTAGGACCCACACACTATAATACGTGGGAGGGCACAAGCTATCCGCGTGAGGGCCAGTGAGCTGTGGTTATTGTGGAGATCTGTATGTTGGATACATGAGACCGGAGGTGCAGGCCCAGCAAGGCCAACCACTACGAAAGAACCATAACCTCACACTCATGAGCTCGCACTTGCCCCACTCAAAGCCAACATATAGGTGGATCACACCAGCAGCTGGAACAATCCTGGATTGGAACGCCGCTAACAGCCACACATCTAAGGCCCTCAGCCCAAAATAAAAAGGCCTGGCCTTAAAGAACCGCACGTCGTCTGACAACTCAGTAATAAGGGCTGGGGCTGTGCTCACTGCGGGACAGTTAAGACACCATAGGACACCCCAGCGGATGAGGCATTCAATGATCCTGTATGTACATTGTCAGCTACAGCAGGCTAAAGGATCACAGAACAAACTACCCTACCATATAGACCACCACTAAACAAAGCCCTGTCCCCAAAAGAAAAAAAACATCCTCCTCAATCAACAGCAGGGACCTGATATACACCATTAGGAGGAACCCTGGGGGACACGGCCCAGCTACGGAATACCCAAAGATCTTGGCAACAACGACGTTGACTGACCAAAGGAACTGTTACACTGGTACCCAACAGGTCGAAACATACAGTCGAGGAAACAGGTCTATATGGACTACACTAGACCAATATAAGCGACCAGTCCAATCCAAATCACGGGAGCACGTTACTCATCCTAAATCTACGTCAGCGACTCATGGGCCGCCACGAGAAGAAAAACACAGGTGGGAAGAAAACCGGCCCAATGGACTCCTTTGCTAGCTCTCAACCTCATGGGACGCCTGCCACCACGTCAATGGGAGACGACAGTCCTGCTGGGATACCGACCGATGCCAGAGAAGATCGCCTAATGACTATGGTCCAGAATGGCTTCCTAGCAGTGAATGTCAAGCTCTATGATATTGTCACAACAATCGGCTCTCTTAAGACAAGAGTAGAAAAGGAAAGCTCTCGCATTACAGATGCCGAGAATAGGATCAGCACAAACGAAGATGCAATAACCCAACATAGCCGGGACATAGCACAATTGAAAGGAGAATAAAGATTACCCCTGCTAGCTGCGCAGGGAGTATTAATTCTATTAAAGACTAGGAGGCGAGCATTATGCTTATTACTACTTTTCAGCAGTTTCAACAAACTATAACCAAAAACAACATTGAAATGTCCCAAGTGACTTTTCCATTTTTGAACTACGAATCCCATAGCCTCTGTAGTCCTTCACTCTCCAGCTCAGCTATGACTGCTTCCTGTCCCTGAGCTCCTCCTCTCTTTTACGTGCTCTGAATGTCACTTAACCATTAGAACTTCTCGTCCCGCCAACAGAGCAATGACTTTTTCCCACATCAACCGGCTGCCAATTCCACAGGCTGCTCTCTCGCCTTCTCCTTACTAGCCACCTTACTCAACTATTCTTCTGCTCTTCCTCTAAGGAAAATACAAAATAGAGTATCAGGGTGGTGTCCAGCTTTGTTATCATATCATCACCAAATATGCATACAGAACATATGAATAACATATGACAGAGGGAGGGAACTAATGCTCGCCTCCTACTCTTTAATAGAATTAATACTCCCTGCGCAGCTAGCAGGGGTAATCTTTATTCTATGAAAAGACTGGAGGCGAGCATTATGCTTGTTTAAAGCTGCCCCAAAACTGTAACAGCTATATTGTCAGAAGGCTTAAAGTAAAATTCTCTAAAGATGCGATCATTAGCCCAGTCTGCTGCTGACATGATTTCTATTAAAGGCACCCCTGTTCTATATGCTTTCGACGACATTGCTCCTCTTACGGAGTGAGCCCCATACTTCTGTAAATCAATCCCTACTGCTTGCATTATTCCCCTGACCCATCTCGCGATGGTAGCTGTTTTTGGAAAGGCTTCCTCTGCGCTATTAGCAACTGAGTAGTGCTTGCCGCTCTATTCTCTGCTGTCCTAGCTTCGTACTCTTTGATGCAACTCGCTACGCACCATTTAATGTTATTCGGAAAATATGGATAGTGCACTGTTGAGGTGCTTGTCTTAGTCCTTTGCACTACCGCAAAGGTCACCCCTTCCGGCCCAAAAGTCCTCCTGTTGACCTCTAATGCTTTGATATCCGATACATGTTTACAAGATATGAGACACAGCAACATTGCTAATTTGCCTGAAAGTTACTTGAGAGATAGATATCTGTTCATTGGCCAGCTCTACAATAGTCGCAACACTATTGTCACGTCCCTGAGACCTTGTATTTAGGTTCAGGAGGTACTTTAGCCTGCATACCACTGGATTTTCTCCCGCTGGCACTACATCGATCGGTAGATGCCCTGCAGAGATCGCTGACCTGCACACTCCTATAGTTCGGAATGCTTTCCCATCCTCCAGAAGTTGTGCTAGAAAATTCTGTATAGCTACTACAGGTGCTGAAATGGGATTGAAAATCTCTCCTTCTACACCAGCTAGTCCACTTGGCCCAAGCCGCGTCGTAGCTCCCCATAGTCGATGGAGCCCAGGATTCTGCGATGAACTCTGCAGCTTGCATCGAAATGCCTGGCAGTTCCCATCGTTTCCTGATATCCTGCACGCGATGAGCGTGAGTGTCCCTCTCACTTTCAGAGGATGACACTGCCCAGCTCGATCAGTGAGCAGTCGCTCTCCTTCTGTCAGGATTCTTGGCAGGTCTATCGAGTGTTCCATCAGCGTCGGAAACCACACTTGTCATTTCCACAATGGTGCTACTATCACCAGCTCCGCTTTCTCTCTCAGACATTTAGCTATCACTCTGCTCAGCATCATGAAAGGAGGGAATGCGTAATGCGGTCCACCTGCCCAATCTTGCAGGAATGCATCTGTTCCACTTGCGTCTGGGTCTAACCTCCAGCCGAAGTAGCTGGTTGTCTGTGCGTTGAGGCGAGATGCAAACAGATCTGTGTTTACCGGACCCTACCTCTGATCCAGTTGCTGGAGTTTGTGAGGTATCGGGAATTCCAGTCCGCTATCACGTTCAGTGCTCCGGGCAAGTACTCCGCTCTCACTGACGTTCCTGTCTACAGACAATAGTGCCAGAAATCCTTCGCTAGCTCCGCTCGCATCCTGGATCTCATACCACCTAAGTGGTTTATGTAACGTACTGCTGAAATGTTGTCCATTTTCAGCAATACGCATGACTTTACTTTGTCTCTCCTGAAGGTCTTTATCACGAAGGAGTCTGCTAGAAGCTCTAGGCAGTTTATGTGTAAGTTTAACTCCTCTTCGCTCCACTTGCCCCCTGTCTGCAACTCTTCGCATCGAGCCCCCCAGCCTAAACGGCTGGCGTCTGACTCTATGATCAGGTGTGGCCGGTCTCCGAAAATGCCACGCCCATTCCGAGCGTCCATATCCTGAAACCACCATTCCAGCTCTGTGACGGACTCCTGATCCAACGGTATCAATTGATGATACTTCAATCCCTGCTGGAGGTGCCCTATCTTCAATCTTTGTAAGGCTCGATAGTGTAAGGGACCTGGAAATATGGCTTGTATGGAGGCAGCTAAGAGGCCCACTATCCTCGCGAGGACTCTCAATGAAATCACTTTCTTCCTCAGACACATCCTGATCTCTCTTTTGATATCCCAAATCTTCCTTGCTGGAAGTTCTAGCATAGCTTTCCTTGTGTCTAACACGAAATCTAGAAAAATCTAGCCTCTGTGCTGGCTTGGTATCTGATTTTTCTATGTTCACTATGAAACCTAGAGACTGCAATAGGTCTAGAACCCACTTCGTCTGATATTCCAGCGCTCCCCGATCCTCCAATAGAAGCAAAAGATAGTCTAGATATATTAACAATCTTATGCCTTTCTCTCGGATTGCTGCCGCTACTGGTTTCATTAACTTAGTGAAGGGCCAAGGAGCTGATGCAAGCCCGAAGGGCATCGTTTTGAAATGCCAGAGATGATTCTTCCAGTGAAAGGGCAGGAATTTCCTGAACTGCTTCTGCACTGGAATTGTCAGGTAAGCATCCTTTAAGTCTAGTCTCGTCAACCAGTCGCCCTCTCTCAAGGAATCTCTGAGCTGGTGAATCCCTTCCATCATGAAACGATGGGAGACGATCCATCCGTTCAACTCTTTCAGATTTATTACTGGTCGTACTTTCTCCTTCCTGTGAACGAGAAACATGTTGCTTATGAAACTCGGGGCTACTGGGCATCTCTCTATGGCTCTTTTCTTCGCTAGCAGGTCTAGCTCGATATTTAGAGATTCCTGCTCTACTACTGCTAGGCGCGGGTGCTGGGGTATACGGATCTGCACTGGTGTCTTTATAAATTCTATCGGCAGACCTCTGACGGTTCGCAAATTTCAGGCATCACTGGAAAGCGCGCGCCAGTTCTCCCAGAACATACTGGTCCTCCCTCCTACTGGGGGTAGACAATCACCCTTACCTGGTGTAAATCCTTGTCCTCGTCCGAAACCTCCGCCTCTGCACCCTCTGGTGTTGCGGCCTCTGGCTGGGAAGAACACATCCTGCTGCCTGTTCTCCCAGTACTGGGCTCTATGACTGGGGGGTCTTCTCCCTCTTTGTTGTCGACCGGTTGTGCGACCCCTGTAATGACCGGTCCCGGCAAAAACTCTATGCGGAAAGATCTTCCGAATGGATGCTTGGGCTTTTTCTAGCGATGTATATGTGCCCACGAAGCGGCCCATTTCCTTTCTGGAAGTTTCTCCGAATAGGAGGCCCTGCGCTGCTTCTCCAGCTTCATAGGATGCCAGGTCGCTGAGCTTCGAGTCGATCTTTAATAGAAGACCTCCCCTTCCCTCTGAAGCTATGGCGCAGTTCGTGTTTCCCAGAAGGCAACCTGCCAGAGCATCCGGATCCACTTCTTCCCCGTGTCTCTCGCTCTTTCCGCTAGGTCCATGATCTTAGCGAGAGGACCAGCCAGGTCTAGCACTTTCTCCTGGCAACTCTTCCATGACCTGCTTATACCCTTCCGTGGATCCTTGTTGGTCTTGGACACAAAAGTAAGCATTTTGGGGTCTGGTTCAGGGGTCTCTGCCACTTTCCCCGGCAGGTCTGGACAGGGGCATTCTGCCCTGAGGTGCTGTCTAACCTCCTTGTCTAAGGCCTTTCTCAGCCTTGCTGTCATGTATTGTGCCACCCTCAGGGACGGCTGCCAGGATCTCGGTTTACGGATGCTCTCCGGATTGAACATGCAATCTTGATCCTCTTCGAGGTGCTTCTCCTTGCGGGTTCTTTTCCCCCCGCTGGGCTTTGCCCATTCTTCCTCGGCTGGCTCCTCTTACTCTTGGTGGGACATGTCCCCTTCAGCTGGCTCCTATTCTGAGCCCAGGTCTTCTTCTCCTTCATTGTCTTCCCCAGTAGTGGGGGTTGTGAGTTCTGGCACTGCCTGACGCTGCAAATATGCCTCTTTAAGCTTTGCAAAGGCGTCAGCGACCTCCGGGGCATTCTCTTTTGCCCCTTCCATAGGGCGTTGGGGGTCTGCAGAGGCTTTCCTCTTGCGGGCTTGAATACTCCCCTCAGACCCTGCTCCAGAGGGTTCAGTGGGCGTGCGGTTCGTCCTCGTGGTGCTATCTTTAGGCTGGTGAAGCCTCGCTTCTAATGTTTACAGTCTTTCTTGTAGGGGTCTGACCCCTTGAGCCACAGCATCTACTAGAGAATTCCCTAGCGCCTCCTTGAAGCTAGCAGCTAAGTCTAATGACTGCTCCTCCTCGCTCCATTCGAATTCCGACATGATCCGGAGTGTGCTGTGTGGCTGGATACCTGGTGAAGGTGTCTTTGCCGCCCTCTTCCTAGTAGATGACTATACTTGGGATAGCTCTCCTTTCCCTTTCACAATTTTCTTTTTATATTATTTTTTTTCAATATTATGTGGCTGCACCGGACTTTGTCATTTTGTATGCCTGGGGTGGCTTAAGGTCTTTCACTCCCTTCCACAGTGGAGCTGTTTACTTTTTGTACGCAGGAAGGGGCCTGGTGCTGGTGTCTGCCTCCTTCCTCGTGCTACTGAGGCGTCAGTCTTTTTATGTAGAGGATTTCCCTTTAATGTCTCGTGAGCTAGCTGAACTTCTCACGTTCTTTTCCAACTGTGCACTGCAGTTTAAATATTTATCCGCGCTCGAGCGGTCCTTTTCTTCTCGGTGGCTAAGCGTCGCAGATCGAATGCAATGCTGAGCGGGCGCACACAGGAATCCGGCTCCGCCCAAGCGAGGGTGGGGGCCGGTGCGCTCTGCGTTAGTATAGCCTTCTGCTGAGGGCCTACTACGGGCGCGCTTCAGCGCTCGACTCCTCCTCCACAAGGGAGGGGGTCCGCACTCTGCTACCCTCGTACGGGGCCTGTTAGCTCCGTGGCTACTCTGCGAAACCTCTGCGGTACCGGGCATACTGCATGGGGTTGGGATGCCACTGGAGCTCTTGCCATATTATAAATATGACAAAAGCATATCGTATACAACGGCAGAAATGCTGCCTCGTACTGTCTTCCGCGCCACAACGAACGCTGGTCAGCTGTTCTATCTGCACCACCTAACATGTGTACAATGCTACACTCTATCTAATCTATGGATTACTGTATTCCGCATGACGTAATCTATGTATTATAACTTTTCCCCTCAATAAGAAAACATAAGATAAACTTCCCCTCTTATAGTTAACAGGGAGGTAAAGAAACTTTACTTAACTGCTTGAAGAGTAAAAGAAGAGGAGGAGCTCAGGGACAGTAAGTAGTGATAGCTGAGCTGGAGAGTGAAGGACTACAGAGACAGAGTGAAGGACTACAGAGACTATGGGATTCGTAGTTCAAAAATGGAAAAGTCACTTGGGATATTTCAATGTTGTTTTTGGTTATAGTTTGTTGAAACTGCTGAAGAGTAGTAATACATGAAGATGAAGCAAAATGCTCGCCTCCAGTCTTGTCATAGAACTGTGCAAGACTCAAGCAAAATGCAAAGACCTAGAATCGAGATCTAGAAGGAACAATATCCGTATTGTCGGCATCTCAGAATCCTTCTGCAAGGGCCTGATGGAGCGACAGGTAGAAGGCCGGCTGAAAACTCTTCTAGGAACAGAATTCTTCTCTGACCACTTCTTCGTTGAAAGGGCGCACCACATCCTGGCACCACCACCCAAACCTGGGGCACAGCCGTGCACAATCGTTGTTTGGCTTCTCAACTACAGAGACAGGGACATGATCCTCAGGCTTTCCAGAGAAATAGATACCCAACAATATGAGGAAAACAGAGTGCACATATATCTGGACTTCCCGACCAGCATCCAAAGACAACGGAGATCCTACGAACAGGCCAAAAGGCTACTAAGACTTCACCATATCCCATACGCCCTCATCTTCCCGGCGAAGCTACAAATCCAACATGGAGGCAGATTGCATTGCTTTGAGAACCCAGCGGAAGCCATATCATACATAGAAGCGTCCATTGCAATGCCTCCCAAAGATCAAGCACGTGATCAGAACAGGCCACCGCAACCGGGGGATAGCGGACTAGGCCCAGCAGATTGAAACAGATCCACAGCGATATCCTTACACGGGCTCCGAAGCCCATCCAGTCGAGATCAACGGCTGCAACTGATAACTATTGTGACAGCCTGGATAAGGAGCCTCTACTGACGGAGTCCAGGCGACTGCAACAAGCGACCCTCAGAAAAGTTCCACAGGTTATGGGCGAAGGGACAAATCATCGTGTTGTGGTTGATGGTGCGGGAGGGGGTGATGGGAGGCACAAAGTTTTGCCACAAATGGCAACAGTTTAAAATCAGAGAGCCTGGTTTCATCGAGCACAGTTGTAAAGGCCAGCGGCATTCACAAATCAACACACAAAATAGTACCAAAAGAAGACTATGGCACAGGGTGACAGGGGCATAACCATCAAACTCCTTTCATGGAACATCTGGGGTCTAAATAACCCAATTAAGGCCAGGAAAACTGCAGCATACATCACCAGACATAATCCCCATATCATACTATTGCAAGAGACACATGCACTTGGACAGGTTTGCACCAACTTCCTCCCAAGATGGGGTCCACTAAGATACTACACCGAGTACTCCTCCCAATCCAGGAGGGTTCTCACTCTAATACATCCGAAATTGGGCTTTCGTCTCCACGATACCAAAATTGATATGCAAGGGAGATATGTTTTGGTCCGGGGAGAGGTGGCGGGACAGGGGATGGTTATAGTTAATACATATGGCCCCAACATAGAGGACCCCGAATTCTACAACACCATACATAATATGTTAACTGATGTTGAAGACACGGCGGTGATTGGGGGGGAGATTTCAATACGATCCTTGACACAGGCCTTGGTAGGTCCACAACCTCCCATAGACCCTCAACTAAGACTGCATTAGCTATACGGAAGATAATGCAACAAATGACCATTGTTGACATTTGGCGAGAACTACATCCCCAGAAAACGCGTTTCACTCTCTATTCGTCAGTGCATGACTCTGAACCCCGAATAGATTACTGGCTTATTAGCTCCTGACCTGCGAGATGTACCCACGTACTCTCTCAGATCACTCCCCAATATCAATCGCTCTAAATATCTGCGATACTACCCCGCGGGGCAGACATTGAAGAATGCCCCCCACCCTGCTCAGAGTCCCACACGTGTGTGAATCATTACACATTGAAATTGAGGAATTATTTCAATTAAACAGGGGTTCGGTAGACCGCTATGCCACGGTATGGGAAACATTTAAAATATGGGTGCGAGGTGCAATCATGGCCAAGACTTCTAGATTACTGAAATCTGTTAGGCGACACTGGACACTATGGAAGCCAAACTTGAACTACTTGAGTTTGAGTACACCACCACTCATAGCAAAGAGGCCCTTTCAGACATCCACATGACACTGGCAGAATTTAATAAACTTGCTGAGAGGGAGGTCCAGTATATGGCTGCCTGGGCTCGTATATACGGAGAAAGCAATAAGGCTGGGAAGTTCCTAGCCCACATGCTCAAGGCCGAGAACTGCCATCCCCCCATTACGGCTGTTCAGACGCCCAGTGGGAACATGGTAAACAGCGAACAGGAAATCAATTACATGTTTGCCGCATTTTACAAGTCACTATACTCCAATCAGGACACCAAATCAAGGGAAGAAATAACAGAATATCTACATGCACTCGATCTCCCGACTCTAACCCCAGAAACACGAATGCTATTAAACACCCCCATATCGCTTGAGGAAATGACAGAGACGATTAAGGCACTAACCGCAGGTAGGGCCCCCGGATCTGATGGTCTGGGAGCCGAAATATATAGAGAATTTCGCAACATGTTAGCCCCAGCCTTGCTGAAAGTCTGGGAAGAGGCAATGCAACAGGGCATACTGCCGGACACTATGCGTGAGGCAGTAATACCAGTCCTGCTTAAACCCAGACGACCCCCTCAAAACATGGGTTCATATGGACCCCTCTCACTTATTAATACAGATGCGAAGATTTTCGCAAAAATCCTGAGGACCAGGCTACTACCCTATATGCCCATAATGGTACATCCCAACCAGGCCGGCTTCATACCGACCGGGTCCACGGCCCTTAACCTGCGCAGACTCTTCAGAGTGATGGCACAAATAAATCCAAAGGCAGACACAGTTGTTGCATCCCTAGATGCCAAGAAGGCTTTCGACTCGGTTTCCTGGGACTATCTATTCTTGGTTCTTGAAAGATTTGGGCTAGGTCGATATTTTGTAAACTGCGTCCGGTTACTGTACACGTGTCCCGGGGCAAAAGTACTATCCAATCAAACATGTCATCATTATTCCAACTAGGTAGAGGCACTAGGCAGGGCTGCCCCTTTTCCCCGATTCTATTTGCGCTCATAATAGAACCTATGGCTGAATACGTTCGACAAAACCATGCACACCGGGGCCTCAGAATGACCGGAAACCCACAAATGATCTCCCTACACGCAGATGACACTCTACTATATCTCCGGAACACTGAGGAAACCTTAGCACCAATTATGGCTGAGATCGAGAGGTTCTCTGAGTACTCAGGGTATAAGATCAACATATCTAAGTTGGAACTATTCCTGCTCACTCCCAACACTAGAGACATGTCAGACACACAAGGATTTAAATGGTCCCCTATACATATCTGCTATTTGGTGATTATAATATCAAGAGATAAAAGTACACTGTATGCAGATAACCATGGCGAACTATTACAATCTCTTGCCGTCAAATTACAACTATGGAACAAACTCCCCCTGTCTCTTTACGGTTGAATATCACTACTTAAAATGGTAGTACTACCCAAACTATTATCTCTTTTCTGTTACATACCGATATGGCCAGGGAGAGCATTCTTTACTAAACTCAACACGTTGACCACTACATTTGCATGGAGGTGAGACGGCCAATGGTCCAAAATGACGGAACCTTTCGAAAAAGGTGGGATCATGGCACCAGACTTTGAACTCTATTATTTGGCATTGCAGGCACACTTTGCGAGACACTGGTTCGACCTGGAGGATACAGTAGCACACATCCCCCTGGAAAGATATGCGGCATCCCCCTCAGACTTACGAGCAGTAATGTTTGACCACAAAAGTAAAGGCACATGTGAATATGACCCCGTGAGTACTACCACATGAGCATGGTTTATGATATACAAGAGAATCGACCTCACAACCCCATATGATCCAGAGATACCACTATGGAACTTTCCGGGTATAACACCCACATTTGATAAGGCACTTCAGGGGGTGTGGGATCCAAAGAAACTATTTAGAATGCGGGATATGTTCCCGGAAGGAAAGTTCTGTGAACTGGATGATTTTATTAAAGCGGTGGGTGGGGGTTACCTCAAACAATTCCAATTTCATAGGATGAAAGCCTCCTTTACCGCTAAATGGCCCTCACTCCCACGTGAATGCATTGCGGCCATGACGGAACCAGGGGGACACAGGAAAGGTTTGCTGCATTATACAACTTAATCCAAACGCACTCCAAACCACGCAACAACATTAAAGAAACCTGGGAACGGGATTTGGGAATGGAGTTATGTGAAGCCACTTGGTTGAGGTACTGCCAATTGACCAAACACGTCTCCATGAACTCAGGGCTGCGCCTGATCCAGTTCAAAGTTCTAAACCAACTACACTATACCCCTGCCAAGTTAGCTAAGTTTGCAAAAAAAAATAACACACAGGAAAATGCCCCAAATGTGACACCTCAAACGCAGACTCGTACCATATGTACTGGGCCTGCCCACCCGTAACTAAATTCTGGGGGGAAGTGGATGAAATTCTAGAAGACATTACTGCAATACCAGCCACACCTTCCCCACGTAAATAGCTATTTGGGGATATCAGAAAGGTTTCAGCAACTACTAGACGACTGTTCAATGTGGTATGTGTTGTTGCAAAACGGAATATACTGAAATGCTGAAAATCCGTAGAACCTCCCAGGAGATTGGATTTTTTTGGAAGACCTGTCAATGATTAACGAGTGTGAGGTGCAATTTACTGTAACATTACCGCCAAGGTGTCGCCCTAAGGACATATGGGCACTGTTCAGACTATATCTATGCAATATGCGCCCCGAAGAAGATGACAATATGCCATCACCCTCCTAAGCACATGTGAACAATGTGACAATATGTAAACTATAATGTGTGCGTTCCCTAATGTTGTTCCAATTCATGTGTTGTGCTGACTGCCGGCCAGTTTAGTCTCGATGTAACTCTCTCTGAACAAAAATAAAAACTTTTTTTAAAAAAAGAGCAACAGGATGTCTCAAAACATTCATATTCCACTACTGATGCCACCATATCGACTTTGGGTGAGGGTACAGTGCCCATTTAACAAAGGCATCACTTTGGGGCTCATCTTGTTGAAAGTGTTAGTTGCACATAGCGGAGCGGTAATGCATACACTTATGTATAGGTCAGTTTGCTCTGCAGTTTTCATTGTTTGCATGCTAAACTGAATGTACCCTGGATTACACTCACTTTTTGCACTTCTTAGCGCAAAGAAGCATAACTGTCTTCTGCCATGTTTGGATGCCTATGCCAGCATCAAAATCAGATGCTGGTGTTGTGGATAGAATTTTTGGACAGTGGAGAGGATAGGGCTGGCGTTCAGGTCCATTTCAGACCCCACTCCAGCTCTGCCGGCCAAAAACTACAATATCCCCTGCAGCGCAAAATGAGGTGAGCAGGTGTTCACATTTTATGCATTTATTTATTTATTTGATCATTGCTATTGCGTCTTAGACCCATAGGCAAACAGGCACAGAAACAAACAATAACTTCCAGCCAACAAACCAACAAAAACAGTCAATGAAAACAAAAATGAAATAAACAATATTTGGGCCTAAAAAGAACTATGGTAAAAAAAAAAATACAGAAATACATGACATGACTATGTTTGCAGTGGAAAAAGAAGAGAAGACATTCACAGAAATAAGAATATCGGCAACATGTGATGTTACAGGGTAGAAATGGATACCCTGTGTAAAGTATATATAGTCAACCACAATTTTCAAGTCGGATGATGTATTTACCCAGTTTTTACTAATGCTCAAGAAATGGGGTAGAATACTTTTACCGCACCCAGTGACAATGCAGTCTCTAATATGAGAACACAATTCCTCAATCTGTCGTCTCGGGCAACATTTCAAGTCCTACGATGATTTTATGAGCCCATTCCCCAGTTTCTGGCGCAACCAAGCTAGACCTTTATTTCCTATGGCTTCTCTGGGTTCACTTCTCGACGGCTTCTCCACATCAGTAATAATGAAGTTCCTCTTATCCTGTACTAAGCTGCTTATTTTCCGGTTTGCGATGGCTGGCATTTGAGCTTTTGTTACGCAAAGATCTCTGAACATAGGCATTCTTAGCCTCTGAGCGGCAGTTTCAGTTCCAGTTCTGGCTAAACTTGTTAAACTTGTAGGACCTTTGCAGGTTCTCATGATTGACCTGCCATATTTGGTGATGATTCTGCCGGGAGGGATGGGGATACGAGAGATAGTAGGGATAGTGGTCGCTGTGTACCCCCTTCCCTCTGATTCACCATGATGTTGCTAATTACCTCTCTGGTCCCCCGTACTGTCGCTGTATGCCCTGCCCGCTCTAGTCCCTGTGATGTCACTGTGTGCCCCTTTGGTCCCCCGTGATGTCGCTGTGTACCCCCTGCCCTCTGGTTCCCTGTGATATTGCTGTGCCCCATGCCCCTCTCATGTCCTGTGTTGTCGCTGTGTGCCCCCAAGCCCGTCTAGTCCCCCTTGATTTCGCTGTGCACCCGCAGCCCCTCTGGTCCCTGTGATGTCTCTCTGTGCACCCAGCCCCCTCTGGCCCCTCCATGCTGTTGCTGCATACCCCAACCCCCTAGTTCTCCGCAATGTCACTTTTGCCCCACCCCGCCGAGTCCCTGTGTACCGTTCCCTCCTGTCTATGTCTTGGCACTTGCACTGTCCGAGTCTCGCTAGACCACATGCCGTGGCTTCCTTTCACATCCTTGCTGTTCATGGCCTGTGTGAGTGTCCTTGCATTTTCCCTTCTTCCCTCCCATTGTGTTTGATCGCTGTGTGGATGAAGCATCATATCATATCACTATACTTACTCTCTACTCTACACCATCACACATTTAGAGTGCAGCTACACCCCTCGATCAATTCGGCCTAGCTGCTCACATAAGAACACTATGTTTGTTTCTTTCTTTCTCTATTTGTAGCGCACGCCAGACCCAAAGGTATCAGGGCGCGAGAACAAGAATACTTTAGGCTTACAGGTTACAAAGGTTACACAATCACAAAAGTACAGATCACAGGAAATACAGCAGGTAATCCATTTACATCACAAAATGGGTTTTACAGTAGAAAGGTCAGTTTGGCTGCTAGTCAGTTAGTTATCCCATGAATACCTCATCATTCTAATAAAATGCAGCTATACCCCACATAAAACCGGCCTAGCTGCACACATAAGTGTCCCACTAGCCTAACGCAGCCAGAACCCAGTCTTGGTGTCCACCCGCCAGACTGCACACATTGAAACGATACCACTACCACCACACCTAATGCTAGAATGCAGCTACCACCAAGCAATTACATCAGCTGCACACTTAACTGGTGCACCCAAGCACCCTTCGACACCGTACTCTTTCAACAGACCTGGCCTACGGTCCCCGAGGGCGTTCAACCTACCATTGCTTTGAGGTCATACCAATGATATATAGAGCCCTATATAAATGCCAAATAACATGACAGAAGCATTCTCATCCTGCCATTTCTCTCCAATCTCAGCTCTTGGACCATTATTACCACTGACTGTTGGTAGAGTAGATAAAGTAGCTTGAAAATGATTGTCACCAATGTCGGCGGAATCTGTGACTCGTCATGGTTGCCAGTCACAAGTCACTGCCAAAACTATTTAATGATTCATTTTACAGACCTTTTTGCACTCTGGAGCATTAAAAAACGAGGCCGTAGGCCAGAATGCATTTAACAAACCAATAGACTCTGGAACTTGTCTTGGTTAAATTCAGCAAAACAAGTTGCACAGTGGCCAACATGATTCCAATCTGTACGTGCTTATCCAATCCGGGTTTTTTGTTTGCATTCTGGGACTTATACTTCCGCTTTTCCTATTATAAAACTCAGACTACAAGTCCCAGAATTCAAAGCAAAAACCTGGACTGGATAAGCACCTACAGATTGGAATGCAGCATGTTAGCAACTATGAAGTTGGGTTTAACAATCTGGCACCAATGAGTGGGATGACAAGCCCAAGAGTAGAAAACGTGTCTTGGAGACTTTCAGCATTCTGAATACTCTATTTGACCGTGGCATTTCCGCGCACAAAACATTCAGATTTGCCATTGTAGTGACATTTGTAATGTTGCTCCGACAGGCACAAATTCTAGTGCTGTTGTGTTTTCAACCGGCATGCACCAGAAAAAGCAGGTGCTCTTTCTGCACAGCTGAAGGTCATTTTGCATGCGTGTTATCCTTCCACTAAAAAAAATAAAGTTTGTTTACCCTACTATTGCTTTGGCGAGCTCGCAGCGTAATTATAGGAAACACAGCTGCACGCCCAGGGTCGTCCATCACTGATCACCGATTGCATATTGGAAAGTGATTGCAGCCCAGTCTATGTTGACAAACGCATTAATCGCAAGCAGGGGTTTGGGTTACCTTTGGACTCCCCCCCATAGCCTGGGAGGTGCAGGCACAGGGAGTTCCCACAAATAGCCATGCTTTGACAAGCATGTGCATTATGCCCTGCAGTTAAACTGTTTGGCAGGTGCTACAACCAGGGAGAAGATTGGAAAAGCACAGCTTTAAAGCATCTGCCATTAGATTCTTCATAATTATGATGTTCCTCTGTGAAAAAACAGTTATGGCAACAACATGGCTGCCTTGCAGTCCCGCCCTGACTCTACTCTCTGAAGCAATACTGCATAGCGCTCTCTACAGTGCTCAGTGCCACTCAGGGATCCGCTAAACGTTGCTGTTGCTATACATTACAACATACACCCTTCCAAACTGGAGATACCAGTTTAGGCATGTTTGCTTTCTTTGCATTCTGGGACTTGTAGTCCTGGATTTCCTCGTTATAATTCTCCTCCACTTATAAAATGCATGTAGTCCTTCAGTTGTCTCTTCTGTCTACTAAGTGCATGTAGGGTTCTCAATATTTTGACCTTCAGAACAACCTATACAATATACATGCATTCTCAGTGCTTTGGAAGTCACTGCAGGCTATAAAATGAATGCATGGTTCACACAGCCTTGACATTCTCATCAACCTACTAAATGCAAGTGTGCCTAGCACTGTTTTAGACTCTTCCACCTATCAAATACACGAGGGAGCTCTCTATGATGTGACCTTTACCTCTGACTACAAAATTCATGTTGGATTGTCAGTGCTTTGGGTTCCCCCTGCACCTACTAAATGCATGTTGTGTTCTCAGTGTTTTGGTCTTCTACTCTGCATACAAAATGCAAATGTGGTTCCTACTAAATGCAGGTGGGCTCAATGCTTTGACCTTCCTCTCCACCTACTAAATGCATATCAGTGTCTCTGTGCTTTGCCTGTTCCTCTGCCTTAATACATGTGATATTCTCAGTGCTTTGGCATTCTCCCCTGCCTACTAAATATAAGTGTGCGTAGCACTGTTTTAGACTCTTCCACCTATCAAATACAAATATCAAATATGATGTGACCTTTACCTCTGACTACCAAATTCATGTTGGGTTGTCAGTGCTTTGGGTGCCCCCTGCACCAACTAAATGCATGTTGTGTTCTCAGTGTTTTGGCCTTCTACTCTGCATACAAAATGCAAGTTTGGTTCCTACTAAATGCAGGTGGGCTCAATGCTTTGACCTTCCTCACCACCTACTAAATGCATATCGGTGTCTCTGTGCTTTGCCTGTTCCTCTGCCTTAATACATGTGTTATTCTCAGTGCTTTGGCATTCTCCCCTGCCTACTAAATATAAGTGTGTGTAGCACTGTTTTAGACATCTCCTCTGCCTACCAAATGCACACAGGGTTCTCAGTGCTTTGGCCTTCTCCTCTACTGGTGAAATTAACATGGGGCTCTCACTACTCTACCCTTGTCCGCCTCCTCTTAATGCACTTGGGGAGCTCAGTACTTCTGGTTGTATGTTTGTCTTTGTATTATTGGATTATGTCTTTTGCATTTATGTGCGCCCCTATGCTCATGGGCTATTGGGCGCATTATAAATAAATACACTCTCCTCGACATACAAAACAAATGTAGGTTTCTTAGATCTTTGACATTCTACTTCACCTACAAAAGGCATGTAGGGTTCTCAGTGTTCCGGCCTTCTCTGCCAGCTAAATGCAGGTGGGGCTGCTAGTGCTTTGCTCTTCTCATCTGGCTATGAAATGAAAGTGCTCCTAACACTGATTTTGCCTTCTTCTATGCCTACTGAATGCATGTGAGGTTCTAATGTTTTGACTTTCTCTTCCCTCTATAAAAAAAAAAAAACATGCAGGGTTTTCAGAGCTTTGGCCCGCTGCTCAGCGTATGAAATGCAAGTATTCCTACCACTGTTTTGGACACCTGAGACTACTGAATGCATGTAGGGCCTTGGTGCTTGGCCTTTCTTCTCCTCATACACAATGCACATGGGGATCTCAGTGCTTTGGACCTTTCCTCATTCTACTAAATGGATGTGGGTTCTTAGTGGTTTGGCTTTCTCCTTCGTCTACTAAATGCATGTGGGGTTCTCAGTTACTTGTTCTTCTCCTCTGCTTACAAAATGTACATGAGGATTTTTGCGCTGTAGCTCTCTCCTTTGCCTACAAAATGCATGTGGTGTTTTCATTGCTTTGGCCTTTGTCTCCACCTACCAAATGCAGGTGTGCCTGACACTGCTTTGGCCTTCATGTCACCTACAAAATGCAGACAGGGATTTCACTGTTTTAGCCTTCTCTTACCCCTACAAAATATAGGAACAGTTCTCACTGCTTTGGCATTCTTCTACATCTACAAAAGGCTCCTGGGTTCTCACTACCTTGGCTTTCTCCCCTGCTGGCAAAATAAATGCATGTGTGCTTACCACTGCCTTTGCGTTCCTCTCTACCTACGAAAAGCACATGGCATTCCCACTGCTTTGGCACAGTCTGGTACCTACACAAAACGTATGTGCCTAATATATTTTCATGATCACTGGTTTGGCGCACTGCCCCACATCCACAAATGATGTGCACCCAAATAGCAGCAGCATTGTCTCCTAATTCCCTAACTCAACCTAATCCCTGTGACCAATGTAATTCTACTTTTACCTAAACCACTACAATCACAAACCACAACCAGCAATAATTCCCTTTCCTAACTTTATTAGACCATACAAATATCCAATACATAAAACAACTTGCCACAGCTGCTCCTTCCTCTTGAAACGCCAGCCATCGATTGTTCCGAGTTTCTACTTGCATGCTTTCACATGTACTCACCAGGCCTTGTTATATCCAAATACATTTCAATGAGTCAGCAGGAGAGGGATGATCCCACCAGGCACAAAGGACGCAAGTAACACCAACAGCCAGTCATGGCGTTTCTGTCAACGCAAATTTTATACGAGGTCTTGATGACCCGCAGCAAAATTCCAAGTGCAAGGGATATTGATGAAAGAATCAGCATTGGCCGATGGTGTAACATGACATATAGCAAATGGGCAGTCATGCTTTTTAGTGCATCCCACTGTGCCTGCGCCTGGAAACAGTCTTGCTTATAATATGTCGGGTGCTAAAAACCCACACATCAAGCATATGGTTTGAAGCCAGGCCTGGATCTTTTAGTCACAAGGCGCACTTGACAGCATGCCCCCATGTCCTTCGGGCGATGCTCGTCCATTTCTGCTTCTTTCCAGTGCCCTGGCAAAAAGGAACTTTTCAAGTCCAAGAATGCAAAGCAAAAACCAATGCTGTGTGAGCATCTCATCACGTGGGGCATTTTGGGGCGTACTCTACAGTGCTTAATTTGTGGCGGTGGTTGCCAGTGCCCAACACCGGCACTCTTTTTTGGGCACCGGACCTAATCATAGGGGGGCCAGCACACGTGCAATTGCTTTATTTGTTCTTCCACTTCATTTTGCTTCATTATAAATCATTGGGTTTGTTTGTCATTGTGATCTCTCGTGCTTGCAGGTGCAGGCCATGTCCGGATGGGCCTGGGAGGGGCCAGCAATAGCAATGAACAACAAGTTACAAACAACAGCCAATGAAAACTGCCATTTTGTTGTTACTATGCAGTATTTGATACATTCTGTATAGTAACACAGAATGTGCAGTTTTCATTGGCTGTTCTTCTTACATGGTGATGTGTTGTTGTTACAGGAGGCAGCGCGGCCCCACCTTCATTTCACGAGTTACTGTGAAGTGAAGGTGTCTAGGCGTGGCGTGTGAGAGACCGCCTGCCCTGCTGCACTGCGTGGTGCGGCCTAGTTGCTTCCTGGGGCCCCCCTCTGCCTTTTTCATTTGTGCCAGTGTGCGCCCCCCCAGCCTGAGGCCCCGAAAGGAGAGAAGACCAAGTAGCAGTCGGCAAAGCAGGTAAGTCTGGACTGTAAAACAGCAGCCTGCCCTGAGCCTGTCACAGTGATCAGGCAAGGAAGGCCCAGGTCGAGCTTGGGGGGCAGCACGGCCCCCTGGTGGTGTCCCGACTGCCCAGGAGTCAGGACCCCACCAGGGGCCAGTCCGCATCCGGGCTTCTGTCTCTGTGACCTGTGTGCTGCTGACTGCAGTGCCAGGCCCAGGCCAATTTCTGTGACCTCCAGGTAGGGCTGCCGCAGATGACTCTGCTGCGGCACTGGCCTGTGGATTGTGCCCAAATTAGTACGTTTTTTACTTTTTTCTTTTAAAACCTGACCTTCCGTGGGGCCGGTGGCCGAAATCCTTGGCCCAAGTGATGTGCGTTTAGCCCCCCTTCACAACGCGGTACACCACGAGCCCATGTGCAGGTTTTTACACTTGCATATTTCCTTTTCCATAATTTCGATCCTTCGGGGCCCCGTCCGCCCGTTTGACACCATTTTGATTGCAAGCAGGAGCAGCCATGGTCTTGTCACCTATGCCTCTCTCCACTGGAGTAACATACCTCACTGCTTCCTTCACCCCAAAACGCACACCTGGCAGAGTACCGGATAGGATTCGGTCGATGCAGGGGCTGAGTGTTTCGTTTTCATTGAAAGATAGCACCGGCTCGGACTGGCCTATAGGGCAAAGATAGCATCGAGCTCGGACTGGTCTATAGGGCAATGCACAAACCAAAAACATAAAATGCTACTGTGGGCTAGCTTTTTTGGTCCATGTGGGCCACTTTTTTGTCCCATGTGGGCCAGTTTGACGAGTTACTTCACCATTCGGTTAGTAGTTTGGGCCAGTGTCACTGAAAAATACTCTTTAAAATGCACAATTTGCCTCACATTTTATCAAAAAGCCTCCCCCGTGGGTACTACTCAGTCTGTCACAAAAGGAATGAATTGTCGTTTGCAACTTTGGCCACTTTTTCATTGGTGCCCGACTCGAGCGAATTTTATGCCCCAACAACACCATGTCATGCTTGAAGGAAGGGTGAGGGGGGGATGCATTTATGAGATGTGATGACTGATAAGGGCTTGAGAGTAAATTGATTACACAAAACACCTGAATGAGGTGACTGAAGAACAGGCCGAGTGGAGGGTGCACTTCCTGGAGGTAACCGATTAACAATACTTGGTGTACTTTAACAGACTGTCAGATGGGGAAGAAGGGGTAGAGACAAATACAGCAGTGAAAAGGGACCTTTACTTGATGGGAGTACACAATGGATACCTACCTCCAACCCTGGAAAAGATGGCAAGAACAAGATCTGAAAAAAGAACGCTCTTGTATGCGCCAGTGAGGACTTTGTCTTCTTTGTCACACATAGCCAGAGAGCTAGAGCAATCAGTATAGAGCAAACCTAAGTGAGTTTATGACACAACTTATTTCATTGTGCATCTTAAAGCGATTAAAATAAAGTGGGAAAATAAATATTTTGCCCTTTGCATCTTATAGTTTTCCATCCAGGATGTGGAAAATAAAGGTACACTGATATTATTTTGGCCCAACATGCTGCTATAAGGATTTACATGTTGTCATGAAGCTTTTATGCAATTTGTGTATTTTGCAAGTAAACTATAGGACAGTATTGTAGGTCTTGTTGACAACCAAAACTGAAATATTTGTTCCATGTAAAGCATGGAAGAAGGTGGCTGTTCTGTTCCCAAATTGGGTTAAAATCCCTGCTTCGCTGTTCAGCATAAGTGTGTGATCCCGGGCAAATAATGTAATCTCACCCTGACTTCAACTGCAAAGAGTGTCCCTCTATCCCTTTGTTCCCCTCTGCATTTTTGAAGGGAATTGCAAGTCAAACATATGTCTGCGGGTGCTGTGATGGAGGTCAGTAAAATATTGTGCAGTGTGTAACGTCCTGTCATGTTAAGTCCACCTTGCCATAGAAAATTTGCCCTGTTAGTAAAATGTCTCACTTACAATGCCTACAGATTTGGCCCATTGTGTCCTAGGCTTTCTTTTTCCTACCCTCAAGTTTGAGTTTATACAAACCACTGAGTGGGGAGTGTAAGGGTGTGCAGCTCAGAGCAGAATAACCTGATGCTGTATTAGCAATTAACAAGTAAGGAAGCACCTGTAAAATACCTCCTGATAAAGCAACTGCGGCCTGTACATCTACAACCCGAGTCAGTGTATTATTTCTGGGGGGCTGTTGAAGGAGGTTATGGGAAAAGGGAAATGTGTGGAGGGCTGCAGGTTAAACCAAGGTGAATTTTTAACCAGGTAAATCAAATGCAGGGCCCGTGGAAGGCCGGTGTGGGGTGTTGCGGCTAAGCAGGGGGATGCGCCGAGTGCAAGGAGGAATGTAGCAGACACCATCATAGCCGCTACATGCAGCCGGACACACTTGGGCCCATGTACTCCATCCCCCTCCAACAACAGGATGGGATGATCAGCGGTGGGGGGACCTCCTCAGACTCGATGGCACAAGGAGACAGGAGAAGGCAGGGAGCAAGGAGATGCAAAAGGGACATTGGAGGAGCGGGCCTAGACCATCCCCTATCTCAGGCTTAAAGGCACGGGGAGGTGAGGGAAACAGCATCATTCTTCGACAACCAAGAAGGGTTTTCCAACTTTAAAGCATTATACTTTCTCAACCCATGTGTGCTCTTCCCCATCCATTCCCCTACTAGCCTGTACCAGCAGTTGCTGCAGCACCAAACATGTGTCATGGAGCAGCACCAGTGTGATGGGCTGGTGGTGGGCAGATCTAGGTCTAACACTGAACTTGCGCGGGCCGGGCAGCGCCCCGCGCAGCATTATGGGGCCAATATTTATTGGCAACTGGCACTTATTTTTTTACAAATTAAACACTGGTCATACAGCCCTATGTCTGAGTAATACCGTGGGCAGGTAATGGTTTTTCACTATGCGCGCCTTGGATTTTAGAGCGCCATATATTTGAGAATCGCTCACCTTACCTCCCGACGTGAGAGCACGCCACACCAACCCCAAGTGAGAGTGTCTCGAATGCATCCTCCTAATGCGATAATTTACTACACTTCACACGATTGAGCACATTTACCACTAGAGAGAGCCTCTCTCACTTTACCCCTAGTGTGAGTGTTAAGACGGATTTCTGAACTCTGTCCTGGTAGCGCAGAAGTTCAGAAGGCCAACCTAATTACTTGGAACAGGGTAACCTCTGGACGAGCCAGACCAATCAAGGTAGCGATCGCGGCGGTCAAGACTAGGTCTCAAGAGGGGTGAGGGTAACTGAAAGCCCGCAATGAGCACACAAAGCAAGAGCGCTTACAAACTACTCCAAACAGTTGTTATATCAAAAATATATACACATTTATTTTAAGGCCTTTAAAATAATGACCGTAGCGAGAAAATCACAATATCACAATATTAAGCCAACACATACCATATCAACACAATATATATACAAATACGACAGTCGCAAGCGTTATATGCACGAAATGTGTAGTCCACCTGAAAGGGAAAGAAAACAGGCAGTGCGATAACGCTTTAGACTCAGTTCGCCTTCAGAGGCACCTAACTAGATGGAAGTCCGAGCCCTGCGAAGAGTGGAGCCTTGTGCTCAAAGTACCTGCACACGCTGGTGCCAACGGGCAAAAGGGGAAGCTCTTCGGAGGAAGTCAGGCAGTTCGGGTTAGTGCACAACAGAAGAAGAACAGGTTTCGCGACTCAAGCGCAGCCTCCACAGTGAGCAGAAGCAGAGCGCGAGTACGGACAAAAGTGTGCTGTTTTTACACAGCGGGGAAAAGCAATGGGCTACTGCAGGAGGGCGACCAGATCCTAGCTATACTACTCACCGGTCCCCGATGCAAGCAGACCCAGGCTTCTCCACGTCCGTTTCAGCAGCTGGCAGGTTCAGAAGAGCCGGGAATGCCTCGTCGTCGTGTAGAGAAAAAAAGACGTCCCAATCGAAGAAACCTGCACAGTTTTGTCACCACCGCAGGGCAACGGAGCGGCCGTGTGTATTCGAGCCAAATGTACACTACTCACTTCAGACTTGGGAACGCCAAGTGTACGAAGCGTGTGAGAGTGACCAGGACTCGAAATACAACACAACCTGGCGGCGGTTACAGAGCAGGACTCCCGTGTAAGCTGGTCAGTCAACTGGATGGCCCAGAGACGCTTCCGAAGGCTTACTGGCAGGAGAGGATGAAGTCGCCGAGAATAGCTGTTCCTGCTATTCCAAAGGTCGAAGCACCAGTACAGGCCTTCTGGTTCGATCAAAGGAGGAAAGGGTTCCACAGGACGACAGCAGTGCAAAGGAGGAGTCCTTCAGCGGGTCACCAGCGATTCCTCGGTCCAGCCTCTTGGTTGCAGGATACTTGGCTCCTGTATTCCTTCGTTCGTGAGAACTCAGGAGATCGACATGGTAGTGGTGTTTCCAGCCCCCTCTTATCCACGGTTCCCTTCGCGCCAAAACGGAGGAGAGCCAATGGGAGATCCGCTCATCAACACACATACCATACGTGGACCAATCACGGACCACGGTGGTCCCAGGCATTCACACCACCCTAGACTCTCTGGCACCCAGGATGTGTATTGGGACCAGACATCCCAGCCCACACCCTGGAGGCACACAAACGACATGTAGAAGCCCGCGAAAGCAACCACGTTTCGCGGGAAAGTACATGCCCAAATAAGGAAGGCCCCGGGTCGCTCGACCTGGGGAAGGTGAAGGGAGCAAGACGGTCAGTGGACAAGACAAAGGAGCCTCGTGGTCTGGCCATTTTGGGAGCCAGGCCACCATTTTGGGTTCAGTGCGAAAAACGCGCTCAGAACGCCAAAAGGAGCTCAAAATACACAAATCGATCGCTGCCACCATTCCAGTCCCTGAATGACTTGCACCGATCAAAATACCATCCTAAAAGAGTATCTATGGCCTGTAGAAGGCTAGAGACCCAAGAGAGCTGTAACTTAGCTTACAGTGCCCTCTTGTGTCATGTTGCACTAAAGCCGCAGCATGATAAAAGAAACTACGGGAAACAGCGTTCCCCGGTACTGACTGTCTTAAGGGCATGTCAGTTTCCCCGTAAGAAAGGAGCGAAAGCCCAGAGGAGTGCGGCAGAAGGCTGCACTTCTCTGGCAAAGTCAAGAACAAGGTGAAAAACAACAGCAAAAAGTTTAGGGGTTGCCACATGGAAGGAAAATTACCTACAATTACGAAATCTTTCCTAACACTCGCCCCTCCCAGACTATGGACAGGGGGAACTAATCCACCCCTGGATGAGTCTCTTGTTCAGGTCGGTTAAACATTCTGGACAACCCATCAGCATTGCTATGTTGGACACCTGGCCTATGCTCAATAGTGAAGTCGAAGCCTTGTAGACTTATGGACCACCTAAGCAACTTTGGATTCTCCCCCTTCATGTTCATTAGCCACTTTAACGGCTTATGGTCAGTTTGCACAGTGAAGTGGGTCCCATAGAGGTAGGGCCTCAGCTTCCTTAGGGCCCACACAACAGAGAAACATTCTTTCTCTACCGTGGACCATCTGAGCTCTCTGTCCTTAAGATGGCGACTAATAAAACCGATAGGGTGTTCCTTACCCTTCTCATCTACTTGTGATAGTACAGCTCCTATCCCAGTGTCAGAGGCGTCCGTCTGCACGATAAAAGGTCTTTGATAATCCGGGGCCCTAAGGACAGGGGCCTGGCACAAGGAGTCTTTTAAGCCATTGAAGGCCTTCTCACACTCGTCGGTCCAAGTTACCTTCTTGGGTTTCTTCAGAGTTGTGAGGGCAGTCAGAGGAGCAGCTATGGTGCCATAGTCTGCCACAAAATTGCGGTAATACCCCGTGAGTCCTAAGAAGGCTCTCACTTGGGTTTGCGTAGTGGGGGTAGGCCAGTCTTGTACTGCTTGCACTTTACTGGGTAGAGGCTGTATCCTCCCTCCACCTACTTCATGTCCAAGGTAAACCACTGAGCCTTGTCCAATCTGGCATTTACTAGCCTTTATGGTCAAGTGGGCTTTCTGAAGAGCCTGGAGCACAATCCCGAGGTGTTTCACATGGTCTTCCCAGGTGGCACTGAAAACTGCTATATCGTCCAGATATGCAAGACAGAATTCGTCCAACCCATTCAACACATGATTCACAAGCCTCTGGAAAGTGGCAGGTGCATTCTTCAACCCGAACGGCATTATCCGGAATTGGTAAAGGCCGTCTGGAGTAGAAAATGCTGTCTTCTCCTTGGCATGTTCTGCTAAAGCTATTTGCCAATAGCCAGCAGTGAGGTCAAACGTGCTGAGGTACTTGGAGGCACCCAAAGTATCCACCAGCTCATCTGTTCAAGGCAAGGGGTGTGCATCGATCTTGGTGACAGCATTCAGAGCCCTGTAATCCATGCAGAACCTCAATTCAGAGGTGCCTGCCTTTGGAACCAACACCACAGGGCTGGACCAAGGACTACTAGAGGGTTCAATCACCCCAAGGTCTAACATCTTGTTGACCTCGGTCTTAATATAAAACCGTACTTTGTCTGACATCCTGTATCCCCTACTTTTGGTAGGTACACTGTCTCCTGTGTCAATGTTATGTTTGCACCAAGGTGTCAAACCAGGCGACTGTGAAAACAGGGGGGAAAACTGCCTAAGCAAACTTTTCACCTCAGCCTGCTGATCAGAAGTCAGGTGAGGGGCCACTCGGACACCCTCAAAGGAGCTATCTGAAGGACCGCTTTGGAACAGGTCGGGAAGAGGTTCAGACTCCTCTGCCTCAACGTCTGAAGCCAGTAGCAGTGCTGCGATTTCGACTCTTGGGATGAAGGCCTTCAGCCTATTCAGGTGAAACACTTTTGGAGCCTGTCCAGGCCTTCCAAGGTCCACTAAATAGTTCACCTCACCCAGGGGCTCCACCACTGTGTAAGGGCCTGACCATTTGTCCTGTAAAGCTCGAGGCCTTATTGGATTCATGATCAGGACTTGCTGACCAGGTGTAAAGTTGATGAGGGAAGCTTTCTGGTCGTACCAATGTTTCACCAGCGCTTTCCCTGCCTTCAATTTATCACTAGCCAAGCCCATCAGAAGTACCATCCGTTTTCTGAGCCCTAGCACATAATCAACTACATTGGTAGTAACAGGGGGAGTGGGCATCTCCCATCCCTCTTTGACGATGGCTAAGGGTCCCCGTACGGGATGACCGAACAGAAGTTCGAAGGGGCTGAAGCCAACACCCTCCTGTGGTACCTCTCGGTAGGCAAACAGTAGGCATGGTAAAAGAAGATCCCATTTTCTTCTCTGAGGTTCCTCCAGAGCCCCAATCATGCTCTTTAACGTTCTGTTGAAACGTTCCACCAGACCATTGGTCTGGGGGTGGTATGCAGAAGAGAACTTGTAGGTGACCCCACATTCTTTCCACATAGCCTGCATATACTTCGACATAAAGTTGCTGCCACGATCTGACACAACTTCTTTAGGGAAGCCAACCCTAGTAAATATGCCGAGTAAAGCTTTTGCAACTGACTTGGCAGTTACAGTTTTCAATGGGATGGCCTCAGGATACCTGGTTGCATGGTCGACCAGCACCAGGATAAACCTATTGCCCGAGGATGTTTGCGGGTCAAGGGGACCAACGATGTCGATCCCTACCCTTTCAAATGGTACCCCCACCACTGGGAGCGGTACCAACGGAGCTTGGATTGTCGCGCCAACCTTACCAGACAACTGGCAGGAGGCACAACTCCTGCAGTGACTTTCTACTTGCACCCCCATCTTGGGCCAGTAGAAGTGCATGGATAACCTTTGCTTGGTCCTCTTCATACCAAGGTGACCAGCAAGGGGAACTTCATGCGCCAACTGCAGGAGGAAGGGCCTAACAGCAAGGGGAACCACCAACCTCCTATGGTCTCCTTCTGTAGACTCTGTGGCCTCGCTATACAGGAGTCCACCTTCCCAATAAATCCTATGCGTCCCAGGAGGTTCACCCTCAAGCTGGGCGCAGGCCTGTCTCCTTAGGCCTTCCAGAGATGGGCACTCACGTTGGCCTTTACTGAATTCGTCCCTATCAGGACCTCCTTCAACTAACAAGTCTTTTAGTTCAGGATGATCGTTGGGGTTGAATACTTCAGGCATCGCCACCTCCTCGTCAGGCCCGGGCAATTGACCAACTTCCTCCACCGCAGTGGTAGGCGAGCTCGGGAGAATATTCTCTTTCCCTCGTTGTGACTTGTTGACTCCTTTCGCTTTGGGTTTCCCCTTTGGCTGGGGCGGCGTATTGGACTTGGCCAATGCTGCCCGTGCTTGAGACCGTGTGTAGGGTCTTTCGGCAGTGTCTCCTACGAGCCCTAAAGCTCTGAGATCATTACCCAACAAGACCTTTCCCGGACGTTTCTCTGAATGCTCACTGGAATCCTGACTGCTGTACCATTTAAAGTAAGATTTACAGGTATTACTGGAAACATACGGAGGGGGCCGTCAGCCAACTTAGTGGGCATCAGAGTAGCTCTGGCAACTTCCTCTGAGTCTACCAAGGTAGAATCCACTACAGTGCGACTGCACCCACTATCCCTAAGAGCTGGAGTATCCACTCCATTGATCAGCACACTGTCTTTAAAGTAGTGCTTGGTATTATCCGGGGTCCTAGCATAAGCCTCTGCGACTTTAGGCTCCCAGGAACCCAGGGACACTAAAACTACCTCAGCCTCTATCCCGCTGGGAAATAAGTCTGAGGAGAAGGATGCTCCTGTAATCTCTTCTTCCTCGTAGGAGGAGAAGGCCAGATTAGCAGAGTGGACCCCCAAAGGTCTAACCTTACACCGGGGATCCCCCTTCACATGGTCAGTTGCTCCACAAGAAAAACAAGCCCCAGTGGGTCTGTTTACGTAGGGAGGCTTATTGTAACCAGAGTTCTGTTTCGGAGGCTGACCTCCACTACCCTGTGAGTTCTCTTGTGTCTTACCCTTGTTTTTCTTTTTGTGGCCCTTATGGGAAGAAGATTTAGCAGATTCCCCACCCTCCATATCTTTGGACTTTTTCCCTTCCTCCTGCTTACCAGGACGAGTTTTGTCCTTATTGGACACTCGATGTGACACCCATAAGTCTGCTGCAATGGCCAGCTTCTTAGTATCTATCTCCTTCGAATCGGCCAAATGCTGCTTAAGCTCCGGGGAAGAAGAAGCAAAAATGTGTTCCAGCATGACAAGATTTATCATGCCTTTGAAGGTAGAAACCTTATAACCTTCGACCCAGCCAGTTAAGTTTTTCAAGGATTCAGTGACATAAGATACCCAAGTACCACCTTCCTTTTTCTTATACTCTCGAAAACGCTTTAAATATTGGGCCGGAGTCTTCCCAAACTTTAAAATGAGAGTTTGCTTTAACATTGCGAAATCAGCTCGCTCAGGCTTCGACATTTCCATAATGGCACTACAGCCAGAATGGGGCAGTCTGCTGAGTAACCATGCAATCTTATCAGCATTGTCAACTTGTTGAACCTCGCATGCCTACTCAAACGCATTCAGCCAGTCCATAATGTCATTCCTTTCTTCATACACACTGAGCAGATCTTCCGGAAACCGTGGATGAGAGGAAGCCCCAGACCCATGTCCAGGACCCTTGGACCCATTTGCAACCTGAAGCTTGGCCAGTTCCAACTGGTGATCCCTGTCTTTTTGTTTTTCTGCCTGTTCGATTTTTAGTTTGGCTATGCTGAATTCAAGCTCCTGCTGCCTAAACCGCAGCTCTTGCTTCTTGAATTCAAGCATAGCCTCCCCATCAACACTGGCAGAGGAAACATTAGACATCACATCCTCCCTGTCCTCGTGGTCGCGATGGATCAGTGCAGCGGCAGAACCGTCGGTTCTACCAGTGAGAGCAGCCCCACCACCTTCCGCACTGTCCTCAGAAGTTATAGCGTCAAGCTGCGCTTCTTGCCACGCCACGATTCTCTGGATCATTTCCAATTTTGTGCCTTGAGAGGAAACACCTCTCTCCGCACACATCTTCTTCAATGTTTCTGATTTGGAAGCATTTAAAGTTAACAAGGTATTTGTTTCCATACTGTTAGATAGGACTATGGCCTTTTTAAAGTTATACTACAACAATTCACTACGTGTACTGGTTGGAATAACCTGAAATGCCTTAGTTCGAGCGCAACACTGGATACCTTCAGTCGTATCCCACCGCTGTACACCAATTTGTTAAGACGGATTTCTGAACTCTGTCCTGGTGGCGCAGAAGTTCAGAAGGCCAACCTAATTACTTGGAACAGGGTAACCTCTGGACGAGCCAGACCAATCAAGGTAGCGATCGCGGCGGTCAAGACTAGGTCTCAAGAGTGGTGAGGGTGACTGAAAGCCTGCAATGAGCACACAAAGCAAGAGCGCTTACAAACTACTCCAAACAGTTGTTATATCAAAAATATATACACATTTATTTTAAGGCCTTTAAAATAATGACCGTAGCGAGAAAATCACAATATCACAATATTAAGCCAACACATACCATATCAACACAATATATATACAAATACGACAGTCGCAAGCGTTATATGCACGAAATGTGTAGTCCACCTGAAAGGGAAAGAAAACAGGCAGTGCGATAACGCTTTAGACTCAGTTCGCCTTCAGAGGCACCTAACTAGATGGAAGTCCGAGCCCCGTGAAGAGTGGAGCCTTGTGCTCAAAGTACCTGCACACGCTGGTGCCAACGGGCAAAAGGGGAAGCTCTTCAGAGGAAGTCAGGCAGTTCGGGTTAGTGCACAACAGAAGAAGAACAGGTTCCGCGACTCAAGCGCAGCCTCCACAGTGAGCAGAAGCAGAGCGCGAGTACGGACAAAAGGGTGCTGTTTTTACACAGCGGGGAAAAGCAATGGGCTACTGCAGGAGGGCGACCAGATCCTAGCTATACTACTCACCGGTCCCCGATGCAAGCAGACCCAGGCTTCTCCACGTTCGTTTCAGCAGCTGGCAGGTTCAGAAGAACCGGGAATGCCTCGTCGTTGTGTAGAGAAAAAAAGACGTCCCGATCGAAGAAACCTGCACAGTTTTGTCACCACCGCAGGGCAACGGAGCGGCCGTGTGTATTCGAGCCAAATGTACAATACTCACTTCAGACTTGGGAACGCCAAGTGTACGAAGCGTGTGAGAGTGACCAGGACTCGAAATACAACACAACCTGGCGGCGGTTACAGAGCAGGACACCCGTGTAAGCTGGTCAGTCAACTGGATGGCCCAGAGACGCTTCCGAAGGCTTACTGGCAGGAGAGGATGAAGTCGCCGAGAATAGCTGTTCCTGTTATTCCAAAGGTCGAAGCACCAGTACAGGCCTTCTGGTTCGATCAAAGGAGGAAAGGGTTTCACAGGACGACAGCAGTGCAAAGGAGGAGTCCTTCAGCGGGTCACCAGCGATTCCTCGGTCCAGCCTCTTGGTTGCAGGATACTTGGCTCCTGTATTCCTTCGTTCGTGAGAACTCAGGAGATCTACATGGTAGTGGTGTTTCCAGCCCCCTCTTATCCACGGTTCCCTTCGCGCCAAAACGGAGGGGAGCCAATGGGAGATCCGCTCATCAACACACATACCATACGTGGACCAATCACGGACCACGGTGGTCCCAGGCATTCACACCACCCTAGACTCTCTGGCACCCAGGATGTGTATTGGGACCAGACATCCCAGCCCACACCCTGGAGGCACACAAACGACATGTAGAAGCCCGCGAAAGCAACCACGTTTCGCGGGAAAGTACATGCCCAAATAAGGAAGGCCCCGGGTCGCTCGACCTGGGGAAGGTGAAGGGAGCAAGACGGTCAGTGGACAAGACAAAGGAGCCTCGTGGTCTGGCCATTTTGGGAGCCAGGCCACCATTTTGGGTTCAGTGCGAAAAACGCGCTCAGAACGCCAAAAGGAGCTCAAAATACACAAATCGATCGCTGCCACCATTCCAGTCCCTGAATGACTTGCACCGATCAAAATACCATCCTAAAAGAGTATCTAGGGCCTGTAGAAGGCTAGAGACCCAAGAGAGCTGTAATTTAGCTTACAGTGCCCTCTTGTGTCATGTTGCACTAAAGCCGCAGCATGATAAAAGAAACTACGGGAAACAGCGTTCCCCGGTACTGACTGTCTTAAGGGCATGTCAGTTTCCCCGTAAGAAAGGAGCGAAAGCCCAGAGGAGTGCGGCAGAAGGCTGCACTTCTCTGGCAAAGTCAAGAACAAGGTGAAAAACAACAGCAAAAAGTTTAGGGGTTGCCACATGGAAGGAAAATTACCTACAATTACGAAATCTTTCCTAACAGTGAGCATCACAAATACTCCTTGGTTGTGTGGGTCACACCCGCAGTGCGACCTAGTGTAACTGCCCCACACTGCTCTTTAGTCTGTGTGTGTCTCCCACACAGGTGCCCATTGTAAATAATCACAATATTGCCCTCCCCAGGGTCAGCAGGTCAATATTACCCTGTAGTGTGAGTATCTCACATGCTAGGCACGTGTGTGAGCCTCTGCTTCACTGACCTACTGTGAGCATCTACAACATTAATCCCTAGTTTCAAACTCTCCCACACATCCCTCTGCTGCGGGGGTCTTCATTGCTTAGTGTGGATGTCTTCCAAAACTCACCCCTAGTGTAAGCATCACCAATGCTAATCCCGGGTGTGACAATTCCATACACTGCACCCTGGTGTGATCATCCACATTAGTATCCTCTATTAGCACATGGAGATCATTATTGACCTCTCAGCCAATCGGAATGTTCTGGCAGCAGTCAATAACTTCTGATATTGACTGAATTCTGAACATGCTGCCTTCAAAAGCAGACAGTGAAACAAAAAGGCAATTTCCATGAAAGATTTCCTTTAACAAGGAACGTCCTGTCTGGGAGGATCTTTCCTTTCACTGCAACATCCTATTTAACACACCAAAGAGAACGATAACACATGGGAAATTTCTTTCATTTTATTATAGAGAAACCGTTTACTTTTAGATGACACCTGATGCATGTTCGTGTTAAAATCGGTCCAGTGTAATCAAATTTGCAATAGAAATGCTAAACTTTTGAAGAGTTCCTTACTATTTAAATACTACAATATAAAGCGAAAGTCAATATATGAACTCATGTTGTCTGTTTACTTTACTCACTATAAAGTAAAGTTTTTATTTACGTATCCACTAAAACTCCGAAACACGCATTGCTGCTACCACTTTGTTCTAATAGCCTTTTTGATGTAGTGAGTGGTCATTATCGCTTGGGATAATTACCCTTCTCAAACCTATCAGCCTCGGGCCATACCTTGGTGGCAATTCATTATCCTGCTTTAATGACCTTTCCCTCTGTCTTTAAGACCATAGTAGGATTATCTCGAATACAAGTCCCTAATGATGGCATTGGCCACTAAAGCATCTCCTTTACTAGTGACTTCATAAACAGCCAGTGCTCATTCCACTCAACAAATCTCAATTGAAGTCATGTGTCTGTGGGTCGATTTTAAAGTGTTTATTAGTGGCATTCCAACATTGTATCAATTATTCGACATGCTGATAGGTACCAGGACTTTGCCTGTGTATTTTCAATGGGCCAAACTTGCATTTTCACAAGCTATTGCCAGCTGCTCTTTCTATCAGCATTCTCTCCTTGCTCCATAGACCAGAGCCTGCATCGCACTAGGGCATCATTTTGCCATGGGTACCATTGAAATAGTGCCCTACAGTCACCAGTCACAAGTGGCTATTTGTTCCTTTTTGGTTGTGGGAGACCATTTGGTTAGTACACAAGGGGTAGCCTTTTGGTACAGTCTGTTGCAAATTCTGCATTTTAAAGAATATTTGTGGAGTAACACTTATCAAAACTACTATCTGCAAAGTGAAATAACCAATTAAACATGTCCATTTTGGACAAATAGTCCCACTTTGACCAAAAACAGTGTCCCACATGCCACAATAGCATGTTGGGCCTGCATTTTGAACATTGCCCTAATGTGTTACATGCCAGTCCGAGCCTGATGAGAGCATGTTATTTTGGAATACTTTGCCTTTACTCTGCTCTTTCTAGACCCTTTCTCTCCTTGCTCCGTAGGTTGGGGTTTGCTGCTTTGGAAGGCTTTGACTTTACGTGGTTTCTCCCTCTTGTCTTCTTGAGAACTGTTGCTGGTTGCTCTTTCTAGCCCCTTTCTCCCCTTGGTCCGTGGGTTGGAGTGTGCTGTTTTGGAATGCTTTGACTTTACATTATGCAGTTTCTCCCTCCCATCTTCTTGAGAACTGTTTCTGGTTGGTCTTACTAGCCCCTTCCTTTCCCTGCTCGGTAGATTGGAGTGTGCTGTTTTGGAATGCTTTGACTTTACATTGCACAGTTTCTCCCTCTCGTCTTCTTGAGAACTGCTGCTGGTTGCTCTTTCTAGTCCCTTTCTCTCCCTGCTCACTAGGTTGGAGTGTGCTGTTTTGGAATGCTTTGACTTTACGCAGTTCCTCCCTCCCGTCTTCTTGAGAACTGTTGCTGGTTGGTCTTTCTAGCCCCTTTCTTTCCCTGCTCCGTAGGTTGGAGTGTGCTGTTTTGGACTGCTTTGACTTTACTTTATGCAGTTTCTCCCCCTCGTCTTCTTGGGAACTGTAGCTGGTTGCTCTTTCTAGCCCCTTTCCTTCCTTGTGCCGTGGGTTGGAGTGTGCTGTTTTGGAATGCTTTGACTTTACATCATGGAGTTTCTCCCTCTCGTCTTCTTGAGAACTGTTACTGGTTGCTCTTTTAGCCCATTTCTCGCCTTGCTCCATAGGTTGGAGTGTGCTGGTTTGAAATGCTTTGACTTTACTTTACGCAGTTTCTCTCTCGTCTTCTTGAGAACTGTTGCTGGTTGCTCTTTCTAGCTCTTTTCTCTCCTTGATCCGTAGGTTGGAGTGTGTTCTGTTGTGTCTTTACTTGCTGCAGCTCTCCATCTCATCTTCTCGAAAATTGATTCCAATTGCTCTTATTAGCCCCTTTCTCTCCTTGCTACGAAGATCAGAGTGTGTTGTTTTAGAATCCTTGTCTCTACTTTCCGCAGTTTCTCCATCTCCTCATCTTATAAGCTGTTGCTGGTTGCTCTGCTAGCCCCTTTCTCTCCTTGTGTAAAGACTGGTAGGGGGTGTCTGTTCTTCCGCTCTCTATATGGTAGAGGAGAGGCACAGCGGACCACAGCCAAGATTCTCTATGTGGTAGCAATGGACGAGCAATCAAGGCCTAGCTTCTCAGGAGGTGATGCGGGCTGGTTCTTAGGTACAGTGTAGTCCCCGAACCCCCACAAAGGAATGTCCACACACTGTATTACTGAAAACACAGTCTTTATATAATTAATATTCAAAAGTATGTACACGATCACAATAACGCACTTTGTACTTGGAAGTCAATAATGATAAATATATACAATTCTAAAGTGGTACCACCATTGTTATCAAATCTCATTAAAGTGCATCAACTGTACGGTTAAAATGTCACACAGATTAATAACGAGGAAACCAGCAATAGCGATAGGAAGGAACGCAAGATGGTTGAAACAGTACGCAGAATACTGGCCCTGTACCCTAGACACAGTTCTGTGTGGAGACCCCCCTCCCACCTGGGCAACCTGTAAATAAAGATATATCGCACAAGCCCAGTCCATATGTTCAATAGTCTCACTTCTTCCTATTAAGGTTTTACCCTCCCCAATGTACCTGGAGGAGTAAAGTTCTCCGATGATGCGCCGACCAATCCTTCTTGAGTGCCTCCCTTTCAGGCAGGAGCCACGGATCGTCGAGAGGTGTCGGGGAACTTGGCGTTCGGTGTCGGGGAATCGACAGCCCTTCTTGAGTGCCCTCCCTTTAAGGCAGGAGTCACGGGTCGTCGAACGTCCGACGATGAACAGGGTGAACTACGGCAGGGAAGTGGCAGCTTTGTTCCTAGCGGTGCTTGTCGACGACAGAGCGTTGGCGTCCTGCAAGGAAGAGGCGTGCGGGGCACCTCGGTGACGATAGTTCTGGACTGCAAAGAGATGATGAAGAACTGTGGCCCAGCAAGGGCGTCGAGTCATCAGCGTCTCTGTGGTCTTTGGGTGGCGGGAAACCCACCGGTGGATGCTCCTCGGCGCGTCGACGGTCGGGCCTTCTCCAGCGGGAGACAAGCCTGTGACGATGCAGATTAGAGCGTCCGATGATCAATGGAAGTTCTTAGGCAAACGGAAGCACGGCGGCTCCGGTCGGCGACGGCGGTCGTCGACAGTGGCGGACAACAGTCCGAGTGCTTCTCCTTGGAGTTCTGCAGCAGTCCCCGTATCGGGTCAGCAACCTGTCGAAGGTCTGTCTACCAGGGAGCGTTGGCAACGATCAGCTGTGCACGATGGTCCCTCGTAGCTCGGGAAGAGGGCGCCTTACCAGGTCCTCTCTGGGTCAGTCCTTGGATACACAGCAGCTTTCAGATTGTGAAGGAGAGCCACAGCACTTCTTCTCATCCAGCAGGGTTTCAAGGTCAAGCGTCAGTTACTCCAGTTACTCGTCGTAGTGGACTTCAGCTTCTGAACACGATTCCTAGCAGTGAGAGGTCCCCAGATATACTGTTGATCTCCCTTTCATTCCGCTAGCTCACACTCAAGCATCCAATCACGACTACGGGCATTAATGCAGGCAGGCAGCCAATCAGGCACACGAGGTATTCAGGCCATTCACTTCTCTCCAGACACTCACAACAAGTTATGTGTATTGGGACAAGTACCGAGCCATTCAACACTCCAAGCTGCATTCATACCGGTTTCGGGCAGGGTTGTCTCAGTCATTGTGTCAACCACCAGATGCTAGACACCCACAACACAGAATGCATATTCGTCACACACTCTATTCACCCAGGTCCCACCCACAGGAGGTACCCACAACATACATCACCGGGAAGGCTCCAGCTAGTCTGGCCGGGCCTTCACAACAACACCATACATGGCATTTCCACCCAACAGCCAGTCAGGGGGAAGGGACAGAGTCAGGGCTTCCCAGGACTTTGGGAAAACAAGGTAATGGGTAATAGAAAGCAAGAGGCCACAGGGGCCATCTTGTTTTCCATCAGGAATCAACTGATCCCAATGGCAGGGCCGGGATATCCCAAAATGGAGGATACTCCGCGCACCTGTCAAATTCAGCATGGAGCTCCCACCAGCCCATACATCCACAGGTGCCCAAAAACATACACTAGGGGCACAGTGTTGTACCCCCACCCATGGGTGCCATAAGGGTATCCCACGGGTCGTTTCACCAAACCAAAAGAAAGAGAGCTGCACCGCCAGGAGTCTCACATGAACTCCTGTGCGGAAAACACAACAGAACACACGATAAAAAGCAGTAAAGGACAAGGATACGGAGGCCCTGTCCCTCCGATGCATTTCCAGCATCACACCTTGCTCCGTAGTTTGGGGTTTGTTCTTTTAGAATCTTTGCCGTTACTTCCTCTCGTCATCTTGTGAGTGGTTGCTGGTGGCTTTTTGTACCCCTTTTCTCTCCTTGCTCCGTAGGTTGTAGTGTGCTGTTTTGGAATGTTTTGACTTCACTTCATGCAGTTTCTCCCTCTCGTCTTCTTGTGAAGTATTGTCGGTTGCTCTTTCTAGCCCCTTTCTCTTCTTGCTGTGTAGGTTGGAGTGTGTTGTTTTGGAATGCTTTTTCATTACTTTCTGCAGGCTCTCCCTTTTATCTTCTAGTAAATTGATGTTGGTTGCTCTTACTAGCCCCTTTCTTTCCTTGCTGCGAAGATCAGAGTGTTTTGATTTAGAATCTTTGCCTTTACTTTCCACCGTGTCTGCCTCTCGACTTCTTGTGAGCTGTTGTTGGTTGCTCTTCTAGACCCCTTTGTCTCTTTGCTGCGAAGATCAGAGTGTGTTGTTTTAGAATCCTTGCCTTTAACTTCTGCAGTTTCTCCCTCTCTTCGTCTTGTGAGCTTTTCCTGGTTGCTCTTCTAGCCCCTTTCTCTCCTTGCTCCATAGGTTGGAGTGTGTTGTTTAAGAATCCTTGCCTTTACTTTCCACAGTTTCTCCCTCTCGGTCTCTTGTGAGCTGTTGCTGATTGCTCTTTCTAGCCCCTTTCTCTCCTTTCTCTGTAGGTTGGAGCGTGCTGTTTTGGAATGCTTTGAGTTTACTTTATGCAGTTTCTCCCTCTCATCGTTGTGTGAGCTGTCGTCGTGTGAGCTGTAGTTGGTTGCTCTTTCTAGCCCCTTTCTCTCCTTGCTCCGTAGGTTGGAGTGTGTTGTTTTAGAATCCTTGCCTTTACTTTCCACAGTTTATCCCTTTCATCGTCTTGTGAGATGTTGTTAGTTGCTCTTCTAGCCCCTTTTTCTCCTTGCTCCGTAGATTGAAGTGTGTTGTTTTAGAATGCTTGGTCATTACTTTCCACAGTTTCTCCCTCTCGTCGTCTTGTGAGCTGTTGCTGGTTGCTCTTTCTAGCCCCTTTCTTTCCTAGCTCCGTAGGTTGGAGTGTGCTTTTCTGAAATGCTTTGACTTTACTTTACGCAGTTGGTCCCTCTCGTCTTCTTGAGAACTGTTTCTGGTTGCTCTTTCTAGCTCCTTTCTCTCCTTTCTCCGTAGTTGGGAGTGTGTTTTTTTGGAATGCTATGACTTTACTTTCCAAAGTTTCTCCCTCTCATTGTCTTGTGAGCTGTTGCTGGTTTTTCTTTCTAGCCCCTTTCTCTCCTTGCTCCGTAGGTTGGAGATTGTTTTTTTAGAATCCTTACCTTTACTTTCCCCAGTTTCTTCCTCTTATTGGGCCTCATTACGACTTTGGCGGTAGCCAGGCCCTTAATAAGGGCATGGCTGCCACCAAAACCGGGTCCGGGTTCCCTGAATGGGGAATTACCGGGCCATTCCAAGTTTGGAGGGCCCAGTAATTCCTCCTTCAGGGAACCCGGGCCTGGACCTTCCCCATTCCCATTTGAGCCCCCACAGGGCTCAATGGGAATGGGTGCAGGGAGCTTAACAATGGGCCGGTTACGACTAGCCCGTTGTTAGCTCCATGGTCCCCTCGCAGGACCCGGTAAGGACGCCTGGTTTTACCAGGCGTCCTTACCGGGTCCCGCGAGGGAACCTCGTAATCAGGCGGAATGTGTTTAATGGGTCCGCCTCCATTAGCGGCACCCGTTAACCCATTCCACCAGGGTCGTAATAAGGCCCAATTGTCTTGTGAGATGTTGTTGGTTGCTCTTCTAGCCCCTTTGTCTCCTTGCTCCGTAGGTTGGAGTGTGTTTTAGAATGCTTGGCTATTACTTTCCACAGTTCCTCCGTCTCGTCATCTTGTGAGCTGTTGTTGGTTGCTCTTCTAGCCCCTTTCTCTCCTTGCTCCATAGGTCTGATGATCCTGATTTGGAACGCTTTGTATGTCTACTGCTATCTTCATCTCTTCCTCTCATTCCACACATGCAGTGATTCTTCCCAAGGGGATCACTGGTTCACTGTTGTAGATTTGGAGGGCACTCGCTCGTTTCAGGAAGCAGCATTGTCTTCGTAGGATTCCCGCTTTACGTATGGTTACTGCACCTGACGCCTCCATTGTGCCATGCACAGCTAGCAAGACAATGATGACTACCCGTGTCCTCCCAATAGGTTCTTTCCAAGAGTCTACAGAGCCTTGAGCTCGATCAAAAACCCTGACAAGGGGACAATTATTGTTCAGGTGGTCTTTCTTTTCCCTTGAAGATGAACTCATCACGGGTCATAGTTATCATTGGGTTGGCTCTGCAGCACTGCATCTCTGCCTGGAGTTGCATTCACTGCAGGTGCTTAGGCACGATACAGACCAGAGTGTTGAGCCGAAGTGGATGCTGCCCTGAGTGCACATTAGCTGTATGCACTTACTCGAAGGTGAACGGTCTTCTTGTAGTGGTGCACACATCTAGTTATGGTACTCTGCCTTTGTTCTGCTCCAAATCACCACCATAGTAGTTGCGAAGAGCATGTTCATCAATTATATGTGGGCTACCTTGTAGAGGGAGGCCACACAGAAGGGCGTTTGTTGAGCTAATATACGCACTGTGATTTAAAGGCAGTTTTGGAGAGTAATACAATAGAGATCGAGTAGTGTTGGGTGAGTGAGGAGCATGAGAATGTCCTCATGCTCTCCTGGTAGTTACATAGGCTAAAGAAAACTATAGCAAAACAAAAGAGGTGATGACTGGAAGGTTTAGAATTAATCTTAAACTCTGGCATCGCTCTGGGAACCATCCAGACCATCATTCGCCTCCTGCCAAGCCATTACGAAAGGGTCAAAGGCCACATGCAGATCAGGCTTGGTCCCACACCGAAAGGGGCAGTTCAGCCGAACTGCTTGGCCACATCCCTTCTGCATCATTTCGCATCTCCAAACATGTTTTATCCTTATTGGGCCTCATCAGTGAGCAGTAGCTTGGGTCTGTAGGCATAGCAGGCATGGGGCCCACATGTAGGCATACCCGTCCCACTCGAGGTGACTGCAGCAAAACAAAAGAGGCGATGGCTGCCAGATCTCTTTATGGGATTCCAGATAAATTCCCAAATAATAATTCTGGGGCTGACAAGGAAGCCTTTATTCCGGCTATTTTATGCATATATTGCACTGTGATCACTATTTTTAATGTTGACTTCATGACTTTTTAAATTCTCCTTTGCTCCCGAGCTACGTGCACGCTATTCAAAAATATATAGTAATGATAAAATAACTCAGAAGGCAGCCTAATTCAAAAGTAGGTTGTGTGATAGGTGAATGTTATTCAGTGAGCAAATTTCCTATGCTTGTTTGTATTCCTATCCCTTTGTTCTTTTTCATTTGGATACTTAAACCTTTCATGTGTTATATTGTATGGTTTTATGTGAATATATAAAAACCCCAAAAATATACCTGGTAAAAAAAAGAAAATGTCAGTACCAAAAGGCCAGGTAGTAGGATGGACAATTAATAAAGTAAATATGTTATGTCTGGCCATAGCTGGAAAGCAAAGAATATTTGTGTTCTATATAGTGCTTCATGGCATAATGAGGCCACCCACATAACTGGGGAGCGGGAAGGGAGTCTTTCAGGCTGAAAGCCAACAATATTAGGGCCAGTGTGCCCGAAGAGCAGCCGTGAAGGCCCCAAACGGCCACAAACAACCCTTTCCATAGAAGGGACAAGTGGGGGTACACCAAAGAAGGGCTGTGAGCCTGGTGCTGGGGCCAAAGTCTACGAAAAAAGAGACTCTGAGTTGGGTTCACCAGTGTGCCCGAAGAGCAGCCGTGAAGGCCCTGAACTGCCACAAACCACCCTTTCCATAGAAGGGACAAGTGGGGGTACACCAAAGAAGGGCTGTGAGCTTGGTGTTGTGGCCAAAGTCTACGAAAAGAGACTCTGAGTTGGGTTCACCAGTGTGCCCGAAGAGCAGCCGTGAAGGCCCCAAACGGCCACAAACAACCCGTTCCATAGAAGGGACAAGTGGGGATACACCAAAGAAGGGCTGTGAGCTTGGTGCTGTGGCCAAAGTCTACGAAGAGAGACTCTGAGTTGGGTTCACCAGTGTACCCGAAGAGCAGCCGTGAAGGCCCCGAACGGCCACAAACAACCCTTTCCATAGAAGGGACAAGTGGGGGTACACCAAAGAAGGGCTGTGAGCTTGGTGCTGTGGCCAAAGTCTACGAAGAGAGACTCTGAGTTGGGTTCACCAATGTGCCCGAAGAGCAGCCGTGAAGGCCCCGAACGGCCACAAACAACCCTTTCCATAGAAGGGACAAGTGGGGGTACACCAAAGAAGGGCTGTGAGCTTGGTGCTGTGGCCAAAGTCTACGAAGAGAGACTCTGAGTTGGGTTCACCAGTGTGCCCGAAGAGCAGCCGTGAAGGCCCCGAACGGCCACAAACAACGCTTTCCATAGAAGGGACAAGTGGGGGCACACCAAAGAAGGGCTGTGAGCTTGGTGCTGTGGCCAAAGTCTACGAAGAGAGATTCTGAGGTGGGTTCACCAGTGTGCCCGAAGAGCAGCCGTGAAGGCCCCAAACGGCCACAAACAACCCTTTCCATAGAAGGGACAAGTGGGGGTACACCAAAGAAGGGCTGTGAGCTTGGTGCTGTGGCCAAAGTCTACGAAGAGAGACTCTGAGTTGGGTTCACCAGTGTGCCCGAAGAGCAGCCGTGAAGGCCCCGAACGGCCTCAAACAACCCTTTCCATAGAAGGGACAAGTGGAGGTACACCAAAGAAGGGCTGTGAGCTTGGTGCTGTGGCCAAAGTCTACGAAGAGAGACTCTGAGTTGGGTTCACCAGTGTGCCTGAAGAGCAGCCGTGAAGGCCCCGAACGGCCACAAACAACCCTTTCCATAGAAGGGACAAGTGGGGGTACACCAAAGAAGGGCTGTGAGCTTGGTGCTGTGGCCAAAGTCTACGAAGAGAGACTCTGAGTTGGGTAGTGTACTCCGTGACCCAGGCAGTGCAGACAAGGGTTTTGTGTTTGGTACATGGGCTCTTCCGGTGTAGGGTATCTGATCCCTGTTCTACAGACCCCATCCTGGATACAGGTTGAGTACCGAGGTTATCTAGATGTAGGTACATGTCTGGGTTCTGCATGGGGTGGTTGCAAATGTGTGGTGCCCTGTGTGGCCCCTGCCGAGAGTAAGAGTGTATTGGAGTCACCTACTGTTAGAGTCTGTCTGGTCAAGTAACGCAATGTAATGGAGAGCTATATAACACATTGTCTGCCATTTTGGAAGCTTCCTTGTGCATAAGTAGAGATAGGGGCATTCAGGGTGCAAGTAGAAAGTAATAGGGTTGCACTGTCATGTAATGAGTGGGGTAAAGTTTCTGTAAATACAGCTGGGCTTATTTGCAAGTTCCCCTTAAAATCGAGGCAGGAATCCGTCACGCTTACATTTGTGCTTAAGAACAGGTCCCCGCCATTTAGTGCAAAACAGAATTGAAAAAAGGCGGCGTACAAGCATGAACATGTTTTGTTGTAGTATCGTTACTGGCATCACGGGCAAAGGAAACATGAGTATGTGTTCTGATGTGGGGACACTGGCATATATAGGAGCACCAGAATGGACGTGTTTGGGCACAATCAGTATGAAAATGTTTTTTACACTTGGGGGTTCTGGCATACAGTGGGCAAAGGCATTATGAAAATGTGTTTGAAAATGCTCCGGTGCACTGTTGATGAGTTGGCAGCTAATGGACATTTTTCATGTCTTGCCCTACTACACCGTTTATAAACTGTGTGACTTTAACTTATGTATCACAGAAAGTGTAGAGCAAAATTCACCATTTCAACCCCGAATATATACATTTTTCTCCGGGAGAAAACCCCTCCCAACCTACCTTGGTTGGTTTGCTCTCCCTCAGTATGCTTGGCAGCATCTAGAGATTGGGTCGGGGCAGAACAAGCCCAGTTCCCTCTTCAAGATCCCCATTAGGGTGTGCCCTACTACATCAGCTACAGGCCCCCTTGTTACACACTCCTGGCTACGCCTCTGGTGATTGGGCTGAAAGACCCATCTAATGGGCCAAAGGTAGGGGCAATATCAGCCTCCTGGGGTCCAGGCGATGATCAACAGCGAAATAGGTTTAATGGCCCCACTCATTATCAGCATTCAAAACTGCCATACAGCCCCCAACACAAAATATTTGTGGCTGGCTCCGCCCCCGGTTTTATGCATCAATTTTACACTTTTAATTCACCTTCCGCCCAGAGTAAAATGATCCCCATTGAGCGAACCAATGAAAAACAGGCAAATTGGAGTGATAGAACTTTCTCTTCCCTGTACCATATTTTAAGTGCTATAACTCCCCGCGGCAGTCCAGCTATGGAAGCTAGAAGGTGCTTTCGCTAGTACACATGGTGAAATAGCTGACTCTGTCCTTTCCCCTCCCAGGAAAACAAAGCTCGCTCAGAACTCACTTTGTTGACTCACTGTTCCGCAGCTGGTTATTAGTTCGTGATTCACGGTGAGTTCATTGCCCGGGGCCTCTGACATGTGGCATGATGGGAGCCACTGTGCCATGCTGTGCACGCCCAGGGTACCTCGTGATGATTCCTCCCTTTGTAGAGAAAGCGGATCCCCCAAAAGCATATGCGATCACAGGCCCGTTTTATTTGGCAAGAAGTTGCGCGCTCTGCCACATGATGCTCGCATTCCCTTGCTGTCCTGTTTCCATGGAAACCAACTGTTTTTTTTGTATTTCTGAGCTGCAGGCAGTGTTCTGGAGCAGACGGGATTTCGCTGTACAAACACAAACAGCATAATCTTTTCTATGTGGTTTTTCTATTTTGAATTTCGATTGGGTTCAGTCAGTTCCTCGGGAGGAGGGTATATCCCATTTCAACCTCCCCTCCCCCCACCATTTCTCTTTGGTAAAATAGGTGTGATGCTCCCGCACCAATCTAAATATTCCTAAGATTTTGATAGTATTAAAGTAGTACTCGTTCCACCGTGGCCTCTTCAAAGGGCCCTGGGGAGGGGTACAGGGAGCCAGCAGAACGTTAGCCTTGGCATCATGCACACAATTACAGACCTTCCGCAAAGCCATGAAAACCACCCTGTTCACCTGATCAACACCACAGTCCCTATATGACCTCGCGCCACCTCTCCCTATAAACCTGCAAACGGATCTGCAAATGGCTGACTGCATTAATGTGTTGCCAATGTAAATTATGTAAAATGTAAAATATGTATATTGTACCTCCCTTATTTATATTGTATCTCCCTGTAACTAAGCTCCCTGCAAGTAACAGCGCCGCGATGCCCATCGGCTGTTTGTGCGCTATACAAATGCAATAAATAAATAAATAAATAGGTGGAGGGGAAGAGGTAGGTATCCAGAGCTCTCCTGTGCTTGGGCCCATGATCCCTGCATGTACAAACTCCACTATATTCCCAATGGCTGGATCCGTTTCATGCCCTTTTGCCCGACAGGAATTCCTTCCAAGTGATTTACTTCGAAGCAATTCCAGTCCAAAAAATAATCTCTTTTTTGTATTTGGGGGGTGTCGCCCTCAAACGCCCCTTTCCCTATACTAATGCCGCTACCCCAAGCCCCCAACCCTTTTTACCCCTTACCCCATGCCTATATAATTCAATGAGTTTTGCAGCTCAATTCCTTAGTAGTAAATGAGTCGGCAAAGGATGCGATACCGCTGGATCGCCTTTATGCCACTTTTGGATGGCTACTCAGGATACCACGAGCAGGGGTGCTTTAGTGCATAAAAAACATGACGCCTGCCTCCATTGCAAAGGTAGCGGGACCAAAAAATCCTCACACAGGCCCTGATGGCACTTCTCTGAGTCTGCCGATTCTGGGTCCTGAATGCCCTTTGTTTTTGCACAAAGCTTGGATCCTCTGAGCAGCTGGCCAGATGCCTAATACCAGTTTGTCTCTGCTTGCCTCTCAGGCTGACCTTACATCATCTAGGCTTTGCCATCAATCATCAACTTGACTGCACAGAAGAATTAGTAGCAAGTCTTCCAACCTTTTCCAGACTCTTCCCATTCCCGATTGCACAACTCTTATGCAACCTCTCTGTACTTTCCTGTAAAGCTCTCTGAGGCTGCTGTCGGAAGTATGTAGCGCTTTACAAAACCCCCCAAAAATAGTCCAAAGTACTTTTTCAGGTATTAAGGCCCTGATTCATGGAATTATTTGCGTGTAAAACAGGGATTTGCATGCCATTCTGCCCGCAAATCCCCATTCGTCAAAGAGGGATTTGCGGGCAGAATGGCATGCAAATACCGGTTTTACACGCAAATAATTCCATGAATCAGGGCATGAGTGCCAATGCTAAATATGCTACTAGCACATGATTATTGACAATTCCGGCCTAACCACCGGCCTTCCTCTGCCCTAATAGCAAACTCAGCATTTCTGCTCCCTTGACTTTTAAAGATTTCTAATGTCATCATGTTGGATCAAGGCTTCAAACTGGGACTATTGTGGACTAGAATTCCCATGAACACTTGTGGTTGACTGTGCTGGCTAAACCTGATTGGAGTTGTAGTCCAAAACCTCTGGGCACACAAAGGTTGCAGACCTCTGTCTTGAAGTGCTGTCTGATAGATCACATGTAGACATACATCATAGAAAGCCCTGGGTTGTGATGATAACTTGTTAGATCTAACACAATGCCAGAAGAAATGGTTATATAGAGGTGCCATGATTGGAAAAAAACATCATTTTAAGGAATTGGAAAAATGCTACTACCTTACACAAAGTTGTTTGGTTTCATGAAATGCATAGTCTGGCTGATGGGGAAACGTTTGTATTCAAAAGACAACACAAGAAAATGCTATTTAATAAGATATGGGGGAGATTTCTTTCAATATACTGAAAATGACAATTGTATATGTTCGGATGTTAATTCTAAGATTGGGGAGTGGGGTGGAAATTGTGTTCAGTGATTTGTAATCTTGTATATAGTTTATTTTTGCATTACATTGATGTTTTTAATGTATTGTTGTATTGTTAAAATTGAAAATAAAATTTCAAAAAAAAAAAGAAAGCCCTCAGTAAGACCAGTGTTCTTCCCGTGATGGGATGACTGAGTCTTGCACCTGCACACGCAAACCTGCATGTGTATGGACAAAATCTAGTGGGGGAACTATCCCGCCCTAGGGAACTCCACCCCCCTTTGTGGGGGAGGGTTAGTCAGAGTGTTGTGTGCAGGACTGAGGGGTAGAGCTTGGTTTTGAATAATGTGACTGTCCTGAATGTCAGATACTGGCTGCTTTGCATTAAAATAAAGTGCATTTTGGGAACATAAGAAGGAGAGAGAGAGAGAGATAGAGAGAGAGAGAGAGAGAGAGAGAGACAGAGAGACAGAGAGAGAACACACCTACAAGCTGTGTGTCCCTCCTCATGTGCCATTTCTCCCTATCTATACTCTAATGCAGTAGATGCAACTGGGGCAGATTCTCAAAATTTTTTGTGCAGAAGTAATGACATCTGCTAGTGCATCTCATCACTTGCACCCAAAAAAAGTGTGCTCAAATCCACAAATGGTATCAGAATGTGAGCATTTTATAAGCAGGCATGTTATGGTCCATCTTCGCTTTTGTGGATTTTTGGTGCACTTGCACAAATCAGGGGCATTTTTGAGCATTTTCTTATAGTGTATCCTGAATTCCTAATGGAATGCACTTTAAAACGCACAGAAAACGAATACATCCTTCTGCACCCGTTTTGCATAGACTGGGGGGAAGGGGAAGGACTCATTGCATGACAGAGTTTTTTTATGACCCTGTCATCATTAAAGTGAGGTAAACTGCTGCAGTCTCAATTGGATTTCTATCCCTCAATTAGTGATAGAAATGCTTTTTTTGCCGATACTTCACAGTTACAGAACCCTTAAGTGCCAGTCACAGTGATATACACTTCAATCACCCTTTGTGGGTCCTGGGAGCCTGTAATACATTTATATTGGAGAGGGTGGCCAGTGCCTCATTTGCGCTGCAGTAAAGCTCCCTGGAAACAAGAAGGCCACCTTTGAGAATGAGGCAACCTGCTTAGCTCAAAAAATAGGGCATCTAAAGAGAGCGCATCCAATGTGCTTCTGTTTAGAGTCCCCATTTTTTGAGAATGGGCCTCCCTGTCTTTACATACACCCCCAGGCGTTTCCGGCATCTTATGCCAGAAGTGGTGCATCAATTAGCGTATCACTCGCATGCCCCACTTCTAGCATGTTTTGAGCGCCCTCCTCACAAGGCACAGTGTCAGAGATCAGAATCTGCTGTTTCAAAGGCATGAGCAAGTGGCACATGCCTGTAGAAAGCGCCATGAATAGCACCGGGGTCTAAACAGTTAACATTTAAATGGAACAAACTTTAAAACGAAATCCCTTTTATCGGTTTGCATACAGCTTTGATGGAAAGTAACGAATCCCACCGAGTTTACAGAGAAACTTCGGTCAAGACGTGACCTGCTGAGAATAACAAACCTGCCAGCGCGTGCCAGGTTAAACGATACAAGTGGCTTTGAGTTCCAGTGTTAGTTTCATGAGGAGAAGCGTCTTGTTTTTTCCATGAAAAAAATGCGTATGATGGGTGTGTGCAAAAGAAGAAATAAAAAATCAAAATAATGTTTTAATTTAAAGACACTCATTATGGGGAGTGTAGTAAAAAGACTCATTATGGGTAGTGTAGTAAAGAGACTCATTATGGGGAGTGTAGTAAACAGACTCATTATGGGTAGTGTAGTAAAGAGACTCATTATGGGGAGTGTAGTAAAGAGACTCATTATGGGTAGTGTAGTAAAGAGACTCATTATGGGTAGTGTAGTAATGTTAAAAGCATATGATTTTTTTTTTTAAACCTAACTGATTTGGGAGCACATTGCATATTTCTGGAAAGGTGCACGTACAAACAACTGCACATGTTAAATATGGGTTATTCACCCCATGCCGTAAATATATTAATTAGGTGATATTTTAAATATAGGCAGTTAAAATGCCATGGGCCTCATTCCGAATAAGGCCCAATTCAGCTGTAAATCTGGCGAATCATCCCGTAGCAAACCGGTTATTGAGGAGAAGCATCACCAGCTCCGGAAGCACCTCAAGACCTTCCTCTTTGCTTCTGATTTCTCTCCTCCTTTCCCCTGCTGATCTCCTGGCTGAACCTGAAACTGCACTGGTTACCTGGCTAGCTTCTGTTCTCTGTCCCAGGTCCCCTCCACACCAGTCGCACACCTGCACTGCCCCCCTGACAACTCTTGCACTCGGGGACTGTTTCTGTATCCCTACAGCCCCATACCAGCACTTGACACCTCATGTCTGCACTTACCCTTGCACTTGCCACCAGCTGGCCACACTTTTTATTTATTGTCTTATTTATTTTACTGTTTATCCCATGCACTGCCCCTCCTGCTTCCCCCCCGCACTTCCTCCCCCCACCTCCCCTGCACTTGCAGTGCATGTCTGCACTTACCCTTGCACTTGCCACCAGCTGGCCACACTTTTTATTTATTGTCTTATTTATTTTACTGTTTATCCCATGCACTGCCCCCTCCTGCTTCCCCCCCCCGCACTTCCTCCCCCCACCTCCCCTGCACTTGCAGTGCATGTCTGCACTTACCCTTGCACTTGCCACCAGCTGGCCACACTTTTTATTTATTGTCTTATTTATTTTACTGTTTATCCCATGCACTGCCCCCTCCTGCTTCCCCCCCCCCGCACTTCCTCCCCCCACCTCCCCTGCACTTGCAGTGCATGTCTGCACTTACCCTTGCACTTGCCACCAGCTGGCCACACTTTTTATTTATTGTCTTATTTATTTTACTGTTTATCCCATGCACTGCCCCCTCCTGCTCCCCCCCCGCACTTCCTCCCCCCACCTCCCCTGCACTTGCAGTGCATGTCTGCACTTACCCTTGCACTTGCCACCAGCTGGCCACACTTTTTATTTATTGTCTTATTTATTTTACTGTTTATCCCATGCACTGCTCCCTCCTCCCCCCCCCACGCACTTCCTCCCCCCACCTCCCCTGCACTTGCGCGATCTCAATGTCACCTGGCCTAGTAAGATTGTTTTCTCTGTCTTCCCTCTGTTTCCCCCTCCCTGGCATCGTCGTTTCTTGAAACACTTGTGTATAGGCGCTTTATAAATGACATATCATATCATATCATTACTGCCAGTGGGTCCTGTGGACTTAGCACTTGATTGCAAATGCTGGGATGGCAGTGCAAATCCCCATTTTTGGAGTCAATCGGACTCCATGGGGATTTTCCCAAAATTCTAAGGATTTTTGGAGCATTAATCCACCACGCCAAGGCCGAATTCATAATTCCGTGCTGCGGTAGAAGTGGCAGCAATTGCATTAACTGCAAAAAAGTAGCAGAACTTAATCACCGCCACTCTTTTACCGCACCACCGAACTTGGAATGAGACCCCATGTTTTTAACGTTAACACCGCTCACAAAATGTGGTTCTAAATCTCGATCCTCGACCGACTGAATAATAAAATCCAATCGAATGGCCAAACGTATGCAGACAACCTCATTGAACTTCATTGCATGTCAGTGTTTCCCATGCATGTTAATTGCATGTATTCTAAAAACTGGAATGCGTTTTATGAGTGGGCCGGAGCACCAGCCCAGCCCTAGAGTTAATAAAGCACGGATGCCGTGGTTTACAGAACACAGTTGTGTAATATTTCAGTTCTGGGGAAGGTCCTTTGGCCGCCGAGAGCAGGCGTTCGGCGTCTTTCTCGACACCCTCCTTTGTATGGGGAAGGCCCTCGGCTGCTTGACTCATCGTAATCAGAAGGACTGGAGACAGCTGGCTCAGCGAAATGAAAGCTGCTCACCCCGCCCCTTAACCAGAGTGGTTGTGCGCCATCGTGTTGCTAAAACACTCAGGGGCACCTAAAATCTGTCAACCCTCCCCTTAATGGGACAGGCTCGGACTGGGCAATAGGGCAATGGTCGAAGTGCGGGCCCAGTGTTGGCCAGTTGTTTTGGTTACAAGTGGGGGCTAGTTTGAGGAATTACTTCACCGTGCAACTAGTCGTTTTCCCCACTGTTACTGGACACAAATGCACAATTAGCAACACATTTTACCCCAAAACTCCCCCTGGGGTACTACTCCAACAGAAGTCACAAAAGAACGAATTGCCATTTACGATTGAGAGTCACTTTTTCATTTGTGCCCGGGCCAATTCTATTCCCAATCCGACCCTGAACATGGACAGGGACGCAAACGACAACCTTGTTGACACCCCCTGGGCGCCACAGCAATACATTAATTAATAAATACAATTTGTAATCACATATTAGAGCCTCCTTATAAGTTAGATGCAATGGTAAAATAGGCAGCTTTTCTAAATAGTGATTGTTTGATCATGCCTCTTTGTTATGGGTTCAGAACAGTTCTGGAAATGGGAAAATGTATTCGGGGCAACCTCTCATCCATGGAGGGGGTTGGGCCATGCGGGAGATTCGGTGGGGCTGAGGGACATGGTCCCAGGCCTGGTCACACAATAGAGTGGCTTTTCGTAGAACCCAATCCTGGCGATTTGCATAAGAGCAAAGAGCATTATGGGAACATAAGTATGTCCAGAATTTTAAATTTGAAACATGTCTCATTGTGATTCAGAAGGAAACCCTTTCAAGAGAATAATGGAAGTTGGGGTCTGCAGTTGTTTTAATTGGTCACATTACTTGCCCCAAGAAAAAAATAATATCTACATTGCAGGACATATACACCAGTCTGGACAGCTGCAACACATATGTGAGGCTTTGGTTGTTTCTGTATTCAGTTACCTATGCCTGCTTACTGAAAGTGTTTGTTGAAACGTGGGTGCTTGTGCATGTGATAACTCTGCTTCAGGACAGAACACACTGAGAATATCCTGTTCTGAATAGTCACACAAACAACCCATGTTTCATGGAGCAGACTACTTACAGAAGACTCAGCAGTGCTGCAGAGTCTTCGGAAGCCTGCTAGTTAAAGCGTGAGTGTTTTGCCAGAGCGCCACTCCGGCAAGACATCTTTTGCAGGATCCCCACTCCGTCGTGTTCCGGCCCATTTCCTGAGCTGGTTCAGAACACCTCCAAGAAAAGAGGCGGAAAAGTTCTAGGCGGAATTTCTGCAGGTGGCCATTCCGCCTATCCCAGATCAGCGAATACATTTTGTTAGTGCATGCAGTAGCAGCAATTAAACTTGGCGGCATTAGCAAGGTTAATATGAGCAAACTTGGAATGAGGCGCTTAGCGATGGATATACATTTTATTTCAATTATTTGATCTATTGCGGATCTAGCCCAAAGGAACAGAGAAGCGCTGCTGTACCAGGAGCATTAGACATAGTGCCTAGAAGAGTCTGTGGGGTTCACAGAAGAGCATATTAGGGAAACTACGATCTAATGAGGGGGTGGGGACAGAAGCATGACATTTGGGCAGTACTAGGTTGCACACCATGCAGCTGGTTTGTATATTCTAAAACATTAGAACACTGCAAAGTGCAGGAAAATAAGCCCATTTACCCAGAATCACACAATTCTATTGCTTAAATGACAAACGACAAAGTAAGAATAAAGTCCCAGGTTTTCAATTACCAAAGTCAAAAAACCCTTTACACTGAACAGCGTCTCCACCATTGAAAGCAAAATGTGTCCCCTTTATGTTGGCAGCGGCGCTTGTTCTCTTCTCGCTCATTTCCTGTGACCAGATAGCATTATTTTTCACTGATAAAACGACTCCAATATTGCAATTCACTTCCAGCTGAGAGCATCCAGATCCAGCCAATCAGGTGGCCAGGAATGCGGGTGGAATCTATGAGTGCCTGTCTGAACCTGTGCGCCTCCCCATGGGGCGTGAAAGTGCTTAATTTGTAAATAAATATGTGCCAGGTCCCAAATATTTTCTAGCACATCTGGCACACACTGGGGCAGGCAAATGCTGGCCCACTGGTGCCGCCATCCATGGCTCTGCCTCAACGTGTCAGCATATTTAGGGTAAAACCTGCAACTTCTACAGGCTATTGCACCCCCCCCCCCCCAAGGCAGATGCGTAATTTATATATAGCAATCGCTGTAAAACAACATAACATATTAGTTCAAGGCAAATATTTGAGTGATTCTTTAAACACATCATCATTGTTAACATTTTGATTGGATTCTATAGGTGGCAATTGGAACATATTGAACATCTATTCACAGAAAAAAAGTACACATGCTTTCCACCTATGGTAAATTAATTGACAAATGCAGGAAAAATAATTCCCAAACTGCTGAACTTGCCTGTCAAACACTAAATATTTGGGCATAGTGTGGCGCTCATGGCAGACACCCCTCTTAGGGAGTGCCCTTTTCCCTGGCTTTGCCCCTGTGGTGGTGCTGCTGGCTGGTGTCTGTCCTCTTATTGTCAACCCACACTGCAGTAGCAGCACTGCACCGTTGTCATGCAGGATGACTTGAGCCCCCAGCATTGTCACCTTCCAACTCTTTGTTATCCATGAAAACCAGCACTGTCCTGCCCACCTGGGTCATTATGTTCAGGAATAACAATGAACTGGCCCAGAATGAAAGACTGTACCCAGTGCACACTGCTGTTCCTTATTTTGTGACAACTAGTGAATGAGAATTAAAATAATAAAGTTTCCAAATCACAAGATCATAATGAGAGTGAGTTTGCGAAAAAAAGGGCAAGGGGCTCAAAAATAAGTGCCGAGGCTGAGCCCTGGCAAACAACTCACAAATTAAGCACTGGTGCAGCCTATCTTCGTTTCAGCCCTCAGCGCCCCGGCTCCCTTCCTTCTTAGCCACCTCCCCTCTCCTTCCACATCACCCTCTCTGAGAATTAACCCCCCCATTCAATCTAAAGTGTGAAAGGTCCTCCCACTTCCATAACCTCCCTACTGCTCAGGCTTCAGGGTACTTCCAGAGGGACTTAGTCCCTTTTCTATTGCTAATGCTCCCATCTTGTTTTTGTTTTTTTTCTGAGGGAAAGTGGGCATGTGCAAGTCGCAGCCCCATTTCCTCTTTAAATAAAACTATTGGCACCCAGAGGCAGCCCCGGGATGCTAGTACCGAGAGCTACTCCTGCATGAGTTTGTCAGGGCAGTCATTGGCCCTAAGCCCTCATGAGTTCATTTCTGTGCTCAGGCCTACCAGGCGCATGCTGATACCTGCCCGGCCCGACTCACATAGTGTTAATAATCTCTACATTATTACTTATTTACTGTTAATCCTTTTTAATTTCATTATGCATCATGCCTTCATTTTTAGAAATAAACTGAAAAGTGCACGGCTCCGCTGGCCCCTTTTCAAGGCTCTGTGGTCAGATCAAAAAAATAACAACAAGCCCACATCTTTAGTGATGGGCATACTCAAAGAGCACACTTCTGTTCACCTTTGGAAAGGCTGAGCTGTCGATAGAGGCAGTGACATGTCATACGGGCTGGGCTCAGCCTACATCCTTCTGAGGGAGGTAAAATGAGACAACTGATGTGGGCGATTATTTGATGGGAATGTTTATTCATACAGCACACACTCTAGTATGGCTGCCACTGATAATATGAGCAATGTTGTTTTGGATATTATTAAATGGGGAGATAAAAAAATGCAGGTACCACTGAAGTTCAATAGAGGTTTGGCAGAGTCCCTTGCATATCAGCGGTGACTAACTCAGCCTTTTATCTCTCGCATGTCCGTGCAATGGATTCCAGTCCCAGCTTCTCCAATTGTTCGTGATGTGTGCTTGTGAAAAAGACACCTCAATTCACTTATTTTCCAAACTATGGATTGCCCCAAAGCAGAGCAAACTGAATCAATGGCTTCTGGGTTCATCCTGGCTGGAGATATGCTCAGGTGGGCATTAAAACGAGTCCCTTTCCTTCTGACAGTTTGGTTTCCACCATTATTGTGCATATCACACACAGGCACTGCTTTCCCTTGTCTGATTGTAAATATGTCCCCATATCAAGATGAATTACGTCATTGCGGCACACACAGATCTAATGGTGCAGATTCTGAAAAATGAACACTAATGAAAACAGCACAGAGAATGTGCTTTGCTAATTTGGGCTCATTGTTGAAATGTCCATGTCGTCTTATTCTCAGAAATGCGCGGTCCAACCTGTTTCATACATGCTCCTGACACTGACACGTTATGGGCCCGATTCATGGAATTATTTGCATGGAGAAAAGGGTACTTGGGAGACAAACTGCTCGCAAATCTGCATCCATCGATTCATGGAATTGAATGCACAGTACTCTTCCTGGATTTGCGGGGAGTTCGCGCAGGCTTGGCACGTGTCTGCGAGCCATCGAGGGCCTTGTGCGAGACTCCAGGCAGAGCGTGGGCGTAGCTTGCACAGAGGGCTGGGAAGAGGGTGGAATACCAGAAATGGGGGAGAACATGAGAAAAAGTGGGTGTTCTGAGGGACGGCCTGCAGGCAACCCCTCACACACACCCACAATTGCGTGGCACGAGACATATTCATGGGTTCGATCACGCAACCTCTCAGCCGGGAAATGTCCACGCAAGTCCTTCATACTATTCTCCATCCCAAGGCAGCTGTAAGTACACTTTGCATAGGAATGCCATCGCTGAGGTGGGTTTGCATGTCAGATTTCCGGGTGCGTGTACGTAACTGGGGTTCTTATCCAATTTAGGTGTGCGCATGCGCAGTGTAGCAGGGTGCAGGGACAGTTTACGGGGGTTCACATGTAGATTTTTCGAGATTTCAACCGAGTTACGATTTTTCATACACATGGGGGCCCTGCGCAGGGTATCTGATATGCAGGCCTGTTTGTGGGGGAGTCCAGGCACTATTTGAAAGGTGTGTTTATTCGTGCTCGGGGGAGAATGCAAAGTAGCTGTCCTAGCTGTTTTTCCTTTGCAGGGGGACGCGCCAATGGCGTTCTGGGTGCGACTTGCGAATACGGTTACTTTGCGCAGTAAATTTCATGAATATGCAGGGCATGCATTTTTTTTATCTGTGCGCAGGCTCGTGCAGTGTCCTTCTTGGTGCATGGCCCATGCAGGATTTCTGCGCACATTTCCAAGAATCAGCCCCATACATGACAGGCTCCTAGCAACCACATGGTTGCTGGGAGCGCATCTCACAGATATGGGCCCATGAACGGCCAGTCTCTGTGAAAAGCTCCTAAAAAATTATTTTCATGTCTGTTTGTGGGATGGAAAAGCAAGCATGACAGCCACGGATTAATGCGCTGTCCAACCCGTTTCATACATGCTCCAGACACTGACACATTTTGACGGGCACCAAGCAACCACATGGTTGCTGGGAGCGAATCTCACAGAGATGGGACCATAAACAGCCAGTCTCTGTGAAATGCTACTAAAAAAATCATTTTCATGCCTGTTTCTGGGATGGAAATGCAAGCATGACAGCCGCAGATTGAACTGTGACTGCCACACTTAACTGGTGCAGGGGATGCCCCTCATTTAAAAGCGCATCCTGTTTGTTAATTCGGAAGGCACTTTTAAATGTTCTAGAAATGCCCCCTTATTTTCAGAGACGCACAAGTGTGAAAAAGGGCATCTGAATGAGTGCAGCTAAGATTGTGAAATTGGGCTGCTCCTTTTTTGGCATAGGTGACGATATGCGCTAGTGCATCTCATCACTTGTGGCAAAAAAAGTTTGGAGAATTTTGGACCAATGTATTCATATTTTTGCAGCATGTCCAGACACCACTGATTTACTAATTTCTCCTGCCTTCTAAATGACTATTGCCAATATGCAGTAGCACCTGGAGCATTCCAAGTGCTGAATGGAATTACCAGTAAACATTCCCAGGCCCAAATAACCAGACAGACTCAAAGGATATGGCAAAATGCTACTTTATTATTAGCTCAATAAAGTAGGGAAACCTGTTGAATAAACAGATTGCAGTTCACACACTCTCGAATACATTCTGTTTACACAAAAGCTTTTATACTTCGATGTACGTCAGGCCCCGCTCTAGTAGGGGGACAGGGCGCCAGGCCCACCCAGGCTCCCTCTGCCCCCCCTAGAAAGTGCACCCGTCCATGCCAGTGGGACCTGAGGGAATATGGGTGTGGGGGCGGATTGCACTCTACACATGCAGTAGCAACCTCAGAGATATTCTGAGAGGCTGAACTGCAGGAGGTCGGCCAGGATTTTTCCCCATGCCCTGGACAATGATGTATGCCCCCCAGCCATGAAATGACCAGGGAGATGGGGGGCCATTCACATCTATAAGTGAGGTAGCATACTTATTCAAGCTGGCTGCCTACAACTATTTTCGCAAACCTAAAATTACAGTTTTGCTTTCTGTAATGTAAAGCATGTTTATCTTTTGTGGGAACATAGCGTTTTTTCACATCATGCTTAATAAAATGGTTAACTATATCAAGCAATAAATGACAGATGATGTTGTTTGAACACAGATATCTGCAGAAAGTGCATCATCTGACTGGAGGACCTTACAAATTACATTCAAAGTATTTATTCTGCTGCATTAACTACTTGAGTATAAGTAAAAAGATAAGGTTGATAGTAACACAAATGTAATTCTGGAGTGTAGTAAAATAAAAAGTGGTAGATGCAAGGCTTTGAATTAAACATTACCACTACCGTTGCTCTGCGCAACATTCCATAATTCTGTAGTATGTCTGTGCCATTACAGAAGGGGGCAAGCCATTAGCAAATGACTCTTGTTGCTGCCACCAAAAGGTGCAGTCCAATCTCAATTAGTAGGCCATGACCCCTTTGCACTGGAACACAGCAACCACATGCATTTTTTAGGCCTTGTGGTCTAGCAGTTTGGGAAGGGCTTCTCGCATTGGTGACTGGACCAAGGCTGATTTGCAAACAATGGGAAAGAAGACTGGCCAGTGCAATGCCAGTGGTTATCATTGATTCAGACTTTTTCCTATTAGGTTCAAGACAGAACTCATGGAGCGGAACACAAACAGGATGGAGATAAAATGTAAGGAGAAACCCACCTCCTATGGGTGTATTTGGTAATTTACCTACCCAACGACTGGCCATGGCTATGTTAGACCCCATGGCATTACCACCAACTACCTGCCTCTCGCCACCAAAACGTAACCTTTCTGGAACTCTTTGAGCAAGCTCTATCACAAAGTAACACCAAACATGTTGCTATTTACAGCCTGCCAGTGTTATATCTAAGCATTCTTTTAGTGTTTAATTGCTTAATTGCCACTGTAAATTAGCTCCTTGTATGATAAAAAAAACTCAATGTGTGCCTTCAGCCAGTTGATTTTATAAGCAATATCATTGTCAATGCCTCTGTCTGAAGTACTGTTTTGAACAAGCAATCGCAAAGCCAACAGTTTTTGCTTGTGTATAGGTATTAGACATTTGCCAGGCAATGCCATCATATGCCCATGTTCTCACACCATTTTCCAGCTCTTTGCCAACTTATGGCCAGGTGGTACCCTTATGGCAGTGCCTGGCAAATGCATATCCTTGCCTGATCAAAAGCACAAGCTATTTGCTTTGTCAATGCATGTTGGTTTCATTTTGTCTCCCGAAGTGAACATGTGTATGCCCAGATGTGAGTGCCTTGCTTGCTACACCTAGGTAATCAAGCTGCACCTCACTGAGTTGGTCCAACAAGGTCCTACCTGAAAATGATAAGGTTCGGATAGCAAGTATGGACCAGTTTCAGATCTTCTCATGCATACTTAACAGTGGGGCTCTGACCGAAATAGAATGTATCTTTTTCTGTGTGGAAGCCTAGGCTAGTCTGCCAGAATATTTCATGATTCAAATTAGGTACCGACCTGAGAAGCTCATCCTGTTTGAGTAACTTAACAGAGTTTGCATTCCAACAGAATACATCATGTACATTGTGGGTCTTGTTTGGAAAGTATAATGTAAATCCTGGGTGCTAGGTGTTTAGGCTATGCCGGAATACCTTGAAGAGCACCTATAAAATAACATGAGAGAAGAACATTTCTAATAATGTTGCATGCAAAGTATAAAAGGTGTACATCTTTTAAAACTAAAAAGCAGTATTTAAATATTTCCTAAAGAGTGAAATCAGAGGTGGATTTAACATTTGGTCCTGGGACAAATCCTGATGCCCCCCCTGCTCTGCCTCTCTCCCCAAATACAAACAGCGAGGGCAGCAGAGGCCCTCACACTGAGGTCGTATCTTTTTAACGTGTCTCAGAGGCAACTTATTTACACCAGGAAGTGATTAACAGAAAGTAATTAGAGATGAGAAAAGGAAACAGGTAGTTACCATTGCTGTGGCACTTTTTGCTTTAAATTATATAGAGTTTTAACAAGCTATTTAAGTGTGATTGTTGGGTGATTTGGATGCAGAACAAGTGGTGTGAAACAATGATCTTTTCATGCATTTCATTTCACTGTGTGTCTGTATGAGAATTTTTGTAAACTATCATTAATGTCTATGCTGGAGCCTATATGCTTCCATTCAGGATGGGTAAAAGAAAGCTACAATCATAGGGGGTAATTTTCCAAGCGAATCGGAGTGCAAGAAGTGGTGATAAATGAATTTATCTCCACTTTTTATGACCTGCAGGATTTTGTATGATTTGGCATGTGAGGTTGGAGACCAGAGGTCCCCCTGCCAAATCATATTGGTGTTCCACTAGCATTTATTTTTATGTTGCAGAAAACCAATGGATTCCTCTGACCTCTGTCTGACATTTACACCTGGTTAAAGCAGGCAGATTCCAAAGGAATCCATTGTGGTTGGCTCCCACAATCATTCATCGTGGAAGTGATTTACACTTTCCAAGACACGTAGCGGAAATGTAAAGAGCAAAGGAGATTTTCACCTGTGTTTTATTTACACTTTACTCTTCCAGTACTTGGTTGAAACAATTACAATTAATGAATTGCTCCTTTTGCAAAAAAGTGGGAACAGGAGCGGTCCCCCTTCCTGTGAAATTTAGGAATCAAAACAAAATTCCCCTCTTACTCTTTTCATCAACACATTTGTTGAATGATGAATACATTGTCAGGTTGCTTTATCATTTGACTTGTGCATTTTTAAAGTAATCTGTATAAAATTAAGTATTATTCTAGATAGTCAAAACCAAACTTCAACACATATTTCTACCAAGTTGAGCATGCAAGATATATAGTCAAGTATCTAAATTTCAGGTCATGCTCACATTCTGGCTTTACCACTCAACCAAATTGTGTGATCCTGTACAAATCACTTAATTTCACTATGTCGTACCTAGTAAAATTAGGTGCCACTAGAAGTGATTCATTTTGCATTATAAGCTATTCCAAATACCCCACTCGTGGTTTAACAGATGGGCAGCAAAGCATTGGAACCCGCCAAGAACACACACTCCTTGCCACACACCACCAGGAGTGATACCAGGAGGCCGGAAAACCCTCAACCTGCATAGTCTGCCTTCTCATGCAGCTCTCCCAGCCCTAGCATTCTCTCCTACATGCTAGCACTCCCTCACACCCTCGACTCAATTAAAATGTGCTGCAAAAATGCAACGTAAGTTTCTAAGAAACACAATCTCCAATTCCTTACTTCAATATTCTGGGGGGGGGTTCTATCTTTCACATAAGATCGAGGGACCACAAGCACCGCCTCTGGGGGCCTCTTAGGTGTATCCACAGTGTTCAGGATGGCATTGGTGGCCAAACACCATCATCTGAGATGGTACGAAGACTGGGGGCCTCACTGCTCACCCCGCTCAGAGGAGGTGGAGGATGCATCACCCTCGATGTTCCCCAGCCAGGCTAAGAAAGACATGCTGGGGGCTGGTCGGAGTAGGTGGGAGTGGAGGTAAATGGGAATGGTGATTAGGGGAGCTGAAGAAAGGTGACTGGTGGTGAAAGGTGGAGGAGGATAGGACATAATAGGAAGGGAAGAGCGGATGGGAAGGGGAGATAGGTAGATTGATTCTGCAACACTATTTTCCTTGCTTCTCCTTTTGCTATGTAGTGTTCTTTTATAGAGGGGTGCAAATGTATTTTTCCAGATGTGGGAAGACGTTTTTGCAGAATCACAGATCAGTGAAGTCTGGATCGACGCAAGCACTTTCTTTAGGGTGCTCATAGACCCAAACCCAATGGAATTTGGGCCCCCCTTATTACAAACCTTGGCCACCCAGATGAATAGTCCTGGAGCCGGGCCCGACATCGGCTAGGACATCATCCTACATGGCAAACAGTAAAAACCTATTGAAAGGAGGGATTGGTTAGGGGAACATATATACCTGTATTTCGTGTTGTGTGTTAATAACATCACTGACTGCCCCTTATCTGGTAGGCATGCCTTGAACTACCGTTTAACTACGTATAATAAAGATACTAGCAGAATAACAGCAGCGGATGAGCTTCTTCAACAACGTATAGTTCATAGCTCCATAGACCCTCATGATTTGTTGACATTCTCTCCCAACCTTGGACATTCGGCTAGTTAGCAGCATGTTAGCAAAACGAAGCCCAGGTGTGGGGAACAACGTCAGACAACTGCCCACTTGGCCAACTCACCCACCATCTCTCATCAAGTTAGACCCTAAGGCAATGCTTCTTCTTTGTGGTTGACCTTGCTGACTGTTTTCTTCCTCTGAACTTTAAAGGGAGTGAAGGCACATTGTTAACTTCGTCTAGAGCATAATGAATAGTCCTTGTTTTCTGGTCTTGCACCGTGTGTGAGGAGATCACAATTTTGTCCATCCTGACCTTCTATTTATTGCTATTTAGTTCAATTATATTGGATGCTATAACTCCTCTTGGCCTCTGGACACTTGGTTGCTCCGTCTTGCATATGCTTTCTGCATCTTTGATTGTTCAATACTTGCCACTTGCAAATGTTCACTCCTTTGCTTAATCTAAGAAAAATATGTCGCTCATATGTAACTTATCCTCTTCGACTCCTTTCGTGCCTTGCAGTTGCTTCTTGCTGTGGAATCCTTGATCCCAATCCAAACAAATACCCTTTGTTCTTTGCACAAAGCTGTTTTCCAGCGCTTGTCAGCTCACACCCATGGTCGCTCTCCCTCAGGCTTCTCACTTACTCTTTATAAATAAAATATATCCATTTATACAGAGTCAACCCCCATTTTCTCATCATGGCTGCTTTACTTGTGTTACATTTTCTACAACATCAAGCTTCTGTATGTCTCATCTACCTTGTGTTTCTGCATGTATGCATTTACTAATCCTTTTCTCAGTTATCTTCTCAGTGTGTATGATTTCTTCATATTCGCATACTGTTCACTCTGTTACTGCAGTTACATCTTCTTTCTTAAAGTATTCACTTATTGTTTCAGTGTGTCCTTGTGTCTTCTCTTTATGACATCACTTTTCACTTGTCAGATTTCACTTATAGCTCTTCTACATTCGATGTTGTCTTCAGGCATCCTTCTACCACCGCCTGAGCACATAACATCTTTCATATCTTCAATGCGGTATTGGGACGATACCTGGTGTCATGCACAGTGTTTTCCTGTTATTCTTCCAATATAACGGAGGTGAGGGGCGGGCACTAGAGATGACCTGTACACCTGCCTCTATACACCAGCTTAATAGCATATATGCTCAGCATCTATGAGTCCAGAGGGTTCCATATTATTTTACTAACTGAACTCCAGCAAATCATTCAATAACACTTTTTTATTGTGAATGTTCTTGTGCAGTGGAGTAGTAAATAAATAAATCTTCCTGAATATCACTTACAAGAAATATAAACACTATTAATATCTTAATAGGAGCCGCCTGAAGAACGAGTAGGAGGTGAAGATGGGAGCGGGGCAGCAAAGCAACCAGGGTCTGGTGTTCACGGGCGGCCAAAGAGAAGAGATGAGCAAGGGAACTCAGTCCCTCCTTCTTCCCTGGTCATGCTAAATGCACAGTTAAGTACAGAACTGGAAAGTGTATCTATTGAGGAAGGAGGGTACACCTCACCGACACAAGAACCATAGACCACACCATGCACTCCACATGCCAGGGTGGCAGCATCCACTCCAGAGCACTGATTCTAAATCCCACACTCATACGTGACGTCCACAAACCAAAGAAAGGCAGGCCTGTGGGGGGAACCCAACACGCTGCCATGAAGGGGAGTGTGAGTGTGTGGTTGGCCACTGTTTCGTGTGCTCTAAATGCACTAAACATATTGTGTGCAGTGCTAGCAAGATCCTAAAGGTCAGAGATGTGTTGACTTCATTTCACACACTGCACTTGTGCATTTAACTTGCCAGGATTTCTCATGTACTGGAGTTATTCAAGTGGACATGCATATATTAGCACCTGTGCCCAGTGCTGAATTAGGAACCCCTGGGGTCCTGGAGGCGCACATCCTTTGAGGATCTCTTTCCTCGTAGTTTTCAATGTTTAAATATTACAGCAGTTTTTCTGATTCTTGTATTGCATTATATAGGCATTTCTGTTAACTTTTGCATATACTCAACAGTTAGCCCTCTGCTGTATTTTATCAGTCAAAAGAAACCTTCGTATATTTTCTAAAGAATATTTTAGCTGCTGACACTTTTTTCGTCTTTATTGCAACACATTGTAACAATGTCTAATATCGTGTTGTTTACAGTGTGCAAGGTGCTCCTTCATTGTGCTATTGGATCTTTGCTGGTGGACCTGCTGCTGCTGCTGAAGCTTCTAACGCCCCCTGCGGGTGAAACTCTGCCTCTCCTCCGAAGGGGATCCTGCGTCATTCCGACCATCTTCTTCTTGATCTGGCGCGAGCACCTGCCTTCTCCGGCCTGGTCTGTCATACTCCCCGGATCTGAGGTGGACTCTTCTGAGGCCTGATGCAACCCTATTGGCATTGGTGCTGCTGTGTAAAAGAACCTGCTCCTTCGTGGGTGCTTGGGGGGGTCTCCTCTCAGCACGTCGCTTTCCCGCAGAGCTCCATTCTGTGGATCCAGCTTCCTGTGATACCGCACCTCACTCCCCTCCTGGAGCGTTGCTACTTGTTTGCCATCGACCAGGCTGTGTTCTTCCTATGTGTGTCACATTCCCCTAAGACTGTTTCCTTCCTCTTTTTGGGCACACAGGGAGTTGGCCAAATGGGCTCATGACGGTATGGGAGACACCGGCTGTAGCTCACTTTACCACAAAATGTTGACTACGATAAAGGGACCCACCCCGTTTGTTGAACATCCTTGCTCGGACCTCTGCATCTGTTCCTCCTTGTTAGAATCTTTTGCATCACTCCATAGCCCTTTGACCTCATAAAAGCATCAAGTTACCTGTTTTTAAGCGTCACTAATATGATTCCATGATGTTGTTATTGTGCCCTACGCTTCATAGAGCACTCAAAGGGGGCCATCCATCATTGCTGGTTTTGTTTTCTTCCTCAATTCAACTCCACGGGATTTGCTTGCAGATCCTACAACATGTACCAGCACTGCAACCAAAACTAAATCTGGACACGTATCTCATCACTATACTCGCGACTCCTGGCCATCATCAACCTATTCCAGAGGCCTGCATCACATACCCGGGTTTGTTTGTTTGTTTGTAAGCTTGCTATTAAACACTTCGCTCGTCACCAACTCTATACCTGAATTCAAATTTAAACTAGTCACCACAACAGAGGTTGAAAAAATCATTAACTCCCTGAAACCATCACGGTGTCAAGGCGACATCTGCCCAGCCCAAATCATAAAAGATGGTAGCAGAGACCTTACCCCCTTCATCACTAGACTCATAAACGCCTCCTTCAAATCCTGCCAGGTTCCTACTAACTTAAAAGATGCCTGGGTTCTCCCCTTACTTAAAAAAGCATCCCTTGACCCTACTATCCCCACCAACTACAGGCTATAACGACAGTCCCCTTCCTTCTCAAAGTCATTGACAAGGCGGCATATCTTCAGATCCAATCCTACTTAGAGATTAATAATCTCCTGGGGCTAAAACAATCCAGTTTCAGACCTCTCCATGGAACGGAAACAGCGCTATTAGACCTAAAAATGCAAATTGACCAAATTAAAGACAACAGACAATGCGCATTACTCCTACTACTAGACCTCTCTGCTGCCTTTGATTTGGTAGATCATAGCATACTATGTAAGCACCTTTCATCGGCAGCAAACTTCTCCTCTGAGGCCACCACTTGGATTAAATCCTTCCTCAACAATAGAATGATGAGAGTATTCTCCCCTACAGATGCAGCCAACCCCATCCCCATCACTTGCGGAGTCCCCCAAGAATCCTGTGTCTCCCCCACACTTTATAATGTGTTTACAAAACCCCTCTTTGACATTCTGGACCATTTGGGTGTCATCTACACTAACTATGCAGATGACACCCAGATACTTATCCCATTAACTGGAAACTACGACGTGGACAACGACCGGCTAAATGAAGTCTTACTCGTCATTCAGGCATGGATGGCTACCCACAGCCTGTGCCTGAATGACGACAAGACTTAAATCCTTATACTAGGCACCCCCACTCAACTAAACAAACTGAATCCCAACTACACTGCCTTTAATATAGACGGCAACATGATTACGACAGCTAAGCCAACGCCGCTGCATCAGCGACAGCCTAAGCTTGCAAATTGATCCATGCCTGCAAAAACTACCTCTCTACCAATGATCTTGGCTCAAGCACTAATCTTATCAAACTTGATTATTGCAACGCTCTGTATGCAGGTGCTTACAAAAAAGTTCTAATCAAACTCCAAACCTTACAAAAACAATGCACTAAGAACTGCATTGGGCATCCCAAAAAAGGACCACATCTCAGACACAAGAAGAAATCATAAATGGCTTTCTATCCAGGATAGAATATACTTTAAACTGGTCTCTATCTCCCACAAATGTCTTCATGAAGCCGCCCCTAAATACCTTACAGACAAAATTGTTACCAAAACATCTGCCAGACTCACAAGATCAGCTAACTCCTGCCTTATTGTTGCACCACGTTGCAATCTCAAAAGAGCTGGAGGCACTAGCTTCCCAGTGCAAGCAGCCCAGGCATGGAATGCCCTCCCTCTTAGTCTGCGCACTGACTCCAACGTACAGAGCTTTAGGTCCAACACCAAAAAATGGCTCTTTTCCAAAGACACTGCACTCTAAATGCACCATCCGATTGCCAACAAGTAACTTACCAGGCTGTCCTGTCCCACCCTACCCCTCTGGACCGACTCACGCCTAGCGAGTTATGCATTGTATTGATATGTTTTTTTTCACTTGATCTGCTTATTATTTATAACTGTCAATTCTGTAATAATGACTGCTGATACTGTACCATTGATGTATATGCTTTAAGCTGTCTTGTATAGCGCCCGGATACCTTTGGGTGCGGCACACTCTAGAAAAACAATAAACAAAACGTAAGCTTGGAACCCCGCTGGTGGTCCCTCTGTTGTTGCCAGACTGAAGGTTGCCTCTTATGAAGCTTCCGTGGAATGATGGTAGCACTTATTTTCACCTAGTATAACCGCCAGCTGCCTTCTGACCTTATCTCATTAAAGTCTATGGGCAAACTTTCAGTCTATATAAGTAACCACAAGTCTTTCAATATTTTGTTAAGGTGGTCCCAATCGATAATCAATAATAAGACAAACTCAAGAAAATTGAGTAACTACAAGTGCACGAGAACACCAAGCTTTATTCAAACATGAATGGCCAGGAAAACTCAAACAAGCATTCTCAATCATTATAATACATGGTTAGTCACAAGAAAACACTTGTATTCACTTGTTCTATTGCTTGGTAAGATATAATACTCTTTAGACATTCTTTAAGCAAAGACTACTACTATTGTATATTCTTTAATTGACGGCTCCTCCTAAGTTCGTCCTACTAAAAAGGTTACACTGTATTCTACTACTTCATTGGTTGGCACAATGTTACGGTAGCCAACCTGGTGGATGTGGTACTGATTGGTCGGTAGTTTGCTCATCCGACCTTGGGCACTTCAATGTGATTCCAAGATGTGTGGTGAGGAAGGAGAGATGAACAGAACACTATGATTCAGTTCGAAGAAGTTACTCCCTTCTCATTCCAAGGCCTGAGACCTTATTTGCCAATTTGTTCATGGCATTGGCACACCGGCCCTGTGTATGGACGTACCACGGGGGTAGCAGATGCGCTATCAAGTTGAGCTAAGAATACATTTTCACTGTTCTGATCACATGGTAGAGGACCACAGTCCAGAACTCATTTTCATATATTTATTGAGTTTTCCTTCTATCCTAGTCCGTTTATGCTGTGCTGTGTATTTTTTCATTATGAAGTTGTCTGGCATGGTAGTTATATGTACCCGGAGGTCAAGGTTATCTGTACTTTCTCACTGCTACTAATAATAATAATAATTTTGCATTTATATAGCGCCACAAACCCTCAGGTATCGAGCGCTGCTTATTATTACCCACATTGTGTGGTGCTCATTTATGGACCTCGGAAGGATGAAAGGCTGAGTTACGGCCTGGCACGATTGGAAACTGCATCGGCAGGCTCTGCACAGATGTCAAAGCGAGCGCTCTACTCGCTGTGCAATCTGACATGCTAATGGAAACAAATTAACTTTACAGTTGCTTGCTGTGTGCTTATGGAGTATATTACGTAGTGTTGCGTTGATTCCCTGTTGGGGCCCCCTTGCTTACTAGCCTTGACGCCTGAGCATCTGTCTGAACATCGTGAAGCTTGGGATTATGTGCAAAGCAGTTTTGATATCAGGATTCAGTATTTCAGAATAAAGGCCTTGCACAGTTCTGTCTAAAATGGCGATACTCTGATTCAATCTCGGCCATGTTAATGTTCTTCGTATCTTGTGCATTGAATGCCACCATACGTTATTCCTTGCCTATGTATGCTGCAACATATCCCCACCTACACCCATCTTTATGCTACTTGTGTAACCCTATCTGTGTATACTGCAACCTTTCCCTAAAGTTGTGAGTGCACTCTACGTCTCAACCTACATGTGTGGAGTGACCTATTCTACTCTTTATGGCGGTTGTATAATCCCTAAAGTTTAAACTGACTGTTTACAGGTTACTTGTCAGCTTGTACCTTGGTTCACCTCTTTCAACAACTGGGGGCGGGGCCAAACCATGTGTTGATATTATGTGCATCTTCACAATTTCACCTACTGAAAAATACATTGTAAAGAATACTCGTTTAGAAAGGGGTTTTGTTACGCTCACCTGGTTCCCACAGGGGCGTCGATCGGACCCGGACAGCTGCGGTCTCCACCAACGCGATGCGTAGTGCCGAGATGACTGTCTGGACTGGCCTGCCTAATCTCGTCTGCTTGATCCGTAGAAGTATTCTCCTGCAAGTGGAGAAAGGGATTTAGCCACCCGTGGATTTGAGTGATAGCCCCCTTCCACTGTTCTCGTTCTCCCTTCTTGTCTCCTCCGATATCCCCTTTTAGGAACCTCACCTTATGTTTTTAAATGATGAGCAGCTCTCCATCCTGCGTGGATTGCAGGGGCGCGTTGATGCCAGTTACTTCACTGGTTTGAAGGCGTGGGAGAGTTCCGGAGAGTATTGACTCTGAGGTTCTTGGCAAGTTTCGGTAAGTATCAAAGTTCATAGAGTTCAATATGTCCGATGATTCACTCTTGTCACCTCTTCCTTCCTTGTCTTGCAACTAAGATCGTGAGAAGATACCCCTCGTGGCAGTTGGTGGCGCTCAGGTAAGAGTCTGTATTACCCGACGCCGTCCGGTAAATGTTGCCGGTGTTTAACGTGTTGTTTTCTCTCTCTTTGCAGGTGCGGCACATGAAGATGTGGAGAGTTATAGAGTAATACCTCTGGTGGTAATCAGGTAAGTCTATGATGATAAGTGTTTTATTTGTTGGTTTTCTCGGCTCACCTTGTTGTTTTCTTTTGTTCCTCAGGTGCCGGAGTTCGGCGAAGAAATGATGGAGGCAGCGTAGAATCGAAAGATGCTGCGAGGACTGGTGAGTATGGCGCGGCGCTGCAGCTGGAGATGCGACGCGTACAGAAATGATGTTCTTTCCAGGTCCGGAGGCGAGATGGATCCAAAATCAGGTGAGGAATTCGAAATTGTTCGTTTTCCAATCTTGTCCTTTTCTTTCCTCTTGGTTTTAGGAGCTCCAGATTCGAGGGGGGCGTGGCAGAAGACTGGATGCAGACTGCAGGCACGGTGAGCGTTACGCTACTGGATGCAGAATAACGCAAAGCGTGTGCTGTTGTTAGAGGGTGTTTAAATAGCCTCCAAAGTAGTTCCAGGTAAGAAGTTCCCTAGAACCACGCCCGAGTAAAAAATAGTCCCTGTAGAAAAATAGTCCCATCCAGGCCTCACGTTGGCTTGGACTCACTAGCAGCATGGTCTGCATCAGGTAAGTAAAGTCTATGAACCTGGTGCCTATGGCGCCAGGACTGATTTCCATGATGAGCCTGGCGCCTAAGGCGCCAAGACTGAACCCAAACAGTCCCCAGCCGGGGCTGTTGGGGTTTTAGTAAGTATCTGGATGACTGCTTCTGGAGCGGATGGGCTTGGTCCTGATGCCCGGGGGTAGGCATCATGATAGGTTTGTGATTTTCCAGGACAGTGGTCTGATTTTTTATGATGACCTTCAATGTTTGTTCTAACACTTTCAAGTCTTCTAAAATATCTCAAACAATCCCCTGTAAAAGTGGGTGCTACTGATTTTCATTGTGTTGTTTGTCCTTTATAGGAATGTTACCGTTTTTATAACACTTGTGAGTATTGTTATCTACTTATCCGAACTTTCGATATTTTTTCATGTGTTTTTATGATGTAGAGTATATTACGTGTTAAATCTACAGTGATGACATTCCTTAATTGTGTGCTAATATGTGCCCAATTGTACATTAGAACCACGCCTCTCTCCACTTAAGAGTGAAGCCAGACTATTTCAGTCACGCAACAGTTGTGAACATTTGGACATTTGTAAGATAAGCCCTGTCTAAAACGTCTTGATGGTTCTCCCGAGCACTCACCAGAGGACAGCACTTCATCTATACCACCTTTCCAAATCGAGCCAGAATTCCAATTCATCCTTTCTGCTGTAGGGCAGCATGTGTGATCTTAGGCAACTGAGTGACACGATGATGCATGACCTGTCAGAGAATGGAGCACCACATATTCCCCCACCACAGCTGCAGCTTGCTTTGGAAAACCTGCTCTTGCCACATTTTCCACACGTTGACGAAAGCAGTATTCAGAAATACCTTCATGCTACTTTATCACATGTGTTGGCAAAATCATTCTGCTTATTTAAAAAAACACAAATATTAAAATACTTTCTAATTTGTATTTAAGATCAGAAACTAAAGAGCCTCAACCCATCCATTTACTGATAGAGTTTTTTCCACACCATCAATATACACAAGATATACTTTCACATTATCCATGTCCTAAAGTTAGGTAACACCTGCCATTCTCTGTCAGTAAAAATGGCAATGAAGCAACACACATCTTCCTATTTGTCTTGTATTGTCAGAACTCCTCACAGAGGTTGCAAGCATTTGATGTTATCATCTACAAAGCTATAAAACGGACTTGCAGCAAAATATGAGTCCCTCTGAACGGCTGAACGCTGATATAAAAAATGTTTTCTAAACCTTGCCCCTCTACAACCATCCATCACCCTAGTGCTAGGCTTACTCTATATAATTATAAATATGGCCCTTTAGGACTCGTTTTAGTCCCGGCAGAGGGTCCCATCTGGGTCCAGCAGTCACATGGTTAAGGGTGATCTAGTTGGAAGGTTCAAGCGAGATCAGATCGAGATCTGTGGATGGATGTTGGATTCATTTTCTCCATGTTTTCTGAGATCAAGCTCCCCACTTATGAAGCTATAGACGGGATGGGGTCTGAAGTGATCCAGTCACATGGAGTGTCTGCATCTCTCGACAGCACAAATAGCACTAGGGGAAAGCAGACGAGAGATGTTTGGCATCTCTTTTGATTGCCTGTTCATCTCAGTGCTGCTGCTTATGATGAGATAATGGGGATGGAAGTGTGATGGCAGACATGGAAATGGGAAGAGTTAGAAGAATGGGGCAGGAGAAAAAATAATGGTTTATTTCCAACAAGCAATAAGAAAAGCTCCCGAAAAACCATTAGAAAGAACTAAAAAAATAGGGGCCACCCACCCAAGAACAGGTCAATGGGCTGTGTTCGTGCTGGTAGAGAGTTTCCCAGACCACCCTCTGTTTTGCATACCAAGTAACTTTGGGTCTCACCTTAAGTTACCAGGTTAATCCAGACGTGGACCCCTTACCTACTGCTCTTAGAGAGGCACAGCTTCACCTCACTGATGATGCCCAACTAGGCTGAAACACGTGTATGGGGTTGCTGTGGTACTCTTGTCCAGAGGAGAATTGCCTAGCATTTTGGTGCTGGACTGCCCCTGGGCAGGACTAAGACTAATGTGTGGGGACATTTCTTCTCTGTGAAAAGAACAGTGAGCTAAAGACTTGGTTGAGACTCTTCCAGGGGCCACCCACCCAAGAACAAGTCAATGGGCTGTGTTTGTGCTGGTAGAGAGTTTCACAGACCCCCCTCTGTTTTGCATACCAAGTAACTTTGGGTCTCACCCTAAGTTACCAGGGGAATCCAGACGTGGACCCCTTGCTCACTGCTCTTAGAGAGGCACAGCTTCACCTCACTGATGATGCCCAACTAGGCTGAAACACGTGTATGGGGCTGCTGTGGTACTCTTGTTCAGAGTTTAATTGCCTAGCATTTCAGTGCTGGACTGCCCCTGGTCAGAACAAAGACTGATGTGCGCGGACATTTCTTCTCTGTGAAAAGAACAGTGAGCTAAAGACTTGGCTGAGACTCTCCCAGGGGCCACCCACTCAAGAACGGGCTGTGTTTGAGCTGGCAGAGAGTTTCCCAGGCCCCCCCTTTGTTTTGCTTAAAAAAATAAGACACACAATGAAAAGGCCATTGATCAAGTGGCATGGATCTAGGTCTGATGTTCTCTAGAAATTGGAACTACATGACTCGTTGTCCACAGTTTACTCACTTTCCATTTGACTTAGATGCGTTTTCCCTTGACTATCCAATTAATTAAGTGGTCCTCGGTGGAAATGAAGAACAAGCATATGCGCCCAACGCAACGATATCTTCACCCCTATCCAAATTTTTGAATTCCAAAATATTTAGCAATTTTGGTAACACCCCACAAAATAAAACCACTTGCAATATGTTCATCAAAGCTTTCACACAACTAACCTCCAATGCCCACTAGACTACCATATCCCTGGCCCATCCCTCTGCATGTGGTTAAATGGGACACCGAGAATGTTATTTACATTTTTTCAGTATTCATTTTTGTAAGTATATATTGGTATATGTATATTTTTGAAGTTGAAATTATTTCAGTTTACAAATGGCCTTAGATGTTTTCCCCTCTTGTGCTTTTATAATTTGAACTCCAGTTAAAGTCCAATCCTGCTGTTACGTGATAACTAACACAATGAGCCTCATTCTGACCCTGCCGGTCCGGAAACAAGAGTTACTGGGAAGTTTACCAGCACCGTTGTTTTCCGGACTGGCATATTACAGGTCTGCCTGCCGGAGCGGCTGTGCCTGACAGGTCCGACACTGCTGGGCACAGCAGCCACGGTAGGCAGACTGGTCACGGAAGCACCGACACTGTTTGCCATGGTGCTGGTGCTTCCGTGGTCCCCACTACTATAGAGTCCAATGGGTAGTAAATATTTCCACATTTTGTGTGGCCTTCAATATCACATTGTAAACCCACAATCCCCCCCCTCCCCGAGCCTTCTCCCGCGCTGGCGGGATTTTCTAGGAAAACTGAGGGTTTCAACGACCAAACGCCCCTTTCATCAACCACCCCCTTCACACCCCAAAACATTGCCCCTCATCCTCCTCCACTCACGCAGACACGCAAACACACTTCTACCCGCTCCCCCGACCCCCTCCCTTCTTCAGCACAAACATTCCCCTTTCTCTCCCACACAGAGACTCACAAACAAAAAAAGCACTTACCTCACTCCTGCGACTTCCCTCACATGGCTGCGCCTGTTAGCCCCTGCTTGAAGCTTCTGCGCCCCTTCAATGTCTCCTCTCCCCCAGTACCCTTTTCATAAAGGATTTTAGAGGCAGAGAAGGTGGTTTTTTTTCTGATGGAATTTTCCAGACGCTGTTATTGAATATTACTTTTCTCTAACAAGGGACTAGTTGTGCCTTTTATTGCTTGCATTGGATCAATGGACACTCGCAGGTCCTTCATCCTGGCGCCATCTTTGAACGCAAGTGGGAAAGGGAGTGCTTTAACATGCTGGATAACATATTAACCTCTATAGGACGTTTCTCAGCTGCAATCGCCTTAAAGAGCATCTAACTTTTTTAAAAAAAACCCGTCATTATTCTATTATTGTGACGGAGGTCAGGCAACTCTGGGGCGAAGAACTAGACGAAACAGCAATAGTCACTCTATACTAGAACCAGTTACATTTAATTTCAAACAGGAATTGGGCGGTTTTGGAACACATTTCGCTTCAGTGACAAATAAGCTGCATTTTTCCACACATTTCACCCTGAGTAAAAGGGCAGAAGGAAATTGATTCATGACAAAAATGAAATTATTTATGGGAAAAAAGGTTTCTTTAAAAAAAAACGAAAGATTCTTCAAAAAACAACAGCTTGTGACAAAAACAAATTGATTCAGAATACAAATCAACATGTTTGATGGAAATTGAAGTGATGTATTATTATTTGGGGATTTTCGAACTGTTAATTAGTGAGGTGAAAAATCCTACCCTAATCCTGACAGGCATGCATCCCAAGGAGCAACATTAGATTTAGTCTGACGCCGAAAGGCGCCATTTTCGAATCCCTACAGCGTTAAAACAGGTGTACAAACCCGTCTGAAAAGGGATACGCCTGGTTTTGTACTTGTTTCAACGCTCAATGACATTTTAAATTTTTTGGGAGGCAGAGCTGGGGCAGAACATGTGATCCCTGTTTCCGCCTGCAGCACACGCTCCACTTGCCAAACAAAAAGACAATAATGCCAGCATCTGACTTTAATGAAGGTGGTAATGTATAGGATTCCCATGGAATGTGTTCAAACTAGGACTCCAAGCTAAAGGCCTCCTGCTATGCATATATGCTTGGAGGCAGTTGCATGTGTTTGTACTACAAAGTGCAAACATTGGATGTCTTGCACTTTTCATATATATGTTTTGCACTTTGTAGTGCAAAGTACGACAATTGCATGAATGGGACAGCAGTGCATGCAAGCTATGTTATGTTAAAAAGCATTTATACTGCACCCATTACTGTGATGTGGGTGTTACCTTGCTGAAGCTTGTCCAAAAAATGTGGCAGATTGTGCCCCTGCTCAGGGGGAACGAGACAGTGGTGTGTGGAACAAGGGAGGAGCAAAGAAGAGAGAAAAAGAGAGGCAGTAGTAGGAGAGCCGTGGACAGGACCATGGAAAAGGGGTTCAGGGAGAGGGAATGTGGTTGTGGTAGTGGGAATGAGTGTGTATGTGTAGTGAAGAGAGGCAATACATTCCGCTCGTACAGCTGTGCATTTACTGAGATGGGAAATACTAGTGCATTGCTCCGCGGTACTAGAGATAGCCAGTGCATCGTCCTCCAATGGACGAAGCAAGATGTGCTCAAGCGAGCCCTTAAAGAATGGAGGCTTCTTCACCAGATACAGTTTCTAAAACATTCAGCCTTTTCCCCAGAGAGGATCATCTGGGAATTGCTAACCCATCAGACGGAAGCGCCAGGTCCAAGAGTTGGCCACCAATGGGTGAGCGTGGGTGTACCCAAAAGGGGAGAAGAGAAGAAGGGTTGCTCAGTCCCATCAAGGGCAATAGTGAGGAAATAGATCATAGATCAGGACTGCAGAATTAGGGGAGGTAAATTCTGAGGTGTTTGAGGGAGGAGGGGATATTTACATATGGGTGGTATCAGGCATTACTAAAAGTAGTGTGTAGCTGTGTGATGGGCTCAGGATGTACCCAAGTGGAGCCTTACGACATATCAGTTTATATTAATCAGGACTATGTTTAATTTGTCTCAGAAATCAAACTCCAGAATTGCAATTCAGGGACCAACAAGCCTTGTAGCCAAGTCAGAAATAGACTGTGTGAGAGGCCAATGTGGACAGAGTTGAAGAGGGATGCACCAGATAAGGTCTGGCTACTGTTATGGAAATGGTCACGTGATGAAAGTGTGTCTTTGGCTCAGGGTGGCCAGCCTTTCAGGCCTTCCACAACTGCAGGGCTAGTATTGTTAGTGTGGGAGTGTTGAAAAAGCTCTTCTGGGAGTTAATCTACGTCTCAGCCTGGGCTGGACATTAAAGAACTCTAAGGCTGAAACAGAGGAGTAGGTCCTTCTTTCCAGCTACATCTGCAGGTGTTTGTTGAGCAGTAAGTCCCCTTCTTCAAGTACATTCTTGGAGGCGGTGATGCATGTCATTATCTATATGCCCCAAAGCACTTGTCCTTGTACCAAGCAGCGTGAAACTGATGTGAAACGACATAAATCATGACATATCAGTACGACAAAAGCAGCACTATATTAAAAAAAAGAAAGGGCTAGAAGGGAAGGAATAAATAAATAGACCAGTTAATGAAAGCGAAAAAGGAGCACAACTCCTGTAAAATTGAAAAATGCAAAGTTCACATTTTGGTGACCCCCAATACAATGTATTACTTTGGTGTTTGGTGCGGTGGTGGGCTTGCCTGTGTGCATATCGTGAGACCCCATCTCTGTGTGTCTGCCCTTGCCGTGCATGCCCCAATCTAATTACAGTGGATTAGGTGGAGGCCCAGGGGATATTGCTCAAGGTCACACAGTCAGTGCACATCTTGACTCATAATCTGCAAGCTAATATCATAGAATGGGGTTCTGCCTCCCACTCCTCCCCATTCTCACCCTTTTACCCCTCCCGATTCCCTCCTCCTTCTCCTCCCCACCCCTCTCCCTCCCTCTCAGTTCTACTGCACTACTCTCCCTCTTCCCTTCAGTTTAATTGCTCTACTTACTGTTTTGTTGGAGTGATTCGTGATTGTAAATTGCTTCTATTGTTACTGTTATAATGTTAATGTTATATGTATCCTGTTGTTAAAATGTGCAACGCTTTGGAGTAAAGCACTATATAAACATAACAAATACAAATACAAACACTAAGCGATATATGCTTCAACACAATGCATGTGTCAGCAAAGGCATTTCCACTCTCCATTTTTATTTTGCAGACTCAGATTTAAGAGCGACGCTTAAGAATGCGAGGTACTTTGGAGACCTCTGGTCCCTAATGTAATAGCCACACTGTCTCCGCTGGGAGATGCGTCGCAACATTGCGACAGTCAAGTCCGCTTGGATATCTTACGCCGTAATTGATTGATCCACTAAAAGAAGGGACAGACGCTTTGGGTTCCATCTGTGCCGTCTAAGGGCCCTATCTTGATTGACTGATTGCGGAACGCGGGGCGGCAGACGGCATCCGGCAAATCTCTGATGATGCAGCATGATTTGCGTGCAGCGGGCCCTGATTGGCGGCATCCCAAGAGCTCTGATTCTGAAGAGCCCCTGGAATGAAAACTCTGGGCTGCCACCATTATGGCCCATAATCCGCAGCATGTATCGTGCGCTGACAAAACCCTCCATTTTGCATGACGAATTGAGGATTAGCACAGATTTCATTGGGGGGCGGGAACAGAGTACATTATCCATTAGACCAGGTTGGTGCAGAAAAGTACTATGATATATAGAGTATTAAAGCATGTTCCTATGTTTGACTGTTTTCATTTTACTTGTATTGATGTACTTGAGCTTTCAGATATCTTTGGATAATCTTCATCATAATAAATCTTGCATAGTGCCTAAGGATGGAATGTAGTACTTATTGTCAGATGATGAAGTGACAGTTGCAGCATATCTTCTCAATAGCCGGCAGTCACACCAATCTTTTGTGATGGCAATGCGATCACAGCGGCTTGATGTGATGCAGCGGGCACGTAAACAAGATGCAATTATCAATTACATTCTTGCTCTCAAATGGAACCTTATACTAAACAGAGGGGAGGCTAGCTATCTATTAATGGCATCTAGAAATGTGTGAGGCTCACTCTCACTCATGCATTCATTCACTCACATTCATTATTAAGTATCATTGCATATTGTCTTCCGCGTAGCCTAATAACTACAATATCATCTTGTATTAAGAGGTTTAATGTTAATGTAAAAGGATATTTGTTCCGCACACTATCACCACCGGAATGGTGCTCTGGCGCTCTGGCAGCTCTGAAAAGGGAAGAGAGGTGAGTTAGTGGGAACGAGCGGGAAAAGTGCAAGAGAGCAGCGATGTGCTGTTGGCAGCCTCAGCCCGGTTAACACCGTTCGCTGGGCTTGGGGTGTTTTCCGGTCGGCAGCCGCTGTGTGCTGTTGTGTGAGTCTAAGTGTGGTTTGTTTTGTTGTTGCGGTGTAGTGAAGTTTGTGCGGTTTGTTGTGCTATAGGGTTGTGTTTGGTTAGAGTTTGAGAGGTGTATGCCGAGGGGTGAAATTGTTAGTGGGTTGGTTATTGGCATTGCTGTCTAGAAGTGATGTGCTATATTTCAACGTTCTTTCTAGATGTGGTGCATGAATATATCAGCATTTCTATCTAGATCCAGCACTGGCTGACATTCACAGTCCCTTCCATATATGATGCCCACCAATATTCACAACTTTATCCAAATGTGGCACCGGCCCACTTTCGAAAAATCCTTTCTATATGTGAAGCAAGCTAGTATTAATAGTTCTATCTAAATCCGGCCTCAATAGTATTCCCAATGCAGTCCAGACATGGCACTGGCTAACAATTGCTATTCTATCTGGATGTGTGGCACTGGCTGACATTCACAATCCTCTCCAGTTGTTCACCGAGTCTATTGTTCACAATCTTACCCAAGTGTGGCATGTGCCAACATTCGCAATTCTGTCTAAATGTGGTACTTGCTATCATTCACAATTCTGTCTGGGTCTGGCACATGCTAATGTTCACAATTCTGTCTAAATGTGGTACTTGCTAACATTCATAATTCTATTTTAGTATGGCTCTTGGTAACGTTCATGGAGTGGGTGAGGTTGTTGGATGGTGTTGGGAGAGTATGCTAATTTCTGTCCTCATATGGTTGTTGCTTGTGTCCTATTCATACTAGCATTGTCTCTCTTGTTCTAGGAGTTTCCCTAAGTTGGTTCTGGGTGTCGTCTGTGCCATCCTAAATTCTGTCAATCTGTTGGTTGTGTTTCCTGTTTCATTTATTGGTTGTTTCAATTTGGTTATGGGGTGTTGAAGAGCCAGGTTTTTAGTAGTTTTCTAAGTTGTAAGTGGTCTTTGGTGTTTCTTATTTCTTTTGGGATGTTGTTCCAGGTTTTTGCAGTCTGGTGAGAGAACGAGGAACCCCCTAGTTTTTTTCTTGATGTATGGTTTTGGTTCCAGGCGGATTTCATTGCTTGATCTGAGGAGTCTCGTTTGCTTGTAGATTGTTATTTTCTTTTGTAGGAATTCAGCTCCCTGTCCACTGCTTGCCCTGTGTGTTATGCACATTATTTTGAAGGTGATGCGATATTTGACTGGGAGCCAATGTAGTGTTTTTAGTGCTGGAGTGATGTGGTCTCTTCTGGATAGTCTGGGAAGGAGTCTGGCTACTGCATTTTGGATATTTGTAGTTTCTTCAGGAGGTATTCTGGCATCCCGAGGTAGACGCTGTTAATGAAATTAAAATATCCTTTCTTCAACTCAACTCATTAACATCAGCCGTCAATGGAGCAACATTTTTAAAGATGCCAATTTGTATGCATTTTATTTTGCCTTGAAATCATACATTGGTAGTTTGCAAAGCAATTCTTAGGATTCAGGTAAGATAATCAAATTGATGTTTGTGACATCCTTATCTATTTGGATCCGTCATATAAAATCCAATATCACCAGGACTGATGCAAAGTTTTGAGCTGCTGTTCTTCATTGTCAACTGTCAACTAGCTGGCCAAAACCTTTGCAGTAGAAATGATCTCTATTTAAATATCCTTCAAATATCCAGTTTGAGGTTTTTTGTGGCTTTGGCTTTCCTCCTTCCTTGAGTATTAATGTTGTGATCAGCTGAGGCTTGTCTGATCTGGAAGACAGTGGCTGGGTCTTCTTCAGGGTGTGCAGCTAGGCATTCGCGTGATCTGTCCAGAAAGCACGCATCATAGCAGGCATCAGCATTCAGTGCATTAATAGGCAGGCTAGGGTTCAGTAGGCTTAGATAGTCTGACTGTAACATTGAAGGTTAAATAGTGAGTGACCACTCTGATCTGATCTGCATAGTCCAATGAACCTGTGCCTCTAAGAACCTATTTGCAGGTTGGATAGCATCTTGAGACTTCAGTAGGATGCCAAAGCAGAGTCCTGTCTTTCTGTGGTAAAATATTAGAGGTAACGTAACATAATTTCCACGTGTCATCTCTATGACTGATTGAAAGTAAAGATCACTGCCACAGATGGAGTCCACACTTGAATCCTCTGTTTGGCAACTACCTATGGCATCATGACAGCCCTATGGAGCTGTGTCTACGTATATTACATTGTGATTGATTGTATTGTGCATGATCAAGCCAGACCTTTGTTGGGAGGCAAATGAATATGTCATCCATAGATTCTGCCAATCCCCTGCACCAATACCACATGGGTGAGAGACATCACTAAGACAAACATTCCGCCCTTAATCCCTGCTGGTTATGCAAGATTTGGGGATAATGTGATGTTAGGAAAGATTTCATATATGTATGTAGTTTTCTCTCCATGTGTCAAGCCCCAAACCTTTTTGCTGCTGTTTAAACACCATTGACTGACTTTGCCAGAGAAGCACAGCCTTCATCTGCAGTCCTCTGGGCTTTCGCTCACTTTTTATGGGGAAACTGACATGCCCTTAAGACAGTTAGTACTGGGAGACTTTGTTTCCCTTAGTCCTTTTCTCATGTTGCAACTTTTGTGCAACTTGTAACAAGTGTGCAATGTAATTTACCATACAGCACACTTCGGTCTACAGTCATTTCCAGAGGCCCTAGATACTCTTGCTGGACTTTTTATGAACTGTGCAGATGTGTCATGGACAGGACTGGTGGCAGCTATCGTTTCACATTATTTTTAATCCTTTCCTGCCATGTTAACCACATTAACTGCATTTGGCACGAATAGGTGGCCTGGCTCCAAAATGGCCATGCCGCGAGGTTCTTTGTCCTGTCCTTTGGCCATCTTGCCCCTTCACCTTCCCCAGGTCGAGTCGACCCGGGTCAGTCCTTATTTGGTCATGCATTTTCCTGTGAATCCCAATGCTTTTGTGGGCTTCTGCATGCCTTGTGTGTGTGCCTCCAGGATGTGGGCTGGGATGTCTGGTCCCAATACACATCCTGGGTGCCATAGAGTCTGGAGTGTCCTGAATGCCTGAGACCACCGTGTTCTGTGATTGGTCCACATATGGAGTGTGTGTTTGTGAGCAGATCTCCCATTGGGTCCTCTCCATTTTGGCGCAAAGGCAACTTTGGATAAGAGGAGGCTGGAAACACCACTACCAGGTCAATCGCTTGACTTCTCACTGAACAAGTGGATAGGATCCAAGTATCCTCCAACTACAAAGCTGAGTCGAGGAACCGCTGGTGACCCGCTGGAAGGTTTAGCACCCTGAGCCCGCTGTCGTCCCGTGGGACCCCCTGCATCTGGTCATCCTAGAAGGTCTGGGAAGATGCTTCGACCCATTGAAATAGTGGGACCAACTCTTTTCGGTACCTTCACCAAAACCTGCAAGTAAGCTTTCTCGGAAGTGTCCCTGGGCCAACCAGTGGGCTGACTATCTTACACAGGACCTTTGCTCTGTCTCCGCTGTCAACTTGGTATACTGCTAGCTCTGTGTCCACGGCACCCTCACACCGAATTTTGTACAGTTGGCATTCCCAGGTCTGAAGTGAGATGAGTGTGCCCGGACCGGAGTAAACGCAGTTACCGTGTTGCCCTGCTGCGGCAACGTGTTGCCCTGCTTGCAAGTCTGCTGCATTTGTGACCCTCTTGCCATGAAGCCTGCTGCAGTGAAACTGGGGCGATTCATCCACCCAGAGTGGAGAAATCGCCACTGTCCCATTTGGGAATCTTCGCTGAATCTCAGAAACTAAACGGTGCCGAGACGTCCTTTTTGCCATATTCGAACCTGCAACTGAATTGGACTAACCTGCTGAAGTTTGAGTCTCCTTGCATCGGGGACCGGTAAGTAATCAATACCCCAACCAGTGTCCCCTAGCGCAAGAGCCCATTTTTTTACGCACAAGTGGCTCCTGGGGGCCCCTCTCCTGTCCACTGCTATTGCGAAATAGCGACTCCATCCCAAACTCTCAAACTGCCTCTGCCTTCAAATGGAGGTCCTTCTTGAATAGTGGAAACTTATTCTTCATCACCTTATCCACCTTTACGAGCTGCTAGAGAACCCTGCAGAGACCCTGTTGTGCCCATTGGAACAACTGCATGCATTTGCATTACATGTACTATTGAGCACAAGGCTCCCCTCTTTTTAGGACTTGGACTGCCTCCTAGTTAGCTGAATACCTGATGTTGAATTAGGCCCAAATATTAACTGCACTGCCTGTTTCCCTCCCCTCTAGGTTATCAACATATTTTGTGCAGTCATCCCTTTAGACCCTGCTGGTCTTGTATATATATTGTATTGAGTGTGATGTATTGGTTTACTTAGTGTTACTGTGATTCTTTGCTATGGTCTGTGTTACAGAGGCCTTGTAATAAATGTGTCTATATGTTAAATATAACACCTGTCTGGAGTAATTTGTAAGTGTCCTTGCTCTGAGTGCTCATTGAGGTCCTTCAGTGACCCTCACCCCGCCTGAGACTTAGTCTTGACCACCTGCCAAAGCTACCCTGATTGGTCTGGCTTGTCCAGAGGTTACCCTGTTCCAAGAAACTAGGTTGGCCTTCTGAACCTCTGTCCCTCCTGGTCAGAGTTCAGAAATCCTTCTTAACACGTGAGCATTCAAATTAATGTTATAACAGTAACAGCACATGCATTAGACACAAAGAAACCATGCACTCCAAATGAAGTACACATACAGTAGGTAATATATGCATATAGACATGAAGATTACTAACATAACATCCACAGACATGAAGAACACTAACATTATTGAAGTATAAGGTGAATGCAACATGAATGAAAATCGAATATAGTTCACTAACAAAAACAAGACAGTTACTGGGCAGCCATCTTCTTAAATATGCAAGCCACTGAATGGTTTTGAATGAACAAAGGCCTCGTACCCTCGGGTGAGCTCATAAGCTGAATCCACAGAAATATATATCTGTGCAGAGTTCAGACAGTAGCTGGCAACTAGTGCCAAGGTTACAGTGAAATATGGGAGGATTGAAATGACAGAAAAAAGGCACAAGATAACAATTCCCAAGATGCAAGCAGTATAGTCTCAGATTAATTAAGGTTTTAGAAGAGTACAACCAGTCTTTGTTAGCCAGGTGCAGTAAAACCATAAGCCAAAACACTCCATGAAGAATAACTAAAAAGTGTCCCTGGTGGCAACAAAGAAAATGAAACCCACATTAATATTAGCTAAACTCTCAAAGAATAGGAGGTAATTCAGTGTCATACATGGTCTTTTAGCATGTGACCCATAATTGAAGAACATAGACATGAGGGATGTTAACTTTTAATTGAAAATAGAACAGCCCATGGGCCTGTAAGTGATTTCAATCTGGCACACACCCAAGTCAAAGCCCAGCATGTAGTGCACAACTGAAATCCTTATATATTTTTGTCTAAATGTTCATTATTCTGAACGATATACCACTCATATCACACCCTTCTCCTGGAACCCCCGCCCCGGTCACACTGAACCAGGAATCAGGCTGGTTTGCAAAGGTAACTATTTATTTATGTATTTAAGATTTAATCACACTATGTTTTAATAGATATACAACAATCACCAATAAGGTGACAGAACACTGAATAATATCTTTAGTTCACTAGGAATAGGTAATAAGCAAAACAATTGCAGCACAGAAAATAATACTTTTTGTTGGTTCAGATAAAATAGCACTGTGGTTAGCAGTTCCCCTGCAACACCCCCCAAACCCCCCAATAGGCAATGTAAAGAGATAGGAGAAGAGAGCAGGTATTCAGGAAAGCACAAATCAAATAGAATATCAGTCCCACTTTCCCCCAGCAAACACAAGAGAAAAACGAATTGACTTTCAGCTGTCAGACTGGCTTTCAAGATTGTCTTTAGAATGGACTGGGCAAAAACACTAAATATGTTAAAAAATACTAAAATTGGTACAAATTCCTATGGGAGCCACTTTGGATAGTTGCACACAAGCACCAGCAATGATTTGGTCAACAGAAAACAATTGAAATCTTAACGTCCAAGTCGGAAGCAGTTAAAAGCTATTTTACACGTGTAAAATTTCTCAAAATGAAATTTGCTGCAAACTTTTCCGTGTTCGATATTCGCGATAACAGGAGAATCACACTGATTTTGTTTTTTAAAATAGGCGGGAAATTGAAAAACAGAAATGCACTTTTAAAAATGACAAATGAGTTTGCTTATACAAGGGGATGACCATGAAGAAGTGAATACCACACAGAGATTACAGTCACTAGATCAGGGTGACCACCTGATAAGGAAACCCGACTTCTTCAGATGAGAAAATGGGCAGCGCAAAGATAGTTCTAACAATACAGGTTCTGAAGGAAAGATAAGATGGGTTTGGGATAAGACAAGGCAAAGATACTCCTAACAATACTGGTTCTGACTAAAAGACAGGAAGGGTTGGAAATAGGGACAAGACTATGCAAATATACCCTGGGACACAGTTCTTCCTATTTATACTCACTGGATAAGTTTTAAAATGGGACCGTCAGCTCTGGTCTGGATGGGTATGGTCTAAGAAAGACAGCACTTCAGGCACGGGACTGAATCCTGTAGGCCGGTCACCAGATTGGCACGGGATCTGCTCTCCTAGTCTGTGGGTATTTGGATCAGCTGGATTGCGAGTTGCTCAGGAAAGCCTAGTGGTGGCAAGCCAGAGAATTTCTGGATACTGGTTCAAAATGGCCTTCTCACAACACACAGTGCTTTACTGAGTGGGGAGAATATATTTGAGGATTTGAGGCCTTGCTGGAAATCAATAGTCTCTATTGCTGGCAAGAGATTTGGCATCTGGATCTGGAAGAATATTTAAAGCTGGATGTAGAAAGCTGGATCAGAGTGCTTTGCCGGAATCAGGCAGGTGGCTGGATCAGTGAGTCCCTATCTGCTCTCTGCTGTCTCTATGTATGCCTTCAAAATGACATCACATAGGGGTGTATGCGCCGGCTTAGCTAAGCCTGCCCCTGTGAAAGGTGATTGGGTCAGAGTCTACTCTCTGCCTTGATAGGAGGAGAGAAACACAGTGTCATCTTTATGGTGGAATTTTATGATGCTAAGAATCCACCCCTAGCCACTGGAACAGAAAATACATATTTACACATGTGCAACCTCTATAAAAATCACATATACAGATTGCATATTTTACATAGCAGCTATTCCTCAAAGCCCCGTAGCTATGGGATCATGTTTCCCCTTTCTACGGAATTTTGCCCTTTTTCGCTATGAACACACTTTTCAATTTTTATGCAAGTTTCCACAAATGTGCGTGTTTAACATGGGAATGAGTGTATAAAGTTTCACAATTCTAGCGGAAATACAGATCCCATAAACCCACATTTATTGCCATTCCTGTTCAGAATAAGCTACACGGTTGTACTACATTTTCGACAGTAGTGCTAAAAATTAGGTTAATTAATCTGCCATTTTCAGATTTTGCACCCCTTTTGATAATAAGCTATAAACCCTTTAAAAATGTCCATTACATATCCTGTTAACACCAAATGGTCAGTCTTTGTCACTCCTTGAAGCATGTGGTGGCCCCCTCCTTTGGAATTTGCTTCTGTCAGCCAGAAGTTTCCTGTGCTGCAGCAGTTTTACGACCTTTCACACCTTCATTGTCCTGGGTTGGAGGATGGTCATTGTTCCTTTGCCCTTTGTAGACCAGATTCTGTTTAAACTCCGCAATTAACACCTCACCGTGAGTTTCTGCTGAGGGAAGGCCTTCCTTCTGGGAGAAAAACCTGCTTTTCAAGTCCTGGCAACTTCAGCCAAGCTAATTACTTTTTAAACTTAGCAAAACCCACATCTGTTGCATCACATGCAAATACATTTCTTTCTTGGCCTTAAAATCTGTGGAATCAAAACACAACTAAAATCTGTATTCCTTTTTGGCAATAATCCTGTTTGTGTTGCTAATTCAGCAGACTTTTTAGTTTTAGGTCAAATTGAAGCTTCCTCAGTTGTCCTCTGACAGCTGTCATTCAGGGCAATGCACCCAGAGTTTTGCATGGCTGTCAGTTGTTAGACAATCCAGTTTTCTGATGAATGTTTTGCTTTTCATATCAGGACTTTGTATGTTTACAAAGCTTCATTAGAAACATGACGTTTAGCACCAGACAAGATTGTGAATGTTGAAAAGTGTTGTGTTATCGGCATTTTGGAGTTTTTGGGAACAAAACAAATGTCATTTGTTGGGTTTCATTTGCAAAGTGCTGCTTTTATCTGTGCACTCTGTTTGCTGGTCATGGGACCCACTGGCACATTTTTGCAGGATGTGCTCTATTCCACTGCTCATGCACCATGGGTGGCAGGTTGTCCATCCCTCTTTTTGTGTGCTGAGGCACACGGTTTTTGTAGGTTTTTGGCATGTACAAGGATTTTGCCACCATTGTTGCTGTTTCTATCCCCATAACTGGCAGGGTGATGCCACATAGCATAGTGGAGTGGGTCAATACATCCCACACAGCCCCCCCACCTGACTTGATTTTTACCGCCCGTCAAGGGGAAGTCGGGATATTGGGATGTTCTTTTCTTTTGTCCTTGTGGGGAAATTCAGCTGCTTCTCCCGTCAGTGATGAAGCGACACGCTCTCCTCGCCGGGTCTGGTCAGGAGTCTTGCTGGTTCTGATTGGGAGTATGGAGTGGCATTCCGGGCTCCTTTGGACTTTCCTCCCGGTCCCCGAGAGGTCCTCCTTGGGGATTAGATGATTCTTAGTTCTAATGCTAGAAAACAGAACATAGCATGCTCATGGAAATTTCCCCATTACTACTCCCTGAGGGTATAATGGGGCAGATGCATGCATTGAATACAATTTACAATATTCCCTGCCTATATTTAAGACAGGTCTTAACACTCTTTCCTGGTAAATACTCCATGATGACCCTGTAGTGATTCTTCTAGGTTTCAGATTTCCCCCTCTGGGTTTCTGGTTGGCTCCTCTATTTGCCGCAAAGTATGCCTAGATGACAACTCTTCAGCTGGTTTATGTGGACCCACTTGTCTTCCCCTTCTGCCAAACTGCCCTTGGGGATGCGGATTCTGTAGGCGACTGGTGAGATTCTATCCACAATTTCAAAAGGACCCCGCCAAGTTGGGGGAAATTTGCGCTGTTTGGCTTGGTTCCTTTGGATATTGTACAAGTAGACCCGGTATTCCTCTTTAGTTATCTTAAGATCATAGTGGGTCTTCATACTGTCTGCAGATCTTTCTAGATTCCGCTGAGCATAGGCAAAAGCATGTTGAAGGTGTTTTCTCAGATTCTCAACATGCTCATGAGTTGTGGAGTCATTTATCAAGGTCTGCTCTTGAGTTCTGTAGAGCAGATGCTGGGGTAGCACCATACTTCGTCCAGTCATCAGCTCAAATGGAGACATTTTGGCTGCAGAAGAAGGGTTAGATCTGATGGCCATCAGGTCAAGCGGTAATCGAATGTCCCAACTTGTCCCAGAATCAGCTACAAACTTTTTAAATATGCTAACAATAGTTTTATTGTCCCTCTCAACTCCACCACTAGAGGATTTCCGGTAGGCAATGTGTAATTTGCTTTTGACACCAAGTATCTCCGACATTTTGGTCATCACTTCGCTGGTGAAGTGGCTACCTCGGTCTGACTCAATCCTTTGGGGTAGTCCAAAATGCGAGAAGATGTGATTGATCATCAGGGCAGCTGCTGTTTCTGCCTTGCAATTTGGGGCCTGGAGACATTCCACCCATTTAGTGAACAAGCATGTTATGGTCAACATGTACTTGTTCCCCCTAGAGGAGCGAATCACAGGCCTGATAAAATCGACTTGCAAATCTGACCAAGGCAGTGTCATCCCCCTCTTTTGGAGGGGAGCACGGTGCGTGAGTGAGGTTGGCTGAAATTGTGCACACACAAGACACCCCTTCAAGTATTGGTCGAGGTCCTGCCCCATGTGTGGCCAGTATGCAACCTCTCGCAAGATTTCTAATGTAGTATGAAACCCCCGATGACCGGCTGTGGCCGAATCATGGGTGTGACTTAGCATCAGGCTTCAGAATGAGGTGGGGACCACCCACTGGTCATGGCCAGATATGGATTTCCTCACCAGCAAACTGTCTTGGATTCGGAACATTTTTGGACATTTCATCAACACTCTGAGGTCCTCTTTCCCTATGTAATCGGTATCCGTCAGGGGAAAGTTCTCAGGGTCCACAATGTGTTGATTAAACTTACCAATTATTGGATCCCCTTTTTGAGCCATAATCAAATCAGCATCTGGGGTCTCATTAATCCATTGTGCAGTTGAGAGTTAATTGTGAGCATTTGTCTGGGACCTAGTGATAGCAGTGACCTGGATTTTCCCCAACAGGGACTCGATATCAAGTAGATCCCCTTGGATGGCACCGGTTTTGGCCAGCTGATCAGCTAGGTCATTTCCAGTTTTGTCTGGTCCCTCTACTTTAGAATGGCCCTTGATCTTTTTCCAGTAGATGGTCATCCCATTCGAGGTGACCAGATCCTCAATATTTTGTATTAATTGTCTGTGTTTCAATGGTTTATTATTAGCCCATAGCATGCCTCTGGTTTTCCAGTTAACCAGGTGCTCCACAAACCTGATTCGTACATAATCTGAATCAGTGATTATGACCAGTTTGTGGAGTTGGTGTTGGACAGCAGTGAGGATGGCTTGATGCACAGCCATCAGCTCTGCCACTTGACTACTTCAGGGACCGATTTTGTACCCAGCAGACGGTTCTGGGGCATCATTCACCCATGCATTCCCTACACCGGCCAGAAGTTCCTTTTCCCCGTTGTTGTCAACATGGTAGGAGCACCCATCCACATAGACAGTGGACATTCCCTCACACTTGTCTTCTTCATAGACTTTGTGTGGGGAATTAAGGTATGCCTCCATGTTGTCCTTGATTTTAAGACTTTTGTCCTCGAGACAGTTTTCTCTGGCATAATCATGTAAGTCAGCCAGACCTTGCCCGAGGGGACTCTTCTTGTTTTGGCCATATCTGACCTCCACAGGAAAGCCTTGCATTGACAGAATCCAGGAAGTAATTCGGGAATTACTCACATTTCCGGGCTGGAACCTGTCACTTTGTAGATATTGCAAAGGTTGGTGTATAGTCTCCACTATGATGTGTTCCCCTTGGATAAATGGGTGGTAATTCTTCAATGCCCACACCGTTGCCAGGAGTGCCTTCTCACAATCGTTGAATTTTTCCTCCACAGAGGATAAAGTCTTACTCGCATAGGAGATTACTTTATTGACCTTGTCATGCTTTTGATATAATACTGCAGTCAAGCATGCATTTGAGAACCCTGTCTCCAAGAAGAACTCCTTGTTTTTGACAGGGTAAGCTAGGCAAGGCGCTTGTGAGAGGCTTCTTTTGAGTTGTCTTATTGCCTTGGCTTGTTCTGGACCCCACTCCCACTTGACCCCCCCTTCAACAGATGGATCAGGGGTCTCGTGATCTCTGCGTAGTCCTCAATGAACTTTCTGCTGTAATTAATTAGTCGGAGGAGGCTCCTTAGTTCCCGCAGAGTTGTGGGGTCTTTTATTTTCTGGAGCGCTTCTACTTTCTTTTCCTGGGGATAGAGACCTTCAGGAGTTATCTCATGCCCCAAGAAATTGACACGGGTCCTACACCACTGTGCCTTTTGGAAAGAGAGCTTTGCTCCAGCAGCCTTCAACTGTGTCAGAACATAACGGATCTCCGCTATGTGTTCCTCCACAGTTGAGCTTTTGACTAGAACAACATCTACATAGGCCAGGTTACGACTCTCGCCCAAGTCGGGCATGGCCTTATGCAGAAAGATGTTAAAATCATTGCCGGAGTTGATGTATCCGAAGGGAGTCCGAGCCCAAGTGTACTGCTGCCCCCGAAGGTAAAGGCCAGCTTGCATTGGTCCTCCCTACTGACAGGTACAGTCCAGTACCCATTGGTCAGGTCAATTGCAGTAAATACCTGTGACCCTTGGACCTGGGCCAGCCCTTGGTCAATGTAGGGAAGAGGCCATCGGGAAGTATGGACCCGTTTGATGAGCTCCCTTAGGTCAGCACAGAGTCTCCAATGGGCGTTTGGTTTCAAAATCCCCAGCACCGGATTATTGAAGGTGCTGTGGACTGGACGAATTATCCCACGGGGCTCAAGGTTCTTAATTATTTCAGTAAGGGACTCCATTTATGCGAGAGGCAAGCGATATTGCTTCACAAACACTGGAGTCATGCCAGGGTCTGTGGGAATTGTTGTTGTGTGGATGTCCATGCGACCACAGTCATATGAGTCCACCTCAACGAGATCTTGAAAATCTAAGAAAACTTGTTTCAATTTTTGCTTTTGCTCCAGAGTCTCACAGGCATCAGCTAGGTTGACTCTCTCTTCAACCATCTGCCTGAAGCCTGGAAAGACTTCTGGTTTGGCTATCTCAGCGGCTCCTCCAGCTGGGTGGAGAAGTCCGAGGTCAGATTACTGACTTGGACTGATGGATTCAGGTGGGGAAGGCAGTCTTTGTGGACTTGAAAGATCACCTCATCCCTCCTGAAGTCACAGGTCACATCTTCCTTACCATAAGGGCAGGAAGAGTACACCAGGAAATTCGCCCCATGCCGGTTGAAGATCCTGTCTGGTGTTGTGTCATCGTCGCTGTCACTGTCAAAACCGTCCTTGGAGATTTGTCCTAACAGTTTGTTACCTAAATCTATGGAAAAATGTCAGTCATCAACTGCCATTCCAATTATGGTGCCTGCGCCCAGAGTGATACTCTTTAGGTCGCTGTTATCCACCTCTATTGGAATGGTGTTGTGTTCTGTATGGACTAGTGGTGTTGGGTTTACCCCCAATCCTTGCTTTTGGAAATGAGCATTGAGATGAACATAGGCATCAGGATTTTTCAATTTCTGTCCTCTTTTAATTTTTACTTCCAGTGAGAATTGTCGGGTCTGTTCTGGGATGGTGACTTCCTCTCCAATCTGAATTCCAACTGCATATGGCAGCAGTTGAGCTGAATGAAATGCTTTCTCTGGGACATCAAAGTCCATGGGATTACCCGCTAATCAAGACCAGCTTTGAAGTTTATTAGGTCCAAACTAATGGCAAAGCGATTGAGAATGTCACTGCCTAAATAAAATGCAGCAGGGACATCTTGCACGACCCAACAATTATGGACTATGCTCTTGTTGCCTATGGGAATTTTGAGCATACACCTGCTAGGCTTGAGAAGTTTAGAATTGGGTGTTTCCAGGTCCATTTCCCATTTGTCTAACAGTTTAAATGTGGGAATGGCTGGATTTTTTGGGAGTTTGCGCAACATGGCCTCACTGATGAAGCTCTTACCATTGTTCACACACACTCGGGCGAGAACAGAGTCCTTCCCTTCATTTAACTGAATAGGGACGAACAACTGCTCTCCAATTTTCTGAATATCATCCAAGCTTTGAGCTGATTTCTCATCATTTTGGATTATAGGAGTAGGATTTTCTGATTGTGAATTTGTATAGAATTTCGGAGTATTCCCTTCCAGTATGGAATGCCACCTTAGACTGGAAGGAAGGTTGATTTTCAGAAATAGAGAGGACTCCCCATCCCCAGTGTGTTGTCCTACTGCAATTACTGTTATGTCTGGGATTTGGTTATTTTGGAAGTGGAATTCAATTTGGGTCAGGTTTTTGCTCAACCATGTGGCATGCACCATTTAAACTAACATGGTTAACACTATGAAAAACCACAAAGGACTCCAGAACTCAGCGCCAATGGAAAGGGTTTATTTAATAGCATGGGCTGTATTAGTCGTAGCTATGTAGGCAGACAATAGCCCTCCACTAGATTAGATTACGCGTTTCGGCTCACACAAAGCCTTTATCAAATCAGGGCTACGTTGGTTCAGACAGACATAATATTGTATTGAAGTATTATCATTCATACAACAATTCAATGTCACATGTACCATGTAAAAAATGGAATTTGCAAAATCATACGTGCCAATAATTAAGACAGAGAAACAAGGGTTGGTGAAGGGGAGGATAGATTGGGTTCAGAGAAACATCAAATTAATGCCATAAAATCGACATACACAATCATATCAAAATTAGAAAAATACAAGCACAGATTGTCAGTATATCAATCGAATCAAATCAAAACAAATAGAGAAACAGGAGTATTGGAAAACAAACACATAGGGGGAAAGAAGATAGAAAAATACCCATTAGTTAGGTCATAACAAAAATAGGAAAATCTTTTCTTCCTGATAGAAGGCCTGAAAAATCCGCTTACCCAAATTTAATGTGCTAATCCCTATGACTGTTGTCCGATATGTAATGATAGGGACAAATCCCAAAGACAGACAGTCTACAATTGAAGAGTTGAAATAACCCCAAGTTAGTCAAACAGTATAGTTAACAATTGGTCACTCATAGTAATAGTGAAGAAACCTATACAAATTGTGGAGTGGGAACCTATACCGGTCCTGGTCATCGTATCCTCTCTCTTTGTGGGGTAGCTGTTAATTATGTTCTGGTAGCATTCCTGCCCCAATCCTTACCGATACAAATACTCGCATCTAAGAGTGTGCGAAGTATATAATGTAAAATTATTATAGAAATGACATACGTGCCGGCGTATCTTTTGATTGCGCTCATAATACACATTGTGTACCAGATATGACTACTCGCATCTACGTGTGTGTGAAGTAAATAATGTAAAATTATTGCAACAATATCATACGTGCTGGCGTGACTTTTTATTGCGCTCGTGATACACATTGTATACCAGATAAACAGTGATTGTTAACGTATTGCATTAAGAACGTTCGTATTAGCAAGGAAAGCACTTACTTTACCCCTCCGGTTACACTCGCGTCGGCTGCTCAATAGGCAAAGGCAGCCGGCACCATTTTGAATTAGATTAAAGTAGCGTTAAAAAAACCATGGCAACCGATCTACTCGTTGCCATGGGAGCCTCACTGGTGTCAGCTCACGAGTGATTGAAGATTTAAGCGGCCACCAATGCCACCATGATGGAAAGATCAAGCGCAGATCAGAATGTAATGTATATAATGTAACATTATTGTAGAAATAAAATACGTGCTGACGTATCTTCTGATTGCGCTCATAATACACATTGTGTACCAGATACAACTACTCGCATCTCCGTGTGTGTGAGGTAAATAATTTAAAATTATTACAAAAATATAATACGTGCTGGCGTATCTTTTGATTGCGCTCGTGATACACATTGTATGCCAGATAAACAGTGATTACATTGAGAACGTTCGTATTAGCAAGGCAAGCACTTACTTTACCCTTCCGGTTACACTCGCGTCGGCTGTTCAATAGGCAAAGACAGCCGGCGCCATTCTGAATTAAGTTAAAAGAGCGTTCAAAAAACCATGGGAACGCATCTACCGGTTGCCATTGGAGCCTCATCTAATGTGTGCTGAACCCCACATCGGTTGTAGTGTTAGGCTGGAAAATAGCCCAACCCTACACAATATCCCTGTAAGTGGCCAGTGCCCATAGGTTACCAAGTCTTCCACAAGAATCACAATGAAGTATATGTAAATGCATTTCATCAGTAAATAAGTTATAATCAGTGAGAACATTTAACCAGTCATTTGTGCATTGACAAAGACATATACATTCTATAGGAATGACGCCATCTCCTTATCATTATTGAGACCAGTGACAGTGGAATTAAAATAGCATATAGGGCGTGCTTCAGACTGCCTCAAAGCCTTCAGTCTATCTCCTCCTCGTTTGCTCAGTGTGACTTGCTTGAGGCCTATAAATCTAATGTCCTCTTTATTGTGCATCTGATGACAGCTTTGCCAGTGTTCAGTTAAGGGCAAAGAATTATCTTGACTGCCAATTTTAGCCAGGTGTTCCCGAATGCGTATTCTTAGTTCTCTTTTAGTAATGCCAATATAAATCTTATTACAGACACAAATAATACAATCGACAACAAATTTTGTCCTGCAGTTGATCCCTTGGCGGATGACCCATTGTTTGCCATGTATATCGGTAAATTCAGTCGTCTGTTGATAGGCATATTTGCATTGTGTGCACATGCCACATTTTCTGAATCCACTTGTGTTGCTGGATAGCCAGGTCGTACGGTTCATTTGCTCCGTGTCTGGTAGTAGTGATGGGCTGAGCATGGTCTTGAGAGTTCCAGCTCTCTCAAAGATCCTACGAGGTCTCTCTTCTATAACTTTGGTGATGTGGTCGTCAAGTTTCAACAGATACCAATGTTTGTCCAATATACGTCGAATCTGCTGATGGTCCCTGCTGTATTGTGTTATGAAGCAGGGTCCACCTGGTTTCACTGTGGTTCTATCAGCTTTAGGTTGAAGAGTATCTTGCTGTTGCATCCGTTTCGTTCTCTTATATGCAGATTTTATACATTTGTCCGAGTATCCCCTAGTTTTAAATCTGTCTCGTAGTAGCGAACACTCTTCTTTGAACTTATTATCCTGTTGGCAATTCCGTCTGGCTCTAATATACTCTCCTAATGGTATAGTTTGGATTGTAGGGTCATAGTGACAGCTACTCGCATGAAGCGTGGAATTCACCTCTGTCTGTTTCCTAAATGTCTTGGTGTAAAGCTGATTACCCTCAGCTTCTATTGTCAGATCCAGAAAGTGGATACTCCTCTTATTACATTCCCCTACAAACTGGATATCATAGCAATTGTGGTTCAATGTATGAACAAAATCTTGAAATTCATCCGTGCTCCCATCAATAATGCAAAAACCATCGTCTATATATCGGGTCCATATTTTGATCTTGTTCAGATAGAAAGGAGCTATGTATACTATTTTGTCTTCTAACATACCCATGACAAGGTTGGCCAGGGCAGGAGCATATTTAGGGCCCATGGCCACTCCTTTGGTTTGTAGGTATATATTGTTGTCAAATGTGAAAAAATTTAGATCCAGAGTTAATTGCAACATTTCTTTCAACATTTGAATTTGGTTGTAATATGAAGCAGAGTCATTCCTATAGGTGTAATCAATGGAGGCAGTCGCCCATTTGTGGTGGATGGACGTATAGAGGGCTTTAACGTCCAAAGTGGCAAGATAATAGGTGTTGTGCCATTCAAAATTCTGTAGCTTGCGTATGAGGCTTGTCGAGTCTTGCAAGTATGACTTATGCAAGGCTGCTCTTGGCTTGAGAATCACATCTAGATATTCAGAGATATTTTCAGTGATCCACCCAATCCCACTCATGATTGGGCGTCCTTCAGGTACGGTATTGACTTCCTTGTGTATTTTAGGGAGGAAATACATTGTTGGAGTTACTGGTTCTTTCACTGTAAGGAATGTCCTTTCCTCATCTGTAATGAGTCCTTTCCTGTGCCAGTTCAATATGTTAACATTGAGTAACTCAACAGCTTCTTTCTTGAAATTGTCAGGTCTTATTTGGTAACACCCGGGGGTTGATAAGTGATTATTAGCCATCTTTAGGTAATCCTCCCTGTTCATTATCACAATGTTCCCCCCTTTTATCTGCTTCCTTTATGACAATCTGTGTGTCTGATTTCAATTTCTTGAGTGCTGTACGTTCTCCCTGTGTCAAATTGGCACAGTTGCCCTTACGCATTTGCTGGTGTTCTTTCTTTTTTCGTGCATGCATTGCATACAGATCTTGCGATACTGCTTTGTAGAAAGTATCTATTAGGTTGTCAGCCGGTAATTGAAGCACAAATTTGGAAGTTGTTTTCAGTTCTTTACTGGACAAGGTACTTGATCTCACCCTTAATTCATCCAGAAGATTGAATGTAGCAAATTGCTCATTTTCCACTAGAGATCTGGCCAAAAACGTGTCCTCAACATCCTGAATTGAATAGCCACTAATTGGGATTTCTGGGTCCTTGCTTACATAGTTGCCAGGTGCTTTAGTAGCAAAAAACTTTTTTAGCTTCAACTTGCGTATGAATTTGAACAAGTCTATATGTACTTCTACACTGTTTGAGTCACATGTAGGTGCAAATGACAAGCCCTTGTTGAGAAGACATCTTTCATCCATAGTTAATTCTTTATTAGATAAATTAAGTACCAAATCTTCCTTTATTTGCTGCTGCTCGCCTCCCTGGAGCTGGCCCTCGTTTGCCTTTTGTCCATATGGACGATATCTTGATTCGTGCCGTTTCCTGCCCCCCCTCCTTCCTCTCCTCCTGGAACCAGATTCTGAGTATTGGTTGCAGTTGGTAGCTGAAAATGGACTGACTTCCTGGGAAGATTACGATTACCTTTTTTGAACCTCCTAATTTGGTTCATATATCCACCTTGTTCACGTGGGTGAACGATGTCAGCATCTAGAGTTTCTGCTTCCGAGTCTGCATCAGAACTTGCCGATGACGTATTTGGAGTTGAATTCTTTGAAGACGGTTTGGTGCTGGCATCATATTTGGTCTGAAAAGTGTAAACTCGGTCCTCTCTATAATAACGATCATCACGATAACATTTCATTAGCTTTCTAAGCTTGACTTCATCCTGGTAAACTTGGAGAAGTTCATACATTTTCTCATAGTTTTTGGCTTTTGTAGCTTCATTGGATTGCATTTCAGTTATTTCTTTCTTAATAGCCTCGATTCCTTCCACTGCTCTTTTATGTTATCTCGTTGCATGTTCAATTAAAAGATCCATCATTTTCAATGAGCTATTGCTCAAATTAGCTTCCCATGCCTCCGCTAGGTCTTTATCCTGATCATTATTAAAGTTAGGGAAAATGAGGATCCTTAGACCCCTTGGCACTCGATCATTCCGTACATAATTCTCCAGGGACACTTTCTCCCAATATTTATCTATTTCTTTTTTAGAAATTCTTTCTAATTTGATAAATTTGGAACGTAAATCTTCCCTTTTGGTTGCAATATTCGAGAAGGCATGTGCCATGTCTCCCCGTTCAGTGAAGAGATTCTTGGTGTCTTCCTCTCGATTCTTGAGATAGGAGGCCATCTTGTAATATAGGGTATTTGATCAGCCGTGTTGTCAACTTCAGAAACCCCAGGTTTCGGATGTATGAAATTGTAGGGCTTATTTTCAAAGTTGGTCAAGCAGGCGACTCCTTACAATCCCCATTAATTGCCACGCATTTATAATAGTAGTTGGTTAACGCTATGTTTCAATTTTATTGGCCGGTTAGTCTGGGACCAGAGGACCTTGTTTGCACAATCTATGAAGGGAGACAATATATGCAGGATGTTATTCCCTAGTAAACATGGTGTGGCCTCTGGAGTCACAACTATGACCGGGTGCTTCACCTTGTGTCGCCCAATTTTAATGTCTAAATCTGCAGTCCCCTCGACAGGAATTTCATTCCTGTTGAAGATCTGAAGTTGTCCAGGAAGAGGGGTGGGAGGGATTTGTTATTTCTGCCCCCCTTCCCGTATTCAGCTGATCAAAGGCCCTGTTTGACAGAAGGGTGGCTTGGGATCCAGTGTCCACCAGTGCCTAAATTGTACATTGCCCCTGTATTTGGACCGGGGCATAAAATCTTCCCTCCTTCTCCTCGAGGGGGCAAAGATAATGCACATTTCTTGGCCAATTGGTGGGTCGATTTCTTTGCTTTGGATTCTGACAGAGGGGTGATTTGGTCAGGATTTCGTTTGGGAACTTGGGAACCTGTAAGAAAAAGGTAGCAGCTGGATATGGGGAGAGTTTTGGACTCCCTTGGTTCTGATTCTGGGCTGCCCTCCCACCCCCTTTTTGGAGGCAGTCACCAGAATTGTTTTGAACAAGGGGAATTTCTTGCTGGTCATTCTGGGGTGTGATGATGGGCAGTTTTAATTTGGTCCGCACATCTACCCAGTCTTGATCAGGATCTCTTGGGTCCCATTTTTCTTTGGGAGGAGTTCCCCCATACCTGAAGGATGAGATCCTTTTCCCAGAATCCTCTGAGGACCTCTCTCCCTCAAATTGGAAGATGTGCACCTCCTCCACAAAATGGACCTTTTTATGCTATTTATTTCTCCTACCCACCCTCTGTTCCTGGGGTTGCAGACTTTCGGGGGCAGGAGATTCTGGTTCCGGTTCCTGGGTTTCCATGGGCTTTTCACAAGTGGGGAAGGAAGCTTCCTCTAAGGCTTTACACCCACCTTCCCCCTTTGCCTCCTCCCTGGGAACCGGTGGGTTGTCGGGGTTTTTCCCCTGTCATTGTTTTGGAGCACCAGATCCTTAATTTGAGGAGTTCTGAGTCGCCTGGCCACGTCTGGCGCTCCAGTTGGGACACCCGCTCTGGCTGGTAGGAGCGTCCTCTTGTCGGAGTGATTCTCCCGGGGCTGGCAGAGCCATCCGCGGACCCCCGGGCTGGGGAGGCCCCAACTCCTCCTGTGTCCCCAAAAGGAGTATGAGACACACACAAGAAGCAAGTCGAGTACTGCTGTTTATTATAATAACGGCAGGGATGGGTCTCGGCTCGTATGCATCCGATGAGACTCTCGATGTTAGGGGGGCTCGCAGGCCCTTTTTACAGCAGTATGACACGCTACTCGCGTCACCTGGGAAAAATCGTAATAAAACCTATTGCCACTCTGGATTGGGTCCCCGAGTGGTAGGGTTAGTATATGTCCCCTATGGGAAGAAATGTTAGTGGATAAGGACAGATCAGGTGGTACACTTGGGCTGTCCCTAACAGTTGTTACTTTAGAATTGTTACAAGGAGACCCTTGGTGATTGGCTAAGAGTACTGGCGTCAGTACTAAGCCCCCCTGTATTCTGATTGGTTCTCCCGCGAGCCCCCAAGCCTGGGACCATCGTCGTTCCCAGCTCACGGTGTACCTGTCATTAGCAACAATGTGCAACTATGTGTTTGTGCGGACAACGGACAGGTCTGCTCATGGGCTTGTGAGCGGGTCTTTCCCATCGCTGTAGGTGTCCATCTTGCTGCTTCGTTGTTGCAACCTGTGTCCCAAACGTGGGACCCTGGCGACTGTCTGTCTCGTGAGCTTGGCACCTTGTCAGTTCGGCCTGGTCACGTGTGGAGAGACCGTAGCTGGAACAGAATTATGAGCATTAGTTTTTGTATTTTGCCTCTGAGGGCTTGGCACTTACAGGTGTAACCTTGGCGCTTGGCTCGCGGCATCCGAGTTGCAACATTGTGGCCTTGGCTGTGAGCTCTCGTTGGAGGCTCGTTCTGCATGGTCAGCACTTGTACTCTTGTCGCTGAGAGGATTTTCATGGCGAGGCTCCTGTCTGGGACTCTTGCTTGCGGCCTACTCGGGCCTAGTTCATGGGTGGCGGTACATAATCCATAGTATGGAGTATGGAGGTCGCGGGGCGATAGGGTGTCACCGGCAGCACTAGATATACATGGTGGTGTCGTCATAGGGATGGGTGGCGGGGGAAAGCGTTAGCAAGCATGTACACAAGCTCTTAATGCGTCTTGCGTTTCTGCGGAGCTGTACAAGGCCTATGTAAAAATTACAACGATGCACGTCAGTCGGTGTGTCAGTCCCCTACGTCATAGCACTGAGTATGTTCTTCGTGTAGGTTGGTGTGTGAGAGACCAGTGTGCATGGTGACACGTGTGTTCTTGTCTGTTGGCTATATCATCATGGCATCTCTAATGATGTGAATACTTATGGCTGTTGTTCTAGTCGAGCTGGTCCATGTTGCAGGCATCGGCTTGAGCCTGTCGTGCTGGTGGACACACTCCTCTTATGTTTAGGTTTCTGAACCAGGGAATTTTGTCATCTGGTAGGTAAATGAACTCCTCTCGTGGGGGATATCTGGGTCGTTATCCCCTAGGCCATGGTCTGGATGAGATTGGGGCAAGGGTGTTATCTCATTCTCCTACTTCAGTCCCCCCTCTGGTCGACTTGTCGACCACAAAATCATCCATTCCATTATCTCCTTTCACTCTCCATACTTTCGTTATTCTGGCCAGGTGTCCATAGTGGTTGACATGATCTTCAAATGACCAATACATATAAACACAGCCGCCGCCTGGTTTGCAATAGACCCATCTTCCAACATAGCTCCTCGGGTTCCTTGGGTTCTCCACTTTCACAGATGGTGGGTCTATGTGAGTGTCCAATATTTGCTTGCGCAGTCTCTCACATTCCTTTATAATCATGTCTGTGTGCTTGTCATCTTCAGCTGGTAGTAGGGCGTGCATGCCGAACATCTCCATTATTTTGTTTGTTGTACATGCTTTTCTAGCCTTCCAGAACTTTATTACGATCAACACAGCTGTCGTCAGTAGGCGTGGTGCTAGAGGTTGTGTTGTTAGAGTGCGTGGTATTTGTACCGGTGTCGGTGGTATTAGTTGTGATGCTCTACTTGCTACCTCCTTTACCTTCTCCTTACCTTTCGTATCTTCCTCCCTTCTTTCGAATGACCATGGTGACTCGTGGTTGGTGCGTGTGATGTACAGTTTCTCTAAACTTTCCCCATTGCCATCTCCTCCGCTTTTCCCTGAACATTCTTCCTCCTCGCTACAAAATCCATCAGTTAAAGATAATCCCCAGTTTTGCGTTTTCCACCCATTGTCACCGTTTTTAGATCTATTAAGTCTGTTTTCTTGTGCTCTTCTCCTTTAACTGCTGCCCCTTGTGTTAACGTTGTGGCCACCTCCAAATCCTGGCGTGTGTAGGTTCTTACCCCATGCTCCACCCTTTTATCTTCATTCTCCTCATCCTTTTCCCCTATTATTTCACCACCTATCTCCTCTCTTTTCCTTTTTTAGTTCTTCCAACACCTCTGCACTTACCTTCGCTAATATCCTCTCTTCCTCTTCCCTCCTTTCCCATTTTGCCCGTTCCCTTTTTAATATGTTCTCTATTGCTTTACCTTCTTCATATTTCCTGGCGCTTTCAGATAGTATTTTCTTTTTCCACAGTTCCAGTTCCCTTTATTTCTCTTCCTCCCTCCTTTTCATGTCTCGTTGCTCTGCTCGTGACACCCTTTCTGCTATTGCCTTCATCCGCTCTGCTTCCTTCTTCCGTTCTTCAATTCGTTCCATCATCCTCTCCTGCTCGTCCCTGTTCTCCTTTCTCTCCTTCCTTCCTCGTGCTTCTTGCTTGAACTGTCTAATCAGTGCACTTTGTGCATCTCTTAATTCAGCCAACCTTTCCTCCAACATTTTTTCCTCTGCCTGTGACAGTTGACCTTCTCTTGTCTTACTCACCTCTGTCCCTGTCTCTGTGTCACCCATTTCATCCTTTGCCATTCTTCTCACTATGTCCTCTTCTTCCCCTGTAAGTGTCCCTCTGAGTTTCAGGAGCATCTTTGCTGCTACCCATTCGTCTGGTCCTATATTTGCGATGTGTTCCCCACTTTCTTTCCCCCTCTTCGTTCCTGCCTGTGTGTAATTTAAGTTTGTCCGGCTGGTCACCTCCTCCCCCCTCTGGTGGCTATCCGTAGGGGCATATGGTGGAGGGCTGTATGCAGGGTTGGCGTACCCCTCAGCGGCCGTCAGTTGTGGTCTATCGGCTTCTCTTAATTCCGTTACTGGGCACAACCCCCCTTCTTCCTTCTTCACTACCTTTGCCAGAGGCATATTGTCTGTCCCTTCCTTCTTCACATTCTCTTCTGATACCTTAGTCGATCCTTCCTTCTCCTTCTTCCTCTCGTCTGCGCATAGTGCATTGCTGCTCGCCGTGCCCATGCTCTCTTCGTTGTCTTTCTCTTCCTTCACACCCTTTATTTCCTCGCTCCTTTTCTCCTCTATTGCCCCTTCCATAGTAAACATTCCCATTGCCCCTGGCCTAGCTCCTTGGAACATCTTCCATAGGTTGAACAATTCTATATGGTGAGCTAATTTCTTTCCCTTGTACGTGTTGTGCATATATGTTAATAACGAGTTTTGTGTATATGAGTCAAAACTACCGTTAGGCAGCCACAGTGTCAGTATTTTGTTGTCTGTCCTTGCGTCTAGTCGATACTGTACTTTATAATTTTCTCCTTGTATGGTGATAGTGACGTACAAATGTGTTGGAGGGGTGTAGTTAGAACATTCCCCCTCACCCCAGACCCTGACCTGTAATACGTGGCCATGTTACAGCTTTGTTTCCACAATATCACCCTTCTTTACCTGGCCCCGTAAAATTGGGGACTTCCGACCGTCCGCTGAAAGGTAATACAATCGCAAAATATACAGTTCTCTTCTTTTATTGTTTGTCCCCCTTGATGTTACCAGTATGGTCCCCTACGGCCGTGGCGCACAGAGCCCCCTGCGGTTGCGTGCCCTGTGTGGCATGCTTTTACAGCTGCCCCACCTTTCCTTTTTCTTCAAACCTCTCCCTCCCCTTTTCCAACCCCCTTGCTTTTCATGGCTAAGCTCCTTTCTGGGACCTTGCTTGCGGCCTACTCGGGCCTAGTTCATGGGTGGCGGTACATAATCCATAGTATGGAGGTCGCGGGGCGACAGGGTGTCACAGGCAGCACTAGATATACATGGTGGTGTCGTCATAGGGATGGGTGGCGGGGAAAAGCGTCAGCAAGCATGTACACGAGCTCTTCATGCGTCTTGCATTTTTCTGCGGAGCTGTAGAAGGCCTATGTAAAAATAACAACGATGCACGTCAGTGGGTGTGTCAGTCCCCTACATCATAGCACTGAGTATGTTCTTCGTGTAGGTTGGTGTGTGAGTGACCAGTGTGCATGGTGGCACGTGTGTTCTTGTCTGTTGGCTATGTCGTCATGGCATCTCTAATGATGTGAATACCTATGGCTGTTGTTCTAGTCGAGCTGGTCCATGTTGCTTGCGTCGGCTTGAGCCTGTCGCGCTGGTGGACACACTCCTCTTATGTTTAGGTTTCTGAACCAAGGTATTTTGCCATCTGGTAGGTAAATGAACTCCTCTCGTGGGGGATGTCTGGGTCGTGATCCCCTAGGCCATGGTCTGGATGAGATTAGGGAAGGGTGTTATCCCATTCTCCTACTTCACTCTGATCTACCCTTGATTGATCAGGGGAAAGGTAACTGTCCCTTCTCCCATAATACCCTTGGTTGGGATAGTTTTGGTACCCCTCCACCCTTGGCCTCCCCTCTCCCGGATTGGGCTGTCTGGGCTCAGGAAAGTGGGGAAAGAAGGATGGGTTGTTTTTGGGGTTGAAGTTTGGCGGGTACCGGGGAAAGAAACTTGGCCCGGCATTTGAGGGATTACTGCCCTCCTGGGGAAAGTGAGGTGGGAAGTTCCCTGGGTTAGCAGCTGTCTGGTTGGACCCCCCAGCCCCCTTGGGCTGGATGAGTCCACACATAGCCCAGGATGGGTCTGTTGCCCTTGTAATGGGGGCTGATGTAGTCAGGGGAGTTAGGGGTCGCATTTGTGGGGTTACCTCCCTGACTCCCTATTAGGGATTGGCCCGAGAGCCTTCTGGGTCTGGGGTTGGTAGGATTCTGTGCAGGAATGTTTTAAGGCCCCCATCTCCAGATCTAAGATGGGGGCAACCTTCACCTCCGCTACCTTAGCAGCAGCAGGGGTGCTGTTTGGTTTTGGGCTTTTGTTAGTATTTTTGCTTTCTAGTGGCTTCTGCACTTCGTAGATGCGAGTTGCTTGTTCAATGAACCAGTCTAGTGATCTTTTCTCGTGAAAGTCCCTCACTAGCTGGGTCATAATGTACTTAGGGAGGGCATGAAAGAAGGTATTAATAAATTCCCTACTGTCAGTGTGCACCCTCCAGGTGGTCTGCGCAAAGGCATGTTTCAATTCTTGGACAAATTCTTGTGGGGCCTGGTCTTCCCCACATTGCAGGTTGTAGGCTGCCTTGCAGGCCTCTTGAGGGTTTCTATAAATAGGAAAATGCTTTAGGTTGGCCCTATAGGTGGACCATCTTGAATGGTTCTGATCCTCCAGCCCCGCAAAGAAGCTGTACTACTCAGGTGAAAATGTCCACTTTAAATACTGAATACAGCTTTGGCTGTCCTTCAGGTGAAAAGTCTCCATCATTTGCTCAAACAATTCAAGCTGCTCCCAAACTGAATATTTGGCATGTTTGTGATAGGGCGTGATGACGCTCCTAACAGCCTTTATTTGCTTCATAGTATCTTTGAGTAAAGCTCTCTTAACTTTGTTGGCCTTTTTAGTTCTGGTCACCCTGGTCCACTCATCCTCTGACTCAGAGGCACTGCTACTAGAGGTGGCTGTCTGATCTTCTAGGTTCTCCCGGATTCTGCAAGCTTGGGATTGGCTGGCAGAATGTGGGGGCCTAGCCTCTTGGGACCTGTGGCGCTTAGCAGAGTCTTCTGACTCTCCCCTGCTCCCAGTATTGGCTGAGTACCCCGCCCCCACCCCCACTGTCCTAGCTGCGAAGAGGTTTTTAGTATGCTGTTAGTGGGCCTAGTCTCATGGAATTCCCCACCAAATTTTACTGACTGATCTCTAGGTAGGTGTTATTTCTGAGGATCCAGTTCTCTGATTCTCCCCTCACTGGAGTCTCCCTGATCAGAGAAGATGGCCCTAGCATTTTGGAATCTGTACATAGATGCCCGCGCATCCATTTCTGGGAGGTGTTGATCCGTCAGTCCCATATTTCCCATTGTGTTGAAGTCTACCATCCCCGTTACCCTTGGTTCATATGAGCCAGTGGACATGGGGATGGCAGAGTCGATGAAACTGAAGGTTCCTGAGGTTATGCTCAGGGGTTTCTATCTCCCATCTTACCTCATCTCTTTCAGCCCCTATTTCCTGATGACATCCCAAGATCTGACCTTTTCGCTCCTCTATTAAGGCCTTACTGGTCTCTAAGAGTTGTTCCTGTCTATGGAGCCTGACATTCTTTTCACAGAGAGCCTCATTGTCTCTCTGTGCTTCCTGCATGAATTGGGAGTATTGGGCCAATTTTTGCTGCGGGAGACTCGCCTCCTGATTTTGGTCCTTATTGGCCTGATTATTCTTTGCCAGAACCTCCTTCTCCCACCTGGTGTGCTCTAACAGCTTTTCATAATCCCTTTTGATTTCACCAAGTTCCTTAAGGGCCAGGTGATTTTCTTCTAACTTTGTTTTTGAATGACTGACTTCCTGGCCTAAGGCATCCCTTTCCTGAGTTAGAGTGCCCCTCTGTGCAGCCAGGTCTTCCCTTTGTTTTTTTTTAATGCACCAGCTTTCTGGCGCTCCTCATCAAACTCTGCTTGGGATTCTAGGTCCTTAATAATTAATTTATTATTTTCCTTTTTCAAGGATTCTAGGTGGTGCTGTAATGTGACTACCTGCTCTGTGCAGGCTCTATTAAAATGTAACTGTTGTGCCAGCTTTTGTTGGCTCTGTTTTAAAGAGTCCAACCTTTCGTGACACTCTTTTTGCAGTTTCAGTACCTGGGCATCTTGCTCTCCATTGTTTTGCAGTAAGAGCGTCAGTTCTTCTTGTAGTTTGGTGGTATGCTGCCTTAGCCTCTGTTTCAGCTTCTTGGCTACTCTGGGGCTTTTGCTCTGCAGAATCCAGATTAGTCTGCATTGCTTCCCCTTGGCTCTTTGTGAAGTCTACATGGTCTGCATACTTTTCCTGTATAACTCCTATGTGGAGGGACAGGTAGGCCGCTGTTTTGGCAATTTTGCATTGCTCCTCTTTTATTTTAGGGGTCATGTACAGCTCACTGAGTGCTTGATGTAATGGCCCCTTTTCCTGACAGATATTAATGTTGGTTTCAGTGACTTCTTGTTTTATTCCCTGCAGCCATACCTGTTGTAGCCATTCATCCCTGACAAACAATTTGTGTAGTAGCACTTCAGGCACGGGACTGGATCCTAGAGGCCGTCACCGGATTGGCATGGGATCTGCTCTCCTAGTCTGTGGATATTTGGATCAGCTGGATGGGGAGTTCCTCAGGCAAGCCAAGTGGTGGCAAGCCAGAGAATTTCTGGATACTGGTTCAAAATGGCCATCTCACACCACACAGCAATTTACTGAGTGGGGAGAATAGATTTGAGGATTTGGGGCCTTGCTGGAAATCAATAGTCTCTATTGCTGGCAAGAGATTTGGCATCTGGATCTGGAAGAATATTTAAAGCTGGATGTAGGAAGCTGGATCAGAGTGCTTCGCCGGAAACAGGAAGATGTTTGGATTAGTGAGTCCCTATCTGCTCTCTGCTGTCTCTATTTATGCCTTCAAAATGACATCACAAAGGGGTGTATGGGCCGGCTTAGCTAAGCCTGCCCCTGTGAAAGGTGATTGGGTCAGAGTCTACTCTCAGGAGAGAAACAGAGTGTCATCTTAATGGTGTGATTTTATGATGCTAAGAATCCACCCCTAGCCACTGGAACACAAAGTCTAAATTTGGCAAAATACATATTTACACATGTGCAAGCTCTATACAAAATCACATATACAGATTGCATATTTTACATAGCAGCTATTGCTCAAAACCCCATAGCTGTGGGATCATGTTTCCCCTTTCTACTAAATTTTGCCCTTTTTGCTATGAACACACTTTTCAATTTTTATGCAAGTTTCCACAAATGTGCGTGTTAACATGGGAATGAGTGTATACAGTTTCACAATTCTAGTGGAAATACTGACCCCATAAACCCACATTTATTGTCATTCCTGTTCAGAATAATCTACACAGTTGTACTACGTTTTCAAAGGTAGTGCTAAAAATTAGGTTAATTAATCTGCCATTTTCGGAATTTGCACCACTTTTGATAATAAGTTATACACCTTCTAAAAATTTCCATTACATATCCGGTTAACGCCAAATGGTCAGTCTTTGTCACTCCTTGAAGCATCTGGTGGCCCCTCCTCTGGAATTTGCTTCTGTCAGGCAGGAGTTTCCTGTGCTGCAGCAGTTTTACTGCGTTTCACACCTTCAATGTCCTGGGTTGGAGGATGGTCATTGTTCCTTTGTCCTTTGTAGACCAAATTCTGTTCAAACCATGCAATTAACACCTCCCCATGAGTTTCTGCTGAGGGAAGGCCTTCCTTCTGGGAGAAAAACCTGCTTTTTAAATCCTGGCAACTTCAGCCAAGCTAATTACTTTTTAAAGTTAGCAAAACCTACATCTGTTGCATCACATACAAATACATTTCTTTCTTGGCCTTAAAATCTGTGGAATCAAAACACAACTAAAACCTGTATTCCTTTTTGGCAACAATCCTGTTTGTGCTGTTAATTCAGCAGACTTTTAATTTTAGGTCAAATTGAAGCTTCTTCAGTTCTCCTCTGACAGCTGTCATTCAGGTGGCCCAGGGTACTGCACCCAGATTTTGGCATGGCTGTCAGTTTTCAGACAATCCAGTCTTCTGATGAATGTTTTGCTCTTCACATCAGGACATTGTATGTTTACAATGCTTCATTAGATAGATTACTTTTAACACCAGGCAAGATTGTGAATGTTGAAAAGTGTTGTGTTACAGGCATTTTGGAGTTTTTGGAAACAAAACAAATGTCATTTGTAGGCACATTTTTGAGTTTCATTAGCAAAGTGCTGCTTTTCTCTGTGCACTCTGTTTGCTGGTCATGGGACCCACTGGCACATTTCTGCAGGATGTGCTCTATTCCACTGCACATGCACCATGGGTGGCAGGTTGTGCATCTCTCTTTTTGTGTGCTGAGGCACACGGTTTTTGTAGGTTTTTGGCACACACAAGGGTTTTTATCCCGCCATTGTTGCTGTTTCTATCCCCATAACTGGCAGGGTGATGCCGCATAGCGGAGTGGGTCAATACATCCCACAGGCCTCTCTCCCCCTACTCTACATCTGGCTCACATCTTGACGACCTGTTAAGTGTCCCACATTGGTTAGCAGAGAGCCACCCTGTCAAAATACCTAGTGTTGTGCCACCCAATAAGTAGTATGCCAACCAACCACTTGTCATAGAGATGACGTATTTTCACCTTTATCAATATAGGGGTGGTTCCAGGTGAAGCCATCAGATACTTGTAACCCAATGAAATGTTTAACTACTATGGAATCTATATGTAGCCAAACCCTCTAACCCATCCCTGTAGTAGGTAAACTGAGATTATGTTATGACAAGATTGATGACACGTTTATAGTATTTAAGCAATTGCTTTTTATCAACATGTTGAGAGCGACAAGATTTGATTGCTTGCATGCTGTCTCGGCTTTGTTTTGATGATAATAAAGCTGGACCTTGCTGTATATTTTGTCTACTCCGTCATTGAGTTTGGCTTGGACTGACTCTAGTTGCTCTGTGTCTGTTTCGGATTTTGAGATCACCTTAGACCTTAAACACCACACTTTGAATTGACACTGTTAAAACTAGGCAATTGGACACGAAAGACAAATGGGCGGCATAGTTGCATTTTTATATTGTCTTTGAGTTAGATTCATCAGAGTGTGGCTTGGTAGAGGATTTCTCATTTTGATCATACACATGATGAGATATGCACCTGTATTTCCAACTTACTTATCCTTAACCATTGGTGGGTCCTCTTATTGGAGCCCTTTCAGTAGACAAATCTAACAAATCGTATTTTTGTAAATAATAACTTTATAGAAAAAGCACAGGAATAACTGCCGGCACAGGGACAAGAGTTCAAACTTTGAACTAAGTTTCAATAGAAGCTGATGGCAGGGCATCAAAGGTCAGCAAGTAATGCCTCAGATGTCCTACCACCCAAACTGGCAGCATTATTCTCTACAAGGCCCTGTTATGATGCACCATAGAATAATAGAGTTTTACCTTAAGATATTTCTCAACAGTGGATGTACCTGGTTTAATATAGAGGGAATGATAGGAGGGCATTGGCCAGGATGCTCTTTCTGCTCATGTTGGATGAAGAACGATGGTCATCTTGGAATCCGGTGGGCTTGGGGATGAGAGCTGACTGGGCATCCACTTTCTGATGAATATCATCCCAGCTTCTCTGTAGTCTTCTACTGGAAGAGGACATGTTACCAAACTTTGAAAATGTATCCTTTTATATACATATTTTACAACTAACTGGTAGAATACTTGAAAGCATTCTCCATCTGTGTGTATTGAAATCCTATACTTGTTGTTTAGGATTGTCATATTACTTTCTTTGCTGTGTTTTCTTCTTATTATTTTTTATGTGAACGACCAAATGCAACAACAACTGAAAACTAGTAGCATGGAACAATACAGGGATCTTAGAAAGAGGACTGTGCATACATATGAGGATCTACACGCATAGGCAATGGACTTACATCACAGAGTCACATATACAACCACAGATTGGGCAAGCCTCAACAATACAAGAAGATGAAGAAGAAAATCAAGATTTAATAACACATATCGTGGAACATTGGATGGGGGTGCAGAATAACTCTGATGCCAAATAATTGAACCAACTCAGGAAGATGGCAAAGATACTATCTTATTAACAATGATCTAAAACAGGGAGTTGCAACGAACATCAACAGACGTTCACTCAGGCTCTCAACGATTTTCTCATAAAAAACATCCTTATATGCAAATAATACATCAGAAGTGACATCATACTACATGGCAAATAAAAGAAAACCTATCAAGGATTGGGATTGGTTAAGGGAGACATCTAAATATACTTTCTATAGGGACTAGGATTGTGATCAGCTGCCTACTGTCAGGTGGATAACTTATGCCTACCTCTAAAAACATGTGATCTTCAACACTATTAAGTACACAGTTTACCATTGGTCTTCAAACTATAAGGCCCTTCATTATACAGCCCTCTACAATTGGTTGGCACCATTGTGCCATGTCTGAAACATTCGGTTCACTTAGCAGCACGTAAACTCAGACCCAGATGCCAGGAGGTGGACTTGACTTTACCTCCCCACCCAATTAGCCCAACATCTCTCATTATCCATGCCTTCTGCCATGAAGATTGTCTTTGAACTTGGCCTTCCAAAGTATCCTTGTCTGTGGGAATATATGGGAGGGCAGGCACTCACTATCGTTGGTCTAGGACTCCAAGCTCAACTCTATTTCCATCCTTGGCTCACGTGATCGGAGACCACAATTTGGTCCATTTTGCAGCATTTTGGCACTCTTGGTGTTCTTTCTTTGCACCTTAACAAGGGATGATTCATCCTTCGCACATTCACTGCTTTCAAGAATAGATAACCGACCTTGGCTGCTTCAAATATGATACCAGGCCAAACAGCTTTGCTATGAGCTTCCACAATCTCAGCTTATTCTTGCTGCAACACAATTTTCAGCCTTTCCTCTCCATGGGAACTGGCTTACTAAATTCATGATTCAGATGTCCAGCTCCTATACAATGGCGGCTTCGCCTGCAGTTGTTTCACTACATATAGTCAGCTTCTATGATGACTTAATCAACTTGCTTTTCAGCATCTGTACAATTATTGAACAGTGATTTTCGGAAGCACTTTGCCCACGTGCAATCTACATTTCGCATATGAAAATTTACTTGATTCTTAACTTTGTCATCAGCTTCCGTAAGATCCATGCATTCTCTTCAGCCAGTATACTCGGGGCATTACACACATTTCTTGTGATGTCTCTAGCTTTTCTCTTTGCTCCTTTTCATATCCCTTCAGGGAGTTCATCCCTCAGATTGTCGTCTCTTCAGGAATACATTCGATAAGGTTTTCTCGGTGGATACCTTCTTTCGAATATTGATAGATGCACTTGCCGTGTATGCCAACAAGAATGGGTTAACCAGAAATATTGCCAAATTTAAAATAATGGTATTTTCTGGAAAGCAAAGAGTGCAGACCAAGAGAAGATGGACACTTGGGACAACCTTGTTTGAATGTGCAAGATACTACAGATATCTTGGGGTTTATGTGGGTGACAATCTTAATTGGAGGCAACACTGGCTGGAAACAAAGGAAAAGTGTAAGAAGGTTGTAAATACCATTAGTGTGTTTATGGAAGAAATGGCAGACTTTCTGGCCATACGATTTTACTATTCTACAATGCTAAAATATAATGGCCCTCATTACGACCCTGGCGGAAATCGAAAAACGATGGCGGAAATGCAATACCGCCATCGAATAGCGCTCGGTGCGATTATGACCCGTCACCGTAAAGTACGATGCCATTAGCGACACCGTAGTGAACGCCAACGCTAACTGCACCAAGTACGCGCACGCGCACCATGCCAAACCGTAATTACCACCATGGCGCAACGGTACGCGAATTCTGACCCTAGCGGACATATACCTAACGCCATCAAGCATGGCAGAAAGTACCATTCCGCCATGGTGAGAAGTACGGCATCGCGAACCAACCGTAAAAGGCCCTACTGAGTGCCTGTACACCACTCCCTGGCCACATTGCACAACTCCTCGTAGGTGCAATGAAGTCACAATGCAACCAGTGAAATGTACAAGTCACCCATGCATGCCAACGAACAAATGAATCTAGGGGCTCCAAGTGCCTTGTGAGTGGCCATCCATATTTGCCATGGCACCATTGCCGTACTGATGCAGCACAGGCATGTGAAGGTTCAAGTCCAGCAACATGAACTGAAATATGAGACAAACAAAAACAGGCCCCCCATCGACTGACACCAGTGTAAGGCAACATTCAGAGCAGTATCCTGAGTGAGACTGCACCAGCCCTGTACTCCTGCCAGTAAACAAACCAACCATCAGCATAAGCATGTACCACACAAGTTGGCAGAGTGACTGAGCAGCCAGGCTCATCTCAAGAGGGGCCAATGGGAGCTGCAGGGCACAGATGGCACGAATACAGAAGCTATTCCAATGGACATGACCTCAGTCTCCCTCCAAGAAACGCACGCAAACACAGGCACCTGTGACCAGCCATATTCTGATAATCACATCATTCCACCAATTCACCTGGCTGACCGGCATCTGTTACACAAAAGCTAATCCCCCGCCCCTGAGCATGACATCATTAAAACAGTCATAATGGTAGCCCCTATCCCTGACCACACTGGGCTTCGTAGGCAAACGCGCCCAGTACAGTAACACGCAACTATACTCAGAAGCCGGAACCCAATGCAGATCTTCTCACAATACATCGCTCCACGAATAGGAATATGCTACATTACTTGCAAAGAATAACGCTACACGGTCAATATCAGAATCAAAATTTAATGCACAACAAAATCACCAAGCCCATACAGCTATTAGGTCATGAACTCCAAAATATATTTCATTATTGTGGGCTGCATCCGCAATAAATGACCAGCTTCTTCTTGTGTGACGCCCTGTTCCTTCATGGTACACAGGGGCTACATTCACGTTCAAAAAGGCAACACGGAAGCGCCTAGAACCGCAGGGCCGTCCCATTAGGTAGGCACTAGTCCAGCTGAAAGGTCGATATGTTGCTCCTAGCCACTAGTACTGCGTAAGGGCATGTGGCCCATTGGCGATCGTCCCATAAGATCGTAATGGTGCTCCACTGATTAACACGAAGCAGCAGGTGTCGGGAGTAAAAGCCATCTGCAGGAGTGGCATACAGATGGCAGCGGCAAAAGGGGAGGAGATACCTGTCACCCAAATGAAATGAAAAAGAATAGTATGGGCATCAGAACTTCATTTGAATTACTCACTTCAATGATCACACTAAATCCACAGCCATATGCATGCTAGCCCACTCAAAAGGATTATTCCCACCCAAAAATCACTTGCGAATCATAACTATAAAAATCGAGGTGAAAACACTATTACAAACGAGTGTTTGTGTGCATGCGTCTGTCAAAACAGAATCCATTAGATGGGATTAGTAACGTGCATAGACACAAGTGTTTGAAGGCGCGTCGAGACAGGGAGGGTTCAACAAGGGCAGATAGACGATGGTCCCACTATGGCAGCTCTGCATCACATAGCGCAGGGGAGGTGGATAGATTCCAAAAAGCCCTGTACATGGCAAACTCTCCATTAAATCATCTGTCCATGCATCCATACATCATTCCCTCATCCCGGAATAAAAACGCCTGATTATTTACTCACATAACATGTGAAATTTCCATTGAGTCTGTGCGTAATGCAGTCTGCAAAATCCACTGTGCTCCAGGCCGGAATTCCAGTGTTGTGAAGTAACATGTATTTGGGAACGTCCTGCCTTATCGTCCACTACGCTATTGTGCATCCCATACTATTCATATCAATCATTGCATTCTCGCCATGGCCCCTGTCCCAAGGACATTAAACAATAGAACGTTATATTTGCAGTCAGACCTGTGGGCGTCTCCTCGCCGCTAGCTGAAAACCGAAAGCGCTGTACTTCGAATTCCTCATTTGCAACATCACGTCGAAAAGGCATCTGTGACCGCTTGAAATCACAAATTCATCCATGTAGTGCGGCAGTGTGTGAAAATGGCAACTGGCTTCACTCACAAATGGGACGCCCCGCCCGTCGGTGAACCTCGGTACAGTGCTGCATGAGGGTCCACCGTTAATCGAGTACTACATTCCACTGACCCTTCACAAGTTTGTTCGCGACTGCAAAGATAGTATGTGAAACAATGGGACCATAGCAGAATGAACATATGAACCAATATTTCACTGCCATCGGGATTAAATACATGATTGTAATAGCAAGATGCCATGCGTCGAATTGCAGCGTTGTGTGCGGGACGTGCTCGCCCAAAGGGGATTGCAGCTTGCACAGGTGGAATGAATCACCACAGGTGGAGGCTATACAGCCTGAAAACACATAAATTGCACACCCAACCCCCTCCCACAACCACACCCACCCCAAAATGCTAACGGCAGGACTAGCGATGTTGGCCCTGGGGGACCTGATAGCACTGCAAGTACTCCAACTTCAAGAAGAAGACGAACACCAACTACTACAACAACCGGCCGCACAGAGGAGACGCAGGAGGAGGAGGAGGGCAAGGCAGGGCCAGCAAGGCCCACCAGCACAGCCACTACCACCACGCAGGCAGCCCGCAATCCCACGCCTCCGAGCTCATCCGTTCAACCTCACTGCTGAGCAGATCCACACCCTCTACCGTTTGGACCGGGACACCATAACCGCCATTGTGGACATGACACAGGCTGACCTTGTCAGCATGATAGATAGCCCAACCGCCATCCCACCCCTACTGAAGGTGGTGTCTGTACTCCACTTCCTGGCCACAGGCACCTACCAGCACACAGTCGGACAGTTGCATGGCATTTCACAGCCACTGTTCTCACGGACACTATTGCAAGTGCTCGATGCCCTCCTGAAGCACGCAGACAACTACATCTCTCTACCACGCTCGGAGCAGGAAATTACGAACACAAAAGTGGGATTCCATGCACTTGGCGGCATACCGGGTTGCATTGGTGCCATCGACTGCACCCATGTGGAATTGGTCGTCCCACATGCCATGGAGGCCCAGTACCGCAACCGAAAACAATTTCATTCTCTTAATGTACAAATGGTGTGTGACTCCAACAGGATCATTACACATTGTTGTGCCCGATTTCCTGGATCAACCCATGATTCTATGGTCTTGAGGAACTCTACAATACCACGCTACATGGAGCGACACGCAGGGAACAGATCCTGGCTACTCGGTGAGTCTCATTTCATGCATGATAATGTGGGGTATGTGATGCGGCAATGACCTGGCAGGAAGGGGGGGGATGCGTACGTAGCAATGTCATTCCACAAACATCCTTTATTGTCCACATACAGGTGATGCCGGGTATCCACTGAAGAGATGGCTCCTTACACCACTCCGGAACCCACAGAACCAGCATGAGGAGGACTACAACCATGCCCACTCACGTACCCGTGTAGTCATAGAACAGGCATTCGGCCTACTGAAGACTCGTTTCCGCTGCCTCAGCAGGTCTGGCGGGGCACTCCTGTACCGCCATGAGAAGGTTGCAAAGATGGTCATGGCATGTGTCATGCTACACAACATGTGCGTACGTAGAAATGTGCCCATGCCCCCTGACGCAGAACTGCAAGCACCTGAAGATGGTCATGATGAGGGTGGGGATGTGGCAGCACCTCAAGGAGTCCGCGAGGCACAGGAGGGCCGTGACATTCATCAGATTCTCATTGATTCATGCTTCTAGCACTCACGCCTGGTGGCTGATACATGGACACGGGACTTGTGGCACTGTGTGTGTCTGGAACATGCACAATATGGACTGTACGCCTATAAAGGCCTCGTACACAAAGATCAATGTCCACACATCTCATTGGATGATTGTGCAATGTTTATAGCATATGTGAAATTATGTTACACACCCCATCGACCCGCCACCCAAGTGAGCCCAACACACCCCCTCGACCCTCCTACCTCCCCCCCGAACACCAGTGTCCAAAGATGCTCATTGTCAGTGGGCAGACGCTATTGCAAGCCCCCTCTCCGGGTATCAGGGGCACCCCTGCCTGTGGAGCGCAGGTTCCTCCCAGATCTACGTTGGGGGCTGCCCTGGACGGAACTTGCAACGGATGATGTCTCTGCCTGCTCACGTCCATGCATGTCCCTAAGGGTTTGTGAGAGCTCAGTGAGCACACGGCGCACAGCGGCAAGTTCAGCACATACGTCTTTGGACGTCGCATGCAGTTCCCCCCTCAGGCTCTCGGTGCTTCTCTCCATTTGTACTCTCAGGCTCTCGGTGCTTCTCTCCATTTGTGCCCTTAGTGTCTCTGTACTTCTCTCCATTTCTGCCCTAAGTGTCTCAGTTGATGTTTCTATGGCTGCCTTAGTACCCCCACATTCATCAGCATGGTCCTTGAGGAGCGTGGCCAGTTGCTGCTGTTGCACGATCACCTGGTCGAGGGACTGTTGCCTCTGCTGTGCCATGGCCATTTGCGGTGGTGTCACAGAGGGGCTGATCACCTCATGTTGCCTTGCCTCAGGGCTTGTGGGGGATGGCCAGTCGTCGTCTTGTGGGTGCCCCTGCGTGGTATCCTCATGGTGTACGGGATGAAACAAACAGGGGGATTGAGACAGGTCATGGATGGATCCTACATGGACATCCCCATTTTCTGTGTCGGAGCATGCTGCCATTAATGCAGTGTCACCTATGGTGCTGCTGCCACCAGAAGCAGTGCCTTCTGTGGCATCCATTGGGGGGACCTGTGGTGGTGCTGTTGTGGGCATGCTGGCTGCTGGGGTGCCTGTTGAAGTTCCCTCCTGTGTGCTGCCACTTGATTTATGCTGCTGCCGCGTCTTGATCCGTGCAGCTGAGGTGGAGGGTCTTTGGCCGTTGGTCTTGGCCCTCTTTGCAGGTGTGCTGGTAGGGGTGTCCTGGAGCTCGTCGTTTGAATCGGACCCTGTGGTGGAGTAAAGGAGGGCGAGCGTTATTAATGGGTCTGTGGAAATTGGAATGGCAATGTATCACATGCATTGGGGTGGTACCTGAGGGTGATTTGGGTCAGGGCCTTGGAGGTGGTTTCATTTTTGTGTGGAATGAGGATGCAGTTGTTTTGCAGCCTGCAGTTAGGGTGTGCCTGCTGCACGTGTAGAGGGTGTTTTTAGGATTTTTAATTATTTATGTATTTAATGTGACTTTTAAAGTGCGCTATCAGGCAAATGTATGTGGACGTTCTCCTGGCCATGTGTTTCTGTTGCACTATGTGGACACATGGTACTTCACATGATTGGACATTGTGGATTTAGCATTGTTTTATTTGGGCCACCTACCTGATTCTTCGGATGTCTGCACTCCTTTCTCCATCCCTCCGACTCCCTCTATACTCTCCATTCCAATGGTGGAGGCACAGATTTCTTCCCAGGGGGTCAACTTGATGGGTGATTCCGATCCTCCCCCGGTAGCTGTGGCAATGTTACGGTTGGCGGATAGTATGCTCCGTACGCGTATCCGCAAGTCGTCCCATCGCTTTCTGCATTGCTGTGGGTTGCGGGGTGCGGTCCCCACCGCACTTACCCGCTGTGCCAGCAGGGCCCATATGGCCTTCTTGTTCGCAAGTGCCGTCCTGGTCATTTGCGTCGAGAAGACGACGGCAGCATTCTCCTGGAGGGTCTCTGTGAGCACGGTGAGTTCCTCATGGGAGAAGTGGACCTGCCGCTTGCGGTCGCACGCTTTTTTCGCTACTTTTCTCATTTTTATTGCTTTCACTAGGGTGGATGACGGGTTGGGATGTGTCTCAGGGTAGTATTTTTAATGGTTGTGTGGGAATTCTGATTTTATAGGTGTACGGCGTGCTGTTTCCCGTTCCGGGACCATGTTTTTACTTCCGTTTCCGTACATTTACGGTCACCGTACTTTCCGATTGCCGCTCATTACGGTGACCGCTGTGATGGGTGGCGGAATTGCACCTAGGGCGCCGTACGACGGCAGTGAGGGGCGTTTTGGGGACATTTCCGCCATCGCGGACTTTGCACTTCCGCCATGGCGTAGTGCTCGTGCCCGATGGGTCGGAATTTGCCGCACTTTACTCCGTCGTGCAATGGCGGAAACGCTATTTATGCTATGGCGGTCAGGTCAGTTACTTTCCGCCAGGGTCGTAATGAGGGCCAATGTATTATGGTATTGAAGTGTGGAGACATAATTATGTTATTGAGTTGTGCATGTTTGAGGTTAAAATCCTATGCAAACTGAAGCGAATGTCCCAAAACCTACCAGTTGAATACTTGTATTTAGAATTCGACTTGAAAGGGATAGAAGCTAAATTCAAGTCAAGCAGAGAGTGTTCATGTGTTATGAAAAACTGGGTGTGCTGCACAATGAAACCATTATGGTAAGCTATCTTCAAGCACTCTTGGGCATAGAGCGTTGCCATAAAATGGGTACATTTGGTAAAATCTTGACACTCTACCTCAAGTGGTCAGCAGGTTATGCAAATAGATTACTGACCATGGACTGTAGTAGGTTTAAAAGATGGTTGGCTTTGCAAAATCAGTTACGAAAAAATTCTCATCCAACTATCAACCACGAGTCATAGTGGTAATTTTATCTCATACAGAGCAAAATGTAATACTAAACCTGCGTATAATATGGCTTAGCCTAGTCCCCAGATTGTGAGGCAATATTTATTGATAAAGTTCAATATAGGTGACTCGCTGGAAGTAAAGGGTTCAAGGTTCAGTCTTGCCCGCGCTGATCGGAAGTGCCCCTATGGCGTGAAAACCAGCTTGAATCATTAGAACATTTGTTAGTGCAATGTGATAGTCTATCAGTGATTAGAAATATTTTTTTTAAATCATAGAACAATCAATATGATCTAGAGTCACATTCTTCGTTTTTGGGCAAATTTTATGGACGGTAATGACTTATCTTTTATTTTTTATATGGTACACTTTTATTGGCAATGTAACGTGATGTTAAGTGTTTTATCTGAAGGTATTTTTTAATTACATGTGTATTTTTGCTCTGTATTATGATGTCATTAGCTGATCCTTGTGTTACATATGATGAATTGTGCGGATATATTGATTAACTTAACTGTGATCTGCTGTTTTTATATTGTTTTATCCTTGTCAATACATATGTTATGTTGTATATGCAAAGCCGTAAGGCTAAGAGTATATTAAATAAAATAAATATTTGCTGCCTTATTGGCACAACTGCTGGTGTCAAACATAGCACGATCTCAGGCTTCCAACATATAGAAGGTAGGGAGGTGGGATTTCCTGCAGAGGCATGTAACTGCGCCTTTACAGGTATCTTCCAAAATAAATAAATAATTAGGATGCTCTTCTCCAAAATGTATCTCATCTGCCAGATGCCAGTAGTTAGGCCTTCATAACTCTGGAGTAACTATTTCAATCCATACAGTTACAAGAGGCTACTTCACCTTAACTCCACGGGAAAAATGGGCTTACGGTTTATCTGAACCCTTTTTCTTTAGGCACAACTAGTTGCCGTTGTTCCCAAGGTCCCATACCCAGGACTGATTATTGCACAAAGGTCAATCAGCAAATAAGCCAGAGTTTGTAGCCAGTAGGGCGGGCAAGAGAGGGCCCCCTGGGTCTACATGAGAGTTTCTTTGATTCCACTGTGCTCACCTCTCTGATCTGACTGAAGCCTCCCTGTCCCCATCTCCTTTCTCTTTCCTATTCCTGCCATGTGGTCTTGCCTAGGGCCAACCAGGCCCATGTAAACCTTCCTGCACTTGCAATCTATGTGCTGGTCTTCTTCAATCGTTCCTTTACCCCCTCTTTATCTTTTATTTCCTTGCACCTACTGGTATGATGTCTTTTTTTGGGTGTCTCTTCCTCACCCTAATGCTATGCTCCCAATTCTGTATCACTTTCCTTAGCACCTCCACCTTGTGGTACTGCTCCTTCTGCCTCCACCGTACTACTCTCTTCCATGATGTTACCACTTCAGAGTCACTCCCAGCCTCTGATAATCACACCTCCCAGTGGTCCCTCCAGCAGCCTGTCTCCTGCCACCTCCTTTCCATCTCTTGGTGCTGCTGTTATCCCTATGTCCTCTTGGACACTGCCCACCTGACATTACCACCACTGTCATACCTTTACCTCTCGTCGCTTCCACCTGTCCTGTCTCCTGATATTAGTACCTCCTTCTACACCTTCTTATCTCTCTGCACTGCCTTCTGTCTCAGATCCTGATCATATGACTTTTTTTTTGATCCTCTCAGCTGTCACTTCCACCAAGTTTCCACTGTTGCCACCTATCCACTCTCTTCTGTCTCTCCACCCTCTGCTCCGGCCACCTACTCTGCCTGACTGGTGCTAGGTGCTTTTATTCTGTGCCCTGAATGGGTCTTTCAATGAGGATCTGCACCTGTGGCTCATAATTGGTTGAGGGCTGTAACTGGTGGTTGTCCCTCAGTGCACCTATGGATGTATTGGGCTTAGGGGGCGGGAACCAAGTCTATAACTGGCCTATCTGCTATCTTTGATACTTCCTTGTGCTGCATATGCTTACTGAGAGACCCTTCTCAACCAGGGTGCAAATTAAATGCTGGAAACAGACTGGGTACACTTTTTAACTCTTTTTTTTACTTTTACTGAATAGTCTGTGTGGATGGAGAAACTGTAATATAGTGTTTTCTGTAGAGAAAAACTCTGCTGAGACACAATGTTTCTGTATGTTTGCTTTCCCTCTGATGCAATCTCATGTTGAGAATCCAGGGGATTGCAACATTGTATCTGTGGGACTCCCTGACTCATCAAATCTTCTTACGTTTTGAAATTACTTCCCTGATGTTAAAAACAAAGTTTTAACAATGATACAATCCACATTAGTACCCAGCGAGGGGCAATGAGCTTGAAAAAACCAAGCTCATGGCCCTCACCTGGACCTTACCAGAACAACAAGGCTCGGAATCACTGCCGCAGCTCCTGGTTCCTTTGCCACTGGCTGCCATGGAAAGGGAAAAGGGACTATGTGTAGTCCCTTCGCCGTTTCCATGGCGGCCATTTTGTATGTTTATTTTTTCTTAGATAACGTTCAATGGCCACCATGGAAAGGGAGAAGGGGCTATGTGTAGTTAAGAAATGGCTGCAGCGCTGCTTCTCGACTCCAGAAAAAGTACTAATGGCAATACGACCCGAGGAGGGGGGGGCATTAGCAGTCGGGTAATGCTCCCTGGGCTTCATTAAAGCCCTTGCTTCACTCAGCCTTCTAACTATGGCACCGGGGGCATTATCCGACAAGGTAATACCCCCCCTCCTTAGGGTCATATTGCCTAACTAGTTAATTGAAAAGTTGTCCCTTAAAGGGAGAGTCAACTTTTTCGACACTGGAGCTATAGGCTTGCTAAAGGAGAGCAGCGGGCTCTCTCAACATAGGAGGGGGTGACTAGCATTATCCTGCATGGTCTTGCCAGGGCTTTGGGCTGCTTTATTTTTTTTTGTGCATTTTTAAATCACTCACACAGCCCGCGGGCATCGAGGCGCTGTTACAGGAATTGTTCGTTTTTTAGTTGTGTAATTGTTTTGTCTTAGTTGCATATTTATAACGCGCTTAAATACCTAGTGGTTTCTAAACGCGGACCGGGGATCGAACCTGTGTTGCTTTGTGTCGTCTTGCTTCCAAGGCGAGCACATTTGTTTGTTTGTTTGTTTTGTTTATTTATAGAGCGCACCGGACCCAGGGGCATCAGGGCGCAGGCAATAAGGATATGTTCGGCTTGGTTACATAGGTACATGAAATACAAGAAAATGGATAGGTACATGAGATACGTTGCTGCTGAGCAATCCTCACGGGACAACTTTTAGATGATCAAATGTCTCTACAATCCTTAAAATGTAGGTGAGAGAGGGCAGAGAAGATTGAGGGTGAATGACAGGACAATCAGAGTCGAGGATGGGTTCTGCGAGCTAATGGAACTGTTTAGGAATGACTGCAACGATGGGTGTTGTGTTTGAAGGTTGGGAAAGGGGTTTACTCTATCAGTTTTGCATAGGTAGGAGGAGAAGAGAAGGAATAAGGGTGTGTGGGAGTTTTCCCCAACCATATTCACAATATAAATGCTAGCCTATTGTTAATGCATTTCATTTGGTGAGGAAAGTTACTATCGTGTTGTGGGGTTTCTTTAGATTATTTACTGTTCCTCGGTGGTGAGATTAATGTAAGACAGCCTGATGCAGGCTGCCACAGTCATTTCAAGACTCGCTATATTCTTGGTATTCAATAACGATGCCAGAGCGAAGATGATGAAACAATGGTACGGTGAAGTTCTGGCGGACACAGTAACTCAGGTGTGCCAGGTACAGGGATGCTCCGGTTGCCCAGGCACCCACCAGCAATAGAAATATGACCTGTGCAAGGTAACGATGGTAATACCCTTTCAATGCCTGCTGCGCTGTTCATCCCCGGGAAATTCATAAATTGACCCCAGTGCAATAACTGCATATATCCCTCTGTTCTATAGGGGAATAGTTCGGTGTTGGGTTCGCGTGCTTCGCTGCATTCCCTAGGATGTGACCGGCACCACTGTCTGATTGGCATTGGCATGGACGGGTGACATTGTGGCTGATGGTCCAAGTGGTGCATTCTGTTTAGAAGTCTGTGCTGTTGAGGAGCAGCATGTCACCATATGTACACACTTTGGCCCGATGTTGCTTGTGTGAGGGAGTGGTATGAGTGCACCTGGCGTGTGCTTTTTACATTTGTGATATGCATGCTTCTTGATGGTTCCAGTGTGTTTGTTTTTGTTAATTGTGTAACATGGCCTGATAATGTGTATTGTTGTTTGGGAGCAACATGTTGCCACCTGTTTGGCTTTTGGTGCTGTGTTCATTGAGCGGGAGAGTGGTGTGAGCGCATCTGGTGTGTGCTGTAGTGTTATCGACATTAGGGAAGGGTCTGTTCTTGAGGCTGCTTCTCATGTGTGTGTTTGTTTGTATCAAATTATAGAGTAGGTGTTTTGTTTCTGTTTGGTCCTTTTGAAGAGCCCTACTTTGACATCTGCATGGACTTTGGAGCTGTGCTGTTGGAACGGGAACATGCTGTAGTTATGCCACGCGTGTGGGATTGGCAGTGGGGGCGATGTGAATCAGCAAGGCTTGTTATACAGAGAAGAGATAGAATATGGCAAAGGGGGGGTCTGTATAGTGGTGGAGGTTTGGCGAAGTGAGAATGGGGGCCAAGATTAGGATCCAGGCAAGGTGCCCAGAGCCGGAGAATAGATATTTGGAGTAACTAATGCATATGAAAAGAGAAAGAAGAAACATTTGTGGATGGGTGTGATCCTGGTTGAACATTAAATGTGAAGAGTAACATGGGTTAAGTGATCATTAGTTCATATGTTCAGAGATTACACTCAGCCAAATGGACTCAACGAAATGAGAGACTAATCAATTATCTTTATTGCATTTTGTGTAACACATGAATCATCATAAATTAAAAAGACATTGTACAGCCCCTGAAGAAGGTCCACACTTTGAGGAATGCAACATGTATAGCGATTGGAGGCACATCCTGAAATGGTTGTTAGTAATTAGGGACAGCGCCTTGGCAACAGTGTGCATTCAAACTGTGAGTCAATTGAATCTATTTGAGTTGGTATTGTATTTAACTGAATTCTATGTGTGAATTTCGTTTAATGTGATTATTGTACTTTGTAATCAGTTGTTAGTTCTAATGACATTTTGACAGGAAAAGGGTTCAAGTGGGCCTCATATTGAAATAAACAATAATGTTTAATACAAATTGTAAGTTGGAAATGAATGATATCTAAGAACGTAGTATCTTATAGAAGCCCTGTTAGGAGACTGGGGTTTCAGTGTTTTGGTCTAGTTTAGGATACCTGGGGTACTCCAATGTTGTTGATCCGGAGCTCCTCTCTTAGTGAATTCTTAGAGGCAAGAGCTCAGTGTCGGGTTAGTAGGATTGGCTAAAGTAGGGTAGTGGGTAGGATTGCGGAGCAGTGCAGGGGCTACGGCTCAGGGTGGAATCCATGAAGAGGAGGCAGGGTTACTAGTATTCAACACTTAACATGCAAAGCAAGGAGGGGATGTAAACAAGAACATGCTTATCTATTGAAGCCCCCTGATCTCCCAATCGTCTTCCCCATCACGGTTTACTGGCTATAAAATACAAATTGCCTCATTAAAAAAAAAAAAAGGAATGTATACATTGCATGTGAGGGACCGCCTATGTTTGCACTTCTGTGCACTTTGATCTCCTACATGCAATAAAACATATTAAGGGCCTGATTCATGGAATATTTTGCACAGTGCAAAGTACTTTTCACCGGTGCAAAGTGACTTTGCACTGCTAACAAACACCCTGATTCATGGAACAGAGCAAAGTGTCTTTTTTCCTGTGCAAAGCAAAAATACACTGTACTGTTTCATGAATGAGGGTGGAGCAGTGCCAAGTGTATTTTTTCAGTGCAAAGTGACTTTGCACAGCAAAAAGACACTTTGCACTGTTCCGTGAATCAGGGTGTTTGTTGGCAGTGGAAAGTCACTTGGCACCAGTGAAAAGTACTTTGCACCATTGAAAATATTCCATGAATAAGGCCCTAAACCAGGTAGCACAGATTAACTGATTTTCTGGCACTTTGTGGAGCAGAAATTGTAAATGCCTCCCGCAATTTACACTTGCGGGAGTCCTGTAAAACGGATCCCCGGGGAATCCATTGCCTTTACACCAGCATGAAAATGACAGGCTGGCGGAAATGGTTCGTTTCTTCCGTCTAAAGTGATCAAAATGACGCAGTTTCAAAACAGATGCAGAACCCATCATACACCTTTTATACCTGTTTTTTTAAAAAACTTTTTTTAAAACTCTGGGGATTTGGAAAATGAGGGTCTTAACATAACATGCTGCAACACATGCGGAGCCCTGACAATCAAAAGTGCTTCACTCGCGGGGGTTATGCTATATGGACTGGAGAGGTAAATCAAGACACAAAGGAAGGAGGTAATGCGTTAATGCCTTGATGTACCGCTCTGTCCCATTTTCAACCCCTCAGAAGCTGGACAAAGGGCGCAAATAGTAATTAACGTTTCCACTGTGCTTCTCTCCTCCAAAGTACATTCATTTTACGCCTGCATGAGATTTTCATGCAGGGGTTCAACAAATGGATTCCTGTGGAATCTGCCTCCATTTTCCTCATTAATATTCATGAGGAAAAGTTTACATACATATGCAAAGGTATATCATGAATATTAATGAGGGGTTTCCTGAAAACCCACCATGGATCCGGCTCTCAAGGCCTATTGTTAACACGATCTGCAGCCTGCATTTACATGTGTTGCAAAGGGAGCATAAAGGCAATTTCACCCGTTTTTACTTTCGTATTTAACACTCTGTTTTGTAAACATGTGAAATTAAATTGCACCCATGGCACCCATCGGCATGTAGTTGCTAACACCAGTGATCTCCATCCGGAATTGCATTTGTGATACAATTAGCTCTTCAATGTGGAGAGGACGCACACTGTGCTTACTCCTGCAAAAACCAATCTATTGAACTTGGTCCCAGCTGAGATTTGAACTCCCCCCTAACACCCACGTGCCTCTTTTGTGTGGCAGGCACGCAGGCCATCTTCCCTTTTCAGGGACACATTACTGTAGACTGTTGCTTTTCATTTGAAAGTTTTTCAAGTTGTGTGAAACCTCCAGTAACCATCTTCAGCTCGAGTGACGTTTCGCTTCATTAGCTCTGCAGCAGCTCTATGTCATTACAAACCACTCCGAGCTCTGCCCTTTTGGTCTGCCACACAAGCCGTGCCATGTGCCCCAGCAGCTGCGGATGCACACTGGGGGGTCCTGTCAAGGCCAAGCAGACAGGAGTGCAATGGGAAGCACAAGTGGCAAACCTTTTCAAAGTGGCCCCATATTACAAGGTGTGTGGTCTAATGTAGTGAGCAAGTGCAACCCTTCTAAGTAGGGCTGGGTGGAAGTTTCTCCCCCTAAATAAATGTGGAAATCATATTTCCGTATGGTGGTTATTACAATACATTTTTCCCTACATAAAAAGTAGTTACGATGCAAAGAAAACTCAATATACCATTTGTTAAGAGTGAGGAATGAAATACTGTAAAAAATAATTTACCTCATCCCACCCAAAAAAGGCCCCTGGTTCCGAGACCTGCCAGGAAATCTCCAGAGGCCCCTGGGGGCCGGTCCACAACTGCAGGCAGAACAGTACACCTAAATGCAATGCTTCAAGTGGGAGGAAAAATCGAGGGCTTGCGAGGGGTCTAACAGGTCATGAAGCCATATTTATGGAAGCGGACTTTGAAGCATAAAGGAGCCTTTATCAGTGGTGTGGGCTGTGTAAGTAAAGGTGTGGCCTAACAAATGCAAGCTTATGAAGTGATTATTCACTCAGGGAAAAAACAGCATTGGCTTGAAATAAATTACTTTGTTTTGACAGTGTTTGAGAAGCCTGGTTCATATTTTTTAAAAATGACAACTGCTTTTTCAGTGGATGGTGGGAGTCACCATCATAAAATGAGAGAGAGAGAGAGAGAGAGAGAGAGAGAGAGAGAGAGAGAGAGAGAGAGAGAGAGAGAGAGAGAGAGAGAGAGAGAGAGAGAGAGAGAGAGAGAGAGAGAGAGAGAGAGAGAGAGAGAGAGAGAGAGAGAGAGAGAGAGAGAGAGAGAGAGAGAGAGAGAGAGAGAGAGAGAGAGAGAGAGAGAGAGAGAGAGAGAGAGAGAGAGAGAGAGAGAGAGAGAGAGAGAGAGAGAGAGAGAGAGAGAGAGAGAGAGAGAGAGGAGAGATACCTTTGTAAAATGGACATATTTTGCATACAGGGATAGCTCAGTGAATTGAGTGTTTCCTGCTTTTAGTTGTATTCATCCTGTAGCTCATTGAAGGTTTAAAACCCAGAAGAGGAGAGTCAGCCTTTAATCATAACAATGTTGGTATACTGAACATCGCTATTAAGATAGCATTATGATCTGTTAATTACAGTGCTAAAAATGAAAAGATAACGTGAACATGTGCAGCACAGAAAACCAGAGAATAATTATACTTGTTTTACCCAAAACATTTTAACAACTATTTCTTTTATATTTCAGGTTGATAGAGAGCGGGGTTTGGTGCTTTACAAATCCACCTTATTAAACACAAACAACCGGCTCTGCTGGTGAAGCAAAACAATGCAGAAATCTTAGTAAGTTGATGTACAACTAAAGATGGGATGGCAAGAGATGATTCTACTTGATACCTTGAGGATTGGCCAAAAAGAGCATCTGCTCTCAAATCCTGTCGTCCCAACATGACCACATTCTGTGATCTTGGGGTTGTCACTTGTCCTTGCAGTGTCTTCTTTTTATAACTTCTCATATTGAGAGCACACATAGGTAATTCAGTTCAGTTGACCATCCATGAATCATTCCTGGTATGACCAAGCGTTAAGGACGGGACCCGCTGAGGGACATCAGAGCTAATAACGGTACCACAAATTGCGGTACCGTTATTAGCTCCTTCCCCATTCCCATTGAGCCCTAAGGGGGCTCAAATGGGAATGGGGAATGGTATTTGGAATGGGGACTTACCGGGTCCTCCAGGATCGGAATGACCTGGTAAATCCCCATACCGCCTACCCGGACCCTGTATAGCGGCATGGTTACCTCCTACCGTGTAATGAGGCCCGATGTGTGTGTGTGTGTGATCTAAGGAGCAAGGCAAGAAGTGTCTATGCGGGAGGGCAAAGGGACCAAGGCAGATGGGGGTGGGGATGCGAGCTAAGGGAGCAATGCAAGGGGTGTGTGTATGAGAGAGGACAAATGTGCCAAGGCATAGGGTGGGTGTGTGTGTGTGTGTGTGTGTGTGTTAGAGAGAGAGAGAGAGAGATAGAGAGAGAGAGAAAGAGAGAGCGAGAGAGAGAGCTAAGTGAGTAAGGGATGTGTAAGAACTAAGGGAGCAAGGCAAGGGGTGTGTGTGAGAGAGGACAAAAGTTCCGAGGCATAGGGTGGGTGTGTGTGTGTGTGTGAGAGAGAGAGAGAGAGAGAAACAGAGCTAACGGAGCAAGGTAATGTGTTTGTGCTTGTGTGTGTGGGTGAGAGAGCGAGAGAGAGAGAGAGAGAGAGAGAGAGAGAAACAGAGCTAACGGAGCAAGGTAATGTGTTTGTTATTGTGTGTGTGGGTGAGAGAGCGAGAGAGAGAGAGAGAGAGAGAGAGAGAGAGAGAGAGCATGCTAAGGGAGCAATGCAGGGTGTGTGTGTCTGCGTGTTTGTGTGTGTGTATGAGAGAGAGAGAAAAAGAGAGAGAGAGAGCGAGAGAGAGCGAGAGAGAGCGAGAGAGAGAGGTCCTCATTATGACCCTGGCGCTCTCGTAATGAAGGGTGCCAGCACGGGACCGGCACCCTTCATTACGGGAGCGCCTATTATGAGGTTCCCTTTGCGGGACCCGGAACAGACGTCTGGTAAAACCAGACGTCCTTTCCGGGTCCCGTTCGGGGAAGAGGGAGCTAATAACGGGCCATTAGTAACGTGCCCGTTATTAGCTCCCTCCCCATTCCCATTGAGCCCTATGGGGGCTCAAATGGGAATGGAGAATGGTTCTTTCAAGGAGGAATTACCGGGTCCTCCAATGTTGGAATGACCCGGTTATTCCCCATTGAAGGAACCCGGTATTGGAGCCCGGTATGGAGGCAGCCATGGTGCTAATAGCAACATGGCTACCTCCATACTCGTAATGAGGCCCAGCGTCTTTTAGCAAGGGTGGTTGATGTTGTCACCAAAATAACTTATACAAAGATGATGCTTCTAGGCGAGGCTGAAGTCCTGTTAAGCCAGATGATTTATATCCACGTTGGAATGACTGACAATTTTGGAGGCTCACAGAAGGAATAGTCATTTTTTAACCGGATCAGACAGGAATTTACCCTTTCGAATAAGAATCACTTGACATAAGAACTATTGGCCTCATTACAAGTTTGGAGGTATTCTGGCATAAATCCGCTGGAATACCGCCCAGCGGAATTACTGTTACTGCCACTTGGTCTGCCCGAATTACCACTGGATTACAAGTGGTGGTATGGTGGTGTAAGTCCCCATTTATGTATTTTGGTGGAATGATCACTGGCAGTAATTCTACAAGTGGTAATTCCCCATTTTAGGTATTTTTTGGTGCTAACATGGCAGATTTACAACCAGCATTTTACTGGAGGTTTGTCCTCTGCCTCACCACCAAAGTAGTAGTACAGTGGTGCGATAATGCAGCGGTAACAAACTTACTGCTGCATTACTGCAATTTCTTCCCATACCACCGTGTTTGTAATGAGGCCCATTGTATTTTCTATGTGTTCCCACTATGTACACAATATATTCGCAAAACACTTAATGCTGCGGATATTACATGTTGCTTTAATTTTAGCATAATAAATGCCACAAATAAAAAACAGATACAAGATTTGTATTAATCCCTAACTTGGCACAAATTGTAACTTTTGAATTCCGTATATGCCCCCTAGTCTTTATGCACACTTTCAAGTTTCCAAATTGTGTTGCCAAGGTGTCAGACTGAGTGATTGTTTGACCAAGCAAAAACAAAATAAAAATCAGTGGGTGAAAGGAAGTGGGAATCTGAAAGGGGGGGGTCAAGGAGAGGGGCGAGCGGACTGTGCAGTGGATGGGGGTGAAGAGGGAAAGGTGGCGAGTAGAATGCATTGCAGGATTTTCCCCAAATAATGAGAGTGGGGCGTAGCAAAGGGTGGATATTATGGCAGTGTCCGACAGATAGGCCATGGAGGGATGAGGAGGGGGCCTGTTTCGCAACTTCCATTGCGTGGTAGATCTGCGCATTGGTGATGGGACAAAAGGGATGTACTTATTGTATTTATTTATTTATTGTGCATTTGTAGGCGCTTAGTAAATTGTGTTTCATAGCGCCCACAGGGCAACAGGGAGGGAACAAGGGAGTGTTGGCAGATATAACAACGAAAGAGTGAGGCGGTCCTACTAGGCCTTGTGAGCCTTCAGAGCGTGCAAGTGCAGAGAGAGAGAGAGGGATGAAGGGGGTAAGTGCTGGGAGTAACAAGGAGGGAAGTGCTAGGGAGTAAGTTGCAAGCTGTTAAGTGACTGGCAGAGATCATATGGTGAGTGGTCGACTGCCAATAAAAAAGTGCAGACCTGTGATAGCACGGGCCAGTGGCACCTTTGTGTCAGATGGTCAAGTTCTGGGGGTGTTGTATGTGGGCACCATTAACAATGGGCAATATGACCAAATACATCTCCTCTTTGTGGTAGATTTAAAGACCGCCAGGTACCACAGGCCTCACAGTTCTGTGCAAGGAGGTTCAGGGGATGAGAGTGAAGCACCTCCTGACCTGGCCCCACAACAGTGTCCGCCCTCTTGAGGTTTTTTTTCGAGCAGAGGGGTCCCGACATAACACGGGGACAGAGAGCGATAGACCCCTGTTGGCCGTGGCCTGGAGATTTGTCACGAGTAACCTCCCGCCTCAACAGAGAGTGCAGAGTCAAGGCCGTATACAGAGAAGTCCCCCCGTTGCTCTCCCTCTAGAGTTGTTTGGAGGCCCAGCGGCGCAGCCCACTTGACCTGTGGCGTTCACGAGGAGACCTTGTGGAGATGGTCAGGGGAGCCCATGAACTGGAAGGAATCCCTACAGAGATTTCGACGCATGCCCTCAAGCTCGCCAACCTGCCCTGAGATGGCGTCCCCGACGCATCAGGAAATGTCTGATACTAGCACAGTCACCAAAGGTATGGCTGCCCTCTTGGAGGAAATAAGAGGCTTCAGAGCGGACATAATGATACGGTTGGACACCTTGGATAAAAAAGTGGACAATATAGATGACAGGGTCCAAATGCTTGAAAACAACACAGCCTCGAATGACATTTTTGAAACTCAATTCGACATGCACTTATCGGAACTCGAGAGGAGAGAAAATAAATGCTCCCTAAAGCTTGATGACTTAGAGAATAGGGAACGCCTCTGTAATCTGCGTTTTTTGGGCTTCCCTGAGCGGGAGGGAGAAACGCAAATGGACATTATCAAAGCTGTTAATGCGGTGGTGGGAACTCTTTTTGAAGGTGCAAATACGGATGAACCTACTATCGATAGAGCTCACAGAGCGGGTGCGGCTAACAGAGGCCCCAGATCCATTCTCGTATGATTCCATTATTTCACAGAGTAAAGCAAAATCTTGGAACTGGCACGTAAGAAGGGTCCGGTGGACTGGGAGGGGGCCTGGATTTCGGTGTATCAGGATCTGTCCGCCTTCACCCTGGCAAGACGTCGACTCTGCTCCCCACTAACGAAAATGCTCCAAGCCAAGGGGGTTCGATACAGATGGGGATACCCTTTTTCACTTTCCTTCGAACTGGAAGGATACAAATATGCCATGGTCACGGAGGATGATATTCGCAGGGTGTCGGGAGAACTCCTCGATGAACCAAGCATGGAGGTGGGAGAGCAAGAGCGCGGAAGAGGGCCGGTTGGCCCCGAGGGGACAAAGGCTCCACAGGAGAGACGTAAAGTCCGAGGCCACAGGAAGTTTAGAAGAGTGGCTCTGACATCCCCTGGACAACCTGACACTTGAGGAACCACAGGACGCTTCACGGTCAAGTTTGTACTTTATTCCGAAAGGGGGAGCACTGTAAATGTTCACAATCTAAATGCGATAGGGGGATAGGGGGGCTCAAGTTGTTGTTGTTGAAGAGTTCAAGAGCCCGGAGGGGGGGAGACACTGGTGGCCTGGCTCAGCGACGGGATGAAGCCGCTGGTCTACCAGGCGTTCAGGGGGGACGGGGGAGGTGGGAGGGAAAAGTTGGGGTTTGTTCAATGGGGTTTTAGCTGGGACAAGCCACGTTTTCTGGTCTGTTTCATAACTACAGATCTGGTTTTTGACTATAGCAGGGGGCGGAAGTATGGCGGGAGCACTGAAATTAGTTGCTTTGTGGAGGGAGACATGAGCTTTTACCATCGCTGTGATGGATGATTCATTTCAATTTTTGACAGTGGGTTTGTTAAATGTACGGTGGCTTAATTCTCCCACTAAAAGGTTGCTGCTGGTGAGGGAATTTTCAAGGCTCCGGCTCCACTTCCTATTCGTGCAAGAAACACACTGGGTCAGGGGCAAGGAACCAAAGCTGAGGGCTAAAACCATTGAACAGGTGTATGCAGCGTCCTTTTTGGCTAAGAAACGTGGAGTTGCCCTACTGGTCTCTCCCGGGGCCCATTTTGTACTCAAAGCTCAGAGGGCAGACCTGGAAGGACGATATATCATGGTCAAGGGGGAGGTGAGGGGTCGGTTGTTTACCCTGGTTTGTATATATGCTCCAAATGAGGCGCAAGATGGCTTCTGGGTGGGGATGAGAGAGAAAATTATAGCTTTTTCCGAGGGTACTCTACTGGTTGGTGGGGATTTTAACATGGTTCTTTGCCCTGAACGGGACAGGAGGTCGCCCAACCCATGTCCTAATCAGCGATTCCATAAAAAATTGGCTGAGGCTTTCCAAACAGTTAACGAAGATCTGGGTTTGAGCGATACACACCACACTAAGCAAGACCGTGATCCCGACTTCACATTTTTCTCAAAACCTCATGCTACATTTTCCCGTATTGATTATATTTTAGTTGATTCCACGCTTCGGGGAGAGGTCACAGAATCGCGGGTGGAGGTTGTTCCTTAGACGGACCATGACTTGGTTAGAATAAAAATGGGTATCCCCCCGGCCCCGACACCCGGCTCCCTATGGAGGTGTAACAACCTCTTTCTGCACGACAAGGAAGTGCGCCAATCCCTCCTGACAGCTATTACAGAATACTTCTCCATCAACGATAATGGGGAGGTCGCGGTCATGAGAGTCTGGGAGGCATTCAAGGCAACCATTAGGGGCATTCTCATTGAGATAGGTTCGAGGAAAAAGAGGGAGAGGGGCCATGAGGAGAAACTATTGAAGGAAAAGATAGAGGCTATCCAACCGGGTGGAAAATTAAAACTGTAAATGTTCCCCGGAACGTGGGAGGAGCTTCAAAGGTTGCGCTCAAAGTTGGCAGACCTCCAGGTGGGACAAACGGAAAGAAAGCTGTCCTTCCTGAAATAGAAGTACATGGAAAAAGGGTAAAAAGCGGATAAGATACTAGCTTGGAGGCTTTGCGAGCTCAGAAACAATAGAAGGGTGAATTCCATCCGTTCACCGGGAGGTGAATCGACGGTAAGAGATAGTAAAATAGCTGAACATTTTCGGCAGTATTATGAGCACCTGTATTGCTCGGAGTACGCAGGGGATGGAACCGAGATTGACAACTTCCTGGACTCCCTCCTGATTCCCGGCCTCTCACCCGAAAAAGCAAGTAAACTAGAGCTCCCCGTAACCCCGGAGGAGATGATAGACACTATATCCTCTTTGAACAGTGGAACAGCCCCAGGGGATGATGGGTTCACAGTCAAGTTTTACAAGACCTATCGGTCAACGCTAGCCCCGTTTATGGCTAAGATGTTTAACTCAGCACTTGATCAGGGCAGCCACCCACCCTCGATGATGTCTGCACTGATAGTAGTACTCCCCAAAGAGGGGAAGGATCCTTCCCAGTGTCACTCATATCGCCCTATATCCCTTCTTAACATGGATGTTAAGATCCTGACTAAACTTTTAGCAAATAGACTGGCGAAGCTCCTCCCCTCCCTAATACATGGAGATCAGGTAGGCTTCATTCCGGGACGCCAGGGTTCGGACAATATACGGAAGACCCTAGACCTCATGCACGAGGCTTCAAGGCAGGGGGTGGAGGGCTACTTGCTGGCATTGGACTCTGAAAAGGCCTTCGGCCGTGTCGAATGGCCTTATATGGGTAGAGTTCTCCAGAAAATGGGCCTGGGGGACAACTTTTGTGGGTGAGTCTCAGCACTATATAATGGTCCTACAGCAAGGGTTTTGGTCAATGGTGGCACATCGGAACCCCTGGCCTTATCTAGAGGAACCCGGCAGGGCTGCCCTCTTTCACCCCTTCTATATGCTCTGGCAATGGAGCCCCTGGCCATAGCGATTAGAGGGGACCAGGAAATCACAGGGATACGTTGTGGTGATTGCGACTTTAAACTTTCTCTGTTTACAGACGATATCTTGGGCTACCTAACCAATCTCCAGGTTTCACTACCTGGACTGTTCGATCTTATAAATTACTATGGTGCCTTTTCGGGACTTAAGATAAACGCGTCCAAGTCTAGCATTATGCCTATGGGTCCTGGGGACCAAGATATTGGGGATCGCTCCGAAATATTGGGAGTAAGAATAGAACAAGTGTCCACTGGGTATCTGGGTACCTGCATTCCTAGGAACCTTTCACTGCTATGCCAGTGTAACTTCCCCAAAATTTTGGCCAAGATTAGCAGCGATTTCAAACGTTGGGCACCTCTTACACTCTCTTGGTTTGGGCGTATGGTTACGGTTAAAATGAACGTCTTGCCTCGCCTACTGTATCTCTTTGCAGCCCTCCCCGTGGTGATCCCTGACGCCTTTTTCGAGGTTTTACATTCCCGAGTCCTTCAGTTTATATGGGACGGGAGGAGAGCAAGAGTCAAGTTCTCCACCTTGACCCTTCCGAAGTCTCATGGTGGATTCAGCCTTCCTGACTTTAGGCTATACTATAAAGCAGCTCAGCTCCGGGTGATGTTGGAACATATGAGAGAAGATATGAGGACATATTGGACATACATTGCTATGGGCCTCCCCTAAAGCCCTCCCTTCCCACCTCAGAACACACCCTACATTAGCGGTCCTATGGGCAGCCTGGAAACCAAATAAAGATAACAAAATGCTGTCATCCTGGCCGTCCCCTTTAACGTCATTGTGGGGCCCCCCTGTCAATCTAGACACCAGAGGCTTCCGTGATACCCAAGCATGGTCAGACATGGGTTTGGAGAGAATTTCCCAACTCTCCCGCGAAGAGGGCTTCATAGACTACGACCAATTGAGTGAGGCACTGGGCGACACACCTCCCTCGATCTTTGAGTATCTGCGCTTGAAGGGAATTCTGACTCACCCTCGGTGGGCTGACAACCTTAAACGCCCCCTCACCCCCTTTGAAGATGTAATAGCTAAAATTGTCTCTCGGAAGGGCTCCCTATCTAAGTTTTACAGTACACTGATAACGGCTAAATTGGAGGGTAGACAACCCTTTAAACAAATTTGGTAGGAAAGGCTGGGCATGACGCTGGATGACAACACATGGAGGGCAATTTTTAAAACTATATTCACGGGTTCTCTGTAAACTGCTGCCATGGAGCACAGCTTCAAGATTCTCCATTCCTGGCATCGCCCCCCGGCCACCCTGTCCAGAATGTTTGTAGAGGTATCCCCCTTCTGTCCTAGGTTATGTCTCCAAAGGGACACATGGTTCCATATGTGGAGGGGATGCCTGGTCATTCAGGTGTACTGGTCGGAACTGCTCCGCTGGATTAAGGACATAGAGGGTTACTGCCCATCCCTACTCCCCCTGGAAATCCTCCTGGGTACCCCCATGCCGGAGACGGAACAGAACGCATTCCCAAGGGTCATTGGGGCCATGTTGAGGGCGGGGAGGTTAGCACTGGCCCAAAAGTGGAAAAGCGCTCTAGCACCATCCAAGGAGGAATGGCTTTGTAAATTAAGGTCGATTTTCACCTATGAAAAGCTTACAGCAGTGAAAAATGACACAGTGTCGGAATTTACGCAGGAATGGACTGCGGTTCTCCTCCATGATGACTGCGTTTCAATGCATCTGTAAAATATGCTTTATTACGTATCCTCTGTATCCATCTCAGCACCGGCCCCAGAGTTAGAGTTTGGCCCTCAGTTTGCTTTGAATCAAGCGGACCCCACGATGTCAAAAGTGCATAACAATCTATACAACGATGTTTGAATGTTCTCTCGGCAACTTCCATAACCTGCAAAACCTCAAGACTTGGTATGCTGCAAAGTTGGGGGGGTGGGGAGGGAGGGGGGAGAGGGGATGGGATTAAAATGTTGACATCTTTGTTTGCTTATTCTATGGCAGGCGGGGATTGCTGGTGCACACTACCTTGTTTGTATAATGTCAATAAAAAAACAAATAAAAAAAAAATCAGCAGGGGAGAGGAAGAGAGAAGGCAGAAGCAAAGAGGAAGGTCTTGAGGTGCTTCCAGAATTGGAGATGGTTCTCCTCAAGTTCCAGAGAGGCAGGGAGGTTGTTCTGAGGGAGGCTCCAGCCGAAGAAAGAGATCTACCACCAACTTGTTGCATGGAGAAGAGGCTGACACTGAGGGAGTTGGAGGTGGAACAGGCTCTAGTGCCTACACATGAGCCACATTTGTTGAGGAGTTTGCCAGTGCTTGCAAGAAACGTATCCAAGGACACACAAACTTTTTATAAATCAACTGGTTAAGGTCACACTTTCTCAGGACACCTTTATCACACTAGAAGCTGGTTTCGCTGGTATATAGCTGCCGGCCCTTGTTATTGAGCTCCCCCTGGCCTTCTACTCTGGGTATCTACAGTTAAGAACCAAAAGTAGCAAAGGGAAAGGCCGAAATGGGTCTAGGCCCTGTGCCTCTGCTGAAGCCAGGACTTTGTCCAGCTCGCCCTTCACCTGACTCCTGCTTCTACACATGGGGATTCTTCTACTCAATCACTCTCCATTCACTGCAGTGCTTTTATTACCTTGAAGAACTATGGGGAATACCTAATTTGGTCCTGTTAACAGTCTTTTTGCTGCCTATAGCCTTATTCTAACTCAGAATGTATACCCACTGCTTCCCAGCTAGCCTTTCCCCTACTCACTTTTCTTGCCTCTTACTTACATGCCCTCTCACTCTTGGGCAGCACCCTTCCTCTGCTGTCTTCAATTGCTTATTTCCTTTACCCTCCATTGTATACCTTGAGTTCACTTCCCTCCTCCCTTTTCGTCCCTCTTCTCCTCCCCTCCACCCATTGCCTTCAGTCACAACTCAGTCTAAATTTTACTCCATCCTGCACCTTTCCATCCCCACCTCTTCCCCTGCACCTGCACCCCTCAGGTCTGCGCTCCTGCTCTCCCAGGATAGCGACTCCTATCTATCCCCCTTGCCTAGCACACAGCACATGCAACTATCCTTCACCTCCTGTCACTATTTCACTTGGCCTTTGGAATGCACAATCCCTCTCCAACAAGTCTACCTACATCACTGACAACTTCCTCTCTTATCACCTTCAACTTCTCATTCTTGCTGTCACAGAAACCTGGATCTCTCCTCATGATTCTGCTATACTAGCAGATCTAAACACTGACTCTGTTACATTCTCCCACTCTCCCCAACTTCTAGGGAACACCATGGAGTGTGGTTCTCCCTTATTAAGAACCTGCACGCCCCACTGGCCGCCTACCCCATTGCACAATACTACCTCCTTTTTTGAATAACTTACTATTCAACTCCTCCCTCTGACTCCTCTCAAGGTTCTAGCTCTCTATTACCCCTGGTCCTCTCCACTCCTTCTTTCCTGGCCTGAACCTTGTCCTTGAGTCACTTCCCATGGACACCCCCAATGCCATGCAGGGGCACATTACGCTTCCTAAGCCCTCTGCAGCCACCCACCTTGATCTTAACTTCTTTCCATCTGAGCACTCCCTCTACTTCCTCTATGACAGCCCTGCATGACCCTCTCTGGTAGGAATTCTCTGACCATGGGCCTCATTACGACCCTGGCGCTAAGTGAAAAACGATGGCGGTAAATGGTTACCGCCATCGTTTTCCGCCAGGTCCGATCATGACCCGTGACCGTTAACTACAATGCCATTAGCGGCATCGTAGTTAACGCTGCCGCTAACTGCGCTAAGGGTGCGCGCACGCGACCGGCCACACCATACTTAGCGCCATGGCGGAAAGGTACGCAAATGCCGACCCAAGCGGACATGCACCTAACGCCATCACCCAGCCCGTTAAGTACCTTACCGCCATGGTGCTAATTACGCCATCACGAACCAACCGCAAAGGGCCATGTAAAGTGACTGCAGCTGCCACAGGTGCACAGAAACAGCACAGGTGAAGGCAATACAGACTCAGGAAGTACAAAAAGAGCACACCCCACCCCTTCCCACACCCAGTCACACTCCACAATGATACCAATACGACTAGCAATGTTGGGGCTGGAGGACCTGATAGCAATGCATGTGCTACAACAGCAACAACAACAACAGGCAGCACAGAGGAGACGCAGGAGGAGAAGGAGGGCAAGGCAGGCCCAGCAAGCCCCACCAGCACAGCCAGTGCCACCACGCAGGCAGCCCCCAATCCCACGCATGAGAGCCAATCCATTCAACCTCACTGCTGTACCACACCCTGTACCGTTTGGACCGGGACACCATCACCGCCATCGTAGACATGATACACAACGACATCGTCAGCATGATAGAAACTCCAACCGCCACCCCCCCCTACTGAAGGTAGTGTCTGTACTCCACTTCCTGGCCACAGGCACCTACCAGCACACAGTGGGGCACTTGCATGGCATTTCACAACCATTATTCTCACGAACACTCATCCAAGAGCTCGATGCCCTCCTCAAGCACACAGACGACCACATCTCATTACCACGGACTGCCCAGGACATTGCAAACACCAAAGTGGGTTTCCATGCACTAGCCGGCATACCCGGTTGCATTGGTGCCATCGACTGCACCCATGTGGAATTGGTGGTTCCACGTGCCATGGAGGTACCGTACTGCAACCGGAAACAGTTCCACTCAATCAACGTGCAAATGGTCTGTGACTCCAACAAGATCATCACACATTGTTGTGCCCCATTCCCCGGATCAACCCATGATTCTATGGTCCTGAGGAACTCCACAATACCACGCTACATGGAGCGACATGCAGGCCCAAGATCCTGGCTACTCGATGAGTCCAATGTCTTGGAAGTGGGCAGGTGAATAACGTACCGATGCATACTCCACCTGGCTGATAGGGGGGGGGGAATGATGCATACTCCATCTGGCTGAAAGGGGGGGGGATGATGCATACTCCACCTGGCTGAAAGGGGGGGGGATGATGCATACTCCACCTGGCTGATAGGGGGGGGAATGATGCATACTCCACCTGGCTGAAAGGGGGGGGGGGGATGATGCATACTCCACCCAGCTGATGGGGGGGGGGATGATGCATACTCCACCTGGCTGAAAGGGGGGGGAATGATGCATACTCCACCTGGCTGTGAGTAACACAGAGAACGGAGACAGAGGATGGGCACTCACAATGCACTCAACCCCTCTGCATACATTGGGTGATGGCATGCAAAACAGGCCATGGGAGCCATGAGCATATACTGGTTGCATTGTGTGAATCAATTAGTGCATGTAGAAGTGAGCCAAAGTAACAGTTGGATGCAAGCCATGGTGGCACATCATGTTCTTGATCAGACGACATGACTGACACATACATTCTCGCCTACATACAGGTGATGCAGGCAATCCCCTGAAGAGGTGGCTCCTTACACCAGTCCGGAACCCGCAGAACCAGCACGAGGAGGACTTCAACCGTGCACATACACGACTCGTGTGGTCATAGAGCAGACATTCGGCCTATTGAAGGCACGGTTCCGAAGCCTCAGCAGGTCTGGTGGGGCACTCCTGTACCACCATGAGAAGGTGGCAAAGATCGTCATGGCATGTGTCATGCTACACAATATGTGCGTCAGACGGAATGTGCCCCTGCCCCCTGACGCAGAACTGCAACCACCTGACGATGAGGATGAGGAGGGTGCAGATGGGGCGGCACCCCATGGAGGAGGCGACGCACAGGAGGGGCGTGCAATGCGCCAAAGTATCATCGACCACTGCTTCTAGCACACATGGCTGGTGTGACTCACATGGAGACTGCACTTGGGGCACTGTGTGTCTCTGGGACATGCACACTGTGGACTGTACACCAATAAAGCACACATACGCAATGAAAATGTCCACACATTTCATTTTGGGAAAGAAAAAAGTGTATTTAAACTATGAAACGTCGTGACACACCCCCTCCCCCCTCCCCCCTGCACACCCCAACACACCCCCTCCCCTCTCCCCCTGCACACTCCAACACACCCCCTCCCCCCTGCACACCCCAACACACCCCCTCCCACCTCCCCCCTGCACACCCCAACACACCCCATGTAGGTGTCAACAGATGCCTGTGACAGTGGCCACAGGCTGTTACAAGCCCCCTCTCCCGGCTCCCGGGAAACCCCTGGCTGTGGAGCGCAGGTTACGTCCGGAACGTCGGACGGGGCTGCTCTGTGCAGAACTGGCAGTGGAGGATGTCCCTGCCTGCCCCCGTGCATGCACGTCCTGTAGGGTGTGGGTGAGCTCAGTGAGCGCACGACGCAAGCCGGCAAGTTCAGCACAGATGTCCCTGGACATGGCCTGCATGGCATCCCTCAGGGTGGCAGTGCTCTGCGCTACTTCGGCCCTCAGGGTCTCCGTGGCCTGTTCAATGGTTGCCCTAGCCCCCACACATTCCGCGGCATGCTCAGCCAGCATCGTGGACAGTTGTTGCTGCCGTTCTGTGATGTCCTCGAGGGACTGCTGCCCCTGCTGGCCCATGGCCAGTGCTGGTGGTGTGATGGAGGGGCTGCTCCCCTCCTGTGGACTGAGGACTGGGCATGGGGTAGAAGGCCACTCCTCTACCTCTGTGTGCCCCTGTGTGTGATCCTCATGGGGGCTGTCGTCTGACAAACAGGGGGAATGTAGTAGGTCAGTGGGGCTTCTGACTTCGTGCTCCTCAATGTCTGAGTCTGAACATGCAGCTATTGCAGCTGTCTCGCCCATGTTGCTGCTGGCCGCTGACCCGGTGCCTTCTGTGGCAGGCAATGTTGGTAGAGGTGGAGCAGCTGCTGCTGGCCTGCTGACTACAGGGGTGCTTGCCGGTGGGACCTCCGGTATGCTTCCAGTGGGTCCTGCTTGTTGTGGGGTCTGCCTCACTGCAGCTGAGGTTGAGGGTGCAGGGACGGTATTATTGGCCTTCTTGGCTCTCTTCGTCGCAGGGGTGTCCTGGTCCTCGAGGTGTGAATCTGTGCCTGTGGTGGAGCAAAGGAGGGAGGGCGTTATTGATGGGTCTGCGGACTTTGGAATGACAATGATAGACATTATTCTGGTCAGTAGATGAGGCAGATTTCTAGCAGGGCCATGCAGGTTGTCTCCTTTTAGTGTGGAATGTGGATGCAGGTATGCGGGTGCCAGCAGTGTAAACAGGGTGGTGCTCGCATGTGCCTATGGGCAGTGTGGAAATGTGTTGCATTTACACTCTAGGGCAACCTTGTGCTACACATGAATGGACTGCAGTGACTATGGCATGTCTTGTTTGAGGCACCTACCTTCATCGCCTGATGTCGGAGCTCCCCTTTCCATCCCTCTGACGCCTTCAATGGCTTCCATGCCAATCGTGGTTGCACAAATCTCCTCCCACGGTTGGAGTTTTAGTGGGGATTCCGACCCTCCACCGGTACCCAGGGCAAGGTTGCGGTTCGCAGAGATGACGGCTCTGACCCGTATGCGAAGGTCGTCCCAGCGCTTCCTGCACTGCTGTGGGGTGCGGGGTACGGTCCCCACCGCGCTGACGCGCTCGGCCACCAGGGCCCAGATGGCCTTCTTTTTCCCTATCGCTGCCCTGTTCATTTCCGGGGAGAAAACGACAGCTGCGTTGTCTTGCAGGGTCTCCGCAAGCATGCAGAGCTCCTCCCGGCTGAATCTTTCCTGGCGCTGGCGGTCACATGCCTTCTTAACAGCTTTAGGCATTTTTGGGTAGTTGGATGGGTGGGTGATTGGTTGGGACAGGTGTCAGGGTTGGATCTGGTGTTGTTCGGTAGGATGGCAATGGATTGTGTTTTTAAAGATGGCCGACGTGCTGTTTCCCGTTCCGGCGCGATGACGCTATTTCCGGTTCTGCTTTTTACGGCCACCGCAAATTACGGTGGCCGCTAATTACGGTGGCCGCTAATTACGGTGGCCGCTACTTACGGTGGCGGAAGTGCACCTTGCTCGCTTTACGATGCCGGTATGGGCCTTTTCCGCCATGGCGTTAATTGCATTACCGCCATGGCGTAATGCTCGTGCGCGATGGGTCGTAATGTGGCGCTCTTTACGCCATCGGCCCACGGCGTAAACGCTCATTACGCCATGGCGGTAATGACGGAAGATTACCGCCTGGGTCGTAATGAGGCCCCATGTCTTTCTCTTTGCTTCACTCTGCTCCTCTCTCCTCTCCATTGCTCCCTCTCTCTCTAATCACTCCATTTTCTACTTGAACGTCCCAGCCCCTCAACCGTATTCTTCAATAGTGAAAAGGAAATTCAAGCAGGTCTCCCTTGCCCCTTAGCTGTATAATCTCCCTTGTCTCTGTCCCCTATTCACGCCTCTTTCATTGACCCGCACTTTTGCAGACTTTCATTATGCCCTTATGACTATCTTTAACTGACACTATCGGGCATGCACATTCACACCTTCATGACCCTGTTCTCTGCCCTAAATTCCATCTGAGATCTAGGATTTACAAACAAATGTGCATAATGGCCTACCCCACTGGGACAAATCCTAGTACCACAAAACTTCTCCTAGCCCACAAACATTCTCTTGCTTCTCTCTCCCCCTGGACTCTGCCAAATCCTCCTGCTTCACAAACCTAATATATTTATCTTCCCTTCTCAATTACTCCTGAAAACTTGCATTAACCTTACAATCTTTGCTCACACTTTCCAAAATAATACCCATTGATTCCTCCCTATCTGCTAATCACTTTGCTCACTACTATGTCTCTAATATGTCCAAACTCTGTGACACTCTCACAGCCCTCCTCTCTCTTCCTCCCTCATCTTCCTTTTGTCCATGACCTCTCCTCCCCCCCCTGCTACAATTGAGGACTGCTCCTGTACCTCCTCTATGAAATTAGCAACCATCGTTTGAAGTGCCAATCCATCTTACACTCACATCTGTCTATTTGCTCCTGAAAGATGTTGTCCCATTAACCTGTCTTAATGTTTCTGAGCTCTTTAACCTCTGTCGCGCTATGCTGGACTATTCTGTGCATCCCTCAAATCTGCAACTGTCCCACCCATCTTTTGAACAAACCCTCTGCTGACCCAACCTTCCCAGCTAACTATTGTCTAGTTTCCCGTGTACCCATTTTTCAAAGGTCCTTCAGCATAAGGTCTTCAACTGGATTGCTTAGTACCTCGGGGATAATGACCTTGGAGATCCACTTCAATCTGGCTTCCATAGTAAACACTCCACTGAGACTGCATTCATTCATGTCTCCAACTTTCTCTCTGATGCTCCCCACTTCAAACTCTCTTCTATAGTCACAATGTTGGACCTCTCTGCTCACAGTCAACCACCCCTGTCTCATCAATCTCCAGGACCGTGGGTTTGCAAATCAGCTCCTACCTGGATCACTCTTTTAAAATCTCCTGGAACTTGAAAACCTTTGACTCCCCGACCCCATCCATCTGCACTTCACTGTGCATATCTCTACTGTAGATAGACTTATCTCATCTTTACACATTAAAGATAACTTCTTTGGTGAAGAACCTCCGTTTGTATTCTCCTTTTCCTATGTCACCCCATCAATCTTGAACAGTATTACAAAATGTCTCACTGCAATTTGTCACTGAGTGTCTCTCTGCTGCTTCATGCTGAATTCTTCAAAAATGCCATCCCTCCCCACCCCTCTCTTCCAGGGCTGTCAATCTTGGCGTAATATTCAATTGTGACCTCTGACTGCAACAATTCCTTACTGCTACTGCCTCTGCTGCTCATACTAACCATCTCAACAATCGGAAAAGGCATCCTGTTCTTACTCGCCATACTACAATAAACTCTAATCTCCACTCTCTTGCTCAGCAAACTTGACTACTGTTCATGCCTACTCCTGATATGTCCTCTCTACTCCTTCCACCCCCTAGACAGTGTCCTCAACTTTGTTACCCACACTCTACAACCTACCCAGATCCTTCCCACCTCTACCTAGTGGTGTCATGCTGGCTCTCCATGCACCACTGCTCTGTCCTCCTAGTTTACAAAGCTATCAAAGCACCTACCAAAGCACCTGGGTCTTACATTTGTATCATTTGTTTGGTTTTGTCCCTTGTCTATGCCCCGCTTTGTATCCAAAGAAATGATGGGTGAAAGGATTTGAATGAATCTGAACCACTGCCACTGCTCTGGGCACCCTTTCACACCACTGTTTATTAGCCCGTCTCTGTCATTGCAAAAGCGGTCCAGTCATATCCCAATCAGTCAGGTTCTGCCACCAATGGCAGCATCCCAGCTTGGCTGGACTGCCGCTTTGAGGGTGGGACCAAGCCTGATTTTCATGTGGTCTTTCCCCTTTCTGTAATGGCTTGCCATGCGAAGAACGATCGTCTGGCTTGTTGCCCAGAGCAATTGTCAGTGGTTTAAGATTAATTTGAAACCTTTCAGCCATTGCCTTGTTGTTTTCCTTTGTCACCTAGAGTGGAACGGGTATACCCAGATGTAAGTCTTGTGCCTGCTGGGCCTAGAGCTACTCCTCACTGATGACGCCCAATGAGGCCGAAACATGTCTTGTGCAGAAAGGATGTGACCTAGCAGATCGGGCTGGACTACTCCCTTGGGGGTGGGACCAAGCTTGATTTGCATATGGTCTTTCCCATTTCTTGGCAGACAAAGAAATAAGATCTGGAGGGTTACCCAGGGAAATTTGCAGAGGTGTAAGATGAATTCTAAACCTTCCAGCCTTTACCTCTTTGTTTTGCTATCGCCCACTTTGTTCACAACCTCATAAACTGGCTCCGCATTTGTTCTCATCTTTGTGCTATTAAACAGGCACCCTTCTGGGGAATTTCTCCTCCATCTGTACCTACCTTATTGTAACTCATTTCTGATCACAATTGACATTTCTGTTCTTCAAATAAATATAAATAAATACAAACAAAGCCATACCTCTTTCAGAAGGCTGCTCAGAAAGCAGAGCTTGCTTAAAGAGATCTCAAAATGGATTGATATTTTATTTCTATTGCGCTTGTACACAAGTGTTTCAGAGCACAACAAGGCAAGGGAGGGGAACAGAGGAGAACAAAACAGCGATCTTACTAGGCCCAGTGACATTGAGAACGCACAAGTACATGGGAGAGGGGGGAGGGGAAAAGTGCATGGAAGGGGGGAGAAGTGGAAAGTGCGAAGCAGAGGAGAAATAGATAAATAACAATAAATAAATAATAAAGGCAACAAACTGTGGTAATGCAGCCAGCAATTTGCAAGTGCTAGGTTTAAGGCAGCAGACAGGGTAGGTCTGATAAGTGCAGGAAGAAAAAGGGGGGCTGTATGGGTACAGATACAGACCCCAGTGCAAGGGGGGCCTGGAGGCAGTGCAGGAGGGTGGCAGGGTGAGCAGGTACCTGGGCCCGAAGGACAGAGGGTGGCCAGGTGCACAGTGCCTAGAGAGAACAGATCAGCAGGGGAGAGGGGGAGCGAAAGCAGAAGAAAAGAGGAATGTCTTGAGGTGCTTCCGGAACCGGAGATGGTTCTCCTCAAGTTTTAGAGTGGCAGGGAGGCTGTTGCAGAGGAAGGCCCCAGCCGAAGACAGAGATCTACCCCCAGCTTGTTTCTTTGAAAAACGACTGACCCTGAGGGAGCTGGAGGTAGAGGAGCGAAGAGCTCGAGAGGGGAGGTATTTGCAGAGGGATAGCTGAAGGTATTTTGGACCCAGGCCCCAGAAAGCCTTGTGGAAAATGCAGAGGGTTTTGAATGTAATCCTTGCATCCACTGGGAGCCAGCGGAGAGATTTCAGAGCTGGAGAGATACGATCCCAGGGCTTGAGGCCAAGGACAAGTCTCGCAGTCCTGTTCTGGATTAGTTGCAGAGGGCGGAGAGTAGAGGCATGCAGATTTAGAAAGAGGCTGTTACAATAGTCCAGTGCTTTTTTGCAAGGAAGGGCAGATTCACAGATGTGAATGCCAAAAGGGACCAGCATGTCCATGGGATGTAAATGGGTCATTTAAAAACCAACACCCACAGGCTGTGTGACCCTCCTCATATCCCATCGTTCTCCTATCTTCATTTCACATGAGTGTCGTTTTGGCTTTCGGGTAGTGCTTACAGCCCCATCTAAAAGCCAAAACTAAAACTGGCTTGGTTGCCTAATGTGGCACGAAAACATAGATGTTATACAAATATAAGAGATTCTTGCATTTGAACTGAATCTATCTGACAGTAGAATTGATAGTTATGTTGACTGAATGGATAATGGTAACATTGTCAAAGTTCTTCATCCTTCACCTTACCAACTCCATAAAAGCAGCAACATTTAAAGTGACATAATAAATTTGCCATACAAAAAAAACACACAGCGAGGAATGAGTAGACATATTCCTTTGAAAAGCTGTTTATTTTAAGGTTGATCGAAGGTAATCAGATTCAGTAGTGAAAATGGAAAAAAAAATACTTTGAGCTTCCAAGGATAGGAGCAGGAGCAGTGCGACCAGAACTAGGTGCTAGGTGTAGAGTCATGGAAGCTGGTGATAGACAGGCTTTTTAAAAGGGTCAAGAACATATTTCTAAAACAGAATAGCACCCTGATTCGTAGAGCTCATTTGACATGTGCACAAATCACACTTCATCTGAACCAGACAATCTATACATTGTCAAAATAACTTCTTAAGAAAATACAATCGGATTGAGGCTTTGTTTCCCCATCCTGAATAGTAGCCTGTAATAACGAGCATGTACAGTAATTGGAGTCTACAAAATTACAATCTGGGCATCAAACTTTATATCAAGGCGGAAACGAATACAGTGAAAGAAAATGCACCCTCCTAGCACCTGCGTGTAGTCATTGTTTCACAGAGCATGCACCTTTATGCCTCCTTCCCATTTCTATAGAACTCTATCATACTCCTATAGCAGCCCAAATCGCCCACACGCTCCTGTGTCTTCATCCATCCACCTCAGCGTAATGAGAGGTTCGAGGGTTGTGATTATATTGCAGATTTATGATCACACAAGTAAATGCCAAAAGAACATTTTGAAGATTTTTTCAATCAGTTGGTCCAATAGCACAGCGAGTAGAGCGCTCACTTTGACATCTGCGCAGCTCGAACCCTATCAGGGCCAAACTCAGCCTTACACCTTTCCGCAGGTCGATAAATGAGCACCACACAGCGTGGGTAATAAGCGGTGCTGAGATGCCTGAGGGTTCTTACTATACGAGTACTTTGATCGCCCTATCATAAAATTATGACAATGTTAAACATGTGCAAGTTAAGCATGGTTGGTACTTTTGAATGTTAAGAAATGCTTTTTCAGTAAGAAGGCAAACTTGACCAAGTAGTTTCTTTTGTAATTGTTAAATCCAAATGCTCTTATAAGAGTAAGAGTTCTATCTCCTGCACTGTTTTAGAACCTGGAGAGAGGTGCCAGCCAATAAGGCACCTAGAAACGCAGGCTTCACTTTATGATTAAGCCCTAATTCGATGCAGGCCACCAATGTCTCTAATGTCAACTGCCAGTGCTTTCCACCCCGTACTGTCCCCTGCTCTCTCTACTGCCCCCCCACACATACCCCTCGAACCCTCATCCCATGTCACCTACCTCTTTGCCACCACTAACTTCTGGTCCGTACTTTTATCTAGTCTTGTAACTTGCCGTTTGTCATTCACCTGTGCAACCACCATGGACACAGAAGAGGGACTCCATTTCCATGCCCATGGGGGCCATCTTTGCTCATAATTGTTTAAGGGAATTTGCTGCATGTGACAGTGCAAAGCCAAATTCCCTTGCAAATCTATTTGAACCCTCACAAGCTCAATAGCTATATACACCACGGGGTGGGGGCGGGGCTTTACCAACTGGCAAAGGCCCAGGGCCCACATTAAAGTCCTCACTTGACTGGGTCCTTTAATGTGGTCTCTTGCCACCTACTACTCTCTGCCCTAGGTCCTTTGGAGACTGCTACCTAAGGCCTTGTGCCTGGCTGGGAGCAAGAGAGCACCAGACTCAAGAATTAATATGCAATTTGCAAACAAAATCAGAAAAATCGGATGGTTGTTTTCCAGTCCCCCAAATGTTTAACTAAGAGTTTGAGAAAAGTTCTCATGATGCTCCTTGTTCAGTTTTCTCTTGCCAATCTGCTTGTTTGATGGCAGCCTCGTGTGGAAGGACACCCTGCCTGAATAACATTTAGCACACTGCACTTCTGTGCATCTCCAGGTGTAACCTGCGTACATGATGTTCAGCGGTACCCGGACACCATGCACAGAAAGGCTCCATTCATGAAAGGCCCCTGAAGGCAGCCAGTGTAAGCAAATACTGCATGGTGCGAGCATCGTGCGGCTTGGCGCACGTTCTGGTTATGGCGCTATGCCAGCCGACAAAGGCTGCCGTGAACTAGGACAGGCCTCTTTTCTGTATCCTGATTTGCTCCTGTAAGTAACTTGGTTAGACTTAGTTTCTTATTAGAATATTCTGGCAAACACAAAAGACCAAGTCCTGCTTCTTATGTTCTACTTAACCATTTTTGACGAGGACACGGCCTTTCAGCAGCTCTGTAACCCCTGCTACAGCTGCTTAGGCCTTTGCCTCGTCTTCCATCAAACGCTCGCGCACACATACTAACTGGGACTCGGCTTATTTTTTTAATCTTTGCATTGTCATCAATATAACAGGGTCTACTAACAAGGTTGTGGCCCCCCCTTCGCACAACTTTAATGGCTAAAATGCACAAACGCATGATTCTCCCAAATTTGTGGACACTGATCGCCCCCTAACCCCCGGAGGGCGTTCAACCAAAAGTGGGCTGGGACTATAATTATGGTGAAAGGTGCTATAACAAATGACAAAATGAATGAATGAATGAATGAATGAATGACATCCCTACATACAGGAGCAAAAGATGCCAGGGCCTCCCTTTTCAAATTGATGTTTGCGGACCCCCCTTGCCTAGTTGGAAAAATCTGCCCAGGTATGTTAAGAACAACATTTCAATCCTCTGGTGTAGTTTAAGGTTTCCAAATGCAAAAGTGTAGTGGAAAAGGGTAAATACGTTTTTTTTGGGGCGCGATCAGTTTCATTTGGTGCGGTTTTGCATCCCTGAAGGCGGCGCACTTACTTGCCTTATCACATAGGAGCTCATTTAAAAAAAAGAAAATCGTCGTTGCCCGCAGGGGACCACTTACGTTTGCACTTATGTGCACTTACGCTTGCACTTATGTGCAAACATGTCCCCCGCAGGCAATTTTCTTCATTTCCACTCCGGAGTTCAAATGAGAAGTGGAAAGAGGTGACAGAAGCCTCTTTGCACTTCTCCATTTGCACTTTGCAGTGCAAATAGAGTGAACACTGCCTCCCATGGAGGGGGCTGATGTGCGCATTTGATTTTTGTTACGCAGGGAGGTGGGGGAAGCCTTGATAGCCAAAAATTTCAGGAACAACTTTTCTCCCCTCTCTTCATAACAAAAAGAATGTGTGGGAGCCCCACCCCCAAACTCACATTTCAGGGGTTGGGGCTGCAGCCTGATGAGCTCAATGGGATTGCACCACTGGTCGCCAAGATGTGAAGCATAGGAAGATAAGGAAGCAATGAAGGCCACATTGGTTCTGGTCGGTGTTCTGCAGCATGCAGAAGAACACACATGCAGAGAAACTGGCCAGAGGCCTCTGCAACAGCAGCCAAACGTGCCTTGCAGAGCCATCCAGAAGTGGCTGGAGGTAGGGCTGTTGATCACACAAAAACCGGTAGAACCATTTTTGCTCTAATTTTTCTCCTCGAATTTCCCACCAAAAATGTAGAAAGCAAGTTGGGGTTAGGCAATATTTAGGGCATGGAAGGTGAGTGTTTAGGGACAGTAGAGCAGTTGCAGATGGTTACCCCCTCCCCCACCGCTTTCAATGAAAAATATTTGAGCAAAACAAAAGCAGAAACAAATATTTGGGCCAAAAAAACAATCAATAGACAACAACAAAATGGCCCACTCGCCTCTTTCGCCTGAGTCAAGATGCTGATGGATGCCCCAACTTTGGCGGACAAATGCCAAGGACATCATTTGGGGAATGCAACTGCTACCCCTGGCTCCCCCTCTGCCACCCCTAGACCTGTCCTTGGTACCACTAGGCACTGGACAAAGAGGAATTGGTGTTGCACCTGAAAAAGTTGGTTGTATATGCAGCTAAATGTGCCACAATTGGTTCACCTAAAATCTAGATCTACTTAGCTGGAGAAATAACACGGATGCAGGAGAAAACCATGAAGTCGCCATCAATAGCAGGTTGCCAGTCCATTATTGAAAAATGTCTGAATGTTTGGGCTCAGAGATGGGGCTGTCTGTGCAGCTTATACCCAGTACTGTAGCAACAGGAAGGGAATGGGGGCTGGGTCTAGCCAGCTGGGAATGAGCAGGAGCAGCCTGCAGTACTCAGTGGCAGCACATTGTCTGCTTTGCACATCCAGTGAGCCACTGGGTCTGCGATGAGAGGGGGAGGATGGGGCGCCCCGGTGGCTTCCGCCACCAATCCTGCCTGGGCACTGTGTGACTTGACCCAGATCTGCCAGACCTGTATCACAGGCGCACTGCAGACAGACGCAAGGTGAGACAATTAATTTGCATGAAGTTGCCCTTTGCCTGAAGTAAACCACCTGTTGCTCCCTCAAGCAAAACAAAATATGTGTATATATATGTTTGGAAGTATAGCTCGGGGCCAATGCATTTGCTTCGGGCACAAGAGGATGCAGTGCAACACGGTTTCAGTTCCTATTCCAGTGCTTAGAAGCTGGAGGAGGCTGGCATTAAGCAAGATATGAAAGACCAAAGAAAATAATTAAATGGGCCTGTTCTAGGGGTAATGTCATGAGGCTGCAACTGCTGTTTACATTTTTTTTTTTAAATTAAAAACTGCAATTACTGTGACCTGCAACACATCCTTTCCCTCCATCTCCCATCTAACAAAAAAAAACTGTCAGTTACTTACCAAATAAGCAAAACAGAAGGTGAAGGCTGGAAGGTTTCAAATCATTCATAACCACTGGCACAGCTCTGGGCAACCCCCCAGACCATTGTTTTTCTGGTTGGACTTGTGTTGGTCAGTTGCTGTTTCCAGTCTGTGTCCAGAAACTTGGCAGGCACTGGATGTCTGTGCTTTGGGGTTTAGGCCTCTTCGGAATGCTCTGTCAGTTTCCAGTTTAGCCCGAGTGATATACAATAGTACAGGTTGCTGTCTTCGATGTCTCCTTACATTCACAGCAATTTGGCAATATGAACTTATGCACACTGACATTAACAGGACATATGGTGATCCATTCTTGCATGAAATGAATATCATATTACAGTGATGTCATAACCAAAGGCTTTTTAGTGTACTGAGGAACAATGCTATGTGATGCCACTTGTCAAGGGGTGAAAGGTGGTGTGCCATCCCTTCCTGTGATGTCACTTGGGGGTGGGATCTAATGACACCACTTCCTGTAATGTCATCAGAGGTCAAGGGTCATGTGATGTCACTTCCACTAGCCCTGGCATTTTGGTGAAATTACATCCCTGGCAGTTGCTAGCATGGATAAAGGTAATAGGCTGACAACACAGAGAGGGTATCACTGGTGAGGGTCGTAACAGCCCTGCAAGGTTTGTGGGTCCATTTCAGTTGAAAAAAAATAAATGCCCCGACACCAGCTCAGCCTAAATAACTTAAGGTCAGTTTCAGCAGATCTGCACTGTCATCTCTTTGTATTGTTATTGTTTGTTGACCAGGGCTCAGAGACACAAACACTCCATATATTTGCTCATCAAGCTTTGCATTTCTTTGCAGAAATTCACATGTTGCATGGACTGGCCCCCTCCTTGAATGGTGATGTCCTTGAGCTGCTTTCCTGCGTATTCGTTTATCTGGACAATTCGAAGCCTTCTCCGCCTACACGGTTTGGCAGTCAAATTTGGGGATTTTGTTTGGCAGGAATTATGGATCTCGAAACCCACCAGTGTATATTTGAGACCTGTTCTGTTGCGTGTTTGTTTACTAGGAAATTATCGCTCAGCCGTCGTGGATTCTTTCTATAGCCGCTCTTTCGCGGTGCCCCCGCCCAGTCTCTCCCACACCATCGCACGGCGTGAGAAGGAGAGGGGAGGGGGCCCTGCTGCAGCTGTTCCGCGGCCGCCTCGCTGGAGGGGTCTCAAAGGTATGGCCTCCTCTCTGGCTGTTTTGACAGAGACCGCTCTTCAGACGTGTGTCAAAAATAATTACTGTCATCTCGGGGCTGAGTGAACAAATTGCTCTGTAGAGAGGCGTCTTTCAAAGGTCAGTGGCGCGCGCATTAGTAGCTGGTTCAGCTCCCGCGCACGCTTCGTTCCCGGTGTCTCAGGGTGTGGGGCTCGGGGTAGGGGCAGAAAGGCGTATGAACATTATTAATGCTGACTGGCGTCTGCCAGCCGTGCTGCATGTGACTGAAGCCCTTTGTTCTTCATCTTCAAGCGGAGGGCTCATCATGAAAACAATTCTGTGTCGCGTGCAATACAGAGCCTGAAACACAGAGTAACCCATGCACCGTAATGACACAAGGAACGTCACAAACCGAACCACTTTTGGGGTACCGAAGCCCTGACGACATGCGCTGCATGCTGCCCAGCCCATGAGGCCTGGCAAAAGCTTAGTACCCTACCACACCGCCTCAACCATCATCGGTCTACAACCTGCGTCTCTCCAGATGTTTTGGACTACAATTCCCAGGATTCTTCACAATTGATTGCGCTGGCTAGGGCCTATGCGAGCTGGAGTTCAAAACATCTGGAGAGTCAAAGGCTGCAGACCCATGACTCAATTGCGAGACCCAACAATCTTCAAGGACAGCAAGGATGCCGCTGCGTGCCTTACTACCTCTGTATCTCTATCCGATCAGCCATGCACACAGGACTCCTAAAGAGCCTCTGGAGTTATCTCACCTTTCCCCCAACTAATCTACACTCCTTTCAATATCTTGCCCCTTTGCTTTACATAGACAAACCAACATGCACACTGCAGCCTTACACCTTGTAGTACCACCTTCGCCCAGGGACGTCGTTTCACCAAAATGCCAGGGGTAGCGGAAGTGACGCCACATGACCTTTGACCTCTGATGACATCACAGGAAGTGATGTCATTTCTCCCCATCCCAAAGTGACATCACGGGAAGCAATGGAACACGCCCTTTCATCCCTTGACAAAACAGGAAGTAGCATTGTTCCTAAGCACACTACAAAAAATATGGTTACATATCACTATAATGTGATATACATTTGATACAAGAATGGATCACCATATGTATCGTTAATATCAGTGTGTATAGGCCCATATTACCAAATTACTGTGAATGTAAGCAGATGTCTAAGACCAAATGATAATAATGTGTTATTATATAGCACTTACGCTTAAGCGTTTTATACAGAACAAATATACCTACAATATCACCAAACCTGTGTTGGTACTCGTTTATCGACCTCAGAAGGATGAAAGGCTGAGTTGAGGTGTTTAAGAACAGACTAAATCAGTGGCTCACCCCCTGAAGTGTGCCTAAAATAAACCTTTAATGAGTCTTGCAATTATTGTATAGAATTCCATAACGACACATTATTTGTTATTCCTATTCTTTCTTATTTAGGGTCACTGCTGAAAATGTTACACTTGTGCATCCCTCAGTTTATTAAGAGGCCCGAACAAGAAAGCCAGGTACTCCAGAAACAGAGTCCCATGGCACTGGACACAGTCCAGGTGCTTACATTTAAACATTAAAAGAATTTAAAGCAACCATTTTTTCTTAAAGTTATTTTTAGGGGTAGCAAGGGAGACCACAGTGGTAGCATGGGAGTCCTCGGGAGTTGCAACTGTGACCCCTGGTGACCCCCAAATGATGTCCCTGCCTTCACCACAGTAACCAATGCAGATCCATTGCGAGCCCCCTCTGAAATGCCCACAATGCCTGTAGTGCACTCACTTACCTTCCCCTGCCCCAGACCACAACTCTCACAGTATCACAGCGTTTGCAGCTAATAAATCTTGGGTCCGCTCGTCCGGGTAAACATACGCCCATGCTCGCTGCCACAAGCCACCTAAAATCTTACAAGCACACAGGACACAGGTGCTTCTGGCTTGCAACAATCAACACCTCAGGTTACACATCTCTGACACTACCTTTCCATCTTTTCCAACTAAACACACCCTTTGTGGGCGTAGGGAACAGAGGAGGATACCCCCCCACTGCATTTTACGCAGGGGGATACTCTATGATTTATCCCCCCAATATCTGGAGAAAGTGAAAATAAAGCCTGTTTATTTTTCCAATTGAGAAGCATGTCTGTCTTTTCAGAAACGTGCATTTCTTTTTCCAAGGGTTCGAAATGTAAACAACTGTGCTTTCCTTTCTTTGAATGGCCCTTTAAGGTCATTGTAATGGTAGAGTAGAGGTGAGTGGGTGCACTTCTGGATGCCAACACACCCCACCCACCTTTCGGCCAGGGGCTGGAGGGCAAATCTGAGAAATCAAAGACAATCTGCAGAGCAGTTTTTCAATGATAGTGAAAATAATTTAGCGTTAATCCCACAAAGTCACGAAGTAATATTTTCCTTGTATGATTCAGAGCTAAAGGGTACTAAAATACAAATGCATTGCTTTAATTATGCAACATATTAAAAGCAAATAAAAGCCTTTTAGCCCCTCCTTACCCCCACATCACCTTATCTGTGACAAAGGCACAGGTGTGGGCATCTTTGGTGCGCCAATTGATTTCAGATTGACCTGCTCACCATTTACATTCAAATGGCTGTATTTATAGTTAGCCAGGTGAGAATTGCTCTCACATAGGGCTAATGTTCGAGTTCCCCAGAAAAAGCTGTCAGGGACCCGTTACATTTACATTTTCACAAACACAGATCTTGCTGTCTTATTTTTATCATGCGCATGGCAGAGTGCAAAAGGGAAGGGTAAAAAGGCAGCACACAGACACTTGTATACCATCCTTTTGCACTCCATTGTGAAAACAGTAAATACGGCAGGAGGCATTTGCATGGATTCTTATGGTGTCTGCCTGCTTTTTGCTGGTGTAGAAAGCCACAGCATTTATGCCGGCATGGATTTTCATGTAGTATTTGTATAGTGTAGAGGAAGGGGGAAGCAGAATAGTAATTTATGATATGCCCCTTCTTTCCGTCATACAAATGCATGAAAATAGGGTTTATGCCTTTCAGTTACATTATGCCACATTGGCAAATGACCTCCATTCTGGGTTTTAGTTTTGGCTATTTTGGCTATGAGCCGAAACTAATGCATTAGAGTACAGCAACATAAGCATGGCATATGTGGAGGGACACAAAGTTTGTAGGTATTGTTTGGTTACTTACCAACCCATTGACTGCCCATGCAATTGCTAACCTCCTATGGCCATTCCCACCCACTTCCTGCCCCTCCCTTCCCAAAATGCATCCACCTGGGATCTCTTTGTGCTAGCTTTCGCAAGACTTACCATCAAACCTTGTGCTTGAAGTGCTTTGCAGAGTTTTTTCAAAGCGCTTTTCTGAGATTTAATTACTTAATTGGTGCTGTAAACATGCTACTGGTGAAATAAAAATGTCCTAACCAGGTCTGCCTTCGACCACTTGATTTAGAAGCACTATGCATGTCCTTCACTGAAGTCCTGTTAATAATAAGCACTGTCAAAGCCAACAGTTCTGGCTTGTTTATAAGTATTAGCCATTTGCCATTCACTGCTATTATATGCCCAGGTATTCGCACCATTTTGAAGCTGCTACCATCAATGGCCAGTTAACACGACTATGGCAGTGCTTGGCAAATGCCTTTCCCATGGCTACACAAAATCCCAAACTGTTGGCATTGTCAATGCTTGTTTTTTTGTATCTAATGGGTGGGAGAGGAGACATGCTTTTGCTGCTCTCTTATCAACACATGTAAATGCATTCAGTAAATGTGTATGCGTGCAATCTTGCGGAATATTTTTTACATTGAAATAATGTAATTAGTAAAATAGCTCAGGGAATTGATGCATCATCTGCAGCCCCGTCCCATCAGAGTCAACTTAGACTTTTATGCTACCGAAAGTAATCAAATGAGTGCCACTGAGTGGGCCTTAAAACATGTGTTGATTGCAAGAGTGTTAAGAAGCTACAGGATTCTGTCTGGAAGTGGCAAAGCAATGTCATTATTATTTCAACTTACATACTTTTATTTTTTATTTTAGACTGAAAATTGGCAAAGCGGACCTTCTTTAAAAAGTGTGAGAAAGACATTTCTTATTCATTTATTAGGTACATTGAAAGGAAATGTGTTCTTAGATGTGTTCACCATTAAGGACGTCCTTTAACATTTGCCCAAGTGCGCTTTGGCAATAGACGTGCCAGAACCTCACAGGGAGCTCATAGCACTGCACATGCATTAACACCAACACCAGCTAGCACAAGCCCCTAGTTATGTTCACACACAACCCAACACTGTATATATACACAAACTCACTGCACTACACTCCTGCATCCCCACACTGCAAATACACCCTGCTGCATGGCACATCTGCACTGCCCAGCACTGTGCATACACATCTCCAACCGCACCGCACACCCACTCTACCCAGCACAGCACATACACATCACCACTTTGCATGGCACACCCACACTGCTCTGCACTCACACAATCCCCACATTGCACAGGTGTACACAGGCCCTAAACTGCTCTACACTTGCACCGTTCCCAAACTGCATGAATGGACATCACCCCAACCCTGCTCTTCACACACTTTCTTTTGCCCTGTACTCACCATCGCCACACTGCATGCAGGCTCACGGCCCAAAACTGATCCACACCCACTGCCTCTAGACCTGCAGCCCCCACACACAACATATTGCCCTGCACACAAGCACACACACTGCCCCCAGAATTGTGCTGTTCATAAAAATCACCCTCACCACCACACACATTGTCACCAGAAGTGCACACATACAGCCACAGCACCGTACATACATACTGCCCAAGCACTACACACACATCACTCTGGCACTGTTTCAACATGGCCTCAGCACTAAACTGCAAGCACACACACAACCCTAGCACTGCATTTACAAACACACACAAACACTGACCCAGTACTGTACAGATAGCATAATCAGTATTGCACAATCATCTCCACAAGGCACTGTAAACACACCACCCTCAGAACTGCATTGCACACACTCACCATTCCACCATTGCACCGAACATATATTACACCACAGCGCACAAAATGCTTCTGAACTGCACACTCATACTGCTCTGCACTCACGCAATCCCCACATTGCACACGTGTATACAAGCCCTAAACTGCTCTACACTCGCACCATTCCCAAACTGCAGGAATGGACATAACCCCAACCTTGCTTTTCATACACTTTCTTTCGCCATGTACTCACCATCGCCACACTGCATGCAGGCTCACACTCCAAAACCGATCCACACCCACTGCCTCCAAACTTGCAGCCCCCACACACATGCAAACACACTGCCCCAGCATTGTGCTGTTCATAAAAATCACCCTCACCACCACACACATTGTCACCAGAAATGCACACACATACTGCCCAAACATTACACACACACATCACTCTGGCACTGTTTCAACATGGCCTCAGCACTAACCTGCAAGCACACACACCACCCTAGCACTGCATTTAAACACACACACACACACTAACCCAGTACGGTACAGATAACATACACAGTATTGCGCAATCATCACCACAAGGCACTGTAAACAAAGCACCCTCAGAACTGCACTGCACACACCAACCATTCTAGCACTGCACTGAACACATATTACACCACAGCACACACAATGCTTCTGCACTGCACACTCAAACTGCACCAAGCACCACACATATACGTCTCACTGCATCACACACAAACACATACAGCCCCCTACAAATATATCTATGTTGTGCTAACTGTGCGTACTGACGTCTGTGCTTACTGTGCTGGTGATCCTAATGGTAACTTGCTTTACTGTGACAACTGCAAATATTGGAATGTGTCCTTACATTGCTAGCTTGGCATATTTGAATCTGCCATTGCTTATGATAACTTGGCATATTGGTGTCTGGCCTTTCTGAGCTAAGTGAGCCTAATTAACTTGCCATTAATGTCCAAATTGGGCATAATGGAATCTTGCACTGCTATGCTAATGACATCATGGAATCTGGCACTGCCTCCTGATTGGGCATCATGGAGACTGGCACTGCCTTACTAATTGCGCATAGTCTTGACAATGGAGTGAGTACCTCGGCATTGAATAGTAATGGTGCAAGAATCTGGCACATTGATGGCAATTTCTGATAATTTTATGAGAACCTTGGATTTTATTAATAAAGCCTAAAAATCGAGTTATTAATTGGTATAGGGTACTAGTATAGGGTATTGATGTAATTACCCGGTAAACAGTAGCATGATATGGTACATGGGGCGAATACTAGAGAAGGTTATGCCGATACCTTACAAACTGTGGTACTCTCTGGTCTTATGATGGAAATGTAGAGAAGCAGACATGTACGTCATTAATAGAACCCGGCCCCTCACCTCCGACATACTAGATGAAGAACAAAGAGGCGCTGTGCATGACACCAGGTATCATTCCAATACTGCATCGGGTGTATGAGAGATGATATGCACTCAGACAACTTTATCAAATGTACCATCGAAATGAAGTGATGGAAGGAGACTTGCAGACACCATTTAACACTGAAGAGTTGCAAAGAAAATCTGACAGGTGCAAAGTGATGTCATGAGGAGAAGACACAATTACACACAGAAACAATATAAGAATACTTATATGAGTGACAAGAAACCATATATACAAAGAAGATAAGTAACCAGATTACTATTAAATGCATATATGCAGAAACGCAAGGTAGATGAGTCACATAGAAGCTTGCTGTAGTAGAAAATATAACACAGGTAAAGCGGTCATGTTGAAAAGATGAACGTCGGTTCTAAATAAAAGTAAGTGAGAACCTTGAATGAGAAAGACCAGGGTTGCAGAGCTGACAGACACTGAAAAATTGATTTGCACACCAACAAAGGATAGCTGTTGGCCAGATATCAAGGATGGGGGGGGGTATAACAATGGGTGCTCCCAAATTTTTTGTTTTCGGGTAACCGCTGTAGATTTACATATCAGCACTTTAGCACCTGTATCTGTTGTGTCGAAAGACCTTAGAGAGAGGGGTAGTCAGTCTGTTACGTCTTTTTCTTCTCTTTTTTTTTTTTCCTTCAGATATCAAGGATGCCACAGCAAGAAACAACTGCAGGGTACAAAGGGAGTCAATCATGATAAGCAATATATGCAGGACATATTTCTCTTAGATTAGGTAAATGACTGAACATTTGTGAATGCCAAGTATTGAACAATCATAGATGCAGAAAGCGTATGTGACAGAGCAACCAAGTCTCCAGAGGCCGAAGAGTGCAATGCCACCTGCCATAATTGAATCAAATAGAACTAAATAGAAAGGCGAGATGGACAAAATCGTGGCCTCCTCACACGTGGTACAAGACCAGAAAACAAGGCCTATCCATATGCCCCAGATGAAGATAAGGATGTTCCAGTGAAGAGAACATTCAGCAAGGTCAAGTAGAAAGAAGAAGCCTTGGCTGAATGCTTGGCTAATGAGATATGGTAGACTAATTGGGCAAGTGGGCAGTAGTCTGACATTGTTCTCTGCACCTGGGTTTCGTTTTGCTTGCGTGCTGCAATCAAGCCGAATGCCCAAGGTTGGGAGTGAATGCCAACCAATCATGAGGGCCCATGCAATGGTGAGCATACATTATTGCAGGGGCCAATCTGCTGTTGTTATGCTGCTGGAAACTGTATTATACGTAGTTAGACGGAGGTTCAAGGTATGCCTGCCAGATGAGGGGCAGCCAATCATGTTACTAACACCTGCATAAACTATAAGTAGATATGTTCCCCTAACCAATCCCTCCGTCCGATAGGTTTTTTTATTTGCCGTGTAGGATGACATCATAACGGACACACATCAAGGTATAAAGCCTTTGTGTAACCAAAATGAAACTGAAAGTGTGTGGGCTAAGATTTGTTGTTCGCCAGGTTTCCCTACGTTATTGAGCTGATAATAAAGTAGTACATTTACATATTCTTTGAATTTGTCCGGTTATTTGGGACAGAGATCATATATTATGGTAATCCCTTTCTGTGCAACAGAACACCCAAATGTGCTACTGCACAGGAACATATGGTAATTAGCATCAGTGCCTAGATTTATCATGACAATGACCATACAATGCTTGTAGATGGGCCAACACTGTTGGCTTCACCAGTGCTTCTTCTAAGTGGAGTCTAAAGGGTTACAGCAGGTGTGGTAATAGGCAAATAAGTATTTGGATCTGACCATTATTGTGGTCAATATCTACATAGATATACCCCTCACTTCCTCTAAAATCCTCCTCTACCCGAATCATCTTATTTTGCCACCATGTTAACATCTCTCCCAACTCTCCCACTGTTCACTCCCTTCTTTCTCTCTCCCACACTCTCACATTCCGATCTCTTCCATTCAACTATTCCACCAACCAGTGAGAAGCTCTGAAATTATTGTTAAATACCCAAAAATCAAATATTTCCTTCTTTCTGCACAATTAACAACCTTATCAAGCGTCCTTAAGTGTTTGTCAGTCACAGAACTAGTAGATATTTTTCCGTAGGCCCTTCCCACAGAATGAGCTTTCTTTGCACAGGTGAAGCCAATGAGGATCCTTTTAACTGTTCCAGCTTCTTCCAGTGAGGCTGAGAGAAGCTTCAGTGCTTTGTAACAACTGAAACCCTTTCTACATTCAGCCATGTCTCAGAAAAGACTGAATCATCTTGCCAAGTGCAATATACATGAAGATAACAGATCTATTACAAATACAGCCAATAGTGAAATCATCTGCAATGCATACTGAACAACGCACAAAAATAACACATTTTCCTGCTCATCACTGACTATGAAATAACTGGTCATTTTTACTCTTGGCTATTTCTCCAAAGGGAGTTGGTGGTGAGGGAGAGGGAAACAGCAGTGCAGCTATTAAGGAAAGGGGATGGGGATTATTGGTCTAGATGGAATTCCATGTTTATACTATTTGTCATTTTGTAAATGTTGTTTATAGTTTTATTTCTGACTCAAGTGTGTTGTTACCTTTGTAAATAACCAGTGTGTGTTTTATGTAGTAAATATGTATGAAAACAAAATGCATATTGAGAAACACAACATATTTTCTGGTTCAGGTTTTTGTTCAGGGACATGTGAGATTTTGTTCTCTCCAGTAACCACATCAGTACACCACACTTTTAATGCTGCCTATGAATGTTTTGTGACAATAGGCCTCATTACAAGGTAGGAGGTAGCCATGGTGCTGTTAGCACCATGGCTACCTCCTTACCGCATTCCGGGTTCTAGAAATAGGTACTTACCAGGTCATTCCAACCTTGGAGGACCCGGTAAATCCCCATTCCGAGAACCATTCCTCATTCCCATTAGAGCCCCCATAGGGCTCAATGGGAATGGGGATGGAGCTAATAACGGGCCCGCTAAAAGCGGGCCCGTTATTAGCTCACTGGTCCCTTAGCGGCTCCCGCTAAGGGCGCCTGGTAAAACCAGGCGCCCATAGCGGGACCCGCGAAGGGACCTCGGAATAGGGCAGTAAGGGTTTGATATGATATGATATGGTATTTGTAACGCGCCTATACACAGGTGTTTCAAGGCGCGACGAAGCAGGGAGGGGAGGAACAAGGGGAGACAAAACAAACGATCCTACTAGGCCAGGTGTCATTCAGATCGCGCAAGTGCAGGGGTGGGGGAGGGGGGAAAAGTGCAAGGGGAAGGGGAGGGGGGGAAGTGCAGTAAAGGTAAGTGGCGTAAGTAATAAATAAAACAGGGCCAGCTAGTGGCAAGTGCAAGGTAAGTGCAGAACAAGTGCTGGGGAAGGGGGGGGGGGCTGTAGGGATACAGAGACAGTCCCGTAGTGCAGAGGGGTTCCAGGGGATCAGTGACTGGGACCAGGACCGAAGGCAGTTTAGAGTGGTCCAGTTGCAGGATCAGTGCAGTTTAGTGAAGAATTAATTAGCTGTTCAGCAGGGGAGAGGGAGAGAGAAAGCAGAAGCAAAGAGGAAGGTTTTGAGGTGCTTCCGGAACCGGAGGTGGTTCTCCTCAAGTTTCAGGGAGGCAGGAAGGCTGTTCTCCTTACCGGTGCCCGTTAACCCTTACCGCCCACCTCATAATGAGGCCCAATGTCAATTCTGTATGCATGTGAATTGTGTGAGGATGGGTCTGTCTTGATCTCTATCACTCACCATGTATCAGCACCAACATTTTGAGTGAGCTTCCGCCAGTCGTGTCCTAATAGTGCTCTGGGGCCCTTCCAATTATACCACCTTACCGATATTGGACACTGGCAGTGTGCCTTCTCCACCAATGTATTGTCAGGGATATAAGGCTCCAAAGATATGTTTGTAGCTGTAGCGCCAGAAGGTACATTTTAAAAATAAGTTTTGATTATTTGATTGTTGGACCCCAAATAGGTTATGGAGACAACCGTAAGCTTCTCCCTCCAGCTCCCAATATTACAGGAGCGCAGCAGTGCAGAAGTACATCTCTGAACTTCCTTTCCTCTTTTGGAGAAACCTCATTCAAAAATGGTTACATTTTTTTACTTAAAAGACAACAAATTATGTTGACCCTCTATAAAACATTCAAGTCCTTTGCACACTTTAACAATATCAAAGCCCCCTCAATACAACTACATTGAGATCTTCAACGAGATTAAGAGAGCGTTGTTTCCTTAAGATCCCTATTGTTAGATTTCAAATGTTTGAAAGTGTGTTTTAGCAGTGTACAAATACTTTATTTCTGTTTGGATGAAAATGTGTTTACCATCTGCTTTAAATAATGTGCCATAGATAAGAAATCTATAACGTATTTGAAGTGTTACTTTGTTTTTTAAACTGCCCTTATTTGGCGTTCTTTCTTAAAAATAAATCTAACATGTTTATAGGGTTCCATGTATTAAAATTACGGCAAAAATGTCAGTGAACACAAAATATTGCAGCAAAAAAGGCCGTAGTTTTGCCGCCGCAATCCATGTAAAGGACGCAGGGGACACCCCTGCAACCCCCAGACCCATTATACCATTTAAGGAGAGCGGGGGACACCCCTACAACCCCCACTCCCCTTAAATGGTGTAATGGGATATACCTTTAACGGGTAAAACCACAGCCTTTTGCCGCAATGTTTTGTTCAGGCGACATTTGTGCCGCGATTTTATCACTGCATACCGTTTATAGCCTTTTAAACCATATAGCACTCTGCCCTACGGCAGCTTGGATTGGGTTGTTTCTGTAGCAAAGTCCCCAAGGTGTCCCCTGTGCCCTCCCTCCCAAATTTTGTAACTCTCCTATGCCCCTGACCCCCTCTTTCAGAAACATGTCCCAAGAGGCCACCAACATGACCGCAGTGTGCTTTACAAGAGCACTTAACATTACATCTCTCTCTCCCACCGCCCGTCAAAATGCTCTCTTTCAACCTCAAGTTGTACGCGAAGAACGGCTCCAAATTCAATGAAAAGGACAGAATACCAACCACGCATTTCCATTCCAAGAGCAAGGTTCTACTTACACCCTCTATCGGCAAACTAATTAGATGGGAGGAAGGACACATGGGGACCAGGGAGCTAGCATAATCAAGTGACCATCCCTTTTCTTTGCAGCTGGAGCAAAGCTCAGAAGTGAGCAACACAAAGTGAAGATCTCCCTATCCCGAGATATCATTTAACTCTAGCCCTGCTGGACATTTCAGATGACCAGACTAAAGGGTTCCTGTTCTATCCATTTTCTGGCATGTGAGTTTTGGAAATTTCCTATTTTCTATAGAGAAAATTCCAGTAGAGTTCAGTTGAATGTTGAAGCTTGTTATTATTATTTACAAGAATGGGGGAGGGGGGTGGATGTGTGGACCAATCAGAATGCTCAGAACTTTGACAGCCGCTCGATGTGGCTACTCGTACTGCCTCCGCTCACCCCAACTCAATGTACTGATATCAACATACCCGTCGGCTCTGTTCTTCCACCTCTCTCTCGGCTGCGTCTCCTCTGTATTTTTCAGTTCTACCATAGAAACAGTAAGGGTCCTCTTGGAAGAACTCCCTTTGCTCTTTTTCTGGTGGCAATCTTTTATGTAGGTGAGTTGAGCAAAACTCTTTACTAAAAGAAAAGAAATCAAGCCCTCAACTCCAAGACATTTTGCTGGTGGGATAATGGAGATATTTGGCTTCATTACAAGTTAGCAGGACCGTATATAACGGTGCCGGTAAAACCTTACCGGCACCGTTTCCCAGGCCGGCTAACTACGAGTTCTGTGACCGTGTGGTGTTACACCCGCCAGGTCAGACCTGGCGGGCATAACGCCACCGGCCGCAGACAGATGCAGAAACACCGGCGCCATTACCACATGGTGCCGGTGTTTCCACTTCCCCATTCCCATGGACGGGAATGGGGATTTACAGAATGCCGTCTCTGGAATTACCGGATCATTGGGGCTGTAATGCCCTGGTAATTCCAGAAAGTCCGGAGTGGTAAATCCCTACAGGTTCGGAGGCAGCCTGCCGGTTTTACCGGCACGGCTACCACCGGACTCATAATGAGGGCCATTGACTTGAAGCATGCTGTAAATGATAGTAACGGGGGTACTGCCCACGCTAATTGCTAGCACCTTGATCAGGATTTTACCTTGGTCTGGCAGGCCGATACCAGCCATCATGGCCTGTTCCACAAGTCATTATCCCCCAAATGCTGTTGTTTTCAATTGTTTTTGAGCTGTTACCAGCAGCATTTCTTCTACTACTCGCTCACTCAGGCTCATATCCCATAAACGTCCATGGAAGCATTGCAGGAGGTGGGGGAGTGGGAGGGTCAGCCCTGGTGGGCCGGGCACTGTCAGGCAGCGTTCTCACCATGAACAGCTGCAGCTTGCCATCACTGTTTAACTGCAATGACTGCCGACCTTCTGATGGAAAGTGAAAGCTCACTATTTCCGAGCACGCCCTACTGATGGCACACAAAGTTCATCGAGTCTAAACCGATTCTGAAATTCACCCGATGAAGGGTGAAGGCATTTTGGCAAACCTGAACTGGAAACCGGTTGGGAAAAGGTTGGGGGCATTTAACAGGCTTCACGTGAGTCACTTCACACGCCCAGTGGTGGAAATGGAAACAATGTAAAGGGGGACCCCACAAGGGCTGCGGAATTTGGAGGGGGCGGAGTTCCGAGGAGATGGGGCCTGTAGTTGAACTCCGCTCAAAGGAAATGTTCTAAATAATTGTTTAAAAATGGTGCGATATCTGTGATGCTGCTTCTTTCCTAACTCCACACTGTCCATCAGGTCCATCGGTTGCAGTTAAATCACTTCTATGGCAGTGGTGCGCCCAACATAATGTTGGTAGTGTAGTGATTTTTATTACATTAAGGGATACATAAACACCTCTACAGTAGAAGAATGCCAGGGTAGCTCAGCAGGTTGAGTGGCCGTTGCTGAGAGGTAATGTATCAAAAACTGGTTGTTAATCGTATTACGTTTTGCAATTCCTTATATATATAAAAAAATAAAAAATAAAAAACAAGTGCTATAAAATGTGCATGGCCAGGGCGTGGGTTGGGATGGCTGCTTTCTTATATTCAGGGCTCGAGTGCTTCTGCCCCTGCAGTGAAAATCAAAAGTTGGCACCCATGAACCCACAGTCTAATTTCCTAATAACTGCTGTCAGCAGAACAGAGGCATCATTTATTTGTGAATAAGCAGTTTGACAAACCCCTACTTCAGCACTGCTCACCTTTCATAAACACCAGACTAACACTTGACTCACCAGCACAGGTGACCCAATTCTCCAGCCCTGTTGGGTTTTCAGAATAGCAAGACTGGCATGTGACTTCCCATCCCTTCTGGCCCTCCACAGTGAGAGCACTGCACCTCCTAGCCCCCCCCCCCAACTACGCCCCCTCCCATCAAGAGGAAGCTGGTGCAGGGCCCAGAGCTGCAGATGAGCATCAAAGGGCGCTTTGCCCCCAGTTCACTGCCATGCAAACTTAAGTATCAGACCGACACTTAAGTTTACATGCTGGTGGGCCTCATTACACGGAAGGCGGTAAACCAGGGTGCTATTAGCACCCTGGACCATGCCGGTAAATTACCGGCACCGCCTTGGCGGAAAGGGGATTTACCGCCCCATTCCAAGGTTGGAGGGGCGGTAAATCCCCTTTCCGCCATTGCCCTTCCCCATTCCCATTTCTGCCCCATAGGGCTCTATGGGAATGGGGAAGGCGCTAATTACGGCACCGCAATTTTGCGGTGCCGTAATTAGCTCCGAGGTCCCTTAGCGGGTTGGTACTTAACGCCTGCAAGAAGCAGGCGTTAATTCCTCCAACCCGCAAAGGGACCTCGTAGTACGGCGGTAAGGGTTAACGGTCACCGTTGCCATTAACGGTGACCGTTAACCCTTACCGCCGTCCGTGTAATGAGGCCCGGTGACCTGGGCTGGAGGCAAAGCGACCAATATTTGCTATTGGTGAAGGGCAACGTGTCCGGCCACACACAATACAGGAACAGCAAGGACTCAGTTGGTGTGTGTCTGAATGGAGTCCCCTGCTGTTCTTGTATTGAGTGTGGCCCGGCGATGCGTAATTCTTTATTGGGCGTGGCAAAACTTTTCTCCCTGTCCCTCTGTTCGCTAATTGACAGTCAATTAGCGAACCAAGTGACATTGAGAAAAGTTTCTTCAGTGCGCCGTCGCCCCTCTGCCCCCAGGGACAGGGGTGAACTGAAAAATCTCTCACAGGGTTTTGGGTGGGTTTTTTGCCCAGGGCTGAGCCTGAGACAGAGGCAAGCCGGATCCCGAAATCCAGCTAGAGATCTGATGCCGGATCTCGGATCCGACGAGAGCCGGCCCATTGGCTAGCACTGCACACGCCGCGATCTGCCCTCTGCATGCAGAGAAGCATATGACCTGGGCATGGCTCATCATGAAGAATGCAGGTTCTGAAATTCCAGTTTATCTCTGCAATCTGCTTTATTTAGGCTCTTGGTTGCATGTTTTTCCATGAGCAGTGTCTTCATGGTCATATGGATGAGTGCAGCATACTGGACTGTGGCACGGGGAAGCAAAGGGCTCTGTGTGTAATTCCAGTGCCAAAAAAAGCATTGGTGCCATCCTCGTGTCTCTAATTTGGCGGAATGGTTCTAGCGCTATTTTTCAGCTAACCAGGCACACACATGTTAATATCCATAGATAGGAGTCAACAGTTCTGTGTCGCTAGTGGGGGCATGGTGGGCCTGTGCCCGCCTCTGAAATCCTGTGCCCCCCCCTTGTGCCCCCTCTCCCTAAGGCGAGCAATGACCGTGTTCTCTGTTCGCAGTGTTATTTGTGACACTCACTAAGGCAAATGTCTGCATATCACGGGGCAAATACTCTCCTTTTGTCTCAAAGCTAGCAGTGATCTTGGTATGCATTCTGGCATCTTTATGAACATGAGCACCAGCCACTTCTCAGGTGTTCCTGCCCGGCTTCTGCACAGTAACCTCCATAGTGTGCAGAGCAGCTTGCAGGCCCTCCCATCTGAATGGAGAGCATGACACTGCTGATGGGCCATTCGTCACTGAATGGTTTCATGCCTGCATTATGATGGGAGGGGAGGTGCAGTGAGGTGTGGGTAGTTGATGTGCACAAAAGCATCTATGCAGGAGTGTGTGTGACGTCACCCATTACATTTCATAGGCGGCTACCCACTTTTGTCTGTGGCCCCCCTACTTTTATCTTTGGCCCCCTCTGTGCCCCTCCTAAATTTGATTCCTGCCGATGCCACTGGTTCTGCCCACTTTGATTTGGCAGCAACAACCTATTTTTTGGCCAACCGAGTGGCATGATTCCCAAAGGCTATTCTAGGAGTCCACTCTGATTGCTTGGAAAGTAGCCTGTGCTGCATCTCGATCCGTCCAAGGTATGAATATTAAGGTGGGCCCTAGTTTACTAACCCTATTTTTTACCTTTGTTGGAGACAACCATATCTGGAGAAAAAAAAATGACTTTTCCCATTGAAGGCATGATTTCTGTCAATGTGTTGAGTGACCACAGGCAAGGCATTCCACAGGATTCTGATGGCAGAAGGCAATCCAATATCCATGCACACACTGGCATTCCATGCATTCCGTAATACCTGTACACGAAAAATATTTTTGGGATGTCAAAATAATCATGACCTTGAGAAAGCACCTGATGTGTGAAACACGTGTTCGTCTATGATAACCAATAAACTGATATTTCCACCACATCGGTACCCAATTGGCTCTTTATTGAGAGGATGTACTAGCATGCTGGATCAGATTGTTTCGTCGTAATAAGAGTTCTGTACTGCCTCACCTAATAGTTGTAATATGGATGCCAGGCAACTAGGTTTACACCAATGCAATGCCTTGTATACAGCAGTGGAAATGGGAAAAATGTGAAGGGGGATCCCACGAGGGCTGGGGTGGGGGGTAGAGTTTGCGGGAGGAGGCGGAGTTCCGAGAGGGCTGAGCCTGCAGTTGAACTCCAGAAGTGTTCAAAATAATAGTTTTCAAATGGTGCGATATCTGTGAGGGTGGTTCTTTCCCAAGTCCACTGTACATCAGTTCCACAGTTAAATAACGTCCATGACAGTGCTGCACCCAAAATACTGTTGGTAATGCTGTGATTTTTATTACATTAAGGGATCCATAAACAGCTCTACAGTAGAAGAATAGCAGGGCTCAGCAGGTTGAGTGACCGCTGCAGAGAGGTTGGTTGCTAATGCTATTAATGTTTGTAATTCCTCATTAAAAAAACAAGTGCTATAAAATGTGTTTGACCAGGGCACATATGATATGATATATGATATTTTATTTATATTGCGCTCATACACAAGTGTTTCAGAGCGCGACCAAGCAAAGGAACGGGAACAAGGGAAAACAAAAACAACAATCTTATTAGGCCCAGTGACATTAAGAACACGCAAGTGCATAGAAAAGGGAAAAGGGGGTAAGTGCGTGGAAGGGGGAGAAGTGGAAAGTGTGGAACAGAGGAGAGAACAGAATAAATAATAAGTGCAAATAAATAAATAAGTAAATAAGGCAGTGAAAAAGTGATAGTGCAGCCAGCAAGTGCAAGATCTGTCAGATAGGGAATATCTGATAAGTGCAGAAGAAGAATGGGGGTCTGTATGGGTACAGGTACAGATCCCAGTGCAAGGGGTTGCCCGGAGGCAATGCAGGAGGGAGGCAGGGTGAGCAGGTAACTGGGCCAGAAGGACAGAGGGTGGCCAGATGCACAGTGCTGAGAGAGAAAAACAGATTAGCAGGGGTGAAGAGGGGTAAAGGCAGAAGCGAAGAAGACGGTCGTGAGGTGCTTCCGGAACCGGAGATGGTTCTCCTCAAGTGTCTAGGTGGCCAGGAGGCTGTTCCAAAGGGAGGCCCCAGCTGAAGACAGCGATCTGACCCCAGCTCGTTTCTTTGAAAAACGGCTGACCCTGATGGAGTTGGAAGTAGTTGAGCGAAGGGCTCGAGAGGGGAGGTATTTACAGAGGGATAGTTGAAGGTATTTTGGACCCAGGCCCTAGAAAGCCTTGTGCACAATGCAGAGGGTTTTAAATTTAATCCTTGCATCCACCGTGAGCCAATGAAGGGATTTCAGAGCTGGAGAGATACGATCCCAGGGCTTGAGGCCAAGGACAAATCTCACAGTCCTGTTCTGGATTAGTTGTAAAGGGCGGAGAGTAGAGGAAGGTAGATTTATAAAGTGGCTGTTTCAGTACTCCAACCTAGAGAGAACCAGAGCTTGGGAGACAGTGAGCTTCTGAGGGAAGGAGAGGAAAGGCAGAGTGCCTCTAAGGAGGTGCAGTAAGAAGTTTGACTTTTTACTGACGCCAAAGATGTGTGCAGAGAAGGAAAGTGCGGAGTCAAGGATGACCCAGAGATTCTTAGCCTCGCAGGAAGGGGTAGGAGGAGGGCCAAGGGAGGCCAGCTAGAGAGTGAGGGGAAAGGATGGTGAAGGAGTACCAATGAGGAGAATCTCAGTCTTGTTGGCATTTACACAAAGATCGTTGGCGGCACACCAATTTTGAATGGCGATTTGGAAATCGGAGATGAGGGGAGGAGAGGAGGTGTCTGCAAGAAGCCTGAAAATGAGTTGGGTGTCATCCGCATAGCACTGAAAGTTTGAGCAGAAAATGGAAATGCAGTAGGTGAGAGTTGCCAGGTAATGGTTGAAAAGCCAGGGCGAGAGGTTAGACCCCTGGGGAAAACCCCAGGAAGAAAGGGAGATAGAGGATAGGAAGGACCCAAGTTGTACCTTGGAGGGTCGATCAGAAAGGAAAGAGGTCAGCCAGGCCAGAGCCTGATCGGTGATATCCAGTTTGTCACGGAGATGATTGAGCAGGATGGTATGGTTGACCGTGTCGAAAACACAGGAGAGATCAAGTAGGATGAGGACACAGGGAATGTTAGAGTCAAGGTTGGAGAGCAGGTGTTTGCGGATGTTCAGGAGAGTAGTTTCCATGCTTCTGGCAGCTCTGAATCCAGATTGGTGATCATGGAGAGAGACAACAGAGTTGGAATGAAGGTTAAGCTGGGAGATGGCCAGCTTTTTCCAGGAGCTTCCCCAAAAAGGGAGTAATGGAAATTGGGCGATAGTTAGCCGGACAAGAGGGATCAGTTGTGGGTTTCCTGAGGAGAGAATGCACAAGGGAGTGCTTCAGAGGGGAGGGGAAAGATCCAGAGGTAAAAGAATGGTTACTTAAATCGGCAAGGGATGGAGTGAGGGTATCGATATAGTCCTTAATGGTTTTAGAGGAACAGGGATGGACCTGTTTTGATGAGGCTTTCATAGATCGGACTTGTCTAGCAACCTCATCCGGGGAGAAGAGAGGAAAGGAGGAGACGGAGGGATGTGGGGTGGCTGAGGGAGGGTCAGCAAGCCGGGACAGAGAGGGGAGAGGCGGGGGGTTTGAGGAGAGGGTGTCCTGGGTTTTGGAACTAATGTGAGAGGCAAGGGCATTGCAAAGAGTATGGGAGATGAGAGGAGGGGGGGAGACTGCAGCAGGGTTGGGCAGCTCCTTGCAGATTTTAAAGAGTTCGGCCGAGTTGTTGGATGCCGCAGAGACACAGGCTTGAATAGAGCAGACAGCGAGACAGTATTACCTTTGCAGCAGGTGGAAAGCCAGTTTGTCAGAGGATGAGCAGGAAGCCCTCCATTTCCTCTCAGCCGCCCTACACTTAAGTGGCTAGGTCAGAGTCATACCAGGAATTACACTTGGCTTTGGACTTCAAACGGATCTTCATGACAGGGGCAAGAACATCAAGAGTAGCAGAAATAGAGGAGTAGAGTAGGGACAGGGCTGTGTCAGGGTGTGAGTCAGCCTGTGGTGGGGGTGGGGGAGAGGTGGCAGCAAAAGCCTTGATTGACACATACTTCATGGAGCGGATGTCCGAGAAGGTGGGTGGCAATCTTGGGGAAGGCTTTGCTTGGGGGGAGGAGATGGAAGGATGAGGGGAGAGGAGGCAGTGATCACTCCAGGAGAGAGGAGTGGTAAGGGGAGCAGATAGGGGGAGGCCAGAGGAGATCAAGACATCAAGTGTGTGACCCGCAGAGTGAGTCAGGCCGGAAGGGAGAATAGAGAGGGAGAGTGAATCGCAGAGGTCGCAAAAGAGCGCAGATGAGGAACAGGGTGAATCGAGATGGATGTTGAGATCACAAGGAGGAGGAGTTGAGTGGTTGAGGCCAGGAGGGAGGAGGAGAGGTCTGCCCACTCGGAGAAAACAGAGGTAATTTGACCAGGGGGCCGGTAAAGAGTAGCTACAGTGAGAGAGTGGCTAGGAGAGAGAGAGAGAGCCTGAAAACAAGGCATTCAAAAGAAGAGTAAGTCTGAGTGGGGGTGATAGAGGCAGGAATCCACTCACGGAAAATCAGGGCTACACCCCCTCTGGGCCGGTTGGATCTGGGGGTGGAGAGGATCTTGTAGCCATCAAGGAGGAGAGCGTCAAAACTCGTGACAGAGCTGGTCGTGAACCAGGTCTCGGTAAGACTGAGGACATCAAGGTCAAGTTCTTCTAGGTGGTGGCAGATGTCAGAGGAGTGTTTGACAGCAGAACAAGAGTTGAGAGTGGCAAGATGAAGAAGGTTGCCAGCCTTAAAAACCTTCCAGGGAGGGGTACAAATCAGGGGTACACCCTGCAGATGTGTGGAGGGAGCTTGAGATGGGGCAGTGGCAGAAGGAAAGGAGGGCAAGGTAGCCAAGGGAGGAGAGTAGATGAAATCTAGGAAGTTGATGAGGTGAGGGCACCGTCTATCAAAGAGGAGGAGATGAGCTGAGGGCCTTGCACCATGACAGTGCCATTTAGGTAGACATTAATGATGACTCTGGAGGAGTCAAAGAAATGCATGAGGACTTCCCAGCGGGTGCCACCATTAATGGGGGAGGAGAAGACAAGACAGAGCACAGAGATCATATGAGGGGTCCATAGATCAGGCGAAGGAACGCAAAAGAGAATGTCAGTGAGGGTTTGTCTGGCAGAGGCACTGGAATAGGTATTAGCCATGGGGAGACCTGGGTTGGAAGCCAAGATATCCTTTTTTAATTTCTTCTTACCAGACTTAGTGAGAAGGGAAGTATAGTTAATAGAGAAACAGTTAGAGTAGATAGGAGAAACAGATGATGCCATGAGCAAGTAAAGAGAGGATGGCAGTAGGAGAAATATACAAGAAAAGCAGTAAGGAAACGTCACTGGGCTAGCAGGTTACAATTTAGAGCCAAAAGTAATATGAAAAACAACCCAAATTTCAGTTACAAAACACACCCAGATTTGACTTTCAAAAACAACCCAAATTTCAATTACAAAACACACCCAGGTTTGACATTCAAAAACAACCCACATTTCAGTTACAAAACACACTCAAATTTGATTTTCAAAAACAACCCAAATTTCAATTACAAAACACAGACAGATTTGACTTTCATAGGCAATGCTAAGACAACATAGGTGAAAGTAATGAGGTATGAGTTAGAGGCAAGCGCTAAGACGTGGGCATTTAAGAGCATACAGGGAGACCAGTTGCAGCAAGCAGAGTGAAGAGTGAATATCAATGAAGGGAAAAAGAAGGGGTAGGCAAAAGGAGGGAAGCTAACCCATGGAGAAGGAAGTACTAGAGTCTTGGTAGTCCAGAGTCATTTCTGTGTGAGCTGGCTGCCCCAAGGGAGGGCCCGGTTGTGGTGGTAGGATCATGTAGCGCCCGGGTAGCGGACAGGGAGCAGACATGGGCCTGAGAAATGGGCCTTAGATGAGGGGGATGGCTAAAGTCTGCCGGGCCAAAGTTGGTGAATTTCAAGACCCAGCTGGACATTGGGGAAAGCAGGAGGCACCAAAGGATGGCACTGCAAGTGGCCTCTCACAGCAACCAAAGCTGTCGGCCATGTTGGAAAATGGCTTGTGGATGGTAAAATATTCAACAGTAAAATGGCACAAACAAAGACTGCTGATCATGCAGTGAGGCTTGGAACCAAGCCAAAACTAATTAGCAGAATTTGCGCTGATTTTGCTATAATGTATGTGATGAAAAGGGTGCATTTTTAATCAAAACATTTTTTTTTTCCCAAAAGACACAGAAACAAAAAGCAGCAATCCCGTTGGTGCAACCAGCACAGTCCAAAATTAACCTTACGTGTGTGTCAGGACGACAGGCACGATCCCCATGAGGAAGCTGCAGGGAGAGAGGGCGAGTGCTGGACCTCGCGCTCAGATGTCACAAGGCATGATGAAGTACACCCCCAGCACCAAGGAGGAAGGCCTCCAAGCAAGAGGGCCAGCTGAGCGAGCTGGCCAATGGGGAAAGCAGGAGGCACCAAAGGAAGGCACTGCAAGTGGCCTCTCACCAGCAAACAAAGCCGTCGGCCATGTTGGAAAATGGCTTGTGGATGGAAAAAAAGTCAACAGTAAAATGGCACAAAGACTGCTAATCATGCAGTGAGGCTTGGAACCAAGCCAAAACTAATTAGCAGAATTCACGCTGATTTTGCTATAATTTACGTGATGAAAAAGGCACATTTTCAATCAAAAATGTTTTAATTTTTTTCCAAAAGACACAGAAACGAAAAGCAGCAATCCCATTGGTGCAACCAGCACAGTCCAAAATGAACCGTACGTGTGTGTCAGGATGACAGGCACGATCCCCATGGTGAAGCTGCAGGGAGAGAGGGCGAGTGCTAGACCGCACGCTCAGATGTTACAAGGCATGATGTTGCATGGGTTAGGAGGGTTGCTTTCGGATAGTCAGAGCTGGTGTATTTCTGCCCCTGCAGTGAAAATCAAACGTTTGCACCAATGAACCCACAGTTTAATTTCCTAATAAGTGCTGTCTGCATAATCACAAATACATGTGTCTGTTCCGCTGTTTGACAAGCATATAATTTTAACCCCTCCTTCAGGACTGCTCACCTTTCATAAACACCAGACTAACACTTGACTCACCAGCACAGGTGACCTAATTTTCAAGCCCTGCTAGGCTTTCAGAGTAGCAAGACTGGCATGTGAATTCCCAGCCCTTCTGGCCCTCCACAGATAGTACCAGTGGGAGCACTGTGCCCCCTACTCCCCCCCTCCCCACCCTCCAGCAAGAGGGAGCTGGTGCAGGGCCCAGAGCTGCAGGTGAGCATCAAAGGGTGCTTTGCCTCCAGCTCACCGCCATGCAAACTTAAAGGAATGGTTCGGTCAAAATGTGTTTTTGCCCCTACGGGTCGGCCATGTGTTTTTAAGCCTAAATCGCTCGATTTTAGAAAAATTTCCTATGGACCTTACCCGGGTTTTCGTCCATTAAACTCACGCGAAAACAGGAACCAGGGAGCTGCCATTTTGTGATAATCCTATCACTTGCCCCATCGCCCTGGCTGACCTGCTTTTGCGGCACTAAATCATATCCCCCGCCCGTGAGCCTGACATTATCAAAACATTCATATTCCCCGCCTCTCTCCGTGACATTACTGTGCTGCGTAGGCAAACGCGCCCAGTCGTCTTCTACGCGACTCCACACAGAACCCGGAAACCAACACAGATCAGCTCACAACACAGCACGCCACAATTCGGAATATGAAACTGTACTTTAAAATCAAACAGCAACACGGTAAATTTAGTAAAGTACATTTATTTGACATGAAATGTTTATAGAATATTCAGCAATTGACATATGAACTCCGAAAGTCATTTATTTTCTTTTATCTCTATCCGCAAATCCGTAAAATTTTATCGTGAGTCACGCGCTGTTCCTTTATGGTACACAGGGTGTTGGTTTTCGTTCAAAGAAGCACTTTTGTCGCACATTGAACCGCAAGGCTGTTCCATCAAGTAGGCACTAGGCCAGCGTAAAGGTTGATATGTTGCTTCTAGCCGCTAGTACCGCGTAAGGGCATATGGGCCCTTGGCGATCGTCCCATAAGATCATCAGAATGGTGCAGTTGTTTACATTAAGCTGCAGCTGGCGGCTGAAGAAACCGTCTGCCGGTGTCTGAAACTGGTGGCAGTGGCAAAAGGGGAGTATATACCTGTTTTGAAAACATAAAATATATAATTAGTCTTGCCAGCCGATCTTTATTAATATTATTAATTTCATTTATTACGGCCGAGCTGAAACTATTTGCTTTCAAGGATAGTGCAATGGAGTATGTTCGGCTCTAAAATCAATGCGAAAACTAACGAAATAAATAGAGGTTAGTACACAATGAGAAACAACTTTTTGTCTACATGCGTGTGGAATGTGGACCTGCATGCCCATGTGCCCGCTACAAGGACGATCCCACAAACGTTTTCAAAGCTCTTCATTCATTAATTTATTCATGCATCCATTCATTAATTCTTCATTCCGGTATAAAAACGTCTAAAGAGTTACTTACATTATATTTGCAATTTCCATTGTGTCTCTGCGTAATGCAGTCCGTAAATCCCACTGTGCTCTTGACAACGATTTTTCGTATATTGAACTAACATGAAACTCGGTCTAGTTTAAGAATTTTCTGCCTTATCGTCTCTTACGTTATTGAACCCCCCCAACCCCCCTTCAAATAAAGTTCTTTCTGCATGGTCCCTGTCGCTCAAGGTCAAAAAACAATAGAACCTTATACTGCCAGTGCGAGTTGTGGGCCTCTTCAGGGCGCGAGCTGAAAATCAAAGCCGCTGACCTTCACTAGAAATGAGCATACATTCTTTCTTTGCAACATCCCGTAGTAAAGCCATCTGTGAGAACTTGAAGTTTTGAATCCATCTATGTAGTGCGCCTCAATGTGCAAATGCGAACTGGCTTCTCTCCCATCTGCAACGGCTCGCTTAGCGCGTTCTAAGGCCCCCAATTTTGTCCTCGTTGTCTGCGAGCTTTGAAGCCCCAAAAAACCATAACTATTGAGACTTCTAATTTTTTGGGGAAGGTCAGGGAAAGTATAAAGTACCCGAGGAGTTGAGTTGAAAGTAAGATTTATTGTTTGTTTTATTATTTGCAATACGCAAGCCTCCCCTCAGTTAACAGTGCCCAGCATTTATAAGAGATTGCGAAAATTAGTTACATCAACAAAAATATATACATACACATATAGACAAGGTCAGCAATATGAGGTGAATAGAGAGAGAATTCAAAGATGACACCCAGGTAGTTTGGCACCCAGGATGGTGAAGGTAGGGGTTAGGGTTAGCGTACTTTGTATGCACACTGTACAATAAAATTTATTTACAAAAAGACAATCGTATTTCAATTATTTAAACCGGGATTTGTACTTCACAACCAGCTCTCCTTTGGGTGGACATGGCACAGTGGCAATGTTGGGTGGCAATGGATCAGTGCTCTGCACAGAAACGTTCAAAATTCCATATCTGTGCTTCTCTAATACAACAACAATAAGGCTTTTGACAAAGTCGAACTCCATTTCCTCATAGACTGTTTTGATCACCCATTGCTTACTTCTTTTTGAAAAGGCCTTAGTGTAGCGAGGCATCCTTACATTACCCTTAGTCCTAGATTTTTCACGGCCGAGATTCTCGTTATGGGCCAAGACGTCAAGTAGAGTCCTATGTCTCATGCCCTGTATGCTGAAATGCAAGCGCTTTGGCCTGTACTTTAGGCACATATTGTGGAACACCTCCAAACCTCCTGTGTGACAGAATTCTGTCAGTCCCCTCAAATCTCTTGATAGAGTTTTATCAAAAACAATCTTCTCAATGGCTTTGTGTGTCGGTGAAGATGGATTCAACCACTTCTTCTTCCGTGCCGCTACTGGGGATAAAGGACCATGTTCACATTGGTGGAAATGTAGGTTTTCTGACCAGCGGTGCACGTTGGTACAGTGGTGCACCAGTGACCGCCATTTTTCAAGTAGTATTTCCACTGACCCTTCACAAGTTTTGGAGCTCCACCAAAGATGGTTGCTGATAGACTGGGACCACTCTGAAATACTTTCCAAACCTTTTTTTCCCCTGCAGCCGAGATTTTCTTATTGATTGATTTAGCAAGATGCCATACATCAAATTGATGTTTAATATGTGGGAACTGCTCTCTCATTGTCTTGGCAATTGAAACGTGTCTGTCCGTGGCTATGAGGTCGATGTGCATTCCCCTCGATTGTAGATATTCCACTGATTTTATAAATCCTAGTTTCTCCATGGCCACTGAGGATGTACATTGTGTTACCTGCACGACCACCGAACTCACAATTTTCTTACTATCCATGTCCTGAAAGTGGTAGGTGCAGTACTTGGAAGAAAATCAAGGGCTGTCGCACTGTCCATTGCCAGCTAGCCTGAATCATTTGCCTTTGAATGTACTTGCTAGAGACAATTGTTCAATTTTCCAAGCATCACTAATGGCCGGAAACAGATAATCATGTTGGTATTTGTAGTACTGCGTTTTTTAAATGAAATGGAGTCCCACAAACTGAAAGAAAGACTCTAACTTTCTAAAACTGGAGCCACTAAAAAGTGATGCAGCTGCACACAGTAGATTGCCTGCTGGCAGTTTCCCCAGCATTGGTTGTGCAGATCATGAGAACGTATGATGTAATCTACAGGCGGCATGTATTGTGACGTTACTGCCTTGTTTTTGACGAGTCACATGAATCAATGGCTTACCACATACTTTCCCTCTGACGGAATGCCCACATTTCTGCATACATATAATATCCATCAAACAACTGTCAAATACTGTGTATTTGCCCTCTTTCATTAGACTGTCATCCTGCGTCAAAGTTGTTTCGGCCTGTGACGTTGAGGACATATCACCACATTTGAAAGAAATATCGCTGCTATCAAGTTCTGATGCGTCAGTCAATGCTGCTGCTGGTTCATTCTCTGTCATTTCAACATCAGCTACCTCAACATTGATGGGAGAACACAACAATGTCGACAGCTTTTTTCGTGGCAATTTTTTGGCGGGTGTAGATTGTGTGAATTGATCTGCGACTACTTCAGAGCTATCTTCAATACATCCAGTATCATGTTGTTGCGGCGGTGCGGTCGTACTGTAGCAATGGTCCAATACAACTTTACTGGATTCTCCGGACACATTAATTTCATGTTCTGGCCATTGGACATGAGCATCCCAAGCCTCAACATGCCGCGTCTGAATTAATAGTTCCCCCATAGTGTAAATGGTCTGGCAAGCAACATCTCTCATTCGCTTCACTGTCTGTTTATGTATAGTTCGTAGACCCACGGGTAACTAGAGGACAGATTGGAAAAGGGATGTTCAGTTTAAACACAAGATAAAGTATAGTACAATTGACTGGAAAAAAACATAAAATAGTCCCCAGCACAAAAAATGTTCTACAGTTATGAACGGTTTGTAAATAACCTTATTTTTGTTTCTTTTCTTTGCAACTTTTTTGACTCGACCTTCAACATCTGCATGCTGTTGCTCCGATACGTATCTGCATGTCTCCCCTTCCTCTTGCACTGCAACGACTATATTTTCTGTATCCACATAGACAGCACGGAATGAGGCTCCATCGACTCCCTGAAACATAGTATTTTCATTACTGTGTATCATTACTGTGTATCAAAATATTGTTAGCATAAAACGCACGTGAGGACGAACACACATGTACATCTCAATAGCCAAACACGATTTAAACATTGTGTGGAACAATCAAACAACAAGTATTCGAGCTCTGATGACCTAGTTCGATGGAGCTGTCAGTATCCATACCTCTGGCTCTACATGGAATGCCACGAATGATTGTATTGAAGAGGAGGCATCAGCAACTCCCTGAAACACAGTACTTGCGTTAGTATGGTTTTCAATATCGTAAACATAACACACACTTGGGGTCGACAGCACAGGTACATATAAAGAGATAACCACAAATGTTGCATTGTCTAAAAGAATTAAGGAATATTTAAAAATGATCAGATTTAATTGACTTATTTCTCCGATTTCTTTACATCTGCATCATCTAAATGGGATCTTGTGATTGTAGTGGAAGCTCCATCATCTCCCTGAAACACAGTACTTGCGTTAATAGGGAAGAAAGTATAGCAAATGGAATCAGGTTATATGATCACGCTCGATGGAGCTGTCAGTATCCATACCTCATGCTGCTGAAGAATATCTAGGGCTGTTGTCAATGTGGTGCGCACTTCCGAAAGCTGTGGTCCCGATTCGTATCCGCATAGTCCCGCTTCGACCGGAATTACTTGATTGTCAGGCTCCGCATCAAGTGCGTGGGTTGACGATTCAACAACTGCCTGAAACATAGTATTTGCATTAGTAAGGATTACAATATTGAAAACACAACACACGCTTGGGGCGACCGCACAGGTACATATCAACGGCTAACCACAAATGAAACATGGTGTAGAACAATCAAACGACAAGTGTTCCAGTCCTGATGATCACGGTCAGTTGAGCTGTCAGTATCCATACCTCGGGCTGCTGAAGAACATCTAGGGCTGTTGTCAATGTGGTGGACGCTTCAGCATCTCCCTGAAAGACAGTACTTGCATTAGTATGGATAACACTAATTATAACTGAAAACAAACACCAGGGGACGACAACTAAGGTGTATATCAATTGGAAAGCACTAACCAAACAATTGGTAAAATAATCACACGATACATACAAACTATTACTTGACATGCATAAAACAAGTCTGTAGCAGAATAGCCAAGTATGATTACCTGATACGCGCTAGAAGTGGTTGATAACTGCGAGCATGTGACGGAAGTAGAATGTTCTTGCTTCAGATTCAAGGGATAGTCAAGAAGTTGTAAAGGTAAATTATTGTTTGATAATGAAATGCCAATATTTAAAATTGCCATGTAAGGAGACAGAATACTTGAGTAATGCGCACTATAGCACAGTTCCCTGTGCCCATATATAGATTTCGTTTGTGGGTTATGAAATCTAAAAATAATATATTGATAAATGTCATTATTCAAAAAGCTATACACTCATATCAATGTCGAAAGTATTACAAATTGGAAACAACACCTAAAATATCAATGAATCCATTCAGCTACCTACACACTACCGCAAGGCCTAAAGCTAAAAATGGACACTTGACCCACCAGTGGCGGATTGTGGACGAATAGAGTGGGAATAGCGTTTGCGAGCCATTTTCCTGTCGATCGCCATTTATTCTTCTTTGTTACCCAAGATGTGGTGTACATGTTCGAGGGAAAGTGCCGGCTGCAGATGCGGTATCGATCACCCCTCTTGTCCTCAAAGACTTGTTGGACTCTATTTTCCAGCTCATCCAGTGGATATCCGCAGTGTCTGACCCATTCTCTTATTCGATCAACAGTTTTCGGGAATACATGCATTGTAGTGCCTTCAGATTTAGCATGAGTCTTCGAAGGGCAACCGCTAATCGAACAGGCAGGCGTTGTTGAAAATTCTGAAAAGTAAATATCAAGATTATTATAAAACCCTGATGAATAAAAATGTCATAGAAAAGTAAATGAACCTTACCATGCTCAATGCAAGGTTTGTTTTGGTCGCCGGAACTATACCAGTTCATCATGTGCGGCTTAGTATTTGCATAAGTTACAGAATTTTTTTTAATTATGTGAGTAAACTCTGAACATGTGATTCGTCCCTTGGATGTTCTGTCTTGCACGAAAAGGAACCATGCTTACATTATAGACTGGACCCCTGAAGGATGCAATTTGATGACAATTGACACAGATGAAAATAAATAGATCTATTGATAGCATAACAATTGAAACTCAAGTCAATAGCAATGAGACCAATGACCATAGCTCTATTGGGTACTGCAATAGCAAATAAATTTAAATTTAAAAATGACCAAAATATGACTACGATACATGGCCTTACCTTGACCAACAAACAGTTGGATTCAGCAGGCCGAGCAGTATGTTGCAGGAGAACAGGTAGATGGCCACAGGTAGCACACTGACGAGTTTGCTCGAAGCGGTCACAGATAGCACGGCGACGAGCAGATTAGCATAGATCTCAGTGCTTCTCAGGTAGAAGGTTCAGGAGTTGACTTGCAAAGCACATAGATGTTCTCATGAGACATAGCAAGTGGTTTATAAAGTATTAGAAACAGGGGTGTGTTTGTGAATGAATGACGTGTGTATGTCGTGGTATTATGTTTATTGCAAGGGGGCGGCCTTCCTCAGGGGAGGCCTGCCTGGAGACACGGGGTCTGAGGAGGGCATGTGAGCGATGGCCCCTGGGCGTGGGATACCTTTTGAAGTGTACATGCTGTTTGGCACCTTGGCTGTTTGCGCCCGTCACAGCCCCCCATGCCAGCGCTCATCCCCGGGTGCGAACTGCCTTTGATAGAGGGGGTGGGATGGATGGGCCTGGGGCGTGCAGATAAGGCACAGGAAGACTGCTGAATGGAGACACAATTATGTGGATTGCAGAGGGGCGGTCTGCCTCAGGGGAGCCCTGCCTGGAGACACGGTGTCTGAGGAGGCCATGTGAGCGATGGCCCCTGGGTGTGGGATACCTTTTGAAGTGTACATGCTGTTTGGCACCTTGGCCGTTTACGCCCGTCACAGCCCCCCATGCCAGCGCTCATTCCCGGGTGTGAACCGCCTTTGATAGAGGGGGTGGGATGGATGGGCCTGGGGCGTGCAGATAAGGCACAGGAAGACTGCTGAATGGAGACACACTTATGTGGATTGCAGGGGGGCGGCCTGCCTCAGGGGAGGCCTGCCTGGAGACACGGGGTCTGAGGAGGCCATGTGAGCGATGGCCCCTGGGTGTGGGATACCTTTTGAAGTGTACATGCTGTTTACCACCTTGGCCGTTTACGCCCGTCACAGCCCCCCATGCCAGCGCTCATTCCCGGGTGTGAACCGCCTTTGATAGAGGGGGTGGGATGGATGGGCCTGGGGCGTGCAGATAAGGCACAGGAAGACTGCTGAATGGAGACCCACTTATGTGGATTGCAGGGGGGCGGCCTGCCTCAGGGGAGGCCTGCCTGGAGACACGGGGTCTGAGGAGGCCATGTGAGCGATGGCCCCTGGGCGTGGGATACCTTTTGAAGTGTACATGCTGTTTGGCACCTTGGCCGTTTGCGCCCGTCACAGCCCCCATGCCAGCGCTCATGCCCGCGTGCGAACCGCCTTTGATAGAGGGGGTGGGATGGATGGGCCTGGGGCGTGCAGATAAGGCACACGAAGACTGCTGAATGGAGACACACTTATGTGGATTGCAGAGGGGCGGCCTTCTTCAGGGGAGGCCTGCCTGGAGACATGGGGTCTGAGGAGGCCATATGAGCGATGGCCCCTGGGCGTGGGATACCTTTTGAAGTGTACATGCTGTTTGGCACCTTGGCCGTTTGCGCCCGTCACAGCCCCCCATGCCAGCGCTCATCCCTGGGTGCGAACCGCCTTTTGGCGTGCGGGCAAGTGTGTGGGAGCGAGGGGCCATCAGGCCCCTCTCATCCTTTACTTCTCAGTAGAAACTCGTACCAAGTGCCTCCAGTAGTGGATTCGCCCCTTGCCCTTATGTGATGTTACCTTTGCATGACATTCGCGTAGATGGGAACACTGAGCAGGACACGGGGCATCCATTTTTGTACCCCCTTTCCACTCCATTTTGGTGACCAGGCCTCACTATGATAGTACAGCGCGCAGAGCACATGGCCCACAGCCTCGTTCCCACTCTGACTGGAAATCTCCAGAGGTAATAAAGGAAGCTTTAAATAAATAAGCTAATAAATGTAACACATCACTCTCTGAGATCACGGTCCCGCATGTGAACCGGCCTGAACCAAGCACATGGCTCATTTATCTCCACAAACGTGTCCTTGCCCACGTACCCTCACCAGTGGTAGTTACTGCCATTCTGACCCTGTGTCCCTGCAAGGTATTCTCTTCATGTGCCAGACCACTGACCACGCCATGATGCCCACCTAGCAGATACCCAACTAACATTAGACCCCTACTGCAGTATATCGTTGCCTATCAATAACAAATGCCACATATCGGAGATTCTTGTGAGCACAGATCAACAATTCAAACAGTGTATTATAGTGGTCAAGACCCTTGACCTAAGGCCTGTATAATCCAATGTTAATTTATAGTATTGATATATGTGTGACTTTTATAGAGACATAACCGACTGAAAGACTTTGAACAAGTTTTATTTAGTGCATGCATTGTTGATAATATATTATGTTAGCTTGGATAGTGACCACCCCGCTTCACAGCGACCTGAACTTCACCCATTCCGAGCACAGGTGTCTGAAGTCCATCCTTGAATGGAGACACACTTGATTCATTTAAAAAATCGAAACAACCGTTGTTAAAATACATGTGGTGTTTTATTTTGAAGCTTATTTTGATGACACAAAAATACAAAACTTTACACATTGTACAGTTCAGGTTGCAGCACAGCGAGAGAAAATCCCCTGTACTGATCGCTGTCACTCGGGAACGTTTCTCTTATGGCACGAACGGCACAGGCGGGTATCACTCTTCGAACGCGGTGTCCAAGCCTCCCGTGAAGCCACCATGTAAAGGAACGATAGGCAACCAGCCTATACCACCTGTGAAAAGGAATGAAACAAACTGTTTTTAAATGACCAAGATAAGTTTAATAAACGTTTGTTGTCAATGACAATTCTTGTAACTAATGGCATTCTGCTCGGACAAATGCTATCTAGACACTGCGCACTATTGAACGACTTTCATGCGTTACCATGATATGTACATGTAATTTTGGATATAGTAGAAGACCATGAAATAGGAGTGGCATGACAAGCAGAGTATACTTACTCGTTACTCGGATTACGAGGACGAACAGTTGCGCGAAGTTCGTGCATAAGCACCATCATTATCCTCAACACGGACCGTGTGAGGCAGGCTGCCCTGAAGTCTGGCAGCTCGGTGATGCATTGCGGTCATGGCTCGCCTTCCGAAATGTAAGCCACGCATCCCGAGTTTTCACAGCAGCAGCAGTTCTCCTCCTCGGTTGGCATTAGCTCGCACCGATTGCATGTGCACCAGGTGGAAACACCATCCATGCGACTAGGTCCAGGCTCTTCAGCTGTTGAATCGTCCTCCCAACTGCCGTCCGAAGCCCCATCGTTTTCGCATGTTTCCCTTTCCAGTAGTTCCTCCTCGGTATATTCGGGCTCGTACATGTAGGGCATTATTGTATCCATTGTGTGTTACACAAACTAAAATAATTGATAGCTGTGGTACTGGTATCTGTTCACACGGGCTACAAGCAACGAAGGTAGCTGACCAGAGCACAGAAACGAGTCACAGAATACTCAAAGTAGCACAGAGGGAGGAATGGAGAGGAATGGAATCGGAAATCTGCTGCTGTGTGTTGTGAAACTGTCTGTTTATACTTATTGAGGAAAGAGGCGTCCTGCCATTTCCATGGCGACACGTCATTAGCTGAAGCGCAGCGAATGTTGACACGAGACGTGCTTTGGCGTTGTGAAATGGGCGGTACGCGTCTGCTGATGACAGGCTCAGGGGTGGGGGATATGATTTAGTGCCGCAAAAGCAGGTCAGCCAGGGCGATGGGGGAAATGATAGGATTATCACAAAATGGCAGCTCCTTGGTGCCTGTTTTCACGTGCGTTTAATGGACGAAAACTCGGGTAAGGTCCATAGGAAATTTTTCTAAAATCGAGCGACTTAGGCTTAAAAACATATGGCCGACCCGTAGGGGCAATAACATTTTTTGAACGAACCATTCCTTTAAGTATCAGACCGACACTTAAGTTTACATGCTGGTGACCTGGGCTGGGGGCAAAGCGACCATTATTTGCTACTGGTGAAGGGCAACGTGCCCGGCCACGCACAATACATGAACAGCAGGGACTCAGTTGGGGTGTGTGTGTTTGTTCCTGTGAATGGAGTCGTCTGCTGTTCTTGTATTGTGTGTGGCCCGGTTCTGCGTAATACTTCATGACAATCAATTAGTGAACAGAGTAACATGAGAATTTATTTTTTGGTGCTCCCGCCCCCTGAGGGACTGGGGCGAACCGAAAAATCTCTCACAGGGCTTTGGGTGGGTTTTTGGCCCTGGCTGAGGCAGAGGCATGTCGGATCCCGACATCCGGTTAGAGATCTGATGCCGAATCTCAGACCCGGCGAGAGCCAGCCCATTGGCCAGTGCTGCTTGTATATCAATCAGCCAAAATATTAAAAATTTCACATTTTTATATAACGCTAATTCTAGATTCCGCCTGCTTATTAGCACTGTAGTAGGTATTATTAATACACATTTAATTGTACTCATTTTAGTGACCTACGAAAGGATAAGGTGCTGAGCCAGCCCTGCAGGAATTCAGATTTGGAACAGCCAATGAATAGAGCCAAGGATGGGGTCATGTGGTCAGATTTCCATACTCTAACCACCAATCAATCAGCAGAACAGAAGGCAGATGTTAGAGGTAGTCGGGTGGTTTGGTGCAGTGTCCTCATCGATATGTGACAGCACTAAAGTGTGGACCATAGAATGCAAGGAATTGGATGTAAAAAGGGTCTCTCACAGACTTGTGGCAAGTCCCTTCCAGTGATGACAGTCCCAATGCGCACAGCGCTTCAAGAAAGGAGAGCTGCTTGGGCCAACAGCCGCTGTGACACCGACAAGGTGCAAGGTACAGCCGCAACACCACATAACCTATAAGGGATCTCAGAGGACACTAGCAGTGACAATGGTCCCAGTGGGTACAGCAGATTGGGGAGAGACCTGTCAAGGAGAAGCAGCAGCGATGCACATAAGAGCCAAGAAGTGAGGACATAACATCCGTGTGAAGCCAAAATGGCTGCCGACCCATAACCTCAGAAAATCGAAACAGGCAAATGGACCGTTTCATCAATCAGCAAGCATTGTCCAGCTCGTACGCAATATAGATACCGATTTGAAAGCAGAGTGGAAAAGGCATTGGAATGAGCAGCTTTAAAAAAAGGCTGAGTTAGAGCAGAGCAGGGAAAGATTCCCCAGGGAACCGGCACACAGCAAGGGCAGAGAGAGCAGGATTCAGATCCCTAGTCCACAACAGAGATCCGGTGACTAACCCACAGATACAAGCTGGACAAACACAGAGATATAATGCCCTGGAAACTCTTGGCAGGTTTCCAAGTTGCAATTGCTGAAGGAGCTGAACGGTCTAAGGAACGGGATGATTTGGGAGATGTAGGGGAAGTGAACATTCTTATAAATGAAAGAGGTGTTATATCACTTATTAATGGGAAGGCCCTTTTATCTCTTATTCGTGAGAAGGCCTATACCACTTACTAGCGGGTTTAGCGTGGTATTTGATTTTGAATAATTTATATTGTGCACACAACAAACTAAATCCTGGTGCAGGCGGAATGTTAGAAAAATATGAGTAGAGAAATCAGCCAGATGATTACTACTGCCAGTAAAATTTACCAAGGAGATGAGAAGAGAAAAAAACCTATTTGATTAAATAGGTCTTTAGACCTGCTCTAAAAGTCAGTAGAGAATTTACCCTTCTTAAGTTCACAGGCAAGCTGTTCCATAATCTGGGTCCAGCAACTGAGAAGCTGCGATCACCTCTTGTACCACAATTCGACCTTGGAACAGTAAGCATGCATTGATCTTCTGACCTTAAAGCCAGAGTAGGGTGATACCGCTTCAATTTACCCTTTAAGTAAATTGGTGTCAATCCGTTAAGGCATTTCAAAACCAAACACCCAATCTTAAATTTGATGCGGTCTTCTACCGCAAGCCAAAGTAAAGAGCGACGAAGGCCTGAAACAGGAGTGTTTTTAGATGCACCAAACTCCAGCGTTTTGCACCTTTTGCAAGCGATGGCTCTGCTTAGCCGGAGCACTGCCCAAAAGTCCATTACAATAGTCTAATTTGGAGTTGCCCACAGCTCCCACCACCAAAGCCTGCTCAGTGTCAGGTATATAAGTGCCTGGCGGAGAAGACGGATGTTATAAAAAATGGACTGTACTATAGCTGACACCTGGCCACTACAGCCCAGGTCGCTCTGCCACACAGACAGCCAAGATTTTTAACCTTAGTGGTGTATTTAAGGCGGGATCCCAAAAACTGGGGTGGCAGAGGACTACTTTTTCCTTCAAGCAGATGCTTTGGTATCACTCATTAGTGAGCTGGGCACTATATGAATTATTAGTGGGATAAGATCTGTATGTCATAGAAGTGAGAAGGACTCTACATCCTTTGTGGCAGAACTGGGGAACTATAACCCTGGAACAGGAAGAAGTGATCCAGGCATTATTTTCATGAATATGTTACTAATAGTGAGCTGCCTGCTATGTGCTTCTCAGCACAGCATGAGAAGCACATAAATAAGCAGCTCTGCACGATGTGATCAAGACTCTGGTGAATCATGACAGTATATCACTGTGACTGTGAGAAAGAAGCACCTGGGTGCTGTATCCCTGAGCCTTTGGAGTAGACCTGAGAACCTGAAGGAGAGGCATGCCCTTGCTAGATTGAGAAACATGTCATCTACCCTGTTTGACCCACGCTTACTGTTGAACATGCCAGAGGCTGGCAGGTGATGCTGTCCAAGTGCACCCACTGCTATAACATGTAGACCACCAAACTGCAGCTTTGGCATTTGTTTTAAGTACCGTTCAGCTTAACAAGATCTGATTGCTTCCACTAGTAACCCCTGTTTTGGACTGCCACTTGCCATGCCACACAGATGAGTAGACATTATGTTGGCCTGTTTAATGGCGGCTTCCTGGTCCATGTAATGCTTTTCAAGATGCAAGCCCCCAGTGCTGACCTGATAGGTGCCTAACATTTCTTAGACTTGTGCACTATTTGGGCCTGGTTATTGGACAATTTGTTGCCCTAATTGGGGATCTCTTCTTCCCTCGCTCTCCAATCTCCACACTCCCCTAGACCTTTCCAACCTTATGGATTGTTATGAGGTCTTAAATATCATCGCGTTTGACATTTACTTGCCCTCTTGGTGCTTTTGAAAATATGAGAAAAGGGGGTGGGTTTGTTATTGGTATGCTTATCTTTTGTACATTCTTTTGTGATCAAAAGAGCATTGTTCCTCCTCTTTATAAATAAATAAAGTGTGTGGAGAGCAGGTTTACTTGTGATGATTGGTGATGTGGGGTAGAAACTATGCAGAGATTATGTCCACACATGTGCACTGTTCTAGGAAGTGACAATGCCATGCCTTCTCTCACCGCGACAGCTCTGGTGGCGCAGAAGCACGTGCATCATCCGGGCAAGACACAGTTGTAGCAATGATGGAACTTGAGTGCCCTGTTTCTGCGGTGTTCACCAGCCCAACATTACCCCCCTAAGAACACCAGCTTCCCAATGCACTGGTGCAGCACTGCCCTGAAGCACTGACACAGACAGGGAGTGCACACCCCTTGTACAAGAAGGCACCCTGTGGGAGGTAGCGGGGAGTGGGAAGTCAGGACCTTTTTTTCGCAGACCTGGACACTATGTCAGTCTGCACCTGTATGCATGCCTCCTCCAACACCCTCCTCTCAAAGCTTCTAATATCACATAACAATCCCTTCAGTCTCCACTGCACACCCCTCCTCCATACCTGAAATGATCACTTCATCCTGAGCACTCACATCCAGTGGTCGAAGTGTACGAAAAGAAGTAGTGGAACTATCTTCCCTGCACTGCTCCCCACAAACCCCATCGCCACGCCCCCGCCCATGCACAATTAAGACCCTAAAACACATGTGCCTCCTGTTTAAGGGAACGTTCAGTGCATTACACTGAAAGTGCAAGTTTCAACTGCTTTTATTTTAAAACGAAACCATTCCGGAACGGTTCCTTTTTAAAATAAAAGTCTAGGAACGGTGAAACTTAAATAAAAGAAGTAGAGGAGCACTGCTCCTGACCGCTCCCCCCACTTCGACCACTGCTCACATCTAGACTGGATCCCCCCCACACCCTCTTCAATGATTTGTTACATGCAGCCATAGCCTTGGGCACACGCCTCTGCACTGCACCCAACCATCCCAATTCATCTTCATGACTGCTTACTGTGTCCCTTCAGAGCATCAACAACTTGCCTTTGTCCAGTGCTTAATTGGTGGGGGTGTTTGCCAGGGCTCAGGCTTGGCACTTATATCTGAGCCCGGCACTTATTGACTCAGATTTAGTTTGATTGTGACATGGTATTTTGGCAGCTTTATTATTTTAACTGCCAGTCACATAATAAACAACTATAGAATCAGAACACTATGTAAATGAGCGTTGTGTATAAAGATATGGTGAATGATTTTTGAAAATCACACATCTGCTGTAGTGAGTACATCCATAAACCACACTAAGCCGGTGGGAGTTGCAGCTTTAACCCCATATATGGTGACAGCATGGTGAGCTGACGTGGTGTAGAGGAGGAGCCAAATACCCATACCAGAAGCTCTGCCCCATGTTGCCTATATGTTGGGAACCGAAATTGTGACACATGCAGTACCAGTGAGGATGCCTATACCACAAAGAATCCTTGAGACAAGGTATCCATTGAGAAAACCCTATATGCATACATGAAGAAATAATGATCTTCTAGAGAGAGTCCCGGAAGAAGTGTGAGAATGAATGAGAAGGAGGACTGGTGGCGTCACATGAAGCAGAACTGACACACCTAGAAAAAAATCAAACGAAGAAAGAAAGAAAATAAATATTTGTCAGATCTGAAGAGAATGAGTCGAAGTTAAGCAACATTTTGGGATCAAAATGAAGAGCTTGTGCAAAGAAACACTGAAGAAAATGCCAAGTCATTTTACAATTGTACAGATTCTGTAACACAAGTAGACAAAGTAATCCTGAGGCTGGCTACGTAGTGACTAGATTGCAGCAATGCGCCAATGTGTATATATATATATATATATATATATATATGTATATATATATAGGAGTGTACAGAATCTGGATGTTTCACAATGCACTTTAGCAAACTTGAACCCTGTGAATAGACAGGGCTTGAAGTGTGGCGCAGTGGAAAATTACTGATGGCGAAGGAGAATTTGAGAAAGGCGAGCTGGCCCAGCACCAAGAGTCAAGGCCACTGTGAGCCTGGTTGTCTGTCAAGAAGCTACATGAACGTGAGAAAGAAACAAACGTCTGTTTGAGGTGGAATGGAAAAACACTGAAGGTGCCAAGAGTTCATCATACTATAGTGTTTTATGCAACGAAAAGCTCAAAAATGTGGTCTACAGTCACAGGGTCGGATGGAAATAGACTTTGGAACGAGCTACACCAAAACAAGAAAATATACACGCCACACTCCCTTTTATTCTCAGGCACAGTGAGCTTCTACAAGGCCAAGTTCAAAGCCTAAATGAATGACAGACCACAGGAGTGATGCTAGATGTTGGGCTAATTGGGTGGGGAAGCATGACCAGGCCAACCCTCACAGCACCTGGGTTAACCAGCTTTCATGCTGCTAGCAAGTGGGAATATTCCAGAAGGGTACAAGCGTGCCAAACAGTTAAAGAGGACCACGTAACAAAGAGGCCTATAGTTTGTGTAACCAATAGAGTGTTGAGTGTTACTATGACACAGAAGATGACTTGCACTTGGGATGGGCTTAGTTGTCCACCTGATGTTAGAGACCCAATCACAACCCCCGTCAGTATGGAACGCATACCTAGATGTTCCTGTTAAGCCTATCACATCCCCAAGTAGGTTTTCTTAGTTTGCCATGTAGTATGACATCAGTAGTGATGAATATTTAGTATAAGAATGTTGTTTTTTATGAAATGCATTGAGATCGTACTGTGTGACGTCGGTTGATGTCCGCTGAAACTCCCTGTTTTAGATAATTGTTAATGAAACAGTACTAAGTTTTGCCAACTTCCTGAATCGGTTTGATTATTGATATATGAGTAAGATCTGCATCCCCATACATCTCTAAGTTTTGCTACCTCGTCTTAAAGGGCCCGAGGTCCCGGTATTAAGTGGGTGGAGGCAACCGTGGGCGAGGAGCTGCCCATCCTGAAGTGTCATGGGCCTGTTCGGAGCCACAACACTTATTCTTTTACAAATTAAGCGCTGCCTCTTGCCATCAGACTGAGTAAATGAGTGAGTTGGCAGGCCTGTTCCAATCTAAGCAGCCACTCCATTTCTCATGCACAAGGTCATGTACACCTAGACAGGGCACCTGCTACAGTGAACAAGGTAGAACATCCATGGTGCTGGAAAAATGGGACATACTTATGTCTCTTAAAGTCCGGCTGTCTACCCCTATCACTCCAGTCAACAAGTCCATGTCTTACAATATATCCTGTCTTCTGTCCTCTCGCCATTATGCACAGTGTATTCTGTGACTCTGAACCAGAGACTACACAAGGCCAAGGACGCAAGGTTTGAAAACCAGAAAAGCCAAAAGACCAAAGATGTGGGGTAGAGAAGAGGGGAAAGGAGGCCTAATGCAGGGTCTGGCAGGCGAGTACAGGAGGACAAGATACACATCAAGGAGGATGCAGTGGATCCCAGTGTAGAGTGGTAACGAATGAGGTGATAGGAAGGATACCGTGGAGCAAGGAGAGAGCTGCTCACTGACACCCAAACAGGACACAAACTCCTAAATGCTGTCAATTGAACCAGGTGGTCAGGCATACTCAATTGTACCACAGGTTGGAGGTCAATACCAGGTGGACAGCAAAGGAGCCAGGAGGGTCAGTTAGTAGCAGTCCAGACTGTTGGGTGCAGAGGGCAAACGTTAAAAAAAGACAACAATCATGACCAAAAGGTCAAATGAGAGGCAGTCTGGTCAGGAAAGAAAAAAGGCAGGATCAAAGGTGTCACAAGTTTCTCCCCTTCTCACCTGTTTCTCTTTACTTGTGACCTTCTTGGAAGTGGCTTCCTTCTTTGCACTGTCCGAGACTTGTATAGGCCTGGGCACAGGTCTTCGGATTCCAGCGTGTGTTCTCTGGCTGTCCTTTGCTGGGTAGCGTTCAGTATCCAGGGCGTGGAGCCAGGAGGAAGGTAGAGTTCCAGGCTCGGAACGTGTTCGAAGCACCGTAGGATCGAGCACAGGACTAATCCAGGAACAGGGCATGGGTAAGAGGTAAGGAGGGAAACGAACGGGCTCCAGGAATTAAGAAGAAAGGAAAAAGGAAATTGGAAAGAGTATGGAAGCAGACTCCGACAATACACGTCTAACTACACCAAGCAGTAGCGTTGAGACGCGCAGAGCCGCAGGGGTGTGACTGTTTTCTAGGAAGTTGAACGTAACGCGCAAGGGCTGGAGTGCAGCGTTTCAGAACCGTCGGCCATGTTGGAAGGATCACGGAGTTCATACTGCGGTGCATCATTGACCATGAAGTCCAGAATGGACGAATTTGGTAGTTCATGACAAAAGGGCAACGGAACACAGAAGATGCCACATGACAAGGTAGACTTGTTGAGGAGGACCACAATGGATGGATGCATTTCCATTTGTATCAGGACCACAGACAAAACCCGTCTTTTTGTATTGAAACCTCTATTTCTGTGAATTGGACAATGTGGTGATCGACCTAGTAATGTAATTTAATGCAATGTTGACCTTAAATAGCACAACTTCAGTCATTTTTGCTGCCTCTTGGCACTTACCTCCAGGTGTGCAGAAATGAGGGCATTTATTCTCTCTGAAATAAGCACATTCAGAGCAGTTAATGAGCTATATCATAGCATTAATGCGTAAGGCTTTAAAAGCTCTATTTCAGAGGGATATTGGTTGCGGTTGGCTCTGTCTTAAAATCAATAATGCCTCAGACTTGCCAGGTGATAACAACACCAAGCAGCTATTCAGTGCTGCTAATGGAGAGCGATGGTAAACAATGTTATCATGGATAGAGTTACTGCTCCGGGGTCACCTTCCTGTTCGCTAGTCTTTGTGTGAATGGATTGGTTCTGTTTGCCCTGACCACTGCCTACAACACATTAGAAAATAGTTTTCTTTCATAGCGTTCCTTCCCGAGCGGCTGGCAGCAATAGCCTTGTTTTCTGTGCTGCTGGGCCGTTTACACATTGCCGAGTCCGTTTGCTTACATTGCTTCCGTATACAAAGCTGACCCGCGGCCATTTTGTAAATTTAGATGAGGTTGCTTGTTTGTAAACAGTCTGCAGCTGGAGCAGGTTAAGAGCCACATTGCTTTTCTGAAATGTCTGTCATTACTCCGTTCAGCATGAAGTAAGCAGTTTGACCAAGAAACTGGATATATCAAAGCAAACTTCATCAATATTTCAGTAAGACAATCCGTCAAGGAACCACTCCCTCATATACAGAGGTACCGCTTGTGGCCCCACCTTTTGTGCTGACTGCATGGTGCAGGCATCTATTTGTGACCGCTCAGGTCATAGGCTAAAATCCAAGCAGGGCAAATACTGTTTCCCTGTCACACCAGGGAGCCACTCGTGCTCACATTTTTTAAAATTGTTTTTATTTAATACGTGCGTGTGGTTAAACAAAATATTCTGCACAGAACACAATGGCAAATTCTTCAACGTATAACATTGTACAATACAAATATCACAGTACCATCAAATAATCAATATAATACAAAACCTATTAAAAGAACTATACATTAATAAATACATAATAATAAGGTATCAACATACATACAATCCAATATAATAAAACATGATTCATTGCATGCCGTTGATAATAGTAATGCAACCAACAATGTAATTCATAGCACCGTTATATCCCCTACATAAAAACCACCTCGGCCACTTCTATGCATCCTCGGTAACTCTTTTCCAAATGTAATATGCAGCACCAGTAATAACTCGAGATTCAGCGGAGTAAATTGCAACCCAAAATTGGTCAAGAGGAATCATAGAAGGATGGCTAACCAAATTCATGCCGACGTTAAGATAGTTGAGCAACAGAATAGGGCAAGCCATAAGTATATGCCTCGCTGTTTCTATTTCACACTTGCAATAACGGTCCTTTCTGTCCTCATAAGGGATGCAAGACTATGCACCAATATAGACATTACAGGGGACAATGTTAAAACGAAGATATAAAATAAAACGTTTAAAATCATAGTGAGAGAATTTCAACAACTAATCGCAAGGTTTCCCTATCGTAATTCCCCGATTAGCGTATAATCTATTTCGCTTCATTTGATACAATATTTTGTATCTTGTCCCACTCTAAAGCTTTAATTTTAATTTTCACATAAAATATGTCTGAGGTCCCTCTTTTTCCATGGGAATCATTAAACTAATTTCCTGCAAGAAGGTATTAACCGTAATCCTTAAATCCTGTAAAAGAGGGTTGGTGTACACGATGGACCTGGTCCAGAGTAGTTTATCCCAAAATGTCAACACCCTTTTCTTAATTTATATATCTTCTCGGTGGCCTACTCAGCATTGCATGCACATGCCAGAAACATCCTATTTTTGTTCTTAAAATGAGAAAGATTTTGCTTGGTAATGCTAACACCAGTAAAGTTACACGGGGCAACTTAGTTTGATTGCCATTCTGTAGATTTTTAAAGGTACATCTGCCAATGAGCCACACACAGACTGTTTCTGCTACCTCAAAAGCCTTTTTGAAAAGTTTGCTTTCTGAGATAAAGAATTCTTTTTAAAATTCAGCCTTGAGGATGTGCGACATTTGCGCGAAACACCTCTTGTTTTTTTGGTTCCATATTTACAATACAAGGCTGTTATGTAGCAGAAGACTCCTTTGGTTATAATTGCACAGGACACTGAAAAACATGACCTCTTATTGGCTCACAAGGGCAGAATGCTGGTAAATGAAATGCTCACTCTTTTCCTGAACAAGTGAACAATTATTACCCCCTACGCTGTCTTCCTCGTCACAGACGTTCCTCTATGGGATAAGTCCTCACCCCGAAGACTGGTACTTTACAGGATGCTAAAAAATTCTTTTGCTCTAAATGTGTGTGTGTTTTTTTTAAACTCCTCTGCTAAACTGTTGTATGAAAGCACCACTGCCTCATGTGGATTCTTGTTTGATTTCCAAGCTGTTTAAAAACGCAATGGGTCTAGGGCGGGAGGGATGTCAAGGACAGTGATAAGGAAGACCTGGTCTTTGAGCAATCAAGATTACCGGTAAGTGATCAGACCATTACAACTGAACCACAACAGTAGTACAGATGCCCTAGTGCTGGGTGCGCTCTACAAATTTCAAAATAAATAAATAAATGAAACTGTATACGAACTGAAAGTAACCTTGTGAACTTGACTTGCTAATACAATTCAAACTAAAGCTGGGAGGTTAGATCAGGGGAACTGCTGCTTGTCGTTGAAGCAAGACAAAACTGAGCAGCATAAGTTTGATACCCGGCCCCATGCGTAGAGTCTGGTCTCTGTCATGAAGCGTGATATAAAAGCCCAATTTAATGTTTTTTAAAAATAACTTGAAATCAACTTTACTGAGAGATTGCAGAATATTTGTTAACACATGATTCTTATTCCTCCTTGGGCATCACTGCAGTTTGGTTTTACAGGCACTGGGAGTACTCAACAATTTGAATACATGAAGCACCAAGACGGGGCCATGAAATTAGGGTTTTAGTCTATAGCAGTATGGGGCGAACGTGATCCACATACCTGATTTGGGAAGCGCTTACAGTGTTACAGCTAAGGCGATAAGAATTGAAGGGTCATTATGTGAAGCACTAGTTAGCGACCCAAATCTGTGCCTGCTTGGAAGACATTGAACTGAACACACAAAACATATTTTAAACTTTCTATTATTTCCATGCTTATTTGATACACACAACAGTGTTTTTGCTGATTAGTGGAGCTTCACATTTTCTACACATTATCAGGCCGATTCATGGAATAATTAGCGCGGCGCAAGTGGCCTAAAACGTGCGATTCGCAGTGGAATAGCGAAAATCGCAGTGCAAGTGCGAAATTCGCACGAAAAGCAGCACACATCGATTCATGGAAGGCCGTGCGCGAGAAAACCATCTGATGTGCGGTAAAAAAGTGCACGGCGCACGTTGGCACACAGGCCATCTAACGGCGTGCGCCAGGTCACAGCGAAAATCGCAGAGGCCACAGCGAAAATCGCACATAGCGCGGCGCACACAACAAAAGTAGGCGGAACACGGGGCGTAACACTCGGAATGGGGAACAACTTGCCAAAATGTGGGCGTCACGGGGGAAGTACAGGGTGCAAGTGCGCGGAACATCCCACACGCTCACCTACAACACGTATTCATGGAATCGAATAGGGCAAAACAGCGCACGGTCAAACCAGCGCACAGGCACAAACACGACCGCCACAAGAAAGCAGGCGGTAGCGTCCCTGCACCTGTAATAAATGTGCGCCAAAATGTGTGCCAACAAATAGCACCTATATACAGCTATGATGAATGTCCTATACTGTGGCCCTCCAGGACAAATGACGTGCAAAGGGGTACCCACAAACACGGACACCCGCTGACTGAAAAATAACGTGTGCGTGTATTTCGGGGTGCGCGGGAAGTTTCACACGCGATTTGGCTGGGTATGTGGATTCCAGGGGTGCGCGGGAAGTTTCACACGCGATTTGGCTCGGTACGTGGATTTCAGGGGTGCGCGGGAAGTTTCACACGCGATTTGGCAGGGTACGTGGATTTCAGGGGTGCGCGGGAAGTTCCACACGCGATTTGGCCAGGTACGTGCGCGGGAATTTCCACACGCGATTTGGCTGGGTACGTGGATTTCAGGGGTGCGCGGGAAGTTCCACACGCGATTTGGCTGGGTACGCGGATTTCAGGGGTGCGCGGGAAGATTCACATGCGATTTGGCAGGGTATGTGGATTTCAGGGGTGCACGGGAAGTTCCACACGTGATTTGGCCCGCTACGTGCGTGGGAATTTCCACACGCGATTTGGCTGGGTACGTGGATTTCAGGGGTGCGGGGGAAGTCTCACATACGATTTGGCCGGGTACGTGCGCAGGAATTTCCACACGCGATTTGGCTGGGTATGTGGATTTCAGGGGTGCGCGGGAAGTTCCACATGCGATTTGGCTGGGTACGTGGATTTCACGGGTGCGCGGGAAGTTCCACACGCGATTTGGCCGGGTACGTGCGCGGGAATTTCCACACGCGATTTGACTGGGTACGTGTATTTCAGGGGTACGCGGGAAATTCTACACGCAATTTGGCTGGGTGCTCCCAGGTATTCCCTGTACACCCTCCACGGCCCCTGCAGGCAGCCGACACCACAGTGGACTACCCTGCACACCTGCTCATGTCACCCAGCACCCCCACCCCCCAGCACTGTGGGGCACCCTCCACCAGGCCCCCACTCATGTCCCCCAGCACCCCCACCCCCCAGCACTGTGGGGCACCTGTAACGCTCACCTGATTCCCGCAGAGGCGCCGGTCTTGACTGGGTGAATGCCGTATCTTCAAAGGTGATGTGTAACACAAGGTTGGCTCTTTGGGCTGGACCTCTGTGCACTGTATGTCTGACTCGAAGAGTAAGATGTCTTAGGTAAGTGAACGCCGAGCTCTCCATCTGCCTCGGGGCAGGGTGCCGTAACCAGTTCCTTCACTGGATAAGGGTGCAGGCCTCTTGACCTGAGAGGACTGCTGTCCGTCGTTAACTGCACGAACGGTAAGTTCTGGGCGCTTCAAATGTCTTAAAAGTCTTTTGTAATGATATCTCTTGTTTTGCAGAGTTCTGGCGATGGCGGATGGCGGGCTGATGAGAGTTGAGGATCGAACCCGCGTGAGGAATAGAAGTGCCTGGAAGCACGTAGGTAAGCGCTTGTAGCCTGCTTCACGATGCGCACTAACTGTCCCTTTTATCTTGCAGGTACAAGTTCGGAGCTTTAGAGAAGCTGAAGGGTGCTGGAATACCCACTGGATTCGGCGTGGGAAGGAGTAATGGAACGTGAGTAATAAAGTTGCCCAATGTCTTTAAACGCACCTTCTTTTGTCTTTCAGATGCGGGATGCAGCGCCGAAGGCCTCCGGAGCGTGCAAAGAGCTGGTAAGCTTTTGTCTTTCAGATGCCGGAATGCAGTGCGAAGACCTCCGGAACATGCGAAGAGTAGGTAAGCCTTTGTCTTTCAGATGCCGGAATGCAGCGCGAGGCGTTGGTGACAGCCGATGGACCAGGTAAGAGATGCGCTGCCACTGAAGACCGTAGTGCTAACCTGTTCTTTCTTTGTCTTTACAGGTGCTGCTGAAGACTGGATTCCAGGATGGTAAGCCTTTGTTTCCTTAGGCCCAGGATCAGAAGCAGAAGACACGATGAGCGTTCTGCTGCAGAGAATGCAGAATAACACAAAGCAAGATTCATCCATCGGGTGTGGTTTAAATAGCCTCCTGTAGTGCTTAGGTGTCTCCTTCCACAGCCACGCCTAGGTAAGAAAAGAGTTCCTGCTTTCCAGAAGAGTTCCAGTGTTCTGAACCTAGGGAGTGGCTCCTGCCCCACCCAACAGGAAAAGTAGTCCCAAACAGAAGAGGATCCGGGGTTCAACTGGCAGGTAACTAAGCAGCATGGTCTGCTGCAGGTAAGTCCACCCAAGCATTATGAGCCCGGCGCTTCCAGCGCTGGGACTGGGCATCTTTATGAGCCTGGTGCCACTGGCACCAGGACAGGGTCCAAAAGGTCCCAATTGGGACTGGCTGGCACTCGGAACCGGGGTTATGGGTCTGCTTCCAAGGGAGTCGGGCAAGTCCTGATCTTTTGGAAGCAGAGATCATGACAGCACCCCCCCTCAAGGCCCCTCCCAAACCGGGCTTCTCCGGGGGTTTGGGCTTGTTAGGAAATGTTCGATGAAATCTTTTGATTAGATGAGGCGCGTGGACATATTCTGCAGGTTCCCAGGATCTTTCTTGGGGACCGTAGCCTTTCCAGTCAATCAGGTAAAATAGTTTAGATTTGGAGATCTTGGAATCCAGGATGCTTTTGACTTCAAACTCGAGTTCTCCATCAACTAGAATAGGTTTTGGAGATGTAGTTAGTCGGGTTTGAGGTTGCACGGGTTTTAATAGAGAGACGTGGAAGACCGGATGTATCTTCATGTGAGGGGGCAAGTCCAACTTGACCGCTACTGGATTTACTATGGTAGTGATGGAATAGGGACCAAGGTATCTTGGGTTGAATGTGCGTGGTCCTTTTAGAGGTAGATATTTGGTGGATAACCAGACTTGATCTCCTACTTGATATTGGGGGGCTTCCTTCCGATGTTGGTCTGCTCCTTTCTTGTATTGTTCTTTAGCCCTTTGAAGGTGAGAAACGGCTTCCTTAAAGGCTTGGGTGATTGTAGAATGCAGGTGGTCTACTGCTGGTGTTCCAAGGTCTTGGAGTGGATCCAACTCCGAGGTTCGAGGGTGACTACCGTATAAAAGAAAAAACGGGGTCTTCCCAGTTCCCGAGTGGACAGAGTTATTGTAGGCATATTCGGCTATCCAAAGGATATCTTTCCAAGTTTTTTCAGTTTGTTGTAGCATGCAGCGCAAATACTGTTCCAGAGTTTGATTGGTCCTCTCGGTTTGTCCGTCGGTTTGAGGGTGGTGGCTGGTCGAAAGTCTCACATCAATTTGAGCCGACCGACAGCAACTTCGCCAAAAATGAGAAATAAATTGACTACCTCGATCCGAAATTAGAACTGAAGGAAAACCGTGCAGTCGGACGATGTTTTCGAGAAATTTTCAGGCCAGAGTTGCTGCTGTTGGTAAGCCTTTGAGTGGAATGAAATGCGCCATCTTGGAGAATAGGTCCACGATTACTAGGATCGTATTGTATCCGGAGCATGGAGGTAGATCGGTGATGAAGTCCATAGAAAGCGTATGCCAAGGGCGAGGCGGGATGTCAATAGGGCGTAAGAGGCCGGCTGGTTTTTCCTTTTGACTCTTGTTTTGGGCGCATACTCCACAGGACATTATAAAGTCTCTGATATCTTTTTTCCAAGACGGCCACCAGAAGTAGCGCTTGATCTTTTCCGAGGTCTTGGTCATACCGGGATGTCCTTCCATTAAAGAATCGTGATAACAAGAGATTACCTTTTTCTGTAAATCTGTGCTGGGCAGGTATAACCGTTCTTGGAAATATAATAGGTTGTCCTTCACCGTAAAGTCCTTTCCCTGCAGATGCCAATTCTGTATGTCTGCTGGAGTTACCAGTAGCCTGGCTTTATCCTTAACTTCCTCTATGGATTGTGTGGCGATTACACCTAGAATTCCTTGTTCGGGAATGATAGGTACAGGTTTAGGATTGATCAAATGTTCTTCCACTCCCATCCGAGAAAGGGCATCAGCTTTACCGTTTTTTGTACCAGGTCGATAGGTAATTATGAAGTCAAACTCGGCAAAGAATAGTGCCCAACGGAGTTGCCTAGAGGATTGAGCTTTTGCGGTTTTCAAATATTGCAGGTTTCGGTGATCTGTAATCACAGTAACGGTGTGTCGGGCCCCCAGAAGATAATGCCGCCAAGCCTTAAAGGCGGACTTGATAGCTAGAAGTTCCTTATCAGTAATAGTGTAATTGATTTCAGGAGGCGAGAATTTGCGGGACCAAAATGCCACGGGATGCAACTGATTGGTTACTGGGTCCTTTTGTGATAGAACTGCCCCCATGGCAAGGCTCGAAGCATCAGTTTCAACGATGTAGGGGAGTTCTGGGCGAGGATGTTTTAAGATCGGTGCAGAGATAAATCTAGTCTTCAAATTCTGGAAAGCTTGTTCCGCCTCGGTAGACCATTCAAAACGTTTGTTTTTCTTTAACAAGGCGGTGATGGGCTGGACTATTCGAGAGAATTCGGGGATAAACCTGCGGTAAAAGTTAGTGAAGCCTAACATGCTTTGAACACCTTTTACGGAGGATGGCGATGGCCATTTGAGAATTGCATCGACCTTCTTTGAATCCATACGCACTCCGCTAGGTGATAATATGAATCCCAAGAATTCAACTTCAGTCACGTTGAAAACACATTTTTCCAACTTAGCGAAAAGTTTGTGTTGACGCGATCTCTCGAGGACCATTTTCACGTGTTTCCGATGTTCAGTTTCCGATGAAGAATAAACGAGGATGTCGTCAATGTAAACAACAACACACACATCTATGAGCTCTCTGAGGACATCGTTCATAAAATATTGAAAGGCGGCCGGGGCATTGCAAAGTCCGAAGGGCATGACCTGATATTCAAATAGCCCATACTTGGTGCGGAAGGCCGTCTTCCATTCATCGCCCTCTTTTACTCGTACCAAGTGGTAGGCTCCTCTAAGATCCAGCTTTGTATATATGCATGCTTTTCTGACTTGGTCCAGGAGTTCAGGTATCAAAGGTAACGGATATCTATTCTTAACGGTGATCTGGTTCAGGGCGCGATAATCTATACAAGTTCTAAGGTCCCCTTCTTTTTTTGGAACGAAGAACAAAGCTGAGGAAGCAGGGGACTTGGAAGGACGAATAAACCCATTCGCTAGGTATTGATCCAGGTATTGTCGGAGGTGAAGATTCTCAGGCTCGGTGAGGGCATAAATTCTACTACAAGGAGGAGTAGATCCAGGTATCAGGTCTATCTGGCAGTCATAAGACCTATGAGGAGGTAGAGAGTTAGCCTGATCCTTCCGGAAAACATCTTGGAATTCTAGGTATTCAGGAGGTAACTGGGGAGCCTCCGAGGAAATTGCTGCCAGTGCAACACCAGGTCGAGGGTGACAAGTAGAGACACATTCTGGAAACTGAACCGTTCTTGCTCTCCAATCGATCTGAGGATTGTGCTTCTCTAACCAAGGAATTCCTAGAATAATCTGGAACTGAGGGGCCTTGATCACATCGAACACGATCTTCTCATGGTGTCCATCTTGACTTACTAGCGTCACTTCTTGGGTGGTATGCGTTACTGGTCCGGAGGCTATCTCCGTACCATCCACCGTAGTAATGACGTCCTTTACAGCCTTTGGACAAAGAGTCAGATTCATCCTCAAAACCATTTCATGATCCACATAATTCCCAATGGCACCGCTGTCGACGTAAGCTTCAATCGCATGTAATCGATCCGGATGTTCAGGGCTAATGAGGACCATAGGTATCACGAAATGCGAGGTCACGGAACTGGTTTTAACGCTCGGCAAGAGGACCTCTATTCTTGTCGGGCGAGGTCGTTTCCCTGCTCAGAGTTTGTGATCCTGGTAACTGCAGCTCCTACTGCCTTCTTGGCTGGTTTCACCGGACAGTCTCGAAGAAAGTGCCCCGAGTTTCCGCAATAGAGGCATAATTGCAGCTGTTTTCTCCTTTCCCGCTCCTTTTGTGTTAGTGGTCCTTTCAGGGGCCCTATTTGCATGGGTTCCCCGGAGTCTACTCCTTTGGTAGGAGTTGGTGGTTTGGAAAATACTCGAGCATCAAACTTGGAACGATCGGCCTTCCTGTTCTGCAGTCTGTGGTCAATTTGAACGACTAAGTCAATATAGTCCGAACAGTCTTGCGGGGGATTCACTACTTGGGCTAACACATCTTTGAGCTCTCCACGTAGACCTCTATAAAACAGCGTAATCCTTTTGTCCTCAGGCCATCGAGTTTCCACTATCAGTCTGCCGAAAGACGCAATATAAGCCAAAAGGTCTTGATTACCCTGTCGCAATGAAAGGAGCTCATTGTCCAAGGCCTGCCCCTGTGAATGTCTTGCAAACAGTTTTTCCATACTGAGCTGAAAAGCTTGAAAATCATGGAGAACCGGATCATCTTGATTAACTACAGGGATCGACCAGTCTGCCGCATTGCCACTAAGGTACGAAAGCACGAAAGCTACCTTAGCTTGATCAGTTGGAAAGGCTGCTGGCCGGCATAAGAAGTGCAACCGGCACTGATTAATGAATACTGCAAACCTCTTTGGGTCACCAGAAAATCGTTTGGGCGGAGCCAGAGGTACATTCCCAGGTAGGTTGATCTGCACTGGGTTCGTAGAGGATGTTGAAGGAAGATTTGCCCCTGATGCGGGTAACGGAGTTTGTCCGTCTTGTGACTGTAGCAATTGTCAAGCGAGATCGTCTGTTCGCTCCTTGGAAATAATCAGTTCCCTTCTTAGAGCATTCGTTTCCTGACGGGCTGCATGCACTTCTGCTCTTAGTTCCCCAAGTAACTGGGCTAGTTGGTCGGTATCCGAGGTTTCCATAGCGCCTGGGTGGGAGTTTTGCGGTAGGCTTTGTGTTCTGTAACGCTCACCTGATTCCCGCAGAGGCGCCGTCTTGACTGGGTGAATGCCGTATCTTCAAAGGTGATGTGTAACACACGGTTGGCTCTTTGGGCTGGACCTCTGTGCACTGTATGTCTGACTCGAAGAGTAAGATGTCTTAGGTAAGTGAACGCCAAGCTCTCCATCTGCCTCGGGGCAGGGTGCCGTAACCAGTTCCTTCACTGGATAAGGGTGCAGGCCTCTTGACCTGAGAGGACTGCTGTCCGTCGTTAACTGCACGAACGGTAAGTTCTGGGCGCTTCAAATGTCTTAAAAGTCTTTTGTAATGATATCTCTTGTTTTGCAGAGTCCCGGCGATGGCGGATGGCGGGCTGATGAGAGTTGAGGATCGATCCCGCGTGAGGAATAGAAGCGCCTGGAAGCACGTAGGTAAGCGCTTGTAGCCTGCTTCACGATGCGCACTAACTGTCCCTTTTATCTTGCAGGTACAAGTTCAGAGCTTTAGAGAAGCTGAAGGGTGCTGGAATACCCACTGGATTCGGCGTGGGAAGGAGTAATGGAACGTGAGTAATAAAGTTGCCCAATGTCTTTAAACGCACCTTCTTTTGTCTTTCAGATGCGGGATGCAGCGCCGAAGGCCTCCGGAGCGTGCGAAGAGCTGGTAAGCTTTTGTCTTTCAGATGCCGGAATGCAGTGCGAAGACCTCCGGAACATGCGAAGAGTAGGTAAGCATTTGTCTTTCAGATGCCGGAATGCAGCGCCAGGCGTTGGTGACAGCCGATGGACCAGGTAAGAGATGCGCTGCCACTGAAGACCGTAGTGCTAACCTGTTCTTTCTTTGTCTTTACAGGTGCTGCTGAAGACTGGATTCCAGGATGGTAAGCCTTTGTTTCCTTAGGCCCTGGATCAGAAGCAGAAGACACAATGAGCGTTCTGCTGCAGAGAATGCAGAATAACACAAAGCAAGATTCATCCATCGGGTGTGGTTTAAATAGCCTCCTGTAGTGCTTAGGTGTCTCCTTCCACAGCCACGCCTAGGTAAGAAAAGAGTTCCTGCTTTCCAGAAGAGTTCCAGTGTTCTGAACCTAGGGAGTGGCTCCTGCCCCACCCAACAGGAAAAGTAGTCCCAAACAGAAGAGGATCCGGGGTTCAACTGGCAGGTAAGTAAGCAGCATGGTCTGCTGCAGGTAAGTCCACCCAAGCATTATGAGCCCGGCGCTTCCAGCGCTGGGACTGGGCATCTTTATGAGCCTGGTGCCACTGGCGCCAGGACAGGGTCCAAAAGGTCCCAATTGGGACTGGCTGGCACTCGGAACCGGGGTTATGGGTCTGCTTCCAAGGGAGTCGGGCAAGTCCTGATCTTTTGGAAGCAGAGATCATGACAGCACCTGCCAGCAGGCCCCCACTAATGTCCCCCGGCACCCCCACCCCCCAGCACTGAGGGGCACCCTCCACCAGGCCCCCACTCATGTCCCCCAGCACCCCCACCCCCCAGCACTGAGGGGCACCCTCCACCAGGCCCCCACTCATGTCTCCCACCCACCCCACCCCCCAGCACTGTGGGGCACCTGCCAGCAGGCCCCCACTCATGTCTCCCTGCACCCCCACCCCCAGCACTGAGGGGCACCCTCCACCAGGCCCCCACTCATGTCTCCCACCCCCCACCCCCCTCCAGCACTGAGGGGCACCCTTCACCAGGCCCCCACTCATGTCTCCCTGCACCCCCACCCCCCAGCACTATGGGGCACCTGCCAGCAGGCCCCCACTCATGTCCCCCTGCACCCCCACCCCCCAGCAGTGAGGGGCACCCTCCACCAGGCCCCCACTCATGTCCCCCAGCACCCCCACCCCCCAGCACTGTGGGGCACCTGCCAGCAGGCCCCCACTCATGTCCCCCAGCACCCCCACCCCCCAGCACTGTGGGGCACCTGCCAGCAGGCCCCCACTCATGTCTCCCTGCACCCCCACGCCCCAGCACTGTGGGGCACCTGCCAGCAGGCCCCCACTCATGTCTCCCACCCCCCACCCCCCCAGCACTGAGGGGCACCCTCCACCAGGCCCCCACTCATGTCTAACAACCCACCCGAACCCCCAGCACTGTGGGGCATCTGCCAGCAGGCCCCCACTCATGTCCCCCTGCACCCCCACCCCCCAGCCCTGAGGGGCACCCTCCACCAGGCCCCCACTCATGTCCCCCAGCACCCCCTATTAGGCGGAAACCTGTGCAGTTCCCTGTGGGACCACTGCAAAAGATTTAGGACTACAGGCGTTTGGCGGTGAACCCACTTGGTAGCAGTCTGTACCACACAGATTCACTTGGTAGCTGTGGCTGAGCAGTCAGACTTCCCTCAAGAAAAGTTGAGCAGTATGTGGAGTATACAATTTAGGACAATTCTTCACAGTAAGACAAGCAAACACGCAACAAGGCTTCAGTGTAAAGATATTAAGGTATTTATTTATAACGGAACATCTATGGAAAACACTATGGCACTATCACGGCAAACAATTCAATTACAATTACTCTACGAAGAGGAACACGATCAATCCCCCTAACAATATTTCGACAAGTCTAGGTTCTACCGGTATCACTTATTTTCAGACAGAGGTGTATACCTCAACCTAGATGGCACTCTAATATCAGCTAGGACGGGAGAGAAAAATAGGCAGGTTATGAAATCAACACAGTTCAATACGTCATGGATAATATGCAAGGCAGGAAGGCAAGAACCACAATAGATCATAAAGTTCAGAGGCCAGGCCCACTCGGAGAGGGGCAAGGCGGAATGTCCCAAAAAGTCTCTAGTGTAGTTGCGTTCGAGTCTTTGTAGCAAATTGTTAGTGGCAGATTGAACCAGTTCAGAACAACACGTTGAAAAAGCTTGGAGGCGACCCAACGGAAAGGTGAGGATTAAGACACCTCACTCGACCCGATCGAGAGGGAAGCCAGGCGGACACGGTACCTTGTTGTGGAGAGACAGCTCCGGCGGGGGCAGTTGTTCCTGGTGGTGGATGCACGTCGGGTCTTTGCCAAGAGTAGAGATGATCTCGTCGTCGAAGAAAAGTGAAGTGCGGTGCACCACCAGGGAAGAGACCAGCCGCGGAGTGCTCCGTCACAAGGCACCACCTTTTGGTCGCGGTACAGGGGTAGTGGCTATCCGGTTGCCGGGGTGCTCTGCATGGGGAATTCGACCACCGCGTCCTGAGGCGAAGAAAAAGCTCCTCCCGGGAAGCACGCACGTCATCACGAATTGCACCCGCGCGCATCGCGACCCCAATCAGGACCTTCTCCATACGGCCACAGGTCCCCTCGTCCGCAGGTGGAGGGGAGTCAGGTGACATGGACATCCCCTCTACCTGCGGACGGGCCTGGGACGGGGCATCCCTGCTGGTGCATGGTGGTGCACTCACAGGGTCAGGGACAGTGACATGCACAGGCCCCTCCACGGTGACCTGCGCTGCCTCCTGCCCCTGCCCCTGGACTGCACCACTTGCACCAGCAGGGATGCCCCCACCAGGCCCCATGTGCGCCTCAGTGGCGGCCTCCTCCTCCTCTGTGGAAACCACCAACCTGGATGGCTCCTCACCGTCTTCCGCCGTAGCAGGCCCCTGTGGGGGCTCACACACCCCTTCCGCTGCAGCCGTGGGGGCATCCCCGCCGCCTTGCTCCACAGCGCCGTCTCCGCCCTCTTCTTCACTAGCCGCTGCGTAGAGGGAGACATAGAACACAAGCATCAGGGTACTGTACAATGGTCCCCTAGACAGGAAGCAATAGCAGATGAGTACCACTGTCAAAGTACACTTCCATCATGTCCCTCCACAACACATGGGTCAGTCCAGGCAAAACACACACAGTAACAGGCATGGTGCATGCCATGGACATTTCCATACATGTCCAATGGACTCTTGAAACATACAATGATATGGAACTCACATGCATCATGGGTCATACCTATCACATGCACACACTTCACCTCAGTCACATCCATCTGGCCTCATACACCCCAAACACAGCGGATACAAGGATAACTAGGCTTCATCAGTGAATCTGTACATTGTCACAGACATGTGTCATTCATCCATGGCATTCACAAGTCACAGACACGCAGGTCAGGCACACAGACATGGCTACCATATATGTACCTGGCATCAGCACCCATCCCTCACCCCCACCCATGTCCAGGAATAGAGACTGGCATGCTCTCATGTGTACAATCTGCATAGGGCTCCCCATGTCGCATTTAAACACATGCAAAAACCATGTGGTTCACACATCACTGGTCGCACATGCATTACCATGATGTCCCTGCACACATACATGCGTACATGGCTTATGTCGCACATACAGGCAAGTATCAGACAACCAGCACACCGCAACATGCCCTGTCTCACACAGCAATCCTTGGCCACTTACCGCTCAACTCCAGACGGGTCTCCCTCTCAAGGATCTGGGCGTGGAGCGCTGGGCGTACGCGTTCCAGGACCCTCATCTGGATGGAACTCATGCGGCCCCGGCCCCCCTCCACGAGGCGCCGGGACTTCACGAGGGTCCTGGACCTCAAGTCCTCCCAGCGCTTCTTGATCTTCTGGACGTTGTGGGTTTCCACCCCCTCCGCGTTGATGGCAACCACACAGTCGGCCCAGATCCTCTCCCGTCCTTCCTTGCTGGCGCGGGACGATCCGAAGAGGGCATCGTACTGCATCGTACTGCCCCAGGACATGCTCCACCAGGACACCAACTTCGGTGGCAGTGAAGCTGGTGCCCCTCTGCCCCTCTGGCCTGGGGTTGCCACTGGTGCCAGATGTCGAAGGCAGGAGTGGGTGGGCAACTGGGTCCTGGGGCTGGGCTGTGGAGCGATGTTATCCCAGTTGGGAGTCTTCTGTTCCAGCAGGGGTGGACACAGCAACTGGACCCCTGCAGATGGCTGATGTGCAGGCACCAAATGGCAGGGCACGGTGGCAGCAGGCAGGCAGGCAGGCAGGCAGCAGCAGATGGCACGTGGGAGGCTGCTCGGGGCACTGGGGGGCAGTAATTTGGCCTTCTGGGCAGGAGCGTGGTCTTCTGTGTGTTTTCGCGTGGCCAGCTTGATACGGAGTGATTTGGCACGTGAAAATCCTGCACGTCAGCGTGAAATTCGAGGAAAGGCCCTTAGCGCGTAAGCGCGTCAGCACGCATACGCGATTCCATTGGACCAAAGGCCCTCAGCGTCTAAGCGCGTCTGTGACGTGACCCGCATGGGTGTTTCCCTCATAGCACGTGATGACGGAGCACACGTGGAAAGACTGCACGTCAGAGTGTCATCGCGTGTAATTGGACAAAAGTGCGCGTACACGTGATTGGCCTATGTACTTGTATTTCAAGGGTGCGTGGGCACTTACACACGCGAGTACATCAGCGCACGTGTATTCCGAGGTGCGCGGGAATTTCCACACGCTATTGGCCTGGGTACGTGGATTTCAGGGGTGCGCGGGAAGTTTCACACGCTCGCCTACAACACGCGCAAAAAATGACATCCTAATCCGTAAACACATACGCCAGCAGGAAGCAGGCATACGTCGACCCGCGACGCATAAAATTGCGCGCAAAAAACCAACAAGCTCAGACGCCAGGATGAATATACCGTTCCTAGCAGCAGTGGCCGTGGGCTACCAAAGGAGGAGGAGGAGGATAGTCAGGGCCAGAATTTTCGCACCCAGAACCAGCCTTTTTGGGATGCCTGATGACCAGGTGTATGGGAGGTACAGGTTTCCACCACACATAATACTGGACCTGGTGAGTGAGTGGGAGGATGACCTCACATCACCCACCCTGTGCTCCCAAGCACTCAGCCCCCTGGAAAGGTCCTCAATGTACTGCACTTCTTAGCCACTGGATCATTTCAGCGGACAAGTGCCATAGTGGGTGGGGTGTCACAGGCCACGCAGTCACGCTGCCTACACCAGGTCTTGAACATCATCACTGCATGCCCATCAGTCCGCAGGCACATATACCTGCCCAGAACACCTGCAGAAAGGCAGGCTGCCGCCCTGGATTTTTACGGTGTGGCACGATTCCACAAAGTGCTAGGTGCCATCGACTGCACCCATGTGGCTCTACGCCCCCCCAGGGCATCTGAGCACATCTATAGGAACCGCAAGCACTGGCATTCCATCAAGGTGCAGGTAGTATGTAATGCCAAGGGAATCATCACCTCAGTATATGCCAACTATCCCGGGTCCACCCACGACAGCTTCATTTACCGAATGTCCACCCTAAGCCGGGACCTAGAAGCTGGGCGGCATGGCGATACATGGCTGCTTGGTGAGTATGAATGCCACTGCAAATGCATGCATGTCAGATACTGAGCAAGGTCACAACCCCACTAATGATACCCATCACCACCTCCACAGGGGACAGTGCCTACCCTCTCAGCCCCCACATGATGACGCCAATTCGGAACCCCACCATGCCACCCGAGGTAAGATATAACACAGCCCACATTGCAACCCGGGGCATAGTGGAGCGCACATTCGGAGTGCTTAAGTCACGCTTTCGCTCCCTTGACCGTTCTGGCGGGCAGCTGTTATACGCTCCCCCAGTAGTGTGCAGGATCATAGTGGCAGCATGTGTCCTGCACAACGTTGCAACACGCCGGGGCCTGGCCGTGGACATGGTGGTGCCCCCACATCCCCAACCACATGCACGCCCGCTGCGCATGGGAGGGGAAAGGGCATGGGGGGAGGCAGCCCGTACACAGCTAGTGGCTAATTACTTCACATAGAAATCACACCCCTGTGGAGTGCACACTGCCCTGGCACATACCATCTGACAATCAATGATGACTCAACCTGACAATGATCCTGAATGTCTGGAGAATCAACCGTCAAAACCATATCAGCCTGAGATTGTTCACCTGGAAGTGTTACAATGTGTGCATCCCTACCTACACAGACACCACCAATGCAGTTTCGTGAAAAGACACATTCATGCAGCTAAAATGAATACCCACTTGCAAAATGCAACATGAGGACAGTGCCATGTCACCCAACCCATCCCCAGCACCGCAACACAACACACCATGCCATGTCATGCTATGTGAGGGCAAACAAAGTAATCCCCACAATATGACACAAGTGTCACAAAGTACAGTGTCCCTAATTGAAACTCACGACACCTGAAATGCTCACAGTAATGCAGGACCAACAACACACTTGAGCAGGTATTTAGCAATAACACTTATCAGCTACTGACCCTCAAAACGACCATTAACATGACATTACGAATGTAAGAAATTAGTAGTCTCACCACCTGGAAATGCCTGCACTCCCACCAGTTCCCACTGTACAGTGTTGCCGCCATGTAGAGTTGTAGGTGCACTGCTGCCAACATGGACTCCATCTCCAAAGTAGAGGGCCTTGTGTAGACATGAGGAAAGGACCTGCAAATTAGGAGGTAGACATGGATGCTGAGTTACACATCTATGCAACATGCAGCGTACAACACAACAGCAATATGCACTAGGAATGTGTACACAGTATTGACTAGACTACCCACACATGTAGTGGGAGTCCAACGTCACCGTGTAAGTTAATGTCACTTGGGGACACCCTTTGCAAGCCCATGGAAACGGGAAGCAGGAGGGATGTGTGTCTCACAAACCCAAGCATCTAACCCAAAATCAGGACAAGCCTGCACGTGTCCAGCCACAATACAGCGGATGCCCACGGGAGCCACACAAGGCAACACACTGTAAAAAAAATATGAAAAAAAAAAATCAAAAATGGCCATGAATGGGCCAGGGGGGGTGGGGGAGGCCGCCCAGGAGGTCCGAGGTCAGGATGCACACCAGAACCCACCTGTATGGATTCTGGGGAAAAAAGACACCTCCATGGGCTCGTGGCCGACACGGCTACCCTATTGTGAGAGAATCACTGTGGTCGCTCTATTCAGACTCTGCAGCTGCATCAGGAGGTGGTGGCACTATGGGAGGCAGCCCACGCAAAGCCCTAGTCTGCTCCTCCATGGCAGCAAGCATGCGAGTGTGGAAGGTCTGGTTCTGGAGGATAATCGTGCGGAGGTCCCCATGCAACAACTCACGGGATGACCGGACCTCCGCCCAAGTTGCCTGCATCTCAGCTGAGAGCGTACGTGTGAGACGCTCCAGCTGCTCTTCTGTCCTTCTGTGTGTTGAAGCCTCAAGCTCAACAAGGGTCGTCCTGATCTGACTGAGTTCCACCCTCAGGGCTTCCCTGTGGCCCTGGGACTCTATGGAAAGGGCATCCTGCAGAGTCGCCAGTGCCGCCCGCCTGTCCCTGTTGGATGCCAACACGTCCTCACTGTGTGACTGGCAGATGGAGTCTGTTGCCTGCTGCAGTCGCTCCATCAGCCTTTCTGGGGGGACAATGGAAGTGGCCACCCTATCCATGGCCTGAGCCATCATCTTTGATGATGCTGCCTGTTGGGTACCATACCGTATATGGATTGCTCCCATGCGGTATTGCCAGGTGGCGTACGGCCACCACGTCAGCGGGCACCACACCTGTCTGGGGCAAGGCGAACTGCGCCTTGCTGTGCCGGCACTGCCTGAGGCTGCAGGACTGCATTCCCCCTCTGATCTGCTGGCCCAGGAACAGGATCAGATGTTGCGGAGTGTGACCCTGCATCCGTAACCACCAAAGGCGGACCTGCCAACACTGACATCCCCATTGAGGGTACTACCCCTGGTGCAGGTGGGTCGGACAGAAGAGAATCCCTCCCAGGAACACTCACCTGCGATGCCACATAGGTCTCATCATCCGAATCGACACCCGAATACAGCTCGGGGGAGGTGCACCCAGAGACACCCCTTGAGAGCACGACCTGCAGCAGTTGTGGGTTTTCACCCACCACCACACCACGTCCCTCACTGGTGGTCGGTCGGGCCTGAGACCCCTCCTGTGTCTGCACCATCTCCACAACCCCAGCTGTATCAAGTGCGTCATCCCCTGCAAAGACATGAAAGAAAAGAAATGGAAACAGGCATTAGCACTATGGCACACAATTAGGGCTGAGAAGCAACAGAACCAGTACTTGATTGACACATGTCCCACATGACTAAAACCCTCCCATGCATGCACCCTCACTGCGTATGAAGGGGTGGCAAATGGCACACATTGATGACACCAAGATGGAAGATCAACACATTAGCTGCATGCTGCCTAGCAGTGGCATCACACATTGGCCTGTGATTGCCAGGTGAAATACACATGCCATCACACAGATGGCATGTACCATTGCTATTGAGTGAAGATGGAGAGGAGGGCAGCACTTATTCATTCAGTCCAGTTCCCTCATGTAATAGCTTTTCTAATTCAAACAGGTCTGATTTTTCACCTGGAGCTGCCAGTCCAAAATGGTCCTATTGCACAGGGACATGTCTAAACAAATGATATCCAGGTAACAAAGTCACTCCACTTTACCATAGCCATGTCAGACATGTGACTAGAGGACTGAGAAATGCCTAGTAAAAGTGGTGGAATGCAAACAATCTGCCTGAATGAACAGAGAAAATGAAGCAACAATGTTGTGGCAAGGTGACACTTCAAGGGCAACTGGCGTGGTGTTGGGCTAGATGTCTACTGTTGGCAGAAGGGATACTGCTATGGCCAAATGCTGCTGCGCAGAATGTATTGGATGAAGCACATGGGTGACCCAAACAACTCAGGCACACACACCCTCACCTGGCACACAAACAGAAGCCCTCACACACACACCATGCACATGGATGACGCACACATGCATGTGCACTCACCGGACAATGCCTCATAATCTGGCAGATCTCCCACGCCTTGGATCTGTTCCTCCGTGACGTAGGTCCCAGCGACTGACTCATGTGGAGTGAGTTCCATGTCTTCTACTGGAGACCCACCTCCAGTCACTAGAGTTGCGGCATGACTTGAGGCCAGCTTATTCTTTGCCCTCCGCTTTAGGTCATTCCAGCGCTTATAGCAATCATTGGCTGTGCGCCTCACGATTCCAAGGGCACTTACGATGTCCGCAACGGTCTGCCAGTGTGCCTGCCGTTGTGCAAGTGTGGTCTTGGATCCTGCAACAATGACCATTTCGTTATCATGTGCGGACACATACTCGACAAGTGCATTCAGTTCGGCATCCGTGAAGCTGGGCTTCCTCGTCGGGCCGGACTGTGTAGCCGTGTCTGGGGCATCAGCCTGTGCCGGACGAGCACTCTTCCTCTTCCGCTTGGAAGGTGGTGGGGATCCTGAGTGTCCTACGCCGCTCTGGACACTAGGGGCAGGAGCCCTGGTGGACTCTGTATCAAGAGTGTGGGATTGCACACTCAGCATGGGAGTTGGTGCAGGCATTGGCTCAAGTGTAATGGTGTCAGGGGGAATGTCAGCAGGATGGACTAGGACCGACACTGTCCTGGCTGGGTGTGTGAGAGCTGGGGTGGATGGAGCCGCAGCTGCCCCTGCAGCCTCTCCACCCTGCCTACTTGGGCAGCTGATGACCTTGCTGCCCCTGATCCACGTGGCCTGATGACATCAACGTGCACCAGCGCACGTGTCATAGGCCTGCTGACCTGGAAGTCAGCCATGGAGTCAGCCAGGTCTGGCGCCACAATGGGCTGGTCCAACAAGGGCTGAGCATGGATGGTGTCAGCCACATCACCCTCAACCAGGGGGGTGGGGGGGGTTATGGGTGCCCTTGACTGGTCCTCCACACATGGGGGGACAGGGTCACCCTGCAAGTAACGACCACGTCCCCTACCAGATCCACCACGGCCACCACTTGTGGCTCATCCACCTTTGCCACCCTTACGGATTCCTCGCCTCCCAACCATGGGACTGATGTTAATGTGCGTATGGGAGTGGCTGTAAACTATTGTCCTGGGCAATTGGGGGTCAAAGGGGTTGGGTACCAGATGGTAATCGTACCCTAGTGCTCTAGCAAGGCTGAATGTGACCCCTGGGGAAAGATTACGGGTCACGCAACGCACAGGAAGCCCAAAAAAGGGAGATAACGTGCACGCAACCCCGCCTAGACCACATGTGCGGAAAAATAAACCTGCACTACGCTGTGGCATGCAGTAACACAACAATGAACGTATGCGTGTTAGGCTGCGTGGTAGGTTACACACGGGGCAAGCACAGATGTTAGATACGTGCGTGACTCACCGTCTGCCAGGAAAAAGAGCGTGAAAAAGAAGCGCGTGTGCGCGTTGGCAACACCCCCGCCAAAAGAAGAATTGTACGCTGTCTGAGGAGACAGGACAACAGTAGAAGGGAACGCTGTTTGAGGGAACAGGCCCAGGAAAACCAGAAAAAGAGAAAAAAGAGAAAAAGATGTCAGAGGTAACAGGGAGTACGAACTTGAAACGCCGTGAAGTAAATCGCGTGTGAAACGACAAGAAGTACAGATTCCACCCACTCGCTCTCCACGAAAAGCACGTACAAGGAAATGGTGTTCTACACGTACCTTTTATGCAGGCCCACACGTCCAGCGTCACTTCCGCGTGTACGCGCTAGGGCCATTTCCACCAATTACACGCTTTGTCACTTCCGCGTGTACGCGCTAAGGCCATTTCCACCAATTACACGCTTTGTCACTTCCGCGTGTACGCGCTAAGGCCATTTCCACCAATTACACGCTTTGACACTCGGACGTGTCTTTCATTTTTTTTACATGCAACATTTCAAACGTGCGCCATATTCAACGTGCACGTGACTTCATAGACGCGCATACGCTGGTGGCCTTTGGGCCAATGAATGTACAGACGTGTGCTGACGCGCTTACGCGCTAAGGGCCTTTCCTCAAATTACACGCAGACGTGCAGGATTTTCACGTGCAAAATCACTCCCTATCAAGCTGGCCACGCGTTCACACACGGAAGACCACGCTCCTGCCCAGAAGGCCGAATTACTGCCCCCCAGAGCCCTGAGCACGCTCCCACCTGCCATCTGCTGCTGCCTGACTGCCTGCTGTCCACGTGCCCTGCCATTTGCTGCCTGCACATCAGCCAGGGGTGCTGTTGCTGTGACCACCCCTGCTGGAACCGAAGACTCCCGACTGCTTTTCCATCGCTCCACAGCCCAGCCCCAGGACCCAGTTGCCCACCCACTCCTGCCTCTGGGGTTGCCATGTCGGGCACTGCAACATCTGGCACCAGTGGCAACCCCCGGCCAAGGAGGCAGAGGGGCACCAGCTACACTGCCACCGAAGTTGGTGTCCTGATGGAGCATGTCCTGGGGCAGTATGATGCCCTCTTCAGAAGGTTCCGCGCCGACAAGGAAGGACGGACTCGGATCTGGATGGACATCGTGACTGCCATCAACGCGGAGGAGGTGGCAGTCCGCGACTACAAACGTGTCAGGAAGCGCTGGGAGGACTTCAGGTCCAGGACCCTCAACAAGGCCCGGCACCTCCTGAGGGCAGCGGATGCTAAGGGGCGCCGGGGCCACTTGTCGGAAGATCAGATGAGGGTCCTGGAACGCATATCCCCAGCGCTCCACGTCCAGGTCCTTGAGAGGCAGACCTGTCTGGAGTCGAGCGGTAAGTGTACATGCATACTGATTGTAAGCTGTGCGTGTGGTGGTGTGCCAGGAGTGTGCAGGTTGAACATGTATTTTTATGTGGGCAAGTAGGGGGGGTGTACAGGGCCGTGAGGGTGACACATGCGAGGGGTCTCATGTGTGACAAATGGATGGTGCTTGTGTGTGTGGGCTTGCATGGCACAGGATGTGGAGGAATGATTGTCAGGTGTGACATGGATGCCGATCGGAACACTGCGACAGTTGGCGGAGGTGTACACATGCATGCAAGTTTGGTGGTGTGTGTGCATGTGTAGTGCACTCCCTATGTTGCATGTGATGTGTGGATGACCTTTGGCTGCTCATGCTGTTGTATGTGAATGGATGGTGCTGGCTGTTGCAATATGGCTGTGGTATGGCTCATGTGTGCAAGTTGAAATGACATGTGTGTTGGGGATTGTGATGCCATGTCTGAGGTTTACCAATGCCACTCATGTATAACTGTCATGTGTGTATGAGTCCATTGTACAGTGCCCTGATGCCTGTGTTTTCTTTCTCCCTGTCTGCAGCGTCAACTGATGAAGAGGCGGAGAAGGTGATGTGGAGCACAGCGGCAGGGGTCGCACCACCAGCCGGAGACGCAAGGCCCGGCTCCCCTCCCAGGTTCTGATCTCCTCGGGGAGTGAGGAGTCTGGTGCCATGTCCCAGGCCGCAGCTGCCGAGGGGAGGTCCAAGAGGCGGAGGTTGGAATTGGACTCCTCGGCAGCAGAAGGGGCAGCTGGGACCCCACAGGGCCCAACGGAGGAAGATGGCACGGAGTCATCCAGGTTGGTGGGGGGTTTGGTGGAGGAGGAGGCCGTACAAGTGACAGAGGCGGGGTCTTGAGGTGGGGATTCCACTGGTTGTAGTGGTGCAGTGCAGGATCAGGGACAGGAGGCAGCACAGGCTGCCGCGGAGGTGCCTGTGTGCAATCCTGTCCCTGCTCCTGTCACTGCATCATCTTGCACCAGCGGGGATGCCTACCTCCAGACCCGTTCTCAGGGAGGGGATTGGCTTACAACACCTGGCCTTCCTCTCCCTGCGGATGTGGCTATCCTGCACCAGGTTGAGCCAGGTTGAGCCTGTCCAGGGTGGGTTGGCATTGCGTCAACGGGCCATGCGAGCTGACCTGCAGTCTTTTCATGATGAGTCTGCACGTCTTCTCGCATGGCTCGTTGACCGCATTGACCCACTGGGACAGCTCACCAGGGCTGGATTCCTCCGTTTCCTGGACCTTGTTCCGACCCCCTCCTCCACAGAACCCCCTATGCCCCAGTCGTCCTCCATGCCATCTTCCCACCCATGTGTCACCTGGGTGCCCTGTGGAGCTGCCTCTGACCGTGCGGCCAGGCTGGTGGACAACAGATCCCTGCCACAGTCAGGAGTCGGACGTCCAGCAGGGGTGGCCACATCAACGACTGCACCCCAGCTGGAGGAGGATGTGCAGGTACCATCGGACAGCAGCAGCTGCAGCAGCAAGAGGCTGTAGGTGGGAGCCACGATAGCTCGGGGCCTTCAACATCGGAGGGGAAGGCATCGGAAGGAGGGCAGGAGGACCCTGGATGGGAAGTGTCTTCCGTGTGGCAGCGGTTGGGCCACGCCATAGATGCGGAGCGGCGGCGGGCGGAAGAGGCGCGGCTCACGATGGTCAGGGCGGAGAACTTCATGCGGAGGGCCCTGAGGCGGGCCGAGTGCCTCGAGGCAATCAGCAGGGGGTTGGAGGAGGAGATGGCGTTGTCCCTGCGGACCCTCGGGGCCATGGAACAGGGCCGCCTCCGGGACATAGACGAGGAGTTCGATGATGCCCTGGCCCGGAACACCACTGAGTGAGCCGCTGGACTGGCCCGCCTCCATTGTATATAGTTATTTAGCGATAGGTTTCCTTTATTGTTTATTTTTATTTGGAGTCGACAGACACTGCTCCACCTTTTGTATATAGTTCAATTTTAGATAGGTTTCTTTGTAGGTTTCATTTCTTCTGTTGGGATGATGGACCCTGAATACTTTGTACATAGTGGGACTTTGCATTTGGATAGTTTTTTTACTATGAATATTTTTTTCCATGGAGCAATGGTTTTCTATTTCTTTTTTCCCTTCATTTACTTTTTATGGACTGGAACTTTGGAAGACATTTTTTTTGGATTATCATTTATTGATTTTAATTTGAATAGGGACAGGCAGCTTAATTTTCTTTTTTTTTTACTTGTGTATTTTGTTTAATTTTGATTGCCATTACTGTTGTTTTTAATACATTATTTTGATATTTTCATTCTTCAATGTGTGGTTTCATCTCATTGTTTTCATGCATGTCATGATATGGGTTTTTTAGGTTCACTTGAAACCATTGTGTGTGTGTGAGACACATGTGTTCATTTACATTGTTTCCATTGGAGTAGTATCATGGGCGCATGTAATACTTGGTTGTGTCTTTGGGCTGTGGTGGCTGGCCATGAGGCCCATGCTTGAGGATTGTCAGGGCCTGTGGGCAGGGGGACATGTGTGGGGGCCTGCTGACAGGTGCCCCACAGTGCTGGGGGGTGGGGTGGGTGGGGGAAATGTGTGGGGGCCTGCTGGCAGGTGCCCCACAGTGCTGGGGGGTGGGGGTGCAGGGGGACATGAGTGGGGGCCTGGTGGAGAGTGCCCCATGACTGCTGGGGGGTGGGGGGTGGGAGACATGAGTGGGGGCCTGGTGGAGGGTGTCCCTGCACTGCTGGGGAGTGGGGTGGTGGGAGAAATGTGTGGGGGCCTGCTGGCAGGTGCCCCACAGTGCTGGGGGTGTGGGTGGTGGGAGAAATGTGTGGGGGCCTGCTGGCAGGTGCCCCTGACTGCTGGGGGGTGGGGGTGCAGGGGGACATGAGTGGGGCCTGGTGGAGGGTGTCCCTGCACTGCTGGGGGGTGGGGGTGGTGGGAAAAATGTGTGGGGGCCCGTTGGCAGGTGCCCCTGACTGCTGGGGGGTGGGGGTGCAGGGGGATATGAGTGGGGGCCTGGTGGAGGGTGTCCCTGCACTGCTGGGGGGTGGGGGTGGTGGGAGAAATGTGTGGGGGCCTGCTGGCAGGTGCCCCTGACTGCTGGGGGGTGGGGGTGCTGGGGGACATGAGTGGGGGCCTGCTGGCAGGTGCCCCTGACTGCTGGGGGGTGGGGGTGCAGGGAGACATGAGTGGGGTCCTGCTGGCAGGTGCCCCACAGTGCTCGGGGGTGGGGTGGGTGGGAGACATGAGTGGGGGCCTGGTGGAGGGTGTCCCTGCACTGCTGGGGGGTGGGGTGGTGGGAGAAATGTGTTGGGGCCTGCTGGCAGGTGTCCCTGACTGCTGGGGGTGGGGGTGCTGGGGGACATGAGTGGGGGCCTGGTGGAGGGTGTCCCTGCACTGCTGGGGGGTCGGGTGGTGGGAGAAATGTGTGGGGGCCTGCTGGCAGGTGCCCCTGACTGCTAGGGGGTGGGGGTGCAGGGGGACATGAGTGGGGGCCTGGCGGAGGGTGCCCATGACTGCTGGGGGGTGGGGGGGTGGGAGACATGAGTGGGGGCCTGGTGGAGGGTGTCCCTGCACTGCTGGGGGGTGGGGGTGGTGGGAGGAATGTGTGGAGGCCTGCTGGCAGGTGCCCCACAGTGCTGGGGGGTGTGGGTGGTGGGAGAAATGTGTGGGGGCCTGCTGGCAGGTGCCCCTGACTGCTGGGGGGTGGGGGTGCAGGGGGACATGAGTGGGGGCCTGGTGGAGGGAGCCCATGACTGCTGGGGGGTGGGGGGGTGGTAGACATGAGTGGGGGTCTGGTGGAGGGTGTCCCTGCACTGCTGGGGGGTGGGGGTGGTTGGAGAAATGTGTGGGGGCCTGCTGGCAGGTGCCCCTGACTGCTGGGGGGTGGGGGTGCAGGGGGACATGAGTGGGGGCCTGGTGGAGGGTGTCCCTGCACTGCTGGGGGTGGGGGTGGTGGGAAAAATGTGTGGGGGCCTGCTGGCAGGTGCCCCTGACTGCTGGGGGGTGGGGGTGCAGGGGGACATGAGTGGGGGCCTGGTGGAGGGTGTCCCTGCACTGCTGGGGGGTGGGGGTGGTGGGAGAAATGTGTGGGGGCCTGCTGGCAGGTGCCCCTGACTGCTGGGGGGGTGGGGGTGCTGGGGCACATGAGTGGGGTCCTGGTGGAGGGTGCCCATGACTGCTGGGGGGTGGGGGGTGGGAGACATGAGTGGGGGCCTGGTAGAGGGTGTCCCTGCACTTCTGGGGGGGTGGGGGTGGTGGGAGAAATGTGTTGGGGCCTGCTGGCAGGTGTCCCTGACTGCTGGGGGTGGGGGTGCTGGGGGACATGAGTGGGGGCCTGGTGGAGGGTGTCCCTGCACTGCTGGGGGGTCGGGTGGTGGGAGAAATGTGTGGGGGCCTGCTGGCAGGTGCCCCTGACTGCTGGGGAGTGGGGGTGCTAGGGGACATGAGTGGGGTCCTGGTGGAGGGTGCCCATGACTGCTGGGGGGTGGGGGGTGGGAGACATGAGTGGGGGCCTGGTGGAGGGTGTCCCTGCACTGCTGGGGGGTGGGGGTGGTGGGAGAAATGTGTGGGGGCCTGCTGGCAGGTGCCCCTGACTGCTGGGGGGTGGGGGTGCTGGGGGACATGAGTGGGGGCCTGGTGGAGGGTGTCCCTGCACTGCTGTGGGGTGGGGGTGGTGGGAGAAATGTGTGGGGGCTTGCTGGCAGGTGCCCCACAGTGCTGGGGGGTGGGAGTGCAGGGAGACATGAGTGGGGGCCTGCTGGCAGGTGCCCCACAGTGCTGGGGGTGAGGGTGCAGGGGGACATGACTGGGGGCCTGGTGGAGGGTGCCCCATGACTGCTGGGGGGTGGGGGTTGGGAGACATGAGTGGGGGCCTGGTGGAGGGTGTCCCTGCACTGCTGGGGGGTGGGGGTGCTGGGGGACATGAGCAGGTGTGCAGGGTAGTCCCCTGTTTTGTGGGCTGCCTGCAGGGGCCGTGGAGGGTGTACAGGGAACACCTGTGAGGACCCACCCAGCCTAATCGTGTGTGTAACTTCCCGCGCACCCCTGTAATACACGTACCCAGCCAAATCGCGTGTGATAATTCCCACGCACCCCTGTAATACACGTACCCAGCCAAATCGCGTGTGATAATTCCCGCGCACCGTGTAATACACGTACCCAGCCAAATCGCGTGTGATAATTCCCGCGTACCCCTGTAATACACGTACCCTGGCTAATCGCGTGTAAAACTTCCCGCGTACCCCTGTAATACACGTACCCTGGCTAATCGCGTGTAAAACTTCCCGCGTACCCCTGATATAAACGTTACCCGCTTTGCGTTCCTTGTTTGGCAGCCCTGTAAACTGGTCCAGGGTTAGCGCAGCCCTTTGCGATGATTTAGCGATTTTGATGGCTTTTCCTTGCGCGAGGGCGTTCTTGGGGGCATTACTGGCGCTGCTGCAGGGTCGCTGCGATACTCTGCACCACGGCTGGTTTGGGAGCCTAAAATCCATGAATACACTGTGCGCGGAAATCGGTTTTAGCGCATGCGCCTGGCGCAGACAATCGCGCGCGGACACTCTGCGCCAGCCGCTTGCGACACTTTTCTGCGAAATTCTATGAATTACCCTGTATATATTATTAAGTAGGAGGTGTTTGACAAACAATATTTACTCGCAGGTGACATCATAGCGCTCTAGTAGCACTCTCTGATGGATAGATATTACTGGCATAACTGAACTCTACATTAGCTCATAGATATATTACACGGGCCGCGGTAGGGGCCGTGTAGCTATGGCTAAGTTGCTCAACTCATAGGAAGAGCACTTTTTGGGCGGCTTATAACCTCACTCCCAGTGGCCGAATCCTCACCAAACTTTGCAGAAAACGTTTATGGGCCAATCAGAATTGTTTTGGGAAGTTTGGTCCAGGAGGCCACAGTTGTAGCTTGGTTCTGAAAGTGTGCTTTTGTGTGTTTGGTGGAAATCCGACCAGTACTTGTGTTGCAAAGAACTGAAATGTACGTCTCAAAAGATTAGTGATATCTGGCTACGCTGCGTAGACCTATTTCCCTGTTCGCTCTGTGTACAAAAGTCTCATTGGCTTGCAGTACGCCGTGATATCCGCGAACATTGGACGCGGCCAGTGGTTGGCTCCAGGGAAGCGTGCTTTGCGTCAAAATCTTTGGGAAACGCTGCCATGGTGTATCGGAGAACAGTGAGGTTCCGGAAGGGCCTGGAAAACATACTTTACACCATGTGGTGGTGGGAAGAAGGGATTGAAGGCTGGGGGGAGTGACAAGTGGTGTATCTGATATATCTCATTAGGTGAAAGAAGACGGTGGTGTGCCTGCAGTATCCATGCGTATTGCGCCAAATTGCGGGTACCTCCACAGGCGACGACTACCTTGTGTGGTGAATGCAGGCAGCCTGCATTACATCATGATAGCTTGTGCGGCAACCTCTTTCTGTGGTGACTGATGGCAGATCAATGGCAGAAGGGGAGTGCATTGCACATGACATGAACATTTTAACATACAGTTTACTATGGTATGTTGCCTGTGGTAAGGCTATAGCCCCTTCGGTGCATGGGTGGAGGGCTTGCACTGACAACTATGTGCCCTGGTTGCAAGTAGGTTTCACATTGTTGCCTTGTGTGTGTGGTTTGTCAACATTGCATACAGTGTTGGTTCCATGGGTGTGGGGATTGTTAGCACATCCTACAGTGTGTATTCCATGGCAGGACCTGATGGAGTGAACAATTCTGCAGTGTGTCCAGTGGGTGCAGTGCTGAGGTACTGTGTGCATAGAAGTGGATAGGGCTGAACTGCATATTTTATCGGCTTGGGTACTGTCCATTGTGCAGAGTGCTGACTACTGTACTGCACCATGAAGTATTGGTTGTGTGCACTTAATAGAGTGCTGGGAGCAGGGCCACTGTTGTGAAGATTTTGTGGGGGGCATCCAATCTGCTTAGAAAGGATTTTGTGGTTGGGTTGGCAGTAATACAATGCTATGTGAATAGAAGTGGGTAGGAGTGCCAGACACTGTGGTACCTTTGTGTATTCTGATAACTGTTACATGGATGCATGCATCACTGTATTATGGTGCGGGGGTTGGGTAGAAGTGCTGCTGCCTATGTTACATTTGTGGATTGTGTTACCTGCCCACATGTTCGCCTGCATGGCTCTGTTATGTTGTGCTGGGTGTGGGCAAGGCCTACACTGTTGGGTGCATGGCGAAAGGCTATAGGCTGTAGGCCATGCACCCAAGAGCCTAGGCCTTCACCATAGCCACCACAACATAATTCAGCCATATAGTTTTAACTCTGCATCTCTCCGATAGGTGGTGACCTTTGAAGAATGTTTGAGGAGGAATTTTCAGACTTGGTAGAACACCCGAAGTGAGGAGATATGCATACATTATGATATTGTGTAGGTCATTGCACGTGTTGCACATTAGAGAGCACATGTAAGCATTTGCGGTTGCTATGGTTTGCACCTCATAAGACCCTTGCTGTAGGAAGTGCTTTAAGATATTGCGCCATGAAAGGAAGTCCTCAGCATCACACATTTAAAATATGGACAATGTACACAACCACCCACATACCGTTCACCAAAGCCAAGGCAACGTCATGCAGCCATGCATGCAAACATGTGGCAAGGGTGAAAGTTGGCCGTCTCAATTGCAGATGGGGAGTGCATTGCACACGGCATGAGAATTTAAACATAGGGTGTACTATGGTGTGTTGTGTGTGGTGAGGCCCTAGCATCTTGGATGCATGGCTAGAGCCCTTGCACTGACAACTATGTGTCCTGCTTGCAAGTAGGTTTGACATTGCTGCCTTCTGTGTGTGGTTTGTGTGCATTGCATACATTGGTGGTTCCATGGGTGTGGTGATTATTAGCACATCCTACAGTTTTTAGTCTATGGCTGGAGTTTATGGTGTGAACATTCATGTAGTGTGTCCACTGAGTGCTTTCTTGAAATACTGTGTGTAGAGAAGTGGATAGGGTTGAACTGGATATTTTATGTCCTTGGGTAGTGTGCATAGCACAGATTACTGACTACTGTACTGCACTTTGAAGTATTGGTTCTTTGAACTTACTGGAGTGCTGGGAGGAAAAACAATATTGCTACCTGTACTTAGTGGTGATGGGTGCTGCTCTGGGTGAATGTGGATGCTGAAAGCGTGGATACTTTTGGAGAACCTTTAACTGAAGGTGCTTGGAAAACACACAAGACATGTACTCTAAGTGTGTAACGATACATATGGAGTGCTGTACATAAATAATAGCGTTTGATGCAGATGTCTTGGATATGATTGCTGCTTGCCTTTGTGACTATGTGATAGTACCTAATGCTGCAAAAACAATAGTGGAAAGGGAAGGACTGTCCCTGCTTTACTGGGGCGTGGCCCTCGCTGTAGCTGGGAAAGCGCACGTGCCACAATCTGCCCTTCTCAGCATGGTGGGCATGGAAATGGAACTGTGGGGATTATTCAATCAGGTGTCGAGGGTGTGCGTTACAGGAAGGGGCAGTACTATTTTTCCCAATACTCTGTGTTGTGAGGTTGGCAGAGATGGAGAGATGCAGAGTGCTCATCATGGGTGATACCTTTGTGCAAGATATGCACAGGTATGCCATGCAAAGAGGCATTGCTGTTAATTTTGAGTTGGAAGGAGTGGAGGCTTTCTGGGGCACTCTCTATGAGTGCAGTTTGGTGGTATGGTTGACCTTTGCAGATGTTTAGCCTCTTTTGGTACTGTTGATGTTGTTGTCATACATTATGGAGCTGAACATTTGGGGTACATGTCATGTGGATGTTTACTCCGTCACCTAAAGAAGTTGATGAAAGCAGTGATGCAGATTTTTCCCACTGCCAAGGTGGTTTTCTCAAGCATACCACCAAGAGGAGCATGGGACCGGTGTTATTTGTCCCCAGCCAGAGGTCGGAAGGTGTCTTATAAACAGAATCATGTGTCACTTTATGTGCACTCCTGGGATGTTCTCCACCGACTATGACATCATTAATGAGCGAAATTTGCACTGGTTTCATGCAAATGGCATTTCTTTGACCACCTATGTAAATGCTGTGTTGTTTTACACTGTGCAAGAAGCGTTGGACAGAATCCTGTAACAATGTAAGGAGGAAAAGAAAGCAGAAACTGAGATCAAGAGCAAAAAGAAACAAGGTTCTGTGCAAGCATGTTAAAAAAGACTCTTTTCAGAGCCACCACTACAGATGCAAATCAACCGAGACTTGCACTCTGAATGTTTAACGGTACATATGGAGTGCTGTATAGAAATGATAATGTTGGGTGCAAATGTTTTGCCTGTGATTGGTGGATGCATGTGTGACTATTTACCAGTACCCACTGAGGTAGTGCTGAACACAAAATAGTGCAAAGGGAAGAAGGACTGTTCCTGCTATACTGGGGTGCGGCCCTTGCGGTACTTGGGGAGCGCAGATGCCACAGTCTGCACTTCTCACCATACTGGCCAATTTATTTTATTTATTTATTTATTTTTAATATGCTCATAGCCAAATAATGGCTTTACATATACAAACAATTTACACACACAGACAATTTAACATACAAAAATCACACAATCCATAAAAGTTAAAAACAAATTTCATACAAAAATACTCTCAGATAAATCCTTTAAAATTATTAAGACTAGTTTATAAAATTTCATCATATGATATAATAAATTAATATCATTTCCTTCTAGTAGTTTTTTCCAAATAGTTTCAACATCCTCAGTGATACTGGTGTTATTATAGCGAGAGAGAAATTTTCCACGAATAACTGTAAGACTTTCACAGTAACATATTAAGTGCTTCGCATTTTCGATTTCTAGAGTTCCACATAATCGACAGAACCTTATATTTCTCTCGAGCTTGAGTTTAGCTCCTAAAATTTCCAGAGTATCACAACGGTTGAACTAAAACAAAAAGTACTGTCTTATAGTGGCTGCGGTCGGAAACGCAAATTGATATTTAGGTTTCACAGTTTTTGGCGTCCAGTATTCTAGGAATAAGCCACTAGTGGATTTTGTGGACAGAGTAATCATATCACGTTCTTTTGCATGGCTATATATAGTTCCTTGTAATATGTTTTTAATCTTAGTTTGCTTGAGGAGTAGCCAACTCTTTGAATTAACTGTCGCCCATTTCTCATATATCGTATATAATCTGCTTAAGGATACAAACTGTTTTTTATGACCCTCCTTGGTAAATGTTTTCATCAGTTCAACCACAAAAGTACTAATAGATAGCATACTTAATTTAGCGTATAACATTGCGGATTTGTATTCTAAGATGTCTTTCGCATATCGAATGTTACATTCTAATAAAATGTATTCACAAGATGTTGAACTAGGTAACCTGAACAGTGTTTTTAAAATTTTTCCTTCTAATAAACACATTTCATTGGTAAATTTACTCCCCCAGATCTCAGCACCATATAATAAGCAGGATATTATCTTACTTGCGTACAGTAATAAAATTGTATTTACAGAGATGCCTCCTTGTTTTCCTATAAATTTACTAATGGCACCAGTGTTATTTAAACATAGCAGTTTAGTAGCCTCCCAGTGGGGTTTCCATAGTAGCTTAGAGTCAATTATGACTCCTAAGTAACGGTAACAGTCGAGTTTTTCAAGTATTTCTGAATTCAGCATCCACTTAAAGTTGTTAGACCGTGTTTGCTTCGTAGTGCTTCGAAATGCCATTACCTTTGTTTTTGCGATGTTAATCTTTAACCCATTATTTTCAGAGAAATGGAGTAGACAATCTAATCTTGATTGAAGACCTGCCGGTGTGTAGTCTAATAGAACCAAATCATCGGCATAGCCTAACCAGGGTAACTCTATTGTGCCCGTCCGCACTGGGTTAACAATGTTTTTGTCTATATCATTCATGCAATCGGCTAGATAAAGATTAAACAATGTTGCTGCTAGTCTGCAGCCTTGTTTTACTCCACAAAAGGTGGAAATTGGTTGGGAGAGCCGTCCTTCACCATCTAGACGTATCCTGACAGAGGTATCAGAATATAATAACTGTATCATAGCTAGAAGGCCTTCGGGAATCCCCCAAAGTTTTAATTTGGACCAAAGTTTACCTCTTATTACAGTATCAAAGGCCGCAGAGTAATCTATGAACACCACATATACTGGAAGTTCGCGAACATACCAAGAATACTCAATTGCTGATACTAGGTTAATTATATTATGAGTAGTGGAGGATTTCGCTCGAAACCCCGCTTGGTATATTGGTAGAATCTTCTTCTTCTCTATCCATATGTCAAGGTCGTCTAGCAAAACTTTTGCAAATAATTTAGCCGGAATATCTAGCATTGCTAGCATGCGATAGTTACGTGGGTCTTTCCACTCTCCCTTTTTGTAGATTGGTAAAATGACACTTTCATGCCATGTTTTTGGAATCACCCCATTCATGCCAATCCATCTAAACAACAGATATAAGGCTTTAGCCCAAACTTCAGGAGATAAACGTAAAAGAGCATTACATGTCCCATCAGGGCCAGTGGCTCTAGAGGTATGCAATTTCCTTATCATATTTACCAAGGAAGATTCAGAGAAGTTACCTACCCAGATTGCTCGTCGAGACAATGGGCTGATTTTACTACTCTCTTCAGAGCCCAGGGTATGTATAACGTGCATGATCCACTCATTTTCTCCCACGCAATTAATAGGGAGGTTACGTTTTTTTGCATCGTTTATCACTCTCCACATCCCTTGTTGGTTATTACTTCTTGCTTGGTCTGCAATCCTTGACCAGATTTCACTTGCCTTGAATCTTTTATGGTTACTCATCCACTCCTTGTGTTGTTTTTTTAGCCATTTTATTTGTGAGGTAGCTTCGGTGCTCTTGACTGCAGCAATATGCTTTATAGCCTTCCTTAAGATGTTTTTTGCTTTGTTTATTATCGGTTCATAGGAATTATATTTGCCATGAGTAAGATTCCATTTTTCACCATTGCTGGAATACTCTCGTTTTTTAGAGGAGGTTACTTTGATCTTACTTATGGCTGCTTCATATGTGACAATCAATGTATTGTCAGTAGCAGTTTGCCCAGCATCAATCGACTCCCACCATTCTAGCAGTTCTTTAACGGCTACGCAATTAGTTTTTTTTAAATTGGTAGGATTCCAAGAAATTCGGTTAGCCGCATTATTGCATTTAATATTCCCAGCCATATGAAAGTCTACCTCGTCTTTGGGGTGTTCCAGCATCACAACAAGTGGAAAGTGGTCACTTTCTTCACGACTGCCTATTGCCATATCAATAATAAAACTATTAGCTTTTTCATTTACTAGGATGTAGTCAATTGTGGATAAACTGCTCCAGCCAACTCTTGTTATCCCACGGTTGGTATCGCTTTTAGTGTGGCCATTTAGCATTGAAAGCTGTTGGCTAATGATCAGTTTACACCAAGCATCACCACACCTATTGGGAAAATCCCTAGTAATGGGGCCAGAGATCTTATCATCACACATAGGGTCTACAGGTAAGAATATCTTGGCATTAAAATCTCCTGCGATGATGATAGGTAGCACAGCATTGTATTCTAACAATATTTCAGTTAACATCTCAATGTTCTCTTTGTTCTTAATTCCATTTGGGGGGTTGTATATGTTTATCAACAAAAAATTGGGAAGGTGGATGCTATTAGTTTTAACAATCACTCCCAGGATCATATTATTTGACCAGCTAGATTTCACACCGGTCCATGGATATTTAATAGCTGTTAGGAGTCCACCTTTCGGGCGGCCTTTCAACCCTTTGCATGCTAAACTTTGAAAGGAGCACCACCCATCTATTTCACAGGGGTCACACAACCATGTCTCTTGCAGTGTGACCAAACCTAATATGTCTAAATTATTAAGGAGACCCGCATTCTTCTCATAATGCCTATTCCCTCTGGTGTTCCATGAAATCATCATGCAAGTGTCATCAGGAACTTTGTTCCAATCTGGATTTAAATTCTATTGGAAGCCATTGCCAATAGCCTGCGGTGTTTGGATCACTATTAGACATACCATGAGCTTTTACATTACCGGGTATTCTCGGTTGGTTATCCTTACTAGCTTGGCTTTGATTTACTTTGCTTTAGTACATTTATGTGATGAATTCGAATTAATGTCGATGTGAGTCGTAGTCAGATTTACTGATCTTACATTCGCATTTCTCTTTACTTCGACTGGTAATCTTTGATATTTCACTCTACGCATAGAAGTTTCTGTGCAGGTGAATCCAAGTTTAGTAAAGCACTCATGGTAACTAAGTATAAATTCATGGATGGAGTCTTCTAGGCACCATACATTAGTCATAATTGAATTTGGAGTTACTAGTTGGTCAACGATCTTAAAGTCACTAGTTTTTAGCATCCGCAGCGGTACTACTAGAGAACAGAGTTCGACTATTCGGTGTCTATTTAGTAACACTAAGGGATCATGTTTATCAATTGCCTGAAACTGTAGTGCCTTGACAAAGTGTAATGGGTCTCTCTTATAGGCAGGATCGTACACTTCGTCGTCACTATTTTCACCAAAGCAGACAGCTTTTTCTACTAGTTTCTCTGCCTCTTCACATTCATGGGTGAGGACAGCCTCAGAAGATGAAACTAGGTTGAGGACAGGTTCGAATTTCTCTTCTAAGAAGAGAGTTTTAATGGCTTTTAGTACCTTGGTAGAGATTTCATTATTCTTATTCGTCTTTTTACCTCGCTTTTCTTTTTGACTTATAGGGACTACCCATTCATCAAGTGTTGGTGCCACTAGCTTAATTTGTTTTGAGATCTTGCAGATTTTACTTGGATTTTTTTGTTTTTTGATGCTACCGTTACCAGTCTTATCGACTGGAGCGTGGATTGTAACTGTATGTTTACCGAAGAAATTAGGTTCTTTGGTAATATGGATTGGTTTGGTTTTCCTGACTTCCATCGTACCCTCTTCTGAACTGATAATTGCACATTTTTCTACTTTATTGGGCAGAGTCTCATCATTTACGATACATCCGTTCGTGAATGGTCTCTCACACACCCCACGTGAGGATGGTTGCTGAGTTTTTTCCAGTTTTCTTTGGTGCATTGCTTTTTTTTTTCCTTTTTTCAGCTTTTTCTTATACCAGCAAACTGTCGCATTAGAATCAATGGAATATCCCACTTGATGGTCATGTATTGCCTTAGATGTATTTACGTCGATCACAGGACAGCTTTGTGTATTTGGGGTTATAATTAGTTCAGTATTGGTGGAAGTTTCTCTGAATGTTGTGCTTACTTTAGAGGAGTGAACTTGCAGTATAGTAGTGTGACTATCTAACTTTCGTTCAATTATGTCACATCTTTCAACTATCTCATTTAGCACTCGCTCTAGAGCTTCCCACAGTTCCTCATTTTTCATGAGAGTAAAGCTCTCATTCTCCTCAGATTGTCGGCTGTTTATGGTGATCATACTAGCATTCATACAGGTATTGGGGATAGCTGTATTTATATTTATCTCATTAAGGCTAGTGGCAGTGTATTTTATTAAACCTGAGATGGGGTCGACAATAATTCTGTCTTTAGTGCTTCCATCTAATTTGCACCATTGACTGGAATTCAGACTGCTGTCCATCTTGGGGGCAGTATCGTAACATATGTCTTGTTTAGTTGATGTATGGGTAATGGGGTCAGGTGCTTGCCATTTTTTTAGATCTATAGAATAGGGTAAGTCCGGTCGATGCACTGCAGAACTACTCCATATAGCCATATCGGTACATGAGTTACAGTAGTCTAAGATGTGACTACCCTTGAGTGGTTTCAGCTCCTCTTTGTTGTTTTGGCTTTCTAACAACTCAGAAAGAAACTTAGAACCGATACATGGAAGTCTATTAGCAAGATCTTCTACTAATTCAGCGCTTGTCTCAGATCTGACACTTTCAGCTAGTATGGGATTAGCTGGCTTTATTGGCTCAATTTTGTCAAAAAAGGATGTCATTTTGGCTAATTTGGCCTCCGGTAGGAGACCCTGTTTGCCTATGATCTTTCTTTTGCACGCACGATTGGGGCGCTGAATCATTTCCGTAATTTTTTTCACTTCAATATCAATGCTGTTGTTAGATCTTAAATTCATTCTCAACCTAAATTTATTTTAAAAACAGGAAAAATGTTAAATAACTATTATAATTCCACACACCTTTATTGTAATATACACAGGTGGAATCTTTTAGTTAAAATCTGTATTGCGTTTAAAAAAAAAAAAAAAAAAAAATAAAAATTAAAAAACAGACCTAATTAGTTACCTCTCATGTATTAGTCTCTAGTACTCCTAATTTGAACTTCTCGCAATGCGACTCGCGCCTCGCACCGCGAACAGCCAACAGCACACTTTCGTGCACTTACAGGTGCGCGCGCGAGGTGCGCTGCATGCTGGGAATAAGTTCCAGTTCGGGGGAAGTGGGGAGGAGGGACCAAGTAGGTCGGGCCAATTCAGTGCCTGCAAAGTCAGGCAGAGTCCCAGTGTAACTGGAAATGGGACTGTGGGACTTGTCCAATCAGGTACTGAGGGTGTGGTTCACAGCAAGGGCGGTAATACCATTTTTCATTACTCTGCGTAGTGAGGTGGGCTGACATGACGAAACACTTTGTGTTGTTTTTGGGTGATGCCTTTGTGGTAGATCTGCCCAAGTATGCCCTGGAAAGACACTTTGATGGCGATTTCGGTTTGGAAGGAGTGGACACATTGTGGTGCACTGTCCATGTCCACAGTTTCGGCGTTATGCTTAAACTTTGCAGACAAGTGGCCAGTTTTGCTACAGTTGAAGTTGTCATTGTGCATTATGGCAGCATGCATTTGGGTTACATGGCTTGTTCACATTCGTTCCATCAACTGAAGAGGTTGATGAATGCAGTGAAGAGGCTCTTTCCCACTGCCCAGGTGGTATTCTCAGCAATACCACCAAGAGGAGGCTGGGATCATCCTAATGTATGTTGTTCCCAGCCAGAGGCTGGAAGGGGTCTCATCAACAGAAGCATGTGTGATTTTGTGTCCGCTCGTGGGATGTTCTTCTGCAGCAATGACAGCATTCATTTTCGAAATGCAGAGTTTTTCCAAGCAAATGGCATTTCTTTGTCCAGCATTGGTGATCCTCTTTTGTTTACCCATCTACAAGAGGTGTTGAAAAGTTTACTGTACGAATTTAAGGCGGAGAAGAAAACAGAAAACCCTATAAAAACTGAAAATAAAGATGTTTCTCTAGAAGCATCTAAAAAATAACACAGCACGAAATCCACATCCGGGGGTTTTGAGGATGGCAGGCATGGAAATGGGACTGTGGAGGCTAAGGGCTTGCGCAATAACATTTCCGAGTGGGTGTGGTGTCTACACAGATGAATGTTGTACAGAACTGATAGTGTTACGTGGAGAGCTCTTTAATGTGATTGGTGGATGCGTGTGTGACTATTTACCACTACCAAATGAGGGGGTGCTGGAAAGAAGATAGTGGACAGGAAAGAAGGACTGTTCCTGCTTTACTGGGGCATGGCTCTCGCAGTACATGGGGAAGCGCACATGCCACATACTACCGTTTTCAGCATGCTGCCCATCAGAATGGGACAGTGGGGATTATCGGTACTGAGGGTGTGCTTCACAGGAAGGGGCATTAATATTTTTCTCCATTACTGTGCGTACTGAGCCGGGCTGACATGGTTGCCATTACTTGCAAAGGTAATGTAGCATAGCAGAAATTGTTTACATATCAATTACAGCTCAAAGCTATGTGGGCCGCTACTCTGTTCTGAAAAGCTACAAACAGAATCCCGGGCAGTTCTGGGCTGTGACCTTTTGTAGGGCTGCTTCAGAGACCTTGCAACCAGCAAAGAGGCCTACATAGTTGAACCAAATACATATATGTGCAATGGCACATTGTGGGGTGTTTGTAAGCATGTAATTTCCCAATAACACTCTTTAGATTGCAGAACATTGTACTTTTCCAGTGTCCAAGGGTTCGGATCGTGTCGGCGACATAAGTGCCCACGCGCAGCGTGGGTGCGGTTGCATGGTGTGATGTCACAAATGTTCTCGCTTTGGGCGGAATACTTTGTGCGCATGTGCCCAGGTGTCCTATACACACTGTTGGGATCTCTGGACTGATTAATAGTGCAACACGCATGCCTCGACCATTTTGGGACACGCTGGGTGTTTGTAGGGTATAGCAGGCGGGATGTTTATGTGTACAGCTACCTGTAGGACGTGTGTGGGTGGGTGCCTCGAACTACTTAAAGTTCGTCACAAGTTTCTTCGCATATGCTGGATAGGGGCAGTGTTACCAGAAGACAGAGGAAGAGATACGCATGGGCGTACTTGTGCAACGGAAAAATGTCTGCTCCCACAACTAGTTATCGGTGGTTCACAAGATGCAGACATGCGGCTTGTACTGGCGTAGTACGGATGCCTACAATTGGATTGCAGATAGGCCAGCAGGTGCGGTGTCCGCAGGTTACCTCCCTTTTGCTTAATTGCAGTCATTCCCACCTGTACTGTGCGCTGCTGACTCATAAGGGGATTTTAAAAACAAAGGAAAAGCCACATATACACTCAGGAACAATTTACATATCAATCTTCATTTGCATACATTCATAAATACTATTAGGAACGGAAAGGGGTAGCAGAAGTGGATCAATATTGTGGGGAATTGGGGATTTGTACACGTTGGTCGTGAGGGGAGGAAGGGATTGAGGTATTATCCTTACGTCTTTGATTACACAGATTTTGAGGGGATGGCGGGCTGTGAAATGGAGAAGGAGTACACATGCAGGTCGGGCAGTGGTATTTTATTTTGTCCATAATATGTCCTCATATGTAATATTTTAAGGCAGCAAAATTGTTCACCAATGCTTCCATTTTGGCTTCCAGCCTGTCCAGTTTGCTATTTGCAGAGTTTCTTTCCTTTCCTGTGTCTGTATGTTGTTGTGGAAGGGGTGCCGCTTGTGCTGCATTGCTTTCCTTTTCAATATGTTCTCTTAAAGAAAAAATAAAATCTGTTAGGTGTACATGAAGCAATAGGTATGAAATATTTCAAATTTCACACTGTGGTGCGTACCAATGGGGTTACTATCGTAAGTGATTTCGTCATGAGGGAAATTCTTTTCCAGCCACTCTAAGGTGCTTGCCATTGCTGCGTACAAAAAGAAACGTTATGCTTATCTACCATTGTATACTGCACCACCTGTGCAATTATCAGACAAAGTTTAGTGTGGTTACTACATTGAAGTGACATTCTGGTCTTAGTACTTTCCAGTCCTTACTGTGGCCGTTCGTTCTTTGTTCCTATGTAAAGCAGCAGTGCGGTAAGATTGTCGAAGGCAGGCATCACTTCTCTTATTGGTGCATTATGTTATGGTGCACTACCGATGCCTTTGTTCTGTTTCTTTCATAAGTACACAGTTTCCAGACCTACTCTATTTTCCTTTGCAATTCACGTACATGATGCTGTTTGTATATGTTCCTTTTGCTTTTTTCCGTTTGCTGAATGGTACCACTATATATGGGAACCTGTGCCTTTCTAAGCAGATTGGATGCCCCCCGATGTCCGCGACCAGGCGCCTACTCTGCGACTGATGTGCGCATTAACATGGTGCCAGTGGGTTCAGTATGTTGTATGGTACATGTTTACAAAGTAAGGGTATCCTGGTAAAAACCTATGAAATTCAGTGAAAAAGCGTTGTTAAAGGGACGTTATGGTTAAGCTGCCCTGCTAAAAAGCTATCAAATTCTGTGAAAAAACATTGTTAAAGGGACATTATGGTTCAGGTGCCCTAAGAAAAACCTTTCAAATTCTGTGCAAACAGTTTTTTAAAGGGACATTGCAGTTACTCTGTAGTAATAACAACCTATCCATATTATGTTACACGTAAAACCGAAAAAACCCAGAAATTCGCTAGTTATTGTACTCTAAGCAACCATAACTCATTCTACCACTGTGCACTGCTAAGACTAACACCCATGACATTAAAGATGACATCACAAGCAGCCTGCTAAGGTGTTTAAAATAAAAACAAATGTGTGTCTGTTTGTGTGTGTGTGTGCTAGAGAGAGAGGGATTGTATTTTTAATGTGTGAGTGCATTAATGTATTTGCGGGAATAAAGTGTTATGATGAATGCCGTGTGTATGAGTGATTATGAGAGACTTTATGGGTGTGTGGCTGCTTGTGTGGATGCTGTAGATGTGTGCATGCGGGCCTAATTTTGAGCTCCGTTTAAAATAAGCAAAGTGTAATTCCGTGATGGAAAGACACTTTTATTATTTTACATAGGGCTTGCAATTAGTCCCTGAATGTGTGTGTCTGTGTAAGTGTTGTGTATGATTGAGAGAGAGGTTGTATGGGTGTGTGGCTGCTTATGTGGATTCTGTGCATGAGGGCTTGCTTTGGAGCTCTGTGTAAAATAAGAAACAGAGTGCTTGATTGAAAGAAGCTGTATTACTGCATGACTGTGTGCTTGTTTCTATATACATATGTGTGCATGCATGAGTAAAGTGTTTTGCTGGGCGCCATGCAAATGAGTCATTTACACAGCGCCAAGCAGAACACTTACTTTCTTTGCCAGAGGAGCACAGCCTTCTGCTGTACTCCTCTGGGCTTTTCACTTACTTGTTATGAGGAAACTGACATGCCCTTAAGGCAGTCATTACTGGGAGACTTTGTTTCCCTTAGTCCTTGTTAATGTTGCAACTTTTCTGCAACATATTGGAAGTGCACAATGTACCTTCAGAATAGGGCACTTGGGTCTTTCTGTCATTTCTAAAGGCCCTTGTAACTCTTAAAGGAATTTTTTAGGAGAAGTGCAGGTGTACCTTGAACAGGGCTGGTGGCAGCTTATCATTGTGCATATTGTTAACCCTTTCTTGCCAGGTAAACAGCGATTACTGCGATTGGCATGGTTAGTTGGCCTGGCTCCAAAATGGCCACACCATGAGGTACATTGTCCTGTCCTTTGGAGCCAAGATTTTGTGTGCTTCTGCATGCGTTGTGTGCGCACCCCCAGGATGTAGGCTGGAATGTCTGGTTCCAATACACATCCTGGGTGCCAGAGAGTCTGGAGTGCTGCGAATGCCTGGGACCACTGTGGTCCATGATTGGTCCATGTATGGTATGCTTGTATGTGAGCAGATCTCCCATTGGGTCCTCTTCGTTTTGGCGTGAAGGAGATTCTGGATAAGAGAAGGGTCCAAATACCAATGCCATGTCGATCTCCACAGTTCTCACTGAACGAAGGATAGGATCCAAGTATCCTGAAACTAAGAAGCCGAGTTGGGGAACCGCTGGTGACCCGCTGGAAGGTTTGGCACCCTGAGCCCGCTGTCTTCCCTCTGCACCCCTCTTCATCTGATCATCCTGGAAGGTCTGCGAAGATGCTTCGACCCACTGGAATAGTGGGATCAACTTTTATCGGCACCTTCATCTTAATCTGCATGTAAGCCTTTTCGGAAGTGTCCCTGGGCCATCCAGTGGACTGACCAGCTTGCGCAGATGTTTTACCCTGATACCGCCCCCGTTGTGAGGAGACCCTTGAAACTCGGTATATCTCAAGCTCTGTGTTCACCGCACTCTCACACTGACATTCGTATACTTAGCATTCCCAGGTCTAGAGTAAAGTGAGTGCGCCCAAACCGAAGTATATGCGGTTGCCGTGTCGCACAATCTTGGTGACGAACTTTGCAAGTTCATTGTGGCTGTGGTCCTCTGTACCCTGAAGCCTGCTGCAGCAGAACTGGCCTGATCCATCCACCAGGAGCAGAGAAATTGCCACTGTCCCGTAGGGGAATCTACGCTGTATCTTCGTCGCTGAAAGCTGCAGAGCCGTGAAATTGCCAGAGTCGAACCTGCGACCGAAGTGGACTCGACAGCCGAAGTTTGGTCCTAAGTGCACTGGGCACTGTTGAGTAATAACAACCCTTGCCGGTGGCCCCTTGCGTATCCATCCATTTTTAGGCACGAGTGGTACCTGGGGGCACCTCCCCTTTCCACTGCTAGTGTGAACTGGCAAACTATTCCCAACTCATGGAATCGACTCTGCCCTCAAGTGGAGGTCCTCCTCGAATAGTGGGATCCTATTCTGCATCGCCTCACCTGCCTTCCTGAGCTGCTACAGCCCCTACAAAAGGCCCTACTTTGCCCATTTGAACTACTGCGTTTGTAAAGCTTGCAAGTACATTTGAGCATTAGGCTCCTCTCATTTTAGGGACTGGTCTGCCTTTCAGTTAGACTTGTATTCGATGCAGAAGGGCCTAAAGACTATTTGCACTGCCCGTTTCCTTCCCTGTTTAGGTTGTGGACCCATTGGGGCATTTCACCCTTTAGACCCCATTGGTCTTGTATATATGTGTATAGATAGGATTGTGTTGGTTTGATAGCATTACTGTGACTTTTCTACTGTGTGTTGAATTGCAAAGGCCTTCGAATAAATGTATTTGTATTATATATATATATATATATATATATATATATATATATATAAATATATATATACATATATATATATATATATATATATATATATATATATATATATATATATATATATACACATGTCTGGGAGTGATTTGTAAGTGTCCTTTACTCTGTGTGCTCATTGAGGTCTTTCAGTCACCGTCACCCCTCTTGAGATCTACTTGACCGTCGCCATAGCTACCTTGATTGGTCTGGCTTGTCCAGAAGGTTACCCTGTCCCAAGAAACTAGGATGGCCTTCTGCACCTCTGCCCACCGGGTCAGAGTTCAGAAATCCATCTTAACAACAGAGGCAACAGACAGCATGGCACTCACATTAATAGTAGCTAAATTCTGAATAAATAAGAGTTAATTCCACTTCATACGCGGTCCTCTAGCATGTGACTTATAATTGGAAAACACTAGCTATTCATTAGGTGTCAGCAAAGGATAGGACACCTGTGGTACTCCCTAAAAGCGCATGCAGACCCAAGGTCAAGTACATAGAGATTGCCCAAGCTCATGATCTAAGGAATGACTGTTGGTAACTTCTCTGATGAATAGAAGACAGTCCATGGGCCTCTCTCCCCCCTACTACCTGTCTGGCGCATATCTTGGCAACCTGTCAAAATGTCCAAGGTTGGTTAGCAAGAAGCCAACCAATTGAATCCCTTGGTGCCATGCCGCACAGCATGTAGTATGCCATCCAATTGTTTTTCTTAGAAATAATGTACTTTTACTTTTATCCATATTGGGGTGGTCTCAAGAGCAGCCATCAGATATAATTACCCCAATCAAATGTCTAACCCATATGCAATCTATCTGTAGTCACCCCTAGTAACCTATCCCCATTCCCCTTAGGTTTTGATGATTATGTTATAATGTAATTTATCACATGGTTGAAGTATTTAACCCATTGGTTTATGTCCAGAGAGGTGAGAAAAACACAATACTAATGCTTGTATGCTGTCCCTGCTTTATTTGGATGATAACAAACCTGAACTTTGCCTTGCACTTTGTCTATTTCATTGCTGAGCTTGGTTTGGAATGACTCCAGTACCTCTGGCATACCAGGAACCTTTGGGCCCGCTTAATAATTGTGTGCGTCTGTGAGGCACTGGGAGCTCAGAGGGCAGGCATGAGTTTTTTTTTATTTTTTATTACTGAGCATCTATGATAAAGCAAGTATGTTAATTGTTGTTGAGGCTAGACTGACATTTTGTGCAGCTAGTCCAGCCCTTTTTTACCATGGCATTACATTTTGTATTGGGCATACTTTGCTAAAGCAAGCATGATAAGTGTTATTATGTGGCTAGGGTGGCATTTTGGGACAGCCAGTCTAGAAATTTCTTATTGCTTAATGACATTTTGTATTGGGTATCTTTAATAACACAAGCATGACACGTTATTATGTAGTTAGACTGGCATTTTGGGGCATCCAGTTTGGGCATGTTTTCATACTGTGGCTTGCATTTTTAATGGTAAAGCCAACTGGAGTATGTTCTTATGTGGGGATACTACCACATACTGGCAGAACAAGCATAGCCATGGTCTTTATAGTATCATTACTGGCATTATGTACAAAGCAAATATGAGTGTGTTCTTATATGGGAATGCTGGCATATATTGGTACAGCCAGCAAGATGAAAATGTAAGGGCACAGCCAGTATGCACATGTTTTTTATACTAGAACATACTGTGGGCAAAAGAGTGATGAAAATGTTTTGGAGAAATGCTCCTGTGCAGTGTTTGGTGACTTCATCTATTGGATTTATCCTACAAAACCAATTGCAAACTGTTTGGCTAATTACATTACCCAATTTTGCAAACAAGTGTTCTGTAAAATGCACCATTTTAACATATTATTTGAAAGTTTTTCTCAGGGGGAGAATCCACCCGAAACTCCCCTTGATGGGGTTGGGCTCCTTTCGATACGCTTAGTCGGTAGCATATATTTGGGGCAAATATTGACGCCCCCCAATTAAAAAATTCACCAGCTGCCACTGGAATGCAGGGTTTGTGTCTTAGTTGTTTGACTACTTCAGTGCTGCACAATCAGAAAACGTATGAAAGTGTCTTCCAAAATCTGCTTTGAATCACACAAACATAAATAATAAATAATGAAATTTTATGTTGATTATTGTTTCATTGCATGGCGTTTTTGAAAACGTGGAACTAATGGGTATAGTGGTGAGGGGTTGGGCGTGGGAAGGTATTTCAAAGATAAAGGAATGCAATCAGACCCTTTTAGTTTTGGCTATTAGATGGTGCTAAAGCACTACCTATAATCTGGAACTATTACAGTGGAAAACAGCTAGGAGGGAAATGGGAGATGAGAAGGGACACAAAGCTTGTAGATGTTGTTTGGTTATCTGGCTACGCATTGACTGCCCATGGCCATGCTAATCCCTAGGGCCCTTACCACCCACTTCCTGCCCCACACCACCAGAAACCTATTGAGCTAACTATATCAAGCCTTTCCATCAAACTTTGTGCTCAAAGTGCCTACGAGTGTTTTTTTAAAGCAATCTTCTGAGGGTTAAGGACTCAACTGGGGCTCTAAATGTGCTAGTAGTTTTATAAAAATGTCTTAACTATGTCTGCCTTCAACCACTCAATTTATAAGCACTATGCGTGCCCTTCACAGAAGTCATATTAACACAAGCATTGGCAAAGCCAACAGTTTTGGCTACTGTATAAGTGTTAGGCATTTGCCAAGACACTGCTATTATATGCCCCAGGTGCTTGCACCAATTTACAGCTGCTACCATCAATGGTCAGTTATTACTACTATGGCAGTGCCTTCCTTTCCAATGCCTATAAAAAGCAAAAGCTGCTGGCATTGCCAATGCTTGTTTCACTTTGAGAGTGAACTGATGAAGAGGTCTCTGGGACTTTGCATGCTAATGTTTTGTTCCATCTCTGCGTAGCATTTTCTTTTAGGCCAACAAAAGGTATCAACATCTGCAACTTGTGTGAAGCAGTAACAGCATTTGTACTCAAATTGCCTGCCAGTGTTATTTCAAAGCAGTCTTCTGACACTTTATGGCCTAAATGGGGCTGTAAATGTGTCACTAGTGTAATAAAAAAAAGTCGTATCAAAGTGTGCCTTCAGCCACTTGATTTTCAGGCAGTATGCATGTCATTCGCTCACCGAAGTCCTGTTAAAACAGGCATTGGCAAAGGTTTCGGCTTGTGTATAGTTATAAGATGGGAATTAGCCTGGCACTGTGATTATATGCCCAGGTACTATCAATATGTTCCAACTACAATTGCTAATGGGCTGTTAGTACCATTACGGCAATGCCTGGCAAATGCCTGTACAAAAGCCAAAAGTGTTGGCCTTGCCAATGGTTGTTGTGCAAAGCTGCATTTAAGGGAAAGGGGGCATGATCAGATGACTAATGCCATAATCACCAACAAGTGTACTGACAAGGAGCCCACTGGTACACTACAACATTCTAGTGACATGACATCTTTGCAAGATCAAGTGGTCTCACATGTTAGCAACGTGTACGCCTTAGACCATAAAGTCGAGGCCCTTGGTAGTGTTCTCCAAAGATCCAGAAGGCCTCAGCCTTCTACAAACACTCAAAGGCACTCTCGTTGAAAGCTGCTTGAGTGGGCCTCCATGTCAGCAGTGCTGACTCGAGTGCTTCTTCTGGAGGAAGTGTGTCGAAGCGCAGCAACACAAGCGTCATTTGGGCGCAGTGCCCACTTCCACAGAACACAGCCAACTGGGAAAATAAGAAGGGGGTCAGTGTAAAAGCACATGGCCCCCACCATTGCCACCCTCCCAGGGTTTCAGCTCATCCACAAGTTAATGCACATGCTGTTGCTAAGTTATGTGAGGCAAATGGTTTCTTTTAAACAGCCACCTTTGGGTACTTTACAGCAGAGATCTTGAAATTGTGGGGGAGGGCGGAGGATATCCAGGGAGTACAGTGACTCCTTTTAATAGAAAATATTAGCGGTTCTGGCATTTTTGGGGCGGGGGGGGGGCGGTGTAAGGAAAACAACACATTTTACTCAGGGGTGGTGCTCCCCATAAAACGTTTGGATACCACTGTTCCGCTGTGACAGTATAAATGAAGGGGAATCTAGAAGATTGATTAGTTATTGAACCTGAATTGGCCATCAGTGTTCCCAATAGCAGACTTGCTGTGCGAGGCTGTTTGGCATTTGGAATTATGCACGCAGGGCACGCCATTGGCGTTCCAAATGGGCTTTCAAAATTGCAAACGCCATTAGGAAACCCAACAGCACGTATAGGCGTGTCCACCTGTCTCCCAACGCAGAGTATGTATTTCGGTTGGGTTTCCGCTTTTCAAATTCCCTACTTCTCATTCAAAGCTTTCACTTGGGGTGAAATGCTAAGTAGTGGAACGCGGCGAACATGTGTGCGTAAATCTAAAATGGTGGCACGGATATGACTGGCATTCCAGGTGCCGATTCAATCGGGCAGTTACAATGGACAATGTTTTTAATATACTACACCCCCACATATTCAGCTAGCGCTTTGGGACAGAAAGTCAGAACATTCCCTGCCAAGAGATGGGAAGGATATTCCATTGTTTTGGGGAAGCCATGAAATGTTCGTACCTAAAGGTTTGGGAGCAAATGGCTTCCAATGGAAACTGGAAAAGTGTAATTCAGTAGTTGCGTGGCTGGGAGAACCTTAAGTTTTAAGCTTCTGTTTTTCAAGTCTGGGAGCACATTGGAAGCTCCATCACTGGCAGCCAATCAGATGTGTAAAAGTCCCCTGTGGTGAGAGGGAAAGAGAGAAAGGTCTCAGGTGATCTTTAAAGGAAGGCTCTGGCTATCGGCTGGCCAGGAATGCTTCTCAGGGTCCACACTTGTTTTAAACATACTGCTTACTCATGTAAGTCATTGATTCTTCCTGGCAAGTTTTCTAGCCTGAAAAACACAAGAAAGGACTAAATGGAGTCATTGCTGACCTCATAAATCGACTTCCCCTGAACTACACCTTAACCGGCTCTTCCTCTGCCTTACCCAGTATTGCTTGGTCATTTTCAACCCTTCCCCCTATGCATTCTCGAGGTTCAGGTAGTGCACCCTCTTAGCACCGTGGGGAAGAACTTGCAAAAAAGTGGGTGTTCTGAGGGACAGCCTGCAGGCAGTCTCTCGCACACCCACAATTGCACGCCACTTAATCATGGATTCGATCGCGCAACGTCTCGGCTTGGAAATGGCCATGCAAGTCCTTCATGCGATCCAACATCTGAAGGCAGTAATAAGTATACTTGCGCCTAGGATTTTCAGCACGCAGGTGGGGTCGCATGTTGGATTTCAGGGTGGGTGTACTCAATCAGGGTTCTGATGTAACATAGGGTTGTGCGTAATCAGTGAAGCGGGGTACAGGAACATTTTATGTGGGTTTGTACGCAGATTACCCGAGGTATTGACGAGTTATGATTTTTTATACACATGTTGTTGGGGTGCCAGATACAGTTACGGAGGACTCCGCGTAGGCTCCCCGAGTCACAGGCCTGCTTACGGGGGACCCCAAGCACTGTTTGAAGGGTGCGTGTATTTGCATCCGGGGGAGCTGATCTGGCAGTTTGTTACTTTGCATGTGGACGTGTCGGGGGCGTTCCAGCCAGGACTTGCGAATACGGTTACTTCGCACAAACAATTCCATGAATACGCGTGGTGTGCATTTTTTCTTCTGCATGCAGGCTCACGCAGTGTCCTTCTCGGTGTGCAGCGCTTGCGCAATTTCTGTGTGAAATTCCATGAATTCGCCCCATTATGTAACAATCTTTTTCTCACTCTCGCTCTGTACACAGGCATTCTAATTTTTCCAGTTCAGGGTCTCTCCATCACACTCCTAACATAATCATTAACGTGCTACTTTATATAGCGCTTCATTCCGGAGTGTTTACATTTCTAAGCGTTGTAATAATCAGTGTGAGCATTATTGCGCACTCGTGATACTCGTGACCGCGGATGGTATAAGGCCCATGGTGCAGCATCGTCCTGTTCCTAGGCGTTGAGCTTGAGATATGAAGCGCCTTCTCGCCTGTTTCGGATAGGAAGCAAGAGATGACTTTAAAAGAAGCAGAGCAGGAAGTTGCTGCTGATTGGACCCTTGGCCTGACAGCTGACCTCCAGCAGGCATGCTGTTCAAGGTGTGATTTAAAGAGACAAGGAACGTGTTTAGGGGCGAGGACCAGATGGGACGCGCGGCATTGATGTAACATGAAGGTACCACCAGGAAACTGTAAACAACAGCTGGGGGAGGCCGGCACAGGGCGCGAGCAGGTGTTTTAGAGCTGTTAGGGCCCTACGATGCCTTACAATGGATATGGGGCTCTGACTTGGAAAAACACAGCTCGGTTTCCTGTAAACAGTACACATGGTGTGACCAGGCGCAGGGTAATAAGACTCTTTTTGTAGCCAGAAAGCTCAGTTGGTTAATATGACTACTGCGGCGAAATGTTCATTATTCTATACTCAATTGGACGAATTAGCATAAGTCAGTCAATATCTAAGCAATAAAACAGGATTGTGTAGCCTAGGGGTCTGCAACTTTGGTCTTTCTAGATGTTTTGTACCACATGCCCCATTAGCCTTAACCAGCTTAGTTAATGGTGATGAATCATGGGAGTCCAATATGGAGAGCCACAGGTTGCAGACCACTGCTAGAGACGACCATTTTGAGTGGTAACAGCCACGGCCCAAGTTCACGAGGTCCCCTGGCCATGGCCACCTTGCGCAGTTCTTAGAAGCAGGTATTATGACTGTTAGGACCCCAGTCACCAACACCTGTTGTGCTATGTGCAATGGGGCGTGGTTGGCAATTCACACCTGGAAAATAGCCCAGTTTCCTATAATGTTGTAAGCAAAGCATAAAAGGTGCCCACCGTTTAAATCTAAAAAGCTGTACTTAAATATTTCCAGTGGAGTGCCGTCTTCACAAGGGATCTCACAGGGGTTCATATCAGAGTCTCAAGTAGCCTCGTGTGTAAGTGTCTCCGGTTCGAGTGCCGACACTCCGGCATAGTTTAATGCAATCCAAACGCTCTGAAATAAATTCAGAGTGCACATTTATGGGACCAGTTAGTTTTTGGCTGCTACTGTAGAGGTGCGCACTAGTGCAGCCATTGCACACGTGTCGTAGAAGGCTCTGTTCAGAACTATGTTTATTTGTAAATGAAATCAGCCTAACCTGTTGGCAGACGTCTCAATGAGTGGCTGTCACTTTAAAGGAAAGCGTCAGGTTAGTGGCCACGTTCCCCCGGCCTTGGATGCTTTCGATATGAGGGGTGGCTCCAAATAGGCTCTCACCAATCAAAGATGGAGTAGAAGGAGCGCGTTTGTCAGAATGAATATGCTGCAGTTCCATTGGTTGCAATGGTGGCATGCTGCGGGGGAAGCTCAGAGTTCATGCTTAACTTTAAAAGCACATATTTGGAAACTAAAAGTAAAGGTTGTTTCAAATATATGTTTTTGAAAATGCACGGGGACTCTTAGACTGGACGCCAACCTGTCAATTTTTTATTTTTTTATTTTACATTTTTAAAATGCTCACACAGCCCACAGGCATCAAGGCGCTGTTACAGGAATTGTTTGTTTTGTAGTTGCGTAATTGTTTTTCTCTTAGTTGCATATTTATAACACGCTTAAACACCCAGAGGTTTCTAAGCATGGACCCGGGGATCAAACCTGTGTTGCTTCATGTGTCGTCTTGCTTTCAAGGCGCGCACATTGCCGCTGTGCTATCCTCCCGGGATTTTACATGCAGTCCACAGGAGACACATGGCTACTTTGGGCTTACTGCACAAAAACACCCAGACTCGCTTGTAGTGGAAAAGGTTGCTGTAATGTGACAGGCCAAAGTTCACAAATAACCGCTAACCAGGCCCCCTGGCCTTACAGACTAACACAAATTGTTTTAACAACCAAAAGAATTTAATAATTAAACACTTTCAATTCCCCCAACAATTAAATCATTAAATCAGTTCAACTTCCTCCCTACCTATCTCTTGCTCCCTACCGTCTCCTTAACATCTTCTCAAGGCTTCCTGCTTTCTCCCAGGGGCCATGCCCCTCCATCTTCAATACCTGTTGCCACGGGGTAGCCCGTTTGTGCAAACAGCACCACACCCATCATTTCCCGCGCTATTCCTCCATTGTGCTTCACTCCCCCCTCATCAAAAGGGGCCATGCCCCCGGCAACAGAAAAACCCTCCATTGAGGTGTTCTTTCTGCCCACCCCTACCATGCTACCTTCGACTTCCAAATCTTTATTATCTCTTGCACTTGCAAAGTCAAATCCAAAAGGTAATAACTGGTCCCATAAATTGACAGGTGAACGCCATCCTCCCGGAAAATCTTGAAGTCCTCATTACTATTTCTCTGTGCTACAAAATCTTCATTGCCATCAAGCGACAAAATTTCACCATCTCTCTACCCCCTTGCTTGCACGCTCTATTGCTCCCTCACTTACCGCTCCACTCCTTACTCTCCTCAGCAACAGCTTTGTCCACACTACACTTGCCTTGGGCCGTATCTTCCGGACCCATACAAAATCCCTCTTCATTTTTCTCAGCAGAACCACACCTGTGTATCGGACTAGGTCATTCTCCTCCGCATGTATTATCACCCCCTCTGGAAACCCATAGCGCTCCTTCAACCCCGCCAACAAAGGCAGCAGCGGATCCCAATGAAGCCCCCCTAAACCCGACCACCTCACTGCACCCCAATTGAGTACCAAAAACGCTTTTCTCCGCCTCCTTCCCCACCCACTTAACAATAGAGTGGCCCACAATCCAAATCTGCGGCATCTCCCCCAACCTCCGCACTGCATCTGCAAAAGAAATTACAATGTCACTTTCCAGTCCACAACCACCCCAAAACATTCAGCACTCCCAAGCGCCCCCCTCCCTATTTCGAAACTGCCCCTTTTCTCCAAATCCCTAATATACCCTTTGTACTTCCCTGACCTCCACCGTCCCAAACCTTTAACCTTATCCTCAGCTAAACCCAACCCACTACCTTCAGATGCTGAACCCATCCTAAACGAGTGAGTTCCAAACTCCTCTGCATTTTCCCCCACCGCTACCAACGCCTTCCTCAGTACCCCCAAAACCTGGGCTACCGATACTGCCGCCCCATCCTCATGCTGAAAAGCCAAACCCGACTTTACCCCACATAGTTCTTTCCAGGCCAAACCTGTCCTAACAGGGCACAACTCCTTACTACCCCACCCCAGCAACACCCAACAGCCCTTCCCTTTTTGATCCGTCTTTGACCTCTTAATCCTAATGTACAACTCCAACTCTGAGAAATAAATATCTTCCCAACACAGGCCACTTACTCCTCCCTTTCCCCCCACCAGTTCTGACACCCTAAAGGCCCCAAAAAACAACCATGTAAAGCATGCTGCAAACATCACTCCCTCCCAAGCCGACCAGCAGACCCCACCCAAAGCCTGGCACAACCTGACCAACAGAGCCGCAGATACAGGCATCTTACTATCCTTCCCCCTCCTATTCTCCCTTGCCCAGCTCTCTAACATCCTGCTTGCCATTTCCCCACCGCTCAGCTGGTAACCCCAAAACCATTTCCCATAGAAAGCGACCCCCGCCATCTTCCCAACTATAGTTGTCTGCGACCAACCCTTATCCATGCACCCCTAAAGGTAATTCACCACATCATCCCTTCTCCGCTCTTCAGCATCCCCCCTACCTCTTCAACTACGCGCTCCCTCTTATATGAAATCCTCCCATGCTCTCCTGTATGCCACCATAGATGCCGGGGCAAGCGAACCCTCCACTAAAGACAGCGCTCCTACCTTCCACAGCTCCTCCGGAATCCGTTGCCCCTCTTGTACCGCTCCTGGTGCCAATCCACGGAATCTCTGCCACTGAAAATGAGATAATACATCAGCGATGCCATTATCCTTCCCCTGTAAATGTGTTGCCCTAAACACCACATTCCATTCCATGCAACACAGAACAAACTCCCTCATCAACCTTGCCACCCTCTGGTCCCTTGCCGACTGCCTGTTCACTACATGAACCACACATTCATTGTCAATATTGAAGTTCACTTTCTTGTTCTGCAACTCCTTCCCCCACAATTCCATTGCAACCACCAAATTAAAAGAATTCCAGAAATGCTATGCTTCTCCCTTCTTCAACAAATGTTACCGCCACTTCTCAGTGCACCATTTGCACCCCAAAACACTCCAAACCCCCCCGTACCTGCCACATCTGATACTATCTGCACTTCCCATGACACAGTATCCCCCTGGAGCCACATGGACATCCTGTTAAAACTCTCCAGAAAACGCAACCAAATCCTACAGTCTTCCCGAACTACCCCTGACACCCTTACCCGATGATGTGGGCACTTTGCTCCCGCCATAGACCCCGCCATGTTCCTACAAAAAGTGCGCCCTGGGGCCACCACCTTGCATGCATAATTCAAATGCCCTACTAGCCTCTGCATCTCCACTAATGCCATTTTCCGAGCACCCACCGCTTTTTCCAGCAAACCTACCAGCTTGCTCACCTTGCCGTGTGGCAAGCGTGAGGTCATGGCCACTGAGTCTAATTCGATCCCTAAAAAGGTCAACACCCGAGCCGGACCCTCATTTAAGTAATGCAATACACTTTCGGAACCAGAACTATATGAAAAAACCCACTACAAAAATGAACTGAAACGCTTGAACAAAGTGCAAGAAATTGGGCAACCCATCGTCACGGCCTTGTCTATGTAAATGTGGTCCTCAAATTGCATCCCCAGCAGCCAAAAATCCTCCGGGTGTACCGGAAGCAACTGAAAGCCGCCTTAATGTCGCACTTGGCCATGAAGGCCCCACGCCCAGCCTTCCTCACCAAACCCACCGCCTGATCCACACTCCCGTATGCAAATCCACACTCCTCCGGGGCAATAAAATTGTTAACCGACATGCCCTCTGGCCATGACAAATGGTGTATCAACCTAAATTCCCCCGGCACCTTCTTGGGCACGAACACCCAGTGGGGATACCACAAAATCTCCTGGCAGATCAGCAAACGGCCCTACCACCCTACCCACTGCTATCTCCTTGCCCAATGTCTCTCTTACCACTTCCATGTATTCCCGGGCTGACTTCAAATTCTCCCCCCAACGTCGCACCCTTGGACCCTGATAACCCAGCCTAAAACCATAATGAAAACCATCTCCCAAGATCTTAGACCCCTCCATGTCCGGGCAAAATTCAAGCCACTTCTCTAACACCTCCACCTTAATTGGAGTAAAAGCCTTTCCCCAAAAAACCCTCGGCCTGCTCCCCGCCCTCTCCCTCTGTCCCCCTGCTGGAAACACTGCGTAATTGGTTGCCTCCCTGCACACCTGCTGCATTTGTGTCTAAACCTTCATACCGTCCTTGTGCAGCCGTCCTTGTTAAAGGCCCAGCATGCCGCTGAGGGCTGCCCTCTGCCTCCTCCCCTCAACCCCTTGTGGGCGGGGCGACCAAGAAAGGGCCGGAAAGTCAAAGGCAAACCACTGGCTGTGTGCAACATTGGAGCTTGCCTCATCTGTGCCATCCACTGCAGCCAGAGATCCATGTCTATCTTATCCCAGACTGCCTGGCTGTCCTCTGCCATCCTCACACTAAATTCCTCATCATAACGCACCCACGCGAAACCCCCGAAGCTCGTGAATGCCTTTCCAATCACGTCCATGTACTTCAGCAGAGCCACACTTCTCTCTGCAAATTTCTCACAATAGACACTTGCATAGACAATAAAAGCCGCCATCCAATTCTCGATCGTCACCTGCACCTTTGGACGCAAGGCCAGCTCCCTCTCCTCCTCCTTAGAACCCTACTTGGCTCTCACCTCGCTATGTAGCAGCATGAACACGTCCACAAATTCCCCTGCCCATATTTTATCCTTCGTTGTTGTCATCAAATGTGCTCTCAAAGGTTTCGTAATGCCCATGTATGGCAGATTTTTCTCCTTGCCCTTTCACTCTGCATCCTTCTCCTTTGGAACATGTACCTTGGGTGCCAAGGGCTCAATCACCGTATCTGTCTGCACCTCAACCGGAGAAATCTCCTTCTCCCCAATCAAGGCTCCCATAACCTGCATGCCAATCTCTCTCCTCACCCTTGCGCCCCTGTCCCTCCGTTCTTGCCCCCAACCTCGTGCCCCCCCTCTGCCATGCCACTGACCATTCCCCTTCCCGCTCACCTCTTTCTGCCCTGCCATCGCCCATCTGCATTGAATATTGCTTGAGCTGTACCTATCCTCTTTTAAGGGGCTGAGTGGGTGAGGATAATGAAACACCAATTACAAAAAATCCCACTAAACAGCTTCCTTCCCTTACCGTGCTGAGTGAACCAACTTAGATGTATGTGTACTTAATTTTTGCATACTTAAACCTAAACAAAAGGGCACTTCACCTCTTAATTATCGAAAAATACTCATATTTTATTGTTTATCACACCATATTGACAATTCTAATATACACAATTAAAAATATTCCAAACACATATTCAACAATGAGTCATTGTATGTACATCTTTCTTCATTACAAATGAAGGCATAGACATATCTGCTTAGACAAACCTTTTATATGCCTTACTGGGGGTATTCCAAACACATATTCAACAATGAGTCATTGTATGTACATCTTTCTTCATTACAAATGAAGGCATAGACATATCTGCTTAGACAAACCTTTTATATGCCTTACTGGGGGTGTGTTCTCTTTTATAGAACAAACCCCACTCTTATTTCTGCCCTTCCTAATTTCTCTGGGCAAAGCGGACTGTGCCAACACTTTTATAAAAATGTGTTTCTAGGACCAGCATGGAAATATATCTTTAAGAATAGGCTAGGTCAGTAATCCCTATGGCGAATCCTGCTGGTACTGTCTTGAGGGCACATAGGCTTAGTTCATATAGTGGTTTTCACCCACTTAATGGTTTGTCGTAATTTGCAATCTTTCTAAAAGACAAATAAAACAGTTGCATTTTAAAATATGGTTAAAATAAAACATTTTTTATGCAAAAAACGAAATACATCTGTTACGGTTTCAACTCTTTTGGCATTATAGACAGCAGGGATACATAATTGGTTAAGTGGTCTAGATTATTGTCCACTACCACACTTCATCTTATATTCAACATGATTTAATCTCTTCATTTAATGTGTCTGCAAAAGTGCATTTTACCCTTTGAAACTTGATTTCCTTGGGCTGACCGTCTCTTTCCAACACATATTTGTTAAAAGACTTCTTCTAAGCGGTGGGGGGGGGGAGGGGGGGAGAGGGGGGAGAGAGAGAAGGAAGGGGGGGAGGAGAGAGAAGGGGGATATCACATGTCTCTATATGATAATTTATCACCCTATTCTCAGTGTAAGTAAGCTGAACGCTCACCTTTCGCTAGATCTTCAATCTTTTCTCGTGCGGGCTGGTTCCTGTTAGCACTGTGCGGGCACTATTACTGCCCAATGGAGTTCTCTTTGTCTAAGGAACGGGGCGTCTCCCTACTAGTATGTGGCTTTGCTCTGTAACAAAAGACATAAGCCATTGTTACTTGTCAAGACGATGTCAGTGGTCACCTCCACACCCTCTTTTTGGAAATGAAGTTTACCAGAGTGATAAAATCTACTACCTTCAAATTTCCTTCATTTCTATAGGGGGACTTCATCTCTCATCGCCGTTCATGCGGCCACCCGAGGCATGTTCTAATTAAAACAGAATCATATGATGAAAAACGGGGGGAACGACATTAGATTTCTCTTTAATGGATCCCACACTATTCAATGTATACTTTGTCCCTCCGTCTCACCTCATGGGTCTGTGTGCCGACTGATATCCCGTGCACGGTGTGTCTGCGGTCGAGCGTGCCGCTCGCGGTAAAACGTCTGCTGCTCGGCCGTGCTACGAGCCTACTAACGCTCTTGTTTCATTTTAAGCAGATAGTGTGTCACATGATATTTGTGCGTACCTACGTCTCGTGATATAACGTGACCCGCAATCCTTCTCTTAAAGGTATACCTATACTGTTTAAGTGTCGCTGCTCTTAACATGACGTGTAAATGTACGATTTACAAGTGTTACACGTTAGGAAATTTAGCGTCTCAAATGCGCTCTGTCATGTTACAATTGGCATATGCCATGCCGTTTTGTGCTATTCACTTATTCTCTTATCAGATGTTACGTATTTCACAGACAGGGTGCATGTTGTAAAAAAACTTCTAACCCAAGTGTCTTGTTCATATTTTGTCATGTATGAAAAGGGACCATTCAATGGAAATATTTAATCCGTTTCTTACAGTGTCTAGGGAATATATCCATTTCTGTTCTGTTTGTCTTAGCTTTAGATCTCTATTACCTCCTCTTGGTTGCGCAGTTATTACTTCTATAATGAACCAATGGATGTCATGTACTCCATGGTGGGCGCTTCTAAAATGAGCCACTAGAGGTTTTTCGGGAACCTGGTTCTTCACACAGGATCTGTGTTCACAGATTCTCTGACGAATGGGTCTCTTGGTTTTGCCAATATATAACAGGCCACATGGGCATCTAATGCCATAAACTACCCACTTAGAGTTACAATTCGTGAAATGTTTCAATACCCATTTTCTCCCTTTGAGGTCTACATCTTTCATGTTAGATGTTAATTCACACACAGAGCAACCGCCACATCTGAAGTGACCTACCACCGGAGGTAAATTCCACAATGTCGATTGATTAGTGGGCTTATCCTTAGACGATGGTTTATATGTGTGTACAAGTTTGTCTCTCAAGTTGGGCATACGACGAAACGCAAAGCGAGGTTTACTGATTGAGAAATCTTCGGTGTTAATAATGTTCTAGTTCTTCAATATACATCTCCGCAGATCGTTACTTATCGGAGAGAATGTGGAGACACAAGTGATCTTTTCCTCTATGACTCGTGGTTGTGGTGTCAAGCACCTATATCTTGGAGTATTTTTGGCTCTTCTCATAGATCTACGTACTATGTGAGAAGGGTAGCCTTTCATCATATGATTCTGTTTTAATTAGAACATGCCTCGGGTGGCCGCATGAACGGCGATGAGAGATGAAGTCCCCCTATAGAAATGAAGGAAATTTGAAGGTAGTAGATTTTATCACTCTGGTAAACTTCATTTCCAAAAAGAGGGTGTGGAGGTGACCACTGACATCGTCTTGACAAGTAACAATGGCTTATGTCTTTTGTTACAGAGCAAAGCCACATACTAGTAGGGAGACGCCCCGTTCCTTAGACAAAGAGAACTCCATTGGGCAGTAATAGTGCCCGCACAGTGCTAACAGGAACCAGCCCGCACGAGAAAAGATTGAAGATCTAGCGAAAGGTGAGCGTTCAGCTTACTTACACTGAGAATAGGGTGATAAATTATCATATAGAGACATGTGATATCCCCCTTCTCTCTCCTCCCCCCCTTCCTTCTCTCTCTCCCCCCTCCCCCCCCCTTCCCCCCCCCACCGCTTAGAAGAAGTCTTTTAACAAATATGTGTTGGAAAGAGACGGTCAGCCCAAGGAAATCAAGTTTCAAAGGGTAAAATGCACTTTTGCAGACACATTAAATGAAGAGATTAAATCATGTTGAATATAAGATGAAGTGTGGTAGTGGACAATAATCTAGACCACTTAACCAATTATGTATCCCTGCTGTCTATAATGCCAAAAGAGTTGAAACCGTAACAGATGTATTTCGTTTTTTGCATAAAAAATGTTTTATTTTAACCATATTTTAAAATGCAACTGTTTTATTTGTCTTTTAGAAAGATTGCAAATTATGACAAACCATTAAGTGGGTGAAAACCACTATATGAACTAAGCCTATGTGCCCTGAAGACAGTACCAGCAGGATTCGCCATAGGGATTACTGACCTAGCATATTCTTAAAGATATATTTCCATGCTGGTCCTAGAAACACATTTTTATAAAAGTGTTGGCACAGTCCGCTTTGCCCAGAGAAATTAGGAAGGGCAGAAATAAGAGTGGGGTTCGTTCTATAAAAGAGAACACACCCCCAGTAAGGCATATAAAAGGTTTGTCTAAGCAGATATGTCTATGCCTTCATTTGTAATGAAGAAAGATGTACATACAATGACTCATTGTTGAATATGTGTTTGGAATACCCCCAGTAAGGCATATAAAAGGTTTGTCTAAGCAGATATGTCTATGCCTTCATTTGTAATGAAGAAAGATGTACATACAATGACTCATTGTTGAATATGTGTTTGGAATATTTTTAATTGTGTATATTAGAATTGTCAATATGGTGTGATAAACAATAAAATATGAGTATTTTTCGATAATTAAGAGGTGAAGTGCCCTTTTGTTTAGGTTTAAGTATGCAAAAATTAAGTACACATACATCTAAGTTGGTTCACTCAGCACGGTAAGGGAAGGAAGCTGTTTAGTGGGATTTTTTGTAATCGCCCATCTGCAGCCTGGCCTCCAGTCGAACGCTCCTCCTCTCCTTCCTTACTGGGCTCCTGCTGCGGGGACAAAACATGTCAACAGTCTCACCCGACCAGCTACCCCCGACCTCTCGCTCCCAGCCCCCTTTCTCCTGACTTTCCCCTTCCCACCTTAGACCACTGCTTGTCACCCTCTCCCTCCTCCTTACAACACTGTACCCTCTATCCTCCCACTGCCCCACATATTCTTCTATCCCTTCATCATCCCCCATGTAATACCATGTCTGTTGCGAGCACATGCTCGGGCCGGGCAGATCCTCCTCTTGTGAAAGGCACTCCCCATCCCCTCCTACCTACCCTGTACCTTTATGCAACCTCCTATGCTCAACTTCCTCCCCCATGTCATTGTCCCCCAAACCCGTTCTAGACCTCTACCTCACCTCCCCTTCCCCCTTAGACGCCCTCCTGGGAATCTTCCTCCTGCTCTTCCTCACCCCTGTCTTCCAAGCATCCCCTCTACCAGCCACAGGGCTGCATGCAACCACCGCGGCAAGCGCCCCATCCGCCGCACTCTCTGCTGCGGCCTCCCGCCACATCCTTTGCCTGTAACCTCCACCACCGCCCCTTCAAGCTATGCCTTAGTTGCCCTGCTAATATTTGCTAGGGCCTCCCTCAATGCCTTGACATTAATGAACCCCTTCTTAATTGCCCCTTGCCCCACCATCCTGCTGTAGCAGCTCTGCTCCAAGCTAGTGCACCGCCTTGCCGTAAACCCACCGAACCCTAGCCCCGAGCCACTTACTCCCTTTGCGTGCTACCCGGCAAGGGCAAAGGAGAGCTTTTTGTCAGAAACCCAGCCATTCCCTATGCCAACACTTCCCCTAAACATGACTCTAATGTATGCAGTCCCTGCCTGCTTAGTATTATCAGACTAGCTATCTCAAGTAACACAACTAATACACTATCTAACTGGCTTTTTATTTTTAAAAATGTTTTAAAATATTTATTATATCACCAACCTCGTATTTATTAATTTATGTATTTATTTATTTATTTAACCCTAACCTACCTAAAATTAAACTGCCCTTTGTAAACCCTCTAAAATCCTGACTGTATCAGGGAAAGTTAAGCCCTCCTAAACAGCGAGGCTGCCACTGCTCCCAGCTGCCTGGAATCCAATGATCACACTGCCACCTAGCAGCGCGCGGGCGGCACCGTACTGATATGCCCCGTGGAAAAGCTGCCGCGCCTCTCTCAGCTAGTACGATAACAGTGCTGCCCCTTTAAAGAGACGGCACTGCCACCTCTGGCACACTCTGCTACCGCACTGTAATGCGCTGTGCGTAGCAGCTCACACAACGGGGCGATGAAAGCCCCCGCAACTCCTATGCCTCAACTATATCCCACCGACCAAGGGGCACCACAACAAAGGCAAAGTTGCCCGGAACGTCCCGATACACTACCGGCCGCAGCTGCCTTCCAGGCGAAACCCGGGGACCGACAGGCAACTCCCTACCCGAAGCCACTAAAATTACCGGACCGTGCTATCGCACTCTCCCACACACTGATGGAAACCTACCAATGAAACTGCTCAATGGACTGCGATAAGGGGGGTACCTTATCTACGGTACCCCAGCTATGTTTTAACCCCTTTTTTAAAAAAAAAAAAATAAGCATCAACGAAAAAAACTAAACCTAACCGCCCCCATCTACCTAACAACCCTACCTCACCTCCATTAACTCCAAACATTTAGGCCCAGACGCAAGGAAGGCTCGGGAGCAGGCGACCAGGAAAAACACTTGTCCTCAACCGTCGCCTGCTCCCAAACCTTCCCTGCCCCCTTAAGTATCCCTGGGGACGCGCAATGCGCAGGCCAGCTCGTTGGCCTGTGCAGCGCCCAAAATAACCCCGGGGGGAAACACTTTGCATCCCCCCAGAACCCCCTTCTATGACTGACATCATAAAAGAGAAGGGGCGGGGGCCTTCCTAAGGGGAAACACTTCCGGCTATGCTATGAACCAGGAAGTCTTTCTCTGTTTGAAAAAAAAGCTGGAAGACAACACTGTTCCTCTGATTTCTTTAAAAGTGCCTTGCCCCACCCCAAGCTTCCCCGACTCTACGTTATGTTACGTTACAAAGCATTTGAATAATTTTTTTTATTGTATGTCTGGTTCATTAAAACCTTAATGATATGATATTAGGTTTATAGTGATATTTTCGAATTCAATAATTTCTAATGCAATAATTTCGTATCAATAATGTCGAATTTATTTATTTATTTATTTATTTATTTATTTATTTTAATGGGGGTTCCCCCCGAACACCCTGTTTTTTTAATAACCCTTTTTTTACTAGCCAAACCCCAACAAAAACATATAAAATAAAAAAATAAATATTCAAAATGTTTTTTTCGACATTATTTTTGTCGAAATTAATGCATTCGAAATTATTCATTCAACATTTTAACTGCACACCATGATACTATATGATGTGGCATTTGTAACGCGCCTATACACAAGTGTTTCAAGGCGCAACGAGGCAAGGAAGGGGAACAGAGGGAGGACAGAGACAACGATCTTACTAGGCCAAGTGACATTGAGATCGCGCAAGTGCAGGGTAAGGGGAGGGTAAAAGTGCCAGGGAAAAGGGGAGGAGGCAGTACTGTACATGGGATCAAAACAATAACTAGAAGTGCAGCCTGCAGGTGCAAGGGTAAGTGCAGACAGCAGGTGTCCAAAAGTGCAGGTAGGGGGGACTGTAGGGTTACAGATACAGACCCAAGTGCAAGGATTGCCAGGAGACAGTGCGGGTATGCAACTGGGTGGGCAGGGACCTGGGCCCAAAATCAGAGTGCAGCCTGGTGACAAGTGCAGGCTGGTAATGCACAATTAAAACAAGAAGCCAATTCCCACATCCTGCAACTTAAAACTATTTTCACAAAAATCACATTAATTTAAATATTTTCAATTAATATAGACCAATTTTTCTCCCAATAAATGATACATTATTCGAATGAGATGCACAAATGCAATGATCGTGATGTCTGTCTGCTATCAAGAAGTCGCCTCCCTTTGGATTCAGACTCTCCGTTGCTGAAATAAATGTTCCTAAATATCTGGCCCGGAAGGACATCAGTGTTACACATTGTAAGATAATAAGTTTTAAAGAATGCTTTGTCTTTGTGTATTTGCACAATCCACAAAATCTTTCGGGTCTTGGGTTTCCTCTCCATGGGCACATACGTCCAAGGCACGTAATATATAGGGCCTGAAATGCATAAATATATATCTGTATTTCCTGTCTGGGAACAGAGCAATGAAGCCTGTTAAAGGGCCATACCTTCTTTGAATGGTTTTAGATTGTTTTAATAGGGCATCATTATTCTGAACCATATCATGTTCGGCCCAATCATGTTGTCTTAGTTTACTCTTAATCTTTCATGTGTTCCCAGTTAACCTCCATCACTTCTAGACAGAATTGTGAAGATTAGTCTCTGTCACATCTAGACTGAATTGTGAAGATTAGCCTCTGTCACTTCTAAATAGCAATGCCACTAACCAACCCCAGCAAACAATCTCACCTCTCTGCATACACCTCTCACACTCTAGACACCCAATCCTCCAAAGCTCTACAAACCGCCACACGCACTTCACTACATTGCAACAGCAAAGCATACCACACATAGCCTTGCACAACAACACATGATGGCTACCAACCGAAAAGCACACCTATGCTCAGCAAACAGTTTTAATGGAACATCATAGCTCTCTTGCTCTTTTTCCCGCTCAGCCTTACTTACCCATACCACCCTCTGCCCTTTTCAGATCCGCCAGAGCAAAAGGGGCCCACTCCGGTGGTGATAGTGCAAAGTACAAATATCCTTTAACATTAGCATAAATCCTCCCTACCACATCCAATTTCGTCCAAACCTGGAAATATTGTGTCTCGAAATGATTTAATGCAGTTGATGATTTGTCAGATAACATGTTGTCATAAAGCTTTTGTGCTGGTCTCAGAGCCTCACAGCTAGTCTGGCAGTTGGTGTATAGGGGTAACCAGACCATAGTGAATTTATGAGAGGGATTGGGACGTAAATGTAAGGGAAAGAGGATAAGGATGAAACCAACAGTGATGGAACCAGAGGCAGGTTAAAGTGAGATGGCTGGTGTGTGTGTGATAGCTTGAGGGCATGTACCAGCAAAATTAATTGTGAATCCTGAGTGCAGAAGAACCTAGAGTGTGAATTCAATGGTTATAAAAAAAGCAATTCAATACATTAATGGTGTATGTTTGATGATGTCTGTGTGCTGGGTACTGAGACCCTCCTCTTCAGAAATTCTGCAGGGCTCCGGGGTTTAAGTAACATTATATCTGGAAGCAAGAAGTATGGCAATGGAGGAACAGATGTCACATCCATTTATTCTCTACATCGAAATCCTGGGGATGTCCGAGTGAGTACATATGCTTCATGGTTACAAAGGGCCCGATTCATGAAAAAGTGTGCAATTATCCAGCAATGCCTGCACGCCAAGAAGGACCCTGCGTGAGCCGGTGTACAGAAGTTACACAGCGTGCTGTGCATACTCATGAAATGCCCCTGACACACCCCCATAAAATGCCCAAACAGCAAGAAACAGCTACATTTCTGCGCTTCCCAGATGCACATATATTCATCCTGTAAACAGTGTGTGGGGTCACCCACAAGCAGGCCTGCACCTCGGTGACCCTTCACAGTGTCCCTCCGCAATTGCTTCCTGCACCCCGACAACATGGAGGAGATTTATCGTAACTCGGTTATAACTCAGGAAACTCTGCGTTTAAACCCACGTAAACAGTTAATGCACCCCTCTACGCTGCGTACGCGTACCCCTAACTCAGATCAGAAAACCAGTCTGCATGCACGCACCCCTAAATCAGACATGCAAACTCACTTCCAAAGTAGCGATTTCTCTGCGCAAGTCTGTACGCCTGCTTTTGTGTGGCAGAGAGATTGAGGGCTTTGCGTGGTCATTTCACAAGTGAGAGGTTGTGGGGTCACATCCATGAATACACTTTGCCATGCACATTTTTGGCTGTGCTATGGAGAGACAGCCTGCGGCCCATCCCTCGTAACGGCCACTTTTTCCCTTGTTCTTCCTAATTTCCCAAGTTCCGCCCCCTAATCTGCCTTCTGCGCAAGGCACCTGGCCGCTCGCAGAGATGTGCCGAGCCTGCGCGAAATCCACACAAGTGCAAGGAAAATCCCACGCATTGGATTCCATGAATCGACGAATGGGATTACGCATGCAGTTTGGCGAGAAAGTTTGCTATTTTCTGCACAAATAATTCCAAAATTCCATTAATCAGGCCAAAAGACTTTAATGTTAAGTGGTGAAAAAAAAATTCAATGGATACCAAGCCCTGCATGCCTTTTGTACGTAGTAAATCGAGAATAAACCCCTTTTATCAAGGATATTTTTGGCATATATACAGATCTATGGTAATTTTGCTAGATTGAATAAATGCATTGTATACTTACAGGGTAATTCATGGAATTAATGTGCGCTGAAAACGGGGGCGCAAGCATGAAAATTCGAGCGCACGCGTACGAAAGCCGTGCATGCACCCATTTGGCGATTCATGGAAGGCGCTGCGCGTGGCTTACCTGTGACCTGCGCCGAATCCGCGTGTGGTGCACACGTCATTGCGACATCCCAAAGGCTGTGCGTGAGACGGCCAGTGAAGTCGCACACTGCCCAGCACACACACCTAAAAAGGGGGCGGTACACATGGAATGGGGAACAACAGGCGAAAATGTGGGCGTTACAGGGGAAGTACCGCTGCCAAATCCTCAACACGCTCACACGCGCGCTAACAACACATTTTCATGGAATTGAACAGGGGAAACCCATGCGCCAGAAAAGACACGCTAAGCCGGAAACACGTACGCCAGGCGAAAGTGTGTGCAAACAACAAACAAGCTCATACCGCTACGATGAATGTACCGTTCCTCGCAGCAGTGGTCGTGGGACACCGCAGGAGGAGGAGGAGGATAGCCAGGCCCCACATTTTTTTACCCAGGACCAGCCTTTTTGGGATGCCTGATGACCAGGTCTATGGCAGGTACAGGTTTCCACCCCATATCATCCTAGACCTGGTCGTTGAGTGGAAGGATGACCTCACTTCACCCACCCTGTGCTCCCAAGCACTGAGCCCCTTGGAAAAGGTGCTCAATGTTCTGCATTTCTTGGCCACTGGGTCATTTCAGCAGACAAGTGCCGTAGTTGAGGGCATCTCACAGCCCACACAGTCACACTGCCTACATCAGGTGTTGGCAATCATGACTGCACGCCCCTCAGTCCGCAGGCACATATACATGTCCAGAACATCCGCAGAAAGGCAGGCCGAGGTCCAGGACTTTTACGGGGTGGCACACTTCCCCAAAGTGCTCAGTGCCATTGATTGCACCCATGTGGCTCTACGTCCTCCTAAGGCCACTGAGCACATCTATCGCAACCGCAAGCACTGGCATTGCATAAACGTGCAGGTGGTATGCAATGCCAAGGGAATAATCACCTCTGTCTATGCAAACTATCCAGGGGTCACCCATGATAGTTTCATATTCATAATGTCACCCCTAAACCGGGACCTGGAACCTGGGAGGCATGGCGACACATGGCTCATTGGTGAGTACAAATGCCTGTGCACATGCATGCATGTCACACACATAGAAATGGCAAAACCCAACTAATCACAACCATTATCACCTCCCCAGGGACAGTGCCTACCCTCTGAGCACCTACATGATGACGCCAATACGGAACCCCACTCGAGGTAAGATACAACGCAGCCCCTATTGCAACCCGGGGCATAGTGGAGCGCACATTCAGAGTGCTCAAGTCATGTTTCCGCTCCCTTGACTGCTCTGGTGGCCAGCTGCTATATGCGCCCCCAGTAGTGTACAGGATCATTGTGGCAGCATGTGTCCTGCACAATGTTGCAACCCGGCGTGGCGTGCCAGTGGACATGGTGGTGCCCCCACATCCCCAACCACATGCCGGCCACTGCGCATGGGAGGGGAAAGGGCACATGGCGAGGCAGCCCATACCCAGCTTGTGGCTACATTTTTCACCTAAAATCCCACCCCTTTGGAGTGCACACAGGCTTGGCACATACCAGGTGACAATCGATAATGAGAAAGGCACAGTCAATTTTCACAACCCTACCACCCCGAGATTATTTCCATGGAAGTGCTACATTGGGCCTCATTACGACCCTGGCGGAGTGGGTTTACGCCAGCGTTATTCGCGGCGGACCCGTCCGCCCTACTACGAGTTCCCGTAGCGCCATGGAGCGTTTTCCGCCTGTTTTTTCCGGGCGGAGAAATCCATGGCGCTACGGGACCTTGTTGTTAATTACGCCACCGTATTTAACGGTGGCGTAATTAACGCCTTCCCCACTCCCATTATACCCTATGGGGCAAAAATGGGAATGGGGAAGGGTAAAATGGGGAATGGGGATTTACCGCCCCGCCAAGGTCGGAATGGGGCGGTAAATCCGCCAACCCCCATGGCGCTATCGGCAGCTTTCCGCCGTGCTCCATGGTGCATTTGGCGCCACGATTTCCGCCAGGGTCGTAATGAGGCCCATTGTGTGCATACCTAGCTACTTAAAGAAACCCAATGCCGTGTCAGCAAAAGCCACACATTCATGCTGCATAAAGGACTACCCCCTTGCAAAACAGCACACCCAAATACTGGTGTGTCACCCAACCCCTCCCAAACCCCATGTCACCCGCCCAACACACCATGGCATGCAATGTGAAAGCAACCAAATAAATGCACAACACATGACACAACTGTCACAAAGTGCACGTCACAAATGGAAACAGGCCACATACAATTCCCTCTCACACATGAAAAAGAAACTGAACACATGAACATATACCTACCAGCATGACAAATCATGTATACAGAACCCAACAGTGGCAAAGTCAGACAGTGACCAATCACAATAGCCCAAGTGTCACAATCTGACAAAGGCACCACATCGACCCCTCCCATCTTCAGTGTATTGCTGGTAGGTAAATGTGGCAGGGTACTGCATACAGCATGAACTGCATCTGCAATGGAGACAGGCAAGGTAACACATGAAGAAGCAACATGCTAATATGCATAATGAGCAATGTTGAATACAATATACAAATCAACCGTGCAGTGGAGAATCCCCACTAGGGGTGTATACACAGTTTGGACTACAGACTGGTCACACAACTGATGGAAGCCCAAAGCCTCTGTGTAAGTTACTGTCACATGGTGCCACCATTGCAAGCCCATGGAAAGGGGAAGCAGGAGTGGCATATGTGTCAGGACCCCAAGCCTCAAACATATACACAAGACAAGCCTGTATGGGCCCAGCTGGAACACACAGTGGAGGCCTACGGGTGCCACACAAAGCAACACACTGTAACATGAATGCACAATAGACAAAAAAAGAGGAAAAATAAAAAACAAAAAAACTAAAATAAAAAATGGCCATGGGTGACTGGGGGGGAGACCACCCAGGAGGGAGGAGGTGCAGGGTTCACCCCAACACCCACATGCATGGAAGTTGAGAAAAAGAAAATCCCTCCATGGGCACATGGACTGCACGGCTACCCGATAGTGGGAGAACTGCCATCGCTGTCATCACCCTCTGGTGCTACATGAGAAGGTGTGCGTGGGAGGCAGACCACGCAAAGGCATGGCATGCTTCTCCATGGCAGCAAGCATGCAGGTTTTAAAGGTTTGGTTCTGCAGGATGATGGTCCGGAGGTCCCCATGCAGCACCTCACATGTAGCACGGAGTTCTGCCTGCAAGGCCTCACATGATGCACGGATCTCCTCACAGGTTGCCTGGAGCTCAGCTGAGATGTTGCATGTTAGCTGATCCAGCTGCTGTTCTGACCATCTACTCCAGGACACCTCAAGTGCCCCCAGAGTAGCTCTGAGGGAGGTGTTATCTTCCCTCAGGGCATTCCTGTGCACAGAGCCCCCAGTTCAGCCCTTCGGTCCCTGTTGGTGGCCAACATGTCCTGCCTGTGTGAGTGGCACGTGGACTGCGTTGCCTACTGCTGGAGTTCCACCTGCCTTTTGGGGGGGAGAATGGAAGTGGCCACCCTATCCATGGCCTGAGCCATCATCTCACATGATCCCCCCTGTTGTTGTGCAATTGCATACATGGAGTTCTCCCACACAGTATTGCCAGGTGGTGCATGGCCACCGCGTTGCCGGACACGACACCTGTTGGGCCCAAGGTGATGTGCACCTTGCTGTGCTGGCGCTGCCTGAGGCAGCAGGACTGCATTCCTCCTTTGATCTGCTGTCCCAGGAACAGTAGCAAATAGTGAGGAGTGTGACCCTGCATCCATAAAAGCCACAGGTGGACATTCCAACACTGAATGGGCCATTGAGGGGTCTACCCACAGTGCAGGTGCATTGGACAGAACAGCATCCCTGTCAGAAACACTCACCTGTGACGGGACATTTGTGTGAACGTCTGATTCAGCACCTGAGCCTTAGATATCCTCAGAGGTGTACCCAGAGACACCCGTGGACAGGATGGTCTGTAGAAGGAATGGATTCTCGTGCGGCACCACCCCACATCCTCCACTTGTGCTTGGTTGGGGCTCTGAGTACTCCTGCCCCTGTGCCATCTCTTCCTCCTCCACAGCATCTAGTGCCTCATCACCTGCACAAAATGAACAGAGAAGTCATGAAGACACACATGAACAGCATAGCCCACACACATAGGTATCACAATGTTCACATCCAATACATTAATCAGACATGTCACACATTACACAAACTCAGCCATGCATGCAGTGGCACTGAAGTGGAAAGGGACCCTGAAAGCAGACACTGATTACTCCAAAATGGAAAAGCAACACATGTGCTGCATGGTTCATAGCACCTGTGAAGAGGGAAAATGGAGACCAAATCCATGCCCCCGCACCCCAAGCGCCCCAGCGCACCCATGGGTGACAAATATGCTGAAACACACCCACTTCACCAACAGTGCAACTTCTATGCTACATTAGAATCAACGCTGCAATATCAGAATCTACAAACACAAAAATCCCTGTTTAAAGCCTTGCAAATGCCTATATGAACTAACATGGACTAAATGCACAGTGTAAAGCTATGTTTCAGGAAAATTACAGCTAAGTTCATTTCACTCACTGAACACTGAACACTGGCTGCGGGAGCCTTATCAACATTCCTCGCAAAACAAGTCCGACTTGCCAAGGCCGCAAATTCAAGATAAAACTACTTTCTGCAGACAGACATTTTTTAATTATCCACAAATGCGAGTAAATCACGGCAACCCAGTGTGCTTTTTTTTTCTTTCTGGGAAAGAAAGACATTTTCTCAAGGACACGCACAACATTGAAACATAATTTGTAACAAGCCAGAACCAGGTGCGAACTGCTTGTCCAGCTAAAAGTTATGGGAACAAAGTCACATTGCAACATGATTAGGATTAGGTAATGGGGGCTGGCACAGCTAAATCAACCCACTGACGCAGGAGGTAAATATCCAATTATCAGGCTCTCTATAAGTGCTACATATGTAACCCACCACTCTGCAGCCAATAACAGGAGGAGATAGGTTTCTGGGAGCTGATCCAATTTTGTGAGGTCAGCCTGCAGTGTGATTATAAAACTTACTTGCAAGACAGCCCCGGGGGAGACGGCGCCTGAACTCACGATGCTTTTCTTTGGCTTTTTTCTCTTTTCTGTGCTTAGAAATAAAGCAGTTTGAAACATGTTGCTGCCTGCTTGGAACTCTGTTGCATTTCTGGGGGCCATATGGGAGGTGTTGGGGCCTCCCATAGCTGGTGAGGATATGGCTGCTGGCCCCCCACTGCCCTGGGGGTGGGGGGGGATCCAGCTTCTCCCCGACAAGTTGGTGCCCTCTGTGAGGCTCATTGCTCATTGTAACATGGGTAATTGAGCTCTGCCTGCGCAAGCCCTGTGATGGACTGAGCTCCCTGCCGCCGACTCAAGGAAGCTGTGAGACCCTCGCCTGCACCTGAAGACCACCGGAAAAACGCGTAACCGGCTAAAGGCTTCGGGGGCCACTTGGAAATACCCCGCTTGAGGGCAGGTGAGAGCCCTGCAGGAGAAGGGGTCCGGTGAAGTGCATTGAGGGAGTGTCCAGCAGTGGTGCAATTGCCAGTGCAGCATAGGAAAATGTAAGTAAACCAGCAACATGGGCTCTGAGGGGGGGAAATGTTTAAAGTAGAAATGTTAAAGTGTTTTTTTTTTTTTTTTTTTTTTTTTTTTTTTAAATTTTTTTTAGGGAGGGATTGTAAATTGGGTGGTGGGTGATTGTACATTGTCACAAAATTCAGCGCATTGGTAGTGATCGGCACGTGAATTGTAGTTGGGACTGGGGTGGTGGCAGTGGTCCCTTCTTGTGTTTTTGAGCATATTGGGTGGGGTAGTGACTCCCTACACATAGAACAGGAGTGCCGCGCTGATTGGTCTAGAACAGGATTGCCGCGCTGATTGGTCTGGATGGTGATTTCATGTACGGGGTCTGGATTTCCTATGAATTGACGTTATAGATCAATGAGTAGATGAGGTTCCCTGCTAATTGAGCGTTTTAGTTCAGTGAGTGGATGATGTTTCCCCGCAGGAGGTAGCTACATTGTTCCCGAGTGCGGAAGATAGTTGGCTGGTTAAGGTCCCCTGGTGAGGAGCGTATCATGCACTAGGCGACGCAGTGTGTGCAGTCCAATTATAAGAGTTTATTGTGGTTTACCTTGTTCCAGTTGAGACAGGAAGACAGCTGTGGGGATTGTGGGGTTTTATTTTGGGATTTTTTGTGGGGTTGGGAGAAATGGGTTATTGTTCTGTGTATGCACATTTGTCTTTTCATTTGCATTGTGTTTTTAGTTTGGTGACGTCACCTTCAGATTGATGCATAAGGACACAAAGTTTTGATGGTGAGGAGATAGTGGTGTGGTTTTGGATTTGGAGAATAGGTGACCCAGAGGCGGTGTGTGGAAGACACATGCGCAAGATTGTGGGAGTGTGCCGGAGAAGGCAATGGTTTGGTGAAGATGGATTGCACGTGGAGTGCACTGGCTAAGGTGCGGAGCAAAGAAGGCTCACAGAAGTTGAAAAAATGTTCAATTATTTTCTAACTTTTGCTCCCTGAACAGCGGACTACCGAAATTTTCGAATTGAATAGAGGTAAAATGTATCACACAATACAGAAATGACTCCCCTTCACTTGTTGTGTAGCACACAGCTTCCATGCTGAAATAAGTCAGTAAAACATAGTGTGCAAAGATTCAAAAGTACTGAAGGTAAATTAAAAAGACCATGGCTGCTCATAGGCGGCTTCTCCAGAAGCGTGCAGCAATCGCTAAGGACACACATACACAGCACTTACACGAGAATAGCTTTAAAAGCACATGTGCAGCAATCGCTAAGGACACACATACACAGCACTTACACGGGAATAGCTTTAAAAGCACATGGCTACAGTTGAACTGTGTGCACGAAGGAAAAGGAAAATGCGAGGGGTCAGCTGATGTTGAACAAACACGAGCAGAGGGAAGAGGGGACTCACCCTTCTGAACCTCCGCGAGTGTAATATTTGATGACACAGGGGCAGAGAAAGGCAGATGAGGAAAAGTAGGCACAAAATAAATAATTCAAGCATGCGATGGGAGGGGCAGTTAAAAACAGCTTCAACACACACGCACAAGAATCACAATAGCAGTGTCAACAATCACCACAATATGAACCGCCCATGTGGGGAGGATACATGGGGCAGGATGGGATCATTTCAGCAGACACCACAAGCACCAATGCAGGTACTGTTACCACTACATGTACAGACACAACAAATGACAGCACCACTACCCCAGGACTGACTAGAATGACAACACAGGGGCACTACACAGCAGCCAGCACCCATACAGAACACTGACACAATAGCAATGGTACCGGTTACATGACTGGGTGGGGTCTTCCTGATGGGGAACAAATATTTCAAAGGACATAGATTGACATTATACCGCTAATAGGACAGCCCAAGACAAACTTGATTTGACTAACTCTGCCACACACACTCATGCTCCGCTTCACCGACAGAGCGGGCGAGACGCGCGCCGACACACACACTCACGCACACTCAATAATGCAGAGGACAATTGCATAGGGGTGGTGATAGGTATCAAAACATTTTCTTTTCTGGGTGACAGTGGGGCGACTAGGCCATGCATTAGGGAAGAGACATTTGTGACATCATGAGCAATGTGGATATGACCACCTTATTAACCGAGAAATACATAACTTGTTAAACACCAGACATACACATGTTGAAAGTAAGGAAGATTGTTTAAGAATAATGGGGGTGCACGGTACAGAGGGGGGGTGCATAATGATAGCGCATCACAAGAGAGTACATTTAGCTACATTTTGAGCACACATCTTTCAGTGAGGAGACTGGGCTCATGAATACACGATTAACACAGAACAATTAAATGAGACACACAAGGTGGAAGAAGGTGCACTTGAGGGGGGAGGACTACATTTCATTGACAGTTCACCACAGGAGGAGAGAAATAGGGGTAAAGGGTGGATGATCCATGTTCCCAACAGAATTAATTTGGCGACAAAATAACAGTGCAAGTGGTACTGCCACTAGCGCTTTTGAAAATAACACTGGCACAAATGCATTAGCCAACACACATAGGGAAAGAGGTCATTGTTGCACGAACTGGAGCATAATGGTTGTATTAAAATTTGAAAGCAGATATTGGGGGGAGAAATATATATTGTTTAAATGTAACAGTAATTAGAAATATATATTGTTTAAATGTAACAGTAATTAGAAATATATATTGTTTAAATGTAACAGTAATTAGAAATATATATTGTTTAAATGTAACAGTAATTACAGTAGTGGAGTAATAAAATACTAGACTAAATGAGTAATTAACAGAGTAGGTAAGCTTTAAAAAGTGGACATGGGGTGGGATAGAGAGAATGGGAGCAAATTGGTAGCGGGTTTCATTAGTACCAGCTTAAAGTGCCTGCAGTTAGTACCAGCTTAAAGTGCCTGCAGTTCACTGCGAGGCACGCCCTGAGAAGTGTGAGAGGAGCCATAGAAATAAATAAATAAATAAATAAATAAAAAAGATTTTAAAACCCTGCGATTATCTTAACTAAGTAACATGGTGCACTTAATTTAGAAACACAGCCACCCTATATGACAAATTTACCACCCTAATGTTTCCCTATTTAGCTTGTCAGTGCCTGATGCCCCACGGGACAAAGGCACGCACTATAAACAGCTTACAACAAAAGCACTGTAAATACAAAGATCCAAAGGCCCATTTGTACACTAGCACCCAAATTGCATATATATGATCCAAGTGTGTAATGAGTATCTTCACAAAAATTAAGTGCCTACCCATTTTCTGGGTACATTCCGAATTGTGTAATAATTTACAGTCAGACCGCCATTGAACGCCACCAGGTGGTGACAGGATGGTGCATAGGTGTACCATTGGCTCCTCCCACTAGGACACTGAATAATGTGAGAGTAGTGCAGAGAGGTTAGGTCAAGAAAATGAAGAATATGTAAATTCTCAGGTCTCAAGCGCTTCCATTTCATTTCTCGCCAGATACAAAGGACCCAGGGCAGGCCTGAAGACAACGGACAACCAACACCCAATGGCTATGGACTACAGTGGGACATTTTCCCCTCCTGACAGACTTGGTCAGAAGTGTAAGGCGTCAAGCCCTACAAAGCGGTGGCCACCCTGGCAACGAGGGAGCAACGATCAACAGGGCCAACGCAAGAGATTTTCATGAACTGCAAAATAGCACGAACTCTCCCGAGTTAGGGAAACATGGCCATCCCATGGTCCAACGCACACTAGCAACTAGAATAGGGACTGACACACGCATTTCCAAAGTTTAATTGAGTTTCATATTACATTTTTTGCACCTACAGCTGTAACACTGTTTTGTTTCTTCTCTTTTCCCCGCACATGCAGGTTGTTGCGTATGTATGCTGTTAGAAATGTGTAGGAAATTTCCTTAATGTTATCTTCCATTAGAAACTGTGAGGTCCACTGAGTAAAACATTGTGAAGAATTCCCCACTCAATTGCCCACCCTATCAAGAACCTCAGACCCCTTAGAACATGTTTCCCTGAAGTATATTTCCTTGCTTCCATTGAATAAACAGCCCAAGATTTTCCCTACCCATATTGAGAAATTTTGAAAACACGAAATGTCCAGGGGGAGGTTTGATTTTGCCCTTAGTGATTGTTTAGTTCGCGGAGCTTGATGTTACTAACATGTACTAACGTATTAACGCTTTTCTTGCGATTTTCAGGCGGGCAACTTTATCATCTCATCAGCTGCAAGGACCCAGCAGCGTAAGTGGTTATGGGCACGCAAATAAGGACTTTTACCTTCACGATGGGACTATTAATGATGAACGAAATTATGGGGGTGGTACTTTGAAAATTATTTGTAATAATGAGCATTACCGCTGTATCCCCTGCTAACATTCCCTAACCTAAGCAGGAACAGTTACGGCGTCAGTGGGTAAGGAAAAGCTGCTGCTAAAGTAAAGAGAGTTAAGGGCAGACACAAGGGGAGTAAAACATACACATAACACACATATCAGAAGTGACCAGCAACATGCCCACATGTACAAAATTGGTAGGGACACCACTGGAGAGAGCTGTCCTGACTGTTCTTTAACATATGCCGGAAGAGAATTAATTACAACAGAAATTACTACAGCAGAGCATGACGCCCATGTATGACAAGGTGCGAAGAAGATTGCAAGGGAAGACAGCAACATTGAGATTGAAAAAAAATAAATAAATAAATAAATAAATAATATGGTCACTGAAGAAGGACGTATACTGTTAAGGTACCAACGTTATGTTACCAGCACAACAGTGACAAGAAGTGGACAATCATGCTGGATGCAAGAAGGTTGAGAGAAGTTGCGAGATGAGAGCAGGAACATCACTGCTTATGGACTACTATTGAGCACATGCATCCAAAGGTCAAGAGAAACTACCACTGAATTGGGGAGGAGAGTGTTCATTGGTGCGCATCAGCATGCCCTTGTTGGTGATGACCAAGGAAGATGTGAAGAGTGACACATTCACCAAGGTGGAAAACAACGGAAGAAGAGAAACAGACAGAGAAGTAAAAAGAGGGGGGAATTACTTCTCGAGCGAGAAAGAAGAATGAGTGGGTGCAGTACAAGCATACCAAAGAATGATCAGCAAAAAATGCATCTGAAAAGAGAAAGCAAAGAACTAGCTAGTGCTTGCATGGTGATGGATGACATCATGACTGCCTGGTTGCTTGAAGGTGATAACGGAAGGACGAGTACCGAGCACAGCACCATTGTGCAAGATAGAGATACATTGCAAAAGAACAACAGAAGAAGTTATCGGAATGCAAATAAGAGAAATGGTGAAAGGAAGAGCCGGACTAAGATAGCGGTGCGCAACATGGTTCCAGCAGTAATAAAGGTGGCCACTCCCTGTGATCAGAGGAAGTACGAAGGGGAGTGAGTATGGTGGAACACAGAAGGGGAACACTCCTATATGTACTGTTGATCAACAACAATGCAGAAAATTATGGACACTTCAAGGAATTGGCAAAGATATGCAGACCGGAAGGAGGTGAATGTTGCTTGGTGGTGTGGTCGACAAAAGTCGACCAGAGGGGGGACTGAAGAGGGAAAATGGAGACCAAATCCATGCCCCCGCACCCCAAGCGCCCCAGCGCACCCATGGGTGACAAATATGCTGAAACACACCCACTTCACCAACAGTGCAACTTCTATGCTACATTAGAATCAACGCTGCAATATCAGAATCTACAAACACAAAAATCCCTGTTTAAAGCCTTGCAAATGCCTATATGAACTAACATGGACTAAATGCACAGTGTAAAGCTATGTTTCAGGAAAATTACAGCTAAGTTCATTTCACTCACTGAACACTGAACACTGGCTGCGGGAGCCTTATCAACATTCCTCGCAAAACAAGTCCGACTTGCCAAGGCCGCAAATTCAAGATAAAACTACTTTCTGCAGACAGACATTTTTTAATTATCCACAAATGCGAGTAAATCACGGCAACCCAGTGTGCTTTTTTTTTCTTTCTGGGAAAGAAAGACATTTTCTCAAGGACACGCACAACATTGAAACATAATTTGTAACAAGCCAGAACCAGGTGCGAACTGCTTGTCCAGCTAAAAGTTATGGGAACAAAGTCACATTGCAACATGATTAGGATTAGGTAATGGGGGCTGGCACAGCTAAATCAACCCACTGACGCAGGAGGTAAATATCCAATTATCAGGCTCTCTATAAGTGCTACATATGTAACCCACCACTCTGCAGCCAATAACAGGAGGAGATAGGTTTCTGGGAGCTGATCCAATTTTGTGAGGTCAGCCTGCAGTGTGATTATAAAACTTACTTGCAAGACAGCCCCGGGGGAGACGGCGCCTGAACTCACGATGCTTTTCTTTGGCTTTTTTCTCTTTTCTGTGCTTAGAAATAAAGCAGTTTGAAACATGTTGCTGCCTGCTTGGAACTCTGTTGCATTTCTGGGGGCCATATGGGAGGTGTTGGGGCCTCCCATAGCTGGTGAGGATATGGCTGCTGGCCCCCCACTGCCCTGGGGGTGGGGGGGGATCCAGCTTCTCCCCGACACCTGTATCACTCATAAGCCTGTGAGTGGCATGGACCATCCACAAACATGACACATTCCAGAAACACAGATGGCACATAGCATAGCCATGGGAGAACTGATAAGGACACCCCGATGGCAGTTAATCACTACTGTCCCCCATCCATGTAGAATGCATTACATTAAACAGAACATGCAAAAGAGTGGGACAAAACACACATGTGTCACACGCTCCAACAACGCCAGTGTGTTCAAATACAGTGATGGGAGGCACATGGATATATCAATGGTAGGTCACTTTGACATGACACAAGTCAATTGTCATGTTGAAGGTTGAAACAGGGCTCAGAAGTGAGCAGGAGCAGTACATGTGTAGGTGCTCAGCAGTCAATCAGCCTGATTAATGGAATTATTTGCGTGAAAAACGCACATTTGCGCGCCTTTTTGCTGAAAATACCTGTCTGAAGTATTGTGATTTTCGGGCAGAAAGGCAAGCAAATCTGCATTTTTTGTGAAAATGATTCCATGAATCAGGCAGAATAAAGAGAAAAAACCTTAATAACAATATTGTGGCATGATGGCAGTTTAAGGGCAAGTGCAGTAATCATGTGCAAAGTGTTTGAAGTGGTCAGCACGGATTAGTGAACCCCAAACCCAAGGGCGGGGGTGAGCTTGGAGGCACTACATGGGTCACATATGGCAGGTATGACTACACACCCTGACCTGGCACTCGATGACAACACATCACTCAAGCAACATACACATGGTCTGGACACACACGCATGGGCACTCACCAGACATTTTCTCAAGATCTGGGAGGTCTCCCACGCCTTGGATCTGATCCTCTGCGATGGACCCTCCAGTGATTGCCTCATGTTCTGTGAGTTCATCCTCCTCTGGTGGTGACCCACTGCCAGTCACCAGAGTAGAGGTGTAATTAGAAGCCAGCTTGTTTTTTGCTCAGCGTTTGAGCTCATTCAAACGCTTTGAGCAATCATCAGCTGTGCGCTTCACAAATCCCAAGGAACTAATGTGGTCCGCGATGCACTGCCAACGGGCCCTACGCTGAGCAGGAGTAGTCTTGCACCCTGCCGTCACCAGCATTTTGCGCCCATGTTCCGACACACAGCCCACAAGTGCGTCTAGTTCCACATTATTGAAACTCCGCTTCCATGACGTGTCGGAGGGGCAAGCCGTGACTGGGGTCCTAGCCTGTTCCGCAAGAGCACGCTTCTTCCTCTTGGGAGGTGGTGAAGACCCTGAATGGCTTACGCCTCTCCGGTCTATAGGGGCTGAAGCGCAGGTGGACTGGCCACTGGAAGCAGGCAATGGTACGATGACCAAAGGTCTCACTGCAGGCATTGGCAGCTGGGTGCTGTTGCCAGGACCAGGTGGCACAACTGCCTTGGTGTGAGGGGAGGGGACCAACACTGTCCCGGCTTGGTGACTCAGAGCAGGGATGGTATCAGCTGCATCTGCTCCTGTAGCCTCCACAACCTGGATGCTCGGAGCAGCAGATGACATTGCTGCCCCAAATCTAGGTGGCCTGTTGACAGCAACTTCACCGCCACACATGGCTTGGACTTCGTGACACAGAAGTCAGCCTGTGAGTCATACCGTGCCTGTTCCATGACCAATCCGTTCCGGGCTAGCAGGGCCTGAGCTGGGATGATGTCAGCTGCATCTCCCTGACCCACTGGGGGGCATAGGTGTCCCTTAATGGTCCTGGACACATTGCCTTCTTGGGCCACCCTGGCCACGTTGCCCACAGCTGTCACCTTGGCCACCCTGGCCATCCTGGCCACGTCCCCTACCGTGGACACCTCTTGGAGGTCAGCCACCTTTGCCTCCCTTACCACTTGGTCGCCTCCCAACCATGGCACTGATGTACTTGTGCGAATGGGAGGTGCAGAAAACAATTGTCCTGGGCAAGTGGGGTGAAAGGGGCAGGGTACTAGATGGACTGGGTACCTCTGTGCTCCTGAAAGGCTTTCTGTGACCCCTGGGGAAAAATGACACGTCACGCAACACTCAGGCACCCCAAAAACAAAAACAAACATGCACACGACCCCTTGGTAGCCCACGTGTGTGGAAGTAAGGACCTGCAGTACGCTGTGGCACCCAGAAACACAAAAAATGGATACGCATGGAACACGCAGGCTACAATGACCTCTGAATGGGTATACGACACACAGGGGCAACCACAGTGGAAACATATGTGCGCGACTCACCGTCTGCCTGGAAAATGTACGGAAAAAACACGCGTGCCAAAACAAGAAGTGACCTCTGCCTCAGTAAACAAGGAGTACGCACTGCAACCGTTGTGAAGTAATCGCGTGTCAACCCGCAAGAAGTACATGAATCACAAGCCCGCTCTCCAAAAAAAGCATGTACAGGAAAATGCCATCCTACGCGGACCTTTAACTTGTGCGCATAGCAACACCTACGCACCACACGTCACTTACGCGCTTATGCGCTAAGGGCCTTTCTTCGAATTACACGCACACATGCTGATTATTCACATGCTGAGTCACTCTGCATCAAGCTGGCCACTCGACAACACACGGAAGACCACGCTCCTGCCCAGAAGGCCATTTACCTGCCGCCCGAAGCCCCGAGCAGCCTCCTATGAGCCATCTGCTGCTGTCAGACTGCCTGCTGCCAACGTGCCATGCAATTAGGTGCCTGCGCATCAGCCATCACCAGGGGTCCAGTTGCTGTTACCACCCCTGCTGGAAGAGAAGACTCCAGACTGGTGTTGCATCGCTCCTCAGCCCAGCCCCAGGACCCAGTTGCCCACCCACACCTACCTCGGTGGTTGCCATGTTGGGCAAAACACCATCTGGGACCAGTGGCGACCCCCCCGGCAGGGAGGCAGAGGGCTGCCAGCTTCATTGCAAAAGAAGTTGGCATCCTGGTAGACCAAGTCCTGGGGAATTATGAATCCCTCTTTGGACAAGCATGTGCCGACAAGGATGGACGGGAGAGGATCTGGTTGGACATCGTGGGTGCCATCAATGTGGACGGGGTGGCACCACGCGACTGCAAACACGTCCATAATCGCTGGGAGGACTTTAAGTCCAGGACCCTCAAGAAGGCCCAGCGCCTCTTGGATGCAGTGGATGCAGTGGGAGTCCTGCTTACCACCGACCAGATGAGGTTCCTGGAGCGCATTCACCCAGCGCTTCACCACCAGGTCCACGAGAGGCAGACCTGCCTGGAGTCGAGTGGTAAGTGTCCATGCGTTCTCATTCGACACAGTGTATGTTGAGGTGTGGCAGGAGTGTGCAGCTTGGACATATGGCTGACATGGTCCATGTATGGATGTGTATGTGCAGGGACATGACCGTGCTGCATGTGAGTCCAGTCATGTGTGCTGCACATCAATGGTGTATGTGTTGTGATACATGATACACAACTGCATGTGAAGATGCACACATGTTCACATGGCTGTGTGTGGACTCAGCCATGTTTCGGGTGTGACACATGGATGCTCATCCCACCTTCATATACATGCACAGTGTAGATGTGCGTGTGTCTGTTTGCTGTGTGTGTGACTGTGAGACACCATGGATGCATGTGACATGGACATGTAGGTACCCGGTTGGCAGATGTGACATAGTGGATGATGACTGCACTGTGAGAGGAGGTAGAGATGGCCAGATGCATGTCTGTCTGGTGGCGTGTGTGCATGTAAATGGCATGCTCCATGATGCTTGTGACATCATGCCACCCTTAGGATGTTCATGCAGTTCCATGTGAATGGATGCAGATGCCTGTTGCACGTTCCCTGCTTGTTTGTGCATGTGTGTGGGTTCAATTGACCTGAGTGATGGGGAGTGTGATGCCGTCTGTGATGTTTGACACTGCCACTCATGTGCTATAGTCATGTGTCTAGCAGACCATTGTATGGTGTCCTGATGCCTGTGTTCTGTCTCTCCCTGTCTACAGCGTCGACTGATGAAGAGGGAGGAGACGGCGCTGTGGAGCCCAGCAGCAGGGATGCCACCGCCAGCCCGAGACGCAAGGCACTGCCCCCCTCCCAGGTAATAATACCTTTCGGGAGTGAGGGGACTGGTGCCGCGTCCATGGTCGCAGCTGCCGAGGGGAGGAACAAGAGGCCAAGGTTGGATGTGGACTCCTTGGCAGATGAAGGGGCAGGTGCGCCCCAACGGGGGCATGCTACGGAAGACGGCACAGAGTCATCCAGGTTGGTGGGGGGTGTGGTTGAAGAGGAGGCCGTATCAGACCCACGCATGGGGCCTGGAGGGGGTGGTTCCACTGGTGCAAGTGGTGCAGTCCAGGGGCAGGATCAGGAGGCAGCACAGGTCACCGTAGAGGTGCCTATTTGTAATCCTGTCCCTGATCCTGTGACTGCATCATCCTGCACCAGGCCTGTTCGCAGGTAGGGGATGTGACTAAGTCAACTGACCTTCCTCTACCTGTGGACGAGGCAATCCGTGACAGGGTTGAGCCTGTCCTAGTTGGTGTCGCGTTGCACACACCGGTGATTCGGGATGATGTGCTTGGTTCCAAGCAGGAACAACGCACATCATTTCGGACACCTGCGTTGCCACGTCGACTTGCTAGGACAGTTCGTTGGCACAGGGTTCCTCCATGTGCTGGATGCTCTTGCGACCCCCTCCTCATCTGCACACCCTATGCACCAGTCGTCCTCTGTGCCATCTTCTCGCCCATGTATCACCTGGGCACTCTGTGGACCTGCCCCATTGACCACGGCCAGGCTGGTGGAGAATGCATCCCTGCCACAGTCGGGAGTCGGAGGGCCAGCAGAGGTGGTCACCCCAACAACTGGACCCCTGCCAATGGATGATGTGCAGGCACCTCCGAGCAGGGCACGAGCATGGCGGCACCGGGGGATTCCATCGTCCCAGAGGCCATCGTGGTTGCAGAGGCAGTTGGCATTAAGGCAGCGGCAGGCTCGAGGTGGGAGGCGTCTGTAACGCTCACCTGACTCCCACGGAGGCGCTGGCCTGGTTCACGCTGCTGTGACCTCTTCTAAGGTGATGCGCAGGGTTCGGAAGACGGACTGGACCGGGCCCCCAAATCTGGCTTGTCTGGCTCGCAGAAGTATCCTTCTGTAGGCGAAAATAGGGGATTAACTGTCTGCGGGGTAATGCAATCAGCCTCCCACTTTCCCCTCTCACCCTCCTCGAAACCCTTCTGTGATTCCTCGTAGCGTCTCACCTTAGGGTCTGGAAGGACGAGCTCTCCATCCTGCTTCTGATGCAGGGGCGCGTTGGTATCCAGTTACTTCACTGGATTTTCGGATTGGTGAGAACCAAACTTGCTTGGCTTCCAGGTAAGTTTTTTGATAAGAGGTTCCCCTTGTGTCCATGCATTAATGTACTAATGCTAGTGTCTTTTTCCCCATAGGGGCCAGGGTACGGAATGCCGGGGAACAGGCACCGACCCGAGATGAGAGATGAAATCCTTGTAGAAATCAGGTAAGTCTTTAATGAGCGTATTTTGGTAATGTCTTTTCATTCGCTCATTAACGCTGATGTCTCTTTTTCCCCTTAGGGGCCTGGGTCTGGAAATGCCAGGATGCGGCGCGGACCCGAAATGAAGAGGGAATGAATCAACAGGTAAGTTTTAACATGGAGATTTAGCTTTCCTTATTCCCTTCTCTCTCTCACCTTTTGTTCTGGTCTTTTTCTCTCTAGGTGCTGGGGAGTGACTGCGAATCCGGATGATCACTGCTGAACATGGAGGCGCCCTGTAAAGGTGAGTGGAATGCGGCGCTGCAGCGATCGACGCGATGAGCTTTTAAATAAAAGTCTTCCTTTTCAGGATTGTCGGCGAGATGTCTCCGGGATGCGGATTTAGCAGGTAAGGACTTTTCCTTCTTCTGTTCTCTTCTTCTCTTCCTTTGCAGGTGATCCAGGATGCTGGCAGGCGTGGCAGAAGTCAGGATGCAGGAGCAGACACGGTGAGCGTCCAGCTGCTAGATGCAGAACAACACGAAGCACGTGTGGCTGTTCGGGTGGGGATTAAATAGCCTTGGAAGAAGTTCCAGGTATGTATCCTTCCTCCAATCAGGTATGTATCCATCCCTTACCACGCCCGGATGGTAAATTAGTCCCACAGGTAAAGTAGTTCCTTTCAGGCCTCAAGGAGGCCGGGATCCTGCAGCATGGTCTGCATCAGGTAAGTGCACCCAAGCACTTCCATAATGAGCCTGGCACCTATGGCGCCAGGACTGATGTCTTTTATGAGCCTGGCACCATAGGCGCCAGGACACTGTCCAAAGGGCCCCTATATGGAGTTGCTGGGTCCTTCCTTGGGGACTGGATGTCCGCTTTCGGGACGCAGGGCTTGAACCGGCTCCCCGGGAGCGGGCATCATGACAGCACTCCCCCCAAGGCCCCTCCCAAGGTTGTTCCCTCCGGGGGTTTTGGTTTGTCTGGGAAGAGTCGGTGGAATTTCCTGACTAATCGAGGTGCATGCACATGGTCGCTGGGTTCCCACGACCTCTCCTGAGGTCCGTACCCCTTCCAATCAATTAGGTAGAACAGTTTTGACCTAAACATTTTTGAGTATAAAATGTTCTTCACTTCGAATTCGGGCTCCACATCTATTAGAATAGGTTCTGGAGGTTTGAGTAGTCGGGTTCCGGGTACCACTGGTTTCAGAAGTGACACATGAAAAACAGGGTGAATTCGCATACTAGCTGGTAAATCAAGTTTAACAGCCACTGGGTTAATTATTGCCGTAATAGAATAAGGTCCCAGATATTTTGGGTTAAAAGTTCGAGGCCCTTTGAGTGGTAAATGTCTGGTAGCTAACCACACTTGATCCCCAATCTGATACGGAGGTGCTTCACTCCGATGTAGATCAGCATTCTCCTTGTATTTTCTCTTGGCTTGTTGTAAATGCGTAGTTGCCTCTTTGAAGGCTTGCGTAATTGTAGAATGCAGATGTTCTACTGCAGGCATTCCGAGGTTCTGAGGTGAGTCAAGGTTTGAGGTTCGAGGGTGATGCCCGAACAAAGTATAAAAAGGACTGTGGCCAGTTCCAGAGTGTACCGAATTATTATATGCGTATTCGGCTATCCAAAGAATGTCTTTCCAGTTGCTTTCAGATTGCTGTAACATACACCGTAAGTATTGCTCAAGGGTCTGATTTGTCCTCTCGGTCTGACCATCGGTCTGAGGGTGGTGACTGGTCGATAATCTTACGTCAATCTGCGCCATTTGACAACATTTGCGCCAGAAGTGGGAAATGAATTGGCTTCCCCGGTCAGAGATTAGTATAGATGGGAATCCATGTAGCCGAACAATATTTTCGAGGAATTCTTTGGCTAGGACAGAAGCTGAAGGTAAACCTTTCAAAGGAATAAAGTGGGCCATTTTGGAAAACAAATCCACAATTACCAGAATAGTATTGTACCCCGAACAAGGAGGCAGATCCGTAATAAAATCCATTGATAGGGTGTGCCAGGGTGCTGACGGTATGTCTAGAGGTTTAAGGAGACCGGCTGGTCTTTTCTTTTGACTTTTATTTTGGGCGCAAACACCACAGGACATCACAAAAGATTTAACATCTTTTCGCCAAGAGAGCCACCAAAATTGTCGTTTCACCTTTTCCTCTGTCTTGGCAATACCGGGGTGTCCCTCTATTAATGCATCATGATTACCGGAAATAACTAGTTTGTGTAATTCCTTATGTGGCAGGAATAAGCGTCCTTGGAAATAAGGTAAACCATTATCTATGGTAAAGTCTGATCCCTTTTGTATCCAATCCTGTAAGGTTGTAGGGTCCAGGAGTTGTTTCACTCTGGCTTGAATGTCTTCAAGCGTCTGTAACGAAGTCATGCCTAGAATCCTCTGTTCGGGAATTATTGGTACTGGTTCTGAGTTTGTATCAGATTCTCCCATTCCAATTCGGGATAAGGCGTCTGCTTTGCCGTTCTTGCAGCCAGGTCGATAGGTAATCACGAAATCAAATTCAGCGAAAAACAAAGCCCATCGGAGCTGCCGTGATGACTGAGCCTTGGCGGTTTTCAAATACTGTAAATTCCGGTGATCAGTGATCACTGTGATGGTATGTCGAGCGCCAAGCAGATAATGCCGCCAGGCTTTAAAAGCGGACTTAATGGCTAACAGTTCTTTGTCCGTGATTGCATAATTAACCTCGGGTGCCGAGAATTTTCTGGACCAAAATGCTACGGGATGCAGTTGGTTGGTTTCAGGATCTCTTTGGGACAGGACAGCTCCCATGGCTAGGCTGGATGCGTCAGTCTCGACGACATAAGGGAGATCTGGACGCGGGTGTTTCAATATAGGTGCAGAGGTAAACTTAGCTTTTAAATCCTGAAAGGCCTGCTCGGCTTCTTCAGACCATTCAAAACGTTTATTTTTCCTCAAGAGTGCAGTAATGGGTTGTACCACACGTGAAAATTCCGGGATAAACCTGCGATAGAAATTGGCAAAGCCGAGCATGCTTTGAACCCCTTTTACAGAGCTAGGTGATGGCCATTTGAGGATGCCATCCACTTTTCTTGAGTCCATTCGGACTCCTTTGGGTGTCAGGATGAAACCTAGAAACTCGACTTCTGTGGTATGGAAAACACATTTCTCCAATTTAGCAAATAGTTTGTGTTGGCGCAGTTTTTCAAGTACTGCCCTGACGTGTTTTCTGTGATCAGATTCCGAAGAGGAGTACACCAGAATGTCATCGATATATACGACAACACAAACATCGATGAGTTCCCGAAGGACATCATTCATGAAGTATTGGAAGGCAGCCAGCGCGTTTCACAATCCGAAAGGCATCACCTGGTACTCGAATAATCCGTATTTAGTACGGAAGGCAGTTTTCCATTTGTCGCCTTCTTTAACTCGTACCAGATGATAAGCCCCCCAGAGATCTAACTTGGTGTATATGCAAGCGTCCTTCACCTGGTCAAGGAGTTCAGGGATCAGAGGCAGAGGAAAACGGTTTTTAACCGTTATCTGGTTCAATGCACGGTAATCGATAGAAGTTCTAAGGTCACCTTCTTTTTTGGGCACGAAGAACAAAGCCGAGGATACCGGGGACTTTGACGGGCGAATAAAACCATTAGCAAGGTATTGATCTAAATATTGTCTCAAATGCAGATTCTCAGGTTCGGTAAGGGCATAAATCCTGCTACAAGGGGGTTGTGCACCGGGCACCAGATCGATTTGGCAATCGTACGATCTATGAGGAGGTAACGTGTTGGCCTGTTCCTTTTGGAAGACGTCCTGAAAGTCTTGGTATTCCGGAGGTAGTTGCATGGAGGCAGAGGTTACAGATGCTAGATTAATCTTCAGGTTTTCTGGGTAGCAGGTTTGTGTACAATCCGGGAAGGTTATTCTCTTAGCTCGCCAATCAATTCGAGGATTATGTGTCTCTAACCAAGGGATTCCAAGAATAACCTGAAACTGTGGAGCCTTGATTACATCAAACACAACACCCTCCCGATGGCCGTCGGGACCAATAAGAGTCACCTCAGTAGTGGAATGTGTTACCGGTCCAGAGGCAATTTCAGTTCCATCGACTGTGGTGATGACATCTTTGCTGGTTTTAGGACGAAGAGGGAGGTTAATCCTAGCGACCAATTCACGATCCACATAGTTTCCAATAGCCCCACTATCGATGTATGCCTTTATTGCATGCAACCGCTTAAACTGTTCTGGATCTACCAGAACCATTGGCACAATGAAATGCGAGGTCTGTGAGTTAGTTTTCAAGCTCGGCAAGCGGACCCCTACACTTGTCGGGCGGAGTCGTTTCCCGACACAGAGACTTCATGGTTTTTATCAGCGGCTCCTACCGCCTTTCGGGGCGGTTTTGCCGGGCAATCTCGTAGAAAGTGTCCAGAATTCCCACAATAAAGACATAATTTTAACTGCCGCCTCCTTTCACGTTCCTTTTGAGTTAAGGGTCCTTTAACCCCTCCAATTTGCATAGGCTCAGAGACATCAACTCCCTTGGGATTAGCATGGGTCTTGACCAACACCCGGGTCTCAAACCTGGACCAATCTGCTTTTCTGTTTGGAAGTCTGTGATCCAAGTGGACCACTAAGTCTATATACTCTGTGCATTCTTGGGGGGGGGATTTACAACTTGGGCCAAGACATCTTTAAGTTCTCCGCGTAGGCCTCGATAAAACAACGTGACTCTTTTATCCTCTGGCCATCCCGTTTCCACAATTAGTCTATTAAAGGTTGCAATATAGGATAGGAGGTCCTGATTGCCCTGTCGCAGGGATAGAAGTTCGTCATCCAGAGCCTGCCCATGAGAGTGTCGAGCAAATAACCTTTCCATGCTTACTTGAAACCTTTGAAAATCACGGAGAATCGGGTCATCTTGAGTAACCAGTGGAACTGACCAATCGGCAGCGCAGCCGCTGAGATATGACAATACAAAGGCTACCTTGGTCTGATCATTAGGGAAGGCCCCAGGTCTGCATAGGAAGTGCAAACGACACTGATTCATGAATACGGCGAATCGTTTGGGGTCCCCAGCAAAGCGTTCGGGTGGGGCCAGCGGCATGTTTCCAGGTAGATGAATCTGCACAGGGTTACTGGAAACCACAGGAGCGGGGTTCCCTCCGGAACCGGGCAGAGGCGTTTGCCCAGCTTGACCTTGCAAAAGCTGTCTGGCCAGGTCATCAGTTCTTTCCTTTGATATTATTAATTCCCTCCTGAGGGCATTAGTCTCTTGACGAGCGGCATGTACTTCGGCCCGTAATTCCCCCAGTAATTGGGCCAACTGATCAGTCTCAGAACTTTCCATAGCGCCTGGGTGGGAATTTGTAGGAAGGCTTCGCGTTCTGTAACGCTCACCTGACTCCCTCGGAGGCGCTGGCCTGGTTCGCGCTGCTGTGACCTCTTCTAAGGTGATGCGCAGGGTTCGGAAGACGGACTGGACCTGGCCCCCAAATCTGGCTTGTCTGGCTCGCAGAAGTATTCTTCTGTAGTCGAAAATAGGGGATTAACTGTCTGCGGGGTAATGCAATCAGCCTCCCACTTTCCCCTCTCACCCTCCTCCAAACCCTTCTGTGATTCCTCGTAGCGTCTCACCTTAGGGTCTGGAAGGACGAGCTCTCCATCCTGCTTCTGATGCAGGGGCGCGTTGGTATCCAGTTACTTCACTGGATTTTCGGATTGGTGAGAACCAAACTTGCTTGGCTTCCAGGCAAGTTTTTTGATAAGAGGTTCCCCTTGTATCCATGCATTAATGTACTAATGCTAGTGTCTTTTTCCCCATAGGGGCCGGGGTACGGAATGCCGGGGAACAGGCACCGACCCTAGATGAGAGATGAAATCCTTGTAGAAATCAGGTAAGTCTTTAATGAGCGTTTTTTGGTAATGTCTTTTCATTCGCTCATTAACGCTGATGTCTCTTTTTCCCCTTAGGAGCCGGGGTCCGGAAATGCCAGGATGCGGCGCGGACCCGAAATGAAGAGGGAATGAATCAACAGGTAAGTCTTAACATGGAGATTTAGCTTTCCTTATTCCCTTCTCTCTCTCACCTTTTGTTCTGGTCTTTTTCTCTCTAGGCGCTGGGGAGTGACTGCGAATCCGGATGATCGCTGCTGAACATGGAGGCGCCCTGTAAAGGTGAGTGGAATGCGGCGCTGCAGCGATCGACGCGATGAGCTTTTAAATAAAAGTCTTCCTTTTCAGGATTGTCGGCGAGATGTCTCCGGGATGCGGATTTAGCAGGTAAGGACTTTTCCTTCTTCTGTTCTCTTCTTCTCTTCCTTTGCAGGTGATCCAGGATGCTGGCAGGCGTGGCAGAAGTCAGGATGCAGGAGCAGACACGGTGAGCGTCCAGCTGCTAGATGCAGAACAACACGAAGCACGTGTGGCTGTTCGGGTGGGGTTTAAATAGCCTTCGAAGAAGTTCCAGGTATGTATCCTTCCTCCAATCAGGTATGTATCCTTCCCCGACCACGCCCGGATGGTAAATTAGTCCCACAGGTAAAGTAGTTCCTTTCAGGCCTCAAGGAGGCCGGGATCCTGCAGCATGGTCTGCATCAGGTAAGTGCACCCAAGCACTTCCATAATGAGCCTGGCGCCTATGGAGCCAGGACTGATGTCTTTTATGAGCCTGGCGCCATAGGCGCCAGGACACTGTCCAAAGGGCCCCTATATGAGGTTGCTGGGTCCTTCCTTGGGGACTGGATGTCCGCTTTCGGGGACGCAGGGCTTGAACCGGCTCCCCGGGAGCGGGCATCATGACAACATCAGGCGTCGGGGCCATCTACATCACGGGGACAGGCATCGGCCGATGGGCAGGAGGACCCTGGACTACGTGTGTCTTCTGTGTGGCAGCGGTTGGGCCAGCAGATAGATGCAGAGCGGCGGCGGGCGGAGAGGACACGGCTCACGATGGTCAGGGCAGAGAGCTCCATGCACCGGGCATTGAGGCGGGCAGCGTTCCTTGAGGAGACTCGCAGGGAGTTGGTGGAGACCATGGGGACGTCCCTCTGAGCCATCGAGGACACATGCCAGGCCCTCCTCCGGGACATCAACATGGAGTTCGATGTTGCCCTGGCTAAAGACATTAACATCAATAAGTGAGCCGTAGGACTAGCCCGCCGCCATTGTAAATAGTTTATTAGGCTTAAATTGCCTTTCATTTCATTTTTATTATGGAGTTGATGGACTTTGCTCTACTTTTTGTACATGGTTGTTTTTCTGTAGGTATTTTGGTAGGTTTCATTTGGTTTTGGGATCATGGACTCTGAGAACTTTCATTGTATATAGTTGTGGAACTGTGGACATTTTTATTTTCTGATTTTTCACACCCATGCTGGAATGGTTCTTTTTTCATTTACCCTTTGGATTATGATTTTCATTTTTTAGGACATGGACCACTGGGATTTTTTTCTTATTTTTTGATGACATGTTTTTTGGAATTGCCATTTCAGTTTTGTTCACTTTCATTTATCCTTGTCATGTTTGGTTTTCGTTTGTGAGATTTCTGCTAATTTAATACATTTTCTTCTGTTCATATATTTCTGTTGTGTGCTCTCATTGGTTTGGTGCATGTGTCAGTCGCCATTGCCTCAGTCATGTGTTGGTGGTGTATGGCCATGTTTGGCATGTCTTTGTGTGCATGCATGTATGCTTCTGTGCATGACATGCCATGGGGCCTGTACTGGGAAGTGATGACAATGGATGGGTGTGTAGTTGCACTGTGGGGGGCAGTGTGGGGTGGCATTTGGGTGGACATTTGGCACTTGCATGTATGTTGTGTCAATGTGTTGGTTGGGTGGACATGAGTCGGGGCCTGCTGGCAGGTGCCAGTCACTGGTGGGGGGGGGGCATGATTCGGGGCCTGCTGGCAGGTGCCCGTCACTGGTGGGGGGGACATGAGTTGGGGCTCACAAGTGCATGGTACTATGTGGGCTGTCCCGCAGGCAGCCCACAACACAGGGGGGACTTTTTCCACGCAATTTTCCTGGCGCAGGTGGGGAATGCATATTGCAGGTGGTGCGCAAGGAGATTTTCACACAATTTGGCTGCCTGTGCACGGTACGTGTATTCGCTGGGTTACGGTAGGCCTTTTCCATGTGATTTTGTAGGCGCGAGCGGGGTATGCGTATTCAAGGGGGTGGGCAAGTAGATTATCATGCGTTTTGGCTGCTGCGAGCGGGGTATGCGTAGTTTTTCGTGCAATTACAGTGTAGGGGCTTGAAAGCTGGTCGAGGGTTAGCGCCACCCTTTGGGCCATATTGGGGATTTCTATGGCTTTTTCTGGTGCAAGAGGTGTTCTTGGGGCGTAACTGGCGCTGCTGGATGTTCGGTGCGCCACGGCTGCAAATGGCTTGGGAAATACATGAATACGTGGTGCGCCTGAATGCTGTTTGGCGCACGCGGCTGGCACACGCTGGCTCATGCTCCCTCTCTGCGCTGGCTGCGTGCGCTACTTCTGCTCTGAAATATATGAATAACCCCTTAGTGTTTATGATCCTTCACTCAGTTTAGGTTTCCAGGCAAACTGAAAAACTGGATTATATGTTTGGGTGAGTGTTTTAAAAAAATTAAATGAGCTGCAAGCCATATGTGCATTCCGTACTGTAAACGCATCTGTCAAGTATAAAGATGTGACCATTCTTATATTTTGAAAATTCTCTTTGATTTTATACAAAGTTGCCATGAAGCCCCATTGGTGCCATTTGTCCCGTTCACAATTCTATAGAAGTATTTTGAAAGAAAACAATATGAAGATTCCAGACTGTCCATTTTGGAATTATAAAAAAGATTGTATACAGTTATTCTTGGTTTTGATAATGTACTTTGATTAGTACAAGTGTAACATTGTTATTGTGACAAAAATGTGTACGGAATGTGTACTCAGAAATGAACTCTGCAAAATGTTAAAAAGAGCCATATTAAAATAGTTGTACAAATAAATGATTTCCTTTTTATGACATCGGGGGTCATTCCGAGTTTGGAGGCAGCCATGGTGCTATTAGCACCATGGCTGCCTCCAAACCCGGGTCCGGGTCCAGGTTCTCTGAATGGGGACTTACCGGGTCATTCCAACCTTGGAGGACCCGGTAAGTCCCCATTCAGAGAACCATTCCCCGTTCCCATTCAAGCCCGCATAGGGCTCATTGGGAATGGGGAAGGAGCAAATAATGGGCCCGCTAATTGCGGGCCCGTTATTTGCTCCCTGGTCCCTTAACGGGTCCCGCTAAGAACGGCTGGTTAAACCAGCCGTTCCTGGTGGGCCCCGCTAAAGGACCTCGGAATGTGGCGATAAGGGGTTAACGGCACCGGCATCCTTACCGGTGCCGATAACCCCCGACTGCCATACTCAGAATGTGACCCATCGTTTTGGTGAAAATATACACTATTCTGCCTCACAAAATGACCTTCTTGGAAAGGGTCAAACTCGCAATATAAACGATGATCTGTTTCGTCCGTCAACAGCAAGGTAATGTTTAATTTTGTGAGATGCCCACAGACTGGATGGTAGTGCTGCTGAAAATATGCATTTCTTACAGTATATACAAACATTAACAATTAACAAAACGTAGAAAATAACAAACACAGCTGTCGACCCTGTAGACCCTGAAGCATGGTGCCCACGTCCTTTACAAGGTCTGTCAGAAGCCAGACACCCCTGCAGAGCCTATCTGCGATCCCCTTACCTCACACCAGAAAGAGAATGCACCCTCAGTGCGATGGGTGTCATGTCTGCAGGACACACTCCATGACAATGGAGGTCATTACGACCTTGGAGGTAACCATGCTGCAATTTGCGGCATGGTTACCCCCTTACCGGGTACCGGGTCCGGGTTCCTTGAATGAGGAATTACCGGGCCATTCCAACCTTGGAGGACCCAGTAATTCCCAATTCAAGGAACCCGGACCTGGTACATCCCCATTCCCATTCGAGCCCCCCTGGTCTGCTAGCGGGACCCGCTAAGTGCACCTGGTTTTACCAGGCGCCCTTTGCGGGTCCCGCAAGCATACTCATAATGGGGCGGTGAGGGGTTGACGGCTCCGGCACCATTACCGGCGCCGTTAACCCCTTACCGCCAAGGTCGTAATTGTGTATGTCTCCAAATATCAGGCTGGTGCCCACCACAGGGAACGCCTCTGTCGCTGATACTGTCACTCCACATTCAATCATAAAAAGAAGCCCCCATACCTCCGCCTGAAGATATCTGTGTTCTTTCTCTGATCATGCTGTTGTCAGCAACCGCTGGGATGGCTCTAGCAAATGACCTCCTGACAATGCATGCACCTAGGAAAGAGAGAGCGAACCATAGAAAGAGAGAGGGGTGAGCGAGCAAGAGTCAGAGAGAGCACAGAGAAAGAGAGTGAGCGAGACAGAGATTGCTGGATCAGCGAATCATGCACCAGCTGCAGTTATTGAGTATTAATAATTATAGTGTGTGACTGCGTGATAGACCTACTTTGTGCTCAAGTGATTACCTTGAAGAGTGGAGGCTTTTTATTGTCAGGCAATGCGTTTAATTGCTCTGACCAAACACACTCCAAATAGTAAAACTGGGTCTGCCAAATCAAAGGCCTAGATGCCAAGAGTTTCCAAATGAAGATAAATGTGTGATAGATGAGTGGGTGCAGAATTATAGTGGGGGAGGGGCCAAGGGATATGACTGATATCAGTCCTTCGGTATGCAGTGGAAATCTGGCACCTGTAATGTTATAGCATGGCACCCTGTTAGTATGGAATGTTATAGTGTTTTACAATGGCTTGATTGGAAAGTTCAAACGAGTAATGGCTCATTTTATTTTTATTTTTTATTTTTATTTCTGTTGGTTTTACAAAACCTTTACAAAATAACACAAGAAATGGAAGCATAAAAATTCAGATCTTAATAAAAAAAACAATTCATAGCAGTAAAACAGTTCTACACATCCATGCTTGAGCAGCAAGAAAAGCAAGGGAAAAAGGAGAGGAGAAAGAAAATGACTGTAGGCAATTTTTCCGTAGATGATTTTTGGACATCTTGATCAAACTTTATGCTGTTTTTGATTACTAAATATGCTATCTTTTTTTAAAATTTGTTTTATTGTATTAGCTCAAATTAATCAGCGTTTCAATACAACAATATACATCAATGAAATAGTAACAAAAACATAGTAAGATACAATAAATAAAAGGAGAAAGTTATTTTTTATTAAATAAGCATATACATATATTTAACATTCCATTCTGTGTTATCATTGCCCTACTGTAAAAACAGTTCATTGTTAGTATCCTTTATAACGCTAAATAACTCATACACAGCAGTTTATACGATGTTATGATTAACTGCAGATACTACATTCCATTATTTGCTTTTACTGACAGCATTTACACTATACTTGTTGTGTTTTCACCAGAATTGTTATAGTTTTCGAAATTCAACGATTCCAGAAAGTTTACGAACGCTATCTGTATTATGTTTTTATCAGAACATATTAGAAAAGACCAACTTAACTCCTGTTCGACATGTTTTAAAATTGGCATTGCATTTGCGAAATGTGTTGTTCTTGCATCATTTAATGCTGGACACTGGCATACTAGATGTTCCAATGATTCCACTGTATCTGGAATGATGACACATCTACAGAAATGTGTATTATGGAGTATCTTCTGACTTCTGGCTTGTACTTGCCTAGTGGCCCATAAATCTAAACGCACTCTTAAGAATGTTGATCCGAATGCCACAGATGGAGACTTCAAGAGATATAATTCTGTCATTTTGACTTTTTTATGCCAAAATCTGAACTTACAGATCTGGCGATACTTTAAACACAAAGTTCTCGTAGTTATCCAATCAAACTGATAAATTAAAGCTTTAGCTTTATCCGGGTTTGTCACCAGCATGTCAATTGATACATTTGCATCAGCCAGACATATAAGAGTTTTCTCTACCCATCTTTTCGCAAACTTGCTGCTTGAAGAGAAAATATATTTAGCAATCACTTGCAACATATTTGTCTGGTGGCTTACACCCATACATTTGCAAAATAAAGCACAACGTTGCCACAAGTGAAGAGCATGCAGGGAAATGAAACCCAATTCATAGCGCAGACTCACCCCCAGTACACACTGTGGCAAAGACAAAACCAACCTCCAAAATATAGCTTCTATTCTGTCCAATTTTGGTATTTGCCAACTCGGTAGAGTTTCTGTGCCATATAAAATTGTTGAGATAGCTTTCATGTTCCTGAAAATGATAGCTGGTTTTACCGTAAATTTGCCATATCAATGCAATACAATATTTGCTTGTGATATGGATGTGTTCAATTTCTGCTCCATGCTTTCCACTTGGCCTTTGGATATCCTATCTTTCTAGTAGCCACTCATGAGGCCTCATTACGAGTTTGGAGGTAGCCAGGGCATGGCTGCCTCCAAACTTGGGTCCGGGTTCCTTGAATTAAGAATTACCGGGCCATTCCAACCTTGGAGGACCCAGTAATTCCTCATTCAATATACCCATCCCCATTCCCATTTGAGCCCCCATAGAGCTCAATGGGAATTGGGAGGGAGCTAACAACGGGCCCATTGTTAACTCCCTGGTCCCCTCGCGGGACCAGGAAAGGACGTCTGGTCTGACCAGACGTCCAGAGCGGGTCCCGCAAGGGGACCTCATAATAGGGCGAAATGGGTTTAACGGCTCCGGCACCTTTACCGGCTCCGTTAAACCCATTCCACCAGGGTCCTAATGAGGCCCATAGTCTTGGATTTAAGGTCCTTTAAATTAAAGGTTGAAAGCCTAATGCATAAAACCTAAATGTTTTAAAAATTCAACTACCGAAAATGTCATGAGAGTCTCATGTCCGGAGATAATTCTGTTCCAGAAGAAATCGGAGATCAACCCTTCATCATTTCTAACATATTTCCTAAATAACAAATATATCAGGTTCCAAGTGCCTTCACAATCCATTAACAAGTGCCCCAGAGACTGATTTGGGGGATTCTCACACACTTTATCTAGTTTCTGTGAGTCTTCCTCTTGTCTTCTCTGCACCAGCACTTCCCCAACCAGTAGAAGGTTTAGCCTTACCCTAAGAAAATTGTTTCTCACCTGCCTATCTGGGAATTTATCAGGTATTTCGCTAAGAACCACAACTTTTTATCCAAAGATTGGAAGACATTTGGTCTATTTGCGTTTCTGATATTTGCAGTTGTTTTGGACCAATCACCTCTTTCACCGACAGCTTTCACTACTGGGGTGTCTTAATCAAAGTCTTGCATTTTAGGTCATATTCTGACAGAAGGTCTTTGACTTTTTTTCCAGTTTAATTGGATGTTCAGATTTTGAGCATTTCAACTGAGCTTTAATGAGCTCATTTAGTACTGATCTAGCTATAATGAATGAAGAATACAACATTTAAATTGGATGGGCATGAATAGGGTAGTGTAGAGAATTAGTTTCAACTATCGCCATTGTTACAAATTCCAGGGGCACAGAAATGATGACCCTCGATTGGTTAGTGTAAATATTCCTAAGCATAAAGAAAGTAAAGAAAGGACATTAACCTTTGATTGACGATTTGATTGCCTGACGTCGTTACCCAATTCCTCACAATATATTCCATACAGAAAATCATAACATAGCATAGCAAGACATAACAAAGTCATGCCAGGACATGAAATGCATAACAAAGTATTATAAGTCACAGAGAAGCATGAAACAATTCTAGAAGGGCAAACAGCTTGACCTCCTCCTGGCACTCAGACCAATGACCTCTTCAGGCAACTCCCATTTCACTTTCTAATTTTGCCGCTGTGAAAACCGGACTTCCCCGCTCTCTGTCTCTCGCTCTGTCTCATGAATAAGATACATAGCACACCTCGTGCAACAAGGATCTGGGAATAGGCAGACAAGGGGCGTGGGCAGTCTCAGGACTCCACCCCTTGCTGTAAGTGAAGCACTAAGGGTTATGTGAGGCATGAACCCTTGGTTCAGAGAAAGGTCTGCATGGGATTTTAAAAAATCCCCGGCACTGATTTCACCTCATTATGTTGGTTGGCAGGATGAGACCCACCTCAAAGCTCACTCTAACGGGCCCGGGTGCTGTGCGGACTGGCCTCTACTGGGACTTTTGCTCGTTAGGTTAATGCTTGGTGAGCAATGAAGATCGTTGTCAGTCGATCGGCGCAGGGGCCAGAACTCCTGGTTGTTTCTCCCAGAGGTCTACCCTGGCACCCCAAAAGATCCTTGAACCCATCTCACGCAGCTCATACAGTCACCGAATAAAAATGAATTCCCACAACCCTCACCACTTGGTGTTGAGGCAGCTTCATAACTACATTGGCAGATGACGTCACAAAAAGTGTTGTATGTAGTGCTCCAGATATAATTTTGAAGCAGGCGTAGTTTATTCCCTGTTTTTTTGTTTCGGCTGTTAGGTGGTGCTGGAGCACCATTTGTAAACCTAAACTATTGCATTGAAAACTGGTGGAATGGAGATGACATATGAGGTGGGGCACACAGCTTGTGGATGTTGTTTGGTTATATACCCACCCATTGATTGCCCTTGGCTGTGCTAATCCCTATGACCATTCCCGTCCACTATTTGCCCCTCCCTCCCTGCCTAAAACACATCCTCCTGGGATCACCTTGAGCTCACTTTATCAAGCAGTAGCATCAAACTGTAGCTTCCTAGTATATTTTCAAAGCAGTCTGCTGAGAGTAAATGGCTTAATTGGAGCAGTAAACAGCTACTCACGTAATAAAATCCCTTCACCAAGTGTGCCTTCAGTTCCTTGCACTGAAGACCAGTTAAAACCTAGCTTTGACAAAGCCAGCATTTGAGGCTTATGTGCAGGTATTAGATAGATATTTGCCAAGGTCTGCTGTCCTATGTCCAGGTAATCACACCTTTGTCCAGGTGACGCAATATTATGACTAGGTAGTACTATTATATACCTATCACATACCAAAACAAAATGACAAACTGTTGGCTTTGCTAATGCTTGCCCTAAAATTTAGATTAAATGATTTTAGTGAGTAAAAAAGTAAGTCCCTTTCCAAATGGGAGGATTTTATAAGCAAGTAAAAATATGTTTTAACTGTAAATTAGAAATGTTTTTGTAATAAATATTTCTTTGTACCTAGTAGCACCCTCGAAGGGAGCACTGGCGAATTAGGAAGCTCTGAACGCTGTCTGTATTATCTGGTATAAGCCTTTGTTCTGAGCAGCTTGGGTGCTGCTGGCCAGCACACACTTCTGTTACCTGCTCTCCATCACCCCTTAGCACATGTGTAGTTCATATGAAAGTGCTAAAGGTGTGTTTAACCAAAACAAAAAAATGAAATCTTCCCTCATGGTGGGGCACCGCGCTCGGGTTATCTGGAAATACCGCTGCCGCACCTCAAGGCAAGATGTCTTTTTAAAGAAATGTTATCCACACCCTTAGCACACGCGTATAAACTAAATTGGTGCTACTGGCAGTATAGCCCTCGGGGGCAGACCGACCAATGCTGGTAATGGCACGCCACATGCGTTAAGGGACTGTGGTATTAAGTCGGCTACTCATGTGAGCATATCCAGTGAGCTGTGTGGATAAAAGCAGAGGGATAGGGTCCTATGGATAAGATTCCAATTTTTGGTGAGGGTATTTTTACTCTCTGTATTTTTTGGGAACTTATGCCTATTTTTAGAGAGTAAAAGTGTCTGGCACACACCTTCTCTGTAGGGTTGGTTGTACTCTATATACAATCTATTGTTCATGTTCTGCTACCTGGTCTGGGTGTACTTACTATATGTCTCTACCTTTCATACCACCCCCTTAAAAATTGTAATGAGACACATCTTTTGTTTTCCATTGCCTACATGTGAGTTCAATCTGTAATGTTTTTCTCCTCTGAATTCTCACACTCTGCCCATTTCCTGCTCTCCTTGGACTTGTACTTTTCACCCCACACAGCGCAGTCTGGATGCCACTCGGGCGGGGTCACAGTGTGCTTCTACACGGACAAGGCTTAGTGCTTTAAGACCAATATGGCGGCGGTGATGTGCACAGTATAAAATACAAATAACGTAACATGGACATGCTGATACTCACATTTCCAGAAACTCGGAGACAGGAAAAGGCACGATTCTCTCTGCATCCCCTAGCTTTGGAATATTAAATGATAGCTTTAATATTCTTTCAACAATGTTTCCACTGCTCACCGCCCCATTTTGTTTCCGTCAAGGAGTCTGGCCAGCAGACCATGTCGGCGGTCTGCTCCACTGGACTTGGACCATTTCCACCTGGGAAGGAAATGGCCTTGCAGTATGTCTGGTCCCTAGGCAGAAAATGCGCTCAGATCATCTCAGTGTTTACAACCGCACAGTATGTACACACTCCTCAACAGCTAGGCCACCACGTTGCGTATCGCACCACCTGACTCGGTAGATGACGCCGGCCCGTCTCTTCACCGTCAACCGGTACAGCTGTAACCCTCCTCTGTGCCCTTCTGTATCCCCCCCTGCTGTATATCTATTCTGTTGTAACCTCTGAAAAGCACTCTGTTATGCATCTGTAATGTTGTATACCTCTGTAAAGCGCTGCGTTGCTTCTCAAAGTAAGGTCTGCACTCCAGAAATATAATAATAATAATAATAATAATAATAATAATAATAATAATAATAATAATAATAATAATAATAATAATATGGTGGCTAGTAATAGGGGCCACCATGTAAAAACATGGCAACAGCCATTAAAAAGAATAAATAGCGTCGGTTTTTTTTACCTAAACCTCACGGAATCCATAGGGAGACCAGATTTTCCACCCACCTCAAAATCTGATGTAATGGAGCAACTAGTGGAGTGGATTTGCCGCTTCACGCCCAGCAGCTACATCTGGGGCCTCCAGATCAAAATGGCCCAGAGGAGGAGGAACACGTGGTGGCGAGCCGAGCTCTGCACGTGTCACCGCGACCTCCTCTTTTAAAATAGTTCAAAGCGCTTCTTGGTCCATCCGCTTGAAAGTGTTCTGTTTATATTCTTAAAAGGAACCGTAGGGAGAGAGCAAAGAAAGGGACATCGCACGGATCCATCTCGCGCCCTAGACATGCGCATCTCTTTGTTTCACGCGTGGAATTTCCGGGTCTATGGCATACCACCGGCCGCGACATTTTTATGCATGGCCAGCCTCCCATACCGCGCTGTCCTTTCCTTAGTCCCGCCCCCATATTCTCCACCCCTATCCTCACTATTTCCAAGACCCTTCACCACCCTTACAAATGCCGTAAAAACATGCAGTGAAAGGTCCCCGGCCAAAAACCGGTAGAAAAGATGCCAATGGGGAAATACCTGATTTTCAGGTTCTCTATGGGCTGTGAGGTACGAGCGCATATACGCGATTCAACAAGCAGTGAGCACTATACACACTTCTCAAACTAAGGGCACGATTCATGGAAACGCTTGCATGATTTTTGCACGATTCAAAGTGACTTTGCACTGCTGGCACAGCCCCTGATTCATGGAACTGTGGAAAGTGCATTTTTACCGTGCAAAATCCGTGCAAAGTCAGGTCATGGTAATTTTTGCAGTACAAAATGACTGCACGGCAAAAATACTCTTTGCACAGTTCCATGAATCAGGGTTTGTGTCAGCAATGCAAAGTCACTTTTCAGCAGAGCAAAGTCCCTTTGAACCGTACAAAAAATTCCATGAATCGGACCCTACATAAGTAACTGAAAATAAGATGACCCTCCCACAAGACGAAATCAGAGGGCAATCCCATAGGATTTATGATGACATTTGAAGCGTTACAATTTTTTGTACCAGTATTGTTTTTATTATTGCGCCACGGTTATGGTTTGGCATGTAGTATGGAAAGGTTCCTGTCAATGAACACTTTCATACCAGGCACAATTCGTACGGCTGTCTCTTGAACACACATCTGTCTTGGAGTGGTTTGAAAATGCAAAAAATTAAATATATATATAAATATGTATCAATGAATGGTAAATAGTCTTTGTTCCTTAAAAGTTTTCCCAGGGCAGCGCACACCTGTGTTGAACAAACAGGCCTCGCTATCAGATCGTGTTGTGTTAATGGCCTTACTAATGTTAATCCCTGTGGCTGATACCCCGTGTTTGCAGATAAGGACCCTCCAGCAGCTAACTGGTTATCTTTGTACCCAGAGCACTGTACACAACGGTACATGATTTCAGCAACCCCATTGATCAAGGTTATGGGAACTAGTTTGGCTCATAAACTTTAGGCCCCATTCATGGAATTATTTGCGCAGAAAATCGGGGACTTACGCGCGGTATCATGGAACACCACCCCAGGCCCAAATCTGCAGGTTGTTCACAAGAGCAAATTCCCGCAAAATCTGCTCTGCCAAAAGACTTGGGGTTACCAGTGGTTTAGCCTTTTCCCTTTGCGCCCAGGTATGTGCACTCACACATGTGAGGTACCCGTGTCGTCGGGACACCTGTGGGAAGGCGAGAAGATAGTATATTTGTTGTGTTTGCTTGGTTTTCATAACGTTTTCATACATTTGCTGCTGCACTTTGTCACACAACCCTTTTATTTCCCAAATGTGACCTACATTTAGTCGCTCCTTTAAGCACTATACGCTTTTGTAACATGCACAAGTCACCTACTCCTCAAAAGGTCTGCCTATGCTCTTTCAAAAAATGTATGCTTGCCATTCCTCACCACATTTGTTTTCCTTATTTACACATGCTAATTACGTCTGTTTAGGCCGTAAGTATAAAAATCCTGTGTATCATGGCTCCATTTTTGGATTGTGGTACTGCTTGTTTTGTGAAACATTACAAAAAATGTGTGATTTCGTAACTGGAAGAATCGGGGGAATGTAGCAGAGCATTGCTTTTCTCAAAATTCACAGAAGCCATTGCCTTACCGGGTCAACCATGTCCACTACATACCTATTTTTTCTGTAATTTTTCAAATTTTTCCCCAAACTATGGACATTTTCCCTACATAGTTGTTGCCTGACCTGCGCAAATCAACCCTTCCTATACTAGGAATTTTGTCTACTCTTCAGAAATGTATGCCTTTCTGTCTTCCCATTCAGCTTTCCTACCCTCCTCTTCCATTCCGTCCACGCTTGTCCTATTGGAAAAAAAGGGCAAAATTGCCTACCTCTCACAAAATGAGTGGTAACCATATAAAAAAGTTTTTATTTATGGTTTCCACTCAACCTGTCTTGAAAGCCTGGAAAATGGCAAATTCAGCATAGCAAACCACGTGTTCCTAGCTCTTACAAGGAAAAAAACACTGTCTTCTTTGTACATCAGTTTATTGGCATTTTCTGGAGAAAAAAAACAGAAATGTTCCCTCTTTTTGGTTATTTCCTCTCACCCCCATGCAGCAAAATAGGATTCCTTGGTGGCGTTATGACCACCTACATGTGGGAATGAAAGGGGCCAAATGTGGCCAATATATGTCATGTAACAAAAGAGTTACAAGGGATTGAAAGGCGACATACCGAAATCACCAAAAAAGGCCTTGGCACTGGGGGGTGGGGGAGGAACCCTTGGAAGTTAAGGGGTTAATAAACTCATGTATTGGTCATTTGTCAGGCACTCATACAATTACCACAATTGTTTCTGAGTGCACACAGGGCAACAGGACGGGGACAGAGTAAGTTAGCCAATCAATTACTAACAGAGATAAATAATATTATCAATTTTACAAAGAAATAATTTCAATATCTGGGAGGGGAGAGAAACCCACTATGCCTTGTGAGTGTTCACAGCGTGCAAGTGTACAGGGGTGGGTGGCAAGGGAAAATGGTTGGATTTGTTCATGGAGAAATGCTTGCGGTGAAGTGTTAAGAAAATAAAAGAAACATGTAAGTGCAACCTCCCGTGGTGATGTTGAGCGTGAGAAAGTGTAGTATACACACAGTTGCTCTGATAATACATGTGGGGGGTCTGGGCCCCGAGGACACATAAGGGCCCTGCATATCAGGCACACTACTGTATGATTAACATGGAAGAGAGGGTTAGAATGAAGAGGAGAAGAGAAAGGACCTGAGGCTTATTGGGAACTTAAGGAGGTCCTGCTCAAGACGTGGAGAGAGAGTGAGGCAATTACACAGAAGCCAGCACGCAGAGGAAATTGAAACACCAACAGCCCTTTCTATAGCAAACTGCTTCACATGCAGGTAGTTGTTGCCAAAGGAATGCAGGAGTCTAGAAGGTCAGTATTTGATCACAAAGCTTTGAAGATAGAATGGTACCCGCCCACAGATATAACTGTGGATGATACACAAGGATTGCAATGATATCCATGCTGAGACTGTGAGCCACTGAAGGCATTGTAGTGCATGAGAGATACGGTACCTGGGCCTGAGGCCAATGATAAGTTTTGCTGCCCAAATCTGGGTAAGCTGGAGGGGTTGCAGGGTGGACCAAGTAACAATAAGGAGGTGTCTGTTGCAATAGTGTAACCTGGAGAGAACTAGAGTGCGGGTAACATTGATTCTCAGGGGTAATGTGTAGAAGGGTACAGTTATTAAGAGAAGGAATAGTTAAAAGTGGGACTTCATGACAATGTCCAGAATATGAGGGATGAAGGAAAGCGAGGTGTGGAAGATGACTGTAAGATTTCAGGCTTTGGATGAGGGGTCAAGGGGTGGGCCCATGGAGGAAGGACAAAGTGATTGGAAGAAGTAGGCTGCATGTGATCCAATAGGGACACTTCAGCTTTGGATGGCATACAAGCCAAGGCAATTTGCAGTGCACCAGGTCAGGATGGGGGAGAAGCAGTCAGGGTGAATGAAGGTACAAGTGTGTCAGTAGGAAGTTTGCTGAAGAGTTGTGTGTCGTCAGCATAGCACTGAGAATTGTGTGGGAATGAGGCCATGAAGTGTTGTAGCAGGGAAATGTATATGTTAAAGACGCAGGGCAAAAGAATGGAGAGAGGAAGCAGGGTAGGAGAAAGTGCACAGAATGGTTTTGTCAGAATGGTTTGTTAGGAATGAGCACAGCGAGTCCAGTGTCCGCTTATGGAGCATTATAATGTTGATGGAATGTTTCACTGTGTCAAATGCTCAAGAGACATCAAGGAGGATGAGAACATCAGGGGATTTTGAATTGAGGGGTGCTAGTAGTTCTTCATTGGTGTTCAGGAGAGCAGTGTCTGTGGCTCAGGAAGGTTGGAATCTGCACTGGTGTACATGTACACCACCAACAAGTACGTCATTGGGGTCTATTTGGGGGAGGTTAAACATCTAAAGCAGTTTCCCCAGGAAGGTGGTGATTGAAATGTGGCAGTAGTTGGCTGGGCAGGAAGGCTCTGCAGATGGTATTGTAAGGATGGGGTGCGCAAGGGAGTACTTGAGGGAGGATGGAAACGAAACAGCAGCAAAGGAGTTGTTGCAGAGATCAGCAAGAGCAGGGACCAGAGAGGAGATGTTGCCCTTCATGGTTCTGGATGAGCATGGGCCCACCTGTTTGGGTGATACCTTGAGGAGTTGACAACTCTGGTGACTTCTTCAGAATAGACAGGAGTGAAGGAGGAGAAAGAGGAATGAAGAGAGTGAGTGGTAGGGGACAGAGGGAGGAGGATTGTGTTGGAGGAGCCTGTCACAAGGATGTTTAGTATGTCCTGGCTTCTGCATTACAAAGAGACTATGAAGGAGTAGGTGCAGAAGATGCAGTGGATGGGTTGGCAAGTTGGCAGTACATTTCGTAATGTGCAGCTGTGATGCAATCCACTAGAATGCATGTACACAAATACTCACCTCTTGCACTCCCGGCACGATCATGCTTGATGCATAAATGCACAGAGGCTGATGTCCCAGTGGATTGCTGGCCACAGAGGGAACTGCTATGGAAGACATAAGCAGAGAACACAAAGCATTGTGATACAGCAACCAATGATAAATGCATGCAAAAAGCATGTTGAATGCAGACTTCATTGTCACAGCATACAAAAGGAAAGATACTGCATTCAATGGAATGCAGCAGTACCATGCACCCAGCTGCAGTGAACTAGAAGCTGGAAACACCATGGTTCAGCATGCATGCTACATGCAAGAGAAAGCACCAACACCACTTACCCTAATCTGCTGGTACACAACACAGCATCCCAAAAATATGCATTCATACCCACAAGTTTGTGTCTTCCAACTGGTGCTTCACGCCGTAATGGTTCTTCCATAATCACGACAAGCCAAAAGTACTGTTGATCCATAAACCCACAAACATTACAAGGGATGTGAAGTGTCACACATTAGACATACATCATCACAACCAGCAACACCTGTCATAGGCCACAAACATGCAAACCAACTACCAAACACCCATGAAAGGCACACACAGTTAGAAATTCCAGAATTTTGAATCTGAAAACAGTGACCCCACCAACCCATCAAAACGACACCATGCCCAGACCCATTATCAGAAGCACACTCTTTGAAACATGCACCCCTTAAGAAGTACTGGTGGCCCACAAGACAAGTCTTTCCCAAGTGAACACATACAGTGCTGGACTCCCATGAAAACACCACACAAGTGTCTGCTAATGCCCTTCACTTACCTGTACAGGGTACTCACCGCCTTGCAAATGATGACCACCATCTGGAAACGCTTCCCCTAAATGCAATCAAATGCCTAATAACAACAGAAACAACATGCGCATACATGACAACACATGATTGGCTACAGAAAATATGCAGAGACCACTCACTGTGGGAGTAACACAGGGTGCCAGAGTGTGACATGAAATAGATTGTGATCAGCCCAGGAGTGCAGTGTACCACAACAGAGAGAGAGGGACAGAGAGTGACACTGAAAGTGAAGCCCAAGTTAAAGCCACATCAAGGAGTACACTGCCTAGATTGGAGATGGAAAATTACATGCTCTACAAGACAGTAGGTGTGGCCCGAGAGGATTTCGCCAAGGGAAGTAATACAGTGAGATGTGCATCAGCTAAATAACAGTACCGGAAAGTCAGCATGCATAGTACATATAAGTCATGTAATACATGCAGCAAACATGCACACCAATGACGCATGCTCAACATGCAAGACAGTGCTCATGCTTACCTGCTGACTGTGTCGGCATGTTGTGATTCCCACATCACCTTCACCTGGAACTGTGTCTCCTAATCAGGCACAGGAGAGACAGTGTTTAGTCGAGGGCATGGGCAGCATGGACGTCAACGACTGCAGGGTGTTTGCCCCGGGACAGCAGTCACCGCCAGATCACAGATTACAGAAAAACATGGGAGAAGACATTACAACCGGCATAGTGAAGTGCCATTCACACAGCACACGTGCCATGGAACACAGCAACCATCTTTACCTGCACATGCCATCCTGTGCACCACCATGCAAACATGCAAGTCGACCTCGCTATGCATGCCTGCATGTCCACCACTGCAAAGCTCATGTCCTTGAGATGTTGACTGAACACCTTAAGGATTAAAAAAAAAACAGGAAAGGGCAACTCAAAAATAAAATGGAAACATCCAGCCATGGGTGAACAAAAGTATCCCACAAAAATAAATATATATAAAAATAAAAAATGTCCACAATGGTCAGGTGGACGAGGGGTCCACCAAGGAGGGGGGAGGGGCAGGGTGCATGCCAACTTCTACATGGGTGAATGTTGAAAAAATAAAAATTTAAATCCTCCATGAGCTCACGGGCCGCACGGCTATGTTGGAATGGGAGACATGTCTCTGCTGGCACCACCATTCTGGGTTGGATCAGAAGGTGATAGTGGTGCTGGAGGCAGACCAAGCAGTGCCCTGACCTGGTCCTCAGTGGCAGCGGTCATGCATGACACTGCTGAATGCAAGAGCACACTGAGGGCTTGGAGGCCACCATGCACAACATGCATCCTCCAAAACATCCTGCCACAATGTCTGCATCTCTGTTTGGCTATGAAACAAGATGTGTACCTTTACTATGTTCTAGTAACCACTAGATATTTAGAAAAAACAGGCCGGGCCAAAGGCTGGGCCTGTCTTCTTGATTTATTTTGTGAAGGCAGAGGATGTGTTGCCTAATCTTTGGCAATCACAGAGTAAATCTGCATGTGGGTATAGATTATTACAATCTCAAAAACACAAAGTTAAAGATACAGACGATACATAAAAAGTGTTTTACTGTTTGGTAAAGTAAATATCAAAAGAAAGTGAATGCAGAGAAAACACAGTAACATGTAACTTTTCTGGATAGTTATTTTGTAGTTATCCAAAGACAATAGACAGGTTTGTGAGTACAGTTTTTAGAACAATACCTATGTACAAAACATTGAAACAATTGAAATATATACATTCAGTAGGTATAGAATATTTCAAGTCCAGTACTTCTGGGCGGGAGAAATTAGAAATTTCAAGAGTCTTTTCATATTAGATATCTGGTCGTTAGCCACAAAACATTGAAACAATTGAAATATATACATTCAGGTAAGTATAGAATATTCCAAGTCCAGTACTTCTGGGCGGGAGAAATTACAAATTTCAAGGGTCTTTTCATATTAGATATCTGGTCGTTAGCCTGCATCTCTGTTTGGAACAGTCTCCTGGTGACGGCCGCACCCTCACAGACTCCACAGAACTCAGATCCGCTCATCGGCTCCTGCTGTTGGCCTCCATGCGCAGCCAGTGGGAGCGGCATGTGGACCGCATTACCTGAAGCTGTTGTGCCATCTGTGTTGCTGGTGGGATCATGAAACTGGCCACCCTATCCATGCCCTCAGCCAAACCGTCTAAGGCAGCACCCTCTTGGTGTGTGGAACGCAACATCTGCTGCTCCCACTTGTTCTCCCCAGGCTGCACACATCCCCCATGTGTGCGGGGCCCACACCTGCCTGACCCAATGGAAAATGGCCCTTGCTATGATGCCACTGTCTCTGGCTGTAGGACTGCAACCCTCCCTTGGACATCTGTCCCAGGACCAGAAACCAATACAATGTGGCCTTGCATCTGTAACCACAACAGATGGCCCTGACACCACTGACTGGCTTTGTAAGGGCACATGACCCCCTGCAGACTCACAGGTCCCAATTGTTCCAACACTTGGTGGACTTACCTACACCAGCATTGAAACTGCACATCCGGCTCAGCACCAGAGCTACTGGAGTACAAAGAGTCAGTGTCATATGCCATAATTCCCAGGATGGTCTGTAGCACCAGTGTATTATCCTGGTCTGTCATGCCATGTCCTCCACTGGCGGTCTGGATCGGCAGAGACTCTTCTTCTTCCTCTTCCTCCTGCTCTGCTTCTGGTGCCTCCTGACCTGCACAAGGACAGAAAAAGACATGAGGAGTCATGTGAAACATGTCTACAGTAAACATGTGTATAACATTGATGTCATGCAACAAAATGCAGGGCATGTCACAGGAGAGACGCCACTTACACAGACTATGTTCAAGAAGCCATCCGATAATGGCATATGCAGACTGGATACAACATTACATGCTCGGGCCCATGCAGCCAGTGGACACTTTGGCAACAAACATGGTTCTTAGTAAGCACATCATGGCACGCAGCACTGAAAAGCATTGACGAATACCTGTGAAATGGGCATGGTCATGTAGCTTGGTTACATGCTATTAGATGACATGTCATCAGGCAGAGACACATATTGACACCTAAGTACACATCCATCACATGCCACACCAGTGTTGAACTTGCACAGAGACTGCGCACAGTGAAAACATGCCCAAAGTGCCGATAAAAGGATAAAGTCACAGTTGTGTCAAAGTCAAGTATGACTGTAAAAGTAACACCTAGCCAAGGTCTGTGAGGTGGAGAGAGTAATTAAATGCATTTTAAGAGAGGAGGAAGGTACATTGACCCACAAGAAGGACAAGGGCATGGACCCATGTAGTGTGTGGTGAGTGTGCGAGGGTAACAGGCCTTGCATAAAATCTTCTCTGGAGGCATTGCCGTAGCGGCAACGCGGATGTGCACAGTCTCCAAATATGCACACTCACTCATGGCACGCAGTGAGGCGTGTTGGTAGCCTCCTTGGAAGGTCTATATAGCATGGTAGCACCTACCTACATGTGTGAATATAGAATCTACACCCTGCAGTCCATGAAATTTATCCCGTGCTTCAGATACAAGCACATGTCTAGCTGGGCAGAGTGACTGACATCACTGGTGCAACCAACAAAATGTCAAGTTGTGCTATCATGTTGCAGATGTTGTATGTCCATGCTAGTCAGGGATGAGTACTGTCACACGGCCATTTGCACCTGATGTACAACTCATGGGTTGTATCCACTCTTAAATACAATGGACAAGGGGTCAGTACACCAAGTAATGCTTCACCCAGGGTAGTCATTCAAATGCTGGCAGAAGCGCAACACAATCATACTTTTTTGTTATCTTTCACTACACGTACTGAGGATGACAGTCTTGGTAATCCACCAGACATGCCGTCATAATCTGGCAGGCCTCCCCGCCTTGCACTTGCTCTGGTAGAATGAATTGGCTCATAGCTTCTTGGTGCGACGGGTAAGGTCATTCCAGCACTTCATGACCTGAGCAGCAGTGCGCCTCTCATTCCCTAAGGCATTTATGACATCTGTGACATGCTGCCAATGACCCATACGCTGAGCCAGTGTATGTGTGCTTCCTGGTTGCAGGCCTATTTCATGGTGGTGTTCTGTCACATAGTCCAAGAGGATCTGGAGTTCTTCACCATCGAAGTTCCTCTTCCTCAATGTGGCAGAGTCCTGTGCCATGCCATGGGGTGGAGACTGTTCCTGCTGTGCAGGTTTTGCCTTCTTGGCACGTGGTGGTGACCCTGTGTGGCTGGGACCACTCTAGGCCCCACATGCCTGACCACTAGTGGCCTGATGCATGGCATCACCCACTGGGGCTGGGCCAGCTGCTTTAGCTGCACGTTTCTTACTCTTTGGGACTGGGACAGCAGCTTTTGCTGCACAACCTTTACCATTTGAGCCTAGAACATCAGATTCTGCTGCACATACCTGGATCTTTGGGCCTGGGACAGCAGCTTCCCCTGCACATCCCTGGGCCCTTGGGCCTGGGACAGCAGCTTCCACTGCATGTTACTGGACCCTTGGGCCTGCGACAGTGGCTTTCACTGCACGTCCCTGGACCCTTGGGCCTGGGACAGCAGCTTCAACTGCACATCCCTCAACACTTGGATCTGGGACAGCAGCTTCCACTGCATGTCCCTGACCCCGACCCCGGCCACCTTTCCCTCTTGGTGCCTTTCCACTTATGTTCTAGGTTTAAGTGAACAATGGAAGGTATACCAAGCAATTGTCCTGGGCAATTAGAGTGAGGGGAAAGTGTACGTGATGGAAAATATACTTCTGTAGTCCAGCAAGGATCAAATGTACCCTAGGTGACAGAAATACGGGATGGTTAAATGCACAGGTACCCCAAAAAAGAGAAATAGCATGTGGAAGACCTACTGGACAGCTTCTTCTTAATTATCGGAGGCGTGGGCGGACCCACGCAGGTGCTTCCCCATCCTATAGGATGATGTGCACCGTACCCACTAATTATTTAGCTCCATTTAAGCTCACAACTCCTCCCACCTCCCCGTCTGCCTCACAAAATCCAACATCACACTACTCCTCCTCCTGCCTCTCTCTCCATCACCTCCCAGTAAAGTCCTCCCACTCAGCTCAGCCACACCCAACGCAGTCAACCGAACCCTCATCAATTCTCTCTCTGCAACATGTCTCTCACATCTAATCAAAAAATGTCCCACCGTTTCAGGCACCCCACACATCGCACAGTCCCTTGATTCACGCTTCCCTATTCGAAATAACAGTCATTCAGCCCCACATGACCTATCCTCAACCGATTCAGCATCACCTCCTCCCCCCTCCTCCATTCTGAACTCCCTGCATCCACCTTCACCGACACTTTCCCACGAACACCGAACATCCACCTGCCCTTCACCCCACTCACCCACCTCTCCTGCCACTCATCCAGGACCCGTCTCACCATCACGGCCTTCACCTCATCCACACTCAAAGGCAACTTCACATCAATCGCTCCCCTCCTCATACCCTCACCCGCCGCCAGATCCACCAACTCATTTCCCAAAATGCCACTGTGACTGGGAACCCACGCCAACTCCAAATCCGTACCCCCGCGCACACACCGATCAATCTTCATCCTAATGTCCAAAATCACATCCTTCCTATCACCATCCCCTGCCACAATCACCTGTAACCCATTCAATGAATCTGAGAACACCACCACTTTCTCATACCCCATCTCACACACCCTATCAATCACCAATGCAATCACCACTAACTCAGCCGTACAAATAGACACATCATTCGTCAGTCGTCCTATTTTATACTCCCCAATGCTTTCTAGATAATACGCCATTCCCACTCTCCCAGACACAGGATCCGTTGAACCATCTGTAAACACCTTGTATCCTTCCTTTCCTGCCACATACTCCTGACCCAAAGCTTTGATCTCACCCCGCATACCTCTCTTCTTCGATACCACATTCGCCAACTCCAAACACACTTTTGGAGATCTCATCATCCACCTCGGCCTTCTCTCCAAATCCATATCTGTCACAATCATCAAATCACCCACACCCCACTGCACTCCCTTCTCCCACATGTGAAACCCAAAAGTGCCCCCCTTCCTCCTCCACGATCCCTGTAATAGTCAAACCTCCAATTATACTTCAAACATTCACGCACCGGATGAGCCACACTCTTCGCACTGCACTTCACCCACCATCTCATATTTAACGCATCCCTTCTCAACCTCAATGGCATCTCTCCCACAAGCACCTGAACCGCATTCACTGGAGAGGACCTCATCACACCCGAACACACTCTCAATGCCCTCGCCTGTACCCTATCTAACCGCAACTTCTGACTCGATGTATAACCCACTGACACCCAAAATCCATCACACTCAAAATCAACCCCTTATACAACATTCGTAAACACTTCTGTTGCGCACCCCATTCTTTTCCAGTCACCGCCCGCAACAAATTCAGCCTGCGTTTACACTTATCCACAACACCATCCACTTGCACATTCCAATTCAACTTTCTATCCAGAATCACCCCAAGTACCGAAACTCTTCCACGCTCTTCACCCTCACACCTTTCAAAACCAAATTCAACTCCTGCTGCACTCTTTTCCTTGAGAACACCATACTCACACTCTTATCCACAGACACCGAGAAACCCCATTTCCCACACCACTCCTCCATGCGCACTATCGCAGCTTGCAACCGTCTCTGTACCAACAACAAACACCGCCCTCTTACCCAGACCACACCATCATCCGCGAAGAAATCCACCTGACACCCAATTCTCGCCAAAGCCCGAATCAACCCATCCACCATCGCATTAAACAGCATCGCACTAATCACACTCCCCTGCAGCGTCCCATTCTCCATCTTCCAAACTTCAGACAGCACCCCCCTCACTCTCACCTGAAAGGTCCTATCTGCCAAAAATGCCTTGATCCACCGAAACATTCTTCCCTTCACACCCATCTCCAACAGTCTCACTAACAACCCTCCCTTCCACACCATATCATACGCCTTCTCCAAATCCAAAAAGAGCGCTCCCACCAACTCTCCATCACATAATGCCTCCTCCACCCCAGTCACTAATCTCACTAATGGATCAGCCACCGACCGATTCCTCCTGAACCCACTCTGAAAGTCACTCAAACATCCATTCGACTCCAAATAAAACCCCAATCGCTCAACCACCATCCGTTCCATAACCTTACACAGCACAACAGTCAACGCAATCGGTCTAAATGACTTACATTCTGTAGGAACCTTGCCACCCTTCAAAATCGCCACTACAATCGCTCTTTTCCACAACTTCGGCAAAACTCCATTCTTCCAGATCTCATTGAACAGCGCTAATACCTCCAACTTACATTCCTCAGGCAATTTCTCCAAAAATACATACATAACTCCATCCACCCCAGGGCTAGACCACTTCCCCTTCCGAATCGCTCCATTCAACTCCACCATCGAAAATGAAACCTCATATTGCTCCTCCCAAGGCCCAACATTCGCCACCACCTCTCGCGTCTCCTCCTCTACCACACCCATTCGTATCCTTACCTCTTCTGGGAAGTTCCTCGAACTGTGAACCCCCGCAAAATACTCCCCCAACAAATTCGCCTTATCCCCATCCTCACTAATCACCTCTTCTCCTTTCAACAACACAGACATACCACCCTGCGACCTCATTATTCCAAACATCCGCTTGAACTGTTTCCAAACCTTACTCACACCAGAATCACTCCCCAGGGACCCACAATAGCCCCTCCAATATCCTCGCTTTCTTTCCCTAATCACCCTCTGTGCCACCGCCTTAGCCTTCTTATATGCCACCAGATCCACCAACATTCCCGTTCTCACCGCTCTTGCTCTAGCCTGGACAGCTTCTGGAGAAAGAAAAGCTACTCGATACACAGTGGCACCCAGCAACACAAAAAATGTGTATGCAAACCCTGGAAAGCTACAGTTAAGGTATCAATAGAGGTACACGAAACACAGGGGCACCCAGAGTAGGAAAATTGTGTACGAGACTCACCATTAGCTTCTGAAAGTACAAAAGTACACATGCGTATGCACAGAGGCAGATCCCCCACCAAAATAAGAAGTATGCATGGTCCCAAAAGTGAACGAATTGCGTGGTGTCGGAGTGATTATCCCGGGGGCCGGCAGCGCCGTCCGTGGACCTCCGGGCTGGGGAGGCCCAACTCCTCCCGTGTCCCAAAAGGAGTATGAGACACACACAAGGAGCAAGGCAAGTACTGCTGTTTATTATAATAACGGCAGGGATGGGTCTCAGCTCGTACGCATCGAGTGAGACTCTCATCGTTAGTGGGGCTCGCAGGCCCTTTTTACAGCAGTATGATGCGCTACTCGCGTCACCTGGGAAAATTAGCACAAAACCTATCGCCACTTCGGATTGGTTCCCCGAGTGGTAGGGTTAGTATAGATATAATATGGGAAAGAATATTAGTGGAAGAGAACAGGTCAGGTGGTATACTTGGGCTGTCCCTAACAGTTGCTACTTTGGAATTGTTACAAGGGGACCCTTGGTGATTGGCTAAGAGTAATGGCGTAAGTAATAAGCCCCCCTGTATTCTGACTGGTTCTCCCGCGAGCCCCCAAGCCTGGGACCATCGCCGTTCCCAGCTCGCGGCGTATCTGTGATTAGCAACAATGTGCAACTATGTGTTAGTGTGGACAACGGACAGGTCTGCTTATGGGCTTGTGAGCGGGTCTTTCCCATCGCTGTAGGTGTCCATCTTGCTGCTTCGCTGTTGCAACCTGTGTCCCAAACATGGGACCCTGGCGAGTTTCTGTCTCGTGAGCTTGGCATCTTGTCAGTTCGGCTTGTTCACGTGTGGGAAGACCGTAGCTGGGGCAGAATTATGAGCATTAGATGTGTATTTCGCCTCTGAGGGCTTGGCACCGACAGGTGTAACCTTGGCGCTGGGCTTGCGGCATGCGAGTTGCAACATCACAGCCTTGGCTGTGAGCTCTCGTTGGGGGCTCGTTCTGCATGGTCAGCACTTGTATTCTTGTTCTGAGAGGATTTTCGTTTGCGAGGCTCCTGTCTGGGGACTCTTGTTTGCAGCCTACTCGGGCCTAGTTCATGGGTGGCGGTACATATTCCATAGTATGGAGGTTGCGGGGCGACAGAGTGTCACAAGCAGCATTACATATACATGATGGGGTCTTCATGGGGATGGGTGGCGAGAAAAAGCGTCAGCAAGCATGTACACAAGCTCTTCAGGCGTCTTGCATTTCTGCGGTGCTGTAGAAGGCCTATGTGAAAAATAACAACGATGTATGTCAGTGGGTGTGTCAGTCACCTACGTAATAGCACTGAGTATGTTCTTCGTGTGGGTTGGTGTGTGAGTGACCAGTGTGCATGGTGGCACGTGTGTTCTTGTCTGTTGCCTCTGTCGTCATGACATCTCTAATTATGTTCACACTTGTGGCTGTTGTTCTAGTCGAGCTGATCCATGTTGCAGGCGTCGGCGTGATCCCCTAGGCCATGGTCTGGATGAGATTGGGGGGAGGTTGTTATCCCATTCTCCTACTTCAGTGGCACCCCAAAAATATCAGTTTTTCACTCGTCCATCTACTCCAATTCGACATACGGTTGGAGTAGCTTCCACACATAATTATGTATCCCCGAATCTGGCATGCTCAATGCCTGCGCACATCGCCTATCACATAAGTCACGCACTGAGGGCCTTTCCTCGGATTTCCCGCTCCTGCCTCCAAAGCGTTTTTAACCTGCATCCTACTGCATTGAGCTGCCTACTGTCTGCCTAGTGTGTGTTCCTGCTGCCCACTTGCCCTGCATTTTGAGTGCCTGCTGTCCAGCCATTGCCAGTGCACCTCTCCTTGTCCCTGTGAGCACCTCATCTGATTCACCGGACTCCAACCATGCCATACCACTACCACCGCTCCACACCCCATCTGCAGGACCACCTTGCCCACCCACACCTGCCTTAGGGGTTGCCATGTCAGCACCATAATCCTCTGACCAGAGTGGCAACCCCATGTCAGCGAGGCAGAGGGCTGTGTACTTCACTGCCAGGGAAGTTGACATCCTGGTAAAAAAAAGGTCCTGGAGAATTATGATGCCCTCTTCAACACATCGATGCAAGTTGGCAAGGAAAGACATCAGTGGATCTGGGTAGGGATAAAGAATACCATCGACGCTGAGGGGGTGGCACCCTGAACCTTCGAGAACGTGAATAAGCGCTGGGAGGACCTTAAATCCAGGATCCACAGCAAGGTCCTGAGCCTCATCGTGGCCATTTCATCCATGGAGGTGCACCGTGTGCGCAGGTGCAGGCTCTCGAATAACAACATGCGGGTCCTGGAGAAGTTTTACCCAGTGCTGCACACCCAGGTCTGAGAGTTGCGTCAACGTCTGGCGTAGACTTGTGAATATCCATGTCATGCAATGCTCTAAAGTTCACGTGCATGTTGCTGCATATTGTCAGTGAGCCCCTTAGGCTTGCAACAAGTATGCCTATGAGACAGATGTATGCGTGCATGCCCCAGACATTGCTCTCCATGTGTGAATTGGAGCATATGTAATTTGAATGAGATATCTGTTACATTGTGTGTTGTACTGCTGCCTTTGAGACCGTGCACATGTTTTGATACTTGTGCCTGAGACGTGCTGGTGTGACAAGTGTGACAGTTGAGGTAGTGTTGCCCGTGTCATGTGCATGCATGATGTTCATGTGTATGTGGCAAAGATGGGAATGTGTGACTGTCCATCACTCATGGCTGAATGCTACATGTGCATTTTGAAGTCTGATGTAGTCATGTAGCGGGATTACAGTTGATGGGACTCTGATGTGATTGCTCATCACACTGCTTGTGGACTCTCTGTTGATGTGTGTGCATGACATGTGTATGTGCACATGATGCATGTGTGTGTAGCATACACAATTTTGTGTGAATGTTTGTATTGCCACGCACACAATGGTGCAGTACACTGATGTTTCTGTTCTGTGTCTCCTTTTCACAGTGTATCGAATGAAGAGGGTGGAAGCAGTGCTGTGGAGCATGGCAGCAGGGATGCTTTCACCAGGCAAGGCACAAGGGTTGCACCGGCACCATTGGGCAATGCTGCTGGGGGTAAGTCCAAGAGGGTGAAGGTGGGAGTGGACTCCTCAGCAGCAGTGGGGGACAGGTGATGCCACACAGGGGCCATCCATTGCAGAAGACGCCCCAGAGTCATCCAGGTCGGAGGGGGTTGAGGTGATGGAGGTGGCCATTGAAGCACAGCCCATGGGGTCAGTTGAGTGTGCTGAGAGGGGCATGACTACTGCAGTCCTGTCCCTGGGGCATGAGGCTGTGCAGGCCACCCTGGAGGTGCCTGTGCAAAATCTTGTCCCTGGGACAGCAGATGCAGCTGTATGCGCCTGCCGGGATGCATCCAACCAGGCCCAGCCCCTGGTTTTGGCTGTGTCCACACAGACCGACACCCCATTACCATCTGCTGTTGCCATTCAGGACTACGTGATGCCCCTGCAGGCCGGGGTGGCGAGGTGTACAGCCTTCATAGGTGGTTATGTGCAAGCTTCACGTAGACTGCTTGCACGTCATCACAATGAGATATACCATCTCCTCAGCTGGCTTGAAACATTCCTGGTCCAGCTTGTGCGGAATATGCTGTTTCCAGATACCACTAGGGCCCCCTCTGAACCAGTATAGCTACATTGCCCAGTCTGGTGGAGCCAACATCCCTGCCTGAGTTGCGAGTCGAAGGTCATTCGGCTGAGGTGGTCACCGTGCCTACCCAGTCACTGACAGGGTCACTGGCAATGGAGGGACAGCAGGCACCCAGAAGCAGGGTATGGGCCGTACCCCCCCGGGTATCGCCATCAGTCCAGCACTGGGTACTGTGGCAGCAGCAGGCATTAAGGAGGAGGCTACTTATCTCAGGGCCCATCGAAAGGGGGCAGGTGCAAGATGTGAGGCAGGTGGAACAAATGGACCTCAGGGAAAGGATGTCTTCTTCCGTGTTCTGGCGCTATGGGCAGCAATTTGGAGCAGAGAGGCAACGGGCTCGGGAGGCAAGGGTTTTGATGGCCAGGGCTGAGGTTGCGCTGCATCGAGCAAGGAGGCAGTCTGCCATCCTGGAGGCCACTTGCAGGAAAGCAGAGGTGATAGAGACACATGTGCTGGAGGCCCTGAACTTTAGGGTATCACCTGTTGTTCTTCTGGATTGGTTCTCTGATGAGGGCTCTCCTGGAATGTCGTGGCTAATGTTGCCTTTGTTCAACTAACTTGGAGTATTATTCCATTATTGTGTTATAAGGCCCTGCAAGCCCTCCAGGCAACAACGGGGGCCCGTCTGGGGGAAGTGGGCACGGCACTGGATGATGCCCTGGTGAAGAGACGGAACAGGATTGGGGGTGAGGAGAACTAGCCCGCTGCCTGTGAATATAGTTATTTAGGTGTAGGTTTCCGTTAGTTAATTTTTTATTTCACCATACTTTTCTGACATTTCTTCCAATTTTTTTTACTGTATAAAGTTATTTAGGCATACGTTTTTTTTGGGTAAAATTTTAGATGGACAACTTGAAGTTTCATTTGTAAATTTTTCATGTACATATTTATTGAATATATATCTTACTGTATGATACATTCCACACCTAATGCATTTAATTTGTGTGTCGGCCTGTTTGCAAGTTCTATTTTGAGCCAGTGCATCTCTGCATTTCAGGTGATGTGTCTTGTTGTGTGCATGCTTGTGTATTGTTTTTTCTGGGATGGTTGCGTATGGCAGGATGCACATGTTCCTGACATGTGGTGGTATGTCAATCAGATGAATGGGTATGCACTTTCTATTTGGATTTACATGGACTGTGCCGCATCACTCTGTGTTTGGCATCACTGTGGTTGGGGTGGAGGGAGGTGGGCTCACTGTGGGAGTGTTCCATGGCCACCGTCATAGCACTTAACTTTGCTATTTCTGTGTAATACAAATGTCGTGCAGACACCTTTAGCAGCATGTGCAATCACCCAATGCCTTCTCTCAGGTGTTGGTCAACCTCTAGCACTGGGATGCAGTAGTGGCACATATTTCATATTCCTGAGTGGCTGCACAAATCACCAGTCTCTGTGAGTCATGCTCTCTCTGACTGCCCTACCATCACCCATGCATGGATCGGTCATGTGATAGTGCCCTGACAGGTGTTTTGCCACCCAGCCCACTCATGCTTAGGCTGTGGCCCACCTGCCCATTGTTTGTGGATCTTGCACAAAGTTTTAGTATGTTTGCTTCTGTCGTGGGCACACATTCTGTCACTGTGCTTTGATGCCATGGCAATGTGGCATGGCCAGCATGCACCTGTTTTAGCAATCACTTGTCACATGTGTATGTTGGGGGATGATTAAGGCCAGAAAGGGTGTGTGAGCAGATGTTCCTCTCATGGACGGAGCGTCAGTGATTGCAAATGTTTGGATTTGCAGGATACATGTTCATGTTGCAATTCAAGGTTCAGGTGAGTAACAGACAATCATTGCAGTGGTGATGTGTCACATTGTCAGGGTACAGACAGGGTACTGCCTGTGGAGGGTGGCCTGTCTGGAGGGGGCTGCCTGCGGGGGTTTCACAGGTGAGAGGTGCTGGGGGGTGGTGTCCAGTCTGGAGGGGGCTGCCTGTGGAGGTGTCCCTTCTGGAGGGGACGGCCTGCCGGGTGTGTCATAGGTGAGGGGTGCTGGTGGGTGGTGTCCAGTCTGGAGGGTACTGCCTGTGGGGGGTGTCCCTTCTGGAGGGGGTGGCCTGCAGGGGATGTCATAGGTGAGGGGGGCTTGGGGTGGTGTGTGGACTACAGTGGTTCATGTGCAGTAGGGAGTATGCGGACAGGGTGGGTGCCGAGGGTGTAGGGGGGAACTCACTTTTTTGTAAACGGTGTAGCCTACACTTACGAGGAGGCACGCGATTTTGCTGCGGTACAGGCTGTGCTTGTGAGGGAGGGCATGCGTTATATCAGGGGTGCGGCCTGGGAATGTGAGGTGTTGTTGTGCGATTTCGCTAGGGTACAAACTGGGCTTGCGAGGGAGGGCAGGCATTTTTTCTGGGGTGCAGCCTGGGAATGTAAGGTGTTGTCACACGATTTTGCTGAGGTACAGGCTGGGCTTGCGAGGGAGGGCACTCGTTTTCTCTGGGGTGCATCCTGGGAATGCGAGGTGTTGTCGCGCTATTTCGCTGGGATGCTACATGCTGGGCCAGGGATGGCGCAGAGGTTTGCTCTTTGTTAGTCCTTTAACTTGCTTTTTGGTGTACATGGGGGCGTGTTGGGGGCGTGTTGTGGTGTTCCTTGCGCAGCTTGTTGTTACTTCCACTTCCATGACTGCTAGTAATGCCTCTTGAAATCCATGAATACGGGTGCTGCGCAAGCTTTTTTCTGCGCCACGGCTTGCGCAGGGTCCTTCTCGGCGTGCCCCCCTCGTGCCATGAATCGGGCCCAATGACTCTGAGAGATGTAGTTTAGCTACACCCACTAAATGTTTATAGCGTTGTGATTGATACCTCCTGGTTCTAAGCTCTGTAATGGTACCAGTATTACCTAATTTAATTGTAGTTAATGATTCAACCTCAAAAGAACTAAGGGCTGAGTGTATCCGACCAGGATAGTAACCTGTGAATGAATGTTGCAATGCCATTTCTGAAGCACACGCATCATTTGCAGGCCTATCTCACCATGCATGGCTGACCACTGCTTACATGCTGCAGTAGTGAAACCAAAAGTATGTTTGAATCTTCACTTAAACAATAATGTTGTTAATCAGTGGTGTTGACCCCAGGCTAAGTTAGTAGCCCGAGCAGAGGGAGGATCTTTAACGAGGATCTGGAGTGATTATTACCTGGTAATGTCCCAAAGATGTGAGCATTATTGCTATTAGATTAGCAGGCCAGGGACAATCCCAGAGGTGATTCATGTTTGACTGCAGTGAGCAGCCCCTACCACACAACCCATAGTGGTGTACAGGAGGCGTTTTCACAGAATTTCTATCTGCTCTTTGAAGCAGGGCCCAGCTCCTAGGATGGTGCAGGTCGTTAATGGGACTCCATGACAGAGGAGCAGAGATGAACACGCACATGTGAGTACGCCTTCTGCAGGTGAGAACAACGGGGGAGGACTTTGAAAAGGATTGGGAAATGGGGAATAAGTGTGTGAATGTGGGTGTGAGGTGAGGCAGAAGAGGTGAGAGTATATTGTTGAGCAATGCAGGGAGTGAAAAGACCATGAGGCAGTTATATTATTATTATTATTATTATTATTATTATTATTATTATTATTATTATTATTATTATTATTATTATTATATATGAGAAGAGAAACAATGAAGTGGAATCCTTTCCGAGTTGGGGAAGAAGATGGCGCCATATTTTGAATAAAGAGAAGAGAAGACAAAAGTAGGGACTCCATATAATTAGAAGGCTCGAATTCCTGTGCCCAATATTTCCTAGTTGGGGCAAAAAGATGAATTAGTGGTTGTTATTTTAGTTTATTATGTTAGTTTATTGTTTTGGTGTCTTTTAAATGTATGTGTTGTAGGAGGAGGCTAAAGGATGGCCTGTGAGAGGAGAGTGTGGGCATTGAACAGGTGAAGAGTATGTCTGTGTGTGGAGCGAGGAAGAGAGGGAGGAGGGGATCATGAATATGGTGCGACTGAGGAAGGGTATGACCGACTGATAGGCTCATGCAAGACAAATTGTATTGTGTATATGTTTTGACCTTTTTGTGGATGAGAGCTATTCAGCATGTGTGTAGTTACACCATTAGAAGATATGCATAGTGCATTGCCGTTGTGCAAAGAAAGAATTGAAAAATATCATAAACAATGGGTGATAGAGACACAGGGATGGATGATCCACCCATGGCTGGAACAGGGCACGAGCAATAGAGAGATTTTGGAGCACATTGAGAGAAACCAAAGGGTGTCTCACTAGCTAGTCCTTGGGCACTTGTCGCTCTGGTGGCCAGGGCACGGCCATCGCCTTTGAAACCAATCCCTGAGGGTGGACCAGTGTGGGAGGACCACCTGAGTGAGGGGTCTTCGAGGAGTGCAGTCGGGCCACCCAATGGTGAGATGTGGTATTCCCCCCTTGCCAACACTTCTGTCCGATTCTATTTTGTAAGATACAATTACTTCCCAACTCCCCCACCCCCATTTATTACACAAACACGAGAAGAGGGAGAGAGGGACTGAGAGGATGAGGAGTATTGACAAAACACACACTAAGACACAGAAAACAGACTCTTCCATCGGGACAACAGACTGTCCTGTTAACGTGGACAGACAAGGTCAGGCAGGTCCAACCCTAACCACACACCTGCAACACATTAACCTTTCAAAGGTGTTTAAATGGAGCCTGCCAGGGAAGAGAAGGCAGTTGCTCTTGGGAATACAGGAGGGAGGCTGCAAGGCTGAGTCTGGCAGAGGATCCCTACCAAAACTCCCAGGCACTCAGGCAGTTGGACGGGGCACAAGAGAGGACAGCTCTTCCTAGGCTGAAGCAAACCAGGCTGAGGAAATCAAGTGGCTAAGACACTGAGCAAAAGTTGATGAGAGCCAGAGAGAGCCAAGCGAGAGCATTATATTTCCAAGGGGCCAGAAGGTTTTCAAGAGGCGCGACCCACAGAGTGGAGGAGGCCCTTCCATGGAACTGCTGCACAGATGCCTGCTTTTCCCGCCCGGGTGAACGGTGAAGTTGGGGAGGACAAACAACCAAAGATAAATACAGCGGGTGAGTTGCCCAGAATCCAGCTGATATGGAGAAAGTGAAACAAAGGGCCTCATTACAGGTCGGGCGGTCAGGAAATAACAGTGGCGGTAAACCCACCGCCACTGTTAATTGTGGACTGCCCGATCCCGACTCCTGCAGGAGGGAGGTGATGTTCCCGCCAGGTCTGACCTGGCGGGTTTAACACCACCCGCCTGCAGGCGGACGTGGAAACACCAACACTATCACGAGATGGTGCTGGTGTTTCCACTTCCCCATTCCCATTGAGTCCTATGGAACTCAATGGGAATGGGGATTAACCGATTTCCGCCTCCGGAATTCCCGGGACACCAGGGTCGTAATGCTGTGGTATTTCTGGGATTAATGGATGTGGAATGGTAATACGAGTCCGGCGGTAACCAGGTGGTTTTACCGCCTCGGTTACCGCTGGACTCCTAATGAGGCCCAAAGTGTTAAATGAATGAGACTCGCGCCCGAGAGAGGGATGACGATGCAAGTCTTTGATGTACTTATAGTCAAGAGAATATGTGTTTTCAATGGTCTGAGCACAACCGAGGGGGACCTGTTAGAAATTGTGTGAGAAAAATCTGAGCCCAACCGAGGGAGGCCTATCGTGAATTTTCATGTGAAAAGCAGTCCGAGTCCGACTGAGGGAGGCCTAACATAAACTGTGAATCCTAACCTGTGAGAACTTTAAAATCCAAGAAACAAATAAACTTTTTGTCTACATACAGCAGGCTGCTACGACCAAGAGACGTCATTGTTGTAAGAGACTGGGTCCTAAGCTGCACCCTCGTGCCAAAGAAGCCAGAGTGTTATCGGATGCCCGAGTGTGCCACCTTGTCCCGTGCTGAAAACGTGGGGAAGGAAACTTCAGTACTCAGTCATTCTGACATATTATTTCATGAACACTATTTCTTTTGCATACACTATTTTTCCACACCCATTTGTTATTAGAGAAAGGTTTGGCAATAGGTTTAGTAGTATTGGCCTTTTTATTTTGACAGAGATTCCACTAGGATTGCCTTCTTATTATTTGATGGTCGTAGCTTGTTTCCATCCTTAAATTTAGGGTTAGATATGTGGTCAACCAACCCATTGAACTGTGATCACCTGTGTCTGTCTTCACTGTTTGATACCATGCCTGCCTTACAACATGCATACATTGTTGTCTGCTGAATACAAGGGTAAAAAGCTTCACAGGAGGAAAGAGATTTGGGAATTATGGAAAATGGACAAGGATTTAGAGGACAGTGATAAGGGTAAACCCCAGAGGAATGATGGCCTGATCCCAAAATACAATAGCTCCATCTGAGGAAAGGCCGTTACCCAGGGGTGTTGCTAGGTCTGGAAAAGATCAAGGGCTATGCTTTTTTTGGGACTGTCGGGACTGGGGGCTAGCTAGCCTTTTTGGTTGTAACCCCTGAGATTCTATCCGGGGCTACATCCAAAAGACCCGGGGCTATAGCCCCCTCAGCCCCCCCTAACAATGCCTCTGCTGTTACCTCTGCCCCAGTAGGATGCTATCCCACCCTCCCCGCCACCAGATACACCAACCCTACATGTGTGCCCCCAAAAGCCACAGAACCACCCCCATACCAGATGAACACTAACACTGCATACCAGTAAAGACTGAGAGTGAGGTGGTTAAGAAATCACAGAAGGAGCTAGAAGAGGCATTGCAGCCTGCAAGTAACGGAGATCACACAGTTTTAGGGCTTTTGGGAGGAGGGGAATATGCAGAAATGCAGACTGGATGAATAGTGGGCAGGAGCCATTTTCTTCTATTTGGAAAGTACCACGATTAAGGATGTGCACATCGAGAAGCGGAAGGGGAAGTGCAAAGAGCATGGAGCAGGAAGAATATATTGCTGGACAGTAAGGTCAGAGGGAGATACAAATAGGGAATTACGGGAGGAAGAGTGGGACACAATGGACGAGTTAGATGGTGAAGAGAAAGAACCAGTGATTACCTCAAGGGGCCCGCAGCTAAGGAACAGATTTGGCCGGACAGCAGTGTTAAGGAAAAAAGCCCATGGCAGCAAGAGAGGGAAGACAGGATTAGGTACCTAGCTGCCATTACTGCATAAAGTCCCCGGATGGGCGCAGTATGTTCATGGTCTCAGATGGATAAAAACAATCTTAATAACAATCTTAATAAGGCTCTCCCGCCCCTCACTGGGGGGGCTGGGAAATGGATATATGCATTTGAAAAACAAACTGTGGTATCCCTTTAGCAGTGGGAGATGTAAAAAGTTTGCTTGTTGCGATTGTGGGAGAGCAGGCAGAAGACCTTTGGGTTAAAGCAGGATACCTGCAAGTAAAATTAGATGATGATACACATAATGGGGAACACTTCAACAATATCAGAGCACAGGTGTGGGCCCCTCTGCAGCGGGCATACCACGACACACCGGACATGCACTCTATAATGCAACATACAATGGGGGATGATGATGACCCCACCTTTAAAAGTGCAGGAGATGTGGAGGGTGGAGACAGGTGAACAGTGGGACCGGTTGGTTCCACTTTCCTATTTTGTTACCAAGGAAGTGCAGAAAGCTCTTAACAAGATAGTGGGCATAGAAGCAAAGGGGTGGGCTGAGATAAAGACCATAACTGTACATCATTGTGAATGGATTAAAGAACGAGAGAAGGACTGGCACACAGGATGCAAGCTGATGAAGCAAAACTAGTGCGGTCGTGACAGTGACTCAAACGGACCCAGCAGAGCAGGCAGTGCCGCAAGCTGACGCAAGAAAAACAGCAGTTTGGTAAGGCGAAGGGCAATGGAATGGTATCCCAATCACAATATCCTGGGTGGTATCAAGGGAGGCAACCATGTGGAAGAGGGGAGTTTGAGGGGGGACGAGGTGTCAGAGGTGGTTTTGGGAGATCAGGATCGAGAGGGGGAGCCGGACCAGGTCAGTGTTGGGGATGCAGCAAGCCGAGTCCCTTTGCTAGGGAGTGCAGATGCAGGGTGGGGCCCAGATATAACCCATATGCTCCCATGTTCCCAGCACCTCTGCAACAACACCTCCCAATCACATCATTACCATATGGGATACACCAAATATACACACAGTCGCCACCCCAAACACCTCACGCGCAGATGCCTGCCCCATCGGGCAATATACACAAATGGCACTATTGGGCAAATCACATGTTGTTCTGGTACCTAACGGCAATGTCCTGCCCATTGGGACAGTGGCACATTATCAAAGAGCGAGGGCCATGGGAAGAAACCCCTTCACATTCCTGGGTAAAAATAAGTATCCGACTAGGATAGCCCACACAAACTCTTTGGTGCCCTTGACCTGCCCATGACTACTAACCCAGAAGAGGACCCCTTGGTGGGCGCTGAAATAGGAGATAAACAATTCATTTTTATGGTTGACACAGGTGCCACTAAATCATGCACCAGTGAAGGTAGATTCCCATTATCAGGCTTCCGTATACAAAAGAATTACCCATAAAAATAAGAGGCAGAATGGTGCTTGCACCGTTGCAATATTTAGAGACTGCCCCAGTAAATTTGTTAGGTCAGGATCTTTTGAGAAAACGGAACATGACCATCTCCTTTACAGATCAGGGAATAGTGTGTGTCAACCTGTGGATGTGTGCAATAAGAGCAATGATGATAATACATGCCATTGGTAGGGAAGTGGTAGTCTGTGGCATTCCGGTTGACCCTGGCATGTTTGTGTATGGAATTACCGTGCTCCTCAATGCAGTGCTTCAAATTGGAAAGGTGTGTTGGCGAATACCATCTGATTTCATCTTGAGACACGTTGCGTCCCCAGAGCTTGTGGCAGAAACAGTAATTTCACTGGATTTAGAAGGGTTGGTTGTCTCAAAGAAGAGGATTTTGGTGATCGGGACTGATTCAGATGAGTATGAGTGGCGCTCTGTATTGTGTATTGCACTGACCATTCCCTTGAAGGAAGTGACAGATGAGGAATTGTTTGAGGACAGGGCTGATGAAGGAGATATAGTATTGACCATTTGTTCACCCTGTGGCATAATGGTACAATACCACAGTGCACAATGCCCCACTATGGTCTCTATTGAAGCCCCCACATTAATTCAGACTGATTTGGTCCAGGTACCTGAGAAGTGGTGGACAACTAGTGCTTACGATGTAGGTGGTTTAGAGGGAGTGATGCCAGTTCGAATAACAGTGAAACCTGGCACGGTGCTACCCCGAGTGAGGCAGTACCCATTGTCCAAGAAGCAGCGGAAGGGATAAGATACACCATCCTCGACTATTACACAAAGGCATTATTGTTCCCTCTAGCTCACCCTGCGACACAGTGATCCTCCTGATAAAAAAGGCAAAGGGATTGAGTTGGAGAATGATACAGGATCTCTGCCCCCTAAATGACATTGTACAGGCAGAATTTCCAGTTGTTCCTAACCCTGCAATCGTTTTGTACAGTATCCTAAAGCAGGCGACACACTTCACTGTGATCGACCTGAAAAACGCCTTCTTTTCAATACCTCTACACTCAGACTCCCACTACATAACCATGTTCACACATGGGGGAATGAAGTATGAACAAACAAGACTGCCTCAGTAGTTTTGTGAGTCCCCCAGTATATTTAACAGGATACTTCTAGGACAATGCCTCAGGGGTATTGTTTGTTCCCCAGTATATGTAACAGGATACTGCTAGGACAATGCTGCTCAGCCAAATACTGTCAAAGAAATCTAGAAAGTCCTTGGTCTGTATAACTATTGCAGAGCATGGATCCTTGACTACACTGCATACTCCAGACCCCTATTGCAAGGCCTTAAAGAGGCACAAAATACAGACAACAAAATAACATGGACTGAAGGCATACTTACTGACTTTAACGAACTGAAAGAAGTGATTTCTACCACCCCAGGGCTGGCTGCCCCTGATTCCATCAAAGAATTCTACTTGTTTTCTTATTCCGGTGGCAGATGATGACGGCGGTACTCGCTCAAAAGAGCGTTATGGGCCACAAGCTGTTGGCCTATTATAGTGGGGTACTTGATTCAGTGATGCAGGGCAGTTCCCCTGCAAACAAGTGCTTTCCGCTGCAGCATTTGCAATTGAAAAGAGTTCCACAATCACCATGGGGTGTTCTGTCACACTGTATATGGAGCATGCAGTGTTTGCCATTCTAGAACGATCCAAGTCCACATTAACCACAAGCTGGTCTCCGCCTATGACGTGATTTTATCAAGCTCCAATATCCACATTGTGCAGTGTACAACAGTAATCCTTGCCACTTTCCTGACAGAACTTTGTACAGAAGAAGACATCGCTAGGCATGACTGTGTGATCTTCCAAAGGAAAGAAGAGGACATCCCAAAGGCCAAAGACAGCCCACTTGAGAGAGGGGGGTACTTTTCATTGACATAACAGCGACCATTAACCAGGGGACAGGCTTAAGACACACTGTTGCAGCAGTAGTATGCCTAGTGGATGGGGAGTATGAAGTGCTGGTACAAAAGAGATTATCCATGCATTATTCAGCTCAAGCTGCAGAACTTATTGCACTCATCAAAGCGCTTTTAGCATCCCAGGGGTGTTATGTGACGATCTATTCTGACTCTGCCAATGTGACCACTACCGTGCATTCTGGGCATGCTGATGGCTCCCACGTTCAACATGCAGTATTGTTAGAAAAATGTATTGAGGCCCTTTCTCAGCCCTCCATGATGGCGGTGGTGAAGTGCACTGCCCACCAAATGATACGGAAGAAGTTTCACTCTGCAAGGCCACCACAGATGCAGCAGCCAAACAGACTGCGTATCTCCAGTGCCCAGTATTTCAGAATATACAGTGATAGCACGAGGGTGAGAGCAGCCTCCTGCACCTTACCACTTAGAAACCCATGTGTACATGCACGTTGTAAATGACTTATATCATATCATAGCATTACCAATTTCACACATTATTGAATTGCAGGGGCATTCCTCGCAGAGAGAGAAGGATTTGTGGCAGAGGAGAGGGTGTAAACAGTCCCCCTGCAGACTTATTATGTCGGCAGGAAACAACACGATGCAGACCTGCGCATTCAACACAGCAGTTAGGAAGGTCCCGGTTGTGGGAAATGTACCGGAATTTAGCACAAATAATAATAATTCAGAGATCACAGATGTGGCTCCACCAGCAAATAAATACATACTGAGTCAGCATACCCCAAATCTGCATCCTCTTCATCTAATCCTCAGTGTTCCAACTCATCATGCCCTTGCAAGTGTACCCTTAACACTCTATCCTTCTATTTGTACCAATATTATTGTTCTCCACTAATGTATTGCCTTGTTGTGCAGTCATATATTGCTCCATAGCTAAGATTGCACTTTATAAATGCCAGCAAATACATACATACATACATACATACATACATGCATGCACACATGCACATAGACCCTGGAGAAAAAGGGTTGGAGTGTGAAAAGCAGACTTGTAGACGATGCAGCACAGCTCTACCACACCAATTATGTTTAGTCATTTTATAAACACCAAGCGCCCGATTCATGGTATTATTTGTGCAGAAAATACTGGATTTGTGCTACAAAATGCATGCAGAATCTGTCCGTCGATTCATGGAATCGATTGTGCAGGATATTTTGCCGACTTGCGTGGATTACCAGAATGCTGCACGTGTCTCTTCGAGTGGCTGAGTGCCTTGTGCGAGAGAACATGCAGGACGTGGGTGAGGCCCATGCAGAGGGCAGATTTGTGTGGGGAACACGAGAAATGGGAAACAATGTGCCAAAAAGAGGGTGTTACAAGGGACAACACGGAGGCAGTCCATGGCACGCTCACAGGTGCACACGACAAAGCGTATTCATGGATGGGACCACGCAACCTCTCTCCTGAAAAATGCCTACGCAAAGCCCTCAATCTCTCCACCACCCAAATGCAGGCATACAGACTTGCAAGTTGGATTTGCAACTTTGGAGGTGAGTTTGCATGTCAGATTTAGGGGTGCATGCACCCAGACAGGGTTCCGATCATAGTTAGGGGTGCACATACGCAGCATAGTGGAGGGCAGGAACGGTTTAAGGGGTTTGCATGCAGATTTCATTGAGATATAGCTGAGTTACGATGAATCTTACGCATGTTGTCGGACTGCCAGTGACAGTTTCGGGGGACTCTGCGAAGGGTCCCTGAGGTCCAGGCCTGCTTGTGGGGGACACCACACACTGTTTACAGTGTGCATGCATGCACATCTGGGGAGCATGTAAATGTAGCTGTTTCTGGCTGTTTCGGCTTTGTGTGGGAGCGTGTTGAGGGCTTTCCTGGCGCGACTTGCAAATACGGTTAATTTGCGTGAGGGATTCTGTGAATATGTGGAGTGCGCAGTGTAACTTCTGCACGCCGGGCCCATGCAGGGTCATTCTCGGCGTGCAGGCATTGTGAGATGCATGCATACTTTTTCATGAATTGGGCCCTAAGTGGCCCCATTGGCGCTAAGCAAACTAACAGCTGGAGGGACATTGTTAAGGCAATTTTGGAGAAGACGCAAGAAGATCTCAAAAGCATTATTTCATTCCTCTTATGTGATGGGTGGATCACAGTCACCGGGATCCTGAGTGACACTTGTTCAGGACATCTTGAAGTCATCATGGAAGGACATTGGGTTGCTCAAGGATTCATGCACTGGAGAAGTTAGCAACTTTCACATCTTTTATCTGTCAATTGTATCTCTTCACTTTATACAGAATGAACATGAAATATTTGATTGTTTCTAAATTCTTCGTCTTATTTTGGTTTGATATTGATATAATGTGGAAAGCATTAAGTCAATCGTTGAGTACAAAATATATTGAACTGAAGATTGAGAAAGAGTGTTATGGATCTCCTTTGAAGATTGGGCTGATGCACCAGATCGGCAGTCCTCATGAGTGCGGGGTGACCCATCAGGGCAGAAAGGAGTGTTATACACATCCTCGAAGATGTTAAGAGTAGTGTTAGATTAATCCTTCAGTTATCAGGGCTGACATCACACTTTGGCAGAGATTTCTCCAGGGTTGGTCAGGGCTACGGATGGAGGTGGTGTTGTGGGTGAATATATGAACATGGTATGTTGAGGGAGTTGGCTAAGGATAGGAATTTGGAAAAGGAAGCTTTTCAAAGAGGAATCATTTGAGATCTGTTCATGACTTAAATAGTTACTGGGTGATCTGGGAGGGTTGATTAAAAAAGGAGTGGGCCTCAGGTGGGCTTGGGGATTTATTGTTCACTCTTTGACCAGGACACACTGATTAAAATTCTTGCTCCTGAATTTGGCCAAAATGCAAATCCGGAGGAAAATCAATGTATTTCTCAGTGCCTCATGGTCCTTATTTGCCAAAAGTTTGATAATTTGGAGACATGCTTTCACGTGCATTATTCAGTGTCTCACATCTTGGAGTATATCTGCATATAAGACTAAACCTGCACTGCCACCAGATCCTCCAGATATCTAGTTGTTACATTACTCTTGATCTGAGTAAGCTTCAGCTACTTATTAGGGTAAACACCAAACCACCCACATTTGTACGAATTTGGCTTGCCAAACATTTCCAGCATTCATTTGGTGTTCAGTGGGATGCTTAGGACACGTTTCTTTATCTGAAATACCGAGTTCACTGGATTTGACCAAGATCACATGGGATGTGCATAAGGCAGGTCAATGAGATTCAGTTCTGAGAATTTGTGGCCAACAGATGAAACAGAATTTCTTCCCATCGGTGTATGAGAGCCCCATTAACACTTGAAATGTTTGCATGTGTCCATTGGGCCTCAGCAAAACCCTGGTTGTCCGGTTCTATGTGATTTCAGAGAAAACTATTTCAGAGAGGGATATTTTACCCAAAAAATACTGCAACAAAAATACAGATTTCTTTTTTCTATTTGAGGGGTCCGCCCATAAACCCCTATTTCCCTATGAGTTTAAGCCCACCACAACACCCTCCCCACCCATTTTATCCCCTTACCTCACCCCCATATATATGTTTTTTTTTTTGGTTAAAAATAACTCTATGAAATTGTTTCCGCTGGAATCACCGGATACCGGTTCTCGATACTTCACTTCTATATTGGACTCTTTTCCACCAAAGGGTGTTTATATCAGATATCAGGAGGGATCATGAATGTCTAACGCCTCTTCACATGCTAGACCAATAGCAATTCAATTGACAGAGCATTTTGTATGTGGGAGAGATTATGGGAGGGCCTAAAGAAGTATGGCCCTGTGGCAAGTTTTATGAATTCATGACTATACTGTTGGTTGTCCCACCGGGCTTCTCATAAATGTTTTGCCATCTATAAACTTTCCTTGCTTACGATCAATGACCAGATTTGGTAAAAACGAAACATCTTGCCTCAACTCTTGACCTAAAACACTGCCAGTAGGTCGGAAGAAGGAATAGGCAGATAATAAGGTTTGACAGAACCAATGCAGACCTCTGGAAATGGGGAATGCCTTCCATCACAAATGCGTATTAAGGAGACTTGGAGATCCGGAAGTGCCGCTCCAATTACCAAGGCATTGGGCCCACTAATACCTATACTGACTGAGCAGTGAGTGTATAAGGTTGTTTTAGAGCAAGGCTGGGTGTGAACAAAAGGCATTAAAAGTTTCTTTATTGCCCCACTTACTGCTTACTCTGTTATTCTGTAGTTAATGTTGCCTTAAATCACCTCTTAATAAATCCGTTTGTGATCAGAGCCATCTGGTTTAGGACCCGGGGGAAGTACTTAGTAGCATCCCACGCACACACAGCGTGTTCCAATACGACCTTAATACTAGTTTACTTATCAGTATACACCCAGGTACAGCTGCGATGGTGCCCTGCAGATGGTTGTCTGAATCCAATGCAGAACGTGCTAAATTGATCTGACGTGCCAACGTTAACGAAGCGATCGAAAGAAAAAAGATGACAGTGTGATCAATAAAAAAAAGCTGACAACTGATCAATAGAGGTGCGACGATCAGAGTGGAGACTCGTGTACAGTGTGTATTTCACACAGCATCATAGCAAGCCTCGATCAATCAGCTGATAAAAAAAAATTGTTTCAATGAAATTGATCCATGAGACCCACTATAAGGGCGTTGATTACAAATTGAACGCGTGTTAGGGAGATTTCTGTGTGGAGAGGTTTGAACCCCCTATGGACACAGGGGGTCCCAGTCAAAAGCTAGACTGAACTCTACTTATGGGTAGCTATGGCAGAGCAGTCAGCTCCCCCTTAAGGGAGGTAGGAAGGCTGTTGGGTAGGTACAATTAGCCCCAAATTGGTACCCACACTCGTCATTATAGGGTTGCACATGATATGACATGATGACATATTTTTAACGCGCTTGTACACGAGTGTTTCTAGGCGCCATAAAACACACCATAAATCACAAAGTTTATTGAGTTGCAATACACTAGAACAGTATAGATAAAAACAGTATATTTTAGGAAGGATGGAGGGTAGGTACAATTAGCTCAAACAGGTACTCTTAGGGAATGCCCTATAGTGATATACAGAACATACGCCTTCTTTATAATAGGGTTGCACAGAAAAAACAAAGTTCATTGAATTGTAATACACTAAAACAGTATAGATATGTAATACACTAAAACAGTATAGATAAAAAAACAGTAAACGGTGTGGGTAGATCCTTCCCACTCTTAAGCTACATGTATGGTCTATACCTGGTGGTGAATGCAATGCATATAATGGTAAGGGATGAGGAAAAAGAGGGAACCCTAGACATCTGTAAACCATTATTGCAGTAGTATTCAGGACCCAAATTGCCACCACATGAACAGTCACCAATATCACCACAACCTCCAGCAAATAGTACAGTTTTAATAAAGTATGAGAGAATGCCTTCTGCTAGAGAAGATAGCTGAGCTTTTTTAATTTATATATTGTGATGAATCCGGAGATGGCACCACTTCTCCCTGGGGGGAGCCCCGTCTCATGAGGCCAGGGGGGTGAGGCTGCTACCCTATATTCCCCCTGGGTTGGTACTCAGTAGGAGGATCTCATAGGGAGAGACTTCCCCTCTGGGGACAAGGGAGAACATCTTGGGAGAACGCGGTATGCCAACCCTCTACCCACACCCGGCACACCTTCCTATCCCATAAAGCCCAACTCCACATCCCATACTACCATGTATGTCTGTAAATCCGAAAACTTAATAACTACTGAGACGAGGAAGTGCAGGGACTACCTAAGGGAGACCTACTTAACAAGTACTGGGATGAGGAGAATGTGTGGTAGAAAGAAGAGCAAGGGGGAGAACTTGAATGAACAGTCTAGTGTTTTATGTCCGCTTAAGACAAAAAACGAAAGAAGGACTTAAAATATTGGCATGCACTCCCTGGAGGAACAGCAAGCGTAGGAGTTGTCTGGCATGGAGAACAAAAGAGGCTGCGGATCAAGACACCAGCGGGCAGGGCAAAGCATACCTACCCGGTCTGCCATGGAAAGACCAACCGGAAAGAGGGAGAAGCAGAGGTCCAGGCATGCAATGCAGTGGGAATGTGCGGTCGAGTGAAGATGCGCATTCTGCAATGAACCAAATGCCGTGGAGATGCCGCAACACAAAAAAAGAATGGGAAAAGCCATGAGAAACCCGAAACAGAAAGTAGAAGAGTCCAAGACTGACCAGAGCACACCAGCAGCAAACCTAAAAGTACAGGGATTGGGAGGGGCATAGCAGAGTCTCTTAGCCCACACAGCAGGTGTGTCATGAAGAATCCTAACTCCTGGTCCCTCTGGCAGCATTGGAGGAGATTGCATCCACACAGAGTCTATGCCCCTTCAAGATGGCGGCTTGTTCGTACCCTGCTTATCAGACACAGCAACGCTCCATTCCTTCCTACTACGGAACCCGGAAGTCACGCGATCTTCAGCTTGACAGAAAACCAGAAAACAGCATTTATGGAAGACATATAGTAAGCCCTGCGTGCTGCTTTGTTGTTACGAGCACTGGCATTTTGTGAATTGCTTAATTATCACTACCTCACCCCCGCACCCCTCCTTGCCTATTCTCGTTTCGAGTTCTGCTCTTCTTAAGCTCCTGGCTTCCTTGTCTTACCTTTTCTTCGCCCTTCCTGGTTCCTGCTTGTTTCCTACCAGAACGGCACATTACATCTTTTGATTGCCTTCCCTCAGCATTCTGTATCACTGCAGCCGTGCTACGCCACCTCTGATACACCATCCGTTGACTTCACAGCGATTGTTAGCTACCTGCACGCCTACCCGTGAAGCATCTTCTACAGCAATCTGAAAGGTTTACCCCTTCTCGGGTTTTTTCCTTTGGGCTTTGCCCATGGAGTACACATGATCCTAGGTTACATCTGGGTGCACAGATAATTTCTGTGGCTTTGCTCACCAGCTGCACTCATCCTGATCCTGACACCTACGTGGATTCACATATCACTGCTACAGGTCAGTCTGTGGAAATCTGTAAAAGAACTGTAATAGTAATAAGGGTCGAGGAGGAAGACCCTTGGGGAGAAGAAAGCATTAAGAGGGTCAAAAACAGAACTAGAAAAGGTTGGATCTGGGTTTTGTAACCACAAAAGAAGATCCCTACAAGTCATCTTCTTCGTGGCTGTAGCTATCAGGCTATTGAACCAGGTCTGCCAAATCAAAGCAGTAAACAAACTCTGGTCTAGGACCTGCACCCACAAAAGTGAAGAAGTACAAGTCATCTCCTTCATGGTAGTGCCTGACAGGAGAGTAAACCAGGTCTGCCAAATCAAAGCAGTAGAGAAATACGGGTCTGGGACCCGCACCCACAAAAAAAGCGGAATACAAACCATCTTCCATTGTGGCAGTACTTGGCAGGTGAGTGAACCTGTTATCTCACTCCATTGTTAAAAGGAGAGCTTCAAGCATCATACCAAATTTTGTATCCGCTTGGAGCTACCCCATTTGATGAGATTTAAAAACGGTTACTGCATAGGGTGGGTTAGACCGAAATCTTCTATAGATAGAGGTTTCGGGAAATTAAATTAAGCCCAAATGCAACACCCCTTGAGTTGGGAGCCCGAATTCAGAATACTTTATCCCAGTGACCGGGTAAACAAACCTTACCCGAGGTTATGGAAACCCTAGCCCTGAAACAACTAATTTATAGTTTGCCTCCTTTCTTACAATGGGCAGTTTTGCAGTTAACAAAACCCACCTTAAATATGGCCATTGAAACTGCCCAAGCCCACACAGAGGCTTCTAAACAATTATGATCGATGCATAAGGTGCAGGAGGCAAAAAGGGATATTAAATTAAATCTTAAGATCATGCTTCATAAGGTGGTAAGACACCCTATCATTAAAGCAAACAAAAAGGGACCCACAGAACTAGAAAAAAGGAAGAAAAGATGCATTTTTCCCTTTGAAAGAAAAGGTTCTTCAACACAGAGGAAGGGAAAGGCCTAACAACCCTGTCCCCCAACTGCTTTTCCTGTGAAGCTAAATGGCATATGGCTTGACAATGCCCCAAGAATGAAATGTAAGAGCCCATGGAGGTAGGCTGGATGGGAGGAAAAGATTGTAAAGAGCTAATAAAACCTGAATAAACAGATGTGAAAGAAGTTAGTAACTATGTCTGTCTACTCCATTTCAAACACACAAATCTATTAGGATTAATGACATCACAGTCTTGGCCCTAATAGAGTCTGGGAGTAAACAAACAGTGGTGATAGCCAATCTTATTTATGCTGACCAATTAGAACACGGCAGACCTATCAACATTACGTGTGTCCATGGGATCCAAGAAGTCTACCCCAGGACTCCAGTCCATCAGGTTTGGGATACCATCATCAACATGGCAGTAGTACCAGGGCTACCAGAAGAGACAATTGTAGGCACTGACTTTCCCATGTTTAAAAGTCTGATAAATGTAATCAATCAGATTCCCATTAGGTATTTCCCTTTCAACATCTAGGAGGAGGAAACATTTAAGGTGGTAGAACACACTTGGAAATGGACCAAGACCATCCGAGCTGGTCAACAACAAAGCCCTTCAGATTAGTATGCCAGTGGCATTAGGGGAAGGGTATGTGACGAATCCTGAGATGTTGCCATAAAGTCCAACTCCATATCCCATACTATACTTCCATATAGGTCTGTAAGTCCAAAAACATAACAACTACAGAGACGTGGAAGACCAGGGAGTACCTAAGGGAGACCTAATTAACAAGTACTGGGATGAGGAGGCGGTATGTAACCAAGAAGAGCAATGGTGAGAACTTGAATGAACAGTCTAGTCTTTTATGTCCGCTTACAATAAAATAGAAAGAAGAATTTACCATGTTGGCAAGCCCTCCCTGGAGGAACCACAAGTGCAGGAGTCGTCCGGTGTGGAGAACAGAAGAGGCTGGTGACGAACCTGCTAGTGGGCAGGCCAAAGCAGACGTACCTGGTCTGCCGTGGACAGACCAACCAGAAAGAGGGAGAAGCAGAGGTCAGGACATGCAATGCAGTGGGACCGCATGGTCAAGTGAAGATGGGCATTCTGCGAGGAACCAAATGTTGCAGAGTCGCCTCAGCACAATGAAGAATGGGAGAAGCTGAGAGAAAACTGAAACAGAAAGCAGAAGAGCCTGAGACCGACTAGAGCACACAGGCTGTGAACCCTAAAGGTACAGGGGTTGCTGGGAAGGTTGGTGGTGGCAAAGCAGAGTCATGGAGGATTCTTAAACCACAGAGCAGGGGTGAGGAGGAAGCCCCTGGTGGAGAAGAAAGCATTAAGAGTACCAAAAACAGAACGAGAAAAGTTTGGGTCTGGGACCCGCACCTACAAGAGCGAAGAAGTACAATTCATATTGTTCATGGCAGTACCTGTCAGGAGACTGAACCGGGACTGCCAAATCTAAGCAGTAAAGAAATATGAGTCTTGGTGCTGCACCCATAAGAAACGTGGAGTACAAACCATCTTCCTCGTGGCAGTGCTTGGTAGGGGAGTGAACCAAGTATTTCCAAGACTGGAGACAGGGAAACCTGGGACGCTTAAAAGGAAAAACAAAAAGTGTTGAAGTGTGAAACCGCAGCCTTGTTGCAGGACAAGGCTGCAGTGGTGTGCAATGCTGGTGCGCAGGAGATTCTTCCTGTCGATATGTAATACGTTGAGCCTACATCCATGCATCTAAACATTTAAGAACCGAGGATCAGACCCTGTGCAGCAAATCCCTTGCAGGACAGGGCTGCAGTGTTGTGCGACGCAGGTGTGCAGGAGATGCTGCCCGTTGATATGTAATACGCTGCACCTACGTCCATCCATGCATCAAAACCTTTAAGAACCGAGGATCTGACCCTCTGCGGCAAAGCCCTTGCAGCACAAGGCCATGGTGTTGTGTGATGCAGGTGCACAGGAGGCGCTGTTCATCGATACGTAATACGTTGCGTCTATGTCCATGCATGCAAACCTTTAGGAACCGAGGAATGGACCCTCTGCCGCAAAACCCCTACAGTACAAGGCGGCAGTGTTGTGTGATGCAGGTTACTGGCTGCAAAGGGATAGCGGCGCAGTGTGAGAGCATGCAGCACAGCCGTCGACCAGCAGCGATCGAAAGGCAAGAAAGGTGCGGGAAGCGGGGAGCGGCCCCTACTGCTCTCTACAAAACTTTCAGCCTTTGCGTGCACTTCCAACTAACTGTTCTGACTTAACATAATCTGTCTCTGCGCAACCTGTAAGCTCTCTTCACTAGCAGTTAACCGCATACTGTGTTTTAAGTCTTTTCTCTAGGTCCCCTCAATTTGTGCCTACTGCTGCACTTGTATTGTGTCCCATTAGGTTTTTCTCCCTCTGTCTAGGTCCCCATCCACTGTGGTTGATGTTGTTCTGTGAACTGTGTCCCATCAAGTGTCCCCATGCTCTAGGTCCCATCCACTGTGGGTGTTGTACTTTTACTGTCTTCTATTAGGTTTTTCTCTCATGGTCTAGGTCCCCATCCACTTGGTTACTGCTGTACTGCGTACTGTGTTCCATTAGGTTTCTGCCAAGTTCTAGGTCCCTACCCTGCCGGGGGTACCATTGGTTGCTGTGTGTCACCTGCCCGCTCCTCCTGTTGTGTTCCCCTGTGTATCCCCCCTCTGTGCTCCCTGCGCTGTGAGGCACTGTGCATCTCTCCTTCTCCCTCTCGCTCCCTCCTCCCCGCCTCCTTCTCGTACCCCCTATGGTGCTCTCTGTTTCTCCCATCTTCTCTAAATGCTACTCTATCTCCTATCCTATCCCTCTTACTAGGTCTGGTAGGAAGATGTTCAAGATGGACATCCTGGTCTCCAATCCAGGACTCCCTATCGCTGATACCTACACCAGTGCTTCCTCCAAACAGACTCTCACTGACATCCTCTTTGTCGTTCCCTCACCAGACCTATGGACCCCTCATATGGTCTCGGCTCTCTCTCCAATCTCTTCCTCTCCCATTAATGGTGGCGCCTAGTGAGAGGTCCTCTTGGCCTCTTTCCACTCTTCCAAAACCATCATTAATGTCTATCTGAATGAAACTGTCTTGGTCCAGGGCCCTCAGGCCAATTTCCTCCTTTTCGATGGGTGTCTTCCATGTCTTATCAACTTCCTTCCTTCTCCTGTTACTCCTACTAGCACCTCTCTGGATCCTCTGCCACATCCTCTCTCCGCCTCCTCTCTGGCACCTTTCTACCCACTCTGGCTCCTTTGCCACCTCCTGCTACCACCTCTGCCCACTCTATGGCCCCTCTACCACTTCTGCTGGGTGTACCTCATGCCTATACCCACCACAGAAGTCTTTAAAATTTGACAACCTGCTCCACGTCGCTGACTATGAACATGACCTAAAAACCCTCCAGAGGACATATGCTCGTATACAGGCCTGGATGGCAGCCAATGGCCTATGTCTAAACGGGGAAAAAACAGAAATCCTACTGGTAGGCCCCAAAGAGTCGCTAACAAAAACTAGATAATAAATACAGCTCCTTCAGTATTGAGAACACTGTTATCACAGCATCTGCTAAGGAGTTTTCTTGGACTCCACCCTTTCAATGAAAAGGCAAGTCAGCGCCATCTCATCATCGGCTGCACTCACTACTAAAATCATAAATGCAGTGAAACCCCACCTATCCCCAAATAACTGCCTCAACATTGCCAGAGCCACCATTGGTGCACAGTTAGACTATTGCAACATTCTACTTCTAGGCACTTGCACAAATAATATCAACAGACTTCAAACCGCACAAAACAACGCCCTCAGAGCTGCCCTCAGTATCCGAAAGAGAGATCATATCTCCCAGGTGAGGAAAGATGCCCACTGGCTCCCCATCAAAGAACGTATAACATTCAAGGCCCTCACAATCATTCACAGGTGCCTCTCTCAGACTACCCCAGCCTACCTAGCAGAAAGAATACACCAGGCTCCAGCCCACAGACGAGACCAATACAAGACCAATACTCTCACCTACTTTCATTCCCAGCTTTTAACAGAGCCAAAGCTGGCGGCACTAGCTTCGAAGTTCTAGCCTCAAAAGCCTGGAACACCCTTCCCGTAAAGCTTAAGAAATGTAGAATCTCTCACAGTGTTCAGAAAAATGCTAAAGACTGAACTTTTCAACTAGAACGCCAAACATATTGTCTCAAACTCTGTTCCTCTGTAACCTCGGAACGCCCTTTAACAATGTTCTGTGTTCTCTGTTTTTTGTACAATTACTTTCTAATGTTTTGTCCTAAAACCTGCTAAGTGAACATTTTGTAACAGCACCACGATGCCTCCAGGCTGCTGGGCGCCTTATAAATCCAAATAAATAAATAAATAAATAAATAAATAAATACTCTGACTCTCACTTTGCTTTCAAACACTTCTCTGACATCTGCCACCTAATTGAAGAACTTGACCCAGATGTACTCGCTCTCACTGAGACATCGTTCACGGCTAGCTCTGTCACAAGTTTTGACACTCGCCTCCCTGATGGCTATAAGATCCTCTCTGAGCCCAGAATCAACCGACCCAGAGGTGGAGTAGCTCTGATCTTTCCAGAGTGGGTCCCTGCTTCTATCATTGCTATGCAGGCCTACTCCTCCTTTGAATGCCTGGTCTGCAGGTTCTCTATCTCCCCTGTCCTCTCTCTAACTGTGGCTAACATCTACAGGCAATCTGGCCAGGACGCCCTCTTCCTCTCAGAGTGAGCTGACCTCGCCTCTTGTCTCCTTGCCTCTACCTCTCAACTTCTCCTCCCTGGAGACTTCAACATCCACCTGGATGCTTCTAACCCCTCCTCTGGACCTTTTCGGGCATTCGGCCCATGAAGCGCATGTCAGTGGATGCCTTTGTCACTACTTTCTCTGCTCCCCGCACTCCTGCGGCAGACTCACACTCTGGCACAGCCCTCTCTATCCTAAATCATGCTATCTCCATAACTATGGACATCCTTGCCACTGTCGTGAGAATCCGCCTGAAGCCTACCTCCAAGTATAACTCTTGGTATGACTCCGACCTCGCCACCTTGAAACACAAGTGCAGGGTGACTGAGAGGAAGTGGAGGGGTTCAAGCACATCCTCTGATAAACTGGCCTGCCGCCTGCTTCAAATGCAATAAAGACTTTCTGTCCTGTCCAAGAAGAGAGTCCACATCCAAGCACCCGTCTCTGCGGCCTCTATCAACACTGCCAAACTCTGTAAAGTCTGCAAGGAGCTGGCCAATCCTGCAGTCTCCACCTCTCCTGTTCCCTCCCAGACTCTCTGTACATCACTGGCTTCTCACTTTGCCACTAAAATTCAGGACATCCTGTCATCGCTCTCCTCCTCCTCCTCTCCTCCTACCTCTCTTGGCCCCCTTCTGGCCGCCTCTCCTTCTCCTCCTTCTTTCTCCTCTTTCTTCCTGACAACCCAAAATGATGTTTCTAGACAAGTCCGATCTATGAAAGTGTCATCCACCAGGTGCTCCCCTGCTCCTCCGGAACCATCAAGGACCACACTGACACCCTCGCTCCAGCCTTGGATGATTTCTGCAATCACTCTTTCGCTTTTGGATCTTCCCCTCTCTCCTCAAGCACTCCCTTGTGCACCCCCTCCTAAAAAAGCCTTCTGCGAATCCTACTTGTCTGGCAAACTATGGCCTGATTTCTATTACTCCTTTCCTTGGGAAACTCCTGGAAAATCTGTCCATCTGCCAGTTTACGCTCCACACTGAATCTGTTGGTTGTCTCCATGACCAGCAGTCTGGCTTCAGAGCAGCCAGAGGCACGGAAACTGCTCTCCTGAACAACTGTGAAGATCTGCTCTCTAATCTTGACTCCAGCCTTCCTTATGTCCTCATCCTCCTTTACCTTTCCTCTGCCTTTGACATGGTCAATCACGCCATGCTGATCAATTGACTCTGTGAGAACCTGGGCATCACAGATCAAGCCTTGGAGTGGTTGACCTCCTTCCTCTCGGACCGGCCCTTCCAAGTCCAACTTGGGTCCTTTCTCTCCACCACCTCTCTCTCCACATGTGATGTTCCCCATGGCTGTAACCTCTCACCCTGGTTCTTTTATATCTACTTGGCCCCTTTGGCACATATGATTTCTTCTTTCTCCTCTAACTTTTAGTGTTATGCGGATGACACCCAGTTCTCTTTCAGGCTGCCCTCAGCCTCATCTTCTCTCTCGCTCATTCCTGACTGTCTATCTGCGATTCAGAATTGGTGCACCTCCAAGGAAGATCTCTGCCTTAATGCCAGGAAAACAGTGATCCTTCTCATTGGGACCCCTGTTCTCGCTTTCCCTCTCTCACTCTGGCTGCCCTCCTTGGGCCCTATTCCTTCGCCCTCCTGTGAGGCAAAAAACCTTGGTGTCATCTTCGACTCCACTCTCTCCTTCTCTCCTCACATCACGGACCTTGCCAAGAAGTCCCACTGCTAGCTGCACCTTCTCAGAGGTAGTCTTCCTTTTCTCACTTTCCCCCAGAAGCTCACTGTCTCCAGACCCCTGGTTCTCTCTAGTCTGGACTACTGCAACAGCCCCTTTCTCAATTTGCCTTCCTCTACTCTTCGCTCACTGCAACTACTCCAGAACAGGACTGCAAGACTTATCCTTGGCCTCAAGACCAGGGACCATATCTCTCCAGCCGTTAAAATTCTCCACTGGCTCACGGTGGCAGAAAGGATCAAGTTCAAGGCCCTCCGCATCATCCACAAGGCTTTCTGGGGTCAAAGCCCAAAGTACATCCAACTCTCTCTTCCAAAATAGCTTCCTTCTCGAGCCCTTCTCTTAGCTACTTCCAACTCTCTGAGGGTCAGACGCTTCTCAAGGCAGAGAGTGGGGTATAGATCTCTCTCCTCTGCAGGTGCCTCCCTTTGGAATCGCCTCTCTGCCCATCTCAAACTTGAGCCGGTTACCTGAAGTTCCGGGAGCAGCTCAAGACCTTGTACTTTGCCTCTTCTTTCTCTCTCTCCCTCCCCTGCTGACTTAACTGTCTGCCGCACTGACTGGTTGCTTGGCTACCCTCAGAGCTCTTTGGGTACCAGGCTCCTCCATGATCAGTCTCCCCTGGACTGCCCCCGGGCCAACACGCTCTAGGCGCTGTAACTTTAATCTCTACTGTCCCCTCCCTCCGTGCACTTACCCAGAGCCTCGCTGCCCTTGATGCGCTTATTCAGAGCATTGCTGTCCTGATTGCATCCCCCTCCCAGGCACTTCCCCCTCTCCCTTACCCCTGCACTTGACACAGTTGCACTTGCATGTTCTGAATATCACAAGGCCTAGTAGGATCGTGCGCATTGTCCTCCCTCTGTCTTCCCTCCCTTGTCTTGTCAAACCTAGAAACACTTGTGTACAGGTGCGTTATAAATTACTTATCATATCATATCATATCATATCAAAGGAGACCAGTGGAAGGGAGTCATTCCTCCCGGTTGTATTTGCTGCACCTGGGACCCTCAAAAGGAAAGACTAAAAGTGATGAACTGTGAAACCAAAGTGAAAGAGAGGCCAGTTTTCTGTGTGAGGGCAGCCATCATCACTACTCAATTTAAATGAGAGAATAAGAAGAATTCTTTATTGTAGTCGCAGATCCCTAACACAGGAGTTGTGCTAAATTCTAGATTCAATTCATCAAAGGCATCTATCATCTCGCCTCTCCAAGCTACTTCACTGTTTCTTTCTGCGCCTCTTTCAGTCCTTTTAAAAGTGGCCTTACATATGTGCTGTAGTCAAACACCCATGCCCTGCAATAATTGCAAAAGCGTAGAAATTGCTGTAACCCTTTCACTGTCCCTGGTTTGGGTGTCAACATGATTGCTTATTCTCATTCAGGTGTCACCTTCCTTACATATTTTGATATTAGCTGGCCTATATATTGTACTTCTTCCTGGCATTATTGCATTTTGTCTTTGTCAACTTTGTACCCTTTCTGTGCTATTAATGTCATCAGCTTTACTGAGTCTCTCCTACACTCCTCCTCTGTGTTGTTGTACACTAAAATGTCATCTACATATTGTATTACTCAAGTTCTACATTTCCCAAGTCCATCTGCAGCACTTGTTTAAAGACTCAGGGGGATTGACAAGACCCCTGGTATAAAAGAGTATGTTTTAGTTTAATCCTGTGGTAAGTGAACAAGGTCAAATACTGGGATTCTTCCTGCAAGGGGATGGAAAAGAAAGCATTCTTTAAATCAATCACTGTAAATAATGAGGCTTTGGATGGGATGTTACATACTATTGTAGCTGGGTTTGGAACTAATGGTATCTCTGCTCAACAATATTGTTCAGGGGGCGTACATCATGAATAACTCTCCACGACTCCCCTGTTGCATTTTTCACTGGGTCACAGCCGTGTTACATGGGGATTCTGAAGGCACTAATATCCCTTGTATAACTAAGGCAGCAATAGTTTTATAAATACCTTGGTCAACTTCTTTTGACATAGGATATTGTCTAACTCATGGTAAAATAGCATCCTGTTTCAATTTAATTTTGTCTGCCCCCACTACTTTCAATAGACCAAAGTCATATGGACTGCTGGTCCACAATGTGCTTGGTACGTATTTCAAATCTTCGTGGAGAAAGGACGGTACATTTTTTACTAGTGACATTCTTTATGGTATCTTCCTATTTTCAATTTTTAACTGATATGTAAGACTTCTATGAAACATCACTTCATCATCTGAGTCATCATCTGAAAACAAGCTTTCATCTGTTAAGTCAGTCATTCAATGTCCTTCGTCAAGAGCTATCACTGTTCTCCAGTTTGCCCCTTCCTCAGCAACTCTGCATAAAAGTACTATGTCTTCCTTCACTATTGCTGCTTCTAACTAATTCATAATTATTTGCCCTTCCTCCACTATAATAGTCTGTCCTGTATTCTTGGAAGCCATGCTAACAATATGTGTACTCCGTAAAGGAATACCTCTGGGTTTAATGTCACTCTTCCTTGTGCTTCCTGACCATAAAATGATAAAATGCTGTTATGAATTCTTGTGCGTCCCTGGGGTAAAACGCATTATCCCCTGGTCAGTAAATTATATTCTCATGTTTAATTTTCTCATCAAGTCTCTCTCCAATATGTTAACTGGTGTCTTGTGGGAATACAATAATGGCATGAACATGTCATGTTCTCCAATGGTGATGGGTAAATCATCTGTAAAAGGAACCATAGTTGTTGCCCCAGAAAGTTCTTGTGCATTCATGTCAATGCCTGACATTGAGAACCTTCCCTCTTTAACACAAGATCGAGTCGCTCCTGTATCTACTAAGAAGGAGAATGCTTTGTCACCTATGGTCACCCCGATCCTCGTTCCTCTTGTGGGTCTGGTATAATTGATAGGCTTTTCTATTGTGGATACATGTCCAGACCTGTGTCTGTGAAAGGGTTCCCTCCCACTACTGTCACACCCCCTATTCTAGGTGTAGGTGCCTGCGGCAATATACTCGCATTCCATGGTGTCACTGTATTCTGTTATCCTAGTGCCTGTGTCTGCATTGGTGTCTGCTGTATCTGCATTAGGGCTTGCTGTGTTTAAATCAGTGCTTTTTGTGTCAGTTCCATCTGTGGCACTTGTGTCTGATATTGTGTGTGATCTTGGCCATAATATTCAGATGGTTCTGCGCTATACCTTGGGGGTTTGCAGTCCCCTCTTGGATATGCTGCTTGCCAGTTCTGTTGCATCCTTCCCTTGCTTCTGAATACATGTGAAATGTGCCCCATCTTCCCACACATCTAACATTGCTTTGTCTAACCTCCAAATCTAGGTTGCCCCCAATTAAACCCTCCTCCTTAAAGAGCTTGAAATCTAAACCCTCTGCCTCTGGGTGGAAACCCTTGTCCTCATGGAAAATAATTATACTGTCCTCTTCCTGCAAAATTTCTGTTCACTGCTGACTGTACCTGCTCCCCGTACCCATGTCCCTTGGGCAATAAAACGTTCTCCTCCACTTGTCAATATTGATCTTTCCAGTGAGAATGTCAGCAATATTTTCGAAACTAACTTTGCTTCGTCAATCTTCACATCCTAAATTTTCTTTCTGTCTTTCCCTTGTTTTAACCAACAATTGTGAACAATCATCAGTTGTAGCTCTGCCCATGGCTTCACTTCCATCCACACGATATTCCTCAATTGTCTTTCCACTTCCTCAGGAAGTCCCTGGCATAAAATGGATAAAAAAGTGTTATGTTTTTTTCCCACAGTTTTCTAGTTTCTAATCACCATTTTCCTGCATATTCTGAATATAAGCCATCCGATCTTCATCTGCTCTCATTTTATGAGTCATGTCTGACAAGTCTGGCACTGAACCCTGAGTGCTCTCCATATGTTAGCGCAACAGTTATTAAAAGGTGCTCCATCATGGTTGGTATTTTGCACTGTCACCCCAGAATATCCGTCTTTTTTCCAAATATCATCTGATTGCTCCCCTGATATGGCAGCAAGCAGGCATTGTATGTCACCTACTGCTAAAGTAATTCCAGATGTCATTCTCTTTAATTCATAGACCTATTTACCTGCCCCTGATGTAAGTGATGGAAATGTACAAATTACATTATTTTTGTCCATTTGTGGCCACAGGATATATTGCAGCAGTCCTCCCCCTTTCTCTAATAAGGGGAATTGCATGAGCCCAGTGCCATGTCCGAGTGCAGCTGCACCCTTTGTCTTCATCACAGCGTCTGTCATACTAATTATCTTCTGTCGTAGTAAATTTCTCAGTCTGTTCAAATACAGCATTCTCTCTTCTAAACTGTTTGATTGCTTTTTCCGGTGACTGGGCTATTCAGGGGGCTCTAGCCTCCTCACCAGTTCTTCCAAGTCTAACCATGCTATCTCTTTCCCAGCCCCTCCTCACTAGTTCTTTCAAATCTGACCATGCTATCTCTTTCCCAACACCCATGTTTATAGAAGGGGCTTGTGCAGCCTCCTCCTCTCCGCTTTCCTCTCTCTCTACACCTTCCCACATAGTGTTGTTACTGTAATCACCTTCATTGTCGTCTCTGTCCTCAATATCTAGTCTCCCAAGGCAACTCGTCATATACGTTCCACTCATCACCTCCTCCAATATATTCCTTCCTCCAACATGCAGAGACCCTGCTCTACTTCCCTTTATGCTACTGGTGACATCCTCCTGCTTCTGTACATATTGCCAATCCTCCTATGTATGGCCCCTTCCTCTCCTTCATCTGGAAGAGTATGCTTGTTAAGCATCTCATCCACTTCCATGCAGCATCCCTCTAAGCTCTGTTCTCTTTCTCTCTGTTCTTGTTTCCTGTCTCTCTCGCTGTCTAGGAGCGTACATCCCCATATACTATGAATTTATTTTCGTCACATTTCCCTGCTTCCTTCCATTTGTAATTGTCTCTCTCTGTCCATCTCTTCCCCCTTTTGACTTTCTCTTTCCCTTTCTGCATCTCTTCCTCTGTCCCTCTATCTTTCTTCTTCCTGTCTCTTCTCCCTTTCTCTGTCTGCCTTGCGCTTCATTTCTACCTCTTTTTCTTCTTCATACCTTCTTTCTTTCTCTCTCTCCTCTCTTTTCTGCCCTCTTTCTCTCTCCTCCTGTTCCTTTTTCTTTTCTTCTTTCTCCTGCCTTTCTCTAACTTCCCTTTATTTACTTATTTATTGGTCACTTGTTAGGCGCTTATACAATTAGCAAAACTGTTTCAAAGTGCCCACAGGGCAAAAGGGTGGAGACAGGGGAAGGTAGACAATGAAATACAACAAAGATAAATAATTGAATTAATAGTACAAACAAATCATTAGAAGAAAAGCGAGGGGAGATGAACCTACTATGCCTTGTGAGTGTTCAGAACATGCAAGCGCGGGGGGGGGGTAAAGGATAGGTGCTGTGGTGCTCATGGAGAAGTGCTTGGGTGAAGTGCTAAGAAGGGAAAACCTAAGTGCAGCCTCCCGTGAGGAGGGTGAGCCTAAGCAAGTGCAGTAAATAGACAGCGACTGGGATGAGAGATGTGGGCGTCAGGGCCCTGAGGATGCATAAGGGCCCAGCACATCAATCACGAACTGTATGGTTAGAAGGGAAGAGAGGAGGAGAATAAAGAGGTAAAGAGAAAGGTCTTGAGACTTTTTCAGAACTTGCGGATGTCCTGCTAAAGACACAGAGCGGGAGGGAGGTTATTTCACAGAAGGGGCCCACTGAGGAAAGGGATCGACCACCAGCTCTCTGTTCAGCAAACCACTTCACACGCATGGAGTTGGTGCCAGAGGAACACAGGAGTCTAGAAGGAGAGTATTTGGTCAGGATGCGTTGAAGATAGAGTGGTCCCTAGCCCCAGATAGCCTTGTGGATGATACAGAGGGATTTGAATGTAATCCATGCTGAGACCGGGAGCCAATGAAGGGTTTATAGGGCAGGAGAGATGCGGTCCCTGGGCTTGAGGCCAAGGATAAGTTTTGCTGCCCTATTCTGGGTTAGCTGCAGGGGTCACAGGGTGGACAGAGGAAGATTAAGGTTGAGGCTGTTACAATAGTCTAGTCTGGAGAGAACCAGAGCACGGATAACATTGATTCTCTGGGGAAAGGCGAGGAAGGGTAGAGTTCCTCTGAGAAGGAAGAGCTGAAAGTGGAACTTCTTGACAATGTCCTGAATATGAGGGATGAAGGAAAGGGAGGAGTTGAAGATGACTCAAAGATTCCTGGCTTCAGAGGAGGGGGCAGAGGGAGAGCCCATGGAGGAAGGTCAGAGTGAAGGGAAGACGTAGGGTGCAGGGGACCCAATAGGGAGAATCTCTGTTTTGCTGGCATTGAGGCAGAGGCCATTAGCAGTGCACAAGGCCTGAATGGCAGAGAGGCAGTCAGGGATGAAAGAAGGTGCAAGGGCGTCGGAAGTTTGAAGAAGAGTGTGTGTCGTCAGCGTAGCACTGGAAGTTGAGGGAGAAGGAGGCAATGAGGCACAGCAGCAGTGAAAGGTATATGTTAAAGAGCCAGGCCGAAAGAATGGAGCCCTGGAGGATGCCACAGGTGGAGGAGGAAGTAGGGGAGGAGAAAGGGCTCAGAATGATTTTGGAGGAATGGTCAGTTAGGAAGGAGGTAAGCTAGTCCAGTGCTCGCTCTAAGATACCAAGGGTATCATGGAGCCTTTTTATGAGGATGGAATGGTTCACTGTGTCAAAAGCGGAAGAGAGATCAAGGAGGATGAGGACAGCAGGCGAGTTGAAATAAGCGATGCGAGCAGTTCTTCACAGGTTTTCAGAAGTGTAGTTTCCATGCTTCTGGATGCTCGGAATCCAGACTGTTGTTCGTGTAGACCGCCAACATGTTGGGTATGAGAGATGAGTTGGGGAGGGCCAACTTCTCGAGCAGGTTCCCCAGGAAGGGGTTGATGGAAATGGGGCGGTAGTTGGCTGGGCAGGAAGGGTCTCCAGAGTGATTTTAAGGAGGGGACGCAGAATGGAGTGCTTGAGGGAGGATGGAAAAGAACCAGTAGCAAAGGAGTGGTTGAAGAGATCAGAAAGAGCAGGGGCGAGAGAGGAGGTGTTGTCCTTGATGGTCCTGGAGGAGCATGGGGCAACCTGTTTGGAAGAGACCTTCATGGAGTTGACAACTCTGGTGACTTCTTCCGGGGAGACAGGAGCGAAGGAGGAGAAGGAGGAAGGAGGAGGAGAGTGAGTGGTAGGGGGGCAGAGGGAGAAGGGTTGGGTTGGAAGAGTGCATGACAAGGCTGTTCAGTATGTCCTGGGTTTTGGAAATTAAGTGAGAGGCGAGTGCATTGAAAAAGGCCTGGGAAGGAGTAGGGGCTGAAGATACTTTGGAAGGGTTGGCAAGTTCCCTGCAGATTTTGAAGAGCTCAGCTGTGTTGTTGGATGCATTTGACACGTGTGCCTAAAAGTGTGCTTGTTTTTTGCCATGGATGGAGAGTCTGTAGTCTCTCTGGATCAGGCAGCAAGTCAGTTTGTCAGAGGGTGAACCTGAAGTGTGCCACTTCCGTTCAGCAGCCCTGCACTTACGTTTTTGGTCTGCAAGTTCGGAGTCGTACCAGGTTCTATGTTTGGAGGCAGGTTTCAGGCAGATCCTTATGACTGGGGCAAGGATGTCAAGGGTGTTGTTAATGGACAGATAGAGGTTGCTGAGGGCAGAATCAGTGGTAGAGTCTGTGTTCGGTGGGCAAGAGGGAATGAAGGTGGAAGAGAAGGCAGCAGCTGACACTCGTTTAATTGGACGGATGTTTGTGAACGAGGTTGGAAGAGCTTTATGAGGAGTTGTCACAGGGCCATAGGGACCGAGGTGAGAGGTGAGGAGAGAGTGGTCAAACCAGGAGAGAGGGGTGACCATGGCAGTAGAGAGGGTGAGGTTGGAGTGGATGATGGCATCTAGTGTGTGTTCAGCAGAATGAGTAGAGCCAGAGGTAAGAATGGAGAGGGATAGGGAGGAGCAGAGGTCAGTGAAGAGGGTGGTTGCTATGCAAGGGGAGTCTAGATGGATGTTGAAGTCACCTAGTAGTATTAGGTTGGTGATGGTAGAGAGTTGGGAGGAACAGAATCCCGCTGACTCAGAGAGGAACAGAGAAGAAGTGCCTGGGAGCTGGTCGATGGTAACAATGGGCAAGGTGCAGGAAGGGGAGATGGCCAATTTGCTTACTAGACTCTCAAAGGACGAATAGGGCTGAGTAGGTAGATGGAAGAAGGAATCCACTCTGGGAAGATTAAGCAACCCCACTGCCAGCACAGTGAGGTCTGGGCTTTGAGGTGATCTTAAAGCCATCGGGTAGGAGTGAGTCAAAGGAAGTAACTGAGCTGGCATTGAACCAAGTTTCAGTGAGTGCAAGTATATCCAGGTCAGTGTCTTCAAGGAGAAGGCAGATGTCAGCAGAGTGTTTTATGGCTGAGCGTGAGTTGAGGGTTGTCATGTGGAGACGATCACTGCCTTTGAAGGTTTTTTGAGGTGGAGTGTAGGGGCATGGGGTTTCCGTCAGAAGTGGTGGAACAGAAAGGGCAGAAGGGGGAGAGGCAGGGGAAGGAAGGAAATTGAAGAGAGAAGGCAGGATCTGGGCAAAGAGAAGGCGGTTGGCCTGAGGGCCTTGAACCAGCACTGTGCATATGAGGTAGACATTGATGCAGCAGTGGGGTGAGAAGAAGCCCGCAAGGAGGACTTCCCACTTGGTGTCACCATTAATGGATGTGGAAGAGTAAGGTGGGAGAGTGGCAGTGAGGTGAGAGGTCCATAGGTAGGAGATGGGACAGAGAAAAGATGTCAGTGAAGATTTCTCTTGAGGATGCACCAACATAGGTGTCTGCAATTGAGAGGCAAGGGTTTGCAGCAAGGATGTCTTTTTTATGCTTTTTCCATCCAGATTTTGTGAGAGAGGGAGGATAGGTGATGGTGTAGCGGTTGGAGTAGATTGGGGAGATATAAAGTGGCAACTCGGAGCGATAGGAGGAAGTGAGAGGCAGAGAGAAAGCTAGAGGGGGTGGGTGTTTGTGTGCTGCAATGCACATTTGTGAACCGAATACACAGCTAGCCAAGTGGGTGTTAAGAGTACAAAACAAAATGGCACACCTAATTCAAGTTTTAAACTAACAGACACATATAATGCAGGATGAAGGCACACCTAAATTCGATTTTTACACTAACAGGCACATATAATGCAGGACAACGGCACACCTAAGTTCAATTTTTTCACTAATAGACACATATAATGCAGGATGAAGGCACACCTAAATTCGATCTTTACACTTACATACACATAAATGCAGGACAACGGCACACCTAAATTCGATTTTTACACTTACATACACATAAATGCAGGATGACACAGGGATTGCAGCACGGCAGTACAGCAATGGGGGGTCAGTGGAAATGAAGTTCAGGGAGTGAAAGCAGATTGAAGTTTCACCGTAAACCAGGCGATGTGAATGACTGGAGAGGCAGAGAGAGTGAGTCAAGTAGAGGCAAAGCAGCCACCAAGCAACAGACAGTACTCACTTGATGGCAGAGGGGGATGTCACAGTCCAGAAGTGCGTGGAAGGAGTATCTTACACGATGGAGCACCTTTGGCTGAGAGTAGGGCCAGGAAGCACAGCCAGGTATTGACAGGAACAGACAGAGCCTAGTGTGGGCCTTGGCTGGGGGCCGGCGTTCGTCTGCCGGCTTCCGTGATTGGCCCTCTAGTGGGAAGGCAGGCCAATCAGAGGCCAGTTGAAGTCAGGCAGCCGATGCACCTCCTAAATGAAGATGGAGGCGGCCATGCTGGAGAGGGACAGACCTAGTCCAGGCACCGGACCCAGAGAGCTGAGGGCCGAGATTAGCAGTAGAGGGGGCCGCACTGAGTGGTAGAGAGCTGCAAGCCCATGCGCACAATACATATGCACAAATACTTTCTTTCTTTTTTTTTGTTCGTTTTGAATTTCATTTTGGTTTTGTTTCTTAGAAGGTCTTCTCATTAGTAAATGGGCATATTTCACATCACAGAGCCCTTCAGGGCTTACCTGGATGCTGTGTGGCTATGGTAATGGACGCGATGCTGGAGATGTTGCTAATCCAAGGTGAGGCGAAGCGTCTATGCCCTTTCCATCTAGTTTGAGCATTAGCTGCCCTCATACCCATTCATTCGGTAGAATCACTGTCTCATCCTTGTTGCCCTGTCTCCCCCTCTCTCTCTGGACTTCCTCCTCAGCTTCTAGCAATTTTGCCTGTAGATCATGATGCTCATCATATTCTACATTTGTAGACATTGGTCTTTGTTTACTTATTTTTTCTCCACTTATATTGTCTTCACTACTGTATGCAGGGGGTGCATATTTGGGATTAGTGTACCCTGCGGCTGCTTTCAATACTCATAATGGATATAATCCCTGTGCTTCCGAGGACAGATCACTGAGCCGTGTGTGCTATACCCCCTTCATCATGCTGATTAAGCATCCATTCTTTTGTGGGAGGCTCCTTTATCTCTTCCCCATACATTTTCCACAGTTCCAGAATGGCTAGTCGATTCTGTAACTATTTTCCTTTATACACGGCATGTAGATAGGTACACATGTGTTGCTGTATTGACTTGGAGTAAGTGCTTCCTACGGCCAAGGCATAAACTTTTTGCTGCAATGTCCCGTACCCACTGTGAGTGGTATTTAAGGATTTTCTCCTTGTACCGGGGTAATACTTTATACAGGTGAATAATGGGAGTGTCTCCCATTATAATACATCAGTTTAACTTAACAATACTTACCACATTTTATTTCAATTCTCACTCACACGCTTTAATCTCCCTTTTAGACCTTCCCCAACAATACTTGTCTTGTACTTAATAAGTCTGCATCTCTCTCTGAGACCACGCCTCTGCTTCGCCCAATGATTCAGAGTGGCACGACAGACGTCACTCATACTTCGAATAGCAGCACCTTTCTGTTCCCTCCAAACTTTCTGAGTGACACCACAACCATCACTCACACTCTGAGCAGCCCCATCTCACTGCTCCCACACCGGACCACACTCCTCGGTCTACACCACAATTTCCTGTTCTTCACAATATGTACCGATATAGACAAAAAGTACACTTTTCACAAAGCCTAAGCAGTCCTACAACATGAGGCTGGCACCAGCAACTACTACACAAATAAATACAATACTGCTGTCTTCCCAACTCCTGGTGAGGTATTCATCCCTTATTATTATCCCATAACGAGATGTTCCATGGAATCTTGTCAGAAGCTATCTCTTTTATCCAATAACCCCATTTCATCACACTCCCCCAATATACAAACAATCCCTCCCCCTGTTTTGCCAGGCCAATGTCAAACTTACATACATGGATCCTCTGAGGGTTTTCGGCATCGGGTCTCCCCTATCAGCCCCATGACCCTTCACGCCCCACCGTGCGGCCAGCGGTGAACGGACAGGACATTCTTCAAAAGGGGCTCCTGTCGACCTTTCTGTGTTGTGCACAATCTAGTTCTCCACAGGTCACCTCCGCAGCCTTCGTAGACGTGGCAGATATCCCCGACAGTCCGATGACACCTAGCAAACAATCACCTCTCTTACTATCTTTTATGATGGCCTAGAAAGTGTCAAATTACACAGTGGTTCTGGAGCCAGATCAAACTAGACTCGATAACGGAAATAGACAATGTACAAAGCAAAACCCAGCTTTATTATCATCAAAATAAAGCAGGGGCATCATGCAAGCATAACAAGTCTTGACACTCTCAACATGCATATCAAAAACAATAGTTTATATATTCAATATTCCTCATAACTGACATCTTACTGTAATCTTAGTTACCAAAACTGATGGGGTACCAGGATTGGTTCATAGTGGTGACAACATATTCATTCCATAGGGCTTACATTTCAAAATGGCTAATGCTTGTATGATGACCTCAACTGTTGAGAGATAAAAGAAGCACTATCCATCATCAAAGTGAGATATTCACACAATTCATCACTGAAAACAGTAGCTACATTTTGGGCATCTGTCTACGCTTTAGTAGGAAGAACAAGCAGGAGGCGCATGCATGGTCCTGTCACCACCTCTTGAGGGGTTACATGGTGGTCAGCTACAGGTTGATTGCACAATGTGAATAAGGCTATGGGCAGGCAATGAAGCCATCCCTTTTTTAATGGCGGTTTTGTTTTGGAAATATTCTCTTTGAGCAAGCCATTGAGGTGTTCACAAATTCCATTAGTTTGTGGGTGATAATCGCAGGAAAACGTATGCTTAATCCCCAGCAGGGATGTAATGTGCTCAAAAATATTGTTTACAAAGTGAGGTCCATTGTCTGGACGCAGGACCTTGCACACCCCCCATCGTGGGAACACCTCTCTGATGAGGAATTTCGCAGCACTGGGGGTATCGGGGTGAGAGCATGGACCAGCATCGATCCAGCGAATGGGCATACTACCACAATTATGTACCTGTAGCCATTGCAAACTTGAATCATATCCAAGTAGTCTATATGGAGATGTTGGTAGGGCCGCAGTATTGCTCCTCACACTACGTGTAACGTGTGGCCTGAATTGAACTTCTGGCACGATGCAGTTATGCATAAAGGTAGCAATATATTCTGTCAAGAACCAATCTTCCCCAATATGTGCTGCAAGAAAATCTTTACTAAGATCGGTAAGGTTGAGCATGCGTAAACTCAATCTGCAATAATGCAAAGGGAGTCACTGGCTTTCCTGTGATTTCCTGCCACCACAGTGCATCCGTGGGAGATATTGTACACCCTCTCTTTATCCACAACTCTTTCTCCTCTGCCGGTGCTCACCCCTGAAATTTCACAATTTGGGTAATGGGCTATAGAGGAGGTCCCAAATAAAGCCTGCACTCCCATCGCCTATTTTGAAGTACCAGGAACATTTGCACCAAAATATGTGAAATAAACCAGCAGAGAGCCGCAGTAGGGCCCTGCCCAGTGCCTATCATGAGAACGGCACCTGTCGAAATACCAATACCTAGAAAACCATGGACAGTAAGGTATCCATTGAAAAAACCCTACCAGCAAGTGAGACGAAATGAAGATAACCTAAATACCGTCCCGGAAGAAACCACAAAGGCCTTAATTGAAGACGAATGGTGACGTCACGAAGACGCGGACAGACTTGCAGATAGAAGATAAGACGGCCCAAAGATAACACAAGAGACGAAAAGTCATGAATAAGGATGTTGTGAACCTAGAAAAAGAGACGATGTTGAAATATAAAGAAGCTTAGACTTTAAAGCAGGATGAAGTCATTCGACCAGCTAACGCCTGTACATATGCTTGAAACTGCAAGAAAGCTAAGAAAACAGTGTGGCTTGCTATGTTTAGTAGAAGATAGACCGCAGCAAGCGCCACCTATACATATCTACCTCAATGAAGCACATTATACAAGTGCAAGTCCACTTTACACAAAAGCAGAATCAACTCAGGTTACTAGAGGCCAAACAGGACAAGATTCGTATTTCAGCTAAAACGAGAACGGACGGCTGAATCTAAACTCAGCAGAGGCAACATGCACCAAGAAAGAGCCAAGGTCAGACCAATATAAAGAACGCACAGCAGCCTCGAAGAATCGAAACTTAAGAACAGAGTATCCTATCTTCGGAAGGTCAAGATAAGTAGGTGCAGGCAGATGGCAAGCCGAATAAGAATTAAATGCAACCATTGAAGGAAACTAGGCAGGTTCACAGTGTGAGCAGCACGTGACCATCCGAGCAAGAAGAAGCACATGTTCACACCTACGCTTTGCAGCCGCGCAGACAGAGATATCATAATTTTTCCTGACAAGAGGACACAGTTTCGAGGCCGACCACAGCCAACTAATTGACACATAGCCACTAAAGTAATGATTGATTGAAGGAAGGCCGGGTGAATCGTGGGCTGACCATTCTGAATGCTGCTAAGTAAAGTGGAAATGTATGCATGGGGTTGAAGCCAACCCAATCACAACAGACCAAATAATCTAGGGTCCTATAGATAGCAGAACCAATGGGACATCGTACTCTTAGTGACGTCCACAAAAGTAATGTTAGAAGGAAGGGCTTAGACGCCCAGCTGATAGTGTTTATCCAGTCTTCTCACTCTGTTACCATATACCGATATAGTACCTATTGTAAAGTTACCTTTTCCTAACCAATAGAACTGCATGTAAACTTTTGAGTGTTACACGTCGATGATGATGATTTTTGAGTATAAATGTTACTGTTTGTATGAAGTTCGCGGGAGTTGAAGCGAGACGGACTATCGCATCACTGTTGATTTCATTGTTTCCCCATTTTTTGTACTTGTCATTAAACGGACTCCTCTCTGCCAAACCATTGATTTGTCCTTATTGATTGGTGTTGGAGTAATATACGTGCACCCCCATCCATCTCAAAGGTGCAGCTATCTCATCTAAAGTACTTTAGAGCAAACCCTGACTCTATGGGCCGGCCGGGGGTCTCCCCAGTACAGGGCAATGAAGTATATCCTTCGTGCAATATCATGTTAAGTGCATGTATGCGTTTATTAGGTTGGGCGTCAAACTCATTTACTTCTGGAAAATATGGTTCTCGCTTTGCTTCTCTATCTGTGGCTTTGTTGCCATGGGAGATTGTGTCCTCCCCCTATTGTGGACTTGGCACTTCATTAACGCTATGGCTGATGGGAATTGCAGCACGTCTATGAGGCTAGCCAATAGGGGCGTGTACTACACCGGTGTGCCGTCAGCACTTTGAAAGCCCCTTCTTTTCCAGTGTATTAGTCATACGTATACTTTGTATGTCACATAGACGGAGTCAGAATGCAATGTGATCTTCTCATCCTCATGCGCTTCTAATGCCATTATGAGAGCTACTAATTCTGCCACTTGTACTGAAAAATGCGGGGGTAATCTTGCGCTTGTCACTGCTTCAACTGTTCCGCTTGATTTTAGTTTTACTACTGCTGTCTCTGTATGTCTCTCTCCTGTCGTCTGGTCGATAGTCGTGGACCCGTCAATAAAGAATACCTCTTCGGCCCCAAGGGCATTCTCTCTTGCTTTAGGAATGGTGTCATAATGTTCTGTGTACGTGGTGCATTTGTGTAAGTAATCTCCCTCTTCTACTGGTTCTGCTATGAATGTCACTGGGTTTACAAATCTGCACCTTACTTCTTTTATCACAGGACTTTAGATAATTACCTCATATCCAGACACACTCTCTGCATGGTCAATTTGCTCTTGGGGTTTTCAAGAATGGCAAAAAGGGCATGCTTCACGTAAAGCGTAGCGCTACAGCCCATTGTGGCATTTGCTGACTTCTCTACTGCAAAGGCAGCAGCAGCCAATGCTTGTTCACAAGGATAGTGACCCCTTCATTACTGGATCTAAATGGCCACTGTAGTAAGCTACTGATTTATGGCCTAAGGTCATCTTTTGTGTGATCACTGCCAGCATCACCACTCCGTTGGAGTGTGAGAACAAGTACAATGTTGCCTTGTAGTCTAGAATCCCTAACACTGGGTCTGTGCATATTGCCCCTTTCACTTCTTCGAATGCTTCAATCATCTCCCCTGTCCATGTCAGTTTGCCATCCCTCCTCTGGGCCTCACTGAGCCTGCTTAGAAGAGGTCTCGTGAATGTGGTGTAATCAAATACACAGGCCATGCAATAATTATAGAGACCCACATATTGCTGTATTTCTCTCTGTGTTTGGTGGTGGCATTCTGAAAACTGCCTCTGCTCTTTCCGGAGTTACCTTCCTGCCTTCCTGCAATATCAACTGTCCAATATATAAGACCTCATTCTGGCAATATTGTAGCTTTACCTTGTCCACCTTTTCTGCTGATGGTGTTAGCAACTGTACTGAGTCTTTTCAGCACCACTCTTCTGATCTGCTACATATCAAAATGTCTTCTATGCAATGAATGACCGTTCTGTCCAAATGTATGTTCCCTATTGAATATAGAAGGGGACTCGCAGTACCCTTGAGGAAGTCTTGTATGTTTCCACTTTTTATTTCTGTATAGAAATGACGTCAGATGCTGGGACTCTTCATTAAGTGGTATAGAGAAGAAAGCATTCCTCAAATCTATCACTATGAAATGAGCAGCTTCCGGTGGAATCCTACATATTATTGTCGCTGGATTGAGAACTAACAGGAATTCTGCTTCAACAATGTTGTTCGGGATGGTGCAACTTCGGAATAAAATGCCATGATCCCCCTGTCACCTTTTTCACCGGGTACACTGCTGTGTTACACTGTGATTCTTATGGCACCAAAATCCCTTGCTGCACTAATGCAGACATTGTCTAAAGAATGCCTTTGTTTGCTTCCCTAGACAAAGGATATTGTTTTGTCCTTAGCAAAAAACAAATCGCCCCTGGCTTGAGCTTGAATTTAACAACTCCTACTCCTTTCAACAAGCCAACATCATACAAGCCGTTGGTCCATAATATGCTTGTTACCTCCACTAAGTCTTCCTCAAAAAATGGTGCTGGTACCTTTTTCAGTAGGGCCATTCTCTGTTGTACTTCCCTGTAATGAATTCTATCCCAATGGGTAATGCTCATGAAGAACAGAATCTTGAGGTCTGAATAGTCATCTTGAAACAATTCAGTCAGTATGTACCCCTTTCCAACCACAATAGCTGCTCTCCATGCCAGTCCTCTGTCATCAGTCCCATGTAGTATTTTCCTTTCGTCTTTCACTATAACTGTCTCCAATTCCAGTGGAAACACCTGTCCTTCTTTTTCATCAAAGGAAATCTCTAGTCTGAACAAAAATTCATTGGGAAAACAAAGCAGTTTGCTGTGTATCCCTGGAAGCCATGCTAATAGCACTTCCACTCCATATTGGAACAGCTTGGGGTCTACAGGCCCCCCCGTACGGTCTGACTGCAAAATGCATAAATTAATTCTTGTGCATTCATATAGTGAATTACTGGGGTAGAACACACTATCCCTTGCTCAGTGAATGAAATGATCATGTTAAGTCTGCTCATCATGTCCCTTCCCATTATGTTAACTGGTGTCTGTCGAGAACATAACAGTGGCATGGTAATTTCGTGTTCCCCAGTAGAAATTAGAAATTTGTCAGTGAAAGCAACCAAATCCGTAGCCGCAGACAATACTTGTGCATTCATGGCAATGCCTGACATTGGGTATCTCCCCTCTGTAATACAGGATCTGCTCAACCCTGTATCCACGAGAAAAGAGAAAGTCTATGTATGGGAGTTTGCATTGTGGAGTTTGCGTGTCTCGTGGCGCCAGCATTCTGCTGAATGTGTGCTTCCTGTGCTGTTTTTAGTGGCTGTGTGTGCCCCTGTGCTTGTGATGTGAACACCATGGGCAGTTGTGACTGTTCTGGTCCATGTTGTGCTTGCACCATTTGTGGCGCATGTGTTTGCGTGTGATCTTGGGCATAATAGTCAGGCTGCTTAGCCTGATATGTTGGTTGATATGTGCCCCACCCCCCATTCTGCTGTATTCCACCTCTGTTCCTACACATTTGTGATATGTGGCCCATTCTCCCACACGTCCAGCATTATGGTGGAACTCCCATAGATGTAGGCTGCCCTCTGTTAAGCCCATCTCCACCGTGCTACATTGGGTACCCTACTCCTCTCCCCCTGGGTTACCCTCCTCTTCCACAAGGCCAATAGTTGGCATCTCATCTCCCTGCAAAGCTATCCCCCTGCTGCCACTCCCTCTCCGCTTGTCAACATCGCTCCTTCCATTGCATACTTTGACAGCTATTTCTGTACTAACTTTGCTTCTCCCTGGTTTCTTTCCACATTATGGGATTTCAATTCTCCCATGGAATAGCAGGGGCTTCAGCCACTTAATTCATCAGAATGGATCATTACCGTACATAAATAATTTTATGTGTATAGGTTTGCAAGAGGTGTGGCTGACTACCCCTGTGCTGTTTGAGGGATTCACGGTGAACTAATCACTGGCCAAAAAGGGGGAACGGGGAAGACCGTTTGGTGGCTTAATAATTGGTATACAACATAACATCAAATCTCGGCGAATCCCAGTTATAACTGAGGACTTTGTGATCGCTATTGAACTATCGTTGTACATTGAGAATAAGGCAGAGAATATGCTGTTGATCAATCTCTATAACCCGCCGGGGGAAATCCAAACTGAAAGTATCCAAGAGATCCTTCATGACACCATGATCAAATGGACTGTGAGGAAAGGAAATAGATCCATTATGGTTATGGGGTACTTTAATTGTCATATGACTGGTGAGGAGGATACTATGAGTAATCCACAAATAAAATTTGACAGCATTATGTCCCACAAGAAAGTTGAGTCGGATTGCCTTTACTGGTTGAGTTTTTTCAAACTATGGGACATGGAAATGGTTGATGGAAGAACTAATAGTGACTGTCCTGGACAACATACCTGGGAGGGCTGTGGGGCAAAGAGTATGCTTGATTACATTTTTGTAACTGCCGATATTGCAACCTGTGTCAGGGATATGAAAGTAACCAATAATAGTTGGAGTGAACATGCAGCGCTTGAGTTAATTATATCTGCCGACACTGTTAGCCCGGGCATAAAATGTATGGGAGATTTAAGGATTAACCACGCAGCAATTCGTATCTCCTGGTCTGAACGTAATATAGCAAATGCAAAGTCTACCCTATTAATAGACTCTTATAGTGATTTAGTTGCATTTCAGACAATGTCAATAGAGGAGATTGAGCAGTGGATTTCCTCCTTCGCATCAACTCATGCCTTGACTAGGGCTGGTGGTGTGGTGACCAGCCAGGGATTGAGAAATCCGTATCATTGGGAGGTGAGAGACGCCAAAGGCGATTGAGAGCGGACATTAGGAAAGCTAAGAACTCTTCACTTTCTTCCAAATGCTATATGGCTTTAAGGAAGATACTGAAGGGTAACTATCACGCATGGCTAGGATAGAAGAAACATCTTAAGAAATTACAACAATGGAAGGAGACCTTAAAAACATTGTGTTCTAAGAATACAAGGAATATTTGGGCCCTACTAGGGGAAGTCAGAGGCAGTAGAACCAACGCAATAGTTAATCCGATAGGAGCAAAGAGATGGGAACATTTCCTGCGGGAACGTAACATATTGAATAAAGGCATTTACCAGGTGGTTAGTCATACTAAGCCCCCGGGGCCGCCCTTCTTGTTTACGGTTGCAAGCCTAACTGAGAAAATAAACAGGTTAAAATCCTCAAGGGCACCTGGCCCTAACGGTATTACCAACATTGTTCTAAAAAGTAATCCCCGTTTTTGGGCCGCAACCTTAAAAATCTTATTTGATAAAGTCCTGTCCGAAGGTGACAAAAATGATCCAGGCAACTACAGGTTGCTGTCGATGCTCGATTGTACTGGTAAACTGTTCGCTGGCCTAATCCTAGAAAAACTACAAGATTGGGCTGAGAAAGAACAGATTGTCAACTGTTTCCAAAGTGGCTTTCGGCGGGGCTCCTCAACAACTCATAACTTAATTATCTTAGATTCTCTGCGCACCGAGGCTAGGAAGAAGGGAAGTCCCCACCTGGCCCTAACGGTATTACCAACATTGTTCTAAAAAGTAATCCCCGTTTTTGGGCCGCAACCTTAAAAATCTTATTTGATAAAGTCCTGTCCGAAGGTGACAAAAATGATCCAGGCAACTACAGGTTGCTGTCGATGCTCGATTGTACTGGTAAACTTTTCGCTGGCCTAATCCTAGAAAAACTACAAGATTGGGCTGAGAAAGAACAGATTGTCAACTGTTTCCAAAGTGGCTTTCGGCGGGGCTCCTCAACAACTCATAACTTAATTATCTTAGATTCTCTGCGCACCGAGGCTAGGAAGAAGGGAAGTCCCCCGCTCAATGCACTCTTTGTGGATTTCAAAGCCGCATTTGACCTGGTACAAAGAGATATCCTATGGTCTAAACTTGATCTGCTTGGTTGCCCAAAAGGGATTTTATATTACCTAAGGCTTCTACATCAGAATAACACTTTCTCCCTCAAGCTTGACCTAAAAGGTAATATGACAGATCAAGTGGATCAAAACAGAGGTGCAAAGCAGGGCTGTGTTACAGCCCCTACTTTATATAACCTATTTACATATGATCTGCCATTAGCAATTGGTCAGGCTCATAACTGCCCCCCGAAAATAGGAGACAAGCATTGTTCAGTCCTTGCATATGCGGATGATTTAGTGGTACTAGATCATACTTTCGGCGGTTTGAGGAGATCAGCCGAAGCGCTATGGGCATAGGCCAATTGCAATGGTCTTGAAATAAATCTACAGAAAACCCAAGTGATGTTATTCACTAAGAAAAAAATAGCTCGTATTAGCCTGAAGATACAGAATGTAGAAATCCTGTGCGCTCCGAATTATAGGTATTTGGGTATCGACATCGAAACTGTAGGTGACTATTTTCATTGTAGACAGCACAGAAAGATTAGGGTGGGTGACCAGAGTGAAATGTGCGGAAATTGTGTTTTTTTTTCTGTCATTTTCCCGATTTCCCCCCAAACTATGGAATCTTTCCCTACATAGTTGTTGCCTGACCTGCGCAAATCACCCCTTCCTAAACTTGGAATATTGTCTACTTTTCAGAAATGTATGCCTTTCTGGCTTCCCATTTAGCTTTCCTACCCTTTTCTTCCATTCCGTCCACGCATGTCCTACAGACCAGGAGGTGGAGTATCCCTCATCTTTCCTGAGTGGATCCCTGTTTCTGATATTCCCACTCAGGCCAACTCCTCATTTGAATGCCTGGTCTGCAGGCTCTTTCTCTCTCTCCTGTCTTCTCTCTTACTCTGGCTACCTTCTATCGGCTTCCAGGGCACTCTACCCTCTTCCTCGCTGAATGGGCAGACCTGGCCTTTGCTCTCCTTTCTTCCTCTTCCCAACTCCTCCTGGTGGGGGATTTGAACATACATCTTGACTCTCCCGACTCTTCAGGACCTTCCCGCAACCTATGTGACTCTCTTTCTCTCTCCATTGTACCCTCTGGTCTGACACACACTGAAGGCCATACCTTGGATGCTCTCATCTCCGCCGACATCCCACTCTCTATCCCTCTCACTACGTCACTCTCCCTGACGGATCACTCTCTTCTCTCTTCACACCTGAAGCTTCAATGTCTACATGGCTCCTCTGTCCTGCATGATCTCTGCCTTCAACTCCAACTTTCAGTGTTATGCGGATGACACAGAGCTCTCTTTCAGACTACCATTGGCCTCCTCCTCCCTGACTGTCTGGCCGCAATTAAGTCCTGGTGTGCTGCAAACAATCTCTGCCTCAATGCCAGCAAGACAGAGATCATCCTCTTTGGGACACCTGCTCCCGCTTTCCCTATGTCAATATGGCCGGCCTTCTTTGGCCCTGCACCCTCACCCACTAGTGAGGCAAAAAATCTAGGGGTCATCTTCGACTCCTCTCTCTCCTTCTCCTCTCACAACTCGGACATCTCTAAAAAATCCCACTACCAGCTGCACCTCCTCAGATGTATTCAACCTTTTCTTACCTTCCCCTAGAGGCTTACCATCTTCAGAGCTCTGGTTCTTTCTAGATTGGACTATTGCAACAGTCTCTTTCTCAATCGTGCTACTTCCACTCTACGACCTCTACAACTCATCCAGAACAGAACCGCAAGACTTATCCTTGCCTCAAGCCAAGAGACTGCATCTCTCTGGCACTGAAATCCCTCCACTGGCTCCCTGTGGCTACAAGGATCAAGTTCAAGACCCTCTGCATAATCCACAAGGATTTCTGGGGCTGGGGCCTGCACTCTCTACAACTCTCTCTCCCTAAATACTCTCCCTCTAGAGCCCTCCGCTTGTCCTCCAACTCTCTTCGGGTGAGCTGATGCTCAAAACAGAGATTTGGGGGTAGATATCTTTCTTCTGCAGATGCTTCCCTCTGGAACAGCCTCCCTGCCTTTCTCCATCTTGAGCCTGATCACCTTAAGTTCCAGAAACTCTTCAGGACCTTCCTCTTCTCCTCTTCCTTCTCTCTCCCTCTCCCTTGTTAACCCCCTCTCTATTCCTGCCTACTGCCGTCCTCCCTCTCTCCTTAACTCAGTTTTGTTTGCTAACTGGTCGCCTGCTGCACCTTCAGAGCCACACAGGCCTCAGGCTCCCCCAGGCCTCTGCACTCCACTCACCACTTCTGCACTTCTTTACTCATTCCTTGAGAATGGTAACCTGTCGGCACTTAATTCAGGGCCTTGGACTGGGCGCATCTGTCCCCTTCCCCCCGCCTTTTCATACCAGGTCTGGCACTTACGTTACCTAGAATGTACTTGGCCTGGTCCGCCAGAATTAGTACGGTCATTTTTTGTTTCTGTATGTCCTTCTCCTTCTCCCCCACCCCATTATCACCTTACCATTTGTCACGCACTTGCACTATTTGAAACGTCATTGGCCAGGTACAGCAACTAAAGTTTTTTGTTCTTCTCCCTCTCTTCCCCCTTCGCTCCTTCCACTTATTCTTACACCTGCACTAGTAGTAAGGCCATTTGACCAAGTTGCTAGTAATTTTTGCAAGATCATTCAGAAACTTCAAGGCGTAAGAATGAATCTGTTCCCTTCCCGCCTTGAAGCGCATTAAAGCACTTCACCTGTGTATAAGCGCTTTATAAATAAACAGTTATAATTACAATTCTCTTCACTTCCTCCTTTATTTCTGCCGATTCTCTGTCCTCTTCCTCTTTCTCCTTTTGTTATTTAGCTTGCTCCACAACGTTTCTATGCTCTACTGCTCTCCTTCAGTCCAGTTTGAGCAGTATCTGTTCTCTCACCCACTCATTCGGTGGGAGCATCACCTCTGTGTCCCCATTTTGTCCCTTAGCCTCTTGTCACCCCCAGTCAACTTCGCTTGTAGGTCGCTGCGCTCTTTGTCTTCATCAATCATAGTCCCTGTTTTCTTATTCGCCAGCTTTGCGCTATTAGATGTGTCTTCGCTACTATACGCAAGAAGTGCATAAACGGGGTCAGTATATACTGCCACTGCGTTTTATTCCTTCAAGGGGTGAAAGCCCTGACCTTCTGTTGGAGGGTCTGTGGTTTGAGTAGGAGGAGGAGGAGCTGTGAGCACTTCGTCCCACACATCATGCTGGCTAAGCATCCAGTCTCACTTGGGTGGGTCCTCTTCCTTGTCCTAAGATAATCGGTTACTCATTATTTTCCCCTTTATATGCATAATGCAAATACTTGGTCATGTGTTGCAGCACAGATTTAGAAAGACTGCCCTGCTGGGGCCATGGCTTTGCCATTTTTCCCTCTGTATCGCAAGTCGATTCCGTGCTATACTTGCATATTTTGTCCTGATACGGCTGAACGGACTTGCACAAATGCTTAAGGGGTGTATTCTCCACTGTGGCAAATCACTTTCTGACTGCTGATACTTTTCTTCAAGTCTGTATTCTTTACACTTTTCGACAAGATCAGATTAACTTTCACAATTATCGTCAATTTTTAATCAATTTCTCAAAATCCACAACAGATCTAAATTTAATCCACCAGCCTCTCCGACTTCTCCAAAAACCATGCACGACAGTCTCTGCCCTCAAAGGCCAAACCACAACTCTTCCACGTGCTCCTCGAGCCCAACACAAATGGTGCAACACTCCTTTACAGTGCCAACATCACCTTGTTAAGTTAAAGGCCATCATCTTTTCCATGTTTTCTCTTGTTTCTTTTTGTCAACAATTATTTCACCCTCGCATCACCATGTCATGTCCTATTAACAACCTTTTGTGTGACGTCCGCAGGCCTAAGGCAAAGCCCTGATACTTTGAGTGCACTCTCAAACCCCACATTATCCCAAGACAAAACAACACAAATAACACACTGACATATTCCTGCTTTCAAATCACAGGGGATATCAATTTTTAAAAACATGTCGTCCTTCTACACCATAGCATAGGGATATATCTATAAAGATACACTAAGAAACCACCTTCCGTGACCTAAGCTAGCGCCTAGACACAGGTATACCTCTCTTCATCCATAAACTAAGCTGACCACCTATAAACAGGTATACTTCTTTTCATCTGTAAACTAATTTAGCGCCTAGAAACAGCTATGCATACATAATTCATCAGTAACCTAGCTAATGCCTGGAAACAGGTATACTTCATGAATAATGCAAAAGCAAATTACGAAACAACAAATTCCCTCTCTGATATTTGTTGGATGCCTGGATCTATACTTACACTCTGCGGATCTGCTGAAACCCTCGGTCACTGTCTCTCTGACAATCTGCCACTCTGCCATCTGGTCTGCTAGGTGTCCAACGGGAAGCGGGCAGGAATATTTATAAGGCGGCCCCTGATGACCTGTATTAATTGCCAGGGGTCTTAGCAACCATCATCTGATACCACCTGAATTCAGGCAGGGGAATTATTAATCACCCTAATTACTAGCAAGAAGAAATGGGCTGAGGAAATATCTTGCACCAAAAATGGAAGAGTCCAGCTATGCGGCAAAACATTGCAACATTTCCCAGGGCTCTCCCGCTGATGTTGAGTCTGTCATCCAGATTTGATATTGCGTGATGTCACAAAAACAAAGATACATCCAAAAAACCAAACAGGGATCAGGAACGGTTAGTAAGCTAGACTATATACACATTATATAGAGGGTTAGTACATCAATTGGATAAAACATATCTGGTGGCTCCTCCTGCGACCGCCTCTAAATGTTGCAAGTAAAGACATTTCAGGATAGTGTGCTGTAATTGAGTGGTGCAAAATAGTATGAGCGTAACATGGAAGGTGGATAGGTATTGGGCAAAGTGGTTCTTCTCAGACTTGGAGCTTTGGAAAGTTACCAGGCCAAGTGAAACTATTCAAGGTGGTGAGAACGGCCCTGAAGTTGCTGCATGTTCTCGACAAGTTAACATCTCTGATCTGCTAGGCCTTAAGACAGAACATTCGGCTTTGAAACTGGTATTACTTGTTTATCGTCCTGATTTCGATTGTATGGGAACAGCTACCTTGGCCTGGCTCGAATGAATAGGCACTGTCTCCCAGGTTCAGATCACATGTGTAAGGACCAGGAAATTGATTCCTCCTGCTTGAATTTATGATGATTTTCAGCCTGTACTCTTGCAGGTGCCCTATCTCTTCTGTTAGCTTGAAACTTTCGCACTCTCTATGTCCTTGACAAGGCTGTGCACAGGGGCTGCACTGGAAGTCTGGTCTGCGCATCTCTGCGGGATCAGCCTGTCAGCTCCTCTCTGTATTCACGAGTCCTTTCAGTTTCTTCCATTCACTTCAATGTAATAGCAGGTTCCATCTTGATTTACATGGCTGCCCATGTGAGTTGAGTATAATCTCAGCAAGCAGTTCATATACATTCTTGTGCAACTTGCGGTTTCTCCATAGCAAGAGCATGTCAGTCCTGTATGTGAGTCATGAGCATGTTCTTCATGTCTATCAGCAATTAAGTGTCTGCGTACCTTCATGCAGGGATGCATATGTGCTTCATGTCTAACGCATCTATGTCATGGTGTCAGTCATGACGTCATCAGCTTTCTTGGAGGTTACAGTTAGTCGACTTGCTCCATTGTTTGCATGCTTGTCTTTTTTATGCTGTCATCATGATGGGGTCTGAATGGCTGTCTGAGTGAATAGCGTCTCTCACACCTGCGATCATCGATGATGGGGAGGAGGGACCCAGGAACGATATACACCTTTCATTTCTCTGCCGCCGAGATGAGAGTGCGATAGGTGCAACAAGGGCCACGTTAGGGTCTCCCTCTTCAAATGGCTTATGGAAATGGTTTGCATTTATCACACAGTTCTATTAGTGGCACATCCGTATATTGTGCATGTATAACATACTGCTGCTAGTGTCTTTATGCATTTAAAAAACAGTGCTGGTAGTGCGTTGTTAGCTTATGTGTTACAGCTCTGTCAGTGGCTTATGAACGTTTTGTGTATTTACTATATGGTGGTGATAGTAGCATACTATTTATAATGTTGCACTTTTAGCAGCTTAAAAGCATTCTCTGCATTCATAATACAGTGCTGTTAGGGTTTTGCTAGCGTTGTGTAATACAGGACTTTTAATAGTTTATGAGGGATTTGTGCATTTAGAACATAGTGCTGTTAGTGGCATATACATCTTTTGTGCATTTATAATATTGCACTCTTAGTAGCTTGTAAGCATTTTCTGCATTTATAATAGAGTGCTGTTAGTGGGTTACTAGGGTTTTGGAATACAGGACTAGTAATGGCTTTTGAGGGTGTTGTGCATTTATCATACAGTTCTATTATTGGCAGGTATGTTTACTGTGAATTTATAGCATGCTGCTACTGGCGTCTTATGGCAGTTTTGTGCATGTATAAAACAGCACTACTGGTGGCTTGTGAGCGTTGTGTGCATTTAGAATACAGAGCTGTTGGTGACTTAGGAGAGATGCGTGCATGTATAATACGGCGCTGGCAGTGGCTGGCCTTTATGTGGCACTGCCACTTGGCACAGACTGTCTATGTGGGTGAAAGTGTGAACGCCTGATATCAGTCGAGCCTCGGACAGCCTTCCGTGGTGAAACTCGAGACCTCCTCCCAGTATGTGCAGAACACAGAGCAGTCTGGGTTTGGGAGCTACTGCAGTCCTCCCCTTTCGCTTGTTCATACTGCACTGTAATTATTTCCAGCAGGTTGTCTGTCAGTAATTAGAGCCTGCTGGCGCCAAAGGCTCTGCCAACCTTCTGGATATTAGCCACCTACTGGTGTACCCGACTAACACTTGCCATTCAGGCGCTCACAGACTGGCACACTGCAGACGCGGAGGGCGTGCAGGTTTCCTGATACTCAGAGCCCGGAATGCCTCATCACCACTCCTTCATTTCAGCCCTAATGTCCAAGCGACACGTTATGACTCAGCAGGGACCGCCTTGCGTTAATTAAATAAATTACATTCATAAAAAATGCATGCACTTATTTATGAAGCGCTTCCCTTCCAAACCTCCTTTGCTGCCAGTTTGTAAAGACCTATTTCCCAATTAAAACTGGCAAAGAATGGAGCTGCTGCTGCACCTATTTTAATCGAGCGCTCTCCCTTCTTCGCTTGTTTGTAATAAATTGATTATTTTCAAATTCACCAAAAATTGTTGGATGATGATGTAGGACAGCTAGGGTTCATCCTGGGAGGGTGAAATCACTCATCGGAAAATGGGAGCATGCTTCTTGCATCTCGCAGAAGCTGGAGGGGATCTTAACCCTTTCATTTACATTTGAACATTGAGCATTCATGTTCTGAACTAAGATTGCTTGCAATGAAATGTGATATGCAACACCACTTGTAATGTGAATCCGTAGGGGTTTGGCAATTGGTAATGTTTTTTGCCAAATGACTAGATATCCTTTGGCAATGTAAATTTATTTGGCATTCTACTTTTGAATTACAGGGTTCAGGGCTCGGCATAACTTTTTGTTGGCCTCAATTATGGGTGTTCAAAATAGGCCACCATCAGCTTTCACGCTGTAGTTGTATGGCACAATTTCCATTTTTGCTCTTTGTGTGCTGACTTTTGAACTCTTTCTTTCCATGTGTGCTCACTTCCTCCAGCCCTAATCACCCACTTCAACTCACACACGGGTACTCAGTGCTTAATTTGTGGGGGTGTAAAGATGGGCCCAATAATAACGCTCAATAATGAAGTACTCAAAGTGCATGGTAAAACCCCACTTTTTTCAAAACACAGAATATCGTCCGGGATAACATAGAAGTAGCTTTCAATATTACAAAGAGTGTGAGCAAATTTTAAACAAAAAACATGTAAGAAAATATGTCTTTCCTCTGCCTCCTCGTCTTCATCCTCAAACTCCAACCTTCTAAGGGGCTCTCTCACATACGTCCCACTCACTATCTCCTCCGATACATTCCTACGCATACTTTGCAAAGACTTCCTCCAATTCTCTCTTCTACTCATGCTATCTCTTCTGCTCCTATTTAGGCTGTCACTGTTCCTTCTTGTAACATCTCTCTCTCTCTGTCAGTCAAGGTATGTCTGCTAATTATGTCGTAAACTTCCTTTCGGCGCCTCTCCCTCTCTCGTTTTCTTAATCATTCTCTCTCTCTTCTGTCTGTATTATGTATCTTTCTTGCTCTTCTTCTTACTTTCTTTCTCTTTCTCTCTCTTCTTCCCCCCTTTTCTCTGTTTCTATGTCCTGTCTGTTTTCATCATCTAACACTTTCTCTTTAGAATTGTCTATGGGCCTCATTACGAGATGGGCGGTAGCCATCGTGCTAATAGCACCATGGTGGCCTCTGATACCGTGTCCGAGTCCGGTGTTGTTCAATGGGGATTTACCGGTGCAGTCCGACCCTGGCGGGACCGGTAAGTCCCCATTGAACAAACCATTCCCCATTCCCATTTGAGCCCCCATAGGGCTCAATGGGAATGGGGAGGGGCGCTAATAACGGGCTCGCGAATGGCAAGCCCGTTATTAGCACCCTGGTCCCTTAGCGGGACCCCTAAGGGACGTGTGGTCAGACCACACGTTCCTTAAGGTTCCCTCCAAGGGACCTCGGAATAGGGCGGTTGGGGATTACCGGCACCGGTCTACTTAACGGTGCCCGGTATCCCTTACTGCCCTACTCGTAATGAGGCCCTATGTCTTTTCCATCAGGTTTGAGTATTATTTGCCGTCCTATCCATTTATCTGATACAATTATCATCCCATCCAATTCTCCCTGCATGCCTTTATCTCTTTGATCTTATTCCTCTGCTTCTGTTAGCTTTGCTTGTAAAAGACACTGCGCGTCATATTCTACTTGCAGAAACAATGGCCTTTGCTCGTTCACATTCTCTCCCCTTATGCTGCCGTCATTACTATACACTGGGGCCAAATCTTTGGGCTTGGTACACCCTGCAGCAGCCTTTAAAAGGTACAGTCCCTGAACAGTCGAGGACGGGACAATGGTCAGAAGAGGAGTAGGAGTCGTAGGCAGTGTGCGCCCTTCGTCATGCTGGGGCTCCGTCTTGCTCGGTTGCACTACCACTTCCTCAAACATTTTCCACAGCTTGAGTATAATTAGTCTGTTCTGTAATTGTTTTCCCTTATGTGTGGCATGTAAATAGGTACACATATGTTCAAGAACCTCTTTTGAATGAGTACCGTCTTGAGGCCAAGCCATAAACATCTTGCCAGCTGTATCTTTATCCCACTGAACGTGGTATTTAAGCATCCTGACTTTGTTTCCGGGAAGTGACTTACACAAATGAACAATGGGAGTGTCTGACATGATAGCAATATAAAACACAACTTACCAACAGTATGTAAACACTGCTTCACCACTCGCTTAAGTTTTTCTCTCCTTGTTCTTACCCCTCCTGTAAAAGGTTCTTCTACAACATTAACATTCCAAAGTCTCTCTCTGAGACCATGTCTCAAAATCCCTCTCCTAAGCAGCACCACAAAAATACAGCTCACACTCTAAACCACTTTTTTTCGTGCTTACAACACAAAATCTCTCTTCTACTAAAACATCAAAAACATCTCTATTTCCCTATGCTACACCACAACAAAATAAAATGGTACCAACAATCATTAACATAAAACAAAATACAGCTTTCTTCCCATTATATGCAAGGGATCCTCCTCTATTTCTCTGCCCCAAAAAGGGGCTTACTGCATGGTCTTTCCTTGGTCTTTCCTTGTCGGAGGTTTCCACTCTTTCTATATTTCATAAACCAATTATACAACACGAAAAACACCATTTTGAGTTTTGCTGTGCACAATTTATACTCGCATTCATGGATCCCATGAAGGTCTTCAATGTTGAGTCTCCTCTTTCTGCCTGTTTCACCCTCTGTGCCGGGCAGGGCGGTCTGCAATACGGGGCAGGACTTTGCGTCGATGAGGGTACCTGCCGGGGTCACTGCTTAGATGTGTATTATTCCGCTCTCCACAAGCGACCCTCGCTGTACATGGGGGACCAGGAGGAACCTTTAATAGTGTGCAAAACTCCTAGAGAACCATCCTCCGCTACCAGATGTAGTGACGGGCACAAATTTGCTGCACCAGCATAAAAAACAAAACTCAATAATGGAGTACTCAAAGTGATGGTAAAACCCAGTTTTATTAAAAACACAAAATATCGGTCGGGATAGCATACCAATAGCTCTCAATATTACCAAGTGTGTGAGAAGTTTTTATGCTAAAAATACATAAGGAATGGTGTCATAATATGATACCAGTTACAAACTTATGAGTGGTCAGGATTGGTTGATATCTTAAGATATCTTAAGATATATAGAGATTATATAAGGGTTCATTTCCTGATTGGTTTATACATTTCTGATGGATCCTCCTGAGCCCAACCCATCATAGATAATAGTTTCACTACATCATTACAATGGGCACTAGTTGGCTGTCATTATTCATCATAGGCGGTATGGCAAGACGGATTTCTATTGGTTGGCACCTTGCTCACCAACCTTGGACACAAAATATGAAAGCCACACAGGGTAGGGGGAGAGAGAATTCCATGGGCTGCACTAATTCCAATTAAAAATACTAACCATAATTCCCAGGCCATGTGGCCTATCTGTTTCCTTTGTATTTGACCTTGTGTATCATATTGTGTCTATGTATGTGTGCTAGGGAGTTCAGCAGGTGTCTTTGTCTGTGCTTGACTCATAATGAATAGCTAGTGTTCGTTGTGTCTTGATCAAATGTTAGGGGACCATATTGGAGAATGAATTTCTTCCTATTTACTGGGTTTTTAGCTAATTCTAATGGGTATGGTGTACTCTTTGTGAGCCACTACAGACACACTTCATTTATACGTGATAAAGTCTTTTGACATACTGATCTCATGCACTTGGACATCAATTACTGACTGTACTCTTATTTAACCTTTAATTTGTTCGGGAGTCTGTTGCTTCTTGTCCTGTGAACTGTTATCTCGTCCCTGCATTCTGCATCTCCATTACTCCCTTCCCTGCATTTGACCTTGGTTCTTGGTATGAACTACTGTCTGGGCAGCTCAACGCTTTCTAAAATACATTTGTTTTTATGAATTCAGCATCTTGTCTGAGGCCTTGCTAACTCATATGCCTGCTGCAGCCTTTTTCTGGGAAAATGGCTGTAGTGCTGTGCTCTCCATATTAAAGACCTATTCATATTACATTCACCTTGTGAATCTGACATACATTGGTTTCCCTACCTGAGTATGCTGCATCTATCCTGCCTATAATTGCATCTGCCCTATCAGTGTAGTGAGACCCTCTCTTGGTATTCTGGGAATCCTTCTCCCTTCTATGCTATATACAGCACACTACTTGTGCTTCCTAACTGTTATGCCTTCTAGTGTCGCTCAACCTAAATAATCCTTTATGGCAGAGGTGCGTACATTAACTATTTAAAGTATTGTTTTGTAGAACTTGCCATAGTTTGTGTCGTCTCGCCCCCCCACCCCCCCAGATTCAAGGGGCGGTAAAGCTGCCTCAGCTGGTATCATTTCTCACCTGTACGATAATGGTGATGAGTAGGGGCGGGAGTTGGTACTTGCATATTTAACTGCCAGTCAGTGTTAATCACACAACAAGCAACAAACATGTGAGGCTAGTAGAGCTGCTGTGCTAGTTATCCAGTTTCATGAATAATAATGGGACAGAAGTTGACAGATGCTGGGCACTTGTGATGGCATGGCAGCACACTGCTCTAGTCACAAAAGGACATTGCTGCAGCTCAGCTACTATAGTAACTGACAGCACTGCTGCAGCATGGTAAATAGCTCAGTGTGTGGTGGTGGCAGTAGCAAGGCAGCAAGGGTACCAGGTGCAGCTCACTGATTCAGTGGGCAGGCAGGCACACACACACATATATGAGCCAGTGTCAGTATGATACTGGCGTTGTTGCACTTCTGTAGGTGAGGACACTGAGTGGGCACATGTATGGGCTTGGTAATCTGGGCACTTCTCTTTTTTATTATGGTGAAGAGCCAGCATGGTGGGCACCAGTGTACAGTCACGGGTGAGACAACCAACTCAATGGGCCTCATTCCGAGTTGGGCGGTAAGGGTTTACCAGCACCGTTAAGGATGCTGGTGCCGGTAAACTCTTACCGCCCTATTCAGAGGTCCCTTAGCGGGACCTGCAAAGGATGTGTGGTCTGATCACACGTCCGTTGCGGGTCCCGCTAAGGGACCAGGGCGCCAATAACGGGCCCGCTATTTGCAGGCCCGTAATTAACGCCTTCCCCATTCCCATTGAGCCCTATGGGGGCTCAAATTGGAATGGGGAATTGTTTACTGAATGGGCACTTACCGGGTCCTCCAAGGTCGGAATGACCCGGTAAGTCCCCATTCAGCCAGACCAGACCCGGACCCAGGTTTGGAGGCAGCCATGGTGCTAATAGCACCATGGCTACCTCCAAACTCTGAATGACCCCCATGAGTCTTAAAATCATACACTGGTACATGTCTGCTAGCCGTGTTACACAGCTGTATCGGGGACAGAAAGTACAACTACAGCCAACAGCACCACCAGAACTGCTAAACTCTAGAAGATGATCTTGCAGAATTGTTTGACGTGCAAGTACATGTGTTCAGGGATGACTATGGCCCTCATTACGACCTTGGCGGAGAACCATGGTGCTATTAGCACCATGGTCCATGGCGCTAAGTTGCCAACTCCGCCATGGTGGTTGGCGGACTTACCGCCCCATTCCGACCTTGGCGGGGCGGTAAGTCCCCAATCCCCATTTACCCTTCCCCATTCCCATTTTTGCCCCTTAGGGCATAATGGGAGTGGGGAAGGCGTTAATTACGCCACCGTAAATTACGGTGGCGTAATTAACAACAAGGTCCCTTAGCGCCATGGATTTTACCGCCTGCAAAAAGCAGGCGTAAAAATCACCATGGCGCTACGGGAACTCGTACTCAGGCGGTAAGGGTCGGCGAAGTTTACGCCGGCGTAAACCCCTTACCGCCTGGGTCGTAATGAGGGCCAAGGTCCCTTAGCGCCATGGATTTTACCGCCTGCAAAAAGCAGGCGTAAAAATCACCATGGCGCTACGGGAACTCGTACTCAGGCGGTAAGGGTCGGCGAAGTTTACGCCGGCGTAAACCCCTTACCGCCTGGGTCGTAATGAGGGCCTATGTCTGTATTTGTTCATCACCTTACTATATTATTCCTTCTCATGCCTGCCTGTGACTCTTATCTGTCTCGCACCCCCATCCCAGCTATCTACACAACCTTTCTTCTCCCTACCACCACTGAATGTTAAATCATACTCCTCCTTTGACTCTTTGACGGGCAAAGCACAAAGCGCTTCAAAGCCATAAACTATGGCAGGAGGCACTACAAATGCAAGAGAACATTACATAACATATGAAGAAAGCACCTTTGCTCTATTTTCTCTGGATAGACAGTAAAAATATTCCAATTGCCACTTATAGAACCGGAGGACATTGTTACTGAGAATTAGGTGTTTAAAGAAGCAGTTAGACAAATGGGGTTGGGGGGGTCATTTTACATTGAGTAAAGTACAAAATGAAAGTGTAAAAGCAAGGCAGAATGCTTTTAAGCCTTCATTTTGCACTCCATCTCTTTCTTGTCCTTCCAAAGCAGAGAAGTGACACAAATCGGAGTATGCATCTCTGCTGTGCTTCCCTCCTACGTCTTGGAAGAGCACTTCATATTACGCATGCATGAGATTTTCTCGCAGTGTGAAACACATGGATTCCTAGGGAATCCCCCTCAGATTAGAGCATGCTAATGAGCCATAGGGATACATTAGTAAATGCCTCCTAGCCTGCGTCGCATCTAGATAGAATTGTGAATGTTGTTAGCATGTGCACACATTGAGGGAATTCCAAGCTTAGCATGCGCCACATCTAGATGGAATTGTAAATGTTAGCATACTCCGCACTTAGATGGAATCCCCAACCTAGCCTGCGTCGCACCTAAATAGAAATGTAACCCAATGATTGATATACGACTCTCCTGCCAAGCCTGGCATGAATCAATAACCAACCCACTAGCAATTTCACTCCTCTGCACACCGCTCTCGAACTTGAACCAAACACAACCATAAGCCTTAGAACACAACAAACCGCACAAACTTCACTACACTGTAACAACAAAACAAGGCTTGCACAACAGCACACGACCACTACAGACCGTAAAACACCCCAATCTCAGCCAACGGACCCACCGGGCTGAGGCTGCCAACAGCACATCAATGCTATCTTGCACTTTTCCAGCTCATTCCCACTAACTCACCCCCCTCCCTCTTTCAGAGCCGCCAGAGCGCCAGGGGACCACTCCGGTGGTGATAGCGCACGGTATAAATATCTTTTAACATTAACAAAGCATAATTTGGAGGCAGCGTTTTAGAAAGCAGAGAGTAAAACTGAAGAGTAAAGGAGATGTCATCTGGTTTTACTCTTCAGAGGACCACTGCCAAATTAATGTGAAGCAGAGAACTTGCCGACCGTCATTGCAGGGACCCAGACACATTGAAGGGTGCTGTCCGATCGTTGAGGCTGTAACCTCGCCGGACAAGGAAGTGCTCTGGCTGTATGTGGCGATCCCCCAGGAAGAACGTTCGGGGCCGCCGACCCATCACGGCATGTTCCACTTCCCCTCCGGAGGACGAGGGAGCTTCAGGCCGCGAGCGGCTCTCAGTGGGGGAGCAGGCTTGCCACAGAGCAAGCCACTGCCAGCCACATACAGAGTGGAGCCGGATCGAGTACCGTCAGTCGGGTGCATGAGCTGCTGGAAGGTGGCTGAGGAACCTCTGTCCCAGTGCTACATGGCTGCTGCTGCGAGCCACACAGAAGAGCCCTCGTCGGAGGGAGGAGGCCTAGAGTCGGTGGGATGAGCGGCTCTCTCCATTTCCATCAGTTACATTGGCCCTCATTACAACCCAGGCGTTAACGGGTTAACGGCGCCGTAAAAGGTGGCGGCGCCGTTAAACCCTTAACGCCTGATTAGGAGGTCCCCTTGCGGGTGGCACCAACCAAAGGAACCTAGGAGCTAATTACGGCACCGTAATTTACGGTGCCGTAATTAGTGCCTTCCCCAGTCCCATTGAGCCCTATGGGAATGGGGAAGGGCCATGGCCATGGCGGCATGGGGAATTACCGCCCCGCCAACCTCGGAATGGGGCGGTAATTCCCCATTCCGCCATGGCGGAGTCGGTAAGTTACCGGCATGGACCATGGTGCTATTAGCACCATGGTCCAACGCCTGGGTCGTAATAAGGGCCATTGAGTGGCCCCTTTCACCTAGTTGGCAAGCTGTTTTGAGGATTTTCCCCAAGATTGTCGGACTACCTCCTGTCCCTGTACCACAGGGGATAGAACTAGCACATTTCATTGGATTGGGCCGCACTCTGCAGGGGTTAGAGTGCAAGAAGCGGTTGGTGAGAGTATAGGAGTACTCGAGCAGTCTATACCATATAGCGTAGCAACTGACGCCAGCATTATCACTCAGCTGATCACTGAGCCAGGGTCAGCATTGGGCACAGGGATTTTGAAGTGTATTTAAGTGCATCCCACTCTACATTGGAAAGCCGCTGGGATACTGACCTGTAGATGCGAGGTATTCAGTGACTGAAGGGGTCTGATGAAATTAAGTTTCCAAGTGGAGTAGTATGTGGGGATTGGCCAGTGCTGCAGCAGCCTATGCTGGGTAGCGTGCTTGTGAGACCTAGGGGGCAGCTGGCGGGCACCATTTTTATACTACTCACCATCCATTGCCGGCCACTTGGTCCACTCCTGCTGCAGCCCAGCAGTGTTCATCATGAAGTCGGGGAAGACCAAAGGAAAGTCAGTTCCCTCTATCAAGGAGATGCTCCAACAACCGAGACCATACTCGGCTTTGATGCCCACCACAAATAAGGACACACAGCCAGCCACAAAGGGGACATCGGCCGCTTGCTCCAATCTATAAAAAAGTAAATAACTTTGACGCTGCAGGAATTAATAAGCTCCTTTCAGGAATGAACCCACAGTGTGGAGCCGAACGAAGCCCGGCTTGAGGAGCTAGATTCCACCTTCTGAGACCAGGCAAATTCCCACAACCAGCTGGAGCAGCGAGTGGCAGTGTTGGAGGCCTATAGGAACACTGCAGAAGAGAAACAGGAGGATGCCGAAAACAGGTCCCGTAGGACAATGTCCGGGTGAGAGGCTTATCAAGGGAGATTAAGGACCAGGATCTAGAAGGGTATGTTTGTGGCTTATTCCGAGAAATACTCCGGGATGTAGCTGTGGATCTCATGCTTGACTGAACCCCTAGGGTATAGTCAAATTTTCAAATAAGGCAGAATCTCCTCGCTGGCATCCTGGAGAGGGTTCACTTATCTAAAAACTAAAGACATTATCTTCCAGAAGATCAGAAGGATATGGAGCTTGGAGTATAACTCTTCAACTGTTCCAAGACCTTTCTCAAGGAATTATTCAAAGATGCCAACTGGTGAGGCCATTGATAAACTAGTTATTGGAGAAAGAAAGGAGTTTGCTATTGGTGGGGTTATCCGTTCCGTATTGTGTTCCAATTGGAGGGGGTCCAACATCAATTTACATCTCTCTGTGCAGAGGTGCAAACGCTGAAGATACCGGAAGCGGACATACAGCTGCCTGAACCGGGACCTCACTGGGCCCCTGCAGAGGCCTGCTCCCAGGCGCGCTCGAGTAAGAGCAGGAGGAGGGACCGCTGGAGGCCCTCGCTGGACAGCAGAGAGAGGAGCAGGGACACGGAGGCTCCTGCATGATGAGGGCTCCCACACAGTTGAGTGAAGGTCTGTTTTAAGTGGACTAACTGACACGAAAGAGATGTAATGCCTTCTAGGTCTAAATGTGTGATAGTTAATGTTGCTATGGAGGCTCCTTTAACCGGCAACAGTTTGAAACTGTATACAATTATAAGGGCATTAGGAGAGCGTGCCCTCTTTCAGCTGGTTTGACCTAATGATTCCCTCACACAGGGTTGTTTTGGTTTTAATTTCCTTTTGTTTCTCTTTTTTCTGATGTTTTCTTGCACACCGAAGCTGGAAACGGACTTCACTGGAAGAAGGGATGCGGGGCAGGATGGCTGACCGTTATGATATTGGCAGATTGTGGGGGAACTAGGAAAAAGCTAAAACACTGGGTTGGCTGATGTAAAAATTGTGTCACTAAATGTCCAGGGGTAAACCTCCAGGGGTTAAACTCCAAGAGGAAAAGTAAAAGTGTGCTATCTAAGTTGGTAGATCTTAAGACTGATATAGCCCTGCTCCAGGAGGCCCATCTCCTGCAGTGGGACTGGCAGAGGCCGCGATCCTGTGGTTTTCCCCTTCAAGCATTTGCAGGTCTGTATCTGCCACCCTACAGTGCCTTCTCTCTGCACTTATAAGCCACCCACTGGCTGCACTTGTGAGTTAAGTGCACTTCCCTCTTCTGCTCACCCCTGGTGCTTCTCCCTTTCCCTCTGCCCCGCACTTGCATGATCTAAATGACATAAAGCCTAGTAAGATCATTTTTTATCCTCCTTTTGTTTCCTCTCCTTGTCTTGTCACGCTTAGAAACACTTGTGTACAGGCGCGTTATAAATGCCACATCATATCATATCATACCAATATTTTGCCTCTTCCCCTCAAAAAAGGCGGGGGTAGATATTTTAATAGCCATGTCTCTGCATTTTGAACAGGGGGGCAGGTCAGGGTGATTTCAGATAACTGGGGTAGATTTATTGGGCTGAATATACTTTTAGCGGGTGGGGACCTCACCTTGATGTCTGTGTATGGGCCTAATCAGCAACAGGAGCAGTTTTATGAGCAACTTTTGCCATTTAAAGCACAGTTTCAGTGGGGAGAACTTGCGATTGGTGGGGATTTTAATGTAGTGCTAGATGGGGCAAAGCCAGGTCTGGCCCGATATCTCCAGCTGAATTATCTAAGATGGTTTTCCTTAAGAGGGCTATGGCAGTTATGCAATTGGTAGATGTATGGAGACACCTTCACCCCCAACATCGCAAATATTGTAATTTTTCACATGTCCACCACAGCTACTCCAGCATGGACTATTTTCTGGTATCCTAGCCCCCATTATCAGTGATATCTTCAGCTACTACAGAGCTGGCATTGGTCTCAGACCATTCCACTATCACCTTATAGCTGGATGGTTATGGGCTAGGGCACGGAATTCCACAGGTTGGAAACTGAACGATTCCTTACTAGCAGATCCAGTCATATGCACCACCATTACTGAAAGGATTACCTAGTATTTCCAGGGAAGTTCCACTGGGGAGGTCTCTGTAGCTGAACTATGGGAGGCTCTTCAGCCCACTTTAAGGGGTGAAGTTAATTAGCTTGGCCATAGCCCGGAAGAGGATCCTCACTGCCCAATGAGATTTAGCCGAAGAAAGAGTTTGGGAGTGGGAAACCTAATACAGGCAGGATGGAGCTAGGAGAACCTGAAGACAGCTGCAGATGACAAGGGCGGAATTAAAAGCACTGTGGACAGATGACATTTCCCATAAACTGCTCCGTACAAAGCATTTTTACTTCAGCACATCCAATAAGTTGTCTCGGATACTGGCTTATAAACTTCAGGCCCAGCAGGATAGCACTACGATTGGGGAGCTGAGAGATGGGCAAGGTCTACCTAAATGCAAATATTGTCGCAGTACTAAACGGATATGTTCACAGTGGACTCTCTCGATAGCTCACAACAGGATGCATTCAGAGAGGCCCGTCTTCCCTCTATATCTGCGGACAACAATCAAACATTAGACATGCCCATTACAGTAGAGGAGGTTGTCCAAGCTATTCACTCGCTCCCAGCTAACAAAGCCCCAAGGCCCTGACGGGTTCGCAACCCTTTTCTATGAAAAATTCTCAGACATTGTCTATCCTCGTATGGCAGATGTATTTAATTCATTCCTTGAAACAGGGTCCATCACAGCATCTATGGGGGAATCAACACACACATTAATAAACAAATCAGGCAAGGATCCCACTCTGTGCTCCTCTTTTGAACCAGTTGCGGTCCTTAATTATGATTCTCGTATACACTCAAAAATGTTGGCTGCACGCTTTCCCATTGTCTTGCCTTGGGTGGTAGGGGGTTACCAAACAGTATTTGTTCCAGGCCACCAAGCGTTCGATAATATTTGATGCACGGTGGATATTACGACCTGGTTAGGACAGCATAAGAAGGCAATGGCCCACTGTTGATTGATGATGAAAAAGCCTTTGATCATGTAGATTGGGTGTATTTATCCAAGGTAATGGCTGGTTTTGGTCCGAGGTTCCTCAAGTTAGTATTGGCAAACTTTGTGCTCCCGTCCACTAGGATCAAGGTGATTGAGGTCCTCCCAAACCCAGTGCATTTGGGGAGGGGTGCCCAACAAGGAAGCCTGTTATCCCCACTCCTATTTGCTTTGTCGATGGAGCCCTTGGCCAGTCTTGTTCATTCTTCTGAGGATATTCACAGGATAGGCATAGCAGGCTATCAACATAAACTGGCACTATACACCAATTACCTTCTTTTCTTTATGCAAGATTCCCAGATCATCTTGTATCTCATCGTCTCATTGCTGGAAAGGTTTCACAGAGTCTCAGGTTTGAAGATCAACCACACAACATCCACAATACTTAATTAATTGGAAACACCTGAGATGATTGAGCGATTGCAGACAGGTTTCCCATTCTCGTGGGCTTCTCGCTCCCTGTAGTACTTGAGTATCCATCTAACAGCACACTACACTGACTTATATGCAGCTAGCATCTCCCCCCTCTTTGCTGGGGCCAAGCAGGACCTGCTGTGGTGGGGGAATCAGAAATCTCCTGATTGGGAAGAATAACAGCAGTTAAGATGAACCTATTACCGTGCCTACTTTACACATTTCAAGCTCTAAGAATTTGGATTCCTAGGGCGGTGTTAAAGTATTTGCAAGCACATCTTTTCAGATTTCTTTGGTCCAAAAGCTCTCAGAGAGTGGACAGGCAAGAGCCTATTGCAGCTATGGGAACAGGGGGAATGGTGGTACCCAATATAGAGAGTTATCTCTACGCGGCTCAACTAGCACCAATTTTGGAAAATCAAGCAACCTTAAGCATTGGGCAGATATTGAGCAATATTCCTTTGGGGGGCTCCCTTGGATTAATGGTGCTGGTATTCCCCGAAGATGCAGAAGCAGGGGAAATGGGGACTCCCAACATCCAGAGTCACTATGGAGTTTTGGGACAAAGCCCCAAAATGGTATGCTACAACCACCTTTCTGTCTCCTATGACAGGTATTTGGGGGAATAAGGAATTCCCCCCATAGTTGAACACCGGCCGGTTAAACCATTGGACCGAGGGTGGTTTACACAGACTGGGCTAGTTGTTTAGGTATAACCAATCCATCACATTCGAACAATGCAGGCAGGCCTTTATGGTTGGGGAGTCATATAGATATGGATAAATACAGCTAAGGCACTGGGTGTGCTGGACAAATGTAACTGTTCAAGGGAGGCGGGAGACTACTCACTTCGAGGATCTATTTATAGGGCATTCCCCGGCAGCTAGACTTGCATCACTTTATAAGGTTTTGAATTCCACCAGGTTCAAGCCCCCGCATGGATATATGACCAGATGGGAAGAAGATATCGGTAGGCCTATAGTCGACCTGCCCTGGTACAAAATCTGGACGAGGGCGGGCAAAAAATCCCATGCAGTGCAAATTAAGGAATAAGCGTTTTAACTACTATGCTGCTGGCATCTCACTCCTGAGCGTCTGCATGGGGTGAACCCCACCCTCTCCCCCCAGTGCTGGAGATGCGGCGCAACCCCAGGTTCCTTTTTTCATATGTGGTGGGTTTGTCCGCAGGTACGGGAGTTTTGGGCCGCGTTGGTGGCCCAAATTAAGGAAATATGTGGATTTTACCTGGAAATGGACCCTCTGGTCTTACTTTTGGGAAATGACGACTAGCAGGGGCATCACAAATTGGGAGCTAGCAGCTCTAGATTGATCACCCACGTTCTAGTGGCAGCGCACTTGATGAGAGCAAAGCATTGGATGTCCTAGGTCGCGCCTGACATGAAGGAGTGGTGGGCACATGTGTGGTTTGGGGCCGCCATGAGCAAAATTGACAGGGCACTGCATGATGGGATGAAGCAGTTTTTAACCGACTGGAGTCCGCTAATAACGTTTGCAAACAATCATGATCACCCCAATATCCATCAAAAACCCCACGAGATGGCATCCTTCTCATTGATATAACCTTCGCAATGACTTTTGGAAGTGTTGCTTGCGCGGCAGAATATGCCGCATTCTGCACCTTCATTTGGAAATGTTTTTGTTAAATATGTATGATTTGAGCTTCATTTTGGTAAATTGGTTAAATGGTTTGTACTTGCAGGATTGTACCATCCGGTCCAATGAAGACTCAACCTCACTAACATGGCTGTAAGGATGTGTCGCCTTTTCTTGCATTTTTAACATATGCAATGTAACTGTTCTTGGTACAGTGATTTAATAAAGTTTAAATGGCAAAAAAAAGAATAAGGGTGGGGTGGTTTCAGTGTGGATGGAAAAAGACAGGATTACAAAGCTATGCATGTGACATTTCTTCACTTACATCTATCCAGCAACTGCAAAAGAAAGGTTGAAAGGCATGTTAAGTGGGGAAGGGGAGTGAGTGAGACAGGCAAAAGGGGCAAAAAAGCGAGGAGAAGAAGCAAATCAGTGATGGGTTGGCGGGCTGGGCAGGGTGCATTGGGCCTAGCTCTACTTGCACTAGCTGAACAATTAGTTAAGAAAACAAGGTTGAAAGGCATTTTAGGAGGGGGGAGAGAAGGGTGGGAAAAATGAAAAGAATGAGACAAGGCGGCAGAAACATAGCCACGAAGAAATTGTTTAGTGGCCAGTGCAGGGGTTACTTGGAGTAGCACAACAAATGCAGAAGAAAAAAGGTTTCTGGCCAAGTATCAATGGGGTAAGTAGGAGGCGGGGTCAGCTGAAATGAGGGCGGGAGGAACAGAGACAAGCAGCCAGTGACTGGTCGACAGGGGCATGAGCCATCTGCCCTTTGGTCCACTTGCACCAGCCAAACAACTGCACCAGAATAAGAGTCAGGGAGGCATATTAAGTGGAGAAGGGAGGAGGAGGAAGAGGAGGGTTTAGTGGAAAGGGTGAGAAAATGAGGGTGAAGCAAAGACAAGCAGCTGTTGGCTGGTGGGCAGAGCAGGGGCTGCATGGCTTTCCTCCACGTGCATCATTTGACAACTGCTTGTATACAGTAAAGCAATTGGGCTTGCTTTCCCTGAATCTCGAATCCACAGTAACTGTTTTCCGGATCTGGGAATACCAAACCTCCATGCCTGGACCAACATAAAACACACTGGAGCGATCAGCAGATCCCGCCATTCAGAGATTAGCTTCAGAGCGTGGAAGGGTTTTCATCAAGTTGAGGCTTTTATGTTTTGCCTGTTAGCACCATGAAGTGCACATAACATTAGTTGGCTGCCGACGCAGAAAGGCGTGGTTAAAGGAGAGTGGGCATGGACTGTAGCAAATCCCTCAAGAGGTGCGAGTTGAATGATTAGAAATAGGAGAGGTGCATAAAGCTGCAGGAACTGTAGATGTGTGATGTTAACACTTTGTTTCTTTCAGTCTTGATAGCACATTTGCAAAAGGCAGGGGTGATTTCTTTAGGCACACGTTACATTGCATAGTGGTAATTGTAGACTTCCATTTGGAATTGGGGAAAATTAATGTGAAATTCATGCTTTTTTGTCCAACATGTTACTAAAACAATTGCTATATTGTCAGGCCAATTTATTCTGTGATTTGTGCACGTTTAACATTATCGCTATAAAACTGAGTGCTATGTTACACCTGTGTGTTTTATACATTTTGAAAAGTCTATCACTTGCCTGCCATTACTCCACTTTTAGCCCCACCACAATCACTCCGGTCACTCCCATTAGCACACCCGCCCCCTTAGAAGGTGTATCCCCAGAGTACATGTTTTCCCTTTGCGCCTATATCTGCATGCTATGAATGGCACCGTCAACACTTCCAAGCCTTCTCACGTTTAGCATCGTCACTGCTCTTATTTGACATCTATGTTTCAACTATTGGTGAGGTGCTAAACCTGCTTGAAATCCAATCCCAAGTGTATTGAGACAATGCTCACAGAATGTCTTGGACACATTTGCCTAAAAATAAACGAAAATGTCCTACTCACAAACGGTTCCAACATAGAAAACCCGGTGGTTGGAATTCATCTAGACAACATGGCGGATGGTTTTGTAATCCCATGTGTAGAAATAAAGTGAAATAATACGATATAGCAGGATTATGCCAGTATTTGTGTAATTTTTATTTAGTTTTGCAGGTGAAGTGGGAGAGAGAATGGTGCATACATTTCCGCCTCCCCTTCCTGCCGGCCAAGCCACCTGTTTTAATGCCAGTTTGGGATTTTCCTGCTGGTGTGAAGAAAATGCACTCCTATGGATTCCACTTGCTTTTACCACCTACTTAAACCATGAGGATTCTATAAATTCTATCCACCAAGCGTAAATGACAGGCATTTACACTGGAGCGTAAAAACAAGAAGTAAGGGCAATGTGGCACTCCATTTTTCAACAGTGGAAAATTGCTTTGAGGAGCCAAAAGAAAATATGTTGGCGGACCCCGCAAGCAATGATCAAAATGACCCCCATCCAGTCAAAGACGGCCAACAACCTGGAAGTAATGTTCTATGCAGATCTTTTCATCACACCACAGAACAGCTGTCATTAAGAACACAGAGCTGCAATGACCAGGGAAGTACTTCCCCTCCAAACCTGCAAACCAGCCATTGTGTGAAATTCACTGGATCATTTTCCTCTTTGACCACTTTAACCCCTTAACTGTTGAGTTGTAAGCGGTAAGGCTCTCTGCCTCATCACGAGTTTAGCGATAACCCTTAAATGCAGCGGTAACCCTATTACCGCCGCATTTAAGGGTCCGCCAAATCACGGGCTTGGCGGATTTACCCCTAGCTCTGAGCTAGGGGCAAATCTGCTGCGATTTTTTGGCGTTATTACCCGAATGGGCCCAATGGGGCCCAATGGGGAATGGGAATAGCGCCGGGGGATTTGGCAGTAGGGCTAATACCCCCAGTGTTAATACCGCCGGGGTTAGCGCCCAACTCGTGATGAGTCCCACTTGAAGAAATCAACACACAATGCAATCTCTCCACTGGATCCTGGTCAAGAAGAGAATAAAATTAGCAATCCTTTGAGCTATTTACAAGGCAGGCCTGGGCAGCTGCATGGAGTTTCTATGGGAGAGATTGCCCCTCTTTAACCCAACCCATACACTTGAGCAACTTAAGTCAGATCTGCCCTTCAAGCCAAGTTCATGCAGATGAAAATCAATCAAAGTTCTGGGGGGCTGCCTAAGATTTTACTGAACCCCCCGTCTGAGGGCAAAGTTGAACAGTCTTCAAGAATAGCCTAAAATTGACCCTATGCAGGGAGGAGTTCCTGAATTAGTAAGTTTGACTAGGGAAGAGTGCTCCCCAGCATCACTCTAAACTTGAACTGACTGAAACACAGGAATGCTTCCCACGCCACAATGAAGGGCACGCCCGCGAAGGAGAAGACACACCTGCCTGTGCCATTCCCTGGAGACCTCTGTAGATTCCACCTGTTCATGGGAACCCACATTTGGTCCACAAACACATATTTGGACTGCTCTCCCACCAGGTGCTATGAGGTGTTATATGATGACATCATGGCACACTGCAAAATACCAAAATAAATTTAGAAGCACATTAAAAAAGCCAGAAGCAGACAAATGGGATAGTGGATAGTTTAGGAGGGCCTGGCTAGCTTGACAGCAAGAGTGACCAGAGACTACCTCTGACACCCCTGGCCAACCTGTGCCATACAAACAGAACAATGTGACATTACTCTGTGTGTTTGGGAATGTGTAAAACAAGAGAATTATGGTATATCTATAAGACATGTAAAGCATTATGCGACATACATGATAGATTTCTGGCTCGATATGATCCATTTGCTCATTCCCCAGAGGTAGCTCCTACTTTTTGGGATATATCTGATACTGAGGAGCTGCCTTTAGCTGCTTCTCCTCAAATCGTGAATTCAATTCCTGCAAATGTACCAAGCCATCAATGGTATGTTATGTTATATAGCACTTGTATAGCGCCTACTGCTGGCTGATCACCCTTTGGAAGACCGTAGTCAGAGATGTAAGAGGTAAAGGAAGGATTTCTAAAATGCGTGTGTGCATTTTTTCCAGCACAAAGGTGGGTAGGGAGTGGCTAGGCCCCTAGCAGCAACCCTTAGTTACCAGGTGGTTGAGGGAATGGGTGCTGAGACAAATTGTCAGTGGACTGGGATAGTCAGAAGGATCAGATTATGTGAACGGCTGGTCCGAATTTTGCGTGGGTCTCAGCTGTATTCTATTGGATGTGGTGATATGTGTTTTGGGCGTGTGTAATCAAGTAGTGTTTATAGGGTAGACTCAATAACACAGAATGACATTGCCCATGGTACAGCCATGTTATGCAGACATACATACATTGTAAACCCCTACAATACAAAGGTTGTTCCCTCTATAGTATATGGGTTGGAATGCTGGCATCTGGACGACTGGGCAATACGAAATAGTGTGCAAGAAATGTTGTGAAAGAGAGTTCTGGCACATCCACAGTGTGTGCCAGAAGCCAGAATAAGATATGAGCCGGGTCCTTCTTCAATGGGTGTTTGGCCAAGATGGAATATGCTTTCTTTATATTTTAAAATTCTAGTCTGCCCTCCCTACTCCATGTTTGAAGCTCTCTCTTCCTGTCTTCCTTCAAATGCAAGCGCCCATTTGAACGAATTGATACTGAAGTGGGGTAGTATTCTGAATGGCTTGGGTATATCTCTTGATACTTTTAAAAATGATCGTTTTAAGGCTAAAGAGAAGTTGTTTGAGGTGGACTAGATTACTACAAATGACTCCTCCCTGCTGTTTAAACTATACAAATAACAACCTGTGCAGATAAGGAAATTGGGGAGCCTACCGGCTTACTTAGAATGCTTTCCCTGTCCGATATATCGAGACATCTATCTTAGATTTCAAATGAACATTGTTCGCACTGGTGCAATTAGAGGCATCCATATAGGGGTGCCCGAGCAGGTCAGGAATTGTAGTTTTTGTAATACAAAAGGCCAGGTTGAATCCTGGTGCCATGTCCTAAAGGAGTGCATTGGTAGTCTACTGCTTCTGAACGCACCATTATAGCAGATTTGTTTCTGATGTTGGTTAGTTTTCATCTGAATATTTTTTGGATTAGACAACTTTATGGCTCACTCGCTTCTTTGACCATTGCGGGTGTAGGGTTATTCAAGAGATAATGGGCTTCATTATAAATGTGCCGGTCCAGTAACAACGGTACCAATAAACTTGCCAGTACAGTTGTTACCGGACCGGCAAACTACGAGACTGCGAGCGGATGCCTTTTTGCCCGCCAGGTCAGACATGGCGGGGGGACCGGCACCCGCGAGCAGACCATGCCGGATGCACTGGCACCATTCACAAATGGTGCCGGTGTATCCAACCTCCCCATTCCCATTGAGTCCAACAGGACTCAAATGGGAATGGGGAGTAATATTTTCCAGCGGCTGGGAATGGGCAATTACCGGTTAATTGCCCATTCGTGGCCTCCGGAAAAAAAATGATTCAGGCGGCAGCCGTGTTGGTTTTACCGGCATGGCTACCGCCAAAGTCATAATGAGGCCCAATGATTGGTACTATACATGTTTGAACTAAGTTAACTTGTGGGATGGATTGTTTCTAATTTGATTTTTAATGTTCTTCTTGGATGTGTTTTTCTTTGTATTTTTGTATTGATTGTGTTTTTATAAATTTTACCAACTGTTAAAATGTGAAAGTTTTATTGTAAACCAAAAAACAATAATATTCTTTTAAAACATTGTAAATTCAGGCTCAGCCTCATTTTTCTGCTACATCCTCGCAGCCTCATATGTTGTGCTACAGCCCAATGTGCCCAGGCATAGTTTCATGTTCCCAGGCACATTTTCATGTGCATTGTAACTGACACATGACAAGTGATGCTGCAAACTCCAAGCCTTTGAACCCCAGATACACCCATCATACGCCTTACATTGTCTCATATGCTCAGGTAATGGCAGCAAATGCCCTGGCCCAGCTTCATGTGCCCTTGCCCCACCTCATATGTCAAGCTACAGCCTCCTGTTGCCAGGTGCATATGCCCACGCCTCATGTTGCCACCGTCTTAATCCCAGTACCGGTTTTCCTAAGGAAACTAATCCTTGCAGAGCAAAGGGACAGAATGGCGGGGGACATGAAGGTGACCAACGCTTGCAGGGGGTGGGAGAAAAACAGTGCAGCCACCTACCATTTAGCAATTCCCCAATTCTCCCATCTCCTGCAATGGTGCAATTCTACCAAGAAGCCTGATAACAGCTGGAGGTGGAGAAGAGAGATGCCAGTGCCCACTAGGGGATTTAGACGTCCACACCAGGGTCCCTCTAACGGGCTTGCAAAATCTACTTGCCCATTCAAGGACATCTTACAAAGGGTGAGTCCCATTTGCATGGTACTCAACATTGATAGTGAGTATGGAGATGCATGAAACTTGTATTTGATATTTACTGCAAACAAGCATGTTTGCAGAGTACGGCACATGCATGTTGCCTTGTGCATTGCTGGCCTTAGGGTGGCAGCATTGCACCAAATATGAAGTGTGTTTATGGTGACCTGCACCATTATTCAGTAAGCACTGGTAAATACTTTGTCACCCATCACCATGGGGCGAGTGCATTTCTCTTAGGTCGTGTATGTAAACGAAGGGACTCACCTTGCAGGTCCAGTGGGATTTTTAAGAATGTGCAATGCCTGCACTATCCCTGACTAATCTGTGGCATTAGGGCTGAGGGCACGCAGCAGAAACTGAGGGGGATCACCTGGGAACACAGTAGATATGGCAGCAGGGTTTGCGGGAAGTCTCCCATTTTCTGACCGTTCCTTCCATTTCTCCTGTGCATGGAAATACAGGCACTGTTATAGCACTCTTACTAGTCATTTTGTACTTCCCCTGGAGACGCAATAAATTTGGTGTAAACGGAATGAGTAAACGTTTCCTGGTTGTATGCCAGAATTACCACTTCCGGAAATGTTGTATATTTTTTTGCCCACAGCAAAATTGCCCTTTTTGCCCTCATCCACATGGGAGGCATTTCCACTTGTTTGCACTAATCCATGCAAATAACACATGTACATCTGGTACTGTTTGTATTCAGTAGTGTAAACAGTACAAATTCCATGAAGGGAATGGCAGTGCACATACGTGCACATGTTGGCGGGCTCAGCTGTGCAATTTACTCCATGGAGGAAATGACTCGGGCAGAGTACTCTTTCCAGGAGCCAGCGGAGGCGCTCTAGAGCTGGTGTGAGTCACTAGGTCTCATTAAAAGTCAGCCGGTCCGGAAACAACGGTGGCGATAAATTCGGTGCCACTGTTGTTTCCGGACCCGCTGATTCGAGTCCTGCAGGCAGGAGGTGTCACTCCCGCCAGGTCTGACCTGATGGAAGTAACACCACCCGCCTGCAGGCGGACGTGGCAACACCAACTCTGTCATAGACGGAACCAGTGTTTCCATGGTCCCTATCCCCATGGAGTCCTCTTGGACTCCATGGGAATGGGGCTTACAGAATTCCGCCTCCAGAATTACCCGGTCACCGGGGTTGTAATGCGGCAGCCTGACGGTTTTTCCGGCACGGCTACCGCCAGACTCGTAATGAGGCCCACTTTCTTTTACCCAGGTGGACAATTTTGCAAGCAACATCGTTGTTTAGTTTTGCCAGCAGGAGCACTCTGGAGCTTATTTTTTAATTCCAGGAGCATAAATAAAGGTGATAACCCAGGCATAAAGCGCCTGTCTTAACACATTTATTCACGCTCAGGTGATTAATTGTGCTTTTAGTGGATGGAGGAGGAGCCCAGAACACTTCCATCTCCCTTATACCCTCCGCCTCCTGAAACCACTTAGTTTTACGTCATCATAGCATTTTCATGCAGACGTAATTCCAATGGATGCCTTTGGAAGCTGACTGCCTTTTATATCCGCATAAATTCCATAGCAATGCATTGTAAACGGTGTCTGCCATGCGTAAATAGCAGGTGGTTTACTCAATTTGCACTGCATAGCGCAAAAAGGGAAGCCACCATTATACACCTCCCTTTTACACTCTGCTGTGCAAATGATGGGCAATGTACGCCCCAAAGAAAATGACCACCTCATAGTTGTTTCTTTTTCTTTTGAGTGCAATTATTTATAGCCTATTTATTTTCTGCTGATGCAGCTCAGACCTTTTTCTCTTTGGCTGAATTTCCTCCGTAGGGAACAGCAATAATGACTTTGGACTGGACTCGTTGGAGCCACGTCACTGTTTTCTTTACCTTCGCAGCTATTCATTAGATTACGTCAAGCTGAGAGTATCGTGTGACTATTATGGATCCCAGGGCTGGTGACTGACGTAATCTCTGCAAGGAAGGTCCTGGAACTGCTGTCCCTGATCCTGTTGGCAGCAGATTCCTTTTTCCATGAAGTCCATTTGAAAAAAAAATACATATTTTGCTTTCTGAGCTCTATTTATTTCTTAGCCTCATTGGCAGGTCTATTGGAAAGGAAGACACATTTTAATCGGTCTTTCACTACCCTTTCAGGAAGATTATTATTTTTAATTCATTTATTCTCTTTTGAGTTTTTCATTGATTTCAAACATGGCTTCGCTAAGTGTTTGGGGACCAAATGGAGGGACCACTTTCTTTAATCCTACCCCTACTCCAACACCTCTCCTTGATTCAACGAGCAGACGTGAGGCACATGGACTAAAGAGAAAACGAGCACTACTGTTGGATGTATAGCTCACAGGTTAATCACTCACCTATGACACAGGGCAAACACGGAAGTCGACAGCAGGGCAAACTCAGCTCTCTATCTTTCCAAGGTGGAGAAATAGAGTGCCATTAAATTGGATAATAGTAACAGTTATTTTTATAGCACTTGGAAGCAAAAGGAATATGGCTTGAAGCGCTATAGAGAAACCTAATATTAACACCCGTCAATAGCCTTTCAAGCACACTGAGAGCCTAGAGCTGTCATGGTCCAGAGTGTACAGTATGTGAAACGACCTAGAACTACAAACTAATAATACATATATTAAATTAGACAAGTGGGCCATGCACTATATAATACAGCAAAGAAATTGAACCCTGGTACAAGTAAAGTGTGGCTTTCCAATTGCATCTAAAATAAAAACCATGCACAGAGTTGAGGATGCATACATAGGAGTCCACCGACATTTGCTGTCTTAATTTTGTGAGATATGGATGCGTGACAGCAATTCTTATAGAAAGGTTGTCCTCTAGAGACTAACATGAGAACATGTTAGCCACAATATCTTTGTGTGAAAGGACATGAGAGTGCCCAACCTGCTGATGCCAAGAGGAATGCTGATGATTTGGGCCAACTACTGCAGTGAGCGGTGATGCCACACTCATAGGCCAACCACAGTAGGAAAGGTAGGATCACATCCACACTAGGTGGTCACAAATTGTAGGTAAGTTAGAGGAGACTCTAATCTAAGTTGGTGAGCAGTTGGTGAGCAGGTGCAAGTGGATCTAGATCACCTGGCCCAAGCCACACCCACCTGTCAATCACTTTAAACTGTTGGTGCCTTCCTGGTTTGCCGCTATTTTTCCGTACTTGAGCAGCCTTCCAGCCTCTTTTTCTTTGCAGTTGGTGAGCAGTGGATATAGGTCACCCGGTCTAAGCCCCACCCAGCTTCGTAGCCCTGCCTCTTGCTTTATGCTCCTAATTCTAAGATCAAGGGTGTTTCTCGCCCAGGCATCCAAAGTGAAGGGCAGATTAAGAAAAGGCCAATTCCTGTTTGAACTTTTTTGGACCCGAAGTATCCAGGGTCCAAACCCCTGCTCAAAGGTCAGCACGCACTGACATGTGTTTTCTCCCTCTAAACTCACAGGCGATCCCCACCATCATCAGGCAACGCCAACCGCATCGCCCCTCCTCTAAGTCATGGACTCTGCAATGCAGCAACCTCACCCACATCACCCTCAAGCCCAACAGCACCCCCTCACTGTCCACAACACAGAAGTTGATGCTCGCCAACGTCAGCTCAACTATCGCCCATACAAAAGACAATACCAACCTCATCACCACACACAACCTTGACGCCATCTTCATCACCGAGACCTGGCTGACACCCACATCGTAGACATGCATGTCCCCAACTTCTACAGCATCCAGCACAGAGACCGAACAGACAAGGCAGGCAGAGGTCTTTGAGTCGTCCACAAGACCTTGTGGCCTGCACCAGACTTGATGTCAACAGCATTTGCTCCTTTGAAGTCCTCTCCTGCAACATCCTGCTCTCCCCGACTGTCAAACGGGAAATCATATTATACCCTCTAGATCGTATGTATATATATTGGTCAAGTCGCTCTGGAAGGAAATCCGCGTTGCAAGGTCCTGACCTTAGATCAGTCTTAGCCGCCATTTTAGGTTCATCCGCCATTTTAGATTCCCACTCTAAAGTCACCCTGTGTTCTAAGATGGTGGACAGTGTCGTTTTGAATGTAACATGGCCGCCTTGACCTCTGTGTACAAGTTAATGTGTAAACTGCCCGCCAGCCAAATGTTAGAGTCATGTACTGAGACCTTGTCCTTCATTGACCTGTGTATAGAGGATTACCTGTACCAACAAAGCTAATCCATGAACATATATCATGCACAATACTGTTCGTGCATCAAATATGAACACTTGTTTAACTATATTGTATAAATGTGTACGAAGGCTCAATATGAAATCCAAAGACACACTGTTGCTATTGTAACTTGTTGGCGAATGTATTAAGGATAACCCCTAAATGTATGTATGCATACATTAGGAACAAACTCGGCATGAACCCCTAGCCCAAGGAAATGATTAACCTACAAGTGGGTTGGACATCATGTTTTGGATTGTATAAAAGGTGCGATTATTCTGATGTACAGCCCCACTCAATGAACACACCGAACAGGGCTGGTATTCGCTGTGTTGTACTGAGGGCCTGATAGCTATCTGTTGCTTTGTCATTTGAAACTGTTCAGTCATAGAATAAAGATCAGTGCATCTTTTGAACCCGCGTTTGGTGTATTTTCTTTTGGGGTACTCAGCCTCGATATCTTCTTTTTGCTTTCACACGACAGACAGAGTCACCTTCCCTCTCATCTACAGACCACCCAAACCCAACATTGCCTTCATCTGAGACTTCACTGACCTGAACACCACCATGTCTCTCACGCTTTTCAACAACATCTCCCTAGGTGACTTCAACCTCCAAGGCAACAAGGTCACCAAACCGATGAAGGAAAGCTCTCCTTGCTCTTCTCGACACTCTCAGCCTCACACAGCACACGAAAGACCCAACACACGAGAAAGGTAACGTCCTCGACCTAATCATCACTGCACTGTCTTCCCTCCACTACTGCTCTCTTCTCCCACTTGAATGGTCTGACCACCTAGCCATGCCTTTGAACATCCTGCTCACCACCCCAGTCAAGCACTCCCAGCAGAGACAAACCTTTAGGTCCTTCAAGAACTTCCTGATGGAATCCCACATGGAAGACCTCGCCAACCTCCACCTTATATGGACCGAACCCCCCAACTGAACTGCAAATCTCTGCTGGAAGCACTCAACACCACCCGTTCAGCCTCCATGGACCAGCACGCGCCTCTGAAACAACACACCTGCAAACCAAAACCATCAGTACCATGGTAGATGCAAGAACTGAACCTCAGCAAAAAAGTCATCAGGAAACAAGAGAAAACCTGGTGATGTTCCAGGACAGCATCTGACCTGGCGCCCCCCAAGGAACGAAGAACAACCCGTCGACAACTCATCAACACAGCCATAGCCTCCTACTATATGAACACCATAGCAGAAGCCAACAACAAAAGCAGAGCCTTCTTCAAAGTGGTCAAGCACTGTGTCAACCCACTACCTGACCCTGCCATACCACACTTCATCCAAAGATCCACTGCCATCAACACCTTCTACAATCGACAAAATCAGTAAGATTTGTCAGCAGATAAACACCAGCTCTGCATCCACAGCCCCACCTCATGTCCCTCTTCCCTTCCAAGGTAAGATCATTGAGAATGTGGTAGCCACGCAACTGCAGCAACACATCGACACCAACAATCTTCTCCAAACCTTTAAATCTGGGTTCATACCCAGATGCAGCATGCAGACAGTGCCCTCAACACCCTTGACAACGGCCACTCCTGCCTCCTGGTTCTACTCGACCTCTCTGCCGCTTTGACACAGTAGACCACCAGGTGATTATGGACACCCCATATCAGTGCATGGGGATCAGTATCCTTGTCCTAAACTGGTTCAATCCTACCTTGCCAACCACCAGCAGTTTGTTCAGATGGACTTCTCTAGATTGCCAATGCTACCCATTACCTGTGGAATTCCGCAGGGTTCCATCTTCTCCCCAGTGAGCTTAAATCTATGCATGGAGATGCTGGGAGCCCCCCTAACTGCAAACAACCTCCACATCCATCAACATGCCGACGACACACAGCTATGTCTCAAGAGATCGACTCCATCAAGGCTATGCATAGGCTCACAACCGGCCTCTCGCTGATCCAGTCTTGGATGTCCATACTTGAAGCTCAACCCCTCCTAGACCGAATTCCTACTCCTCACAAACAACACCAAACAGCCAAACATACAGAGCTGGCTATCACCAAGAATTTTGAGGGCTTCACAACTGAGCTCACCTCCTTTGCCAAGTCCCTCAGTTTCCACATCGAAAAACACCTCTCCTTCAACCCACATAAGAAACTCAGATAGCTTGGTATCAGCTCTCCCTCCTGTGAAAAGTCAAGCCTTTCCTCCCTTCAGTCAGCTTTAGATCCACTGTTCAAGCACTGGTCCTATCCCACCTGCATGGGGGAAATACACTCCTCAAAGTCCTCCCATTGTCCTCCTTTGTGCCAATGAGAAGTGTCCTGCATGCAATAGAGCATCATCAAGGGTCTATGCAGATATGACCACATCACCCTAGCCCTCATCGACTTTCATTGGCTACCTCTGCATACAGAAATCACCTTCAAGTCTTGCTGCATCACCTATAAGGCAATCACCCTCAAGTGACCCAGCTACCTCGCGATGAAACTCAGCATCTCCGGCAGACAGTGCACCACCAGAAGACAGGACACATGCAGACTTGAAATACACCACTGCAGAAAGGAAAGGACCAGAAAACATGCCTTCTCAGCCTACATACTAAGACTACTGAACCTTCTCCCCATCAGCATCAGACTCACCCCCTTGCTCCTACAGTTCAGAAAAGAACTCAAGACCCATCTCCTCAAGGAATCGCTCTGCCTCAACACCTAGGCCATCACATCGCCCGTCACACCACCTGACTAGCTAGACACTGCACAACCCTTTCCTCCCTCTCTGAATAGTGCTCTGTTATGTATTTGTACTGTTGTATACCTCTGTAAAGCACTCCGTTATGTATCTGTATTGTTGTATCTCTCTGTAAAATGATCTGTTCCTTCTCGAAGCTAAGTCCACTCTTGATAAATACCACAAAAATAATAAGAAGAACGAGACCAGGGTGAAAATGTTTTATATAAACTCTGAACCAGTGGATTTCAGGTCCTTTGTAATAGACAGAACCACCAAATTGTTTTGGTGTTTTTTTTTCAAATAAGTTCTTCCGGGAACCGTAAGCTGGAAACATTTAGCACAGCTGGTTCTTGAGGTATAAATAGGGAACATGGTATTTGTAGTGTGAGCGCAGAGTTGACATCAGAAATCTTCCATGTTACAATATTTTTTTTCAATTTCCAGGGAAGGTGGGGGAGGTCTTGCAGGAACAATCTCTTTTTTTACTGTTTCTGCTCAGGCTAGTTAATTTACTACTTCTAGCACATTTTCCACATAAGAAAAAGAGTAAAAATAAGGGTGCCTGGCGGAGTCCTGATCTAGCCAGGAGGCTACGTATATAATAATAAAAAATAATCAGGATGTGAGATCATACAAAAAGCAAGCTACGGTTCTGAACAAAAGAGTTTATTTCAGAAAAACACAAGTTTTATTGTTCAATTAGTTTACATAGCTTTCGATAAGCATATAAAGCTCAAAAAGAACGGACAAGAGTGATTGAGTTTTGTGGAAATACAGAATGAGTATTAACCTCTTTTGTGTTGAGGTACAGAGTTCGACCTAAGGGCACAGTGGTATACAACAGTAAGAAGAACATATATTTATACAGTAGTGCCCCCGGGGCATAGGGTGGTCCAGGGCATCGTAAACACGGGTGTACACAACATAATCTACAAGACATACACGAAAAAGGGTATTTGCAGTTGTATCACTGGGGATCGACACAGGTGTGTTTCGGCCAGGAAGGCAGAATTGTTGCCTGGATGGTGTTGGCCTTCTTCAGGATGAGCACCAAATGTGGTGTAGTCCGTTTTATCTGCTGCTGTGGTAGCAGTAGTGATGCTGTACAGAACCATCCAAGGATTAGTGCTGGATGGTTGGTGCGAAACTGCACTTGGGGGAGCTGTGGGTTCCTGAGGTATCGATTTGGTCAGGATCCTATTGGCTAGAGAAGGGCCTGGGAAGGTCCCTCGTCGCGAGCCGTGAGAAGGCCAACCTGAAGAAGGCCAACACTATCCAGGCAACAAAGATTATTTAGATTACCATACCGATATTTGCAGGGATTGCATTATAATATATTACATATATCAACAAAGGAAGGAAGGCAGGCTAATGCACTATTTATACATCATGAGAGAAGAGCCACATTTTGGTATTTTTTCTGAAAGCATAATAGGATGGTTCTGATCTTAGGTCTACAGGCAAGGAGTTCCAAAGTTTGGCTGCAAGTTTGGCTTCTCAAAACTTTGAGGACATTGGTTCGGAGAAGGGAGGTCTACTGCAATACCTCTTTGGAGGTGATCCAGGGTTGTCTAACTAGTAGATTCGAGGGCTGGATCCATGTCAGGTTTTCAGGATGCCCCACTTTAATATTCATGAGATATACTGGCATACAATGATTCTAAATGTATGCAAATTTTTTGTCATAAATATTAATGAGGGATATCCTGAAAACTTGTTAGGAGCCCGGCCCTCGACGCCTGGGGTTGGGCAACCCTGGTTGGTCGTTTTGGCAGCCTTCAGTTCTTGTTTCCTAGACTCCATCTGTGGGGCACTGCCCTTCTCCTTCTTAACATAATCATATTTCAACTTCCAATGTTCCAGGTTCATGCATTCCCTTCTCAGCTCTCGGCATGCCTATGTTCAGCGCGCCCACAGATGGCACAGGCAATGAGTTTGAAGAGTGGTGCAAGAAACAATTCAACACAACGGTATATTTAATAAGAACATTGCTACACAAAGATGCTATTACAAATAATAATTTGTCTTCTGTGAAGTTAAGTCGGACGTTGAACAGACTAAAGCTAAGTAGGGTATGTTATAAAGAGCCTTTTCAATGTTTAACGGTCATGCCCATTAGGACACTGGCAATGTGTAATGTCAATCAGACACTTCCAGTATGAAGTTCGAAAGTCATTACCTTAGAAACCTTAGAATCTGTGACTAATCAACGGGAGTTGTATCTTACAGGAATAAATGGGGTGACAGAGCTGTTTCTGATAGGCTGAGCGGGATACTGGTCCTCATGCTGTGGCATCCCAATGTTAAATATAGGCTCAATGAGAAAGATAGTTTTCATTCCTGTAGGTCTGGGTCCTGACCTTAGGCTTAGAGAGCTTGGTCCAAGGTCAACTGAGGCAGACCCTCGTCTCTGGGTTGGCACTGATGCTTCTGTTGGCAATGATGAGGATCTGAAGGCAAGTCGGACTCCCTAGAGATTGTGCTGATCCAGAAAGATAATGGACTGCAGAGGCTATGATTGCAACCGTGTGGTTCTGAAACCAGGAGAGCACTTTTGGGCCCCAGTGGTAGTAGGTCAGGTAAGACTCAGATTCCTTCCACTGGAAACATGCATCATTACCAGTGCTCAAGGTGTCTGGTTCGTCTGCCTCTTCATGTCGTCCATGCAGACACGCAGGAAACTGCGGAACCTGGAGACTCCCATCCAAACTGTGCATTTGTAAGTTCGGGGAAGGAAGCCCATGTTCCTGAGTTTCCCCTGGTCGCTCAATAAGACAGGTGTGCTCAGAAAATGGAAACAGTGGGCTGTCAGATGAGCCTTGATGAGGTGGAGCAGCAGAGCTTCTTCCTCATCTTCTTAAGTTTGCTTCTTCTTGGTTGCAGAACAGTCTGACAAAGTGCCCATTCATACTTTCATGTTTGATTTCAACCAGGGAAGGATTTGGATCCCCATATTGAGCAGAATGGTTGGGAGTTGAGTGCACCCTCAGCCTAAAAGCACAGGATTGCAACCGTTCAAAGTCATTGGCCCTCCTGTCTTTTCCCTGTGACCTCCACCGAGAAGGATGTCCCCCCCTGTCCACCGTGGGACCCGGAATTGCTGCCACTACATCTCCTGCAGCATCGGACGAGGCCATGCCAAGATGGCCGCCGAGCTTCCTTCTTTGTCTGCACCATCCTCGGTGCTTGGAGGCACGTCCTTGTTTCCTGCCTGCTGATTGGCCCCTGCCCTCATCAAATGCAGAGACCCGGCCTAGCCGTGAGGCAAAGCCGGGTCCGCGCATTTAAGGGCAGCGCTTAAGGGCTCCTTCCTGTCTTTTCCCTGTCCTTTCCATGGACTTTACCTATGGACCTGCCTGCAGCCTACCCTCCTGGTTCACCTTGCGTTCAGTACAACACCTTAATGCAGGGTCACGGCGCAAAGGTAAGGTGTGCACGCACCTCTGCTTGCTCCCCCTCGTTCCATGTGTACATTCCCTTCCTGACTCTACCACTTACCCAGCACCCTGGTGAACTTGACTTTGCAGCTTTCTCTTGCTGCACCAACGTGACACTTTCAATGCCCCCCACCTCCAGTTGACTCCTGCTTCAGCCTCTGCATTTAAGGGCAAACCCAAACCCTCTGTGCCACAACAAACATTCTCGATCTTGGCACTTGTATTTTTGGCACGCCACCTTCTTTCTGGAACTGATCATCTACAGCCTCAAATTCCACCTCAGTAGAATCTTGTAAATCAACACTGTTAATACCGCTTTTAGTTGTCTATGCACTATTTTCCATACCGCACACCTGCCCTCCATGGCTTTGGGGGATTTAACCGTACTTCATTCATGTTTCACTCTTCCTCTAATCAAACGCACTGTAAATGTTCGGTCCATTATCTATGCAAGTTTCCTGTGTTTGCATTCACTGCCTTAACTTACCTTGATTTCTACTTCTGTATAATTGTGCATTGTACACCTGTTCTGACCCACCTACAGCTACCCCCCCTCTTTCGCCTTTTGCCTCATTCCCTCTCCCCTCTGGTCATCTCCCTCCCGTTCTCATCTCCATCCTTTAATGTTAATTGTATGTCCACGTCGTGCCCCTGCCTCCAGACCTTCATGACCTTCCACCCCCTCCTCTGCGCTGACCCTACTCACGCTCTTGAGGTGCCCACCCTGTTCTATGCGCTGGGTACCACAAACCCACCCTCTTCTACTTCCCACCCCTCTTCCTACTCTCACTTCCTGCATCTCCCCCTCCTCTGAGGACCTAGACTCTCCCTCGAGGTCTTCCCCTCCTAGCACTTACTCCTATCACCTGTTCCATGACCGATGATAGTAGCTTGTCTGTCTCCCCTCCTCCCCCTTTGTTCTCCTCTCCCCCTCCCCTGCTTTAATTTTTCCCGATGAATTTGCTCAGCAGTTGTTCTGTTCCTCCTCAACCCTCTATCCCTCAGCCCCCCCCTTCCCAACCCTCCTCTTGTATTCCACCTGCACTGCATAAATTGTCGTCAGACATAGGAATGTTACTGCTTGCTTTGTTTTCCTTCCCCCTTACCTCCTACCTTACTTGTTATTTTGCACTTGCACTATCAGAAATGTCGTCAGGCCTATTACGATAGTTTTTTTTCACATTCTGTATTGTTTCAAGGACTTTTTACTGAACGTACTGTATTTTCCTTTGCTCCCTCCCTCCTTGAAGCGCTTTGAAACACTTCTGTGTATAGGCGCTATATAAATAAACAATCATATCATATCATATCATAACAACACTGGCAGTAACCCATGGCGCTATTAGCACCATGGTTGCTGCTGGTGTTGTAAGGAGTCTGCCAATGTTCAATGGGGAATTACCACCCCATTCCAAGGTTGGCGGGGCGGTAATTCTCCATTGAACATTGGCCCTTCCCCATTCCCATTTTTGCCCCATAGGGCTCAATGGGACTGGGGAAGGCGGTAATTACGGTACCGCAAATTGCGGTACCGTAATTACCTCGAAGGTCCCTTTGCGGGTCCGTACTTTAATGGCTGGTCCAAACCAGCCGTTCAGGTCGGGTCCCGCAAAGGGACCTCGTAATTAGGCGCTAAGGGGTTAACGGTGCTGCAGCCTTTTGCGACGCCGTTAACCCCTTAGCGCCAGGGTCGTAATGACCCCCATTGATTCAAACAGTCCCTCGTTTTCATGTGTATTCTGCAGGAATCCAGACAAATTAAGCTATCCACCCATCCAAAGCAAGCAGACACTATCGCCATATATAGCAAGATTTCTGCCCGTTTCACTCACAGTGAACACAGGTTAGCAATCTCAATTGCACTTGGCTACAATACAGGGTAGCTTTCTATGGTTTCCATCAAAATTCAGTAATAATTTTACCACCAGCAGTTTGAAAAGTCAAATGTCTGCCAACAACCAGTGGAGCCCCCACAATAAATCAAGCAAGGTTTGTTTGTTTGTTTGTTTTATTATTTATAATGCGCGACATACCCTCAGGTATTATATGCGAAACTTAGTTACAACAATGTACATATTTACAGGCAGGTATTAAATACAAGGTATATACAGATAAGACCTATTTACAGATGACTGGTGCAAAAACAAGAGTGCAAATGATACATACAACTTACTTGCATCAGCAGTATATACAGGTATAATTAATGATGGGGTCAAAGTGAACAGGCATACAACTAGGTGAGAGGTAGGAGTAGCTCCAGGCAATGAATCCTAGCTACTTACTATGTTAAATGAGCATTCGCTTTCGTACATCAGTTCTCAATGTGGGAGGTAGGGAGTTCCACGGTTTAGCTGCTTTCACCGGGAAACTATTACCACCAATAGTAGAACAATTAAGCTTAGGAATAGAGAGGCAATCTTTATAGGCAGTTCTCGAAGATCTCAAAGATATCTGTCGGTGGAATCTGTCGACCAAGTAGGTGGGGGCAGCATTATCAAGGGATTTGTGTGTAAGTGACAGAGTTTTTAGGAGGATTTTATCATTTGTTGGAAGCCAGTTATTCTGTCGGCTACTCTTGGAAATGTGGTCTCTTCTGGAGATGCCTGAAGCCGTTCTAAGAGCATTATTTTGAAGAGTTTGGATTTTTCTGATAGTAGCTTTAGTTGACCCCAGATAAAGAGCATTGCAATAGTCCAGGCGAGATAAGATGAGGGCTCTGGCTAGGGTAGTGCAGCTGGTGTCAGAGAGAAATGGCTTAGGAGTGCGGATAAGTTTACACGTGTAGACCGTGGAGGACGCTAGCGAGTTAACTTGTTTGCTGAATGTGAGGTTTGAGTCAACATAAAAACCTAGTTTTTTTACCTCATGTCCTACTTTGATACTGTTGCCATCAATTATGAATGAGGAGTAATCGGTCCTACATTTTTTAGGCTGGATGTAATGCCCAGGATGATAAATTCAGTTTTATCATCATTCAGGCATAGACCTTGCGTGGCCATCCATGCCTGGATGATGATGTACACTCTATTCACCAATGCCAAATCCATTCTGTAATCCCCAGGAAGCGGGAGGAGGATCTGGGTATCATCTACATAGTTAGTGTAGGTGATACCGAGATGATCCAGATCATGGAAAAGGGGTTGGTAAAAATGTTGTACAATGTGGGCGAGACTGTTACGAAGTTCGTTGGTCGTGTAGAGTATGAACAACCCCTCTGTCCCCAAGAAACACCCTGACAACACCAGAAATACTGTCAGCCTGATTATTAAGGCCACAGGTGGAAGTCCCCAAGCCAGGACGCGGGACAGCCGGAAGAACCCCTTGAGCGCTGTAAGGCAAGGTACAATGGTTATGTAAGTAGGAAAGCAGGACACAATCTTCCCAAATGCAAATACCAAAACACTGGAATACATGTGAGGACTTGTGTCTTTCCCAAGGCTGAAAGAGGCGTGAACCTCCAGACTGTGGCTGGACAAGGCTGTAAAGTAGAGCAGGTAACCACCTATTGTAGGACCGAGGTCCTAATGAAATACGTGATCCGTAGAGAACTCCAGGCAGTCCGAGGTCAGAAAACAGATGATTCAATGTTCCAGAGCCAATGAAGGGTTAAGCAAGGACAATCCGTGTAACAAGCGTAAGTCGGCAATAGGCAATCCAAAGTTCCAGAGTCAGTGAAGGGTTAAGCAAAGACGATCCGTGGAGCAAGCGTAGGTCAGAATAGAACAGGTCCTTGAACGAAGAGAGAGCGTCACGTGATCCCAGTTGAAACAGCTGTGAAGCAACGCCTTCGGTTTTCGAACTCCTTTTATCCCTGGAAGGGACACACGTGACAGTATCACGTGAGAAGCGAACCGAAAGCGTTGTAGCTTTGCTAGGCAACTAAGAGTCACGTGATCCGTGATGCGCCGGGCAGCGCCGGTCTCCGCGAAGGATGTGAGTTCCTGGAGTGAAGGAGTCTCCACTTGGTTTGCCACAGCCGTGAAGGGCGATAAACGCCAGCTCCGCCAAACATGCCATGCCGTGCCCTGTTGTGTGAAACGTGAGTGGGAAACAAAGTATATGAATCTGAGCGTGTGTGCCGGGGAGCGCGGATAGAGGTAGACGCGGAGGGGCGTGTCCTTGACTTAGTAGGGAGCGGTGTGACAGAGACACAAGAACCCTGAGGCACACCACAGGTGATTGGTATAGGGTCGGCAGCTGCTGTAGGAGAAAAAACTCTCATGGTTCTACCATTTTGGAAGGATCTAGTCCAGGTAATGTAATTGTCAGAAAAGTGTGCCGCTGTGTTAAGGTGGTTGCAAAGTATAGTATGATCACCCAAGTCAAAAGTGGCCAAGAGGTCTAGGAGGAGGAGTAGGGCAGTTTTGCCGTTGTCTCTAAGCTCGTTAACTTGGGTCTTGAGGTCGGAAAGAGCTGTCTCTGTTCCGTGCTGAGGACGGAAGCCTGATTGTCTGGCTCCCAGTAAGTGGTGTACTTCCAGGTGTTTTTTGGATTTGTACATAAGCAACCTTATCCAAGATTTTTAGAAGAAATGGTACTGTCGTAATTGGCCTGTAATTAGTTGGTGTGGATGGGTGGAGAGTAGGTTTTTTGAAGAGTGGGAGTACCCAGGATTGTTTAAAGGAATGGTTCGCCCAAAAAATTTTATTTCAAAAATAGATAGGCAATATAAAAAAAAAAGATTGCCATTTTTTTTTTTCGAAGTCCCTATGTAAAATTTTGAGCAATTCAAGCTCAAAAATTGAAAAAGCAAGCACATGGGCGCATCTATTTTGTGAAATGGATGCCCGCCTGTGCTGGCTTTTGCTTTTTTTGCGGCACTAATGAAGGAAAAGCCAGCCAGCTGTAGTAAACAAAAGCTACCACTGGGTGGATTTTCCTTCATTGGTGCCGGCACTCGGAGGACGCAGACCGGAGACTACAGGCAGAAAAGCTGCAGCTGCAGCTCGGTAAGTGCTATTTATTTTTTTTTAAAAATAAGCACTAGCTGTGTTTTGTTTTCTAAGTTTTCCGGGCTGGAGGAGCCCGGAAAACTTAGAAATAAAACCGCAGCTTTAAAAACGTATTTATGTTTGCGGTAGCTTTTGAAGCAACCGCAAACATAAATACAACGTTATTGTGTCTGAAAACGCTGCGGTTTTTCTTTCTAAGTTTCTCAGGCTCTTCCAAGCCTGAGAAACTTAGAAAGAAAAACCGCAGCATTTTCAAACACAACCGTGTTGTGTTTCTGCCTAAATCTGCTTTCCCATTTGGGGCTCTAGGGCTCCCCATGGGGAGCCCTAGAGCCCCAAATGGGAAAGCAGATTTAGGCAGAAACACAGCGGCATGTAAACACAACCATGTTGTGTTTCTGCCTGCCTTTGCTTTCACTTTGGGTCTCCGTGCTCTCCTGGGGGAGCACCGGAGACCCAAAGTGATAGCCACGGCAGGAAGAAACACAATGCGGTTGTGTTTGAAAACGCTGCGGTTTTTCTTTCTAAGTTTCTCAGGCTCCTCCGAGCCTGAAAAACTTAGAAAGAAAAACCGCAGCATTTTCAAACACAACCGCGTTGTGTTTCTGCCTAAATCTTCTTTCCCATTTGGGGCTTTAGGGCTCCCCATGGGGGGCCCTAGAGCCCCAAATCGGAAAGCAGATTTAGGCAGAAACACTGCAGCATTTAGCATTTCCATTTGGGGCTCACGGGCCCCCCGTGGGGAGCCTGAGAGTCCCAAATGGGAAATCCGATTTAGGCAGAAACACTGCTGCATGTAAACACAACCGTGTTGTGTTTCTGCCTGCCTTGGCTTTCAATTTGGGTCTCCGGTGCTCCCATGGGGGAGCACCAGAGACCCAAAGTGATAGCCACGGCAGGCAGAAACACAACGCGGTTTCTCAGGCTCCAAGCAGGAGGAGCCTGAGAAACTTAGAAAGAAAAACCGCAGCATTTTCAAACACAATAACGTTGTATTTATGTTTGCGGTAGCTTCAAAAGCTACCGCAAACATAAATACAACATTTTTAAAGCTGCGGTTTTATTTCTAAGTTTTCTGGGCTCCTCCAGCCCGGAAAACGTAGAAAAAAAACGCAGCTAGTGTTTATTTTTATTTAAAAAATGGCACTTACAGAGATGCAGCTGCAGCTTTTCTGCCCGTAGTCTCCGGTCCCCGTCCTCCGCGTACAGCACCAATGAAGGAAAAGTCACCCAGTGGTAGCTTTTGTTTACTACAGCTGGCCGGCTTTTCCTTCATTAGTGCCGCAAAAGCCAAAGCTAGCACAGCGGCGGGCATCCATTTCACAAAATGGATGCTCCCATGTGCTATCTTTGAGCTTGAATTGCTCAAAATGTTACATAGGGACTTCAAAAAAAAAATGCCAATCGTTTTTTTTTTACATTGCCTATCTATTTTTCAAATAAAAATGTTTGGGCGAACCATTCCTTTAAGGTTGGTAGGGATAGTTCCAGTGGAAAAGGATGCATTGATTAGCTTTGTAATGAAAGGAGAGAGGTCTCGGGCTGCATCCTTGATGAGCTGTGCGGGGCAGAGATCGCCCTAGCAATTAGACGGTTTCAGGGACAGGATAATTCTTTCCACTTCGAGAATAGAAACTTTGGTGAAGTTGAATCGGGTGGATTCGTTAGCGGTGCCGCTCTCAGATGTTTTGGATTGGGTGGAGTCATTTAAGGAAGCTCATTTGCTAGACATTTTATTTTGTAACGTGGATATTTTGTTGGCTAGTGCGTTTTGGATCTCTGAGCACCATTTTTGTTATCTTTAATGCATGTGTCAGGGGGTGCTATGGGGGTCTTTAATTCTTTGAGAATAGTTCTTTCATATTGGATTTGGCTTGGGATATGCGCGTATCGAAGGATATGCGTTTTGCTAGACATATTTCTTTTTTTATAGAGGGATGAAAGTTTAGTAAGTTTATGTTTGTTAGCTGCCGAGGATAGTTTTTTCCAGGCAGCCTCACAGCTTCTTTTTTGTTGCTTTAAGTTTTTTAAGAAAGGTGTAAACCATTCATTCAAGTGGGTTTTAAGCTTACTTGGTCTGAGTTTTAGGGGAGCGATCGAGTCCAAGGAGGAGGTCATCATTTTATTATATTCTTCGACCGGGATCTCAGGATCTGTGTTGTTTGGGAGCGAGTTGAGGGTAAGGAGTAAAGTCGGGATAAGCCTATCCACAGTAATACTCTTTTTATTTCTGGTTAGCGTAGGTGGAGCCCTGATGGCTGGTGGCGGTCTGTTGGTAGAAAGCATGAAAGACACAAGGTGGTGGTCAGTCCAAGCTAGGGGTGAGATAGCGAGGATATTGGCTTGGCAGTTATAATCTGCCACCCAATCAAGTATTCTGCCTTTATTGTGGGTGCGTTACTTCTTTGGGTAAAGCCTATTTCTGAGAGGGTATTGAATGTCGTAAGGGCGAACTGGTCTGATGGGTCATTAAAGCCCATGTTAAGGTCTCCAAGTACAAGTACTTGAGTAGAACTTTTGAGGTTGCTAGACAAAATAGTGTTAATGTCATCCTCGAAGGCTCCAGGAGGGCCCGGAGAGCGGTAGATCAGGTGGCTATTAAGGCTCTGGGCATTGTTGAGAGGGACTTTAAAAGATAGTAGTTCACATGAAAGGACATCAATAGGAGTGATTATTCTCATAGGGAGGCTACATTTGTGGGTGATGGCGATACCGCCTCCTCCAGATTTTGATCTGTCTTGTCTCAATATGGAGTAGCCGTCCAGGACTGCTAGCATGAGCATGGGGCCTGCTGCAGGGTGTATCCAGGTCTCGGTGATAGCGAGGAAATCTAAGTCTTCACTGATAATTAAGTCAGCAATTTCTGTAGCATGTGCTACTAGAGATCTTGAGTTAACTAGAGCTTCCTTGATCTGAGAATTCAAAGTGGTAGTCGTTGTTGAATGGCTAACTTGTGACGATTTAGGTTTACTGTGCTTAGCTGATCTCTTTATTGGCATAGGGTCAGAGTTAGGATCTAGGTTCGAGTTTATATTTGTTTGGCAAGGCCGGGTTGACGTAGTCATTGATCCTGTTGTGGTAGGAATAGAACTGATGGGGGGGCTCATAGATTTTGGCAAATCTAGCTCTAAGACGTAGGTTCCTATCTGTAGTTGGGAGGGATTGCTAGGTAGTGGGGATTTAGGGTCATTCATGTCTGGAAGTAGTCTAGCAGCTGTAGTATTATGTAGATTCGGGCTATGTGTCGGGGTAGGTAAGTGTTGTAACATAGTGCTGAGCATAATGTTTTGTAGGAACACTGTGATGTGAGCAGTCTGGCTGGCGGCTATCGGGAGCATGCTAACATGTGGTGACGGAGCACTTTCTAGGAGTTAATAATGTTTGGTGGCTGTAACTTGTGGCAGGGAAGATTGGGGTCAGATAATCAAGTGAGGCTAGCGCTGAGAGTCAGTCATAGGCTAGGTGATACAAATGATGGCAATGGTAGGCAGCAATCAATAGGAGCAACTAGCCATACTTGTTCAGAGCAACTTGGCAATGTTGGCAGGCAGTCTGTATGTCAGCATAAGCAGGAGGTGGACAATCAATCAGTGCATATATAAGCAATCAGTGCGGATCAATGAGAGGCACTAGCCATACTTCTTCAAAGCACCTTGGCAGAATTGGCAGACAATGAATATGGGCAAAAGGTAGGCAATCAAACAATACATATATAAGCAATCAGTAAAGGGCGCAAGCCATCACAATTGGGTTAGGCAAGCGGGCATTAAGGCTAAGCAAGTTTCCAAGAGAGTTAGGCGAACAGTCAGTTGCGGACAGAACAAATTAGGACAGGCAAACCTTGGGGGGCACTGGCCTCGTTCTAAATAGGCTCACGAACAGTCAATCGGACAAATCGTTCCGGGCACAGGCCATTACAGAGCATGCAAACATAGAGGCACTAGGCTCAAACAAACTAGTTTCCAGAATGGGTAAGGCAGGCAATCACTATGTACACAAGGAAACATAAGGAGGCGCAGGCTTGAAGCTAGAAAAGAATAGCGGAGAAATAGGCAAACTGTCAGTACGGTACAGTTCACCACAGGTCAAGTTTATGAGGGGGAAATATAAGGGGCACTATCACAGGCAATGGGAGGATAAAGTAAAGGCAGATGGATTGCAGTTGGGAAGCGCAAGACAGAAATGAATGGCAAGTTATTGTAATTGCAACGTATAAATGTTCATCCGTGGAGCACTCACACTAAATCTTGGTGATTGAAAAGTTTTGGCGCCGTAGTTAAAGGATGAGCAGTGAATCGTGTGATGGCTGGGGGCTGGTCACGGACTCGATGCTGCAGAGGTATTGCTCATGGCAATAGTGGCGATGGTGCGGCGACGGTTTTTAGGGACTCAATGGCGTGCTGATTTTGTACGGCGTGAGTCTCTAGGTGGCAGGCATCGGTCAGATGATTATGTAGGGGAGGCTGCAAGGAGCCTGGTGTCGGGATATGGACGCCAGTAGAGGGTGGTGGGAAGAGGTCAGGACGTGCGGGGAGTTACTCAGACAGGTCCACAGTTACGGGTGAAGGAGGAGGGGCAAGTGAGTCGAGCAAGAAAGTCACAGCCGAGGGGGCGATAGGGATCTCACCTTAATAGAGATAGGGGTGGCACACAGTCGGGGTCACCGGAGCACTCGAGCACGGCCAAGCTCGGTCATGCTCAGTCAGGTGGAACCTTTTTCGGTTGCCTTCGTTGGGGGCCGGCTTACGCCTGCCGGTGCTTCCCAATAGGCTATCAGGCCACAGGCAGCCAATCAGAGGACACAGGGGCTTCAGAGGGGTTTGAATCCAGCCACAGATGCGGCGGTGGCCATCTTGGAATGGCAAAAACCTTGTGTTTTTGCAAAATCAAATCTAGGTAAAGTGCACTTCGTTACCCAAGGAGCAGACAGGGCTGGGAATGGGCAAAGAAGCAGCACAATTCAGCATCCTTTTTAGCACATGGAAATTACGATTTTTGGATGGGTGGTAAGGCAGTGGAAAAAGCAACAGTGAAGCGTCCTGGCTTACCTTAAGGGCAGCCAGAGTGTGGGGCTGCATGAAGCTGCTCCAGCAGCTGGGGAGAAGAGGGAGCTCCTGCTCCAACCTCTGTGGGCAGAATGGAGGTTACTCGAACAGGGGACAGGGATCCCGAGTTGCATCCTATACAAGGTCCTGGATGCATCTTTTTCTGGTAAAAATATTGGTAAACCAATCATGACAATATTAAATGTTCACAGCCTCTCCTCAGAGGTACACTTCAGGATGTGCAATCTCTAACAAAGCATTGTGCTCACTGTAAAACACCTGAAATGCAATCATACTTGGTGGGCCAAAGCAAGAGCCTCCTGGGCTGGTCTGCATTTGTTCATAAAATAGTCACCTCAATGTGCAGGATATGTGTCATTATTAGGGTTTCCTGTTTTCAGTACTTATATTTTTCCAAATCTGGTGGTGTTTTTGCAGGGTTTTCAAAATATTTCAAAAACTGTTTTTATCAGTACTTGTCCATTGTTCTGTTAAAAAAATTGTGGATAAGTCTGTTTTTCCAGTGTAGTCAAATATTTATCTTTTATGGCTGCATGCATATTATGCATAGTTTTTTTGTAAATACAAAACTCACAGATTCTTCTGATGCTGCCCTGCTTTTCTCTTTCAATTCTCATATTTGTAGTTCTGAATGTATAATGGAAACGGAAAACTACACATACAAAAATGCAAATAATCGAATAAGGACATGGTGGGCTCCAGTTCTGTGAGAAAGGGACAAGATAAGAGCTAAAATTAATGTTGCTTTGATCTCTAAGACATGCACTACCCAAAGTTAATATAAACCAAGATGTAGAGGAGTGGAAGGGGAACAGATGCAGGTTTATCTGTATATTCATTTTCAAGGTTGCATGCAGTACAAATAAGTGAACACCCCTTTAAAAACACTTCTGAGAAAATAAGCTTCTATCATACAGATTACAATGAAGACCTGGGTCAAAATATAACTTTTGCATATTTACTGAATTAACGGTAAATAATCCTGGTACCATAAAAAAAGATGGATATTTAATTCAATGTGAATAAGGTATTCTAAATCAGAAATAACTCTGCTATTCTTTAACCACACACTACAATCAAATGTTGCTGAAAACTATGCATCATGGGCATATAAAGATTCTGCCCTTGGTCCATTTCATCAAAAGAATTTGAAACGTCTAGTGTTTTATGGAGCATCATTGGAATACAAGGTGCTATTTGATCAAATGGTCCATTCAGATCCTCTCTGACAAGTGCCTAACTGACAATTTTCAGCTGTGTAACTTCAGGATTCTAATAATTAATTCCCAAATTGGTATTTCTTTTCAAATACATGGTCCATAAAATAAATAATTATTAAAAGCCACATATCATATGGCCTTCAGAAATTATTGGAAAAACACACTGCACCAGTTCTAAAATGTGCAAACACTTGGCATTCTTCTTCAGTTATTATATATATTTTTAATTAGATCTTCAATTTGTCATACGTCATATTCAAGTTTTCATTGTATCATGAATCACATCTTCTTCTCACTATTCTCAACTCTGCAGTTCCTTTTTAGCTTTCAGTTATCAGTCAATGCACAACGATGCATTAGATTACATTCATTAAATTAAAGTACCACATAATGATGAAATACATACTTTGAAATATGTCATTATTTATCATACCATTGAACAATTGTACAGAAACCTTTTCATAAATAAGTCTAAATAAGAGATATACATTTCTAAAAATGTGAGGATCAACCAAACATACCACAAGGTCAGTTGTACATGAAGATGTATATCAAAGTTGGCATGCTGATTATCAATTTTTGAATTTCCTGCATCAGCATAATTGTTCAAGATCAACCTTTTTAATTTACATTTTGTAGAATTCATTCATACTGATGAGCCACTGTGAAGTGGGGAAACACTTGTTGGGGATAATGAGAAGAAGATGTGATTCATGACATAATGAACATTTGATTATGATGTATGGCAAATTGAAGATATCATTAAAACAAATATATAACATAACTGAACAAGAATACCAAGATTTGAACCTTAAAGTACTGGTGCATTGTGTTTTTCCAACCATTTTTGGAACAATAGTTGAAGTTATAGAACCAAGCAGGTGTGGTTCTTGAAGAAATATGCAGCAGTAATTACAATTCAAATAGGAAGCACCCCAAGGTACAAGACATCTATCTGCACAGCATTTTCCTTCATATTATATGGCCAATTTAGTTTGGATCATTTTCAGGTATGAAAATGTCAGAAAATGTTTACTAGATAACACTGCTGACTTGCCTTTAATTTTCAATTTAATATAGGAATCCATGTTGAGCAAGATTGGTGTAGCCATCTAGTGCACACTTTCAAATACAAAACCCTATCAATGAACGTTATTTACGGTTGGCAGAAATTGGATAAAATCATATTTGATCTGTCATGGTGCTACTTTCTTCAACTTCTACTTTAGGTTCCTTGCCTTCTCAGTCATGCAGGCAGAACTTTAAATACCTTAAATATGGAAATGGTTTGTTGGCAGACATTATGGCCCAGCTGCAGCTTGAGTCACTGCACTAAAGTGGGATGTGAGCTTTATAGCTACCGCTAATCAAACCACACAAATGTACTACTTCACAATAGGCCAAACTAACACTCACCATCCACAAAACCGAAACAACCACTAGAGAAGAATCATTGCAAACTTAGCCCCACTCAACTGCCCATAAAACATCGGGTCACTAAGACATGAAACCATTTTGACACCAGAAGCATCAAGAGGTGTCATGGGCCCAGTTAATTGTGGGCCTTCCCTACCCACAAATGAACCGAAGATGAGTTCCTTATTCTGACTAATCCCTTGGCTGGCCGCTTCACAGATTTTGGGCTCAAAGGCAGTGCATCCTTTGACCCTCAATTCCTATCAGCCCTGACGTCCACACAACATTATTTCAAGAAATTCAAAAGTGAATTACCACTCAGTGAAACACATACTGAGAATACAGATGTCAGAGCTGTAGCGCTGCTGATCCTTCACCCACAAAGTGCCGGAAATCTTCATTGAGGATCCCCCACCGAGGTGAAATAACATCTCACCTCTGAGAAAATGGAAAAGGGGAATGTTGTGCTTGAGATACACTATTTAACATATCACAATTAAATACATGAATCAACCAGCACACTTGCCAATATAGTTGAATTTCTAGAGGCAGAAATAACTGTGTACACCTCTGCTCCTGGAACTTTCTCTGCACAGTAACATTCTCACATTATGCCCTCTCACACACACATACACTTGTGCAGTACCGTCCCTATTAAATGCAAGAGATCTGCCGTTGCACTTGTGTGACACAGTCAGCCTTTGTGCGCTTTTATTACCATACATCAACCTAGGCATGCCAACCTTTTGTAAAACACAATTTACTGTGCAGATACATTCTTATAACATACACAGACCTATGCAGTGATACTCATACAACACAAAGTCCCCTTTACAATTGCACTTCTATCACATGGATGTATCTTCTCTGTGTTCTGACAATGGGCCTCATTACGAGGAGGACGGTAAGGGGTTAACGGCGCCGGTAAAGGTGCTGGAGCCCCTTACCGCCCCATTATGAGGACCGCTCTCAGGACCTGCTCAGGACGTCTGGTTTTACCAGACGTCCTTAGCGGGTCCCGTGAGCGGCCCAGCTTGCTAACAACGGGCCCGGGTTAGCATGCTCCCCATTCCCATTGAGCCCTATGGGGGCTTAAATGGGAATGGGGATGGACCGGGTCCGGGTTCCCTGAATGGGGAAATACCGGGCCCTCCAAGGTCGAATGGCCCGGAATTTCCCCATTCAGGGAACCCGGACCCGGGTTTGGGGGTAGTCATGCCTTTATTAAGGGCATGGCTACCTCCAAACTCGTAATGAGGCCCAATCTCTTTCAGCTCTACTTTTCTTAAATATTAGGGAAGCTGTTATGAATTCTTACTCTCTACATGGAAGGCACTGTCCATTATGCATGCCTCAAATAGATAGCAGTTGTACGCATTGTCATGTTTAGCACTTGTCTGGCATCACACTTTCCAAAACCAACCCAGAAATCGATGTACATCGCAGTAATGTCAATAATCACACCTATATGCATATATATACACCTTGGGACCCGAATACTATGAAGTCCAGAGAAATACGGTGAAAAACCCAATTTCTTCAAAATCATAGCGTCAAAAACCAATGAATTTTCCAAAAATATATTAACAGTTATTCTAACTGACATGGGGTAATGCTCACATCCAATTCTATGCTCAGTCCAATTACTGCTCCTTTTACATAAGGAATCACCTCCTATTCAAATCAATGCATTCATATCCATAAAACATAATAAATGATTATTTTTTTTTTAAATTGTCTTTATTATTTTCCAGATATCAACATTCATCAAACATTGTAACAACTTCCCCCCAACTGCCCCCATCCCCCCCCCCGTGACCTTGATGTTGTGTGGGCACCATTGTTCCATAAAGTCTGACTGGAGATACTCTAGGACTCCTCCCCATTCCTTAGCAAACCTGTCCCTTGTTCCTTGGATTGTGTGAGTGACTTTTTCCATTGCCAGCTGCGCCCAGACTTTTTAAAGCCACGTAAAAATCAGAGGGGTGTCTTTCTTTTTCCAATTCTGGGCTATTGTTGTCCATGCCGCAATGAGAAGTCCCATAAAGCTTCTCCATTGTGCTTTTTTGTATCTTCTTGCTGTGTCATCTCTTATTCCACACAACCAAACGCCCTCTCCCAGTTGTCCCACATCTGGAAATATTTTACCCATTTCTCCCTTAACTTCTTCCCAAAACGGCACTATTCCTTTCCAGGTCCACCAGGTGTGTTTCCACATCCCCACCTCTCCACATTCCCTCCAGCATAGGTTTGACGCTTTTGGGAACATTGTGTGAAGCCTCTCTGGGGTGTAGTGCCACTGTGTCACAATTTTAATCCACATTTCTCTTATTTGTGCTGATCTGGTCGTTTTGAGGATCAAAGTCCAAAGGTCCTCCCACTGTTTTCTTGTCGGTTCCTCCCCAAGAGTTCTGCTCCATTTGATCATGTATGACCACTTAATTTCCTCATCGTGTGTATTTATGAAGGAGTATAGAGTCGATACCCATTTCTTTGCCCCTGAGTTGGTTGTAACGTATTTCTCAAATGGAGTGAGGGTTCTCGTTGCTGCCTTCGCAATGTCTGGGGATTTTAACCAGTGTTTGAGTTGTTTGTGTCTATATTTATCCCGTGTGGAGAGTGATGAGAATGGGAGGCAGGATTCGTATGATCTCATTTCATTGTTGATGAACATTTCCCCAATTTTCGTTATTCCCGCCTCCTCCCAGCTTTCATATGCCCCCTGCTCCATCGCCGGTGGAAACTGTGGATTCCTACTTATGGGGGTAAATGGGCCTAGCGTGGTGATCATTACACCCTTTCGTGTTTGGATGTCCCACGCCTCCATCGTTGTTTTCATTATTTCGCTAAACCCTATGTTGAGGTGTCTGTGTTGTTTCTGTTTCCAGAGTAGTTCCACTAGCAGGGTTCTTGCTACTGCTCTGTCTTGTGCTGCCCAGATCGGTTGTGGATCGTCGCCCAGCCACTCCCGTAGCACTTTTAACTGGGCAGCTTGGTAGTATTTCTGGAACTGAGGGAACGCCAGCCCACCCTCCCTGGTAGGTGTGGTCAAGATAGCCCTGGCCAGTCCCTGCGTTTTCCCCTTTCACACAAAGGTTGTGATTACCTTCGACAGTGTTTTAAAAAATGATCTGGGTACCCCTACCGGGAGGGCCTGGAAATAGTATAGTAGCTTTGGGAGGATGGTCATCTTTACTGCTTGAATCCTGCCCCACCAAGAGATCAACAGGGGATTCCATCTTTCCAAATCTCTACGGACCCTCGTAAGAATCTGCGGGTAGTTTTTACCATAAAGCTGCTCCACCCTGTGTGTCAGTGTTATTCCCAGATATTTACAGGGTAATTCATAGAAATTCGCACAAAATTGGCGCACGCGGCTGGCGCGCAGCGTGCCCGTGCGAATGTCTGCGCCAGCCGCGTGCGCTAAAATCGATTTCCGCGCACAGCGTATTCATGGATTTTCGCATCCAAAACCATCCGTGGCGCAGCGACCCTGCAGCAGCGCCAGTTACGCCCCCAAGAACGCCCTCGCACAAGGAAAAGCCTTCAAAATCCCCAAATAATCGCAAAGGGCTGCACCAACCCTGGACCAGTTCACAGGGCTGGCAAACAGCAAACGCCAAGCGGGGAACGTGTATTTCAGTGGTTCGCGGGAAGTTCCACACGCGATAGTCCTGTGTTCGTGTGCATCAGGGGTGCGTGGGAAGTAACACACGCAAAAGCAGCAGGGTACGTGTATTCCAGGGGTGCGCGGGAAGTATCACACGCAAAAGCAGCAGGGTATGTGTATTTCAGGGGTGCGCAGGAAGTATCACATGCAAAAGCAGCAGGGTACGTGTATTTCAGGGGTGCGCGGGAAGTATCACACGCATAAGCAGCAGGGTACATGTATCTCAGGGGTGCGCGGGAAGTATCACATGCGATTCCATCAGGGTACGTGTATTCCAGGGGTGTGCGCGAAGTATCACACGCAAAAGCAGCAGGGTACGTGTATTTCAGGGATGCGCGGGAAGTATCACACGCAAAAGCAGCAGGGTACGTGTATTTCAGGGGTGCGCAGGGAGCACCACACGTGAATTGCACGTGTGGGTCCTCCCAGGTGTTCCCTCTACACCCTCCACGGCCCCTGGAGGTGGCCCACACCACAGGGGCCTGCCCTGCACATGTCCTGCAGGCACCCCATCCACCATGGCATTGCCCCCCAGGCAACCCACATGTCACCTTGCACTACTGCCCACCAACGCATGTCTCCCTGCACCCCCAGCCACCAGGGGCAGCCTCCAACAGGCCCCACCCATGTCTCCCATCACCCCCACCCCCAGCAGTGCAGGGGCAGCCTCCACCAGGCCCCCACTCATGTCTCCCATCACCCCCAACCCCCAGCAGTGCAGGGGCAGCCTCCACCAGGCCCCCACTCATGTGTCCCATCACCCCCAGCCACCAGCCACCAGGGGCAGCCTCCACCAGGCCCCCACTCATGTCTCCCATCACCCCACCCCCCAGCAGTGCAGGGGCAGCCTCCACCAGGCCCCCACCCATGTCTCCCATCACCCCCACCCCCAAGCAGTGCAGGGGCAGCCTCCACCAGGCCCCCACCCATGTCTCCCATCACCCCCACCCCCCAGCCACCAGGGGCAGCCTCCACCAGGCCCCCACTCATGTCTCCCATCACCCCCACCCCCCAGCAGTGCAGGGACAGCCTCCACCAGGCCCTCACTCATGTCCAACTCATGTCTCCCTGCACCCCCATCCCCCAGCCACCAGGGGCAGCCTCCACAAGGCCCCCACCCATGTCTCCCATCACCCCCACCCCCCAGCAGTGCAGGGGCAGCCTCCACCAGGCCCCCACTCGTGTCCAACTCATGTCTCCCTGCACCCCCACCCCCCAGCCACCAGGGGCAGCCTCCACCAGGCCCCCACCCATGTCTCCCATCACCCCCACCCCCAGCAGTGAAGGGGCAGCCTCCACCAGGCCCCCACCCATGTCTCCCATCACCCCCACCCCCCAGCCACCAGGGGCAGCCTCCACCAGACCCCCACCCATGTCTCCCATCACCCCCACCCCCCAGCAGTGCAGGGGCAGCCTCCACCAGACCCCCACCCATGTCTCAGATCACCCCACCCCCCAGCAGTGCAGGGGCAGCCTCCACCAGGCCCCCACCCATGTCTCCCATCACCCCCACCCCCCAGCAGTGCAGGGGCAGCCTCCACCAGGCCCCCACTCATGTCCAATTCATGTCTCCCATCACCCCCACCCCCCAGCCACCAGGGGCAGCCTCCACCAGGCCCCCACTCATGTCTCCCATCACCCCCACCCCCCAGCAGTGCAGGGGCAGCCTCCACCAGGCCCCCACCCATGTCTCCCATCACCCCCACCCCCCAGCAGTGCAGGGGCAGCCTCCTCCAGGCCCCCGCCCATGTCTCCCATCACCCCCACCCCCCAGCAGTGCAGGGGCAGCCTCCACCAGGCCCCCACTCATGTCCAACTCATGTCTCCCTGCACCCCCACCCCCCAGCCACCAGGGGCAGCCTCCACCAGGCCCCCACTCATGTCTCCCATCACCCCCACCCCCCAGCAGTGCAGGGGCAGCCTCCGCCAGGCCCCCACTCATGTCTCCCATCACCCCCAGCCACCAGCCACCAGGGGCAGCCTCCACCAGACCCCCACCCATGTCTCCGATCACCCCACCCCCCAGCAGTGAAGGGGCAGCCTCCACCAGGCCCCCACCCATGTCTCCCATCACCCCCACCCCCCAGCAGTGCAGGGGCAGCCTCCACCAGGCCCCCACTCATGTCCAATTCATGTCTCCCATCACCCCCACCCCCCAGCAGTGCAGGGGCAGCCTCCACCAGGCCCCCACTCATGTCCAATTCATGTCTCCCATCACCCCCACCCCCCAGCCACCAGGGGCAGCCTCCACCAGGCCCCCACTCATGTCTCCCATCACCCCCACCCCCCAGCAGTGCAGGGGCAGCCTCCACCAGGCCCCCACCCATGTCTCCCATCACCCCCACCCCCCAGCAGTGCAGGGGCAGCCTCCTCCAGGCCCCCGCCCATGTCTCCCATCAACCCCACCCCCCAGCAGTGCAGGGGCAGCCTCCACCAGGCCCCCACTCATGTCCAACTCATGTCTCCCTGCACCCCCACCCCCCAGCCACCAGGGGCAGCCTCCACCAGGCCCCCACTCATGTCTCCCATCACCCCCACCCCCCAGCAGTGCAGGGGCAGCCTCCGCCAGGCCCCCACTCATGTCTCCCATCACCCCCAGCCACCAGCCACCAGGGGCAGCCTCCACCAGACCCCCACCCATGTCTCCGATCACCCCACCCCCCAGCAGTGAAGGGGCAGCCTCCACCAGGCCCCCACCCATGTCTCCCATGCCCCCACCCCCCAGCCACCAGGGGCAGCCTCCACCAGACCCCCACCCATGTCTCCCATCACCCCCACCCCCCAGCAGTGCAGGGGCAGCCTCCACCAGACCCCCACCCATGTCTCCGATCACCCCACACCCCAGCAGTGCAGGGGCAGCCTCCACCAGGCCCCCACCCATGTCTCCCATCACCCCCACCCCCCAGCAGTGCAGGGGAAGCCTCCACCAGGCCCCCACTCATGTCCAATTCATGTCTCCCATCACCCCCACCCCCCAGCCACCAGGGGCAGCCTCCACCAGGCCCCCACTCATGTCTCCCATCACCCCCACCCTCCAGCAGTGCAGGGGCAGCCTCCACCAGGCCCCCACCCATGTCTCCCATCACCCCCACCCCCCAGCAGTGCAGGGGCAGCCTCCTCCAGGCCCCCGCCCATGTCTCCCATCAACCCCACCCCCCAGCAGTGCAGGGGCAGCCTCCACCAGGCCCCCACTCATGTCCAACTCATGTCTCCCTGCACCCCCACCCCCCAGCCACCAGGGGCAGCCTCCACTAGGCCCCCACTCATGTCTCCCATCACCCCCACCCCCCAGCAGTGCAGGGGCAGCCTCCGCCAGGCCCCCACTCATGTCTCCCATCACCCCCAGCCACCAGCCACCAGGGGCAGCCTCCATCAGGCCCCCACTCATGTCTCCAATCACCCCCAGCCACCAGCCACCAGGGGCAGCCTCCACCAAGCCCCCACTCATGTCTCCCATCACCCCCACCCCCCAGCAGTGCAGGGGCAGCCTCCACCAGGCCCCCACCCATGTCTTCCATCACCCCCACCCCCCAGCAGTGCAGGGGCAGCGTCCACCAGGCCCCCACTCGTGTCCAACTCATGTCTCCCTGCACCCCCACCCCCCAGCCACCAGGGGCAGCCTCCACCAGGCCCCAACTCATGTCTCCCTGCACCCCACCCCCCAGCAGTGAAGGGGCAGCCTCCACCAGGCCCCCACCCATGTCTCCCATCACCCCCACCCCCCAGCCACCAGGGGCAGCCTCCACCAGGCCCCCACCCATGTCTCCCATCACCCCCACCCCCCAGCAGTGCAGGGGCAGCCTCCACCAGGCCCCCACCCATGTCTCCCATCACCCCACCCCCCAGCAGTGCAGGGGCAGCCTCCACCAGGCCCCCACCCATGTCTCCCATCACCCCCACCCCCCAGCAGTGCAGGGGCAGCCTCCACCATGCCCCCACTCATGTCCAACTCATGTCTCCCTGCACCCCCGCCCCCCAGCCACCAGGGGCAGCCTCCACCAGGCCCCCACCCATGTCTCCCATCACCCCCACCCCCCAGCAGTGCAGGGGCAGCCTCCACCAGGCCCCCACCCATGTCTCCCATCACCCCCCAGCAGTGCAGGGGCAGCCTCCACCAGGCCCCCACTCATGTCCAACTCATGTCTCCCTGCACCCCCATCCCCCAGCAGTGCAGGGGCAACCTCCACCAGGCCCCCACTCATGTCTCCCATCACCCCCACCCCCCAGCAGTGCAGGGGCAGCCTCCACCAGGCCCCCACCCTTGTCTACCACCACCGCCACCCCCCAGCAGTGCAGGGGCAGCCTCCACCAGGCCCCCACTCACGTCTCCCAGCCAACATGTCACCACAATGTAGATCCCTGGCCCTTATGGTCAGCCTCCAAATGGCAAACACCCACCCAAGTATTGCATCCACCCACTTAGAAATTGCAAAAACATGACAGAAGCCCAATTGCAAGTTTTGAAATTAACACATGTCCCTCACATACACCCAATGGGTGTCAGTGAATGTCAAACCCCATATCATGATATGCATGAAACCAATGAGATGATACTACACATTGAACTTTGAAGAAAAAATATGTATTAAAAGCAACATAAATTGAATCAAAAATAAACAAACAATAATAGAAATTTAACACAAAAAAAACAGCAGGCCCGTGAAAAAATGCTAAACCACAAATCGTAATGCAAAGGAAAGGTGTCCAAAGTCACAAATTAAAATCGAAAACCATTGCTCCATGGCGAAATCATAATAAAAATTGAAAATCCAAAAGTCAACTATTTACAGATAACTATCCAGGGTCCATGATCCCAGCCGAAGAAATGAAACCTATCTAATAACACTACCTAAAAAAAATAACTATATACAAAAATGTGGCCCATTGTCCAAAAGGTCCAAAAATAAAGCCAAACCAAAGGAAACCTAACACTAACTATATAACTATTTACAAGGGCAGCGGGCTAGTCCGGTGGCTCACTTCGGGATGTTCCGGGCCAGGGCATCATCGAACTCCTGCTCAATGTCCCGGAGGCGCTCCTCCTCCATGGCCCTGAGGGTCCGCAGGGCCGTCCACATGTTCCCCCCAAACTCCCTGCGGATTGCCTCGAGGCACTCGGCACACCTCAGGGCCCTCTGCATGGAGTTCTCCGCCCTGACCATCGTGAGCCGTGCCTCTTCCGCCCGCTGCCGCTCCGCATCTATGGCGTGGCCCAACCACTGCCACACGGAAGACACTTCCCGTCCTGGGTCCTCCTGCCCTCCGGCCGATGCCTGCCCCTCCAATGTGGAAGGCCCCGAGCCATCATGGCTCCCACCACGTTGCTGCTGCTGCTGCTGCGCCTCTGCCCGTGCACTGCCTCCTGCTGCCTGCACATCCTCTGCTGGCTGGGGTGCAGTTGTTGATGTGGCCACCCCTGATGGATGTCCGACTCCTGACTGTGGCAGGGATGCCTTCTCCACCAGCGTGGCCGCACCGTCAGAGGCAGCTCCACAGGGCACCCAGGTGACTGATGGGTGGGTAGATGGCACGTAGGACGACTGGCGCATAGGGGGTTCAGTTGAGGAGGGGGTCGTAGCAAGCCCCATCAAACGGAGGAATCCGGCCTGGGTGACCTGTCCCAGTAGGCCGACGCGGTCAACGAGCCATTCGAGATGACGTGCAGTCTCCTCATGAAAAGACTGCAGGTCACCTCGCATGGCCCGTTGACGCAACGCCACACCAGTCAGGACAGGCTCAACCCGGACCCGGATAGCCACGTCCGCAGGCAGAGGAAGAATGGTTGTCGTGAGCTCATCCCGTGCCTGAAAACAGGTCTGGACGTAGGCATCCCTGCTGGTGCAAGATGATGCAGTGACAGGATCAGGGACAGGATTGCACACAGGCACCTCCACGGCGACCTGTGCTGCCTCCTGTCCTGGTCCTGCACTGCACCACTAGCACCAGTGGAATCCCCACCTCCAGACCCCGTCTCTGTTGCTTGCACGGCCTCCTCCTCCACCAAACCCCCCATCAACCTGGATGACTCTGTGTCATCTTCCCCCGTTGGGCCCTGTGGGGTCCCAGCTGCCCCTTCTGCTGCCGAGGAGCCCAACTCCGACCTCCGCCTCTTGGACCTTCCCCCCGGCAGCTGCGGCCTGGGACGCGGCACCGGACTCCTCACTCCCCGACGAGATCAAAACCTGGAAGGGGAGCCGGGCCTTGCGTCTCCGGCTGGCGGTGCGATCCCCGCCGCTGTCCTACACAGCACCTTTTCCGCCCTCTTCATCAGTTGACGCTGCAGACAGGGAGAAATAAAACACAGACATCAGGGAACTGTACAATGGACACATACACACATGACAGTTGCACATGAGTGGCATTGGCAAACCTCAGACATGGCATCACAATCGGCAACACACATGTCATTCCAACTTGCACACATGAGCCATACCACAGCCACATTGCAACTGCCAGCACCATCCATACACATACAACATCATGAGCAGGCAAAGGTGAGCCAGACATCACATGCAACACAGGGAGTGCACTACACATGCACGCACACCACCACACTTGCATGCAAGTGTACACCTCAGCCAACTGTCGCAGTGTTCCGATGGGCATCTATGTCACATCTGCCAATCAGGCTTCCACATCCCGCTGTCACATGCATCATGTTGCATCACTGTTGCACCCTTGTGAAATACACACACATGCACATGTACACAGTGCTGATACATGCAGCTGAAAACAACATACATGCGTGACATCACGAACATGCCCACTTACATACACATTCATCCAAACATGTGTGCCCACACAACTGCATTTGGCATGCAAGCCTACTCACACAAGCACCATCCATGTCTCACACATGACAGCCCTCGCATGTGTTAGCCTCACAGCCCTGTACGCCCCCACCCATACTCGGCCCCATACAAACAGATGTGCAACCGGCAAACTACTGGCACATCACCACACGGACAGCTTACAATCATGATGCATGTACACTTACCGCTCGACTCCAGACGGGTCTGCCTCTCAAGGACCTGGACGTGGAGCGCTGGGGATATGCGTTCCAGGACCCTCATCTGATCTTCCGACAAGTGGCCCCGGCGCCCCTTAGCATCCGCTGCCTTCAAGAGGTCCTGGACCTGAAGCCATCCCAGCGCTTCTTGACATGTTGGAAGTCGCGGACTGCCACCCCCTCCGCGTTGATGGCAGTCATGATGTCCGTCCAGATCCGAGTCCGTCCTTCCTTGTCGGCGCGCACACTTCCGTAGAGGGCATCATACTGCCCCAGGACTTGCTCCACCAGGACACCAACTTCCCTGGCACTGAAGCTGGTGCCCCTCTGCCTCTCTGGCCGGGGGTTGTCAGTGGTGCCAGATGTTGCAGTGCCCGACATGACAACCCCAGAGGCAGGAGTGGGTGGGCAACTGGGTCCTGGGGCTGGGCTGTGGAGCGATGGAATCCCAGTCGGGAGTCTTCGGTTCCAGCAGGGGTGGTCACAGCAACAGCACCCCTGGCTGATGTGCAGGCAGCAAATGGCAGGGCACGTGGGCAGCAGGCAGTCAGGCAGCAGCAGATGGCAGGTGGGAGCATGCTCGGGGCTCTGGGGGCAGTAATACGGCCTTCTGGGCAGGAGCGTGGTCTTCCGTGTGCTTACGCGTGGCCAGCTTGATACGGAGTGATTTGGCACGTGAAAATCCTGCACGTCTGCGTGTGAATCAAGGTAAGGCCCTTAGCGCGTATGCACGTCAGCACGCGTATGCGATTTCATTGGACCAAAGGCCCTTAGCGCGTAAGCGCGTCTGTGATGTGACACGCGCGGGTGTTTTCCTCATTACACGTGATGACAGAGCACATGTGGATTTCCACCAATCGCGTGTGGAACTTCCTGCGCACCCCAGAAATACACGTACCCAGGCCAATCGCGTGTACGCTCTCTTCCCTCCGATTACACGCGATGACACTCGGACGTGAAGTTTTACCACGTGTGCTCGCATATGCGATTTCATTGGCCCAAAGGCCACCATGCGCAGCTGTGACATCACGCGCATGGCCGTAGAGAATGGCGCGTGTAAAAATGAAGAGATACACGTCCGAGTGTCACAGCGCGTAGTTGGTGGAAATGTCCTCATTGCGTATGCGCGTCTGTGACGTGGGTATAAAAGGTACATGTAGAACGCCATTTCCTTGTACGTGCTTTTCGTGGAGAGCGAGTGGGTGAATTCTGTACTTCTTGTCGGTTCACAAGCAATTTACTTCACGGCATTTCCAGTTCGTACTCCCTGTTACCTCTGACAGCTTTTTCTCATTTCCTCTTTTTCCTGGGCCTGTTTCCTCAAACAGCGTTCCCTTCTACTGTTGTCCTGTCTCCTCAGACAGCGTACAATTCTTCTTTTGGCGGGGGTGTTGCCAACGCGCACACGCGCATATTTTTCACGCTTTTGTACCTGGCAGACGGTGAGTCACGCACGTATTTAACATCTGTGCTTGCCCCGTGTGTCGCGTACCCCTTCAGAGGTCATTCTAGGCTGCGTGTGACACGCATGCGTTCATTCTTGTGTTTCTGGGTGCCACAGCTTAGTGCAGGTTTATTTTTCCACGCACGTGGTCTAGGAGGGGTTGCGTGCACCTTACTTCGCTTTTTTGGGGTGCCTGTGCGTTGCGTGACCCCTCATCTTTCCCCAGGGGTGACATACAGCCTTGCTAGAGCACTAGGGTACGATTACCATCTGGTACCCAACCCCTTTGACCCCCAGTTGCCCAGGACAATAGTTCACATCGACTCCCATACGCACAATAACATCAGTGCCATGGCTGGGAGGCGACCAAGCCGTAAGGGTGGCAAAGGTGGCCGAGCCCCAAGTGGTGGCCGTGGTGGATCCAGTAGGGGACGTGGCCGTGACTTGCAGGGTGCCCCTAGCCCCCCATGTGTGGAGGAGCAGTCAGGGACACCCATGCACCCCCTCCCCCTGGTTGAGGTTACCATGGCTGACACCATCCATGCTCAGCCCTTGTTTGACAAGCCCACTGTGGAACCAGACCTGGCACAGGGTGACTCCATGGCTGACTTCCAGGTCAGCAGGTCTAGGCCACGTGCGCCGGTGAATGTCGGTGTCATCAGGCCACGTGGATCAGGGGCAGCTAGGTCATCTGCTGCCTCGCGTAGGCAGGCTGGGGAGGCTGCAGGGGCAGCTGCGGCTCCATCCACCCCACCTCTCACACACCTGGTGGCTGGGGGGTGGGGGTGGTGGTAGACATGGGTGGGGGCCTGGTGGAGGCTGCCCCTGGTCGCTGGGGGGTGGGGGTGGTGGTAGACATGGGTGGGGGCCTGGTGGAGGCTGCCCCTGCACTGCTGGGAGGTGGGGGTGGTGGTAGACATGAGTGGGGGCCTGGTGGAGGCTGCCCCTGGTGGCTGGGGGGTGGGGGTGGTGGTAGACATGGGTGGGGGCCCGGTGGAGGCTCCACCTGGTGGCTGGGGAGTGCGGGTGGTGGTAGACATGGGTGGGGGCCTGGTGGAGGCTGCCCCTGGTGGCTGGGGGGTGGGGGTGGTGTTAGACATGGGTGGGGGCCTGGTGGAGGCTGCCCCTGCACTGCTGGGGGGTGGGGTGGTGGTAGACATGAGTGTGGGCCTGGTGGAGGCTGCCCCTGCACTGCTGGGGGGTGGGGGTGGTGGTAGACATGAGTGGGGACCTGGTGGAGGCTGCCCCTGCACTGCTGGGGGGTGGGGGTGGTGGTAGACATGAGTGGGGGCCTGGTGGAGGCTGCCCCTGCACTGCTGGGGGGTAGGGTGGTGGTAGACATGAGTGTGGGCCTGGTGGAGGATGCCCCTGCACTGCTGGGGGGTGGGGGTGGTGGTAGACATGGGTGGGGGCCTGGCGGAGGCTGCCCCTGCACTGCTGGGGGGTGGGGTGATAGGGGACATGAGTGGGGGCCTGGTGTAGGCTGCCCCTGGTGGCTGGGGGGTGGGGGTGCAGGGGGACATGTGTGGGAGCCTGGTGGAGGCTGCCCCTGGTGGCTAGGTGGTGGGGGTGATAGGGGACATGAGTGGGGGCCTGATGGAGGCTGCCCCTGGTGGCTGGGGGGTGGGGGTGATAGGGGACATGAGTGGGGGCCTGGTGGTGGCTGCCCCTGGTGGCTGGGGGGTGGTGGTAGACATGGGTGGGGGCCTGGTGGAGGCTGCCCCTGCACTGCTGGGGGTGGGGGTGCAGGGGGACATGTGTAGGAGCCTGGTGGAGGCTGCCCCTGGTGGCTGGGTGGTGGGGGTGCAGGGGGACATGGGTGGGGACCTGGTGGAGGCTGCCCCTGGTGGCTGGGGGGTGGGGGTGCAGGGGGACATGGGTGGGGGCCTGGTGGAGGCTGCCCCTGGTGGCTGGGGGTGGTGGTAGACATGGGTGGAATCCTGGTGGAGGCTGCCCCTGCACTGCTGGGGGGTGGGGGTGATAGGGGACATGAGTGGGGGCCTGGTGGAGGCTGCCCCTGGTGGCTGGGGGGTGGGGATGCAGGGGGACATGTGTGGGAGCCTGGTGGAGGCTGCCCCTGGTGGCTGGGGGGTGAGGGTGCAGGGGGACATGTGTGGGAGCCTGGTGGAGGCTGGGGGGTGGCGGTGGTGGTCGACATGGGTGGGGGCCTGGTGGAGGCTGCCCCTGGTGGCTGGGGGGTGGGGGTGATAGGGGACATGAGTGGGGGCCTGGTGGAGGCTGCCCCTGGTGGCTGGGGGGTGGGGGGGTGGTAGACATGGGTGGGGGCCTGGTGGAGGCTGCCCCTGGTGGCTGGGGGTGGGGATGCAGGGGGACATGTGTGGGAGCCTGGTGGAGGCTGCCCCTGGTGGCTGGGGGGGTGGAGGTGGTGGTAGACATGGGTGGGGGCCTGGTGGAGGCTGCCCCTGCACTGCTGGGGGGTGGGGGTGCAGGGGGACATGTGTGGGAGCCTGGTGGAGGCTGCCCCTGGTGGCGGGGGGGTGGGGGTGCTGGTAGACATGGGTGGGGGCCTGGTGGAGGCTGCCCCTGCACTGCTGGGGGGTAGGGGTGGTGGTAGACATGAGTGGGGGCCTGGTGGAGGCTGCCCCTCCACTGCTGGGGGGTGGGGGTGGTGGTAGACATGAGTGGGGGCCTGGTGGAGGCTGCCCCTGGTGGCTGGGGGCTGGAGGTGGTGGTAGACATGGGTGGGGGCCTGGTGGAGGCTGCCCCTGCACTGCTGGGGGTTGGGAGTGGTGGTAGACATGGGTGGGGGCCTGGTGGAGGCTGCTCCTGCACTGCTGGGGGGTGGGGGTGCAGGGGGGCATGTGTGGGAGCCTGGTGGAGGCTGCCCCTGGTGGCTGGGTGTGGGGGTGCACGGGGACATGGGTGGGAGCCTGGTGGAGGCTGCCCCTGCACTGCTGGGAGGTGGGGGTGGTGGTAGACATGAGTGGGGGCCTGGTGGAGGCTGCCCCTGGTGGCTGGGGGGTGGGGGTGGTGGTAGACATGGGTGGGGGCCTGGTGGAGGCTGCCCCTGGTGGCTGGGGGATGGGGGTGCAGGGGGACATGTGTGGGAGCCTGGTGGAGGCTGCCCCTGGTGGCTGGGGGGTGGAGGTGGTGGTAGACATGGGTGGGGGCCTGGTGGAGGCTGCCCCTGGTGGCTGGGGGGTGGGGGTGATAGGGGACAATAGTGGGGGCCTGGTGGAGGCTGCCCCTGGTGGCTGGGGGGTGGGGGTGCAGGGGGACATGTGTGGGAGCCTGGTGGAGGCTGCCCCTGGTTGCTGGGGGGTGGGGGTGGTGGTAGACATGGGTGGGGGCCTGGTGGAGGCTGCCCCTGGTGGCTGGGGGGTGGGGTGCAGGGGGACATGTGTGGGAGCCTGGTGGAGGCTGCCCCTGGTGGCTGGGGGGTGGGGCTGCTGGTAGACATGGGTGGGTGCCTGGTGGAGGCTGCCCTTGCACTGCTGGGGGATGGGGGTGATGGGAGACATGTGTTGGTGATCAGTAGTGCAAGGTGACATGTGGGTTGGCTGGTGGGCATGGCCATGGTGGATGGGTTGCCTGTGGGACATGAGCAGGGGTGCAGGGTAGTACCCTGTGGTGTGGGCTGCCTGCAGGGGCCGCGGAGGGTGTAGAGGGAACACCTGGGAGGACCCACATGGCCAAATCACGTGTAGCATTCCCCGGCACCACCGAAATACACGTACCCTGCAGAAATCGCATGTGAATCTTCCCGCGCACCTCGGAATACACGTACCCAGGCCAATCGCGTGTGGAACTTCCCGCCCACCCTGAAGTACACGTACCCAGGCCAATCGCGTGTGGAACTTCCCGCGCACCACGAAGTACACGTACCCAGGCCAATCGCGTGTGGAACTTCCCGCGCACCCCCACCTACCCAGGCCAATCGCGTGTGGAACTTCCCGCACACCCCGAAGTACACGTACCCAGGCCAATGGAGTGTGGGACTTCCCGCGCACCCCCACCTACCCTGGCCAATCGCGTGTGGAACTTCCCGCGCACCCCGTAGTACACGTACCCAGGCTAATCGCGTGTGGAACTTCAAGCACACCCCGAAGTACACGTACCCAGGCCAATCGCGTGTGGAACTTCCCGCGCACCCAGGAACACGCGCACACGCTATTTTACAAACAGCGGGTGTCCGTGTTTGTCGTGCCCCTTTGCACCTCATTTGTCCTAGAGGGCCACTGTATGGCCCATTCATCATGGCTGTATATAGGTGCTTTTTGTTAGCGCACATTTTGGCACACATTTTTTTAAGTCGCAGGGGCGCTACCGCCTGCTTTCTTGTGGCGTACTTGTATGGCCCTGTGCGCGTCTTTGACCGTGCGCTGGTTTGCCCTATTCGATTCCATGAATACGGGTTGTAGGCGAGCGTGTGGGTGTTCCGCGCACTTGCCTCCTGTACTTCCCCCATGACGCCCATATTTTCACGCGTTGTTCCCCATTCCGAGTGTTACGCCCCGTTTTCCGCCTACTTTTGTGATGTGCGCTGCGCTATGTGCGATTTCGCAGTGGCCGTGGCGCACGCTGTTGGATGACCTGTGCGCCGGCGTGCGCGGCGCACATTTTTAGCACACATCCAATGTTTTTCTCGCGCATGGACTTCCATGAATCGCTGTGCGCTGGTTTCCCTGCGATTTTCGCACTTGCACTGCGATTTTCGCACTTTTCCTGCGATTTGCACGTTTTGGCACCTCTGCGCAGGAATTTTCCGCGCACATTATTTCCATTAATCGACCCCTTAATGCCTTCCGCTGCTATCTTGAGATTGAGTGATTTTGCTTCTCTTTCTATCTCCCCCCTGTCTCCCGCCAGAATTAGGATTTCCGATTTGTTCCTATTCATTTTTAGACCTGAGAGGACCCCGAAGTCTTCCAGCTCCCCAACCACTGCCGCCAATGTTCGGTCCGGCACCTCTAGTGCTATTAACATATCATCCGCGTATGCGGTTACCTTATGTTGTATGCCTGCCATGTCTATCCCTTTAATATGTGTGGCTTCTCTTAATTTCATTAGTAGGGGTTCTAGAAATATAGCGTATAATAATGGAGAGAGCGGACATCCCTGTTATAGTTCGCTCTTATTCTTGCGATAAAGTGTTCCCCAAATGCCATGAATTGCAGGGTCTTAAATAGCATGGACCATTCTACCCGTCAAAGGCTTTCTCTGCATCTACTACAAGTAGAATTGCCGGGGTTTGCGTTCTGCCTATTTTTTCCACCAAGTGAATGATCCTTCTAAGGTTGTCGTGGGTTTGCCTTCCTGGGATAAAGCCCGATTGATCTAGATGGATTAGCTTTGGGAGAAGAGGGTCTTGCTGCTAATATCTTAGTGTATATTTTGGCGTCAATATTTATTAGGGAGATTGGTCTATATGAAGCTGGGTATGAAGGGTCCTTCCCTGGTTTGTGAAAAAGTAGGACCTACGCTTCGTTCATTGTGAGGGTCACGTTGCCACAATCTTTAAATGAGTTTAGAAGCCTGGTTAGGACCGGGATTAGCAGATCCGCATATTTTTTATAAAATGGGGCTGTGTAGTCATCCGGACCTGGAGCTTTATTTAATGGGAGATCATTTATTGCTTTTTTAACTTCCTCTTCCTTAATAGGGTCCTCTAAGGCCTGCCTGTCTACTTCTGAGATTTGCGGGAAGGTGAGGGTTTTCAGATATGTGTCCTGTGCGTCTACCTCCGGGTGGTCAGTGGAGTAAAGTTTTTGGTAGTATTCTCTGAACACTTCCCCTATGTCTTGTGTACGCGTGAGATGGTCCCCTTTCGTGTCTATGATGCTTTTTATCGTAATGTCTTTCTGTTTTGCGCTGAGTTGTCTCACTAGTAGCCTATCTGCTTTGTTTGCTTTTATGTAGTATCTTTGTCTTAGGTACAGCAGGCTCCTTTCCGCTCCTTTTGTGCGTAGCAACTCTAGTTGGCCCTGAGTGTGTCTAAGCGTCTTCTTTAGTGCTCTAGTGGGTTGTGTCACAATTTTCCCTTGTAGTTCTGTTATGGACCTTTCCAGTTCCTTTTCCCACATATACGATAAATGATTATTTAATGACACATTTCCAGTGCACCAAATACATAAACGAAGCAGACCAACAACATTCACAGGAAATACATAAGGTTATTTACATTCTTTCAAATTGCACATGAAAGCTCATTACACAGACATTACGGAACAGTATCATACACATTATTTCATTGACAATATGTTGTAAAGAATACACAGCCTCTATTTGAAAAGCGCAGTCAGTGCTGTGGAATATACATACATAAACTCACCACCCAATTTGTATGTGAAAAAATGGCCAAGCATTGAACACCCACATGAGGGGATGCTGGCAACCCAATACCCGAGCCTTGCCCTGAACAGCACCTCAACTCGCACAAAGAAAATGCGAACACATTCTGCAGCAAATCTTCAGAATCAGATGGCCCCACTCTTTCCAAATGAGGCTGGACGGAGGTAAGTAGGTTGACATGAAATCACAGTGACATTTTAAAACATATGTACCCTGACATGGACATTGTTGCATCAGAGGTCCAAGTGGGAGGGAACTAAAGGGAAATCTGTCATCGTTCCTTTGCTTTATGTGACCTGGAGTACTGTTCCTGTACAGGAGGAAAGGATACCTTTGTTTTTTTGTTGCAAATGTTCCCCTGCTGGGGACTCAAACCTCCAGTGTCATATCTCAGTGAGCTGTCTCGGAAGTGCTGGGCTGACTTTGTTTATTTAAATAGACTGCTTGGGACGTAAAGCCCAGCTGGACAGCAACCTGTGAATTGCTCGAGGTGCAGCAGTGTTTGCAGATAATGCGAGGGATGTGTGTGGTTATAGACATGGGCACGCCCCTTAAGAGGTGTGAATGGTGGGTGATGAAGGGGAGGCTGCATAAAGCTACATGCTGAGGGGCACAATGACACACTAATGGCGGTCATGCATATTCTTTCACAGTGTTTTCTTCAGTCTAGAACTGTTGTGAAACACAGCATTGTGGGTGGAGTGTAGGGAAGGATGGACGAAGGTAGGGGTTTGAATTGGGGGAGGAGTGGGAGTGGGGGGAGTAGATGGAGCCGAAAAGGGAGCAGGGCAGAAGGAGCATCATTCCGCTTCTTTATTTGCTTGCAGTACATTATTGCTAAAAATCACTCTTTGAAGTTTTGTTTTTTTACACAACTTTGGCCATGCTCGTTTGAAAATGACTCTATTTGTTAAAAAAAAATCTATTGCATTTTTTCTCGACCACATTAATTCACTGCAGTATTTGTATTAAATAGTGCACCTGCGTCTTACACCCTGCGTGACATGTTCCTTCAGTCGATTCTCTAAATAGCATCAGCCACCCTCCTCCTCCTCCTTCTCCTGACAGAAGTGTTCCCTAAGCTGCTGAGAAGCTGCTGCAGATCGGATCTCATGAATATTGCAGAAAGTTAAAGGTTTGTCCAAATCGATGCTCTCGGCATAGGAGCCTGTCTTGCTCGCTTTACGAGCGCCCACAGCTACATGCATGCCCATAGCCAGAACCACTCAGCCTATACTGCCCTCTAGTGATTGTAATAACTGGTCACAAACATCCACGTTAAATGCTAATTAACATGTGTTTCAAAAGAACACTTCAACTCTGCAGTAGTGGTATCAAAATGTATTATGCTGTGCCCACCATGAGTAAAAACACAATTGAGTAAAAACACAATTGGTGGGTTCCCAAAATAAACACAAATACTTACAGTTTCTATTAAAATCAATACAAAGAATCAAGTCCCCCCATTTGGGCATCCTTCGGATCCCCCTAGGAAGACCAGCCCCACAGTTTGAATACCGCTGCTCTACAGTAATAGTTCCTCAGCAAAGCTCACTGACCATTTCAGTCAACAAATACTTTATACATAGCTTAATCAATCCAAGACAGACATTATTCACGACAGTAAGACAACTAAACCTGGATTCCCCCCTTTAACACCACTGTACCTGCTTCACTCACTTCCTCCTCCTCCTTTACTCATGTCTCTCGCCCCTCTGGCTGCCGAGGCGGCCGTGGCCTTCTCTCTCACCCTAAATGTCTTTCTTTTCCCTGTTCTACTCCTTGCCCAGTTTACCCCTCCTTTGAATACCTGTTCAAAACCTTCACCTACCCCCATGCTATCTCCTTTCTTATTATCTACCGCCCCCTGGTCCTCTCACCTCTTTCTATGACGACCTTGATCACAACCTCTCCCTCTTATCCCCTACCCCTACCCCTACTCCCCTCACCGTTCTTGGCAACTTTAATCATCAGCTATCTCCCTCTTCCCAACCTTCCCCTCTTTTTCCATACTCGACTCCTATCTTCTAACCCCCTTCCCATCTCACCTACTCACTCCTCTGGCTTCACTCTCAATCTTATATTTGTCTCTTGTTTCCCCCCCTCCACTGTCTTTACCCTCCCTACTTACCTGTCCGACCATGCCCTTCTCTCCTTCTCCCTCACTCCGCCTGTCTCCAATCCCCCCTCATCTTTCTCTTTCTATAGATGAGACCTCTGCAACTTCAACCCTTCTCAATTCATCGAATCCTGCTCCTCCTCTCTTCCCCCTCTCTCTCAATTTTGCTCTCTTCCAGCTAATGATGCTCTTTCTACTGTTTCCTCCTGTCTCTCTCACAGTCTTGACTATGTCCACCCATCCTCCCCCTTCCTCCCCTCTTTCAAGCTTACCTAACCCTGGCTTTCCTCTCATCTTCTGTCTATGCGCCGCCTTCTCAGATGGCTCGAAAGACGCTGGTTTAAACATCGTTTGCCCACCCACCAATCCTCCTACTTCTCTTCCCATTCCCTTTATGACTCCTGCATTAGCTCAGCCAAATGTTCCTACTTTTCTAACCTTCTCCAGTCTCAAGCTTCTCATCCCAAACAAATCTTTCAAACCCTTACTCGTCTTCTTTCTCCCCCCACACCTGATCATTCCACTAACTCTCCTCTCTCTCCATCTGATTTTGCGAACTTCTTTTCCTCTAAAATTCTAGCCTTATGCCAAAATATCCTACTCTCCCCCTCCTACTCTCCCCCCACTCCACCTCAATCCACCCCTTTCTCCTTCTTATCCAACTTTTCCCCTGTTTCCAATGCTGACATCTCCCTCCTCCTGTCCACAACTCACCCCACGGCTGCCCCTTCTGATCCCTTACCCTCTCCTCTTATTCCCAAAGTCTAACCCCTTCTCATTCCCTACCTCACCTCTTTCTTCAACATATGCCTCTCAACTGCTACCTTTCTTACTGCCTTCAAACATGCCACCATCATCCCCATCCTGAAAAAACCGTCAGCTAATCCTCTCCAAGCTTCCAACTTTCGCCCCATCTCTCTTTTACCATTCCTCTCTAAGCTTCTCGAACGACTAGTCCTCTCTCACTCTCTGCTTTCGTCTCTAAACTCCTCCCCCTCCTCAATCTGGTTTTCGCCCTTTACATTCCACCGAGACCGCTCTTAACACTGTTCTAATTTCCCTTCTAACTGCTCGCTAATCTAAACAATCTTCTATTCTTATTCTCCTCGACCTCTCTGCAGCCTTTGACACCGTCGATCACCCTTTACTCCTCAACACGCTCTCTACTTTTGGTATCAAAGGCTGTGTCCTAAATTGGTTCTCCTACCTCTCAATCGCTCCTTTGCCGTCTCCTGGGCCAGCCACTCTTCCCCTACTCACTCTCTCGAATTTGGTGTTCCACAAGACTCCGTACTTGGCCCCCTCCTCTTCTCACTCTATACCTCTCTTCTTGCCCCAATCATCTCTTTCTTCGGCATCTCTCATCACTTTTAGGCCGATGACACCCAACTTTTCCTCTCTTTTTCCTCCTTCCCCCTGACATTCACCTTAAAATCTCCTCCTGTCTCACCGCTATCAAAATATGAATGTCCTCCTATTTTCTCACTTTAAACTCTGACAAAACTAAAATCTCACTCTTCCCTGCCGACACTCTTCCTCCCACCACACCACCTCTTTCCATCCTCTTTCCTCCCTCTAATCTCCCTTTCTCTGCCTCTGCCTGCAATCTTGGCCTCCATTTTGATACCAACCTCTCCTTTAACCGCCATATCTCTCTCACCTCTCGTGCCTGCCGCTTCCATCTTCATAACATCCATAAAATCTGTTCCTCTCTCACCTTCCATGCCTCCAAACTCTTAATTTCCTCCCTTATCTTCTCCCGTCTCTTCTACTGCTCAGCCCTCCTATTTGGTCTCCCAGCCTCTCATCTTGTTCCTCTCAAATCCCTCTACCACTCCGCCATCTGCACCCTCTGCTTCCTCACTCCTTTCGTCTCCATCTCCTCTTATCTCTCCTCACTTGGCTGGCTCTCCTTCTACTCTCATCATAAATTTAATTTCCTCTGTCTCGTCTTTAAATCACTTCACAATCTTGCTCCTCCCTACCTTTCTTCCCTCCTCTCTTTCTACTCCCCCCTCTCCCACTCTGCTCTGCTGACCTCTTCCTTCTCTCTGTCCCCCCCTTGTGCAACTTTGTGCTTTTGCTCCTTTTTGCTTCTCGCCTCACGTCACTGGAACTCCTTACCTCTTCCCATCCGTTCCATCTCCTCCTACTCCTCCTTTCGCTCCTCCTTAAAGTCTCACCTTCTTCAATCCTCCCCCTAACTGCCCTTCTACTTTCCCTCCCCATCCCTCCCCACTCCAGACTCCTACCCAATCAAACTCGGCCAATTGTTCTTCATGTTGTTCTTGTTCATTTGAATCGTGTATTTTATTCTACTGCTTCTCATGTATTCCTGTTGTTTAATGTAAAGCGCTTTGGCATAAAAGTTAATAAATACAAATAAAATACAATACAAATACAAACTACATACCTGGTTTCACCCTTATTAGTGATCATCTCTGAAGTATAGTCTTGAGAGCCTTGTGGTTGGAGCCCTAGGGCATGTTTCCAAAACACAAATAAAGATATGGTGGGTTTGAAAAGTCTTGAAAAAAAAAAACTTTCAACCGAAATGTGAACGTGGGATAATTCATTTGATGTATATTACAGGGCCTACGGTAGCGGCCCTGTAGTTATGGTTAAGTTGTCAACCCATAGGAAGAGCACTTTTTGGGCAGCTTATAACTCGCCCCACCGGACGGATCCCCACCAAACTATGGCCCAGTGAGAGCGATCCTGTGAAGTTTGGTGAGGTTTTGTCAAAGGGGGGCAAAGTTATAGAGGGGGTCCCAAAAATGTGTGGTTTTCCCAATAGAGGAAATGGAAAAAAAAGTGCTCATGCCTAAAGCCCAAACTGCTGGACAGATTTTCACCAGATTTGCGGCAGGAGCAGAGACTTGACCAAAAAGTAAGGCAAAAAAAAATGAGTGATATCTGGGTTTGGTCCACTGACTCACTTCCCTTTTCATACCACAGACTGGACTTCGATTGATCTAGAGGATGACGTGATGTCCGTGGACATGGATGCGCCCACTGATTTTAAATAATATTTATTTAAGTGTTGATTGAAAGTGTACTGTGTGCCATATGATGAACATCCTGACGGATGAATGTTCAATTTGATGCAAAGAATAGACATTGTACGTGTGCATTGTCACTGAAATGTATAAGCAAAATAAGAATGTACTGTGTCTATTTAACTGTAAAGTGGTAACTGAAATATGTTTTTGCCTTCTACTTTTTATATAGTTATATAATCCCAATGTGCGCATGTCATGGGTACAGCCTACCGGCCAACAGCTTCTTCAAGAGTATTTGGACAATAATTATTAACAACGTATATGTGATAAAAATCATCTGGGATGACCGCCAGGCAACAATCTGTCCTTTCGCAGTTTCAGTAACAAAGAGCAACATGGGAGCGTATAGGTTCTAGAAATGTGCAGATGTCAAACTGTTGCCTTTATTTCAATTTAAAGCACTCATTTCTTCTCTGTAATGGAGCGCCATGTGTGTACATTATTCGTTGTTCATGCAAGATCATTTTTGGTGAAGAATGCAAAGACTTGTATTAAATGAATCGATGATCGGATTTGGCATTAGAAGATCATCATTGACAGTTTTACAGAAAATGAGAATGATACAAAGTTCGTGGACTTAATTGAATGTTTTTTTTCATTATGACAAAATTTAAAATCCTTGTTACGGTCCCGAGTATTGTTGTTTTCTGCAAAATAAAATGTTTCTATCATTTTTTTAAAAAGGAAGAAAAGTTTAGCATTTGTTGTAGATGTGTCTGCTTAAGTGCCTCATTTTGCGTTAGATAATCTTATGACGTTGGTGATAACAGTGTATGTTTGCCTACGCTGCCCACTAACGTCATTGAAATAGGTGGAGCTTATTTTTAATGTATTGTGATGTTAGCGATATGGGCTGGCTAACGTAATCAGTGCAGCGAGGGCTTTTGAAGTTAGGGTGATAGAATTTTATTGAGTCTATTTACTTTATTGGTAAATATACAGTAGATGGAGTCTATAAGATTATTTTTGTAGTGCTATTTTTTAACTGTGAAAGGAGGTTCCTATAGGAACCTTTTTTGTTGTTTTTTGATTATTATTTTCTTTTTTGCAGGCAAGGTTAGAAAGTGAGGTGGGGAGGAAAATGAGAGAAGAGGCACCGACCACAAATGTGGAGCTGCAGGTGGACAGGGGATAATGTTGCAGGAGTGTAACATTAGAAGGTAGGGGGCAGTGTTTCTCATGCTCTTTGATTACAGCTTCAAAAGCACTTTGAAATTGCTCCCCCTCTGCAAAGTGGTGTTTTGCGGTATATACAGATTACTGTTGTCTTTGAAAGATGTAGATCAAAAGCCTTTTTTATCGCTCGAACAGGAACTGATGGGATTTTGTGTCCAACAGAAGTAGGCTGTGTGGTTGGTTGAGGAAGATGAGTCGGAGGAAGACAGCCTACTACTTGTTAGGAACAGCCTTTTGTGAGAGTATTGCGGCGGTTGGATTGGGTGTGGCGGCACATGGACCTGCTCCCGTAGGAGTACTGTCCAGGTAGGCCGCGACTGAGTACAACGTTGCACTGAGTGCATTTCACTTTCGTAGTTTTAGCCTTTGGTACATTCCCAACAGTGGTAAAGAACTGCCACACCCATGATTCTCTCTTGGTGCTAGAGGTACCTCCTCTTCTTGGTCCTCTTCATTGGGCCTCATTACGACCCTGGCGCTAAGTGTTTAACGGTGCCATAAAAGGCTGCGGCGCCGTTAAACACTTAGCGCCTTACTACGAGGTCCCTTTGCGGGACCCAACCTTAACGGCTGGTCTACACCAGCCGTTAAAGTAGGGACCCTCAAAGGGACTTTGGTGCTAAGTACGGTACCGCAATTTGCGGGAACCGTACTTAGCGTCTTCCCCATTCCCATAGAGCCCTATGGGGCGAAAATGGCAATGGGGAAGGGCAATGGTTCAATGGGGAATTACTGCTCCGCCAACCTTGGAATGGGGTGGTAATTCCCCATTGAACCATGGCAGACCTGTTACAACACCGGCACCAACCATGGTGCTAATAGCGCCATGGTTTAGCGCCAGTGTTGTAATGAGGGCCATTGTCTTTGGAAGTACTGTGCTTTTTTTGTTGTGTAGGTCCTCCAGCTGATGGTGGTGGGCATGGTGGTGGCTCTTGGGGAGGAGGGATGGCAATAGCTGATGCCATTTTTAAAATAAATAGCAGTTTTGCTAATACTCCTCCAAGTATGTGCTGTGTACTAGATTGTTAATGGATAATGAGTAAAAATAAGTATCAGGAGCTGTGCATGGGTAAATTGTGAGCCTGAAAATTCCTAGATCAGTTGAAAGTGCAGTTCCAAACTGTCCGCGAAGCATGGATCTGATCACGAAGTGCGTACGAGTTCACAAATACCTCATCAAGCCACGTGCGAGCGCATGGTCACGTGATACTGTCCGGAAGGTCCACAATGATGTCAGACATTCGCGAACGTCGACGGACGCAAAAACATTGGAAAAAGGTACAAAAAGTGTATAGAAGTGTTAAAAATGATGCTAGCAGGTGGGACATGGCAGAGTTTTAAGGTGAAACCTTGTAAATTGGACAAACATCTTGCTATATTGGGGAAAGCATGATATTAGTAAGTTGTAGGAAATTAGCATGCACTGGTAAAAACCCATGAAATTCACTGAAAAAACTTTGTTAAAGGGAGGTTATGGTTAAGTTGCACTAATAAAAACCTATGAAATTCACTGAACACACTTTGTTAAAGTGACGTTATGGTTAAATTGCACTAATAAAAACCTATGAAATTCAATTAAAAAACTTTGTTAAACGAATGTTATGGTTACAAGTAAAACTGAAAAACTTCAGAAATTCGCCAGTTATGGTAAGCTAAGCAGCCATAACTCAGACCACCAGTGTGCACTGCTAAGATATCAAAGATGACATTACAAATGTCATTGTGACATCACTGATGACATCATATATGAAATTAACTTTGATGAAAAGTCCCTCCAAGGGGTTGTGTTTATAATGTTGGTAACAAGATGTCAGGGGTGATCGGGAGACCTACCATGAACTACTTAATCTATTAAAGAATGTACTCATCTAAACAACACATTATATTGAAGTGATGCTATTACAGGAACCTATTCATACATAAACATAGGCAATAGCTGCAGCATGCACCATAGAAGTACAATATTTATAATCTTGTAATATTGGATAGTAAATTAATGAATGCTACCTTATCAGAGTTTTGAGTAATGTTAAACATGTAATAACTAGTTAACAATTCAAGATTTACTACACACTTGAGCTATTACAAACCATAGATATGAAGACCCACAATGCATACAAATCAGAGGCACATACAGGGAAACTAAAGTAAGGAAGAAAGAAACAGCATCATTAGAAAATGTTAATGACATTAAAGTGTATCTTCATGTATACAAATAAATTGTGTGTTTGAGGCCTGCTTATTGCCCCGTGTATCTGCACCATGAGCTGAGACCAAATCCTAAGGAAAGTACTTTAAGAACATATCAAAAGGTTAATGTGTAGATATATAGTACCTTTTAAGCTTTGGAAATTCTCATTGTCGGTAAAAACTAAAAACTAGCCTAATCATGTCAGTAAACGAAAACAAGTGGCCCAGATATGTGATGTCATCAGTGATGTCATCAATGACATTTGTGATGTCATCTTTGATGTCCTGGGTGTTTCTTAGCAGTGCACGGTGGTAGCGCGAGTTATGGTTGCTTAGCTCACCATTAACTGGCGAATTTCTGAGGTTTTTCGGTTTTACTTGTAACCATAACCTTTTTTCATTGCATTTCATAGGTTTTTATTAGTGCAACTTAACCATAACATCCCGTTAACAAAGTTTTTTTCAGTGAATATATATATTAATATATATGGCAAAATGAGGAGATTGGCGCACTCCAGTTCCCTGCACAACCTTCTCAGCCACTGGTGTTCTCCGACCGGTTTCTGTGATCTTACACGTCATCAGGGAGGCAGTCTTAACTTGCAGCTCACAGCAAGTGCAGGTGATGATGATCAATGATGATTTCTGCTGTAAGGGCTTCTAGTAGATGTAGTCATCAGGTTATCAAGGAAAAAGCTCACGCCCAATCCCAAAATGGAGAAAGGGGGGGAGTAGCCTGCAGTGAGGCACTCCAAAGCAGGGCATATATCACCCCGGTGCAGCACCCTATCAGGTCTTGAAGATTCCACCCTTCAAAATCCTGGAAATATGGTAAAACGAGGAGAGGGGCACACTCCAGTTCCCTGCACAACCTTCTCAGCCACTGGTGTTCTCCTCCGACCGGTGTCTGTGCTCTTACACGTCATCAGGGAGGCAGTCTTAACTTGCAGCTCACAGCAAGTGCAGGTGATGATAATCAATGATGATTTCTGCTGCAAGGGCTTCTGGTAGATGTAGTCATCAGGAAAGCAAGGAAAAAGCTCACACCCAATCCCACAATGGAGAGAGAAAGGGGGGGGGAGTAGCCTGCAGTGAGGCACTCCAAAGCAGGGCATATATCACCCCGGTGCAGCACCCTATCAGGTCTTGAAGATTCCACCCTTCAAAATCCTGGAAATATGGTAAAACGAGGAGAGGGGCACACTCCAGTTCCCTGCACAACCTTCTCAGCCACTGGTGTTCTCCTCCGACCGGTTTCTGTGCCTGCAGTGGGATTGGGCGTGAGCTTTTTCCTTGATAACCTGATGACTACATCTACATCACGTGTAAGAGCACAGAAACCGGTCGGAGGAGAACACCAGTGGCTGAGAAGGTTGTGCAGGGAACTGGAGTGTGCGCCCCTCTCCTTGTGTTACTATATATATATATATATATATATATATATATATATATATATATATATATATATATATATATATATATATATATTACATGGCCTGCTGTGGCAGCAGTGTAGGTATGGTTAAGATGCTCAACACAAAGGAAGAGTACTTTTTGGGCAGCTTATAACTTTGTCAAAATTGGGGGAATCCTCACCAAACTTTGCAGAAAATGATATGGCCACCTCTGAATGATTGTGCGAAGGTTGGTGCAGTTTCTTCAAGGGGGAAAAGTTATGGGGGGTCCCAGAACCTTTGAACTCCTCATAGACATAATCGCGAAATAATTTTGCTCAAGCCTACAGCCCAAACCGCTTGACGGATTTGCACCAAACTTGACACGAAGAGCGTCGGCTTGGTCCCAAATGCATGCTTTTGGAAATTTGGTGTAAATCTGTCCAGTATGTTTTTTTTTATCGCCAAAAAGTAGCTAGAAAAAATGTGTGATATCTGCATCCATGGACTCACTTCCTGATTCAGTGTCCGCGAACAGTTCTGGACCAATCATAATGCCGTGTGACATTCGCAGCTATAATACGCGCCTGCTGATTGGTCAATAAAAAATGTGAGGTGCATCAAAACTTTTTAAATGGAAGCCGTGTTGGATTTGCGAACTGCACCCGTAGTCCACAGACATTGCAGTAAAAACATATTAAGAAACACAACATTACATTTGTCAAACTATCGAAACAATCTCTAGGGAGGTGAGGGATGATGAGGATGGGATGGGATATGGCCATAAAAAGCCCAAAATGTTGTGTTTTTTCTTCTCTGAAGTCTACGAACATCTCAGATGTTCGGGGACATCCATGCATGTTTCTGTATTATAGGGTCAGTGAAAAGCAGTTTTTGGACGCCACTCAATGAAACTGCATGAAATTTTGTAATATCATTTTAGACAAGAGCATGAATGGTTCTGTTTTGCTAAGAGGGGGCAAATTTAGATAGGCGGTCCAAAAATATTTGCAAGGCTTATACATTTCGTGCCGTTTGACGAATTTGCACAAAAGTTTGAAAAACGATTTTAGACCCAAATGTGAATGTTTTTGCAGTTTGGTGGGATTTTGTTAAGTGGGGGACAAATTAGAGTGGGGTTTCAACATTTGTAGATGTCTTATAACTTCGGTGGATGATGTTATATGAATATTTTTTGTATGTACATTTTTACACTTTAAAAAAAAATAAAACATTGACGGATTTGCCGCAAACTCGTCCAAGGAGCATTGGCAAGGAGTGTCTGTGTTTTATTTTTTTAAAACTGTCTTGTAGGTACAAACAATTGTGATATACTTTAGTGACTGAGGTATAGCCTGTGGCCATGGCCAGTGGCCATATTGTCTGGTGCCAGACAATCTGGCTACTGGCCAGACCACAAGGAACCGTCAATGGGGTTAAAGTGGGCATGGCCACCAGGGACCGGCTATGTGGTAAAGTCTTTCGAAAATGGACATGTTTGAATGGGAAATACAATTCTGCTTGTGGCTACAGCCCGAATTGCTAGACAGGATTGCAGCAAACATGCACAAGGAGCATGAGCAAGGACCTCAAAGCATGGTTTTGCAAATGTGCCCTGTGTTTTTTACTTTTATGAAAGTGTCAAAATGTAAGTACAAAAATAGTGATATAACTTTGCTGCCTGGGCAGTGGGGCCAGGCCCTCGGCAAAGACAAATGTCTACTCTGATTTGCTTATTGGGGAAGCCCACGGCCGAAACCCATGCCCCATGGATTGTGGAGGCTGTCCATGGCTGCAAGCCATAAGCGCTGGTCATTGGTCACATTATGAGGGTATAGTGGACACTGAACTAGGATGCAGGGTAGGTGCATTGGGTAACAAGGGTGGTTTGGAGGGGCTGACTTCATGGTCGAGCCTCATGCCCTAGGCAATTCAACAATGACTTGCATCCGCAGCATGCGCTGCTTAAAACGACACACATCAGTATGCATTGCAAGAAATATGTTTGTTAAAGGAAGTCTCTAGTTCTTTCATATATGTTAAAAGAGGAATTATTAATAATGTATACAGAGTGGTGTAACATCATAAACATTTTCACTCAGAGAAACCTATGAAATTCCCTGAAAATACTTTGTTAAAGGGACGTTATGGTTAAGATGCACTAAACATAAGTATGAAATTCAATGAAAAAACATGTTTAAAGGGACTTTATGGTTACAAGTAAAATCGAAAAACCCAAGAAATTTGCCATTTATGGTAAGCTCTGCAACCATAACTCACGCCACCACCATGTACTGCTAACACTAACACCCAGAAGATCAAAGATGGCATCACAAATGGCATCATTGATGACATCACTGATGACATCATCTGGTTGTTACTGTTCAGTGACTGTTCAGTATCCGGCATTTTTTAACATTTCTAACGTTAGTTGCTGCTCCGAACCTTTACTATCTTGAGTGGTCTGGAGCAGCTTCATGATGACGAATGTTAGAAACATCAGACATAAAGTGTGGGGGTGACAGGACTTTTACCTGTAAAACATTATGTAAGAGCCAATCCAGCTCAATGAATACACTGAGTGCTCCCCCAACTGCAGCAAGCAGCTGAGGGAACACTCCTAGGCCGGCTTTAATTGTCAAATTGAAAAGGGGTTTCTCTAAGACAGTTTACAATACCCCAGTGCACATGTCCAATGAATCTTGCATGGTCGTCAGCATTTTGCAACCGAGCCTTACATGGTTCACAAAGGATGCAGGCTGGGGTACTGCAGGCATGAATGTGCATAGTAGTCCAGTGGTGGCATGAAGGATGCACTGCGGCTCCACAGTGCATGCCCTCAGGAACCAGGAAGCTCTATCTGCTTCCTGTTGCATACTGCATTAAAGCCGGAGCGCCATCTTGGGAGGAGAAACCCGGACCTGGGCTGCAGGTGAGAAAATAAATATATGTATGTATTTGTTTATGTGTGTACACATGCATGCAAGGGCAGGTTTCTGTATGTGTGCACGCCAATGAGAGGATGTATGTTGTTTCGATGTGCAAGCGAATGAAACTGCATGTTAATGTGTATGAATGTGGTTTGGCTGCGAGCGTAAATGTGAGAGTGCATGTTTATGTATGAATGTGTATGTGGCTGGCTGGGGAGCAGGCCTCTGACTTGTGGGCATCCATGATATGTGTTCTTTCTGTGGCATTGCATTATTTACTGGGCATCAGTGGTAAAGATAGCATGATAAGTGTTATTAAATGGCTAGACTGGCCTACATTGATGTAGCCAGTCTGGATATATATTTGTTTGGAGTATATTTATGCATGTTAGCCTATGCAGATGTCATAGTTATTACGGATTACACTATGGTTGGTTTCCTTTGAACAATCAAAACCTTGTTGAGTTATTCAGGCGACAACAACCTTAGTGTGAACTATAAGAAAACACAACCATGTGTTTTGGAACCAATAAGCACCCATTAATGGATGCTCTGCATGCGGATAATAATAGAATAGAAGTGGTGCAGACCTATAAATATCTGCACTCCCTAATAAGAAACAAAGAAACTAAGAATCAATGTACACCCGATATTGTACTAAAAACAAAAAAGAAACTTGAATCCATTATGCGGTTCATTAGGATGCTCAATAGATACAGCAGTAGTGCATTGTTTACTGTATCCAATAAAAGTATAGTATCTAGGATTTTATATGGCCTGGCAATTTGTACATGAAAAGCCTTGTGTGGTTAAACCAAATGGAAGGAATTACTTTTCATTGCATATTTAGTCTTCCCAACTCTGTATCCATATGCACGCTAAGGCTTGAGCTGAGATGTGCCCTAACTTCATTAACAACTACACTTAGTATCAGAAAGATGATCATCTGGCTTAAAATCAACACACTTCCTAACGTACCAATATATGATCTACTAGGCCAAGAGATGGCATACAGGAACAAAAAAGCTGAAGTATTTTAAATACTCCTTGCTCTTTTCTAAGATCATTGAATGGACCATTGACTGAACCTTAGAATTACACAAACTGGTTGCCATATTACTCTCAAAGGCCTTTGACTGGGACTTTCCCAACAGCAATAAAAGTAGCAGTTGCAGGGTGTTGAGGATCACACGTCCAGAAAATCGAGGATGTTTAAGTCAACATTTGCACTGGGGGAGACAAGGGCCCAAAAATAGCTGCTGGCATGGAGAAGAAGATGGAAAGAGAATAACAGACCACCATGAAACAAGAAGCCTGACAACTTCCTAGTCTATTCTAAATACAGGCTAATCTTCCACTTTTCGCCAAGATTAAATCTCCTGGAAAAATATATTCCTTTTACTTATTCTCTATTCACCCTCAAGCACTTCTCTTAACACCCAATCGGGGACGTCATTTGGGGGCCACCCAGGGTCACAGCTGCGACCCCTGAGGTCGCCCTTGCTACCTAACTCATTTTCAGGCTTCCTTCAGCCACCTCCTCACCTTCGCTCATCTCTGATTGCCTAACCACCATTCAAAATTGGTGTGCTGCTAACGATCATTGCCTAAATGCTAACAAGACTGAGATCCTCCTCATTGGGACGCCTTCACCATCCTTTCCCCTCACTCTCTGGCTGTCCTCCCTTAGCCCTCCTCCTACCCCGACCTGAGAGGCTAAGAACCTCGGGGTCATCTTTGACTCCACACTTTCCTTCTCCGCACACATCTCTGACGTCTCTAAAAAGTCAAATTTCTTACTGCACCTCCTTAGAGGTACTCTATCTTTCCTCTCCTTCCCCCAGAAGCTCATTCTCCCAAGCTCTGGTTCTGTCCAGGTTGGACTATTGTAACAGCCTCTTTCTAAATCTACCGGCCTCCACTCTTCGTCCTTTACAACTAATCCAGAACAGGACTGCAAGACTTGTCCTTGGCCTCAAGCCCTCCAACTCTGAAATCCTTTCATTGGCTCCCAGTGGATGCAAGGATTACATTTAAAACCCTCTGCATTCTCCACAAGGCTTTCTGGTGCCTGGTTCCAAAATACCTTCAACTATCCCTCCGTAGATACTTCCCTTCTCGAGCCCTTCGCTCCTCTACCTCTAACTCCCTCAGGGTCGGTCGTTTCTCAAAGAAACGAGCTGGGGGCAGGTCTCCGTCTCCGTCTGGGGCCTCCCTTTGGAACAGCCTCCCAACCACCTAGAAACTTGATGACAACCATCTCTGGTTCCGAAAGCACCTCAAGACCCCCTCTTTGCTTTTGCCTTTGCCCCTCTTCTCCCCTGCTGATCTGTTTCTCTCTCTCATGCACCTGGCCACCCTCTGTCCTTCGGGCCCAGGTACCTGCTCACCCTGCCTCCCTCCTGCACTGCCTCCAGGCCACCCCTAGCACTAGGATCTGTATCTGTACCCATACAGTCACCCACTCTTTTTATGCACTTATCAGATATACCCTATCTGACTAATCATGCAGTTGCCACCTGTCTGGCTGCACTACCATTTTCACTGCATTTATTTATTTATTTATTTATCCCACTTATTATTTATTCTGTTCTTTCCATTTCTCCCCCTCCACGCACTCGCCCCCGTTTTCCCTTTTCCATGCACTTGCGCGTTCTTAATGTCACCGGGCCTTGTAAGATCGTATTTTTGTTGTCCCCTGTTCCCCTACCTTTGCTTGGTCGCGCTCCGAAAAACATATGTATGAGCGTGATATAAATAAAATATCTTATCATATCATATCATACCCCTGTGCTCTCCTCTTCTACCCCTAAAAATAAAAAATAAAATCTTGTTGTTGGTGGAGTTTTCTTTTAATGGAAGCTCCTGGACTGTGGCCAGTGTCATGTGGCTCTTTGGCTGGCTTTCTTGTTCAGCCCTCAATAAAAAAAACAAGTGTAACACTTTGAGCAGTGACCCTAAATAAGAAAGAATAGGAGTAAACCATAATTTGTCTTTCTGGAATTCTATCCAATAATTGCTACACTCATTAAAAGTTTATTGCCGGCACACTTCATGGGGGGTGTCACTGATTTAGTCTGTTCTTAAACACCTCAAATTCACAATGCAGACAAAAACCTCCTAAAAACTTTATAGTAGAAAAAGCATCTGTTGCGGGCTATGTATTTTGCTTTTTGCAAGTTGCAGTTATAGCATGTTTTCTTCTGCCGTTGTCTCTGTTACCATCATCACAAGACATTCCATCTTGATGTCCTCAGTCACTTGACAAAATCCTTGTGCCTAAAATCTTGTGGACATTGTAGAAATGTTTGACCATAGCAGATAAAGTGTCCCTTGATTTCATTGTGCCACAATTAATGTTTTGTAGTAATGTGCTGATCTTTCCTATCTCCCTGGCATGCTGTTCAGGATGTTTGTTTGAATGTATTTGGCAAGTAGTGCCCAGAGTAAGGGATGCCTTGTGGGTTCGGTGCTTTCATTGTGCTACTCTAAATTATTTAATACATAGTTATGACCGCTCCCAATGGTATGTATTTTGCTAACCTGTGAAGCCTGAAAAGTAGATCCAAGCAGGCTTGACATGTGGCCAACTTTGCACCAGACCTGCAGATGAACTGGCCTACTGTTAAACTTAGTTACCAGTTTAATGGTATCCACTGCAGAGTGTAATTTGCTTTCTGACTTTGAGAACATTCAGACAGGTAATTGCTAATTTTACTATAGCCGGTTAGATAGCTAAAGCCGGTAAGATAGCTGAGTGGTTTGAGCGCTCATTGCTGTAATATTTGCAGGTTCGAATCCCAGAAAGGCCAACTTAGCCTTTCATCCTTCTGAGGTCGATAAATGAGTACCAACACAGGCTGGGTGATAATGTATGTATATTTGTTCTATGTAAAGCGCTTAAGCATAAGTTAATGTTAATGTTAAAGGTATTTATATTGCGCGCCATCACCAACTGAGTTGGTCGCCAGGCGCTCAGGTGGATCTATAAACAAAGAGGTGGGGTTGGGCCAGTGGGTGAAGAGGGCGTATGGAAGTGATAAGGTGGTGTCCTGTTGGCAGCTTCAGTTTGGTTTTCACTGTGCGCTGAGCTTGGGTGTGAATATAGGATCGAAGTGAGTCCTCGTGCGCTTTTGTGTTGATATATGTGTTGATTGTTTGTTGTTGCAGTGTGGTGAAATGCGTGCTGTTTGTTGTAAGAGAGGTGGATGTGTGGGTTTTTGAGTGAGTTAAGCATGCAAAAATGTGAGGTTTTGTTTAGTGGGTTACATGTCTCTTAATCCATGTAGTTTTGTTTTATGTATCCAGTTGTCATACTGGGTAGGTATATTCTTTCTCTTTCTTCTCCTTCCCCAGCTCCTTTCTATCTATTTCTGTCGGTGGTCCATTGGGTAGGTATATTCGTGGTCTTCCCTTTCCTGACTGTCTAGTTTCTAGGGTGATGGTGTGTCTGGTTCCCAGCTAAGTTTTGAGCTTAGTACACCCGGGTAGGCGAGCATTTCCCCTACTTATGTAGTGGTGTTATATTATCATTCACCCACTCCTTCCTATCTATTTACTGTCAGTGGTCCATTGCTGCCTGTGATTACAATGTGTGCCAAGGTGTTATGGTAGGTCATACCTTGCCTTCCTTCCCGATTGATCTGTGGATGTTCTTTGGTATGATTCTAGGTGGTCTATCTTTCAATTGTTAAGCGGTACAGAAATAACTGATAGGGTTTCACAAGAGATAATATGTTCACTTTTCCCCTGGTGGCAATTCACTCCCCCTATGCAATATAAGGAGATGGAAGTGAAGAACACGGTTTTCAGGAATACAATCACAACATAATACGAAATTTCAGTTCCCCCCTAGCAAGTTTAGAGAACAGGGATGATTTTAAAACACAGGAAAAATCATTTAAATGTGGTATGCAAAGAAGGGAAAAATATGCTAAAAATGATTTTAATTCCCTGTAGGAGGTTCAGGGTAGGTGATAGCAATTTAAGATTAGTTCAAGTCACACTGGCAATGCTCAATGAGGGATTAGCAGGTTGAAAACGAATTTTAGCAGTTCAAGCAAAAGCGGCTATTTTGACAAGAGCTCATTTTTCAATTTGCGGCAATTTTTCCGAATGCGTGGAGCGCGATTATGGTATGACTATAAGGAATAGAAAGTCTAGGCTAAGGCTTAGGTTTGTTGGAAAGCTTAGAATCTTAGCTTTCAAATGAAAGTTAAATCTCGTCCCTAGCCCACACGGTTCCAAAGATACGATTTTGTGGAGATAGATTTTCAGAAATGAAATTAAAGTTTCAGAATGACAGATGCGCTGTGGAAGGTTTTGGATCAACAGGATGGACACACAATTCTATGATGCAGTTCTAGATAGGTGGAAATGGTTTGAATTAGATTATTTTAAACTAAGAGATTGGTTTGCACAGTTCTGGCTGAGTACTCACACTATAAATTTGAAATAGGCCGTCAAGGTCTGTTCAGGTTTGGACTGAACTCCTGGCGGGTGGTTCTGAAGTCACAGCTCTCTGGGTCAGCTCTGCTCTGCACTTCACAGCGGTCTGGTCTCTGGTTCTGGCAAAAGTTCTTGGCACTGCTGAAAAAGTTCTGAAGTCTGGATTCTAAGTTCTGGAGATGGTCCTTCTGGATATTGTCTGGTGCGGCAAAATGCTTCGCAAGAAAGTGGAAAGTGAATGTGTTGCCTGTCCAAAGCAGTCTCTTTTTATGTGTTTTGAAAATGGGTGTGTACGTGGGCATAACTAAGCCTGCCCCTCACAACTTATCATTGGCCAAGCTCTCCTGTCTCCCTTGATTGGGGGAAGGAATGGAGTGTCATCAGGCATTAATTTTATGGCATACAGAAAGAACACTCCCCTTGTCAATTTGTACACAAATCTATTTTTGATCCAAATACATATTTATCTATGTACCATTTTTCTAATATTATATGTCCAGTTAACATATTTTCTGTAGCACCAAACCATCCGATCCCTGTCTTTGTAGGATGTCGTGTCCACTTATGACAGAATTCTGCCCGTTTCATCAAGAACACAACCTCTAAACTTTTCCAGAATTTACACAAACATGCACAAGGAATATGGGCATCAGATGATAAAGTGTCAGATTTTTAACATACAGACATTCAGAGTAATACCTTATTTTCCGCTACTACCCCCCAGAACATACCACAGAGTCCTAGCACCTCTTAAAATGTGCACAGACAAATCACAAGAATAATGATTTTAATTATATAATTTTGACAAGTCCGTACTATGAATTATCCATCTTTTTAAAATTATGCTCTGGCCCAGAGGGGTGTGGTTTCCCAAAGCACATGGTGGAATTTCTGGTTTATCCACTTCCTCCAACTCAGGTTGCTCACAGAGGCACTGCTCGTCCCAGTTTCACCAAGAGGAAGCCATTTATGACTCCCCCTAATTTAACATTTGCCTGAGCCATAGAAGGCTCATTGTTCAGTTTCCCTGCTCCCAGGTGCTCCTCCCCTGATTCAATCAGATAGGTGTAATCTCCTTTTGGTGGGAACAGCAGAAGGCAGCCAGGCCTGCAAATGCAGTGGCTGAGCAAGTTTCAACTCCTGTCGGGGGTAGTTGCCGGGCAGAATTCAATCTCTTCTAGCCAGGCTTCAGCCAAATGTCACTTTTGTTCCCAGTTTTTCTTCATTGAAATCAAACTTACAATTTCTACACATGCAGCTGGAACGCTGATTCTAAGTTCAAAACTATGACATTTAAACAGTTGCAACCTATGTGACACTCAAAAGTAGGTCACTCATTTATTTAAAACATTTCGATTTTAGTGGTTTTAAATCCAATTTCAGTTAAGCTGCTGACATCCACAGCTCAGCCAGTTTTGTTATAAACATTGTTTTGGGCTCTTCATCTTTCCAGATTTTGTATGCACACAAGACTACATTCTGCCAAATGTCTGCAATGTTTAAAATAGGCATTTTTAACTTGCATTTCAGAGAAACAAAGGTGATTTCAAAGCGCTTTTGAGCTAACAGGCACTGCTGTTTTTCCTTTGGCAACACGTTTCACTCATGGCGCTTCTGGCCCATTATGCTTGCACTGGTGGGTGGTAGGTCAGGCGACCATTTTGGTGTGCGCAAAACTGTGCGGTTTTCCTGGATTCTGGCGCAAATGGGGGCTTTTCGGCCATCTTGGATTTTCTAAGCCCACAGCACCAAATGTGGCAGCATAATAACTTGAACGTCAAGACACCCAACAACTTCTTTTGTTGTTCTCATAGGCATTGGTGCCCTATTAGGCCTCATTCCGAACACCTATCATACAATCCTCTTTCCTGACCAACCATCCACCAGGCCAGCCTTGTAGGTGGGGCATTTTAGAGCTTTTGAGAAGTCTTTTAAGGAGTTTGGAGGAATGGTATCTATTTACTCTTGGTTCTTTGTGTAGTTATTTCTGTACTGTATGTTTTGACTCGTTTTTGTGCCCGGTTGTCTAAGTGTTTGCTTAGTGTGTTATAGTGTCTTGTGTTAGTTTTCCCTTATGAGAAAAAATAAGTTTCAATTTTTTGTGCATTTCCCTTTTTCCCTTTAAAAAAGGGGGGAAAAAGTTTCCCACACTTATTTGTAATCCCCATAAAAATACAAAACCCCACAATTGTACGCTTTCCTTTCTGCTTTTTTGTCATGCACTGTTTATGGTAGCGTATTGTTGTACTGAAATGTATTAGTATTGAATATTATGTTTGTTGCCTTGATTGTTCATCTGGGTTACTTCAGATTGTGTTGCTTCTCTCCAGTTCTCGGGGTACATTTTTGGGTTCCTGAATTGAGCAGTGGTCAGCATACACAAACACTGTTCTCGACGTTGCCATTTGTGGCAGTCATGGCGTGCCTGTGGTGCTGGAGGGCAAGAAGGTTGGGGGAGGAGGAGGTGCTGCATTTCTTCAGGCAGGGGGAGAATGAGGCCCCCAGAGTTGAATTAATGAGGATGGAAGGAACGTTATGCTCTTTGTCAGCACCAGTACGCATGCCCAGACCAAGAGTGCCAGTGATCCTCTGAGTAGGTGGGGAAGGCTTAGGCAATGGTGGACACCTCAGATGTAGTAGGGGATGAGCGAGTCATGTGGATGGCCTCTAAGAGGCATTGGGGGAGCTGGAGGGCAGGTACCTAATTTGGACAGAAGGGGTGGCCACAGAAAGAGCCCTGCAGAAGACATTTAGGCTGGACCCAGACTGGGTGGGCAGAATAGAGGAGAACATTGTCTCCACCCAGCAGGGTGAGGGTGCTACCACAGATAAAGGGTAGGACTGTCGGGAGGATGATCAGCGATACGACCAGCCTTCGGAGGTTGGCCTCACTGAGGGGGAGGAGATGAGGCAGGTGCAGGAAGAGATGATAATGGAGGAGCCAGAACCCCACAACAAAGCCCTTAGTGTCCTTGCTGTGGGGCTATTTTGCCATGCCACCAGTGAAGACTATCAAGGGGCGAAGAGTATGATGTCTTCTGTATGATGAAGAGCTTTGGGAAGAGTATCAAGCAAAAGCAGAAGAGAAGGGGCAAGGTGGTGCCGTGCCCTAGGGATGACAGCACTGAGGGACCACATGTCCAGGTGACATGTGTAAGGGAAGCATGGTATCACAAGTATCACACTGACGCAAGAGGCACAATTTGTTAAACCTTTATTCAACGTTCGGGTTTGGAAAAACTCCTACTTTGCCCTATAGCTATGATGGGAGTTGTCTCTACCATCAAATAACAAGGAAAACAGTCCTAGTCAGTCTCTGACAAATCAAAGATGGCATATACTAACAAAACCTAATGCCTGTCCTATCTCTTGTACAAAAAGTGTGTAAAGGGGAATATGTATGCTAAGGAGAATCAGTATCAGAATATAAAGAATCAATGTGGCTGAGTCAGCGCTCCTCCCCTCGGTAGACAGCATGGAGTAAGGTGGTTCCTGTTGACAGGATGACACACTCTGGCTCAGGTTCTCAAAACAAAGTCATTTCTAAACGTGCATTGAGGTCCGCCTGGCCTACCACGTTAAAGTCTCACATTCCAACTTTAAAAACACAGTTCAACAATAAGTTCATGCAGGTCTCCCTCGATCAGGCTCGGACCTCTCAAAGTAAAATGTTCACATAGGTCTCCCTCAGTCGGGAACAGACCATTCAATGCAAAAAGTTCACGTAGGTCTCCCTCAGTGGGGCTCAGACATTTCAAAGCACAGCACTTGCAGAGGTTCCCTTCCCCAAGCTTAATTCACATCCTTTAGGGGTTCTCTGCCCCTAACGTATCACACTTCTGGTCTCCCTCAGTTGGGCTCAGACCTTTTCCTGATGTCGGAGACTTTCGAATGTGCAGGGCTTTTACTGTAGACCTCCGCAGGACCACTTTGACTTTCCTTTCACTTCACACACTTGTGTTATTTGCCCCAGTGTCTCTTGGTCTAGGTAATTCGGTATAATAAGCACAAAAGTTCAACATTAACCTTCTGACTCCCCTTTTTTCAGGGTTTATCTTCATCATCCCGCTTTTTAGAGTTCATTCTCTTTCACTTCATAAGGAAACCATTTAACTTTTTGTGGAGACTTTCAAGTGGGCTACTTCCTTTCGCCGGACCATTCCGGTATTCTGTATCGCTGGTTTCACTGTTATCAGTACTTGAAAGTTCACCACAGGTCTGCCTTCCTTCGTGTCTCATCCAGGCACATTCAGCCTTCAATTGTGTGATATACTGTTGCAACTTCAAGCTTTCCTTAAAACACGCTGATCTTTCATGTCGCTTGGCAACTCACCGACTGTGTGCTTTGTAATTGTAATGGTAATTGTTTATTTGCAAAGAGCTTATACACAAGTGAAGTACTTCAAAATGCTTCACGGCGGGAAGGGAACAAGGGGACATCAACGTCATTCTTAGGCCTGAAGATTCCGAATGAACTAACAGCAATAACTAGTATACTAGGCCAAGGTACGTCTACTAGCGTAAGTGCGTGACAAAGAGTGGGGGGGAAAAATAGGGGGAGGGTGGGGAGGGAGAGGAACATACAAGACAATAAAGGGTTGGTCGTGAATGCCCCTATGAATGTAGGCAGCTAGGGAGGGGTGAGAGAAGAGGACAGGACAGACAAACATGCTAGGCCTAGTACATTCAAGGTCATGCAAGTGTGCAGACAGAAGTGTGAGGGTGGGGGGCAAGTGCTTCCAGTCCAGCAGGGGCCAGCGTTAAGTGCAGAGTGGATGCCACTCTCATGGGACGAATTCTGAGTGTAGTAATGCGAGGCACAGTGTGGAAGCCCGGCGGCAAGTGCAGGACTGGCAGGCAGGGGGCCTGGGAGCTGTGAGGCTCTGGACGTACAGCAGGCGTTCCTTTATTGTCTTTGCAGTTTTTAATTCATGAGTCAAGGATAATACCACAGGCTTGACCTCGCCTCCCCAACTGTGTCGTACCCCAGTAGGGTCGCTGGCATCATTGAAACACAATGCAGCCTTCTCATCTGGAATTTGGCCTTCTCCACATGTCTTTCACAGCCTTTTGAAGGCAAGCACCTCCTGCAGGCAAATCCTGGGTTTCGCTACCCTTGGCTCACGTCCCTCTGCTCCAGTGGGTTCGTCTTCGCCCTGGAAGTTCAGCTCCTTCTCGTGTTCCACCTTGCTCAGAGTGTGTCTCTATGTATTGCCCTTTATCCTTTCGGGGAGAGATAATGGGTATGAGATATATGTAATTAAAGTCAAGTGCCTGACTTTGCCTGACCCAATTAGCGGGACATGTCCAATGGGATATTTAAGGGTTAGCCTCTTTACTCTCAGTCACCCTCTTCCTCGGCCCAGTGTTTGTGTAGAAAATGGGGGTGGAAGTTGGGACATGGGCAAATCCTATATAATAAGATGGGGCATGGGTACTGGAAAGGGGAGAAAACCGCATCTTACCATTGGTCACCTCACCCTCACTCCCCAAAGACCACTCACCAAGGTTATCCTACCACACTGGTCTACCCCAGTGTCTGGATCCAAAGGTGATGGCTCTGCCAATGCCACATGAGAGAGATATCCCCGGGGACTAGTAGGTGAGACACCCTTTGGTTTCACACACATAGGAGGGTTGCACTTGTCCGCAGAGGCTAGCAACCATGCAGCATGACCACCCCCATGCCGCAGCCAAAACCTACATTAATTCAGCCTCCCCAGCGCTGGCAAATGTGGTCAGCAGCAGGCTTTGTTTTCCTGCACAACCTAATAAGTGATAAGGTGTTGGGGAGGAGGCACCAACATCATTGGGCAAGAACTGCGGTCTACATCATGTGATATGCTGGCACCTACTGCCTACTGCCTTTATTGCCAGTATTAATTTATCTGTGGGCAGATGGACTGCATAGTCGTGGTGGTGGACAACTTGAGATGACATATGGATCTCCACTACTCTTCCCTCCTGTAGGCTGCTGTAAATGGGGGAAGGAATGAGGTAGTCATGAGGAAAAGAATGGCCTCACAGGGGGACCACCCACCCCCAAGAGTGGGAGCAATCTGCACAGAGCTGGAACACTTTATGAACTGCTCTGTGGGGGATCTTGAGAATTTCAGTGGGTCGATGAGGCCTGTGAAAGAGCACAGGAACCTTAGTGTGCAGTGCACCATGTGAAAATCCTGAAAACATGAATTGGTGGCAGCACTCTGTGGGAGAACCTGAGAAACGTAGTAGGTTTAATGTCCTCAAAATAAAAGGGAATGTTAAGAGGTGACTCCGCCCTGTGAAAGAGCCCCGAGAACCTTAGTGGGTGGGGCAGCTGCACCCCGTGAAAAAACCTGAGAGCCTTAGGGGTGGCTTCACCCTGTGGGAGAAACTGGGACCATAGTGGGTGAATGTGCCCTGTGAAAAGAAATGAGAACTTTAGGGGCTGCTACCCCCTGTAAAAGAGCCTGTGGTTTGTAGCGGGTGGAAAACTAGAAGAACCATAAGAGGTGGCTCCACCCTGTGGCAGAACCTGAGAACTTTTCTTGGTGCCTGCACCCTGTCAAAAAAACAGAAAACCTAGTGTTCTCGATGATGCTATAAATTGTTAATAAAAGTGTCGGGGGGAACTGGGGGTCCAGGGAGTGGGTGTTAAGAGGGTGGATGGGAGTGTGGGGATTGTTATTGGTTTCTCATTTGTTATTACAAACTGCCAATAAAGAGTGTTAACAAAAATAACAGAGAACCTTAAGGGATGGCTGCACCTTGTTAATAAACCTGTGAAACCTAGTGGGTAGCCTTACCCTCTGAAAAAACCAACAACCTTAATAGGTTGCTGCGCCCTGTGGAAGAACTTGTGAACCTCAGTGGGTGGCTATGCCAGTTGAAACAACCTGAGAATCGGAAGGCGTGGCTGCACCCTGTGGAAGAAAATGAAAACCATTGACAAGTGTTTGATCAGGATTTGTAAACATTTCTTGCCACACAGTCAACACAATGGCATGTGTAAGACATCAATTGTTACAAACTACTCAGGCTAAAAAGAGGATTATTTATTTAGTCGCCCCGTATGTTTTTTTTTACCTTCCTGTTACATATAGTCTATGATATCACACAAAACAAAAGACAGGTACTGTATCAGTTCACGCACATGATTTTGTTGTATCTATCATTGTGTTCCCTGTATCTGACCCTGGTCAGAAGAACACCCTGTCCCTCCAGGGTTTTCTCGCCCTAGATTGTGCTGATGGGCCACCTGTCCAACAGGGATAGGAAGGAGAGGAAACTTTCCCTAGTACTACAAAGAAAATGCTAGTTGCTACAACGTACTTACTTTGGGGTGATTGTCCCCCAATTTTTTCACGGTATGGTTAAGCAGTTCACGTGGGTCTTGTTTGATTTATGGTCAAAGACCATATTGTTTTATTTACCCCCCATGAAGTATGCTTGGCTATGCCATGAGTTTACTTTCGTAAAAATGCAATGTTTAAAACAAAAGAATGTTAATGGGAGACAATATAGAAGAGTCTCTCCTAAGGTATAAAACCTTTAGGTTGGATGTGTTAGCCTCTTTTCACCGCATCATAAAGCACACGCCTTAGCCATTGCTTAGCACCTGTCGTGCAATGGTTCTAGTGGGCAAAGATTACTTAAGATTGTGACCTCTCATTGTGTCATGTAGACACTGGTCAATGAACGTAGTTACTATAGGTAAGTGTCTATCTTAATTGGTCGACATCTATTACATTTCTGGTTGACCGGTTTCAATGACTTCATTTATTTCGTCATCTTCTTCAGGGCCGATCTTAGATGTTATAGCGATCAGTCATTCTGCCGTCAAGTTCGGCAGGACACCCAGCTCATTCTATAAGATAAACTAAATAAGAGAGGGACTTCTTTTAGGCCGGGTTATTGCTTGACTTGAAGGAACTTATTTTGTATGCATTTCATGCTTTTTCAAAGTCAAATGTGCAAGGCCATTTATTTACCCGCTCCCACATCTGCTAGGCACACACCGTATACCAAACTCTTACTTTCTCTCCTGAGTGCACCTTTAGGCTGTCTTCCATTCGTCATAGCTTGATAGAGAGACAATATTTACCTTATTTTTCTGTCTAGCAATGCCATTGATCTATTTTATATATGGTTGCATCCACTTTATAGCTGGTGATCCGCTGTTTTTCACGGGCAGAAACTGTGAAATACACGAAAGAAACAAAAAGGGGTGGTTGTGAATGCCTTTTCCATGTGTCTTCCGTACCGTCATGTAACAGCATAGTTCAATTGATACAGATTGACTCTCATGGTCCCTCAATCCCCACCCCGCATCGGCCTGTGTCATTTTGATAGATTGACCTTAATGCCACCTACTTCATGTCGTCTGTATAGAGATGCCGTAGGCTAGGATAAGGCCTGGGGGGGAAACAGGCACTTTTGTGTGGACATATTCAATTTGAAGTCAATTGTCCCCGGGGTGGCATTGTGAGACCACAGCCCCCTTTTGGAGAGGACCCGTTAACACCAGTTTGAATCAGGGTGAGGACATATTTATGGTTAATGATAGCAGTACACGGCAAAAAATATCTATATGTACCCTTCAGAACGTGGCTTGCGAGTAAGCATCTAGTTTCCATACCAGTAATTGCAAAGGCAGGTTACTCACACTAGTCAAGGATATAAGTGTAAACATCTAGCGCGGCTTACCTAATTCTGCTCCTGTGTCTCACCAAGTGGTGCTGCTAGGCTCCGCGTGGAATCTCGCGCTACTTGTTGTTGGTAAATGGGTTGCTATAGCAACCTCTGTCGTCTTTTATGTTGTAGGTTTCAGAAAGAGGCTGCACTACGCTCCGTAAAGCATGGAGGCCATCTTTAAATAGTTTATCTCTTATGCGTTTTGTCAATAGATAACATAATATCATCTGCTCTCTTTTCTGTTGTTGTTATCTCTCACAAGAGGAGTTTTTGATTTTTGATTTGTATTGTTTTGTGGTCGCGTCACAGTTCTCTGAAAAATACGTTCCAGAATGAGGCTGTTTTTCGTTCCCTGAGGTGCGGCGGCCATCTTTAAATGGTTTTTCTCTAATGCTTTTTGTTATTCGCAGACAGCATGATGTTGTCTGCTCTTATTTTAAGCATCTCTTGTAAGGGGAGTTATTTAATATGTATTTTTTCTTTGGTCACGTCATGATTCTGGCAGCATTTGCTAGACTCCATGCTGTGCAAAATATACTGACTGCTCAAGAAGCCACTGCCTGTGTATCTTTTTCTGTTTTTCATTCAATCATATACGAAAAACAGACAACCACTGCTTTCATATCTTTTGCATTCAGACATATACGGAAGGTGTGTTGCAAGCTTAGCCACTCGCAGGGGCTAGTCTCTTTGTTCGTATCTTCGTGAGTCAACACTGTTTTCTACCTAAATACTAGATCAAGGAAGGCAAAGCCTAAGTTGTTGGTTGGTAGATCTTGCATTTGCCATCATATGTTGGCTATGTGTACGATTGAGACAGGTCTTGTGTTCTCCCCCATCATTGAATATCATTGTATATAACATGCATGTTGTTTGTTCATTTCATCACGGCCAAGCTGTTCCATTGGATCTCCTCATTCAGGCCATTTCGTACTGTGTCCAGATGGAAGATACATTGTTGTTGCTTTTTTAGTAGTAAGTTCGGGTAATTGCCCCCTCTTCGTGGTATAGTGATCTTCTCTAAAACTGTCCATTCAAAATCTTCTGTGTTGTGTCTATGTAGTTTGAAATGTGCGGCCAGGGGTGCTGTATGTTTTTGTGTCCTGATACATGCTTGATAGGTCTTTTTTTCACTGGTCGGCACATCTTTCCCACATACGTCAGGTTGCATGGGCATGTGATCAAGTAACTGACCCCCTGGCTGTTACAGTTGCTAAATTCACTCTGTTGCCAGGGTGTTTTCCATCGTATGTCAATGCATTTGGTTCTTTTTGTTTGTGCGCACATAATGCAGGTGCCACAAGGGGTATGCCCTGATGGTGCATCTGTACCCCAGCTGGTGTTGGGGCAGTGCTCATCCTTTGGTTCCTTGAAGGTGTGTACCAATCTGTTGCAAATATTTTGTCTCCTCTTTATCGCAATGAAGGTAGGGGCAAATCGCTTTGGCCGGTGTTTAGGATGGGCTACAGGTTCTTGATTTCTTTCTTCAAGTTCTCTCAACAATGCTGCTCCGATCTACCTGATCAACAGATTCCACAGACAAGCCTCCTCGAGACCCCTCAGAACTGCGTACAAAGACTGCCTTTCCATCCCACACTTCAAACTTGCTACTATAGGAGGCAACAGCTTCACGGTAAAAGCAGCGAAACTTTGGAACTCCCTGCCTCCTAACCTGAGAATAGACATGCCCTATTTGCACTTCCTCGCTAAGGTAACATCATGGTTGAAACTGAACGACCACCTAGGCGGTTAATGCTATGGCTTCTCTCTCGCCATCTGCACACCATGTAACATGTGTGCCCACTCTTGTAATTCTGTTTTTTACTGCTTACTTTGTCTGCCCTCCCTACCAGTCTGTATATACTCCTTACTGTCAATGTGTACCTTCATACCTGTAACTAAGCTTCGCATATTCTTGTAACTGCTGCGCCCTGATACCCTTGGGTATAATCGCGCAATATAAATAATAAAACAAACAAACAAAACAAACAAACTAACAAGTTATTAAAAATTGGAGAGTAGCTAAGTACTGCTGTGATATTTGGGGATGATGTTTTTTCCTCATGTTGTTTTAGTGTTAGGAGCATGAAAAAGTGAGCCAAGAATATCCAGCATGATATGACAACTTTCCTCGGGTAGCCTATCAATAGAAATTGATTTTTGAGTTCTGCTGACTCGATGTTGTAGTCTGCGATATTGGTGCACGTGCGTCTGTATTGGAGGAACTGTCCTAAAGGAAGATTATCTCACAATGCACGTGGGTGATAGCTGCTGTAAGTCAATAAAGCATTACGATCAGTCTGTTTTTTTGTACACCTTAGAGTACAAGCCGCCATCTTGTGCTGTGATGTGGAGGTCCAGGAAATGTGTCTCACTTTTGTTATAGTCAATGGTGAATTTTAACTGTGGATTGCGCCCATTCAATCATTTATGGAAAGCTTTAAGCTCTTCCTTAGTGCCCTCAAATATCATACAAATGTTATCAATTTACCTCCGCCATATCTTGATTTTGTCTAGATACAGGTTAGTGGCGGGGTACACATTCTCGGTCTCAAAGTGGTCAAAATTTAGATTAGCAAGAGTCGTGCGAAGGGAGCCCCCATAGCTGTGCCGGAGATCTGTTGGTAATATTCATTTTGTCACATGAAAAAGTTCTTAGTTAGAGCAATCTCTGTGAGTTCTGTAATGAGTGCTGCATGCCCCCCTGGTAGATTGGGATAGTTCACTAGACGCCTGCGTACCATTTCCTCAGTTTCCAGTTGTGAGATGCTCGTATAGAGCGATTCCACGTCCATGGTTACCAGCCATTGCGTATTTTTATTGAAAGTGAGGGCACCCACAAGAACAAGCATTGCCGTTGTGTCCTTCACATAGGATTTCATTTTTGGTACGTCATCCCTTAGGAAATAGTCTACATACTGTGAAAGGGGTTCCAAGATGGATTGGATTGCAGATACTGTGGCCTCCCTGGTATCGGCGCCACTCCCTTGTGTACCTTCCGGAGGGCATAGAGGGCTGGTAGTCTTGGGTGTGTAGGGTTAGGAAGGCTGTTTCTTGCATGGTCACGTAGCCTTCTCCTAAGGCCTCCTCTACTATTGGGGCAATCAGGGCTCGGATTATAGGTGTTGGGTCTACAGCTAGCAGACTGTAACTTTTGTTTATCCTGAAGCAAAGTGTTGACCATTTTCTTGTAGTCCTCAAGGTCCATGGTAACAGTTGCCCCACCCTTGTCCGTCGGTTTTATGACAATATCATAATTCTGGGCTAGATCATTCAATGCCTGCAGTTGTTCCTTTGTGCAATTGTTGTTGATAAATGACAGTCGCCTCTCTAGTTCTTTGAGTTTTTTCATTAATGCTTGTTCGAACATGAATGATTCAGCCATATTGCTCTGTGGGGGAGGCAGAAACTGAGATGGTGGTCACAGACCTGTGTCTGTCGGAGGCACCTCAGTTGTATTCTCAGCAAAAGAAAAATGTTAAGACATCTATTGACATCAGTTGACCAGAGCCACTCAGTCACTAGTACAATAGCTTTCTGTTTGTCAAGCATCATAAAGTACCCCTTTCCACTTTTCAGTGTCCATAGTCTTCTGCAATACAATACTCGTTCATTTTTTTTTTTATAAAGGTCAATTGTTCAGCAGTGCAGGGCTTCTCTTGTCATTAGAGTCAATAGTCTCAGCCACACTAAAATCTCTCTCAGACTACACAATTATAGAGTGGCAGCTTAGCGATTGCACAAGTGCTGCTGGGCAAACAGACCACTCGCTGTATCAGTGCTGTAATGGGTCATCAGCCCTTCCCATGGATGAAGCGTCCAATAGTTAGGCACCAAGCACCTGTGCAATGGATGTTCCGCTTTCTGTTCCAGCCGACCCATTTGTAGTCAAGATGCCTGAGTCAATGAGGAGAGTGTTCCACAGATTCTTCTCCCAGTAGGCTGGGCCTGGACTGCTCACAAAGCTTTCAACAAGTGTCAGTAATGTTCTGCCATTGATGTCATTGTCTTCCACAAGCTTGACATGCCCCGTGTTGTTGGTAAAATGTAGGCTGGTTGGCGTTCTTCCTGATCCCTGCCTTCTGCCTCCATTTGATCTCACAGGCTGTCCAGCAAAGCATCCTTGCGCATTCACACAGTGTTTCCTCCTAGAGACACCTGCTGTATCCTTCTCTAGCATTGCACGGCTCACATATTAGAGTTCCAATGGGTGGACATAGAGGTCTTCAGGTTCTGCAGTGACAACTTGCTGGCACACTTGTAGATGGTGAAGTGCATTTTTGCCACGGTAAGCCTGGCTTAAATGGGAGCTGTCCTTCTGGGCCATAGAGACAATTTATTTGACAGGCTCACAAGGTGAAGGACACACGCAAAGCAAGAAATCTGCATTGTCTTGCCAATTCATAAGAGAGCAAAGTCATTGACCCATTCGTTTCTGCCACAAAGCCCAAATACAAGGCCTTATGTTCTGGAGCTCCTCCTTCACCCTCTCCCAGATGCCAACTCCCCTATTGCTGCTATCCCCTTGAACTACATCTGGCGCCCACTTGGCTTTTGGAGGAAGAAAAGGCACCCAGTAGGATTTAGAGCCATGTGGCAATGCTCTGACCACTAGTTGACATGTCCATGGTGAAGTTGACATGTTGCCCACTGACTGCTGTAGTGCCAACCCCACTGTAATCATAATGTCATTGTATACTTCCTGTATGGTTTTGCAAGAGAAGAAATGTCATCTAGGATCTTCACAGTGGTGATTCACCTTTCCCATAAAACACCAGAATGCATGGCTTTCCACAATTGAGTAGGACAAGATGTTTGTTGACAATTTTATAGCCAGGTTAGCATTGAGCAGGCGCTGCCTATCATGGGACATGGGATTTTTTTTTGTTTTGTCTACGCTCATAACACTGCCAGGGGGCTAAGGGGAAATCACTGATTTGTGCCACTGGTCTAAAGAAAGTAGAGCGTGGTGTCCTACTCACAACAACTGATGCTGCTTAATTATTCTCAGGTGTAAGTGTCCACACTGGTGGGGGTATGCTGCTTGACACATGGTATGGGGAGGGATGCACCTCCGATATTTTGACTTCTTCCCATGTCTGTGCATTGCACCACTGCATATGGGACATGATAAATGTGGTACTCAAGTTTCCCTCCGTCTTAATTTGGCACACTGTTTTCCAACAGAATATGTAGCTGGTCAAATGTGGTTACTTTTTATTCTCTGCAGATTACTGACAGACTTTTGACTTACATTTTGGACTACAAAGCAGGAGTAGTTGATGTGGGTGTGATTGCAATGGCTGTGGTGCTTCTGGTGGTGTTCTGGATGCCTCGGCATGTTGAGATGTGCTTTTTGATCTGCGAAAAGAAAACTGTTTCTTAAAGAAGCTGTGTATAGGTAAAGGCAGTCTTCTACATCCTCTCCATCAGTGGTATCATTCTCCTCTGCCTCATCAGTATTCCTGCTTTCCAACAGCAATGTTTGATCATGCCTGGACTGTAATGGAACCTCATATTTGCCTTGGCCATCTTCCATCTCATCATTACTGTCTGACACAGTGGATAGGTGCTGCGGAAATAAAGACCTGGCATTTTCAATCTCTTCTCATTGTTCAGGTGCAACGCCAATGTATCTACCCTGATCTTCGTGAGATAAGTTCGGAATACCTCCCCCTTCTGGCCCTGAGAGAGCTGACAGAACTGAAAGTGCAACCTCCTCTGTTGGTCTCGGTGAACGCTCATTGTCGTGGTGCAATACTTGCACATTTTCTTGTATTGGTGCATGCAGCCCAGAATTACTTTTGACATTTGATATGGAGTGTGAAATGGAGGATACTCGCAAATAACCATAATCAATTCTGGCCTCCCCAGAGTACACAGGTAGTGCAGCTGCAGAAGTGAAAACACTGCAAGCAGCACATCTGTGCCTGTTTCTCGCTCATTTGTGTGCTGACATGTTCTTTTCAAATGTGTCCAAATCTGTGTCACCAAATGATCTGAATATCTGCTGCGCCCAACTAGCAAAATCAGGTGTGTGTTCCTGTCCCACAAGCTGCCCTCAGGGATTCCCGGCTCCTCGCACTCCCTGCAGAGTCGGACTGGGACAAGAAATAGGCCCGGTCACCCAAAAAAAAGTGGCCCACCCCTCGCCTCACAACCCTTGACCTCTGATGACATCACCGCAAGTGATGTAATTTGACCCCAACACAAAGTGACATCCCGGGAAGTGATGAAACACAACCTTTCACCCCTTGACAAAACAGGAAGTGGCCTCAAATGACATTGATCCTAAGTACACTACGAAAATATTTATCATTAATATCTGTGTGTATAAATCCATATTGTCAAATTACTGTGAATGCAAGCAGACATCCAAGGCCAAATTATAATAGGTTATTGTATAGCACTTACGCTTAAGCTCTTTTTTATAGAACAAATATGCATACAATATCACCCAACCTTTGTTGGTACTCATTTATCGACCAAAGAAGGATGAAAGGCTGAAATGGAAAAAAATAAAATTCAATTTATTTTTTTCCAAACCGACACAGGAGTGGCCAGAAACCAGCCCAGGAGTGGCCAGAAACTGCCCCCCGCTCCCCAGGGACGATTCTGGCCCGGCCACGGGCCGAAAGGCCGAGGGTCCAATCCGACCCTGATTCCCTGTACAAGGTGCCACCAAGTGACATCTGTCCCACCCTCTCACTTCAAGAACAGACACTGACTGGTGTGGCACCCACTGCCTCCCCTACCTCTCCCACAAGATATTTGAGAAACAATTTCTGGCTTTGAGTGCACTTATGTAGCTGAAATGGTCTATTCTCTCTCAGTCCTTTAGGTAAAAGTGTTTTTCGTTTTTTTCTAAACCTACCATCTCATTGATACAAAATGCTGCTCTGAAAGATAAAGACAATGCTGTAGCGCAAAAGGCATGCCTTTGAGCTAAATTGCAGACTCACAATCCAATCCTTATATTAAGCCTACATTTCATATGCATCACTTAAATACTATGGGCAAGATATTCAAAACTAGTGCATCTCCTCACTTGCGCCAAAAAAAGTGGCAGCCTAATTCACAAAGCGCATTCAGATGCACTTGTTTCTCCCTTTCAGTATTTGCTCCGAGAAAGGAGTGTTTCTGCACCTTGTTAAGCGCACCCCAGATCCTCAAACAGGATGCGCTTTAAAATCCTCCGAAATTAGGGTCTTCCTCCTGCACCTGTGAACAGGCGCAGGGGGAGGCGCAAATCATGTGTCAGGATCATTTCTGACCCTGCCAAGATTTGTTTCTGAAGTGTGACAGCTGCGGGTTAAACCGGCTGTCACACTAGCATTTCTATCCCCCAAACGTAGAAATGCTTTTTTTGCCATTTCACTGACACAGGCCTCTTACCAGCCCATCTCGGTGGAATGCACTTCCAGAAAGTGGTTGCTGGGAGCCTGTCATACATTAGTGTGGGAGCGCTCTCCGGACACTAATGTATGCAAGGGGGCTGGGCAGTGCATCTTTGTGCCACTGTCCTGTCTCTCCTGAAATGTGCAGGCCACCTTTGAGAATTAGGTGGCCTGCACATTTCTGAAAATAGCATAAATGAAACGAGCACATTCTCTGTGCTCCTTTCATTTGAGCTATTTATTGTGAATCTGGCCCATATGTCTCTGAAATCTAACCCGTCCTCCCCTTTTTCCCATTTGGCAGAGTGCCCGGAGCCAATGCTGATAGAAGTGATGTGAGGTATACACCCCAGTAACATAACATATGTGAGATAGAAATATGAAAGCCATGTGATTAAAAGATATACATGACACATATATGTATATATTACATATTCAGGGGGAAAACTTTAAAACGACCCACCTTTGTGCAACAAATACCACAAAATGTGACCGGTGTGAGAGGTGATGACAATGTTAACTCTGAGCCCCACGTACATGGCATACCTGATGTCATGTTTGATCTCATTTTTGATCTCTGCTCTGATTCCATGTATGTGCACACAGGGGTGACTCAGAGTTAAGATTGTTTTCACTTCACACACTTGCCGAATCTCATGGGTTTTGTTGCAAGAAGGTGGGTCATCTTTACTCTCTGTTAGCTGAAGTATTTTCACTGAATTTCAAGGGTTTTGTTGTGCAATATCCTGACCATGGCCATAGATCTTGTCCATTATCCACTCTTCCCCAGTTAATATAAAAGACCATGCCCTGCCAATGAACCAGATGCGACTGGCCGTGGTCCCTCGCTTTCTCTCCAAAATAAATAACCTGATCCCACCAGCCTTGTCCTTCACTGTCCATGTTCCACAATAAGCCACATTCCACCGACCATGGTCGTGGGCCACTGTCAATGGCATTCGGCCTCGTTCCTGCTCTCCCTCATGAGTAAATGACCCGATTGCACCTGCAGTGGCCTCTGTCCATGTTCCACCAATGAATCACAGATCATAGGCATGGCCTATGCTCGTGGCTGGTGGCTGTGGCCTTTCCACTGTCCACATTGCATGCATTAGGATCCAAGGCTGCAGCCTATATCTTCTCACTAATAAATAACCCAATCCCACTGCCTGCTGTCTACATTGCCAAAATTAGGCTAAAAGACCATGGCCCACTGCCTACAGCCCCTTTTTCTTCTGCAGTATTTTACTCTGGAGGTTTCATCAACAGAAACACAATCACTTTGACTGTCCCTTCCATTGCTGCAGTAATCATTCCTGCCACAATGCAGCATTTGCCAATTACTGCAGCAATTGAAAAAAGACTTGAAATATAAAAAACACATCCGCACTGGAGCTCCCCATGTGCACCAGTCCTCCATTTGAGACTCCCTAACCGCCCGTCCACCGTATAAATAAAAAATTCCTTACCCTCTGCTCTTATCCCCTTTTCCCTGTGGCACACTGTTTTACCAATCGCATCTTGCGCTGTTAGCGTGGGGATCCTATGATAAACCTCCAGGATTCCCCTGCAAACATGAAAATGCTCTGCCTCAAAACAGGCTCTACCTCCTCTGACCTACCCTGATATAAAATGTGGAAAGCCTCAGCACAGTGATGTAAAAACTACTGGACAGATTAACACTGAACCAAAAAAAGAATATCTGCAATGGCTTGTTCCCAGCTTGTTTCTCATTTGGTACAAATCCATCCAGTGGGTTCACCCTGCGCATGTACAATGGAAGCACCTTTTTCTCTAAGGAAAAATGAATTGGAGTAGGCCAAAAACAGCTTTTCTTAATCCCCTTTGAACCATTCAACGAATTCTCCTCAGAATATCCAGTTTGGGGGGGCCTGTGCCTGACGTTTGTTGGAAACTTCTATTCAAGTCCACCAGCAAGTCAACACATATCAGCAATAGAATTTTGGGAACAGTCAATGCAAATTGGCTTTATCTTCATTATAGGACAGCGACCACCTCTCTACAATATATATAACGTTATATTTGAGCATGTCTGCCAAGTGTATGTAGGAATAATTGGCGCTGTGCCTAAAAGCAGCTACAGCCCACTGTTATCCCAATTTCAACATCAATGTTGTGAAAAATTGCAACGGAAGCATTTTAATAAGCTCTTACCATTGCCATTCAATTCGAACCTGTGTCTTCTTTTGCTGCCTACAAACCTCTTAGCCCCTCCACCAGCCGCAACATGCAGTACAAAGGCCAAAACAAAATCAGGCCTCCTTTTCCGCAGCTACACCATGCATCGATTCAAGGTTACGCAGGAATGCAACTCCACCTTGCAGCATTGCCCTTTCATCAAAGAGTGGGTAGCCGGTATGTGTGGCATTAGTGTGAAAGCGTGCAATGCCACAGGATGCAATTCCACAGCCATTACCATTGCCATTCAATTCGAACCTGCGTCTTCTCCTGCCGCCTACAAACTTCTTAGCCCCTCCACCGGCCGCAACATGCAGCACATGGGCCAAATCAAAATCAGGCCTCATTTTCCACAGCTACTCCATGCATCGATTCACAGTTACACAGTGATGCAACTCCACCTTGTAGCATTGCCCTTTCAGCAAAGTGTGGGTAGCCGATATGAGTGGCATTAGTGCAAAACCGTGCAATGCCAGAGCCATTACCATTGCCATCCAATTCGAACTTGCGTCTTCTCCTGCCGCCTACAAACCTCTTAGCCCCTCCACCAGCCGCAACATGCAGCACAAAGGCAAAATCAAAATCAGCCTCATTTTCCGCAGCTACACCATGCATCCATTCAAGGTTACGCTGGAATGCAACTCCACCTTGTAGCATTGCCCTTTCAGCAAAGTATGAGTAGCTGGTATGTGTGGCATTAGTGCAAAAGCGTGCAATGCCACAGGATGCAATGCCACAGCTATTACCATTGTCATCCAATTCGGACCTGCGTCTTCTCCTGCCTCCTACAAACCTCTTAGTCCCACCACCAGCTGCAACATGCAGCACAAGGGCCAAATCAAAATCAGGCCTCATTTTCCACAGCTACTCCATGCATCAATTCACAGTTATGCAGTGATGCAACTCCACCTTGTAGCATTGCCCTTTCAGTAAAGTGTGGGTAGCCGGTATGTGTGGCATTAGTGCAAAAGCGTGCAATGCCACAGCTATTACCATTGCCATCCAATTCGAACCTGCATCTTCTCCTGACGCCTACAAACCTCTTAGCCCCTCCACCAGCCGCAACATGCAGCACAAGGGCCAAATCAAAATCAGGCCTCATTTTCTGCAGCTACACCATGCATCCATTCAAGGCAACACAGGGATGCAACTGCACCTTGCAGCTTTGCCCTTTCATCAAAGAGTGGGTAGCCAGTATGTGTGGCATTAGTGTGAAAGCGTGCAATGCCACAGGATGCAATGCCACAGCCATTACCATTGCCATCCAATTTGAACCTGCGTCTTCTCCTGCCGCCTACAAACCTCTTAGCCCCTCCACCATCCGCAACATGCAGCACATGGGCCAAATCAAAATCAGGCCTCACTTTCCACAGCTACTCCATGCCTCGATTCACGGTCATGCAGTGATGCAACTCCACCTTGTAGCATTGCCCTTTCAGCAAAGTGTGGGTAGCCGGTATGTGTGGCATTAGTGCAAAAGCGTGCAATGCCAAAGCCATTACCATTGCCATTCAATTCGAACTTGCGTCTTCTCCTGCCGCCTACAAACCCCTTAGCCCCTCCACCAGCTGCAACATGCAGCAAAATGGCCAAATCAAAATCAGGCCTCATTTTCCATAGCTACTCCATGCATCATTCAAGGTTACGCAGTGATGCAACTCCACCTTGTAGCATTGCCCTTTCAGCAAAGTGTGGGTAGCCATTATGTGTGACATTAGTGCAAAAGTGCGCAATGACACAGGATGCAATGCCACAGCTATTACCATTGTCATCCAATTCGAACCTGCGTCTTCTGCTGCAGCCTACAAACCTCTTAGCCCCTCCACCAGCCGCAACATGCAGCACAAGGGCCAAATCAAAATCAGGCCTCATTTTCCGCAGCTACACCATGCATCGATTCAAGGTAACACAGGGATGCTACTGCACCTTGGAGCTTTGCCCTTTCAGGAAAGAGTGGGTAGCCGGTATGTTTAGCATTAGTGTGAAAGCCTGCAATGCCACAGGATGCAATGCCACAGCTATTACCATTGCCATCCAATTCGAACATGCGTCTTCTCCTGCCGCCTACAAACCTCTTAGCCCCTCCACCAGCCACAACATGCAGCATAATGGCCGCAACATGCAGCAGAAGGGCCACATCAAAATCAGGCCTCATTTTCCACAGCTACACCATGCATTGATTCAAGGTTATGCAGGGATGCAACTGCACCTTGCAGCTTTCCCCATTCAGCAGAGAGTGGGTAGCCGGTATGGGTGGCATGAGTACGAAAGCGTGCAATGCCACTGGATGCACAACAACTGTTGATAGGATGGGGGTACCTTTCTGAAACACCTCTAAAGAAAACTAGATTTCAAAACAAAAGATGGGGACTCATTTAGTAAGATTTTAAAATATACTTTCAAAAAAGTTTTCGAATGCTGCCGCTGTACTCAGCAACCCCGATTCTAAGTACGGGAGGTTTTCTGAAACTGGTTCAGATTCCCATTAGCTCGGCGTCCTTGATATTGCCTCAAGCCTTTCAAGCGGTCTGTAATAAGTCCCACTGGCGGTGAAGAGCTTCTTCAGTCAGTGGCATTGCACTGCAGCAGATGCTGCCTTTCAAGAGGCTTCCATTTTATGTGTCCATCTATAACATAATTGGATTCAGAGCTCATTGGTAGCCCGACAGTGCTGTTGTCTCGCCAGCTTCGCGCCACGAGTCCGGTGCTTATTGGAGGAAGGTGTGCTTCGTTTTTCGTTCCCTCTCCATCTCATTATGGTAGGCTTCTTACCATGGGAACAGATCAAATAATCACAAGAGCAAAGAACCTCCAGGCCAACATACACCCTCGATTTGAATTCTGCAGATCGGGTCTTGCTGGGGAACATATGCACAATTGAATGCCTGATAGCACATAGAATGTGTAGTCAGTGTGGACTTCGCAAACAGGTCCAGAAACCTCTGGACTCGTTGGGAAGGCCTGCACTCGTGCCGATAATCACCAAGGCTGCAGGCATGTCTATTATGAAAAATACAAAATGGCCGACTTCCACACAGAAACCAAGCCCAAACCATGGACATGTAAGGGACAATCACCTTGTCATTTCTGCAATAACGGCCGTTATTCATGAGCTCCAACATGCACACCACGCCAGAAAATGTGCCTGCATGCATTGAGAACCTAGAAGTATCCTGGGTTTCTGCACACTTGTCCTCACACAAGCAGAAATTCACTGATCCATCTGTGATCAGGTGACAGGCATCAGAATGTCCCATTAAAGAGCAACCGGTTGAGTGCGCTATCGCTCACACTCTTGCCCGCAGTGCCACAATGATATTAGAATAAAACGTTATTTCACTTTATTATTTCCTGCAAAATGATATTGGATTTTTATCATGTTGATAACTGCCTTGCAGTCACTGAACGGTCGATAATCTAATCTCATCCTCCCCCATGATAAAATGTCCTTCTTTGCAGAAGGAGAAGTGATCAGTCCAGAAGCTAAATCCCTGGGGGAAGTACCTAAGCTCCAACCATGTCTTACTCACTGGAAAAACATCAATCCAAAATTGGGAGCACTTAGAACAATTATGTACTACGTAGGTGTGTTCCCCAACCCCTGGCCGCCACAGTCTATTTGGCAACTCCCGACCATCTTGTTCTACAAACACCCATCAACCAGAGCGTGCTTGCTTTCTCTTACTGGGGTCTTTAAATACAACTGTCCATTCTCCCGCCACTCCTCTGGACAATGCAGTAAGCTGACCTGGGGACGAAGAGCATCATTTTGTCACTTCTTGAATGGTAAGCTAGTTACAGGTGGAGTAGGGCAGACATTGGATTATGAGTGAATCTTGTCTTGTCTTCCTTTGCCTTTCAGAGGGAATGCCCTTTTAAGACTCCCATACTTGGAAGCCGGCATCGGCTGCAAGTGGATCACAGATTACTTTCAAGAATCACGCATTGAGCTAAATACAGCGATGCCCCATTTTCCTACAAAGCAGCATTTCTTTTTATCAGCGATTGCATCCTCCACAGTCTATGGCTGGGTGTATGATAATTATTTCCTCGATTGTGGGGTGGTAGGGTTGTGCGATAAAGTTTCCAAGTAGTTGAGCAGCCTCAATGAGGACCACCACAAGGTTGATAAAATGGTGGCACTCAGGAAGTGGGAGATGGTGCTCACCAGCCGTCCCTCCCTAGTAATCCTCAGGCTCTCCAACAACCTCCGCCTCCCAGTTCTGCTCTCTCCAATCATTTCTGTTCACCAACTGCCTCCAGAAGCCATCCTCTTTTTCCAACAACCCACACTGACTCACTGGAATCTTTGTTTTTTGTAGGGCACATCCTCCTCGCCATTGGCTGTGCATTCCGAGTTTGCACCTGTCTTTTACAATTGAGGCCAGGCTGGGATTTGCTGCTTCTTCCAGGCACATCTGTCCTCACTTTGGGCTCATTGGGCTGGTCCAAACCTTTAGCTGGCCTGTCCACCATTTTGGATTTTACTGTCCTCTTCCTGCTATTCTCTAGGGCTGGCTGTCCAGAACACAGATCCAATACTTCCCCAGCACGTGGCCCTGCAGCTGAACAATCCATTCATAAACTTGTTTAACCCTCAACGTAATACGTATAGGCACTTAGTAAATGTGCATCCTTTTATACTCTGTGGGGATCACTTTCCTGGTAAACAACGGATTGGCATCTTTATGACTTTTGCGGGGGAAAAGACTGCCAGGAAAACGGAAACTGGCAAAACTGTCTCAGAGGCAGGCACTCAGTCTCAGGAAAAATCTCTCGGGCTTCGAAATACTTTCCTTTCTACCACAGGATGTTTCTAACAGGATTCATGCTACGAGTATGGGCTTGAAGGAAAATGTTTCTTTTGCCTCCTTAGGACTTGGGGTCTGCATAGAAAGAGCTTCAGACTCTCGTTTTGGGAGGAGTCCAAATCAGGTAGTTCTGTGACTGTCACAGAACTACCTGATTATAGGGACCAAGTTATAGGGACCAAGGGAGAGTAAAAATAGGGTCCACCCCAAACGCATCATCCATGGACGCAGCAAGGCACCTGCCCCACTGAATCAGGCCCTTGGTGGTCCAGAGGACCAGATAGGGGACTTGGTCGCAGGACATACACATTTATGAGAAATTAAAGCACAGAGGAGTACAATTCAGAAAGTGTACATCTTAGTGAGGGAGGTAATCTGGAGTGAATATAGGCAAGGTGGCAAGAGCATTGAGGCAGCCCAGAGGCTTATGTAAGTTGGGTGATAGGGGCCAGACAAATAGCCTTCTGGAGTTCCTGCTTGATTCCGATGCTTGGCGTTCTAGGCTTGTGATCATCTGCTTGTGGGTAGATCTCAGACAGCCTGAGAGCAAACGCTGGATGGATCAGAACTCAGTTCTTTGGTGAAGGAAGATTAGTTCATGAGGCCGCCCTTCCTTAAGATGATGCAGACATGTCAGTGGTGCAGAACTCTGAGCCTCACACCTACACAACCATCTGCTTTTCAGGATAGTCACTAAATGTGTAAATCATTTCCCATTTGATCCACTGGGTGCAGATTTATAAAGTGGCTGTTCAAGCTAATCCTAAAAAACCTTGCTTGTTGGTGGCACTTCAAGGATTGGAGTGGTGCACTGATGGGCCAGGAAATGGGATTCAATGCAGTTCTCGGCAAGGCAGACAACTGCAGCCTGGTGATGAGCATTCAGAGGCATGCAAGTGGTATTGGGGAGCCCTTGGTGTGTTTCCATCATCAATGTGGGAGAGCACAAGCACCAGACCAGTTGCGCGAAAGTTGAGAAGGGATGAGGGATCACATTTTCTTGGGAATGCTCATTACTAATTCGGCAGGTTGTGTCTTCTCAATGATGTGGTCGTGAAAATGCATTTTTTCAAAGCCGGTTGATTTGGCAGAGTAGGGGTGCAAAGCGCAGACACCTTCCAGATGTATTCTTTTAAGCCAGGATTGGAGGTCATGCTTGAATTCGCCCCTCTGCATGAGAACAGAATAATTATCAGTGGGGTTTAGGGTACAATGGAAGGCTTATATTCAGGATTGAGTGAGTTGGAGGCATCTCTAAAACCAGTGACTATCAAGTTCTCATAGAAACCCTTGGCACCACTGGGTGTCATTGACGAACCAGTGTAGAATGATGGCTGATTCAGTGAGTAGTGCTGTCACTCTATTTCCATACATGTTGGATGTGATTGGGGTTGAACTGAGTCTTGTGGGGCTACCACCAGTGACTAACATTGGGGTGAGTTATTGAGGTTTTGATTTGCACCCCTTGAGGATCCTCAGCATTGAAAGCAGAAACTTTCACCAAGGTATGCAGCTGCAGTAGAGGAGCCTTAGAATTCACTATTGCCAATCTGGGGAGGAAGGGTTGATCTAGGTGTAGAGCCTCTGTGATACGTCAGGTGTGTCGTGCGTATCCTGGATTCAGCATGGCTATGCATCAGAGTGCAACCAGCCATGGCGGTAGGCCCTGTGAGATGCAACTTGATATGAAGAGCGGGGCTTTTGTGGAGCAATGCTTGGGATAAGGGACAATGCATCCAGGTGCATTATTGCCAGTGGCCTCCAATCGAGCCAATTCCCTTTAGATCTGGGATACACAGAAAGAATAACCAGCAAGATTCTGTCCAAGGCATTTTGAGAGCGAGGCCCCTCCCTAGCCATAGTTAATGGGACAAAGTAAATGGTATCATCCTAAAATATCGCGGCTGAAAATGCTGAATTTCGAAACGACCATTTCAACGCATTTGTATGTGGGGGTGGGTTAGGGTCATACATATGGTAAGGAGAGTATGAGGGGGTAGCGAGAGCGAGGGGTCTCCCCCGCATTATAATTTTCAATCATCTTATATTTTCTCACATTCTCAGTCACATTTTTCTAACACAGGTTTACCATTATAGCCCTACAAGTAGCAGGCTATAAAACATCATTGTAATTGTTCCTGTATAACAGCCTGTCTTCCATGGTTGCATTTTCAAGACTTGCATTCAACTTTTACGTCGAATCTGCTAACTTCTGAACGATGTCTTGGCCCTACTTTTGGACCGGCACGAGCCATGTTGCTACTGATGTGGATTTTGGAGTGGGTTTTCGATTCGTGAAAGGGGCCATAATGACTCCCACCACTTGAGGGGTAAGAAAAACACAGGGCACTCAGCATAAATATGTCCTACATCAGAGAATGCATTTAACATTACAACTATTTCGAACAACAATTGGCTGAGACTATTTCATCCTGTGTATCATGCACGGCCCACTCTCGGCCGAATATAAAGGCCATTTATTTCAGTTCCATCCTTATATATAATAGTGAGGAAAACCATGAGTAACAGCTTCAAAGCACAGTCTGATTTTTACTTAAAATGAGCATGGCAGGGACGTCTAGATTCATATGCAAGCCAATTAAAGCTACTGCCGCAGCTGATGTAGCCTAGGTTTGCTGGCTGCTGTTTCAGCAAGTATATCATTATTCTGAGTTGCAAAAATTGGCCAGGAGAGGTTTTCTTTCTGCTGATTTTAGCAGGTTGGAATAACGTGTCTGCCTGCGGGGAAGAACAGGGTCTGTACGATTCCTGGAGTTTACTTCATTCGTTTTGGTTACCATGAGTGAGAGTGGCTGGACCCCCCAAAAACTGACCCCCGATAGTCTAAAGGTTCATAGGTCACTTCTTGGGGTCGAACAAGGACACTTCATACGCCTGAAACAGCCCTATGCTCAGTGGCAGAAGTGTACGAAAGAAGAAGTCGTGGAACTGTGTTGCCAGCTGACCTTCTCCCGCAACCCACAAACCCCATCGCTGCCCCCTCCCACGCACAATCCAAACCGCCAAACAAACGTGCCTGCTGTTTGAGGGAACATTCACTGCAGTGCCCTGAAAACGGATCCATTCCAGAATGGTTTCTTTTTCAAATAAAAGTATAGGAACAGTAAAACTCCATTAAAAAAAGTAGAGGAGCACCGCTCCCGCCCACTTCGACCACTGCATATGCCCCCTCCTGGCCATTGCTCACACAACGTGCCCCTTTAAGGCACCCCAGAGGCTTCCCACCTAGCTGTATGTCTGTAGATCTTACATGGGATGGGTGTGCAGTGTCTTCCAAGTCCAGTACTTACCACTTTGTTCTTGGTTGCATGGCCTTTGGCCATGCACCCAAGACTGCACGCACTCCCCACAACTTGCCAATCAAAACGCAACACTACGGGTGTATGAATGGGTGGCACATGCTACGGTGGTTGTGGCCAGGGCCTAGGGTCTTGGATGCATGGCCGTCAGCCGAAGGCCGAAAGCCTCACTTCCAAGAATGTAGGCCCTGGCCACAACCACCGCCGCATGTGCCACCCATGCATACACCCGTAGTGTTGCGTTTTGATTGGCAAGTTGTGGGGAGTGCGTGCAGTCTTGGGTGCATGGCCAAAGGCCATGCAACCAAGAACAAAGTGGTAAGTCCTAGACTTGGAAGACACTGCACACCCATCCCATGTAAGATCTACAGACATACACCTAGGAGGGAAGCCTCTAGGCAGAGGTACTGAAGGATAACACACCTATAGAATAATTCCCACTACCACACATCACTTAGGTGGTTGTGGGGAGACACTGCACTCTTGGGTGCATGGCTAAAGCCCATTCACGCAAGACTGAAGTCATAAGCAGTGGAGTTACAAGTAAATATGGGTGTTTGGAATGTGGTAGTTGTGTTGATGCCCTAGTGTCTTAACGTCATGGCTGCAGACGATGGTCCGAAAAGTAAATTTATAAGCAGCTAATTCACAAAGACCATGGTTTCCATATGCAGCGATGGTTGTGGATAGGAACTATACTCCTTGTACCTTGGTTGTAAGGCATAGGTGGTAGGTTAATCACCGAAGATGGAAGGTAAGCCTACAGTCACTGCAGCATATTAGTACCATAGATTAGACGAGTACATTCCCATGTGTAGAAAATGCCTGCCAATATACTTACTCCTTACTTTGTTCAGAATCCACATACTTTTCTTTAGTTGGATATCGTACTTGCCGGAAGTATCACTTTTTCTATTTCTGTGATGAAAGAAATAGGTGTGTTAGTGTTTGCATTTTTTAAAAATGTACTACATTGTATAATAGACAGTTAACTTTTTTTTTGAACCCTCATATTTAGTTTACAAACCAGTGTACTGTGCATTGCGCTCAGTTTCTGTGTTTGCTTTTGAAATCCTTGGGTCTGGGGAAAAAAATCCTCCTCGGATTAAAAAAACCCTTCATTTCTTATGATAGTAAGTACTTCATTTTTTTCCTTTCATTGTTTTCTTCATTATTCTGATCAATGTTATGTTTGTTGCCTTCCAGCCCATTTTTAACAACAGTTAGATACCTGTAGGCGTATTCTAACTGTGCATTTGTTCCTACAGATTTGTGATACTCATTCATTTGTGTCATTGTTATATCCTGTTTCCTTCATCTTTCCGATTAATGTTTTCTTTGTTGCCTTCCTGCCGATTTTTAACAACAGTTAGATACCTATAGGCGTATTCTACCTGTGCATTTGTTTCCAACGATCTGTGTTAATCATTTATTTCTGTCATTCTTCCATCCTGTTGGGTAGTTAGATACCTGTGGGTGTATTCTGTTTGCAGTCTTTCACATACTTTGTTGACAATCTTGAAGTACACATTATTTCGTAAATTTTGGCTTCAAGAACATTAAATATGCTTTTGTTAGGTTAGCTGGCAACCTCTGCTTTAGAGTAATGATGCTATCATTACTTTCAAACCATCCAGAATTCTTTTTAATGTATGCATAGTGACCTGCATTGGTTGTAGCTCCTGCATGATAGATTATTCCTACTGTTGTAAAGGTTTTCTTTCCAAGTGACACTTGACTGTGTGTGAATCCAGTCAGTTTGCAGTTGTTTTTGGTGCCATCTGCATTATAACGTAGAAGCATAAGTATTATGTAGGCACTATGTGATTGTATCAGTAAGGTGGAGCGATTGTCTGAATTGCAAATACTACATAATCTGCCAAGATTTGCATTTTGAACAAGTTGCTGAAATGGAATGCTGTCACTATTTGGTATGGAAACATAAACAAATCGCTCATTTGGGATTTCTTCCTGTATCACTTTGCTACAGAGAGTGCATGTATGTTTCCACATGTACGATATTTGGAAGATTTTATTGGAAGATTTTATTTACAGGTATGCTTTTGTTTTCCAATACTAATAGTATGTACATTAGAAATTCTTGTGGATCTTCTTGTGAGTTCATAGTGAATCTCACCATTCCAGCACAGTCGTCCAATTGTTGCCTCACTCCATGAACACTGTATGTGTTGTCAGGATTGCTTGTTGCATTTCTATGCATCATTAACATTTGCAAACACAATTGGTCTGTACTTTGCAGGTAAATATTGTTAACAATTGGTGGCAATTGAAATAGAATATTTGTTGCTACATTTGCATAGCAACTTACCCCACTTTCATTTGTAAATTTGAATGGGCCAGCAAGTTCTGTATCTGAGTGCATTTTTCGGTTTTTCTGTTGCTTCTTTGCCGACGTGCCTAGTTTACATTCCCTAATAGGTTATTCTATGTTTGCGGCAATTGATGAAACTTTAGCTTCTTTTCTTTTCTTTGCAGAATTTGCTGTTGCATTCAGTTGCATTTCTGTTTCATTTACTTTTCTTTTACCACGTTTCACTTTATTTGGAACAGGGTATTGTTTCAGATGAGGGTGTACAGTGAACACAATCTATTGTATTCTAGAATGCAAGGAATATCAGCTTTGACTTTACTTGAATCAAAGTTTATTAGCAATAGACCGTCAAGTGTACGTAAGCGTGATAATGCTACGTAGCTCATGCCTTCCTTCAACACTGTGTTTCCTATATCTGTCAATGCTTTCTCTAGGGTAAGACCTTGGGATTTATGAATGGTAATTGCATATGCAAGAGTTAGAGAAAATTGCTCTGTACGTACATACATGTCTTTGAAGAGAAGGAATCGAGCAATTGAGCGCCTTATCCTTTTCACTTCTGAAATTTTATCAAAGCAAATATTTACAAACTGAATGTTGCTATCACATGGGTATGATTGAAAGCCAACAACTGTGCCCAGTGCTCCATTAACTAGCCCTTGCTCTATGTCAAGGTTACGTTTAAGCATTACTGTACTATTTAATGATAATTTCAATATTTTTTCCAACCCAGCTGTGTTGGAGATTGAATTTTCTAAACTATTTAGTCTTGTTGTGGCTTGTTCACACATGGGTACTGTCATACCATGTATGTCTAGTTTGTCTGTGGCGCTAATTTCTATTATTGCTTGCATTTCTTTCTTTAACATTGTTTCATTGAATTTGTAACAGCTTGCAAGAGTTGTCATTAAGGCCATACAATTGACATTTCTGTGCGCTATTTGCTCCATAACATCAGTTGCACATGCATTATCACCATAAAGTGCATGTATATGCCGGTTTTTCAATACAGCTTGTGCTTCTTGTAACAATACACCAACTCTAATACTTTGTTGGCATAAGTGCGATCTGCAGATTGCCGGATTTTCTCAGTTATTCTCTGTATTGGAAATGTTGACAAAGGTTAACATTAACTATGCTACCAACAGTTTTCCGGCAGAGTTTGTGGCCTAAGGTTTTAAAAATCGGTTCAACTTTCACTGGTGTCAATTGTAGAAGATCTCCGAAAATGATAATGTGTTTCCCTGCAAAGAGTTCTTCGTTATTATTTTTAAGTACTTCTTGCAATCTGAGATGAATCAAAGCCAACATTAGGTTGGAGACCATGCTCACGTCATCTATTAGTAGCATTTTCATTTGTTTCAATACTCTACGTAATTCCATTGCAGCTTCTGCAGAAAGTTTGTAGTACTCAAATTTATTTTGATGCTCTACTAGAAGCAGTAGTAATCGGTGTAAAGTCACACCGCCGATGTTGTAGGTAGCTAAACCTGTGGGGGCTGTTACAACAGCTGACAGCTTGTTGTTTGTCAATTGTTGAAGGAACTTGCTGATGATTTTGATTAAGAATGTTTTCCCTGATCCAGCTTCACCACTGACGTACAGCAGTATAGGTTTGTAATTTTGCCAAGTACATTCTTTATTTTCATGTTGTACACCATGTACAATTTTTTTTGTTTTGTTATGTCTTCAAAAATGGTGCGCTGATCGTTGTTAAGTTTTGTTTGTTGTACATTTAAGTCTTCTGTATCTTCTTGATTTTGATACATGGTGTTTTCCACTTCTGCCATAGCTACTTCAGCCTTATTTGCTATTAGTGGTTGTCCTAATGGTTCTTGAATTCCTGTTACAGAAGGTTGAATACTGTCGTAAGAGTCTTTATCTAGTTGGGCCTGAAGTTCTTCTTCCTGTTGTTGACTACTGTCGGAAGAGTCTTTATCTAGTTGGGCCTGAAGTTCTTCTTCCTGTTGCTTCTCATTGTGTAACATTGTTTTGTACTGCGTAAAGTTCACATCGGTGATAGTGCTTTCTTTTGCTTTGAAAGCATCTTCATAGCACTCATAATTATCTAGTATGTCTTCCTCTTTTCTCCATGGTTTGAAAAGTTGTAACAGAGACATGTAATATAGTTCTTTCTGTTGAGGAGTTTTTAATGACAATTTCACATGATTAATTAAGCTTAGTTTGTTAAGTTTCACTAAGCTCCCTTCACAACCAGTCACTCTATATCTACATTTGCTTTCATCGGGTTTTACATTATTTTTGTATGCAAAGTTTTGTGCTATCTGGTATAGACACATGCTTTCCAGAGTGGAACTCCTGTTCGGATAGTATGTGTCCAGTAAATTGTTTTTTAGAATGTCTTGGCTGTTGGGATCATTTTTGGCAATTGTTTCTATGTCCTCATATGATTTTAGCACTCTTTTTCTAGATTTTGCAGGACCAAGACTGAGTCATATTATGTTGTCTGATTTTCCAAACAAAGCAGTGCCAGTTAAACGATCTGCTGCTTCATATGCCCACATTCTCTATGAGAGAGGATTTTTATGCCTAGGCTGTACAATTTCTGTGATAATGTTTTGTCTGATGCTAGGTCATCCCAGAGGTCTTGAAGCTCTGTTTTTTTTCTGCCTTTGTTAAGTAGGCTGTAACATATTGTGCAACAGCAGTTGAATTGTCTGCAATGTACTGCACATCTATGTTTGGATTCTATAATAGGGCAATGATTGCATTGTAATCATTGATATATTTTGATTCTTCCCTTCTTTTTATGTAATACGTGTTTTTAGGTGATTTACCTTTAACACTATGTTGAACCGAAGACATGAAGTTGTTTACTTCACCTGTTTCTGTAACTGCTCTGGGGAAACCAAAGCAGCATTTGGTGTAGTATTTATCTTTCTTTTTGTATTTGCAGCGACAATATTTGCCATATTTGTGTCTTTGAAATTGTAAAATCTGCCCATGCAGCTCACTAAGTGTCTCTTGTGAAGGGGTTTCACATGTGGCATAATTTTGGATAAACTGCAAAACAGTGCTATCACTGTTGTGCCCAAATTTCGGTGCACCTTTGATCCATAACAGCATGTGAATATGTGGTGCTCCTCTAGCTTCATATTCTTTTCTCCAAAAGAAATGTTGCACTTCTCCAAGGGGAGGAGCAGTTTTATTGCAAACAAAATGTAGCATTGCAAGGAAACGATGATGGAAATATTGTGAGACATTAACTGGATCTAGAGAGCAAAGTTCTCCAGGTGTTAATATATCTATTTTGTTTTTGTTGCTGTTTGCTATGTGTAGGAACTCATGCAAATCTTCCCATGCATATTCTGTACAACTTAGCATAACAAACCAAGTTGGTGATCCAAGGTTTCTGATCATGCAACGCACGTCTCTGTGCCGTCTGAACCAGTATTCCTTTGTACCACGCATGTTTGCAAACAAATTTGTTATACTTGATTGTAACACCTCATCTTTTTCTTGTACTTTTTGTATTAACTGCGTAGCTGACATATTTTGAAAGTGTGTTCCAGATTTAAGAATGTGTGCAACTCCATAACATAGTGTTGCTAATTCACTTTCACAGAGTAGGTGGAATATGTATTCAACATTTTGTCTAAATCTGGGATCTTGCAAATACATTCATAATGAGCGGTTTTCTGATGCCCCAATCTGAGTGGGTCTATCATTGTATCTTCCACCTTTGCCAGTAGGAAATAGCAGTGGAAAAGCACATGCTTCTATACTTTTTTCCTAAATACTCATTGGTGACCCTTTGGTTTGTCGCATTTGGTAAGTTTCTAGTGCATCATCTATGCTTTCATTGGAATGCAATGGATGAATTGCGTAATGGTCCAAAAGAGTGGATACTATAGCTGGATCCAGTAGTTCGAATTGTCCGGTTTCTGATGGCTATTTAATTATTTCAGTTGTTTGCCTTTACCTTTCATCAATATTTATTTCCTTGTAGTACTCATTATTGTCTTTTAGATATTGCAATGCTTGTCTAACTTTGTGTAAATCCACTAATTGTTGCCAAATTATTTTGTCCTTTGTTGGTACTCCATTTACCAAGACTATTAAAGAATGCTCTATTGAACGTTCCACTCCTAGAGCGTGTACATTTTCCATTAGATCTAATGGCAAGTAAACTACTTTGCCACAAATGCCTTTCACCAATTCAGAGGAAGGTAATTTTGCTGTTTTTGGATGAAGGCGTATAATTGCTTGAAATGGGTGAACTGTTTGAATTATTATGCTCTCATACAAATTGAGCTGTTGCAGGATTTTTGGTAATGGAAACAATTCCAAATTATTTGTAATAGCACGTGAAGGAGTGTGGTTGTTGTCAAATTTTGCAGTACAGTAACTGCAACATAATAGGCGTTCAGTTAGTTCATATTTGTTTTCAGTTAAAAGGTACAAAGCTAATTCAAACCATTTAGCGTCTTCATTGTTTTCTATTTTGTATGCTATGTCCACATTTTTTGTGTTCCTTTTGTAAACCGTTCTGCGGCAACACACACACACACATGGTTTGGTATTTCAGCCGATGACCTTTTAAATTTTACTATTTCTTTTCTGTATGTGTGTAATAGAAGGTTGCTCTGTGCAGAATTGTCGCTACTATGTTCTAAAACTGTTGCATTTTCTACGTGGCTCTCACTTCCAAAATACTTTTTCTGAATACGGTCCGTTTCTTCTTGTAAGTATTTGGGTGTACCATGCAGAAGAGTGGTATTTAAATTGCCTAATTCTGAAGCTGGACTTTTTGCATAGTATATTTTATACACTACATTTCTTACTTTGAATGATGTACTGATATTCTTTTGATATCATGGAAGGTACTTTTGCAAATAGGCCCAGAAATGCAGGCTAATGAATGTCCTTTTAGTCCTGAGAGGAGATAGTTTTGTAAGCAGTGTTTCTTGTTCCATGATGGTAGTATTGATTTTCCATACCCTCGTCCACTGCTATGGATGGCAATTGTATTTGTTTGATTTTGTTTGTATGCTTCTTCATTAAAATATGGCTCTGTGGTTGTTGTGTGACTCCATTCACCACCGCAAACATGCAAGAAATTATTTTTGTTCACATTCTGTTTATTGCGGAGTTTTATTTGTAGTTTGGTACTTAGTTTTGTTAGTGCTTTCATTCTCTTTAAGACTAATATGAACAACTTCCTTTTGAGAAGGATTGCACTGTTGACGAGTGCTTGTAGAATTAACTTTCTACGGTACGTTTTAAGGGGTGAGGATGATTTTGGTCCTCTTCTTAGTAGATTCTGAAGGACTCTGTGACAAAACATTTTTGCTAAAATAGTTTTTTTACTATGGGTTCTTCTTACACTATCAGGATTATTAGGAACATTGTTAGCTGCACTGGCAGCTGTTTTTATGACAACATTTCTGTGTTTTGTGACACATTTTGATGGAGGAGGTACGGTTTCGGTAGTTGAGACTTCCTTTATTATGTTACCCAACTGCATTAGCTGGTTTGTACCAAGATTCTCTACAAACTCTACAACAGGTGCATGCTTACATTGGGCTCCTTTATTTTTATTTGCTCTAATTCTGTGTTCCTTTCTACAGAGTTGCTTTTTGGTAGGCATTTTTGGTGTCTGTTGAGAAAAAATATATACTTTGCTCTGTTGTCCAATGTATGTGTGCAGTGTGCATGTGTGCATAAATTTGATGGGGAAGCTCTTTGGCATGGTGTATCAAAGTACAGTGAACTGTAACAATTATTTGGTAAGGCTACTTTACTGTTTGTATACTACTACAATGTGCTTCAGATGAGAGTACAAAGTGCCCTACTTGTGTGAGAACCATTATTAATAACCGAAATGCCAAAAACTTGGTACAGTAACTTCTTTTCACAATCTAACCTTCTAAGGATTACCTATGTTATTTCAGTACCGAACACACAGGGATTAGTCAGCCATTCTGCCTGTTATTCTTTGTTCAATAAATGAATATTTTTAGGTAGAATGGTGTACAAATCCATGCTTGCTTTGATGCCCAAAATAAAGAAATAACCCACACAGCCTCTTTAAGGAGTAGTTACAATATAAAGGTTGTACTGTACTTACTTTTTTGTGCAAGATGACCAGGTTTCTTCAGATATGTCGTCTGCAGTGTAGATGCTGTTGATTCTCAGGAGAGTAGTCTTCACTGCGAATTAAAAAAACAATATCAATTACTTTGTGTGTTTGCAGCAGTGATGATACTGCAAACATTACTTGTGCTTCTTTCGTCGGAGGATTGAACTTTCATATTTCAACCCAGTGCACGTGCACATTTCACTTCACTCTGTGCAGTATTTGCCTAGTACTTTCAATGTGGTACTTGAAAGTCCTTCAAAATAACTAAATCTTTTAAGGGTATGGAAATACCTTGTTCTTTACAAAGTGTACTATGCATAGGAGAGAGGTTTGTAAGCGATAGGGCAAAGTACTAGATGGGGAAACATTTTGTACTTGTTAATGAAAAGCACAATGTCGAAAAATCGGGAGACCCTCAGAAGGACATGCCAGCACTACAATCGGGAGCGCTTACTATTCACATACGATCACATTGCAAGTAGCATTACTGTGGGCAGTACAGAGTACAGAACTCCAACATTTCCACATACAAAATTGAGATCTGCCCTAAATAGGCATGCTTGCAACGTATGTACAGGTTATGCGGAAGACAGGAAGCAGTCGTGTGATTTGTGAATGACAAATTGGCAATCTTGCACTTTAAAGGAGGAGCGTTGTTATGTATTCCCTATGGACATTTAGCGGCATTATTTTGTGTATTTTAAATCATAAGTCTTCCACATGTTCTCTGATTAAAATATACATACATGTACTCTATACTGATGGATTTGGACATGTATGGAGCTGTATGTAGAAATTTGCAATCCTTGCACAGTAGCTTGTAAAGTAGGTGCTTTGCAATCGTATGCGATTTCCATTAAGAATCATCAACAGTAATTTTGAAGTGCACAATGTTGATGACGGAGTTGAAATTAGAGATGTTCTATGTGATTGGTGGATGATTGTGCGACCGCTTAGTTGTGTCCAATGAGGGACTCGCTTTGGTAGTGCTGTAGAAAGGGTGGAAGGACTGGGTAAGAGTTACGTGCCGTACGTAGCCAATGCTTGTCCGCTGGTAGGGAGTGTCACATACGGGTTTCTACAGCAAATTCTGCATGGAAAGGCGACTGTAGGCATCAGCTAATCAGATGTTCACATTACTCTTTTGTGTCAAAAGAGGGTGCGCAAACTGAAGATGGCAGAGGTGGAGAGGGTCAGGGTTTTGATGCTTAGAGACATTTTTGTACTAGGCTTACAAAACTATGCAGAGAGTAGGCATGTGGTGCACCATTTCGATGTGCGAGCAGTGGAGGTGGTGTGGTGCACTGACACTGATGCCAATGCTGCGGCAATTCTGCAAGTTTGTAGAGATATGCGTAGAATGACCACTCCTCATGTGGTAATTTTGCACTATGGTGCTTGCCATTTGGGATACCTGACTTCACATACTTTGTTGGCAGATTTGGCACAGTTGGTTGAAACACTCATGACCATCTTCCCAACAACGAAAGTAATTTTTTCTGCTTTACTCCCGAGAGTACAATGGAACAACACTTCCGTTTTCTGTCCAGATCAAGGCATCGGGAGGTGTATCATCAATCGCGGCATGCGTACATTCATGCTACGCATTGGTATGTTTTTTTGTAGCCACGATAACATTGTTCCAAGCAATGCGCTTTACTTTGAATGCTGTTGCGCTATCTTCTTTGGGAAATGTTCTTTTGGAACGTAAGGCTTGCCTTAGAGAAGGTTCTGTAATGTTTGCAAGAGTAAAGCAAGGACAAAAAATACAAAAGAATACATAAAATACCAGATGTCTTACGTTATCTGGCCAAAAATAAAAAAAACGGCTCTTTTCAGAGCCTACCTTAAGGGGGAAAAAGGAGAATAGTACTTTAATGTACCGTCGTCACACTCTGATCATGTATATGTCCGTGAACATGGTGATAGTTAGCAGCCAGCACATATGACCACCGGGTACTCAAGGGTGGAGCCGCATGTAAATGAGATTGAGTGGAGCTAGGGATTGGTCCATAAAGTTCAGTAGGTGTGTTCTGACCGACGTTTACTGTAGTAAGACTGTCTTCTCCCTCACAGGAGACCACACAGCCATGGCTTTCCATGCTCGAAAACAGATTATCTGAATTTTGGGAGACTCATGGATACATTAGTTGAAGGTGCATGCAGAAAGCTGCAGTTTATCTACAAATCTCAGATTTCCTTATGTGGAAGTGCACTGGCATGGCGTGCATGGCATGAGATGGCTGGACTTGGTACCTCTTTGTGTTACTTTACTGACAGAGCGTCCTCCAGATATACTGATTATTCACTGTGGAGGAAACAGTTTAGGCCATGTGTCTGGAATTTCTTTGCAATTTGCAATGAAGGAAGGACTCGCAAAGCTCATGGACATGCTTCCAAATTATCAAATACTTTTTTCCCATATTGCCCAAAGACAAATATGGCTGCGTTCTTCAGCATTTGGTCCACAAATGCAGAAAGCGAGACGCAATGTGAATAAGGCTCTGTGTGCATTTTTAAGAGATGTTGGCATGTCCTCTTTCCACAATGAAAATATTTCATTTCGCAGCACTTTCATTTTCCGCAGATATGGAGTCCACCTCACATATGCTGGCAATCAGATTTTTCTTCGCAATGTCCAAATGCATTGCAACATCTTTTGCAATCACACTAACCTATCTGACAATCCGTTTTCCCCAATCCACTTTTTTTGACCATCACAACACACCATCGAAAGGCTCTTTTCAGAGCCGCCACTTACTCCCATGTACACTTTATTACGTTTGCTCCGCTTGCGCCCTCACTTTTTTCCTCCACGACTGTCCGTGAACATTTTCAGAACTCCGCAGGGGTCTACGGCCAGCACTTCATAGTTCTATTGTTATACTGAGAAAAGCGGCTCTGAAAAGAGCTTTTTCTGTAATTTTTGTTGTTTTTACTTTCATTGTTTAACAGCACACGACACACTTAGGAGAAGATGCGAAAGGAGGGTAAGGAAGGGATACCAGCCACGGGGATAAGAAAGGGCAACTGAACAGATAAATATTTAGGGTGAGCTTTATTTAGGTAAGAAGCAAATCTTCTGGTGCTTGGTGACTGCAGTCTCAAAAGCACTTTGAAATCTCTCCTCCCTGCAGAGTACTGTGTCACAATATGTGCACACTACTGTCAACTTTGAAAGGTAAGGGTCAACAGCATTGTGAATGGCTTGTGAGGCAGCTGGAGGAAGGCGCTCCCCCACAGGAGTGTCTCTTGTGGTGGGAAGATTGGATACAGAGGATGCTGTGGAGGAACTCAAACGACTACGCTCTTCACATGGCATCACATTGCGAATGTCCGCAGTGTGGAACGAAGTGAGGTGTCGCTTCATGGTTGTCGTACCAAAACTGTACGCTCCAAATCTCCCATGAATCAACACCAACTCCCACTGGTTACACTTCCCCAGGTTCACACGTGCTTTTGGTACATTCCCATAAACGGAAAACAACCGCCACACCCACGACTCCCGCCGAGTGCTCCTAGTGCGGAGTTCCTCCACTTCATTCTCTTCCTCCTCTTCTTCCTCAATCTCTACATCCTCACCCATAATTTCCCTGCAGGCCCTTGGTGAGGTGGTGGTGGTGGCGGGTTTGGGGGTGGTGCAGAGGTTAATGACCCAACAGCAGCCATAGAAGCCATACCGATTAGTTTCCTTTTTGGTCACTACAGCAGTAAAGGCAACACACCTCAATCTGTTATAGCTAGAAGGACAATGATGATGCGCTCGGAGGTGTGGCCTTTTGTAGGGGTGGAGGTGTATGCCTCGTGACCGTCTTCATCCCTACAAAGCCGTACACAAATTTTACACAGCAAGTCCTGAGGTGGCCTATTGTTTGGGATGTGTGAAATTACATTTTTACACTCTAAAATACTTTGCCTTGTGTCTACATGGTCATTTGTATTGTTGCGGAAGCTCACCAACCGCGGAAATTAGTCCCAACGCTCATCGTAGGTGCGGTCACATGATGACGTCCTCAACACATCCGCCCCACTAATGAAAGTCTCCTGGACAGCAAATGCAAAGAATCAAACGTGCGCATGCGCACGAGTGTCCTACGGATAGTGTTTGGGTTCTCAAACTACTTCAAAGTGCGACACAAGGGAGACGGACAGTTAGGAACAGGCGCGATGTTCGCAATGCTTACATTTCTACTGCGCATGTGCACGCATGCTATGTTCACTGTACGGACAGTTTCTGTGTCCTTAGGACAACTCCATTTTGTTTGCCTACAAACTTGCCGGCACCCGTGCCTGTTCTACGGACGGCACCATTTTGGCTGCGCCCGATACAGACCGCTATACTGTCCTTCATACACTCCCATTTTCCTCATTTACACCCATTCCGGACATCTGGTGTGTTCTACGAACATGTAATATCTTGTTTCCAAGTGGTACACCGAGGTAGTATATCCTTTGGACACCCCTTTCTGTTTATGTATGCACAATTTCAACAGATGGTGCCGTCCCACATCACATCCGACTTACTTGACATTACACAGCACCCTCATTCCATTCCTTGCGGATAGGTTGAACAGGCGCTGTTCGTGAACATTTTATGTCTTTTTAAAAAAAAAATCTACACACAAACTTTTTCTCTACAACTACTGTACACAAACATTTCAAACACACACACACACATCAATCGAAAGAAGTAGAAGGGGAAGCGGACACTGAAACAAATATAGGGGAATTAGGATTCAACACAGGCTGGTTATGAGGAGAAGATTTGTGAGGGGAAGAAGGGATGGATATTTTGTCAAAACGTCTATTTTCCTGTTCAAGGTTTGGGGATGGTTCTCTAGGGAATGGAGAAGCAGGGCAGGTGCAGGTGGGGCAATGATAACAAACTTTTCCTCTCACACAGTCCTCCACAAACTCCGGTAAACTTTGAAAATTGGCGTTCAATATGTCAATGTTCTCTTCTATCCTCTTTATCCTGACTTCTTCTGTCTCATTTGTTACCCTTTCGTCTTTTTTTTCCTGGTCTGTTCAAAACAAAAATACATAAGTTCAATGCCTCTAAAATACTAGTCACTATTTTGCATATGCAGCGCAATGTGTACCATTGTTGTCGCTGTCTTCAGACATTTCCCCATGTGGAAAATACTCCTACAGCCACTCCAAAGTACTAGCCATTTCTGAGTCAAAACAACAGAAAGAAATTATTATTTATGCACCACATACCAAAAAAAAAACCTCACGCATATAAAATAAATGATCTGCACTCTTTTGCTGTAATCTCCCTTTGTCCTACTGCGTCCGTCCACTGCCGTTCCAGGCTGTCAAGTTTCTGTGAAGTGATTACGCTGGAGGCATCCTTTTTTTTTTATGGTACCATCCACTTCATTCTACATGCTTATTAAATTTGCTGTTTTCTTTTCCCAGCTTCAGGTTTCCATATTTACTTATTACTACTTATAATATCTTTATGTCCTTCTTCTACGTTGCACACTTTTTGTGTAAGACAATAGTCCATTTTCTACTACCCCACGCGTCTTTGGGTAATTTTGATCCTGTCCAACCCAGTCCACAAACAGGTGCTCAATCCGTCCCTTTCCAATATCAATAGGACAGGGGTTCAGTATGTTCCATGTTAAATGTATGTCAAGTACGTAGATTATACTACATATCTCTCAAAATTAAATGATTTCAATGTATATTCTGCTCACCAACTTCATTGCCACAATTTCGTGCTTACCCTTCACCTTCCAAAAACCTACCCACTTCCCTACAAAAAAAACTTTGTTAAGGGGACGTTATGGTTAAGTTGCCCTCCCAAAAACCAGTGAAATTCACTACAAAAAAAACTTTGTTGAGGGGACGTTATGGTTAAGTTGCCCTAAATGAAACCTGTACACTTCACTAAACAAAATGTTCCACCTCCCCTTTATGCTTCAAATAAAAACCGAAAACCCCCTGAGATTTGCCAGTTATGGTAAACTAAGCCCCCAACCCTGCCACAACCCCTGTGCACTGCTACCACTAACACCCAGACCATGAAAGATGTCATCTCAAATGTCATTGCTGACATCAATGACAACATCACTTGTTTAGCCCCTTTCTTTTCCTTCCCTGCCATACATATATATGTACAATCAGTGAAAGAATCTCACTAAAGAAATGTTATACTTCACAGTGCAACCAAACACCACTGCACATTCCCCCATTATAGTAAGCTAAGCAACCATAACTCGCACCATCTACGTGCATTGCTAAGACTAACAACCAGGACATAAAAGATGACATCACAAATATCAATGATGTTTCTGGCTATTCTTCAGAGCACAGCTATTTCTCCAGCAACTTGCTGATTACACCATCGAGATGGCATCCCTGGCTGCAGAACTGCCACCTGGTGCTGCACCTGTTTCAGCACCACCCCCACCCCTTCCACCACCACCACCTTCTCAAGGGCCTGAAGAGGGGAACAGGAGTGAGGATGCAGAGGAGGAAGAAGCGGATGATGAGAATGAGGTAGAGGAAATCTCTACTACCCACACTAGACGTGAGTCTTGGGTGTGGCGGTTATTTTCCATTTATAGGAATGGTCGTAAGGCTTGTGCGAACCGTGTTATCTGCAATGAGTGCAAAATGATACTCAGTCGCGGGAAGCACGGTTTGTACAGCTTTGGGACAATGACTATGAAGCAACACCTGAGGTCATTTCACTCTGGGGCTATTCGCAAGGTTGTACCTTGCGAAGAACGTAGTAGGTTGATTTCCTCTACTTCATCCTCCCTTTCTGATCCTGTTACCACAAGGACCACCTCTGTGGGACAGCGTCTTCCTCAAGCTGCCTCACAGGCCATACAGAATTCTGATGACCCTTACCTTTCGAGGGTCACAGTTGTATGTATGCACTGTGACACAGTTCTCTGCAGGGGGAGCGACTTCGGAGTGCTTTTGAGACTATCGTCTGAGAGCACGAGAAGACCTGCTCACTACCCAAATAAAACCCACTCTACATCTTCCTCTCTCAGCTCGCCCTTTCTTATCCCTGTGGTTGGTGTCCCCCCTTTACCCTCCTTTCTTCTCCTCTCCTAGTGTGTCGTGTCTAAAAAACCAAAAAAAAATACAAAATTACAAAAATCAAAAAAAATAAGGCTCTTTTCAGAGCCGCCTTTCACAGTTAAAAAATAGAAGTGAAGATAAATAAAGTAGGGCCCTTTGTATTTCTTAAAAATCCGCGGACAGTTCGCGAACATTAAAAAAATTGGGGTGCTACCCTATTGTAACTGTTGCATTTTTCTCTGGGAGGAAGTGGTGGCTCTAAAAAGAGCCTTTGGGAGGTGTTTGTATGTCAAAAATTATAAATACTTAACGCCTACTTCAAAATGGATGCTGTATTTCTAAAAAAGGTCGCAATGCATTTTGTACATTTCTCAGAAAAATCTGATTGCCAGCATAAGTAAGATGGGCTCCATCTCTGCGAAAAATGTATGTTCTACGAGACATAAAAGAGGACATGCCAAAATCTCTTAGAAATGCACAAACAGCCTTATTAACATTGCGCCTTGCTTTTTCCATTTGTGGACCAAATGAAGAAGAATGAAGCCACATTTGTCTCTGCGCAATCCGTGAAAATATTATTTGAGAATTTGGAAACATGTCCATTACTTTCCCAAGTCCTTCTTTCATAGCAAATTGAAAAGAAATTCCAGACACATGTCCTAAACTGTTCCCTCCACAATGAATTACAATTATGTCTGGATGTTGCTCTGTTTCCAAAGTAGCACAAAGAGGTAGCAAGTCCAACCACTGCATTCGACGTACTCCATGCCAGTGTATCTCCACATGTGGAAATCCAAGATCTACAGCTACTCCACAGCTTTCTGCATGCACCTTCAACCAATGTATCCACAAATCTTCCAAAATCCAAACAATCTGTTTTCTGAAACACACAGCCATAGCTATCTGTTGTTCTCTCAGCAAAAAGAGTATCTGAGAAACTCTCTCCTGGCACAACACACCCACTAAACTTTCCTGACCAATCCCTTTCAGTGCTCATTCTCATTTGCATGACTTCTGAACCCAAAAATCCCCGGATGTAACTCCCGATGTCCGCGAAGTACCACCATGCCCGCGGACATATCGTAACATGAACAGCCCTTCTACTATTTCCACTTCACTCTCTGTGCCAATTCCCTCATTGGATGTAGCTAAAAAATCAAATGACCATGCACCAAACACATTCAAGACCTCTACATCTAACTGAATCATCATAGATCAGCACTGCAAATGTACTGTGAATCTCTCTGAGTACAACTGTCATATCATTGGCAAGCACCATCTACAAGAAATACTGTACAAGTCTCCAATATTTCTACTTGCAGCTCCATGCATATCCATATGCATGAACACAAACTACAGGTATGCATATTTTCTGTACAGTACATGAACACATTTTCAAACTGACTTTTAGCTTGTGTAATCTGTAAAATGAATCTACTGTCTTTTTTCCAATTTCCTAAAATCAACTATCACTTATAAACCTTTTTACTATTTACTTTCTTTATACACACACTATCAAATCATGTTAAACTAACATTTTTTAAATGAAATTTAGAAATACTACATATATTCAAACAAAATTGCATGCATGCACACTCTATGTTCAAATCTCAAAAAATAATACTTATACAGTTACATTTATTTATTTAACTATTTATTTATTTATTTATTTGATTACTTTAATTTAAGCAAACAGCTTAGTTACAGAAATAGTGGTATTCGGTGGTACATTATGAATTTCACAAGACATACTAAAGATATTTTGTTTGTTACAGTTACTCATTGCAATACAATTTGTTCATTAAGAACATATCATATGTATTGAACTGGTGTGACGTATCTTATGTGAATAAGATAGTTTTAATGTTTTTTTAAGGAAGGCACTGAGGATTTCAATTAAAAAAATCAATATCTAAATTAAAAACAATGCTATATACAAAACAAAATTACTAATTTGTTTCTTTTACAATTGCAGTGAAGACCATTCTCCTGAAAAGAAGCAGCCGAATTTGAAGAACAAAGAAGAACTAACCTGTTCATTTTAGAAAAAAAGTAAGTAGAATATCACCATAATATTTGTATTATTACTCAAACATACTGTAAAGTTAATTCATGCTATTTCTGTGCCTAAAAATAGAGGTTGTGCACCATTCTGTCCAAAAATCCCCATGTCTTAAACAGCGATTTACAGCCAGAATGGTGCACAAATTCCTACTTTTGGACACACAAATTATCCAACTCAACCGCTAGAATTTTCATATTATAGTACAAACAACTGTTTTAATTGTAAACATTAGATTTACTATTTGTACTTCTCCACACCACTAGCTTATTTTTTTTCTGTCATCTGAACCTGAGTTTAGTAACATATTAATTGAAGAATACAAATCCCTACTAGTTGTAGTTCCCAATGCACAATCAGACACCATTACATACATCATCTTACTCAAACACTCATGCACACAGCATACATACATTGCAACCCATACCTTCTTTATTTTTTTCAACAGACCCTAAATAATGCCTACCAATAGTCAAGTCCGTAGAAAGCAACGCAGAAGTAGAGCAAATGAAAATAAAATTGTGCAACATAATTTGTAAAAAAAAGTTGAAACAAAACAGCTAATACAGTCATTTAGTGAAACACAAGAAGTTTCAAGTACAAAAACTTTGCCTCCTGTATCAAAATGTAAAACAAACCAAAAAACAATTAACAGAAAATCAGCTATCACTACAGATAAAACCGCTTCTTTAAATTTTAATATAGTGCAAAGTAAGCATACCAAGAAAAGTATTTTAGCCAAAATTTTCCTTCACAAAGTCCTTCAAAATCTTATAAAAACAGGAGAGAAATCAGGTTCAGTGCTTAAAACCTATCGTAGAAGCGTTACTGGATAGTGCAATTCTTCTCAAAAGAAAGTTATTTATTTTAGTGTTAAACAAAATGTCACCACTAACAAAACTAATAACTAAATTACAAAAAAGACTTTTCAACAAACAAAATGTCAACAGAAAGAACTTCTTAAGTATCTGCGGAGGTGAATGGAGTCACACTACGAGCACAGAACCATACTTTAATGAAGAAGCTTACAAACAAAAGCAAACAAATACAATTGCCATACATAGCAGTGGTCGAGGTTATGAAAAAGTTAATAATACCATAATGGAACAAGAAGTACTCCTTACCAAAATATGCCCTGAAAACTTAGAATTACCCCTCCATTCAACTGAATCAGAACGTCTAGTGTACAAATGGCCATGCACGTCAATATGTAACATTCCCAAACAATTTTTCAAATCTTTACGCCAATTCCTCAATCAATATGTAAAAAGCAAAGACAAAATCAAAATTAAACTACTGCAAAATATGGATACCTGTCCAGTGCGCAAATACACAGGACTACAAGGACATTCATTGGCCTGCATTACAGGACCTACTTGTAAAACCACCTTCCATGATATCAAAAGAATATCAACACATCATTCAACTATAAGAAATCTAGTCTATAAACTGTACTATGCTAAATGTCCTGCTTTAGCACTAGTAAATTTAAATACCATTCTTCTACATGGTACAGCGAAAGACCTACTTCAAGAAATTGACTATATACAGAAATGTTTTTTTCGAAGTGAAAGCCATTTACAGAATGAAATAGCTTTAAACCAAATTAGCAACAATTCTACACATGGCAACCTTTTGCTAAACACATACAAAAAAGAAATACTAAAATTTAAAAGTACATCAGCTGAAGTACCAAACCATGTATGTGTATGTTGCCGCAGAACTTTTTATAAAAGTAACACAAAAACTGTAGACCTATCATATAAAATAGAAGACAATGAAGATTCTAAATGGTTTGAATTAGCTCTCTACCTTGTAGCAGAAAACAAATACAAAATAAGTGACCCCTTAACACTTTGCAGTTACTGCACTACAAAACTTGACAACAACCAAACTCCTTCACGTGCTATCACAAATAATTTGAAATTATACTCACTACCAAAACCCCTACAACAACTTAATTTATATGAGAGCATCATAATTCAAACAGTACACCCATTTCAAGCAATAATACGCCTTCAACCAAAAACAGCAAAATTACCTCCCTCTGAATTGGTAAAAGGCATAAGTGGAAAAGTAGTTTATTTACCATTAGATCTACAAGAAAATATGCATGCTCTAGGAGTGCAAGGTCCAATGCAGCAATCTTTAATTATCTTAGTAAATGGAGTACCTACAAAAGACAAAAAAATATGGCAACAGCTGGTAGATTTACATAAAGTTAGACAAGCCTTACAATATCTTAAAGAGAATAATGAATATTACAAAGAAATTAATATTGAAGAAAACTTGAAAGATACAACTGAAATAATTCAAGAAACACAAGAAGCTGGTCAATTTGAGCTACTAGATTCTGCTACAATATCAAATACTTTAGACCATTATACAATTCATCCTTTGCACTCTAATGACACCATAAAAGATGCACTGGAAACATACCAAATGCGCCAAACAAAAGGATCACCAATCAGCATATGGGAAAAAAGTATAGAAGCACGTGCTTTTCCTCTACTCTTTCCTACTGGCAAAGGAAGAAGGTATGATGATAGACCTATTCAAATATCAGCTTCAGAATACCGCTCATTACGGATGTATTCTGAAGATCCCAGATTTAGACAAAATGTGGAATACATATTCCACCTACTCTTTGAAAGTGAACTAGCAACTTTATTTTATGGAGTTGCACACATATTAAAATCAGGATCACACTTTCAAAATATGACAGCTACACAATTATTACAAAAAGTGCAACAAAAGGATGAGGTTTTACAATAAAATATTACAAATCTATTAGCAAATATGCGTGGTACTAAAGAGTACTGGGTTCAACGTCATGGAGATGTACGTTGTATGATCAGAAACCTTGGCCCACCCACTTGGTTTGTTACATTAAGTTGTGCAGAATATGCATGGGAAGATTTACATGATTTCCTACGCATATCAAATAAAAACAAAACAAACATAGATATATTAACACCAGGAGAACTTTGTTCTTTGGAGCCTGTTAATGTTTCAAGATCTTTTCACCATCGCTTCATTGCTATGCTACATTTTATTTGTAATAAAACTGTTCCTCCCCTTGGAGAAGTGCAACACTTCTTTTGGAGAAAAGAATACCAAGCCAGAGGAGCACCACATATCTACATGCTTTTATAGATTAAAGGTGCTCCTAAATTTGGTCAAGACAGGGATGCCACTGTTTTACAGTTTATTGAAAAATATGTCACTTGTGAAATTCCATCAGAATCCACAAGTAGTGATCTTCATGCACAAATTTTACAATTTCAAAGACATAAATGTGGCAAATATTGTCGTCGCAAATACAAAAACAAAGGGAATTACTACACCAATTGCCGATTTGGTTTCCCTAGACCAGTTACAAATACAGGTCAAGTGAACAACCTCATGTCTTCAGTTAGACATAGTGTTAAAGGTAAGTCACCTAAAAATATATATTACATAGAAAGAAAAGAAGAAGAAAAATATATCAATGATTATAATGCAATCATTGCCCACTTATGGAATGCAAACATAGATGTACAGTACATTGCAGACAATTCTACTGCAGTTACACGATATGTCACAGCATACTTAACCAAAGCAGAAAAGACAGAGCTCCAAGACCTCTGGAATGACCTGTCATCAGATAAAACAGTGTCTCAGAAACTATACAGCTTGGGCATAAAAATGCTCTCCCATAGAGAATGTGGATCATATGAAGCAGCTGATTGTTTAACTGGTACTGCATTGTATGGTAAATCTGAAAATATAGTATGGCTAAGTTTTGGTCCAGCTAAATCTAGAAAAAGAGTTCTAAAAACATACGAAGATATCGAAACAATAGCCAAACATGATCCCAACAGCTAAGACATTTTAAAAAAACAATTTATTGGACACATACTACCCAAACAGAAGTAATACTTTGGAAACCATGTGTCTATACCACATAGCCCAAAACTACACATACAAAAATAATATAAAACCTGATGAAAAAAAAGGTAAATACAGAGTGACAAACTGTGAAGGCAGCTTAGTTAAACTCACTAAACCAAATGTAATTAATCATATCAAATTGTCATTGAAGACTCCTCAACATAAAGAAGTATATTACATGTCCCTGCTACAACTCTTTAAACCATGGAGAAAAGAAGAAGAAATACTAGAAAACTAGGACTCATATGAAGATGCTTTCAAAGCAAATGAAAGCACTATAACTGATGTAAACTGTAAACAATACAAAACAATGTTGAACAATGAACAGCAACACGAAGAAGAACTCCAGGCCCAACTAGATAAAGACACTCCTGACAGTAGTCAACCTTCTGTAACAGGAAGCCAAGAACCACTTATAATAAATGAGTCAGAATTAGCTATGATAGAAGTAGAAAACACCATGTGTCAGTATGAAGATAAAGAAGACTTAACTATACTACAATCAAAACTAAACAACGAACAACGTAGCATTTTTGAAGAAGTAACAAAACAAATTGCACATGGTGTACAACACGAAAATAAAGAATGTTCCTGCCATAATTATAAACCTATACTACTGTACGTCAGTGGTGAAGCTGGTTTTAGCAAAATATTCCTAATCAAAATCATCAGTAAATTCCTTCAACAATTGACAAACAACAAACTGTCAGCTGTTGTCACTGCCCCCACAGGTTTAGCTGCCTACAACATAGGTGGTGTCAATTTACACCGATTACTACTATTGCCAGTAGAACACCAGAACAAATTAGACTATTACAAACTTTCTGCAGAAGCTGCAATGGAACTACGCAGAGTATTGAAACAAATGAAAATGCTACTAATAGATGAAGTGAGCATGGTCTCCAACCTAATGTTGGCTTTGATTCACCTCAGAATGCAAGAAGTACTGAAAACAAACTATGAAGAGCTATTTGCAGGAAAACAAATTATTGTTTTCGGAGATCTTCTTCAATTGACACCAGTAAAAGGTGAGCCTATTTTTAAAACATTAGGACACAAACTCTGCCGTAAAACTGTTGGCAGCATTGGAAATGTCAGTCTTTGGCAACATTTCCAATACAGAGAATTAACAGAAAACATGCGGCAATCTGCAGATCTCACTTATGCCAACATCTTAAAAAGTATCAGAGTTGGTATACTCTCTAAAGAAGCAGAAACAATATTGAAAACCCGGCAAATTAATGCACTTTATGGCGATAATGCATGTGCTGCAGATGCTATGGAACAATTAGCCCACAAAAATGTCAATTGTATGGCCTTAATGCCAACTCTTGCAAGCTGTTTCAAATTCAATTAAATAATGTTAAGTAAAGAAATGCGACCAATAATGGAAATTAGCGCCACAGACAAACTAGATGTACATGGTATGACACTACCTATGTGTGACTAAGCCACAACAAGACTAAATAGTTTAGAAAAATCAATCTCAAACACAGCAGGCTTACAAAAGATATAAAAATTATCCTTAAATTGCAGAGTAATGCTTAAACGTAACCTTGACGTGGACCAAGGACTAGTTAATGGAGCACTGGGTACAGTTGTTGGCTTTCAAACATACCCACGTGACAACAAAATTCAGTTTGTCAATATACTCTTTGACAAACTTTCAGAAGTTAAAAGGATAGGACGCTCAACAGCTCGATTCCTTCTCTTCAATGACATGTATGTACGCAGAGAACAATTTTCTCTAACTCTTGCATACACAGTCACGATTCATAAATCACAAGGTCTTATCCTAGACAAAGCAATGATAGATATTGGTAACACAATCTTTAAAGAAGGCATGAGCTATGTAGCACTATCACCCTTACGTACACGTGATGGTCTATTTCTAATCAACTTTGATGCAAGTAAAATAAACGCTGATTTTCCTTGCATATAAGAATACAATAGACTTCGCTCACTATACACTCCCCATCTAAACACATATTCTGTTCCACAAAAAGTAAAACGTTATAAAAGAAAAATAAATCAAACAGAAAAGCAACAGAATGTCACTGCAAATCCTCCAAAGAGAGTAAAAGAAAGTAACACTTCATCAAATACCACAAGCAAAAAAGAATCAATTAGGGAAAGTAAACCAGGTACTTATTCAAAGAAGGAAGACAAACTCCAAAAAAAGCAGTCAGATACAGAACTACCTGGTCCATTTAAACACTCAAATATAGTTGGTGTAAGTTGCTACGCAAATGTAGCAATGAATATTCTATTTCAATTACCACCAATTGTTGACGACATTTACTTACACAGTACAGACCCATTGTGTATGCAAATGTTAGTAATTCACAGAAATGCAGCAAACAATCCTGACAACACATATAGGGGCCGATTCATGGAACAAACGTGCGCCGAAAATCTTCGCGCAAGCAGGCGCAAGCAGGCGCAAGCGGAAAAAAACAGGCGCACGCGCACGCGTGCGATTCATGGAAGTCCCTGCGCGTGTACACCTCGGGATGTGCGCCAAACCCGTGCATGGCGCACAAGTCACTGCAACATCCCGAAAGGCGTGCGCGACGCGCACAGTGAAAGCGCACAACCTCGGCGCATACACCACAAAGTGGAAGGGACACGGGGCGTAACGCGCGGAATGGGGAACAACGCGTGAAAATAAGGGCGTAACTGGGGATGTACTGCAGGGAAGCAGACGGAACGCCCACACGCACTCGAACCACACGTATTCATGGAATCGAATAGGGCAAAGCCACGCACAGCCAAAGACACGCACAAGCTGAAACACGTCCGCCACACGAAGGCAGGCGGTAGAGTCCCAGCGCATCACAAAAGTGGCAACATACAGCAATTGGGCCTGTGCGAGCGGGGTACGTGTATTTCGGGGGCACGTGGGAAGTTACACACGCGATTGAGCGGGGTTCGTGTATTTTGGGGGCGCGCGGGAAGTTACACACGCGATTGAGCGGGGTACGTGTATTTCGGGGGTGCGCGGGAAGTCACACACGCGATTGAGCGGGGTACGTGTATTTCGGGGGCGCGCGGGAAGTTACACACGCGATTGAGCGGGGTACGTGTATTTCGGGGACGCGCGGGAAGTTACACACGCGATTGAGCGGGGTACGTGTATTTCGGGGGCGCGCGGGAAGTTACACACGCGAATGAGCGGGGTACGTGTATTTCGGGGGTACGCGGGAAGTTCCACACGCGATCTCATCAGGGTACGTGTATTACAGGGGTGCGCCGGGAGCAGCACACGTGAATTGCACGTGTGGGTCCTCCCAGGTGTTCCCTCTACACCCTCCACGGCCCCTGCAGGTGGGTGTCACGTTGGGCAGCCGTAGTCTGACTATTGGCACCCACTAGCATGTCACGGCTGTGGCCCCGCACGTAGTCCACGAGGAAGTCCAGTTCCTGCTTACAGAAAGGCTTCTTCCTCGACGTGCAGGAGGTCGTGGCTGTGTGTGGGGTCCCAGCCTGTGCTGCAGGTGCAACCTTCCTCTTCTTGGACTGTGGCGCAGACCCTGGCTGGCCAATGCTGCCCTGACCAGTATGGCCAGTGGGTTCGGTGGATTGAGCCAAGTGAGTGGCAGGTGGAGGGATGACCAAAGGCCTGACTTGTGTCAGTGGCAGCTGGGTGCCCACTAATGGACCCTGCGCAGCAACATCAGCTGTGGCAGGGTCATTGACCGCAACGGTCCTGGTTGGCAGACTCACAACCGGGGTGCTGTTGGGTGTATCTGCCCCTGCACTTGCCAACACCCGGCTGTTCGGGGCAGCAGATGACATGACTGCCCCAGGGATACGTGTCTTGGTCTGAGCAGCCCAGCCTGCCCCTATGGTATCCCCCCTGGCCTGTTGGAGATCTACCAAGGGCTCTTCAAGTGCCAACGCAGCCTGCGCTGGCAGACCCTGAGCCTGGGTGGCAGTGTCCACAGCTGCACCTGCAGCTACCACTACCCTTGGGCCTGTGGCAGTCGATGGAACGGACTGCCGGGTCATATGGGTGCCAGTGCCAGATGCAGGAGCTGCATCCCCCGGAACCACAGGGGGTGGTGGCATGGCTGCACCAACACATGGCACAACATTGTGCTCAAGTGGCGCACCCCTGCCTCTTCCCCCTCTGTGGCTGCCCTGGACACCCTGGAGTCCCCCTACTCCCTGGTCACCACGGCCAAGTCCCCGACCACGCCCGCCACGAGGAGCACACCCAGCTGAGGCGCCCCTCACCTTTGGTGGCCTCCCAACCATGGCACAGATGTAGTAGTGCTGGCACAGATGGAGTGGTGCCAATGGGAGGTGTACACCACAATTGACCTGGGCAATTGGGGTGAAGGGGGTAGGAAGCAAGATGTTAACAGCCCCCCTGCACCTGCAAGGCTGTATGTGACCCCGGTGATGTGGTGACAGGTCACGCAACGCTCAGGCACCCCAAAACTGCAGTAAAACCGTGCACGCAACCCTGCAGCCTACGTGCGTGGATTCAACCTCCCGCAGTACGCGGTGGCACCCAGTAACACGAATAACGCGTACGCGTGGGACACGCAGGCTACTATGACATCGAAAATGGGTGCGATACACAGGGGCACCCATAGTGGGAAAAAGAACGTGTGCGACTCACCGTCTGACTAGCGCGATGCAGAAAAACACGCGTAGCCAATACCCCCGCCAAAAGAAGAGATACGTCCTTGATACCTGTGAAGTTGTGATGGCACGCGAAACAACAGGAAGCAGCAACATACGTCGGTCTCCATGAAAGGCACGTACAGCGAACTGCTGGGCCCGCTCACCTTTAACCCGTGCTGAGGGAAACGCACGCGCACGTCACGTCACTTACGCGCATGGGCCCTTTCCTCGTATTACATGCGTACGTGCAGTTTCCACGCGCGCTTACGCGCATCGGCCCTTTCCTCGTATTACATGCGGACGTGCAGTTTCCACGCGCGCTTACGCACATGGGCCCTTTCCTCGTATTACACGCGGACGTGCAGTTTTTCACGCGCGCTGAAATGCCCATGCACGTCTGTACGCGTCACGTCACAGGGGCGCTTGCGCTTGAGGGGCCTTCTGTCCAATGAAAATGCGTATGCATGCAGACGCGCTTACGCGCTAAGGGCCTTTTCTCGAATTACACGCTGACGTGCAGATTTTTCACGTGCCAAATCACTCCGTATCAAGCTGGCCATGCGTAAGCACACGGAAGACCACGCTCCTGCCCAGAAGGCCGAACTACTGCCCCCCAGAGCCCCGAGCACGCACCCACCTGCCATCTGCTGCTGCCTGACTGCTGCCCACGTGCACTGCCATTTGCTACCTGCACATCAGGCAGGGGTGCTGTTGCTGTGACCACCCCTGCTGGAACCGAAGACTCCCGACTGGGATTCCATCGCTCCACAGCCCAGCCCCAGGACCCAGTTGCCCACCCACTCCTGCCTCTGGGGTTGTCATGTCGGGGCAAACACCATCTGGGACCACTGACAACCCCCGGCCAGAGAGCAGAGGGGCACCAGCTTCAGTGCCACCGAAGTTGGTGTCCTGGTGGAGCAAGTCCTGGGGCAGTATGATGCCCTCTTCGGAAGTTCCCGCGCCGACAAGGAAGGACGGACTCAGATCTGGACTGACATCGTGACTGCCATCAATGCGGAGGGGGTGGCAGTCCGCGAGTTACAACATCTCAAGAAGCGCTGGGAGGACTTCAGGTCCAGGACCGTGAACAAGGCCCGGCGCCTCTTGAAGGCAGCGGATGCCAAGGGGCGCCCGGGCCACTTGTCGGAAGAACAGATGAGGGTCCTGGAATGCATATCCCCAGCGCTCCACGTCCAGGTCCTTGAGAAGCAGACCCGTCTGGAGTCGAGCGGTGAGTGTACACGCATCCTGATTGTGAGCAGTGCGTGTGGTGATTATTCAGTAGTGTGCAGGTTGCACATCTGTTTGTATGGGGTCAAGTATGTGTGGGGGTGTACAGGGCCGTGGGGCTGACACATGCGAGGGCTGTAATGTGTGAGACATGGATGGTGCTTGTGTGTGGGCTTGCATGCCAAATGCAGTTGTGTGGGCACACATGTTTGGATGACTGTGCATGTAAGTAGACAGGTCCGTGATGTCACGCATGTATGTTGTTTTTGGCTGCATGTATCAGCACTGTGTACATGTGCATGTGTGTGTATTTGACAAGGGTGCAACAGTGATGCAACATGGATGCATGTGACAGCGGTATGTGGAAGCCTAATTGGCAGATGTGACATGGATGCCCGTCTGAACACTGAGACACTTGGCAGAGGTGTACACATGCATGCAAGTGTGGTGGTGTGTGTACATGTGTGGTGCACTTCCTGTGTTGCATGTGATGTCTGGCTCACCTTTGGCTGCTCATGCTGTTGTATGTGTATGGATGGTGGTGGCAGTTGCGATATGGCTGTGGTATGGCTCATGTGTGCGAGTTGTAATGACATGTGTGTTAGGGATTGTGATGACATGTCTGAGGTTTGCCAATGCCACTCATGTACAACTGTCATGTGTGTATGTGTCCATTGTACAGTGCCCTGATGCCTGTGTTTTGTTTCTCCTTGTCTGCAGCGTCAACTGATGAAGAGGGCGGAGAAGGTGCTGTGGAGCACAGCGGCGGGGATCCCACCGCCAGCCGGAGACGCAAGGCCCGGCTCCCCTCCCATGTTGTCATCTCGTCGGGAGTGAGGAGTCCGGTGCCGCGTCCCAGGCCGCAGCTGCCGGGGGGAGGTCCAAGAGGTGGAGGTTGGAGTTGGACTCCTCAGCAGCAGAAGGGGCAGCTGGGACCCCACAGGGCCCAACAGGGGAAGATGGCACGGAGTCATCCAGGTTGGTGGGGGGTTTGGTGGAGGAGGAGGCCGTGCAAGCACCAGAGACGGGGTCTGGAGGTGGGGATCCCACTGGTGCTAGTGGTGCAGTGCAGGACCAGGGACAGGAGGCAGCACTGGCCGCCGCGGAGGTGCCTGTGTGCAATCCTGTCCCTGATCCTGTCCCTGCATCATCTTGCACCAGCAGGGATGCCTACGTCCAGACCCGTTTTCAGGCAGGGGATGAGCTCACGTCAACTGGTCTTCCTCTGCCTGCGGACGTGGCTATCCAGGTCCGGGTTGAGCATGTCCTGGCTCTTGTGGCGTTGCGTCAACGGGCCATGCGAGGTGACCTGCAGTCTTTTCATGAAGAGACTGCAAGTCATCTCGAATGGCTCGTTGACCACGTCAGCCTGCTGGGACAGGTCACCCAGGCCGGATTCCTCCATCTGATGGGGCTTGCTCCGACCCCCTCCTCAACTGGACCCCCTACGCGCCAGTCATCCTCTGTGCCATCTTCCCACCCATCAGTCACCTGGGTGCCCTGTGGAGCTGCCTCTGACGGTGCGGCCAGGCTGTTGGAGGAGGCATCCCTGCCACAGTCGGGAGTTGGGCGTCCAGCAGGGGTGGCCACATCAACGACTGCACCCCAGCCGGCGGAGGATGTGCAGGCAGCAGGAGGCAGTGCACGGGCAGAGGCACAGCAGCAGCAGCAAAGTGGTGGGAGCCATGAAGGCTCGGGGCCTTCAACATCGGAGGGGCAGGCATCGGCTGGAGGGCAGGAGGACCCAGGACAGAGAGTGTCTTCCGTGTGGCAGCGGTTGGGCCACGCCATAGATGCGGAGCGGCAGCGGGCGGAAGAGGCACGACTCACAATGGTCAGGGCGGAGAACTCCATGCGGAGGGCCCTGAGGCGGGCCGAGTGCCTCGAGGCAATCCGCAGGGGTTTGGAGGTGGAGACGTCGACGGCCCTGCGGACCCTCGGGGCCATGGAGGAGGACCGCCTCCGGGACATTGAGGAGGAGTTCGATGATGCCCTGGCCCGGGACATCCACAGGTGAGCCGTGAAACTAGCCCGCTGCCCTTGTACATAGTTATGTAGGTAGTGTTAGGTTTCATTTTTGTTTTTATTTTATTTGGACCTTTCGGACATTGGCCACATTTTTGTATATAGTTTATTTTATTAGTTAGTGTAGTTAGATAGGTTTCCTTTATTTTGTTGGGATAATGGACCCTGGCTTGTTCCCATGTACATAGTTCACAGTTGGATTGTATTTTTTTTCACTTTTTAACCATGGAGCAATGGCTTTCTTTTTTATTTCCCATTGTATTTTGTGTTGTGGACATTGACTTTGGACAACATTACTTTGGAATTTTATTTTTGGTTTTGCTTTTTTTAACGGACATGCTTCTTTTCATTTTTGTACATTCACGTTTCTGTTTCTTCATTTTTTATTCTATTTATGTTTCCTTTAATACATATTTTTTTTGGTGAACTTCAATGTGTGGTATCTCATTGGTTTCATGCATTTCATGATATGTGTTTTGAGATTCACTGACACCCATTGGGTGTATGTGAGGGAAATGTGTTTGTTTCGGAACTTGCAATTGGTGTTCTGTGATGTAATTGCAAATTATGAGTGGGTGGATGCAATACTCGGGTGGGTGTTTTGCATTTGGAGGCTGACCATAGGGACCAGGGATCTAGATTGTGATGACATGTTGGCTGGGGAACATGAGTTGCACATGGGTGGGGGCCTGCTGGCAGGTGCCCCACAGTGCTGGGGGGTGGGGGTGGTGGGGAACATGAGTTGGACATGGGTGGGGGCCTGCTGGCAGGTGCCCCACGGTGCTGGGGGGTGGGGGTGGTGGGGAACATGAGTTGGACATGGGTGGGGGCCTGCTGGCAGGTGCCCCACGGTGCTGGGGGGTGGGGGTGCTGGGAGACATGGGTGGGGGCCTGGTGGAGGCTGCCCCTGGTGACTGGGGGGGTGGGGTGCTGGGAAACATGGGTGGGGGCCTGGTGGAGGCTGCCCCTGGTGGCTGGGGGGTGGGGTGGTGTGAGACATGGGTGGGGGCCTGGTGGAGGCTGCCCCTGCATTGCTGGGGGGTGGGGGTGGTGGGGAACATGCGTTGGACATGGGTGGGGGCCTGCTGGCAGGTGCCCCACGGTGCTGGGGGGTTGGGGTGGTGGGGAACATGAGTTGGACATGGGTGGGGGCCTGCTGGCAGGTGCCCCACAGTGCTGGGGGGTGGGGGTGCTGGGAGACATGGGTGGGGGCCTGGTGGAGGCTGCCCCTGGTGGCTGGGGGGTGGGGGTGCTAGGAGACATGGGTGGGGGCCTGGTGGAGGCTGCCCCTGGTGGCTGGGGGGTGGGGGTGCTGGGAGACATGGGTGGGGGCCTGGTGGTGGCTGCCCCTGCACTGCTGGGGGGTGGGGGTGGTGGGGAACATGCGTCGGACATGGGTGGGAGCCTGCTGGCAGGTGCCCCACAGTGCTGGGGGGTGGGGGTGGTGGGGAACATGAGTTGGACATGGGTGGGGGCCTGCTGGCAGGTGCCCCACGGTGCTGGGGGGTGGGGGTGGTGGGGAACATGAGTTGGACATGGGTGGGGCCTGCTGGCAGGTGCCCCACGGTGCTGGGGGGTGGGGGTGGTGGGGAACATGAGTTGGACATGGGTGGGGGCCTGCTGGCAGGTGCCCCACAGTGCTGGGGGGTGGGGGTGGTGGGGAACATGCGTTGGACATGGGTGGGGGCCTGCTGGCAGGTGCCCCACAGTGCTGGGGGGTGGGGGTGGTGGGGAACATGAGTTGGACATGGGTGGGGGCCTGCTGGCAGGTGCCCCACGGTGCTGGGGGGTGGGGGTGGTGGGAAACATGAGTTGGACATGGGTGGGGGCCTGCTGGCAGGTGCCCCACGGTGCTGGGGGGTGGGGGTGGTGGGGAACATGACTTGGACATGGGTGGGGGCCTGCTGGCAGGTGCCCCACGGTGCTGGGGGGTGGGGAACATGAGTTGGACATGGGTGGGGGCCTGCTGGCAGGTGCCCCACAGTGCTGGGGGGTGGGGGCGGTGGGAGACATGGGTGGGGGCCTGGTGGAGGCTGCCCCTAGTGGCTGGGGGGTGGGGGTGCTGGGAGACATGGGTGGGGGCCTGGTGGTGGGTGCCCCTGCACTGCTGGGGGGTGGGGGGGGTGGGAGACATGGGTGGGGGCCTGGTGGAGTCTGCCACTGGTGACTGGGGGGTGGGGGTGGTGGGAGACATGGGTGGGGGCCTGGTGGAGGCTGCCCCTGGTGGCTGGGGGGTGGGGGTGGTGTGAGACATGGGTGGGGGCCTGGTGGAGGCTGCCCCTGCACTGCTGGGGGGTGGGGGTGGTGGTCAACATGCGTTGGACATGGGTGGGGCCTGCTGGCAGGTGCCCCACAGTGCTGGGAGGTGGGGGTGGTGGGAGACATGGGTGGGGGCCTGGTGGAGGCTGCCCCTGGTGACTGGGGGGGTGGGGGTGGTGGGAGACATGGACGGGGGCCTGGTGGAGGCTGCCCCTGGTGGCTGGGGGGTGGGGGTGGTGTGAGACATGGGTTGGGGCCTGGTGGAGGCTGCCCCTGCACTGCTGGGGGGTGGGGGTGGTGGGGAACATGAGTTGGACATGGGTGGGGTCCTGCTGGCAGGTGCCCCACGGTGCTGGGGGGTGGGGAACATGAGTTGGACATGGGTGGGGGCCTGCTGGCGGGTGCCCCACAGTGCTGGGGGGTGGGGGCGGTGGGAGACATGGGTGGGGGCCTGGTGGAGGCTGCCCCTAGTGGCTGGGGGGTGGGGGTGCTGGGAGACATGGGTGGGGGCCTGGTGGTGGGTGCCCCTGCACTGCTGGGGGGTGGGGGTGGTGGGAGACATGGGTGGGGGCCTGGTGGAGTCTGCCCCTGGTGACTGGGGGGGTGGGGGTGGTGGGAGACATGGGTGGGGGCCTGGTGGAGGCTGCCCCTGGTGGCTGGGGGGTGGGGGTGGTGTGAGACATGGGTGGGGGCCTGGTGGAGGCTGCCCCTGCACTGCTGGGGGGTGGGGGTGGTGGGGAACATGTGTTGGACATGGGTGGGGCCTGCTGGCAGGTGCCCCACAGTGCTGGGGGTTGGGGGTGGTGGGAGACATGGGTGGGGGCCTGGTGGAGGCTGCCCCTGGTGACTGGGGGGTGGGGGTGGTGGGAGACATGGACGGGGGCCTGGTGGAGGCTGCCCCTGGTGGCTGGGGGGTGGGGGTGGTGTGAGACATGGGTTGGGGCCTGGTGGAGGCTGCCCCTGCACTGCTGGGGGGTGGGGGTGGTGGGGAACATGAGTTGGACATGGGTGGGGGCCTGCTGGCAGGTGCCCCACGGTGCTGGGGGGTGGGGTGGTAGGGAACATGAGTTGGTCATGGGTGGGGGCCTGCTGGCAGGTGCCCCACAGTGCTGGGGGTGGGGGTGCTGGGAGACATGGGTGGGGGCCTGGTGGAGGCTGCCCCTGGTGACTGGAGGGGTGGGGGTGCTGGGAGACATGGGTGGGGACCAGGTGGAGGCTGCCCCTGGTGGCTGGGGGGTGGGGGTGGTGTGAGACATGGGTGGGGGCCTGGTGGAGGCTGCCCCTGCACTGCTGGGGGGTGGGGTGGTGGGGAACATGCGTTGGACATGGGTGGGGGCCTGCTGGCAGGTGCCCTACGGTGATGGGGGGTGGGGGTGGTGGGGAACATGAGTTGGACATGGGTGGAGGCCTGCTGGCAGGTGCCCCACAGTGCTGGGGGTGGGGGTGCTGGGAGACATGGGTGGGGGCCTGCTGGAGGCTCCCCCTGGTGACTGGGGGGGTGGGAGTGCTGGGAGACATGGGTGGGGGCCTGGTGGAGGCTGCCCCTGGTGGCTGGGGGGTGGGGGTGGTGTGAGACATGGGTGGGGGCCTGGTGGAGGCTGCCCCTGCACTGCTGGGGGGTGGGGGTGCTGGGGAACATGCGTTGGACATGGGTGGGGCCTGCTGGCAGGTGCCCCACAGTGCTGGGGGGTGGAGGTGGTGGGAGACATGGGTGGGGGCCTGGTGGAGGCTGCCCCTGGTGATTGGGGGGGTGGGGGTGCTGGGAGACATGGGCGGGGGCCTGGTGAAGGCTGCCCCTGGTGGCTGGGGGGTGGGGGTGCTGGGAGACATGGGTGGGGCCCTGGTGAAGGCTGCCCCTGGTGGCTGGGGGGTGGGGGTGGTGGGAGACATGGGTGGGGCCTGCTGGCAGGTGCCCCACATTGCTGGGGGGTGGGGGTGGTGTGGAACATGAGTTGGACATGGGTGGGGGCCTGCTGGCAGGTGCCCCACAATGCTGGGGGGTGGGGGTGGTGGGGAACATGAGTTTGACATGGGTGGGGGCCTGCTGGCAGGTGCCCCACGGTACTGGGGGGTGGGGGTGATGGGGAACATGAGTTGGACATGGGTGGGGGCCGGCTGGCAGGTGCCCCACAGTGCTGGGGGGTGGGGTGGTGGGAGACATGGGTGGGGGCCTGGTGGAGGCTGCCCCTGGTGACTGGGGGGGTGGGGTGCTGGGAAACATGGGTGGGGGCCTGGTGGAGGCTGCCCCTGGTGGCTGGGGGGTGGGGTGGTGTGAGACATGGGTGGGGGCCTGGTGGAGGCTGCCCCTGCACTGCTGGGGGGTGGGGGTGGTGGGGAACATGCGTTGGACATGGGTGGGGGCCTGCTGGCAGGTGCCCCACGGTGCTGGGGGGTTGGGGTGGTGGGGAACATGAGTTGGACATGGGTGGGGGCCTGCTGGCAGGTGCCCCACAGTGCTGGGGTGTGGGGGTGCTGGGAGACATGGGTGGGGGCCTGGTGGAGGCTGCCCCTGGTGGCTGGGGGGTGGGGGTGCTAGGAGACATGGGTGGGGGCCTGGTGGAGGCTGCCCCTGGTGGCTGGGGGGTGGGGGTGCTGGGAGACATGGTTGGGGGCCTGGTGGTGGCTGCCCCTGCACTGCTGGGGGGTGGGGGTGGTGGGGAACATGCGTCGGACATGGGTGGGAGCCTGCTGGCAGGTGCCCCACAGTGCTGGGGGGTGGGGGTGGTGGGGAACATGAGTTGGACATGGGTGGGGGCCTGCTGGCAGGTGCCCCACGGTGCTGGGGGGTGGGGGTGGTGGGGAACATGAGTTGGACCTGGGTGGGGCCTGCTGGCAGGTGCCCCACGGTGCTGGGGGGTGGGGGTGGTGGGGAACATGAGTTGGACATGGGTGGGGGCCTGCTGGCAGGTGCCCCACGGTGCTGGGGGATGGGGGTGGTGGGGAACATGCGTTGGACATGGGTGGGGGCCTGCTGGCAGGTGCCCCACAGTGCTGGGGGGTGGGGGTGGTGGGGAACATGCGTTGGACATGGGTGGGGGCCTGCTGGCAGGTGCCCCACAGTGCTGGGGGGTGGGGGTGGTGGGGAACATGAGTTGGACATGGGTGGGGGCCTGCTGGCAGGTGCCCCACGGTGCTGGGGGGTGGGGGTGGTGGGAAACATGAGTTGGACATGGGTGGGGGCCTGCTGGCAGGTGCCCCACGGTGCTGGGGGGTGGGGGTGGTGGGGAACATGACTTGGACATGGGTGGGGGCCTGCTGGCAGGTGCCCCACGGTGCTGGGGGGTGGGGAACATGAGTTGGACATGGGTGGGGGCCTGCTGGCAGGTGCCCCACAGTGCTGGGGGGTGGGGGCGGTGGGAGACATGGGTGGGGGCCTGGTGGAGGCTGCCCCTAGTGGCTGGGGGGTGGGGGTGCTGGGAGACATGGGTGGGGGCCTGGTGGTGGGTGCCCCTGCACTGCTGGGGGGTGGGGGTGGTGGGAGACATGGGTGGGGCCTGGTGGAGTCTGCCCCTGGTGACTGGGGGGTGGGGGTGGTGGGAGACATGGGTGGGGGCCTGGTGGAGGCTGCCCCTGGTGGCTGGGGGGTGGGGGTGGTGTGAGACATGGGTGGGGGCCTGGTGGAGGCTGCCCCTGCACTGCTGGGGGGTGGGGGTGGTGGGCAACATGCGTTGGACATGGGTGGGGCATGCTGGCAGGTGCCCCACAGTGCTGGGGGGTGGGGGTGGTGGGAGACATGGGTGGGGGCCTGGTGGAGGCTGCCCCTGGTGACTGGGGGGGTGGGGGTGGTGGGAGACATGGACGGGGGCCTGGTGGAGGCTGCCCCTGGTGGCTGGGGGGTGGGGGTGGTGTGAGACATGGGTTGGGGCCTGGTGGAGGCTGCCCCTGCACTGCTGGGGGGTGGGGGTGGTGGGGAACATGAGTTGGACATGGGTGGGGTCCTGCTGGCAGGTGCCCCACGGTGCTGGGGGGTGGGGAACATGAGTTGGACATGGGTGGGGGCCTGCTGGCAGGTGCCCCACAGTGCTGGGGGGTGGGGGCGGTGGGAGACATGGGTGGGGGCCTGGTGGAGGCTGCCCCTAGTGGCTGGGGGGTGGGGGTGCTGGGAGACATGGGTGGGGGCCTGGTGGTGGGTGCCCCTGCACTGCTGGGGGGTGGGGGTGGTGGGAGACATGGGTGGGGGCCTGGTGGAGTCTGCCCCTAGTGACTGGGGGGGTGGGGGTGGTGGGAGACATGGGTGGGGGCCTGGTGGAGGCTGCCCCTGGTGGCTGGGGGGTGGGGGTGGTGTGAGACATGGGTGGGGGCCTGGTGGAGGCTGCCCCTGCACTGCTGGGGGGTGGGGGTGGTGGGGAACATGCGTTGGACATGGGTGGGGCCTGCTGGCAGGTGCCCCACAGTGCTGGGGGGTGGGGGTGGTGGGAGACATGGGTGGGGGCCTGGTGGAGGCTGCCCCTGGTGACTGGGGGGTGGGGGTGGTGGGAGACATGGACGGGGGCCTGGTGGAGGCTGCCCCTGGTGGCTGGGGGGTGGGGGTGGTGTGAGACATGGGTTGGGGCCTGGTGGAGGCTGCCCCTGCACACCTGGGGGGTGGGGGTGGTGGGGAACATGAGTTGGACATGGGTGGGGGCCTGCTGGCAGGTGCCCCACGGTGCTGGGGGGTGGGGTGGTAGGGAACATGAGTTGGTCATGGGTGGGGGCCTGCTGGCAGGTGCCCCACAGTGCTGGGGGTGGGGGTGCTGGGAGACATGGGTGGGGGCCTGGTGGAGGCTGCCCCTGGTGACTGGAGGGGTGGGGGTGCTGGGAGACATGGGTGGGGACCAGGTGGAGGCTGCCCCTGGTGGCTGGGGGGTGGGGGTGGTGTGAGACATGGGTGGGGGCCTGGTGGAGGCTGCCCCTGCACTGCTGGGGGGTGGGGTGGTGGGGAACATGCGTTGGACATGGGTGGGGGCCTGCTGGCAGGTGCCCTACGGTGCTGGGGGGTGGGGGTGGTGGGGAACATGAGTTGGACATGGGTGGAGGCCTGCTGGCAGGTGCCCCACAGTGCTGGGGCTGGGGGTGCTGGGAGACATGGGTGGGGGCCTGCTGGAGGCTGCCCCTGGTGACTGGGGGGGGGTGGGAGTGCTGGGAGACATGGGTGGGGGCCTGGTGGAGGCTGCCCCTGGTGGCTGGGGGGTGGGGGTGGTGTGAGACATGGGTGGGGGCCTGGTGGAGGCTGCCCCTGCACTGCTGGGGGGTGGGGGTGCTGGGGAACATGCGTTGGACATGGGTGGGGCCTGCTGGCAGGTGCCCCACAGTGCTGGGGGGTGGAGGTGGTGGGAGACATGGGTGGGGGCCTGGTGGAGGCTGCCCCTGGTGATTGGGGGGGTGGGGGTGCTGGGAGACATGGGCGGGGGCCTGGTGAAGGCTGCCCCTGGTGGCTGGGGGGTGGGGGTGCTGGGAGACATGGGTGGGGGCCTGGTGAAGGCTGCCCCTGGTGGCTGGGGGGTGGGGGTGGTGGGAGACATGGGTGGGGCTTGCTGGCAGGTGCCCCATAGTGCTGGGGGGTGGGGGTGGTGGGGAACATGAGTTGGACATGGGTGGAGGCCTGCTGGCAGGTGCCCCACAGTGCTGGGGCTGGGGGTGCTGGGAGACATGGGTGGGGGCCTGCTGGAGGCTGCCCCTGGTGACTGGGGGGGGGGTGGGAGTGCTGGGAGACATGGGTGGGGGCCTGGTGGAGGCTGCCCCTGGTGGCTGGGGGGTGGGGGTGGTGTGAGACATGGGTGGGGGCCTGGTGGAGGCTGCCCCTGCACTGCTGGGGGGTGGGGGTGCTGGGGAACATGCGTTGGACATGGGTGGGGCCTGCTGGCAGGTGCCCCACAGTGCTGGGGGGTGGAGGTGGTGGGAGACATGGGTGGGGGCCTGGTGGAGGCTGCCCCTGGTGATTGGGGGGGTGGGGGTGCTGGGAGACATGGGCGGGGGCCTGGTGAAGGCTGCCCCTGGTGGCTGGGGGGTGGGGGTGCTGGGAGACATGGGTGGGGGCCTGGTGAAGGCTGCCCCTGGTGGCTGGGGGGTGGGGGTGGTGGGAGACATGGGTGGGGCTTGCTGGCAGGTGCCCCATAGTGCTGGGGGGTGGGGGTGGTGGGGAACATGAGTTGGACATGGGTGGGGGCCTGCTGGCAGGTGCCCCACAATGCTGGGGGGTGGTGGGGAACATGAGTTTGACATGGGTGGGGGCCTGCTGGCAGGTGCCCCACGGTACTGGGGGGTGGGGGTGATGGGGAACATGAGTTGGACATGGGTGGGGGCCTACTGGCAGGTGCCCCACAGTGCTGGGGGGTGGGGGTGGTGGGAGACATGGGTGGGGGCCTGGTGGAGGCTGCCCCTGGTGACTGGGGGGTGGGGGTGGTGGGAGACATGGACGGGGGCCTGGTGGAGGCTGCCCCTGGTGGCTGGGGGGTGGGGGTGGTGTGAGACATGGGTTGGGGCCTGGTGGAGGCTGCCCCTGCACACCTGGGGGGTGGGGGTGGTGGGGAACATGAGTTGGACATGGGTGGGGGCCTGCTGGCAGGTGCCCCACGGTGCTGGGGGGTGGGGTGGTAGGGAACATGAGTTGGTCATGGGTGGGGGCCTGCTGGCAGGTGCCCCACAGTGCTGGGGGTGGGGGTGCTGGGAGGCATGGGTGGGGGCCTGGTGGAGGCTGCCCCTGGTGACTGGAGGGGTGGGGGTGCTGGGAGACATGGGTGGGGACCAGGTGGAGGCTGCCCCTGGTGGCTGGGGGGTGGGGGTGGTGTGAGACATGGGTGGGGGCCTGGTGGAGGCTGCCCCTGCACTGCTGGGGGGTGGGGTGGTGGGGAACATGCGTTGGACATGGGTGGGGGCCTGCTGGCAGGTGCCCTACGGTGCTGGGGGGTGGGGGTGGTGGGGAACATGAGTTGGACATGGGTGGAGGCCTGCTGGCAGGTGCCCCACAGTGCTGGGGCTGGGGGTGCTGGGAGACATGGGTGGGGGCCTGCTGGAGGCTGCCCCTGGTGACTGGGGGGGGGTGGGAGTGCTGGGAGACATGGGTGGGGGCCTGGTGGAGGCTGCCCCTGGTGGCTGGGGGGTGGGGGTGGTGTGAGACATGGGTGGGGGCCTGGTGGAGGCTGCCCCTGCACTGCTGGGGGGTGGGGGTGCTGGGGAACATGCGTTGGACATGGGTGGGGCCTGCTGGCAGGTGCCCCACAGTGCTGGGGGGTGGAGGTGGTGGGAGACATGGGTGGGGGCCTGGTGGAGGCTGCCCCTGGTGATTGGGGGGGTGGGGGTGCTGGGAGACATGGGCGGGGGCCTGGTGAAGGCTGCCCCTGGTGGCTGGGGGGTGGGGGTGCTGGGAGACATGGGTGGGGGCCTGGTGAAGGCTGCCCCTGGTGGCTGGGGGGTGGGGGTGGTGGGAGACATGGGTGGGGCTTGCTGGCAGGTGCCCCATAGTGCTGGGGGGTGGGGGTGGTGGGGAACATGAGTTGGACATGGGTGGGGGCCTGCTGGCAGGTGCCCCACAATGCTGGGGGGTGGTGGGGAACATGAGTTTGACATGGGTGGGGGCCTGCTGGCAGGTGCCCCACGGTACTGGGGGGTGGGGGTGATGGGGAACATGAGTTGGACATGGGTGGGGGCCTGCTGGCAGGTGCCCCACAGTGCTGGGGGGTGGGGTGGTGGGAGACATGGGTGGGGGCCTGGTGGAGGCTGCCCCTGGTGGCTGGGGGGTGGGGGTGCTGGGAGACATGGGTGGGGGCCTGGTGGTGGGTGCCCCTGCACTGCTGGGCGGTGGGGGTGGTGGGGAACATGCGTTGGACATGGGTGGGGCCTGCTGGGAGGTGCCCCACAGTGCTGGGGGGTGGGGGTGGTGGGAGACATGGGTGGAGGCCTGGTGGAGGCTGCCCCTGGTGACTGGGGGGGTGGGGGTGGTGGGAGACATGGGTGGGGGCCTGGTGGAGGCTGCCCCTGGTGGCTGCGGGGTGGGGGTGCTGGGAGACATGGGTGGGGGCCTGGTGGTGGGTGCCCCTGCACTGCTGGGGGGTGGGGGTGGTGGGAGACATGGGTGGGGGCCTGGTGGAGGCTGCTCCTGGTGACTGGGGGGGTTGGGGTGGTGGGAGACATGGGTGGGGGCCTGGTGGAGGCTGCCCCTGGTGACTGGGGGGGTGGGGGTGCTGGGAGACATGGGTGGGGGCCTGGTGGAGGCTGCCCCTGGTGACGGGGGGGTGGGGGTGCTGGGAGACATGGATGGGGGCCTGGTGGAGGCTGCCCCTGGTGGCTGGGGGGTGGGGGTGCTGGGAGACATGGGTGGGGGCCTGGTGGTGGCTGCCCCTGCACTGCTGGTGGGTGGGGGTGGTGGGGAACATGCGTTGGACATGGGTGGGGGCCTGCTGGCATGTACCCCACAGTGCTGGGGGGTGGGGGTGGTGGGGAACATGAGTTGGACATGGGTGGGGGCCTGCTGGCAGGTGCCCCACAGTGCTGGGGGGTGGGGGTGGTGGGGAACATGAGTTGGACATGGGTGGGGGCCTGCTGGCAGGTGACCCACGGTGCTGGGGGGTGGGGGTGGTGGGGAACATGAGTTGGACATGGGTGGGGGCCTGCTGGCAGGTGCCCCACAGTGCTGGGGGGTGGGGGTGCTGGGAGACATGGGTGGGGGCCTGGTGGAGGCTGCCCCTGGTGGCTGGGGGGTGGGGGTGCTGGGAGACATGGATGGGGGCCTGGTGGTGGGTTCCTCTGCACTTCTGGGGGGTGGGGTGGTGGGAGACATGGGTGGGGGCCTGGTGGAGGCTGCCCCTGGTGACTGGGGGGTTGGGGTTGGTGGGAGACATGGGTGGGTGCCTGGTGGAGGCTGCCCCTGGTGGCTGTGGGGTGGGGGTGGTGTGAGACATGGGTGGGGGCCTGGTGGAGGCTGCCCCTGCACTGCTGGGGGGTGGGAGTGGTGGGGAACATGCGTTGGACATGGGTGGGGCCTGCTGGCAGGTACCCCACAGTGCTGGGGGGTGGGGGTGGTCGGAGACATGGCTGGGGGCCTGGTGGAGGCTGCCCCTGGTGACTGGGGGGGTGGGGGTGGTGAGAGACATGGGTGGGGGCCTGGTGGAGGCTGCCCCTGGTGGCTGGGGGGTGGGGGTGCTGGGAGACATGGGTGGGGGCCTGGTGGTGGCTGCCCCTGCACTGCTGAGGGGTGGGGGTGGTGGGGAACATGCGTTGGACATGGGTGGGGCCTGCTGGCAGGTGCCCCACAGTGCTGGGGGGTGGGGCTTGTGGGGAACATGAGTTGGACATGGGTGGGGGCCTGCTGGCAGGTGCCCCAGAGTGCTGGGGGGTGGGGGTGCTGGGAGACATGGGTGGGGGCCTGGTGGAGGCTGCCCCTGCACTGCTGGGGGGTGGGGGTGGTGGGAGACATGGGTGGGGGCCTGGTGGTGGGTGCCCCTGCACTGCTGGGGGGTGGGGGTGGTGGGGGACATGTGTGAGGGCCTGGTGGAGGCTGCCCCTGGTGGCTGGGGGGTGGGGGTGCTAGGAGACATGGGTGGGGGCCTGGTGGTGGGTGCCCCTGCACTGCTGGGGGGTGGGGGTGGTGGGAGACATGGGTGGGGGCCTGGTGGAGGCTGCCCCTGGTGACTGGGGGGTTGGGGGTGGTGGGAGACATGGGTGGGGGCCTGGTGGAGGCTGCCCCTGGTGGCTGGGCGGTGGGGGTGGTGTGAGACATGGGTGGGGGCCTGGTGGAGGCTGCCCCTGCACTGCTGGGGGGTGGTGGGGAACATGCGTTGGACATGGGTGGGGCCTGCTGGCAGGTACCCCACAGTGCTGGGGGGTGGGGGTGGTCGGAGACATGGCTGGGGGCCTGGTGGAGACTGCCCCTGATGACTGGGGGGGTGGGGGTGGTGAGAGACATGGGTGGGGGCCTGGTGGAGGGTGCCCCTGGTGGCTGGGGGGTGGGGGTGCTGGGAGACATGGGTGGGGGCCTGGTGGTGGCTCCCCCTGCACTGCTGGGGGGTGGGGTGGTGGGGAACATGCGTTGGACATGGGTGGGGCCTGCTGGCAGGTGCCCCACAGTGCTGGGGGGTGGGGGTGGTGGGGAACATGAGTTGGACATGGGTGGGGGCCTGCTGGCAGGTGCCCCAGAGTGCTGGGGGTGGGGGTGCTGGGAGACATGGGTGGGGGCCTGGTGGAGGCTGCCACTGCACTGCTGGGGGGTGGGGGTGGTGGGAGACATGGGTGGGGGCCTGGTGGTGGGTGCCCCTGCACTGCTGGGGGTGGGGGTGGTGGGGGACATGGGTGGGGGCCTGGTGGAGGCTGCCCCTGGTGACTGGGGGGTGGGGGTGGTGGGAGACATGGGTGGGGGCCTGGTGGAGGCTGCCCTTGGTGGCTGGGGGGTGGGGGTGGTGGGAGACATGGGTGGGGGCCTGGTGGTGGGTGCCCCTGCACTGCTGGGGGGTGGGGGTGGTTTGGAACATGCGTTGGACATGGGTGGGGGCCTGCTGGCAGGTGCCCCACAGTGCTGGGGGGTGGGGGTGGTGGGGAACATGAGTTGGACATGGGTGGGGGCCTGCTGGCAGGTGCCCCACAGTGCTGGGGGGTGGGGGGTGGTGGGGAACATGAGTTGGACATGGGTGGGGGCCTGCTGGCAGGTGCCCCACAGTGCTGGGGGGTGGGGTGGTGGGAGACATGGGTGGGGGCCTGGTGGAGGCTGCCCCTGGTGGCTGGGGGGTGGGGGTGGTGTGAGACATGGGTGGGGGCCTGGTGGAGGCTGGCCCTGCACTGCTGGGGGGTGGGGGTTGTGGGAGACATGGGTGGGGGCCTGGTGGAGGCTGCCCCTGGTGGCTGGGCGGTGGGGGTGGTGTGAGACATGGGTGGGGGCCTGGTGGAGGCTGCCCCTGCACTGCTGGGGGGTGGTGGGGAACATGCGTTGGACATGGGTGGGGCCTGCTGGCAGGTACCCCACAGTGCTGGGGGGTGGGGGTGGTCGGAGACATGGCTGGAGGCCTGGTGGAGACTGCCCCTGATGACTGGGGGGGTGGGGGTGGTGAGAGACATGGGTGGGGGCCTGGTGGAGGGTGCCCCTGGTGGCTGGGGGGTGGGGGTGCTGGGAGACATGGGTGGGGGCCTGGTGGTGGCTCCCCCTGCACTGCTGGGGGGTGGGGTGGTGGGGAACATGCGTTGGACATGGGTGGGGCCTGCTGGCAGGTGCCCCACAGTGCTGGGGGGTGGGGGTGGTGGGGAACATGAGTTGGACATGGGTGGGGGCCTGCTGGCAGGTGCCCCAGAGTGCTGGGGGTGGGGGTGCTGGGAGACATGGGTGGGGGCCTGGTGGAGGCTGCCACTGCACTGCTGGGGGGTGGGGGTGGTGGGAGACATGGGTGGGGGCCTGGTGGTGGGTGCCCCTGCACTGCTGGGGGGTGGGGGTGGAGGGGGACATGGGTGGGGGCCTGGTGGAGGCTGCCCCTGGTGACTGGGGGGTGGGGGTGGTGGGAGACATGGGTGGGGGCCTGGTGGAGGCTGCCCTTGGTGGCTGGGGGGTGGGGGTGGTGGGAGACATGGGTGGGGGCCTGGTGGTGGGTGCCCCTGCACTGCTGGGGGGTGGGGGTGGTTTGGAACATGCGTTGGACATGGGTGGGGGCCTGCTGGCAGGTGCCCCACAGTGCTGGGGGGTGGGGGTGGTGGGGAACATGAGTTGGACATGGGTGGGGGCCTGCTGGCAGGTGCCCCACAGTGCTGGGGGGTGGGGGTGGTGGGGAACATGAGTTGGACATGGGTGGGGGCCTGCTGGCAGGTGCCCCACAGTGCTGGGGGGTGGGGGTGGTGGGAGACATGGGTGGGGGCCTGGTGGAGGCTGCCCCTGGTGGCTGGGGGGTGGGGGTGGTGTGAGACATGGGTGGGGGCCTGGTGGAGGCTGCCCCTGCACCGCTGGGGGGTGGGGGTTGTGGGAGACATGGGTGGGGGCCTGGTGGAGGCTGCCCCTGCACTGCTGGGGGGTGGGGGTGGTGGGGAACATGCGTTGGACATGGGTGGGGCCTGCTGGCAGGTGCCCCACAGTGCTGGGGGGTGGGGGTGGTGGGAGACATGGGTGGGGGCCTGGTGGAGGCTGCCCCTGGTGACTGGGGGGTGGGGGTGGTGGGAGACATGGGTGGGGGCCTGGTGGAGGCTGCCCCTGGTGGCTGGGGGGTGGGGGTGGTGTGAGACATGGGTGGGGGCCTGGTGGAGGCTGCCCCTGCACTGCTGGGGGGTGGGGGTGGTGGGGAACATGAGTTGGACATGGGTGGGGGCCTGCTGGCAGGTGCCCCACAGTGCTGGGGGTGGTGGGGAACATGAGTTGGACATGGGTGGGGGCCTGCTGGCAGGTGCCCCACAGTGCTGGGGGGTGGGGGTGGTGGGAGACATGGGTGGGGGCCTGGTGGAGGCTGCCCCTGGCGACTGGGGGGGTGGGGGTGGTGGGAGACATGGGTGGGGGCCTGGTGGAGGCTGCCCCTGGTGGCTGGGGGGTGGGGGTGGTGTGAGACATGGGTGGGGGCCTGGTGGAGGCTGCCCCTGCACTGCTGGGGGTTGGGGGTGGTGGGGAACATGCGTTGGACATGGGTGGGGGCCTGCTGGCAGGTGCCCCACAGTGCTGGGGGTGGGGGTGGTGGGAGACATGAGTTGGACATAGGTGGGGGCCTGGTGGAGGCTGCCCCTGCACTGCTGGGGGGTGGGGGTGGTGGGAGACATGGGTGGGGGCCTGGTGGTGGGTGCCCCTGGTGGCTGGGGGGTGGGGGTGGTGGGAGACATGGGTGGGGGCCTGGTGGTGGGTGCCCCTGCACTGCTGGGGGGTGAGGGTGCTGGGAGACATGGGTGGGGCCTGGTGGAGGGTGCCCCTGGTGACTGGGGGTTCAGGGGGACATGCGTTGGTGGGCAGTAGTGCAAGTTGACATGTGGGTTGGCTGGGAGTCATGGCCATGGTGGATGGTGTGCCTGCAGGACATGTGCAGGGTAGGCCCCTGTGCTGTGAGCCACCTGCACGGGCCGTGGAGGGTGTAGAGGGAACACCTGGGAGGACCCATACGTGCAATTCACATGTGGTGCTCCCCGCGCACCCCTGTAATACACGTACCCTGATGGAATCGTGTGTGGAACTTCCCGCGCACCCCTGGAATACACGTACCCTGCTGAAATCGCGTGTGGCACTTCCTGCGCACCCCTGAGATACGCGTACCCTGCTCGCACGGGCCCAATCGCGTGTGGAAATTCCCGCGCACCCCTGAGATACGCGTACCCTGCGGAATTCGCATGTGGCACTTCCCGCGCACCCCTGAGATACGCGTACCCCCAATCGCGTGTGGAAATTCCCGCGCACACCTGAAATACACGTACCCTGCTGAAATCGCGTGTGGCACTTCCTGCGCACCCCTGAGATACGCGTACCCCCAATCGAGTGTGGAAATTCCCGCACACCCCTGAAATACACGTAGCCTGCTGAAATCGCGTGTGGCACTTCCTGCGCACCCCTGAGATACACGTAGCCTGCTCGCACGGGCCCAATCGCGTGTGGAAATTCCCGTGCACCCCTGAGATACGCGTACCCTACGGAAATCGCATGTGGAACTTCCCGCGCACCCCTAAAATACGCGTACCCTGCTCGCATGGGGCCAATCGCGTGAGGTACTTCCCGCGCACCCCAGTGATACATGTAGCCCGCTTGCCGTGCTGGTACAGGGTTAGCGCAGCCCTTTGTGCTGGATTGGGTATATTGATGGCTTTTCCCTGCGCGAGAGGCGTTCTTGGGGGCGTAACTGGCGCTGCTGCAGCGTCGCTGCGCCACTGTGCGCCACGGCTGGTTTTGGTGGCTGGAATCCATGAATACGCTGTGCGCGGAAATGGATTTTAGCGCACAAGGCTGGCGCAGGGATTCGCACGCGCACACTGTGCGCTAGCCACGTGCGCCACTTGTGCGCTGAATTCTATGAATTACCCCCATAGTGTTTATGGAATAAGACAACAATTGGACTACTGTGCTGGAATGGTGAAATTCACTTTAAACTCATAGTAAGATCCACAAGAATTTCTAATGTACTTACTACAAGTACTGGAAAACAAAAACATACCTATAAATGAAATCTTCCAGATTTCATACATGTGGAAACATACATGCTCTCTCTGCAACAATGTGACACAAGAAGAAATCCCCAATGAACGCTTTGTATATGTATCAATACCTAATTGTGAATCCATTCCATTTCAGCAAATTGTACTAAATGCAAACCATGGTAGATTATGTTCTACCTGCAATTCAGATAATCGCTCCACATTAGTAATACAAACACATAGTAAATACGTAATACTAATACTTCTACGTTACAATGCAGATGGTACCAAAAACAACTGCAAGCTGACTGGATTCACACATGGTCAAATATCACTTGGTAAGAAAACCTTCACCACAATAGGTATAATCTACCACGCAGGAGCCACAACCAATTCAGGGCACTACACTGCATATATAAAAAAGAAATGTGGATGGTTTGAATGTAATGATACTACCATTACTCTAAAGCAGAGATTACCAGCAAATCTTACAAACGCTTATTTAATGTTCTTAAAACCAAAATTTGATAACTAAACTGTAGTTAAACCTCAAGTAAACTTGTAGTAACAAATATAAACTGTTAGAATATTCCAAAAGCTATCTAAAATCTAAAGTTTTTTTTTTAATCCAACATGGATTCTTTTTTCTCCCACAAACCCAAAGATTTTAGCAACGAACACAGAAACTGAGCAAATTGCACAGTACTCCGGTTTCTGATCTACTAAATATGAGGGTCCAAAAAAAAAAAGAAATGTTGATTATACAATGTAAAAAGTAATTACAAAATACTAATAGTAACATGCTATTTTCTTTATCACAGAAATTAACAAGAAATACATGTACTCCAGTTACTAAACCAAACAGTAAGTATATTATACACTCTATGCCCTGGCCACAACCATCGCAGCAAATCACACCCATAGTATCTTATAACTCTGTTACTTATAAATTTGTTTTTGACCCTAAGTTCTAAGCAACTATTAAACTGATATGCTGCGGTGGTTGTGGCCAGGGCATAGAGTGTTGGGTGCATGGCCAAATGCACCCAACACTCTATGCCCTGGCCACAACCACCGCAGCATATCACACCCATAGAGTAAAACATTTCAACTATGGCCAATGGAAACTTTTAATGTCCGCGAACATTACCAGTGTTCTTAGAACACTTGCAATTTGCCAGCGAACAATACAGACAGCGTCTTCAGAACACCCCCTACGAACATTTCAGGACAACGCGAGAGTTCTTAGAACACTTTCAACTTGCCATCAAACAATACGGACAGCGTCTTCAGGACAGCCCCTACGAAAATTTCAGGACACCGCGAGAGTTCTTAGAACACTTTCAACTCGACAACGAACAATACGGACAGCGTCCTCAGGACACCCCCTACGAACATTTCAGGACAACGCGTGTGTTCTTAGAACACACCCCCATTTTGTTTATGTGCGAACATTTCAGGACAACGCAAGAGTTCTTAGAACACTTTCAACTCGACAACGAAAAATATGGGCAGCGTCCTCAGAACACCCCCATTTTGTATATTTGCGAACATTTCAGGACACCCCGAGTGTTCTTAGAACACTTTCAACTTGCCATCGAACAATACGCACAGCGTCCTCAGGACACCCCCTACTAACATTTCAGGACAACGCGTGTGTTCTTAGAACACGCCCCATTTTGTTTATGTGCGAACATTTCAGGACAACGCGAGAGTTCTTAGAACACTTTCAACTTGAAAACGAACAGTACGGACAGCGCCCGCAGAACACCCCCATTTTGTTTATTTGCGAACATTTCAGGACACCGAGACAGTTCCTAGAACACTTTCAACTTGCCATCGAACAATACGGACAGCGTCTTCAGGACAACCCCTACGAACATTTCAGGACACCGTGAGAGTTCTTAGAACACTTCAGGACAACGCGTGTGTTCTTAGAACACACCCCCATTTTGTTTATGTGTGAACATTTCAGGACAACGCGGGAGTTCTTAGAACACTTTCAACTTGACAACGAACAATACGGACAGCGTCCTCCGAACACCCCCATTTTGTTTATTTGCGAACATTTCAGGACACCCGAGTGTTCTTAGAACACTTTCAACTTGCCATCGAACAATACGGACAGTGTCTTCAGGACACCCCCTGCGAACATTTCAGGACACCACGAGAGTTCTTAGAACACTTTCAACTCGATAATGAACAATACGGACAGCGTCCTCAGGACACCCCCTACGAACATTTCAGGACAACACGTGTGTTCTTAGAACACACCCCCATTTTGTTTATTTACGAACATTTTAGGACACTGAGACAGTTCTTAGAACACTTTCAACTTGCCATCGAACAATACGGACAGCGTCTTCAGGACACCCCCTACGAACATTTCAGTACAACGCGAGAGTTCTTAGAACACACCCCCATTTTGTTTATTTACAAACATTTCAGGACACCAAGACAGTTCTTAGAACACTTTCAACTTGCCATCGAACAATATGGACAGCGTCTTCAGGACACCCCTTACGAACATTTCAGGACACCACGAGAGTTCTTAGAACTCTTCAGGACAACGCGTGTGTTCTTAGAACACACACCCATTTTGTTTATGTGTGCACATTTCAGGACAACGCACATTTCAGGACAACGCAAGAGTTCTTAGAACACTTTCAACTTGACAACGAACAATACGGACAGCGTCCTCAGAACACCCCCATTCTGTTTTTTTGCGAACATTTCAGGACACCCCCAGTGTTCTTAGAACACTTTCAACTTGCCATCGAACAATACGCACAGCGTCTTCAGGACACCCCCTGCGAACATTTCAGGACACCATGAGAGTTCTTAGAACACTTTCAACTCGACAACGAACAATACGGACAGCGTCCTCAGGACACCGCCTACGAACATTTCAGGACAACGCGTGTGTTCTTAGAACACACCCGCATTTTGTTTATTTACGAACATTTCAGGACACCAAGACAGTTCTTAGAACACTTTCAACTTGCCATCGAACAATACGGATAGCGTCTTCAGGACTCCCCCTACGAACATTTCAGGACAACGCAAGAGTTCTTAGAACACTTTCAACTTGACATCGAACAATACGGACAGCGTCATCAGAAAACCCCCATTTTGCTTATTTGCGAACATTTCAGGACACCCTGAGTGTTCTTAGAACACATTCATCTTGCCACAGAACAATACGGACAGCGTCCCCAGAACACCCCCATTTTGTTTATTTGCAAACATTTCAGGACACTACGAGTGTTCTTAGAACAGTTTCAGCTTGCTTGCGAACAAAACGGACACATATTGAGTCCTCAGAACACCCCCCATTCAGTTTATTTAGAACATTTCTGAACACCTGTGATGTCCGCAGAAAAATTGAACACAAAAAGAACGTCTACCACATAAAAAAGCACAACATTTAGAACACTTCACTTCAGGATAACGCGTGTGTTCTTAGAACACACCCCCATTTTGTTTATGTGTGAACATTTCAGGACAACGCGAGAGTTCTTAGAACTCTTTCAACTTGACAACGAACAATACGGACAGCGTCCTCAGAACACCCCCGTTTTGTTTATTTGCGAACATTTCAGGACACCCGAGTGTTCTTAGAACACTTTCAACTTGCCATCGAACAATACGGACAGTGTCTTCAGGACACCCCCTGCGAACATTTCAGGACACCACGAGAGTTCTTAGAACACTTTCAACTCGATAACGAACAATACGGACAGCGTCCTCAGGACACCCCCTACGAACATTTCAGGACAACACGTGTGTTCTTAGAACACACCCCCATTTTGTTTATTTACAAACATTTCAGGACACCGAGACAGTTCTTAGAACACTTTCAACTTGCCATCGAACAATATGGACAGCGTCTTCAGGACACCCCTTACGAACATTTCAGGACACCACGAGAGTTCTTAGAACTCTTCAGGACAACGCGTGTGTTCTTAGAACACACACCCATTTTGTTTATGTGTGCACATTTCAGGACAACGCACATTTCAGGACAACGCAAGAGTTCTTAGAACACTTTCAACTTGACAACGAACAATACGGACAGCGTCCTCAGAACACCCCCATTCTGTTTTTTTGCGAACATTTCAGGACACCCCCAGTGTTCTTAGAACACTTTCAACTTGCCATCGAACAATACGCACAGCGTCTTCAGGACACCCCCTGCGAACATTTCAGGACACCATGAGAGTTCTTAGAACACTTTCAACTCGACAACGAACAATACGGACAGCGTCCTCAGAACACCGCCTACAAACATTTCAGGACAACGCGTGTGTTCTTAGAACACACCCGCATTTTGTTTATTTACGAACATTTCAGGACACCGAGACAGTTCTTAGAACACTTTCAACTTGCCATCGAACAATACGGATAGCGTCTTCAGGACTCCCCCTACGAACATTTCAGGACAACGCAAGAGTTCTTAGAACACTTTCAACTTGACAACGAACAATACGGACAGCGTCATCAGAAAACCCCCATTTTGCTTATTTGCAAACATTTCAGGACACCCTGAGTGTTCTTAGAACACATTCATCTTGCCACAGAACAATACGGACAGCGTCCCCAGAACACCCCCATTTTGTTTATTTGCAAACATTTCAGGACACTGCGAGTGTTCTTAGAACAGTTTCAGCTTGCTTGCGAACAAAACGGACACATATTGAGTCCTCAGAACACCCCCCATTCAGTTTATTTAGAACATTTCTGAACACCTGTGATGTCCGCAGACAAATTGAACACAAAAAGAACGTCTACCACATAAAAAAGCACAACATTTAGAACACTTCACTTCAGGATAACGCGTGTGTTCTTAGAACACACCCCCATTTTGTTTATGTGTGAACATTTCAGGACAACGCGAGAGTTCTTAGAACTCTTTCAACTTGACAACGAACAATACGGACAGCGTCCTCAGAACACCCCCATTTTGTTTATTTGCGAACATTTCAGGACACCCGAGTGTTCTTAGAACACTTTCAACTTGCCATCGAACAATACGGACAGTGTCTTCAGGACACCCCCTGCGAACATTTCAGGACACCACGAGAGTTCTTAGAACACTTTCAACTCGATAACGAACAATACGGACAGCGTCCTCAGGACACCCCCTACGAACATTTCAGGACAACGCGTGTGTTCTTAGAACACACCCCCATTTTGTTTATTTACGAACATTTTAGGACAACGAGACAGTTCTTAGAACACTTTCAACTTGCCATCGAACAATATGGACAGCGTCTTCAGGACACCCCCTACGAACATTTCAGGACAACGCGAGAGTTCTTAGAACACACCCCCATTTTGTTTATTTACAAACATTTCAGGAAACCGAGACAGTTCTTAGAACACTTTCAACTTGCCATCGAACAATATGGACAGCATCTTCAGGACACCCCTTACGAACATTTCAGGACACCACGAGAGTTCTTAGAACTCTTCAGGACAACGCGTGTGTTCTTAGAACACACACCCATTTTATTTATGTGTGCACATTTCAGGACAACGCAAGAGTTCTTAGAACACTTTCAACTTGACAACGAACAATACGGACAGCGTCCTCAGAACACCCCCATTTTGTTTATTTGCGAACATTTCAGGACATCCCGAGTGTTCTTAGAACACTTTCAACTTGCCATCGAACAATATGCACAGCGTCTTCAGGACACCCCCTGCGAACATTTCAGCACACCATGAGAGTTCTTAGAACACTTTCAACTCGACAACGAACAATACGGACAGCGTCCTCAGGACACCCCCTACAAACATTTCAGGACAACGCGTGTGTTCTTAGAACACACCTGCATTTTGTTTATTTACGAACATTTCAGGACACCGAGACAGTTCTTAGAACACTTTCAACTTGCCATCGAACAATACGGATAGCGTCTTCAGGACTCCCCCTACGAACATTTCAGGACAACGCAAGAGTTCTTAGAACACTTTCAACTTGACAACGAACAATACGGACAGCGTCATCAGAAAACCCCCATTTTGTTTATTTGCAAACATTTCAGGACACTGCGAGTGTTCTTAGAACAGTTTCAGCTTGCTTGCGAACAAAACGGACACATATTGAGTCCTCAGAACACCCCCCATTCAGTTTATTTAGAACATTTCTGAAGACCTGTGATGTCCGCAGACAAATTGAACACAAAAAGAACGTCTACCACATAAAAAAGCACAACATTTAACATATCTCATACCCTCCCATCCTCCCCAAACACTTCTACACACCAACACACTCTACTAAACACACATTTTGAACAAACTTTCACCGCGCTGTCCGTGGACGTCCGCAAATCCATGATGGCGGGCGCTACCGAAAATCTGACGCACTTCACACTTAACACCGTCCAATCAGCGAACACGCCATATGTCCGCGGACATGACTTAAGTCACTCGGCCAATCAGGACACTGTCCGCGGAGCGAACAGGGAAGTGTGTCCGCGGACCGAACACAGATATCAGTAATTTTTTTTTACCTACTTTTTGGTCATTTTAAAAAAACTACTGGACGGATTTTCACCAAATTTGCAAAAGCACGCTTTCGGGACTAAGCCGCTGCTCCTGGTCTAAATTTGGTGAAAATCGGTCCAGCGGTTTGGGCTGTAGGCGCGAGCAATTTTTTTTTCCCATTCAGTCTATTGGAAAAAAAGACATTTTGGACCCCCCCTATAACTTTTCCCCCCTGGACGAATCCTCACCAAACTTTGCAGAAAAATTCAGAGTGGGCCATATACATTTTTTGCAAAGTTTGGTATGGATTCATCCAGGGGGAGCAAAGTTATAAGCCACCCAAAAAGTGGTCTTCCTATGGAAACACCAACTTAACCATAACTACATGGCCACTACCGTGGCCATGTAATATATATATGTATATATATATATATATATATATATATATATATATATATATATATATATATATATATTCCAAAATTTCCAAAATTTGAAAGTGGGCATATATATATAATGACAATTAAAAACACCTTAGACAAGTTGAGTGGCTCCAGAGTGCCTGGGCCCGATGGGCTGATGAACGCAATGCTGAAGGCTGACGTGACCCAATGGTCAAGGATATTAATGTTCCTATTTACCCACATTATAGCCAAAAAGGAAGTACCAGCATCTTGGAAGACTGTAATTATTATCCCGATCTTTAAAAAGGACTCAAGACTGGTTCCTAACAATCACTGACCCATACCTTTGTTGGATGTTGTGGGAAAGGTTTTTGCATCCTTTGCTTTGAAATGAGTGGGCAAGTGGAGTAAGGAAACTAACAATCAGGACATTTAGCAGAGTGGGTTCATAAAGGGAGTTGGAACCTCCCTTAACATCTTTGTGATCAACATCTTTAAGGCCCAAGCAGAGCACACTAAAGGGAAAAAAATATATGCCACTTTCATTGATCTCACTCTAGCCTTTGACACTGTCAATCATCATAGGTTATGGGCTAAAATGAAGTGGTGGGGTTGCCCAAATAATACCTTAGAGCCCATCCAGCAACTGTATTCTGGAACATATATACAGATAAGACTTGTTGTCAAAACCTATCAAAACCAACCGAGGGTTGAAGCAATGTTGCCCTCTCGCCCTGGACTTATTCAACCTGTTCATTTCAGATATAGACACAGCATTTAACGGTATAAAATGCTTCCCTCCAAACATCGGAGGTGTAAAAATAAGCCGCCTGCTCTATGCGGATGACATCGTCCTACTGGATCAGACTCCAGTGGGACTGCAGCGTCAACTGGAGGCTCTGCATAAATATATAGAGCTTAACGGCTTAAAAATAAACCTGTTCAAATCAAGAATTATGGTCTTTGGTGATAACTTGGGGGTAGCCAGGGAAAACCTAACACATGGCACCTGGAAGGAAAAGTCATCCCACAAGTATCGGCATTCATCTATTTGGGGGTTTGCCTCAACACGAGCTCAACTGATAGACCTAGGCTTGATGCTTTAAAATCTAAAGCAATTACCCTCGCCAACCAAGGTCGACTGCTGATGAAAACATTCTGTGGCTTCACAATGAGACCTCTTATTGACTTTTACCGGATGAAAGCACTGCTAATAGTAATGTATGGTGCTGAAATGGTCTTCTCCTTCCGTCTTGAAAATTGGTCTGTCATCGAAGGAATCTTTTGGACGAGAGTGCTCAGAGTTCCACTTGGTACCCCAATTCAAGCCACACGTATGGAGCTAGGGTTGACGGCTATGAAGACTATTGTCACTTGGAAGTCGCTAGCACTGTATAGAAAATGTCTGATTACTAGAGACAGCTCGGGATTTACAGTACAAAAAGATGTAATAAACAAAAACAACAAAGCAACGTTGTTTGAATGGCAATTGATCTGCCGAGAGATCATTCTAGACTTGGGAGAATCTGATCAAACTCTGATAGAGAATCCGAACAAAATCAAACGGAAACTATATATTGTTGATTGGATTGCTACCCAAGATGAAAGACAAGGGTTGAAAATGTTTGACAGACCAGGGCCAGACCCTAGGAATTTAAACATGCTCCCAAAATACCTTGAACAATTTCCAAATGGGTACTTTAGAGATTACTATCTCAGATTTAGAATGAATTTATTGCCAACTGGCGAGATACTCAGTGTAAGGTCAAAAGTCCTCTCCAAACCCACATGCAGATTATGCTAAACGGAAGGTAGTGTTGAGTCACTAAAGCACCTGGTTTTATTCTGCCCAAAAATGGAGGCCAAAAGATGCCTACTCATGACTCAAGTTACCAAGAACTATGTTGGAAGGACACCAGAGGACTGGTGGCTTGAACTATTAAGGGGGAACCACATTTCTCTCATCTTGGCCCTTGTGATATTGTTGATTGAAATCTTCTCAAGCATTAAAACTGGCTCAAACCAAAGGGGAGAGGACTATGGAGGTGACAAGGCAATGAGTAGCACAAAGCATGGACGATTCAAGAATTAATTGTGTTCTTAGTGACAACGTATTTGTTTCAAAATTATTTTTTTTAATGTATTTTCAATGTTTATTCTGAGGCAAAAGGTTTTCATTTTTGTTGAACCAAATAAAGCCTTTATTTAAAAAAAAACATATATATATATCTGAATACTTGCCAATAAATGTGAGGGTCCCTCTAATGAAAACAAACACGGCCAAGTGATCTTTTCTTTGGGAAGGGTCCCGCTTAGTAGAGGGTATTTGCTTATTAGTCTGGTCTTGTTCTGAGGAAAATGGCCTAGGTTTTGGTGCTAGACTGCCCTTGTTGGCCGCACCACACTGATATGCAAATGGATGTCTCTGGTATGGCACAGTGGGCTAAAATGTTATTGTATATCTTCCTGAGTGGCCAACCTCCCATACAATAGGCTGTTTAAGCTCTCTTCCTACACCTTTGGTTAATTTCAAAGGATGACTTACCTACCAGTCTATAGTCCATGTCTGCTAAACCAGAAGCTCCCTTGGTAGCTAATACCAATAGTGGGCCTCGAGATACAGCACAGGTGTGAGAATGCCTAAGGCGAAGATGCACCTGTGGTGTGTTCTGCCGAGGTCAAAAGGTTGGTGAGAGCATTTTACCAGTGATCAGAGTGATGCACAAGAGATTGCCCTTAGCAGGGCCTACAATGACCACAGCCTGCAGATTCACCCAATGCTGATGGGTAAGAAATAGACTGTCACCAGCAACATGCTACCCATGAACCATGAGCCCAAGAGTGGCAGCTGCTGCCCAATGATTGAGAACATGTTGACGGGTCTCAGGACCCAGATCCAAGAAGTTAAAGCTCGCCATGATGACCAGGAACAGTTGAACTGTTTTACTTTGATGTTGAATGCAGGGAAATACCCTAACATTTTAATGAAAGCCATCCTGTTTAATTTAATATGTTCTACCAAACCAACTCTATTATTATGTTTCACGATGAAGCTATATTTAGATTTAAACTCTAGTTTAGTCTCTGGGTCTCCATTGATCCCTAGTCATGCCGTGACACAGGGCAGAAGTTTTGCAAATGTAACACTATGTTAGTATATTGAGCTCTGTTGATTCCTAGTTATGCTGTGAAACAGGGCAGATGTTTTCACTTTCCACACTCCTTCTTGTTCTCTCCGATCTGCTGATCTCTTCCTTCTCTCTCCTCCTCCTCCCACCTACGCCTCTTCCCGCTTCCGCTCCTTCCAATTGCTCGCTCCCTTCCATTGGAACCACCTCCCCCTCTCTATCCGCTCCATTCCCTCCTACGCTATCTTCCGTAACTCTCTAAAATCTTATCTCTTCCATTCACCTCCCTAACCCTTCCACTCTACTCCCTCCTACCCTTCTTCCAGCATCTCTAATTCTTAACTCGTCCATTCTGCTCCCTTTCACTGCCTCCTCCCTCTTTACTTTTGCTTTTACCACTACTCATTCCTCTTTTTCCGTCGCATGTCTTATTCCTTCTCTCACTCACCATTGCTCATTTATAATGAAAATTGTTTCTTGTACCGTTTTCTGGTTTGATTCAATTTGTTATCTAATGCTTGATGTTTCTGATGTTTGATGTATCTTGTTTTGTTCCTCTTGCAAAGCGTTTTGGATTAAAACGCTATATAAATTCAATAAAATACAAAATACAAAATACAAATGTTTTGCAAATGTAACACTATTTTAGTCTCCGGGTCAACCTAGCTTTGTTGTGACACAGGGCAGATGTTTTGAAAATGCCATGACCTTCCTACTGTAGAATAGAGCTTGGGTTTAGTTCTCATTTACAGAACTTAAAAATAACTGCAAGATTGAGCACATTGTGGAACATAAACCCTCTGAACATGGTGAATTTGGTACAAGATTCATAAGGCCCAAGGATGCTTTTTTTGCATTGTACTCTTAAAGCTAACATCTGTAGCAAACACCTGCATCTTACCTACAGTACCCAGGCAAGACACTTGAATAAACTACCAAAATAACAACTCCAACACTACTTGCTCCACGACAACCAGCTCAATTGCAGGCAATCCGGCTTCTTCCACATCCTCAATACTGAGTCCGCTCTTCTGCTGCACTTGTCTTCTTGGGACCCCTTCCTGCCTATGCCATAATAGATTCCACCATTTTAGTTAAAGACTGTCAGGAGAACTGTTTAAATATGTCATATCCTTGCTTTAAAAAAGAACCACATCAATTGCCTTGAAGATACAAGTCACATGCCAGCAGGGGCAAACAAACTCACCAATCCATGTCAAGCCATCCCTACAACCCTAAATTAAAATGCAAATAAGTACTCATTCTGGAAGGGTCATTATAGGGTTATTTGATGGAACTCATGTCCCAGGACAGTTTCCTCCCCTGCTCCAACCCAAAGCACAACCACTGAACTGAGGTTCAGCTCCAGGGTCTCTCTTACCCCCCATCCCCTGTAATACCTATGTCTCTATGTCTCTCCTCTTGGCACACTGGTCAGAGCCAAACAATCTCCTATGGCTAAATATATTTGTTAGTTAGCTTTAAAGGCAAGCTCCTGACAATCAAGGGCTTTTAGCTAAATATGCAGAGGGCATGGTGGCATTTGTATCCGGGGCCGCTTGTGCACACGGTGCTAAGATCCATTGGCCGGGGCGGTGTTAGCTAAGTTGTAGGTTTAGAGCTCTTTTAATTGAGGGAATTTAAATGGTGGTGTTTGAGTAGCATAGTTGATCTGCATATAGTGTGGTTGGGCATACAGAAGAGAGTGCTAGTGTCTAGTGTTGCAACAAAAAATGGGTATCCACAGAAAATGTTGAAAAAGAAATTCTGAATGGGAGAAAATGCAGAGCTCGGCATGGAAAGAAAACGAAAACCCAAAATGTTGGATAAGGGGAGCAGGGATTGTGGGGAAGTCCGCTGTTCTCCTTGATCAACATTAAGGGAATTCAGGGGTGGCTCGGTGTCCCCCGCTTCCATAAAAAGAAAAAGGGGACAAAGAAAGATTTAAGAAAAGGCAAAAAAGAAAAACGGTTTCTGCAGCGGATGTTCCGCTCCTCAATGGCGAGGCAGAACTTGCATCACAAGGAAGGAGCCCAGGAACAGGAGGTAGGTTTTAAGTGTAGGGGGTTGCAGAGTGGGGGATAGCGAGCTGGGGTCATGTACGTGATTATTTCGTGATGGGCATTTCGAATTTGTGATTTTCGGATTCAAAATGTTCGTCAACGAAATAATCACGTACATCCCAAAAAAATGCATACTATGAGCAAACAAAAGGTGCACACTATAGTGGGGCAACAATTAAACTAGGTCAAGCAATTCAACTAGAAGAAACGATTCATACAGCGCTGAGAAGCAAAATACAGTGGGGCAACCATTAAACTAGAGCAACCAATTGAATTGGAGCAAGCAGTTCAACTATGGCAAATAGTTCATACAATGAGGAAACAGTTAATCTAGGATGTAACAGTGAGAGTGTGTAAATGTGAGCTATTGTATTGTAATGGGCATTTGTTTAGAGCTGTTCGCCATTGCTATGGTCTTAACGCGTTGTAGGTTGAACACCTTTGGGGGACCGAAGTCAAGGTAGTGGAGATTCGTCAGAGTGAAAATAGAGTGCGTGTGTGCACTTGGCCAGAACGAAGGTAGGGAGGGTTGGCCAAATCTCTGCTACACGCGCACGTTGAGCAGGCATGTGGGTGGATACGTAGAGTTAGCCGAGAGGGAATGTGAGACTGACACTATACTATGTGTGTAGCTAGACCGAATTTTGTTGTGGAGGATAGCTGCATTTGAATGCCAGAGGTATTATGCAAAGTATGTAGAGTATGGCAGACATTATGTGAGCAGCTAGACCAAATTGTATCGTAAGGAATAGCTGCATTCTAGTTTCCGAGTGTTGAGCGGAGTATAAGAATCAGTAGAAGACATTATGTGTGCAGCTAGACCGAAAATTATCATGGGGCATAGCTGCATTCTAGTGTCAGAGGTGATATGCAGAGTAAGTTAGGCAGGAGAGACTTTATGTGTGCAGCTAGACCGAATATGATCATGGGGCATAGCTGCATTCTAGTGTCAGAGGTGATATGCAGAGTAAGTTAGGCAGGAGAGACATTATGTGAGCAGCTAGACCGAATATGATCATGGGGCATAGCTGCATTTAGTGTCAGAGGTGATATGCAGAGTAAGTTAGGCAGGAGAGACATTATGTGAGCAGCTAGACCAAATATGATCATGGGGCATAGCTGCATTCTAGTGTCAGAGGTGATATGCAAAGTATTTGATGTATGAGATACATTATGAGTGCAATGTGTAAGTGTATGAGTGTGAACATTTGCAAATGTATGATTAAACATGTGCAATTCTATACATATGGAATTAAGCAAATGTGCATGTGTGCAATTGGATCTATAATAATTGGGCACAGGCCACTTTTGCTGAGATGTGGTTTCCCTCATCTGGCTTTGGCACTGCAGGCAATCTTCTGCATCCTCCACTTACCCCTCTGACCCTCAACTTGGGCAGGGAACAACCCTGCAGTCCTCTCCCATTGGCCCCTGCCTCATTGACCCCCTCCTGTCTGTTGTGCTGGAGATTCCCCCACTACTCCTGAACTCCCTCTGGGGCCCACTAGGCTCTGTTCTTTCCTCACCCAAACCCCACCTCAACCCGTCCCCCTCCTCCCTTACCTTTGCCCTTCCTCATAAGAATCCCTTACTCCCCTATACCAGCACCCCACCCCTGACCTGCTGCACCGACTTCCTTCCTTTTTCTTGTGCACTAGGACCCCAACTTTAAGATGAGGCAGAAGAACCTGTGAGAGGGATGGGGATGCAGATTAATATTCACGCATCAAATCAATAATGACGACTCAATGGTTTGGCAAAGAGAGTCCATTTCATGCCAAGTACAAAAAACAGGGAGTTAATGAATATCAGCAACCGTTCGTTCTTCTTTCTCGCTTCAACTCCAATTAATTTCTACAAAACACATAATTTATACTAAAAACTCGTCATCGCTGACGTGTAACGCTTAAAAAGTTGCATGCAATTCTATTGGTCCTAGGAAGGTAAGTTTAATATAGGTGTTATATCTGTATATGGTAACGAAGTGAGGGGATTGGATAAACAGTGTCAGGCGGAGCATCTAAGCCCTTCCTTCAAAATGGTTACTGTAGATGTCACTAAAAGTACAACGTCTCATTGGGTCTACTAACTATAGGACCCTAGATTACTTGGTCATCTATGATTGGGTTGGCAACAACCCCACTCATACTTTTCCACTAGCCTAGCAGCGTGCAGAATAGCCGGCCATGTGCAGGGAGCTTGTCTGCTCCCCCAGTCTCCCTCCAATTATTGCAACAATCAATCATCACTTCAGTGATCATGTGTCAATTATTTCCTTGTATTTTGGCCTTGAAGCTGCTTTTTGGTGTGGAAAAGTTAAGGCATCTGGGCATGGCACAAATCCATGCATAGGTGTGAAAGTTTCGTCCCTTCTCGCTCGTCTGGTGACGTGATTTTGACACCGTGAAATCATCTTATTCTTCATGCAATTTGTGTATTTGATTTAATTTTGCCAGCCATCTGCCTTCTGTGGCCTATCTTGACCTTTCAGAATAGGATACTCTGTTCTTCTCTTCATTAATTGTATCCACTGTTGGTCTATTTCATCTGATATGACCTTGGCTTCTTGGCATGACTTGCCTTCGTCTGAGTTTCTCTCTGTCCTTAATTATCGATTTCCTGCTGCGAAGCTCTCCTCTTGAGACCATAAGTAACCTTTGGTCGGATCTGCTCTTGTGAATATTGAAAGTATACTTATATAAAGTGTTTTCTTGAGGTAGATATATATAGGTGGAGCTTGCCGCAATCTATCTTACTACTAAGCTTAGCAAGCCTCACACCTTTCTTAACCTCTTGCGGTTCCTTTCATATCTACCCGTGTAAACTGGCTGAATATCTTCATCACACTTATGGCATAAGTTTCTTACATTTGATATTAATTGTTTCACTTTAAACTCAGGATGTCACTTATCCATGGTGTTTCTTCTCTTTTCATCATTTGCAGGTCGTCATATCTTCTATATGTGAGTCAGTGCGGGTTCTAATGACGTCATCATTCGTCTTCTTTTAGTATCATCTTGGCTTTTTCAGGTATTGCATTTTGACAAACATCATTCTGTCTCATTTGTCGATATGGTTTTCTCAATGGGTCCAGGTTTTCTTAGGTGTATTTCAATAGGTGCTGTCAGTCTGATAGGTACTGGGCAGAGCCCTACTGCAGCTCTCTGCTGGTTTATTTGTTCATCATACGTCACATATTTCGGCGTAAACATTCCTGGCACTTCAAAATGGGCAGTAGGCATGCAGGTCGTGTTTGGGACCTCCTCTACATTCTCTTCCAGGCATGTGGGAAGGTTGCTAGCAGCAATTTCCCTCACAGGGAGCCAATGCGAACAAAGCAACCTGTCAGATATTGCCTACGGCGAAAAGTGAGCAGTCCTTTGCAAATATGTGTGTGTTTGCTTTGTGTGAGACATAGGTTCCAGCATAAACATAAAACATGAATTTTCTTTGCAAGAATAAGGATTATTTCATGGGATAATGTACCTTGCATGCTCAATTATATGTAAAGAAATGTATGAAGGAACATAGGGGCTCATTCCGAGTTGACCGGTATACAGTAAAAGTGCTGGTAACGTTTACCAGCACTTTTACTGGACCGGCCAAATCCAAGTTTGCCGGAACACAGTTGACATAATTATCTGCGCTGGCTTCAATGCATCTGGAATTCCTGCATGGGTATAACGGGCACTGAAATTCCTGGATGGTCCTTAAACCTGCATCAGTAATGCCGGCTCAATGTTATCACCAGCATATACTGAGCTGGTATTTGCTGGTATTACCAGCAAAAGCAAGGGGGATACAGCTCCACCTGAAAACTGGTGGTAAATGCAGTCAGGTGTGGAAAATGAGGCTGCAGGCTCACCCAATTCACCCTGGAAGAGTACCAAAGGGCCATGCCTTCCGCAAACACACTTCCCTACACTACCATGCTGCCACTTATGACAGTTAGCATTGACATGCAGCTGCTCCAGGCCAGCATAGAGGTGCAGGGCTGGAGAACCACCAGAGGGAGCAGGAGACAGTGGAGGGTAGAAGGTGGAGGACAATTGTGAGGAGGTCACGCCACAAAAGGCATGCACTCATTCCGTGTATAAGGGTCACACCAAGGACCCTTACTGACATAAAAATCATCACCCTTTACCGCCTTGACAGGGATAGCATTGCAGATTCTCTCAACCTAATCCATGAAGACATAGGGAGCAGGAACAGTATCAGGAAAGCCATACCAATGCTGGGAAAGCTGTTGTCAGTCCTGTACATCCTTGCCACAGGCACGTTCCAGCACACTGTGAGCCAGCTGCATGGCATTTCACAGCCTGCATTCTCCAAACTGCTGGGTCAGGTGCTGGATGCACTCCTGCGACATGTGGGACCACACACTTCACTCCCCACCACCCTGGCACAGGTGAACGCCACAAAGGCAAGATTCTATGCCATTGAACGCATTTCGATTGTGGTGGCAGCCCTGAGCAGCTGGCACCAAAGGCTTCAGTGGAAGTCTACAGGAACCAAAGCCGTTCCATTCACTGAATGTCTAGGTCACTTGTGAGGCCAACCTCATGATCATCCACTGCTGTGCCCGGTACCATGATCAACCCATGATGCCAGCATACATGAAGGGACATAGAGGTCAATGGACCTGGGCATAGGGTGAGTACATGCTCCATTACACTAACCTTGCAGTACAAGTTGCATGCAATGGGGGGAGGGGATTACCCAAATTTAGAGATTGCATGCACTGGCAAGGTCACAATCATGCAGGACCCACCAGCACACCCAACACATGGTATGCTGCAACCCACTGGAGTAGGACATGATGCACAATGCAGCAGTAAATGACCAAGACATGCTCCGCCAACAGGCCAGCCACACAAACTGGACTACAGGTACTGGAATGCAACATCACACATCCCACTTCATGCATGGACTGCAAGGATGGGGGGCCAGCCCATCTCTAGTGTCAAAAGTATGTCCAGGGCAGGTCCCAAGAGCCATGGAAGAAGTACAAAGATGGCAGATGGCAACATACCTTTTGACCAAGGTTACTGTCCGTACAAAGTCAAACCGCATATCACAAAATATACACAATGAGAGTAGTTGCTACTACAGAACCCTGGAAGTCTGAACAGCCTGCCCAGACCCAGACACCCATGTTGCAAGCTGAGGAGAGTGGGGAACAACCAGGCGTAGGGTCCACCAACACCAATTGCGCCAATGGGGTGTCTGTCGTGTTAAGGCCTGAAGAACACTGCCATACATGTAATAACATCCTGATAAAGTGCAAATTTGGGACATGAAACTGGCATTTTACATGGCATGTAACCAGACACCATGTATTTGACTCCACCAACTGATCCACACAGATTACCTGCACGTGTAACCCAGGTCCCCATCAAGAAACATGCATGGGAGTAATGCACAGCTTCAAACCACCCAACATGGCATGCTGCCAGTTAATCACTGACTATGGAAGCTACGTGTGTCGGCTGTGAGCTGTGTGCAAAAATTTACCATGACAGACCAAATGCTGACTCCACATGCAGGGGCCACAATGTGAAAATGTATAGTGTGATGACACATGGGACATGCATGTGCAGAGAGTCTATTGAGATGCTGCTGTTACAGGCAATACATTCACAGATCACAGTGATTGACAACAATGTCTGTTTGTCTTGCAGGTGACTCAGGATACCCACAGATTCTGTGGCTGATAGTTCCTCTGAGGAATCCCCTGATGCCATAGAAGGTGGCATACAACCAGGCCCATGTCTGGACCAGGGTGGCAATTGAGCACTTCTTTGGCCTGTGGAAGGCTTGCCTCCAATGTCTACACTGGACTGAGGCTGTGCTCATGTACAGGCCAGACAAGGTGGGCCAGATAGTGCTGACATGTGCTATGTTGCACAACATATGTATCCGGCACAACATGCCCCTGTATGTGAACATACAACTCACTGAGGAGGATGACTTGGAGGCTGCAGGTGGCACACAAACACTCACTGAGCGTGTAGAGGCCAGACTCAGGCAAATGGCTCGAATGGAACTAATTGACAACTTCTATGGATGAGGCCACAAAATGTCACTACCCTTGCACCGTTGTGAAGTAAATATGAACTGTGCACATTAAACACTTAGACCCAGTAAGGAATGTCCCCTCATTGCTTCAAGTGAATTTTTTTAAAATCTAGCAACATGAAACCTTGTTCCCAACAACAGCATTACCCCTCCCCAAACAATCACGCTAAGAAACACCCTCCCAAACATCCACTCTCAGAACACCCTGCCCAAACACCCACCCTCAGAACACCCTCCCCACACGCCCACCCTAAAAATCACCCAGCAGTGTCAAACTGTAATTTCCTTGGCCTCTTTGACTTGAGGGCCTGTTCCTGCTCCCTGGTAGTGAGGTGGCACAATGAATAGTGCATTGGGGTGCTTGGTAGTGAGCACACAGTGGGAGTAGCAGAAGTGGATGGCTCAGACCCCTGGCACTAATGTATTGGAGGGTCAGCTGAATTTGTTCAGCGACTCTGCTGAGGCTGAGCAAGAATCTGTGTGCTCATGCACCCTTTGCCCAGTGTCACCATGGCCGCGGTGGCATGGCCCAGTGAGCGTGCAATCCTGCAGGTGCATCCCTGGAGGCAGTCCTACATCGCCTGCATTTCCTGCAGCTGCTGGCCCATAAGTTTGTGGATGTCGACCTGCTCGCTCTCAGTGGTATCCAGCCTCACAGCTATTGTGTGCAGGTTGGACTCAGGCAGTGGTGGTGGGCTGTGCTGACTTGGTGTCTGGGCTGAGCTGAAGCATGGTGTTGTGTCACCCTCATACTCTCCTTTCTCCTCCTGCTCCTTCTCCTCCTCTTGTCCTTCAGTGGTCAGGACATGGGCCTTGCCACAAAGTACCAGGGGTTGCACTCCACATGATGGGGATGCTGACGTACTGCCCCCCTGTGGTCTGTGCACCTCTGTTGTAACAATCACAGGCGGTGTGTGTGGCACAGCAGTGGGAGCTGTAGTGACAGCTGTGTCACTTGCTTGGCTGGTGGGGGCGCACTGTCCACTGGCACGGGTGTTGTGTTCCCCTCTGGGCTTGATGGAATCTCCATGGTGTTGGGAGATGGAGGTGGAGGTGGGGTTGGTGCTGGTGGTGGCCAGGCAGCCCTGTCCTGCTGCTTGCTCCTGCTGATGGGTGGTTTGCCCTGTGCAGGGGTGGAGGCAGTTGATGTGGCTGCCGTCAAGGGTCTGGAGTCTTCACTGTCCGTCTCCTGTGTGCCTGCTGGAAATGTAATGATATGTTGTTAGTTATCTAGCAGACATGTCTGTGGGCTTGTATTACACTTATGCTGCATTGTGTGTGTCCCAGAGTTCAACATTTCAGGTGTGTCCCTTGGGTGCTATTGCTATGATTGGCGCCAATGCATGTATGTGGTGTTGGTGCCTACTGAGTGTGTACACTGTGCATGCATGTGCATGTTCACTGTTGGCCTGCCAAGGTGGGATTTTGTCGTGGATGTGGTTTGGTATCACTTTCTGATGTGAATGATCTTGGTATACATGGGTGGTTGTCATGTGCCCATGTGCATGTATGCACTTTTCAGCTGCATTACATGTGTATTAGTACGTTCACCCACATCCCCTGACAGGTGTGTGCGTGTCACTGCCTATATGCTGTGCCTGTCAAACCATTTCCCATGCCCATTCTGTGCACCTATGCTGGTGGATGCATGCAATTGGGGTGTACATGGAAATGCAGTTGTACTTACTGTTGGGGGTTTGTCCTTTGCCCCATGCGGTCCCGTAAGCCCCCAACCTGGAAGGACCACACTTGACACACGTCTTTCCAGTTCGGGCTTCCCGGTCGCTCTAACGCGGCCGGGAACGCTCTGTTTATTTATACAGCACGTGGCGACGTGCAACATCACGCCGCCGCTTGCGCGTCCCATCACAGGGCAGCGCCACACTCCTCTTTTTTCCGGGAGGACACACAACTGCTTTTTATTATACACTGCAAACCACACAACAATTAACAACAACACTTCACGCCCACAGCCCCTTTAATGTCAACCACCCAGATCCCCTCATTCCGGTTGACCAAACAAATGTCCCAGCACGTATTCGCTGAGGTAAGCGGGTTTCCCTCGCCCAGCCCTCTGGGGGTACCTCCCGCTTACCTCCGGCACGGGAAGTCCTTCTGCAGACGTCCCCCGGACCGGGGATTCCGGTGGGCTGGGCTGGATGGGGCTCCTCCATCCTCAGGCACCTCCATCAAGTCAGGCTCCAGCGGTGGCTCAGTCCTGGGGTCACCTAGTTTCTTAAAGAAGCTGACATTCCGGGTGACACCAGACCTTCCGTCCGAGGCGGTCACCATGGACCCTTTTACAGCCACCACGTCCAATGGCTCCGGCTCATAGGGGAGCGAGAGCTTTCCATGGGGCTGTCGGTTGCGGATGAGGACTTCATCCCCCGGCTCGAGCCGCTGGGGCCGGAGACCCTGTCGCATGTTCTCCTGTTCAATCCTCACCCGCCGGTCTGCCTCCACCTGTTGGTTGTCAATCACTCCCGGTTCTTTTTCCCTGATTTCGGGTAGCAGACCTCGGGGGCACCGCTTGAACAGAGCCTCAGCCAGAGCCACCCCCGTGGAGGCATGGGGGGTGGTGCGGTACACCCGCAGGAATTGGTATAAGGCTCGTTGGAGTGACTGCCCTTGTCCCTGAGCGATCCTGAAGGTCTTATTGAGTGTCCGCATCAGTCTCTCAGCGTCTCCGTTTGCTCGGGGCCATAACGGGGACACCTTCCGATGCTGAACCCTGCAGCTCTCCATCAGCTCGGAGAACCGCTCGCTCTGGAACAGCGACCCGTTATCCGAGCACAGGGTGTGGGGGAAACCATGGGCCGCAAACACCTTATCCACGGCCAGAACCACATGCTCGAATGCCACCGACTCGACAAACTCCACCTCCGTATATCGTGAATATTCCTCGACTAGTACGATGAAGTGGGTGCCTACGGACGTGGACCCAAAGTCCGCATGGACGACCTCCCAAGGCCGCATGCCTCGGGGCATGACCTCGATCGCTGGCTCTCGGTGTAGAGGAGAGGCCGCCTAGCACCATACACAGGCCGCCACAAAGTCATCGACCCTCCGATCAAGCTCCCGGAACCATACCTTCAGCTGCAGCCTCGCCTTGGTCTTGGGGGCTCCCTGATGCCCGTGGTGGGCCAAGGTGATCACCTCCTTTACCTTGAACTGGGGGACCACTAGCCGGTCACCTCGGAGCAGCAGGCCCGACGCCGAGAACGACAGCTCGTCCTTGACCTTCCACAGTTGTTCAAGTCCTGTCTTGGCCTCCTGGGTCCGCCCCGCCAGAGCTTCCAGGATGGACTTCCAGGAGCTGTGCTGCATTGAGTGCTTGAGGATCTGAAAGCACTCGTCCTCGGCAGCCTCCAATTCTGACAGAGGTATCGCATTCGGCGTGGCCGCCTCCCCCACCATTCGAACATGCTCGTTGGCCTCTTCCGCGCAGGTGTCATACTCCTCTCCCCCACGCACTCCCGCTGCATTGTTGACACCCGGCCGATACACCAGTGTAACTCCATACTCGAGAACAGCAAGCATCCACCTCTCGATTCTGGCCAGGGGCTTCGAGGATGACCCTGTCAGAATGGGAATCAGGGGCTTGTGTTCTGTCACCACCCTCACTGGACGCCCCAAGACGTAGAGTCGAAAATGTCTGCAACCCCAGAGGACCGCCAGCGCCTCCCGCTCAATCTGGGAGTATCTTTGCTCAGTTTCCGAGAGCGCTTTGCTGGCGTAAGCCACGGGCGGATGTTCCTGTCCCGGTCCACTTGAGTCAATACAGCACCCAGGCCAAATGGACTGGCGTCAACAATGATCTCCGACGCCAGCGCCGGGTCGAAAAACGCTATGGTGTCCTCTGCTGTCAGGGTGCTCTTAATGTCCTCAAAAGCCGATTGCTCCAGTGGGCCCCAGTGCTAGGCCGACTCCTTCTTCATCAGTGCCCTGAGTGGTTCGGACCTCGAGGTGAGATTTTGGATGAAGCGCCCACAGTAGGTCACCATCCCGAGGAAGCTTCTTACATCAGACACCGACTCGGGGGGCTGTGCCTTCTTAATGTCTTGGACCTTCTTTGGATCCGGCGAGATCACCCCCTCCTTGAACACAAACCCAAAGAATTCGATGGAGGAATGCAGGAACTCACATTTGTCCCGATGAAGGGTGAGGCCTAGAGCTTGTAGCCGCTCAAAGGTCTTTCCGAGCTTCCTCAGATGGTCCATCTCGGTCTTTGCGAACACCAAAATGTCATCGCTAATGTTCAGGACACCCTCCAGATCTGCGAGGGCATCTCTAATGATGTTCTGAAAGACTTCTGCCGCCGATGACACCCCGAAGCTCAACCTCTTGTACCGGTATAGTCTACGGTGAGTAGTGAATGTGGTAATGCACCGGGACTCAGGGTGGAGGACCACCTGATGATACCCTGCTCGAAGGTCCAGTTTGGAAAAGAACCGAGCCCCTTGCACTTCGGCAATAATGTAATCGATGGTGGGGGTGAGATGCCGCTCCCTCTTTACGGGCTTGTTGGGCAGCCTCCTGTCCACACAGATCTGGACAGATTCGGGTTGTTTGGGCTTCCTAGCCACAACGATTGGGGACACCCAGGGGGTCGGGCCCTCGACCTTCTCGATAATGTCTAGACTCACCAGGTTGTCAAGCTCCTTGTCAACTTGCTCCCTCAGATGAAACGGTACCCTGCAGTGTTTCAATGCAATGGGCTGCACAGAGTCATCGATTTGCAGCCTAACTGGGTAACCGGTCATGCTTCCAATGCCGTTGAAGAGGGCGGCATACTTGTCGAGCAGATCATTGATGTCCGCGAGGTACACCGAGTATGCAAAGCTGACAATTCCAAGAGCCTCGGCGGCGGCACAGCTCAGCAGAGTGTTATTGCTCACAGGGGTCACATAGAACCGGGCTTTGATTGTCGAGCCCTCATGCTCCACACTTGCCACGAAGGCATTGTCCAGCGGTATTGGTTCCAGTCCTCCAAACGCAAAAATGCGGGCTCTCTGCGTGACCAGCTTTGGGGGCGATCCAAGGGCATCATAGTGCCCCCAGGCCATCACATTGACCGAGGCTCCGGTGTCCACCAGCACCGGGACTGGCGAGTGGTCGAACTTCACCACACACCTCGGTTGCCTCCTGCCCTTCCCCTTCAGGACTTCCACGCTGGAAACAAAGAAAATGTTCTCTTCCTCTTCCTCCTCGGCCTCGTCCCCCTGGGTCTCCTCTTCACCCTGGTCCACCTGGGCCACGTTGGGCGGGCGGTTCTGGCGTGGAGCCCAAGTCCGAGCCGGGCCTCTCGGCACTATCACGGGCAGGGCTGACCTGCACACCCTCGAGAAATGGTCAGGCAGGCCGCACCTACCACATGTTCTCCCAGCCGCCGGGCACTCCATCGGGTGGGGGAGGTCATAGCCGCACTTCTGGCATGATGAACCCGCTCTCCCAGCTCGGTCACGGGGCCCCCCACCAGGCCTTCTCACTCCTCTACCGTCACGCCACACGGCACACGCCTCCTCCGACTTTATTGAGAGGGACCCCGCCTCCATCTTGCTTGCCCGAGCCTCCGCCACCTCATGGCACCGGCCCAGTTCCAGAATGCGGGGCAGAGTAATACCCGGCTCTCTCAGGACCTGCCTCCTGAGTTTGCCGGAGGAGCACGCTTGAATCAGCATCGTGCGCATCATGTCCTCCATGTCCCCCACGCACAGCCCAGGGAGAGGCGGCGCAGGCGACCATAAAAGGTGTCCAGTGTCTCATCCTCCTTTTGTTTGGCCGATAGCATAACAAATCTTTCATAGTCCATGTTGGCGAGGGGTAGAAAGTGGGCCTGGAGTACTGCCTTGGCCGCATCGTAGGTGGCATCCGCTGGAGTGAGCGACTCAAAAATTTCCTGGACCGCAGGCCCCGCGGAGTACAGCATCGTAGCCACCCTGCTGTCTTCGTCCATCACCTGAGCGGCCCTGAAATACATGTCGAGGTGACCAACCCACCTCCTCCACCGGGGCCCCATGCTGGATGGTGGGCCCGACGCATCAAATTAGGGGATGGGCTGCAGGGCCGCCTGGGCTCGTGCCTGAGCCATGATGGGAGGTTCTGGCTGAGCAGCAATCTGTACTGCCGGTGGCCCCTGAGGCCCAGGAGCTAGACCACCTACTTGAACTTGAGGGGGCAGCTGCGGAGCCGCCACTGGTTGCTGCACTGGAAGCGCCGGGGGCTGAACGGCCTGCCGATGAGCTGCCGCCTGACCACCATCCTGGGGAAACTGTGCGGCTGCCGCGGCCCCTCCGTCCAGATCTTCAATGTCACTCATGGGCTTGAGCGCACAGGCACCCCCACCTTGGGTCCTGAGGGCTGCAACTCAGCCACCCACCACCTCCTCATGGATTGACCACCCACCCAGGCACAGCACCAGTCCAACCTGGGGGAGAGGTGGTGGTATCCTGCCCTCAGCTCACCTGAGGCTGCCTCCAACACCAAGGAGATCGAAGAGAAGACAGAAGAACATCAACATGAAGATCTCCACTGTAGCAGTCCACCTTGATGATGAAGGGGGCGAAGAGGAAGCCACAGCGTCCTGATGATGAAAGGGATAAAGAAGCGCCGTGTCCCCTTGCTGCTGCAAGACTCAAGGGTGTAGGTGTTCCAAAAATTAAGCTGAGAAAATGAAGTGGGCTAAGCAGGCCCAGCCATATTAGCCCTTCACCTAGCTTTCACTCGACATAGAAGTCCCAAATCTGGAGTAAAATCCACAAACCAGGCATGGGCTTGCAGATTAATCTGCCTGCAAGCAGAATATCCACAAATTAGACCTGGATCACCTTCACCCTCCGAACCGGAGCCTGATGAAGTTCCACGGCCTCACCGACAAAATGGCCGCCAGTCTTGTGTGCGATCCGCAGCCACCGCGTGAAACGAAATGTCCGATCGTTCTGTTTCAGGGAAAAAAATTCAGAATGCTTTCACCGCCGGGCCCGGGCATCTGACATCACTCGTCGCCACTGTTGGGGGTTTGTCCTTTGCCCCATGCGGTCCCGTAAACCCCCAACCTGGAAGGACCACACTTGACACACTTCTTTCCAGTTCGGGCTTCCCAGTCACTCTAATGCGGCCGGGAATGCCCTGTTTATTTATACAGCACACGGCGACGTGCAACGTCACACCGCCGCGTGCGCGTCCCATCACAGGGCAGCGCCACACTTAGCACCCTCACCCAGGGTTCCTTCTCCAGCCTCAGGGCTTCCTATTTCCTCAATGTCCTCCATATGCAGGATGTTGCTGGCTGTCTCCTCCCAGGCTTTGAGGGGGTACACTGTGCCTCCTCCAGTGGCAGCACACTCCGCCTGTGCTTAGCAATAAGGCTACGGACCCTTCCCTTCAGGTCAGCCCACCTTTTCCTGCTGTCCCTGTTTGTGTGGGGGACAATTGCCACAGCCGTCACCCTTGCCACAACTTCTGCCATTATGGCACTCTTGTGCTGCACACTGGTCTTCTTGTGCCTGCTCCGGAACAGTTAATCTGCATCATGTACTACCGCATCCGACAATGCGGTGAGCTCTGCCTCAGAGAACATAGGATTTCGGAGCCGGGGAACTTGTGCCTGGGACCTCTTTTCCTATGACATCTTTGGGCAGCACTTCTGGGCCTGAATAACAGCAGGAACAGGGGCATTCAGGGTGAATTGTGTTTTTAAAATGACCAGTGCTGGCCTTCCCATTCCGGTGTTGATGCTATTTCTGGCACTGGTATTACCGGCATGCCTGTATTACCGGCAACACCATCAATGTGCCTGTATTACCAGCAGTTTGTCTGCCGGTTATTGTATTGCCGGCCCTTATCTGCCAGTAATTCTGGCACTTTGAGGTTGTTGCCAGTGCCAGTATTACTGTTTTCGGCAGGGGGATGTGCACGTGCCTGTGGGCTCAAACTGCACCGGTAATTCCAGCAATCTTCCCGCCGGTAACAGTAACACCATTTTACCGGCCAGCTCGGATTGAGCACTATAATCATGTACAGTAAATGTTCCTTAAGCAATTGTGGCTGTGCATATACAGTGGCTACTTGTCAAATATTTGCTTTGTATTTCAGTGCAGATCAAATATATAATGGAATTCAAAAATTCACTTGAGTCTACCAAAGTGTAAATGCATGTGTCCTGCAGGAATGTTGGCTTGCTTCTGGGGGTGCATTGCCAATACAGAGGGAGGCAATTAGGGCACAGGTCAGCTCTGCATGGTTCTGGAATACTGCCAAACCTTGTAAGAGACCAGGCTGCAGGGTCTACAATTTTTTTTTTCTTTTTTGAGAGACATAATGGTCTGTTTTCTCAGCAAAAGTGGCTATTAAAACATGCATTGGCAATGCCAATAGTTAGGGCTTTTATGTAGACATGGGTAAGGCATTTACTGACCACTGCGTAGTGGTACTAACTGGCCATTAATGGTAGCAGCTGCAAATTGGTGCAAGTGCCTGTGCATTTAAAATCAGTCCTTGTCAAATAACTATCTAATGCCTATACAGACGCCAAAACTGTTGGCTTTGCCAATGCTTGTTTTAACAGGACTTCAGTGAAGGCCACGCACACAGCTTATAGATCAAGTGAATACAACTAGAATCATTTCTCTGCCGGAAGGCTGTTATTCACTTTGTGCATTTGCATTCACAATTGTAATTCAGATTCCGCAAGTATATTTCACATCTCACTTAATTCAAGGATTTGAGTATTCATTTGGACAAGGATCTCTGGCCTCAGAGGAAGAGCTTTGCTCGAAACACCTGTCAGGCTGTCTTGAACCGAATTAAAATACACTACAATTGTTTTGGATGTACTTTCTGTAACTTGGCACAGTTCACTGTTTAACTTCATTTCATAAGCTTCTTTGTGGGGACTTGGTCAAGGCACCCGCAATCTAACAGTTCAACGCTGCTGTGTTTACAACCTTGAATTCTGGCATTAGTGCTGGTTCTCTCAGTGGCCTTCTTGACCAATTTCTTTGCTCTGGATACAACTAGGCCAGTTCAAGCTATTTTATTACACCAGCAGCACGTCTACAGCTCCAATTAAACCATTAACTCTCAGAAGACTGCTTTGAAAAAACAATGACAGGAACTTCAAGCACAGTGTTTGGTGTTAAGGCTTAAAAAAGCTAGGTCAAAGAGCTATGTGTTTTGGGTGTGAAGGGAAGGAAGTGGTTAAGAATGGCCATAGGGATTAGCATGGCCAAGGGCAGTCAGTGGGTGGGTAAATAGCTAAACAACGCCTAAATGCATTGTGTCCCTCCTCATATGCCCACAATCTAGATGTACTGAAATGCAATAGTTTCAACTTCGAGGTGACACTTAAGCAAAACTTCTAAATGCTCTTTTATAATTGTTCTTTATAACGGCTGTCTTCGTGGAAAGAAGGTGAGTTTTCCAGCCATCCATGCCCTTCTCGTAGCCAGGTCTTAGTTATTGGCTTTGAATTCTTGTAATTTTTCCTGTTTAGTTTGCTGCATGTGGCGTGTGCAGGCCAGCGCCGAGCATCAGCCCCCTTCCATGTTTCCCAGCTCCCTGCCCACCTCCCAGCCCACCCCGACCTGCGATTGGCCCTGGTGATTCCCTTGTGCTTGTTCTCCATCTTGCAGAGGACTGGCAAGCTTTTATTTCCTGCGTCCATCCTCGTGGAAAGAAAGTGCGTTTTCCAGCCATCCATGCCCTTCTCGTAGTAAGTTCTTAGTTAGTGGCTTTAAAATCTTGTAATGTTTCCTGTTCAATTTGCTGCATGCGGCGTGTGCAGGTCAGCACCTAGCCTTAGCCCTCTTATGTGTTTCCCAGCTCCCTGCCCGCCTCCCAGCCCGCTCCTGACCTGTGATTGGCCCATAGTCCCTTATTATACATTGCACTAGACCCCTGCCTGTGTAGCCCCTATGGCTAAGCACCCTGATGCAAAGGACAGTTCCAGCAGAAGTAACTTCAGAGACAGCTCCAGCAAAAGCAGCTCTAGACTGTGTTAGCCTGTGTTAGCCTGTGGTATGTGTGGCCTGCAAATAAAAAGGGGGGTCCTGGGAGACTCTCTGCCAGACATGAGTCCTGGTTACAAGAGCCTTACCCAGAGTCTTTAGCTCTCTATCTTTCGCAGTGAAGAAATATCCCAAACATATGAGTCTTTGTCCTGCCCTGGGGCAGTCCAGCACCGAAATGCTAGGCAATTCTCCTCTGAACAAGAGTACCAACAGCAACCCCAGACACGTGTTTCGGTCTGGTTGAACCTCATCAGTAGGGTGTAGCTGTGCCTCTCTAGGAATAGTGAGCAAGGGGTCAACATCTGGATTCCCCTAGTAACTTAGGGTAAGATCCAAAGTTACTTGAAATATGCAAATAACAAGGGAGGCCCTGCGAGACTCTCTGCCAGACATGAGTCCTGGTTACAAGAGCCTTACCCAGAGTGTGTAGCCTGCAGCCGTCAACCAGCCGCTACTGACAAGATAAGGGTTGTTTGGGCAGGGGTGCAGCCATTACAGCACCCCACTAAACTGACCAACCCAAACATATCTTCTTTTTACTCTCTATTAGCAGAGAGTCTGATGCGTTGAACCCACATTTAGTATAGTAATCCTATCTTGTATCTAGCCTACTTGTGTTAGTTACCCATATCTCGCGTCTAGCCTGATTGCTTTGGTAAACCATAAGTATTATGTGTCGCTGCATTTACTGTTGTTCCCCCCATAATAGGCCATTCTCCCTCTATATGGGTGTCACAAATCTAGGTGTTACTGCATTTACTGTAGTGCCCCAGTATTAGGCCATTCTCCCTCTATACAGGTTTCCCAAATCTACGTGTTACCGCATTGTTGTACATTAAGTGTTTTCCCTCATATTAGGCCATGCTCCCTCTATCCAGGTGGCCCAAATCTAGGTGTTACCACATTGATGTTCTTGAACGGTTTTACCCCCATATTAGGCCAAAATCCATATATACTGGTGTCCCAAATGTAGGTGTTACAGCATTTTTGTACATTAACCGTTGTACCCCCAGATCAGGCTATTCTCCCTCTATCCTGGTGTGCCAAATCTAGGTGTTCTCTGCATTCACTGCATTCACTGTTGTGCCCTCATATTGGCCCATTCTACCTCTGTCCAGGTGCCCCAAGTCTAGGTGTTACTGCATTTTCTATTGTACATTTACAGTTGTGCCCAAACATTAAGTCTTTTCTCCCTCTACCCAGGTGTCCCAAATGTAGGTGTTACTGCAGGCACGGTTGGGTCCCCTTTTCTTGGGTCTTTCTCCATTTGTACAGGTGCCCCGGATTGCAGGAGTTACTGCATCTACTGCTGCACATTTACTGTTGTACTCCATTTGGCCCCTTTTTGTGCCCTCCTCCCTCTATCCAGGTGTCTCATGCCTAGGTGTTACTGCATTCCCTGCTGCACCTCATTCTAGGCCTTTGTCCATCTACACCAGAGGTCTTCAAACTGTGGGGCGTGCCCCCCCAGGGGGGAGGGGGGGGCGCCAGAGCACAGCATGAAATGTAAAAAAAAAAAAAAAAGATCAAAATATATATATCTTTTTTTTAGATTGGAGGAAATGGGCAGGGGCAGCTCACCAATGAAAAAGTGTCCAGTAATTGGAAATGGATATTCAGTCCTTTAGGCACAGACTATTTGAATAGTACCCAAAGGGGTGTTTTTTGTTCAAATGTAAACAAATTGTTATATTTAAAGTATATTTATTCAGCAACAATGGTCAAAATTACTAGCTGCATAATGAATTAACTCCTCAAACTGGTCCACATTGGCCAAAAAAGTGGCCCATTTTGACTGGCCTACACTAGCATTTTTGGTATGGTCATCGCCCTATTGCCCTGTAGGCCAGTCCAAGCCTGGCGACTCATCCATAATGGGTGAGGGGGCGTCCACCCACTGGCCCCCTCACCTATTATGGAGGAGCCGAGGAGCCAGCCTAGTGAAACACTGAGCACTCCCTCAGCTGCTTTTTCCAGGTGAGGGACTACTCCTGGGTTGGCTGAACTGTCAAAGGGAAAAACTGTTTGCCTTTGACAGTTCAGTTCCCCAGCCGCACATGATCACTGTGCCATGCAACGCTGGGGGTGTTTTGCTTCGCCAGCCTTGCTTAGCTCATTGGAAATGCTGGCTGGGGCACTGCATGTATATATGTGCGAGGGGGTGCTCCTGCACCTCCACGCACATAAGGGCAGAGCAACCTGAAGTGGGGCAATTTAGCAACCACGCACAGACCCCTGCAGAAGGTACGTTTATGGCGATTTATTTTTTATTTAAATATGTGTATGGATGAGTGTATGCTTGTGTTATGGGACTGTCATGGGAGCAGGATGGGCAGGAGCACTGGGTTAGTGGTGGGAGCAGGGTGGCGAGAGCACAGAGTCTGTACTGGGAGTAAGGTGCGGTGACGGCACACAAAAGTTCATAGCAATTTCTACATACTGTGCATCTGGCACTTTTGGGGGGGCCCAGCATGGCCAAACTTTGCTCAGAGGGGGCCCAGGCCCACCCTGTTTGAAAACCACTGATCTACACAGACATTCCAAATTTAGGTGTTACTTCTTCTGCTGCTCTGCTCCATTTTAGTTCCAGACATCCCATATCGGAAGGTTACAGCATTGCCGTTGCACACCCATTCTAGGCCGTTCCCTTTCTATCTAGGTGTCCCAAATGTTGGTCCTACTAGATCCAAGATAACCACACTGCAATCAGCCATATCTGGCATATAGGATAACTGCACTTTTACGCTAAATCTGGCACTGCTGCTGTGTCCTCAACGTGAGCTTCTCTCCCCTTGCCAGGCACTCAACAACTAGGTGCTACTACATCCTCTATCCCGCCCTAAATCGGGGACTCTCCCCCACCTGCTAAGTATCCTATAGCCAGGTATCAACGCATTTACAATTTCTTGACCACAATCCTAGGTCCCTCCCACTTACCAGGCATCCCCAAGCTAAGTACTGCTGCTGTGCCCCAGCTTGAACAACCCTAAATCCTGGTAGCTAAGCTGCAGGTGCCTCTTGACTAATCACTGTATCTCCAACCCAGACACCTTCACCAACCGTGGGTTCGGATAACCCAGCTCTCGCACCTAGCACAATGCACCATAACCTAGGTTGGCACTGGACTGCCGGTACTGCCCCCATCCCAAACTCCCCCACCAACTCCCCACTGCATGCAAACCACCAGGTCTCTATCAACTCAAAGGCTAGCTAGCTCCACAACCCATCTCCTACAACATCAACCAAAGGACCCCAACGATAAACAGAGAGGAAAAAAAAACATCTGAGACAGAAAGGAAATACCTGCAAACGACCAAAACGCAAAGGTATACCATCCCTGGTTCAACAACCACAACCAAAAGGACCACAAGAGGAACACCAAAAATCAAATCGGAAACACAAAGAAAGCATCAATAAACAACCAAATCACAAGGACCTACAACCTCTGGTTCAACAACCACAATAACACAAACCCACTAAACTAATAGATTCCAAAGAACCACATATGTCACAAAACCGAACGGGATGATGCAAGAGAAAACTCAAAGAAAGAATAAATCAAATGGAATTACAACATGGCATCCCGCCAATAAACAGACAGGACAAAGGAACACAAACCTACAAGCGTGACAGAAAATAGAAAAAAAACAAGAGAATGTAAAACTCTATACCTAATGTTGTACCTCTCGGCAGACCTCCAACCAGAACAATTCACAACCACCAACGATGTTAGACGCTCCAACAAGATATCAGGAATGCACTGGAAAAGACCAGAAACACAGAGAGGAAACAAGAGGGAAAACAAAGCCCTCACTCCATATATCACCAAACCTCTAGGGCGCCTACAGCAACTGCAACAAGTTACAGAAGAGGAACCATAAGAAGTTGATAACAACCCAATACAAAACCTATCACATCTACTCAATGATGAAACAGACCCTACTGGGCACACCACACATCCTGAGAGCAACAAGGAAAGCCACCAACAAGACCACCGTATGAAGAAACCTGGAACAAATCAAAACACTGCTAGAAAAATGCACCGCAATCTAATCAACGCAAGATCAATGTCCAAACACGCTACAGAGATCTACAATATACTCTGCAACGGTGGAATAGACATCTTATTCATCAGAGAAACCTGCTTAGAAGACAACTACAAAGTCACACTATACAGCTGCCTACCCAACAACCTCAAATGCATATAGATAAATAGAAAAAAAGAGGAGGAGGACTTGCAATAGCCTACAAAGAACAACTTAAATAAAAACAGAGAACATAACATCAGAAACTGTGAATCCCTCCTCCTTCCCCTCACATTCATACTCACCTATAGACCACTGACCTACAACACAACCTTTGTAGACACCTTCATAGAATCCATCATGAAGCCATCAAACACGACCACCTGATAATCCTCAGGGACTTCAACATATGGTTTGAAGAAGAGAATGCAAACTCTCAATAATCACTTATCAAGCAAGACAATGAAACTATGCCAGATGGCGAAAGGAGCGACACACACAGCAGGACACGCTCTCGACGCAATTTTCACCAACAAAAGCCTGATCTCCACTGTGCCACCAATACAAATACTATGGAGTGATCACCTCATCATAGCATTCATGATCAAGCTACCAGCCAAAGCACCCAAAAACCCCAAAAGCTCCCACAAACTGAAAAAGAAACTGGAATGCCATCGAAAGTAGTAACTTAAAAGAACAACTGGTATCCTCAAAACCATCAATTGCAAGCCTGGACAGAACCGACCTGGACGAAAGAGCAGACCTAATCCAGAAATGGATCACCGATACAATAGGCAGCATCTTCATGGAAAAAACATTCACCCCGTCACAAAAGAAAGCAGTGGCAGGATGGTTCACACCCCACCTCAGTAAAATGAAAAAAAGATACCAGAAACTTAAACTAGAATGGAGGAAAAACTACGACCAGGCAAAAAGAATAAACTATCAAAAACAAATCTGAGCATAAAAAAAGCAAATTCTCAAAGCCAAAAGAAATACTATGACAACTGAATCACAATAGCGACCAACACCCAAAAGAACTATTCAACATCATGAATGAGATGGGAAACCCACCTGGATGCAACAACACACCAGTACCTTCACACAAACTATGCAACAGCCTTGCAGACCACTTGTGATCATACAAAGTAGACCAATGGACCAGGCCATGCACCGGTCCCCGTCGACGTTAGAACCACAGAATAACCTGCAAAGCTTGACACAAATATCAGTAGAGAGTAATCAAGCTGGTGACACTTAGTAATAAAGCAGGACCACTAATGTACCCCTGCCCACCAGACATATATTAATCAAATATCACACCAATGGAATGCTACAGAAACCTCTTCAACCAATCGCTCTCAATGCTCTCAATAGGTAGAGTACTGCAGTCCTTCAAATCTGCATACATCAAACCACTCCTCAAGGATACTAGAGACAATGTGGAAGACCTCACTAACTACAGACCAATATCAAAAATTCCCTATCTGGCAAAACTGCTAGACACCTATGTCTAGGAACAAACACTGGAACACTTAGAAACACACCAACTCTTGGACCAGGCACAAGTCGGCGTCAGACCCATGAGAGGGATGGAGACAGCACTTCTCTCCATCTGGGATGACTTAAAGACGAATGCAGACTCCAACACAAAGGCTGCATTGATACTTCTTGACCTCTCTATAGCATTCCACACAGTGAACCACAACATTCTAATCAGCAAAATGGAAGAAACAGGGATCACTTATGTGGCACTAACCTGGATTAAATCATTCCTATGTAAAAAAGCACAAGAGAAAATGTACAAGAGGAGAACATAACGCTAGTAGACTGTCTGAAATCATTCTACGATTGGAGGAACACAAACAGCCTCAAAATTACCTCGGGCAAGACAGAAACGATGATCATATCCAAACACCAGGAAAGCAACCAATGCATTACATGGCCAACAGAACTACGAACAGCACCCATGCCATCAAAAATAGTCAAAATCCTTAGAAACCTAATGGATAATGATCTAACACTAGAGCTGCACGTAAACACAATATTCAAGAAATGCTTCTTCCATCTACACACGATCAAAGAGATCCTACCATTCCTCTCCTTTACGCACTAAACACTAGCCACCATTCCTCTCATCATTTCCAGGATAAACTACGCCAACAGCTTTTACCTCCAAATGCCGGATTATCTACTGAAGAAAATGCAACGTATACAGAACACAGTGGCCAGACTCCTTCTCAAACTATCACAAAGAGACCACATGACTCCTGTGCTAAAGATGCTGCACTGGCTGTCAGTCAAAAAACAAATCACATTCAACAAAATGTGCATAACACACAGAGCAATCCAAGGCCAAGGAGCAGAATTCCTACAAAAGAAAATCACCATTTACCATCTGACCGGAACACTCAGATCCAGCAACAACATTTGCCTGGAACCAAAACAGTGCACAAGGGGAACACTTGGTGGATCAGCATTCTCTTGCTTCACGGCAAAAATGTGCAACTCCCTCCTGAGAGAAATAGGAAATATGAAGAATCATCTTAAACTCAGAAAACTCCTAAAATCCTGGCTGTTCAATTCAGAACTGGACGAAACCGAATGAGCAACACCCACAGCCCTTGGAATGAACACACATCAGAAGACAGAGGACGAAAGCGTACCTGGACAAGTGCAAGGAGGGAGAGACTTCTAAGTGTGAGGCAGACCCGAGTCCCCATGGAGAGCCTTAATGGAGTCTAAAGAGGAACATGGGAGCATCCTAGGTTGAACCACAGAGAGAGGGGATAAGAGGTGTAGGAGAAAGAGTGGCAACCAAACAGAAAATCAATGGGAACCAGGTGGATCAAGGGCACAGGAAAGAGGTCCCACCAGCCCCTCCCCATATGCCCCCCATGAGGGGTTAAGTAGGGAGGTGGCAAGTGCACACCAGTATAGGCCAAAGGGCCAATACAGTGCAGAAACAAATTATCCAGGACAAGGATTGGAGGGGGTAAGAGGGACCGCTTTGCAATAGCACTGCAGACAACTCGCAACCCTGAACAGAATAAAGGAAAGAGACCCTCTTTCCCACTAGAGCACCACCATATGTGACACTGGCAGGGATGCGTATCACAGGTGGCCCTAGCATAAGAGGTACGATGAAGTGCCTCCACTAACCAACCCACTAAAAATCTCATTCCTCTGCTCACACCGCTCGAATTCTAAACATAACACAACTATACCTATACTGTACAGCAAACCACACACACTTCACTCCCCCGGAACAACGAAACAAACTACAGAGTGTCACACAACAGCACACGACAGCTTCCGGCTGATAAATAAAAGACACCCACGCTCAGCAAATGGTGTACACCCAACTGAAGCTACCAACAGCACATCACAGCTCTCTTGCACCTTCTCCCGCTAAGTCCTACTAACGTACCTTACCCTCTTGCTTTTAAGATCCCCCAGAGTGCCACAGGACCACTCTGGTGGTGTTAGTGCACGGTATAAATATCCTTTAACATAACATAATGTGCTTAATATCAGAGACTAGTTGCTAAGCACAAGGCCTGGATTTGAACCTCTGTTGCTATGCGTTGTATTGCTCCTAAAACAAACCCCTTGCCCCTGAGCTATCCTCCCGGCCTAGAATCCAAAACAAAAAAGGGAAATTATATAATTGTACTTACATTGCAAATTGGTTCTTTACACAATATTACAATGTTAATTTTTAATTATCACTTCCAGCAGATATTGTAGAATACAAATGTTACACTTGTCCTACTGAGAAAAGCATATTGTCAAAGCCATACAAATTATTCTCTGATATAAGCTTATCGTTCCAAGATGGACAGTTTGGTGCAATACTATTGTGTTCTTTTTAATACCCCTAAGAGAAAGGGAACAAATGGCATCAATGAGGGTTCCTGGCTGTGATGCACACACTCAAGGTGAATTCATCAGCATACACATTTTTTATATTTGACAAATATGTCTTGATAAAATGCTTGTATTTGTGAATCACTGAGTACATAATTTATACTGGTCTTGGTGCTTACATCATTTTTCACAAGATTCGGCCTAACATTAAAGTGTGTGTAACCATGTAACATATATACTCATTTGGACAGTATGTCAGGGTAAAATGGCAACAATATCTGTGACTCCAGTTCAGTGGCTCCAATAGAGAGCGGAGTCTGGGTCTCTGGATATGGATGTCTGTCTCTGTTTATGAACCTATGTACATATCCTGCACCCAATGCAAAAACATCCTTAGAAAATTATATGCATGGGTTAACCATGTATATTAAAGACATGGGCTCCTGTTAATAGCAATGTATGTTACAATGTAGGAATCCATCATGCTAGAACAATATTTTCATGATGCTTCTTTGGCTGTTTTCAAGTGAACTCAGCTCGTCTGCAAACGCTCTTCCCCCCTTTCACTTTGAATGCTATCTGCATTGACCTGTCATCTCCTTGGGAAAAATTGATTGGAGGCAGAATTGAGCAGCACATCAATGATTGCCTGAAATAAGTTCCTTGGACAGATATGTGGGGTATTACGTGTGTGTGTGTGTCTGAGAGAGAGGAATCACAGTAGTTATAGGGGGCCCCTTTTCGCCAATGTAAAATGTTTGACAGGTGGGAACACACCCTGGTTGTCGTTATCACCACCCATTTTTGATACGGGTTTGATTTTTTTTTTATATGGACTTAATTTTTATATCAAAATGTTTCAATATGAAATTTCATATAGATTTGATATCCGTTTTATAAAAGTGGATACATAAAGTGTGTTTCTGTACTTTGATACGGTTTGATATAACATTTTATATCAAAATGATATAAAGTGCATATCAAAATGTTTTTAATATGGGAGAGCATGTGTGCGCTGTTGCTTTGTTGAGGGCATAGTGAGTTGTGAGGAGTTAGATGGTGAGTGTTAGGGTTTGGTGATGCAGCAATGATGCGGGAGTGGGTTGGACCGTCATGATATCATAATTTTATATAGATTTGATATAATTGTACTAGAGATTTTATATAAACTCTATATTATGGTTATATACCAAAGAATATAAAAAATAAAAAATTCAGATTTTAAAATATCAGATATTTATTAATATCAAATTATTATTTGATATCTTGTACATCATTTTTTTTATATCAACAGTTCTTTATATCAAAATTTTGGTCCTTTTTAATATAGGAATTATTTTTTTGATATCACTTTTTTATATCAAATGTTTGATATAAAACATTTTGATATCAAAATATCGGATATTTATATATCGCAATAATTTTTTTGATAAAATAGTTTTTGATATCAACTTATTTTATCAAACTTTTTTGATTTCAAAATTAAACCATTTCTATATATAAAATGTACACAAATTGTATATCAAAAAATGTTTTGATATCAAAATAAGATGAATTTGTAGAAAGAGCTGACATCAAAAAAATATTTCATAAAAATTATTGATAATAAGTTTTTGGCGGCATTTTGAAGTTGCCGGGGCATGCTTGGGCATGTCTGGGTATGTCCCGATGCATTGTGAACATATTATGGCAAAAACTGTGCTAAATTTGTTTTTTTAATTTGTGAAAGATGTGAGTATATAGTTTACAATGTGTAACAAAATGAAGTGTAAAGATCTAATTCCAGGGTTCCAGACAACACAGGCAAACCCATGCAACATGCTGGGACACTGGAATCTGCCATTCTCCCTGGTGTGCACAAAGCAGTGTTCCAGCAACACAGCCGCAGCATGGCTTTATGTAAATGCAGCACCAGAGCAGAGAATTCACAGATGATGACACACACACGAGTCCCGGGGCTCTGACTCAACTAATTTGGTTTCTATGTTTCTTACAAATGATATGAAGCCACGCCAGAATGATCCAACCTTGCAATGAAACCTCAGGCTATTGTAATCATGCACCACCATGTGCCCGGTGTGACTAAATTGTACCTGCATGGACCCAATCATTGTAAAGTCATGGGACCCCTAAGGCTATTGTAATCAAGAGCAAGCTATCATGCAGGTGATGTATCCAATCGGCAGCCATTCAGGCCATTCATGGCAAATTATCTGTGACTAATGGGCCATTCAAAGGGTCTAGCAGCCTGCATGTGGAATATTGTCATAGGCAGGATGGGGGTTGTTCTCAGAAGGGCGGGTTAGATTTCTTTAAAACCCATGCTTTGGAAGCCTGCCAGACCATCCTGCGGATTTAAGGACAATTGCAAGACACGGCTGGAACTGAAGACCCCAGGACATGTAAAGCCCGGTGACGAAAGAGGCATTCTACTTTTAAAAAGTGAGTTGATTCTATTTAAAAATTGGGCAAACATACATTTTAAAACAGAATGTGCTTAGTCTTTATTTAAAGGCATGTAGCTAAATAACATTTTTTCTGACCAGGTGGTCTATATTTTAAAAGCATCAAATATTTAAAGTTAGAGAAGAGTATTTCTAGCACTATGAAGATGCCCAAGGCGCAGGCATGTGTTTGTGATGCAGCAGTCCCAAGTGTTTTTAGATCAGCTATTTATAAACCAAGTGTTTTTACCAGCTATTTAATTTGCAGGATAAGCAATACAGATGTTTTTCTATGGGCCTGGCAATATATAAGTCAGTTTATTTAAAGTTTGTTCTAGAATCTAGCCCTGTGTATTTTTACTTAACGGTGCAAATAGATATTTTAAAACAAAACATGCTTATTCTTTAGCTGCAGGCAGGATTAACTGCTAGCCTATATTTCCGCAATATGCATTGTATGTTTGTTGCATTCCAAGTGTTTTTAGACCAGCTATTTAATATGCAGGATAAGCCAAGTGTTTTTTACCAGCTATTTAATGTGCAGGATAAGCAAAATACAGGCATTTTGCTATGGGCAAGGCAATAAGTAAGTCAGTTTATTTAAAGTTTGTTCTAGAATCTAGAACTATGTATTTTTATTCAATGGCGGCAAACAGATATTTTAAAACAAAACATGCTTATTCTTTAACTGCAGGCAGGATTATCTGGCAACCTGTATTTTTGCAATATGCCTTTTATTTTTGTTGTACAACAGTTTCAGAAACTTTGCTCATGAAGGTTCCCCCAGTGGATGTATTCTGTGTGTGTGTAAATGAAAGCCTTGGGGCTAGCGACACGTGGCTTTGTAAAATGGCACACAGCCCTGCACATGTTTGTTAATCACCACCCACTATCCAAATACCTTGTATTTTGTTTCAAGCAATGCATGTGAGAATGTTTAAATATCTGCATGCTAGTTTACAGCGCTCTATTTTCAGTTAAGCGATGCAGTATTTGAAAGCACCATATTTGGTAGCTTTAGCAGTTTCTGGTATGGGTTGTTTGCATTGTTCGCCAAACTTAAATACCACACTGCTGGATATGTTACTGGTCATCGCTGCAACTCTAACCCTATTGCACGGCTGTTGTTGTCAATTACGTGCTGATCAAACCATCCTGATGCACATGGGCGTGGCTGTATTGAGCATTTACATTAGCCAAGGTTGTAAAACGTGTTGATAAACTTAGGCACGGTTATGGTTCAGAAGATAGTTCAGCGTGTTAAGCACATACTGCCTTGAACATTTACAAGCACCAATTCCAGCAAAGTGTGTGTGTGTGTGAGTGCATGTCAGTTTTTAAAAGACAAATGTGTGTTAGATACGTAATATTGTGTGTTAAATATTTATTTTAAACATGGGAGCTCTTTCAATTTTTCTGGAGAGCACAGTTGACCATCAGGAACAGTGCAGCCATTTGGACCATCACAGATAGTGCAGCCATTTGGACAAGTAGGTACAGTGCAGCCATTTGGAGGGATAGTGCAGCCATTTCTGTCATGAGGCAGGTGCTCAACGTTCAAAATGTGTTGTTATGACTTCCCTTTTTATCCCCAAGATGGCGGCTGATAGCACTTGCAGCAGTTCAGTCCTCCAGGTTCCTGGCATACTCTGGGCTCCGCCCCCTGTAGCCACAGTGCTTCATAAGTAACAGCGATCTATGAGACTATGCATGGCTACTCCCATCTGTATGCTTTCACCCCATGTCGAGCAACCCCTTTGTTACAATCCACATAACAAAAACAAGCAGATGAGACAGTTCCAGCGTTTACAGTCCTGAGATCCTGAGAATTCTATATTTTCACATTGGAATCCTTACCGCAACCTTGCTACAGTCAGTACTGCTCCGAACATGCACAAACTCCGCAATTCCGTTTCTGCTGAGATACACTACTCCTCATATGCTCTGACTACTGCTTTACATACAGCATTCCAGACATCATTGCTTCAGTGTCTATAGAACCACATCATTGCTTCAGTGTCTATAGAACCCTCGAAACCCAGTATTAGGAATCCATTGTAATTACATACACAATTGACATTACAAGGAAAAGGGATTTCCTCTCTACGACTATTTCCTGTTCTGTCTTTTCGTTCGGGGTCCCTCTCTCAGCTCTGAGGAAGATCCCATACATTCAAACCACTGAAACACCACAGCCATCACACAGAAAACGCCAAAGGACCTTTCAACTCTAGAAGCGCCACAGGGTTTTATTCCCTAGAGGGTTTCCCTGGAAACTCTACACCTGCCTGACCATTTGGATCGGTGGGGTCAGGGTGACCAAGAGAATTCTTGTATCATCAGCTGCTGCATCGACACAGATTAGTGCTTTAACCTTTTCGGCATTTGGTCAATACTGCTGAAGCATTGCAATTTGGACCAGTAGGGACAGTCAATGCCACAGTTGTCCCTAATGGTTCAAATGGCCAAACTGCATGGTTACATAGTCGCTATTGTGTTGTTTTCTTAACTGTGTGTCACAATTTTAAAATATAACGGTGCCTTTTATAAAAGAATGTCCGGTTTGTAAATGTGTCACAGATGACACAAGCGGTTGACATTTTTAAAGCCGCTGAGACTTGTGATCTTATATTCTGGTTCAGATTCTATCTTTCTCGATTTTTATAGAAATGGCCTACAACACCTGGATGGCACAGGCATCTCAATCTCTGAATGTGAATAGTAGAGAGAGTGATTCCGCAAATCATGGATGGCAGGATGGAGTGTAGATGCACTTTCTAGCAGCCGGTTCAGCAAATCATGGATGTCCCGAGGAAAATGGAATGATGCAACCTGTTTCTACTGGGGCTTTTGAGGGCGCTGGGACAGGGTCTGCTCTGCACGGATCAACAATTTTGGAATGTTTCAATGACTCATGGATGAGGTCCGACAGTCTGTTACAATGGTAAAGCGCAATGAATCTGGGAGGCATATGCCGCTGAGTTCTTTTGTAAATTCAACACCGGGCCAGTGTGGGTATGGTGTGTTTGCTACTGCCAGTGGAGTGTTTGTAGAGCAGACACCGCAGAGTTCTTTTGTAAATTCAACACCGAGCCTGCTTGGGTCTGCATGGCTCCCATTACTTCGTCATCACCAAGGCTTTTACGCCGGAGGAGCTGCTGCTACCAAGACATCGTTCACAGAGTTTTGACAACCGCTATAGAATGTGAGGGCCCAGAGATGGGTCATCTTGGCTGCTGCTTGTAAAGGTCCAAGGAATGTCTGGGGGGACCCCTATGATCAAAGTTGTTTTTGGTTCATCAATGGAATGTCTTTGTTTTAGATTCATCCTGAGGGGGCCCCAAACAATGTCTGGGGGCCCCTAGGATCAAAGTTGTTTCTGGTTTGCCCATCAGGGCCCAAGGAGTGTCTGAGGATCTGAAGGAACAAAGTTTTTCTTGTGCACCCATCAGGGCCTGAGGAGTGTCTGGGGGCCCACAACATGAAGTTGCTCCTTTGTTTTTGATTCATCCAGAGGGGCCCAAGGAATGTCTAGGGGGCACCTGAAACGTGGAGTTCTTTTTTTCTTGTTGTTTTTGATTCATGCAAATGGAGCCGAGGATTGTCTGCGGGCCCGACGATCAAAGTTGTTCTTCTGGTTTACTAATGGGTTGATGGATTGGCCAGAGCCCCAACGAGCAGAGTTGTTCTTTTTTATTATTTTTGAAAACATGTGTTCTGACACTGCTAACAAATGCTAATCCAGTATTTCTTGCAGCTGCGCTGGGCGGGGGCGCTATATGCTAATGATTCATTATAACTTCTAAAGCTATGTTGTGTGCGATACAAACTATATGTATTTTATACAGTTTTTAAGCGGTATATCATGTTTTTATTTACAGCTTTTTTATTTTCAATTCAGTGTAAGTTTTGACATAGTGCTTAAACTCCAGGTAGAAGCCCACAGACGTAATAATGTTTGTTTTATCAACATTTAGAAGCTTGAAAGGCATGCCATTCAATGTGATTTAAACTCACCTAGAGGCTCAAAGTTGGATATCTGTGCATGCTTCGCTAATGCGCAAGTGTTGGTCATTATGGGTACCAGAATACAACACCCCTTGGCGTGTGTGCTGGCAGGCACTTCTAGCGGCGGCAGGAGTTAATTTCTAAAAAAACTTTTAGAAAACACTGACACCGTTATATCACATGCCCCCAAAAATGTTATTTGGTTTTACAGCTGCTGGAAACCACTTTACAAAACCCTGCAACAGCCATTTAAACACCTTCGGTTTGTAGAAGGTATGCCTGAGAGTCTCAACGACGATCGTTTATTACTGCTGAGCATGATGGATATGATTATTATGGACGATTTGATGAACTTGGGGGGTCAGAATGCCAAAATAGAAAAAGCCTTTACTCAATAGTCCCATCACTGCAATCTGAGCATATCTTATTTTGTGCAAAACTTATTTAACAAGGGGAAGAGTAACGGATTGATAAAACTAACTGCTAGCTATATAGTTATATATGCATGTTTAGGTAAAAACGCTTTTATATGTAGAGTATCCAAGAAATAGTATGTTTCTTTGCGCATTGATCTCAAGAACGCGATCGGAAACACTCCACACTAGCAGGGATTGTGTGGCTGTTAGGTTTCTTTCAAACATTATTTCAGTACATAGGTTTCCGCTCCTCATTAGGTTGAAATGACCCGCTGATGCATTATCGGGTCTTAGATCAAAGTCCAGCAAGATATAGCCAAGTGCATACTCATTGCGTGTGATTGAAACTGGTACATCACGCATGCATTTTCCAGTGACAACCACCAACCCCATGCACCACCAACCCCATGCACTCTCTGATTATGTTCTGCACTCCAAAATTGGGTGTATATGCTTTGGCAGGAATTAGAACACTGTCCTTGTGCAGAGCCACATAGTTCATGTTACAGTGTTTGAAGGCAAGTTTTGTTTTATTATATGCACCGGTAAGCGCTGTCGTTTCAACAATTCCCATGATTATTATCTTTGGGACCTGCCCCGGATACAGGTTGTCTTAACTGGTGCTGCAGCTACCGGTAGGAATGCTGAAGACTTTAAAAGCGTTTCGCTCCACAGGACATTTCACGTTAGAAATCTGCAGGGCCTCTGCATGCGCCAGTATAATAGTCGGAGAGACGTTTACACATTTAATGAATAAACTGGCTGATACAATGAATAGTTTGTACTGTTCAGTGTCCTTGCTCTTGAGGCAAAAAGCACCTGTGTTTCTGGATAGTTTCACTTTAAAATCAATACCGTTGATCAATTGTTTATCCTGAAAGAAAAGGTCAGCGTGTAGGCAGGCCACTAAATCAAATACTTTACTGGTCCTGACATGATGGGCTCTTTTTCACAAATCCCTTGTTATCGCCATCCAGAGCTGTGTTGTCAAAATGCCCCGAATTATCATGGTAAAATAGCCCTGTCGAGAGCTGCTTATCCAGGATATCATTGCCATAATTTAACAGACTCTCTATGTAGGCCCTGTAAACGTACATATTATCGCTATGTGTTATCATTCGATCGCCCAGCTTCACGTCCACCTGATTAAACATGCTGGCTATTGTATAAGTGATCGTACCCACATGTGCTGTAGCCACTGTGTCGGTTCCATCCACCTTTGTTATTTTACATGTTAGATACAGAAGCATATCATTCAAATCCACATACATGTTGGTCGAGCTTGATACAAACAATTCTTTGGGAGGCTAATGGTGATAGAGCAACCAGAGGTGAGACCTCTATAAAGAAACTGTTATCGATGCTGGTCTGTGTCAGGGGCACTGTAAAAAGAAGGAGTTCTGATTTTACACATTACCCCGAGGCCTTGTGTAAGAAGGCCATTGTTCTTTAAAAAATATTGGTTACTCTTGTGTCTTTAGTCAATAACATGTTTCTTCTTCCTATTCGTCTGTGTGCTTTGGGCTTTTGATCTGCTTTTCCTGGTGGGTTTCGGGGGGCCGTCAGCAGAGACACCAACCTTTTCCTCTTAACGCACCTATGTGGTTTATAAATGAGGCCGGATCTGTCCTGCCGCTGCTTTTTATGTTCGGCGAGCCGCTCAGCAACCACAGCTGTAACACTTCCCACAATGTCTTTTGCAATATTGCCAGTGGCCGTTTTCACATGTGGTTTTACTAATTCAAAACCGTGACATAGAAAGCACATAACGCATCGAAAAATAATTTTAAAAATACAGCAGAGCCCCGCCCCATACATGACGGGAGTTCTGCTAAAATATGGCTGATCACCGTAACTGGCCTGGTTCATGGGGCCGGCGTCTCCATAGTTTTTTTTACCACAGCCATTATAACACAGTTTTATTAATCTTTCAGCCAGAGTGGTCTGAAGTGCAACCGCAGCCAGACTTTTCTGTATTTAAATGATACAAACTGCCCTTGATCATCTCTTATCTGTATGTTGATGGTGTCAAAAGGTTTTTTACACACAAGAATATAGTCGGGTTTGTTGTATTGAATGTTCACAATATTGTTGTTGTTCCCTTTAATATCCATGGTTCTAAGTAGTGGGGCGTAGCTATCCCCCACCCGTTGATACTCCACAACGTCGCTGTAGACAAATGAGCTATAAAAACCCTTGTTATTGTCAGTGCAGGTATCATCCCATGGTTCTTTCCTTCCAATGTGTTGCACAGTCCCCAGTATGTTGCGCAGTCTCATCGATGTTGACGGGTCTGACCCCTGTAGAAAAACCTTACACTGTTGGGTGTCTAGTTATAGCATTGTGTACTGATATTCGGGTATGTTTGATACAGCTTCGTTGATAACTCTCACTAGTTCTGGTATATTTGAATAATAGCCCTCGGGAAATCCACCCGGCCGGAGCCTCAGAGGGTTTGTTTGTTTTATAATAAAGGTTTCTTCCGCCGGGGCTAAAGTGTCCCACGATCGGACATACTGAACTTCGGTGAGCGCAATGGCCACGTCCCCTCCAGATTTAAGGGTTTGGCCAACTTCACCGTGAAGTTGGATATTATGTTCCCTGGAAATGTCTCGGCTGAAGCGTTGCTGGGAAACATGATGTAAAAAGATGCAGACTCCATTTTGATAACAGCTACACGCCTGCAGTCTGTAGTGATCCGGCGGGTACCCAACTGTTCAATGTGTCAGGCCATCCCAGCCATTTAACTAAATATATAATTTTTTGGCTCCACAACCTTTACTTTTTATGGTTTTTTCAATTCTATAAATGTGCTGCTGCTTTTTACTGACTTTCTGGATCTCATTCATATAAAAAACACCCTGAATACCCTCCCCTGAATAATTATTTCATATATATATATATATATATATATATATATATATATATATATATATATATATATATATATATATATATATATGTACCCCTTCCTTTGAACCATGTCATCTATAATAAAGATCTCGTCACTGTAATTCTGCTCATACCCCTTTGTGAAGACGGCCTTGTGTTTCGAGAGCCGCACATGATCCCCCTTTTTAAGGAGTATATATTTTGTCTTTTTAAAAAGTCTTTTGCCGTACAGTTTTTTCAGGACAACCAGGGAATTCTGTGACATTACACCCGCTGGTGTGGTTTTAATAGATCTATGATGTGTGTTTATATACACATTTATAAATGTGGGTAGCACCTTCACATATCTGTGGGTGATTTTAGCTGTAAAAAATCACCTGAGTCATGTTTTTAAGGTACGTTAAAAAATGTTGTACAATAGAGGATTTCACTTCAGAGTGTGTTACAAAGTGGTGTTCACTGTGCTGCTTCAGAAGGTTTTGAAGCGGTTTATTTAAAAACTCTTTACCAGCATCCTTCTTTAGTTTAGCAGGGACTTTGCCATTGTTAAATATGAGCTTAAAAGCCGCTGCTGCACTGTGTGCCATCTTGTTCTTAAAAGCCTCAACATAGGCGTATTTTGATAGAACGCCGATGATGGCTAGAATATAGAGGAAACACTGTTGTTTTCACAGAAGTGGCTCAAATCCATAATATCTGCCTGCCATTGTTGATTAACGTCACATACCACGGTCATTCACTGTTCAAAATGTTTCCAGGCTGGGCTGGCTTATGCAATGCTTAGGCCTCCTCCCCTGAAAGCCACATTTTAACAGCCCCCTGTGACACCTTCTCGACATCGGTTCACAGTTTACGATACAGGCTGTCAACCCCACCATAACTGCCAACACCTCCTACATCATAAGATATTTTTGACAACTTCAGGCCGGACATGTCTGTCCTTAACAACTCAACATAAAGACACAGTCAGTTTTTGTAAATAACGTTGTTTATTCGCGTTTGAAAACAACAATTGTATTCAAAATATGTTCACATTAAAACATTCACATTAAAATGACACCTGCAAATACCGCACAAACACATTGTATGCTGCTGCTTCGTTAAGTGCTTGTGTTACACTCCATTTATATATATTTTATTCCCGCCCAATTGGCAACTGTTTTTTCAATGATGTTTCTAGCACCCATCGGACACATGTGACTAAACTGCTTCATTTTTAAAAGCGGGTTATTCGCCGATTCTATAGCCCATATTGTTTTAGACACGCATTGTTCAGTGCCAGCACTGATCCTGATCTGTGTCAATGGCTATGTCAGGCGCAACAATACTATGATGTATTTTGGGTACAACACAAAACACATTTTACGTAGCGATTCATCCGTGTACGTTTTTTCCAAACACTCGTGAGCATCCTGCAGTGGATCATTAATTTTATGTCTGTAGCACCACCTGTAAAAGTGTTGTTTTAAACAATCCCCCATTACGATGGCTGTAATCCCATGGGTGGCACAAATATATACACGAAGATGGGCGTGCGTGTCTATGTCCATCTTCATTAGCACAATACAATCCTTACAAAAGATTGATATCCGCTGGGCTTTCAATTTGTTTTGAATAACAAACACATTGAATAGAGGCATTGGGCCTCATTACAAGTTTGGAGGTAGCCATGCCGTTTTTAGCAGCATGGCTACCCCCAAACTCGGGTCTGGGTCCAGCAAAATGGGAATTACCGGGTCATTCCGACCTTTGCAGGCCCGGTAATTCCCATTAGCGGGACCTGGACCCGGTACTTCTCAATTTCCATTTGAGCCCCCATAGGGCTCAATGGGAATGGGGAGGATGCTAACAATGGTCCTGTTAATGACGGGACCATTTTTATCATCCTGTTCTGCTAGCGGGTGCCGCTCTGCACATTTGGTCTGACCTGGCGTACAGGGCGGCATCGCAAGCAGAACTTGTAATGTGGCAGTAGAGTGATAACGGCACCGGCAGCACTACCGGCGTCATTATCGCTCTACCGCCAGGGTCATAATGAGGCCCATTGTTTTTAAGGCCGTCGGTCTCCAGCAGCGAAAGACAGGCCTTACATAGGCTACTTTTAAAATACCTAGGGGTTTCAAACCAGCTGGAACAGCAAGCGCAATACATTTTAATAGTCTCTGCCGTAGTCTGGTTTTCCCAACCCCCGCTCACTTGGCCCTGTTTTTCATCAGGGTTCTGGGGGCTGGAATCGGTCTCTGTCGTCATCACTGCATCCACCAACTGTGCTGTAGCTTCGCTGTCCTCATCTTCAGGGCCTGGATCGACCACAAATGACTGCTAAGAAAACCACATTGTCATTGTCCCAAAACTCTTTGGGTTTACAGCCTGCCATTAGATCCTGGGCATCCTCCATCCCCTCTACACCTACAAATCCACAGAACCTCCCGGGGGTGTTTGGTCTCACATTGCTATAGCTGTTCATAATAGCAGTTTCCAGAATAGTCCCTGAAAAGCTCAAAAAGCGCTATTTTCCAGCCCTCGCTGACGGTATATATCCGGGTTGTCTGACCCACGCCCATGTCACCATCGCGGTCTTAAGCCAGCACTTGCAATCATATTGTATATTAACACTATATCAAGTTAATATAAAAGGTATTATTTTGATGTATAGAAATGTTGATATCAAAAAATAATTGCAATATAAAAATTCTGATATCATTTTGATATATAAAAATGTTGATATCAAAAAAGGTTGATATAAAAAAAGTGATATAAAAAATGTGATATCAAAAAAAGTATTGAAATTTACAAATAGCAATTATCATTTTGATAGCAAAAAATTGTTGATATAAAAAAATGACATAAAAAATGTATTGCGATATAAAAGTATCCGATATCATTTTGCTATCAAAATTGATTGTTTTTATATAAAAAATATTTTTATATAAACAAATGATATACAAAATACATTTGATATTAAAAAAGATCTACTATTTTAATAGCAGACTTTTGTATTTTGGATATTTTTGATATATAACAATAATATAAAGTTTATATATCAAATCTGTTGTACAATTATAGCAAATCTATGTAAAATGATGACGTCATGAAGGTCCAACCAACTCCCGCATCATCGCCGCATCACCAAACCCTAACACTTACCATCTAAACTCCTCACAACTAACTATGCCCTCGACCAAGCAACAGCACATATTAAAAACATTTTGATATACACTTTATATCATTTTGATATAAAACTTTATATCAAACCGTATCAAAGTACACAACCTTACTTTATGTATCCGTTTATATAAAACGGATATCAAATCGATATAAAATTTGACAATCGAAACATTTTGATATCAAAATTAATTGATATCCAAGTCCACATAAAAAAGAAATCAAACCCATATCAAAAAGGGGCGGGGATAAGGACAACAAGGATGCGTTCGCACCTGTCAAAAATTTAACATTGGAGAAAAGGGGCCCCCTAACTAATCACCATTGTCAATGAGATATTTTTTAGGCAAGTAAAATATATAATTTGCATAATAAAAAGATCTATTTTTGTAATTTACAGCTGCTTGCATTTTGTTAACCTTGCAAATTAAAAGATGCTTCTTTATCTTAAAGTTGCAGCTCAGATAATAGCCCCTTCCTGTGGCCCTACTCTGTGGGTACCACTGATCCGAACACATCCTCTGAGGCTGTGTGTATAGAAGCAGAGGGGCACGCTCCTACTTAACCAAAATTTCCTATGTTTCATTATCTCCTTGGTATGCTGTTTAACTATGGGGCTGTGTGTATGTATTGTGTATGTGCCTGTGTGTTTGCCTGTGCGCCTCAGTCCATCCAGATGGTCATCGTCAGAGATGCCAGCAGTTCTCTGCCCACCTCGAAAGACTTGAAAACTTACACCCAACAACAAATGTTCCTTTTCAGCCATGTATTTCCGTTTGCACACGCTGGGCATATGGCATGCCGACAGGGGTGTTGCTAGGTCTGGAAAAGATCAGGGGCTAAGCTAATGTCGGGACTGGTGGGGCTAGGTAGCATTTTGGTTGTAGCACCTGAACTTCTATCTGGGGCTACAACCAAAAGACCCGGTACTATAGCCCCCCCCAGGTCCACCTAGCAAAGCCTGTGCATGCCAGTAGTCATCCTACTGATTCCTGCAGCTGCCCCATGGTACACCCTGTTGCACATGACCCCCTCACTGGTGTGGGTTAGAGCCAGCTCAAGTAACATGCACGTTGTTTGGACTGAATAGTCTAAACTTAAACTGTCCTGTGGCTGGGAGTGCATAATGTGCCTTGACGTGGGTTTAGTTTCAGCTATGCGTATCGCATGTCTGTGTTTGGATGCCGGCAAAACCCAATTTGCTGTAACTTAATGGGGCCTGCAAAAATCTCAGCAGCTTCATGAAGGTTGTTGGTTTTGTGGTGAACTTCGAGAAGTATGCAATCCCAACATCCTGCAGCATCACGCAGCCGCAGTCAAAACTTGTATTTTCTTTTTATTCTGATTTACTGGGCTTCCTTCTTTTCAGTAAATATACTTTGTCACAGACTGAGAATACAACCACCAAAATGGCAGGGGGAGCGGAAGTGACATCATATGCCGGATGACATCACAGGAGGTGTCAACACATGACTTTTGACCATAATGCCGTCACGCAAAGTTTTACTATATGATCTTAGACCCCAGTGACATCATACTTTGTAATAATAAATACATATGACTAATATAATAACAAATAGTACCAAAGGCTATTTCAATTTCAAACCCTTCATTACTATGGTGCTGCCTCGATATGCCTTGGAGGCTGCATGATATGCCAGGCCCACGCCCAGGAGAACTATCACAGGCCAGTACAAGTTTTCTCTTGACACAGACTCATATGACAGTTTCTGCCATCTAAGGCGAGTTGAAGCCTTACTTGCCAGGCATAGTTTCAATATTTATTGTATTTAATGTATGTATTGTTTGCTTGTTAGGCACTTATACATGAAGTACATACAACCACTACTTGTAAACATGCGTAACCTGTAATGTTTAAAGTATCCTTGAACAACGCGCCCGGTTACCCTCGGGTCTGGCGCGCGCTATAAATAATAAACAAACAAACAAACAAACAAACTGTTTCACAGCACCCACAGGGCAACAGGCTAGGGTATAAGGGGATGTGAAACAGTAAAACAATTAATACAATTAAATACATAAATAAATATTAAATACAGTGGGTTGGGACAAGACAAACCTACTATACTTTGTGAGTGTTCAGAACGTGCAAGTACAGAAGGGAGGGAGAATGGGATAGGTTCTGGGGTGCTCATGGGTGAGCAACAGGTGAAGTGCAAAATTACAGGGTGGAGTGTGACCAAGACAAGTGCTGAGGATAGACAGAGCGGGGGGCGATTTGTGTGGGAGGTCAGGGCCCAAGGATGCATAAGGGCCCTGAACACCAAAAAAGCAACTGTGTGATTAGCAGAGTAGAGAGGGAGGGACGGAGGAGGTAAAGAGGAATGATTTGAGGAGTTTACGAAATGTAAGAAAGTCTTGCTCAAGATGAAGACGGAGGGGAGGATAAACCAAAGAAGGGAGCCAGCTGAGGAAAGCTATCAATCACCTGTCCTCTGCTTAGTGAACCACTTTACACACAAAGAGTTGGTGACAGAGCAGCACAGAGGTCTAGAAGGGGAATATTTAGTCTGAGAGAGAGTTGTAGACAGTGTGGTCCCCAGCCCGAGACAGCCTTGTGGATGATACACAGGGTTTTGAATTTTAACCGTATAGCAATCAGGAGCCAGTAAAGACTTTTTAAGGCAGGAGAGATACGGGCCCTGGGCTTGAGGCCAAGGATAGGTCTTGCTGCCCTATTCTGGATTAGCTGCAGAGGTTGCAGAGTGGAAGAAGGAAGATTCAGGAGGAGGATGTTACAATAGTGAAGCCTAGAGAGAACCAGGGCTCTGGTAAAATTGAGCTGCTGGGAGAAGGTGAGAAAAGGTAGAATTCCTGTGAGAAGGAATAGCTGAACGTGGGATTTCCTGCCAATCTTAATTCAGCACCATTTATGGATCCAGTCCCTGCTATAATATCATAATTGCTGCCTCATATACCTAAGGCGTGTCATTGTATGCCAGGCAAATCCTCATATGCTGTGTGTAGTAATCACATACAAGGCAAAGCATCAGAAGCCCAGACGCTGTTAGCACAGCTCAAATGTAGCCTCAATAGCCCAATTACAACCATTTTATGCCATGCAGAGCCCGGTGTGACAGATATAATCCAGGGTGATATTGAGGGGTGCTGAGAACAATTTAGCTACTGTTTGTAGCCTAGAAGGGCCTCGTTAGCTTGACACCAGAAGCTACTTTAGCTCCCAAAGCCAACTGATGCTGGACATATGCACCTATGTGAATTATACTTTCTGCATTCAGGAGATTTATCAACACACCTTTGGACACATCGATGTGGCATTTAAAGCATAAGAGGTCCTAATTAATGGATAACATGGTATGTTTCCTTCTTATGTGGAAATTAGATTTGGAGAATGCTATGTACTAGCTCCTTGTTCCTCAGTGGTAACTCCTGGTCACTGTTTAATGCTGGATAACCAAAAGCGGCTTTTAGCTCTTGCTTATATAATCTGAATTTCGAGCCCGGCATCATATGTAAGATACAGCCTCACATATCCAGGTGTTTCCAACACACGTCAAGTTGCCCAGACACAGTCTTGTGCCTCTGGGCCTTCCATGCCTCTCCCCAACCCCCAGCACTGGCTGAATTAAGACAAACGGGCCTGTAATCAAGAATGCCAAAGGAGGCCAGAATCAATAGGGTGCAGGAGTGGCCAGGTAATGGGGGTTCTGGTATGAGCATGTTTATGGGTAAAGGATTCTGCTTTTTGACTGGAGAACTGAATCACTTTTACATGATCTCAATTTGAGCAGTAAGGGAAATAAGATACTTAAAGGAAAAGGAATTTGCCTAGGATCACACAATGTGGACAAGTAGAAAGCCCTGATTTCAGAACTCTGGTCCTTATTTCAGAGTCTCCAATTTACTAAGTAGACCACATTTTCTGCCTTTGCATTTTTACATCAGCACACTCATATGTATGGATTGTTTTATTTCATGAGCAGAATCAGTTGCTTAAGTTTAAAAAACTAGATTTGCAAAAACTAAACTATATTCTAGATAAAATTCAAAATGAAAAAATAAGTTATCAATATATGTTGCCTTGGCATCGGTTTTGCATGGTGTGGTGTCCATTAGGTGCTTGTTCCACCTTCATCGCTGTCAGATGATGTGCATGTGGGAGTGAGATGTGCATGCCGTTAGTCACCTCAGTGCCATCCTATGGCATTGCTACATGCAAACGCGGTCACATTGGAAGCAAGACAGTGCGGAGCAACACAGGTTCGATCCCCGGGTCTGCGCTTAGAAACCTCTGGGTATTAAGTGTGTTGTAAATAACCAATTACAATTACAGGTTGCAGTTCAAACAGCGTTTGACATGATGCCTGTGCATGGCGTCTACAGTTCATGCATTGAAAACTTGTATGGCACATATACACAAGTGTTTCCACAAGCCACCAGCAAGAAGGCGGCGAGCATGGGTGGTCAAATTAGGAGATATGGCCATACTGGTGCTTGTGGCATTTTGAAGATGGAAGTACAGGGAACAATGTTGTGCAGGGGAGGGAGAAGTGAGTGTATCTTGATGGAAAGAGGTGTTTTGCATGGAGGGAGGGCCACAAGGTGCTGGGCATATGTTAATGGGAACCACAGCGGCAGGTACAAGGGCTGTAAGGAGGGGTGGGGAGCACAGTGCGAAGGATGGGGTGGTACACATTCTGGCTAGTCCAGTGAAGGGTAGCTGTGGGCAAGTACCGGTGAGGGATGCTGGGGCTGACTGGTCAGGGATGGGCTGGTACCAGTGTGACTCATGGGGGACCAGCCCCCAGACAGCCTTGTGTATGGGGTATGGGGTCTTGGAATTGTTCCCTGCAGTCACAGGGAGCCAGTGGAGTGATTCCAGGGCTGGTGGGAAGCGGCCTCAGGACTTGGGGCCTAGGTTGAATCACGCAGCACTATTCTTGATTTATATGAGGGGGTGAAGGGAGGTAGGGGTAGAGTGAGGGAGGGTCAAAGCTGTTGTTCAGCCCAGTGGGAACCTGAGCACTGGAGACATTGGGCGTCTGGGGGTAGGTGAGGTGAAGGAGGGTGCCCCTGAGGTGGTGGTGCAGTAGGTTGTACCTCTTGCCATGGTCTGTGATGTGCGGATGATAGGTGTGGGATGAGTCAAAGGTGACGCCAAGGTCTGTGGCCTCTCAGGGTGTGTGCAGGGGGCCCATGGAAGGTAGCCAGAGAGTGGGTGGGTAACAGGCGTCACAATGAGGGGCTTCTCACTCTTGATGGGATTGAGGCAGGGATCGTCAGCAGAGCATGTTGCATGATAAGCAGTCAGCCACTCGTGTGAGAGAGGATGGAGTGGTGGTACAAGTTTGGGAGTTTGAAGGTGGGCAATGTGTCATCAGCATTACACTAGGAGCGGGATGAAATTGTGGTGATTTAGTGGGCCAGAGTGGCAAGGTAGGTGTTGGGGAGCCATGGCAATTGAATGGTGCCCTGAGTGACGCCACTGTAAGGGGGGAGTAATATGGAGGTGTGAGAAGGGCACTATTAGGGCACTATTTCACTTGGGGGTGTTGTCTGATAGGTAGGCAGTCAACCATGCCAGGGCCAGGTCCGTCAGGGAGGATTGAATGGGCGCATGCATGTGAGTGTGTCACAGGTGCACATTGCACGCACATGGTGCATGCCTGATACCTTGTGGGGGGCTGCCTCGTATATGTGTTAATTCTCATGTCATCAATGTCTGCACATGTACAGTACTAATGTGGACATGTGTGTGTTTGGATGTTTGGGTGGGCAATGTTTGTGTACCCTTGGCCAAAGTCCACGACTCGTTGGCCACTGTATGGTTGGATGTGGTCGTGTGACATCTCATTGTGTTGTTTTGTGCATTTGCATGTCCGCTGTTTTTGTTCTGGTGTTGCACGTTGTACTCACCTCCCTCGCCAGGTGTCCCTGCTCCAGCCTCTGCTACTCTGACTCCCTTGATTGCCTTAAAGGTGCAGGACACTGCTGCACTTCTCCTCCCATGGTATTAGTTTAAATGGTGAGGCTGTCTCACCGCCAGTGGCCAGGCATTCCTTACGGAGGACCGACAGCAGGTTGCAGACCATCAGGAGAAGGTCAATCCATTGCTGTGCGGGTACTGGTCCCAATGCTGACACCTTCTGCACCAGCTCCTCACAGGTGGCATTCTTCCTGATTTGTGTGCTGCGGCAGTGGTCCATTGCAAACAGCTCTCCAGCATGTTGTCCTATGCAGTCTGTCAGGATGGTTAGCTCCTGCTCAGTGTGGCCTGATCACGGGGTTCCTGAGTGCTAATCAGCATTATCGCACTGGTGACAGGACGCTACTGGGCAGGGTGCTAACGGTCCGACAGCTAATTTTGCATCTGCATTGTTTTCCGACGCCTGCCAGGAGCGTTTACCCTCACGGGAATGTTAGCACCGCCATTTTGTGTGTTTTATGGTGATGGCTCCAAGTGTGGGCTAGATCTTCCCAAGAAGGCCACAGGGGCCACAGGTGCCACAGGGGCCACCCTTTTTTTCTTCCTTTCTCAATCTTCGAAAGAGAAAGAATCTCCTCCTATGGGACTGCCATCATCATCCTGAGGGGGGAGCTTGAGACAAGACCACCATGCCTACGAACTACACCCAGAGGTGGATACCACCGCCCTTGCCAGGGTGCCTGTGCAGTTGCAATGCCCCAGTGTTCTATCGGAAGATGCAGATTGCCGGCTTCATGAGTGTGAGAGGTGCTTGTGCAATCTGTGGATATGAGCAACACTAAAGATGCCATCCAAGGTGCTGGTGGGGCCCGCAAGGCAGGAGGACGCCCCGGCAGCAGGGCACACTGAGCCCAATTCCAGAGTTGGACACATCAGGTACCCCTTCAAAGTTGGGTCCAAAATTTCTGCTGTGGATTGAAAAACTTGAGATGTACTTCAAGGCAACAGGTAAAACGGATGACGAAGCAAAAGTGGCGACAGTCATCTACGCAGCTGAGTCTGAGGTGCATCGCATTTTCAAATCTCTTACTTTCACCGACAACAAATTAGGAGTGCAATGCACGAACTACGCTGATGATACTCAGGTGGTCATACAGCTGAGTGGCTCCTATAGCAGCGATACAGTAACCATCAATAAAATATACAAAGCCATACAAGACTGGATGGCCTGCAATTCTCTTGCCCTGAACGACAAAAAAACTGAACTCCTCATCGTGGCATCTAAAAACACTCAGGCGAAACTCGACTCCAAATATGCTATTTTCCATATTGCCAACAATGCCATTCTTGTCCAGAAGAAAGTCAAGACCCTGGGCGTTGTTCTTGATGAAGAACTCTCTATGAAGTCCCATGTCTCCAGCATTAAATCTAGCTGCGGTCTCATAAATAAAAGAATAGGCTATATTTGACCATTCATTTTGGAACTGTGCCCTTCTGTCCACTGCATTGATCAATTCAAGATTAGATTATTGCAACAGCCTTCTAGCGGGCACCACAGCCTCCAACATCCAATCATTACAAGTGGCTCAGAATAATGCTGTGCGTAATATTTTCAATCAGTCCCGTCGTACACACATCTCCACTTTCAGGAAAAAACTTCACTGGCTTCCCGTTAAACATCGGATAACGCACAAGATACTGACCACGACCCACAAATGCCTCAGCCTCTGTAGCCCTACTTACTTGTCAGCCTGTGTTAGCATTAAACCCAACACGAGGAACCTTCGTTCATCCTCTGCCACTATTCTCAAGCACCCAAAATACAGGACAGCCAAATTTGGAGGTACCACTCTTGATGCTCAAGGTCCCCTTCCATGGAACAAACTTCCAACCCAGATACGGCAGATTGAGGACTACACTGTATTCAAACGTGCTGTAAAAACCCACTTCTTCAATCTGGAATAACTCTTTGACCCTTCTTCTTTCTTTGCCATGTGTGTCTGTTTGTTCGTCCAGTTTTATGTGCGCCCTAAGGCCTACGGGCATTTTGGCGCATTACAAGAATTAAAATAAATAAAATCAATAAATAAATATCAGGCTGTGAAGGACTCCCGCAAGGAGCACTTTATGCCACTTGCGAATCAAGATTTCAAAATATTTGTCATGTGCAGCGTGAAGCAGCGGGAAGAGGAGTCCCTTGACCAGTTTTGTGGGAGGCTCCATCAATTAGCAAGCACATGCCACTGGGAAAATGAAGAAGGCATGGTCTGCAACCCGCTACTGCAGGGGTGCCGCTCAGGAAAACTACAAAGACAAGTCCTCCATGAGCCAGGGTTCACACTAGCCCGCATTCTCGAGAGGGAGAGGTCCTGTGAACTTGCAGACATCTGCGCCATCAAGATGGATGCTGCAGTTAAGTCTCTGAAAGGAGAAGAAGTTTGTGCAATTGGGTGACCATTGAACGCCAGCCCGTCAAGACACAAATGGCCCCCGAGGAAAGCCGAGACATCACAGCCATGCACTAAATGTGGCTACAATCTCCCACATGTAGGTGACTGTCCAGCGAAGGAGAGAGTGTGTGGGTGCTGCAGGGCTGCAGGACAATTTGCAAGATTTTGTTGGGCCGCCACTCCGGTCGCCATCCCCAGGGGGCCGACCAGAATGGTCAGCGACATGCTTCAGTGACATAGGGCTTCATCACAAGTTGGGCTGTATTCCCGGCTGTAATACCACCGACTGCAATAGCCCTAGCGCCTACCGGTCCAGTGGTATTACCACCGATCACGGGTTGGGCCTTAACGGTAAAACCCCATTCCTGAATGAGTCCATTGAATCCAATGGGGAATTTTCAGTGCTAATACTGCGGGCTAATACAGCCGGCTGTAATACAGCCAAAAACAGGGATTTTCACCTCCAGAAAAAGCTGGAGGTAAAACAGCCAATTTAGCGCCCAACTCGTGATAGGGCCAGCCCTTAAATGGGGCGGTAATACCGTTACCACCGCATTTAAGGGCTACAGCCCAACTCGTGATGAAGCCCAAAGACAGGTGGCCATGGTTGAACAGGAGATGCAGGGTCTGGAAATAACTGAAGAAGAGGAAGAGGAGGAAGAATTTTTCTTTATATCAAGCATCGACTCTGTGAAAAAGAAACGAAGACAACCCACATTCACAGTTTTGGTGTGTGGGACATTGACTCCGGTGCTGATAAACACAGGCGCATCTGTGTGTGTACTAGCGAACCGCCACTATGAGGCACTCCCAGGGCCTCCGGTGTTAGGAAAGGCATGCGCCAAAATATTTTCGTTTGGAGAGACCTAACCACTACCCAACCACTACCCCTTTGAAGCGCGTTTGTGGCTCAGTTGACCCATACAGACAATGTCATCCGAGAAAGATTCTTTGTGACAGACATTAGTCCACACTTACTCTTAAGCTGTGCCTCATCAGAGTCGCTGGAAATTGTACATTTTGCACTTACAGTGTACGCAGAGGACATCAAAGACATATTGGGGAGGTTCGCCGAACTTGTCCGAGGCATCGGGAAGCTCAAGGGTGAGCCCATCAAATAACATATTGATGAGACAATGCATCCACCTGAGAGAACAAGTAGAGAAAGAGCTACAGAACTTAGTTGACTCCGATATAATTGAGAAAGTAGACGGCCCAACCCCGTGGGTGTCCCCCATCATTGTAGCTGCCAAACCAAAACAGCTGGGGTCTGTCTGCATCTGCGTGGACATGAGGCTACCCAACCTTGCCATAAAACGTAAGAGACATATCATGCCAACACTGTATGATGTGGTGTGGGAACTACAAGAGGCCAAGGTGTTCTCCAAACTTGATCTGCGGTCTGGGTACCACCAGTTAGAACTACACCCGGACTTGTGCTACATAACGACTTTTACGACTCATCATGGGTAGTATCAGTACAAGCGCGTGAGCTTTGGTTTCTCCTAGGCGGACAAAATATTTCAGAACATTATCAACGGTGCCCTTGCCGGCCTGGAGGGTGTGATAAACTTGAGTTATTATATCTTAGTCTATGCTACATCAGAGACCGAGCACATGACTTGCCTGGAGAAGACACTGGAGAGGATCAGGAAGCTAGGGTTGACACTGCACCATGAAAAGTGCAAATTCCTTAAAGACAGCATCAAATTCTTTGGGTTTGTCTTTCATGCCAAGGGAATTTCCCCAGATCCACAAAAAGGTCAGAGACATTCAGGAGGTGAAAACTACAGAAAACATCCTGAAGGTTAGGAGTTTCCTCGGCATAGTGACTTATTGTGGGAGATTCATTCTGAACTTGCCAACCCTCTTAGAGCCTCTCTGGACCCTGACCAGGAAAGACACCACCGTGGCATGGTCAGAAGCTAAACAGAAGGCTTTTTGACACCATCAAGGAAACACTCACTGGTGATGAAACAATGGCATACTTCGATCCAGGAAAGGAGTCCGAAATAATTTTGGATACCAGCCTGGTCGGGCTAGGGGCAGTACTCCTCCAGCCAGACACCCAAGAGCAAATGAAACCCATTGCCTATGCCAGCAAGGTGGATATCTGGTCTTTCCATCGAAACATTTACCATTGAATTAAAATCCAATGAAAATTATCCATTGAAATGCATTTCCATCGAAAAGCATTTTCATGGAATAATTTTTGTTGGATTTTAGGGTAAGGGTTAGGGTCAGGGTTAGAGTTAGAGTTTGGGCTAGAGTTAGGGTTAGGGTTGGGTTAGGGGGAGGTGCCCTTGGGAGTTGGAGGGACCCCGCCTAATAAACAATAAACACTGAAACGTTACATGGAGCTGGCCAGTGCCAAAATACTTTAAAGATTTCAGTACTGGACAGTTACATGTAACATTTTTACGTTAGGTGTGTTTCATCGAGTTTCCATGCATAAAATGTAAAGTGTTTATGCATCAAAACCCTTTTCGATGAAAGGGCTTCGATGCATAAACACTTTGCATTGTATGTACAGTAATTCGATGGAACATATTTAATTGAATATGTTTCGATGCATTCCATCTTTGATGGAATGCATTAGATGGAAAGACCATAAACCAGCAAGACCATCACGACAATGGAACAAAGGTACTCGCAGATTGAGAGGGAGGTGCTGGCATTTCTGTGGGACTGTCAGCGTTTCCGCATTTACATTCTAGGTAAGCCTGTATCTGTAATTACCGATCACAAGCAATTGATTCCCATCCTGGTGGGTTCCTCATCCAAACCACCCCCAGGATAGAGCGGTGGATGCTATCTCTTATGGAATACAAAGTCAGATTGAACTACAGACCAGGAACCCACAACCGTGTGGATTCCTTGTCACAACATCCCAGGAGCGGCAGTTATCAGGATGCAACAGCAACAGTGGTCAGTGAGGAGCATGTCCGCCTGGTGGTGGACACAGAAAAGCCTGTGGCCCTGACGCTTGAAGAGGTAGCAGGGGCCTCGAGAGAGGGCAAATGTTTCTGGCTGATTCAAGATGCCATCGTTGGTGGCGACTGGAGGTCGATACTTTATAGTACCACTTGCAGAGACAAGGACACTCAGCATGAACTGGAACAGCTGTGGCGAGTCCGACACAAACTCTTGGTAACTGGAGAAGGATTGATACTACAGGGTCGCCAGATAGTAGTTCCAAGGACATTGGTCAAGAGAGTGGTGGAACTAGCCCTCTGTGGCCACCGGTGTACAGCAAAGACAAAGGCAAGACTACGCCCCCAGGTGTGGTTCCTAGGGCTTGAGGCAAGGGTGGATGAGTATGTCGGCAGGTGTATCTGGTGCCAGGCAGCTGCCCCTGTCAACAAGGAGCCCAGCATTGAGTTGATGGTGAGAAGCAACAAACCCTGGGACACAGTACATGTGGACTTTGGGTCAACATGGAGAGGAATGTACTTTCTTCTAATGATAGACCAGTGGTCAAGATACCCGGAGGTACAGCTGGTAGAGTCAACGTCCTGTGAACAGATCAGCCAAGTGATGGAAAAGGTGTTTGCCACTCATGGGTTCCCACGAGTAATTTGCTCTGATAATGGACCACTGTGTCAGGGAGAGAATTTCGCAGAGTTCATGACATACTGCGGCATCACGCACAGAAAAGTGATGCCTTGATGTCCTAGGGCAAACGAGAGACTGAGCACTTCATGTGAATGCTCAATAAGATATTCTGCATAGCCCAATGGCTGGGAGGAGAACTGAAAAGAACCCTGCACCAGTTCCTCAGGGAATACCGATCCACCACTCACCAATCAACGGGGGTGCCCCCAGCTGAAGCTCTCTTCAACAGATGCCCGAAATGGCTCATTCCAGAGATGGAAAGCTAACTGCCAGGCTTCATCGATGACAAAAGGACGTCAGAAGACCGGCTAGCACACAACGAGGGGGAGAATGCCAGATGCCGGCTCAAACCGCCTGCTATCGAGATGGGTGACACAGTCTTGGTGAGAAACCACCGTTCGGAAGGAAAACTGTCCCTCAATTATGAACTTGCTCCCATGGGAGTAACCCAAGTAAAAGGGTCCATGGTGACCGCTGCTGACCAGAGAGGGGCGGTAACAAGGAATTTGTGCTTCTTTAGAAAGATTGGAGGGGGGTGGGGGAAACAGAGAGAGCTACGAGGAGAAGCCTCCCCAGCCCAGACTGTGGACAGAGAACAGCCCCCAGAAGAAGATACTGGGGATCCAGAACTTGCACGAGGCGACCTGGAAAGAGAGAGGGGAGTGGCCGCGATGGAGAAACATTACCCCCTCCAAGAAGGCCGTCAGTGTCCGGTGCGGTTCAAGGACTACATCATGGACCAGAGTTGACACCAACCTGCTTTTCCCTGTATTGCCCACGTTGGGCCCACTGTGTGTTCATGAGTTATTACATGCATGTCTGTCATGTTGACAGCAAATTGTTAATAACGGCTGTGTTAAATTTTGTTTTGGAAAAGGAGGAATGTGATGGTGTCATGTGAGTGTGACGGCAACGTTCGCTGTTGCGCATGCAGGAGTGAAATAAAGTGGGCGTACCCGGGCTCACTAGTGCGCGCCATGAACCCGAAGACTTAAGACCTGTGTCCCACGTCTCCTTCCAGGTACGGGGGGGGGCAATGCCTGACCATGGGGGTCCTGGGTGCTATTCAGCGTTATCACACTCCGCTACCCCCAGTAATTCTTTTACAGACAGGTGCTCTTTGATCACAGACTCTCCCCCTAATGGATCCATTTACCTGGGGGTCCAGAGTTAACGTGAGAGAGAGCCAGCACAAGGCACTGTCAGGTGCACACATCTTAATGTTTATCAGGCAGGCAAGGCTTCTTGGTAGACAGAAACATCAGGGGTTGAGTGAGATCAACCTCCCCTGCGTGCTAAGGGAGAGGCTGCCACACTCTCCTAGCGGAGGGCGGCCTTACCAAGGGTTCAAATGCGGAGGCCTGCCCCTGAGCTGCTCTTGGGTGACTTCACCCTAGAGCCTCCTTTATAGAGCGGGCTCTGCCTGAAGACGGCTGGCAGGGGGGACAATGAGGATGCATGGAAGGACTGCGTGGATAGAGAAAAGTTGCCCAGTAGTTAGCATGGCACATATGAAACACAGCTGGTAACGCTGCAGCCTAAAGCATGTAAATTGACAGTTAATGTTGGACCAGCATTGGATTATCTGTGGACCCACTCTGCTATATTGAAAGGCTAAGGGCTATGGATACACTGTGTCAGCAAATAAAACCGGCCCTTTCTCCTTGTCTCCAGAAACCACACTCATCCAACCACACCTCTGCTTTTTTATTCTCATGAACCCCAAATTCATGCCCTTCCAAACGTATCTTTTCGCTTGTTTAGAAATTGAATATCTTATTCTACAATAAATTGACACAGACATCCTTGTCTTTATTCACATGTGCGCTGCATTATTCTTTGAACTTGGCCTTGTTTGATTCCACCACAGAAGACAACAAATCCTATGGCCAGGGGAGGAAGAGGGACAAGGTAAAAAGCAAAACGATTGGTTTAAGCATCTAATTGAAAACACCATCCGAGGCTTCCAGGTGGAGACGATTGAATATCGGAGGACAAGACAAGCAGGTGCTGATCATCACAGGTAATCATCCAGGAAGTATTTACAATGTATTTGATGTCTTTTGTATTGCACACCCTCCCTGGCTTCTAGGGTGCGAATAAAATTAAGTGCTCGCCAAAACAAGACACATCTTTTCCTTTTATGTTTCTGTGGCCAAAAGAAAGCTTATTTAACTTACTTTTCACATTGAAAATCATCAATATCTTGTCTACTTAAAATGCAGAAGAGACGTTTGTTGTTCTACACAACAAACTATTTTAATGCAGAGACAGAAGTGAGCGGGAACGTGGGGAGTGTAGTTCCACTACTTCTTTTTTTTCCTGTTGACAGTTCCACTACTTTTTACCACAATTTTCACCATTCTGAAAATGAAGTTAAAGCATATCTCTTCACTTGATATGATATGATAAGGTATGGCATTTATAATTCACCTGTACACAAGTGTTTCTAGGGGCGACAAGACGAGGGGAAACAGAGGGAGGACAAAACAACGATCTTACTAGGCCTTGTATCATTCAGATCGCGCTAGTGCAGGGAAGTGGAAGGGGAGAAGTGCCAGCGGGTTGCTCAGTGCAGGTAATAGAAGTGCATCCAACGGGTGGCTCATAAGTGCAGAGAGAAGGGACTGTAGGGTTACAGATATAGACCACAAGTGCAGCGGGAGCCAAGAGGCAGAGCAAGGTGCAACTGGACATGCAGGGACCTGGGCCCAAGTTCAGAGGATGACCAGGTGACCAGTGTGTGGACCAGACGGGTCATCAGCAGGGGAGAGGAAGAGAGAAAGCAGAAGTGAAGAGTAAGGTCTTGAGTTACTTCCGTAACTGGAGGTGGTTCTGCTCAAGTTTGAGAGAGGCAGGGAGGCTGTTACAGAAGGAGGCCCCAGCCGAAGAAAGACATCTGCCCCAACTCTCTGCTTGGAAAAGTGACTGACCCTCAGAGAGTTGGAGGTGGATGAGCGGAGAGCTTGAGAAGGGAGATGTTTAGGAAGAGAGAGTTAGAGGTAGTACGGTCCCAGGCCCCAGAAAGCCTTGTGAACGATGCAGAGGGTCTTGAACTTGATCCTTGCCAACATTGGTAGCCAATGAAGAGATTTCAGTGCTGGAGAGATATGATCCATGGGCTTGCGGCCAAGAACAAGTGTCGTAGTCCTGTGCGGGATAAATTGTAGAGGATGGAGAGTAGAGGCAGGAAGATTTAGAAAGAGGCTGTTGCAGTAGTCCAGCCTAGAGAGGACCAGAGCTCTAGAGACAGTGAGCTTCTGGGGGAAAGTGAGGTAGGAATAATACCTCTGAGGAAGTGCAGCTGATAGTTTGACTTCTTAGAGACATCGGAGATGTGAGGAGAGAAGCAGAGGGTGGAGTCAAAGATAACACCAAGGTTCTTAGCCTCACAGGTAGGAGCAGGAAGAGGTCCCAGTGTGGGCCCCCAGAGAGCGAGTAAAGGAGGGAGCTTGTGTTCTGATGAGGATGATATCAGTCTTACTGGTATTAAGGCATAGATCATTTGGTGGCACACCAGTCCTGAATTGCGAACAGACAGTAAGGAACGAGAGAAGGAGTAGAGGAGGCTAAGGGGAGCCTGAAAGAAAGCTGGGTGTCATCTGCATAACACTGAAAGTTGGAGCAGAAAGCAGCGATGTGGTGGTCGAGAGGTGCCAGGTATTGGTTGAACAGCCAGGGAGAAAGGTTAGACCCCTGGGGAACACCACAGGTAGAGAGGGAGATATAAGAGAGGAAGGACCCGAGCTGGACCTGGGATGGTTGATCAGTGAGAAAGGAGGGCAGCGAGGCCAATGCCTGTTCAGTGACAGTCAGGCTATCACAGAGGCGATTGAGCAAGATGGCATGGTTGACTGTATCAAAAGCAGAAGAAAGATCAAGGAGAATGAGGACAGAGGAAGTTTAGAATCAAGGTTAAATAGCAGGTCTTCACAGATGTTCAGGAGAGCAGTTTCCATGCTTCTTGCTGCTCTGAAGCCAGACCGGAAATTATGGAGATAACCAACATATTCAGTGTGAAGATTAAGCTGGGAGATGGACAGCTTTTCCAAGAGTTTGCCCAGGAAAGGAGTGATGGAGATCAGGCGATAGTTAGCCGGAGAGGGTAAGATGGGCAGAGGGCTTCTTTAGGAGGGGGTGCACAAGGGAATGCTTAAGTGAGATGGGGAAGGTTCCTGTGGCAAAAGAGTGATTGCAGAAATCAGCCAAGGGTGTCGATGTGGTCCTTGATGGTTCTGGATGAACAGGGAAAAACCTGTTTTGACAAGACTTTCATAGATCGGACTTGTCTAGAAACATTGTCAGGTGTGAACAGAGGAAAGGAAGAGAAGGGAGGAGGAGAGGCAGCCATAGGCAGGCCAGAAGTGGAGGAGGAGGAGGAAGAGGAAGAGAGGGTGGATAGTATGTCCTGAGTTTTAGTGATGAAATGAGAAGCCAAGGCAGTGCAGAGGGCCTAGGAGGGAACAGAGGAGAGGTACAGACTGCAGCAGGATTGGCCAGCACCTTGAAGATTTTGAAGAGTTTGGCCGAGTTGTTAGATGCCGCAGAGATGCAGGCTTGAATGTGTGCTCTCTTGTGTCAAGATGTGAGTTAGCCAAAGGTGCAGAAGGAGGAGAGAAAGTAGCGGTGAAAGTAGCGGTGAAAGCCTCAACTGAAACATGCTTCATGGGTCGGATGACCGAGAAGGTAGGTGGCAATGCTGGAGTCGGCTTGGCCTGAGGGGTAGAGAGGGAGAGATGGGAGGAAAGGAGAAAGTGATCACTCCAGGAGAGAGGAGTGGTGAGAGGTTTGGAGAGGTGGAGGTCTGAGGAGATCAGAGCATCCAGAGTGTGCCCTGCAGAGTGAGTCAGGGCAGAGGGAAGAATAGAGAGAGAGAGTTGCAGAGGTTCCGAAAGAGTCTGGTAGAAGGACAGCAAGCATCCAAGTGGATGTTAAGGTCTCTCAGAGGAGAAGTTGAGAGGTAGAGGCGAGGAGAGAGGAGGAGAGGTCTGCCAATTCAGAGAGGAAGGAGGCTACCTGGATGGGCGGCCGGTAGATAGTGGCCACAGTGAGAGAAAGGCCAGCATAGACAGAGAGACTAGGCATTCAAAGGAGGAGTAGTCCTACATAGGAATGATAGAAGCAGGGATCCACTCCGGGAAGATCAAGGCTACACCCCCACCGGGACAGAGCTGGCTGTGAACCACATCTCGGTCAGATGAGTAAATCTAAATCAAGTTTTTCCAGGAGACAGCAGATGTCAGAGGAGTGTTTGACAGCAGAGCGAGGGTTGAGAGTAGCAACGTGGAGTGGGTTCCCCCTTTGAAGGACTTCCGTGGAGGGGGACAGGTCAGAGGTATGCCCTGCGGAATTGCTGTAGGCGCCCAAGGATGGGCAGAGGAGGAAGGAGGAGAGGGTAATGTAGCTAAGGAGGAGGTGGTGGGTGCCAAATGGGTGGCGGAGGAAAGAGCAATAGGGTGGCCGGAGAAGCAGCTTAGACAGCCATAGGGTTGGCAGAGGACGGAGGAGGCAGTGGAGTCAAGGGGGGATGAAGAGACTGCAGGGAATGAAAGGAAATTGATAATGTGCAGGAGGCGTCAATCAAAAAGGAGGAGGTTGGCCTGAAGACTGTGCCATTTAGGTAAACATTAATGATGGTCTTGGAGGAATGGAAGGGGGCCAGGAGGGCCTCCCATTGGGTGCCACTATTAATGGGTGAAGAGGAAAAGGGAGAGAGAACAGAGGCCATATAGGGGTCCATAGGCCTGGAGAGGGAACGACAAAGAGGTTGTCGGTAAGTGTCTGTCTGGAGGAAGCACTGGTGTAGGTATCAGGGATAGGGAGACAAGGATATCCCTCTTCCTGCCAGACCTAGTAAGAAGGATAGGATAGTCAATAGAAAAGCCGTTAGAGAAGATAGGAGAGACAGAGAGCACCATAGAGGGTCCAGAGGTAAGAGTGGGGGAAAGGGAGAGTGAGAGTGGAGGGGGGCTAGGTAGCAGGCAGGTGGGGGAAAACACTAGGGAGGGGGGACACAGAGAAGGAGGGGCACACAGAGGACAGAAAAATGCAGAAATCCGATGCAATTTATAGGGCCTCATTACACGTTATGCGGTAAACCATGGTGCTATTAGCACCATGGTTGCTGCCGGTACCATACCGGTACCACCATGGAGAAAAGGGGAATTACCACCCCATTCCAAGGTTGGTGGGGCGGTAATTCCCCCTTTCTCCATGGCCCTTCCCCATTCCCATTTTTGCCCCATAGGGCTCAATAGGAATGGGGAAGGAGCTAATTACGGTACCGCAAATTGCGGTACCGTAATTAGCACCAAGGTCCCTTTGAGGGTCCCAACTTTAACGGCTGGTCTACACCAGCCGTTAAGGTCGGTTCCCACAAAGGGACCTCGTAGTAAGGCGGTAAGGGTTTACCGGTGCCCTTACCGGTAAACCCCTTATCGCCTACCGTGTAATGAGGCCCATAGACAAATTAATTGTCAGCGGAACCCACAAGCAAAGAATGGACACCGCAGGCATGCAGGCAGTACAACGTAAACAAGCTACCAAAGAGAAACAGAAACAAAAGAAAATAACACATACTAAGGGAACCTAGAAGCAAGGAAGAACACAGCCGGGATGCAGGTCCTACAATGTGAATAAACAACCATAGATAGCAAAAAGCAAACGCCAAAACACAGGGCAATCCAACAGGGGCCTAGAAGAAAAGAATAAACACAGCATTGATGCAGGCAGTGCAAAATCGCCAACAACTGTGGAGAACAAGACCTTAGAACAGTACACAATAGGTCAGGGGACTGGGGCTATGAAAGGGGGAAGGAGAGGGTCCGCAGGGAATGCGAGGTGCGTGCGGCCGAGTGGAGAGAGACCTGTCTAGAGTTGCGGGGGAGCGCATGCAGCCAAAGATGCGAGCGAGCGCATGCAATCTAGGATTGTGATGGAATGCACACATCCTAGGACGCGAGGGAGCTTACGCAGTATAGGATTGCCAGGGAAATGCACAAGGCCTAGGGTGCGAGGGAGCGCGTGCAGCTGAGATGAGAGAGAGCGCACACAATCTAGGATTGTGAGGGAGCACACATGGCCTGGGATGCAAGGTAGTGTACGCGACCTACGGTGCATGGAGCGCAAGTGGACAGGGGGCAAGGAGCACACGCGGTTTAGGGTGACTTCACCATCCTATAGCAGATGCAGCTAAACTGAATCTGACCGTACATCTATGAATACTAAATAACATAGCCTGATTGGATTCTAGGTGGCGTCATATTAGCCAAGGTAAGATTTATTTATTTTAAATATCTACATAGCGCAAACCAAGCACAAAAAAATCCTAGCGCTTCACAAGTCAACAGATGCAAAAATTTAGCAATCATAATAACATCATGTACATAATAGCCCAAATGACAATATTCTAAAAAAACAGGTAAAATAATTTAAAACAAGTTAAAACCCTTTAAAATATAGGGTTCCAGTTAAAATACATAGTTCCATAACAACGCTTTCAATGTTTTTTTGAACACCAAATAGAAAAGATTTTTGAGGAGGTCCACCAGCAATGAATTCCAGAAAAATACAGCCTCCCGATGGAGGAGGTCCTGCTTACATTAAGAAGGGATCTCTCGTCACACTCCACCTCCTCATGATTTTTTGAAAATGTGACAAGTTGTTATCTCAGGTTAAATGCTAAGACATTGGCCCTCATTACGAGTTTGGCGGTAACCATGCCGCTGTTGGCGGCATGGCTGCCGCCGAAATCACGTCGGGGTCCGGGTCCTCGCAATGAGGACTTACCGGGCCATTCCGAGTTCGGAAGGCCCGGTAATTCCTCCCTCCAAGGACCCGGACACGGTCCTTCCCCATTCCCATTTCAGCCCCCATAGGGCTGAATGGGAATGGGAGAGGGAGCACACAACGGGCCATTACAAGATGGCCCGTTGTTTGCTCCCTCTTCCCCTCGCGGGACCCGGTAAGCACGCCTGGTTTTCCTAGGCATGCTTACCGTGTCCCGCGAGGGGAACTCGTAATGCGGTGGTACGGAGTGAACGGCGCCGGCACCTTTTACGGCGCCGTTCACTCCGTACCGCCAGGGTCGTAATGAGGCCCATTATAACTGTTAAGGTCCAGGCCATTTAAAAGGGATATTATTTTAAAATCAGGTGGCTACATAGGATTCCTCCAAGCTCGCCCCTCGACAAGTGTACCGTGCTAGTAAGAGCTTTAGTGACTAGTCCCTTGCTGTATTGCAATCCACCCCTGGGGGGTACATCAACAAAACATCATAGACTTCAGGTGGCTAAAAACTGATTTATGGCTTAAGGAAAAGTGATCATGTCTAAGCTCTTCCCATGAACTGGCAGTGGCTTCCAATAGAGTACATAACTCAGCTCAAAATTCTTTGCCTCCTTTTCAAATGCATCCAAGAGGCTGCTTCAGCCTACCTTAAGGACAGCATCACAGAATATATCTCAGGATGCAAGCTTTGGCCTATGGAGAATCATGGACATTCATACCTAAGACTCTCTGACAGGCCAGAGAGATTACGCTTTAAATCTTGGGGAATACATTACCAAATTCTGCTCCTGACAACGCAAGCTTTTTCTGGTTCCTGGCCACAGTTAAAGTGGCATCTTTTCAGGTAGGTATTTGGATATATAGTGAACATTAAGTTCAGCGCTTACCCTTCATTAAGTTATTAAGGTGCTTTTTAACTTGTTATTCGACATAAATAGATAAACAAGCAGCAAATTCCTAATCTGGACTGTGATTCACTAGACAGTCCTGTAAATTCAAAATATGGCTGGGTTGATTAGATGATGTGCGCTGGTTTGCAAATTTAAATGATCCTTCTTTCGAAATTCTTCTAATAACATCTGTATTTACTCTTGCTAACGTGTACTCATGTTTTAATCAGTGTCCCCAAATTGCCCTTCAAAACTGCTTATTGATAATAGGTAATGGTATTCTACACAATATTGGCCCTCATTATGAGGTTAGCAGTAAAACCCCCTGTAACACTCTTACCGCCGACTGACATCCCGGAGCTACCGGGATATCACAGGCAGTTGTGGTTTTTTTCCCACCATACTCGTAAAATTTTTGTGGCGCCTGACTTCCCAGTGTTGCCAGGAGTTTACAACTCTGGCGGCTAGGGAAGTCAGGCTCCAGTAAAATGTAGGTCTCCATTCCCATAGAGTCCCGTAGGACTCTATAGGAGAGGGGACAAGGAAGCACCGGCCCTTTGCTAACGGTGCCGGTGCTTCTGTGATCGGTGTGCCTAACGTGGCTGCTGTGCCAGGCATGTCAGGCACAGCGGCCAGGGCAGACAGACACGTAGCTTGCCGGTCCAGAAACAAGGGTGCCAGTGAGCTTAGCGGCACCCTTGTTTTCAGACTCGTAAACTTAGAATGAAGCCCAATGTCTTCTAATTATACTTCCACTTGCCAATATTTTCGTAATTTTACCCAATCCTGGCCTTTGTCAAGGCATAGAAAGCTGTACATTTGGCATTCAAAGTTATAGTTTTCAAATAAAAACTCAAATAAAAGTGAAACAAGTTTTGCTGTCACCAATCCAAGTTGTAATGCCTACTTCAACACCTACACAATATTATGCATTTCATACATTGTCACATATATATTTAGTAAATCAGGTTCTGTGTGTCCTTATGTAAATTATACATTCATTTCTACCACATTGTGGTGTCTGCTTCAACATCTACAAGTGTATGCATTTTCAAACAAAAACACATATATTTGGTAAAGCAAGTCCTGTTTGTCCTTGTGAACATTATACATTCATTTCCAAATGTTTTAATCTAATTCTCTGTATACTTCATAAGGGAAGAGGGGAGAGGGAAGAGAGAATGAGATTCAGATTACAATGTTGCATGATAATTGTACATGATTATTTTGCTAGAAAGTCAAGTTCTTATCTCACCAAGTATTTTTGCTCTTCCGAATGTCAAAGTTAGATAAATCCTGTAGGTTCTTTCAATAGTGGCTGTATAGCAGGCTTGTGGATAGTGTTATTGTGTCGAGTTGAAGGATAATTGAAAGATATTAATGGGTCTCATTACAAGGTTGGCAGTGTGGAAATAAAGATGCCGGTTACAACGTACCGGCATCCTTTTCGGACCTCCAAACTACAAGTCTGCCAGTAGGAGCATGGAATTGACCCCTGCTGGCAGGCTTTTCACTGAAGCACTGGCACCGTTACTAATGGTGCAGGTGCTTCAGGCTTCCCATTCCCATGGATTCCTATCCATGGTAAATAACCGTACTGCCGCCTGTGATATCCCGGTAGCACCGGGCCGTCAGGCGGCGTTAACAGTGTTACGGGTTGGTGCTAATCCACCGGCTACAGGTGGGTTTTACTGCCAACCTCACAATGAAGGCCAATATTGGGTAGAATGCTATTACATGTTGACAATAGGCAGTTTTAAAGGGCAACTTGGAGACACTGTTTAAAACATTAGTACATGTTGACAAGAATAAAGACAAATGTTATAAGGACAATGTTGAAAGAAGGATCATTTTAAAGTTTGCAAACGAGCGCACATCATCTAATCAACTCAGCTATATTCGGGTAGATGTTAGGTATAGGTTCTTGTGGTGTTATGATCAGCGAGTCTAGGCAATATATAAATGCTCCCACTGTCTGACAGACTGAATAAAAAGTAAAACAGGACAGGCCACACGCCACATCCGTAATGCCTTGGTGGCCGACCATCAGGAGGATTATGTAGATTTATTAAGCAAGGGGTCAGAATCAAAGGAGCTATGATCAGTAATGATCAGAGACGTATTTTGGGAGTGCATGTGGAATTGGGTGGGCATGTGGAATGTAAGAATTTCCTACTGAAAAATGCATATTGGCTGTGTTCTCATTGCGATATTACTGTAATTATGACAGCTTTGGATAACATGATGGGAATATTTAAATCACAACATACTGTTTCAGAGGTATTAATGGTCGGAGATTTCAATTGTCATTGTTTGCATCAAGATCTAGAGGTGGAAGGGAGGTGGACTATGGAAAATCAATATTGGCAGGGCTGGAGTAAGTGCGGTCAGAGGGCCAAGGGGACCTAGGTAAGAAGAGAGGATAGAGTGGTCTGACCATGAAAGAGGTGTGATCAGTGAGGGGAAGAGTGAAACATTAGAGTGGATGAGGGCATCAAGAGTGTGTCCTACCATGTGGGTTGGACCAGGAGGGAGATTGGAGAGGGAGAACAAAGTGCAGAGGTTAAGGAAAAGTGTGGATGCTGTGATAGCGTAGTCCAAATGTATGTTGAAGTCGCCCAAGAAAAGAAGTTTGGAGGAGTTTGAGAGGAGAGAGGAGCAGAAATTAGCCCATTCAGAGAGGAACATGGTGGTAACACCAGGGGGCCTGTAGATCGTGGCAATGGTCAGAGAGGATGAGGGAGAAATTACCAACTTGCAAACCAGGCTCTCAAAGGAATTGTAAAGCTGAATGGGTATGAAGGAGGAGGGAACCCACTCAGGGAAGATTAAGGATACCCCACCGACAGCACGGTTAGGTTGTGGCTTGGAAATGATCTTGTAACCATTGGGGAGGAGGGAGTCAAAAGCAGTGACTGAGCTGGCATTGAACCATGTCTTGGTAAGTGCAAGAATGTCGAGGCATATGTCGGTGGAGTGTTTGTTGGCTGAGCGGGCATTAAGTTTGGCCACGTGAAGGAGGTCTATGCCTTTAAAGCTTTTCTGAGGAGGAGAACAGGGGTGTGGTACACCAGTCAGAGGGAGAGGGACATCTGAGGAGGAACAGCAGGACCCGTTCATGAGAGTAGCTGACATGAGCAGGAAGGGAATCTGCAGCCAGAGGAAACCATGAAGAATCTGACAAATCCCCCACTGAAACCTGCCTAAGGTCACCTCCCAGGTGGGCAGTGAAAGACGGACGCTTCCTGATCGTGACTTTGGGGGTGGTGTACTGCGGGAGGATCACCTGAGAAAAGATAAGGCCCAGGGTGGTGAGGAGATCCTGTGCGATGAGACACAGTATTTGTCTTTTGAAAGGGAGAACCTTTTAAAGTTATCAGAATAGGTTGGCCTATTGTGATTATGATGTATCTGAATAACATCTAAGATATGTGGCTTTTAATGTGAATTCCTTCAAACCTGAACAGACCTTAGTAACAGAAAGACCCTGCAAGGTATTTCAGGATACAAATCCCCCTCCACCCAAAGGTATAATGCAGAAATATTGCCTTAAACCGACTGTCGTCCTCTGTAACAATAGATTATAATGGTTCTTCTTTAACTGACTTTAAGGGGAATAGATCTGCCCTTAAAAATAAGAAGGTGTTAAAAAGAACTAACTTTGTTGTTGGGGACTACACGACACATAATCCCATAAGTATTGGTATGAGGAAGAGGGTTGAAGAGGCGTACTGTAGCAGTAGTCAGGCAATTAAGTCTAACAGACCACACCTGAAGGAACCTGGGAGCCATCAAAGGCCCCATCAGGTGCAGGCAAGAAGAATGAGCTGGAACTGTGGCTGGAGCACGAACTGTAGTGGCAGAAGCAGAAAGCAGAAGGCGCTGTGCTGGCAATCCAGTCAGACGTGGGAGATCCAAAGGGACGCCAGAATTCTAATGCAGCAGATTTCACCTGCTTGTTCTGTGAGGGTCCTGTACCCACAAACTTTGAAGTGCAGAGGCTGCACAGCGGAAGGAGAGCAAGACAGGTAGCCTTTCCCCATGTGAGTTTAATTGTTGTGATTGCCATGCCAGAAGTGTGTCTGAGACTGAGGCGAGGAGCTGTCGAAAAGCTGTTGGTCTCAGGTGTTGGAGGGGCTCCTTTATTGAGTGGCTGGATTGGAGACACTTTCAGCGAGGAAGGGTGTGGGTCCCCATGAAGCCAGAAGCAGTAGAAGCTGTGCCAGAAGCCGTGGAAGCTGTACAACCCACGGAACAAGGATTACAGAAGCTGGTGAGTCAAACCTAGTTTTGTGATACCTTACGCGAGTGTATGCCGGCAACCGTATCCAGTCTGAAGTGTTTGCGTGCTTTGAATCTCCTACGCGAGCAACCGTTAATAACTTGAGAATTAGAAATGGGAAATGTAACACTCGCGTGTGAACCAACATTGTTCCCAAACCTCACGTATGAGTGAGAAATGTAATCCATTTTCCAAATACTTTAAACTTCAAAATGCTAAAGGATTCAGTGGTCGCGTGTGCCCAAAAATGATTCTTAAGTGAGAGTCCATTGTTCAAACATTTAAAACTTAAAAAATAATAAAGCAGAAGTCGCGCGTTGCTAAAATTGATTCTCAAGTGGAGGTCAACTTGAGTATCCATTGTTGAACACTTTAAACTTTACAATGCTTTTGAAGAAGTGGTAGCGTGTCTAATTTCGCCTTTTAAAGGAAGGGTGAACTCTACATCTTCATTCACATGAACAATTGCTCATAAAAGATGTCAAGGGTTTAAATGTTGTATCTGCCGTTGGAGAGAGAGCAAGCATTGCCAAAGCCTAGGATATTCCCCTATTAAGACTGAAGTAGCCTTTTCTTGAAGCAATACAACCATCCAACTAATACTGTGTGCCCGAATACAAGTGTAACCTTTCCTAAGATACAAGTGCGCAAGAATTATCTGAAGCTGAGAGAGTGGCACCAAGGCTTTTGGGTAATTATTTTGGCTAACAGTTGGCAGAGAGAAGAAGGCAAAGTTGGGGAACGGAAAGTTGCTGCTCATAAATATTACTTGAAGTTGACACAACCTAGATTGCCAAAGACTATCAGAGAAAGGAAGACGTGGGTCCTAAAGGCAAACCTAGGTTGTTGTTGTGGCAGACAGACTAGAGAGGTAAATATGCTCCCACTCTTGAAGAGAGATATTTAGAGGAAGAGTGGTGTGCCTATTTATAAGGTGTTGAAGTCAGGGATGTCATTTAGGGGTCGCCAGAGGTCGCAACCTCTGTGGTCTCCCTTGCGACCTCTATCTTAAAAAAAAAATGAAAAAAAAATGTGGCTCTTTACTTCTGGAGTGGCTGGCTTTCTTGATCAGGCCCCTTTAAAAAAAGAAGAGTGCCACAAGTCTAACACTTTCAGCACTGATCCTAAGAAAGAAAGAATAGGAATACCAAATAATGTGTCTTTCTGGAATTCTATACAATAATTGCTAGACTCATTAAAGGTTTATTTCAGGCGCACTTCAGGGGGTGAGTCACTGATTTAGTCTGTTCTTAAATGCCTCAACTCAGCCTTTCATCCTTCTGAGGTCAATAAATGAGTACCAACACAGGTTGGGTGATTTTGGGTGTATATTTTTTGTATATAAAGCGCTTAAGCGTAAGTGCTATATAATAACACTCCATTATCATTTGGTCATGGACATCTGCTTGCATTCACAGTAATTTAGTAATATGGGCCTATATTCCCTGATCTTAACGATACATATGGCGACCCATTCTTGTAAGAATCACATTACAGTGATATCGTAACCATATATTTCGTAGTGTACAATGCTATGTGATGCCACTTCCTGTTTTGTCAACGAGTGAAAGGTCGTATTCCATCGCTTCCCGCAATATCATTTTGGGGTGGGGTCAAATGACATCACTTCCTGTGATGTCATCAGAGGGTTAAGGGTCGTGTGATGTCACTTCCGCTACCCCTGGCATTTTGGTGAAATGACGTCCCTGGTTGAAGTGCCTTGAAGTAAATCTTGTCAGAAACAAAGCCTATTCTAAGTCATGAAGTATTGCAACCGTGGCTGTATCACAATGTACTCAAGTGAGTAATATAGCTGGTTGTCAGTAGATGAAAGACTTCAGTGATACAAGTGGAGTGGAGTACTATGAGACAAAGGAAAATGTCTTCATGGTAAATTGTGGTAGAAGTTAAGTTGTTAAAGCAGAAGTAGCAGTACTGTGAAATAATCCTTTATATATCTATTCTTGCAAAGGGAGACATTATAACTGTTGACCAAAAACCGTGTTTCACTAACATTTGCAGAAGCTGTGTTTCCTTTGAATTGTGATAATACTTCTTGAACAACTGGGAGGTGTGGAAAAGCATTGTGGCCAGGAATAACATTGATGCTGTTGTGTTGAAGTTGCAAGTCTTATAACAAAGAGGAGAAGCTTTGTTGTTGTTGGAACTTTGGTTAACAAAACTTTACCTTGACATTGAAACAACAATAATTGAACTGAGACTGTTCTGCCAACAGGAGTTTCCTTGTTCCTTGTGCTGAACAATGGAGCTGAATTTCCTTTGAATACTGGAGAAGGGAGATCAAAAGGTTGCAGCGAGGTTATTAAGGAACTGTACAAAGATATGTTGAAGTTGTTTGCAATGCCATATATTTTCTTTATGTTTGATGTTTAAGTATGAGGGCCAGATATCCTACGTTATTGTGTTCCCCTTAATTTTGTTAGGCAGCGAAACTCTTGTTAAAGTAGGGATAGTGAGGTGTTCAGTGTTTATTTTGTATTCAATAAAATGGCAACATGAAACAGATACACAGGTTGCCCGGGAGGTGCTGGAGGTCCAGGGAAGCAACAGGGTGAATATAGGATCAGGAAAGAAAGGATCTGGGACTCTGAGGCAAATAAGAAGTTGACAAAGAGAGGATCTGGGACCCTGACCGCCAAGGCGGCAAACCAGGAAAACGTATATAATTGGCAGGAGAGTGAACCAAGCGGATACAATACACCAGTGTAAGCCTGGGACCCGCACCCAAATAAGAGAGGGTCTGGGACATTAAGTGTAAACAAAGTAAAGCAGGAAGAATTGTGTACTTGAGAGCAGAGTGCACCAAGAGGATAGAATGCACCAGTGCAAGACTGGGACCCGCACCCAAATAAGAGAGGGTCTGGGACATTGAGTGTAAACAAAGTAAAGCAGGAAGAATTGTGTACTTGGGAGGAGAGTGCACCAAGAGGATAGAATGCACCAGTGCAAGACTGGGACGCGCACCCAAATAAGAGAGGGCCTGGGACACTGATGTTAAAAAAAACAAACAAGGAAAGGGAAGTAAACCTAGCAAACACTATGTTACACTGCAAGTCTGGGACTCGCACCCATATGAGAAACCAAAGCGTAAAGTGACGAAGACTGAGATGGTGTGGGCCCCTGTGAGAGAAAGAGAGACAGTCCATGAGAGAAAACTGGCTTGCCAGGAGATCGAAACAAGCTGCGTAAAATTTTGCGATCTGGGATTCGCACTCACATGAGAGGTTGAGAGCAAGAGGGCAAAGAACCCTGGAACTGACAGAAAGAATCCTACACTTGATAGCGAACTGTACCAAGTTGGTACGATAAAGAAGCAGAAACACAAGCCGCATTACTGTGTGAATTGCCCAGTGACATTTCTTCTGAGAGAAACGGGATTCAGCAGCCCTAAAGGAATAGGCATAAGATAAGAAGAGGTCTAGGGGAAATGAGCACAACCCTAGCATTGGAATCTCGTATTTTGGAACATTGCTTTCAGCACTTTATTACGAAAGAGACTGGGAATGTTTCTGTTGGTTGAAGACACAAAGAACACTTTGATCACCCTAGCACCCTTTGACACAGTGATCGTCCTTGCACAGTTGCTTTAGACTATGAGTGTTAGGGACAGAGGTAGGTTTTGGGACACAGAAGTGACAGACTTTTTAGTTTTGGAGTTCCTGGAAATTTCACTAGTTTTCTTTGAGGTAGGGAAACCCCCCTTTGCTTTAGGTTGGGAGATGCATTTTTCTAACCCACTTTTAATTAATAAAAGTCTATACTCAATAACATGCCACCATTGTGTCTTACTTCTGCACCATTACATTACTGATTGTAGAATTGTCAAATTTTTAAATTAACCGTAACTTTATGTAGAAAAGCGTATTCATATTTATATCATTATGTATATTCACTGAATAAGCCTTAATTAATGTGAAGTTTATTTGTGCAGATTTAATGCAACAAAACCTTTGAAATTCAGCGGATGTGGGAAGTCATGACCAGCACGCTCCCGTTGATGACTCCATAATGCTATTTTGTATGTCATTGTGAATCCCTTCTCTTATAATATGTATGTGTTCATGGGCTTTGCAACGTGAAGGGGCCAAGTTAAGGTGGTCATGACTTCCCACATCTGCTGAATTTCCAGGGTTTTGTTGCGTTAAATCTGCACAACTTAACTTCACCTTCACTAGGGTTTTTTCTCTGAATTTCAAGAGTTTTGTTATGCTCTGGCTTTTTAACAGGCCACTAGCCATGGCCTTGGGCTGTGGCCACTGTACATGCTCCGCTAACATGTTTCTTTTGGACCCACTAGGTTGTCATGGTGGAAAAAACACTACCTTTTTTCAGACTCACTAGCCATGGCCTTCGTCCGTGACCTTTGGCCCCGGCCTTCGGCCGTAGCCCGTTTACATGATACCCCAATAGCTTTCTTCCAGTCCCACTAGAATCCGGTTTGGATTTGCATCTTGCACCAATAGATTTCCTAAATAGGCCCACTAGCCATGGCCTTCAGCTGGGAGGTCTCAAGAGAAAAAGACCTTTACAATGACGGTTTTCCGATCAAAAGAAAATCGGTCAAAGTAAATTGGTCTTTTTATCTTGAGACCTTTAAAAAATGTGATTTCACATAGAACCAGAAATTCAAACCTTCTACACAGGCAATGAGAACCTTTTCTGCTTTTCAGCCTTTACCCTGGGACCAATTGTCTCCAACCAGGGGAGGATTTAAGCCTGGTTCAGACCTGCTCTGGTGCATTGAATAACCAAAACTCATTCACAGCAGCAATCACAAATAGTCATTTATCTCTTAGAGAGTATGCCGGCATGATGCAGGTCTGATAGTCTTTGTCAATTTTTCTCAAACTGGAAATTATTTATCCAAAGGTTGATGGGTGCTTAGGATCAACCAAAATGGTAATGCCGGGGAATTTGTTGTGTCTCCGATTCCCTGGCCCACACGGGATTAAGTCATGGCCTGGCCATGCAAACCAAAGAAGATAGAAGCTCTGTTCCAGAGCATGGAAGACAGCTAAGCAAAACACGTCATTCAACCTGTTCCAAAATATCAAAGAGGCCCAGGACTGTATTCAGTAGCCTTCACGGTGCAAACTGCACAAGTGTTTCCAGAAGGATTAGAATACCTCTGTGAGCATCTACCACTCCAAGATATAGACCCTCTAAGAGATGATCCACCTGATTTTGGTGGCGGCTTCCTGACATTCATAGATCCATGGCTGAATATCAGAAGATCTCGTTTCTGAGGTTTCCAATATGAGACCTCCATTACCAATTCCTGCTTCTTCCATTTTGTAACAAACCAACTCTGAGGGCGTTTATGAATGACCTGGCCTCAATGGTTGCTCCTCTGCAATGGAAGGGCATTTCACTGTATCCCTTCCTGGATGACCGGCTGCTCCATGCAACAAAGAACATGATGTGGGAAACACTGCTTAAAAGGATTTTCCAAATGCGGCAGGATCTTGATTTCATCATCAATTGGAGCAAATCCAAACCGGATCCAATTCAGCACCTGCTTTGCAAAGGACCCAGATTCTGCATGCCACAGGGCTGGGTACAGTTACCTGAGGTAGGAGCAGGGAGGCTCAGACCATCCCTCATACAGATATCAGATGCCTCCATGGTTGCTTGTGTTTTTGGTGTACCACGCGCATAACTCAATCTCAGGCCACTTCTGTCCTCTCTCAGCAGGGATTGGGATCTGGGGTCCCAGGATTACTGCATTTTGATTCTAGCTCCCATGAAGCTCCATTAAGGACTGCAATGCTGTCTAGAAACAACAAAACTGCGGGCAGGGCTTCTTCTCGTCCTTTTATCCTGCAAACATAACAATAGATTCAAATTCTCTCGGTTCCAGGGCAATCCCCAAAGGCATGTCAATCCAAGGGAAATAGACAATGTATGTTGCAAGCTTCCTGATAATCTGATTCAATGGAAATTACCCTTCTTTCCTTTGTTCATCTGATATGGGGAAAGGCAGGCTTGATGCAAGTAGATGACACCACAGCAGTGTCATCCATGAACAGGCATGGAGGCAATACAACAGTGCCACCCGTCAACAGGCAGGGAGGCACCACAGCAGTGTAATCCATGAACAGGCATGGAGGCAATACAACAGTGCCACCCGTCAACAGGCAGGGAGGCACCACAGTAGTGTCATCCCTGAACAGACAGGTAGGCACCACAGCAGTGCCATCCGTAAGCAAGCAAGGAGGCACCACAGCAGTGTCATCCATGGTCAGGGAGGCAGCACAGCAGTGTCATCCATGAACAGACAGGGAGGCACCACAGCAGTGCCATCCGTAAGCAAGCAAGGAGGCATCACAGCAGTGTCATCCATGAACAGTCAGGGAGGTACCACAGCAGTGCCATCCATGAACAGGCAGGGAGGTAGCACAGCAGTGCCATCCATGAACAGGCAGGAAGGCACCACAGAAGTTCCATCCGTGAACAGACGGGGGGAACCACAGCAGTGCCACCCGTGAGCAGGCAGGGAGGCACCACAGCAGTGTCATCCAGGAATAGGTGGCGAGGCACCACGTCCATGTTGCTGGAACACCTGGTTTCATCCACAGGAATCTGGGCAGAGCAGCATCTCCTTTCCTACACTTCACAGACCTTATACCACCCCTCCCCCCATCCTCTTCCTCTGCCCCCTAGGCGGGCAGGTTCGTACATCAACACCATGGTATTCCACTAGCCGATTATGAATTTAAGGGAGTATGTATAGCTTCGCTCCTCACCCATGGTAGGTAAGTGGAGTGGTGTTAAAGTATGAAGTAAAAAAATACTTTCTTTCAAAAGTAAGTACTGTGACAATGAAGACGAAGAAGAGCATTGACGATCACCGCCAACTAGTCTGGCCTTCATTGCCCACATTTATTTCAATTCACACATCATAGCTGGTTAATGTTATTTTCTTTCCTTTGTAACTCTAATTAATGGAGCGTTTTGGTTTTTATGTTTCCTTAAAGGGGTCTGGCAGTCTCCCACACAACGCAGCTGTTATTTATTAGTAAAGAAAATAGGACTGACTGCGGTCGCAGATGCGTTTAAGGTGTCTTTGATCCCTCACAGTGTAATTTCCCGCCCTGTTCAGACCTGCATTTCGGTGCCTCGCCTTCTTATTTTTGATTCCCATGGGAGCAAACTGGGTTGCCACAGTTTTCTGGTGTTTACCTTTGAATGTTCAAAAGCTGCTTAAGGCAGCCCTACCCTGCAGGGCAGGGAGGGGACGTAGGGATGGGGGAGGGTGGTCGGGGGCGATGGTGGTTGACCCTGCAAAATGACTGAGAAGTTGGAACTCATATTCAAGAGTCAGTGCAACTTATTTTTCCATCTTTAGCAGCATTCAGAAAAAGTCCGCCAAAGGGCCCCTTGTCATGCCTCACATCTTGAGTCAGTCCTGTTGTTTCCCATTGCATGCTGGGACTTGTAATTCTGCATCTCTCATTGCAAGTATGAGTCTACAAGTACCAGAATGCAAAGTTAAGCGCCAATACTTGCTCAAGGTGCCACACATCACCTGGGGGCAACTTGGAAGTTCTGAGAAACATATGGGAGAATATTTCAGGAAATAATATAGTGAATGTGTTCAAAAAGCTCTGCTTGCAAAACATCATTACACATTTGGTGGCATTGCAATGAGGCAGTCCTTTTTTTATTGAACCTCTTTGAATTACATATGTAAAACATGCCACCAGTCCATCTAGGAAGGGGAATGAAATGGGATAGGCCGTGAGCGATCCTTTTCCAAAATATTCATGTCACATACTGAACTATCATTTGTTAAGCAGACGTTAATTAAGACTACAGCTCCTAGAATGCATTTGGTTATTAAATGTGAGCCCATGACTAAGTAAGTAGTATTCTGGTGACATGAAATCCCCTGGTCAACCTCAGAGTTTTGGCTACAATTAGGCAATATCCCCTGGGCCATAGTTAAAAGCCCGAGCAAAAGCCCTACGCTCATGCTTTTACGTAGTAAAATGCCCCCCTCTGAGGGTTATATTGCTATTAGTAACCTGGCACGTCGTACTGGGGTACAAATAGCAATGTTTGTAAAACAGTACTGCAAGCGTTTCTCGACCTATTGCACCAGTGTCCGGTTCTACAATCGGGTTTGTAAACAATATGTTCTTGTTAAAGGGCAAAAAGAAACAGAGACCAGTGATAAACCTGAGAAGTTTGAACCCATACATCATATACAGACATTTCAAGATGGAGGGTATCCATCTCTTGAGAGACGTGTTACAAGCAGGGGATTGGCTAATGAGGATAGACCTCAAAAAGGCCTACTTAACGATCCCAATTGCGAAGGAACATCAGAGGTTCCTTCCATTCTGGTGGGGAGGTGAGACGTGGGAATTCACATGCCTCCCATTTGGTCTAGCGTCAGCGCCCTGGGCCTTTATTAAACCAATGAGGACAGTGGTCAGTCACCTGGGAGAAAAGGGCATCAAGTTAATATACCTGGACAACATTTGTCTGATGGGGCAGGACAAAATAAGGCTGGAACAGCAAGCAGGGGTATCAATCTAACTATTGCAGAAATTGGGCATTTTCTAATACATTTAGAAAAATCTACTTAGGAGCCGGCCCAAGCATTAGAGCTACTGGGTTTAGTGATAGAAACGAGAGAGTGGCTACACTCAGTCTACGAATAGCAAAGGTGAATCTGATCAAGAAAGAGATCAGCTTAATAATAGAGAAGGAAGAGCTATCACTCAGAAAGCTAGCCAGATTTGTACGGAGACTAGCATCATCCATTCAGGTGATCTTCCCGGGCCACTACAATACAGATCTCTGCAGCACCTGAAAATCCAACACCTGCGGAAAGGGTTATCGTACAAACAGAAAGTACCAATCTCCTTGTAGGCGAGGACAGAACTATGGTCATGGTTCAGACACATGGAGGCCTGGAATGGGAGAGTGATATTTGGCTCATCCCCGAACCTCATAATAGAATCGGATGCAAGCCATAGGGGATGGGGAGCCTGCTGTGGAGAGATGACAATGGGAGGCAGGTGGTCAGGGAAGGAGTTATAGCTCCACATCAATTGTCTAGAGCTGACGGCGGGGTCCTTTGCAGTAAGATGTTGGACCCAGGACGAGGTGAAATATTGTGTATTACTGAAAATTGACAACGTATCTGCAATGAACTACATAAAGAGGCTGGGCGGTACGAAGTCCATGATGGTAGCAGAACTAGCAAAAGATTTCAGGCACATGTGCCTACAGAACAACATCAGCATCACAGCGGAATATCTCCCAGGTCTGCAAAACGAGGTGTCAAACTGTAAATTGAGACACCTGAGAGATGCAAGCGGCTGGCAACTAAACAGAGCAGTATTTCCAACCCTAATGGAGATGATGGGACCATGCAAGACAGATCTTTTTGCATCCAGGTTCAATGCTCAACTAAATTGCTTTTTTAGCTGGAGGCCAGATCCAGCAGCTTAAGCAATGGATGTATTTTTACAGATGTGGGGTCCAGACAGAGAATAAACTTTTCCCACGTTCTCAATGATTCTGAGAATGATAGCTCAGGTCAGGAGACAACACACAACACTTATTTTAGTGATGCCAGACTGCTGTAGTCACGTATGGTTTCCGGACCTTCTCGAATTGTCAATCGACAAACCATTGTTACTTCCCCAATTCAAGAATTAATTCAGAATCCAGTGGGGGAGAGTCATCCGTTGAGTCAGGAAGGCAACCTGAGATTGATAGCGTGGGTGATTTCCAGGGAGCCTGGCAGAAGTCAGAACCGTCTGGAGATGCTGAGAAATTCATCGAGGAATCTTGGGCATCAGGTACCAGGAAGGTCTACGAATTGGCTTGAGCACATTGAAATAGCTGGTATGTGGAATGACACATACATCCCACTAGAGCAAATGTAATCCAGATAGTGCATTTTCTAGCGGCCTTGGCAGCACAAGGAAAAGCATACAGAATGGTGAACACATGTAGATCAGCCATATCTGCCGGTCAACCCAAGATAGTGAGTGTGGCAGTAGGTGAGCACCCCCTGGTATGCAGACTCCTCAGAGGATTAAGCCTTTTGAGACCGCTGTTACCCAGATACTCACAGACATGGGACGTGAATATGGTCCTGAATTTGTTTAATCACTGGCCAGACAATAAACACCTGACAAGGAAAGCAATATCAGCAAGGCTCACTACACTGCTTTGCCTCATATCTTGAAAGAGAGTGTCAGATGTGAAAGCCCTCGAAGTGGACCGGAGATCTTTTAGCCCTTCGGGGGTCACATATTACATTAACAAGAGAACTAAGACAGGTATCAGAACAGTTACCTACTCAGCGTTCCCGGACCAACCAAAGTTATGTCCGGTGCAGTGTTTGAAAGCTTATGAAGAGCTGACAGGTACCCTTAGGTCGGCAAGGGTAACACAACTGTTTCTCGAGCTAAGGAAACCTTTGAAAGCTGTAGCGGAGGCAAATCTAGCCAGATGGGTTAAATGATGTATGCTACAGGTGTGCATTGACATTGGATCTTATGGGGCTCATTCAATTAGAGGAGCTATGGCATCAAAAGCATATAACGCAGGAGGAAGGTTAGAAGACATCTTAAAAGCAGTGGACTGGTCAAAAGAGTCAACGTTCAAACAATTTTACATTAGACCGATAGATCAGATGGCTATGTTGGTGGTGAGTAAGCTTTGAACAAGCAGAATCCGAGCCTCAGGTCTTGACATAGAATACTGATTTTCCATACTAAAGTTATAGAAAGTCAGGATTCTATTAAAGACACGGAGGCGAAGGATTATCCCGGCTAGTCAGAAGTTATATGAAATACATGATATTTGGATGTAATGTATATGGAATAATATTGTCATAAACAGTTTTTGGTATCGTAACGATTGCCCACCCTATCGTAACTAGCCTCAGCTTGTTTCTTTGATTACTTAAAAGGAATGCAATCAAAGGCAACAGGATCCTGAGTCAAGCAGGAGGAGGCCACACTATGTTTCAGCGTCGACAGGTTAGGGTGCAGGGCTTAAAGTTTGAGACAGACAAAGAAAGAGGAAGGACAAGCGAAAGGAGAGGAAGATATTGGAGTAGCAGTGAGAAGATTGGTTAATGATGTCACATGTTCTAAGTTACCATATCAAAAAATGGGCTACAAAAAGAAAGACTATTTCTTGGGAAATGTAGTTTTTATTGTGTGAATTTTTTTAATATATTGTAATAGTTATAAGGCTGCCCATGTTTAAAGTAAAGAAAGAAAGCATAATCCTTCGCCTGCGGTTCTTTAATAGAATCTTGACTTTCTATAACGTTAGTATGGAAATTCAGTATTCTTCCCCGGTTGATATCATTAATGCGAGTACGTTTATTGCTGGTAACATCTCTTATTTACAGTGCTGCAAAGCAGCAAAACAAAACGATTTTAGCGAGCGGCACAAAAAACGGATTGCTATTGTTGAAGAGAACTGGATCTTATGAAGGTGTTCGTCCCATATGATGGATGTACAATGGAATGTTAGGCTAAACCCGGTCATGCCATGGATGTAACTGAAATGTAAGACTAAACCTGGGCATATGAAGGTATTTCTGGCATATGATAGATGTGCATTGTGATGTAAGGCTGGACATGGGCATCACATGGTATTGCTGACACATTATGGAACTACATTGGAGCGTTAGGCTGGACCTGCCATATAATGGTTTGTATGACATGGCAGACTGGGCACATTAAATCATGCACCGCCTTTATGGTGGTACATGGGAATTTGGGGACATTAGTAAATAAGAGCACCCAATGAAAACATACAGCTGATGTGGAAAGTGCTAAGTTGAACAAGGGTGATCACTCAAAATTCTCTTTTCCGTTGCCCTTTCACCCCCCCCACCCACAAAACGATGTTGGGTCGGCCCATATATGGCTAACATATGACTGACTCTACTCCAGCTCGACTGGCCTTTCAGAGGCAATGCCTGTCAGGAAATGATTTCTGATAGGTCGATCCTCCTATGAAACAGAATGTAAACTGTCATTTTTGCCATAATATATTTTAATAAGGGGAGGGAATTAAATAGTGTCTCGAGCTTCAGCTAGCTGTCTTGTATAATTTAGTTGAATGAGCCTCGCCATGCTTCTTACTGAACATCCTCATCCGGTACTCGGGTGAATGGCCTCTGAAGGATGAACAGCTGAATGAGTGGCACCTGTGACTTAACTTCTTCACCCTAATTGTTTTTGGGTGCACATTTATGGTGACCTGATTACGTCATGTCACATGCACCCTACTGTTCCAGGCCTCTGCTTTCATTTTTCAACTTTTTGTTATTAGGTTGTCAAGAAAAGGTCTCGGAGCTCCTCCACCGAGATGGACCACGGCCAAATAACCTGTTCTCTGGAAAGTTGCCAACTCAGGAGGTTCTACAACAACGTTTTAGCTCACTGTACTTTTCACAGAGAAGAAATATCCACTTGCATATCAGTCTGGTCCCACCCACTTGGGCAGTCCAGCACCAAATGCTAGGCAATTCTCCTCTGAACAAAAGTACCTACCAACAGCAAACCCAGACACGTATTTCGGCCTGGTGGACTCCTTGCTCACTATGCCTTAGAGAGGCTCAGCTTCACCTCACTAAGGAGGCCCAACAAGGCCGAAACATGTGTCCGTGGTTGCTGTTGGTACTCTTGTTCAGAGGAGAATTGCCTAGCATTTTGGTGCTGGACTGCCCAAGTGGGCGGGACCAGACTGATATGCAAATGGACATTTCTCATCTGTGAAGAGTAGAACAACCTTTTTAACCATGTGCATTCCCAGTAGAGGGGCTTCCACACCCTTGCTTACTTTGTTATTAAGGGCCCGATTAATGGAATTTTTTGCACGGTTCAAAGTGACTTTGCACCGCTGACACAAACCCTGATTCATGGACCTGTGCAAAGTGTATTTTTGCAGTGCAGTCAGTGCAAAGTCATTTTGTACTTCAAAAATGACTTTACACCGACTCTAAACTGCAAAAATACACTTTGCACAGTTCAATGAATCGGGCACTAAGTGCTTTACTTAAATGTGTTCTAGTAGGAATGATCACAACATGTTTATAATGCGCTCAGCGATTCGGCTGATCTCTGGGCACTGAAAACGGGTGACATTAATGCTAATTTCATTGCACGCATTTTATCAACCTCAGATGGATGAAAGGCTGAGTGGTTGCACACAGGTTGCTGCAATAGGCCATTGAGCTACGTTCCCATTTGTGGCAGTTTAAGTGGACGCTCTGGACTGGAAAAGCGTTGTCCTCAAGACATGAGTTATTTCATCAGTGCTGTAGAAAAAAAGCAGTATATTCAAATTTAGCACAACCGTATTAACTTACTCTACCCGCTGTGGTTGACGTAATCCGAGCCCCTGGTTGGTCCGTTAAAATATACAGTCGATGCCTTGTAGCTGATGTCTTTCTTGGCGGCCTCACATTCATGATTCTATTGGCTCTCTGCACGGAAAGCCGCGCCCGACCCCTGCCCTTTCGGACCGCCGAGTGGGCGCTTTCAGTTGCTTGTTTGGAGACTTTTGTCACATGTGGACGTTCCTCGCATCAGCACCTCACCCAAAAGGAATGCTTGTGTTGCCTGGAGACCGTTGTTCGCGCAGCACGAGCAGTTGTGATTTTTCAAACGCGCATGTTTTGAAACCAAACAGCCAAAAGAAAAAACAGTGGCGTGAAAGGACGCCTTGCCAGTTTGCTTTGGGTCCTTTGCAAGACGAAGAGCAGTTCTTGTGCGCCGCTTTTCAAAATGGAATTTACAAAATGGCCAGCGTTTTTAAACAGTGGCACTGGTGCAGATTATCCATTCTTGTTTATATAGAACATGCACATGTCTTGGCTTCATATACTTCCCCCATCTTTTCAAAGATTTAAGCAAGATTCTCTCGGCCCACCTGGTATCAATGCTGTGAGCCCAGAACACTGCATGTGCTGTGATGGAAGCCTCACCCACTGAATGCGGGCCAGGTTGCATAACTTAGAATGGCGGCTGTGTACCAGTTCCTGGACATTTGTTTGCATCAATAATTTTACACACTAATCAGATTATTAAAATGGACTCAGAAAACCCAGCCTAGATCCCTTCTATGCCCAGGCAAAATGGGTATAAACAGTAAATAACTAAGACTTCAACATACCAAGATGGACCGAATTCAGTATAATTTCTGTGGGTAACCTGACCAACACTTTGCATGGCTCAAACCTATCAACTACAAAGACATCATTCTCCCCTTTTTCATTGGGAAGGTCATCAAAGGTGAAGAACTCACACCACTTCCCCACTCCCTCAATACATTCCCAGATGCACTGTACACAGGACAGCTACTCCCCCTGCTGAAGAAACCCACCATAGAACAGGTTGACCTAGCCAACTGTTGCCCTATCATGCAGTTATTCTTCTTCTGAAAAGTGATTGAGAAGTCTGTCGCCATCCAGTTGCACGAAAGGATCACTCAATACAATCACCTGTAGGATTTCCAATCCAGTTTCCGACCAGGATGCAGCACAGAGACTGCCACCATCCAAGTTATTGATGACACTGAGCACATCCTGGACAAAGGCCACACCTGCTGACTCCTCCTCCACGACCTCTCTATTGCCTTTGATAACATTGACCACAAAGCCCTCCTTAAGATCCTCACCGCACGCATGAGCTTCGATGGAACAGTCCTGCAGTGGTACACCTCATACCCACCCAAAAGAGACCAATTTGGCCAAATAGGCCCAAACAGATCCCAGTGCTACCCACTAATCTCCAGAGCTACATATGGCTCCATCCTGTCCCCTGTCATCTTTAATTTTTACCTGGAGCCTTTTGGGGATCTCATAGATGACCCCTATATAAAAATACATATTTAGCACCCTTGGCAGGGGAGCCAGCCAACCAGGAGGCATGGAACGCACCTCAATATAGGGGTGACAGCTTATCTGAATATCCATTGTATTGACAATGCCATCGGCTCAAACTCTCTCTGCCCCTTAACCAACTCTGGATGCCAAGCACCTACCTGAAGCTCAATCATACAAAGACTAGATTAATTCTCCAAGGAAACCACACCAAGTTTGCCCAACACCAGGAGTGGCTGCCTGAACTGAAGTACCAGGGATTCACACCTCAACTCTACTCCAGTGCAAAATCTCTTGGTTTAACTATCAACTGTGACCTTTTCGTTCAATACACACATCTCCAAGAAGACCCAAGCAGCATGGCACCAGCTTGCACTCCTCCACAAAGTCAAGATTGTCCTCCCTGTCCCAAGTTTCTGAACAGTTGTCATCTCCCATCTGGAAACACTGTACTCGCAAAAGTCCCAGGTGCCAGCTTGGCCCCTCTGGAAGCCTTCCATCATGCTGCAGCAGGCCTCATCAAAGGACTAAGAAAATTCGACCACATCATCCCACCCTCAAGGAGCTGTAATGGCTAGCCCTTTAAGCACACAAAACTTACCAAGCAGTCACAACCAAAACACCAATCTACTTGAAACTCACCATCTCCGGAGGCCAGCGCACAACCAGAAGCAACATCACCAGGCTGAAAACAAAGAAATGAAAGAGGGAAAATACAGGTTCCTGCTATGCGCTCTCTCTCTGGAATAAGGAACCAAGACTGGCCCCTCCACCCTACACTTCAGGAAGGATCTGAGGAGCCTAATCTTCAGAGAACATATTGCCAATCACTGATTGCTCAACCCAGTGCCTCCCGCCCAGACTGCTTCCCAGTTCTTCTGCAACCCCTGCAACCTCCTCATAACTCCTGGTGCAACCCCTCTGCTGCGTTTGCACCTGACACATTCCATACACACATAAGACTCTATTTCATCCTGCTAAATAAGTGGCCAACTATACATTGTCCCATTCCACTACTTAACATTAGTTCTTATTTTTAAGTGCTGTAGGAATATAAAATGTAATATTTTTGTACTTGTGAGTGTAGTATTGAAGGACAGATTAAAAAGCACAGTGCACAGGAAACACTATGGAGATATACAAGTTATGAAGGCTGGTCAACCTTCTCCTATGCAACAAAAACATTGTTTCATTCGTTTCCGGCGTCCCTCCAGTTTTTGTTGATAACTTTACAACAGTGAATTTACAGTACCACTGGTGAAAGAGTGTCTGTCAAAGGCGCTATTTTTGTCATCCGCCTGCTTCTCATTCTCGGCTCTTGCGCGCGTGGCCCGCTGCTGTCACAAGTTGTTCTTATGCACACTGCATTCTTTTTTTTACCATTAACTGCTGCTCTTGGACCCTGCTTCCCTATGGCACATAAGTGCACGCATGCAGTTTTTGGTATGTGGACTACTTCACTGCGTTTGACTGCACTCAAGTAGTTTTGGATGCTGAGGTTTTTCCATGCAAGGGGCACACTGTTTCTTTTGTTTTTTTTGTATTTTTGCACTGTAAAAATAGTGCAAAAGTGCACCTGATTTTGCATGAACAGTGCCAAAATAAACCAGATTTCTTGTTTTGCATGTGAAGGAGTTTCAGCATTGCTGGAAACACAAAAGGAGAGTATGCCTTCGTCTGCATAATAAGCATATGGTTCATGTATTTTTTTCATTTAATTTCATATAACTTTATTTCGATCCAACATATCATAAAAGTCCGGTGCAAAATTCATCACATAAACAATCAGCAGATTAAGAATCAGAAAGGATGTTAAAACCAGTACAAATGGTGATTAAAATGTTTAAAAACTAAGCAGGTCATTTTCCAGCAGTGGCGCAACATTCGACATTCGACAGTCGGTTAATGCATTTTAATATTTTCCCCCAGGCCTATAAAACAAAATTCCCCATTCAATGAGTTGCTAGTTCGCTACCCCTCAACAGACATAGGTAAAGGGCCTCACTCAGTCCTCTTATGCAAAGTTGTTAAAAAAGGGGTATCAGATATTTTTTTCTAATATAAGAATATTCGGGACAAAAAAAAAAGATAAAGTGCAATTGTTGTCAAGGTTTAACTATTGGTATGTTTTTAATCAAATATTTGTTACAGTTCTTTTCCACACAGGGGTAGATGGTGGGTTGGGGTCAGGCAATTTAGAAAAGGTAGGGGCATGGGGCGTGGGACGATGTGCAGGTGTGTCTTTTTACACTTGTGGCGGTAATAAAAATCAGTATAAAAATGCAGTAAAAAGGGATTCTACCAGTTCAAATCGGACAAAACGCATAAATCGAAAACATAAAGTATGGGGCGTAACCGGGAAAAAACCTATGTTTGTGCATCTCTTTGTCTGAGTACGGCGCTACTCTGGAAATCTCACTGCGGGGATTTTTGGGCACTTTGAAACAGTATATTCTTATTGTATAAGCGCCTAACAAGAAAACGATAATTAAATAATTAGATGAGCACTTTTACTCAGTGAAAATGTTGCACACGCCCATGTTCTTCACATGCTCCCCAAATGCAAACACAATCATTAAAGGAATTTAAAGGTAAAAACAAAGAAAATTGAAAAAAATAATAAACGTCATCTGGTAACTAAGACGTCTGTGCCTAAAGCAAACTGCATGTCTGTCGTTAATTTACACACGAATTTGCAAGAAAATTAGCAATGCTCCCCAAAGAGAATATCCGTGAAAAAAGCAGGGGGGGTGGGGGGGGGAACAGCCGCTCCTTGGATGTCAACGACGCAGAGAAGTGTTGCCATGGTCACACCTGCAATTGAGCTGAGTGCACTGTATGCAGAGAAAAAGGCAAGTAGCGCAGAGTTGCATCAATGCAGAATCTCATTCAGGACGCTACTCAACGATTTTCCTGCACGAACACCAAGCTCGTGATAAGGATCAGGCGGTTAGAACCTGAACAGCTTGGTTCTATATTTTTGGGCAAATCACGAAGTGCTCCTGCGTCTCAAATAATAAATATGTTTAATGGGCAATGTGCATATGCTAAGCACGTAGAGTTTGCCAACGAGATCTGTCCTAATTACATGGGACGAACCTACTCCACCTGATATCCGGTCACCATGTGTGTAAATCAGTGGTTTGCACATTTGTATATGCTGAGCTCCCCCTTGAGTAAAATGATTGTTGCCATAATAACCCAGTGTCAATATGACCCTTCTCACACATCCAACAGCCCCAAACCTGCAAAGGCATACTTGCACGCCATCAAAACGCAAATCATCCCATGAACACTGTCCTTTATGCTCACAAAACAAACATTGAAGTTGGAGACATAGGTCCTAATTCAAGGAAGTGTTTTATAATGGTGCAATCCCATTGGAAAATGCTTTGCTAATCAGGCCCGTAGAAATGGATAGAGTCAGAACTGCCCTTTGACGCTACCGCACTAACGGTGAGACACCATTGAGGAACACTAAGAACAGCAGACAACACACAAGGTGCTGCTAACCGAAACAAACATATTTCACGTAACTCAAAGGCACCCCTTCCACACGTGGAATGGGGAACAACAAGTGTAAATGCGGGTGTTACGTGGGAAGTGCCACAGTAAAATACTTGCAACGCCCACACGCGTGCTAACAACACATATTAATGGAATTGAACAGGGCTTTCCTGCGCGTGGGAAAAGATGCGCAAATCCAGAAAAACACCTGTCAAGCGAAAGCAGGCGTAAGTATCACTGCGCACCTAAAACAATGCATAAAAAGCGCACATGAACACAAACGTGCGTATACGGCTACAATGGATGTACCATTCCTCGCAGCAGTGATCGTGGGACACCACAGGAGGAGGAGGAGGATAGCCAGGTGTTAAGACGGATTTCTGAACTCTGTCCTGGTGGCGCAGAAGTTCAGAAGGCCAACCTAATTACTTGGAACAGGGTAACCTCTGGACAAGCCAGACCAATCAAGGTAGCGATCGCGGCGGTCAAGACTAGGTCTCAAGAGGGGTGAGGGTGACTGAAAGCCCGCAATGAGCACACAAAGCAAGAGCGCTTACAAGCTACTCCAAACAGTTGTTATATCAAAAATATATACACATTTATTTTAAGGCCTTTAAAACAATGACCGTAGCGAGAAAATCACAATATCACAATATTAAACCAACACATACCATATCAACACAATATATATACAAATACACAGTCGCAAGCGTTTAAAGCACGAAATATGTAGTCCACCTGAAAGGAAAGGAAAACAGGCAGTGCGATAACGCTTTAGACTCAGTTCGCCTTCAGAGGCACCTAACTAGATGGAAGTCCGAGCCCTGCGAAGAGTGGAGCCTTGTGCTCAAAGTACCTGCCATGCCGGTGCCAACGGGCAAAAGGGGAAGCTCTTCGGAGGAAGTCAGGCAGTTCGGGCTAGTGCACAGCAGAAGGAGAACAGGTTCCGCAACTCAAGCGCAGCCTCCACAGCGGGCAGAAGCAGAGCGCGAGTACGGCCAAAAGGGTGCTGTTTTTACACAGCAGGGAAAAGCAATGGGATACTGCAGGAGGGCGACCAGATCCTAGCTAAACTACTCACCGGTCCCCGAAGCAAGCAGGCCCAGGCTTCTCCACGTAGATTCAGCAGCTGGCAGGTTCAGAAGAGCAGGGAACGCCTCGTAGTCGGGTAGAGCAAAAAGACGTCCCAATCGACGAAACCAGCACAGTTTGTTGCCGCAGCAGGACAACGGAGCGGCCGTGTGTATTCAAGCCAAATGTACACTCCTCCCTTCAGACTTGGGAACGCCAAGCGTACGAAGCGTGGGAGAGTGACAAGGACTCGAAATACAACACAACCTGGCGACAGTTACAGAGCAGGACTCCCTTGTAAGCTGGTCAGTCAACTGGATGGCCCAGAGACACTTCCGAAGGCTTACTTGGCAGGAGATGATGAAGTCGCCGGGAATAGCTGTTCCTGCTATTCCAAAGGTCGAAGCACCAGTACAGGCCTTCTGGTTCGATCCAAGGAGGAAAGGGTTTCACAGGACGACAGCAGTGCAAAGGAGGATTCCTTCAGCGGGTCACCAGCGATTCCTCGGTCCAGCCTCTTGGTTGCAGGATACTTGGCTCCTGTATTCCTTCGTTCGTGAGAACTCAGGAGATCGACCTGGTAGTGGTGTTTCCAGCTCCCTCTTATCCACGGTTCCCTTCGCGCCAAAACGGAGGGGAGCCAATGGGAGATCCGCTCATCAACACACATACCATACGTGGACCAATCACGGACCACGGTGGTCCCAGGCATTCACACCACCCCAGACTCTCTGGCACCCAGGATGTGTATTGGGACCAGACATCCCAGCCCACACCCTGGAGGCACACAAACGACATGTAGAAGCCCGCGAAAGCAACCACGTTTCGCGGGAAAGTACATGCCCAATTAAGGAAGGCCCCGGGTCGCCCGACCTGGGGAAGGTGAAGGGAGCAAGACGGTCAGTGGACAGGACAAAGGAGCCTCGTGGACTGGCCATTTTGGGAGCCAGGCCACCATTTTGGGTTCAGTGCGAAAAACGTGCTCAGAACGCCAAAAGGAGCTCAAAATAAACAAAACGATCGCTGCCACCATTCCAGTCCCTGAATGACTTGCACCGATCAAATACCATCCTAAAAGAGTATCTAGGGCCTGTAGAAGGCTAGAGACCCAAGAGAGCTGTAACTTAGCTTACAGTGCCCTCTTGTGTCATGTTGCACTAAAGCCGCAACATGATAAAAGAAACTACGGGAAACAGCGTTCCCCGGTACTCACTGTCTTAAGGGCATGTCAGTTTCCCCATAAGAAAAGGAGCGAAAGCCCAGAGAAGTGCGGCAGAAGGCTGTACTTCTCTGGCAAAGTCAAGAACAAGGTTAAAAACAATAGCAAAAAGTTTAGGGGTTGCCACATGGAAGGAAAATTCCCTACAATTACGAAATCTTTCCTAACACTCGCCCCTCCCAGACTATGGACAGGGGGAACTAATCCACCCCTGGATGAGTCTCTTGTTCAGGTCGGTTAAACATTCTGGACAACCCATCAGCATTGCTATGTTGGACACCTGGCCTATGCTCAATAGTGAAGTCGAAGCCTTGTAGACTTATGGACCACCTAAGCAACTTTGGATTCTCCCCCTTCATGTTCATTAGCCACTTTAACGGCTTACGGTCAGTCTGCACAGTGAAGTGGGTCCCATAGAGGTAGGGCCTCAGCTTCCTTAGGGCCCACACAACAGAGAAACATTCTTTCTCTACCGTGGACCATCTGAGCTCTCTGTCCTTAAGCTGCCGACTAATAAAACCGATAGGGTGTTCCTTACCCTTCTCATCTACTTGTGATAGTACAGCTCCTATCCCAGTGTCAGAGGCATCCGTCTGCACGATAAAAGGTCTTTGATAATCCGGGGCCCTAAGGACAGGGGCCTGGCACAAGGAGTCTTTTAAGCCATTGAAGGCCTTCTCACACTCGTCAGTCCAAGTTACCTTCTTGGGTTTCTTCGGAGTTGTGAGGGCAGTCAGAGGAGCAGCTATGGTGCCATAGTCTGCCACAAAATTGCGGTAATACCCCGTGAGTCCTAAAAAGGCTCTCACTTGGGTTTGCGTAGTGGGGGTAGGCCAGTCTTGTACTGCTTGTACTTTACTGGGTAGAGGCTGTATCCTCCCGCCACCTACTTCATGTCCAAGGTAAACCACTGAGCCTTGTCCAATCTGGCATTTACTAGCCTTTATGGTCAAGTGGGCTTTCTGAAGAGCCTGGAGCACAATCCTGAGGTGTTTCACATGGTCTTCCCAGGTGGCACTGAAAACTGCTATATCGTCCAGATATGCAAGGCAGAATTCGTCCAACCCATTCAACACATGATTCACAAGCCTCTGGAAAGTGGCAGGTGCATTCTTCAACCCGAACGGCATTACCCGGAATTGGTAATGGCCGTCTGGAGTAGAAAATGCTGTCTTCTCCTTGGCATGTTCTGCTAAAGCTATTTGCCAATAGCCAGCAGTGAGGTCAAACGTGCTGAGGTACTTGGAGGCACCCAAAGTATCCACCAGCTCATCTGTTCGAGGCAAGGGGTGTGCATCTGTCTTGGTGACAGCATTCAGAGCCCTGTAATCCACGCAGAACCTCAATTCAGAAGTGCCTGCCTTTGGAACCAACACCACAGGACTGGACCAAGAACTACTAGAGGGTTCAATCACCCCAAGGTCTAACATCTTGTTGACCTCGGTCTTAATATAAGACCGTACTTTATCTGACATCCTGTATCCCCTACTTTTGGTAGGTACACTGTCTCCTGTGTCAATGTTATGTTTGCACCAAGGTGTCAAACCAGGGGACTGTGAAAACAGGGGGGAAAACTGCCTAAGCAAACTTTTCACCTCAGCCTGCTGATCAGAAGTCAGGTGAGGGGCCACTCGGACACCCTCAACGGAGCTATCTGAAGGACCGCTCTGGAACAGGTCGAGGAGAGGTTCAGACTCCTCTTCCTCAACGTCTGACGCCAGTAGCAGTGCTGCGATTTTGACTCTTGGGACGAAAGCCTTCAGCCTATTCACGTGAAACACTTTTGGAGCCTGTCCAGGCCTTCCAAGGTCCACTAAATAGTTCACCTCACCCAGGGGCTCCACCACTGTGTAAGGGCCTGACCATTTGTCCTGTAAAGCTCGAGGCCTTATAGGATTCATGATCAGGACTTGCTGACCAGGTGTAAAGTTGATGAGGGAAGCTTTCTGGTCGTACCAATGTTTCACCAGCGCTTGCCCTGCCTTCAATTTATCACTAGCCAAGCCCATCAGAAGTACCATCCGTTTTCTGAGCCCTAGCACATAATCAACTACATTGGTAGTAACAGGGGGAGTGGGCATCTCCCATCCCTCTTTGACGATGGCTAAGGGTCCCCGTACGGGATGACCGAACAGAAGTTCGAAGGGGCTGAAGCCAACACCCTCCTGCGGTACCTCTCGGTAGGCAAACAGTAGGCATGGTAAAAGAAGATCCCATTTTCTTCTCTGGGGCTCCTCCAGAGCCCCAATCATGCTCTTTAACATTCTGTTGAAACGTTCCACCAGACCATTGGTCTGGGGGTGGTATGCAGAAGAGAACTTGTGGGTGACCCCACATTCTTTCCACATAGCCTGCATATACTTCGACATAAAGTTGCTGCCACGATCTGACACAACTTCTTTAGGGAAGCCAACCCTAGTAAATATGCCGAGTAAAGCTTTTGCAACTGACTTGGCAGTTACAGTTTTCAATGGGATGGCCTCAGGATACCTGGTTGCATGGTCGACCAGCACCAGGATAAACCTATTGCCCGAGGATGTTTGCGGGTCAAGGGGACCAACGATGTCGATCCCTACCCTTTCAAATGGTACCCCCACAACTGGGAGCGGTACCAACGGAGCTTGGATTGTCGCGCCAACCTTACCAGACAACTGGCAGGAGGCACAACTCCTGCAGTGACTTTCTACTTGCACCCCCATCTTGGGCCAGTAGAAGTGCATGGATAACCTTTGCTTGGTCCTCTTCATACCAAGGTGACCAGCAAGGGGAACTTCATGCGCCAACTGCAGGAGGAAGGGCCTAACAGCAAGGGGAACCACCAACCTCCTATGGTCTCCTTCTGTAGACTCTGTGGGCTCGCTATACAGGAGTCCACCTTCCCAATAAATCCTATGCTTCCCAGGAGGTTCACCCTCAAGCTGGGAGCAGGCCTGTCTCCTTAGGCCTTCCAGAGATGGGCACTCACGTTGGCCTTTACTGAATTCGTCCCTATCAGGACCTCCTTCAACTAACAAGTCTTTTAGTTCAGGATGATCGTTGGGGTCGAATACTTCAGGCATCGCCACCTCCTCGTCAGGCCCGGGCGATTGATCAACTTCCTCCACCGCAGTGGTAGGCGAGCTCGGGGGAATATTCTCTTTCCCTCGTCTTGACTTGTAGACTCCTTTTGCCTTGGGTTTCCCCTTCGGCTGGGGCGGCGTATTGGACTTGGCCAATGCTGCCCGTGCTTGAGACCGTGTGTAGGGTCTTTCGGCAGTGTCTCCTACGAGCCCCAAAGCTCTGAGATCATTACCCAACAAGACCTTTCCTGGGACGTTTCTCTGAATGCTCACTGGAATCCTGACTGCTGTACCATTTAAAGTAAGATTTACAGGGATCACGGGAAACATACGGAGGGGGCCGTCAGCCAACTTAGTGGGCATCAGAGTAGCTCTGGCAACTTCCTCTGAGTCTACCAAGGTAGAATCCACTACAGTGCGACTGCACCCACTATCCCTAAGAGCTGGAGTATCCACTCCATTGATCAGCACACTGTCTTTAAAGTAGTGCTTGGTATTATCCGGAATCCTAGCATAAGCCTCTGCGACTTTAGGCTCCCAGGAACCCAGGGACACTAAAACTACCTCAGCCTCTATTCCGCTGGGAAATGAGTCTGAGAAGGATGCTCCTGTAATCTCTTCTTCCTCGTAGGAGGAGAAGGCCAGATTAGCGGAGTGGACCCCCAAAGGTCTAACCTTACAACGGGGATCCCCCTTCACGTGGTCAGTTGCTCCACAAGAAAAACAAGCCCCAGTGGGTCTGTTTACGTAGGGAGGCTTATTGTAACCAGAGTTCTGTTTCGGAGGCTGACCTCCACTACCCTGTGAGTTCTCTTGTGTCTTACCCTTGTTTTTCTTTTTGTGGCCCTTATGGGAAGAAGATTTAGCAGATTCCCCACCCTCCATATCTTTGGACTTTTTCCCTCCCTCCTGCTTACCAGGATGAGTTTTGTCCTTATGGGACACTCGATGTGACACCCATAAGTCTGCTGCAATGGCCAGCTTCTTAGGATCTATCTCCTTCGAATCGGCCAAATGCTGCTTAAGCTCCGGGGAAGAAGAAGCAAAAATATGTTCCAGCATGACAAGATTTATCATGCCTTCGAAGGTAGAAACCTTATAACCTTCAACCCAGCCAGTTAAGTTTTTCAAAGATTCAGCGACATAAGATACCCAAGTACCACCTTCCTTTTTCTTATACTCTCGAAAACGCTTTAAATATTGGGCCGGAGTCTTCCCAAACTTTAAAATGAGAGTTTGCTTTAACATTGCGAAATCAGCCCGCTCAGCCTTCGACATTTCCATAATGGCACTACAGCCAGAATGGGGCAGTCTACTGAGCAACCACGCAATCTTATCAGCATTGTCAACTTCTTGAACCTCGCATGCATACTCAAACGCATTCAGCCAGTCCATAATGTCATTCCTTTCTTCATACACACTGAGCAGATCTTTCGGAAACCGTGGATGAGAGGAAGCCCCAGACCCATGTCTAGGACCCTTGGATCCATTTGCAACCTGAAGCTTGGCCAGTTCCAACTGGTGATCCCTGTCTTTCTGTTTTTCTGCCTGTTCGATTTTTAGCTTGGCTATGCTGAATTCAAGCTCCTGCTGCCCAAACCGCAGCTCTTGCTTCTTGAATTCAAGCATAGCCTCCCCATCAACACTGGCAGAGGAAACATTAGACATCACATCCTCCCTGTCCTCGTGGTCGCGATGGATCAGTGCAGCGGCAGAACCGTCGGTTCTACCAGTGAGAGCAGCCCCACCACCTTCTGCACTGTCCTCGGAAGTTATAGCGTCAAGCTGCGCTTCTTGCCACGCCACGATTCTCTGGATCATTTCCAATTTTGTGCCTTGAGAGGAAACACCTCTCTCCGCACACATCTTTTTCAGCGTTTCTGATTTGGAAGCATTTAAAGTTAACAAGGTATTTGCTTCCATACTGTTTGATAGGACTATGGCCTTTTTAAAGTTATATTACAACAATTCACTACGTGTACTGTTTGGAATAACCTGAAATGCCTTAGTTCGAGCGCAACACTGGATACCTTCAGTCGTATCCCACCGCTGTACACCAATTTGTTAAGACGGATTTCTGAACTCTGTCCTGGTGGCGCAGAAGTTCAGAAGGCCAACCTAATTACTTGGAACAGGGTAACCTCTGGACAAGCCAGACCAATCAAGGTAGCGATTGCGGCGGTCAAGACTAGGTCTCAAGAGGGGTGAGGGTGACTGAAAGCCCGCAATGAGCACACAAAGCAAGAGCGCTGACAAACTACTCCAAACAGTTGTTATATCAAAAATATATACATATTTATTTTAAGGCCTTTAAAACAATGACCGTAGCGAGAAAATCACAATATCACAATATTAAACCAACACATACCATATCAACACAATATATATACAAATACACAGTCGCAAGCGTTTAAAGCACGAAATATGTAGTCCACCTGAAAGGGAAGGAAAACAGGCAGTGCGATAACGCTTTAGACTCAGTTCGCCTTCAGAGGCACCTAACTAGATGGAAGTCCGAGCCCTGCGAAGAGTGGAGCCTTGTGCTCAAAGTACCTGCCACGCCGGTGCCAACGGGCAAAAGGGGAAGCTCTTCGGAGGAAGTCAGGCAGTTCGGGCTAGTGCACAGCAGAAGGAGAACAGGTTCCTCAACTCAAGCGCAGCCTCCACAGCGGGCAGAAGCAGAGCGCGAGTATGGCCAAAAGGGTGCTGTTTTTACACAGCAGGGAAAAGCAATGGGATACTGCAGGAGGGCGACCAGATCCTAGCTAAACTACTCACCGGTCCCCGAAGCAAGCAGGCCCAGGCTTCTCCACGTAGATTCAGCAGCTGGCAGGTTCAGAAGAGCAGGGAACGCCTCTTAGTCGGGTAGAGCAAAAAGACGTCCCAATCGACGAAACCAGCACAGTTTGTTGCCGCAGCAGGACAACGGAGCGGCCGTGTGTATTCAAGCCAAATGTACACTCCTCCCTTCAGACTTGGGAACGCCAAGCGTACGAAGCGTGGGAGAGTGACAAGGACTCGAAATACAACACAACCTGGCGGCAGTTACAGAGCAGGACTCCCTTGTAAGCTGGTCAGTCAACTGGATGGCCCAGAGACACTTCCGAAGGCTTACTTGGCAGGAGATGATGAAGTCGCCGGGAGTAGCTGTTCCTGCTATTCCAAAGGTCGAAGCACCAGTACAGGCCTTCTGGTTCGATCCAAGGAGGAAAGGGTTTCACAGGACGACAGCAGTGCAAAGGAGGATTCCTTCAGCGGGTCACCAGCGATTCCTGGTCCAGCCTCTTGGTTGCAGGATACTTGGCTCCTGTATTCCTTCGTTCGTGAGAACTCAGGAGATCGACCTGGTAGTGGTGTTTCCAGCTCCCTCTTATCCACGGTTCCCTTCGCGCCAAAATGGAGGGGAGCCAATGGGAGATCCGCTCATCAACACACATACCATACGTGGACCAATCACGGACCACGGTGGTCCCAGGCATTCACACCACCCCAGACTCTCTGGCACCCAGGATGTGTATTGGGACCAGACATCCCAGCCCACACCCTGGAGGCACACAAACGACATGTAGAAGCCCGCGAAAGCAACCACGTTTCGCGGGAAAGTACATGCCCAATTAAGGAAGGCCCCGGGTCGCCCGACCTGGGGAAGGTGAAGGGAGCAAGACGGTCAGTGGACAGGACAAAGGAGCCTCGTGGACTGGCCATTTTGGGAGCCAGGCCACCATTTTGGGTTCAGTGCGAAAAACGTGCTCAGAACGCCAAAAGGAGCTCAAAATAAACAAAACGATCGCTGCCACCATTCCAGTCCCTGAATGACTTGCACCGATCAAATACCATCCTAAAAGAGTATCTAGGGCCTGTAGAAGGCTAGAGACCCAAGAGAGCTGTAACTTAGCTTACAGTGCCCTCTTGTGTCATGTTGCACTAAAGCCGCAACATGATAAAAGAAACTACGGGAAACAGCGTTCCCCGGTACTCACTGTCTTAAGGGCATGTCAGTTTCCCCATAAGAAAAGGAGCGAAAGCCCAGAGAAGTGCGGCAGAAGGCTGTACTTCTCTGGCAAAGTCAAGAACAAGGTTAAAAACAATAGCAAAAAGTTTAGGGGTTGCCACATGGAAGGAAAATTCCCTACAATTACGAAATCTTTCCTAACACCAGGCCCTGCATTTTTTTACCCAGGACCAGCCGTTTTGGGATGCCTGATGACCAGGTCTATGGCAGGTATAGGTTTCACATCATATCATCCTGGACCTGGTCACTGAGTGGGAGGATGACCTCACATCAACCACCCTGTGCTCCCAAGCACTGATCCCCTTGGAAAAGGAGCTCAATGTACTGCATTTTTTGGCCACTGGGTCATTTCAGCTGACAACTGCCATAGTTGCGGGTGTTTCACAGGCCACACAGTCACACTGCCTACACCAGGTGTTGGCAATCAAGACTGCACGCCCCTCAGTCCGGAGGCACATATACATGCCCAGAACACCCTCAGAAAGGCAGGCCGTGGTGCAGGACATTTATGGGGTGGCACACATCCCCAAAGTGCTTGGTGCCATTGGTTGCACCCATGTGGCCCTACGTCCACCTAGGCCCACAGAGCACATCCGTCAGAATTGCAAGCAATGGCATTCCATCAACGTGAAAGTTGTATGTGATGCCAAGGGAATCATTACCTCTGTATATGCCAACTATCCAGGGTCCACCCATGATAGTTTCATTTTCAGAATGTCACCCCTACACCGGGACTTGGAAGCTGAGAGGCATGGCAACACATGGCTCATTAGTGAGTATACATGCCTCTGCACATGCATGCATGTTAGACACAGACAAATAGACAAAGCCAACCAATGACAACCATTCTCACCTCCCCAGGGGACAGGGCCTACCCTCTGAGCACCTACATGATGACGCCAATATGGAACCCCACCACACCACCCCAGGTAAGATACAACGCAGCCCATATTGCAACCAGGGTCATAGTGGAGCGCACATTCGGAGTGCTAAAGTGATGCTTCCGCTTGCTACTATATGCACCACCAGTAGTGTGCAGGATCATTGTGGCAGCATGTGCCCTGCACAATGTTGCAACACAGCGTGGCGTACCAGTGGACATTGTGGTGCCCCCACATCCCCAACCACATGCTCGCCCGCTGCGCATGGGAGAGGAAAGGGCATGTGGCGAGGCAGCCGTACCCAGCTTGTGGTGCAATTTTTCACCTAAAATCTCAACCCTGCGGAGTGCACACAGGCCTGGCACATTCCAGGTGGCAATCGATGATGACAAAGGGACAATCAACTGTCCCAACCTTACCACCCTGAGAATGTGTCTTTGGAAGTGCTACATTGTTTGCATCCCTAGCTACTTAAATAAACCCAATCCTGTGTGAACAAAAGGCACACATTGAAGATGCAGTATGCCACTAATCCCATGCAAAACAGCACATCTAAATCCTGGTATGTCACCTAAACCCTCCCAAACTTCATGTCACCCGGTTGCCACACCATGCCATGGCATGCAATGCCAAAACTGACAAATAAATGCACTTCAAAAAAAAGAACTAGGTCAGAAATTACTCGCTCTGACACATCAAAAGGAAATCGTACACAGGAACATCCATCTTCCAGCATAACATATCATAAACATAGGACCCAACAGTGACAATGTCAGACAGTGACCAATCACAATAGCACAAGTGCCTCAAAGTGACAAAGCTACCACATGGACCCCTTCTATCTTGAGTGTGTCTCTGCTTGTTAAAGGGGGCAGGGTAACGCATACAGCAGGACGGGCATCAATAATGGAGACAGTCAAGGTAATACATGAAGATGTAACATGGAAAAATGCACATTTAACAATGTCCAGACAAAAAGGTATGCTAACCATGCACTGGACAAACAATCATGAATCCCCACTAGTGGTGTATATACAGGTTGGACTTCAGACTGACCACTGAAATTATGGAAGCCCAATGCCTCTGTGTATATTACTTTCACACGCTGCCCTCCTTGCAAGCCCATGGAAAGGGGAAGCAGGACTGGCATATGTGTCTGGACCCTAAGGCACAAACAAGGAGTGTACCAACATGAGACAAGCCTGTATGGGCCCAGCCAGAACACACAGAGGTTGCCTTCGGGTGCAACACAAAGTAACACACTGTCACAAGCATGCACAACAGACAACAAATAAAGTTAAAAAAAATCAAAAATGGCCATGGTGGATCGGGGGGGCCACCAGGAGGGAGGAGGTACAGGGTGCACCTCAACACCCACATGTGTGGATGTTGAGGAACAAATAAATAAAAATAACCTCCATGGGTGCATGGCCTGCACGGCTAGCATAGAGTGGGAGAACTGTCAGTGCTGTCGTCACCCTCTGGTGTAGCATTAGGGGGGTTGGTGGTAAGGAAGGCTGACCACGTATAGCCCTTGTCTGTTCCTCAATGGCAGCGAGCATGCAGGCCTGAAAGGTTTGATTCTGCATCATGATGGCCCGGATGTCCGCATGCAGCACCTCACGTGATGCACGGAGTTCCACCTGCAAGACCTCATGGGATGCACAGATCTCCACTTGCAAGACCTCACGGGTTGCTGTTCTGCCCGTCTACTGCAGGCCAACTCGAGTGCAGCCAGAGTAGATCTGAGGGAGGTATTCTCCTCCCTCAGGGCAGCCCTGTGGGCCTTAGCCTCAGCAGCTATGGCTGTACGCAGAGCCCCCAGTTCAGCCCGTTGGTCCCTGTTGCTGGCCGACATGCCAAGCCTGTGCGAGTGGCATGTGGACTGCAACGCCTGCTGCTGGAGCTCCATCTGTCTTTCAGGGGGGAGCATGGAATTGGCCCCCCTTATCCATGCCCTGTGCCAACATCTCCGATGATGCCCCCTGTTGCTGTGCAATAGCATACATGGATTGCTCCGACACAGTATTTCCGGGTGGCACATGGTCACCATGTTGCCGGACCCCACACCTGCCACACCCAAGGATACCTGGCCCTTGTTGCGCTGGTGCTGCCTGTGGCTGCAGGACTGCATCCCCCCCTAGATAACCTTCCCCAGGAACAGCAGCCAAAACTGTGGAGCATGGACTGTGGAGCGTGAACCTGCAGCCGTAACCACCACAGACGGTCATACCAACACTGACAGGCCGAATGAGGGGTCTACCCCCCCATGCAGGTGTTTGGGACAGAACAGCATCCACAGTAGAATCACTCACCTGCGACAGCAATGAGGGTTCCATTTCCGATTCAGCACCAGAGGCATAGGCGTCCTCAGAGGTGTACTCAGAGACACCCCTGGCCAGGATGGTCTGTAGCACCAATGGATTCTCATGGGCTACCACACCACATCCTCCACTGGTGCCTGGTTGGGGCTCAGAGTACATTTCCTCCTCAACCATCTCCTCCTCCTCCACTTCCTCCTCCACTGCATCCAGTGCCTCGTCACCTGCACAAATGCAAAAAAGAGACATGAATATACATGTAAATAGCATAAGCCACACACATAGGCATTACAAAGTTGTCAGCCAACACATGAACCTGCCATGTCACACATGACACAAACTCAGGCACGCACGCAGTGTCAATTAAATGCAAGGTGAGCCTAAAAGTAGACATGAATGTGTGTCAAAGGGCAAAAAACACATGTACTGCATGGTGCATAGCACCTGCATCACACACAAGCATATGACTGGCATAGTCCTTCCACATAAGATGACTGATGCCAATACACAGATGGCACGTAGCTTAGCCATGCCAGAACAGTCAACCAGCCTCAGATGGAAGTTGAATACTACTGTCCATGAGCCATGTACAATGCATGTCAGATGACATTTCATGGAATTCACTATTAGAAAACACACATGTGTCACAGGGTGTAACGACGCTAGGATGTTGTAATAAAGGGAAGGCAGGCACACGTAATCAATAATGCTGTGTGGGATATATTGACCCACTCAACGTATTGCCCCACATCACTGAGCTGCATTTGTGCAAGAAACAGCAACCTGGCTGCGCCGGCTCCTGTGCGTCCCCAGGACCTCAAAACTGCATTTTTGGCAGCAACAGAAAAATGGCTACACGTCTTGCCACCCACATTTCAGGCGGGGTGGAACAAGCGACACAATGCAGGAGCATGCCAATGTGTTTTGAAACCACTGTGAGTAAAAAGGCCCAGTCTAACCAACTCTCAGAGAAATCAAATGCAACATAATTTTTACCTCTCACCGAACACGCGTTTATTTCTTGACAAAATGTATCCAGGCACAGCAGTTCAGAGAGACCTTTTACTCTCTGAGCCAGGTAAAGGATAAATGTATCTATACTTTAGATAAGATCCTGCTGCAAGGAAAATTACTACAGCTGCCAAGACAGTGGCAATCTGAGGAGCTGCAAACCGAATTAAAGAAAGAATGCTAGCAGTTTTTAACACACGTGGAAAAATGGGCTATGCTGACTGAAGAGAAAAAAAGGGCCTGTTTAAAACTCAAGTGTTAGTGAAAGCCTGTTTACTTAGCAATATAAAGGGATTATTTTAGTGGTGATAATACACACAAAGGCTATCTTCTGTCACAGGTTTGTTTAATTCCAGAATCAAAGTAAGAAATTAAACAGTTTAAAACACATAGGCTGGAGTTGCAGGATCTCAGAAAAACCTGTGATTCCAGTTGCCAGCCATGTAACTTCCCAAAGGAAGGAAGATACACCCTAAATCCAGGACAAGTAGGTGTGAAGTGCCAGCTTGAAAAATGTTGTATGGGACAGGACAATGAGAGTTCACAAGCTCATCAGACATTCATCTGTGCTCCAGGCTGGGACAATAGCAGTCCTGGGACACTCACCTCTCAAGTGTGAAGGGACCATAAAACCTTCAATTAAGACTGGAAACCCCCTTACCTGGAAGGAATTGACAGCTGCTTGCAGTTGAAGGAAGAAAAAAAACAGGATCAAGTAACAAAGGGACTGCCTTTTGGTGCCTGAGACTAATTTATAAATAAACTTTAAAGACTCTTATTTCTGTAGCAGGAATTAGCAGAAATTTAAAAGTTTGCAGTGGTAAATGTAATTTTGTAGGCCATTTTTCAAAACTTGGTAGAACTCATTGCTGCATGGGGAACAGAAGTTACGAAATATGACGGATTCCCAGGAAAGTATTAATGTGGCAAACATAAGACTTTGTACATACATCCCTGGGGACAATTCGCATTTGTGTATAAAATTATGGAATTTTAGGCCAAATCTTCAATGTGTAAAATTACCAAAATATGTCAGAAAGGCGAAACAAGGTCGTACAGACTGGAGGTTTGGACTAATCTGTGCTGAACATCATATGTAACCTGGGTGTATAATTTGTCAAGAGATTGTAACTAAAGAAATGTAGGTTTTTGGCAAAATTGGATTTTAAGTATAGTAAATGTGTGAGTGTTGGGACATTATAAACTTCACCTCATAAACCTGACCTTATCCCCTTAGAAATCCAACCAGCAGAGAGCAGGGTAGAGATTACTACCCTTGACCAATCCTACTGTCAGGGGCTTGTGTAGTAAAGCCTGCCCCTGTCATATACTGTGATGATGTCACCTGGTATTATAAATAAGACCTCCTGACAACACACAGAAACACACTGATTCCTGACTGATTCCTGATTCCCTGCCCGGCGTTCTGTTCCTTTCTTCATCTTGCATTTATCCATCTAAACTCCAGATCCCAACCTCAAGGTCAAGCATTACTGATTCTGCTTCAGCTAGGCCTCAATTCTATAATAATCCCCATAACAAAGGGAAACGCTGTGGTGTTGGGAAGCATCCTGACCTAACCTGGCTTGCCACTCACTGCATGCTGCTGCCATCCTGCTCTCCTGATGCCCTCCCTTATCCAGTAACCAGACCTGCTACCCGGTATCCAGTCCATGCCTGCTGATTCTGTCCGGCTGCCCTGTGTTAGACCGGATCCGTGAGGCGACCAGAACCGCTGACTGTCCAAAATCCTAAATAAAGTGGACTGTGAGTATCAATAGGAACCATAGAAAATCATAGTATACCTTGCCATGCCTTGTCCTTAGTTCCACTCTCTAAGTCCTCCTATCCTTATCCTGATTATTGTAATATTGTCAAAATCATTCTTGAAACCCTGCCTTTGATTCCTTGTGCTAGCGCCAACATCTTTAATAATTTTGTCTTGTAACATCCAAAGATATTAATCCTATTAGGAGTGATCGGACTGGGAACGCCAGGGCGGGCGCGGAGGTGCTTGGGTAGAACTCGCTAGTCAACCCCGGGGCTTACTGTGTCTCAATCTGATAACCTAGCCTGAATGCCCTAGTGTAGAGTAAAACTGTTCCTTGCCAAAACTGATTTCTCTGCCTTTTTTGCGCCTTTGTTTTCTCCAAAACACACCTCACTAGATCTAGCACAACTCACTCAATTTAACAGCTAGAGACCTCATTTCACTTTCATATTGTACCTAAGATCCATAGCTATACCCTGACTAAAAAAACACACTTCAAATCAATCAGTGAATTTCAGCCGTTTTAATCAAAACTATTTCGGTAAATTCAGGGGGGATTTGCAAAAGTGTGTTAATTTTACAACATGTCATTTAGATTATAGACTGTTTCCAATCTTCCATTCAATTTCGAATTGTATGCTTTTGCTCGATCCATTGCTTGTGATTGCTAGTATCTTTCCAGTGTTGCTCCAGTAATGAATTGTTTTTGTTTCAAGAGTTATACCCATTAATTAATTTATTCATCCATTTCCGAGTGTCAGTTTAGCATTGCCAGGGTTTGAAATTCGTTTTTCTCTCTTGTTTGGGGAGGGAAGGTCGGATACAAATTCTGTTTCTTGTCAGTCATTCCTGATTACCTGCTGATTCTGTTTATCCACTTAAAATTGATTATTTGTGAGTTGAGGGAACCTTGCATGGGGAAATTCTAACTCAAGTGCTATCTTACCTAAAATCAAAAAGTGCTCCTATTTCCTGGTGTTTTGGAGTTGTTTCAATAGAAGGTTAAACTAACATTGGTGACTGCTACCCCATATTAAAAATTGTATGATTTCTTTTGAATTTTAAAATAAATAAATACATATTATATTTTAACAACTAGCCTGATTCATGGTCCATTGTGACCTAGGGTATTTGAAAAGGGTGTGTGATATGAGTGTGTACCATCTCAATATTGAATCTAATCTAACATAAGCATTTCAATTGCGCGCTGCATACTGGGCTGAGACTAAGGTGTGCATCGTGAGATTGGTGGCCATGTGGTGTGGGCTGCCTGTGGGGTATGGTCACAGGTGATGGTGGGGGTCCCATGTGGTGTGGGCTGCCTGCGGGGTATGTCACGGGTGATGGGGTGGCCATGTGGTGTGGGCTGCCTGCGGGCTATGTTCACGGGTAATGGTGGGGGTTCTATGTGGTGTGAGCTGCCTGCGGGGTATGGGCATGGGTAATGGGGGTCCCATGTGGTGTGGGCTGCCTGTGGGGTATGGTCAAAGGTGATGGTGGGGGTGCCATGTGGTGTGGGCTGCCTGCGGGGTATGTTCACGAGTGATGGTGAGGGTCCAATGTGGTGTGGGCTGCCTGTGGGGTATGGTCACGGGTGATGGTGGGGGTCCAATGTGGGGTGGGCTGCCTGCGGTGTATGGTCACGGGTGATGGGGTGGCCATGTGGTGTGGGCTACCTGCGGGGTATGTTCACGGGTGATGGTGGGGTCCCATATGGTGTGGGCTTCTGCGGGGTATGGTCACGGATGATGGGATGGCCATGTGGTGTGGGCTGCCTGCGGGGTATGTTCACGGCTAATGGTGGGGGTTCTATGTGGTGTGAGCTGCCTGTGGGGTATGGTCATGGGTGATGGGGGTCTCATGTGGTGTGGGCTGCCTGTGGGGTATGGTCACGGGTGATGGGGTGGCCATGTGGTGTGGGCTGCCTTTGGGGTATGGTCATGGGTGATGGTGGGGGTACTATGTGGTGTGGGCTGCCTGCGGGGTATGTTCATGGGTGATGGTGGGGATCTCATGTGGTGTGGGCTGTCTGCAGGGTATGGTCATGGGTGATGGTGGGGGTCCTATGTGGTGTGGGCTGCCTGTGGGGTATGGTGACAGGTGATGGAGTGGCCATGTGGTGTGGGCTGCCTGCGGGGTATGTTCACGGGTGATGGTTGTGGTCCTGTGTGGTGTGGGCTGCCTACGGGGTATGGTCACAGGTGATGGGGTGGCCATGTGGTGTGGGCTGCCTGTGGGGTATGGTTATGGGTGATGGTGGGGGTCCCATGTGGTGTGGGCTGCCTGCGGGGTATGTTCACTGCTGGGGTCTGGCTGTCCTGTGAGAAGGTGTCTACTTCCAGGGGGGAGTTGTGCATATATTGCCTTTCCACGCGATTTGTCGGTGTGAGCGGGGCACACGATTTCAATGGAGTGAGGACGGAGTACACGCGGGCCTTGCCACGCGATTTCGCTGGTGCGAGCAGGGTATGCTATTTCGCTGGGGTGCGGGTGGGATACGCACGTGCCTTGCCACGTGATTTGTCTGGTGCGAGCGGGTATGCGCTTTCACTGGGGTGCAGACGGAGTACGAGTGGGCCTTTCCACGTGATTTGGCTGGTGTGGGCGGGGTATGCGATTTTGCTGGGGTGCGGATGGGGTATGCGCAGACCTTGCCACGTGATTTAGCTGGTGTGAGCGGGGTACACAATTTTGCTGGGGTGCGGATGGGGTACCCCTGGTCCTTTCCACGCAATTTGCTTGGTGCAAGCAGGGTATGCTCCGATTTTTCACTCGATTACGATGGGGGGGGTGGGGCTGTGTGCTGGGCCACGGATGGCGTAGGGCCTTGTGCTGTAGTAGCCACCTCAATGGCTTTTTCCTGCGCACATGGGCGTGTTGGCGTGTTACTAGTGCTGCTTTATGTGCACTGCATCACAGCTATTGATGCCACGGAAAATCCATGAATACGTGTGCCGTGCAATTGCTGGTTTGTGCCACAGCTGGCGCACGCGTGGCGCACGCTCCTTCTCGGCGCACAGCGCTTGCGCTACTTCTGGGCTGGATTCTAAGAATTGCCCCCATAGTGTCCTTCCCGGGCTTTATGCCCTTAGTTATTTTCCCTTGTTATACACGCATTGATGACGCTTCTCGTTGTGACGCTACCGCGTTGTCACATGACAATATCACACATAGGTGGGGGGAGAAAAAAGGCAGTGTGCAGGTCAGCGGTGAAAAGGGGGGTGGCGCGCCATATAACAAAACGCGGTGCGCAGGAGAATTGTACCAAAAGTGACTGCCGAGAAATGATCATAGAATGTTCTAGTTGCTGTATCAGTCCAACAAATAATTTTCTATGTTGTAGGAAATAAACTGATAAAACAGGCGACAAGAAACTGGTATCAAATAATCATAGAACACTTTTCTATCCTTGAGAATGGCAACTTTTTTACAGGTGCAAACCGCAATGAATCCTAAATACTATAAGCTTGAAACCAGGCGCCTTTGTTGTCATTCTCTTCAAATGCACAGGAGTAAAACAGATCCGAACTTGCTTCGGTTAGACACAACACTGGAAGGAGGAAGGATACAAAGCCACCATTCTACGTGGAGCCAGATGTGTCAAATGTGCGCACTGTAATAGGCGTAGGCTGAGGTCGTACTGCCCCCAACCGATGAACGCAAAAGGCGGTCGTTTTGTGGCCTTCCTACAGCATTAGGAAACCCTTGAGGCTAAGAAGCTCAAGAGGCCTCTTTGTTTTCACAAGTGCTCTCACTGTGCAGCCAGCAGGAGAGCCGCTCCGGATGGAATTCCATTACACAGGATTACAGGGAGCTCATGCAAGATGGCGGGTGTTTTGTTAGCTGCTTCCAGAGTGGGGTGGACGGTTGTGCGGAATTCATACCTTACATATGTCCCTTAGGTTCAATGTAATAATAGCAAAGTAAAAAATAACCCAGGCATAAAATAAATAAATAAAACACACGAGTAACTATGTTTGAATTGTAAGTAGCGTAAAGTATTAAAATAATGACATTATAAACAAAGTAAGTGAAGAAAGGAAAATGTATTATTTGCCTTGCTTATTTCTATAAAAATAAATGTTGTCCAATTACACGTATTCTGTAACGAAATGTGTTCGAATGGTTTATGCTTGATCCCTTTTGTCCCAGCTTAATTTAGTACATCTTCTTTGAACATCTTCCATCAGAGAAGGCGCATTTAAAAAAAATGGAGGCCTCCTCACTGACACAGTCAAGAATCCTTCCAGCAGTCCTTTGCTTTCCTCGGTCGTTCCAAACCAAATTGTTCCTAGTATATTTCTATTTATCTATGTTATTGTTTTTACTCAAATATTGCAGTTGGGTTATTTGTACTTTTTCTTATGTTCAGCTTGGTTATATTTAATTAACATTATTGTTGTCTCTCCGGTTGCAGTATTCTTATATTTTGTGTAGTTAATATTACTTTCCACTTGTAAACCTTGTAACAACATAACAACAGACACAAGCACCCAGATGCGCATGCTGGTGGAGTCTCAGTCAATCAGAATCGTTAGAATGCGTGCACTAATTTAGTCTTATTGCTTGTGTTTGGGGAGCACTAACCACGCCTAATTGCTTGGAACCTGTTTCAACATATGCATACAAGCACACCAGCCCATACTTTTAGACCTCCTGTACCTCTGCCTCATCCCTTTTACTTTTTTTGCAGTTCCTTCTTTGTGTTACCATGACTCTCTCTGGTGTGTGGGTGCAACCCAAATGTTACGCTGGCCCCGGTGCCACTGGCTCCTCCATTGCATTTTGTTGTTAAATTGAAACTGAAAGGGGACAGTTCTACCTGGATGCTTCTATATGGGTGTCCTTGTTTCGTTGGCAGCCATATTGGAATTGTTTTCTCTTTTCTTTTTCGTACTGGATTCCATTTTCGGCAACAAACTAGTACTGCTTCTCTTTTGAACATGGTAAGCAGTATGAGAACCTTACACCAGGCCTATGGCTGGGTGTGAATAACTTTAGTGTCAGTATCCAAGGAGTCTACACGGGCTTAGATGTCCTTACCCATGTCAATGACATTCACTTCACTGAGTACCGTTAACTCCGTTTCTGGCAGTTTAGCCCCGTTGGTGTCCCCAACCTGGCTCATTAGCAGAAAATGTATTCCCTTTTCTTCAAATCGATGTAAAAAATCTCATAAAAATGTGCTTGTTTCGACGCACTTTTATTTTAAATGTTTTCCATTTCCCTTTTGACTTTCAGATCACTCTATATTGGATCCCATGAAAACCAGGTGGTGGCAATGTCCAGCCTGGCCTTAGAGGCAGCAGCGCCCTGGGCGAATTGGCGCCCCCTCCTCCCCATGCTTCCCTGGTCGACAGGGGGAGAGGCGGGGCGGGGGAGAGGGCAGGAGCGCCACATTTGTTTTGACCCTCCCTGCTCCAGCGTCTCGCAGGGGGTTAATCATTGGAATAGGATGCTCATGCATGCTAATGCATGATCTCCCTATTCCAATGAAAACCTCTGCACTTACCCTTGCACTTGCCACCTGCTGGCCATACTTTTTACTTATTGTTATTTATTCTATTATCCCATGCACTGCAATGTCCCCTCCCCTTTCCCTCCCCCCGCACTTCCCCCATTCCCCCTTCCCATGCCCTTGCGCGATCTGAATGACACCTGGCCTAGTAGGATCGGTGTCGGTCTTCCCTCTGTTCCCCCTCCCTTGTCTCATCGTGCCTTGAAACACTTGTGTATATGCGCGTTATAAATGCCATATCATATCCTGGCTCTCGTGTCGGACCAGGGAGGTAATCATCATGTGAATAGGGTGCTGATGCTCTGCATCAGCACCCTATTGCTATTAAATGTGCCCCACGTGCATTTAATAACAAAAGGGGGCCTGCCGTACCTATTCTCACTATGCCAGCTCAGGGAGCCCTTAAAAGACTCCCCCGACCTGGCGTAGCAGGAGTACTAATGGCACCCTGGGAGGGGGGGCATGGCACCCCAGGCGGACACCCGGCCCGTGCCCCTCCCCCCTGAGGCCGGCTCTGGCAATGTCATCCCAACAGGTCTCTCCTCATAAAAATGTCTCCTGTGAAGTGTGCATCCAAAAGAGAGGACAATAAAGATACACAAGCATCTCTTTAATAGTCATTTTATGGAAAAAAAGAAAGAACTACGAAAACATGCTAGAGTCCTTCGGAAGTCAAATAATGAAGACATATTCAGATTGATAAAACTTGAAAAACAGCGATATAACAAATGGCTAAAAATGACAAAAAGTACCTTACTCCAAGCAAACAGAGAAAATATTCTTGAAACTCTAAAGAGCAGAAATACAAGAGAGTTATGGAGCCTGCTTAATCTTACCATAAAGGCACAAGAGCACTTAATCCTGAATGTAGTGGAATCTAAATGGATGGTTCACTTCGCTACCCTATATCAAAAGAGGACTGCGGTTCATACTGATGATGGCCCGAAGGCCAGAGAAAAATGTAATCTAACTTGGGACAGAGACGACATTCTGAAGATAATAAACAAGCTTAATATGTCTCATGCCCCAGGCCCTGATGGCTTGTCAAACGCAATGATTAATCAAGCTCCTGAGTTATGGACTGAGGTTACCACCCAAATATTCAGTCTAATCTCAGAACACAATCAGATCCCGAATACTTGGAAGACTGCAACTCTCATTCCTATCTACAAGCAGGGCGATAGGAAGGATCCGGCCAACTATAGGCCTATTGCCCTGCTAGACCGTTTAGGAAAGATTTTTCCTACCTTTTTACTGAAGAAACTTACCAGCTGGGCAACAATCAATAACAGATTTGCAGTGAGACAAACAGGCTTTGTCCAAAAAGTGGGAACAAACGTTAATTTCATTTGACTAAATCTCATTAAACAAGAAGCCATCATGAATAAGACATCAGTCTTGGCAGCTTTGTTGACCTCCACTTAGCGTTCGATGAAGTATATAGACAATTGCTTTGGGACAAACTAATGAAATGGAAGTGTCCAAGAGAGATCATCGAACCAATAAAAATGCTATATTCAAATACCAAGATCAGAGTCAGGATGTCCAAAGGAGTACAAACAGCCTTCATAGAGACATGGAATGTGCTAAAACAAGGTTGCCCCCTTGCCGCAACCCTATTTAACTTGTACGCCTCTGACTTTGAAGGCGAAATGTACTCTACGTGTTTAAATCCACCAAAAATCAACTCGATCCCGCTACCTAGGATGATGTATCCGGATGATATCGTTTTAATGGACAAAATGATTAGTGGCCTACAACAAAGCTTGAAGAGTTTGGAAAACTATATGAAAAAAATGAATTAAAAGTCAATACTGGAGGCCACCAGGGGGCGCAGGCAAGATGGCCGCCTGAGCCGACGGCTCTGCACCCAGCCCGGGAACTTGGCAAGGATTAGCAGGAAGAAGGTACCCATCTCTCGCAAGCATCGCAAGAAAGGCCGTGTGAACCCCTGCCCATCCAGGGGGTCCAAACCAGGAGTTTCTACGACGCCCACAGACCGAGTTTGACCGTCCGGGGTCCCCGTGGCCCCTCCCCCGTGGTCCTGAACAGCACACAGGTGGTGCGCGCCAAGGCTCGCCAAGGCCGCAGCAGAGCCCAGGAGTGGGGACACCTACGGAGGGAGTACCTACTTGGAGCGAGGAGAGGCTGGAGGTGGGGGACCTCGGAGGCTCCACCGGAGCCCGGGACCCCTGGTACCCGGTCCCCAGAAGGGCCGAGGCAGCACGGAACCGGCGCGAGGCCGCGCTCGACACTGAACAAAGACACCAGAGGTGCGGCAAGAGCACCGCATCACCCTGACACCCCACCCACCCACGAGGTATATCAGGCCCACCCAACTGCACGCCAGAACTCCCCAGCCTGGGACGTCGCGGTAGCGCGCCCACACCGAACCCGGCCGGGGACGCTGGAGATGGTACTGGAGAAGACACACGCCAGGTGAGAGGCCCTCGGGCCAGGACCTCCTGTATAGGCTGCCGTTCCACTGGCGTTGAACCCCTCGAGTTGTTCGGCTGGCACAACCATAGGCGCCCCCCCATCCGGCGTCCCTCCTCATACATTCAGCCGCAACCAACACCCCATGAGTTGGAAGGAGGCCCTCTCCAAGTATCAGTTTGCAGCTGGAGGGGGCAAAATGGCCGCTGGGTCTTCATCGGTGCCGCCTCCCGACCTGGGGGCCATCCAAAATAACATCCAGATGATTTTGGAGGAGATACACAGGATTCAAACTGACATGGGTGCTAAGTTGGCAGACCTTACCACCAAGGTCACCACCCTGGAGGATCGCGTGGAGGGAGTCGAGAACAATCAGCTCTCCACGGCAATCCTGGAGATGCAAATGGAGGCCAGATTCCAGGAGGTATGCCGTAAGGAGGTGGAACTACGATTCAAGGTGGACGACATGGAGAACAGGGAGAGGAGGAACAACTTGCACATTTTTGGCATTGTGGAATCCGAAGGGGAGAGACCGCAGGCACTGGAGGGCAAGGTCCACGACATCCTAAGAATCGTCATGGGGGAGGAGGCCGACTTCGAGATCAAATTTGATAGGGTGCATCGAGCCGGCGGCATTGGCAGGGGCCCGAGGTCGGTTCTGGCTCGACTACACTACTATAGAGACAAGGCCAGGATCCTGGTGAAGGCGAGGAACTTCGGTGATATCCAATACGGAGACTCTAAGGTGGCAATCTACCAGGACCTTTCGGCCCTCACCCTCGCAATGAGAAAGAAATGCAGGGCCGAACCAGATGGTTGCAGGGTAAGGGGTTCAGGTACCGCTGGGGTCACCCCTTCTACCTAGCATTCGAGTGGTCGGGGGAAAGACACCACCTGGTGACGGAGGAGGACATTGTGTGAGCCACCAACGACTTGGTGGGATATCGTGCAGGCCCGTCCGGCGGAGCGGGGGGTGAGGCAGGAACCCACCGTGGGGCCCCGACAGACTGGGTCAACCTAGCGGCAAGACCAAGGTTAAGGGGGCACGCAAATTCCAAAAAACCAGACACCCATTATCGGCCTCTGAGGATCACCTGAAGCGACTGTAACTTTTTATAATGTTGATTGATTGGTTTGACGGACCTCCGTGCCGGGCCTGTGCCTGGGGACACGGGGGACCACAGGAACAGGGTTACGTCTCATAAGTTTTGTTTGAAGGTTCACATGCGTTCATCCTGGTTTAATAGAGAATGGGTTATCTACATGCTTACACTACCCGGGGCTGGGGTAGAGTCCTTGGTGGTTCGTTGACCGTCCCCGAAGAAGATCGGGTGACATGGTCGAACGCCTCAAGACGGGGGGGAGAGGGGAGGGGGAAAGGAGCAGGGGGGAGGAGGGAGAACGACCATGACCAAGGCCAAAATGGGAACGTTTAGAGGGGTCCACGGGGGATGGGGGACTAGCTAGTTTGAACAGGAATCCTATATTTTTCAACGTGCCATATGCAAGCATTACACCACGGTGAATCTAGAGGCGGACTACCTAGATGATAATTGTTGAAGGTAAGATAGGCACACTCAATGTCAAGGGCCTCAATTCACAAAACAAGAGGTCCCTGACCAGTAACATGTTTCGCAAACAGCAGTTGATGGTGCTGTTCCTCCAGGAAACCCATTGCAGACAGGGGAGGGAATCACCCATCAGGGGGAAGGACATCGGCGCCAACTTCTGGGCCTCCCACAGGAGCTCGAAGAAGGAAGGCGTGGGGATTCTCTTGAGCAAGACACTCCATTCTTATCAACACAGAGACCAAGAGAGGCTTTGGGGAAAGGTTTCTGGGGATCAAGGGTACATATGAAGGGGAACGCATAACCCTGGCCACCCTCTATGCTCCCAACTCGGGCTAGATAGGTTTCCTAAGCCAGATCCTGGGGGTAATGGATGAATGGGCTGAGGGGGCCATGATACTGGTGGGGGACTTCAATCTCATTTTGGACCCCAGGCTGGACTGGTGGACGGCACGGGTGACTGAACCGAGAGGGATCACCAAGGACAACCTAACGCTCCAGACCCTGCTGACGGAACACTACTGGGAGGACGTGTGGCGAACGACACACCCGGAGCCAGGGGGATATACATTCTTTCCCCCCACACCACACCTACACCAGAATCAATTTCCTCTTGACTTCCAAAGAGGGGAGCGGGGTGGCTACAGCTCCGAGGGTCGAGGCAATAACATGGTCCGATCACGAGCTTCTGGTGGCGGACTGGTCGCTTCCCCTGTCCCCCAGGTCAGCCCGTTGGAGGTGTAATGACACGCTCCTGAGTGACCCGGTTTTCAGGGAATTCCTCAGAGAGCGAAATGGAGGCATATTTTGAGACAAATGACGATGGGGAGACGGACATGGCGGTAGTGTGGGAGGCGGCGAAGGCCACCTTCCGTGGTCTCCTTATAGCCGGGGGTTCTAGGCGCAAACGGGAGAGAGGGCTCATTGAGGCCAAGATACGGGCTGAACTCAAGAGCCTGCGGGTAGGCTCACCCAGGAGGGTTTGATAAGGAGTCCCTCCTATCGGAAATGTGCGAAAAACGTCAGGCTTTGCACACGGTCCTCATTGGGGAGGTGATCAAGAAGTTGAGATACACTCGACAACGGTACTATGAAAAGGGGGACAGGGTGGGGACCCTATTGGCACGTAGAGCTAGGGGTTGTAGACTGGAGAGGAGGGTCGGACCTATTAAAGATGGGGAGGGCAGGGCTCTCAACAGAAAGGCAGAGATAGTGGGCTCCTTTGCAAATTTCTACAGGGAGCTGTACACAAAACAGGATTGTGAATCGCTGGAGGAGATTCGGGCTTATCTGGAAGAACACCGGCCACCCCGCTTAAAGGAGGCCGAGCTGCAGGGCTTGGAGGGGGAGATAACTGTGGAAGAGGTGGAGGCAACCATCAAGAGACTCAAAGCAGGGAAGGCCCCCGGAGGTAATGGATACACGGCTGATTTTTATAAACAATTCCAACCCATTCTCACGGAACCCTTAGCCAAATTGTTCAACCACATTCGTAGTAAAAAGACGATCCCCCCCACATTCTTACAGGCACTCATCTCGGTGATCCCCAAGCCAGGAAAAGACCCCGCAGAGCGCGGCTCTTATAGGCCCATCTCCCTCTTGAACCTAGATGCTAAAATATTTGACAGGATTCTGGCCACTCGCCTGGAGAGATGCCTGCCCCGCCTGGTCCATCCAGACCAGTCAGGCTTTATATTAAACAGACAAGCCTCGGACAATATGCGCAAAACCCTCCATGTGCTGCATTCAAGGGAAACCCGGAACGAGGGGCTCCTCCTGCTGTCTCTGGACGCAGAAAAGGCCTTCGACCGGGTGAGTTGGGCCTTCATGGGGGAGGTCCTCTCGGCAATAGGGATGGGTCAGAGATGGTTGGGATGGATGGCTGCACTATATTCAGCCCCCACGGCTAGGGTGGCTGTCAACGGGATGGAATCTGAAGCCTTTCCCCTAGAGCGTGGTACGAGACAGGGCTGTCCACTATACCCCTGATATACGCCCTTGTCATGGAACCCTGGGCGATCTCGGTGCGTAACAACGAGGCTATCACTGGAGTACAGATGGGCGGCTCCCACTACAAGATCAGCCTGTTCGCCGACAACGCTCTCCTCTATGTTACCAAACCGTCACTGACGGTCTCTCATGTGTTGCGGGCACTGGAGCGTTACGGGAGCCTCTCGGGGTACAGGGTCAACCTGGGTAAATCTGTGGCTTTTATGGGAGGTCGACTACTGGACACCGAGAGGGAGTATGTGGAGGGCCTTCCCTTTCAAGTGCAGAGAGAGGGATTCCGGTACTTGGGAATCCAAATAACACCGGACCCAAAGGACCTCTTCCCGAGTAATTTCACCCCTTTGTGGACGGAGGTCAAAAGAGATATAGAGAGGTGGGCAGCCTCGGGGTTCTCGTGGATGGCACGACTTAACCTGATCAAGATGGTGGTACTTCCCAAATTCCTATTCCTCTTCCAGATGCTCCCCACCCAGGTCCTGGCCACGTTCCTACAGTCCATGAAGTGCACCCTACTCAGGTTCCTCTGGGGAGGGAAAAAACACAGGATCTCCTACGATGTCCTAACGAGACCTAAGGAAGATGGTGGGGTGGGATTTCCGTACTTTGATACATATTATAGGGCCTCCCAACTGAGGATTTTGGTCGACCACTTTAACCCTGGGACACAAAAGCAGTGGGTAGCACTGGACAATAGGTTGCTTGCCCCGGTCACGCTCGATGAGTGGTTGTGGGTCCCCAGAGCGCATATCCCCAGGTGTGTTTTGGGTCATCCAGTACTGAGTGTCCTGTGGTCTATCTGGAAGGAGGGGGTTATTACAGATGGCTCACAACCTGGCCTTCCCCATTAAGTTGCATCTGGGCGCCACCCTTCATAGCTAAGGTTGCAGAGCCGGCCGCGTATCAGAAGTGGTATGAGGTGGGCCTTGTTAGGGCTTGCCACCTGTGGGTAGGTGGCTCCTTCATGCCCCTCCTGGACCTGGAGGAGGCCCTGGGGCTGGGCAAGCTTTCATCCTTTCGCTATCTCCAACTGAAGGGAGTCCTCTCTGAACCCTCATGGGGGGACACGCTCAGGAGGGAACTCACAGACTTCGAGAAAGCGATCATCTCCACACGGGGCTCCAGGGGGGTCATATCTCGTATGTACAAACTTCTCCTGCTTTCGATACCCAGGGATCCACCGCCAGCAAGAGTGCAATGGCAAAAGGATTTGGGCACGGCAATAGATGATAGAAAGTGGACCAAAATGTGCATCCGGGCCCATCGCTCAACTACCTCCCCCCAGCACAGACACCAGGCCCTCAAGATTTTACACAGATGGCACTATCCCCCACAGTTGATAGCCAGGATGAGTCCGGGCTACGACCCACACTGCTGGAAATGCAAAAAGAAAAAAGGGACTATATGCACATGTGGTGGTCTTGCCCGAGGGTGCAGTCTTACTGGGAAGAGGTACTATCATGGGTTAAGGGGGTGGATGGTGTCTCTAGGCCCCTCTGTCCCTGGTTGCTGCTGTTTGGTATTGAGGTGGGTGATGACCCGGAGGACACCCAGGGCCACATGTTGCAGGTCATGCTCGTAGCGGGCAGGTGCTGCTTGGCCCAGAAGTGGAGGAATCCACACATGCCTGTCGAGAGGGAATGGGTAACGAAGGTGCGGACGATATATGACTTAGAATTTTTAACTCATGTCCTGGATGAATCCAGATCCAATATTGAGGAACTTTGGCTTCCCTTCTTAAAAAAGTATGAACGATCGATCTGAGGGGTGAACCCACCAACTGCTGGCCTGTTTGGGTTTGAAGTCCAGTGGAAATGGAGGACCTACTAGGTAGCCGTTGTATAAGGCACAAGCCCCTCCCGGGGGGTGCTGCTAGGTTGAGCCCTGGACTATGTGTGCACCAATCTATTCGATAGTCCGAACTCGAAGAATGCATAATGCGTTCCTGCACGATAAACTTGACATCGGCACCTGTTCACTGGCTAGGGGTGGGTGGGGGAGGGGGGGAAGGGTTATTGTTCGAATGTTTTCTTTTTCTGAGGATGGCATCGGTTTGAAATGACATGTTTGTTGTAATAACCTTAAAAAAAATGTTAATAAAAACGACATTAAAAAAAAAAGTCAATACTGTGAAAACAAAAATCATGGCTCTTACAAAGAGGCCGACCAAGAAATCGAGATGGCTAATATTAACCCTAGAATAGAAACCACTTGATGTAGTGTCAACGTTTAAATATCTTGGAGTATTGACCAATCACTCAAAAATAGAAAAGGTGTGGTCTTACTTTTTGGTAGCAAAGACCCAATTGCTGGCACGCCAAGGAAGAGTTCTTCACAGCAAATTTGGGAAATTTTCATTTAAACCCATAGTAGCCTTTTATAGAGAAAAAGTGGTGCCGACACTGATCTATCGGAGTGAAACGATGATCAAACTCCCTATGGCCATATGGCAAAAACTCAAAGCGATTTTCTGGAGGAAGATCTTGCAGGTACCTCCTTCTTTCCCCATGCCTAAAATTAGGTTTGCGATAGCAACGCAATCATTGGCATCAATAGTTTTGTGTAAACAATTATATCTTTACTGCAAAGTGATGAACGATAATGACATTCCTGCAATTTAAATCCTACAGAATAGTGTGAATGCGATCTTTACTAAAGCTCTGAATGCATGGAAATCGGACATGGCAGCGAAATTGGTAAGAGAAGCTATATCGCATGAAACGCTGCTAAATCGTCCACAATATGCCAAACGTATGATCTTATTTAATGACTGGATCAACACACTGAAAAAAAAATCCATGTATCACTGGAATCTACATTGCGACGCAAAGATAAGAGCAATCAATCAGCTCCCCAACTACCTGGTGATTTTTCCAGACAAAGTCATTCGGAACCTATGTCTAAAACTTTGTTTAAATATTCTTCCAACAAGATATAGGTTGGCAAAAATGAAATTACTCTCAAAATCAGTGCAACATTGCAGGTTTTGTAACAAAATTGACGTGACAGAAAAGACATTGTTGGAAAAGAGAAACCTTTTTAGAGACTAATTTAAGATATCTGCAAAACAAATGGACACTGAGACTAGATGGGCGCAGATCCTCTTAGGAAAGGACTATTAACTGATTTTTAAAATTGTTCAGTTTTGGAAGAATATTATGGATGATACCAATTTGCAAAAACTCAACGAGCTGCCATAATGTTTATTATGATGTCTCAAGATGCATTGGAAAGCAGAAATGATTTAAGACGAAGTTCGAAAATGAAAAGTTTAGTTTGTAAACTAAATCATTTTTAATAAAAAATAAAATTAAAAAAAAGAAGTGTGTTTAGTACCCTAATGGCTGGTTTATTACTGGTGCACACAAAAGCGACTACATTACAAATACATTTTTTTTAAAAAGTATTTGATTAATTTCCACAACAATCAACAAATATTGCACCCCAACATGGTGCATTGGAAAACGAAAAGAAAGAACAAAAGAAAGAAGAACCAAAAAACCACACAATTACTAGCCTACCCCCCTCACACTCGCCCCGCATCCCTACCAGGGTCTTGCAATCTACAACTTCCATTTTCTAACTGATAACTGTCACTCCTTCTTTGCTATCTGGAGAGCTGTCTGTTTCCAGTTCTTCAGGACCCGAGCCCGTTAATGATGCCACCAAGTGCAGCCAGGCTGTCAGCAACTCTGCTTCATCCTCCCCGCCCCTACACACTGCTTCTCTCCACACCACCGTTTTTGCGTCTGCCCATTTCAAGAGATCCCGCCACCAGATTTCCACGCTTGGTCTCTCTCTTGCCTTCCATCTCATCGTTATCCTGCGCTTCGCTAGAATACAAGCCAGATCCTTGAGTTTGCTCACATGCTTAAGTTTGCGTGGCCTCGGAACCCCCCCCCACCATGAACGCCCACAGAGAGGCCACTTCTAGTTTGATCCCTTTGTCAGCCAGCCAGTTCGCCACCTCCCCCCAGTATCTTCCTATCTCTGGGCACGCCCAGAACATGTGTACCATCCCAGCGTCCTCCTCCCCACATTTCGAGCAGTTCTGCATACTGGCATTTGCAAACTTAGCAATTTTCTTGGGGGTAATGTATGCCCTGTGGGTAATATATAGCTGAATCTGTTGTAGTCTGACATTCCTCGATACTTTCTTGTGATATCTCTGCATCCTTACCCATAGTCCAACATTTGTAGACTCCCCCCCCTTCCTCTTCCAGTCTCTCCTTATCTGTACCACCTCCTTACCAACTTTGGACATCAATATTTCATCTCATGGCGGCCTTCTGACACTAACTGAAATGTTTCTATGGCTTCGTCCAACTTCTGGGCCAGTTCTATCTCAGACCATGTGTTCTTCACTAACTTCATCAGCCTCGCATATGTGATATATTGCCCACTATGTAGGCCTATGTCTCTGCACAACATATCAAACTCCATCTTGTCCCCCTCCTGCCATACATCTCCTACAGTTGTTACTCCCACTGGTTCCCAATGCTCTCTAATGGTCTTCCTCAACTGTTCATCCACACCTTTCAGTGTCACCAGGGGGACCTACAGGGAACATGGCATCGGGCACCCCATCATTCTGCAGGCTCTCTGCCAGATCTTCCTTCCCAAGACCAACAGTGCCGCTCTCTTCCCCTTTGGAGGGACGGCTACCCATATCCATTCGTTCAAAAAATAAGGTGCACATTCCGCCTTTAGTAATCTGGACTCCGGTGTGATGTCTTCGGATAGCCATCTTGCCACATATTGCAACTGGCCAGCCAGGTAGTAGACCTCGAATTTGGGCCGTCTAATCCCTGCCTGATCATACGGTTTTGCAATTTCCATAGGGCTATTCTATTCCTAGAGTTGTGCCAGATGAATCCCCTACAAATGCTCTGCACTCTGGTGAAATATCATTTGGAAATCATGTATGGCACATTTGCAAAATTGTGCAGCAGCCTGGGTAATGCTATCATCTTGAGCAGTGCCGCCCGTCCCATCATGGTCAGGGGCAACCGTGCCCAGAATTCTACTCTCTGTTCGATCCCCTGCACTGCTTTCTATGTGTTATTTTTGTGTTTGTTCTCTACATAGTGATACACATCCACCCCCAGATATCAAAAGGTGTCTGTGGCCCATCCAATCGGTAGCACTGGTAAGTCAGGTTGGGGCACTGCCACATATCTGCCTAGGGGGATCACGACGGACTTCCTTGGGTTAACCGTTATGCCGATAGCATTGCGTAACGTTCCAGCACCTCTATATTGCGGGTTTTCTTCAGGGTATTGTAGATATAGCAACATGTCATCCGCATATAGCGATATCAAATGTTGCCCCCCTCCTGTTTTGATACCCACCTCACCATAGTAGTGCCCCAGATATGCAGCCAAAGGATCCAATGCTAAAATAAATAGCATTGGGGACCAAGGGCATCCCTGCCTGGTGCCTCTGCCCAGTATCCATTTTCCCAAGATGACCGACCCCGTCTAGACCCGAGCAACCGGTTCACTGTACAATAGTTCGACCCACCTGAGGTATGCTGGTCCCATCCCACATTTCTCCAAGACTGCCATCAGTCATGGCCATTTGACTGAGTCTAAGGCCTTGACAGCATCCAGTGAGATTATCGCCATTTCTCGGGAACTCCCCTCTGACTGATCTAGCATATGATGTAGCCGCTGGAGATTGTCAGAGATGCACCTTTGGGGAACGTATCCCGTCTGGTCGTGATGGATCAGGGTGTTTATCTTTGGTTTCAATCTGTTTGCCATTACCGCGGTGAGGATCTTGCTATCTTGATTTAACATTGACAGCAGTCTGTAAGATCCACAATCAGTACTTGGTTTGCCTGGTTTAAGGAGAGGGATGATGATCACCTCCCTTAGGATCCTTGGCAGTTTACCAGTGTCAAACACTTAATTTAACATGTCCAACATTGGCAGGAGCAGGTCAGACACATATGTTTTATAAAATTCCCTCAGAAGACCATCTGCTCCCGGGGCCTTATCAGTGGGCAGGGTCCGGATAACATGTTCCTGTTCTTCCAGTGTGAGTGGTGTGTCTAATCTCTCTCTGTCTCTTCGAGCCTGGGCAGATTGATGTCTTCTAGCACGTCCCATATATCTATCTCTTCATCCTTAGCCTTCTCTGCATGCAGTTCCTGGTATACCTAGAGAAACAATCATTCACCCCCTCTTGAGTGTCCTCGACTATGCCATCACATCTGTGTATCTCTCGGATCACCTGTGTTGGGGTCTCACTCTTGCACAGCCAAGCCAGCAATCTACCCAGCTAATCACCTTCTGCATGCCGTCTCTCTATATATCACTTATAGTTTAGGTTGCACAACCTTTCCCAATGGGCTCTACATTTTCCTTCAGTTGTCGTATAGCCTCGGTCCCCCCGTGGAATCCACCTCCTCCTGCATTTTATCTTCAATCTCCCTTTCCGTGCGTTGTAGCTCCTCCAATATACCTCCTTGTAGCCCTTTCGACTTTGAGATCGCTTCCCCTCTCACCACCACCTTAAATGCTTCCCATAGTGTGCCTGCCGACTGCACGCTTCCGGTATTTAGTTCAAAGTACTCCATTATGGACTTCCTCAGGTCTTCTCTAAACATGATATCTTTCAGCGCTTCAGCTCTAAGCTTCCACGTCGGTATCCTCGGCCTTGGTGGGGAAGCCTGCCATGTTACCACCAGTGGCGCGTGGTCTGATAGGACGGCTGCCTTATATTCTGCACTTTCAAAACCTTATGCATCTCCCATCGAGTACTGCATAAAACCGGACCTCAATATCTTCAAGACAAGCTAAAACCCTATCACCCCCCACACACCCTAAGATCAAGCTCAGCCGGCCTCCTAGTCCTACCAAAGACAAACTCACTCAGGTTATGCAGATCATCATTCTGAGCCTTGTCCCCCACGCTATGGAACTCACTTCCACCCCACATCCGCCTAACTGAGGATTTAATATTTTTCTCCAAACTGCTGAAAACCTGGCTCTTCCCCTAAAACCAACCCGTACCAAACTAACCCAAACAGACTAACATCATCTCAATGACACCGATCCAACAAACTACCAGATGCGAGAAATTGATAGCTAATAACCCCTAATGTAAATTAGAAGGACAAACAGAATCAAACGAATAAAGTAGATCAAAGCAATGAAATGGTTAATAAGAGTAAATCATACGGATACGGAAAAGAGATTTAAACTCCTGAAATGGACATAATGCATGAGGAGTGAATGAAGTGAATGGCGTGGAGGAAATAGTTAGAATGGATGAAGCAGGTGGAACAGATGAATGCGCTGAGTGGACGAATGCATGAGTGGATGAACAGATGACTATATAGTTCGAATGAGTGTGGAAATCGAAGGTGTTTGTAGATCGGATGAGTGTATAGAAAGGATGAACATGTTGAGCAGATGAGTGTGTAGAGCGGACGAGCGTGTAGCGCGGATGAATGCGTAAATACAGAGAAGCGAGTAGAACGCAGGAGTGCGTAAAACAGATGAATGTGTAGAACGAATGAGCGTAAACCGGATGCATGTGTAGAACAGATGAGTATGTAGAGCGGATGAGTATGTAGAGCGCATGAGTGTGGATAGCTGATGAGTACGGAAGTGCGGAGAGTGTGTAGATCGCTGGAGCAGATGAATGTACAGACCTGGCGAGTGTATAGAGCAGATGAGTGTATAGAGCGGATGAGTGGATTGAGCGGATGAGTGGATAGAGTGGATGAGTGTATAGAATGGATGAACATGTTGAGCAGATGAGTGTGTAGAGCAGACGAGCGTGTAGCACAGATGAATGCGTAAATACAGAGAAGCGAGTAGAACGCAGGAGTGCGTAAAACATATGAATGTGTAGAACGGATGAGCGTAAACCGGATGCGTGTGTAGAACAGATGAGTATGTAGAGCGGATGAGTTTGTAGAGTGCATGAGTGTGGATAGTGGATGAGTACGGAAGTGCAGAGAGTGTGTAGATCGCTGGAGCAGATGAATGTACAGACCTGGCGAGTGTATAGAGCAGATGAGTGTATAGAGCGGATGAGTGTATAGAGCAGATGAGTGGATAGAGCGGATGAGTGGATAGAGCGGATGAGTGGATAGAACAGATGAGTGGATAGAGCAGATGAGTGTACAGAGAGGATGAATGTACAGAGCAGATGATGGTATAAAACAGATGAGTATAGAGATGAATATATGGAACAGGATATTGCTGTTGAATGCGTGAAAAGCACGAGTGCACAGAGCGGATGGGTGCGGAGAGTGGATGGGTGTGGAGAGCAGATGGGTGCGAAGAGCAGATGGGTGCAAAGAGCGGATGTGTACGGAGGGCAGATGGGTGTGGAGAGCGGATGAGTGTGGAGAGCGGATGAGTGTGGAGAGCGAATACGCATGGGGAACTGTTGAGTTCAGGGAGCGGGTGAGTGCGGGGAGCAGGCGATTGCGTAGGTTGGGTGATTGCGTAGAGCAGATGAAGGTGTAGTGCATGCAAGGGGATAAAGCGGACAAACACCTAGAGCGGATGAGTTACACAGACCGGGTGAGTGCGTAGAACTGATAAGCATGTAGAACAGATGAATGGGGAATGCATGCAGAGTGCGGGGAACAAATGAACGAGCGGAGCGGGATGGATGAGCTGAGCGGAAGAATGTGTAGAGTGGAAGACTACATAGAACAGACTAGTGGGTAGGGCCGGCAAATATATAGAACAGACGAGTGCATATGAGCGAATGAGTGCTTATGAAAAAAGGGGTACGTAGAGAGGATGAGTGCGTAGAAGGTTTGAGTGCGTAGAAGGGTTGAGTGCGTAGAAGGGTTGAGTGCGTAAAACAGGTGAATGGGGTGAGTGCGTAGAGGGGGTGAGTGCGTAAAACAGGTCAATGGGGTGAATGGGGTGAGTGCGTAGAGGGGGTGAGTGCGTAAAACAGGTCAATGGGGTGAGTGCGTGGAGGGGGTGAGTGCGTAAAACAGGTGAATGGGCTGAGTGCGTAGAGGGGTGAGTGCGTAAAACAGGTCAATGGGGTGAGTGCATAGAGGGGGTGAGCGCGTAAAACAGGTGAATGGGGTGAGTGCGTAGAGGGGGTGAATGCGTAAAACAAGTGAATGCATAGTATGTGTGAAGGCATAAAGCGGACGAGTGCCTGGAACGAACGAGTGCCTGGAACGTACGAGTGCCTGGAGCGAACAAGTGCCTAGAGTGAATGGATGTGTTGCGTACAATGGACGAGTACGTACAACGAACGAGCACATATTGCATCCAGTACTGACGAGTGCGTAGAATGGATGAGTACGTAGAGCTACTAAATGCGTAGACCATGGGGCAAACAGGAGTGCATGCGTGGGGCAGACAAGAGCGCATGCGTGGGGCAGACAAGAGCGCATGCCTGGGGCAGAGAAGAGTGCATGCCTGGGGCAGACTGGAGCGTGCGGGACGGACTGGAGCGTGCGGGACAGACTGGGGTGCACGGAGAGGATAGGAGTGCCCGGAACGGAATGGAGCGCATATAATTGCGTGACGTATATAGTATGGCTTGGAATGCAGAGAACGTTTGAAAGAGCATATAACCCATCATATCATACCACCATGCTTACTCTCTCCTTTTCATCACCACTCAACTAGAACACAGAGATACTATGACACCATTCGGTATAACTGTTCTCATACCAACATCCGCCGCTCACTCCACATCATTCTAAGTAAATACTGCTGGCTACACACCCCCCAGCCAGACATTCTCCTCAGGCCTAACGCAGCCACACTCGGTCTGGATAAATCCTGCCAGAACGAACACATACTCCTGATCTCTCAACCACCACACCTACCGCTAATACATGAATACCCACCAGCTGCACACATACCCGGTGCTCACACGCACCTTTTGACTCTCCCTACTCTCTCTACTGATCTGAACCTCGGTTCCCAAGGGCGTTCAGACCATACCAATGGCATATAAGGCGCTATATAAATGCAAAATAACATAACATAACAAAACTTGTTATGTCTTCTATCAGGGTATCGGTAACAAAAATATAATCCAACCTGGTGTACAGGTCTTGTGAGGTGGAATAATGGGATTACCCCATGTGTTGTGAGTGCAGCCTCCTCCATATCTTCATCAGGTGAAAATCTTGCGCAAGCTTAGCTAAGGCTTTTGCTCCCGGGTTTGGCTTGACTATCTTATCGTCAGATCTGTCAAGCCTGGGGTCTAGTGTGCAGTTGAAATCTCCCCCCATTATGACTGTTGCGTTTATGTATGAGCTGATCCTGGTATACAAGTTTTTAAAATAAGACGATGTGTCATTATTTGGGGCGTAGATATTAATAATATCTACCTCATTATTACCCACCAACCCTCTCAGCAATACCATTCTTCCATCTGGCTCTACCTCCTGTTGTAATATGTTGAAAGGGACGTGGGGTGCTATCCATGTGAAAACCCCCCTAGCATATTCCAAGTATGTAGCTCCCACTGTGGTCCCTTTCCATTTCTTCTGTATCACTCCTAGTTTCACCTTGATCAAGTGGGTTTCCTGTAACAGTGCTATATCATTTTTTTCCCTCTTCAGGTACATCATAATTTTAATTTGCTTGATGTAGCTGTTCAGCCCTCGTACGTTCCAGGTCACTATTCTTAAATCTCCCATATCAGCCGTATCCTACTCCTCCCACAATCACGCCCACCTTCCTCCTCTGCGGACCGAGTTGTGATTGTTTCGCTCTGCGTGTCGCCTCCTTGTAAGTCCCTCCCCACCCTCCTCCCCCCCCCCACACTCCCGCAAGCCCAACTTCCCCCAACAACTATCATCCCTCTGCCCCCAACCCCTCCCAACTCTTGCCCCGCTCCATCCCTGGATCTCAGGCTCCCCCGCATCTCTACCTTAGCCTGGCTGACGCTGGTGCTAAGGTTGCAGCAGGTGGATACTATGCTACAACAATAATATCCTAACTAACTACCTATTGGGGGAGAAGTCATGTTCCTCAGTGTCACTCCAGTAATGTATTCTCTGTGCATCTGTCGTTACATTGCATGCTTATCTCTAAGCTTTTGCAGTCTTAAAACCATCTCAGCATTCTCTGCATTTTGCACGTTCACATGTCTTTCAACAATTACTATGCCTCCCCTACAGCAACGTTCTGATTTTGGTAATGCCAGTAACGTTGCTTTCCCATATATTTCGAGTAAAAATAATGTACAGTCCTGGCCCAAGTCCCACCCCCCTTCAGGAAGGAAACATCAGTTTACTTATCCTTTTCAGCTGTTCTTCGGCCATCTGTTTTTTCTGGGCAGTTTATCCCGTCCATCCAAGTGGCAGCCTCCTCCGGTGACTCAAAAAAAGCACCTTGTCTCTGTAGAAGACCTTCAATTTCGCTGGATAGAGCAGTCTGTACTTCAGACCGGAGCCCCGTAGTCTCCTTTTTATTTATTAAACTGAAATGACGCCTTTGTACCAGGAATGTATAGTCTGGGCACGCAGTGATTTTCACTGATGCTCTGCTGATCATTCCGCCTTTCCGAAAGTACTCATGTATCTTCTCTCGATCCCTATAGCTCAAGATTTTAGCTATGATCAGCCGAGGTGGGGCAACAGGTGTTTTTTTTCGTCTTGGCCCATTGTGCCCTTTCTACTGCGGACCCCAGGGAGAGTGTTTCTGCACCGATCTGCTGCAATATCATATTCTCAATATAATCCTTGGGGTCGGGGTTTTCTTCTCCTCCATGGAGTCTCACAATACAGATGTTATTTCTTCACGCTCTCCCTTCTGCTTCTTCTGCTTGACTTTCTAAGTTAGTCACCCTTAGTTGTAAGGTATGGATCTCCTTGGCGTTTGCTGTGCAGGTGTCCGTATTAGCCTTTGCTTCTTTCTCCAGCGTTCCTGTGTGTTCCGCTGTGGCTCTGACATCTTGTTTCCGGAGATTGATGTCCACGCAGACAGCATCGATTTTGGATCCAGGGAGGTCTTCAGTTCCCCCAGTTTGGTTTCCCATGCCGTCTTCAGACCGGCAATGGGATCTAGGATCTGCTGGTCCCCTCTATGCAATCCACTTTTCCCTGGCGTTGTCTGCTCCAGTGGGCTTGCCCCTTCCCCATTCTGGTTTTGCTTTGTAAACATGTCCAGTGAGGATTGTTTCACCTTTGATTTGACTGCCTTGGTCACCATTGCGTTCTTCGGGCCTCCGTAGCGCTCCTCTCTGCAAGGTCTGAAGGCTGTTTGTCGCTGCAGTGGGCCTCCCTTAGCACAGTTCAAGTAAGGACTAATCTGGTGTGGTGACACCCCCTTTGCCTCTGAGCCCTTAGTGTCTTTGGGCTCGTAATTCCACCTGTCTGCCACGTTGCTGGCTCCTTCCCAAGCGAGACCAAATCACTGTCCTGGGCCACAGTGGGGCTCCTTTCGTCTGCCCTTCGGCCTGCGCTCTGTCTCCTTTGTCCGTGATGCCACAGTACACTCCACTTCACGCAGGGCACTTAATGTTCGCATTGGCAGCGGGTTGGCGTATATGCAGAGTGTTTTTTTTTTACACCGCCCACGCTTGTGCTCTTGGATCTGGGCTTCTACAGTGTTGTGCGTGTTAGTGCCAGTTACTGATGATGCGCCTCACTGTGGTCCGTTATTGAGCATTGTCTCAGCCAGACCATTCCCGGTATTGTGCCTACGCCACTTCTACCAGGCGCCTGGTGGTTCCCTTTCTGTGATTCCGCTGATTCTGATATCTGAGGCAGCGCCACTTGGGGTGTTCTGTGGTACTGCTCTTCTGTGCCGTGCATTTGGGTATACTTATGTGGTCATCTGCATTACTGTAGCTATAGGCTGCCCAGCTGTTTTGTCTAAATCATCCTGGTGTACTGCCGGGGTGCCAATATCTATATTATGGTTTATTTAGTATTATATTGTCATCATGGGTCACCACTGCCTTCCTACTTTGAAGAAGCCCCTCTGTTGTTGTGTACATCTCCTCGCTCTTTATCTATTGAAGATTACAGGCATCTTGATCTTCATGGCCCACTCTTCCCGATCCTTGTATCTAATCCTCGAGGTCTCCTTTGTCTGCTGCCAGGCCCCGCTCTCGCTGATCGAACGTCCGCTTGCAACAATGCATCCCTTTTGCTCCTTCTCGGTAGCCGGCGGCTGGAGTAGGGTACTTTGGCCGTTTATTAGTCAGCCACCTAGTGTGCGCCAACTCCCAGCTGCCGTATGCAACCTTCTTGCTGTGTTCGGGCTGCAGGTTCTGACCAATTGCGATATTGGCCATCCGCTCTCTGGGAGCCACGCAAGCTCCACCTGCAGTATTCTCACTGTACATGTTCACAGTGAGAAGATCCTATTGTGTCCGTGTCACAGTGCAGGGATGCCACGTTGCGCTTCCCTCTTCCAGCCCTGCTTTTGCTCCGTATCTTCCGCTCCATATTCGTGTGGCTGAATCTTCCTCACTGGGTCCTTTGTTCTATTCCGCCATTTTGAGTCCCTGTGTGTCCTGGGCTACCACAATTCTCATAGTGTTCAGAACTCTGTACCGGTGTATTATGTGGGCTTCAGATTTCATCCAGGCACGACTTACATACTCATGTGCACTAGCCTGCATTCGCAGCTGTTGTAGGCACCTGCATGTGCACTTTCTATGCAGATCATTTCAGGATCGGTGGAGCCCCCCCGGGAATCACGTCTTCTCAGATGGACACAGGTAGCCACGCCCCCTATATTACAAATACTTTAATCAATGTAAACTGATTCCAAATTCACTCCGTATTTTTTTATTTTTTTATTTTCATTGTATACAACAGCCTTAAAAAATGCTTTTTATACATTAATCAAACATACGCAAATATTTTCTCATAGTCTGTACAAGTTATCTATAAAATGCAACAATTCCATTTATAATAATCAAATGTAGCCTAACCTCAATAGGAAAATCCATCTGAATTAAGTATTGAAAGATCTTAATCTTGAAATAAAGCTTTAAAAATGTAATTGATCTCTCACCAGAGTGTAGTCAATTGAAAAATGGAACTGATATTATTGCCTTCCAGAAAGAAGGACCACAAGAGATCACTGCGTAGGCCTGTGACTTCAAGGTCTCCTAAAGCAGACAAGTATTTTTTCCTCAGAACATTCTGAACTGAATTACCTCAGCCCTTTAAAATGAGTAGCAATTACCCTGGAGATGGATGGGGATGCAGAAGTTACTCAACATCAATAATCAAAATGACTTAGTTAATTGGTAAAAAGGATAACTGTTTTATTTTCAATTGTCTAAAACAGGGAGCATAAAAACATCAACAAATTCACTCGATCCTCTGACTCAACGAAATTCATAAAAACTGTACTTTTATATTCAAAACTTGTCATCATTGATGTTGACCTGTGTCACTCCCAACGTCATCCTATGTGGCAAAGTACAGAACCTATTACTAACTATGATAGGCTCTGAGTGAACATCTACATATATGATCTCTACTAGTATGGGATAGTAAGTGAAAGTGATAGGTTTCGTAATATCAGGTGGGAGAACTAAGCCCTTCCCTCAAAAATGGCCACTATGAACGTTACTAAATACACAACGTACCATTGGCTACACAAACTATAGGGCCCTTAATTACGCGGTCCCCTACAATTGGTTGGCACTCTAACCTCCATCAGTACTTTTCCACCTACGTCTAGCAGCACGCAGATTGGACTTCCAGGTGCTATGGAGTTTTCCTTATCCCAGCTTCCCACCAATTAGTATATCAATCTATCATCACCTCAGTGGTCAGCGTAGTCAATTAGGCTTTGAAGCTCAGCCTTGAGTTTGTTCTGTACTGTGGAGAATGAGGGGAGTGAAGGCACGCTCTGCCCTCATGCATAGGTGTGAACATCTTGCTCGTCCAACTTTATCCTTCACACGACTGTAGACCATGATTTCGAGCTCTTACTGTCTTTAAAATGCTGTTTTTTAATAGACCTCTGACGTCTTTCGTGTATTTGTTCATGTCTTCTGAACAGGAGCTGTTCTTTCAAATGATTTTGTATCCACTGCTAGTTAACTTCATCCTGATAAGACCTTGGCTTCTTGTCTTGGCTTCATGGTTCATTCAGCCTCGTCTTTCCGAGATTCACTTTTAATTCATGTGTACGTCAGCTCTGTTCTGTGTGACGTTACCATTTGTCTTGACCATTCATTTGCTCTGCTTCTTCCAGGATTTCATTCAGACGGCCATCATATTTTCTTGTAGGCAGGTACGCTTTTCTCAATGGGAACCTTGCTTACAGGATTCTCTTAGATATCGATATTATTATCACTGGTACTGCATGTGTCTCACATCCTGGATCCCAACATATAGGCAATACAGGTGAGGTGGTTGAGGTGGGAGTACTCAACTCCTCCTCTACAATTCAGAGCATCACAGTCTGTTAATAACTGTTTACACTAAATCGTGCGCAACACTGTGTCACAATGGTTTCGTTTATGTTTCAATTATTATTGTAAGTTGTTCATCAAATGCTTAACCTCATAAAGTATGTAGTGCACTCTATTAATAGATCCTCTGGATCACTACTATTTTACCATAGATTATTCTTAAGTACATGTAATGGTTAACTGCATTATGTTTTGGATATTATGACGTTACAAATGTATTCTACATACCTTAATAAAAATTATTAAAATAAAAAAAATAACTGTTTACAACTCTCCACACACCCATTGCCACATACCCTATATGTTCTTTCGACTAAATCACATTGTTACCTTGCATCAAGTACCTCATGAAAGTCCTGAGGATTTCTTTTTATTCTCAGGTATTCTCTCCGTATTTAACTATTAGGGAATTCCCTTAAATAGATTGGGGGACAATTACACATTAAAATATAGGGTAAATAGACAGTACTTAATCGCTTTGTCGCAAAATTAACTGAAGTTTGGTCGAAATCGAGATCTCCTAGTGCCCTCTTAAGGGTCATATCATAGGGTACTATATTGAGACGTCTGTACCAGGACGATCCCGCATGATACATACATCTATTAACTGCCTGTTGCTCCCCCCTCTATTATACAATCCTTCCTAACTTCATTCAGAATCATATTGTGTCTGGAGTAGACTAACTTCCAATAACAAGTCAGGCTACACATCACTTTTAGTAATGCAGTAGACCTAATCCCAAATTCTGTTAAGAGGTATTTCACAGGGAGAGGTTGGGGAGCTAGGGACAAATGCTTCTATTCTCTTGAGCGCTCTCTCAAAGCCCATACCCCAGATTTCAGATGTCCGTGATTATTATATAAAAATGCAAATGTTGAAATTTTCGAAAATGCAATAATAACGAACATCACCCTGCCCGCTACCCCCTCCTGCCACCTCCTATCCCTAATACCTCTAGCGCTCAACGTACCTTTTGTCCATCACTTCGTATCTGCAGCGCTCACCCTGTAACATGAGTTCCTCCTCCCTATTGAGAGGCGGAACCTCTGCTGCAGGGTCCTTTTATTTTTTTTAATCGATTATTTAAACTTTGTTTGTGCCACGCTTTGCTTTTTATTGAAGCAGGGGACACCCCCGCATCACCCAAAGTCCCAAAATGTTGATTAAGGGGAGCGGGGGGGGGGCACCCTCTTAACCCCCGCTCCCCTTGATCGACATTATGGAATTTGGTTATTTTTCCAGTGCACAATTCGACATCTTTGTCAATTCGTTTTTTTTCTTTGTTTATTTCTACGGATACCCAGATTTCAGCAACATATTAAATCAAGGGTATGAGCTTGGCCTTATAAACCATAATTACAGACAGAAGTGATAATCCACTAGGCACAACCCCAAAGGTCTTGATGGCCTCTTGTTGTTGCTTAACTGCTAACGTTACTTTCTCCACGGAAGCGAGCACTTTGGTCAATAATGACTCCCAAATAGTTATAACATGTTACTCTCTTTATATTTTACGCAGCTATTTTCAAGCAAACATTTTTTGTTGTTGCAGTTTTCTGCCTGAAAAGAAAGCCATGATCTTTGTATTTTGGATGTTAATATTAAGTTCATTTTGCACTGTATATGAGTGGAGTAATTTTAGCTGTTGCTGGTTTCCCATAGAAATAAGTTTCATAAGGACCAGATTATCTGCATAGCCCAGCCAATGGAGACAACTCTTCCCTAATTTAGGTGGAAAGGTGTCCTAAGATCTAAGTTTGGATGTTAAATCCACCAAATATAAATTAGACAATATGGGGGATAATATGCAGCTATGTTTTAAACCCCTATATGTTGGTAGGGCGGCTGATAACTCCCCAGTTTGGGCCACTCTTAACTTCACAGAAGTGTTCTGATGCATAATTATATTTAAGAGTCTATGGGGGATAGCCCATCTGTATAGTTCAGACACAGTTTGTCATGATTGATCGTGTCGAATGCTGCGTTGAAGTCAATAAGGGCAGCATTTAATGGCTACCTATATATACTCCATGCACGCTCCACAACAGTTGTTAGAGCTAGGATATTACATGAAGAAGAGGAATTCTTCCTAAAACCAGTATGATTTAAAGGTAGAATTCCGTTGCTTTCCATCCAATCATTTAGTGCAAGGAGAAGAACCCTGGCAAATAGCTTGGTGGTGGCATCTAACATGGCAAGGATGGGATCATCTTTTGGGTCCTCCCTCAGGCCCTTCTTATAAACGACGACTATGATGCTTTGAGTCCAGCTCTTGGGAATAATCCTTGTAATACTAATCATCATAAAGGGCTGGTGAAGGAACCTACCTCATGCCCCAGGATGTTTTTTTTTTATTTTATTAGTGTATTGTAAATACCATCTAGGCCTGGTGCTCTAGAGTCCTTGGTACAATTAATGATGGTAAATGCATTCTAAATCCTGAGAGAATATTGCTAGTACCCAGGATCTAAGGTAATCTGCGAGTAGTCCAGCTCAATCTTCCTAAATTTGATCTAATAAGAGTCTCCCAGAGGGGTTGCTAGGTCTGGAAAAGATCCGGGGCTACACTAATGTCGGGAGTGTCGAGACTCAGGGCTAGCTAGTCTTTTGGTTGTAGCTCCTGAGATTTTATCCGGGGCTACAGCCAAAAGACCCGGGGCTATAGCCCCCTCAGCACCCCCTAGCAACACCTCTGGAGTCTCCCATTGTTTCTTTTGGGGTTCCCACTGCAAGTGAAGGTGTAATCTTTCCCCCATTCACTATATTCCAGAATCGGTGCGAGTCCCCAGACCTACACATTTCAATAAACTTTTGCCAAAGTTCCACTTTTGTTAGGTTTAAGTGCGACCAGAGACATTTTATGCAGCCTGCATTGACCGCCTTACCGGCTTTGTTAAATTCACCTCATCTATATCCAGCTGCCTAAGGAAGCGACATTTCTTTTTTTGTATCTAATTTAAGGGTCAGCATTATGTTTAAATGCTCTAACCTGACTCCTTGAATCTTGTTTCATGTTGTGGTATGACCTCCTCAAGTGGGGGCTGCAAAAAGGGTCATTTCGCTTCTATATTTAAATCGAGTTGTATTGCCCTGCTCAACCTATGGGCTTTTACCATAAATCAACCACTCTGGAACGCCTTCTTGGCAGAATGTCTGTTCTTCTCTGCCTTCTATTTACATTTCCTCAGATTCCCCCTCTCTTCCTCGGGCTATAAAGACTTATTTGTTCATACAATGGTCTATTTAAAAAAAAAAAAAAAAGAAAATAGTCTACCAGTGGCTGCCTTTTAAATTGCATTTTCAGTGTTTCCCATGCATGCCTGGGGTGTGCTGGTTATGCATGCATTGTGAGAGAGACCAGCCAGTTACACTATTAGCTTACTTATCCAAATCCTCCTTCCTACGTTGGTTATTTTAGGCTACAGCTTTACTTAACTTTTTTTTCTGGATGTTTGTGCTAAAAATATTTCATGTTTTTTAAACATAATTTTGATTATTCCGATTAGTTTACATTGGAAGTATGAGATTCTTTTAATGCGCCCATAGGCGAGTTCTATGCCACAAAACCATTTACTCAGGCTGAACAGCAGTAAGAGAAAGAGAAAAAAAAGAGCATATTTAATGTACTTTAACCCTTTAAGTGCCATGGTTCCCCCCCACCCCAGTGCCAAGGCCTTTTTTGGTGATTTCGGAATGTCACATTTCTCAGCCAAATATGGCCCCTTTTTTTCCCCACATGTAGACAGTTGTAACGCCACCCAGGAATCCTAGGTTGCTGATGGGGCGTTAGAGAAAATAACGAAAAAGGGGGGACATTTTGGGGTTTTTCAAAAAATTCCAATAAAATGATGTACAAAGAAGCCTGTGTTTTTTTCTTTGTAAGAGCTAGGAACAAATGGTTTGTTGTGCTGAATTCCCCCATTTCCTGGCTTTCAAGAACAGGTTGAGTGGAAACGAAAAAATTATTTTGATGTGTTTATCAACCGTTTTGTGAGAGGAAGGCGATTTTGGCCATTTATGCCAATTGGACATGCGTGGACGGAATGGAAGAAAACGGTTGGAAAGCCAAATTGGAAGACAGAAAGGCATACATTTCTGAAAAGTAGACAAAATTCCAAGTTTAGGAAGGGGTGATTTGCGCAGGTCAGGCAACAAGTAGGTAGGGTAAAATTCCATAGTTTGGTGAAAAAGCGGGAAAATGACAGAAAAAAAGGTATGTGGTAGATATGGTTGGCTTGGTACGGCAATGGCGTCTATGAATTTGGAGAAAAACAATGTTCCGCTACATTCCCCCGACTCTTGCAGTTAAGAAATCACAAATTCTTTGTAGTGTTTCACAAAACAAGCAATACCACAAGCCAAAAACCGAGCCAAAAACTGAGCCAGGGTACACAGGAGTTTTATGCTTACAGCCTGAACAGACACATTTAGCATGTGAAAATGAGGAAACCAATGTGGTGAGGAATGGCAAGCATACATTAGTTGAAAGCACACAGGCAGACCTTTTCAAGGGTAGGTGACTTGTGCAGGTTACAAAAGTGTATGGTGCCTAAAGCAGCGACTAAATGCATGCCACATTTGGGAAATTAAAGTGTTGTGTGACAAAGGGCACCAGCAAATGGGTCGAAACGTTATAAAAATCACGCAAACACAACAAATGTCATATCTATGTCATATCTTCCCGCGTTTCCACAGGTGTCCCGACAAAAACGGTACCTTACATGTGTGGGTGCAGCTAGCTGGGCGCCAAGGGGAAAGCCTAAACACGGCTAACCCCAAGTCTTTTCCGACAGTTGAATTTCAGGATTTTGTCAGAAGGGCACACCATACAGATTGGGCCTAGGGCAGAGGTCTTCAAACCTTTTTTTTTATTTATTCTTTTAGTTTGGAGGAAATGGGCACGGGCAGCTCACATGATCAGACTGGAACATAAAACGGCCTTAGGCACCAATGAAAAAGTGGCCAGCAGTTGCAAACGGATATTCAGTCCTTTCGTCACTGACTGTTTGAATAGTACCCAAGGGGGTGTTTTTTGTTCGAATGTAAACAAATTGTGATATTTAAATAATGTTTATTCAGCAATATGGTCAAAACTACTAGCTGTATAGTGAAGTAACTCATCAAACTGGCCCACAATGGCCAAATAAAGTGGCCCATTTTCACTGGCCTACACTAGCATTTTGCATTTTTGGTACGGTCATCGCCCTATTGCCCTATAGGCCTGTCCAAGCATGGTGGCTCATCCATAATGGGTAAGGGGGCGTCCACCCACTGGCCCCCTCATCCATTATGGAGGAGCTGAGGATCCAGCCCAGTGAAACACTGAGCACTCCCTCAGCTGCTATTTTCAGCTGAGGGAGTGCTCCTGGGCTGGCTGAACTATCAAAAGGGAAACACTGTTTGCCTTTGACAGTTCAGTTTCCCAGCCGCACATGATCACTGAGCCATGCAACGCTAGGGGCGTTTTGCTTAGCCAGCCTTGCATAGTTCATTGGAAATGTTGCCTGGGGCACTGCATGTATGTGCGAGAGTGTGCTCCTGCGCCTCCTCGCACATACGGGCAGAGCAAGCTGGAGCGGGGCATTTTAGCAACCACGCGCAGGCCGCTGCAGAAGGTATGTTTATGGTGATTTATTTTTTATTTAAATATGTGTATGGATGCGTGTATGATTGTGTTATGGGACTGTGGTGAAAGCAGGATGGGTGGGAGCACGGGGATATTGGTGGGAGCAGGGTGGGGAGAGGCCTGGGTCTGTAGTGGGAGTAGGGTGCGGTGACGTCACGCAAAAGTTCATCAGGCACGTTTGGGGGGGCCCGACCTGCCCAAATTTTGCTGAGGGGGGCCCAGGCCAATAAAAGTTTGAAGACCAATGGCCTAGGGTGTTCAAGTCACCAAGGAAAATGGGGAACCCCATGCATTTCCAAAAAGAGGACACCTGTGGGAATCCACAGAGGTCTGACTTTCACAAATCGGCCCAGAATGTATTACCCAGAAACCCCAGCAAAGTCTGAAATGTGGCAAAAAAAAACAATTTCTGCACATTTCACTCGGCTCACCCACCGAAATACACCGCCAACAACACATGGCCTACCTTACCGCGTTCCCACACGTGTCCCGATGAAAATGGTACCTCACATGTGTGGTTGCACCTACCTGGGCGCCAAGGGGAAAGCCCAAAACACAGCTAACCCCAAGTCTTTTCCGACAGCTGAATTTCAGGATTTTGTCAAAAGGGCACACTATGCAGATATGGGCTTAGGGTGTCCAAGCCACCAAGGAAAACAGGGAACCCCATGCATTTCCAAAAAGAGGACACCGGTGGGAATCCGCAGAGGTCTGACTTGTGCAAATCGGCTCAGAATGTATTACCTCAAAACCCCGGCAAAGTCCGAAATGTGGCGAAAAAAAAACAATTTCCGCACATTTCACTCGGCTTACACACAGAAACACGCCGCCAACAACACATGGCCTACCTTCCCACGTTCCCACACATGTCCCAATGAAAACAGTACCTCACATGTGTGGGTGCACCTACCTAGGCGCCAATGGGAAAGCCTAAAACACAGCTAACCCCCAAGTCTTTTCCGACAGCTGAATTTCACAATTTTTTCAGAAGGGCACACGATACAGATATGGGCCTATGGTGTCCAAGCCACCAAGGAAAACAGGGAACCCCATGCATTTCTGAAAAGAAGACACCCGTGGGAATCAGCAGAGGTCTGACTTGCGCAAATCGGCCCAGAATGTATTACCCACAAGCCCCGCCAAAGACCCACATAGGAGAAGGGTGCCCAAGGCCAGGGACATTACCGCTGACTTTTCTAGAGCTCTGGCTGGCCTGTGTTACAGCTTCTCCCCACCAAGGAGTCCCGGCAGTGTGCCAATACCTCCCGAAGGGAAAATCTGTAATGCAGCCCAGCCACAACTCCAGGACGGGTGGAGGTGATGTCCCCAGCCTTGGACATCCATGTACCATGTGGGTGTACCGTCCCCTAAGCACAGCGGCAGCGCCAGGGAGCCCCGGCAGGATCCCCATTCCTCCACGGAGGTGACATCTGTAACATAGCACAGCCAGAGGTGCAGCCTGGACTTGCAGATGGACAACCCACATTGGAGACATCCGCTCCCAGGGAAAAACAAATGTTCTGCTGGCATGGGGGGCAATTTGTGGCCTGCCCCGGCAATTGTGTCCCAGCCCACCAAAATATCCAGACGGCCCATTCCCACCCACACCACCAACAATCCAGCCCCAGTCTCACCCACCCCACTGACAGTGGGCCCTAACCATAGAATAATAAAAAAAACAGTACTCACATAACGTTGCAGCTGATTGCGTAGAAAAAGCTGTAAAAGAAACAAAAAACATTTGTTACCTACACTCATACTTTCCAATCATGCCCCCCCCCTTGCAAGCCATCCCTGATGTTCTACTGAACCTCACCCTCCAATGAAAACATATTTGCCCCTTCCTAGGGGCAGAAATCTGCCCCCAGAGAGGGCTGCAAGAGGTGCCCCCCCACACTCAATTTGTGGTGGGGGAAGAGGCGCATCTCAAAACTTCAGACAGGCCCCCCAAAGGATAGGGCAGTAGGGTATGGGCACCCTGGGGGCAGATTGACACACCAATGTGCCCATCTGTGCCAAGGCAAGTTTGGTAAACAAAGAAAAAAATTGAAAATGGTAGACTGCACTTTAGGAGGGGGTGAGGGACACCCTAAAACCCCGGGGAATTTTGTAATGTGAAGGGGGGTGCACCTCTCCACCCCGCCAAATGGAGGGGCGGTGCATCTCGAGTAGCCCTCCCTAGGAGCAGATAAGGTGGGGCAGTCATGCACTCCTCCCTGGGGTGAGGTGTCCCTTCCTAGGAGCAGATATCTGCCCCCAGGGAGGGCTGCATGACATGGCCCCCACTCCATTGTGAGTGGGGGGGAGGAGGCCACCACCCCTTACTATTACAAAATTCCCTGGCACTTTGGGGTGCCCCACAGCCCCCCCCTAAAATGCTATCTACCATTATCACTGTTTTGCTTTTTTTTACCCAACTACCCTTGGCGCAGATGGGCACAATAGTGTGTCATTCTGCCCCCGGGCACCCAAACCTTACTGCCCCACGCACTGGGGGCCTGTCCCACATTTTTTGGTGGCCCTCCCCACCCCACCCCAAATGGATGAGGGGGCACCTCATGCAGGTCTCCCTGGGGCTCCTACAAACGGCTGCATGAGGTTCCCCCAACTCCATTTGGGGTGGGGAGAGAGGGCCACCAAAAAGCATGGGACAGGCCGTCCAGGGGGTGGAGCAGTAAGGTTTGGGCACCCTGGGGGCAGATTGGCACAACAATGTGCCTATCTGCGCCAAGGCAACTTTGGTAAACAAAGAAAAACATTGAAAATGGCAGACTGCACTTTGGGGGTGGGCTGAGGGGCACCCTAAACCGCCGGGGAATTTTTTAATGTGAAGGTGAGTGCACCTCTCCACCCCCCCAAATGGAGGGGTGGCACATTTCATGTGGCCCTCTCTAGGGGCAGATAAGGGGGGGCTGTCATGCACTCCTCCCTGGGGTGAGGTGTCCCTTCCTAGGAGCAGATATCTGCCCCCAGGGAGGGCTGAATGACATGGCCCTCACTCCATTGTGGATGGGGGGGGGAGGAGGCACCACCCCTTCCCATTACAAAATGTCCCAGCGCTGTGGGGTGCCCCAGAGCCCCCCTAAAATGCTATCTACCGTTTTCACTTTGTTGCTTTCTTTATCCAACTCCCCTTGGTGCAGATAGGCACAATAGTGTGCCATTCTGCCCCAAGGGCACCCAAACCTTACTGCCCCACCCACAGGGGGGCCTGTCTCATGTTTTCTGGTGCTCCCCCAACCCAAATGGATGGGTGAGACACCTCATGCAGGCCTCCCTGGTGCTCCTACGAACAGCTGCATGAGGTTCCCCCACTCAATTTGGGGTGGGGGGAAGAGGGCCACCATAAAGCATGGGACAGGCCCACAGTGGGTGGCGCAGTAAGGTTTGGGCATTCTGGGGGCAGATTGGCACACCAGTGTGCCCATCTGCGCCAAGGCAACTTGGTAAACAAAGAAAAAAAATGAAAATGGCAGACTGCACTTTAGGAGGGGCTGAGGGGCACCCTAAACCGCAGGGGAATTTTGAAATGTGAAGGGGGTTGCACCTCTCCGCCCCCCCAAAATGGAGGGGTGGTGCTTTTTATGTAGCCCTCCCTAAGGGCAGATAAGGGGGGCTGTCATGCACGCCTCTCGGGGTGAGGTGTCCCTTCCTAGGAGCAGATATCTGCCCCCAGAGAGGGCTGCATGACATGGCCCCACTCCATTGTGGGTGGGGGGGAGAAGGCCACCACCCATTCCCATTACAAAATTCCATGGCACTTTGGGGTGCCCCACATCCCCCCCCATAAAATGCTATCTACCATTTTCACTTTTTTGCTTTGTTTACCCAACTCGCCTTGGCGCAGATGGGCACAATAGTATGCCATTCTGCCCTGAGGGTGCCCAAACCTTACCGCCCCATCCACTGGGGGGCATGTCCCATGTTTTTTGGTGGCCCTACCCCCCACCCCAAATGGATGACGGGGAACCTCATGCAGACCTGCCTGGGGCTCCTACGAACGCTGCATTAGGTGCCCCCCCACTCCATCTGGGGTGGAGGGGGGAGAGGGCCACCAAAAAACAAAGGACAGGCCCCCCGGGGGTGGGGCAATAAGGTTTGGGCGCCCTGGGGGCAGAATCGCACACTATTGTGCCCATCTGCGCCAAGGGGAGTTGGGTAAACAAAGAAAACAATTGAAAATGGCAGGCTGCATTTTAGGGAGGGCTGAGGGGCACCCTAAACCCCCAGGGAATTTTGCAATGTGAAGGGGGGTGCACCTCTCCACCCCCCCCCCAAATGGAGGGACGGCATCTCATGTGGCCCTCCCTGGGGGCAGACAAGGGGGGGCTGCCATGCACTCCTCCCTGGGGTCAGGTGTCCCTTCAAAGGAGCAGATATCTGCCCCCAGGGAGGGATGCATGACATGCCCCCCACTCCATTGTGGGTGGGGGGGTCACCACCCCTTCCCATTAGAAAATTCCCTGTCGGTTTGGGGTGCCCCACAGCCACCCCTAAAATGCTGTCTACCATTTTCACTTTTTTGCTTTGTTTACTCAACTCCCCTTGGCGCAGATGGGCACAATAGTGTGCCATTCTGCCCCAAGGTGCCCAAAACCCACTGCCCCGCCCATTGGGGGACCAGTCCGACATTTTGTGGTGGCCATCTCCCCCCTCACCCCAAATGGGTGCGGGGGCACCTCATGCAGGCCTCCCTGGGCCTGCTACGAACGGCTGTGTGAGGTACATCCCCCTCCATTTGGGGTGGGGGAGGAGAGGGCCACCAGAAAATGTTGGACAGGCCCCCCATTGGGTGTGGCAGTAAGATTTGGGCACCCTGGGGGCAGATTAGCACACTAATGTGCCCATATGCGCCAAGGGAAGTTTGGTAAACAAAGAAAAAAAATTGAACAAGGTACATTACACTTTAGAGCAGGCTGAGGGGCACCCTAAACCCCTGGGGAGCTTTCCAATGTAAAGGGGGGTGGCCCTCTCCCCCCAACATCAAATGAAAGGGGCGTCATATCAATCAGCCCTCCTTGGGGCCGGATAAGAGGGGGGCATCTCATGCAGCCCTCACTGGGTCAGATGCCCCTTCCTAGGAGCAGATATCTGCCCCCATAGAGGGCTACAAGAGGTGCCCCCATTTCCCCTTGGGGTGAGTGGGAGAGGGCCACCCCCCTTTTCTGGAAAAATAAACCCCTGGTGGCTAGTACCCCCCCAACCCCCACCCAAATCTCCCTTTTGTTTTTCTTTTTTTTCCATTTTGTCCCCTTCCCTGGGGGCAGATGATCAGCAATTTGCCCACAGGGGGGCCTAAAGTGCAGGCCCCATCCTTTGGGGGGCCTGCACACTTATTCCTGGTGCCCCCTCCAATTGGATGGGGAGCCACCTCATGTACTCCTGCCTGGGGGCAGAAACCTGCCCCCAGGGAGGGCTACAAGGGGTGGCCCACCTTTCTACTTGGTGTGGGAGGGGGGGCCACCACCCATTCGGGGGGCAAAAAAAAATCCTGCTGCCTAGTGGCCCCCTACCCCCATTATATTTAATTATTTTTATTTTTTATTTTATTTTGCCCCCTTCCCTGGGGGCAGATGATCACCCATCTGCCCCCACGGTTATCCATTGCCCCCATGCTTTGTGGGATGGGGGGAGAGGGTTGCTTACTGTAAGCAGCCCCCACCTCCCCCCCGCTTTCAAAACCAATCCCTGGTGGTCTAGTAGGCATTGCTGGGCGGGGATCGAGCGCTCTGCCCATATGGGGCCCATATGTCTTTGGGGCGACTAGTCCATCGAAGTGTCAATACATACTGTTCCTCACTTTCATTAACGGTTGATAGTTCCTTGAGACAGCAGTCCATCTGTGGAGCAAAGGGACTTTTCCATTTTTGAAGTATGCATTTTTTAGCTACAATACAGGATACATTGAACAGTCTTTTAGTAATAACTGATTTTCGATATCACCAAACAAATATTTTTGTGGAGTAAGGAAAGCAGGGATTTGTGTTATAGCTTCTAGAGTCCCGGCAATCTTTTTCCAATAATCTATAATCTCTGGACAAGTCCAGTACATATGAAACAGGCCAGCCTGTGGCTCTCCACACTTGGGGCAATGTCCGTTATGATTTTGGACATTTTGGCCGGTGTGTAGTGTAGCCTATTCAAAATTTTGAATTGAATTAGGCGTAGCCCTGGATTGAGTGACACGTCTTTGGTCAACTGGCAGCACGTGGCCCATTTCTTATCGGTAATTGGCGTTCCAATGTCTGCTTCCCATTGAGATTTAACATTATTGAGCGTGGAAGTGTGTGTCTGTACCATTGAATACAGTGGGTTCCAGGTGATGTCCCAGACACTATAGCCCGAATGCATGCATTTGCAAGAGGTTCATCTGGAAAAAGTGGCCATTTAACGTGGAAAGCTTCTCTAATGCCATGATATTGGAGTATCTTAAGTTGTCCTTTCCCAAGTGTGTTCTGGAAATCTGTAATATTTATATTACAGTAAGGGTAACATATTTCCTGTAGGGAACACATCTCACATTTTAATTTCCCTATTTGGGTCCCACGTTTTTTGGAGGCTTTCATCAAATGTAGGGGAGATGCCTGGGAAATACCACAACGGGGCCTCCGAATCATAAGGTGTCTCTATTTGTAATTTCTTATAAAGTAGGGACCAAGCATGAACGGAGATACTCACTGGGTCAAGTCGACATGGATCTCTATTTTGCATATCAAATATGATAGTAAGGAGGTCGACTGGAGATGCAGCATATCTTTCTATGCAGGTGTGAGGTGAGGTGTCAGAGGGGTCATACCAGTGCCTAGTGTGTTGTGCCTGTGCTACCAAATAATACAGCTCAAAGTTTGGCACAGCGATAACCCCCTTATTATAGGGTTCAATCATTTTTCCCATTTTATTCTGGCTACACTTCCATTCCAAACAAACGTTGTGGCCATGGAACAAAGTCTCACAAAAAAAGGCTTTCCCGGCCATATAGGGATGTTGGCGAACAAATAGAGGGGTTTAGGGAGGACCACCAACATTCAGTACAGCTATGCGTCCGTAGAGAGAGATACAAAACTTGGCCCAGATTTGTAACAGAACGTTGAGGGATTGTAATAATTGATCATAATTATCCATGTATAACGTTTGTCTATCTTTGGATATCATTATGCCCAGATAGCGAATATGCAGTATCGACCATTTGAGACCACACAAATCTGTAGGGCATATCGTGGTGGGAGTCAAAGGGAAAATCTCAGACTTAGCATTGTTTATCCGGTATCCAGAGAACTCAGTGAAGTCATGGATGTCCGTCATAATAGGTCGTAGGTTGGTTTCTGGGTTCCGGATGTACAAGAGTGTATCGTCTGCATAAAGGGAAATTGACTGGGTCGGACCTGTCATCCGTATTCCTCTGTTCCCATGTCTCTGTCGAATAAACGCTGCCATTGGTTCAATGGTTAGGGCAAATAGGATGGGGAAAATGGGCAGCCTTGCCTGGTGCCCCTCCAGAGTGAGAATAGTTTAGACATTGTGCGGTTTGTAAGAACCCTTGCTCCAGGCGACGTGTACAACAATTGTACACATTTGATGTAATAAGGTCCCAGACCAAATGCTCTAAGGACTGCGAACAGGTACAACCAGGATACAGAATCAAAGGCCTTATCGGCATCGAGTGAGGCCATCACTGTGTTTGCTCCGGGATCCATCTGTGCCATTACCCCAAATAGCCTACGAAGGTTTAAGGACGTGGAACGGGTCAGAATGAAGTTACATTGATCTGGGTGGATCAGGTTTGGCTTGCTGTGAAGGAGTCTCGTGGCCAGTACTTTCGCAAGGGTCCTAGAATCTGTATTAATTAACAATAGTGGCCTATATGAGGACATGTCCTGGGGTGGACGTCTAGGATTAAGCAAAACCGTTATCACTGCTTCCCTCATGGATTCTGGTAAGATATTTTTTGTCATTGCCTCTTCCCATACCTTAAGAAGTATCAGAGCTAGTTCTTCCGGTTTTATACAGTTCAGCTCCCAATCCATCTGTACCTGGGGCCTTCCCTGATGTTAGGGCTTTGATTGCTTCTTGTATCTCCTCACATGTTATTGGTTGTTCAAGGGTCAGTTTATCCTCACCAGACAAAATAGGAAGTTTCAAAGTTTCTAGAAATTTATGTATGTCTGAGAGTGATTTATAATCCTGATTTGAATATAACTCTGAATAGAAGGACTCAAATTCCTGATTAATATCTTCTTTCGTGTGCACCTTTCCATCTCTACCACGTATACCAACTATGGAATTTTGTGGTCTTTCGGCCCTAACAAGAGAAGCCAGGAATTGGCCAGCTTTGTTACCCACCCCATATCTGCGTGCCCTAACTGGGGCTGTGACATATTGTACATCTCTGACTGCGAGTCTATCAAAATCTTTTAATAACATATTAATGTCAGCAAGGGTGTTTTTATCATGTGTTTCACTATACCTGACCTCAAGTTGTCGTAATTGCGATTCAGTAGAAATGAGTTCCTGTCTTACCGATTTTAAGAGCCCCATTGACTTGGATATAATGGCGCCTCTTACCCAAACCTTGAAGGTTTCCCATAGTGTCTCGTGGCGGTCCACTGACCCCAGATTATTGTTGAAGAATTCTACAATATCTATACGGAGGGAGTCGACCACATGTGGGTCTGGGAAGATGGCCAAGGGCATTCTCCATCTCCTGGTCGGTCGTGGGGCATTGTGGAGTGTCAGAAGAAGCGATATAGGTGAGTGGTCTGATAGTGTTCGTGGGTAAATGCTGCAGCTCGTCATTGCACTTGAACATGTGGATGATATCAGCCAATAATCAATGCGTGACTCGGAGTCGTGAACTGAGGAATAATAGGTATATTGTCTATCATACGGATGTAGTGTTTTCCAAGCATCTACTAATGAAAGCTGTGTCATTATCTGCTGTAAGGTGATGGCCGCTTTTTTGGGAGTTCAGTGTGTAGTGGAGGATCTATCACATGTCATGTCGAGAACTGTGTTAAAGTCGCTGCCCCAGATGATCCACGCCTCGTCCAGTGTAATGAGGATGTCAAGGATATTTATATAAAAGCTCGGGTCATCTATATTGGGGCCATATGTGTTTACTAGGGTTACAGGTTGTCCTGCAATCTCCCCCCAAACCACCACATCTGCCCAGGGAGTCGACCTTGTCTCCTTTATGTTTAAATCCCAGTGATGGGCTTATAAGGATGGAGACGCCTCTGACCTGGGTAGAGTAGTCGGTGTAATACCGTAGCTTCCCCCAGTTTGCAGGGAACTCCACGTTCACCCTACCAACTGCATGTGTTTCTTGCATCATTAGTACGTCATGGCGGTGTCTGGTGATATAAGAACCTACTTTTCTAGCTTTCGTATGATTGTTAAACCCATGAACATTCCAGAACAGCAGATTTACCTGAAGTTTGTCGCCTATTGAGAAAGTGTTTTCCGAAAGTGATTAGTATTTACTGTCGGGGTAAGATATAAAACAAGGAGCAAGGTGCCATTTGTAGCGTCATGGCCATATGTTTTAAACCATTTAACTTCAGCAACTGATGTCAGAAATAGCATTGCAGTCATTCCCAACTCTCCACCCTGAAGGCATTATTACAAACTTGCCAACTTGTACCCCCCCCTTCCCCTCTCCCGCATCATCCCCCCCAACTGGATGATGAATCCCAACTAACTTTTGGATTCTTCCTGAGGTGTGCATGTTGTGGCATTGCGGCCACCGCCATTAGGTGCCCACGATCCTGTATCCAATAAGATCGCGTGGAACCAGACATTTACTTAACTACATCAAACACTTCAAAGGATATCAATGTATACAGTGAGCAGTCTGCTGGGTCTCGTCTGTCCCTCCCGGTTGAGATCTCAGGTTCTGGTCACCCCCACGGTCTCGGGCGGGGGGGGTAAAGAAATATGTGCCTCAACATATGCCATTGCCGCTGCTGGAATCTCAAAGAAGTGCTCTTCCACTGTGCTGTATTCTCATCTTAGCAGGAAAGATGAGGGCATAAGGGATTTGGCAAATGCAAAGCTGTCTCTTGATGGCCTCATAGGATCTCCTTTGAGCTTGTTCACTTGAGGCAAAGTCGGGGTAAACATGTATATTGTTTTCTTCGTGGTGCAGCGTGGCTTTCTCCCTGGCAAGTCTAAGGATTGTGTCCCAGTCCCTATAGTTTAGTAGACGTGCAATTATTGTATGGGGCGGTGCTCTGGGTCGGGGGATAGGGGCCAGAGTGCGATAAGCTCTTTCCACCAGGAAGTGTTCTGACAGTTGTTCAGTACCAAATAATGATTTTAGAAGGTTTTCCACTTGTCGTTCCATTGGTCCTTTACAGAAGGTTTCTGAGTCTCCGACTATCCGTACGTTGTTCCTTGGGGATCTCGATTCTAAGTCTTCACATTGGCCTTGTAGTTTGGATACGTCCCCTGTGAGCTGTACGATGTCACGATCGTGCCCGGAAGCTGTATCTTCATTAGTGCTTATGCGATTTTCAGTCTCAGTGATGCGGGCGCTCTCTTTATCGACCCTCGCCTTGAGGGATCCTATGGTTGCCACCACGTCATTGAGTTTAACATTGACTACCAAGAAGCCACTCTGCATGGTGGCCAGTAGACGCTCATCTATGGTGTTCTCAGATGTCTTTGCATCAGGGTCGGGAGGAGTTGGCGTTGTTTTCGCTAGAATCTGGGATTGAGAGTTCGTGAAGGAATCCATCAGGCCTTTTTTCTCGGAACCAGAACCTTTCGTCATTTCCAGATATCAAGTCCTCGTTTGATTCTAATGTGGGTAGCGAATGGAGTTAGCCGTTGAAGATGGATGGTCCAGGTGTTCAGTGTCCTACCTTTAGCTCTTATCGCCCTTGTTCTAAGGTTTATCGAAGCTGAGGGAGACGTTGATTTCCGGCTCTTCTCTTCGAGGAAATATTCGGGGTGGCAGCCATTAGGATTTGAGTGCACCAGTGAGCTTGTCAGACACAGGATTCTAAGGGATTAGTCTGAGAGCTGCTGTGTCTTTAGAGTTCATACTCGTGATGTGGGATCTGTTGTATGTCCCGTTCTGTGTATTTACCTGGGTCTGTGCCCGGGTGTGGATTTGGAATCAGAGTTTCTGTTGGTGTTTATGAAGTAAAAAATGTGGCTAAGTTTTGACTTCACAAGTGCAAGCTGTTGGCGTCGCCCTCAATTTCTGACTCGGGGTATTGTGGATTCCTAGGACTGTTCTTCACTCCCAAAGCCAGGTGGCTTTCACTCTTTGCCTTCCTGTGGTGCTGTCCCTTCAGAGGTGGGGCTTTCTGTCTTTACAGACGGATATGGCTGGCCATGAGTCCATCCTGTATAAATCAAGGAGATTTATTGTTCCCGAAGTCCTCAATGGTTGATGAGTTCCAGTGGTCAGCGCTCCCCGTTGCAGGGTATATTACATGTCCCTGGCTGAGGCGGCCTCACTAAGGCATAGGGGGTGTGATCAATGATGGAACTAGGGATCATCACGGCCTTCAAAGGATGTGGCCGCGTTCTAGATCGCTCTGGAGCTGTGGGCCCTGAACTCAGCGGCCGACAGTCAGGGCTTCCCCTTCCGATTCCAATGGGAAGTGGGAAGGATCACAGGGTGGAGAGAGGTATGACGCCTAGATGGTAATTCACTGAAGCAGCTCATAGTAGATTTGTTTTCCACAGGAACAATGCGTATGCCATGGGAGAGTGAGGTTGCAAGTTTCCAAGTATAGTTAGAGCCATAAATCAATCATCCCGCTTGTTGCCATCAGTGGTATCACAGTAAACAGATGATTGGATCATGCTTACCAGCTGTAACGATGGATGGACTGTTTCCTCCCATGTATAATGGCATGTGGAGTGTCAGGTTCTGTCCTTGCCAGTTTTTCCCTATGAGGATCGGGTGAGCGAACCTCTAAGAAAAGTCTCCAGCATCCGATGTATGATCATGAGCAGTGGGATCATTTCACTAGTTATAGCTTCAATATGTCATAGGACAGGCACCCGTCACGTCCTCTATGCAGACGGTGAAGATGACAAGACCGGCGGATCCCAGACGACCAAGCACTTCCCCAACATCCAACAGTTTAACGGTATCAGCGTTCCCCCGATGGTGACTCCGAGTTTTAGTCCCGAATTTTTCCTTGGCGCTGCGTGGTGGGGATCTTGTCGATGGCTCGAGGCCTTCAGGGCAGCACAAGGAGGTCCAGGCTAGGGGGATGCCATGTGTGCCTTTTGGTCGCCCACAGAGTCTGTTGCGTGCCCAGGGGCGCGGTCCACCGGCAATTGCAGCCAAAGGCAGAGCGGCGGGTAATTATATGGCGGGTGCAGGGGCTACAAGTACCAGCTCACCCCCTCGGAGGCAGCACTTCATCCCCAACTCGCAGAGCAGGCCGGTGTTGACACAGTGGTCATGCGGAAAGGATCAACAATGTGGGTGTTTCTCGAATGGCCACGTAGTTTTGTTTCTTCGCCGGCCAGACCTTCGGCAGCCTTCCTGCCCACGCTCTCACAGCGTGTGATATTAAATGCCAGGTGGCGTGATAGTCGGCCTCACACCTCGGCCATCACAGACAGGGGCCGTCATCAGTCAGGCAGGCGAGGGGGTTAGGGCATATGATAGAAGCCAGCGACTCCGAGAGGAGAAGCTCCTCCCAGCTTGCGGGCTGAGACGGGGCGTCAGCCCACGATGTGCTGTGGCTGTCTCATAGAGCAAGGCTGCGGATCACGGCGTGTGTACTTCCTGGGGGTTATTGTTGTTGCTAATAACTTTGCTCAGCCTCAACAGTTCTTTGCCAAAATCAGTATGAATGTTCTGCAGGACCCGACACACCAGCGGCTCAGAGTTTTTCGCGTTAACTGCGGCTCCAACCAGGATAGATTAATTAAAGGATGTGTGAGGGATCGGAGCTCCTGGATCAGGCGGCCATCTTTGTCGCGCGCAACAGCGCCCCCCCCTATTTCAGGAAGTTTAAAAGGATCACAAAAGAATCTCTGGTAGAGTAGTATATCAGCCATTCTTTCAAGTTCAAGTATGAATCCAAAATAAAGAAATTGTTGTTCACAAGAGACACTTTTGCTACAAAGTCATTTGTGGATATTATGAAATGTATTGATGGAACAAGAACTTTCTGATTCCAGTATAAAAGCCTCAAGGAATTGTTGAATAAAGAGACACTCTTGTGATACAGAGAAACTATTGTTTAAAAGAGACCATCCTACCTCACAATCCAGGGGAAGGAAAACACACTCTGTATACAAGGGTTTCTCCTTGGAAATAACTTTTTGGATTTATCTTTATGTTTTGATTATGTACACTTTACACTGAACATAAGTCAGAAACATTTCCTTGCAAACTTAAATGTTTGTTTCTAGTGTGAGGGTCAGTTTAGAATGTTTTGTTCAAAGGATGGTTTCTAAGTCACTAACTATTTGACACAGACTGATTCTTAGTTTTAGTTTCTTAGGCAGGGAGCCTCTTTCATTAGGACATGGCTAGCGAGGCATTATTCCAACCCATTTTGTGTTAAATAAAATACCTGGCTCTGAGAATTTTGCAACCTTGTGTCTTCCTCTCATGTCTGAACCCTCACACTGTCCAACGATCAGAAATGATACTCCATAAGGTTTAACAAAATCCACCCAAGTCTAAAGCCCATACATCTACTGCTCTTCGAAAGGATACCACACAAATTAACATAAGCAATTTTTAAATTTGTTTTGAAAAGTATAGCGAATCAAGGGAATTCATCTCTTCTCCCCAAGGGGGAGCATCTCCTGTGAGGCTAGGGAGGTGAGCCCGCTCTGCAACACCCTCCCTAGTAGCAAGTGGGACCTCACAGGGAGAGATTCCCCATAAGGGGGGTCAAAGACTCCCGTTCCTGTGAGGATCTCCCTCAAGCAGAGCACACTATGGCCTATACGGCATGCTTTCAAATAGCTGTGAGGAGTCAGAAATGAAAAGAGGACACAAGGAGGTCATATTTTAAAAGAAGAGATTTACTGAAAGAAAATGGTTTGGAAAAAGACCTCTCTTGCCTTAAGCCAAAGAGGGGCTTGCCTGCCTGTAAACTAAAAACTAAGGAGCTGTCTGTCAGAAAATCGAAAACTGAAACTGTCCTTGTGTCAAAAATGTCCTATTCAGACCCACACACTACAAACAGAACACAAAGGGTGCAAGGACATATCTCTAACTTATAGGCAAAAAGTGTTCAAAACTAAAAATATAAGAATGACTCCAACAAAAATGTTCTCAAAGGTAAATAGCCTTGAATCCAGAGGTCGGTCCCCTTCCCCTTGATATTTAGATAGGATGGCAAAAATATCTCTTTATACAACAATTACTTTGGGTCGTCACTGGACTCACAATTTTCTTGTCTAAACAAAAAAGTTCTGTAACAGTATTTCTCTAGTGTTTAGAATAATCTTTCCAAATCACCCGGTATACTCCCCTGCCAGGAATATTTTCAAATATTCAGCTACCTGGTATATTCGACTGCAAGGACTTCTCTCATGGGTTTTTCAGATCACCTAGTATACTCCCCTGCCAGGAATCTTCTATTCACTTTTATCTACCTGGTGTACTTGCCTGCCAGGACTTCCTAAGAGTTTCACTGTTCACATATATTTTGAGGTGTCTGGTATATCTATCTGTGGTAACACTTGCACATACTTGTCCCCCAGATTGGCATCTCATACATCTGTACTTGATTGGGGTTTTGCGTGTGCACTTTGCCCTGTCTGCATCAAAACGTTTTTACTTTGGCTTGACTGCCTTCAAACAAACTTCTCTCAGTATCAGCAATCCTGTAGCAATCAATCACTTGTTGCCATGCTTTTTGAAATGCCTGGTTTCCCAGCTGCTTTGGGATGACTCACTGGTTCCTTCTTGCATCTCTAATCCTGCTCGTACTGCTGCAGTATGATTTCCTCACCTGCTTTCCACTTTGGAGTGTTCAGCTGTTCTTCCAGCATCCTTAGCGGCTCTGCCATCACACGTCAGCTTTCCATCTCAGTCCGTATGGGAGAACACTGCCTTTCCATGTGGTCGCACCTCAGGAGCTTCTGTGTGGCTCCCGGCTTCTCCATGACACTCCTTGCTCATACGCAGCTTCTGTGCACTGGTCCCAGCAGCCTTCGCTCCAGTAGCCTGGACTGTGTGCCCTGCCTCCATGAGCCTCTGTATGGGGTTAAACATTGTAGTGGGGGCATCTAACCCCCCCCCAGTATACCACCAAAATGACAGATGCCACTCACTGAAGCAGCCTACAGACCATAACCAGAGGACACCACCAAAGTAACCATAAAGAGGTGAAGGGGCTGAACACACATACACACACACACTCACACACACACACATAGGTGCATTAGACATGAAGCACATGCATTTCTGGATGAAGCTATGCCAACATTTTAGATGAAATTGCCGAAAGACATGAAGAACATGCTTATGGCTCACTTAGCTAGAGGACGCATACACACACACTTTGCCACGTGGAAACAGCAACCTGTACAAGAATACATATGGACTGCTTGCTGATGCTTAAATGCAGCTAACATGACTGGCCATGCAAATCAAGATGGAAGCCACAAGTACATTGGAGGGAATGGAAGAGCAGAAAGAACTAAGCTGTTGGGCTGAACATGCTGAAACACGCAGACAGGACTTCCAGTGCAACCACCATGCACAGCCTTGCCACACAGAGAGAAGGAAGGTTTTAAGTTAACAGATTAGATAGGACACCTGCAGGGAATACAACCTGAAAATCCTCATAAATGCAAGCAGAGAAACGCAAGCTTGTGGTCCCTGCATACGTGATTTGAGCCAGGCAGAGACCATGTTTCCACCAACTTCCAGACAGATGATACAAAAGTGCTACAGCATGAAGTCACAAGATATAATGCCCTTACTCAAGGCCAGGGGAGTCAGAAAGTAGCAATCTCATTGGAATAGACGGCACCCTGGGGTCCTTCTCCCACCCCTCATTGTGCTTGTGTACTGGTTGCTTTTCCAGGCTGAGAAGGCCTGTACTCGCCAATTCTTACCCACCACTAACGTTCCTCACACTTTGTTGCAGTAGCCAACCACAACACACTATCATAACACTCAATAAGTCAGCCTGCCCTTCACTAAGAGCTATCTCCATTCCCCACTTCACTCCCTTTATTATTATCCCATTGTGAAGTAATTCTGTCATCCCCTACCATTGCAGCGTTTGAGTTTGCTTGCAGCCGTTTGTCACTCTTTCTTCTCTCTGTATGCCTTTCATCTGAATAACAACCCCGGTGGTTACTGTGGTAGTACGCCCTTTGTCCCTACCAGTCATGCTGACCACATGGAGTCACAAGCTAGAATGTGCTTGCTCGAGGCTAGGGGAGTCAGAGAGTGGCAATCTAATTGGAACAGGCGACACCCTGGGGCTCTTCTCCCACCCCTCATTGTTCTCATGTGCTGGTTGCTTTCGAAGGCTGAGAAGGCCTGCAATAGCCAATTCTTATCTGCCTCTAACGCTGCTCAAACATTGTTGCAGTAGCCACCCACAACACACTAGCATGACGTGATTTCACCTGCAACATCTTGTAGGTGTGTCAGGATCGGTGCCAAGTTAACGCGCCTGAAACGATTTCCTGGACATACTATCGCTCTTCCTCGCATGCATGGCAATACTCTTTCTGAGGTTAGGCATTCACATTTTGTATCCCACCTTCGTTCTTCCCACGGACTCCCTGTATCTCCAACCCAAGCAAGTCCTTTTTCCCGGACAACTTACAATTGGAAGTTGCCATGGTGATTCTGGCGTCTGTGGAACGCACGTTACACATCCCGTGCAGGGGGCGGTCACATTAATACCCAATCAAAGAAGGATACTAAGACTTCTGGTTTTTACGACTCACCGCTTCTGATTTTCTAAGAATCGAGGCTTCTGTGTTTTGGAACTTTGCATCTACCTTGTTATTCTGAGACCTTGCATTACCCTCTCGACCTTGCCTTGCCAACTCCTTGTCTCTTTGTCATTTACCTGATTGTGCAACGAACCTCGGACCGCTTACTGACCTGAGAACCGGATTGCTGATTTTGCATCTGACGCTGCTCGCTTCCTCACGACCCGGACCATCCCATCAATCTTCTTTCTGCATTCCGCTTTGGACTCTCTAATGCCCAGCACAACTCCGACCTGGAAAGGATTACCCGGACAACTTGGAACATTGAACCAACCTCCAACTATGTGCCAGTGTACCTCTACCAAATACAGCACCCAAACTAGATACTTCCAATGGAGCAAAATTGCTAGGCATTCTCGTGCCGTCGGGACAGGGGACACACAAGAACTAGCGACTTACACCGTGATAGGCGTCCTCGTGCCGTCATGGTCTGGTGATTTGGTGGAATACACAGGGGGCATTTCTTGGAACCGTATTCTACCTCCTTGGAACTCTTCCACAAAGAACCATACGGTAAGTCTGGTAAACTCCCACATATTTACCCATTCATAGCCATTCAGTCATTCCTCTTACACTTGTTACTCTTTCTCCCAGGTTCTGACTAGGGCGTTCCACAGACTGTCTTGTCCCAACCACTCACACTCAGAAGACCAGTATACGAGTATACCAATCAGGTTAGGTAACTGGTATCTGTTCCTTATTCTGAGTTCTTGTATCAAATTAAAGATTTCTTATTCTGTGTTCTTGTTCCCTACAGTTCCTGAGATTCGTGCAGTGTTCCATCTTCCCATTACTAGGCTCCTCTACGTGTTTAAATGCGTTTAGAGGGGTCGTTGATAGTAAGAATTCCACGGCTGCAATCCGTGGGCAAAACCCGGATTCTGGCAAGGTGGTCCCAAGCGGGACTAAACTATATGGACTGACCAATCAGATCATCCATCTCATATAGATTACATATCTATTCACACTATTCACCTGATCTCATCTCACCTTAGGTTTGTGGAATGTATCTTTTGTTTGTGATGTCACTGTGCCTTAAAACCCCCCATGACATGCCTATTATGAGTGAGAGAGCTTTGGAAATCATGCAGGTGTTCCACTTCTTGATCCCTGTTGCAACAGCGTTTAATAGACTGAGAGATTAGTCACATTTCTTGACTCTTCTGTTTCAGAGTGCAGGGGATTTTCTGTGGCCCAGTTCCTTTGCCTTAACTTCAACGTCCTCTTCTGCACTGTTTATTCTTATAGTGCGGTTGCCATCTTTAAATGTTCCGCACACTGTAAGCTTGCAAAAACAACTAGCGTGCATGTTGTCTTTCAAGTTCCTGTTAGTTTGCACAAACTCCCTCCTCCTCCTCATCTCAGTACTTGTGCAGTTATGAGAGTTGGAGTCAATGAATGGCGCCCAGGAACTTCTCACCCTCAGGTGGTTTTTTTCAGAGGTTTCAAATGAAGGCATATTAGAAACAAAAGGTGTTATGTGTGAATTATGGGTTTTTGAGTCAAAGATCTGACTAAAATTACAATAGGCCATTAATAACTCGGGAATTAGAGGGTCCTCCTCATGGGAAGGGGGGGAATACTGCATCTTATCCAATGAAGTCAAAGCATCTCCCCGGTAGTTGCTTCCTCCCACGTGATTCTTCCTCAGACAGCTGCCCCCAGGGTCAGGATTTGGTAGCAGCTGCTGTCTCCTGGCCACATGGGAGGGGGCCAATGCCGGGGTATCTGTGATGAATTCATTGGATTCATCACATAGCAGAAACTGCTAAACATCAACACTGCGACAAAGAAACTCTTCAGAGATACCATGATCTTATAGGAAAAGGATATGTCCCTTTAAATCAGAATCATCAATTCATTGCGTCGAGTTGACATGGGGAAGCCCCAGAGTGCATGACACCTACAGGATGCAGAAATCAGGTAACCGGCGAGATTCAATCTCGATCGAGATTGTCAGATGGGCAGCGGGAGCTATGGTGAACCCGAAGACTGAGATGCCAGTAGGGCAGGAGTCCGCAAAGAGGTGGTGGCGAGACCATGGAAGAGGATCCGTGGTGGACCTTGGGTCCACAGGACCTCCCCAATACTGCCAACAGTGTAGAGCCACAGGATGTCTGGTTACACATCCGAGCACTGGTACAGCACGAAGAGACGAGAAGCCACAAAGAGAAGAGAGGCCGCAAGGAAGCACATACCAACAAAGAGAAGGTGCCAGAGGTCAAGGATGAAAAAGAAGGATTCTGAGGAACACAACTCCAGTAGCTATTCTCCTTCAAAACCGAAGGTAACCGGTGTGATAGTAGTTACGGGAGGCTTTGAAGAGAGAATCGTTATACTGTACAGTCACCTTGTCTCAGTAATAATTATGAGACAGAGTTAACCATGAAACAAGAAAACTTAAAATGTCATAATACCAAAGAATGGGTTATTGAAAAGGAGACTAAAGTGAGAAAGGAATCACTGATCACAATATCCTGGGAAAAGAGGCAAAGTTCAACTTGAATCCAATTAACTTTAAAAGTGATAATACGACGAGAGAGCATTATTGGAAAGCTGAATGCAGGAAGACCGGTGTATGGTCTTTTCAACGAAAACATTGACAGGCCGATTCATAGAATTAATATGCGCCGAAAATCTCTGCGCAAGCGCGCAAATCGCAGCACAAGTGCGAAAATCGCAGTGCAAGCGTGCGAAAGCCATGCACATCGATTCATGGAAGTCCGTGCGCGTGTAAATACTGAGATTTGCGCCAAAATCCTGCGTGACGCACGCGGGCGCACACGTCATCAAACGGCGTGCGCTACACACACAGGGAAAGCGCATATAGCACGGCGTACACAACAAAAGTAGGCGGAACACGGGGCGGAACACGCGCAATGGGGAAGAACGTGTGAACATTTGGGCATTACGGGGGAAGTACAGGAGGCAAATGCGCAGAACGCCCACATGCGTGCCTACAACACGTATTCATGGAATCAAACAGGGGAAACGTGTGCGCCAAAAAAGACGCGCTAATCCGGAAACACGTATGCCAGCAGGAAGCAGGCGTACGTAGACTCAAGCAGCATAAAAGTGCGAGCAAACAACAAACAAGCTCAGACACTACGATGAATATACAGTTCCTCGCAGCAGTGGTCTCGGGACACCGCAGGAGGAGGAGGATAGTCAGGGCCAGAATTTTTACACCCAGGACCAGCCTTTTTGGGATGCCTGATGACCAGGTGTATGGGAGGTACAGGTTTCCACCTCACATAATACTTGACCTGGTGAGTGAGTGGGAGGATGACCTCACGTCACCCACCCTGTGCTCCCAAGCACTGAGCCCCTTGGAAAAGGTTCTCAATGTACTGCACTTCTTGGCCACTGGTTCATTTCAGCGGACAAGTGCCATAGTGGGGGTGTGTCACAGGACACGCAGTCACGCTGCCTACACCAGGTGTTGGCCATCATGACTACACGGCCATCAGTCCGCAGGCACATATAGCTGCCCAGAACAACTGCAGAAAGGCAGGCTGCTGTCCAGGATTTTTACGGGGTGGCACACTTCCCCAAAGTGCTAGGTGCCATTGATTGCACCCATGTGGCTTTACGTCCTCCCAGGGCAACTGAGCACATCTATAGAAACCGCAAGCACTGGCATTCCATCAACATGCAGGTAGTATGTGATACCAAGGGAATCATAACCTCAGTATACGCCAGCTATCCAGGATTCACCCATGACATTTTCATTTACAGAATGTTAAACCTAAACCGGTACCTACAAGCTGGGCGGCATGGCGATACATGGCTGCTTGGTGAGTATAACTTCCTCTGCACATGCATGCATGTCAGATACTAAGTAATGTCACAACCCCACTAATGATAACCATCATCACCTCCCCAGGGGACAGTGCCTACCCTCTGAGCACCCACCTGATGATGCCAATTCGGAACCCCACCACACCAACCGAGGTAAGATACAACACCGCTCACATTGCAACCTTGGGCATAGTGGAGCGCACATTCGGGGTGCTCAAGTCACGCTTTCACTCCCTTGACCGCTCTGGTGGGCAGCTGCTATACACGCCCCCAGTAGTGTGCAGGATCATAGTGGCAGCATGTGTCCTGCACAACGTTGCAACCCGCCGGGGCCTGCCGGTGGGCATGGTGGTGCCTCCACATCCCCAACCACATGCACGGCCACTGCGCATGGGAGGGGAAAGGGCACGTGGTGAGGCAGCCCGTACGCAGCTGGTGGCTAATTACTTCACCTAAAATCACACCCCTGTGGAGTGCACACAGCCCTGCACATACCAGCTGACAATCAATGATGATGACGTAACGGACAGTCAACTGTCACAACCATACCAGCCTGAGATTGGTCACCTGGAAGTGTTACATTGTGTTCATCCCTACCTACCTAAAGACAACCAATGATGTGTCACAAAAAGACACACATTTATGCTGCATGAATGACTACCCCCTTGCAAAATAGAACATGAAAACAGTGCCATGTCACCCAACCCCTCCCCATCTCTGCTACCCAACACACCATGGCATGTCATGCAATGTGAAAGCAAACAAACGAATGCACAACACATGACACAAGTGTCATCAAGTGCACTGTCCCAAATGGAAACAGGCCACAGACACTATGCTCCCAGTAATCAATGACAAACACCACACATGACCAAATACTTACCAGCAACACAATACAGCAACACAGGATGAAACATTGCTAAAAATATGGCAGTACCAAATCAAAGTAGTGCAAGTTTTACAACCTGAATAAGCCAGCACATCCACCCCTTTCAACTGCAGAGTGTTGATGTCAGGCAAATGTGTCAGTGTACTGCATACAACATGAACTGCATCCGCAAAGGAGACGGCCTTGTGAAGATATGAAGAAGGTACCTGTGAATAAGGAGGAAGACATGGATGCACAAGCACATATCAATACACCATGCAGTGTTCAATACAACAACAATCCCCACTAAGGATGTACACACAGTTTTGACTACAGACTGCCCACACAGCTCATGGGAGCCCAATGTCACTGTGTAAGTCACTGTCACTTGGCCACACCCTTTGCAAGCCCATGGAAAGGGAAGCAGGAGGGGTGTGTGTGTCAGGAACCCAAGCATCTAACCCAAACACAGGGCAAGCCTGCATGTGCCCAGCTGGAATACACAGTGGATGCCCACGGGAGCCACACAAGGCAACACACTGAAAAAAAAATAATAATAAAAATAAAAATGGCCATGTGGGGGTTGGGGGGGCACCCAGGAGGTTCGAGGCCAGGTGTGCACACCAACACCCACCTGCGTGGATGTTGCGAAAAAAAAAATACCTCCATGGGCTACGCTATTGTGGGAGAACTGCTGCTGTCGCTCTCTTCACCCTCTGCTTCTGCATCAGGAGGTGGTGGTGCTATGGGAGGCAGCCCATGCAAAGCCCTGGTATGGTCCTCCATGGCAGCAAGCATGCGGGTGTTGAAGGTCTGATTCTAGTGGGTGATAGTGTGAAGATCCCCATGCAGCACCTCACGGGTTGCCTGCATTTCTGCACGCATGGCCTCGCGTGATGCCCGGATCTCCTCCAAAGTTGCCTGCAGCTCAGCTGAGAGTGAACTTGTGAGCTGCTCCAGCTGCTGTTCTGACCTTAAATTTCGGGAAGCCTCAAGTTCACTTAGAGTCTGCCTGAGGAACTGGAGTTCTAACCTCAGGGCTTCCCTGTGGCCCTGTGACTCTACAGAAATGGCTTCCTGCAGAGTCTCCAGTGCCGCCCGTCGGTGCCTGTTGGACACCAAGATGTCTTCCCTGTGTGATTGGCAAATGGAGTCCGTTGCCTGCTGTTGTTGCTCCATCTGCCTTTCAGGGGGGAGAATGGAAGTGGCCACCCTCTCCATTGCCTGAGCCATCATTTCAACTGATGCTCCCTGTTGTGCTGCTATACCGTACATGGAGTTTTCCCATACAGTATTGCCTGGTGGCGCACGGCCACCACGTTGGCCGGCACCACACCTGTTTGGGGCAAGGCGATCTGCACCTTGCTGTGCCGGCACTACCTGAGGCTGCAGGACTGCATTCCCCCTCTGATCTGCTGGCCCAGGAACAGGATCAGATGTTGTGGAGTGTGACCCTGCATCCGTAACCGCCAAAGGCGTAGTTACCAACACTGACATCCCCATAGAGGGTTCTACCCCTGGTGCAGGTGGGTTGGACAGAACAGAATCCCTGCCAAAAACACTCACCTGCGACAGCACATAAGTCTCATCATCCGATTCAGCACCTGAATCATAGAGGTCTGGGGAGGTGCAAACAGAGACACCCCTGGACAGTATGGTCTGCAAAAAGATGGGGTTTTCACCCACCACCACACCACTTCCTCCACTGGTGCCAGTTCGTGCCTGAGATTCCTCCTGGGTCTGCACCATCTCCTCAACCTCAACAGCATCAAGTGCGTCATCACCTGCAAAAACATGAAAGACACCAAATGGAAACAGGCATGAGCACCATAACACACACATAGGCCTGACAGCCAGAGATCCAGTACATGATTTACACATGTCCCACATGACAATAACCCTGGCATGCATGCACTGTCAATTAGTTGGAAGGGTAGGCAAAAAGCAGACACTGAGGACACCAAGATGGAAAAGCAACACATTTGCTGCATGCTGGGTAGCACTGGCATCACACATTAGCCTGTGAGTGGCATGTCCAATACACATACATGACACATGCCGGCACACAGATGGCATGTAGCCTAGCCATGGTACATTTGACAAGTACAGGCATATGTCAGTGAATGAGTACTGTCACCCATCCATGTGAGATGGACATGATGAGATGAAAAATGCGAAATAGTGTGACAAAATACGCAAGTGCACCCACTGCAACACATCCAGTGTACAATAATACAGTGATCGCAGGCAGATGTACACATCAATGGTTGGTCACTTCAACATGACAGGAAACAACTATCATGTTCCACATTCAAACAGGCCCCAAAAATTAATGTGAGCAGGCCAATACTCAATCAGCCTGAATGGTCTAATCATTCACATAACAAGGCAACAAATGTGGGCCAATGTGGGGTGTAATCAATAACAGAAGCATGTCACAAATGTGGCATTAGGGCTGAAAAATGTGTTGCAAAAATGGGAGAATTGAAACAATCAGCCTGAATGAACACTGAAAAATTCAGAACAATGTTGTAGCAAGATGACAGTTCAAGGGCAACCGAAGTAATGTGGCGCTAATTGGCTACTGTGGGCAGAAGCGATACTGTCATACCCAAATCCAAGGCCTGTGAATGTTTTGGCGGAAGCACATGGGTGACCCATACCACTCAGGAGTACACACCCTCACCTGGCACTCAATCAGAACCTGTCACCCAAACAACATACACATGGATTACACACACATGCATGGGCACTCACCGGACAATGCGTCGTAATCTGGTAGGTCTCCCACGCCTTGGTTCTGTTCCTCTGTGACAAAGGTTCCAGCAACAGACTCATGTTCAGTGAGTTGGTTGTTCTCTGGTGGAGACCCACCGCCAGTCACCAGAGTAGAGGCATGATTTGAGGCCAGCTTGTTCTTTGCTCTGCGTTTCAGGTCATTCCACCGCTTGTAGCAATCATCAGCTGTGCGCTTCACAAATCCAAGGGCACTAATGTGGTCCGCGGTGGTCTGCCAGTGTGCCCTACGTTGACCAGGTGTGGTCTTGCACCCTGCAGTCACCACCATTTCACGGCTATGTGCCGACACATAGGCCACAAGTGCATCAAGTTCGGCGTCATTAAAGCTAGGCTTCCTTGACGGGCCGGAGTGTGTAGCCGAGTCTGGGGTCTCAGCCTGTAGTGCCAGAGCACCCTTCTTCTTCTTTTTCAAAGGTGGTGCGGATCCTGAGTGGCTTACACCGCTCTGGTCAGCAGGGGCAGAAGCGCAGGTGGACTGGGTACTAGAAGTCTGTGAATGCACAATGATCATATATCTTGGTGCAGGCATTGGCTGCAGGGTGATGTTGGCAGGGCCAACGTCGGTTTGATGGACCTGGACCGACACTATCCCGGCTGGGAGACTCAGAGCTGGGGTGGATAGAGCTGCAGCTGCCCCTGCAGACTCCCCACCCTGCCTTCTTGGGGCAGCAGATGACATTGCTGCCCCATATCCACGTGGCCTGGTGACAGCAACTTGCACCGCCACACGTGGCTTAGACTTGCTGACCTGGAAGTCAGCCTGGGAGTCATCCGGTGCCGGTTCAGGTGCCAAAATGGGCCGATCCAACAAGGGCTGAGCTGGGATGGTGTCAGCTACGTTTCCCACAACCATGGGGGGGGGGCATGGGTGTCCCTGATTGGTCCTCCACACACAGCAGTCTAGGGGCACCCTGCAAATCCTGGCCACGTCCCTACCGTGCCCCCCACGCCCACCTTTTGGAGGTCGGCCACCTTTGCCTCCCTTACTGCTTGACGCCTCCCAACCATGGCACTGATGTTGTTGTGCGTATGGGAGTTGCAGTAAACAATTGTCCTGGGCAATTGCGGTTAAAGGGGTAGGGTACTCGATGGAATTTGTACCCTAGTGCTCTAGCAAGGCTGTATGTGACCCCTGGGGAAGATGACGGGTCACGCAATGCACAGGAACCCCAAAAACAAAAGCACAAGTGCACGCAACCCTGTTAGACCACGTGTGTGGAAAAATAAACCCGCACTATGCTGTGGCACCCAGAAACACAAAAATAAGCGTACGCGTGTAACACACAGCCTACAATGACCACTGAAGGGGCGGTACGCGACACACGGGGGCAACCACAGTTGGAAAATACGTGTGCGACTCACCGTCTGGCTTGAAAAAAACGTGAAAAAGACACGCGTGTGCGCGTAGGCAACACTCCCGCCAAAAGAAGAAAAGACGCAGTCTGAGGAAACAGGGAGTACAAACTGGAAACGTTGTGAAGTAATCGCGTGTGAACCGACAAGAAGTACAAGATACACCCGCTCGCTCTCCACAAAAAGCACGTACAAGGAAATAGCGTGATCCTCGTACCTTTTAAGCCAGCCCACACGTGAAACGTTGCTTACGTGCTTACGCGCTAAGGCCCTTTCCTCCAATAGCACGGTGACATGCAGTTTTCTCACGTGCTGATTCACTATGCACCCGTGTTGTGGGTAACGCCTGCACGCCTAACGTCACTGACGCGCTTACGCGCTTAGGGCCTTTCCTCGAATTACATGCTGACGTGCAATTTTTTCACGTGCCAAATCACTCCGTATCAAGCTGGCCATGCGAATACACATGGACGAGCACGCTCCTGCCCAAAAGGCCATTTTCCTGCCCCCCAGAGCCCTGAGCACGCTCCCACCTGCCATCTGCTGCTGCCTGACTGCCTGCCGCCCACGTGCCCAGCTATTTGCTGCCTGCACGTCAGCCATGGGTACAGTTGCTGTGACCATCCCTGCTGGAACTGAAGACTCCTACTGGGATACCATCGCTGCACAGCCCAGCCCCAGGACCCAGTTGCCCACCCACACCTGCCTCTGGGGTTGTCATGTCAGGCACAACACCATCTGACACCACTGGCAACCCCCAGCCAGAGAGGCAGAGGGCCACCAGCTTCAGTGCCAGGGAAGTTGGTGTCCTGGTGGAGCAAGTCCTGGGGCAGTATGATGCCCTCTTTGGAAGTTTGCGCGCCGACAATGAAGGATGGACCAGGATCTGGATGGACATTGTGACTGCCATCAACGAGGAGGGGGTGGCAGTCCGCGACATCAAAAATGTCCGGAAGCGCTGGGAGGACTTCAGGTCCAGGACCCTCGACAAGGCCCAGCGCCTCTTGAAGGCAGCGGATGCCAAGGGGCGCTGGGGCCACCTGTCAGACCACCAAATGAGGGTCCTGGAACGCACACGCCCAGCGCTCCACGTCCAGGTCCTTGAGAGGCAGACCCGTCTGGAGTTGAGCGGTACGTGTGCATGCATACTGATTGGACGCTGTGCGTGTTGTGGTGTGCCAGTAGGGTGCAGGTTGCACATGTGTTTTTGTAGGGCCATGTATGGATGTGTATGTACAGGGGCGTGAGGCTGACACATGTGAGTCCTCTTATGTGTGAGACACATGGATGGTGTATGTGTTGGTAAGCATGCAGGCCAAATGCAGGTGTGGGAGCACACATGTTTGAATTACTGTGTATGTACGTTGGCATGGTTGTGGTGTCACAAATGGATGGTGGTTCCAGCTGCATGTATCTGCACTGCGTACATGTGCATGTGTGTGTATTTGACAAGTGTGCAACTGTGATGCAACGTGGATGCATGTGACACTGACATGTAGAAGGCTGAATGGCAAATGTGACATGGATGGTGATCTCATCACTGCGACAGTTGGTGGAGATGTACACATGCATGTAAGTGTGGTGGCCTGTGTGCATGTGTTGTGCACTCCCCGTGTTTCATGTGACATCAGGCTCACCTTCGGCTGCTTGTGCTGTTGTTTGTGTATGGATGGTGCCGCCTGGTGGAATAATGCTGTTGAATTGTTCATGTGTGTGAGTTGAAATGACATGTGTGTTGGGGAGTGTGATGCCATGTCTGAAGTTTGACACTGACACTCATGTACAACTGTCATGTGTGTATCAGTGCATTGTCCAGTGCCCTGATGCCTGTGTTCTATCTCTCCCTGTCTGCAGCGTCAACTGATGAAGAGGGCGGAGAGGGTGCTGAGGAGCAGGGTGGCAGGGATTGTACCACCAGCTGGAGACGCAAGGCCCGGCTCCCCTCCCAGGTTGCCATCTTGTCGGGGAGTGAGGAGTCTGGTGCCGCGTCCCAGACCGCAGCTGCCGAGGGTAGGTCCAAGAGGCGGAGGTTGGAGGTGGACTCCTCGGCAGCAGAAGGGGCAGCTGAGACCCCACAGGGTCTGACGGAGGAAGATGGCATGGAGTCATCCAGGTTGGTGGGGGGTTTGGTGGAGAAGGAGGCCGTGGAAGGGACACACATGGGGTCTGGAGGTGGGGTTTCCACTGGTGCTAGTGGTGTAGTGCAGGGGCAGGGACAGGAGGCAGCACAGGCCACCGCGGAGGTGCCTGTGTGTAATCCTGTCCCCGATCCTGTGACTGCATCATCCTGCACCGGCAGGGATGCCTACATCCAGACCCGTTTTCAGGGAGGGGATCCGCTTACAACAACTGGCCTTCCTCTCCCTGAGGACGTGGCTATCCGGGATCGGGTTGAGCCTGTCCTGAGTGGGATGGCGTTGCGTCAACGGGGCATGCGAGGTGACTTGCAGTGTTTTCGTGAAGATACTGCACGTCATCTCGAATGCCTCATTCACTGCGTTGACCTACTGGGACTGGTCACCAGGGCTGGATTCCTAGGTTTGCTGGACCTTGTTCTGACACCCTCCTCACCTGAACACCGACTGTGCAGGGATGTGTCCCCGACCAGCCTGGCCGCTGGGTCAGAGGCAGCTCCACAGGGTACCCAGGTGATATATGGGTGGGAAGATGGCATGGAGGACGACCTCTGACCCAGCGGCCAGGCTGGTGGGGGACACATCCCTGCACAGTCGGGAGTCGGACGTCCAGCAGGGGTGGCCACCACGACAACTGCACCCCAGCCAGAGGAGGACGTGCAGGCAGCAAGAGCAGGGGCAAAGGCACAGGCACAGCAGCAGCAGCAACAAGGTGGGAGCCATGATGGCTCAGTCCATCCACATCGGAGGGGCAGGCATCGGCCAGAGGGCAGGAGGACCCAGGATTACAAGTGTCTTCCGTGTGGCAGCGGTTTGGCCACGCCATAGATGTGGAGCGGCAGCGGGCGGAAGAGGCACGGCTCCCAATGGTCAGTGCAGAGAACTCCATGCGGAGGGCACTGAGGCGGGCCAAGTGCCTTGAGGCAATTCGCAGGGAGTTGGAGGTCATCATGTAATCATCCCTGCGAACCCTTGGGGCCATGGAAGAGGACCGCCTCCAGGATATTGAGCCGGAGTTCGATGATGCCCTGGCACGGGACATCGAAAAGTGAGCCATCGGACTAGCCCGCTGCCATTGTAAATAGTTTTTAGTGTTAGGTTTCATTTTCATTTTCCTTTGATTTGGGGTGATTGGACTATGCCCCACACATTTGTATATAGTTTTTTTCTTAGGTAGTTTCTTAGGTAGGTTTCATTTCTTTCGTTGGGCTCATGGATCCTTGACAATGGATTGTACATAGTTGGACAATGGATTTATTTGAACTTTTCATTTGAATTTGAAAATGGATTAAAGGATTTTTCTTTTTGACAATGGATTGTACATAGTTGGACAATGGATTAATTCAAACTTTTTCTTTGGATTTCACCATGGATTAATGGATTTTTCTTTTTACGTTTCCTTTGGATTTGCTTTGGGGGATTTCTTTGGATTGGTTATACTTTTCATTTACTCATCTTTTGGACATGCTTTTCATTTCATGTTTGCTATTTTTTTATGCTTTCATTTCATTGCTTTATTTTTGTCCATAATACATTTGGATATTTTACTTCCATGTGTGTGATTCGCTCATTGGGTTCATGCATGTGAAAATGTGGGTTTACGCAATCAAAGCCAACCAGTGTGTGTGTGTGACGGACATGTGTTGATGTACATAGTTGACTTTTGGTTTGTGTCTTGAGATAGACATGTCAGTGTGGGGTGGATTGGGAAATCATTGCGTCTCAAGACTGGGGTGGCGTGCTGTGGTATTTTGGTGTAGAAGTGGGCCATGATTGTGCATCTTTATGTCATGTGGGGAGGGGGGCATGAGTGGGGGCCTGCTGGCAGGTGCCCCTCACTGCTGGGGGATGGGGGTGCAGGGGGACATGAATGGGGGCCTGCTGGCAGGTGCCCCTCACTGCTGGGGGGTGGGGGTGCAGGGGGACATGAGTGGGGGCCTGCTGGCAGGTGCCTCTCACTGCTGGGGGGTGGAGGTGCAGGGGGGCATGAGTGGGGGCCTGCTGGCAGGTGCCCCTCACTGCTGGGGGTGGGGGTGCAGGGGGACATGAATGGGGGCCTGTTGGCAGGTGCCCTCACTGATGGGGGGTGGGGGTGCAGGGGGACATGAGTGGGACATGAATTGGGGCCTGCTGGCAGGTGCCCCTCACTGCTAGGGGGTGGGGGTGCAGGGGGACATGTGTGGGGGCCTGCTGTCAGGTGCCCCTCACTGCTGGGGGGTGGGGGTACAGGGGGACATGAGTGGGGGCCTGCTGGTAGGTGCCCCTCACTGCTGGGCGGTGGGTGTCCAGGGGGACATGAGTGGGGGCCTGCTGCCAGGTGCCCCTCACTGCTGGGGGGTGGGGGTGCAGGGGGACATGAATGGGGACCTGCTGGCAGGTGCCCCTCACTGCTGGGGGGTGGGGGTGCAGGGGGACATGAGTGGGGGCCTGCTGGCAGGTGCCCCTCACTGCTGGGGGGTGGGGGTGCAGGGGGACATGAGTGGGGGTCTGCTGACAAGTGCCCCTCACTGCTGGGGTGTGGGGGTGCAGGTGGACATGAATGGGGGCCTGCTGGCCGATGCCCCTCACTGCTGGGGGGTGGGGGTGCAGGGGGACATGAGTGGGACATGAGTGGGGGCCTGCTGGCAGGTGCCCCTCACTGCTGGGGGTTGGGGTGCAGGGGGACATGAGTGGGGGCCTGCTGGCAGGTGCCCCTCACTGCTGGGGGGTGGGGGTGCAGGGGGACTTGAGTTGGTGATCACTAGTGCAAGATGAAATGTGGCCTGGCTGGGGGGCATGCCCATAGTGGATGGGCTGCCTGCGGGACACGACCATGGGTGCAGGGTAGTCCCCTATGGTGTGGGCTGCCTGCAGGGCCCGTGGAGGGGGTAGAGGGCACACCTGGGAGGACCCACACTGCCAATTCACGTGTGGGACTCCCCACGCACCCCGCTGGATACACGTACCCCGCTCTGACAGCGAAATTGCGTGTGAACCTTCCTGTGCACCCCCGAAATACACGTACCCCACCCGCACAGGGCCAATCGCGTATGAAACTTCCCACGCACCCCCGAAATACACGTACCCCGCTCGCACAGGGACAATCGCATGTGAAACTTCCCAAGTACCCCCGAAATACACGTACCACACTCGCACAGGGCCAATCGCGTGTGAAACTTCCCGCCCACCCCCGAAATACACGTATCCCGCTCGCACAGGGCCAATCGCGTGTGAAACTTCCTGCGCACCCCCAAAATACACCTATCCCGCTCGCACAGGGCCAATCGCGTGTGAAACTTCCCGTGCACCTCTGAAATCCACGTACCCCGCTCGCACAGAGCCTACCGTGTGTGAAACTCCCTGCGTACCCCCAAATACATGTAGCCTGCTCGCACAGGCCCAATCGCGTGTGAAATACCCTGCAAACCCCAGTAATACACGTACCCCGCTCGCACAGGGCCATTCGCGTGTGAAACTTCCCGCGCACCCCCGAAATCCACGTACCACGCTTGCACAGGGCCTACCGCATGTGAAACTCCCCGCGTTCCCCCCAAATACACGTAGCCTGCTCGCACAGGCCCAATCGCGTGTGAAACTCCCCGCGAACCCCAGTAATACACGTACCCCGCTCGCACAGGCCCTACCGCGTGTGACACTCCCCGCGAACCCCAGTAATACACGTACCCTGCTCACACAAGCCCTACCGTGTGTGATAATTCCAGCGCACCCCAGGAATACACGTTCCCCACTCAGCGTTTGCTGTGTAGCGGCCCTGTAAGCTGGTCCAGGGTTAGCACAGCCCTTTGCGCTGGATTGGGGATTTTGATGGCTTTTCCTTGCGCGAGGGGCATTCTTGGGGGCGTAACTGGCGCTGCGGGATGTTCTCTGCGCCAGGGCTCTTTTTGCCTTGGGAATTCCATGAATACGCGGTGTGCCAGAATGCTCTTTAGCGCACACGGCTTGCGCACGCTGGTGCACGATCCCTCTCTGGGCTACTCGCGTGTGCTGCCTCTGCGCTGAAATCTATGAATTATCCCTTAATCGAAAAGGAAATCCACAGAAGGAAATGCATCGAATGTAAATGCATCGAATTGCTATCTTTTACATGTAAAATTACATATCCATCGAAACTTGTTCATCGAATATAGGAATGGACATGTTTCAATGAATATGTACTTCTAAATATAAAAGATAGCATTTCCATGCATTTATTTTACACATTAAAACGTTACATGGAGCTGTCCAGTGCTGAAAACTTCAAAGTATTTCAGCACTGGCCAGCTTCATGTAATGTTTTAGTGTTTATTATTTAATGGGTGAGTTCCCCCCAAACCCCAAGGGCACCCCCCAACCCTAATCCAAACCCAAACCCAAACCCAAACCCTAACCCTAACCCAACCCTAACTCTAACCCTTGCCCTAACCCTAATTCTAACCCTTGTCCTAACCTTAACTCTAAGCCTAAAATCCATCAAAATCCATAACATTTTATTCAATGAATATGCATTTTGATGGAAAGTATTTTCAATGAATACAATTCAATGGAAATTAATTTGATGAATTCAATTTCGATGGAAAGTCCAGATACCAGAAGACCAGAACCAGTGCTCATTATAACAGTGATCAAAAGCTATGGTTTGAGGCTTCAACCGCTGTGGACTACTTAGCAACTCCTATGATTTGATCAACCTGATCACTTATTTTTTAAACGAAGATCTGCATTTAGGTTTTGATTGCTGTAGCAGCTGATTGTATTAATCCCTGTTTGTTAAGATGCAGATATCTCAAGTTTCCCCAAACATATTGAAACCTTATGCAAGATGGGCTGTCACTCGAGGTCAAAGCATGTCACTCAAATACTATAATTTAATTCTAACATCAGATGAGTACATACATTGTTTTTTTCCAGTAATAAAGTGTAAACAAAGGATACATTGAATTAGAAATCCAAAACTGAACTTAATCCTTAAAGGTTATTGTGTGTGTTGTCTTATAATTTGGTATACTTTCAAATGTGTTGTTTACATTGTCTTTCTTCTGTGCATGCAGATGCATGGCCTGTTGGACATTCCCTTGATGTTTAGGTTCAGTGGTACTGTAACGGTTTTATAACACGGCACACTCCAGCCAGGGACTTCTTCCACTGACAATGACTGTGGCGCACAATAAAAATGCTTTTTTATCTTTCTTTAACCACTGGTTGTTTATTTGAGTAGGACCTAACCAGTCTCACACCCATATTAACAAACACCCTTTGTCGCAATGGACTATGAACCAGGCCGGTGTGTAACAATATATTTATTAATTTTAGGATTCAATGAAAAATCAAGCAAATCAAACAATATGGGCAATAATCAACAATGTGGTGGCCCACAATACAGTTAATTCAAACTTAGAACACAATATACCTAAACCTTTAATAGCAAAATAGTAGAGAAAGCGTTTTTAAAATAACAAATAGCACTCAAGCTCGGCACTCCCCCTGCAACAGCTACCCCAACTTCGGCTAATTATATTCTTTGTGGGTGGAAAGCAGTGGCTATGAGTCAGAATGAAGAGGGAAAAATCAGACTTAGAATTCAGCCCACCAACCCAAAATGGGAGGCCAGAAACGAAAATGAAAACCTTATTTATGAGCAAAATGGCATAATCGGATTTTAATTGTTACTTGCACATCAGTTTACAATTGTGGTGGGATAGCTTGGATAGACATTTGTATGGCTGCACTCAATAGATAAGGAAGCTTACAGACTACTGAGCAGGGCACCAAAGCAACGTGAACACAGGTACTGTGTTCAGAAAAATGCTCAAAACAAAACTGTTTAACTAACTACACTGCATCTGCATCTGTACTTAAGCTGAACTCAGACCATGATCAACTGTAACCTTTCTAATTAACCTGTAACTTGCCTTTCACGTCTGCACCACTATGTAAGCAGACCAAGCACACTGCATATCCTGTATGTAATTAATCTCTGTAATCAGCAAGCATTCTGTACCAAGCGCTACGATGCCCTAGGGCCGCTCAGCGCTATACACAACGAAATAAATAAATTAATTAAATAAATAAGATTTTGGAATGAATACAAATGCAAAAGAAAACACATGCGGCAGAATGGCAATTAGTTTCTACATGGAACTTGGGATGACAGCAGCCACGGAAAGTGCTTGGCTGTCAAAATCAAAAATCGTTTTTTAGGATAAGAAACAAAGGCACATTACAGATAGGATTCTGATGGAAAGGGATTACTCTTAATGGGGTTACTGTTTGGGTTTTTCTCGGTGACGAATACAAATCGGAATTTATAGGAAAGCATAATGCACGGGCAAATTAGTTTTTTATTGCACAAGGACTAGTTCTGATGCGACTATATTTTAATGGCTATAATTATTAAAGAAAGACACTGCACGCAAGGGGCTTAATTTCGAATTTTAACCAGCTCGCACTGTGTATCACCTTGTAGGGGAATTAATTAATTTACTTCAAAATGGTGCTAAGGACTTACACAGATAACTGAAAGAATTGATAGAGTGTATGCACAGCGATCTGCCAGGGACGTCAGAGTTGAGAGCCATCGCAATTGCGGTTAACATAATTTAACTGAAAAAAGTTACAGAACACCTTAGGTTCCAAAAAGTGGAGGACCAAAACAAAGTCAATCCTGGAAGAAGAACTTGTGGTCGAAACACTTGTCGACTGTTTTTCATTTTCATTAAATATTCTATCCATTTAAACTCAACGTGTATGTGCAGTGTGGTTTGAAAGTGTTGTACTTAAGTCTGACAAATGAGTCCTTTTTTAATATAAGCGAGATGCTGAGGACACATTTCTCTAGCTTGTGTAACTTAAGAAACCTGCACAACCTTGTATACAGTGCATATCAGTTTCATCTGTGTCTGAGTCTTAGGTCAGTTTTGAGATGTCAGTGCAGATATGCTGCTTTCCACTCTGATGCAGCTTCTCTGACATTGTTTGTGATCAAAGACTTTGCCTTTTGTTACTGTGATGCCTGGTTCAGGGGCATGGCCGTTCTCTTGTGATTTACCTTGCACAGATCATGGTCCTTCTTTTGTATCATGGGCCTTGGTGTAAAATCTTTGAAAAACTCCACTCAGCTGAATGCCAAGCGCAACTGCCAAAATGGGACACCACAAGTGGTACGTTGCACAGCATGCCACACAATGTCTGCTCGAGCACAAGTGCTTTTAACTACTGCTCTAGGAATCAGCTGGCTGTCTGTGTAATGTCACTCCTTGTGAGGTTATCACTGTTAAAGGTGTGTGATATTACATCTGCTACCAATAGTTTCTTCTTTAAAAGAACCAGTGGCGTCTTCGGGTGATGTCACATGGGTGAAGGATCCTGACCTCAGCATCAGGAAACTCATCAGGCTTCCACCTCTCTCCCTAAGTGCTCCTGTTCTGCCCCTAGCAGCATTAATTAAAGCTACCGAGTCTGAGAGGTCCCTATGGGTGACCATGTCAACACAATTTTTGACTGGAAGCATTCTCTAAGTTCCTATCAATGCATTACCTGCAAGATCATCAGTGGCACGAGTGCAGAGTGGACTGCACACCGTCGCTACCACATCACCAATGCTGGCTGTAATGGGATAGGTAGAATGCTGCGCGGGAGAATTGATAGAGTTCAATTTCATCGAGTGTTGCTGCAAATATATATGGGGGTGGTTAAGGGTAGTAAATAATGTGGGAGAGTTACGAGGGGACTGCGGGGGTCTTCCCCACGTATATTTGTGCCAAAATCTACCTCCCCCCCAAAAAATTGATGAAATCGAATTCAATGAAATTAATCATTAATCGACCAGATCACATAGAACCATTGTGACAGCTGACAATAGGATTTCAAGTTGCCCACGGGATCTGAATCACCATTGAGTTGAGGATGTCTTGAATCCTCTGGCCGAGATGTGGAATGCAACCTCACCAATCACCACATCATCACCAAGGAGCCCAACCATGCCTAGAGTATTCATTGGGTAGGCAGAGCAAATGGAGATAAGCATTTGGTAAATAGAGGACGTGGGCAAGGACAGTTCTCGACTTCTTTTCAGTGCAAGAAGCCCCCCCCCCCAATCCCACACTCTGCATTTACAATGAAAGGTGACCTGCTCAGCAAAAACCTTTCTTCCAAAACCTTCTCATTTTCCATATTTTCAACTCTTTGATCTGTCTAGCGGGCTAGTTAATCCTTTTCAGTCTGGAATCTATTGTCATATGCTCTGACGACACACTTTTCATGAATGGAAGGGTATATTTTATATTCTGCTAATTTCGGAGAGATTATGGTAGGCTCAGTTCATTGTGCTAAATGGAAATCGCATTCCCGCTCCAAAGGTACAAGCTTTGACGAGAGGGCGGCAGAAGTCCAAGATAGCATCTTATATTGTGGTCCTGGAATCAATCCCTCGTTCCTTCTCAGAACGGTCCATAGTATTTCTTTCATTTCAAGGTGACCCGAGCAGACCCCGCTGACATCGCCCAATCCTTCCTATTGGTAGCAGGGGGCTCAATTAATTTCTATTATCATTTGAACAATAGCTGCTATCACACAGCCTATTCCATTCCCGAACACTAAGCAGTGGTCTCAAGGTGTCTCGCGCTGCTTCTGATCTGCAGATACCAGAATTCCATTAACCCGTCTAGGTGGCCTGGAAGTCGCAGAGATGGGGCCTACACCATTTCTTTGTCAGTTCGCGGCCCTTGAACATCAAATCATTTTCTTTTTGTGGTCCTGATTAGTCGACAGTAGAGACCCACCTGGCTACTGTGCGGCTGCCCAGGTGGCTAAGTCATCCGAGAATACATTGCCCATTTGCATTTAAGGTAGGGGACAGGCCAATGGTCCTTGGCATGTGAAATTGCGTCAGTGCGTTCCAAATGGTTATTTAAAACTGTGACCACTACCTGCACCTTGCAATGGAGTGAGGTCTGACCCTCAAGATTTGGTTTTAGAGTAAGGAGTTGGTCGGAACAAACTCTGCTTTTAACTCATACATCATGTTTATCAGAAGTAAATCACCATCATCTCACTGCATTTGTTTTCTCAGCTACTACTTACCAAGCATTGTCATTATAGAATAGTCATTGATTAGCAAAACATAGCGACAACAGGTTCAAACTGCCAATCAGCGTAAAAAGGGGTCTTTATATGTCAGAATATGTCATGTGATGATAGTTGCTGGCAGGGCTTTAAGTGTGCTGAGGCTAGAAGGGGTAGAGCCCTGGCAGTCTCTGAAAAATGGTTCTGAGACGGGGCATTGCAGGGGTTTCTCATAGTCCACTGGCAGTCCCAGCCTATGAGGTTGATAAAAGGCCAAGGATTTTTTTTTAAATCAAGACTGAAGCTCTCGCTCATGTGCGAGAGCTTCAGGCTCTAAAAAAGTATTTTCTTCCTTAGTGGTGGCACTGTCACCTGCCAGGCATCCCTTTAACCAGGAGATGCACAGGGGCCAGTGCAATCATTATGGAAGAAAAGGGGAGGCCTTTTTGTCTTAAGCCTGAAGCACTTGCTCATTTGTGAGAGCTTCAGGCTTTAGTAAAAAAGGTCTTGGCTTCTCTTGGTCTCACTTTTTCTTCCTTAATGGTGGCGCTCACCCCTGCCAGGCATCCTTTAGTGTCAAAGATGCAGGGCTCATAAACCCTCGCACCACGGGTGAGTGGGTGATAATCACTACATAGCGATTCCTGGTTGGGGGGTGGTACTTACCTGTCACCCATAAGGCCATGTCCCTTTAGGCTACAGCCCTGTACAGAGCCCTACCCTGCAATTTCTTGCGCCACTTAAAGCACTGGTTGCTAGTATGCAGTTTTTTGACACAATGTAGATGCTCTGAAACACTGAGGGAATAGGGTAGGAGATGAGAAATCAAGAGGGAAGAGGGAAGGATAGAACAGGAGCTTATATCATGTTAGCGGTATGTATAGCACATTTGGCCCCTTTCACCCGCTTCGAAGTTCTAAAGCAGTACAGAAGAGCGACGGAAAGTACACCAGAGAGATTGAGGGACCAGGGAAGACGGAAGGAAGACATAATGAAGAGAGAATGAGCAAGTCTGCTGCTGACTTGTTGGATGCTTGTTTGGCTTTGTCTGTCTTTCGAACACCTGAAAGAACTAGGGGAGCAGAAAAGGGGAGATCACTTGAGAGATCAGGTGGAGGATCCAGGAAAAAGGAAAGTAATGACCAGTCAAGAAGGGAGGTATCCAGTCAATCTATCTAAAACATTAATTAGAGAGTGGTACATTTCAGAGTGGACCATAATGCAGAAAAACACAGCAAACATTAATTAAATAAATAAAGGGTAGTGAGGTAAAGGGTTTAAATGGGCCGGGATGGGTTTGGGTGGCGTTATAAAGGTGAAAAAATAAGAGACCCCCAAAAAAATAAAAATAAAGAAAATATGGTGTTTTTCTGTATTTTTTCTGCGATTAAATTTAACACTCTGTAATTTTGGTCAGTAAAATCACATATAAGCAAAGGGGATAGGGGGCATTATCTTATGTCATGTTAATTGCTTGCATAGGCTTTCAGTGCCTTTCGGTTTCCTCAAAGCGCTTAAGAGTTCCAAGCATCAGAACAGCAAGTCCTTAATTCTTTTTTGTTTTGGCTATGAGGTGGTGGTTCGATAGCACCTGTTACCCATCAAGCCAAAGCTAGGAGTACAGCTAGGCGGGAGATGGGATGTAAAGTAAGACACACAGCCTGTCGGTGTTGCTTGGGTTTTTACCTAGCCATTGACCACCCATGGCATTCTAGTCCCTGTGGCCATATCCGCCCACTACTGACTGCTCCCTGTGTAAAACACACCCTGCTGGGATCTCTTTGAGGCAGCTCTATCAGGTATCAACAACAAAAAATGGGCTTTTATGGGTCTGCTATTGTTATCTATAAACAGCCTTGTGAAAGGTAATGGTTAATTACCAAATGTCTTCACCGGGTGTGCCTTCAACCATTTAATTTGTAAGCAATATGATGGTCTTCCCATCTGTTCCTTGTATTGAATGCCTTAAAAACAATGGCAAAGCCAACAGTTTTGCTATCTTACAGTCATTAGCATTTGCCAGGCCCTTGTATAATAACCATAGGTACTCACACTATTTGCAATCTGTTACCAATGTATGGACAGTGTGACGAATCACTAGTATCCCTTAGTTCTCCCAAGAGGTGAGCCCTTCCCTATGAAATTAGAGCGGTGAGGCTGCTAACCAAATAGTCTCCATGGGGTGGTAATAGGTAGAAGGACCTCATAGGGATGGACTACCCTCCTGGGGACAAGGACGTCTGGGGAAAAGCCTCCCTGACACCTTATCCGAAAATACCTCACCCTGATTGTCTACTCCCTTATCTCAATTGACAGAAATACCATATGTTATGCTAAAGCCACGACTGTCACAAGTGTAGGGAATACTGGGGCGGGAAAGAGTGGAAGAAACATGTGGATTAGCAATATGCAGACTTCATAAAATACTGTGATGAAGTTGCCTTTCAGCGGCATGAAGATTGCCACTGAAACATTGAAACCTGGAGTTGATGTTGCGCAAGTGCGGAGTCAACTATATAAAATGGAAAGCAAAGACAGACTAAGAGAGCAAGACTCTGGAAAGCAGCAGAATGCCAGCCAAGCCGGGAGATTCAAATCAGGAGTCTTCGAGGCATGTTGAAACCATCCCTCAGAAGGGAAGACGCAAAATGCGAGACATTGCTGAAGGATCCGGTGAGCTGGCAGGAAACTGACTCGAACCAATACTGCAGTAGTCATGGTGGTTGCGTGACAGCAGAAAGGTGGACAGTTTTGTCCAGATACATGGCAGAGACAGTTAGCTGACACTTGACGCAGAGCCAAACAGAAATCCAGAACTGAAGAGCTGAGCGCCCGCAACCCCAGGAAGAACCAGAGCCATATCCCTGAGTAGAAGGAGGTAAAGGGAACAGCTGGAAGACCAGTTGGGGTCTGGACAGTTCTCACGCAGTGTCCAACAAGAGTACATCAGGAGTAATCTCCTTCATCACAGTGGTGACAAGGAAAGTCATAACAAGCAAGGGTCATTAGGAGTAATCTTCATCACAGTGATGACACAGAATGGAGTATCAGGCAAGAGAGCTCTCTTGTCACAGTGGTGACAAAGATCTACCAAGCAAGAGTGCATCTCTGGGTAATCTTCTTCATCACAGGGGGGCCTTAGAAGGCACCAGGAGTTAAAAAAAGACTCAGGAACTACCTCCTTTGTTAGAGTAGAGAAACTCACATAGAATTTGTGAAAGACAGATGGCCTCAAGAAGAATTAGAGACTACCAAAAAGGGCAATACAAGCTGGACAGTGATATTAAGAAGTTTGTGGGACAAACTGAAAAGACTTTGAGAGGTTTATAGAAGGAATCGCCAAAACCCAGTTTGAAGACCTCTTCCATGTTGACCAGGAGAAGGGAGTCATTCTACTGGTCTTGAGAAATTGGTCAATCAGACCCTAAAGCAAGAGACAGCTGTGGAAACTATTTGAAAGTGGATCACGTCACCAGGGGAAGGGTCGGGAGCCATTCTTGTGGTGTTGCTTCCAGCATTTGACTGAACATTGTTTATGTTGTTTAATGGCAGGGACGGAGTAGTGGATTTGAGACAGAGGACGGTATGTATTGTTCTTTTGACTGACACCTTGACGTGCACAGACGTATTCCCTCGGTTGAGGCAGGGAAACACCTCTAGACATAGGGGAAGATAGGTTTGTCTTTTTGTATAAATAGGTCTATAGCCCCAACCATGACACTCCCTAGTAAGAGTCCTTACTCTGCCGTGCCACAACAGGTAGTACCATTATGGTAGTCCCCGGCAAATGCCCATCCCATGCCTACACGAAAGCCAAAATTGATGGTTTTGCTAATGCCTGCTCTGTGCCGGGCAGCATTTATGATGACTGAGAGCTACGCAAGATTAAATACCATCCCTTGTCAGGATAATGAGCAGCGTTGTCTTCTAAGTGCAACCAGGGCAGGGTTTAGTAACAACATATAATTACTAAGAGTGTTGAAATATTCTCAACTACAGTTAACGACTTCAAGTATAGTGTTCAACGTCAGGCATAAACTAACATCAGCCACTTTCGGAGACTGGAACTTCTTGTAAGTTAACATACTACACCCATACATGTACGAGACCTGTGCTGATAACAAGGCACTTAGCTACAAGGAGGGTATTCAATGACTTCACTGCGGAGTATCCACCATACACATGTTCCAGTGCAGAAAGCTCATCTCAAAGAAATTCACATACAACATACATTGAACAGTATGTACAAACAGTAAGGTTGGGAAAAGGTGAAAGAGATTTTTTCGGGGTGAGAGGTTGGAGTTGGGGGGCAATAGAGGGTTGCAGAGGGCTCCCTCAGCATTTTGCTCCTGCACTGAATTAAAAACCATTGAACATTTCAAAAAATGAACATTATCCAATTAAAAAAATCAGTAAAATAAATAAATGAAACTGCAATTTTTTTTTTTTTTTTTTTTTTTTATTATTATTTGTTTTAGCTGGTAAACCAACTTTTCAAATATTTACACTTATTATCATTTTTGTAGTTACATTTCCATACTTACAACGTTAAAAGAAAGTCAATCATTCTTTGTATCTCATTACAAATCATTACAAGGCAGCATAAAACAGTAAAATGTATAATGTTATGACTACCAGATTGCCTTTTACTTCACATAGATACAAGCAGTCTTCGTATCAGGAAATATTTGATTAAGAAATTGCACAATTGCAAGCTGTATTGTTAATCTTGGGTTAGAAAATAAGAGATTCCATAACTGTCTGTGACTAGTACCACTCTGGACCAACAATTTATTTCCAAAGCATTTTGCTCTTATGTTATATAGGGCGGGGCATTCAGTTATAAGATGTTGCAATGTTTCGCATTGCCCTTTGTCATTACAGTGTCGACAGAAATTCTGATCCTTTGATATTACTCTCCTTCTATATAAAATCTCATTAGTTTCATATTGATTTAGTCTGAATCTTAGATATTTCTGACGGCATGTAGGTGATGGATATTTTAGTAGATACTCTGATATTACCCCATGCCTTTTAACACCAAATGCTTCGGGGTTAAAATCCTTAAGTTTTGAGCAGATTGTCATGTTGAATATCCAGTCTGCTTGGTGAATTTTGTTTTTGGCAAGATCAGGATTTGTCAATAGAAGCTCGATCGTTACTGAAGCATCAGAAATCGCATTTAGCGTATGATTTCTCCACTTCAACGACATACCAATTTTGGTGGTTAATAAATTTTGGGCCAATACATGTAGAAGGCTGCGTTTCCCCATACCATCCAACATTTTTCGGAGAAGAGCGCATTGCTTCCATAATGCATGGGTATATAGGGAGATCAGACCCAATTCATGTCGCAATATGGCCAAAGGTGTTCCTGGCGAAAGTGTTAAAACTTTTTTCCAATATCTAGCTTCTATGCTATCCCAAAATTTACGATTTTGTGGGACCAGGGCCTCAACACCATATAGCAGAATTGGAATTGCTTTGGCCTTATAGAATTGCACAACATGTTTCACTGTGAATTTCCCATATCTTCGGAGAATGATTTTTGATTGTGAAATCAAGGAGTTTAACTTCACCCTAGTTTCAGTTGTCGTGGTACTTAGGGTTTTTTTATGTTCAATATAAACTCCAAGATATTTATATTTGACGACTTTGGTTAATACACAGTTTTGAAGAGACCACTCAAGGTGATATTTTTTTGTAAAGTTGTTCTTGCACACTAATATTTGAGATTTAGCTGTGTTGATCACAAGGTTGTTTGATGTTGCATATGTGCCTAGTTGATTTAACATGTTTTGTAAGCCTATAGGTGTACAGGATAATAGTACCAGATCATCTGCGTATAGTAGATAGGGAACCCTTTGAGAGCCTATACGAGGCGCATCTGTTACACAGTTCATTAGGACAGGGCCTATATCCAGAATATAGAAGTTGAATAGGAAAGAGGCAAGAGCACAACCCTGCTTCACTCCTCTGTGGGTCTGGATGGCAGGTGATAGTCTTCCTCCCATGTTTAATTTAACTCGCATAGATGTAGAGGTGTGTAGTAATGCCACTAGATTTGTGAGAGAAATTGGACACCGATGTTGTCTGAGTTTGGTTATTAACATGTTTCTGTCAATGTAGTCGAAGGCAGATTTGAAATCAATGAACCCCAGATATAAGGGGAGTCCACCATCTGCTTGCTCCGATTGAATCATCGAAAGTGCTAAAATGTTCGGTATTGTGCCCATGCCTTTGACAAAGCCTGACTGAAATAAGTCTCTTAGACTGTTTTGATCTACCCACTCATTAAGCTCTTTTAGTATTATTCTACAAAATATTTTCGCCGGAGCGTCCAATAAAGAGATTGGGCGATAACTCGTTGGTAACTGGCGGTCGCCTTTTTTATAGATCGGAACTGTAACGGCTTCCGTCCAAGTTTTGGGTAATTTCTGATACTTATTTATTGTGGCGAATATCTTGTAGAGAATTGAGCTCCAAACTTCAGGATGTTTTTTCATTAGGGCATTTGAAATCCCATCGGGGCCTGCTGCACGCGAGTTGCTAGAGGTCATAATTAGATGTTTAATTTCCTTCTGATCAATGTTCAACCAAAACCTCATCACTTCTTGTTCATTTGGGGTCGAGATCGTGTTTATAGGTAAGGCATATAGGGATTGGAAATACTCTACCCACTGATGTGCCTCAACTACTGTGGATTGCAGATCTAACTGTCGGGTATTAGTGGTTTGATTTAATATTGCCCACATTTTTGAGATGTTTTTATCAGCCAGAGTCGACAACATAATGGCTCCATCTTTTTGATAAAGATTTGCTCGATGTCCTTTGACCCAGTTGTTGTAACTCAAACGTGCTTTTTTAGTTAGATCCAGTCTAATGTCGAGAGGAAGCATTGCTAAACTTCTTACCTCGGCACGATAAGCCCTTTTCCTAGTGAGTATAGAACTGTCAAAAACATGGATATGGCTCACTCTTTTGGAATGACCCGCCTTCTGTTGGCTAAATAGTTGCATTGTGTTGCTATATGTCAATCCTATGTCTGAGGTTTGCCAATTAATGGAGTTAGTTGAATCGTGTAAAATTTGATTGAAGTGCCATAAGGCGTTCTCTGACCATCAGAGTCGATTCTTAACACCATTTACCACAATGCAGCCGCCACCTATTGGCTCTGGTTTACTAACCTTAGTTTTGGCCCTAGCCTGCCAACTAGCACACAACATATTATGGTCACTTAACGCAGACGAGGACACACTAAAGGAGCACATTACTGACCATAGGGCACAGTTTACATATATATAATCAATTGTAGATGTAGAGTTTCCTCTCTTCCAAGTTGGTGCGGGGGGCATGTCAGTGTTAAATGCACCATTCAGCATTTGCAGATTTCTGTGAGTAACCATTGTGTTCCATTGTAACAGTTTCTCACTCTTATGTGTCCCATTTGCTGCCAAGCAGTTCATATTCAAATCCCCTGCTAAAATGAAGTACAGAATCTTATCATCCGCAGATACAATGTCAAATATCAAATTCAGGTCCCTAAAGAAGCACTCCGTAGTAATAGCTGCTGGATTCCAATATATGTTCAGAATTGCGTAGGTGTCATCGTTAATCACCGCCCTTATAAGGAGCATATGAGTATTCGGCATAGCCCATATCTGTGACATTGTTCCTGGTTCATCCTTTACCGCCACCAGCAGGCCCGCAGTGGGTCTGCCTATAATGGGCTTCCTAGCTGGGTTCAAGTGTGTTTGATATCCTGACCAGAGTATGGGACTTAGTAACCAGGTTTCTTGCAGCAAAATTATGTCGAATTTGTTTAGGCCACTCTCATTGTTATTCAGCAAATGTTTGAATCCCCGCGAGTTCCAGCTCACCAAAGTGAGGGGGGATAACTTTGTCAAATTAGATAGCTAATTTGAGTTACTGATACAATTACATACACACATATTCCTGTCATTAGACAATTGATTTGAATATCCACCACTCGCAATACCCTAGCAAAATGCGCTACGTCACAAGTGCAGGCCCACATATAACAGGAAAGAATGACAGTGTGCAAGCACATGTGCACACGCGCAACAGGCCCCAGACATCCGACTGATAGTGAAAATAACAAAGATACATGGGGATTCACTTTCCTGAAAGGGCATATTGCAGGGGGGTGGATTAGCAATGTGTCTGCATTCCAGTCCCCTCCATGCAATGTGTGTGCTTTGCACTACGAAGAGTAAACACATGCATGCGAATGGCTGCCGCCCGGGATTTCCATTAATTCCTAGCACTTCATGCTGCAAAGAAGTGCAAATACCAACACTGTGCGTTAACGTGGATTCCTATAGAGCTCGTCAGTTTTTTGCTGGGGCTAAAATCTATGTAGGAATTGCATTCATTAACACCAGGATCAAAATCAGATTCTGCCGGGAATACATTACTTTTTGACCGAAAGAGCCGATTTTTTTTTTAATTTGCATTTTTAAAGCGCACAGCCCAGGGGCATCGAGGCCTATTACAGGATTATGCCTTGGTTGCGTATTTATAACGCGCTTAATACTCAGAAGTTTCTAAGCGCCCCCCGGAATGGAACCGTGTTGCTTTGTGTCGTCTTGTTTCCAAGGGGAGCATGTTGCCGCTGAGCTATCCGCGGGGGCGGGTTCATAACTTTAGTTTCATATACCAGCTCTGTCTGCCAAACATTGCAAGGCCCCCCGGAGAGCTGAGGAAACAAGCATGAACCTTTTTTACGCATGTTTTAACGTGTTTTATCATGGGGGGATTGGAAAACGACCCCCAGACTGCGCGTGTGTGACTGACAGACGCCATATTACATAGCCAAGAAGCCTTAGTGATATGAAAGGCTCAAGTCCTGTGCTCTAACACTTTGCCAGATCAGGATCCTAGATGTTAGGGAATGCTAAGATTAGCCTTCAGAGTAAGGGCACTCTTGTTATCAAAGTAATGGGGGGTGGGGGGCAGTCTCCAGTCCCAGGCTAAAAGTAGTACATCTGCTTACATATGTTCATACACTTACTTTAGTGCTCTAGGGATTTACAAGGTTTTTGAAGACAGAGCTGGGGTATGGAATGGGATGTCCATGTTCGCCTGTAAATACTGACATTTTTATGCTGGTGTAAAAACAATGGGTTGCTATGGAATCCGCCTGGTTTCAGCACCTGCTGAAAGCAGATTGATTACATAGGAAGCTATTCTAGTGCTGTCGGAAATGCTTAAATGTGCAGGTGGCATTTCTGATTGTTGCAAAAAGAAGTGCAAGTGAAAAAGGCCGTGGGGCTGCTCTGCCTGCTTAACCCCTTAATTGCCAGGCTATTATGCAAGTGTATGCAAAAAGGACGATCATACTCGTCGTCCTTGGCCCTAGACTTTCTGTGGACTTCATCTTGCAAATGATGAAAACGGCACAGAGGGAACCGAATTGCATGGAAGCAAAAACGTATGTGCGCCCTGAGCAATTTACTGTTTTATTAACAATGCGCCCCATAGATAAAGGGCATTCTCTAAATCTAATAATGATTTTGTTTATCTCTTAAACAATGCATTATTGTCAAATGCTCTTCAAAGTTTAAGAAATGCGCCTATATGCTGCAAAATTCTCACCTTCACCACCATGTCATTTCCTTTGATCAGACCAAGCATTGGTCAAGTCCTAAAAAAAAGTGAGGGACTCATTAACACATTAGCATATCAATTGAATGTGGTGTCACCAGAAATTAGCATATCAAGGTGCCCTCTGAAAAGAAAAGTGTGGGGACTCCTGAAAAAAGTGGAGGGAATCCGTCCACCCGTGTGTACCCTCGATTTGAGCCCTGGCCAAAGTACAAATCAGCGACAGAAGTGAATATGTCAAGAGGATCTGCCAATCTTGTCATGGCACCCTAGTGATTTCGACAGAATCTGTTGCGCTGTACAAAGCATTTTACTCAATAAGCAAGGCGCAATGTGAACACCTGCACAGGACTCGTGTAAGTAATAATAATGTATTCAAAATGCCCAGTTTTGTGCCACTTTATATTTTCCACGTCTCAGCGTTTTGAAATTAATACCACTATAGCGATCTATGGGGAAATGCATTTAATTAAGAGGGTATTAAGACATGGAAGCAGAGGAAAATGGGCTAAAGTGGGAAACTGAAACATAAAAGCATTGCACCTTGCTTTCTCGCATCCGGACCGTGCACCAGTCATGAAACAATGATCCACCATTATAACAAACAGAGTGCATGTTCAAAAAAGACAAGTGTAAGAGTCTACAACAAAATCCCTCAAACACAGAATAAAAGGAAAAATATGGGCACCACCTTCTGATGAACAATTGCTGATGTTTGACTGTCACCTTGTAGCGGAATTTAAAGACATGGCACACTCTAAACCAGGACTCTTTCCACTGGCAAAGGATGTGGCACACAATAAAAAAAATGCTTTTAAATTTATTGATTTCGGATTCTGCTTTGAGCAGGCATCCAACCCGTTTCACTCGAAACCCCCCCTTGACAAACACCCTGTGTCGCAATGGACCAGGAATCAGGCCGGTGTGTAATAATGAAATATTTTTATTTATTTATAAATTCAAATTCAAATATAACAATCACTTGAGGGCAGCAATCACCAGTGGGTGATAATATTCAATGAAATGCTATGATACACTTAGTTTAACCTTCTGACATTTGACACATAAGTTTAATGAATATGGAAGCAAAGTTACTTTTTGGACATACTTATAGATGGCACAACTGTTAATCACTCCCCCTGCAACACGCCCGCAAACAACTGCTGGCTAGGTTTTGTGTGGGTGGAAAGGCTTTGCAAGGAGTCAGAAATCAGAGGGAAAAATAAGATTGGAAATTCGACCTACCCCCTCAGAACGGGAGGCCAAAAACTAAATGAAAAACCCTTGAAAAATGAGCAAAATGGCACTAGGAAATCACTGGATAATTAGAGGTTAGTTTGCATGTGCGGTAGAATGGATAGGACAAGAATTTGTGTGGCTGTATTACTAAAAGGCAAGAAAGCTTACAAGCTACCAAGCAGCGAACTACTACAAAATAAATACAGGTAAGAAAATCAACTTTGGAAAGGAAAGCAGTACTGCAAAAATCACACATGGCAGAATTGCAATCTCTACATTTTTCATGGATTTAAACAAGCAAACAGCTACGAAAATGAGCTACACAGACAAATCGAAAATTGGTTTCTCAGATGGTGTACCAAGGCACATAACAGGTAAGATACTAAAGTGAAAGGATGACTTCTTACAGGGTGGTAATATGGATTTCTTTATAGGAAAGGTAAATCAGATTTTATAAAGAAAACAATTTCATGGGCAAACTCGGTTTTGTTAACCAAAATAATTCATTCTACTGAGGCTGTATTTTAGTGGCTAGATTATTCAAAGAAAGACACTGCACACAAGGAGGTTAATTTTCAATGTTAACCACATTGTGCCACGCTCCTCTTTATATGGGAATTAATAACTTTTTCTTAAAATGATACTAAGGAATTACACAAATTGCTGAAATGATTTGAAAAGAGTTACACCCACATATGGAGACTAACACGGGTTCTGCTAAGGACAGGATAAACAGAGGATGCTGAAAATTTATGGAAATTACTAGTGTTTCTTATAGGATTTTTTTATAGGCTTTGGACAGAATTCAAGGTAACAGGGCGGGGTATGCAGTTTGTGTGCTGGGGAGGGTGATACCTACAAAATGCACTTGAGTGAGGTAGTTTGGACAGCCATCCGGGCCTCTGGACAGCAGGACAAGGGTCTCTGGGCAGTGGCAGGCTCTCCTTTAGGGGAACAGCGGGGCAACAAGGGTCTGGTCACTGTGGACAGCGGGATGCATCAGCTGGGCAGAGGGTCTAGTTGCTGGATTCTTCCCAAGGGATCCAGAGCCTCTCCTAATTGCTCCCTGAATTATTGGGATTTTTATAGGATTTGTTCTGGATAGGTGGTTCTGCTTGGATAGGAGGTCCTGGATCCGTGGAACTTGAATCTTGGAATCTTGAAGGGGAATTTTGAATGTCTGGATCTTGCATCTGTTTCTTTTTGAATGTCCTGGATCTCCCTATGCCTCCTTCTTATAGAGGCAGGATGACATCAGAGAATTTTTACTATCTGGGCGGAGGTAACCTGAACATACCTCTTGAATGGGATAGGTCAGGCTATTCATGTCGCCGCCTCCCCTCGAGCTGATTGGACTGAAGGAAGTGACATCAGTTTAAGTGTGGGTGTTTTATGACTGGCTTTGTTTCACCACAGTTACTTTTACGAAAATAAGGTATATAACGCAACCCTTATATTTACAAACATCACCATTATGAAAATCATAAAGGCAAATAGCATGTTTCACAAGGAATATGCTGGTTCAAACGCCCAGTCTGTGCGATGCTGCTTTGCCCCTTGGGCACAATTTCACTGATTGCAGGAGAAATAAAACACCTAAAATTCTACAAAATGTTCAATATTTGGGCATTTTTTCATTAAGTTTCATATCTGTGCCATGTAGGCTTTCCACAGAAATGCCTTTTTACTGTCGTTCACATCCACCACATGTCAGGAAGACCCACATGGTCTTATTTTAATCATACAAATATTACATTAAAACTGTCATAATTCCACATTACTGCTTCTTTTGATTACTGAATTAAATGTCTTAATGTAAAAAGTCTTTAAATCAACTGGGCTGGATTTGTCCACAAATGTGGGTGGTCTTTCCAATCTCCACAGCCAGCCTGCCCCCTCAGTTTGACCGACAGGGTTACCATAGCGCTCTTTGATTCCAGGCAGTTGCAGCTGAGGAGAGGTGTCAAAAGGAATTCACACTTCTGTGACATGGCTAATTCCCGTTGGTCCATTGTTCCATACTGGGGAAATGCCGGCCAGTCTAACAAGGTTGCGAATTCCCACACCTCTGGGCCTTTCACATTTGTAAAGGTCTTCCTTTCCCATGGGGGCTGGATACCTTTGAAGTGTATTCCTTGCCAAACTGGCTCTGGAGTCTTCAAACATTTTTTTTTCTTTTTCTCTCTTTCTTCCACAGAACCCAAGTCTTTTTGTAAATAAATATAATATACATTTAAACCACACAAGTCCCACAGATGTAATGCTGTTTCTGTGCAAGTATTTGGGATGATTTCACATTTAGCTTTCAAAGTGTCATTTCACTGCTTTGCAAAACGGATTTACAAGTGTGCTTCTTAGCTCATGTACATTTAAAAAATGCGGTTTCTTGGGCCTTCATTTTCTGAAAGGCTTTTACAGATCAGGTCAATTTCGGAGCACAGGGATATGCTTGGAAAATGGTTTCTTTGTAATTGACATATCGCAAGAGAGAGAAAGATTTCTTTTGAAGTACTTTGTGTGGGTCAATTTGTTTCCAACGTGAATGGTAGCCATGAGGACTTAAATTAAATTCCCTGCTCTTCAGACTTTATTTTGATAACACAATGCTGTTCAGGGAGGGATGGCCCTCATTTTATTACGCTCACCTGGTCTCTGCGGGGGCGTTGGGGCACAGTTGGAGCCCTCCCTCAACTTGGCTCCTCTGGATCGCCTCCCTCTCCCGGTTGCTGCAGGGCCCGCTGTTCTGGATGCTAGTATTGACCCTGAGAGAAGATGAGAGCTAATGAGAATGGCATGGGGGGTCTTGTGACTTCCCTTGACCCTCTTGTGCCAAAATGAAGTGTGCAAGCGTTTTCCCATGCAAGCTCACCTGTTGTGTTGTAATGTTGAGCTATCCGTCCTGCTTATCAGAGCAGGGGCGCATAGAGCGGACCGAGTTGCTTCACTGGTCTGTGGAAGTGTTGATCCAGACAGGCTGCGACCAATCCACTTAGAAGGTAAGTCTTTTGGTTGTGATTATAGTTTGTTTATTATAATGTCTTTGTCTTGTTCAATAATAATTCTTGCAATGTCTAATCTATCCCTATAGGTATGAAGAAGCAGATCAGAGTTGTGGAGCGAATCCGGGGAGTTCCTTGAGCCTGGTGGAACTGGTAAATTGGCCTTTATAATGGAACTCTAGGCACTGGTATGGCGGCCAACCGTTCATTATTGTTATGAATTCTAACCTGTTGTTCTCCCTTTTCTATTGCAGGAGAAGGACGACGGTGAAGAACGAAGTCCGGATGCTCGATGCAGCTCCGCGGTTACAGGGTGAAGACGTCACGAAGAAAAGGAACAAAGTGGATCTCTGGTTAGCTGGACACCCGAATCAGGTGAGAAGAAGGCTCCAACTCCGGTCGTGATGGGATGCAGGTAAGAGGCGCATACAGCAATGGAGTAGCTGGATTCAGGTAAGAGGCGCTCACAGCGATGGAGTAGCTGGATTCAGGTAAGAGGCGCACACAGCAATGGAGTAGCTGGAATCAGGTAAGAGGCGCGTACAGTGATGGAGCGGCTGGAAGCAGGTAAGAAGCGCTCTTAGCGGTAGAGATGCTGGAACCTGGTAAGATGTCTTCAGAGATGAAGCAGCTGGAATCAAGTGTATGCGCAGGTAAGAACAGCGGTAAGCGTTATGCTGCAAAAGCAGAACAACGCGAAGCAGAGGCATGTGGGTGGGTTGGCCTTATATAGGCTGGCCCTGGCCCCTCTCTTTAGCCCCGCCTACTGGCTCCACATTGCCCCACCCAGGGACTCCTGCACGTGCCTTCCAATGTTGTTCTATGACCATGCCCGGCCCTGCTGCACGTGCCTTAGGCACAGAGTATGCTAGGCACACTTTTACACGAGCCTGGTGATGAGGGAGGACTGGCCCTTAGTTCTGTGGCCATGACAGCACTCCCCCGCAAGGCCCCTCTCACGGGTGTTCCTCTCCCCGGTCCAGGTTTGGTGGGGTTGTTAAGATGAAACCGCCTGATTAGTCGAGGTGCATGAATTAATTCCACTGGTTCCCAAGTGCGATCTTGAGGTCCATATCCCTTCCAATTGATTAAGTAGTACAATTTTGATTGTGCCATTTTAGAATCTAGAATGTCCTTAACCTTGTACCCAGGTTCTCCTCTGATAATTTCAGGCTCTGGTGTTTTTTTTATCCTAGTCTCAGGCTTCACCATTTTCAAGAGAGAAATGTGAAATACTGGATGAATCTGCATATTGTCGGGTAGATCTAGTTTTACTGCGGCCAGGATGATGGCCTTGATGGGATAAGGTCCTAGATATCTGGGCGGAAGACTCGAGGTCCTTTGAGTGATATATTCCGAGCAGCAAACCATACTTTATCCCCAATTTGGTAATCTGGAGCTTCCCTTCTATGCCTGTCAGCAAACTTTTTTTCTCTTCCTTGGCTTTAGTTAGATTCTTGGTTGCTTCCTTGAGGGTTTGAGTAATAGTCTTATGTAGTGAAGTGATTGCCGGCATTTCTAGCTCATCAATTGGGTCAAAGGAGGATGTCCAAGGATGCCGACCATTCATGATATAAAATGGGGTCTGTCCTGTACTTGTGTGGATAGAGTTATTGTAAGCAAACTCAGTTCACCAAAGAACGTCCTTCCAGGATCCTTCTGTCTGCTGCAGCATACATCTCAGGTATTGCTCTAACGTCTGATTAGTCCTCTCAGTTTGACCATCGATCTGGGAGTGGTGACTGGTGGATAGGCGAAGGTCAAGCTGCGTGATCTTGCAACAACTGCTCCAGAAGGCTGAGACGAATTGTGTTCCTCGATCAGAAATCAATACTGAAGAGAAACCATGTAATCTGATAACTTGTTCTGGGAACACGGTGGCCAGACTTCCAGCAGTAGGAAGTACTTTTAGTGGAATAAAGTATACCTTCTTGGAGAACAAATCCACCACCACTAAAATTGTGTTGAAGCCCTCGCAAGGAGGTAATACTTAGTGAATGCAATAATCCTGCGGGACTGGGCTTTTGGGATTTCTGCTATGCGCAAACTCCGCAGGTTGCAATAAAGTAAGCCACGTCCTTTCTCCAGGTTGGCCACCAGTAATTTTTCCTGATTTTGGCTCGTGTTTTAGTAATCCGAGGTGTCCCTCCACTAATGATTCATGGTAATTGGCTATAATCTTGTTTTGAGTTTCTATATCTCTAATGTATAGTCTCCCTTGGAAATAGGGTAAATTGTCCATGATGGAGTACTGGTCTCCTTTGTTCAAGCATTCTTGTTGGGCGGTTTGATCCACTTGAGACTGGAGGTCGACCTTTAAATCTTCCCAGCAGGTGGTGACTGCGATCTGATTCTGAATTCGTTCCTCAGGAATGATGGGTACTGGTTCTGATGGTATAAATGCGTCTTTGTCTTCTCCCATTCGTGACAGAGCGTCTGCTTTTCCGTTACGCACTCCTGGTCGGTATGTGATTACAAAATCATACCCCGCGAAGAAGAGAGCCCAGAGAAGCTGACGAGAAGGCTGGGCCTTGGCTGTTTTCAGATATTGCAAATTACGGTGATCCGTGACAACGGTGACAGTGGGCCTCATTAGGACCCAGGCGGTAAGGGGTTTACGGCGGCGTAAACAGCGCCGACCCTTACCGCCTGATTCCGAGGTCCCTTAGCGCCATGGCGGATTTAACACCTGCTTTTAGCAGGTGTTAAAATCCAATGGCGCTAAGGGACCATGTTGTTAATTACGCCACCGTAATTTACGGTGGCGTAATTAACGCCTTCCCCACTCCCATTATGCCCTATGGGGCAAAAATGGGATTGGGGAAGGGTAAATGGGGATTGGGGACTTACCACCCCGCCGACCTCGGAATGGGGCGGTAAGTCCGCCAACCACCATGGCGTAAACGTAGTTTACGCCATGGTGGTAAAGGTACGACCCAGGCGGTAACTTACCGCCTGGGTCGTAATGAGGCCCAGTATGTCTAGCCCCCAGGAGGTAGTGTCTCCAGTTTTTAGGGGCTCCTTTGATCGCCAATAATTCTTTGTCGGTTATGGCATAGTTCTTTTCAGGTGCTGTAAACTTACGGGACCAAAATGCTATGGGATGTAACTGCCCGGTGTCTGGATCCCTCTGTGATAACACCCCCCCATGGCCACACTGGAGGCATCGGTCTCCACGACATAGGGTAGATCGGGTCGAGGGTGCCGGAGAACAGGTGCTGAAGTGAAAGCCAATTTCAATTCCTGGAAGGCTTTTTCAACTTTGGGAGTCCAAAAAAACTTTGTATTCTTTCTTAGTAAAGAAGTGATGGGATGAACGATTTGGGAAAATCCCGGATTGAATCGCCGGTAGAAATTGGCAAACTTGAGCACGCTCTGCACTCCCTTGGTCAATGTTGGGGATGGCCATTGAAGAATAGCTTCCACTTTATGAGTGTCCATGTGTACCACTCATGGGGTAAGCATAAAGCCCAAGAACTTGACTTCCGTGACATGGAAAAATCACTTTTCTAGTTTGGCCAATAACCGATTCTTACAGAGTTTCTCAAGAACGGCCTTTACATGGCCCACATGCTCTTCCTTGGATGCTGAATAGATGAGGATATCGTCGATGTAAACAAGGACACAGACGTCCAGCAGTTCGCGGAGTACATCATTCATAAAGAACTGGAATGCGGCTGGCGCATTGCATAACCCAAAGGGCATGACCTGGTACTCGAAAAGCCCGTATTTGGTTGGGAATGCTGTCTTCCATTCGTCGTCCTTCTTCACTCTAACCAGATGGTAAGCTCCCGGGAGGTTTAACTTTGTATAGATTTGAGCATTCTTTACTTGGTCAAGTAGTTCGGGAATGAGTAACAGAGGATACCTATTCTTCACAGTTCTGAGGTGCCCTTCCTTCTTTGGACAAAGAAGAGAGCTGAGGAGGCTGGGGACTTGGACGGGCAGATGAACCCATTAGCTAGGTACTGGTCTAAATATGTTCTTAGATGCTGATTTTCTTGCTCAGTCAGAGCGTAGATTCTGCTGCAGGGAATTTGTGTTCCAGGGACCAGATCGATTTGGCAATCGTAACTTCTGTGTGGAGGCAGGGTATTAGCTTGTTCTTTTTGGAACACGTCCAAAACATCTTGATATTCAGATGGTAATGAACCCAAAATTCTTAGGATGGGTTTCCCCTTGAGTTTTAGTTTCCTCGCGTCCCTATGATAGCAGCTCTTTGTGCATTCCTGGGGGAAGGTCGGCTTTCTTGTGCGCCAGTCAATCCTTGGGTTATGGGTTTCAAGCCACAGCATTCCTAGGATCATTTGGAACGGGGGGCCCCAATCAGATCAAACAAAATGCTTTTCTGATGACCATGCTGACATGTCAGCATTACCTTATCGGTGTGTTGAGTTACTGGCCCTGAAGACAGCTGAGAGCCATCCACAGCAGTGAAGTTTTCCGAGTGTGTTTTTTGCTGAAGTGGGAGGCCTATCCGTGCAGCCAAATCCTGATCAATGTATTTTCCCACCGCACCACTATCAATGTAGGCTTCTAGAGCATGTACCCTTGATGGTTGTTGGTGATGGGTTATTAACACCCGAATGACCAAGTGTGAGGTTGGTACAACTTTCTTGATTCCACTCGACAAGTGGACCCCTTCGCTTGCCGGGTGTCCGAGTTTACTTCTGTTCTTTTTCTTCATTGCCATTGTCTGTGGTACCTACCATCCTCTTGGGGGGTTTAATAGGGCAATTTCGCAAGAAATGTCCAGCCTTTTCGCAATATAAACAAAGTTGTTGCTTTTTTCCCTCTCAGCTTTAGAAATGGGAGCTCGTAATCTCCCTATTTGCATAGGTTCAGTGGTTTCATGAGCCCTGGTTTGATTATCCCGAGGCCTTATGTAAACTGATCTCCCTTCCGCCCTCGTGCGGTCCATTTTACGGTGTTGCAATCAGTGATCTAATTGCACAGTTAGGTTGATATAATCTGCACAACATTCGGGTGGATTGACAACTTGAGCTTGTACGTCTTTTAACTCACCACGTAGCCCTCAGTGAAAAAGTGTGGTCCGTTTCTCTTCCAGCCAATTAGTCTGTGCTATGAGGTGGTTGAAGGTGGCAATATTGGGGTAACTGGTCAGTTTCAGAGGTTTCAGAGGTTTCCATAACCCCCAGGCAGAGATTCGGAGAGGCATGGTGTTCTGTTACGCTCACCTTGTCTCTGCGGGGGTGTTGGGGCACAGTTGGAGCACTCCCTTGACTCGGCTCCTCTGGATCGCCTCCCTCTCCTGGTTGCTGCAGGGCCTGCTGTTCTGGATGCTGGTATTGCCCCTGAGAGAAGATGAGAGCTAATGAGAATGGCGCAGGGGGGTGTTGTGACTTCCCTCAACCCTCTCGTACCAAAATTAAGTGTGCAAGCAATTTCCCATGCATCTCACCTGTTGTGTTGTAATGTTGAGCTATCCATCCTGCTTATCATAGCAGGGGCGCGTAGAGCGGACCGAGTTGCTTCACTAGTCCGTGGAAGTGTTGATCCAGATCGGCTGCAACCAATCCACTTAGAAGGTAAGTCTTTTGGTTGTGATTATAGTTTGTTTATTATAATGTCTTTGTCTTGTTCAACAATAATTCCTGCAATGTCTTATCTCATCCCTATAGGTATGAAGAAGCAGATCGGAGTCGTGGAGCGAATCCAGGGAGTTCCTTGAGCCTGATGAACTGGTAAGTTGGCCTTTATAATGGAACTCTAGGCACCGGTATGGCGGCCAAGCGTTCGTTATTGTTATGAATGCTAACCTGTTGTCTCTCTTTTCTCTTGCAGGAGAAGGCCGGCGTTGAAGAACTAAGTCCGGATGCTCGATGCAGCTCCGCGGTTGCAGGGTGAAGATGTTGCAAAGAAAAGGAACAAAGTGGTGCTCCGGTTAGCTGGATGCCCGGATCAGGTGAGAAGAAGGCACCAACTCCGGTAGTGATGGGATGCAGGTAAGAGGCGCGCACAGTGATGGAGTAGCTGGATTCAGGTAAGAGGCGCTCACAGCGATGGAGTAGCTGGATTCAGGTAAGAGGCGCACACAGCGATGGAGTAGCTGGAATCAGGTAAGTGGCGCGTACAGCAATGGAGCGGCTGGAAGCAAGTAAGAAGCGCCCTCAGCGGTGGAGATGCTGGAATCTGGTAAGATGTCTTCAGAGATGAAGCAGCTGGAATCAAGTGGATGCACAGGTAAGAACAGCGGCAAGCATTATGCTGCAAAAGCAGAATAATGTGAAGCAGAGGCATGTTTGTTTGTTTGTTTGTTTTATTCACTTATAATGCGCACCAAACCCGAAGTTAGCTGGTAGCAGCAGTAAAGAATATGCAAGGCTTAAGTACAGTTACAGGATACATAGATAGCAAAATACACACATTCGAGATAGGCACAGTCAAGTACACGTTACATGTGAGCAGAATATATACAAATTACAAGGAGGATATCATGTTCACGTTACATGTGAGCAGAATATATACAAATTGCAAAGAGGATAGCATGTTCAGGCACTGGTGGGATAAATCGTCCCTGACCAGCCGGGAAAGATAAGAGTGTGCACATAGGTGGCAAAGTAGGGTCTATCAAATATCTATGCTAGGAGGTCTCATGGGTAAGTAGGAACTGGTAGGCTAGTCATTCATGGATTTCAGCAGGTTGATGTAATTGGATCTACATTTCAGAAAGGGCTGCACCTCCCATAAAGAGTTCCAGATTTGGGCTGCTCGTACCTGGAAGCTACCTCCCCCAGCCTTGGTTAGCCTGAATCTTGGTATGATAAGGCTGTTGGCATTGGAGGTTCTTGCTGGTCGAGTGGAGTTTCTCTTTTGGAATGTGTCTGTGAGATAGCTTGGTGCAGCATTGTTCAGAGCTTTGTGAACAAGGGATGCCACTTTTAGGTGGATTTTATTTTGGGTGGACAGCCAGTTATTATGGTGCCTGATCCTGGAAATGTGTGATCTTTTGGACACACCAAGAGCTGCTCGCAAGGCATTATTTTGTAAGATTTGGATTCTTTGCATGATGGATTTATTAGCACCAATGTAGAAGGCATTACAGTAATCGAGCCTGGATAGAATCAAGGCTCTAGCTAGGATTATGCAGTTGTTATCTGAGAAAAAGTGTTTGACCGGCTTTGATGAGTTTACAGATGTAAACTGTGGTGGATGCTATGGATTTCACCTGTTTGTCGAAAGAGAGGGTGGAATCCAGATAAAATATGCTGGCCCTGCCCCCTCCCTTTTGCCCCCCCTATTGGCTCCACCTTGCCCCACCCAGGGACTCCTGCACGTGCCTTCCAATGTTGTTCTATGACCACGTCTAGGACCCTGCTGCACGTGCCTCAGGCACATAGTGTGCTTGGCACACTTTTACATGAGCCTGTTACAAGAGACCGCAGGACTGGGTCCATTTGGACCCTGGGGATGAGGGAGGACAGGCCCTTAGTTCTGTGGCCATGACACATTTTCTGGTGTTCAACATGAAATAGATGGACATGGCTGTGTTTTACTAGATTAAAACTGTGTGATATTTAAAGATGAAAGTAGCACTAGTGTGCAATTTCTTTTTTTCTTTTAGATGACAGCACAGCATCGCTGAGCCATTCTGCCTTTGAATTCTTCTCTTTGGATTCACATGAGGAACATAAAGTGCAGCCATTCTCGGGGTGTCTATGTTACATCTCGCCCCACATGTGCTCAGCAGACTCAGTGCAGCCATTATTTTTGCAACTGCTAAAATAGCAGTTTTGTAAGGCTGGGGATTTCTGTTGGGCTGGTAAATGTACCCCACAACCTATGACCAGTGCTTAATCTGTGGGGGTGTTTGCCAGGGCCCAGCGCTGGCACTTATTTCTGAGCCCCGGCACTTATTTTGACAGACTCAGAGCTTGATCACGAGTAGGGCGGTAGCCCTTAAATGCGGCGCTAACAGTGTTACTGCCACATTTAAGGGTCAACCCAATCTCGAGTATGACGTGTTTAGCCCCTGGAAAAATGCCAATGGACTGTAAGATATATTTTGGGGTTATATCGATTACTTTGTGTTATTTTAGCATGGTATTTTTGCTATGGTGGTATATCTTTTATAGTGGTGAGACTAATTCCAGAATACTGCCTAATAATTATATCACAAGGGTCACAAACAACAAACAAATACTGGATTTAAAACCCTCTGAATAGATGTCTCATGCTCCCCTGCCCCCCGTGGTATGGAACAAGTTACTTACCTGTAACTGTTGTTCTCCAGCATGGGTCTGGCATGGATTCACATGCTCATGAATATTCCCCGTCGTCAGGCTGGGAATCCTCGGTAAAGAAAAATCAGTATCAGTTTCGTTTCTGATCTGTCTTTCGTAGTAGTAACCAATCACTGATCTCTGCGTCATACTGACCACAGCCAATGACTGCCATCTCCCAAAGCCCCGCCTCTGGCAGCCATCTTCAGATTTGGTAGCACGTGAAGTGGCAGTATGACCAAGTGAAGAGCCGCAGAGGGGTAGGCGGGAGGGTTTGCATGTGAATCCATGCCAGACCCATGCTGGAGAACAACAGTTACAGGTAAGTAACTTGTTCCTTCTCCAGCATGGGGTCTGGCATGGATTCACATGCTCATGAATAAAAGAATACATAGCAGTACACACATGCACAACCACGGGAGGTGGCAAAGGCTCAACATTAAGCATTACATCCAAAACTCAACATTAAGCAATTCTTACCTCCTCACCAGGCTCACCTTAGGCGAACAGGTTGCGCAGCACTGCTTGGCCGACCCTGGACTCCTCCCTGGAATCCTGGTCGACGCAGTAGAATTTCGTGAAGGTGTGCGTCGACCTCCTCGTAGCAGCCCTGCAGATGTCCAGCAGGGGCACACCAGATATGAACGCCGTGGTAGCTGCGAACGCTCTGGTGGAATGGGCTCTCAGACGGCCAGGCAGCGGTCGGTTTGCCAACCGATGACAGTACATGATACAGCCGGAGAGCCATCTGGAAATGGAAGCCTTCGAGAGAGCCTCCCCTGATTGACAGGTCCAAAGTTCACAAAAAGTTGTGACGTCGTCCGAAAACTCTTTGTGCGGTCCACGTAGAACTTCAGCGCTCTAGCCACATCCAGCGAGTGCAAAATCCTTTCAGCCGGTGACGAAGGCGACGGGAAGAAAACAGGCAACACCAAGGGTTCGTTGAGGTGGAAGTCCGACGGCACCTTGGGCATGAAGGAGGGGTGCGTCCTGAGCACTACCCTCGTGTCGTGAAAAGTCAAGTACGGGGGCTTGCAGGAAAGGGCCTGGATCTCTCCCACCCGTCGTGCGGAGGTGATGGCCACAAGAAACCCTGTTTTCCACGACAAGAACTTCAACGAAGCTGAGTGCAGAGGCTCGAACGGAGGTCCCATGAGCTTGGTCAGCACCACGTTGAGCTCCCACGCCGGGGCCGGAGCCTTCACCGGCGGGAACGATCTGAACAGTCCCTTCATGAATTCTTTCACCAGACGATGAGACCACAAAGACGTCCGTCCCATGGTTCTGGTGTATCGGGAGATCGCAGCAAGATGAATCTGGATGGAAGCGTGCGCCAGTCCAGCCTTGGCCAGTGTCAGCAGGTACGGCAGTACTTGAGGAGCCGTAATCCGTAGAGGGTTAATCTTCTGTGCCTGGCACCAGACAGAGAACCTCTTCCATTTGTGTCCATAGCATTTAACAGTTGAGGACGCCCTGGCCTTTGCAAGAACCTCTCTGCAGTCGGCCGGTATGTCGTAACCTCCAAACTCTAACGCTGCAGGAGCCAGGCCTGCAAGTTCAGCGACTTCGGGTCGTGATGGAGGATGGAGCCTCCTTCCCTGGAGAGAAGATCCGCGTCCACTGACAGCTTGATTGACGGGGACGCTGACAAGTCCAGAAGGTCCGGGAACCATATCTGCCTCGGCCACGCAGGTGCGACCAGGATCATCCTGCACCGTGACCTCTTGAGCTGGTTGATGAGCCGGATCAGCAGCGGCAATGGAGGGAACGCATATAGGAACAGGCCCTCCCAGGGGAACGAGAAAGCATCGCCCATGCTCCTCGGCTGGGGAAACCTGCTGGCGAACCTCCGGCACTTGGAGTTCGTCGCCGTCGCGAACAGATCGATCTGGGGTGTGCCCCACCGTCGGAAGAGGCAGTCCACTAGATCCTGTCGTAGTTCCCACTCGTGGCACAAGCGCAGCTCTCTGCTGAGCGAGTCGGCAATGGTGTTTTTTATTCCTGCCAGATGAAACGGCACCAGAAATATCCCTTGGGCGACGGCCCAATGCCACAGATCCTGCCCCTCCTTGGACAGGGCTGGGGATCTGGTACCGCCCTGCTTCCTGATGTAGAACATGGTGGTGGTGTTGTCGGTGAAGATCCTCACCACCTTGCCCTTGAGGGATGGAAGAAAGGACCTGAGGGCCCAAAACACTGCACGGAGTTCCAGGACGTTGATATGGGGGACTTCTCCGTCGGCAGCCAAAGGCCCCTCGCGTGCAGATTTTCGGTGTGCGCTCCCCACCCTTCCAGGGAGGCATCCGTGGTCACTCTCTTCTGGTGGCCCGGGGTCTGGAAGTCCATGCCCGCAGTCAGATGCGCGCGGGTGCCCCACCACTGGATCGCACGTCGGAAGCTCTTGTCGAGTGTGATCCTGTCCGCGAAGCTGCCCGTCGTCTGGATCCAGCGAGCGTCCAGGAACTCCTGTAACGGGCGCATCCGAAGCCTGCACAGGCGGATGAGATAAATTCAAGAAGACATCATTCCGAGGAGGGACTTGATGGACCTCACCCTGGCCACGTCCGCAACCAGCATCGGCTGCACCTTGCCCAAGATGGCCCTCGTCCTTTCCTCCGACGGAGAGGCCAGAAGCGCCACTGTGTCGAGTTTCGCTCCCAGAAACAGTGCGTCTTGCGCGGGCACCAGGTGGGACTTGGCGTAGTCTATGGAGAATCCCAAGTCCGTGAGTAGTTGGACGGTCCTCGCCGTGTGCTCCGCAGCGAGCTCCTTTGTCTTTGTTCGGATGAGCCAGTCGTCCAGATAGGGGTAGACGTGGATCCCCTCCAGGCGCAGCCGCGCCGCCACCGGTGCGAGGCACTTGGTGAACACCCTGGGTGCCGACCTCAATCCGAAGGGAAGGGCTCTGAACTGGTAGTGACGCCCTTGGACCACGAATCTGGGAAACTTTCGGTGTCCCTTTAGGATGGGGATATGGAAGTAGGCATCCTCCAAATCCAACGACGACAGGAAATCGCCCTCCTCCAGCTGACCCAGGAGGTGCTGGAGGGTGACAATCCGGAACTTCTGTGCCTTGATGAATTTGTTCAGTCGTCGTAGGTCCAGGATGGGACGCCATCCTCCTGTCTTCTTCTTCACGAGGAAGTATCTTGAGTAAACTCCGGAGCCCCGAAGCCTCTTTGGGACGAGCTCGATGGCGCCTTTCTTGAGCCTCGCCTTTACCTCCAAGAGAAGTTGAGGGACGTGATGTTCCTTCCTGGCCATGGGGGGGACGCGCGGGCCCTTCTTTAGAAACTCGAGCGCGTGACCCTGGGCCAGGGCGTCCAGCACCCAACGGTCGGTGGAGATGGACTCCCACACGCTGACGATGTTCGCCAGCCGAACTCCCACCGGGATGCTTCGGTGGGGGCCCGACCCCACGGCCGGTTCAGTCCTGCTTCGATGAGGCTTTGCCGCCTTGTCCTCCCTGGCGACGACGGCGGGGACCGCCGACTTGCCTCGTCCCCTGTAGGCTTCCAGTGACGACGAACGGGCCGCTTGACGGTAGGTGGAATATCCGCCGCCGGAACCTTTGGAGGCACCCTGCTTGCCTCTGGCACTCCGAAAGGGCGGCTGTCGTTGCTGGAGAACGCCAAGAGCCCGGGCGTCTTCTTGTCCATCTTGATGGCTTGTAGGGAATCATCCACTGTTTTCCCAAACAGGTTGCTCCCGTCGAATGGCATGTCCAAAACTCTGGTCTGCACGTCCTGCCGGAAGTCCGTTGCCTTGAGCCATCCATGCCGTCTAAGGCACACGCCGTTGCCCAACTGACGAAAACCAGTGTCAGCGATGTCCGCCGCTATCGTAATGGCGTGGTCCGACGCCACTTCTCCTTCCTGCAAGATCTCTAGGGCCTCCGCCCTCTTGTCATCCGGTAGGAAGTCCAGCAGGGGGGCGATCTTGTACCACAACTCCCTGTTTTAGCGGGCTACGATGTATAAGGCGTTGGCACCCTTAATCGTCGTCACTGCCGATGAGATGACTCTGCGCCCCATCGTGTCCAATTTCTTTCCCTCGCCGTCCGGTGGGGAGGTTGACGTAAAGGCCGAAGCCCCCCCGCTTTCTTCCTGGCCGCTGCGGAGACAACCGAGTCCGGGGTCGGCTGTGCCCAAAGGCACAAGGGGGCCGTGTCCGGGACCCGGTACTTCTTCTCGTACCGATCCCTTCTCGCAGGCGTTGTGGATGGGTTCTTGAGGAGGGCGAGACCCTCATCCCAGATATCGTCCAGTAGAGGTACAGCGAGGACCGTCTTCCTCTTGGTCTCGCGCCGTTGATAAAGGAAACCTTCCTTCTTCTTCTCTTCCGGGCAGAGCTGGAAAAGCTTGGATGCCCTGGCGATCATGGCATGAAACGATCCTATCTCGTCGGGCGGGGAAGCCCGGGGAGGAGGTGACGACGGAAGATCCTCGTCGTAAACCTCGTCGTCTGTACCCGTCGCGGCCGTGTCTGTCCCCGTATCATCCCCACGGGTCGTGGACAGGAAGGAGGGCTGAGCAGGGCGCGATGGTTGAAAAGGAGGTGGAGGATGAATCCTTCTTCTCTTAGGAGGAGGGCTCCCAGAAGGGCCTGGCTGCGGGTCCCCCGTCGGGAGCGGTTCCTCCATTGGTGGTAACGGCAATCTCGTCCTTATCTCCGAGCATAAGGACTGTATAGCCAACAAAATGGCCGCCGAGTTGTCTTGCGGCACTGGTTGAGGGGATTCCGACGGGTGGTCAGGAGCCTTGTCGGCACCCTCGACGTTCTCGTCGTCTCCTACGTCGGGATCCCTCCCGACGGGCTGCTCTTCTTCCACGCCCATGCCGTGGCTTAAGACTTCGATCAGCTCCTCTTCAGAGGTTGAGGCCGAATCCACGACGACCTCCTGCCCCCCCTTTTTCTTCTCCGTCGGAGGTTTCACTGGGGTCCTGTCGATGGGCTTGAAAGAGGACTCCCTCCGCGGTGGCAGGGAGATTCTGAGCCCCGAAGTCGCCTCCACTGGTGTAGCCTCCACAGGCTGAGCCAGGGCCGCCGCGACTGTCTCGATAGAGGCCTTGGCAGGGTGGATCAAGGCTTTCACCACCTTAGGTGCGCTCACCGCCTTCTCCTTGGGGGGAGGGTCACCGCCTCGCTCCCCCTTCGATGGAGCCTTTGAGCTCGACCGGGGTCTCTCCAGGAGCTTCGCCGGGTGCTCGGCCTTCCTCTTACCCGAGCCAGAGCATTGGCTCGTGGTTGATGGCGCCGGGGGGGATGCGCCCTGCCTGGCAGCCGTAGAGCCCGACCGTTCGGCGCTCCCGGTGCCAGCGGACTCGCGGTGCTTGGCCTTCTGTTGGGCCCCCGTCGCCAGGGTGCCCTCAAAGGTCTTAGAAGACCACTCGGACTTCTTCTTCTTCTTCTCGCCTGACGGGCTCTTCCCTTCCAGCCAGTTGGCGAGACGCAGATGGTGGTCCTTCATGGTCCGCTCCGACATATTGCCGCAAAATGCACAGTCCTTCTCCACGTGCGTCTTGTCCTCATGCAGGCAGTAGAGGCAAAGGGAGTGTTCGTCCTCCTTAAAGATATTCTGAAGCTGGCATCCAGGGCAGACCCTGAACAGCTTTCTGGGCGTCGAGCTTCCCTTCTCCTGGGCCATGTCAGAGATGGGCCTGAGAAACTTCTGGAGTCCTCCAAAAGCGTGGCTCGACAAAATCTTTACCCTTGAGGGGCGTAGAGGAATCCGACACGGGTTCCCGTTGATCGGATAAAGAAACGGTGGAGCTTGAGGCTCTTTTGACCAAGAAAAAAGAGAATTTTACTATGAAAAAGCGCGAAAACGCACTACAGCTCGAGAGCAATAGCACGAGGATCCCAACACATGAACGTGCGGTAAAAATCTGAAGATGGCTGCCAGAGGCGGGGCTTAGGGAGATGGCAGTCATTGGCTGTGGTCAGTATGACGCAGAGATCAGTGATTGGTTACTACTACTAAAGACAGATCAGAAACAAAACTGATACTGATTTTTCTTTACCGAGGATTCCCAGCCTGACGACGGGGAATATTCATGAGCATGTGAATCCATGCCAGACCCCATGCTGGAGAACTTATATATACGTTCCTGTTTGATTTTGTAGTATGTACAAGTGTGAGGGACAGATGCCTTTTCATGTTATAATGTTTTCCTTTAGACTTAGTTTTATAGGCAGGGACATCCTTGTGGGGTTAGGGAAAGTGAGGAGTTTATCTCATCTGTATATTTTAATAAAATGGCTACTTATGAAAAACTTTTACCAAGAACACATTACAGTAAGTTCTAAGAGAGAGACAGAGAGGCAGTGAGAGACAGAGAGGCAGTGAGAGACAGACATTGGCAGCACTCAGCATTGGTAGGAATGTGCTGTATGAACTGTATAGAAACATATAATGCCATGACATAAGGCACCCGAGTTCTATGCAGGAAGAAAAGGAATTACTGCAAGTTGATAGAAAGAGAGAGAGGGAGAGAGAGAGTGAGAGACTGAGAGAGGTGAGGCATAAACCATAGTTATAGAACATAATTCTATAACTTTCTGGGCTAGAATTCGCAGATTGCAGGCATGCTTTGTGTGTTGTGTGTTTTGCCTCACTGGGTTCTCGAGGCACGGCCATTCCAAGATGGCTTTTTCTTTGTTGGGCACCAGAGTGCCTTCCATCCTGCTGCTGGTTGCCTAGGATTGGCCCTGGCCCACTACATCTGGGCCAATGAGGAGGCCGGCAGGCTTGGCCAGCCCTCCTCACAAGGCCCACTCCTAAGGCCCTGTCTACCGCTGTCCACCGCGGTACGCCGGGGCGCCCGCCCCTCCGTGAGTGTCTCTGCGCCCCCCTGCCCCTCCATGAGTGTCTGTGTGCCCCCCTGCCCCTCCGTGAGTGTCTCTGCGCCCCCCTGCCCCTCCATGAGTGTCTCTGCACCCCTCTGCCCCTCCGTGAGTGTCTCTGCGCCCCCCTGCCCCTCCATGAGTGTCTGTGTGCCCCCCCTGCCCTTCCATGAGTGTCTCTGCGCCCCCCTGCCCCTCCGTGAGTGTCTGTGTGCCCCCTGCCCCTCCATGAGTGTCTCTGCGCCCCCTGCCCCTCCGTGAGTGTCTCTGCACCCCTCTGCCCCTCCGTGAGTGTCTCTGCGCCCCCCTGCCCCTCCATGAGTGTCTGTGTGCCCCCCTGCCCTTCCATGAGTGTCTCTGCGCCCCCTGCCCCTCCGTGAGTGTCTGTGTGCCCCCTGCCCCTCCATGAGTGTCTCTGTGCCCCCTGCCCCTCCGTGAGTGTCTCTGCGCCCCCCTGCCCCTCCGTGAGTGTCTCTGCGCCCCCCTGCCCCTCCATGAGTGTCTGTGTGCCCCCTGCCCCTCCGTGAGTGTCTCTGCGCCCCCCTGCCCCTCCATGAGTGTCTCTGCACCCCCCTGCCCCTCCGTGAGTGTCTCTGCGCCCCCCTGCCCCTCCATGAGTGTCTGTGTGCCCCCCTGCCCTTCCATGAGTGTCTCTGCGCCCCCTGTCCCTCCGTGAGTGTCTGTGTGCCCCCTGCCCCTCCATGAGTGTCTCTGCGCCCCCTGCCCCTCCGTGAGTGTCTCTGCGCCCCCCTGCTCCTCCGTGAGTGTCTCTGCGCCCCCCTGCCCCTCCATGAGTGTCTGTGTGCCCCCCTGCCCCTCCGTGAGTGTCTCTGCACCCCCTGCCCCTCCATGATTGTCTCTGCACCCCCCTGCCCCTCCGTGAGTGTCTCTGCGCCCCCCTGCCCATCCGTGAGTGTCTCTGCGCCCCCTTGCCTGCCCCTCCATGAGTGTCTGTGTGCCCCCCTGCCCCTCCGTGAGTGTCTCTGCGCCCCCCTGCCCCTCCATGAGTGTCTCTGCACCCCCCTGCCCCTCCGTGAGTGTCTCTGCGCCCCCTTGCCCCTCCATGAGTGTCTGTGTGCTCCCCTGCCCCTCCGTGAGTGTCTCTGCTCCCCCCTGCCCCTCCATGAGTGTCTCTGCACCCCCCTGCCCCTCCGTGAGTGTCTCTGCGCCCCCCTGCCCCTCCGTGAGTGTCTCTGCGCCCCCCTGCCCCTCTGTGAGTGTCTGTGTGCCCCCCTGCCCCTCCGTGAGTGTCTCTGCGCCCCCCTGCACTTCCATGAGTGTCGCTGCACCCCCCTGCCCCTCCGTGAGTGTTTCTGCGCCCCCCTGCCCCTCCGTGAGTGTCTCTGCGCCCCCCTGCCCCTCCAGGAGTGTCTGTGTGCCCCCCTGCCCCTCCGTGAGTGTCTCTGCGCCCCCCTGCCCCTCCATGAGTGTCTCTGCACCCCCCTGCCCCTCCGTGAGTGTCTCTGCGCCCCCCTGCCCCTCCATGAGTGTCTGTGTGCCCCTCTGCCCCTCCGTGAGTGTCTCTGCGCCCCCCTGCCCCTCCATGAGTGTCTCTGCACCCCCCTGCCCCTCCGTGAGTGTCTCTACGCCCCGCTGCCCCTCTGTGAGTGTCTCTGCGCCCCCCTGCCCCTCCATGAGTGTCTCTGCACCCCCCTGCCCCTCTGTGAGTGTCTCTGCGCCCCCCTGCCCCTCCGTGAGTGCCTCTGCGCCCCCCTGCCCCTACATGAGTGTCTCTGCGCCCCCCTGCCCCTCCATGAGTGGCTGTGTGCCCCCCTGCCCCTCCGTGAGTGTCTCTGCGCCCCCCTGCCCCTCCATGAGTGGCTGTGTGCTCCCCTGCCCCTCCGTGAGTGTCTCTGCGCCCCCCTGCCCCTCCATGAGTGTATGTGTGCCCCCCTGCCCCTCCGTGAGTGTCTCTGCACCCCCCTGCCCCTTCGTGAGTGTCTCTGCGCCCCCCTGCCCCTCCATGAGTGTCTGTGTGCCCCCCCTGCCCTTCCATGAGTGTCTCTGCGCCCCCCTGCCCCTCCATGAGTGTCTGTGTGCCCCCTGCCCTTCCATGAGTGTCTCTGCACCCCCTGCCCCTCCGTGAGTGTCTCTGCGCCCCCCTGCCCCTCCGTGAGTGTCTGTGTGCCCCCATGCCCCTCCGTGAGTGTCTCTGCACCCCCCTGCCCCTCCATGAGTGTCTGTGTGCCCCCCTGCCCCTCCGTGAGTGTCTCTGCGCCCCCCTGCACCTCCATGAGTGTCTCTGCACCCCCCTGCCCCTCCGTGAGTGTTTCTGCGCCCCCCTGCCCCTCCGTGAGTGTCTCTGCGCCCCCCTGCCCCTCCAGGAGTGTCTGTGTGCCCCCCTGCCCCTCCGTGAGTGTCTCTGCGCCCCCCTGCCCCTCCATGAGTGTCTCTGCACCCCCCTGCCCCTCCGTGAGTGTCTCTGCGCCCCCCTGCCCCTCCATGAGTGTCTGTGTGCCCCTCTGCCCCTCCGTGAGTGTCTCTGCGCCCCCCTGCCCCTCCATGAGTGTCTCTGCACCCCCCTGCCCCTCCGTGAGTGTCTCTACGCCCCGCTGCCCCTCTGTGAGTGTCTCTGCGCCCCCCTGCCCCTCCATGAGTGTCTCTGCACCCCCCTGCCCCTCTGTGAGTGTCTCTGCGCCCCCCTGCCCCTCCGTGAGTGCCTCTGCGCCCCCCTGCCCCTACATGAGTGTCTCTGCGCCCCCCTGCCCCTCCATGAGTGGCTGTGTGCCCCCCTGCCCCTCCGTGAGTGTCTCTGCGCCCCCCTGCCCCTCCATGAGTGGCTGTGTGCTCCCCTGCCCCTCCGTGAGTGTCTCTGCGCCCCCCTGCCCCTCCATGAGTGTATGTGTGCCCCCCTGCCCCTCCGTGAGTGTCTCTGCACCCCCCTGCCCCTTCGTGAGTGTCTCTGCGCCCCCCTGCCCCTCCATGAGTGTCTGTGTGCCCCCCCTGCCCTTCCATGAGTGTCTCTGCGCCCCCCTGCCCCTCCATGAGTGTCTGTGTGCCCCCTGCCCTTCCATGAGTGTCTCTGCACCCCCTGCCCCTCCGTGAGTGTCTCTGCGCCCCCCTGCCCCTCCGTGAGTGTCTGTGTGCCCCCCTGCCCCTCCGTGAGTGTCTCTGCACCCCCCTGCCCCTCCATGAGTGTCTGTGTGCCCCCCTGCCCCTCCGTGAGTGTCTCTGCGCCCCCTGCCCCTCCATGAGTGTCTGTGTGCCCCCCTGCCCCTCCGTGAGCGTCTCTGCGCCCCCCTGCCCCTCCATGAGTGGCTGTGTGCCCCCCTGCCCCTCCGTGAGTGTCTCTGCGCCCCCTGCCCCTCCATGAGTGTCTGTGTGCCCCCCTGCCCCTCCGTGAGTGTCTCTGCACCCCCCTGCCCCTCCGTGAGTGTCTCTGCGCCCCCCCTGCCCCTCCATGAGTGTCTGTGTGCCCCCTGCCCTTCCATGAGTGTCTCTGCGCCCCCCTGCCTCTCCATGAGTGGCTGTGTGCCCCCCTGTCCCTCCGTGAGTGTCTCTGTGCACCCCTGCCCCTCCATGAGTGTCTGTGTGCCCCCTGCCCCTCTGTGAGTGTCTCTGCGCCCCCCCTGCCCTTCCATGAGTGTCTCTGCGCCCCCCTGCCCCTCCATGAGTGTCTGTGTGCCCCCTGCCCCTCCATGAGTGTCTCTGCGCCCCCTGCCCCTCCGTGAGTGTCTCTGTGCCCCCCTGCCCCTCCGTGAGTGTCTCTGCGCCCCCCTGCCCCTCCATGAGTGTCTGTGTGCCCCCCTGCCCCTCCGTGAGTGTCTCTGCGCCCCCCTGCCCCTCCATGAGTGTCTGTGTGCCCCCCTGCCCCTCCGTGAGTGTCTCTGCACCCCCTGCCCCTCCATGAGTGTCTGTGTACCCCCCTGCCCCTCCGTGAGTGTCTCTGCGCCCACAGCCCCTCCATGAGTGTCTCTGCGCCCCCATGCCCCTCCGTGAGTGTCTCTGCACCCCCCTGCCCCTCCGTGAGTGTCTCTGCGCCCCCCTGCCCCTCCATGAGTGTCTGTTTGCCCCCCTGACCCCTTCTGTGAGTGTCTCTGCGCCCCCCTGCACCTCCATGAGTGTCTCTGCACCCCCCTGCCCCTCCGTGAGTGTTTCTGCGCCCCCCTGCCCCTCCGTGAGTGTCTCTGCGCCCCCCTGCCCCTCCAGGAGTGTCTGTGTGCCCCCCTGCCCCTCCGTGAGTGTCTCTGCGCCCCCCTGCCCCTCCATGAGTGTCTCTGCACCCCCCTGCCCCTCCGTGAGTGTCTCTGCGCCCCCCTGCCCCTCCATGAGTGTCTGTGTGCCCCTCTGCCCCTCCGTGAGTGTCTCTGCGCCCCCTCCCCCTCCATGAGTGTCTCTGCACCCCCCTGCCCCTCCGTGAGTGTCTCTGCGCCCCGCTGCCCCTCTGTGAGTGTCTCTGCGCCCCCCTGCCCCTCCATGAGTGTCTCTGCACCCCCCTGCCCCTCTGTGAGTGTCTCTGCGCCCCCCTGCCCCTCCGTGAGTGCCTCTGCACCCCCCTGCCCCTACATGAGTGTCTCTGCGCCCCCCTGCCCCTCCATGAGTGGCTGTGTGCCCCCCTGCCCCTCCGTGAGTGTCTCTGCGCCCCCCTGCCCCTCCATGAGTGGCTGTGTGCTCCCCTGCCCCTCCGTGAGTGTCTCTGCGCCCCCCTGCCCCTCCATGAGTGTATGTGTGCCCCCCTGCCCCTCCGTGAGTGTCTCTGCACCCCCCTGCCCCTTCGTGAGTGTCTCTGCGCCCCCCTGCCCCTCCATGAGTGTCTGTGTGCCCCCCCTGCCCTTCCATGAGTGTCTCTGCGCCCCCCTGCCCCTCCATGAGTGTCTGTGTGCCCCCTGCCCTTCCATGAGTGTCTCTGCACCCCCTGCCCCTCCGTGAGTGTCTGTGTGCCCCCCTGCCCCTCCGTGAGTGTCTCTGCACCCCCCTGCCCCTCTATGAGTGTCTGTGTGCCCCCCTGCCCCTCCATGAGTGTCTCTGCGCCCCCTGCCCCTCCATGAGTGTCTGTGTGCCCCCCTGCCCCTCCGTGAGCGTCTCTGCGCCCCCCTGCCCCTCCATGAGTGGCTGTGTGCCCCCCTGCCCCTCCGTGAGTGTCTCTGCACCCCCTGCCCCTCCATGAGTGTCTGTGTGCCCCCCTGCCCCTCCGTGAGTGTCTCTGCACCCCCCTGCCCCTCCGTGAGTGTCTCTGCGCCCCCTCTGCCCCTCCATGAGTGTCTGTGTGCCCCCTGCCCTTCCATGAGTGTCTCTGCGCCCCCCTGCCTCTCCATGAGTGGCTGTGTGCCCCCCTGTCCCTCCGTGAGTGTCTCTGTGCCCCCCTGCCCCTCCATGAGTGTCTGTGTGCCCCCTGCCCCTCTGTGAGTGTCTCTGCGCCCCCCCTGCCCTTCCATGAGTGTCTCTGCGCCCCCCTGCCCCTCCATGAGTGTCTCTGCGCCCCCTGCCCCTCCGTGAGTGTCTCTGTGCCCCCCTGCCCCTCCGTGAGTGTCTCTGCGCCCCCCTGCCCCTCCATGAGTGTCTGTGTGCCCCCCTGCCCCTCCGTGAGTGTCTCTGCGCCCCCCTGCCCCTCCATGAGTGTCTGTGTGCCCCCCTTCCCCTCCGTGAGTGTCTCTGCACCCCCTGCCCCTCCATGAGTGTCTGTGTACCCCCCTGCCCCTCCGTGAGTGTCTCTGCGCCCACTGCCCCTCCATGAGTGTCTCTGCGCCCCCATGCCCCTCCGTGAGTGTCTCTGCACCCCCCTGCCCCTCCGTGAGTGTCTCTGCGCCCCCCTGCCCCTCCATGAGTGTCTGTGTGCCCCCCTGACCCCTTCTGTGAGTGTCTCTGCGCCCTCACCCTGCTTGCTCCCCCCCTCTTTGCTCTGCTTTCCACCCCCCCCTTCCTGCCTCCTTCCCTTCCCACCTCCTCAACCCCTTCCTCTTCTACTACCTTCCTTCTCCCCCTTCTATATTCTCCCTCCTCTCAGCCTTCCCCCTCCTAGCACTTACTCCTATCATCTGTTCCGTGACTCTCGATAGCAGCTTGTCTGTCTCCCCTCCTCCCCCCCTTGTTTTCTCCTTCCTCCCCCTCCCCCTCCCCTGCTTTTTAAATTTGTCACCGACATTTTTGCTCAGTAGCGTGCCTTGTTCTCCTTCCCCCTCCTCCCCTTACCCCCCTCCCACCCCACCTCATGTTACCACCTGCACTGCGTAAATTGTCGTCAGACATAGTAATGTTACTGCTTGCTTTGTTCTCCTTCCTATCCATTACCTCTTGCCTTACTTGTTCCATGCACTTGCACTATCTGAAATGTCGACAGACCTATTACGATAGTTATTTTTTCACTTTCTGTATTGTTTCAAGGACTTTTTACTGAACGTAGCTGTATTTTCCTATGTCCCCTCCCTCCTTGAAGCGCTTTGAAACACATTGTGTATAGGCGCTATACAAATAAACTATTATATCCTATCATATCATATCATAATGAATACAGAATGCAATCTACCATTTAGAGTAACTTTGAGCGTAATGGGCACCCAAAGTCCTGTTTCTGCGGCTGAATGCTTACTCTTGGGAAGCCTCTATGAATGGAAGAAATATGTTAAGAGTTTTTGGTCATATAACAGATTTCGAAATTGCCAGGAGCTGGTAGCTATTTAGCTCCTTGTTATATCCAAGGGGAGCCTGGATAGCTTGAAAGCAACAGCTACCAGGAGCTGCTTTTGACTCCTTTGGGAAGTGGTGCCATAAAAGCCTAGCTATGTTTGGGAATGTATTTAAAGGAGAAAAAAGCATGCCTACGGGACACCTAGAGCATACTGGATAGTATAAAATGGATAAAAAGTTAAGTTAGAGTTTGCATCTGGCGCAAAGTTAGATTTGCTGCACACTATGAACTAGCTCCTGGTTCTCCAGAGGTAGCTCCTGCCTAACTGGTTATGCCCAATACCCAGGAGATTGTAGTCAACAAATCCCATTTGCAATCCCTGCGACACACATACATACTGCAGCAGTACATATTGCGGGAAGTTACAGTAGACAAGGCAAGGGATCGAGGCATTAAGAGACATTGGCAGCAATTAGCACTGGCAACGGATTGCGGTATTGACTGTAGAGTAACATATAGCGACATGACATAATGCACTCAGAGAGTACACATGAAAACAATGAATTAATGTAAGTGGCTGAACAGAGAAAGATGCAGAGAGGCAGTGAGGTAGTGAGAGCCAGACATTGGCATTGATTGGCATAGTCAGTGTTGCGCAATATGCTACACTGTACAATTTTCATGATATTTTATGCAGCACCAGCAAGTCATAGATCTCTCCCCTTGCAATGAGGGTGGCGCACAAGATAGCGCTTTTTATTATTAAAACCAAATTCTTTTAAGGAGGCCTCCAACCCATCTCACCTCAGCCTCCACCCAGTAGACCAGGAACAAGGCTGGTGTGTATCAAGAAGATATTTATTAATGTATTATTTAATGAAAAAGGAAAATCAACCAATTACACAGCCACCAATGTTGTGGCAATACGAAATGCAATAATCTCTACAAAACAACCAGGTTAAGATATAGTATTACAGTTAAATCCAGTTTTTAACAGAAAAAGAAAAATGTATCAGAAACTGATAGCACCTACAGTTAAGCACTCCCCCCTGCAACACTCACCCCCAAACATCAATTGTACTTGATTCCTTTGAATGGAAGGCAGTGGCAAGGAGTAGGAATATAGGGGGAGAATCGGATTTGGGGTGAAGCCCACCACCACCAGATGGAAAGCCAGCAAAGAAAGGGAAAACCCATTTTTGGAGCAAAATGGAAGAATGCAGTTTTGATTATTTCTCATAACTGTTAGGGGACAGAATAGAAGAAAATGTGTATTGCTTACACTTAGGAGATAGGCAAAGTTTTAGAGAATGCTAATCAGCATAGGGCTCTATGGGAATGGGGAAGGCGCTAATTACAGTACCGCAAATTGCGCTACCGTAATTAGCTCCCTGGTCCCTTTGCGGGTTGGTTTTTACTGCCTGCAAAAAGCAGGTGTTAACTTCCCCAACCCGCAAAGGGACCTCGTAGTAAGGCGGTAAGGGTTTATCGGTACCGGTAAAATACCGGTACCGGTAAACCCTTACCGCTTACCGGGTAATGAGGCCCATTGTATTTGTTGGCTCTCTCGGCTCACCTTGTTGTTTCTTTTTGTCCCCTAGGTGCCGGAGTTTGGCGAAGAAATGATGGAGGCAGCACCGAATCAAAAGATGCTGTGAGGACTGGTGAGTATGGCGCGGCGCTGCAGCTGGCGATGCGACGCGTGCAGAAATAACGTTCTTTCCAGGTTCGGAGACGTGATGGATCCAGAATCAGGTGAGGAACCTTGCCTCTTCTTTCCTCTTCTTCTAGGAGCTCCGTGGCAGAAGACTGGATGCTGGCTTGAAGGCACGGTGAGTGTTACGCTGCTGAATGCAGAATAATGCGAAGCGTGTGCTGCTGTTCGGGCGTGGTTTAAATAGCCTCCAAAGTAGTTCCGGGTAAGAAGTTCCCCAGAACCACACCCGAGTAAAAAATAGTCCCTGTAGTAAAATAGTCCCATCCAGGCCTCACATTGGCTTGGATTCATTTGCAGCATGGTCTGCATGAGGTAAGTAATGTCTATGAGCCTGGCCCCTATGGCACCAGGACTGATTTCTATTATGAGCCTGGTGCCCAAGGCGCCAGGACTGAACCCAGACAGCCCCCAGCCGGGGCTGCTGGGGTTTTAACTAAAATCTGAATGCCCGCTCCCGGGGCTGATGGGCTTGATCCGGATGCCGGGGGGTTGGCATCATGACACACACTAATGAAACCAGTTGGGGTTTAAACTGACAGATGCAAATAGGGATTTGTTTGGAAACACACAAAAATACACAGACAAATTCAGTGTTCAGCTCACAGAGGGAAATTTTCTTTTGGGGCAACACTTTAATGACTATAAAAATTAAATAAAAACACTGGCAACAAGATTGTTGGTTTTGAATTTCAACAATCCAGATCTGTGAAATTCAATGGGGGAATTCATTGATTTACTTACAAAAATTGTGAGGATTTACACAGACAAATACAGGGTTTTCTTAATGGGGATATGCTAACATATGCAGGCAAACAAGAGATTATTCTATGGGGAGATGACTGAACTGCACGAGGAATTGGGGTTTTCAATGGGGAAATATTGGATGCAGTGCTACGAAAATGAAGGGCCTATACAATTTAGGGCTGGGCTTATTGCTACTTACATAGCAAGCCTTTGTTTAAGGTTTCAGGAAAGCCAGCTGCATCTCAGGACACACTGGAAAGAAGGGAGGGGGTCTGGTCATTCCACTCTCAAAGATGGTAAATTTCAGCAGCCTTGGGGGCGTGGCTAACTGGCCATGGAATAGGACGTGCTGCGTGAGGAGCTCCTGATGATCCGACTCTATTTTTGCCGAATTTACCTACTGAAACTGCAACGAGCGCCTAGAACTTTAAGGTTCAGGTGTCGGAAGCCGCAAGATACGTGAAGCTCGCTGGAGAAGCTCATAGTCCCCGAGAATCGTGAGATATACATGTTTTTGTCTGTGCGATTGTGGGGCTGCGGCGACACCAAGATGGCGGCTAACAAAGGAAAGGCCTCCGAGGAGAAACGAAACTGATTCCCTGGACGTGCGGGACACGGCTGCGGTAAATGCCTGGAGAAGCAACACAATTGGGTTATATGGCAGAGTGGTCGAACCCATGAAAGCGCCCGGCCTGATATACGCGAATGGAGCCTCGGCGAACTGACCGTAAGAGGGGATGACATTGGATGCTTGGGTGACGAGGCCTATGGAAGTTGCATGGGGAGTGGGAAGCCATAGCCCATCCGCAAGACAATCCGAAGTGCCATCTCGAATGTGCGTTTGGCGACCTGAAAGCCTGACCATTGCCGGACCGAGGACGGTGCGACAGCAGCACTAGAGCAGAGGCGCACAGGAGTAGCGAGAAAGCGCCATGTCGGCGAAAGGGTTGAGAGCTAAGACCAAGCAACCCACGATGGAGACTTTCACGAGAACGCAACGGACCCCCTCAACATCTGTGCAGAGCGCGAGCGAGACCCCCGCGGATGATGCCCCCGAAGGGGACAAGCACCAGATCCTTGAAGCTATAATGGGGCTAAGCGCCAAATGGGACTTGGGAATGGCGGAGCTACGCACAGCTCTGGAGAATAAGATCGATGCCGTAGGCACTTGTTAGGGCACTTGCAGGAAGGACCAGCGGTCTGGAAAGTGGGGTGAAGATTAATACAGATGTTAGCACGAGCAATGCGAAGGAGATTCATGTCTTAAAACAACAGGTCGCTAACTTGGAAAATCGTGTGGAAGAGGCGGAGGGAAGAGCGAGGAGAAACAACATTCGCGTGGTTGGCCTTCCGGAGGAGAAGAAGGCCTGCAAACTATGTTGAAAACATGATCCTGCAAGGGATCGGAACTGGTAATCTCTCACAGGGATTTACGGTGGAGAGGGCGCACCGCGCCCTGATGAGGAAGCCCCGGCCAGGGGCCCCGCCAAGACCGATCATCGCGAAGATCCTAAATTACAGAGATAGAGAGAAGATCCTTGAATACTTTCGTAAGGGCGGCACGATAGAGAGAGCATCCACTAACATCACAGCGTATCCAGACTACACGATGCTGGTACAGAGGCAGAGGTACAGCTATGTAGCCGCCAAAAGGAGGCTGAGGGCAGCAGGAATCAGATATATGCTTCTGTACCCGGCACGATTGAAAGTGCTACATATGAACAAAGCGCTCTTTTTCGATACCCCCGAGGATGTTGTCACATGGCTGGACCTGCAGGGCTGCCCGGAACAAGAAGCACATCGGGATCGGCAGGATCACACCAAATGAAAATTCAGTAAGGAAAAGGACCCTGATTGCATGGAGAAGTTGTGCCTAACTGAACTTTTTACAGGATCGAGCCTAGTGCTCGATTCAGACTGGAATATAGTGAGTGTAACTGTAATCGGTAACGGTTTGGCAATTGATTGTGTAATGTTTTTTTGGGAGGAGCAACAGAACGCGGACGACCTACCCCAATAGACTATTAGTTTCAGCGGCCATTAGGGCGGCTATATCCTACTGAGCCCTGAGTAGAAGCTACCGCTTGGCAGGGCTAGATGTGGGGATGCCTGAGATCCAGGAATGGAGCTAGGCAACTGTTGGGAAGGTTACTGTTGGGGGAGGGGTGGGTGGGCAGAAGTTGGGGGATGGGGAGTTGAGTGTGTGTGTGGTTATGGGGAGCATAAGTTTTGTGTTGAGCCTATTTGGGAGAACCAGCTTGCGGCACGCGCGGTGCATGAAGGGACATAATCGATGGAGGATTGGGTGGGTGCTTATTAACGACCAATGGGGGACCTCAGGACAATAACGTGGAACGTCAGGGGCCTTAACAGCTACCTGAAAAGGAACAAGATCATGATGTATCTGAAAAGGCAGAAAATAGACATTGCATTACTACAAGAAACGTATCTGACGTGGGAGAAGTTGGACCTAGTTAAGAGAAAGTGGAAGGGGACCGTAGTGGGCTCGCCATACTCTGCATATGCCCGGGGGGTGCTAATCTGGGTGGCACCGCATGTCCCGTTCAAACTGACAGAGGAGGTGGTGGAAACGGATGGAAGGATGGCTATATTGCGAGGGCTGGTAGAGGGCAGGGAGGTATGCATAGTAAAAACGTATGCCCCCAACCAAAACACAGCAGCATATTTCAGAGCCCTGAGTGCCAATCTTAGTGTGTGTATGGGAAGCGCGGTGGTCTGGGGCGGAAACTGAGCTGGAAACAACGCTGAAGAGCGAAGAGGTAGACACGGAGCTGGTACTCCAACTACAGCAACAATGCGCAGGGCACTGGGAAAGACTCTGCAATCTTAATTATAAAAAATATGTCGAGAGGCAGCACGCAGGGGGAGACAAGACGGGCCGCCTTCTGGCCTGGCTATACAAAAGCGAGACCCCTAAGTCCCCGATTAGGACCATTATTAGGGAGGACGGAGAAGAGGTGGCCACGCAAGAGGGTGTTAACAAAGAATTTGTGGAATATTACAAAGTGCTGTATGGAGATGATGAGATACGCGACCAGCGCATGATAAACGAAACGTTAGAAGACATAGGGCTGCCCAAGATAAGCGACGAAGAGAGGGAGGAGTTAAATGAGCCAATCACGTTGGAAGAATTAGAAGAGGTAGTAAAGCAGCTGCCCACTTGTAAGGCCCCAGGGGCAGATGGGTTCCCCAGCGAATTTTATAAAGTATACAAGGAGGAAAACCTCCCCCCCATGCTGGACATGTTGAATGAAGCATTTGAGATAGGACGGTTGCCTGAGTCACTTAGAGAGGCGATTATAATACCGCTGCCCAAGCCCAATAAACCGGAGAACAGATGTGGTTCCTACAGGCCCCTGCCGATGCTCAATCAAGACAGCAAGATTCTCACAGCTGTTCTTGCGAACCGATTGCGGAAAGTGATTGGCAGACTTATACATCCTGATCAGACGGGTTATGTCCCGAACAGGAACATTACACACAACCATAGGCGACTTCATCGGGTAGTCGAGTGGGGTGTCAAAAACGAGGGTGAGATGGCAATAGTGTCTCTAGATGCAGTCAAGGCTTTTGACTCGGTCAAGTGGTCATGGCTATTGGCTGCTTTGGAAGGGTATGGAATGGGGCCGTGCTATGTCAGGTGGGCCAAGATGTTGTATAGTGAGCCGCTCGCCAGGGTCCGAACTGGAGCGGTGATATCCGAAAGATGGCAACTTGGCAGAGGCACCAGACAAGGGTGCCCCTGGTCCCCGATGCTTTACATCTTGGCCCTGGAGCCTTTGGCAATATACCTTAGGGCACAATATGAGACGATTGGCATTGAGGTGGGAGGGGAACAACACTTGATATCCTTGTACGCGGACGATCTGTTGCTATACTTACAACACCCAGAAGAAAACCTCTTATACATACTTGAAGTGATGGAAAGGTATGCAGAGTTGTCGGGCATCTCGGTAAACCCCCATGTTCCCATTAGGTAGCTATAGGGGGATCCCTGCAGGAGGTCTGCCGGTGCTACAGGTACCGTGGGCAACGCGCTCTTTTCGCTATTTGGGCATAGATATATATCACACGGCGCAGGACGAACACAGACACAATACGGAAGTAGCCGTTGAGAAAATCAGAAACAGCATGCAGTTCTAGGCAAGATTGCCCTTAGCGATGATGGGGCGGGGGGCTATGCTCAAGATGGTAGTTCTGCCCAGGCTTTTGCATTACTTTAGCAATATCCCACACATAATACCCAAGAAGTTTTTTAGTAAATTGAACAGCATGTGTAGGGATTTCTTGTGGCACGGTACCCGAAATAGGGTGGCGTTCTGGAAACTTCAGAACTTTTACGAAAAAGGAGGTATCAGACTGCCCCATTTTGAGGTTTATTATTTGGCGGGACAATTGCAATATGTGGCTAAGTGGCTCTCCGATGAAGTGACCCCTGAGCATAGGGTACTTGGGCAGGACTGTGCCCCATTTTATTTGAAAGAAATGATCTGGCTGTCCGAAACTGACATGAGGGGGCGCCCTGCGATGTTGAAGCTGGGGCGGAAAATTTGGCGTAGGGCTTGTCACCTAATGGAGGTCCCATACCCGTGCCTCCCACAAGTACCGTTGGTTGCTTTAACAGGGGGGGATGATCAGCTAAGGGTGATTGTTAGGAACTACTGGGAATCGGTAGGGCTGGCGACGCTAGGCGATGTTTGGCAGGAGGGATCCATTAAGGAGTTTATAGAACTCAACGAAGAGGTGGGGCTACACTCGGGGCAATACGTCACATACATTAGATTGGTGCGAATGATTAAGGGCACCTGGCCAGAAACAGTTCTGATAGAAGAACCAGATGCAGTTTTGGAAACAATGTGTGATATGTCTGAAGGAGGTCATGAGATCTCGAGACTGTACGAGATGGTGATGGCTAAGGTGGGTAAAGATTTGACGCATCTGAGACTGGACTGGGAGATGGAAGTGGGGACCCCGATGGAGGACGGGATGTGGGAGCGTGCCCTGGGATACCACAAAAAGTATCTAGAAATGCCAGATTAAAACAAATTCAGCTGTATTGTAACGCATAGGGCATATATGACCCCCTTGAGGATATCTAAGTTTCGAAACGCTCGCATACAAGTGTGTCCTAAATGTAACCTAGAAAACGCTGACATGACACATATGTTTTGGTCGTGCCCGATTATTAGATGCTACTGGAGTGATGTGGTGCAGAAACTAGCTGATAAAGGGGTTACTCTTGTTATAGACACGGCTTGGGCCTGCCTACTGGGTGGATTCCCTAGGCCACGGAAACTCAAACATATTGAGAAACTAAGAAATCTGGCGTATGTGCTTGCGAAAAGTAGGATCGCCATGGGGTGGAAGAAATGCCACAAACCTAAGGTGGATGTATGGTGGAAGGATCTACAGAAATGGGCGGAGGCTGAAACGGTGGCATGGCAAGAGGAGAGTAGCCGGGCTGATGAGGGGGAGGTGGACACCCTATTGGCCTGGAAGGCGCTAATAACAGAATTGTTTGAAGTAACATCAAACCCAAATGACTCCGGAGAAGACGAAACTCAACCGCATGTGCCAAACACTGTAAGAGATGGACAAATAGGCTCACAGGGGGAGGGTGGGATAATGGGAGCAGTGACTACGATCACTTGATGTGCAATTGAACCATTATGATCATGCTGCTTGTTTGGTTTTCATTGTGTTTGTTTGTATAAAATCAATAAAAGAAATTTAAAAAAAAAAAAGTTTCAGCAGCCTTCCCTCAGTCCTCCCTTTGGGTTTCCCCAGTTTTTGTGTGTCCTGGGTACTGGTAGAGTCCCCCTTATATAGCAGAAGTGACATCACTAATTTTACAATCTAGGGGGAACACCCTGTAAATATCCCTGCTGCTAGGATTGGACAGTTACCATCCCTCTCTCCACCCCCAGTCAGGATTGGTTCAGGGGAGGAGAGCCCCATCTGTCTTTTTCCATTTGTCTTCATCCTTTTGTTCTCCTTGGCAAAAACTAGTTATGTATCCTAACTTCATAATTGTACTACCCATTGCCATATAAACATATATTCTGTTTGAGATGATCATGGGGAATTAGATAAGCCAACCACCAAATCAATATGATGTATCATGGCCATGTATCACATTTTTGTCATTTTCATAAAATGTACAACAGCTATGAATATCTAAGTTATCAAGCATGTTCCTAATTTCATCTTCCACTTTTTCATCAACTCTCATACTTGTCCGATGTTCAGATCAGTCAGAACTCGATCTAAAAGGCCATTACAGTTCCCAAGTCATAATTAGATGCATTTTATACCCCTAAAACCACCTGGAAATTACATGAAAAACGGCATAAAATTGAAATCAATCCTCAGTCTGATGGCTGCATAAAATGCAGCATCACAATTTATTGCGGGTTTGTTAGCTGGGAGGTGTGACATCCAGCTGGAGTGGGGCTTTTCATTGTGCAGTATCTGCACCCAGCCAGGACAGGTTTTTCCTGAAGTAAGTGTCTCTCCAACTGTCACTGGATTTCTGTGGGTGAAGCATCCTATACATTGGGCCTCATTACAACCCAGGCGTTAAGGGGTTAACGCCTGATTACGAGGTCCCTTTGCGGGTTGCACTTTGACGCCTGCTTTTAGCAGGCATTAAAAAAACAAACCGCAAAGGGACCTAGGAGCTAATTACGGCACCATAATTTACAGTGCGTAATTAGCGCCTTCCCCATTCCCATTGAGCCCTATGGGGCAAAAATGGGAATGGGGAAGGGCCATGGCGGCATGGGGAATTGCCGCCCCACCAACCTTGGAATGGGGTGGTAATTCCCCATTCCGCCATGGCGGACTCCGGCACGGACCATGGTGCTAATAGCACCATGGTTTAGCACTGGAGTCCTAATGAGGCCCATTGGCTTAATTCACCCCACCCCCACATCAGGTTTTGCTTTCCTGACATTTTTCTGTGAGCAGTGATATCTTTTTCCATTGTGGCGTTTTAAAGCCGTTTTTATTTGCAAACACATGTGCAGGCCTTTTTTGCTTTTAATGTTTAAAAATCCTGTTTTCCATGTCACAGGATTCTTTGATTCCTCCTTCTTGGGCGAATTACATTGCTGCTGGTCCATTGTTAATGACATGTAGGCCCCATTACACAATTACACATGGTTCTTTAATTTTACATGAACAAAAAGAAAAAGCTAGTCCGTTTGAGTTGCAGTGTTTAAATTCTTGCCACTCATAAGAAATAAAAGCAAAAGCCAGGCCATTTTTGTTGCAGAGTTTAAATTCCTGCCATTCATGTGACAGGGAAAGCAAAAGCAAGGCCATTTTTGGTTGCAGTGTTTAAATGGCTGCTGTTCATGTGATTTAAATACACCCCACACAATAAAATATGGTGACAACACATAATGCACCCATGCTGTAGTCAGCTAAACATTGCATTACTGTAATGCAAATGAAAGAGAGAGCGAGAGAGAGGGGGCGAGAGAGAGAGAAACAGAGCAAGGGAAACATGTGGTAAAAAGGTCAGTAACATACATAAAGTCATAGAAGATATTTCAGACAGAATGTACTGTACCATTTGCAGTACCTCTGAGTGCAATGGCACAGCCAAGTTCACCTTTCTCTAGGTGGGTGAATGCAGACTCCTCTGTGAAGGAAAAAATTATATTGGAACATGATGACATACCAACACATACAAAATGTAGCAAAGCACATTACGGTAAGTTACAGGAGAATGGGCGTGTGAGAGTGAGCAAAAGAGAAAGAGATAAAGTGGCAAATTGAGTGTCTGAGATTGGCAGCGATTGCCATTGGCCGTGGACTGTATAACACGATAACATATGGGTTGTATGCAGAAAAAAAACAGCAATACTGCAAGTGTCCGAAAAAAGTGAGAGATAATGTAGCTAGAGAGTGAACGAGAAGGAACATGTGCAGTATGAACAACAGTAACACACATTACAGTAACAGAGCATCATGAATGCAGAATTTGCTGTGGCATATATAGCACCTCAGTGCGGGATGGTGTGTCTGAGGTCTATTTTCTGGTGGCAGTGGGTGAACACCGAATCTTGGTGAGTCCCTGTGAAGGAAATGATTGTGCTAGAGTATTGGACCAATCACCACATTCATACTGTAGCAGAACTCTTTGGGCCTCAATTCGAGGTCAGCAGTAACTGCCAACCTCGTAACACTGTTTCCGCTACCTGATATCCTGGTATCCCAAGTGCCTGTGGCCCGGGATGTCAGGCGGTGGGAACTGTAATTCCCCATTCCCGTGGAGTCTCATAAGACTCTATGGGAATGGGGACACAGAAGCACTGGCACTGTTGCTAATGGTGCCAGTGCTTCCATGGAAACCGTGCCTGCAGAGGCCGGTGCTCCTGGGCACTGGCCCCTGCAGGCATACTCATAGTCTGCTGATTTCAGAAGGGGGGCGGGTATGTTGCTATCAGCACCCTTATTTATCGACCGCCAGACTTGTAATGAGGCCCATTGTGTGAAGGTACTGAACAAGGGTGTGAGACGGAATGAAAGAGAGAGATGGCGGTAAATGAAAAGCGAAAGTTGAGAGTGGGAGAGGAAGGGAGAGAGAAAGAGGGATAGGCCGTGACAGACAGACATTGTCAAGAGGTGTGCAGTGCACACCTTACAGCATACCTCTCAACTCACTTTCCTTTGGTGGGTGACACCCATCATGGAGGCACTCCACACAGACAGCAAATTTGGCAAGCACCATACCCATCCATGTCCATAGACTTCAATGGAAGCATGCCTACAAAATATGATTTCCTTTGCCATGGCGGCTCAAAAGATCAAGAGGTGTGTCATACTTCACTGAACAGTAATAGTAAAGAGGAAAGGGAGAGAGTTTGCAGGATGAACAGAACAATGCTTGCTCTGCTCAATGCCCTGCACCTTATATTTCTGCGCCAACATTGCAGGTTTTGCAAGCAGCTGTATGGGGCATCAGAGCTCCTTTGCACTTCGGGGGTGGAAGTAGTTGTCCAGGCTTTGGCCTATCAAAGCAGAGTGTGTATGGCAGGGCATGGGCCTTGTAGGACGTCTTTCATTCCATGGTCAGGCAGTACTGTAGTCCAATACCTAGAAGAACGATGACATATTGGAATATCCCCATGGCTATTAAACGCTCTCTGGGCTCTGTCTGGGCTGCTGAGACATTTACATGCCAATTCAACCTCCGCATACCCCAACAGGTGGGCAAAGTCAGAACTGAGATGTGAACAGGTGAGAGGTAATATGTTGGAGCGAGAAAAGCTTGTGCACCAAGCCTTCTTTTTCTTTGGTTCGGGTGGGAGGTCAAGTGAAGGGTTCTACGTTATTTCACCGCAGTATTTTTCATCGCAGGTTTTTTCATCGCCGTTTTTTTTTAAAAAACTCGTTTTTTTGGGGGTTTTTTGGGGGGCTACCCCCCAAAGTCCCCATTTTTTTTTATTCCCTTACACCCACAACCATATATTTAATTTTTTAACCCCCCCCCCCAAAAAAAAAACGGTGATGAAAAATACTGCGGTGAAATGCGTGTATACCCAAGTGAAGACAGTTGCTGTCTAATCCTAAAGGATCTGGTTTGCACTGCGTTCTGTCTAATGCGAGGTAGGGGTGGCATTCTGGACTTCACACATGATGAAGTAAAGGCACCGCCCCTATCCCCCACCCCAGTATGAGCACGCAGCTGCTGTCATAGACCTGCATCCTTCATAGGGCATAGGACATTCCTGGAGCTTTGTTTACAGGCGGCTGGACGGGATACGCAGCTTCACCCTTTCCTCCCGCCAGTCTAGAAATGCTGAGTACACAACTTTGTAGTTTGCAGATCCTTCCCAAAATGGACCCCAAGTGACCAAGAGCAGCGATGCGAACCTTGTACATAATGCATTTACTGTACACTAAGCACATATCATAGATATTACAGAAGCAGCCGTCATCGTGTGCTGTGCCTCTCCAGATGTTTTGCACGACAACGCTGAAGAAGGGGACACCAAAGTGAAGGCACCAGAGGGGAGGGTCAAAGCCTATGAGCACATGAGACCATTTCCGTTGGTGACGGTGCGCAGTATAAATACCATTAACATTGCCTAGGACACAATAGCCCGCTATCTGGGGACCAGTTAAAGGGCTATTACTGAGTTATTACCCAGGGAGCGGAGTGAAGTCAGGCATGAGCATGTCACACTGCTGCAAGAGCAGTCGGGGAGGGGGAGAGGAGTGAGAATTCAAGGGTGGGACTTTGGGTGGGGGTGGGAATGCAAGAGACTAGAGGCAAACATTGCCGCCTCCTCAACTGTGAGGCAATTAAGCATAGCACTCAAGAACAGTGCTGAATTAGTTGCTAGTCAGGAAGCATAGCTGTGAGTGTACGCTATACTGCACTGTAACATAGACCACTGGAAAGTGACAGCCATTTTGTAACTGAATGCATCGTGGCACATGGGGACAGGGTTGAGTTTTGTTTACGGTTCCCCAAGCTACAGGTGACAGTGCAAGCTGTGAAGCTGCAAGATGTTCTCCTTCAGTGTCAAGGAGCTGGGTTCGAATCCCACTTTGCATGTGCCTTTTGGAGTGGGATTTTTTAAGAATGTATTTTGGTGTGCCCGCATTCAATACATATTCAATACATGCTGCATTGGTGACAACCATGCTAATCTTGTCTCAGGATTTGATCTGCCATTACTCCTTTGAATGTTAATGTTAATGCTAAAGATTATTTGTGCCGCATCCTATCACCACTGGAGTGGTCCCCTGGCTCTCTGGCGGATCTGAAAGAAAAGAGTGTGGGTTCATAGATCAATAGATTTCACACATACAATTCAAACACTTCACAATGGGTGTTAGTTCCCATTCATGGAGTCCATAGGACTCACTGGGTGATTTAGTGGGATTGCTATGGGTGGTAATTCCCCCTGTAGTAATTTCACCAGATTTTGCCGGACATGGAGGATTTACCTCCAGAACTTGAAATGGATTGAAGTGGGGGATTTACCTCCAGAACCTGAAATGTATTGAAGTGGAGGATTTGCCTCCAGAACCTGAAATGGATTGAAGTGGGGGATTTACCTCCAGAACCTGAAATGGATTGAAGTGGAAGATTTACCTCCAGAACTCGAAATGGATTGAAGTGGAAGATTTACCTCCAAAATCTGAAATGGATTGAAGGGGAGGATGTACCTCCAGAACCTGAAATGGATTGAAGTGGAGGATTGACCTCCAGAAATTGAAATGGATTGAAATGGAGAATTTACGTCCAGAACTTGGCCGGAGGGTAAATCCTCTGCTTCAATGCCAACTCAAAAAAGTATCAGTAACGGATTAACCACTGAAAGATTGCCACACTGCCAAACTGGCAACATAACACAAAATGTCCCTCATTTCTTCGATGAAAGTGCAGGCCACAGTACTGCACAGTAAATTAACATGCCCCTTTTTCTATCCTTCACTATGCAAGATCATAAAAGAGATGCTGCAGCAAGACGACAAGAGGACATTTTGGCAGGTACGGTCAATCCTGTTTTGTGATCACAAGATGATTGATTCCGGCACAGAGGTCGTGTAATGTGCTCGTTGGGTTCTGGGCTGGAAGTGCAGGACTGCAAGGTCATTTACTGTAAAATACTCACCCACTTTAGCTCTCCCCACTCTCCCTCATCCCAGTCCTTCTCACCCCCTCTATATCACCCCACTCACCCCACTGTACCTCACCCACTCATTCTCATCCCACTCCACCTCACCTTTCTGACTCACTGTATCTCACCACTCACCCAATGTTTGGGCAGAGGCGAAGCAGCAACACTAGCAATGTTATGGTTTGAGTTCATGAGATATGACGTGAAGGCCCCAGAGAGGAGTGGTAAAGTCTATAGAGCTCAGCACATAGTCACCCAGTATCTATTATTCATATAATGTACACCTTTGGTGTTTATTGAATATAACCCAGCTCCTCGCCAGTGGAGGGTAATGCTCTCTCCACTTCATAACTAGGTCATGGTAACTGATTTTGGTAGTAATTTGGTGGATTTGCCACTGGATTACTGCCAAACTCCTAATGAGGCCAGTTGTAATCATCAAAAGCGTTGGCACCAATCCAGATGGTGCCAGTAAAAACAGGTTACCCAAAAAACAAGTTTGATTGCAGGATTCCTTAATAGCCCCTCAAAAAAGCCACTGCATCAGCTAAGTGAAAATTCATTATTCAAAGGGGTGGAGGGCAAGTGGATTGAGGCATAGGTGTAGTCCCGACAGGAGATGAGTTGGCAATTCTGTTTTTGATCCTCTTTTTTTAAAAATTAAAAGGTTGTGTGTGAAGTTGCAGAGGTTCTGGGTGTCTGGTGTCCGAGGAGAGATACAAAGGGCCTCATTACGACTTGGGCGGTATCCCGGTGGTAAATCAGATGGAATATCGCCCGAATTAATTACTGTTACTGCCACTTGGTCCAGCGATATTTCTGCCAGATTACAAGTGGTAATCTGCCAAATGGGGCTTTTTTGGTGGAACTACTGCAGCAGAATTTTTGCTGCGGTAATTCCACTGATTCTGCCGATTTTTTACCGGTGAGTTGGCGGATCTACCTCCAGGATTTTCCTGGAGGCAAATCCTCCACTCCAGGCCCAGCATAGTAATTTCGCGTAGTGGTAATGTAGGCGGTACCAGAGTTACTGCCAACTTTACCACTTACCACCAAACTCGTAATGAGGCTGTTGTAATAAGGGCATTGCAGATTTTAAATAGTTCTTTAGTGCTCTTCTGGGCCTCTTCTATCTTTTGAATGATGAAATCATTTTGCTAGTGGGGTATTCTGAAATTAGGGGCAGGGTGCAAGGAGAGGCGCTGCCCATGGTTTGGGTGATGAATGTGGACAAGGGCTTTCACTGGCAGTACTGCAGTGCTTGCTGGGGGTGGGTGAAGCCAGATGTACCTCAGACACTCAGCTCAGCGGATCCACATTGTATGCGCAGTGCAGCATATTGTTTGCTTTGCGTTTAGTGACTTGTGTCATGGAACCATCTGCCAATATAGCGTGTTTTATACCAATGTTTATGTCTTATTGAATCCTAGGGGGTGGTGTAAGGGGTAGCTGGATCGGGGTGCTAGATATGTGTGCCTGTGTGTGTGTTCCGCCCGGCCCTTGCTTTCCATTGGGTGTCCAGGTCGTTGGGGTTTGTGTGCTTTGGTCAACATATGATTCCTTGTATTTGGTCCTCTGTACGTGTATGGAAAAATAATATCATTGCACACACACCTTAAACCTAAAGGCAACCATCTCAACAATTGAAGTAGACACATTTGATATTTGGCGCCCTAAAGTGTGATGTTCTCTCTCTTTGCAGATCTTAATGAAAAGCACTCGTTTTCTTCAGCCAGCATTTCAGGATTGAAGACGGCAAACTTTTTCAAATTTGAAATGCGTTCGTATTTGACCAGATCAGCAGCATAGCAAATTTGGTCAACTTATTAATAAGAATAAAAAGTTACAGAGGAATGTCTTTCTTTGAATGTCCTATGTGGAGTGCAATGTAATCTATCTATCTATCTATCTATCTATCTATCTATCTATCTATCTATCTATCTATCTATCTATCTAGTTCTATCACTCCTATGTTATCTCTCTGTCCTTCTATATAGTTATACATAGCTCTCTATCTGCCTCTCCTTTGCCTTTATCTAGCCTATCTATCTACCTATCTATCTCTCTCTCTCTCTCTCTCTCTCTCTCTATATCTATCTATCTATCTATCTATCTATCTATCTATCTATCTATCTATCTATCTATCTATCTATATCTCTACCTCTCTTTTGCTATCTCTATCTCTACCTCTATCTCTACCTCTCTCGATCTCCCTGTCACTACCTCTCTATGTACACCTATTTATTTTTCTATCTACCTCTCACTATCTCCCTATCTATACATTATCTATCTCTCTTGCTCACTTTCTCTATCTCTCTTGCACACTTATCTTACTATATCTCGCTCGTTGGCTGTCTATCTATCTATCTATCTATCTATCTATCTATCTATCTATCTATCTATCTATCTATCTATCTATCTATCTGTATCTCTCTTTTACTTTTGCTTTTCTCTATCTCCCTATCGCTACTTCTCTATGTACACCTATCTATCTTTCACTATCTGAACATTATGGGCCTCATTACAGGGACGGCGGTAAGGGTTAACGGTCACCGTTAATGGCAACGGTGACCGTTAACCCTTACCGCCGTACTACGAGGTCCCTTAGCGGGTTGGTGCTTTAACGCCTGCTTTTTGCAGGCGTTAAAAACCAACCCGCTAAGGGACCTCGGAGCTAATTACGGCACCGCAAAATTGCGGTGCCGTAATTAGCACCTTCCCCATTCCCATGGAGCCCTATGGGGCAGAAATGGGAATGGGGAAGGGCAATGGCGGAAAGGGGATTTACCGCCCCTCCAACCTTGGAATGGGGCGGTAAATCCCCTTTCCGCCAAGGCGGTGCCGGTATTTTACCGGCATGAGCCATGGCGCTAATAGCACCATGGCTCACCGCCTACCGTGTAATGAGGCCCTATCTCTCTTTCTCACACTCTATTGCACTATAACTATCTCTCTCTCTCTTTATCTATCTATATCTGTCTCTCTCACTCATCCTCTGTATCTAGTAATACCTATCTATATATCTTTATTTCGCAATGACTACCATCTGTCTATCTGTATTGATGTACATAGATAACTCTTGTTCAGGGTTTAGGGGATTTGCAGGCCATTCACGTGCCAGTAAGTGAAGCGTTCATGTTCTCCTTGAAACAAATAACACGCATTGTAGTCTATTTTTACAGCCACATGTCCCGCACGTGCCTTTATCGATCAAAGGGAGTAGAATTGATCGACCCATTTCTTCTGAACTGCTGACAAATTTTAAAGCAAGCACAAGGCTTCGGGTCACTGGAAAGGTCAGTCCCTTCCTCACAACCTTTGACCTTCTTTTGACAAAGATAAACTGGGCGACTTAATGGTCCTGCCTGAATCGCCAAATCCATTTTCAATTACAGTGAACATAATGAAAGTCAACATAACACGGAGGTTCGACGGCTACTAACCATCTACAAAAGCTATTTGTTTGAATGTTTTTATACATCAACCCTTAAAAAGTCAATCAAATCGTCCGATTCAGGTACTCGCAAAGTAATGTGTTGTTGTAGCTTTTGTTTTTAGCAATAATTATGCCTAAGGATTTTTACTACTGGACACAAACATTTGTATACATGCAATGGCCGACTGTGTCCACCAGAAGAAACCCTGACGGCCTCATCACGAGTTGGGCTGTATTCCCGGCTGTAATACCACCGACTGTAATAGCCCTAGCGCCGACCGGTCCAGTGGTATTACCACCGGATCACGGGTTGGGCCTTAACGGTAAATCCCCATTCCTGAATGGGTCCATTGAATCCAATGGGGAATTTTCAGTGCTAATACTGCGGGCTAATACAGCCGGCTGTAATACAGCCGAAAACTGATTTTCACCTCCAGAAAAAGCTGGAGGTAAAACAGCCGATTTAGCGCCCAACTCGTGATAGGGCCAGCCCTTAAATGTGGCGGTAATACTGTTACCACTGCATTTAAGGGCTACAGCCCAACTCGTGATGAGGCTTGCAGTGGGGGTCGCTGGGGGAATTTGCGATGACTGTCCAGTGATCTCTAGCAGAGTTGCAGCAGTGCTAAGGTGCGCAGTCTAGTCGAGTAGTCACACATTTGTATGACCACTAGATTTAGGGCCGATTAATGGAATTATTTGCATGGAAAATCTGGGATTTGCGTTACAGTTTGCATGCAAAACCCTTTTTGTCGATTCATGGAATGAACTACGCAGCACTTTTTTTTGTAACTTGCCGGGACTTTGCACATGCACGGCACGACTCACTGAGCGGTCGAACGACTTGCGTGAGACACCACACAGGGCGTGGCCTGTGCAGAGGGCGAAACTCATAAAATGAATAAAAGAAGAACACGACAAAAAGTGGCCGTTGTGAGGGACGAGCCCTAGGCAGTCTATGGCACGCCCACAAATGCACACAACAACGCATATTCATGGATGTGACTGCACAACCTCTCACCTGCGAAATGCCAAGGCTAATCCCTCCATATCTCCGTCATGCGAAGGCAGGTGTAAGGACACTTGCACATAGTATTCGCAGCCAAGAGGTGGGTTTGCATGTTGTATTTAGGGGTGCATGTATTCCGCCGGGGATCTGATCGGACTTAGGTGTGCGCGTACACTGGTGCAGAAACAGTTTATGGGGGTTTGCACACAGATTTTGCGAGTTTTAATCGAGTTACGATACAACATACGCATGTTGTCTGGGTGCTAGTAACTGTTACAGGGGAACCCGTGCAGGGTCCCCGATATGCAGGCCCACTTGCGAGGGACCTCACACAATGTTTTAAGGGTGTGTGTATTTGCATCAAGGGGAGCACATAAAAGTAACTATTCTGGCTGTTTTTGCTTTGCATGGGGGCCTGTCGGGGGCCTTCCGGCCGTGACTTGTGTGTATGGTTACTTTATGCAGAAAATTCCATGAATACGTGGGGCACACATTTTTTATGCTGCGCGCAGGCTCGCACGGTGTCATTCTCGGCACGTGGCCTTTGCGGGACAAATGCGCACTTTTCCATGAATCGGGCCTCAGCTGGTGGTCTATTTGGTTTTGGAAGTTCACAGCACAGCTCTGTTATTGCATCCTCGAACTGTGTGTTGGTGCCTTATGGTGTATGTGAATTGTAATTGAGATTTTGATTTAACAAACATTATTTTTATTTGTTTTCGCTGGGTTATGATATATTGCGCTTAAGAAAATGCATTCTACAAATGTATCCAGTAGAAACAATTTACACCAGGGCTCAGTAAGTAAAAGCGTATGCTTTTTGGCTAAAGGAGAGATATGGAAAAATGGCACTCACATATTTTTTTATAGTTTGACACACATTAAGCGGCCTGCGGTAGTGTCTGTGTAGTTATGGTTAAGTTGCTCAACCCAAAGAAAGAGCACTTGGGCGGCTTATAATTTTTCCCCCTCCCCCCGGACAAATCATTACCAAACTACATGACCCCCTTGGATTGATTCTGCAGAGTTTGGTGAGGTTTCGTCCAGTGGGAGGGCAAAGTTATAGTGGGGTCCCAAAATGTGTGGTTTTCCTCTTAGACGCAATGGAAACACATCTTTGCTCATGTCTACAGTCCAAATCACCGCATGATTTTTATCAAATTTGTGGCAGGAGCGGCGGCTTGCCCCTGAAAGCGTGCTTTTGTAAATTTGGTGTAAATCCGTCCATGCCACAAAGTAGGTAAAAATAAATTAGTGGTATCTGGGTCCGGTCTGCGGACTCACTTATCTATTCGGTCCGCAGACACCCCTATAGATCAATCATGTTGGATTTGCACGGACATTGCGGTAAAAACATAACAAAACACAACATTGCACTTGTCAAACTAATTAAACAATGGGGGTCATTACGAGTTTGGAGGTAGCTCTGATGCTATTAGCGCCATGGCTGCCTCCAAACCCGGGTCCGGGTCCGGTCTCACTGAATGGGGACTTACTGGGACATTCTAACCTATGCAGACCCGGTAAATCCCCATTCAGTAAACCATTCCCCATTCCCATTTGAGCCCCCATAGGGCTCAATGGGAGTGGTGAAGGCGCTAATAACGGGCCCGCAATTTGCTCCAGACTCCTGCTGGGACCCGCTAAGGGACCTCGGAATAGGGTGGTAAGGGTTTACAGGCACCAGCATCCTTACCGGTGTCGGTAAAGCCTTACCGCCCAACTCGTAATGACCCCCAATCTCTGGGGAGGTGAAGGGTGATGAGGATGTGATGGGATATGCCAATAAAAAGCCAAGAAAATTATGGTTTATCATCTCCGAAGTCCATGAACCGTCTGGATGTTCAGGGACATCCATGCCTATTTCTGAATTACAGGGTCAGTGAAAAGCAGTTTTTGGATGGCTTATAACTTTGGAGCCACTCAATGAAACTGCATGGAATATTGTAATATCATTTTAGACCTGACCCTAAAGGTTTCTGCAAAGTCTGGTGCTGTTTTGCTGAGAGGGAGCAAAATTAGATAGGGAGGCACCCAACATTTTTGAAAGGCTTATACATTTGGGGCCATTTGACACATCTGCACAAAAGATTGCAAAACGATTTTAGACTCAGATTTGAATGTCTTTGCAAAGTTTGGTGGGATTTTGTTGAGAGGGGGCAAAATTAGAGGTGGGTCTCAACATGTTTAGATGGCTTATAACTTTGTTGCAGCTTGACGAATGTGCACAAATGCTTTCAGAAAGATTATAGATACAACCGTGAATGTTTGTGCAAAGTCTGAATGGATTTTGTCAAGTGGGGTCTAAGTTATATAACTATTTTGTGTATGTACATTTTGACACTTTTCAAAAAATAAAACATGGGTGGATTTGCAGCAAACTCATGCAAACAGCATTTGCAAGGACCCGGAAGCATGGTTCTGCAAATGTGTCAGTGTCTTATTTTTGAAAAATGTCATTCTGTAGGTACACAAAATAGTGATATACTATTGGTCACTGAGGTATAGCCTGTGGCCGTGGGCAGTGGCGTGATTGTCCGGGTAATGTCCTTTGACCCGGGCAATCTGGCTATTGGTCATGACCACAAGGGACCAGCAATGGGGTTAAAGTTGGCATGACCACCAGGGGCTGGCTATGCGGTAAAATTCTTCGAAATCCGGATAAGTTTGAATGGGAAATAAAATTGTGCGTGTGGCTACAGCCCAAAGTGATGGACACGATTGCACCAAACATTCGCGAGGAACTTCAGCAAGGACCTCAAAGCATGGTTTTGAAAATCTTCCCTGTGTTTTACTTTTTCGATAGTGTCAACAGGTAAGTACAAAAATTGTGATATAACATTGCTGCCTGCGCAGCAGGCCTGGCCCTTGGCAAGGTCAAATGTTTACTCTGATTTGCCTACTGGGGAATGCAGCATGGCCGAAGCCCATGCTCCATGGATTGTGGAAACTGACAATGGCTGCAAGCCATGAGTACTGGCCATTGGTCACATTATGAGGGTATAGTGGACACTGAACTAGGATGCAGGGTAGGTGCAGTGAATAACAGGGTTGGTTTGGTGGGGCTGGAGTCATGGTTGAGCCTCATGCCTGAGGCAACCCAACTGTGACTAACATTCCCAGCATGACCTGCTGATAACGACACACATCAGTATGCATTGCAAAAAATATATATGTTTGTTAAAGGTTTACTGTTCTTTCATATATGTTAAAAGAGAATTATTAATAACTTACATACAGCAATGTAACATCATGAAACATTTTCACTCATAATGTCCCAGGAAATTCACAGAAAAAACTCTGTTAAAAGGACGTTATGGTTAAGTTGCACTAATAAAAACCTATGGAATTTAGTGAAAAAACGTTGTTAAAAGGGACGTTATGGTTACAAGTAAAAATGAAACCCCCAGAAATGTGCTAGTTATGGTAAGCTAAACAACCATAACTCGTGCCACTACCGTGCACTGCTAAGACTAACATCCAGGATATCAAAAATAACAGCCGAGGAGCCATTCTAAGCGCCCCAGCGGAGCACGCCACTGTCACCCACGAACTACAGTGGGAGAAGCAGGTGTGCGGCAAGCGGGAGAAAGCACTGCTGTACCTCTGAGGGAGCCAGGGCTGTGGGGCCACGGCATGACTTCACGGGGAGAGAGAATCCAAGAACCGGAGTGAGAAGCCCAGGGAAGCCGAGCGCCGGTGAGAGAAGCCCAGCCCAGAGAGGCCAAGAACAACAATTGAAGCCCAGAGGGGTCCAGAGCTAACAAGAGAAGGCCGGAGGGGCCGAGAGCCAGTCAGAGAAACCCAGAGAGACCTACACGGGTGAGAGAAGCCTGGTGAAGCCAAGAGCTGGTGAGAGAAGCCCAGAGAGACTGCAAGCTGACGAGAGAAGCCCGGGGAAGCTGGGAACTGGAAAGAGAGGCAGCCCATGGAGCAGTGGTAAGGAGCAAGCCCTTGGGATTGGAAGAAACTATACAGTGAACTGTTATAATGAATGGGAAGGTGCCCTACGAAGCAAGGGACAGTGTGAAGTCCCCAGTGAGACCCTGCTGGGTGGAATAGAGCCATGTTGGGGCCAAAGCAAGATCCCTGGAATAAAACAAATTATAATAAAATAAAAATAATCAAACTGATTGCAAGAGTGATTGGGGGTCATTATGAGTATGCCGGTAGGGGGGTTAACGGCACCGGTAAGGATGCCGTTGCCGTTAACGCCCTATCGCCACATTCCGAGGTCACTTAGAGGGTCCCACCAGGAACGACTGGTCTGACCAGCCGTACTTAGCGGGACCCATTAAGGGACCATGGAGCTAATAACGGGCCCACAATTTGCGGGCCCGTTATTAGCTCCTTCTCCATTCCCATTGAGCCCTATGGGGGCTCAAATGGGAATGGGGAATGGTTTTCTGAATGGGGACTTACCGGGTCCTCCAAGGTTGGAATGACCCGGTAAGTCCCCATTCAGAGACACCGGACCCAGACCCGGGTTTGGAGGCAGCCACCATGGCTACCTCCAAACTCGGAATGACCCCCATTATCTTCCTTGTACCAGTACTTGGAAGAAACCCAGAGAAATGTATATGTCAAACAGTGGTTGGCAGGTTAGTGATTTGGACCTGATTGAGAGACATTACAAACTTGAGAAAGGGGTGCGGGCTCCAAATGTGAACATTTTAAAACAGTTGCATTGGCAAGCAGTGCCTGGCTAGATAGTGAACTGGGCCTGAGTGAAAGATATAATCAATTTGAGGTAGGGGGTTGGGACTCCCCCCACAAGTGGAGGAGTTGTAACAAAAAGAGAGAAAGAGCAATACCCTTTTTACAAAAGAAAAAGAGAAGACCGGGGGAGGGGAAAGATATTCTCAGGCCGAACCAGGAACATCATTTCAAGTAGGAAAGGAGAGCCTAAGGCATCATTGAAGAAAGGGGGATGTATTTCCCCCTTCTTGTGGAACTGTAAATAGTTGGATACAAAGATTGAAGGAAGCAAAACTTACTCCTCCATCAGTGAGAAACTACCTTGAAAGGTCTAGGGATGACCAGGGGAAGAAGTAGACTCCCCAACAATAAGGAACTGCCTAACTAATGAGCTGCCTCAATATATAAAAAGTACTAGTGATGGCCAGGAGACAAAGATATTCCCTACAGTCATAAACTGCCAAAGCCCACCCAGAAGGAAGGGACCACCTTTCTGGAATTAGGGTGAAGCTAGTATTATAGTTTTCTTTTGAAGTTTGAGGGAAGAAAATAGGTCTGGGACATAGGAGAGTGGACCTTTTTCTTTTGGCGGACATTCTGACACTATTCTTAATTTTATTTGAGGCAGGGAACCCCCTCTTAGGTATAGGGACTGACAGGATTTCCACTTTATTCCCTTTCAATAAATGATTATGCCGACAAACACATCACCTCTGTGTCCTGTGTCTACTTCTGCACACTAACACCATTCAAATCGCTTTTTGATCACTTTTTCATTTTCGCATTCTCCTGCATTACCCCGGTAATCACTCATATCAAGCAAAAATGAAAATGGCGGGTTTTCATTTTTGAAAAGCCTACCTTTTACAAAGCACATTGGAAGATATAGCAATTTCTTTGGGAGCAGGGGATACACCTTCCCCATCGAACATGTTCAAACCTCCTGTATGAGTTTACCCCAAACCTGTCCTGGAAATTGAGTAAACATTTCATGCCCAAGTCATTTCTTGTTTGGCCCAAATCCACCCAGCAATATTTGCGCTTCAATTTCCCCAAGTTTTACTTTTTCTTTATGGGAAAATGAATGGTAGTAGGCCAAAAACAGTGTTATTTTAATGCTTTTTGCTTTCTTAATAACTTTTTCATTGTTTAACAAATCCCTCCCAAAATGTCCAGACTGAGGGGCCCATAAGAAATCTTTTGTTTGGAAAATGTCATCCAAATCCATCCAGCATGTCAAAAGTTATTAGCAATAGAGTTTTCGAATTTCCTATGGTAATAGGTATCACCTTAACTATATGATGGCGACTGCCACCCTGTAAAAATATATATGGTAGTGGGCAGAGTGGCTGGTGGCTGGCAGTTGCCCTGCTCTTTCCCTGTTTGCCATTTGACCCCTTGCCGTCTTTGTGGGGTCTCTTTTTATTTACTCTACACACTGGAGATACACCTCAGGACCAGCGCTGGTGGCTAGCGGTCCCGCTGCACAGGGGAGTCCCACTACTTGGCCTACTCACCGGCCTGCAGACGTCATTGGTGATTGGTCTGCTAATCCTCATCGCTGCCTCACCACTTCTACCTTCACAGGATAGCATCAGCACCTGGATTGTGGGCAGTTGTTAGCTTCAATGCTGAACTCTCAACTTGCAATGGTTAGGGTAAGCGAGAAAGACATCTGTTAGTGCTATATCTTTGTTGCTCTTAACTGTGTGATTTCTGACACATTGGTCGGATTGATCTCGACTTGTTTACAACTTTTGCGCTGACTGAAGCAGTGAAGGAGTAGAGGCAGAGGAAGAAGCTGTGGGTAACAAGTGGGAAGTTCTAGTCTGTCATTGGTGCTGCTGCCAGCGAGGCAGTAGGCTCCAACACTGGTTCTCCCTGGAAAGTGCTTCTCGAATAGCCCACTAGCAGTGGGCAGTGGGCAGGGCGATTGAGACTGAAAGGTTCCTTGCGTGCTAGCAATTTCAATTAATTTCTCCTGGGCTTGCAGCTGAGGGTAACATTTGGGGTTCTTGGCACACTCTTGCCATATTTGGCCATAATTGGTTTGCTTTCAACAGCCTCTTGGACAAACATGGTCAGACGAAGTGTCAATGGGGACCAGGAGTATACGCCTGGGAAGAAACTAAGTAAGCCACTAGGAGAGACGTTGCTAACTAAGCCTAAGCCTATTGCCCAAAACTCTCTTGACACCTATCTAAAACAAGTAGCTAGCAAACTGGACGAACAAATATTGTCAGTGGAGCGAGTATTGTTGAAAACCAGAACTGCCACATTGGGCAATGATCCTACCAATGACCTGAAATCACAGTCCTCAACTGTTGCTTCACCCCAAACACTGATGAGCAGGAAGATAGTCCAGTCCACACAGGCTCTTCTGTGGTCTTTGATCAGCTGCAGGCAGTGCCAATTCTGAGCCCATTGTGCCACTGATTATTCATACACCGAGCAGATTATTCACACGCCAGGTAGGATGGTACTGCAAGTGCCAGTACCCGATAAGAACCCTCCAGGCAAGGGTCCTAACGTTAGCTCCAACGAGTCCCAGGTAGTCAATTTCCACACAAGGATGGGCTGCTTTATGAAAGAGACAATTGCTCACATGTTGGATTTACATGGCAAAGTGCAATCTTTAATGGGCCTAATTGTCAATTTTAAGACCAACGTTTTTAATTCCATGACGATAATGGATGAACTTATCAGGTCTCTTAAGAAGGATCTATCAACTATTTTTATTTCTAGTTCTGCACCAGATCAGGATGGCAGGGTGATGCCCAGATAAGCATCTACTGTACATCTCCCAAAAGAATGCTCAGGGTCTGAATCCAACGATTTGATGGAAGTGACACGCTACGTGGGACACAAGGTGGCATTAACCCCTAACATTAGAGCCAAGATACATGTGTGCCCAGATGATTATAGTGCCCTGTATGTCCCAACCAACTCCCCTGATACCACTTAGATACCTCATCTGGCCATAGACGACCCAACAGTGGATCGCAAAATGGTGCTCAGTCTACCTCTGGCAGCATTGCCTTTGGTTGGGGTAATTGTTGAGGTGCCCAGCTCCCATACCGGGCATGCCGAGTCAGCAACAGTTTTAATAAATAAGGTGGCTCTGTGGATAAACATCAGTTTGGCTGTACCCGCTACAAGCCCTGCAGTGCATCAAGAGGGAGGGAAGGACACCTTGGGTGGGGAAGACCACAAAGCAATTCAATGGAGACTGTATTGTCATCTAATCAGCACATAGCCCGTTACATCTTGAATTCTGAGTTAGGGGGCAAGGGAGAAAGTCCTCACTGACTATACTAGTCTGGGAATATTCCTAACCCCCCGAAGGTATGTGTGCCACAGGGATCCTCTCTGGGCCCTCAACGCATTTTGCTAAAAACTGCAAGATCTTGCACAACAGGAACCCATGCCCCACGTGATGCTCCGATATGCTGTAAAACTGTCAGCCTGGCTTCCGGCCTGGCCATGGAACGGAAACTTCCCTGCTTAGAGTCGGGGATGACGACATAGCCGTAGCAGATGCCGGTCGCTCGACATTATTGATCATGCTTGCTTTGACCTTTTTGGGGACGTTGAAAACAGTACTTCATAACTTTTAACTGCCTCGGTGAGCCACCTTGATTAGGGTCTCACAGCTTGGGCCCAATTAGTGAGACGTGGGCCTTTTCCTCCTTCAAGGGCGGAAACTAACTGTGGCATAGCTCGGGGTTGCTCACTCTCACTGTTAATGTTTAATATTTGTGTCAGGTATTTGTAAGCAGGACCAATGTTTCACTCTTATGCTGAGGACACGCAAGCGTATATCATCATAGATGGCTCTGCCTTTGATTTTACCAGCTGATCAAGTTGCTTCTCAAAAATCAGATTCTCAAAAATGAAACTGGCAGCAGCGGCATCTTGCTGCCCTCCTCCTTCCCTCTTCTTATGCTTCCAAAATCAAAAATCTAGGTTTTGGGGGCGTGGCCAGCAGCAGCGCGATGAGGACGTGAGCCTTCGGAGCTCCCACGACTGCCGCAGAAATCCTGACAAAACAACTTGTCATCCGCTGCTAGTGCGACTCAAAAAAGACTGTACCGAGAGATAATGAGCCTCAGCATGCCTTAACGGAATTTGGTCCTGCATTTCGCCCGACTGGGGGCAAACAACGGCAAAGAATCTCCCCTGTGCATGTTGGAAGGAGCGATTCCAAAATGGCGGCAGTGGCAAGACACAACATTAAGCCCAGCGGCGGAGACAGAGGGAGAGCCTGCATGCGATATGGAACCGAAGGAGCTGCAAACTGAAGGCGACCCCTGCCAAACCCACATATGCAAAGAGGTGCAGAGGATCGCAGGAGTGAACCGTGTGTGCAGACCGGACTGGGGAACATCCCGCAACACGGAAGAGAGTGAGACGCGTAGCACAAGCCGAGACGCGCTCCGTAACACGGCAATGGAAGGGTCACGACCAGCTCCAGCGAGGTAAACTGATACACGTGTGGGAAAGAGAGGCGGCCCCAGACACGAACCACAGGGAGACCCGTTCTACGGTCCCACCCCAAGAGTGGCTGGGCTACACATACCTGGTTGGGCCACGGCACATAGCGGGAGGCTGCTGCTTCACCGACAGAGCGTGGAGACTGGCGGTGAGCCCTGTCAGTGAGAGGGGCTAGCAGGGGAGGAGCGCAACCCCCCCTTGCTTCCACTGCTGAAGGCCAGCTGAACTGGCACTAGGCCCGGGGTAGCACAAAATGGAGAGCGGGAAGGGTGACCACTACCCCGCCGTGCCGGTGCGAGACGAACAGTGCGGCCAGCTCCACGGAAAGGAACACAAGCATACGGACCTGGCAGGCTGGCAAGAGAGCCTGAAATCCACCCCGCTGGAAGGCAAGTAAGTGGGGGACGAATCAAAGATACAGCCTGTGCCTTGAGCCACAAACACATGAGTGCATGAACTGGACTGGGAGCGGGCACTGGCGACAAGGTGCTGAGCAAAATCTCAGGCACAATCGGAGGCAATGACCGACAGGAGCCTGAGTCAGCCCCAATTACTGGAGCCTGTTGACCGCTGCATGTGAACTGTTACACCTCTATAATTGGCCTTGGCTCGGATCTGTGGGAGGCAGCTCTGGGGGTTGGCCATGCCCATCCAAAGCCTTGCACTGGCCAACACTACTGGAAAGTACAGGCAGCGGACTTGCATAGTAAAACGCAACTATGGCCCAAGGATAAAGCTGCATAACGGGGCCTGGCGTGAGAATCAGTCCCCTAAGCGAAGGAACTGTGGACCAACACTGCCAACTCCAGAGCCCCGGCGACAAGACGGGTCCAAATCATACCTAACCACTGAGCCCACTCTGCCTGGGCGATAAGCTGTAGAGAGACACAGGCTCGAGACTCGATCTGGCCCACTGAGTCTAACAAAAGAACGGATCCCCGCCACTGAGAGGCAGCACTTACGTCGGAGACGCTCAACGGTAAGAAATACAAATAAATTATTGCAGAACCATATGCCACTGAAGAGCGACAGCGGACAAGCGGACTGCCTCCGGGCGCGCCCAAAGATGGTGCGAACGGCAAAGCACAACCCAGCGCCACATGATAATAGCATGGGCAAAGACAGAGGGAAAAACCCAGGCACCCAAAGCAAAATCGATCAGTTTACCACACCCACGGCAACCACGACACCTGAAAACATCATCCAATAGTCATGGCAGAGGTGGGGGAAGAAGTATCCCTAAAAGATGTTATGGCGGCAATATCAGAATCGCGGGCGTCCATGGAGCAGAAGATGGACGGTATCAGCATGGGCGTCTCACTTCTGCGACCTGACCTCCAAAAACCGACGTCCCGCACAGAGGAGGCAGAATAACGAATTTCAGGTGCAGAAGATGGACTGAGAAACCTGGTTTTATAGGAAAAAAGTAATTCATAAGTATCAATGAAACAGAGAACTGGAAATTCAATTACTCAAACTCGAGTGCAAGGGCTGGAGAGAGGTGAGGAGGGTGGCAGATCCACTTTTGTTAGTACAGTGCTGTCCAGAACTGGGGGTTAGATTCTGTAGCTGTCTTGTTGTAATTGGAATGACCTGGGGGCAGGTCAGCTGTTCGTATTCCTTTTCATGTGTCAATCTTTAATCTTTCCCGTAGGTCACAGAAAGTAGGAGATACTTGGAGTTCAAAAATTGAAAATGCACAATAAAAAAGGCTGTTGGGCCGTGGGGTAAGGACAGCCTCTTCTAAAAAATGCACACTCTTTCCATTTGGGTGTGCGCAGGAACAGTTGTTGTATCACAATATCTTTTTCCTTTTAATAGAGATATTTGATGAAGGTCATGAGAGCCCTCATGACCTATAAGGTCGACCGGTTTCAATGGCATACAGAAATAAAGCCATCTTCCTCAGGACCGTGATTCCATGTGGAGAATGAATCCAAAAAAGTTCAGAATGTCTTAACTGGGTCAGGCACCTCGTGCAGGGGTACAGAAGGTGAGGAAGACAGGGGGGAAAAACCAATGAAAGTTACAATGAGGGCAAGGGCTGAACAAATCTCGCCTTAAAAAAGGGGGAGGGCAGGACATTCTTAACCCTTCTAAAAGAGTATGAGAATAGATAGATACTTTCACCAAATAAAGTGGTTAACTAAAATTGCAGGAGAGTATAGGTGCCTGAACACCGGTGACCAAGACTCATTATCAGAGGTGGGTGGAGGGGGGGGAGGGAGTGTGGGGACCCCAATCCCTTGTGGGTGCATGCTGAGTGGCTCAAAACAATTTCAAAAACCAAACACATGGTTACCTCTATACACATAAAGTGTGCTGAGGGAGGTCTGTCCCGTTGATGTCAGGCAACGCTAGAACAAACAAGATCCACAGATAGAAATTCTCTCTTGTGCTATTCCAGTTACCACCCTAAAGCACTTAGAGACAATCTCCCTTTGGGACAGTTCCTGCGATACCGAAGGCTGTGCAGACAGACCCCAGCCTACACCACACAGTCCAGACTTCTACGAAAAAAACTGGCAGACAGGGGTTATCCACAAAAAATCATTAGCAATACCTACAAAAGCGTTAGAAATATCCCTAGATCTGTAACCTTGCATACTATAAAACCATTGTTTTTGTGTTATCACGCCTATCCTATTAACAGTTCAAAGGAAATCAACGGCTTGCCCGTGCCCTTTTGCTTACAACAGCCAACCCTGTTTGTTGTTATTCCGAGAAACCTGGAACAGCAGCTCAATAGAGTTACAATGCGTCTGAAGGTAATGGAAGGAAGAGTGGATGAGGGAGAAGGCAGATCAAGATGGAACAATGTCCGGATACTGGGATTGCCGGAAAAACGGAAGGACCAAGTGTAGAACTGTTCCTCGAACAGTGACTGGTGGACATTTTTGATCCAAAAGTGTTTTCTAAATTCTTCTCGATCGAGAGAGCGCATCGCATGCCAATTGGTCGAGCGGTACCGGACGCCCCACCGCACAGAGTAATAGCAAAATTCTTAAACTATAGAAACCGTGATGCGCTGCTCCAGATGGCACGTACCAAAGGCATGATAACCTACAATGGATCCAGAAATAGCATTCTTCCCAGACTATACCAGGGAGGTACAAAAGACAAGACAGTCGTTTGACCATCTCAAGAAGCAGCTACATGCCCTGAATGTTAAATATGGTCTTGTGTTCCTCGGCGCAATTGAAAATTTACCATAAGGGCACGTCTGTCCAATTTACGGACGTGAAAGAAGCCTGGACATGGGCAGAACAACACATTGGGGATGAATGGAGTGCAAGGCGAAACAACAGAAATGGGAACCAAAGAGCCCTGCCGGCGCAAGACCCGGCCAACAGAAACCCACTGAGACGAGAAAGAGACGCACCTCCACCGATGGAGGACGACTGAAACAGCGGAGGGCGATACATGGCATTATCCGCAACCCCGGTGCTATAGATGCGCTGTGGAGCTCTCATACGAAGGCTCAAAATGTAACAAGAAGCAGCAGAGATGAACACAAATTATGCGGTAGGTTGAGACGGAAAAACTTTCCTGTCCCAACCCAACCCACTAAGACTGATGGTGGGAGTTGTAATGACGGCAGGGAGTCATTTTTAGTGATCTCCAGGCTGATGTTCGGGCGACAGGTACTTCGGTTTGGGGTGGAGTATAGGGAGGGGGGTGGGTGGTAAAGGCAATGGCTGGTTGATAGTTTGGTTTAACATGTTAAGTGAAGGTCAAAATGGAATGCTGAACGATACACTCCATGCAGGTACCCGGGTACCTCCTCAAGGAGATCCCTCTAAGCTTGCAGCATACCGTAGACACACAATCATAACTTTACAGATCAAAAATGGCGGAACACGGCCCTAGAACCACTACACACAAGGAGTACATGCCCAGTCTAAAAAGGCGATTAGTTATACAATACTTAAATAAACACCGCCCAGATATAGCATTCTTCAAGGAAACCCACCTAGCGGGTACAACCTGCAATCTTTTTAAACGTACAAACTATCGCACGGCACTGCACGCTGGCTTCTCTATGGGCTCGCAGGGTGTACTCATACTGTTGCATAAAATAATACCCCTTACTCTCTCAACAGTAAAATAGGACACAGGGGGGAGATACACGATGGCGGTTGGAACACTATAGAACCAAACAATAAATCTGCTGGTGGTGTATGCGCCCCCGGCGCTGTTGCCGGCATTGGTAAAGGACATTACCCCACTAATTGCTAATGACACATCCGATATACTGATCTTGGGGGGAGATTTCAATGAGGTGATGAATGTGGAACTTGATAGAACGCACCTACGAGGGAGAAATCCTGCGATTCACACGAAACTGGCCACATTCGTCGATGCAATGGGTTTGCGTGATGTATGGCGTGATTTACACCCCAACACCAGAGAATACTCAGATCACACAGGAGTGCATGCCTCATTGTCCAGGTTGGATTACTTCTTTGTCCCTGCGATTAGTATACACAGGGCGAGCGCAGCCAAACTCCTGCCGAGGGGCATATCGGACCACTCCCCCCTGCTGATTGAAGTGGCAACAACAAGGCCACTCCCCCCTAGATCATGGCGTCTTAACAGTTACTATTTGGGTTTCCCGGACCTTATAGAGCATATACAGTCTGTGACTAACACATATTTTGAGCTGAATGTGGGATCTGAAGACACCCCTGAGGTGCTGTGGAGGCATACAAGCCAGTACTCCGGGGACAAATCCTCTCCTGGGTGGCGGCTGCAAGGAGTAAACAAGGGGAGAAAATAAGAGCAGCAGAGCAAGAGGTCAAGCAAGCAGAGATAGCCCATCTAACTCAAGACAAACCCGAGTCACATAGAGCGCTGGTAGTAGCGCAAAAACGCCTACAAAATGTGGCATTAGACAATGTCAAGCAAGCTCACAGGGCAATGAAAGCTAGAATTTATGAAGTGGGAGACAAGGCGAGCAAAATGTTGGCCTGGATGGAGCGCAGGGACAATGGACACAGTCAGGTCAGAATAATTAGACCAGAGAACACACAACCACTGGTTACAGACACAAATATTACTGAGGGTTTTGCAGCCTACTACACATAGCTATATGAGAAACCCCGCTGGCCCGGTTGACACCTCTGTACTAGATGAGATAACCCTCCCGAGCCTGTGCACCGAACAAAGACTCCTTCTAGAAAAGGACATCACAGAAGAAGAACTAATTGAGGCAATGTCACAACTCCAGAATGGTAAAACCCTGGGTCCAAATGGCTTCCCGATTGAGACATGGAAAAAGATAGGCCCAGAGGTACTAGTCCCATATCTCCTGAAAATGTACAAACGCGCAAAGACACAGGGAAGTCTACCGGCCGACCATAGGAAGACTACCATAATAGTAATCCCTAACCCTGATAAACCTCTGGAACAATTTAGCTCATACAGACCAATCTCTCTTATAAACAGCGAATCCAAGCTATTAGCCAAAGTACTGACGATCAGATTACAAAAAGTGATTACGTCCCTAGTGCACCCGAACCAGTGCGGTTTCATGCCAACCAGATTGATGCGCATGAATATCCGTAGACTACATATAGCACTGGAAAGGGCGCAGAATGCCAATGACCCCATAGCACTACTTGCAATAGACTTCGAGAAAGCATTCGACTCAGTATATTGGGAAGCACTGTGGGAGATTATGAGAAGGCTGGGATCTGGTACAGAATTTATGGGGTGGACGCACCTACTATACAATGCCCCCGAGGTGGAAACCAGAGTCAACGGCTGGTCATCTGAACCATTCAAACTCGGTAAGGGAACGAGACAGGGCTGCCCCCTGTCAGCACTTCTTTTTGCATTGGCCATGGAACCTCTTGCTTGTTGGTTGAGAGACTCACAAAGCTGGAAGGGCTTTAAAGACCCGGCAGAGTGGGAAGATAAGGTCTGCCTATATGCAGACGGCCTCTTGGTATACCTCAGGGATCCGATCACTTCCTGCCCCATAGTAACTGACATCCTGTAACAATATGGTTCCTTTAGCAGATCAAGGGCAAACTGGGCCAAATCTGTACTTTTCCCATTCAGAATAGCAGAAAACACGATCCCGGAGGGCTGCCCATATCGAGTTCAGAGAACCTGTTTTAGATATCTTGCAATACTTGTTACTAAAAACATGAACAAATATATAGATAGGAACTTGCAGCCAATCGTGGAACGATTCAAGGAGGATACACACCACTGGAGGTTCCTACCGCTGACCATCCTGGGAAAAGCAGCATTGTACAAAATGATGTCCTTACACTGTTTTTTATATGTCCTGCAGAATGCCCCAGTGCATTGGTAATCTTCCACAAAATTAAGTGCACACTACGCAAGCTCTTATGGAGGTGGGCACCCGAGAATAGCGATTGGTACACTCCAAAGGTCAATCTGGGAGGGAGGTATCGGACTCCCGCGTCTACATTCTTATTACTGGGCAAGTCAAATGGAAGTGGTAAATGATATGCTACATGGAGAAAAATCACTTCCACATATAAGGGCAGAGATAGAAATGCGATAAAACCCACCCCCGTTGGAAGGGATCTACCAGAACCCGAGACTGATAACCCATAGTAAGCTGATGGCCCAATCAACTTTGATTTGGGCAGAGATACACAGATTCATAGGCTGGGACAGAAAAGTAACACCAGTCCAACCGCTGTGGGGAAACGGGAACCTAACAGAGGTGAGCAAGCTACTGAGATGGCCATGCTGGGTAGCAAAGGGAATACTGAAAGTGGGAAATGTGATGGAGGGCCGGGGTATGATACCGTTTGAAGACTTTTTGACGAAATTTGACATTCCGGAAGCGAAAGGTACCACTATGCACAGATAAGACACGTGCTACACAAACATCTCCCAAGCTTAACGAACATGCCAGACTGTACCCCGATAGAAAGGAACATTGTGGTGGATAAGGTGGAGGGAAGGATCCCCTCTGTTATGTATGGGGTCATCACCTCTTTTGCTACACCAGAGTTGTCGAACCTGAAATCTAAATGGGAAAGGGATGTAGGGGAAATCCTCCCAGAAGAATGGGTTCTGGCCCGGATGTACCCTCGCGAAGTAGCCATTTCATCCAGGCTCCGACTCATCCAGCTCAAGATATACCATAGGGTATATTATCCAAGAGCATCACTCTACGGCTGGGGTAGGAGTACAGAGCCTAGCTGTCTCAGATGTCACCAAGAAGAAGGTACCTTCTTCCATATATTATGGGAATGCCCACACATCCGCCAGTACTGGCAGCAATGTTGTGACATAATCACGAGAGTGATGGGCCAGACAATACTGAGAGAACCCAAGCTGTTGCTGTTGGGGATAGAAAGGGGGGGTGATGACGAGATACGAGAAATTGTTCTTCTCAACCGTAACTGCCCTGATCAAGAGAAATATAGCCAAGCTATAGAGATCACATGTGTTGCCACAGGTGGAACAATGGGTGGCTGATGTAAATGTCTGGGTGGCGATGGAACAAAGATTGTACACGGTCAGAGGTTGCCCACAAAAATCTGGAAATATTTGGCCAAAATGGGAGGATGCTCAATGATCTGCCTGGTTGTCGAATCCATGTAAGATATAATGGACAGTAAAGTAAAGCGATGCTACAATTGTGGACGGACTCATCAATGGAGATGTACGTGTGGAGTAATTCCCATGACCTATTGTTATGTTCTGAGTTTTTTTTGTTAAGATTTGACTCCTTCGGAGTCCACATTTGGTATGTATGTCTTAAAAAACAATAAAATGTGTTATTAAAAAAAACAAATCTAGGTTTTGTGTGGGAAGCCGAACTTGAGCTGAATTCTCCTGCTTTCTGTTTTTCAAGCCTGGCAGAGAAAAGAAAATTGCACCTGGACTTGTAAAAACCCCAACCGGCCCACAGGGAGTGGATGGAGTGACTTACAAGGGCTAACTTGCAAGTAAAATAAACAAAAAGACCATGGGCAAAAGGTTTGTTTTCTGGGGGGCCCAATTTCCATTAGGTATTGGTGTAGGAGTACCCTAATTAAAGGGCTAGTATTGAGCAAGATTTCCCTGATTCAGCAACTTAAGTCTTACCGGATCTGGAAAACTCCATTTGCACCCTTCAAGTGGTTTAGTTTGTTGGACTGCTTTATGGGGTGCTAATGCCTGGATTCAAACCCAGATTGTTAGGACCAGGGGGAAACATTTACCCACAAGACTACTTGAATTTCTGATCAGGATGCTTGTTAGGATTGCACTCATTGGCAGTTTTAAGGCAAAGGGTTCTTTTGGGCAAGACGGACTGAGGGCCCTGACTAGGCAGGGCATGGGGGTGGAGCTTAGGGTCGTAGTAGTTAATGACTGTCAGAAGTGCAACGGATGTTTCATGTTTTTTAAGTGGTCTTTTCTGCTATTGGAGTTATGGGGCCTCATTACGAGTCCGGCGGTAACCGCAGCGGTAAAACCACCTGGTTACTCTCTGACTCGTATTACCATTCTGCCTCCATGACTCCTGGAATTACCAGGGCATTACAGCACTGGTGTCCCGGGAATTCCGGAGGCGGAATTCGGTAAATCCCCATTCCCATTGAGTCCTAGAGGACTCAATGGGAATGGGGAAGTGGAAACATCGGCACCATCTCGTGATGGTGCTGGTGTTTCCACGTCTGCCTGCAGGCGGGAGGTGTTCAACCCACCAGGTCAAACCTGGCGGGAAGATAACCTCCCACCTGCAGGACTCGGGACCGGGCGGTCCGGAATTAACAGTGACGGCGGGTTTACCACCACTGTTAATTCCGGACCGCCCGACTTGTAATGAGGCCTATGGTTTTATGGCGGTATGACTTTGGCTGGATACGGTATTGTCACTTCACCAGGTTTTGTTCTCAGTGATTTGTCGAGGATCACTCAGTTTGTTCTAGCTGGAAATCTGCTTATCCCTTCCGAAATGACATGCTCTCCAGTACCCCTTTCAAAGTCTTCTGCTTTCCTCTTCCATCCTCTCGTTTGTTTCCTGACATAGGCTCCCTCGCTGCTTAGATCCTACATTCGCTACTCCAGCTTCCATCCACTCCTTGTTCTCCATAAGGAAAATTCTGACAAAGCATGAACAATAACAACTGTATACTGCAGCCCTAAAACAAGAGCATGAGAAGTGAATCCCAATTATTCTTGCCCTAACAACAAAAGTGTTGTACCTTTTTTCAACACAATGCAATAATTTAGCTATAAAAACACAGTACAGGGTAAAAGAGAAGCAAGCAAAATAGTGGGGCAACATCAATCTACCAATCTTCTCTCTGCTTTCTATTCTATCCACTCCTCCTTCACCTTTCACCCGGTGTCACCTTGCGTCAGCTACCACTCCCCTCCATTCTCATATACCACCACTCCCACCTACCCACACCATGTCTTCATGGCCTGGCTGGTGAGAATAGAGCATGATACCACCTCCTACTCCTCTGTGAGTTTTAAGCAATGAGGCCCCCAGTCCTTATTCTATCTCAGATGGTGAGCACGCAGCAATGCCTCACTGAACACTCACTGTGGCTATTCCCTTTAGGCTACAGAGTAGATGCTTTGGAATTCACCATCTTGTTGTAAAAAAACAGATCCACCCCTTCTCCAGAATACTGAAGAAAGGAATCGGACACTTTGAATCACAAAACATTCTTTTTTGTTGCATTTTTGCAGTACGTTTTAATTGAGTTGAGGGTGCGAGGGAGGGCTAGCAAGCAGAAGAGAGACCCAGAGCAGAAGGTGCAGGATCATGAGGGAGACGGTGCAGGTTGAGCAATTTCTGGGCTCTTGGTGTGGATCCCTATACGTTCTTGGATGGTAGATACTGTTTATAAGGTTTATAGTAAAAGTTTCAACAGTCATAGTGTCGAAATACAACAGTTTTGACTCAAAAGCATCGGGAAAAAAAATTTGAATGCACGTTTTTTTTTGGGCGGTCCCACCTCAAACCTTGTTTTTTTGGGGGAAAAACCAATATTGTTACTATACGAAACCCCCAAAAAAATGTACATTAAAAAAATGCATTCAAATTTCTTTTTCTGTGCTTTTGTTTCCAAATTATTGTATTTCGAAACTATTTTTTCGAAACTTTGACGGACACCGTTTACAATATGCAGTTGTACACAGCCCATCTATTAAACCATGAGTGAGACATGTTGTAATACCTTATACAGCAAATTGAATCACTTCTAGGGGCACCTAATATTGTCAGGGAACGCTGTATGAGATTGAATGATTTGTCCAGGATCACACACTTTGGTTAAGTCGTAAAGCCAGAATTTGAGGCCTAGACTGAAATGTAGGTACTTGGCAATACATCTTCCCAGCTCAAGTTGGCACATATATATGTGTTGAGGTTTGGTTTTAAATGTCTAAAGTAATACTGTCATACATAATCACAAGCCACATGATAAACCAAAAGGACAATGTATGCATAATTGTAGAAATGGATTTATGAAAAGAGTAGGGTGTCATTTTGTTTTTAATCCTAAATTGCACCAGACCACGTTTTTGCAAAAGGGTCTGTAAGGATATTTGGCGTGTTACAGCACAGAGTACAGCACTACTGCACAGGTAGCAATTTTTTTTATGCAGCACCACCACAAGGGTGCGGTGCATTGCTATATGTGTTACCAGATTAACAAGGAAAGACAGGCTATTCAGTCAAAAACGATTTTAACATATAAGATGCAAATCTATTTTTACAGTTAAAAGCACACGTGCACATTCAAAAATGCACACTATTTTTCACCTGAAATGCCTATGGTGCAAGAGACACATTTGAAAATTAATAACTAACATTACTCATAAATAACCTGACTAATAAAATTGAATTTAACATAACCCACTAATAAAAATGTGTCTCCACTGCAGAAATAGGCCTACTCTGAAAGTGAACTTTTAAACGCACATTCATTTTTTTTTTGTTTTCTCTGCTGCTCCGTCCACATAACTACAGGAAGCAAAAGGGCTCGAAAGAACAGGAAATCAGTTGGTTACAAAGTATTACTATAGAAATGAGCCATTGTGTAGAGAGGGAGGAGATGGCATGATTGATTCTGATTGGAGCAGCGTCGTAGCAAGTATCATGCTAGAGGCAGTGATTAGGGTTTTGCTGGGGGGGAGTTTGAAGAGAGAGGGAGGACAGTGGAGATTTGGAGAGCTGGGAGAAGGACCTGTTTTTCCTGGTTGGAGCATTTCTGCTGAAAAAGCTGAGAGTTCCAGGCAATGACCCCGGTTTGAAAACGAAAGGCGCTTGTTTCACTGGGGTTAATCTTCAAGGGAGCCACATTCAGAAAGAGAACAGCTGAAGAAAACTCGGGCTGAGCAGATAAGGTAATTACATAAGTGTGGGAGCTGAGTGTGTACGAGAATATTCAGTCAGTGTAGGAAAGGAGATTCCTGTGCCTTAATCACATGTTAATGTTGCAAATCGAGTTCTTTTCTCCGCCACTCTCTTTTCAGTGTATCACAGACAATGCTGTTACTGTGCTATTTTATTTATTTCTGTAAAGAGTGAGATCGTGTTTAAATGCAACTTTTATAATACAGAAAAATATTTGAAAGCAGACGGGTGGTGTGTTTTATATTTACCAATACAGTGCTGATGATGAGGGGAGATTTTTAAACAGTGCAATTGTCATTTTGAGACAGATGTGTGCATGATAATATTCAGTATGGACAGTTGAGAGTGATTGTTTGTAGCATAGCTCGTTGGAGGTACATGAGCCAACGGGAAGAGGGACTCTCTGGACATAGTTCCCTACCGTATATAAGGTAGTGGAAATTACCACAAAATTACCACATACAGCTCTCTGTCGTAAATAAGTCAGTGAGATCGCCCATGGTGGCACACTAACACTAACACTGAAAATGTGGTATTCCTGAAATGTAGGTCTGAGGTCTCTCTAGTGATTACACGAAAAATCTAAGCAAAGATAAGGGATTCTGGACATTGGGGCCACAAATAAAACAAGGGAATTATGCTCACCAAAATACCACCAACCACGCATACCAACCACGCATACCAAATATGCATGTCTGGGTGCTGAAATAATGCATGTCCACTGTATTATTGTTGTACATGGCCCAATCTGAATACAAGGAGTGATTGTTGCTAAGTTATTTTTCGGCGGTAATAAAATACCGTCAGGCCCCAAATCTCCACAAAATACCCTACAGGTCTCTTCAGGCAATTTTAATTGTTTCCACCATGTATTGGAAAAGTAAATGGTGACAAACAGGCAATCAATCGCCTTTGCTCTACATTTTTCCACCACGTGACTGGAAAAGTGTTAATCCCTCCCACAATTGACTGTGGGAGCCATCTACCATGGATTCCTTTGCAATCTGCCTACTTTTATCAGGTGTAAAGGTTAGGCAGATTATATAAGAATCCATTGGTTTTCCGCCAGCATAAAAAAACATGCTGGTGGAAAACCCATCGGATTTGGTAGGGGGACCTTTAAAAGCAGGCACACGTGTTAAGTCCACTGTCCTCTTCAACATGGCCTGGGAAATCATACCAAATCCTGCAGCACATAAAATGTGCCACTATATGCTTTTAGCACGACTTTTTGCACTCTGCTTGACTTGGAAAATTACCCTGTATGATTGTAGCTATATTTTCCCTATCCTGAATGAAATCCTACGAGCTCCAGCTTGCACATTCATGAAAGCTTTCATACAGACAAAAAGTGAAATGAAATTCATGACAAGATCATTCTTTAAAACAGTTTGTTCTGTATCCCCATAATCTGTAAATGCCTAACAATCACACTTAAATAGCTTATTAAAACCTTTTATACCTTTAAGAAAAGAATTCCACATCAATGGTCAATGCCAGTTAAATTTTCCCAGCTTTAATAATTTCCTATTGTAAATAAAATGCTCCTGAAACTTGGAAAAAGATATCGGCTCACTTGGAGGTCCTGAGCATCCCTGAAATTTTGCCATAGTGGGGAGAGAGGCAGAGCAAGGGGCCCCATGGACATTTGTCCCTTGTCTGAATTAAATCCACCTGTGATTGCACTCTGTAGGAAATATGAAAATACTGCTTTTTAGTTATTAATTTGCAAGCAACATTATAGGAAACACACTTCTCATGTGTTCTTTTCCAGCTTTTCATGGTCCATCTTCTGAGTGGTAAATCATTATTGCCCCCATCACAGGTGAGATCCCACGGTAAATAATTTCCATTTCCGGCACTGCTTAAACACCCAGGAGTTACATTATACTTCCAAACAAGTCCAACAATACACCTGATGTATTCTGTTTGCATACAAACTCGGTTAACAGTTACTCAAACAGTGTGAGGTTATCAAGTCAGTACTTATCAGTACGAATCATGAAGAATTCTGGCAGGCCAGGCTATGCTTACACACAAAATTGTTTTCTATGTAGGTTGAAACCCCACCGGTAAGTACATTTGAGAAGAAGAGCTGAAAGTGGTCCATACTCAAAGTCCTAGCTTTGACATTTTCAGGTAGAGCCATGTAGGACCAACTCAGTGATTTGCTGCTTGATTTTCTAGGTGTAGCAAGCAATGCACTCACATCGGGGTAGATATATATACTGTCGATTAGGGAGACAAACTGAATCCTACACACATTGGTAAAGCCAATAATTTGGCCTTTTTGTGTAGACATGGGGTAGGCATTTGTCAGGCATTGCTATAAGGGTACCAGTTGGTAATAAGATGTGAACAGCTAGAAAATGGAACAACTACCTGGGCATTTGATGCCATTGCCTGGCAAATGCCTGTCTACTAACTATACACAAGCCAAAACTGTTGGCTTTGTGATTGCTTGTTCCAGGCATGACTTCAGTGCAAGGACACATATTGCTGATAAATCAACTGGTTTAAGACACACATATGAGGTTTTTTATTAGAAAACACACTGATTTACAGAGACGTTTAAGTCATTAAAAACCCCAAAGAATGCTTTGGTATAACACTAGCAGGCCCCACAGAACACACATTTTGGTGTTACTTTGTGATTGTGATAAAGCTTGCTCAAAGAGTTCCCAAGAGGATATATTTCAGTGGTGATGGACAGGTAGTTGGTGGGAATGCAGTCGGGATTACCATGGGAATGGGTGGGTACATTACCAGATGTGCCAACAGGCAATGGAATGTGTCTCATCCAACCTCCATCCCATCTGTGTTCCAGTGCAAGAGTTCTTCCTTACATCTGATAGCCAACACTAATGAAGTATGGATGTAAGTATCTCAATCAGTCGTAACCACTGACATTGCTCTGGTCAGCCTTCCATAATATTGTACGCAAATCAGCTTTGGCTCTGCCACTACGAGCTGCCCTGTCCAAAACGCTAAACCAAAGGTTCTACAATGCCCGCTGTGGTGTGTGTTTTAGTGCAGAGGGGAAATGGCCAGGCATTTGAGATTGAACTGCACCATTTGGAAGCAGAACCAAGACTTTAATGGCTTGTTCCTGTCTGTAATGTTACAGAAAATCTCGAGAATTATGGCATGAAAGGCTGCCCAGAGCAATGATACTGGCAATGTTTAATTCAAAGCCTTGCATCTATCACTTTGATTTTACTGTACTCTCCCCTGCAGATTTTTTCTTAAAATCAGCCTCTTTTCACTTCTACTGAAGTAGTTAATGCAGCAGAATATACTTTGAATGTAATTCATAAGGGCCTTCAGTCAGCTGAAGCACCTGCTGCAGAAATCTGTGTGCAAGCGACATCACCTGTCATTCATTGTTTGATACAGTTACATTGCAACAAAAATAAGCATACATTAAATTATAGAAATCAACTTGTGATTTTAGGTTTGGGAAAAGAGCTACTTTGTAACTGAGAGGTTGCAAATATAAGATGAACAGTGCAGTTAAAAAAAAGCAGCACAGCCTCTTGCTAGATAGTTTTAGGCAGCCAGCTAGTGGGCTGCCTCACTCATAGGTGTGAATGGCCCTCCACCTCCCTCGACATTTGGGCTTTCATGGCTTGTGGGCTTAAATCATTGTCAAGGGCAAGCAAACACACCTTTGCTGGGGCACCTGCATTGCAGCCCCTCAGAATACCAATCGCTCTGAAGTTGTTGAACGTGTAGAGTGCAATCCTATCTGACCCCCTTAACAGAACTACCAAGGTCTCTTTTCTTGATGGTACAAGGGGGAGGCCTTGGGTGGGCCTGGCCTCCCTGCCACCTCCCTCCTCCCCCACCCCCCTCACCCTCCGCTGGAGCCTGAAGCGCAAGACAACTTGTGAACATCTAGAATTGGAAGTCACATTTTAAATACACCACATCCTAAAGCAGTCTTTGAGTTCCTGGCACCACATTTTGGAAGATGTTGGACTTTTCCAGGACTTATGATACAGAGTGATGGTGTGAGATGTGAATAGCTAAACGAATACTTCTGTGCTCTTGGAAAAGGGTGGCGGTAGCATGGAAAGGGCAGGGGTATTCCGTTCACTGTTGGAATTGTAATGCCATGGAATACATGTTGTGCTCTCAATAAGCATATAGTTTAGATTAAAAAAAATGTCTGAGCACAGCTGAGCTGAAGTGCTGCTTCCCGCACCTTGGAAGCTTCAGCTCAGTCTCTCCTCTGTCTTTACACATTAGCTACCCCTGCATGCGCCCATCACACTGGGCATGTTGCACACTAACACCTGGCTCGAGGATTGGAATTAGAAAAGGCTCTGAAGCACCTCCACTCGCTGCTTGCTCGTTGCCTTGCCCCTGTGGAGGAGTCTAGCATTCATCGCTCTGAAGTGAATCTTTTGTGAGTGGCGAGATGGTCACCAGTGCCATCACCTAGTACATGAATGCCCTACAGGGCTGTATGTGAAGCCTGGCATTCAGAGGGGGCAAGATCCTCAATATCTTCCTCAAAGTAAGGCTGGTGCTCTGCACTAGCCTTCTAGCCTGCTCCAACAGAATACATGGAGTGTATCACGGACTTAGCAAAGTTGATGCATTCTAGTCCTAGCTTCCTTGCTAAGCCAAAATGTGTGACCTCATGCAAGCTGTGCACGAGATGTGTTGCCTGTGCCACCGGAATATGTGAAGTTGTTCAAAGGCTTAGCAAAGTGAGTGAATTCTAGTTTCGGCTTCCTTGCTGCACCTAAACATGTGATCCTGGGCAATCTCTACTTAAGCCTTTTTGCCTGTGCCACCGGAATGCATCAAGCTGTTAAAAGATTTAGCAAAGTTGGTGAATTCTAGCGCAGGCTTCCTCGCTGGACCTAAATGTGTGATCCATGGCAAGCCACGTTTTTCTGTAGGCTCGGTTTGAAAAAAGTCGACCTGCCATTGCACGCTTCACTGTTGTGGTAAAATATGCCACGGCCCGATATAACTATTTTGTGACTGCAAAAATGCTACATTTTGTGTATGCTCCACGGCAGGGGTCTGCAACCTTTGGCACTGCATCTGTTTTGGACTGCAAATACCATCATCCTTAGCCAGCATAGTCAATGGTGATAGATCATGGGAGTCCTAGTGCGAACACTCTAGAGAGTATGTACAGGTTGCAGGCCTCTCCTCTATACATAATCATTACATATGATTTTACCTTCCATCATTTTATTGGCGGGGTCAGGATGCACACATGGCACCCTTTTCTCATGTCTGATTTGGAAGATCCACCAAATTGAGCATTTCCAGGCAAGTTTAACAAAACCTTAATCAATATGGAATGGTTCTGCTTGAGGGTGCAATGTTTATTTTATCTTTAAATCAGTCTGCAAAGTTATTAACACTCTCAGGGTCCATAAGACAATGCAGCTCTCCACGGGCTGGTGTTCGCCGACTGCTTCCCAGCACAGGCCAGCCAGCCCTGACTGCCAATCCTTTCTCCGTGGCAGCTGGTAGTGGCTAGAATCTGGGACATCGAATATGCATCAGCTAATTACCGGAAAGCACTCGTCTTTAATCAGCTTTGATGGCAGATGGCACCGAGCCGCCGCCTTATTTCCAATATGGCATCCCCGGTCGGATGGAATCACGCCGTCTTGGCATCGCCCTTGCTCCCCATGCTTTGCCCATGTGAGCATCCAACAGATCTTGGCATCCGATCATGCGGGAAGACATGCCAACACGTTTGACTCTGCTTACTTTTAAATTAAGCTGAATGTCAGAGAACTTTGTTCGCAAGTGTGGCTGCCAGGACACTGCACACAAAGCCATGTGGGCAGGAATTGGGCAACACTTGTACCGCGCAACCAACAACAGTGTGGGTTAATTTGAAGTCCACTTTACTAAATGTTGGCACAATTGGAGATGCAAATGTTGGTAGCCATAAGCCTTAATTCTCCTTGGTCATTTGGCATTTGAATGGCGATTGACTCATATGACACTGGTTCATTAAAGTTCAGGATTTGCAATCACATAGCGCCAAGAAACCATGCAGGTGGCAACAGTGCGCGGTATAAGAACCTTTAATATATCATAACTTACATGATTGGTTTGCCAAGAGGCTACCAAAAATCAGATTTTGAGCTATTCAAGACTTTTTTACATTGCATTATGTTAAATAGGAATTCTGTTAGGACTCTCAAATGTTTGCAGCATTATGGGGCAGCATTTACATGGGTTATAGTACAACTACAACAGCATTTATCAAAATATTTAGAAACTCAATCGAATACAACCGAGAAATACAAAACTAAATACCATCAATTAAATAAAAATCAGTGAAAAATCAAATGAAAATCTAGCAATATTTACAGTCGCGTAGGGGCAATATAATTCTGCTTTTAAGCATCAACATAATGTATCTAATCAAAGTTTTACAATGTTGTCTATCATTGCAGACTCGACTTAGCTGTTGCTGAGAGTGCCTTCTAAGTGGAGAATAAGAGTTGCATTGCTGCTGTAACCCTACCGACCTCTTTAATGCAAGACACTTGTTTGGGCCAGGCATTTTGCAGTCTATTGGGGAAGGAAACATTGAGAAAGAGGTGAGTAGGAGTTTTCAGCATATTCCTGCCAAAAGGGTAGCAGTTCACAAGGGTTCTGGCTTGCCACCTGGCACCCAATAAATAGTGTGTTTTCATATAACTGAGTGGGTCTACAAAGAAACCAGGCATGACCTTGGGTACGCTCATATTTTTTTGACACTAGAAATATCTCCTTCTCTGAGGTCAAACTCCAGTACAAAATGGCAGCCCAGTCGGATGCCAGTAGTTCCACCTGTTTGAGGTATTCGTAGTACAGTTCACAAAAGTTTGGGGCACCTTCCCATCAGTCTCTCCGGTTCTTCCAAAAGTCCTAAGGCTGATCTCCTGTTGGTGGTGGGTTATGAACTTCTCTGAACCTCCCTGCAAATCCTGTAAACATTGCTTGATCCTAAATACATCTGGATTTCCTCTTCCAATGGCAGACAAAGCCACCGGGGGTTTTCAGTTGATATATCCACAGTGGTACTTAGCTACCTCTCTTGCTCTGGGACCTGATTTCTACCCTCTGTAGACCACTGCACTCCTGTCCTGGCCCTGACCCTCCTCAAACCCAAACCACATGCTTAATCCTTCTACCACTTTGGCTTGAACCCTTCAGATCAGGATTTATCTCTAAGCACAGCCTTGGGCTAAACGTGCCACCCCGTTCCATCCCACTCTCGCTAACTTGCTCAGTTTCTCGGTGGACTCCCACCCTCCTCCTGCTTTCTTTCTCCAACTACCTCCTGATGTCTCTCTCCAACCTCCTCCTGATGTGTGTTTCCAGTCTCCTCCTGATGTCTCACTCCTGCCACCTCTTGATGTCCCACTACAACCACCTTCTGATGCTTCCCTTCTAACACCCTCCAACCAACTCCTGTTCCCTCTTCTCCCCTTTTGTCTTCAGCCATCTTTGCTCTATCCTGTCTCTAATTCAACTCCTTCCAAAGCCTCTTCCTCGAATCACCAGCTCGCTCCAAACTCTTGTCACTGCCTTATCCAAATGCCAAAACCTTCGCTTTCTGGGACTTAACTTTTTATGTGATTGGGTCTTCCCTTGGAGCCAGTCTGGCCTTTGTGGCCTGCAGATGTTTATTGTTAAAATTGTGGTCAGGTGGCTTGATAGACTTTAATTACGTTCCCCACTCAGCCGTAGCATGTGTTTCATTTTACGATCTAGGTGGCAGTCAGACTGTGGCTTTAAGAAGGAGGCCGCCATCTTGGATTTTCTGTCTTTGCTGGATTCATTGTTGAATTCTTTAATGTTATGTTTGCTATCAATGTCGTTTTTCCGTTCAATAGTAGGCTAAACTTTGATTTTGACATTTGCAATGTGTGTAGACTTTACTTATTGTATTGGTAGTAGCAGGAACTCTTTTATAAAAAAGGAAAATGCTCTTTGATTTATATAGTTTTTTCAAAATAATTATGTTTTACCTTTTATTATTTATGTTTTGAACCTTTTTTCCCAATGATAATACTCAGGTTTTCTTAAAGTACATGGCACATTATTTTTTTTTTTTGTCACAACTAGAGGTATCCTCCAAATACATTGGAACTCACTATATGAGTGTAGCAGTGTTGAGTGTTCCATGTCATGGTCTACCATGCTACAACTACACCGACGACATCCAACTCATCTGTAAAATCTCACATAACTCTTCTTCTATTTCTCCTGATCTTACAACCTGCCTCTCCGAGATCGAACACTGGATGATGGCCAATCACCTGCTATTCAACCCGGGCAAAACCGAGTTCATGCTATTTGGAAAAACCACTCCATTCTCTCAACCCATCCCCTGGCCACCCTCTCTGGGCCTACCACCCCCCCACCTCTAACACAGTTCAAAATCTCGGGTGCCTTATGGACTCCAAACCACTTGTATTGCACATGATTTTTGCTAAATCAACTATTTTATTATTTCAGATATTAGTCATGTCTTCATAGAAAAAACATATATCAGTTAAATAAACAATCCCTTTTTTAGTTTATAACCAAATATTTTTCCAAAATGCGGGTACACAAAAACACACAACCTTAAGTGTTGTAAGTAACAATCTTTTAAATCCAAGGAAGCGATCTTCCTTTGATGCCTTAATCTAAAGAAAATATGAATTTTCTTGACTATAAATAATCTGTTCAAAATCATTGTGAATTAATTGCAAATTTACTCATGTTGAAATTCAATACATTACTGCGCCATTTTGATGCCATTAAGTTTAAACAAACTCATAAATGTGTGACGCCAATTTCCCAAGGAAAAGAAAAGATAGCCACCGCTATCTGAAAACGGACTAAGACCCTTTTCTATTTCTATAGCAGCTGGCAGCGGGAGGAGCGCCGGGGCCAGAACACAAAGCTCCGGTCCAGCAGCTAAGTAGAGAGGGAAGGTTTTGTTTTGATTTGGGGGGGGAGGGTTGGAAGGTGGGGAGGCAATAGAGATCCATTCATAAAAAGATGTGGCCACCCAGGGAAGGGCCTCGGGTGGCTGGAAACAGCGGGAGGGACTCTGTTTATTCTCGCCCGCTGTTCCAGCCACCTGATTGGCTGAGTGCTTTTCACTGGGTGGGAATATGAGTTACCTGATACAGATAGTTATTTCCATCCAAGTAAACCACGTAAAAAGACAAATATGACAGAAGCCAATATATGTTTAAAAACAAAAACAAACAAAAAACGAAAAACGAAAACGAGCATGTAGAGAAATAAAAAGAGAGTCCCAAATTATTTAGAAACATGAGTGATGAAAAATCTATTTATGTTTGATTGCAACACATAGCGCTTTGTTCAAAAACATAAATTCCTATGTAATTAGGCTTTATTAAGCCTCATCTTAAATCAAACCTAATAATGTTACTATAAATTGATATATTGCTAAATTAATCCTTCCGTACTACTTATTCTAATATAACCACTTAAGTGATCATTAAGTTAATGAACCATTAATTGTACGATGAAATATACTTATAGTATTAATTCATTGTTTTTTTTTAACTAGAAATAATTGGCAGGGTATGGGGACCATGTGAACTTCACTAGGTTAGTGGCCGCAAACGTGTTATTTATTTTCAGATATATGCATAACATAGTAAAATCCTGGTCTTGGGGTATTTAGTTGAGGTCAAAACATCTATAATTACCACAATTACCACAGTTCATGCAGTATCTGTGAGAGTATTGCTGTAAAGAATATATTTACTCCATTGCGCTATAATGTTATTGATTACCCTGATTTTTCAGGACTAGAGCCTCAGATAGCACATATGTCCCCCAGAGAGATACAATCCTCTATTATTGTTGACCATAATAATGGGAGTCAAAGTAAGACCAACAATTGTACCACAATCAGGGGTAAACATAGGTTCAGAGTCTTGAACTCTGAAATATAGCAACTAACTTTTGGGCAGAGTTGTCAAATCTTAGTAGGTTATATAACAATTTAGAGATCGACTTGGCAGAAGTTAAGAAGTAGGGTTCAGCCAGAAGTAAGCCCTTTGAATCATATTGTGTGGTGCCTAAGGAAAGTACTACAATCATTAGTAATAACAATTAGTACCCAGGGAGGGTCAATCAGAATGTAACAAACATTCTGAATGTCCTCACCGGGGCTTTACCCAACCAGGAATTGCTCGGTTGGGATTCCTTTCCTTTGTTCCCGGTGGAGGGTGTGGCAGCCCCTCAGCCAATGAGGAGGCTCGAAACGGGGCAATCCCTGCTCCGAGCCTCCACACGGCTTGAGGCTGCCATCCTCCCCAGCCTGGGATTCAGGTAAGTATTTTCTTTCTCCTTCCCCCTCCCCTGCAAACAATCCCATCCTCGCCTTCCCAAGCCCACTAACCTTCTTTTTTATCCTTTTTCGGGAGAAAACCCGCTGGCAACACTTCTGTCCCCAGCGCTTCCTCTCCTGATGGCTGCCATGGAAAGGGAAAACGGACTCCATTTTCTCTTCCCGGCGGCCATTTTCTTAGATGCTTTGCTTGGGCCTATAACTATGAGCCACGGGGCATTACCTGACTCGGTAATGCCCCCACGGCTTGGGGCTTATTGATTGATAATGTTACGATTGAACCAGCTATGATCACTATTTTAGGTACTTCCCTTTTCAGTCAATTGGGCATAGAAACCTGATCAGCAGCACCTGTGCTCATAATCTCTGAGTCTGTCTGTTTTTCCAAACTAGATTATTCAAAATCCTCCACCAAGTTGTGTGTCACAATATTCGACCTAAGGTAAATCTGTTAATGCAATTTCTCATAGAACAGCTCTCTCGTACTAGAAAGACCGACTCCAGGAAAGCACCATTCAGACGATAGCATGAATTGCTTATAGGCGTTGCTATCAATCCCATGTGGCAACGTGGAGGCCTGCAGTGAAGCAGAGATGTGTCCCCTTTTCTATAAAAGGAGTGGCTAGTATTGAATTGGGCTGCCTAATTGTATAAGAGTAATACTGCTTTTAGGAGGAGCCTCCTGAACATAAAGACTTTTTATAGTTGGACACATATATGCTACCGAGGGCGGTCATTTTGCTAGGGAGGAGGGATCCATCAAAAAGAAGTTGGCGCAGCCAGAGTTGAAAATAGACATTCAAACACAGAGGGCCTACACATAGAAGACACATGAAAACACAGGAACACATTTGGTGTTTGTTGAAATATTGGTTCGGTCCTGATTAAGGCTGTGAAAAACCAGAGCATCCAATCTGGTCTTACATCGGCCGAAACTCAACGTTTTGACAACATACTGAAGAAATCAAGACATTGCTAAATAAGGGCAGTTTCAAAGAACAATCATGATCGAGATTTGCTCCTAGGTGGAAAAGGGTTTCTATATGAGCATTTCTTTGCTTTTAGATGTGGGAATGATTTGGCATTTATTTTTCTTGTGTTAGTGGTGATGATGGTATAGTGGTGATGTACATGGTTATGCTCTATTTGAGTCAGGTAATTGCGTGTATTAGTGATTGTTATTAGATATGCTTTGAGTTGTGCTGTGGGCATTCAATTATGTGCGTACACCCTGTTCTTATAGTTTCTTTTAACTTTTTCATACATTGTTAAATAAAAATACGTGTTTAATCCAATTCGGTTGCAAAGCAAATTCGGTTAGTATTATGTGTCAAATGGAGGCCTTGATTACTTGTTGTATATGATCATATGTGAAGGCCTGGAAGATCAAAGCCTACCAGGCACCCTTTATTTTCGGGATTCTAAGACACAGAAAAGAATCAGTCTGATCTATATGCGTGGGCTTCCACAATGCTGCCCGGGTTATTAGAAAGGGGAGGTGCATTGATCAACAAGTGTACTCACTTTGACTTGTGAAATGCAGATGCAGTGTGCTTGCAAGATCCTGAAAACCCTAATCGTGATATTTTCAAACTAGTTGGGCCTAGTAAGATTGTGTTCTCCACTGTTCCCCTCCCTTGCCTTGTCACGCTCTGAAACACTTGTGTATGAACGTGATACAAATAAAATATCATATCATATCATAACAAAAAAAATGTGATGATCTGCTGATGAATGGGTTTTCAGCAGTGCCCTTAGAATTTCAATAATCCAGTTACGCAGGTCATTATTTTAGAGGAAGGTAGGCACCCGTCCAAGTTTTATTAGCATGCCACGAACTCAGGCGCTCCCTGCAAGCCATTTCCCCATTCATCCCAATGCAATCTATCTCACAGAGGTTTACAACACAAAGGACATTTAAATAACCGTTATTGGCATTTTGATACATTATCCCTTCAGAGAGAGTGTCTGGTCGAAGGAGGATACTGTTGGTACTTGAGTTAAAATATATAAAACTGATTTTGTGGAACATTGAAGGGTTATCTTCGATTCTGGCAGATACTGACCGGTGTGAGGTTCTGACAGCTGTAGGCGTGGACCATTAGCTCCACCCCTTTAGCCAAATTAGGCCCACCACTAGAATTGGTAAGTGTACTTTTTGTCCATAAAGCAAGTTATTGTACAAACGGCTGGGAGGGGGCTTAGATGACATCTAACAGTCACACTAACCCTGGTCTCCCTGAACCACACAAAGAACACACATTATATACAGTTTGTAACAGTTAATAAACTCCACAGACACTGTTACAAAGGCATCCCCCCAAATATGATTGGTTGCCCTGTACAGAGAAATGTAAAACCCACACAGTTCATTGGACACAGACATTATAACACAATCCCCTAAAAACTTATAATGACAAGGTTTACATTGCCAACACATCCTTTCCCAAAACCTCTCCATATTTGGTGGCAGCCTTGCCTCTTATTTACTCAACAAGAGAATTCCTATTAATGACGCACACAGACCTGCCCTAAAAGTACCTAAGAACATGAAGAGGAGAGAAAGACACGTAGATTCCCTTCTGACCTTTTCGTGTTTGCTAACCTCATTGCCCAAACCTGTCTGTGTCTGATTGTTTTGACTACTGACCTTTCCTATTCACATGAGTTCTGCCCACTCTCTGACAACACAATCGCTCTCCTGAAATGTATTACTACTGGCCTCTGCAAGGGCCCTAGAAGAAGCCACCTGTTCCAAATACCCCTGCGAGTTTACAAGATGCCTATCCCTTACAACAATTAGCTCTCCTGTTCACCAGAGATCATATCTTCCCTTTGCCCTCAAGTACTTGAGGCATCTACAAATTGACCGCAACCACCCTCTTGACCAACTTATGAAAACCTATTCCCTGACTGCTGATGGGCCTTTGCAGCCTTTAGAAAAAGGACCTAGGCTGTTTAGCCATCGGTGTGGGCCACACACCTATAATTACCACGCAGGTTAAATGTTTTGTATTATACTTTGTCAAAAAATAAATAATAAGTGCCAACAAAGTTCAAATAGTATTAAGGTAATTTTCTTTAATCCACTAAATTGTGAATTGATAAATGCTTATCATTGGTTAAAAAGCACCAATTTGCAATATGCTGTTTTTTAGGCAAACGAAAACCTTATGGCTAATGCATTTCGGAAATACTGATTTCCTTCTTCAGAGCCGGGTAAGCAGTCAGGGAATAGGTTTTCATAAGTTGGTCAAGAGGGTGGTTGCGGTCAATTTGTAGATGCCTCAAGTACTTGAGGGCAAAGGGAAGATATGATCTCTGGTGAGCACGTTGCCCCTGAGCTATCCTCCCGAGACAAAGATCCTTTCTAAGATCTACGATTTAGGAGAGGAACTGTATAACACTAATATTCTTTTCTTTGTCAGACATTTTATTAGGATTAAAAAAATAAGTATATTCACTACATTAACATCTTTTAGGTTAGCAACACATATTCATGCTTGCGCCACAATGGAATTGCATACTTCCAAAATCAGTATACTTGAATTACTGAATTCGATCAGTATACTTGAATTAGCATTTATTATGAAGATAAGACATCTTGTTACATTTAATAACTTGCAAACAGATTGATTGCTGTATATGAAAGGATAACATTGTTAGCAACATGAAGTAAGATATGTCGACCGCTATTGCAAAAGTGATACGTAGACATCATCTATATTCAGACGCCACCAATGAATATATTCTTTCAATCTCCAGTGACAGGCTCATATTCTAGTGAAGAGCACAAGTAAAATGCATCACATTCGTTTAACAATAGCTCCCACACAGCACATACTAGAATAACAGTGTCAAACAGTAACCTTCGGGGGTTGTGGCCAGCAGCACAACGATGCACATGTGAGCTCCGTCTGCTCCCGTGGCCACTGCTAACACCCTGAATTTTCTGCCTGATTAATATATCCTGAGCGCACCAAAAAGAGTCTAACCATCAGCGGACACCCTGGGGCATTAGCGAACGTAAAGTGGTTGAAAACCGCGCTTGCCAGACGTGGTTTGAGCGAGTGCAAACTAGCATGGCCTCCCGCAGCTGTGTATCCAAGATGGCCGCACTTCGCGGCTGAGATGGCCGCACTCCGCGACTGACATGATGTGAATCACATTCTGCGGCACTGCTTACCAACGGCAGCAGAGTGCTGAAGGGGGTCGCGGTGGACGGAGCGGCCCCTGCAGCGTGAGAGAGAAGAAGAAGTCATCACCTGATTGCGTGTAGCGGTCCCCCTGGTCCCTCTTACCGTGGACCTGGCGACTGGCAGCTGGGGCAGCAACAGCTAATGTGCTGGTAGAACATGCTGCGTGAGATCAGAGGTGCCATTCCATACACCACCTGGCCTCTTCGTGTTCTCGTGTGCGGCAATGTGATCCTGGAAGAGAAATACAGCTAACAGCGGACTGCACCGGGAAACCCTACGCAACGGATACCGTGCTACATGAGCGGGACCGTTGAACTCCCCCCCTGCAGAACAGGACGGTAAGAGTCTCCCTGAGCAGCGCCCCTGAGACTCCAACATACTACGAACCATAGCGGAGGTCCCTTTTTCTCCACTTGGATTCTATCAGTGCATAAACTCACCCAATCCAAACCGAGGTGATCCTACATAGACGGATTTCTCTGAGATGAGGACAGATCAGAGCGAATGCAACAAATGGTAGACATTTCGCTGTCCTACATTCGCACACGGCACAAAGAGAGGGCTCATTCTTGTACCGATCCGTGGAACAGCTGGAAGCAGTCACTGTGCAGTCGATTGCAGCCAGATTAAAGACCAAGCAGATGGTAAGATACACACACCTTTGATTCCCCCACTGCACAGCGTCCATAACACGGGAACGGTGCAGCCTTACAAACCTACTGTTAAAGCCGGTGGGCAGCAACGTGGTACGGACTGCTATATGTGGCGGTGGGGAATAAAATGATGTGGCATATGGAAAGGCAACTCGGAACTACACAACCAGATCGCACCCTTTTTAACCGTACAGACACGAATACAGAGTGAAGAAGAAACAGGTAAAAGAAAGACCGGACAATTTTGCAGAAGTCTGCATGATCATGGGAAAGCAGAATCCTTCACATGACTCAGGTAACATATAAGTGCTGCTTAACAGACGACGTTGGTACTACAAAGATCAAGAACCTCCGCCAAGTCACAGAGTGCTCCGGACCCGATCGCTGTTTGAAACTTTTGAACCAAGGGTACCTCACTAGTCCGTGGGTTACTGAGAGGCTCTTCTGTGACACGGTAACCGCAGTGACACTGAAGTTAAAACACAGACACTAATGCACTTGGCACTTCGAGTTAAACATCAGGCACCGCCAGAGAACAACGCCTACCCAAGCTGAGTCAGTTACATCTAACCCAGCGGCTGAAAGAAGATAGCAACAGACATGGGCAAAGACAAATTAAGAAAACAATCTACGCAAAATAAAATTGACCAATATACAACTCCCACGATGCAGACGCACGACTCACATGGCCTGACGGCCACACCTAATGAGGCTGAACATACACTATCGTTGAGAGACGTGATGGCCAATACCAGACTCCCGCCCTTCCATGGAACAAAAAATGGATGGGATAAGTATGGATGTATCCCTCCTCCATCATGACCTACAGAAGCTGACTGCATGCACAGGGGAAGTGGAGCAACGCATGTCCAACGCAGAAGATGGGATACAGGACCTGCAACATCAACTGAGCAATACGCAGAGCAAGCTGAAATTACTGGAAGAAAGAGTGGACGAAGGTAAAGGAAGATCGAGACGCAACAATATTCGGATACTTGGCTTGCCCAAAAAAAAAAGGCCCAAGCATGGAACTTTTTCTAGAACAACGGCTTACGGACATTTATGAACCAGACTCTTTCTCAAAAAAATGTTCGGTTGAAAGAGCCCATCACATGCCAACAGGCAGGCCGGTACCTGGCGCCCCTCCACATACCGTGATAGCCAAACTTCTAAATTACATAGACCGTGATGTGCTACTTCAGAGAGCACGAGCCAAAGGCACGATAACATTTAACGGCTCCAGGATAGCCTTCTTTCCCGATTACACACGAAAAGCCAGACAGTCCTTCGATCAGTTTAGGAAACATCTGCATACACTTAATGTCAAATATGGCCTGCTCTTTCCTGCCCACCTTAATATATATGATAAGGGCACCACAGTACACTTTAATGATCCAAAAGAGCCAAGGCGATGGGCCGATCAAAACATAGAGGGAGATTGTTCAGTGCCCCGTAGAAACAGGAGCAGGAACCTCAGGGTTCTGCCAGAGCAGAGGCTGCCACCGCTGCGATACCCAGAACAGATCCACCAGAGCAAGCAGGAGACTGAATGCCTACCAGTGCTGAAATTGTAAAATTAAGCAACGAGACGTAAGAGACTTTTGGTCAACCAGATAGGTGGAAAACATACACACCTTCATAATCCACGGCCTTGAGGGAGCGGCACCCCCACCTCACCCAACGGGAACTACACCTCCTCGGACTGGCTGGTCTGAGAAATATCAGGTTCCTAGAGGTTGTTAGAACGAGTTAATGTTTTATTAGATATAAGTTGTCCGTTTGACGGCTGTTCTTTGCTGTTCAGGCAACAGATGCTTCAAGTTGCGTGAAGTGTAGGGTGGGGGGTACAATGTTCCTCTCGCTTTATTATTTATGGGTCTACCAAGCATGACGTAACCTCTGATCGCGAAAGTATACACAGTATCGATACAATCCACAGCTTTGTTGACAATAATGCCTCAAGGAACCAAACCCCTTTTCACCTTATGTTCACACAGTAAAGTACTATAGTTGAAAGACACAAGTTGACCACTGTGCGTGCCATGTTGTATGATACTCCTACCTTAGGTCGAGATGGCTGCACATAGCAATACTACCAAAACCCTGTGGTTCATGACATGGAAAGTTAATGTGCTGGGTAACGGCATTAAAAGACGGTTGGTTATACAATTTCTAAACAGACACAAGCCAGATGCGGTGATCCTCACTAAAACACACTTATCAGGCACGGTTTGTTAACTGTTCAAGCGCACAAATTACAGAACTGCAATACATGCTGGCTTCACAATGGGATCTCGTGGCGTGCTCATACTAATTCATAAAGCACTCCCTCTTCATCTATCCAGTGCCACCCATGATGCAGGTAGTCGATATGTATACATTACTGGAACACTATGGGAACAATCCATTGCCATGCTAGCAGTCTATGCACCACCTGCCCTGTTAGCCCCACTACTCACTGGTATTTCACCTCTGATCACTGGGGACATGTCAGACATCATGGTTGTAGGTGGTGACTTTAACGAAGTCATGAATGTGGAACTGGATCGCACCCACCTACGAGGCAGGAATCCCAATACACACACCAAACTGACGCCCTGGGATTAAGGGATGCCTGGCGAGACCTACACCCCGACGGTAGAGAATATTCCTTCAACTCAACGGCACATGCCTCACTCTCGAGGTTAGACTACTTTTTTTCTCCCTTTGGTAGATATGCATAAAGCCCACAAGTCATACCTTCTCCCCAGAGGAATCTCGGACCACTCTCCCCTGATGCTAGAACTCAATACCTCCAGACCGATGCCCCCTCCCCGATGGCGTCTCAATGCCTATTATCTAGGCTTTCCAGACCTAGTGGAGCGAATCCAAACACTTACGAAATCATATTTTGAAATGAACACAGGGTCTGTCGATGACCCGGGAGTGTTATGGGAGGCATACAAACAGTACTTAGAGGCAAAATTATCTCCTGGACTACTTCCCACAAAAAGGAACACTTCTCCACGATACATTAGGCCGAAAGGCAGGTAAAAAGTGCGGAAGAGGCCCACCTGATCCAGGATCTACCTGAAACACAACGGGTGATATTACTTGCACAGAAACACCTTCAAAATATAGCATTGCACAGTGCCAGACAAGCGCACAGAACAATGCGTGCCAAGGGACATCAAACTGGAGACAAAGCTAACAAGATGCTGGCCTGGCTAGAACGTAGGGACGAAGGGCACAGCTAAGTCAGACGAATCAGTCCGGAAGATTCGGACCCCCTGGTTACACACCAAGAGATAACAGTGTGCTTTGCCTCTTACTATGTGGCTCTCTATAAAGCACCTGACTCCGCCATTGATAAATCGTTCTTAGCGGAAATCACTCTCCCAACCATAAATACTGATGAGCAAAACCTCCTTGAAAAAGAGAAAACCGAGGAGGAGGTCTTAGCAGCCATGTCGGGACTCCAAGCGGGGAAAACGCCAGGTCCAAACGGCTTTCCTGTGGAATACAACATCTTATGATCGCTGTCACAAGATGTACAGTAGATTTCAAGCCAAATAAGAGCATACCCCAGGGGCAAACAGTCCAGATTTCTCAGTCACTCTTTCCAGTAGCCGTTCTACTTGGTACCACAATCCTGCTACCCGTGGGCACAACCATCATAAGCAAAAGGATATACCCAGCTAACCGTTAAACCTATGACAGTCCAAGGATTATTCTTATTCTATATGTTTCCAGTAGGGGTAACGTATGTTCTATGTCGTATATTAAACTGCAGCTGAGAGAGAGAAAATCTTTATTTCGGGCAAATAGCCCATAAAAGAACAATGCAATCACAATACATTGATCAACAGATAAATTAGCACTAAAATACCACTTTACATTTTTAATACTGCAAAAAACACAGTTTCAGTTCCAAAGCAAGCTCAATAAAAATATAAATTGTTGATGTACAATTTATTCCTGGAGGTGATCAAATCATATCAAAAGGTGGGGGGGCACTGTTGCACGCCATTGAAAATGGCCGACTGACGAGTGCTCCAAAGCCTGCAAACTCCTACAAGAAGAATCCTGCAGTCTACCGTTTCCGACTGTCACTTTCTCCCCTAATATCAGGAGCTGAGACCTGGGGGTACAACTGGGCTGAATATCAGCTAATAACGTGGTCCTGTTCTGTGAGAACCGTCCCCCTTGCTGGTGGTGGCCTACGCCGGCACCTGTGAGGCCTCACGCTGCATCTTGTAGGGCCCGGGCCGTGATCAGGAGGGAGGCGCTGCCTCCATCGACCAGACCAGCCCCTTGCGGCCATTCAGACCAGAGCACCAGGGCAAAGATCCGGCAGCTCTGGAGAACCTCTGGCACTGAGGCCACCAAACCCTGACCCGGGTTGAAGCAGGCACCAAGCGAGCATGGAAAGAGGGGCGGGGAGACTAGCCGTGCGTGCCCGTTCCCTGGCAAAAGCAGAGCTGCAGAGCTCCCCAGAGGCATACGAAGGGAGCAGCTCAAAACCTCCTACGTAACTGGCCGCACACCTCTGGATCGTGGAGCAGCAAGGCACGCCTGGTGCCCACTGAAGGTACGTGCTGATGCGGGACCCCCGGGGTACGCACGCCTTTTCTGGGTAGATGGCCACAACAACACGGGGCCACAGCCCGCTCCAATGATCAAGCAGAACGTTACCCTGTTACTTCACGGCCACACAGAATCACGCAGAAACACAAAGCCCCGGGCCCAGACTGATACTGTGCAAGTGGAGGCACCAACGAGTCTGAGCTGGGCTTAGAAGTAACACTCTGTCTGCCTCACAGCACTCCAATAACATGCTGGCTTGGGCCCTTGCCCTGGATTGGGGACCGCCCTCCATCTGTCCACCCCACCATACAGGGACATCTACTGTGGGGGAATCTGCAAGTAACAAGAGCCCCGCAACCAATAACGTCCACTGAACCTCTGCTGAAAGCTCCTAACGTGGTGCAGTACGTACAGCATTCAGCCATCTCAAGACAGCACAGCACCATGACACCAAACAGATAGCACAATTACATATCGGATTTGGGGACACCACTGCATGCATGATGGGCGGAGGATCCAAAAACAAGAAGAAAGGACCCATGGATGCATTTACCTCTACCCTCACATCAGATCCAACTCAGTCATTACCCCTAGAGAACCCCTCGACGGAACCAACTGAGCAATGCATGGCCCCCTACATGGCGGCGATGGAGAAGGGGTTTGCAGCAATTAACAACAAGCTGGACGACATCGGCGAGAGTATAGCTTCCATACGGTCGGATATACGGAAGGTCAACGCCAGAGTTTCAGAGACAGAGGGGAGAGTGAGTGCCCTAAAATATACGACCATCTCACAAAACAAGGACATAGAGAACATCCATAAAGACATCAAGACCCTGCAGGCAAAATGCGAAGACTTAGAATCGCAGTCATGGCGTAATAACATACGCATGGTCGGAGCAGCCGAATCGAAACACAACGTGCCCATGGAGAATTTCCTTGAGGAGCTGCTCCGCACATTGTTCCCAGATAACCAGTTCTCCAGCCAATTCCTGGTGGAAAGGGCACACAGGGTGCTGACCACTCCCCCGAAACCAGGGGCCCCCTCCACGGACCATCATTGCATGCTTACTGAATTATAGAGACCGGGATTTGATCCTGAAACTTGCTCGTGAAAAAGCCCTGCTGTTGTACCACTCTACTCCTGTGCACATATACCCGGATTTCTCGACGGCGGTGCAATCAGCCAGACGCACCTTTGGCGGGATGATGAAGGTGTTGCGAGAAAGAAAGCTTGTCTATGCCATGATGCATCCGGCGAAACTTTGCATTCAACATGCGGGCAGATCCCACTTTTTTGAGACACCAGACGAAGCCCTGAGATATGTTGAATCAAATGTCCCCAATACAACTAAGAACAGCTGAATGGCAACCTACAGGATGCAGAACTAGCCTCCCAGATGGTCCTATACAATCACTTCTCAGGGAGAGGTACGCCAAGGAGGAGACGACATTCTAGAAGGCTGCGGCCCGGAGATGGCGACGGAACACGCCACCTCCATTATTGCAGTACTGCAAGTAGTTATGAGGGATACACCACCCGATTGGGGGGATGGTGAGGGAGAGGGGAGGAGGGGGGATTGAGAAGCTACCCCACATTGGGGGGAACTGTTGGACTATGTTAAGTTATATAGAAAACCTTGCATGGCAAAACCTTGGAGACACTTATTTGGTCATCACAGTCACAACACACATTTTACATGGTGGAAAGAATGGCAACGCAGGAAAGGGGGGTGAAGGTTTTTATCCTGGTATATAAGAGGCCTGTCTAATCCAATCAAAGCTAGGAAAGTCATGGCATATGGTGCCAGACACAAAATTGACATAATACTGCTGCTAGAGACTCATGCAACTGAAAAGACAGTGAAATTTTTAAGCCACGCCGGGGTCAAAAAGTGATTACCACAGACTATTCCTCACAATTCAGAGGGGTCGCAACAATCATCCACTGAAGAACAGACTTAGTCATAACCAAAACTAACTGTGATCCTGAAGGCAGATACATAATAATATGGGGGACGCTTCGAGGACAGGACATAATAATCCTCAATAATTACGGCCCTAACGTTGAGACCCTAGAGTTCTACAACCAGATACTAACACTGTTACTGCCAAAAGGAGAGGCAAAGGTAATATGGGGTGGGGACTTCAATACCATCCTAGACCCCGAGAAGGATAGAACAACAACAAGCGGCAGAAATGAGATGAAGGTGGCATCAACCATTAAACATGCCATGCGACTAATACCATTGGCTGATGCATGGAGAGAGCTAGACCACCATCTCAAAGAGTTTACATTCCACTGATATGTTTATGGTTCGAGCTCCCAGATCGACTACTGGCTATGTTCCACAGAGTGTATCCAGGAGACTAAGGAATGCACCATATTACCCTGCACCCTCTCAGACCACTCCCCGATCATACTAGACATCCAATTTCGATCTACACCCAAGAGCCCCCGAATGTGGAAAATGCCACTGTAACTCCTACGTGATAAGTTGCTGGTGGAGTCACTCCGCACAGAAGTTACCGACTTTTTTGAACCCAAGGAGGGCTCTGTTTCATCGTTCAACACAATATGAGAAACGTTTAAGGTATGGTTGAGAGGACATCTGATCGTCACGGTACATGGCAGACTCCAAGAGATCCACTCGAGCCTGACCCAGACTGAAGTCTGCATGAAAATGGCAGAAGAAGCATATGATCACCAGGGCAAAATACCCTAGCCCCCATACAGGAGGCCACTGAACACACTGGCTGACCAGGAAGTTCACTACATGGTGCGACCCATGAAAGCCAAGACGTACAGAGAGGGAAACAAATCTGGCAGACTCCTAGCCAATCTTATCAGGTCGGAACTGGGTCATGGCCACATCACCAGCATCACCGATGAACACGGAACAACGCTCACGGATCAGAGAGGGATTAATGAGGTATTCCTACGATTTTACTCCAAGCTATACCAAAACAGGGATCAGAAGTCACCCGTAGATCTTCAGCAACACTTGCATTCTTATCCACTTCCAAAGCTCACAGACAGAGACAGGGTGATCTTAGACACCCCGCTGTCAGTGGAAGACATAACCCAAGCAATTAAAGGCCTAAAAAGGGGTAAAGCACCAGGAGCTGACGGCATTACGACAGACCTATACAAAGCATTTGTCACAGAGCTGGCCCCCCAGCTCTTGAAAGTATGTGAGGAGTCCCTGGAGAAAGGAACCCTTCCACCGTCTTTACACAAGGCCATAATCACTGTCCTGTTGAAACCACATACATTTCCTCAAGACCACTCCTCTAACAGGCCCCTATCTCTCATCAATGTCGATGCGAAAATCATAGCCAAAGCCATCGCCAACAGACAGAATCCACATATGAATAAACTGATTCACCCAGATCAATCCAGCTTTATACCCTCCCGTTCCACAGCCCTAAATTTGAGCAGATTTTTTGGAATCTCATCTCAAATGGACCCTGAGAAGAAGACAGTTGCAGTGACACTAGACGCCAAAAAAGCATTTGATTCCATCTCCTAGAAGTTCATGTACACCATTCTCCAGAAGATGGTATTTGGCCCGGGATTCATCCGAAGTATACAGATATTATACATTAATCCCATAGCAAGAGTTAGGACTAACACGACCCTCTCAGCCAGCTTTGGACTACAAAGAGGTACAAGACAGGGCTGCCCCTTCTCCCTGCTGATATTTGCGCTTACCATAGAGGGAATGGGGGCATTCTTGCGGACCAAACACGCATGGAGGAGGATATGCATCATGGGGAAACCTCAATTCATCTCACTCTACGCTGATGACACTATGTTATACATCAGAGACCTAGATACACATCTCCCCCCGATAATGCAAGACATCGCAGAATTTACAAAATATTCTGGTTACAAGATCAACCAACTAAAATCCAAAATAATACCATTAACCAAATCCGCCTCTCAATCGGAGGCCACTGTCCAGTTTAGCTGGTCACCTACTACTGCCCGATACCTGGGGATCATTCTGGCAACAGATAGGAACACGCTACACTCCAACAACTATGGTCCGTTCCTAACACAGCTGGAAACCAAGCTCAACCTCTGGGCGAGACTGCCGCTATCATGTATGGCCGAATATCCCTACTAAAAATGGTGATCATCCCCAAACTATTATACCTCTTCAGCGGCATTCCCATTTTGCCGGGTCAAAAATTCTTGGAAGCTATACAGAAAAGTAGTGTACATTTTGTGTGGGGAGGGATGACACCCAGGATCAGCTGGACCAAGATGTGCGAACACTACGACACAGGGGGCCTGGCAGCGCCGGATTACCTACTGTACTATTATGCGGCCCAAGTCTGGTTTGCTAGATATTTGTCCCAGGACACTGAATAATATGCACACATACATGCCGAAGAGTTCGCAGCGGCACCAAAAGACCTACAGGGCATGATTTTCACTAAAGTAAATGAAGAGAGGGTGTGGGCAGACCCAGTGACATCCACGGTTCGTGCATGGATGCAGATTCTGAAGAGAGTCCAATGTGATACACCATACTGACTACATGCCCCACTATGGGCATACCCGGACCTGGAACCAACCATGGACCGTACTCTGCAGAAACGATGGGACTCGGAACGCGGAGCCAAAGTGGGCGACCTCTTTCCGGAGGGCCGTTTTATTACGATTGCTTAAATTCAGGTCAGAAACGGCATTGGCCTGACCTCGACACTACAGTACCACTGCCTTTGAAACAATATGTCTGTTATTTGCCAACTGCCATGCCAACAATAAATAAAGGTTTAAAAAAAAATCATATCAAAAGGTAGAGAATAACGTCTTCAACCCAAATGTTTAAAGAGCTGGCAAAGATATTTACGTCTTATCTCTGCATTTACAGGGCATAATAATATAAAATGCAGCAGATTGTCCTCATCATGCCATTTGCAAAAACAACTACCCACACCTTTCATATTTTTATCGAAGGAGGTACCTTTCGTAAAAAGTAAGTTAGACCTCAAACTCAGAAGAACGGCCCTCTTCCTCCGCTCTTTAAACCAATGCACGTAACTTGGTGAGTCCAACACTTGCTTCCTGCTAAGGGAGCCCTGAATGGTCTCTTTGTGGCATTCATGGGCCTCTCTTTCAATTAGCTTTAAGTTACAAAAAGCCACAATTGCGATTTCTTCTTCCCCCCTGCCTGATTTAAAATAAAAATATTCTGCCAGGCCGAGATGATCAAGAGTAATACGTATATAATTTCACCACTTCGATCTGTGGTGTATATCTGAACCCAAGATGTCACTGTCAAATAGCCTTGTCAGGGTCAAACTTGGATTGCTCCATAAACGTAGTCAGTACAACACAGGTTGAAGTTGGATGAGGTCCGAAACCAATGTCAAGCTACATTCCTGGTGATCTCAGTAGCCTGGTAAACCCTGATTCACCCCATGATTCTTCTTAGGAGGTGATTCCCTTTCCTTTGGAGAGAATCTGATGGTTGATGCCCCCAGACGGCTGCACCGTACGTAGCCACTGGTAGGGCCTTTGCTTTATAACTTCATAAGACAAGATCCACTGGAAGCCTACCCAACCTACTCCCATCACACATTATAGAGCCATTTATTTGAGCACATGTGCCCGCTTGAGGGTCAAAGTGTATGTGCCACCTTAACCCTTTCGACTTGTTGACACCTAGAAAGGAAAATGAATGAACCCAGTGCAAACTGGATCCTTTTGTCACTATGGTTCCAGTCACCATTTTTGTGATGCCAATGCACATTACTTTCGATTTTGTCACATGCATTTTCAAATCCCTTGCAGACATATGCCTGCAAAAACACAGTACCAACTGCTGAAGGGCCCTTCTTGTTTTTGCAATTAAGACAGCATTGTCCGCATACATCAGCAATGGGAAACGCTTTCCAGCTAACTTAGGCACATCTGTTAATGAATAACAACGAGTGGTAGATAATTAATTAATACATAAATTAAAGAGTAACAGAGCCAATATGCAGCCTTGCCTGACACCGCAAGTTGAATTGATGGGATCTGTCAATTCCCCAAGAGTGTTAACCCGTACTCTTACTGTCGGAGTTTCGTGCATATCTACCAAGTGACCCAACATTGAAGATGGCATACCAAGGTTATGCAGATACAACCATAATTGTGCATGGTTCACACAGTCAAATGCTGTGCTTAAGTCCATAAAAGCTATGCAAATTGGTGCCCCGTATCCATGGATGTATTTTTCCAGGATAAGAGTCCAATTTACAATGTGGTCCACTGTCCTCAAGCTCTTACGAAAATCATATTGGATATCCGGGATGGATAGCATTGTACTCTAGCCAATCCATGATTTTCCCACAGAGTGCTCTACCAAACCATTTGGCTGGTGTATCTATTAAGGAGATGGAGCGATCACAAGTCGGATCTGAACAGCCTGCTTCCAGCTGCATCAGAAAGCCTTATTACATAGGAGAATATTGCACACCCTTGTAAATAATGGCAACCAAATCAAGCGCTTGTGCTTGAAAAGGTCTCCCAGAACCAGGTGGGAACCAGCAGCCTTTTCATTAGCCAAGTTCTTTAGCCCAATATCAAGATCTTCTATAGAAAAGTTAGGGCCCCTTGAACAACATTTTGTGTTGCCCCAGTGCCCACATTGGCCACCAACCATGTTTCCATAAGCGTAGATTCACCTGCAGGATTATACAATCTCGAGTCATGTTCAAACTAATTGGTTGTGCCGTTGTGGGGGCTATCACTTACGGCAGCAATTATCCTCAAATAATATTTCGTATTGCCAGAGACAGCATCCTTTTCCAAATCCCTCCATCTTTTTTCAGCCCGGCCTGCTTTCCCCTCAGTGATTGCATTCTCACGTGCTGATTTAGCTTCTCTGATTTCCTGCTGCACCTAAATGCACCTAACTGGACGTTCTAAAGCTATAAGAAGTGAGGCTTAGCAAGCGTGCAATCAATGTCAAACCAGCCTGACTGTTTGTTATAATTCCCAAGTTTTCTTTTAGGTCCCACAAAGGCCTCGCCTGTAGTCCTCATTATGTGCCCCATTCCTCCCACAAGGAAGGATAGCTCTGTGGCAACGCGCGGGCAAACACAGGTTCGAATCCCGGATCCGTGCTTGAAAAAAACGAGCGCGTTATGAATAACCTGCACTTCCACAATTAATTGAAGCTAGCGCCTAGATACCTACGGTTACGCAAATAAATATACAATGGGTCTCATTACGACCCTGGAGCTAAGTGTTTAACGGCGCCATAAAAGGCTGCGGTGCCGTTAAACACTTAGCGCCTTACTACGAGGTCCCTTTGCGGGACCCCACCTGAACGGCTGGTCTAGACCAGCCATTAAAGTAGGGAGCCGCAAAGGGACCTTGGTGCTGTACTTAGCGCCTTCCCCATTCCCATAGAGCCATATGGGGCGAAAATGGGAATGGGGGAGGGCCATGGTTCAATGGGGAATTACCGCCCCGCCAACCTTGGAATGGGGTGGTAATTCCCCATTGAACCATGGCGAACCCGTTACAACACCTGCACCAACCATGGTGCTAATAGCGCCATGGTTTAGCGCCAGTGTTGTAATGAGGGCCAATGAATCAAAACAATGAAACCCTATTTGGGTCAGTGAGACTGTGGTGCGCATTTCTAGAAAGAGGCTTGAAGTGACGGCAGATGCGTTCCCATTCCCAGTCACGCCAGTTATCTGATTCCCAAATAGCTCTGACCCTTAACAAAGCGAATGGGCCGTCCAAATATAGAGCTCTGTATATATAGTTAGGTGACCATTCTTCACTCACCCCTGACCCCATCATCAGATTATGGGGGTTTCTGAGCGAAGCCTGCCAAGACGGCCCAGGCAGCCATGTTTACATTCTGGGTGGCAGTCCCAGAAGCGCAAGAGAGCAGCCACGGGTCAGAGTTGTGTGTGTGTGTGTGTGTGTTTCAACTGTTACGTTATGGGCTGGGTGGCTGACGCAGCGCGAGCCCTGCGTGCTTCTGCATCTGGAGGATCTAACTGTTTTTTATCACTGACATGTTGTGCCACTAGAGTGTTTCTGGATTGACCCTCCCCAAGCTGATCCGGAAATGTGAGATTAATCAGCTGCTTCAGATCCCTAAAATCACCCACATTAGTCATCTCTGAAGGGCTCACTAACAGCTTAGTGCTGTGTCCCGTTTATGCAAAGGCAGCAATGCTTTTCTTGAAGCATATTAACAAGTCATGTATTAAGATCTTCACTGTCAGAGCATGAACAGGTTGTATTGGGGCAAACAATGCGTGACTGGAACCGAATGCAGCATGTATGTTTTTCCGTTCAATGGGTAAATATCCGCCAGTGCAAGCATGTCGATATGCTACTTGTTAATTCGAGAGATGCTCACGCATTCCCCTTTTTCCTTTGCATTCTGGCACTTGTAGATGTGGATTTATAAAGCGAAAAGCAAATCTACAACTTCCGAAATGTAAAAAAAAACAAAAAAAGGCAACAGGACTGGATAGGCATCTCGCATGACCTTGTTGGGCTGCATGCTGCTGATAACAAGTATTGGCAAACGTTTTGGCATTAGTGTTAGCATGGGATGTGCACTGCCATAATGTTACTACCTGTCGGTAAGGAGGCAACAGCTGGAGAAAATTGCGCTATAACCTGTGCATATAATGGCAGTGAATGGCAAATGCCTATTTTACGTCTATACAAGAGCCAAAACAGTTGGCTTTGCGAATGCTTTTAACAGGAATTCAGTGCAAGAAATGAATGCAAGGACACGCATACTGATTACAAATCAAGGGTCTGGAAACACACTTGTTTTGGACTGTTTTATTACACCAAGAGATGGTTTCTTCTGTTTGATAGCTGTAATTAGATCATTACCATTCAGAAGGCTGTTCTAAAAGCACAGAACTAGACTCACAGATCCCAGGGATTATTTTGGGCAGGGAAGGGTAGGTAGTCATTGGGAATAGCCATAGTGTCTAGCATGGCAATGTGGAGGCAATAGTTGGAGTAATAACCAAAGGACACCCATTGGCTGTGTGTCCCTCATATGTTACCCATCCTATCTGCATGTCACATGACAATAGTTTCAGCGCCACAACATACTGCAAAAGGACTGCAGACTAATACCAGAATATTCGCATGTAATATACAACTTCCCAAATACTTCCCTTAGAATATGCAGCAGTAGCTGTAAGCTTGCAGTTTATGTGCTTTGAAATTGCACAGTTGTTTTCTTCAATTTTATAAGCGCCACACAAATGTCTCCTTTTGCTCTGTGATTTGCATGCCGGCACATGAATGGGGTAGGAGGAGAGGCCTTTCGGTGTAATAGTGAGGTCAGAGGAAGGTAGCTCATGATGACGCCACGCGAGCATGCAAGTCTGTGCCTTGCATATGAGAACTATATCATTCATATGAGCCATTGACTGTCATTAAATGCCATTACTGGGACATTTGAGGCTGCACTTCATCCATAAGGGGAGCACATTGACATGTGAGGATGCACCTGAGACATAATTGAGGCGCTTGTATTATATTGTGATACTAGGGCATTTCAGTATGCCCTTGGCCTGTGATGCCGTACCTTGACATTTGCTGCTGTGGCCTATATATTATGGCTATTACAGACATGGGAGGCTTTAGCTTGTCTAGTATATCTAAGTTCACAGATAAACTGGCACAGTTTATACCCAAGGCAATTTCTTTGATTCTATGCCCCCCCACATTCTGAAGGGCACCAACCCTCAACTTGTAGTCCTACTCTTATTTTTGTGGTTTGTGCTATTTTAAAAAAAAAATATCTGGTCACCCTACCTAAGCAATATCAACTAATGTTTAGGTGGCATTTTGAAAATAGTAGGAATTTAAAATACTGCATTTATTTACTTTTATCACCATGCTCTTAGTGGGGCCCACTGGACTATGGGCCTCATTCCGAGTACGGCGCTAACCAATGGCGCTATTAACGCCTTGGTTGACGCCGTACCCGGACCGGCAGCGCCTTGGTGGATGGCGGAATTACCGCCCCATTCCAAGGTTGGCGGGGCGGTAATTCCCCATTCACCAAGGCTCTTCCCCATTCCCAAATGAGCCCCCATAGGGCTCAATGGGAATGGGGAAGATGCAAATAACGGTGACCGTTCATTACGGTCACCGTTATTGGCTTGGAGGCCCCTTTGCGCCCTCGACTTTAACACCTGCTCAAAGCAGGCGTTAAGGGCGAGGGCGCAAAGGGAACTCGGAGTATGGCAGTAAGGGATTACCGCCACCGGTCTCGTTACCGGTGGCCGCTATCCCTTACCGCCATACTCGGAATGAGGCCCTATATCTTTCAGCAGCCCACTTTCTTTTTTAGCATACACCTTCTTTGACTAGGTGCTAGGAGATGAAGTGAGGCTCAACAGCATCTCATACTAGAAAACAGGTCACCTGGGAGAAGGGGATGTTAGTTGTAGAGGAGCAGATGGAGATGTTATCCCTAGCTCCCGCCCACTCACCTCCGTCATACTGGAACAGTAGGAGAAGAGCCCTATGTGGGAGGACACCAGGTATCATCTCAATACCACATCGAGTGTATGAGAGACCATATGCACTCAGACCACCGTATCGAATGTTCCCTCGCACTGAGAGGGTGGAAGGATGTCTGCACACTCCATTTGACATCATAGAGCTATAAGTGAAATCTGACAAGAGCACAGTGATGTCATAGAGGAGAGGTACTGAGTCACACTAACGATGTAGTTGAAGTAACAAGAGAAACATGTAATCGAATATGAAGAAATTGTATATGCAAAAAAGATAAAGTAACCTGCTGATTAATAAATGTATATACGCAGAAACGCAAGGTAGATGAGTCATTTAGAAGCTTGCTGCAGAGGAAAGCATAACATAGCTAGAGGGGCCATGATGGAAATACGGATGTCAAACTCGTATTAAAACCATTCAAGCTACACCAGAGACATACCAGGACTGCAGAGTCAGGAGATGCTGGAAAACAGCTTTGTGAAAGATAAGAGTGAGCAAATCTCTAGAGGCCAAGAAGGGTAATGACACCCAGCACAATTGTATCAAATAGCAGTAAATAGAAGGTTGAAATTGACACATTTACGGTCTCCTCACACATGATTCAGAAGTTGAAAACAAGGGCTATTCATTAAGCCCAAACAAAGATAATAGTGTGCCTACACTCCCTTGAATGTCCTATAGCAGAGAGCAGGCTTCAAGGTCAACTACAATGGAGAAGCATTGGCTTGGAGCCAGACCGATGAGAGGCGATGGACTAATTGGGAAAGTGGGGAGTAGTCTGACGTTGCTCTCGGCACCTGAGTTTCATTTTTCTTATGTGCTCCTAACAATCCGAAAGTCCAGGGCTGGAAAAGCATGCCAACCAATCAGAGGGTCTATGTAGCAACATGCTATACCATGTTGCAAAGACAAACCTGCTGCCATTTTCTCAGCTATAATTAGTATTATACCTATTTAGAGGTGGTTCGAGATGTGCTCACCAAATAAGGGGCAGCCAATTAAGTTTTTAACACTGAAGTATACTATATATATTTTTGGGGGAGATATTTGTAAGGCTCCCATAAAAGAAAATGTGTTTCAAGGTGCCACAAGACAAAAAGTGGGTAGGGGGACAAGGGAATCAGATCGTCTGAGTGCAGTAACAAGAAGTGCCAGGGAGGGGAGAGAGAGTGCTGGTTTGCATGAAATACGAAGTGCTAGGGTGGGAGGGGAAGTGCAGGGTAAAGAGGAGAGAGGGAAAGTGAAAAAGGTGGGTGTAGTAGGGGGAAGAGGGCCAGAGGGGCTAAGCGAGTGCTAAAGGGAGGTCAGGAGGGCAAATGTGCAAGTGCTGAGATTGCATGCAGTGCAGGGAGTGAGGGTTCACATGGTAAATCTGAGGATGGTGGTGGACTTGGCGGGGGGCCTGGTGCCCTGAAGAATTCAGAAGGAACCGCCTCCTCGTGAACACATATGCCCCAAACTTCGAAGCTCCAGATTTTTTTGATGCAATCACCACCATACTTGCAAAATATATCGGTGTTCCAATCATATGGGGGGAGACATGAACCTGATATTGAACAATGAGCTCGACAGATCTGGGACCGCCCGAAGAGCCACATCACGCGCGGCCCATAGACTACACACACACATGGACACGCTGGGTCTCAAAGATGTATGCAGAGTTCTTCACCCACAGGTGAGAGAGCATACATTTTACTCATCGGTACATGACAGTCTATCTAGAATAGACCTGTTTCTCATATCAAGTGGGATGGTGGGCAGGGCCATAGATACACAGATACTACCGCGCACACTTTCAGACCACTCCCTGGTAATGCTGCGAATCACACTGGGACATGACCGGCCTCGCTGTTCCGCCTGGCGATTCAAGTCAGAGGCCCTCCAAGGTATAGTTTTCAAAGCTGAAATCCTGGCTGATATTAACACCGTCTTTGAGTGCAATAACAGACAGGACACATCTGATGGGGTCCGGTGGGAGGCATTCAAGGTCTTCATCAGGGGGATGTGTATCTCGAGGGAGGCTAGGGTCCTCAAAGACATTAAAAATAGCTTGCAGCAGTTGGAAATGAAGCTAAAAGAACTTGAAAGGGAGTACACCTCTGCCCCTTCCCCGACCATACTGGCACATTTGACATTTGAGGCCCACACCCGGAGGGAGATACAATACCATGCCCGCCCCATAGCAGCCATGAAATATGGTGAGGGGGACAGACCGGGGAGGACAGTGTCCAGACTGGTCCGTGCAGAGGGTGGCAGAACCCGCTTACACTGCATCAAGGACGCAAGCGGCGCTCTGTGCTGGGCTGACCAACACATCCTCGAAACATTCACTGTGTTTTACACAACCCTATATGGCCCCCAGCAAGAACACAGCCCACAAGATACAGACCTCCTGCTGGACCAAATCCCCATGACCCTTCTCTCCCGCGCTACCAGAGATCAGCTAGATGTTCCATTCACCCATGACGAAATAACCGCAGCTATCTCGAGCTGCCCGAAGGGCAAAGCACCCGGCCCAAACGGTCTCACTTCGGAGTTTTATCAGGAGCATGTCGCCATCCTAGCACCCAGACTCCTCGAGGACTGAAACAAATCACTTGGGCTGGCTATCCTGCCCTAGTCCATGTGTGAGGCCATCATAACCGTGCTCCCCAAACCAGGCAAGACGCTGGACAAATGCGGGTCCTACAGACCCCTGTCTCTAATTAACACCGACATGAAAATCTTTGCTAAGATTATTGCAAGCAGGTTCCACCCCATAATGACCCACTTAGTTCACCCTGATCAGAGCGGTTTCATCCCCGGTAGATCCACAGCCCTCAACATCCGCCGACTGTTAAATGTTATGTCCAGAATTGACCCCAACGCTAGCGCTGTAGCAGTAACCCTCGATGCCCAGAAGGCATTCGCATGGTGCCGTGGCAGTATATGTGGTCGGTACTTCACAAAATGGGAATTAACCCGCGCATGATATCATATATCAAACTGCTCTATACAGACCCCGTGGCCAGAGTCCTTATCAATTCTAGAGTCTCGTCCCCCTTCACGCTCCATAGAGGCACTCGCCAAGTTTGTCCGTTCTCCCCAATACTCTTTGCGCTTGCTATCGAACCCATGACTGACATTGTTAGAGACAAACATACACGAAAAGGTATACACCTGCGTGAAACCCCGGAGATAATCTCGTTATATGCCGATGACATACTTCTCTATATCAGAGACCCGGCTGCCCATTTAGACCCGATTATACGTGACATAACAAAAATTGGCACATTCTCGGGCTTCACCATAAATTACACTAAATCTGAAATTCTCCCGCTCACAGTGGCAACCTCGCAACCAACATGTGAATTTCCCCTCCGCTGGTCTCCAGGGGGTATCAGATATCTCGGGGTTCAGGTGTCCCTCACTAAACCTTCACTATTGGCTGACAATTACACGGCTGCGGCGCAGCTCGTGGAGGTCCGGATGTTGAAATGGCGCAACCTCCCGCTTTCCTTATCGGGCAGACTGTCCCTAATCAAAATAATTGTCCCTAAACTGCTTTACATCTTTGTGAATGTGCCGATCTGGCCAAGGAGGCGATACTTCAAGAACCTACACACTGCATGCGCCCAATTTCTGTGGCACTCTGGCACGGCTCGTAAGAAGTGGCAATATATGACTCTCCCATATGAGAAGGGGGGCTTCACTGCCCCTGACTTTGCTAGATACTGGACCGCCGCACAAGCTCAACATGCCACACACTGGTATACATTCACTGATCCTCCCCAGCATTTGAAACTTGAGAAACTAGCAAGTGACAAAATCAACACTCTCTCTCTCATTCTCCATCATACATTTCATACTGATGCCGCGGCTGACCCGTAGCAGCAACAACCACGGCGTGGAAACGATTACTACAAGCACACCCTGGCCACCACCCATACTACAAGTGGCTGCCCATCTGGCAGTTCCCAGGCCTCAGCCCCACTCATGACAGGCTCCTAATGAGACACTGGTACGACTTGGGCTACCAAGCACTGTCCGACCTATACCCGAAGGGAAGTTCATCACCCCGCAGACATGGCGCCACGGGCACTCTAGCTCGGCGCTGGAACTATTGCAATATTTCAGGTTGAGGGCAGCAGTCCGTGCCTGGTGGCCACCCTATCCTGACGAACCCCAAGACTCACCTGAAATCCACTACATAACCAACTCGGCTGGGGCTAGGGGCATAACATCCTCATTGTACAAAATTTTGATGGTAAACCTAGAGGATACACCGCAGTCGGCACGCGACATGTGGAGTGGTGAACTGGGCCTGCCCCTCACTGATGCTGTATGGAGGAAAATGTGCATGCACACACGCAAGGACTCCCTAAATGCCAGATACAGGTGTATGCAATATAAGCTCCTGAATCGCCTATATTACACGCCACACAGGGTGGGAAGGTTTGCACACAGCCAGTCTCATTCTTGTCCTAGATGTAAATCCACGGATGCAGACCACATCCATATGTTCTGGGCTTGTGAAGCACTGGGCCCATACTGGAAGGCCATTATGGAAGCCCTCTCTGAGATAACAGCGACCCACATCTCTCCAGAACCACTGGCTTTCCTGTTCGGAGTATGGGACGAGCCTGAGTCAAGGAAAATGTCCACGTTTTTAAATGTCGCTACTATGGTGGCCAAAAAATGCATATTGCAGTGTTGGAAGCACCCCCCCCCCTCTTTCGAGATGTGGCTAAGGGCCCTCACCTGGACTCAAACGTGTGAGGAGGACTACATTAATACCCTCTCGCCCCAAGAATGTATGGACTGAGCTTTGTACATACCTGAACGGCAAGGAGGATATGGAACTTTTATCATTCCCCCCTCCAGATGAAGTAAGCTTGGTTATCCCTGAAACACACTGAACTGTAAGGCTGATTGCCTACCCTTTACTCATCACCCCCATGCATATGTAATGCCATTCATGTATCTACAATCTTATCTGTTTTGTGCACTGTATTGTTTGTCTGTTCTCTCTCCATGCCAATAAAGAAAAGCTTTTAAAAAAAAGAATTCAGAAGGAACCAGGCAGCCAGTCACTGCGGCAGACAGGGGTGTTAGTATCGGAGGTGTGGTAGGAAAGGAGAAGAGAAAAGGAAGGTCTTGAGTAGCTTCTGAACTTAAGGAGATCTGGCTCAAGACTGAGAGGGGCCGGGAGATTATTCTAGAGGGAGGATCCTGCAGAGGAGAGAGATCTACCCCCCACTCTCTGCTTAGAGGAGCATCTGATCTGCAGAGAGTTTGAGCCTGAAGACCGAAGGGGTCAAGCATGGGGTATTTAGGGAGAGAGAGTTGGGTGTAGTGGGGTCCCAGGCCCCAAAAAGCCTTGTGAATGATGCAGATGGCCTTCAACTTGATCCTAGCACTAACCAGGAGCCAGTGTAGAGATTTTAGGGCTGGAGAGATGCAGTCCCTGTGTTTGAGGCCAAGGATAAGTCTTGAATCCTATTCTGGATTAGTTGAAGGGGGTGAAGGGAGGATAAAGGAAGATTAAGGAAGAAGCTGTTGCAGTAGTCCAGGCTAGAGAGGACCAGAGCTCTGGAGACATTGAGTTTCTAGGGGAAGGCTACGAAAGTGAGAATGACTCTGAGGAGGAGCAGCTGATAGTGGGCCTTCTTGGCAAGGTCTGCGATGTAAGAAGGAGAGAGGGGAGTCAAAGATGACACCAAGATATTTTTGCCTCACAAGAGGGTAAAGGGAGGGACACATAGAGGGCAGCCAGAGGGTAGGAGGGAAGGAGGGAGCGTTGGTCCCAATGAGAAGGATCTCAGTCTTACTAGCACTAAGACAGAGATCATTGGAAGCACATCATGCCTGAATAGCAGTCAGGCAGTCAGGGATAAGAGTGCAGGAAGAAGAGGGGAGCTTGAAAGAGAGCTGTGTGTCATCTGCATAACACTGGAAGTTAGGAGAGAAGGAGATCAGGTGGGACAGAAGTGCAAGGTAGATGTTGACGAGCCACGACAAAGGGATAGAACCTGATTTGTCAGGGTGGCATGATTGACTGTGTTGAAGGCAGAAGAAAGATCCCGGATGATAAGAATGGATGGAGAGCTGGAATCGAGATTTGCGAGCAAGTCTTCACGGGTGGTCAGTAGAGCAGTTTTCATACCTCTGGTGGCTCTGAAGCCAGACTGGTGGTTATGGAGACAACCAACAGAGTCAGTGTGTTGGATCCGTTGAGAAATGACCAGCTTTTGCAGGAGTTTGCCCAGGAAGAGGCTAATGGAGAGAGGGTGGTAGTTAGCCAGGTAGGAGGGGTTGGTAGAGGAATCTTTGAGGAGAGGATGCACAAGGGAGTGCTTGACGGGTAGCAGGAAGGAGCCAGTGGCAAAGGAGTGAATACAGAAATCGGCCAAGGCTGGCTCAATCGAAGCTACATTGTCCTTGATAGTTCTGGAGGAGCAGGGAAGACACATTAATAGAGAGGACTTGTCTAGAGAACTCATCCGGTGCTATGGGTGAGAGAACTGAGAGTATGAGGCAAGGGGAGCATGCTTATGTAAAAGGATGCAGAGGTGGATAAAAAAGATGCCAAGACAATTTTTTGTGCCATGTGAAACTCTGACACCACCGTAGGCAGAAATGAAGGGCGAACCATCAAAACAACATTATCCTTATAGAAGGTAGTAAACAGTGATTTGGAAGACAAAGCTTGAAGCTTTCACACCCTGAAAGCAGAGGTGATTGCTATCAGAAAAATAGTCATCAAAGTCAGCATCCTAAGAGGACATGAATTAAGGGGGCTCGAAAGGGGCTCCCATCAAGATGCTTAACACCAAATTAAGGTCTCAAACCAGAAACAATTAAAGGAATCAACAGGAAGATATTAGTCAGTCACCTTCAGGAACTGGATACCAATAGGAAGTTTAAAATAAGAGCCTAGTTCAGGCGAGCGCTGCCAGATAACCCTTTGCAGTGGAAACCTGTAGCCCTTGATGGGCTAGATACTACAAGAAAGATAACACTGATGGTGTGTCACAATTAAAAAAGGTCTCTTATCTTATCTCTTCACCAGTTGCAAAACTTGTACCAATGGCACGGAATAGAACAAGACCTCCATTATGTCCTCCGGGAGATCCCGATCTCTGTATTTTATCCTTTCTGAAACTAGGCGTGAAGGTTCAGAGTTCTATATCTGGATGGATAATGCAGCCTCCCTCCTGAGTGAGCAGGTCTGCTCTTTGAGGAAGTTGAATCAGAGGGCAGATGGACATTTCTAGAAGGTCTTAGCACCACATCCTCCTAGTCCAATCTAGAGCAATCAGGATCATGTATTTCCCGAACTTCCTCAACCTACTGATGCCATAAGCTATGACACACACTGGTGGGAACGCTTACAGGAGTGGAAATTCCCAGTCCACCACAAATGTGCACCCCAGAGCTCCTCTCTGAGGAAATCCACTGAGCCAGAACAGGCATTTCCTGGTGACACTGGTTGCAAACAGATCCACTTGAAGGGTTCCCCAAAGGCAAAGATCTCTAAAAGGACTTCTTAAGCCAACTTCCATCCGTGAGAGACTGTGCTGTGCCTGCTCAGAGCATCCGCCAACATGTTCTCTTCTCCAGCTAGGTGAGCGGCTGATAGCTGAGGAATCTCAGAAAATCTAAGACCGGTAGATGTTGGGCATTCTGAAATGTCATGACCATCTGCAGAATATGCTGAGTCCCTCACTTCTTGTGGCAAAGCTTTCGCCGAGGAAGTGTCCAGGACAGCTCCAATAAATTGAAGCTTTTGAGAATGTATCACGTGGACTTCTGGAAATTGAGGGAGAAGCCCAATTTGTGGAGGGTTTGGCAGGTGATGCTGAGATGATCCCGAACTTGTTTGGGACAATGAGCCCTTATCAGCCAATCGTCCTGGTAGGGGTCGATGCAAATCCCTCCCCTCCTTAGACTTGCTGCCACTACAGCTATCAACTTCGTGGAGACCCTCGGGCAGAGGTGAGCCCGCATGGCAGAACCCAAAATTGAAAATGACAACTGCCAATGACAAACCTCAGGTATGTCCGCTGCTTGAAATGTATGGGCACATGCAAGTAAGTGTCCTGAAGATCAAGAGACACTATCCAATCCTGGAGCTGAAGGACCTGAAGGATCTTGCGAAAGAGTTACCATCTTGAACTTGTCCTTCCTGAGGAACTTGTTCAAGCATCTCAAGTTCAAGATGGTCCGCAGTACTCAGTTCTTCTTGGGAATTAGTAAGTATGGGTAGTACCACCCTTGGTTCCTCTCTGCTGCAGGTACCAATTCTATTTCACCTTTCTCTAATGGTGATAACCTCCTGTAAGAGGAGCAGATCTGTATCCTTCAGGGAGTGGCTGCTTGGTGGAGAATTCAGAGTCCTTTTCAAGAATGGGAGACAGTAACCATGGGCTAAAGATTGCAGGTTCCACGCATCGAAAGTAATACTTCACCATTCTTCGAAATGCTGTGTCAGTCTGCCTCCCACCATAGTTCTGTCGACTAAGGCCTCAAAGAGGTTTTGGTGTTGTTGCTGCCGCGGACGGCACAGAGGCAAAAGTTGTGTGGACAGCTCTACCCTCACATCCTTGAGAACCATGAAGTAGTCTCCTCTGTCTCCTTTGAGAGAATTGGTCCCTCGCTCTTCCCATTGAATAATAGAATCAAAAGGACTGAGACTCCTCCAACTCTCAGGGGCCAAATGGGATTGCTGGGGTTTCCCGAATCACTGCTCCAAACGATTTTGCAGCTTGGCCAAACTATCGTCAGCCTTTGAACCGAACAACTATGAGCCATCAAAAGGCATATCAAACTGCCTCGCCTGAACGTCCGGGGCAAAGCCTGCCTTGCGCAGCGACGCAAACCTTCTGGTGACAGGGCTCACCGCATTAGCATGACTAACACTGCAGAGACTGGCACATGGCAGATTTACCATCCTGCACAATTTTGAGTAAGCCTTCACTTTCCTCACCCTCAGGAATCTGTTCTGCGGCCATTGCCACAGCCTCCCACAAAGTGTATCAATACTTGGGTAGAGTACAAATAGCATTAACGGCTTTTAGCGCCATGACACTCGCTGATAACACCCTTTTTCTCAGGGCATCACACTTTTGTCATTCCTATCTGGGGGAGGGGCGGGGGGAATTGTGGGATAGGCATCTGCTTTTGAGGTTGATGTGGCCGCCCGAACAACCAGACTTTCTGGAGATGGATGCCTCAACAGAAAATCTGGATCCAAAGCCAAGGGCCTGAACTTTTTTAGTAAAGTCCTTATATATTGCTGGAGTAGTATCAGGCCTTTTCCAGTTTTCTAATGCCAGTGTCGCATGCAACGGTAGACTAGGATCCTTTGGCGGGCCCTTATCAAGAGTGTCCGTAAGATCAGCCTTATCATATTCTGGCACAGGCCTGCTCTAGCCTAAATACTCATCACCTTGGCCATGACTGAGAGATGTTCCTCTAACCAATCCCTCCCGTCAAAAGGTTTTAGTTTTCCACGTAGGATGACTTCATAGATGACGCACATCGAGATATAAAACCTTTGTATAATCACATTTGGGTGTGAGTGTCTGAATGATTGCCTGTTATTCACCAGATTGCCCTACTTTATTTTATGCTGATAATAAAGTAGTACTTTGCCATATTCTTTGAGTCTGCCCGGTTATTTGGGTCCGAGATCATTAATGGTAATTCCATCTAGCACATGAGACTCTTCAAGGTGCTAGAGCACATAGTCTTAACACTCCACATAAAGGAAGGTTTAATATTTGTATAAATAACCAATCTGTGGTTGGGCATTTGGCCCAAGGCATAGACAGAACCAAATAGTTGCATGTTCACAGCTATAGCTAGAAACTTGTTCAAAACACTTTACCAATGTAGTAAAAATTAAACTTTTGCATTTTTGCCCCAATGTGACCCTTATTTTGGTTATGCTTTCTTTAACTAAACTTTAGCAATTAAAGCATAACATTCAAATCAGAATACAGTGCATTATTAACAAATAATACTTAGATTTGTGTTTATAAAATGAAAATTTAGCAGAGTAGTGTTATCATTTGTATCGGCTTTTGAAAAATTGCAGCTTAAACTATTTGGGCAGTTAAATATAAAATTATTTGGCCAACTCATACATATGAATTTTGGTCAAACTTCAGCCAAAGTCCTGTTGAAGCCAACATTCAGAACACCCTATGCCCCCCACCCCCTATCACCCCTGGCTAGGGATAGATATAGAATGGTTGAGAGCGTAGGGGAGCAACAGACACCTGCGCTATTGTTGGTCTAGTCAAGGAATTGATTGGAATCTGCAACCGAGTATTCCCAAAGAAAGAAGGTACACGAGTAGGTAGGCAAACCTTGTTTTATAATGGAGCTGGATTTTGTTTGTATCCTTGAGTGTGGGTCAGTTTGATATTGATATTGATATTTTATTTCTATCGCGCTCGTACACAAGTGTTTCAGAGCGCGACAAGGCAAGGGAGGGGAAAAAGGGGAGAACAAAACAGCGATCTTATTAGGCCCAGTGACATTGAGAACGCGCAAGTGCATGGGAGAGGGGGAGAGGAAAAATGCATGGAAGGGGGAGAAGTGGAAAGTGCGAAGCAGAGGAGAAACAGGTAAATAACAATAACTAAATATTAAAGGCAACAAACAGTGGTAGTGCAGCCAGCATTTTGCAAGTGCTAGGTTTAAGGAAGCAGACAGGGTAGGTCTGATAAGTGCAGGAATAAAAAGGGGCTGTATGGGTACAGATACAGACCCCAGTGCAAGGGTTGGCCCGGAGGCATTGCGGGAGGGTGGCAAGGTGAGCAGGTACCTGGGCCCGGAGGACAGATGGTGGCCAGGTGCACGGTGCCAAGAGAGAACAGATCAGCAGAGGAGAGGGGGAGCGAAGGCAGAAGAAAAGAGGAAGGTCTTGAGGTGCTTCCAGAACCGGAGATGGTCCTCCTCAAGTTTTAGAGTGGCAGGGAGGCTGTTCCAGAGGGAGGCCCCAGCCGAAGAAAGAGATCTACCCCAGCTTGTTTCTTTGAAAAACGACTGACACTGAGCAAGTTAGAGGTAGAGGAGCGAAGAGCTCGAGAGGAGAGGCATTTGCGGAGGGATAGCTGAAGGTATTTTGGACCCAGGCCCCAGAAAGCCTTGTGGACAATGCAAAGGGTTTAAATTTAATCCTTTCATCCACTTTGGAAGGTCAATACGCCTTGTATTGGTTCCCAATTTTTGTCCTTTCGACCTAAGTCTTTATCAAGGCAGGGTAACCAGATTGTGGAGGTCCTTAAGGAAAATGGAAGGCTGCGGGGTGGTTAGAATGCCTGGTCCTTCATGGGTGAGGCTGAATAGCCACTGGGGAGCCGGAGGCTTGGTATGTGGGCTGCACGGTGGCGGCAATCTTGCTAAGGATAGTCTGCTCCCATGAACTCTTCATTATTATCCAATTTGTCAATTCGCCTCCTGATATATCGCACTGCCCAAGCAATCGCAGAACTATAACCGACCAATTAGGAAATGGGGGGTGGTCCTGGTTAGACACTTCTAAGCACCTATCGCTCAAGCATGATTAAGCATTGTTTAGTGCCACTGGATCTGATCACTAGAGCTTTGGCCACAAACATCATCATGCCTCCTCCACCGCGCAACCTTATTGTAAGAAATCTATTTAAACCGTATTCAATACACCATAAAGCACTCTCCCAGGAGATCACTCTTGTGATTATGTATGCCTGATAAGCTGCATTCAACAGTGGGTCATTGTGTTTTCTTATGTTTAATCTGACAAACCGTAATTACTAATAAATGGCTGCCATGCGCCCCGCGAGCCACGCGCGCAGCCATCAATCTGCAAAGCCTGATGTTTAATTGCTGCAAATTGATGGATGCGTTTTGCGACAATGCTTCAAATGTGCCGCACGCTTTAATTAAATCGGTCGGATTTGTGTGCGCTTTACGAGGTGTCCCCCAAACCCCTAAATCAAATCTATCTTGGCTTTTCTGTGACACAAAAAAATGCTTTCTAAGAGAATCTTACAATTAGCTGTTTTGGTGTTTCACACATAACCTCAAAATATGTCAAGATAAAGTCTTGCTTCCCCCGCATATAAAATCACTCAAATGAATACAAATACAGTCGAAAGATCTTAGTACAACTAAAAAATACGATTGTATTGTTTGTGGTTTATTGACTGCTTCTTTCAATAAATATTTGAATGCCACTAAAAGATGTAAAACGGCCAGGTTACTTGCGCTTTCACCGCTTCTGCTTATTGCAAATGAAAGAAGCAGACTTTCAGAAAAGCAATTTGGTCGATTTTGATTATTCGTCATTACACTTTATGAAATCTATGGCAAGAAATGTGTCAACACACTAAACAAAGCTCTGTTTTAAAGAGTGCTCCAAATTTTATAAAAGTCTCCGGTTTTACCTCTCAGTCAACATGTGACTCTTTCGACATCCATTTAGGCAGCATTTCACATTGTCCTTGGTCAAGGTTGGCATGCTTATTTAAAGCTCTGGTGTAATATAAGAGGTTGGCCAACCCCGGGAGAGGGTGCTAGAGGGACAGCCAGCATAGCAGGCCGCCCCTCTGGCCACCCGCCTGGTATGCAACACCTGGCCTCTCCTCCTTCCCGGGCCCTTCCCAGCCACTTCCGGAGTCGGGCTCTGGGGAGCACTCATAAGGCACTCATAAGGCAGGAGGCTGCTTGGCTCATTCATTTTGGTGAAGTGTACACATTGTTATCGGGTGCTCGGTTGGTCAAGGGCCTTGCAATAGGTAATAGAGCGGGATACACGGATGCTTGGGCCACGTGTTGGATATTTTGGCATCGCCAGCACACTACCCCCACCCCCTGCCGTGCAATCTGAGCAGAGAAGGCATGTGACGACCAAACTGGTGGAACACCAGCTAACATGGTGTGCTACTGATCCTTAAGCTACAGCAGCCCAGTGTTGGTCCCTGCATACTTGTGGCTAGCAGAGTATTTATTGAGCTAGGCACATCAGGGAACAGTTGGCCAGTTTGGAGAATATTTCTCAGTATTAATGACGTTAGTGAGGGTCTTATTTATTTATTTATTTATTTATATTTATAAAGTGCACTGCAACCCTCGGGCATTGAGGCGATGTGAAGGACATGTATGAAGGCATGATTCAGGATTACAGTAATGCGGCCCCACAAAATCACTTAGTGCAGAATGATAAAATACATAGTGAACAGTTACATTGGTTATTACAAGGAGGCATACAGTGATGGTATCCGCTTATGGCTTTGCCATGCAGATCTGTTAGACAAAGAGCCTAGTCTTGATGGCTTTCCTGAAGGCTGCATGAGATGTTAGTGAGCAAGGTCTGTATCAGCATAGCGATCTTTGCCGGGTTCGTATTATAATATCACATGGGAATAATATTAAAAGTGCAGTAAGGCAGGGCTCCTTTAAATAACGGAAAGGTTGCAAAGACAACTCTAAAATGTTAACCTCTGGTTTCAAGAGCTGGGATAGCCCAGTGGGTTGAGGGCTTACTTCAGCGATGTGGGTTTGGGAACTGCACGCCACAGGTCCATATCTTGGCATGGACTACTGAGCCCCTCCATTTTCTGTGATTGATAAATGAATACCGACTATGTTGGGATGGTAAGAAAAGGTGAATATGTGCTATGTACAACACTTTGCCAGAAACGTGATACCCCTGGTTGCTCTGTTATGATGGAATACCCCTACTAGGGACTTAGTGTCACCTGGGCTGGGGCTCCGGATAGGTCCTAAGGGCCAACTCAGAGGTGTGCACCCTGGGCCAGGGTGCTGTTCCTGCACATTGGGGAGGTAACTCAGCGAATCATGCATCAGGGTGAAACTAGCCGGTTATTAATAAAAAAAATCACTCCAGGTCTGGGAGGCTGCACACTGGGAAAGTAACCCAGCAAGTTAAGCATCAGGGGGCAACAAGCTGGCTATTGATTAAAATCATTGCAGTTCTAGGAGAGTGCTCCCCACTTAAGAACATACAATTTACTCTGTGTTATGCTCTAGTTAGTTATTTATTATTATTTTGCTATGATTCGTTTTATGCCTCTCAACAAACGGGCACATTTGAAGAATTGAGGTATGCTGAGAGCCTGCTAAAGACCTGCAGGGTTCACAGGATGCATTTAAGCTCAGTGGCAACCAGTTTGTCTTAGAAGCAGGACAAGGCAGAGCAAAACAGCTTCCATGACAGAAGCATGTCAAAAAAGAAATTATCAGTAGGGACATGTGAGATAGTGTATTGATTTCAGCAATGAAAAAACATGGTGCAATGCGAAAGTGGCCTGTCAGCAGCAGGACCTGGTCTCAAGTCCTTATGCACCTGTTAGTGAGGATACGGAGCAGGGTAGGCAGCAATGGCAGGAAACAGGTTGCATTAGAATGCATGGTGCAGCACGTCAGGTGCTTTGCACCATGCTACTGTGACACCCAAAAGGAGGTATGGTGAGTATATTAGCCCGAAATTGGTTGGGGCATTGGGAGTGGCTGACCAGGCAGGTGAGCCATTCTCGCTGGAACAGAATCAGAAGTGATCTATGTGTGGGAGCGAGGGGCCAATGGGCCACTCTCTACCATCACTTCTCAGTACAAAACTTGGACCAAGTGCCTCTAGTGGTGGGTACGCCCCTTGCCCTTATGCAATACTAACTTTTGGTTATATTTGCGTAGATGGGACCACTGAGCAGGACACCGGGCATCCATTTTCTGTACCCCCTTTCGACTCCATCTTGGTAACTAGGCCTCACTGTGATAGTACAAAATGCATCTCTCCCCTTTGCCCGCCGCCCTAGCTCGGAGCACATGGCAGCCACCCTCGTCCCCACACCAACTGGAAAACTCTGCGACCCCATTCTCACGCTAAGGCCGGAGCTGCTTGCAACAAATAATGAATGTAACACATTCCTTTTCCTGTGAGATCACTGTCCTGCATGTGAACCGACATGAGCCAAGCACAGAGCTTGTCCATCTCCACAAAAGTGTCCTTGCCCTCTTACCCTCGCCAGTCGAAACTTATTGCCATTCTAACCCTGTGTCCTTGCAAGGCATCCTTTTCATGTCCCAGACTGCCAACCTCACTGTGAAGCCCACCCAACAGACCCCCCAGCTAACATTAGACCCCTGTGCAGTATATCGTGCCCAATACTAAGTGCCACATACCTGAGATTCTTGTGAGACTAACCCTATAGTGCAATGACAGTATTATAGTGGTCAAGGCCCTTAAACCTGTGACCTGTGTAGCCCAAATGTGTAGATGGTATAAACTCTTGAGTGATTTGTATAACAACATGATACACTACGGAGAGTCTTTTGATCAACTGTTATTTAGTGCATGCATTATTCTGAATGTATTTTCTTAGCTTAGATAGTGATCACCGTGTTTCACAGCGACCTGACCTTCACCCATCCGGAGCACAAATGTCTGACGTCAATCCTCCCGCCAACCAAGCAACCAACCCGGAGGAAGAGATGATGCCCACACCTAAGTCACCACCACGGCTGACCAATCCTGGTCCAACGTAGCATCATATATTAAAAATGTAGATGTACTATATAAATGTGTTGTAACCTTGATGTGGTCAGAGCGCTCTCAGAGATCTAGAAAAACTTTCCTTGAAACTCTCGCAGCCTGCACTTTTGTGCCTTATTCCCTGCCCAAGGATGTCTGTTTTATTCATTTTTTACACATGTTCGTCAGGGTGGGCACAAACATCCATACAAAGGTTATGGGAGTGACTGACCTGCAGCCAGATGCCAGAGGCTCTCAATGCAGGGATTTGTGCTAACGTACGGCAAAAGGGTTTCCTCGTGGTGATGTTTACAGCTCTAAAATGGGCAGGATGTGCTTAAACAGACATTGGGATTATAGGTGCATGACAATAAGGAGCATACGTTTGTGGGAATTGGGGGCAGCGGGGGAGCCACCTCCAAAGCGTATTGGAGTTATGGGACGGTTCTAGCTGGGGAGGAGCTTTGATGCTGCGGTTTCGACCGTAAGTGGTTCCCGATGGCCACACTCCAGCCAGGTTTGGACGACATGCACTGACTACCTTACGGACAGTTGAGACTCCTTGTCAACTGAATACAGTGGTTCCGGGTCTATACTGCCTGGCAGTTGATTACCAGAGGCAGACATCAGCTACTTTGCAAATTTGCAAACCAGAAGTGGCACGTGTTACCCATGGACAATAATCTCGTTGCAAGCCCGGGAAATCTAAATGGCTGCATTAGAAGTTGGTAAGGACATTGTTTTGCTGATGTGGCTGGGACCGCCCCAATTTGTTTTCTTGACTCCAATAAATGTGATCTTTATTTCACAAGAAGGAGGGGCAGCAGAACCTTGATGGTGCTTCAGCGTACTTTTTCTATTAAAGCCGACTACATCTTGCTCCATATGAGTGGAGTGGGGCCGTAGCGGGCTGTTCCCGCTGTCTTCTAGCAGGAGGAGGGGCTGGCAGAGGAGAAAGCGAGCCTGGATGCTGCTTCGGCTCAATTTTTCTGTTAAAGTCAACTACGACTCGCTCCAGTGGAGTGGAGTGGGGTCAGAGCAGGCTCTTACAGCTGTTCTGAGTGGTGAGTGCAGTGCTGGCGCACACACCATCGGCCCGCTCTCTGAGCTCCCTCTGAACGCAAAGGCAGCTGTGACCAGGAACCCTCAAGCCCAGAGTTTACCCTAGAATCACTCTCTGATACTCCCACACCAGCACCAAGACGGCGGGAAACCAACAAAAAATTACGGTGTGTTACGGATAAGGGGTGTAAAGTTGAGAGTGGGAGAAGCCCCTCACAATAATGATAAGGCTAATAAGGCTGAATATTAAAGCTGAATGATCTTTATAACAACAAATTTGCAATGTACCATTTACAACTGAGGTGACCTATGCCCAATCATTGTAAGTGGTGGAGCTGGCAAGCCTCCCTCATTTGCAAGGTAATATGGCCAATGAGCCAACTGATGAACCCAATATATTAGTGCAGGTGGAGCAAACCATAATTCTAGAGGACACAGGTCTCTTCCCGACTGTATTATCCTGTTGCTCAACATCTCCTTATTCGACTGTGTTACCCATTCCTGAGAATGCATGCCAATCAGAAACAAAGAGGCTACATACTGATGAAAGGAGTTCAGAGAATCAAAATCATTAGGCAAATTTGATGTCTGATTACAACAATGCGCTATCAAACTTTTTTAAATAACATTTATAGACAATAAGGGACTTCCTCAAGAATTTTAAAAGTACTCTAACATTTTGAATATTATGTATGACTTTTGAAGAGGCATAAAGAATGATACCACAACTGTAAGAGAAAAGCCACCCCCACACGAAAGAGTGCTTTCATCAACCACGTCCCAAATCGGCATAAAACCAGTAATAGATATTGGAGGGCAACAATCTAATTCTTCGTGCAACCCAGGCAAAGCCACTCAACAAAATGTGACAGCTACCTCATCTTTAATTACCCAGGACTAAAAAATGGGAAAGCGAACGTAAAAGATGCAGCCGACAGTGCTCACCCTTAATAATTAATTTTGCTGACTTATTTCATTTGTCCCAGCCGCCTTGCCTCTAGTAGGAGTTATCGTGTGGGGCAAAACCACTCAAAGAGGGGATATGGGAATCAACATTATCGCTGATTAACAAAACTGCACGTTGGATCAACACGAAATTGATTGGCCCAAGTATCAATCCTCAGGACATCCTTATGGTGAGAAGAAATAGCTGGATAGGCAATGCACTCAAAACAATTACTGGACACTGCATAGTGACCACATTAGCCTCCATCAAAGTTGCTACATACATCCTCCAATCCAATTTAAGTTTTAGTGCCCAAAAGAATGGGACAAGGTTGAAATGATTGTTTTATTGTCTTAATGCTAATTCATCCATCAACAGATTAGGTGAACTGGAACCTGCTGCTATATATCCTAATCCAGTTAACAAACAGGGTTGGAAAACTGTTTTCCAATGGTTCAGGAAGGGTTTTTCCATTTCTAAGAGGAAACACATAGCAACAGGACCAGGGTGTTTCAACAGGTCCAAAGTCTTTAACGGGAGGACCCAGACACAACATAGATGTGATGCAATATTGAAAGACCAAAAGAAATATGGAGGCTTAGTAGCACCAAAAATGAAATACGCCAATCACGAGATCAGAGATACGTGAATATTTTATTCCTATTCAGATACAGATAGCTATCTGACTCCCAACACCTCACAGTGTGTACCAGCAGACACCGTGAGGGGAGAGAGTACTGGATATCACAAAATAGGGCTCTTTTATACACAATCCCGGTTACATCATCTAGCCTCTCTTCAAATTAAACATTTGCTAGTGTTCATACCCAGGTTACATGACAAATACAGCAATATTGTTTCTAAACACATAACATGTTTTTCCTATACATCAAATAAAAATGGTGACAAACTTTGTTCTGTCTGGTCATGTTGGTTTTTCCTTGTGCTTAAGCTTAAAGTAAGTCCAGTTTCAAGAAACGAAACAGTGGGTTCCTGCAAAGGCACACCGTTTTAGTTGTTCAGCATTCAGTTCCAGTGATTCTTAGCACAAGACATTCTGCTTTCAGCAGTCACAACATGTTTACACAGTACAAAGTTCATCTTGCCTCAGCTGGAGCTGAAAACATAGTTCAACATGAGAAAGAAAACAGGAGTTTAATCAAAATGGCGGATGTTTCTAAAACGGCAGCGTAGTGGGCATTGATTCAGGTTTATCCAGATGTAGTTTTTCAGTGCAATGCGAATGAGCTTAGGCCAATGTTCATTATCAGGCGGTATTATGCGAAATATGGTTTTACAAACCCTCCTTTTGGCCTAAACCAAGAGCATTTCTCAAACATTTTCACTATATTCAGACCATGTGTCATTGTCAGAGCAACCTGAATCACTGGCTTCAGAAATATCATTTGTCATTAATTCCTTGATGGTAATATCCTGCATTACTAAAACATTGGTAGCTTTTTCAAGCATATGAATCTTAGGTCCTAGTCTACCTATTGCTTATGCACAACTCCCTCCTATCATTGAACAAATGACAGGCAGACATTGTATACAACAACAGCAGAATAGTATAATGCCAAGGATTATCATAAGAACTGCAAAGATTTTCCAACCCCAAGATCGCAACAGGTCGCAGAATCATGTGCTAATATCCCAGTTTCCCTCTAGGACATGTAATTCAGTACTTAAGGTATGTAAATTCTGAATTGCCTTAAATATGGTAGGGGAGGAATCAGGTACAAAAACACAACATGCAGATCCCACCATTTTGCATACCCCACCACGCTCAGCTAGAACAGTCTAACACCATCCTATTATGGAGGGCTACTAATCTAATTGCTTTTTGCTCTAGCGTCATGTTATACAAAATATCAGTGGTCCTATTGATGGTTTTCTCCAATACCCTTGCTAATCTTCTGATATCCTTGGAGTTCATTATCTGTCCCCAGAATGGCACAAAGGATTTGGCAACATCATCCAAGACTTGTGAAGGAGTATCACCATTCTCATCCCACCTAGGACGAGCTTTAAAGACTTCGGTGGTGGTGGTAACATACACTCCTGGCAACATTATACCCAAGTAACAAATACCCTCCTACTCTCTGGGTAACCACGGATAGGCCTCATTGCTGCAAACAAAGTAAACAGGGTCTCCTACATACAAAGGTCTATCCTCACTGGTTAGATTTGCAATGCTAGTACAACCCTCAAATGTACCCACTAGTTGAGAACCTTCCCTTTGTATTCAGAAAGGGACAGGGTTGGGACTATGATTGATAGTATAGGAAGGAGGCATGGCATCCCTATTGCCTACGGGAGCCATCTTGAAGGAAATCAATGATTGAAAAGGTCTAGAGAGTCTATCAGAAGGCCTAATAGAAGCAACACTGAGCTTACTCCTACATGTAAAGAGCGAACATTCTAAAGGTGTTAAGACTCGTTTCTCAAATTCATTAAGATTAGTCCTGTGAAAATTCCCAGTGATACTATTGTTCCAATGGCCAAAGAATAATGCTCTAAGTGAGGCATAACAGAGAGTGGTTAAAGGAAGTGGATGTATATACCACCCCAGTCCCTTTTCCCCATGTTGCAGCAAATGTGAACACACCCAGCAATCCGTCTTATTCAGCATCACATGGGTAGCGTTCATAATCATTAAAAGAGTGTTATTATGATAGCCCTTTCTATGTTGGAAGTCTCGCAGAGGAAGAGTGTGCAAATACACGAAGGGTGGAGACACAGTGGGGGCATTTGCAGCAGGCAACAGAATATCAAGCAGATGTACACTTTCGAGATACCAAAATCCAAATGTAAATACAACTACTAAACAAACTGCTATTGTGACCAGCAAACATTGGGTCCTCAGTGACCATGACCCTCAATGGGCAGATTCATCATTAAACAAGTAAGCAGCATCTTTTTCAGTACGAGTGGCTTTCAAAGTGGCCATTGTTTCTCAGAGTCCATTAAGAAGCCTCTCCGCTAGGCTTTTTTAGTTCATCCGATGGTGGCTCCTGACCACGTGGCCTATGTTGATTGAAGGTAACTTTGCCGGTCCCTGCCTCTTATTTGATGCAGCAGAGGAATGATGAGGGACCGGCTCAACAATGGTTTCTTATGGGTTTCTTGTGGGCACAGCTTTTGCTGCACTTTAAGTTTGATTCTGTGGTCGCAGATCGTACCTTGAGACTCCAGGTATGGTATGTTCCGCAAACAAAGTGTTGTTGTTTCCTGATGACAATGAGGAAGGAGAAGCAAGATCGCTCAACGGTGGAAAAGAATTAGAAGAAGCAACAATCTCCCCAGACCCCGCAGGCTCAGGTAGGACTTTCATAGACAAAACAGCAGTCTCCCCAGACCCCACGGGCTCAGGAAGGATTTCCGCTACTCTCTCGGTGTCAGTTACAGCAGGCTCATTGTGAACATCAGGATGAACAATTCCTTTTTCCTCTCCTTTGTCGTAGGCAGAGGGAAAGGAATCCTTTCACATGCATCGAGGGGATCCAGTTTTCTTTCCTACCACTCGTATGGCAGTCTGCGTGGTCAAAAGGACTTGATGCAGTCCTTTTCAGCGAGGTGCGAGAAAAGAGGATCTTTCACAGTTCTTGATCAAGACCCACTGGCCAGGTCGGAGTCAATGAAATGGACCCTTGTTTTTTACAGAGAGGGTTTCTCGCACCTGTTGATGAATCAAACACAAGTTTTGAGTTAACTGGTCACAGTAGTCAGAAAGAAGCAAATGCTGAATATTTCTCAGCAGTTTGGGTTTTGGTATATTCCATACATTGGCTGGTCTCCCCATGATAATTTCATAGGGAGAGAGCCTGTCATGCCACTTCAAATTACTATGTGCACATATCTTGACTATCTTGTTCTTCAGTATGCCTTTATGGCATTCTATAAGTCTGGCACGCTGAGCATGCCTGGTTGAATGGAACCATTTATTGATCTGTAATCCCACGCATAATTGCAGGATGACAGTAGCATTAAAATGTGCTTCATTGTCTGATCAAATGACTCTCGGCAAACCAAACCTAGGAAAATATTCCTTCAGCATGGTTTTTGCCATTGGCATTGCTGTGGCATCTTTTTAGAGGAAAAGCTTCAACCCATTTACTGAAGGCACAGATGACTACCAGAACATATTTATAGTTCTGACAACGCTCCATTTCAATAAAATCAAAAAGTATAACCTCAAAAGGCATGGAGTGGGGACCAAAACTACCCTTTGGTGTTGGTGTTCCTTTTCCACCATTATGTTGCAAACATATCATGCAACTTTGGACAAAACGCTCAGCAGTTTTAGAAATATTAACATTAAACCAGACAGGTTCTAATAGTTTGCAAATATTTTTGGCACATATATGAGTTGGACCATGAGCCATAGTAACCATAGCAGTGACATAAGCATTGGGCAGCACCCATCTTTGTTTTTCAGTGTCTACCCAACAACCCTCATCAACCAAACCCACTGGACCCTCTGCCCACCATTTAATTTCATCTGGAGTAGTGTCAGCCTGAATTTCTTTTATGCAACCAATTCCTTCATCTATCATACAAATATTAGTGACCCCTTTTGTTGGGTCCAACACATACATTCTTGAGTGTAAATCAGTGGCAGTCTGTTTGGCTATTCTGTCAGCAAAAGCGTTTCCTTTTCCTATGCCGTCCGTCACCTTATTATGCGTGGTGCACTTCATTATTGCTAACCGCGTAGGAAGCGCAAGTGCTGAAAGTAACCGAACTATTAAAGTGCTGTGCTAAATCTTTGTTCCATGCAAGGTCAAGAAACCTGTCTCAGCCCATAGTTGTCCAAAGTTGTGCACTACTACGAAGGCATATTGGCTGTCTGTGAATACATTTACATTAAGCCCTTCAGATATTTCACAAGCTCTAGTCAACGCAATAATCTCTGCGCGCTGCGCAGAGTTATGCAGAATTCGTTTGGTTTCCACAATAGTGCTTAATGTGGTGATTGCTTAAGCAGCAGCGGATGTACCATCCGGAAGTTTAAAGCAGGAGCAATTACAAAACAGCTTCCTTGTGGATTCTTTAGAGATGTATCACTCAGATCAAGTCTGGCCTTAGTTTCTTGTTCTGTAATATAGAGGCAGTCATGTGACATTTTGTCACTACAATCAGTTCCTTGCGGAAGAGGTAATAGTTCAGCCGGATTTAATTAGTAACATCTCTTAATTGGATATGCGGAGCAAATAGAATCAGCTCGTACCTTGTTAGTCCTGCTGATGTGAGATGTTGTGTCTGTGTTCTGCTTAATAGAACATCTACGGAGTGAGGTACCATCACAGTTAAAGGGTGACCTAAAACCATTCCCTCACATTATTTCATGGATGCAGCAGCAGCAGCTACAGCTCTCAAACATCTCAGCAAAGCGCATGCGACAGTGTCTAATGTGGAGGAAAAACAAGCGCACAGTCTATTCTTGCCCCTATGTTCCTGCGTCAAAACAGCCAAAACGCATCCATCAAATTCATACACATACAACACAAAGGCCTTTTCGTAATTTGGTGTGCCCAAAACTGGTGCTGGACACAACACAGCCTTGAGCAGATCAAAAGCATTCTGGCAATCCATGTTCCACGGTAAAGGCAACAAAATGCCCTTCTTTGTCAGTGCCAGAATAGGTTTTATAATTAATGAAAAATTTGGGATCCACTGTCTACAGTGTGAAGCCATGCCTATTAAAGCTCTGACCTCTTTCTGTGTATTTGGGACAGACATGCTAGAAATGATATGATATGATCGTTTATTTATATAGCGCCTATACACAATGTGTTTCAAAGCGCTTCAAGGCAAGGGAGGGAACAAGGGAAAATGCAACCACATTCTTGCAGGCCATGAACAGTAAGGATGTGACATTAACTATCGTACTCGGCCTGACGACATTTCAGATAGTGCAAGAGCTAAGACCTAGCTAAGGAAGGGAGGGGGAGAGTGAGAAGGAAATGGAAACAGACAGGCGACTACCACACTAGGCCTGATGACATTTCTGGTAGAGCCGGAGAAAAACAAAAGGTGAGGGAGAGGAGTGCAGAAAGGGAGGGGAGGAACAAAACAAGCGACTATCATACTAGCCTGCCGACATTTCAGATAGTGCTGGAGGGGTGGTGGGGAGGAAAAAAACAGTAATGGGAGGGTGGAGGAAACAGACGAGGTTGTTATCATATTAGGTCCAGGGACAATTCTGATAGAGTAAGTGCATAGAAGAAAGTAAGGGGAGGAGATAGGAAAAGGGAGAAGGGAAAGGAGGAGAGAAAAGAGAGTAAGCAGTCAAAAAGAGTGGAGAAGCAAGAGTGGAGAGCGAATACAATTGCAGACGTCAGTAGTAATACATAATGTTGCAAGCCAGGATACAAGATGAAGATGGGAACAGAATGATTCAGGGCCACCATGAATACAAGATGCAAAGGAAGTCCAGCATGAGAGTTGAGAAAGAGTGACGCACTGTGAATGAATGAAGTCCATAAAAGTCAAAGCCAGCATTGGCCACAAGACAGTGATGGTGAACAAAGGCACCAGGTGGGCGGGGCTTGCTAAGTGGTAAAAAAGAACAGCAGGCAGGAAGGTGCCAGGTGGGCGGGGCTTAGGCCAGGTGACCTAGATCCACTTGCACCTGCTCTCCATCTGCAAAGGAAAATAAGCTGGAGGGCTCCTTAAGTAGTTAAACAGAGCGGCAAGCAGGAAGGCACCAGGTGGGCGTGGCTTGGTAAGTGGCGAAAAAGAGCGGGAAGCAGGAAGGCACCAGGTGGGCCGGGCTTGCTAAGTGGTGACAAAGAGCGGCAAGCAGGAAGGCACCAGTTGGGCGGGGCTTGCTAAGTGGTGAAAAAGAGCGGCAGGCAGGAAGGCACCAGGTGGGCGGGGCTTAGGGCAGGTGACCTAGATCCACTTGCACCTGCTCCCCATCTGCAAAGGAAAAGAAGCTGGAGGGCTCCTTAAGTAGGGAAACAGAGTGGCAAGCAGGACGGCACCAGGTGGGCGTGGCTTGCTAAGTGGTGAAAAAGAGCGGGAAGCAGGAAGGCACCAGGTGGGCGGGGCTTGCTAAGTGGTGAAAAAGAGCGGCAAGCAGGAAGACACCAGGTGGGCAGGGCTCGCTAAGTGGTGAAAAAGAGCAGCAGGCAGGAAGGCACCAGGTGGGAGGGGCTTGCTAAGTGGTGAAAAGGAGCAGCAAGCAGGAAGGCACCAGGTGGGCAGAGCTTAGGCCAGGTGACCTAGATCCACTTGCACCTGCTCCCCATCTGCAAAGGAAAAGAGGCTGGAGGGCTCCTTAGGTAGGGAAACAGAGCGGCAAGGAGGAAGGCACCAGGTGGGCGGGGCTTGCTAAGTGGTGAAAAAGAGCAGCAAGCAGGAAGGCACCAGGTGGGCGGGGCTTGCTAAGTGGTGGAAAAGAGCGGCAAGCAGGAAGGCACCAGGTGGGTGTGGCTTGCTAAGTGGTGAAAAAGAGCGGCAGGCAGGAAGGCACCAGGTGGGGCGGCTAAGGCCAGGTGACCTAGATCCACTTGCACCTGCTCCCCATCTGAAAAGGAAAAGAAGCTGGAGGGCTCCTGAAGTAGGCAAACAGAGCGGCAAGCAGGAAGGCACCAGGTGGGCATGGCTTGCTAAGTGGTGAAAAAGATCAGGAAGCAGGAAAGCACCAGTTGGGCGGGGCTTGCTAAGTGGTAAAAAAGAGTGGCAGGCAGGAAGGCACCAGGTGGGCGGGGCTTAGGCCAGGTGACCTAGATCCACTTGCACCTGCTCCCCATCTGCAAATGTATCTGTTCAGGTGTCAATCTTCTTCCCTCCTTCGACGGGACAATATTTAAACTTCTTCAATGAAGCCTTATGCCCATGTTCTGCGAAATGAATAAGCAGTAACACAGTGCCTTCCTTGCAAGCAACTTCAGAGTCTGCAGCTAAAAGCAAATTGTCTACGTACTGTAACAAAGTGCAAGTAGAAGGTAACTCAAGCGTATCAAGCTGTTCTTTCAATGCCCTACTATAGATGGTTGGACTCTCAGTGTACCATTGTGGCACACGAGTGAATGTAAATGAGCGTCCCCCTAGGAGTGAATGCGAACAAATATCTACTCTCAACATGTACAGGAATACTTATAAAAGTATTTTTCAAATCCACAACACTAAAATGTGTAGCCGTAGCTTGAATCATCGTCAATATTTTAGTAACATCAGGTACAATCGGAAACTGTGGAGCAACAACCTTATTAATGGCGCACAAGTCAATAATACAACGAAAAGGAATCGCATTATCCCCTTTTTTTTAAACCGGTAGAATCAGACTAATACACACGCTCCTTGAAATTTCCTCAATCACACCAATGTGTACAAAATCATAAATACTACTTTTCAAAGGCTTTTCACCTTCAACCGAAATCTTATACCATGGCATATGCTGCAATTTAACACCTGGTTTCAACACAATTGTAACTGGTTCAATTTGTAAAAATGCAGACGTCATTGCCATTAACTGCCCATAAACATGTCGGACCTCTGTTCAATTCAGGTAGTAAAGGTCTAGACAAAAATTGTGGAACGGAAGTTTGTTGAGGCAAAATCGTTAAATGCACTCCATCCGGAGAACAGTAAATTACAGCATTCAAATCTTTTAATAAATTTAATCCCAACACATTTTTGCCACTATTTGTCATCAAAAGAAATGGACATGAATCAGTGAATTGCCCCAGTAAAATTGGTACCGGCTGAGAGACCGGACTAACCACTGGCGTACCAGAAAACCCTACAGAAATGTTGCTCTGCCCTGACAGTGGAATATCTGGAACCCGTGAATGATCAATAGAACACTTCTGTGCTCCTGTATCTATCAAAAATAGATGCTCCCTATTTCCCACCTACATTTCAACGTAGGGCCCTTTCTGATCGACGGGAATAGGTATTGGTTCCAGACTCTGCTCCGGGCTGTCCTATCGGAACCGTGTATCATCAAATGCAATATCCTCAGAAAAATAGACAGTTGAAGGATGATCAAAATGTTACCACTATTAACAATGTGTTGCTGATTATCCTGTAACGGTGCCTGTTGATTCTGTGAAAACTGACTTCTACCAGGACCCCCTATCCCAGGACTGCCTCTGGATCGTCTACCCATGGCACCATATGTGTTATTCGATCTCTGCTGAAGGATTGGGCCTTGTGCTCGCCAATGACCTTCCTTTCTACAATATGCACATTGGTTCATGTGTACAGGACCCAGTTGTGCATTACCCTGTGGTGTAAATTGGCCTCTAAAGTGTGTATTCCGACCGCTGGCTCCTCTAGGTATTTGCTGCAATAATACTCTAGTTTTCAAGTCTCCCTTCTTCTTTTTCACCTTGTCCTTCTCTGTATTAACCCTATTTCCATAGTACTGAGCAATATGTAATACTTCAGATTGTGATTTCGCTTGCCAAGGACTCTCAGAAGTCATAATCTGTGATTCAATTTCAGGCAAAACTCTGTTGATAAACCTGTCTACAAATAGCCTTTTCTCTGACTCTGTACTCAAGTCTTGACCACTAAAATCTATAAATACTTGCTCAAATCTGTTAAAAACCTCTGTTGAACCCTCTGACTTCAATTGTATGCAAGCCGTGAGTTTATCCCATATGATTCCTTTCTCAGGAACCAAAGTTTTAAATTTAGCTACTATTCTGTCTGGAAACATCAGTATCACTTGTGGCGGTTTCTCACCAGCATTCCTTTCTCCATCTATTCATACTAAGTTATCTCATGTATCACCTATACCTGCCTGATCGTCTACAGTTCTAATCTGCTTCCATAAATCAGCAGGAAGCATCACGGGAAACAATAAATCTATATCACCCAACGTGAAAACTGATGAATACAAGACAGATTCAATTTCTTTATAAAATCCTGTTGGATTATTCCTAATATCTGGAATTGTTTTTCTAATGGTATTCACTTCCTGTCTAGAAAACGGAACATGAACAAACTGAGAAACATAATGTGCTTCGACAGTAGTAGCAGGCGTTCCTGCTACAGCATTAGCTGGAATTTCTACTTTCGGAATAAATGTCGGAGGAACCTCCCTCATCAGCAATTGTAAAGTAGGCAAATCTGAACATTTATTTAGTAACAAAGCTAAATCAAGTGATAAAATAGTCAAAGCAGTATCGGGCGAAAATGTTCTCTTGTAAATGATCATCAAATCTGTGGGACAACAAACCTTTCTCTTCATATTCTCATCTTGTAGATACTCTAACATCACCTGAAACACTTTCTTTTGCATTGCCAGAGCATACTGACTAAACGTGTCATACACTTCAATGGGAGAAATTGAAATATCCGAAATCCATCTAAGAGCGTTTCTTGTGCAAATGCACATCTCCTCACTCATTGGGTTCAATGGAGGAAGAAATCGCGTCTGCACATATGAGGCTTCCTGTCCATTACCATGCATATCATCTTTCTGTAACCGATCTAGCTCCCTCTTAAACTCAAATACCTTCTCAACATGCTCATGTACTTTCTCCGCAGTGTCCCTTGAGCGCGCTAGGACATTCAAATCCCTCAACCCCTGTGGGACGTTCATGTCCGTCAAATCACTCCATATCTCAACTAAATGAGTTCCCATCCCTTGTATCAAAACAGTCTGCTCAGGAATGCTTTCTTGGACAGAAATTGCAACTAAAACTGCCGATTCATTGCCTTCCTCTATGTACTTTTTAGCCCATGTATACAATTCTCTTTTTCTAGCTTTGATTACTGTACCACGAGTTACTATTCTTGAATCTGTTCCCGCCCCTTCAACCTCTACAAGTGGAGCAGAACCACTTGGTAAGGAATCAATAGGTAACTGAGGCAATACTACTGGAGGTGCAGGCAAAACTATGGGGACGGCAACTGTTGGTAAGGGTGGAAGTGCAGGAGGAGAAACAACGACAGGAAGAGGAACAACAGGAAGAGGAGGAACTACAACAGGAGGAGGCACAAAAACTGCGAGAGGCACATAAAGAGGAGGTGCAGTTGCAACAGTTCTACGTTCATTCAACAATTTGTTAATTAGTTCATCTGATGCATGAAAATCCTGAGATGGATATATGTTTTGTACATCAAGTGAGAAAGCCCTATCCAAACATCTAATAGATTCTGCTTGTTTCTGCTCATCATGCAATAGTGCTTTTTCTGCATTTGTCATGTGTCTACGTGCATGCTTTTCTTTACTCTTAAGTTGCTGCATAGCTTCCTTTCTCCAATCTTTAATTGCATCAAATGCTGCAGGCCTAGACTTTTTATTCAACAATATAGATTCTAAATACTCTAGGTGGGCAATTTCAAAACTGCCATAGACTGGCCACTGAAGTTCAGAAACATGTCTAGTCTGTCTGTGCCAAATATCATTAAATATGATACGACTTAGGTCGTACCTACAGTACATTAAACAAGACGGCGACCCTACCGGTAGCGACGGTTGGCCTTGTCCTAAAGATTGTCTATCTCTGTGGAATAATAGCCTGAAACGGGGTGACAATTTCACAGGCATGTCAGTTTATTGGTGTTACCCGGCGTTGTTTGTATTCGCGAAAACAAAACTGCAACCAATATCAGGATTCTTAGGAATCGGGGCACGATTCACCAGATTTCAAAGACAAAAGGGTCTGGTCAGATTTCAAAGGATCCTCGTGGCTGGACATTTCGGCAAAAATACCCGCCTCGATATGGGGACCCTCGTCAAGATGTCCTCTTGAACCGCTTGCTCACCGTCCAGGGATCGGATCGTGTAGTATTGCTGAGGTGTCACGTCTCTTCAATGGGTCCCCTTTACTTTCCGATCCCAGTCCGATAGCCGTGTCTCCTGTTCAGTGATAAGTTCTTATATTGACTCTACGGATTCCTCAGCCCTCTCTATTGTTTCTTGGATTATTGCAGGTGCTGCAGGGACATTTGACAATAATGAGATTTTAATAAACCGTAGTCTGTAAAATATAATTTTGTTGCAAGAAACCTAGGCTGGGGGTGATTTACTACTGGGTAGGTTTTATAAATATGAAATAAAAGCGAACAAGAAACCAAGAGGGAGACATCACTGTGGTTTCGCTGTCTGTTTTAAAACTTTACTAAATTGTAAAGTGACACTATGTCCCCAGAATACCACAACATGTGTAGAAATATTTGACTTCTTTAAAAATCGTCAATTGATGCTTTTATTTAATATCTCTAACAGCCTCCAAAGACCAGCAACTTAAATAGCCTCCTCATCATTAAATAATTAATTGATGCCAGTATTTTGAATGGGTATTCTAAAGATTGTATGATCATATGTTGTGGCAACCTGAATATAAAGTTAGTTAATGCCCTACCCACAGAACTAGTTGACCCTGCACAAGAGTTAGGCTGGGATACCCAAAAACCAGAAATGTTGGACACCCGGCTAAGCAATGAGGGTCTAATATTTCATACCTGGCTTACAGAATGGGGGTTGCGTTCAATTAATGGACGAACCCCAGATGAGCGCCCAGGTGCATGTAGTTTTAAGATTCAACGTGGGAGTCCAACTATCGATTATTTCCTCATATGCACAAATTACTGGAACAAAGTAAAGTTGTTTATAGTTCCACCTGATTTAATTAGCGACCATCATGCCATGAAACTGGTAGTTAGGCAAGTAATGGATGACAGTAGAAACAGTGGCCTGTCCTTGGTGGATCTAGAAATAACCAATGTTAAGTTCTACTAAATTCTGCTAAAATACTTAAATGGGCTCCAGTGGATAAATCCACAATACATCATCAAATATTAAGATCCAATCTGCCATTATCTATGGCACGGTTGCAGGAGGACACTCATCCATCAACTATCATATCTACTTTTTCCATTTTAATTCCAAATATCACAGAAATGTTTGTGTTAACGATAAATCCAACCCATAAAAAACAGCACATCAAGGGCTGGTTTGATGACTATTGTAGAAAGGCCGAGGAAGACCTTCTGCAATCCCTAAAATGTCTGGAACCATGCAAATACATAGTGCAAGCCACTCGAAAAGAATATAAGAATACAATAGGGAAAAGAAAAGCCAAGCTTGATATTCAAGCATGGTTCCAATTAGAAACAGCTTCTGTTGAGGGTGACAATAGCAAAGGGCCCTGGCTATGAAAGAGCTTTTACAGCTTTAGAAGTTACAATTCCAGACCACGTTTGGCAGGATCACTACTTGGCCTTATGTAAAGGACCTATCGTTGAGCAAGAGTATGTCTGGACACCATCGAAGAGAGCCTCAACTATTGTACCATAAGCAAAACTTTTCCGAATTCACAATTGAGCTTTTCAATAAAGGAGTTGACACAAGCAACTAAGCTGCAGGCACATAAAATGTCACTAAGCCCTGACAGAGTTCCGCCAAATCTAAATCAAGCTCTAATAGATGTTTGGGCCCTGCTAATAACTACATTGTTTAACGCAATTTTATTCACGTTAACAATTCCGATTTCATGGAGAAGGGCTATGTTTGCTTAATAATCTGGAACAATGGGGAGTACAAAACAACATTATTTCCATAAACCAGTTTGGATTTCAACCTACTTTAGAGACACTCGAGCAAGTGTTACATTTATATCTATTAGCTATTCATGCAATGCATATCAAAGAGGAACCCATCTATTTAGCATTTATGGACTTGAGCACTGTCTTTGACGAGGTAAATAGAGACACAATTTGGAAAGTGCTCGGGTCCTTGAATTGCCCACAACCAGCAACAGATATTCTAGTGGCTTTATACGAAAATAGTCAAGCGTGTGTTAATAGTGGAGGGGAAAGCAATACAATCTGTTGTGAGTTAGCGGTGTGTTTTGGCCCCACTACTATTCTCAATTTACATCAACGGCTTGAATGAAGAACTTTTAGAATGCAATGCAGGAGTCCCAATGATTGGTCATACGTACATACCACTGCTCACATATGCAGATGATACCGTTGTAATTGCACGCAACCCAGGAGCTCTTCAGCAACTAATTAATAGGTATACAGCATGTGTGAATGTATTGGATATGAAAGTGACTATGGCTAAATCTGTAATACTAGTTTGTTCAATAGGAAAGATTAATAAAAAAAGTTCCAATCATGACCTTGACCTATGGCCTCATTATGAGTCCGACAGTAACCTTGCTGGTGCTTCCGGAGGGTTGCAGCCGGACTCGTAGCACCTTTCCAGGGACCTGACTTCCCTGTGCAACTGGGACAAGTCCCGGCGGATCTGGAAGTCAAGTGCCAGATAATGTTAGTCCTCATTCCAATGGAGCCCCATAGGACTCCATGGGAGTGGGGCACGGAAGCACTGGCACCATTGCTAACAGTGCTGGTGCTTCCATGAAAACTCTGCGGGCGAGTTGTAATGGACCCCATGCGCAGAGTTGTAGTGTGGCGGTCCAAAAATGGGTGTCGGTATGGGGTGACCGGGACCCATAATTCCAGACCACCCAGTTTTGTTGGACCCTGCTCTGCATTGGATGTGTGTATGGGGGAATTCTCAGGTCGTACTAATGCAACATTTAATCTGCAATATGATCCACAACATGGGGGCTGAAGACATGCTTTGGTTTAAATATGTGAAATCATTAATGCATAAAATCATTGCAGATGAGTACTACACTAATTTGACACATCTAATGACGAAGGTACGCAATGATCTAATTGCACGTCTGAAATATGCGGTTTATGATAATAGAGAATCTTTGGAACTTAACAAACCGTCCAATAGAAAACACATTATTATCTCAACTAATAAAATGCAGAACTATATTTTTTGGAGCAAGCGTTTAGCAGGAAGAGTTCTGATCATGAGAGTAAGTTTCAATTGTTTATAGCTGTGTTCAGTTCTGGCCACTAGATCGGGCAATACACAACTCTAGAAATGCATAATGTTAATGCTGAGATTGAAGACCTGCCACATTTCCTGGTCTTGTGCATGGCATATTCTTAAATCAGATCCAAAACCCTAATACCTATTCTAAGTGTTAAGTGTTTTGCACAATTTCATTAGGCATTTTATTTTCTTCTGATCACCACCAATAGCATGGCCATAATTAACTTAGGTAAAACAAGCTGGGCATATTCGTGGTATCTTTGTTTATGCTAAAAAATATTTTGGAATTAGGAAAATGAGAACACATTTTATAGCATTGTATCAATTTTGTATTGACTGCTTTGCGCCATAAATGTGACCATAATTGTGAACGAGGATGAATTCTTGTATGAAATTCTGTGTATTTTTGATGTATCTAGTATGACATCAAAGCAACTCGCAGTCCATTACTTTTTTCTTGAATCAATTCTTCTCTCCAATTGCAGCTTGAGTTCCACCTCAGTCTGAAAGAAGTGCCTTGCAATGTTAAGGGCTTCCATTGGCTAGCCCTGAAAGTCACACTCTGGAGCATGGCGGAGAGCCTGGGAAAGGGATTCAAGCTGGGGCACTTCTGGCCTTACCTCCATAAGGCCATTCACAATGGGAAATATCAGTCCCTCACTCATCAGAGCCACGCCTCCAATGCCATTAGCTCTGGTCGAGAGGGTAGGTCGCCTAACTGCGACATTCACAATGGGAAATATCAGTCCCTCACTCATCACTCTCGCGCCTTGAAACACTTGTGTATAGGCGCGTTACAAATGCCATATCATATCATATCATATCATTCAGTTTGTGGTATAGCTTTCTCTCGGCATTTAAAATTATAGGAGTAACAGAGGTTTCCACCACAAAGAGAAAGACAAGAAAACAAAAAGAACAGCATGCGAACATGGGGTATGGAGAAGAGGTCACAGGAGGCACAGGGACAGCCAGTGAAAAGAATGCAGAGGTAAGAGGACGCTGTCTCTTCATGGTAAAAAGTAGTGGGAGCACTGCTTTAAGTTACAACTTTGATAAAAGCATAGAAAGAAACAAAATTATAGAGACTACAGAGACAGCCCCAGAGAAGATTATTGAGGCTCCAGATGCCCCAGTGCAGTGGTCTGAAAGGTTTGGCGCTTCAGATTTATTGGACAACAACTCCCATCAGCCCTAGGAAGCAAAGTAAATGTAGAGGGAACCTGGGAATCATAGTCCAAAGCACCTGTAGAGTGGCAGGTTGGAGTCCCCTGTGGTTCAACCCCAATGTTCCAATGTCTGCAGATAGTCTCAGTGAGTAAATGTATAGTCTTGGTTCGCACAGATGTTCCTGAATTCACCACAGTGCCTGAAACAGCAGTTTCATCGGGTCCTCGCTATACATTTGCTCCACCTGTAACTAAAAGGGTCTCAGAGACACACATTGGTGGAACAACAAAGAGGAGCGAGTGTATGAAGTTGATTGAATCAAAGAAAGGAACTAAAGCCGTAGAAAGGTGGGCAGCCCTGTTGCATGCATCCAACCCAAATCATTCTAGAGCGTTCTGGAAAAAGTTCATCATGGTACCAAAAAAGCGGGGACCCATTTGAAATGGCAATTAATGAAGTAATGTGCTTTGATACGTTTTCTCTTTATACAAGCAGCCTAGTTCTTTGCTAATTCTGAGGTTTTATTGAATTACCGCCTTGAGTTTAGTGATGAGCCTTTCGTGTTGACTCTGAGTGAAGTTCTTAAAGCAATTATGATTCAGTCCTTGGCTAAAGCACCTGGACCTGATAGGATATCTATAGATTTGTACCAGAAAGAAACAATCTAATGGGCACCTTACCTACTTTAGCTTGTTCATGAAATCGCTAAATCTGGTAAAGTTCCAGACTCATGGAAAATTGCAGAAATTGTTCCTATTTATGAAAAAGGAGAGAAAACAGAAAACTACTAGATACTAGCTGGAAAATGTATGGGAAAATGCTCTTACCAATGTTTGAGCAGTGGATCCAACAAAGCAATTTCATGGGCCACTTTCAGACAGGTTAGGGGTGAGCACTATTGATCAAGTCTTTAGGGTGAATTGTTTAATTCTTAATAATGTCGCACTTAAGAGCGGTTCCCTTCACATGATGTTTATCACCCTTAAAATGGACTTTAATGGTATCCTAAGGTCCGAACTATGGAATTCACTAAGCAAAAAAAATACACCACCTATTATCGACTGTATCTTAACAGCTCGGCTACAGTGAGATGGGGCATTGGTGGTGAATGCACTACACCCTTTCCTGTAGAAAAAGGAGTGAGACAAGGTTGCACTTTAACACCAATGTTGTTTTATTTTTTTAAATTTTTTTATTGTGTGATTGAGGAGCTACCACTCTTGGCCGCAGATGCACCAGATTTGTTGAGCAAAAAGATAGGCATCTTGACGTCTGTGGACAATGTTGTTTTTAATAAAAATGTCGCTCCCTAAGTGGTCTCTCAAAATGTAAGGGCCATTTTGTCCGATTTTGTGCAACTAAAGGTCTGACAATAACCTTCAATAAAACAAAGTTTATGCGATGCAGGAAAAACACCATGCACAAAATTATGCTTACAGGTGAACAAAACCAAAATACAGGAGGTTTTATTTTTTGATTATCTGGCCATTAGGCTAAGTTGGAACGGCAAGTGTGGGGGAATCAAACCAACGAAGCCAATTTGCCATTGGGTAAAGTGAACAAGGGTATATTGGGTTTCTCTAAATCAGGGGTGTGCAACCTTTGGCTTGCCAGATGTTTTGGACTGCAACTCCCATCAGCCTTAGCCAGCCTAGTCAATGATGAAAGATCATAGGATTCGTAGGCCAAAACATCTGGAGAGCTGCAGGTTGCAGACCCCTGCACTAAATCATTTGGGAACAACCTTCTCACCCCTGCACTGGAGGTCTATAAAACACAGGCTGTTGCTGTGGAAGTGTATGGGGCTGAAATGTGGGGCTATTGTAAATCTACGAAATTGGCCATTACTATTTTTTAAAGAAAAGCTGTTATCACTACCAATAGGCGCCCCTAGCACCCCGTTGCACCTGGTGCTTGGTCTTACCTGAAGCGACCATAAGATAGCTTTGAAACCTTTGCATTATTGGGAAATATATCACCTGTTCAGAAATAGAGAAGAACTAGAGTCTAGAGGATCTGTTGGGTCGCCATAGTGTGACAACTTTACACTGGCTCAGTTCTATTAAGACACCAATTTATATTTGGAACCTCCAGGATGTGTAGCTCAATCCACTTAATATAACTTTAGTTCACAGACAACTTGTCATAGGCGCACATGCAGAGTGGACCTTAACTAAAATGATAACCAACTATCTGTCTCTTTCTACGGGTCTGGCTTATTTAATAACACGCAAGTGTATGGAATGGAAACATATTTGATGTTCATGGACCGCTGTTTCTATGATCTCTCTATCTCAACATGAGGCTAGGCATAATACCACTTGCAACCGTCCAAGCACCTTGAGGAAGACCTACTTCTGGTCAGTGTCACTTCTGTGCAACTGTGCCTTAGGCTCTGCAACACTTCCTTCTTCTTCGCCCCCAGCTTATGATTGCAATTGTCGTGTACATTTAAAGGCTTGCCTAAAGAACCATGGAGGCAAACATTGGCCTGGTGTAAAGGTTTATTAAAAGAATACATATTTGCACCAGGGCAGTGCAGTGCTAATTCTGTGCCAATTTGCACTTGCACAAGTGCAAAGATTTGGTGATGTGGCCCTTCACCCCCACGCTGCACTTTTGGCCTCTCAAATCTTGCTGCACTATTGCACTCCATTGCCTCCTCAAGCGAACATTGGCGAAAACCAATTACCGTGCACCATTGGCTCGCTTTTCAGATGCCGAATGAATACAGTAGGGCAATGCATTTTCTGATCCTGGTTCACACAAATGACCTCTCATAGGCCGAAGACCAATCGCCTCCTTTGCACTGTCTGCTTTAGGCAATGTGACCTAAAACCAGACTGCCATCATTGCTACAGGGTTTATCGTTCAATCAATTACTGTGTATGATTTGCATTTGACAGAAACACCTCCCGCAGCCAAATAAATGCTGTAGGGATTAGCAGTGGCTCATTTAGGTGTTTGACAAGTGGATACAGAATTAACATAATGCCCCAAAACAGTCCTTGCAGGAAAATAATGATATAAATACATAAAATGACAACCTTCACCTGTTTGCCCTCCTCTTTTATTCTGTCATGTGTTATTAGCCTTTGAAAAATATACATCCAAAATGGTTGTCAAACATGCGATTGTTTCCCTCCTGGGCTTTCTTTATCAATCTAACAACTCGGTCCCATATCTAACAATAAACACGTGTGGCAGGGGCAAGGAGGGGGGCTGTTTGGTGTGTGTGGGCATTTCTGCATGTGTGTCCATTGCACACAGTGATAGACCAACGACTGGCAGAGACAGCACCGCCATCACCACCACACAAGGGCCGCCATTCAATCAGGGATAAGGCACAACATTAAATGTTTTTGAAGGGATTTTTTTGGGGTGTTCTTTGCACACAAACATGAAGGGGTAGTGCAATAAAATGAACAGAGAAGGGGGCATAGCCCCCCCCCACACACGTAAATTGGAAAATATAAAAATGGCACTTATAAATGTTACTTTTATGCCGATAAAAAGATTGCCAGCGCATTCACACCTGAAGTATTGACAGGGAACCCTCAAGCACTGAGGTCTATAGTTTTTGTTGTTACTCACCAAGAATGAAATGAATGGGATGGTTCAGTAAAGGCTCTCTGAGTGACATACAAGAGCGTTGAGAGGGTCCTCTCACTACAGCTTCTTGCAATGGCGCTGGTCCAATGGAATCTGCAGGAAGCGGCTGCCACTGCAGAAGGAGCCAATGTCCGGCCTGCTGAAAAAAGAGACCAAGATGCAGAGATACCTTTCATGTTAGAAATTTATCTCAGTCCATACCTGCAAGAAACTTAATTACTCCTAATATCAGGCATCCTGTCTGTCCAAGTTATTTGTTACCAATTAAATCAATATCAAGTGAAAAATGTTTGCTGGAGGGGTCAACTGGCTTTTACAAATGTGGTACATGTACGATGTGCAAGTTTGCAATTGATAAAACCAACAAATCGGTTAGTTATACACAGAGATGAGTAGACATTAAGGAAATGAATAACCATCCAAGCACATATGTGTGTCATTAATTGTATATAGGACACCCCAGAGACGAATCATGAACAAGAATAAGAGAACATTGTCATGCTACCCCAAAGAAGAATGAGCAGTACCATGTGTTGCAAGACTGGCAGAGGAAACGCCAAGGAGCCAACATAGGCTTCAAGGGAATCAAAGCAATTGACAAAGGGTGTGACCAGAGCGACAAATGAGACAGCTGGACACGAAATTTACATTTGAATTAAAGGCAGAAATGGATGGTTTAAATAAAGACAAAGAATTAGATGTATTTCTGAATAGATTCTTCAGAGGACCACGTTATATGAACTGAAGGTGAAAATGAAATGAAAATGAAAGTGAATAAGCTCTAGGGAAGCGAGTTGTCATGCACATCCCCTCTCATACTGATAGATCCAATATGTCACACACCACCTTCAGGAGTAGACAGACTGTTCTCCTACAGCAACGCCTAAAAAAGAAATCATCTATGTACAGTAAATGGCTTTTGCTTTGGCGCTTGTATGGACATATGAAACAGCGCACTTCCTGGTATTTGCGATCTTGGAGGAGAAAGAAATGACATTCGCAGCACTCACGTGACACGGTTACCACGGTAACACGTCCTCACAGCGTTTCTAAACATCCTGCCACGTGACGCGCAAGATCGTGATCACGTGATCTGCTTTGTCCATGGAAACGAGCATAAAGCTACGATTCCTCCGTTACACAGTGCTTCTCAGCTGTTTGCCACAGCAGTTTGGTGTTTCGTTACCTGGAACCTTGGATTATTGCTAACCTCTCGACCACAGACTTCGTCATTGGACTCCTTTGTCTTTTCCCTCTGGTACTTCATAAAGGAATACAGCCTTCTTCTAGTGATAGACTACGGACTGGGTATACGGATTGAGCTTGGACTTTCCCTTCAATTTTGTCACACGGACTCCGAATCGAACCACGTGTTTGGTTCTTCTTGACTTTTGGAGAAACAACTAGTCTCTCGTCTGGACTTTGCTTTGCTTCTACAGGTGCTTCCATTGAGCACCAGGGACTGTCGACTTTCGTGTTCACCTTGTCTCCTGCTCTTGGCTTGCTGAGGGAACAGGTCTACTGTTAAAAACTCGACCCCATTCCTCCACCCTTCTTTCGCCGCTGCTGCAGAATACATCCTGGTAGGTGCCCTCTGCCTCTTACCTAATCCTGGTTACTGTAATTTCTACCTTGCTGTTTACTTAACCTGTGCATTCCCTTAAAGCAGCCACTTGGAGGACCCGGGTTCCTGTTCCTGCCACCTGTGGCCCTAATCTCCAAACAGCGAAGATCATTGTATATCGCTGTTAGTTGCTTCGGGACAGAGGTATACTTACTCCACGCAAGCAGCAAGTCTTGACACCAGTGAACTGGATGATTTTCAATGATCCTCCAATCCAGTGTGCGAACAATGGTCCACAAAGGAACAGACTAACTATTCATCTCTCAGAAATTACAACCTGTCTGCTCTATGCCGCTCCAGGAGCCAGAGTATGTACCAACAGAACCATGTCTGAGATGTTTCAATTAGGGAGGGGCACAGGACAGGGATGCCCCTTCTCACCCATTTTGTTTGCCTTAACTATTGAGCCAATGGCAGCTGCTGTTAGACTAAGGCATAGGGACAGGGGAATAAACAGGAAAGGCGCTATCCAACGGATTTCGCTCGATGCGGATGATACGCTCCTATACGTCCGCGAACCAGAAAAAAACATAGAGCCCATTATGACAGACATACATGAGTTTGCGGAGTATTCGGGGTATGTCATCAATTTAGCCAAGTCAGAAGTTTTCCGCTCACGCCCTCCACTGAATGCCCTACGAATATGTGCGGCCTGAAATGGTCAGAACAGCATATCAGATACCTTGGGGTGCTAGTGTCCAGAGATAGGCAAACCCTTTATGCAAATAACCACGAGAAGGCGCTGCAGACGTTGAGCACTAAGATACAGATCTGGGCACGCCTCCCCATATCCTTATATGGCCGAATCGCCTTGCTCAAAATGATAGTCCTCCCCAAACTATTATATTTTTTTGTAAACATACCAATATGGCCAGGCAGATACTTTTTTGCTAAGCTACGGTCGTTAATAATTACCTTCATATGGAATGGTAAGGCGGCGACAATTGGGTGGGAAAAAATGACAGAACCCTATGACACCGGAGATATGGCTGCTCCAGACTTTGAGCTTTATTACCTGGTTGCCCAGGCACAATTTGCGAAGTATTGGTATGAGGACCCTGGGGAAACACCACATACGTGGGTGGAGGCACACACTATATCCCCAGTGGACATTAGGTCAGTCATATTTAATACAAGACACAGGGACACTTGCGATTTTGACCCGGTCAGCTGCACGGTCCGTGCTTGGGGCGCATTGTTCAAGAGGCTAAAGCTGGAGACACCATATAACTCGGAGGTCCCCCTGTGGAACTTTCCAGGTATTCCCCCCACGTTTGATGTGGGTATTCAGGAGGTCTGGGACCCCCACATGGAAATGAGAGTGGGCGATATGTTTATAGATGGCAAATTTGCAACAAAGGAGGACTTTGTTAGAGCGATGGGGGATGGACCACTCAAAATATTGCAATACTATAGAGTAAGGGCCGCGTTTCAGAAGAGGTGGCCAATGTTCCCAGATGAATCTCCCCAACACCCCTGCACACAGCTCATCACCATGAATGCTGGGCTGGGTATCTCTAAATTGTATGCAGCAGTGCAAACCCACACCCCTACAATAAACCAGGTCAAAGACAAATGGGAAACGGACCTGCAAATGCCCAACCCGGAAGATAAGTGGAGCAGATATTATGCACTGATGAAAAAAGTTTCATTAAATGCGGGTCTACGCTTGATACAATTTAAACTCTGAAACAGGTTGCATTACACGCCAGCTAAGCTGGCAAAATTTGGTGCAGAGCATGGAGGGGAGTGCCGCAAATGCAGGGCTCAGTCTGCGGGCTCCTTTCACATGTACTGGGAGTGCCCTGCCCTTCTGAAATTCTGGGGGGAGGTGGCTGAGCTATTGGCTGAAATTACGCAGATACCCCTGCAATTAACCCCCCACAAATACTTGTTTGGAGACATTGGCAAGTGCTCAGAGAAAACCAGGAGACTATTTGATGTGGCATGCTCAGTGGCGAAGAAATGTATCCTACAAACCTGGAAAATGTCCACACCGCCAAGCATGACCACTTTCCTTCGCGAACTGACATATGTCAACGAGTGTGAGGAACAATATGTTTTGTCTCTCCCAGGGGGCAAGCCGGCCTAAGGACATATGGGGTCCCTTCCGTATGTATCTATGTGATTTGCTCTCAGATGATGATGAATCTGTATAATGTCAATTGTAAATGTCTTTTTCTTTTTCTGCTTGTCGATTTGTGTGAATTGGTGGGAGAGAGTTGCTGTAGCTGTCGAGACCACTGTTGTTGAACAATAAAAAGAGTTTAATAAAAAAAGAAATTACAACCTGTTATGTGCTGAATATATAATAATTGATGAATAGCAGGACATTGGACTTGAGAAGATCGTGTGGAATAACAGATGGAGGCAAAGACTTGGCGGTGACACAGGGAGAAGTCAAGAGCATACTTTACTCACCTTGGCCTCTCATTTCACTACTCTACATCCAAGCCCTTATCTCTGCTATATCTAACAACTCGGCCAAACTTTTACAAATCTGCAAGGAGCTGACCAATCCTGCTGCAGTCTATACCTCTCCTGTTCCTTAGCAGGCCCTCTGCATGGTTTTGGCCTCTCATTTCACTACTAAAACTCAGGACATCCTGTCCACCCTCTCTTCGTTTACCTCCTCTTCCTCCTCCTCTACCACTCCTGGCTGTAACGCTCACCTGATTCCCGTAGAGGCGCCGGTCTTGACTGGGCGTATACCGTATCTTCAAAGGTGATGTGTAACACACGGCTGGCTCTTTGGGCTGGACCTCTGTGCACTGTATGTCTGACTCGAAGGGTAAGATGTCTGCAGATAGAAAATATGGGATTAAGGAACTGGGTTATTGAATGTCTCTCTCTTCTTTCCTTTCTCTTCTCCTGTAGAACCCCAAAGGTTAACGCTCTCACCTTAGGTAAGTGAACGCCGTGCTCTCCATCTGCCTCGGGGCAGGGTGCTGTAACCAGTTTCTTCACTGGATAAGGGGAGCAGGCCTCTTGACTTCAGAGGACTGCTGTCCGTCGTTTACTGCACGAACGGTAAGTTTCGAGTAATTCTAATGTCTTTAAAGTCTTTAGTAATGATGTTTCTTGTTTTGCAGGGTTCCGGCGATGGCGGATGACGGGCTGAAGTGAGTTGAAGATGGAGCCTGTGTGATGAATAGAAGCGCCTCGAAGCACGTAAGTAAGCGTTTGTTGCCTGCTTCACGATGCGCTCTAACTGTCTTTTTATTTTGCAGGTACAAGTTCGGAGCGGCTGCAGGGTGCCGGAATACCCACTGGGTTAGATGTGGAAAGGAGTAATGGCACGTGAGTATTAAAGTTCCCCAATGTCTTTAAACGCACCTTGTTTTGTCTTTCAGATGCGGGATGCAGCGCCGAAGGCCTCCGGAGCGTGCAAAGAGTTGGTAAGCTTTTGTCTTTCAGATGCCGGAGTGCAGTGTGAAGACCTCCGGAGCGCACGAAGAGTAGGTAAGCCTTTGTCTTTCAGATGCCGGAATGCAGCGCGAGGCGTTGGTGACAGCCGATGGACCAGGTAAGTGAAGAGCTGTCACTGAAGACCGTAATGCTAACCTGTTCTTTCTTGTCTTTATAGGTGTTGCTGAAGACTGGATTCAGGATGGTAAGCCTTTTTCCTTAGGCCCAGGATCAGATGCAGAAGACACGATGAGCGTTCTGCTGCAGAGGATGCAGAATAACGCAAAGCAAGATTCATCTATCGGGTGTGGTTTAAATAGCCTCCTGTAGTGCTTAGGTGTCTCCTTCCACAGCCACGCCTAGGTAAGAAAAGAGTTCCTGCTTTCCAGAAGAGTTCCAGTGTTCTGAATCTAGGGAGTGGCTCCTGCCCCACCCAACAGGAAAAGTAGTTCTAAACAGAAGAGGATCAGAGGCTCAACTGGCAGGCAAGTAAGCAGCATGGTCTGCTGCAGGTAAGTCCACCCAAGCATTATGAGCCCAGCGCTTCCAGCGCTGGGACTGGGCATATTTATGAGCCTGGTGCCACTGGCGCCAGGACTGGGTCCAAAAGGTCCCAATTGGGACTGGTTGGCACTCGGAACCTGGGTTATGGATCTGCTTCCAAGGGAGTTGGGAAAACCCTGACCTTTTGGAAGCAGAGATCATGACAGTACCCCCCCTCAAGGCTCCTCCCAAACCGGGCTTCTCCGGGGGTTTTGGCTTGTCAGGAAATGTTCGGTGAAATCTTTTGATTAGGCGAGGAGCGTGGACATATTCAGCAGGTTCCCAGTATCTCTCTTGGGGGCCGTAGCCTTTCCAGTCAATTAGGTAAAATAATTTAGATTTGGAGATCTTGGAGTCCAGAATGCTTTTGACTTCAAACTCGAGTTCTCCATCAACTAGGATAGGTTTTGGAGATTTAGTTAGTCGGGTTTGAGGTTGCACGGGTTTTAATAGAGAGACGTGGAAGACCGGATGTATCTTCATGTGCGGGGGCAAGTCCAACTTGACCGCTACTGGGTTTACTATGGTAGTGATGGAATAGGGACCAAGGTATCTTGGGTTGAATGTGCGTGGCCCTTTTAGAGGTAGATATTTGGTGGATAACCAGACTTGATCCCCTACTTGATATTGAGGGGCTTCCTTCCGATGTTGATCTGCTCCTTTCTTGTATTGTTCTTTAGCCCTTTGAAGGTGAGAAACAGCTTCCTTAAAGGCTTTGGTGATTGTAGAATGCAGGTAGTCTACTGCTGGTGTTTCAAGATCTTGGAGGGGATCCAACTCTGAGGTTCGAGGGTGACTGCCGTACAAAAGAAAAAACGGGGTTTTCCCAGTTCCCGAATGGACAGAGTTATTGTAGGCATATTCGGCTATCCAAAGGATGTCTTTCCAAGTTTTTTCAGTTTGTTGCAGCATGCAGCGTAAATACTGTTCCAGAGCTTGATTGGTCCTCTCGGTTTGTCCGTCGGTCTGAGGGTGGTGACTGGTCGATAGTCTCACATCAATTTGAGCCGACCGACAGCAACTTCGCCAAAAATGAGAAATAAATTGACTACCTCGATCCGAAATTAGAACCGAAGGAAAACCGTGCAGTCGGACGATGTTTTCGAGAAATTCTCAGGCCAGAGTTGCTGCTGTTGGCAAGCCTTTGAGCGGACTGAAATGCGCCATCTTGGAGAATAAGTCCACGATTACTAGAATCGTATTGTATCCGGAGCATGGAGGTAGATCGGTGATGAAGTCCATAGAAAGCGTATGCCAAGGGCGAGGTGGGATGTCAATAGGGCGTAAGAGGCCTGCTGGTCTTTCCTTTTGACTCTTGTTTTGGGCGCATACTCCACAGGACATTATAAAGTCTCTGATATCTTTTTTCCAAGACGGCCACCAGAAGTAGCGCTTGATCTTTTCTGAGGTCTTGGCCATACCGGGATGTCCTTCCATTAAAGAATCGTGATAACAAGAGATTACTTTTTTCTGTAAATCTGTGCTGGGTAGGTATAATCGTTCTTGGAAATACAATAAGTTGTCCTTTACTGCAAAGTCCTTTCCCTGCAGATGCCAATTCTGTATGTCTGCTGGAGTTACAAGTTGCCTGGCTTTATCCTTAACTTCCTCTATGGATTCTGTGGCGATTACACCCAGAATTCTTTGTTCGGGAATGATTGGTACAGGTTTAGGGTTGATCAAGTGTTCTTCCACTCCCATCCGAGAAAGGGCATCAGCTTTACCGTTCTTTGTACCAGGTCGATAGGTAATTATGAAGTCAAACTCGGCAAAGAATAATGCCCAACGGAGTTGTCTAGAGGATTGGGCTTTTGCGGTTTTCAAATATTGCAGGTTTCGGTGATCCGTAATCACAGTAACGGTGTGTCGGGTCCCCAGCAGATAATGCCGCCAAGCCTTAAAGGCAGACTTGATAGCCAGAAGTTCCTTGTCAGTAATCGTGTAATTGATTTCAGGAGGCGAGAATTTGCGGGACCAAAATGCCACGGGATGCAACTGATTGGTTACCGGGTCCTTTTGTGATAGAACTGCCCCCATGGCAAGGCTTGAAGCATCAGTTTCCACGATGTAGGGGAGTTCAGGGCGAGGGTGTTTTAAGATTGGTGCAGAGATAAATTTAGTCTTCAAATCCTGGAAAGCTTGTTCCGCCTCGGTAGACCATTCAAAACGTTTGTTTTTCTTTAACAAGGCAGTGATAGGCTGGACTATTCGAGAGAATTCGGGGATAAACCTGCGGTAAAAGTTAGTGAAGCCTAACATGCTTTGCACACCTTTTACGGAGGAGGGTGATGGCCATTTGAGAACTGCATCGACCTTCTTTGAATCCATACGCACTCCGCCAGGTGATAATATGAATCCCAAGAATTCAACTTCAGTCACGTTGAAAACACATTTTTCCAACTTAGCGAAAAGTTTGTGTTGACGCAATCTTTCGAGGACCATTTTCACGTGTTTCCGATGTTCAGATTCCGATGAAGAATAAACGAGGATGTCGTCAATGTAAACAACAACACACACATCTATGAGCTCTCTGAGGACATCGTTCATAAAATATTGAAAGGCGGCCGGGGCATTGCAAAGTCCGAAGGGCATGACCTGATATTCAAATAGCCCATACTTGGTGCGGAAGGCCGTCTTCCATTCATCGCCCTCTTTTACTCGTACCAAGTGGTAAGCTCCTCTAAGATCCAGCTTTGTATATATGCATGCTTTTCTGACTTGGTCCAGGAGTTCAGGGATCAAAGGTAATGGATATCTATTCTTAACGGTGATCTGGTTCAGGGAGCGATAATCTATACAAGTTCTAAGGTCTCCTTCCTTTTTTGGAACGAAGAACAAAGCTGAAGAAGCAGGGGACTTGGAAGGGCGAATAAACCCATTTGCCAGGTATTGATCCAGGTATTGTCGAAGGTGAAGGTTCTCAGGCTCGGTGAGGGCATAAATTCTACTACAAGGAGGAGTAGATCCAGGTATCAGGTCTATCTGGCAGTCATAAGACCTATGAGGAGGTAGAGAGTTAGCCTGATCCTTCCGGAAAACATCTTGGTATTCTAGGTATTCGGGAGGTAACTGGGGAGTCTCTGAAGAAATTGCTGCCAGTGCAACACCAGGTGGAGGGTGACAAGTAGAGACACATTCTGGAAACTGGACCGTTCTTGCTCGCCAATCGATCAGAGGATTGTGTTTCTCTAACCAAGGTATTCCTAGAATAATCTGAAACTGAGGGGCCTTGATCACATCGAACACGATCTTCTCATGGTGTCCATCTTGACTTACTAGCGTCAACTCTTGAGTGGTATGCGTTACTGGCCCGGAGGCTATCTCCGTACCATCCACCGTAGTAATGACGTCCTTTACAGCCTTGGGACAAAGAGTTAGATTCATCCTCAAAACCATTTCATGATCCACATAATTGCCGATGGCACCGCTGTCGACGTAAGCTTCAATTGCATGTAATCGATCCGGATTATCAGGGATAATGAGGACCATAGGTATCACGAAATGCGAGGTCACGGAACTGGTTTTCACGCTCGGCAAGAGGACCTCTATTCTTGTCGGGCGATGTCGTTTCCCTGCTCAGAGTTTGTAACTTTGGTAACTGCAGCTCCTACTGCCTTCTTGGCAGGTTTCACCGGACAGTCTCGAAGAAAGTGCCCTGAGTTTCCGCAATAGAGGCATAATTGCAACTGTTTTCTCCTTTCCCGCTCCTTTTGTGTTAGGGGACCTTTCAGACCCCCTATTTGCATGGGTTCCCCAGAGTCTACTCCTTTGGAAGGAGTTGGCGGTTTGGAAAATACTCGAGCATCAAACTTGGAACGATCGGCCTTCCTGTTCTGCAGTCTGTGATCTATTTGAACGACTAAGTCTATGTAGTCCGAACAATCTTGTGGGGGATTCACTACTTGGGCTAACACATCTTTGAGCTCTCCACGTAGACCTCTATAAAACAGCGTAATCCTTTTGTCCTCAGGCCATTGAGTTTCCACTATCAGTCTGTTGAAAGACGCAATATAAGCCAAAAGGTCTTGATTACCTTGTCGCAACGAAAGAAGCTCATTGTCCAAGGCCTGCCCCTGTGAATGTCTTGCGAACAGTTTTTCCATACTGAGCTGAAAAGCTTGAAAATCATGGAGGACCGGATCATCTTGATTTACTAGAGGGATCGACCAGTCTGCCGCATTGCCACTAAGGTACGAAAGCACGAAAGCTACTTTAGCTTGATCAGTTGGAAAGGCTGCTGGCCGGCATAAGAAATGCAACCGGCACTGATTGATAAATACTGCAAACCTCTTTGGGTCACCAGAAAATCGTTCGGGCGGAGCCAGAGGTACATTCCCAGGTAGGTTGATCTGCACTGGATTCATAGAGGATGTAGAAGGAAGATTTCCCCCAGATGCGGGTAACGGGGTCTGTCCGGCTTGTGACTGTAGCAATTGTCTAGCGAGATCATCTGTTCGCTCCTTGGAAATAATCAGTTCCCTTCTTAGAGCGTTCGTTTCCTGGCGGGCTGCATGCACTTCTGCCCTTAGTTCCCCAAGTAACTGGGCTAGCTGGTCGGTATCCGAGGTTTCCATAGCGCCTGGACAGGAGTTTTGTGGTAGGCTTTGCGTTCTGTAACGCTCACCTGATTCCCGTAGAGGCGCCGGTCTTGACTGGGCGTATACCGTATCTTCAAAGGTGATGTGTAACACACGGCTGGCTCTTTGGGCTGGACCTCTGTGCACTGTATGTCTGACTCGAAGGGTAAGATGTCTGCAGATAGAAAATATGGGATTAAGGAACTGGGTTATTGAATGTCTCTCTCTTCTTCCCTTTCTCTTCTCCTGTAGAACCCCAAAGGTTAACGCTCTCACCTTAGGTAAGTGAACGCCGTGCTCTCCATCTGCCTCGGGGCAGGGTGCTGTAACCAGTTTCTTCACTGGATAAGGGGAGCAGGCCTCTTGACTTCAGAGGACTGCTGTCCGTCGTTTACTGCACGGACGGTAAGTTTCGAGTAATTCTAATGTCTTTAAAGTCTTTAGTAATGATGTTTCTTGTTTTGCAGGGTTCCGGCGATGGCGGATGACGGGCTGAAGTGAGTTGAAGATGGAGCCCGTGTGATGAATAGAAGCGCCTGGAAGCACGTAAGTAAGCGCTTGTTGCCTGCTTCACGATGCGCTCTAACTGTCTTTTTATTTTGCAGGTACAAGTTCGGAGCGGCTGCAGGGTGCCGGAATACCCACTGGGTTAGATGTGGAAAGGAGTAATGGCACGTGAGTATTAAAGTTCCCCAATGTCTTTAAACGCACCTTGTTTTGTCTTTCAGATGCGGGATGCAGCGCCGAAGGCCTCCGGAGCGTGCGAAGAGTTGGTAAGCCTTTGTCTTTCAGATGCCGGAATGCAGCGCGAGGCGTTGGTGACAGCCGATGGACCAGGTAAGTGAAGAGCTGTCACTGAAGACCGTAATGCTAACCTGTTCTTTCTTGTCTTTATAGGTGTTGCTGAAGACTGGATTCAGGATGGTAAGCCTTTTTCCTTAGGCCCAGGATCAGATGCAGAAGACACGATGAGCGTTCTGCTGCAGAGGATGCAGAATAACGCAAAGCAAGATTCATCTATCGGGTGTGGTTTAAATAGCCTCCTGTAGTGCTTAGGTGTCTCCTTCCACAGCCACGCCTAGGTAAGAAAAGAGTTCCTGCTTTCCAGAAGAGTTCCAGTGTTCTGAATCTAGGGAGTGGCTCCTGCCCCACCCAACAGGAAAAGTAGTTCCAAACAGAAGAGGATCAGAAGCTCAACTGGCAGGCAAGTAAGCAGCATGGTCTGCTGCAGGTAAGTCCACCCAAGCATTATGAGCCCGGCGCTTCCAGCGCTGGGACTGGGCATATTTATGAGCCTGGTGCCACTGGCGCCAGGACTGGGTCCAAAAGGTCCCAATTGGGACTGGTTGGCACTCGGAACCTGGGTTATGGATCTGCTTCCAAGGGAGTTGGGAAAACCCTGACCTTTTGGAAGCAGAGATCATGACACTGGCCTGTCTTAGACTGTCTCTCCTCCTCCTTTCACCTCCTTTCCCCTGTTCACCCCTGACGATGTTTCTAGACAAGTTTGATCTCTGAAAGTTCATCAAAGCAGGTTCTCCTCTGCTCATCCATAACAATCAAGGACCACATCGAAACACTTGCTCCAGCCTTGGCAGATTTCTGCAATCACTCTTTTGCCTCTGGAACCTTCCCCTCCCCCTTATGCACTCTCTTGTGCATCCTCTTCTAAAGAAGCACTCAGCCGATCCTTAATCTCCGCCTAACTATCACACGATCTCCATCACTCCTTTCCTGTGCAAACTCTTGGAACAGCTGGCCATCTCCATTTTAATCTATATACTGAATCTGTCGGTTGCCTCCATGACCACCAGTCTGGCTTCAGAGCTGCCAGAAGCATGCAAACTGCTCTCCTGAACACCTGTGAAGACTTGCTCTCCAATCTTGACTCTAATCTCTCTTCTGTCTTCATTCTCCTCAATCTATGCTCTGCTTTTGACATGGTCAACCATGCCATCCTGCTCAATCATCTCCATGACAACCTTTACTGATCAGGCCAGGGCCTGGTTGACCTCCTTTCTCACCGACCGACCCTCTCACGTCCAACTGGACTCTTTCCTCTCTTCTATCTCTATCTATACGTGTGGTGTTCCCGAGGCGTCTAACCTCTCTCCCTGGTTCTTCAACCACTATCTGGCACCTCTTTCCCACTGCATCGCTACTTTCTGCTCCAATTTTCAAAGTTATGCAGATGACACTCAGCTCTCTTACGGGCTCCGACTCAGCCACCGCTGCTTCTTCTCTCATACCAGACTGTCCGCAATTCAGGAATGGTGTGCCGCCAACGATCTCTGCTTTAATGCCAGTAGACTGATATCCTTCTCATTGGGACACCCGCTCCCTCAAATCCTCTCTCTCTCTCTGGCCACCCACTATGGGCCCTCTTACTTCTCCTTCCTGTGAGGCTAAGAACCTTGGTGTCATCTTCGTCTCCACCCTATAAGCTGCACCTTCTCAGAGGTATTCTACCTTTTCTTACTTTCCCCCAGCAGCTCACTGTCTCTAGATCTCTGGTCCTCTCTAGGATGGACTATTGCAAAAGCTTCTATCTAAATCTTCCTACCTCTACTCTTCCACCTTTACAACTTATCCAGAACAGGACTGCAAAACATGTCCTTGGCCTCAAGCCCAGGGATCGTATCTCTCCAGTTTTGAAATCTCATCACTTGCTGCCCATGGCTGCACGGATCAACTTCAAGACCCTCTGCATCATCCACAAGTCTTTTTGGGGCCTGGGACCACTCTACCTCCAATTTTCTCTTCCAAAACATTTTCCTTCTCGAGCTCTCCGCTCATCCACCTCCAACTCTCTGGGGTCAGACGCTTCACCAAGCAGAGATTTGGGGGCAGATCTATTTCCTTGGCTGGGGCCTCCGTCTGGAACAGCCTCCCTGCCTCTCGCAAACTTGAGCAGAAACAGCTGCGGTTCCAGAAGCAACTCAAGTCCTTCCTTTTCGCTTCCGCTTTCCTGCTGATGCACCTGGCTGCTTCGCACACTGGTCACCTGGTCACCCTCTGAACTCAGGCCAGGCTCCTGCATATCCAGTTGCACTTGCACTGCATCCGGGCTCCCCAGCACTTAAGTGCCTGTATCTGCAAACCTAAGGGTCCCTTCTCTCTGCACTTGTGAGCCACCCATTGGCTGCACTTGTGAGTAAACTGCACTTCTGCCTTCCACTCCCCCTGGCACTTCTCCCGTTAACTCTTCCCTGCACTGGCACGATCCGAATAACACAAGGCCTTGTAAGATCGTTATTTGGTTCTACCTTTGTTTCCCCTCCTTGTCTTGGCGCGCATAGAAACACTTGTGTACAGGCGCGTTATAAATGCCACATCATATATCATATCATACCTGACTTACATATAAAAAGGAAAAATAATCCTGGTCACCTATATTTTATACCTCGCAAACTTAGCATGGTCTCATTTTTATGGTCACCAAATTTATATTATGTTGTAATACTTGATTTTTGATAAATTATTGAATTATGGTATTTTCATTTTAATTTATGATTTACTAACATATAATGTAAAGACTCAATTATGCCGTGAGGAAGAGTTTGTAACTCAAAATAAGTCTTCCTGGAAGTGTGTGATATAGAAGATAAAGGAAATTAACTGAGAGAAAGAAAAGGGGTGTTGGAAGAATGCAATGATACCAACAATGCATGTTTACAATGAGATCTGATGAATCGGGCACAACATATAAACAGTAGAGCACAGACTATAGGGCAAAGATATGACATTAGGATTTGCTGTGGGACAATTGGCGCAGAGGCATAGACTGTAGTTTTTATAAGTAATTTCATTTACTTTTGGGGGTCCCGCCAATGGAGGACAAAACATGACAGAGTGGGCTCCCACTAACTTTACCTTCTGGGAAATGGGTGGTCGGTTCACCTTTTCACTCTCTCCCTTTCGATCTCAGAAACAGCATGTCATCACGAGTAATTTTCTGAAACCTTCACCATTCTCAGTTGTGCCAAGGTAAAACAAGCATTTGTAAAGCCAATTAGTCCGGTTCCATAAATGTAGATTGTCATCGTTGTCTTGAGGTGCGAGCAGGTGTTTAGAAAACGAACAGCCAAAATAACAATAGCAATGCAATGGAATGCAAATGTAAAACATTTATACATCCTCAAATATGCAGGGTAACAACACATGAGTTTAAAAGCATCATTCACAGATCACCTAAACAAGCTTAATTGGTGTCCTGCTGCCTCTCTAATTGGATTAATAGCTTACAAGTTTAGAGATTGACAATATTACAACATGTGTAACTCATGCATAGAATGTCTTTGCCATGTTTCCCCCAAATGCTTAAACGTCAGTGTAAAGGTTTTACAAAGTCTACTAAAGGTAGCTCGTCTTAAGAGCAGGTTTATTGTAAAACGTTCAACTTCTGATAGCTCTGATGTTCACAAAATGCCCATCAGCTAATCCATTTACTTTAATACATGACCATATGAATGGCACTTAAGCTTTGCGCCTTTGCGGTTAACTTCTCGGTTTAGCAGTTCTTGGTGAAACACACATTAAATGCATGTATTGCATGTTTTTGGTCACCCTTTTACCGGGTCTTATGACAAATAAATCCTTTAAAAATGATGTGTGGCAGCTACACTGCAGCACATCCAGGTCTTGTTACCAATGTGCTCCCCGGTTCGATTGACATAAATGGTAACAACAAATGGTGTTTTACTCGACTGTCGTTAATCTAGGGTGTGATATCTGGTAGCTGTAAACACTTTGTAGATAATTGCATTTCTTCGTTCAGCATGACGTCCCACGTGCCAGCCCTCAGGAGAAGATAGCTAATTAAAGGAGCGACGGTTCCAATTTACTACCAGGCATCCATCACACAGAATTCCATCGTCAGAGCATGTGAAAAGGCAGCGCCTGCCGTCTTGGATTTAATGCTGTGAAATAAACAAAAAGTGTATTCACTATGAAATCACGTAACACCGCACATAAGACACTACTTTAAGTACCAGATGGCACCCATCGACGAATTACCGAACTTCTCTTTAATAAGTATGCTTAACTAAACGATTGTAAAAATGTTTACAATTGGTTAATTATATGTTTAACTAATGATCGTCAGAGTCATAATTAGTCAATAAAAAAGGACGGATGAATGCCTACTCTTGGTATTCAATAAGGTCAAGATAATACGCCTTTTATGGGTTTCTTCACGCAGTACCCCCCTCATCCTCTCCCCACATATCAATTATTGTGTGTCCCTTGGATAAGGATAACATAGAAATTGAAAAGCAAAAAGTAAAATCATATGGTCTTGCATTATCTTCATGTTACTCTAATATAACATATACTATAATGTTTGTGATTGCAGTTTTTATCAAAGATAATTGAAAGTTTAGATACAAAAAACAATAAGAGTAATACACATTTTAAGACAAAAAAGTATCATGATGATACAAAAGTAGATATTAAAGTACTATGATAAAATGAGATGACTAACAGGAACAGCTTAACAAGGACAACATACCAAAACCTAACATAAAATAGAACACTTTCACCTACAAATATAACAAAACAAGACATCTCAAGATCAAATAAATAGAGAACACAATCACACTTATTCTATCCAGTAAAGTAAGGGGGGACATGTATTATGGGATTGCTAGCTTTAGCCAGTGCATCATCATTGCATCTAATGCTCTCGCTCTCTCTATAGTTAAGACTAACTCTCTAAACTCTCATTCTCACGCTCTCTTTCTCACGCGATGACTCTGTCTCTCTGAGGATGGGAGTTGCATTGTCATGTGTGTATTTGCTAGAGCAGCCTCAGCCATTGCTAACAACAGTGCAATCATAGATACAACTCGGATATGTTGAAGGGGTGTGCGTTTTTACTATGGGGAAAAGTAAGCGGGGAGCAGCAGTGACAGATGCATGCCCCAAGGTGGGGAAAGGCCTGGTATTTAAAAAGATACATTGTCACCCCATGTGTCCTGCAGGATTGTCGCCATTACAGTGAGGTTGCATTGTTTGTACACGGCAAAACGGGGTGATTTAAAAAAGTCTGTCAGACCTTCCAAAGGGAGCATAAAACCAGATTACAAGGTGTAGTACTACTTTTGTACTTTTTTGTTCATTGTTACTGTTTTACATATTGTAACAAAAATCGTGCAACCACAGACGCACTACCAACTAATCAGTAATCATCAGGAAAAATGTAACATTGTTTGGTGAGCATGAGAAAATATCATTGGTTGCAATTTGAGTGATAGCCTTTCCAAGAAGTAAGGCAATTATGAGAAATACAAAGGTGTGCATGCTCAGCAAAAGAGGTTATAAAAAAAGAAAAAAAGAAATAGTTGTAGTAACATTGTAAACTTTGTTTTTTCCTTTTACAATGTGCATTTCTAATGATCACTTCCAATACATGGTGTAGTCATAATAAGAAAGTCACACTTGTATTACTAAGCAAAACACATTATCAAAACCTTGATCTACCATATCAATTAATATTACTCTCTGGTACGATATCATTCAAAGATGGACAGTCTGGTACACTACTATTGCACTATTTTAAAATATCCCTATAACAAAGGGAAAGGGGACAATTAGTGCCAATACGGGTTCCTAGCAGCGTTGCATGAAATTAAAGACCATTTTGGGAACATAAGGATTATCACAGATCTTCATAATTGACAATACATCACTGACACAAGGACTGTTTGCATGAATCACTGAGTACACAATGCACATTGGGCTTGAAACTCCTGCCTCCTCCCTACATCCAAGTGTGTGTAACCATGAGCCATGTTTACTCATGTGGGGAGTCCCCAGATTTGGATGTGAGGATAAAATAGCGGCCACATCTGTCACTCCTGTGGTAGGAGGTTGTCCTGCTTCTCATTTCCACAAAAGAGGGCACAACTTTTGCACGGGGGAAGCTCAGTCTAAGGGCAAGGATGGCTGTGCATTTGGGGCTGTGAGCCTGTCCAGTCTGTAATGCACATACATTCTTAAAGAATTATATATATGAAGGACAATGCTGGTGAGATGATAAACCAAGCGTTCAAATGACACCCTCAAAACATTATTGGTGCATAATACTTAATAGTTGGAAAATCCACAATACACAGGAAAGTTATCATACCTTTAAATGATTTCCTGTTATTCATTGATATGATCTTCTCATCCTGAATTATGAGTTTTGAATCCACTGCTATTTGTGGAATAGAAATTGAGGCTCATTTTGACACTGGCTGTGACTGTCCTACTGCATTACCTAAACCCTCACAGTCACTTGCTTCCACCTTTTTAACATCTTTAAAATCGACCCCATCGCCCCCATGCCAAACAGCCCTCATTCCTCTTACCACCCCGGTCCTATGCACACTAGGACTCTGCAGCCGCCTCCTACTTCGGTCTCCCCACAACTAATTCCCCAAAGACACATTTCAGAGGTTCACTATCTATACACTGGACAGGCACCATGAATTCCTCTTTGAGCCTCATCCACCTCCACTTTAAGACGCCAGTTGGGCTGGACCAGGTCCTTAATATGTCCCTGTACAAGATCCACACTTCGTTCTTAAGTACAGTCCACAAAGTGTCTCACCCATGCCATGCCAGGGGCATCTAACCCCCGGGGATCTCACCTGTCTCCCTGGCTCTTTAATGTCTACTTGGCTGGTTTACACTATCTGATCTCTAATTTCTCCTCTAACTTTCATTGTTATGCAGATGACACCCAGCTCTCTTTCAGGCTCCCCTCTGCCTCCTCTTCTCTCTTGCTCATTCCTGACCGTCTATCTGTGATTCAGGATCAGTGTGCCTCTCATGATCTATGCTTTAATGCCAGTAAGATGGAGATACTTCTCATTGGACCCCTGTTCCCGCTTTACCCCTCTAACTCTGGCCACTCTCCTTGGGCTCTCTTCGTTGCCTTCCTGTGAGGCAAAAAAACCTTTGTGTCATCTTCGACTCCACTCTCTCCTTCATCCCTCACAACTCAGAATTTGCCAAGAAGTCCCACTGCCAGCTGCACCTCATCAGAGGTATTCTTCCTTTTCTCCCTTTCCCCCAGAAGCTCAATGTCTCCAGAGCCCTGGTTGTCTCTCTGCTGTTCTACTGCAACAGCCTCTTTCTCAATCAGCCTTCCTCTACTCTCCGCCCTCTGCAACTAATCCAGAACAGGACCGCAAGACTTGTCCTTGACCTCAAGGCCAGGGACCGTATCTCTCCAGCACTGAAATCTCTCCACTCGCTCCCCATGGCTTCAAGGATCAAGTTCAAGCCCTCTGCATCGTCCACAAGGCTTTCTGGGGCCAGGGCCCACACTACATCCAACTCTCTCTTCCAAAATACCTTCCTTCTCAGGCCATTCACTCAACTCCCTCCAACTCTCTGAGGGTCAGATGCTTTGCTAGGCAGAGAGTGGGGGAATAGATCTCACTCTTGTACAGGTGTCTCCCTCTGGAATGGCCTCATGTCCCTCTCAAAATTGAGCCAGACCACCTGAAGATCCGGAAGCAGCTCAAGACCTTCCTATTCTCCTCTGCTTTCTCTATCTCACTCCACTGATTACCTACCTGTCTGCCGCCCCGACTTGTTGCCTGGCTACCCTCTGAACACAACAGGTACCAGGCTCCTCCATGATCAGTCTCCCCTGCATGTAACTGTAACCCCTATGGTCCGCTGCCTCCCTGCACTTACCCAGAGCTGCGTTGCCATGTCTGCACTTGCTTAGAGCATTGCTGCCCTGATCACACTTCCCCTCCCTCTCCCTTGCAGTTCCCCCTCCCCCCACTCCCTGCACTTTGGCGCTGTCGCACTTGCACGATCTGAAAGTCTCAAGGCCTAGTATGATTGTTGGCTTTGTCCTCCCTCTGTCTTGTTGCGCCCAGAAACACTTGTGCACAGGGGTGTTATAAATGACTTATCATATAATATAATATCTCCAGTTACACTTCCAAGCTCCACCTCATTCCCATTCCCAACGTTGTCTTGTCTGCCCTTGTCCTATTCATGTATTTTTCTGGGTTCTACTCATTGGGCACTTGCACTCCTCAAAACTGCAACACACAGCCTCAAAATAAAACCCTCAATCTTGCTGCCCACATTCAATGCGAGCTATGGCTGATGAAGCACCTAACCATAACAACCGCATGATGACTTGCCACATCAACAATACCTGGGTCATGTATAGGGAGTGCTGTAGAATAATGCAAGTCTTTTGGGCTCTCTATTGTAGCACCGGCCATGCACCCTCTTCCTCTGCTTACAACAATGTTTCTTCCACCTGCCCTTCTGCTATGTGCTTGTATGTCAGTGGTCTGCAACCTTTGACTCTCCAGATGTTTTAGGCTAAAACTCCCATCAGCCCTAGGCAGCATAGTCTATTGTAAGCAGTGCTGAAATTGACATTATTTACTGGGGAGATCCATCAGCGATGGCGAGGGTTGACGTGGGGAGCTATTTTTCTCTCACCCACCAAACCCAAATTAAAATTAGCCTTTTAGGAGAGTTTAGTCATGAGCCCCTGGAAAATAAACCACGAGAGGAGCGTTCCATTTCTTATAATGTTGCAAGCAAAGTTTAAATGCTGCACAGCCTTTTTCTGCAGAGTACTGCATTGTAACAAGTCATTTTACAGGCATAGTGACAGACGTTCAAGTGATATGGCGGTTAAGTGTCTCGACCCTTGCCCTAGCATCATAGATTTGAATCTTGTCTAAAAACATTTAAGCAGATCACGAACACTGAACTACTTGAGGAGCGTAATTCAATTTATCTGATCCGGGGAGACTTTTTTTGCCGATCCCAGATATGATATGATAGGTTATCCATAACGCGGTTTCTAAGCGCGGACCCAGGGATCGAACCTGTGTTGCTCTGTGTTGTCTTGCTTCCAAGGTGAGCACTTTGTCCGCACTGCTGGAAAGGGATCATGAAGGTCATATGGGCCTCATTACGAGTTTGGAGGTAGCCATGCACTTATGCTACCACCAAACCCCGGTCCGGGTCACGCAAAAGGGGACTTACTGGGTCATTCCGACATTGGAGGGCCCGGTAAATCCCTTTTGCGTGACCCAGACCCGGGACGTCCCCATTCCCATTTGTGCCCCTATAGGGCTCAATGGGAATGGGGTGGATGGCAACAACGACCCCATTCATAACGGGGCTCTTGCTCCCATCCGGTAATACTCGCAGGTGCCGCTCTGCACGCCTGGTCTGACCAGGCGTTCCAGAGCGGTACCCGCGAGCTTACTTGGAATGTTGCGGCGAGGTAACAACGGCGCCGGTAGCACTACCAGCGCCGTTGTTTCCTTACCGCAACATTCCAAATGAGGCCCTCAGTCTGAAACAGCTGGAGAGTCGCAGGTCACAGACCCCTGTGTTATTCCGATTGCTTAATCGAGATTTCTGGAAGGTTTGCACATCACTCAATAATACAGAATCTGATCAATTGGACTGAGAAATCACGGGCAAACTGCTCTCCTCGGGAAGGGGATGATGCTGTGTAACACGATTTCCGAACCTCAGACAGGCCGACTCAGCCCCTCATCCTTCTGAGGTAAATAACTTCAGTTGCACCAATGAGCAATAACACTGACGATGATTATTACAGGGCTTGGAAGCAGGTCGGAATGAAGCGGTATACAAACCCCAAGATTATTAGAAGTATGAAAAAATGCACGCGGAATGTTGCATAAGGTATGCCCATAGGAAAGGCCGGGATCCCTGGGTGTTTCAGGGACAGACGCCAGCCTCCTGCGGGGCTCATAACGCACCACTTTCCGTGAAGGCAGCCATCCAACCAATCGAGAACTCATAATATTCAAATTAATGTAGACACAATCATTACTAATTACAATAATTGCATCAGACGCACACAGGACGCACGACCTCATTTACTGCTTGAGGCATGCAAATATATGCGGCAGCTTATAGCACAGCAATTTAACAGTCATGGGCGGGAGCCTCGGCCGTTCCCAAGCAACGGATATGAACCGCAGTTGCTATAGCATGTATCCAGAGATTCCTGACCTGTTTGTTGGCGAGGGCGATATTGGACATCATTCTGCACAGAAGGTGTCCATTTCAGAGCTGTGGGTCTGTTTCATGCATGGCAGGGAGGGCTTTATTGCTTGCAAATGGCTGCCCCGACGAAAGCCTCAAATTTGGCCGACATCTTAATGATAATGGCCGCTTAATTCATATGCTGATCAGTTCATGGATTTTCTCGGTGCCTCCAAGTGATGCCCAGCTTCCACGTGCCTCCATAAAACAGGGCGAAGTGCCTCATGTGTGCAGCCGGCGAATCAATTTCTGGAGCTGGCGTTTGATTCGTTTGGCCGTGTAATGGGAAGGTGACAGGGCCAGCTGGAGCTCACACCCCTTGCAAGCCTGCCAAGTCATGAATTCTGTTTTAAATTTATGGAGTTTCGGTATTCAGAGCCACACGACTTCCCCGGGAGAGCTGCATGGCAACAACGGAGGGGCCCTAGGTGTAGCACCGCAGAGGCATTGCTAAGGGCAGGGGAGGGGGGGGGACTAAGGAGGCTGGAGTCCTGGTATTTTGGTTGTAGCCCTGAATAGAAGCTCAGGGGCTACAACCAGAAGGCTGGCTAGCCCCAAGCCCTGACAGTTCTGACATTAGCGTAGCCCCAGATCTTTTCCAGGCCTAGCAACACCCCAGCCTAGCAGATCCGCACCACTGGAGTACGTGAATAGGAGCAAGTACACGAACCTGGAAAGTCATTCTAGGGGTTAGTACCTGTATCCACGGGGTGTTCCTAGTGGCTAGGACCTGGACATAGGAAGTGCTCCCAGAAGCCTGTAAGTGCCTGGGGAGGGTATGTGTACGTTAGTGGGAAGAACCTGTTTCTATGAAATGTTCCTACGTTTCAGAGCATGTATGTTTGGTATGTGCCCAGGCACACGTTCCTGTACCTATGAAGTGTTGCTATGGGTCAGTACCAACATCTGTGTTGTGTTCCCAACAGTCAATACGAGTATCTTAGCAGTGCTTCTAAAGGAGAGTTCCTGTCACTATGTAGTGTTGTTATGGGAACGACACACATCACTGGAATCGCCCTAAGGGTTAATACCTGCGTTATTGCAGTGTTCCTAAGTTTCAGAACGTGTGTGTCTGGAATGTGCTTCCTGTATCTATGAAGTGTTCCAAAGGGTCAGTATCAACATCTGTGTTGTTCTTAGCTGATTGTATTTTGCCTTGGGTCACTACCAGACCACTCCAATTGTGTTGTGCCTTAGGGTCGCTAACAGACCACTCTAAATGTGTTGTGCCTTATGATTGCCTATTGTCCACTCCAACCATATTGTGCCTTATGGTCATTAATAGACCACGCTGATTGTATTTTGCCTTTGGGTCACTACCAGACCACTCCAATTGTGTTGTGCCTTATGGTCGCTGACAGACTACCGTGAGTGTATTGCCCTTATGGCCGCTATTAGCCCACAGAGTCACTATCTGACCACTTGCTCTTAGATTGTACTAGGCCAACATGCCCCTTACTAGCTGCCTTACAGCCACAGACTTGCCCCAGTACACCTCCAATATCTTACTCACAAGATTACTGCCCACATTTCTTCTCATACGGTACTTTGGGGGGACCATATTCAACCACACCACTGCCCCTCTCTACTACCCACATCCGCACCACACCATAACCATGTCTTCCCTCGCGCACCACACTAACCCCTACCTCAACAACCCAGCCTTATGGATCCAACATTTTGCATCTAGACCTCTACCAAACTTACCATGCTCTACCACCTTGAGAAATGCCAGACTTGGCTCACGACTCACTCACGCCTCCCATCATCTGGCGCACCTTAACAAACAGCCACCGTCTTCCAGACCACCCACACCCACGCCAAACCCCTCTCCACCCATCACTAACATCCCGAACATGAGTAATATCAAGGGCGCGTTAATCAACGCCAGATCACTCACGGCTCACGCCCTAGAAGTGGCTGACCTCATCCTCGACCTCGACTTCATAGCAATTACCGAAACTTGGCTCCACACAGCCTCAGGCCCACTACTCTCCCTTGCCATCCCACCTGGTTACAACATTATAAGACATGACCGTAACTCTAACCAGTCCAAAGGTGGTGGCATTGCCATCATCCATAAAAATGCTCTAAACTTCCACCTCTCTTCTGCGCACCACTTTTCCTCCCTGGAAGCACTGACAGCTAAACTAGCCGTTACCCCTAACCACTCTATCACTTTCCATCTTCTTTACCGGCCACCTGGCCCGTTATCTACCTTCGCTGAAGACCTCTCTAACATCATCACTCACAACACCAAAACCAATTCCCAAGCTGCGATACTGGGGGATTTTAACCTAGGCCTTTCCGACCCCAAGGACACTGCTGCCATGACTATCGATATTATGTTTATTAATGCAGGATTTACACAGCTCATAAACCAACCTACCCATGACAAGGGCAGAACTCTTGACTGGCTAGCCGCCCACAATTGCTCCATCAACATCACCTCCAACCAACAGTGCTCCTGGACTGACCACAACTTAATTACGTTCAACATCCAGTCCAAACCTGTATGCCCCTCTCCTAGCATCTCACCTGCTATGGCCACTTGCAATAAACGTGACATCACGTGTAACAGACTCCTCCCACTCCTCCTCCCTGCTCTCAACGACCAGGCTTGCACTTGCTCCGACCCCACGGTTCTGGTTGACACCTTTAACCGTACTATGCAAAAAGCATTAGACACCATCGCCCCATCCAAACTGAGAAAATCCAAACCCCGAGCTCACCTGAACTCCTGGTTCACACCCCAGCTTAGAACCTTGCGCAAAGAAAAACGAATTGTGGAATCACACTGGAAAAGCAACCACTCTCCAGCCAACAAATCTCGTCTACTCCTGGCTACCCTTAACTACAAGGAAGCCATACTCCAGGCAAAAAAAGGCACATACAATAAACGCATCGAACATGCCAAATCCAACACCAAAGAATTGTTCAAAATCCTAAAATAACTTGAAACTCCTGTTACTGCGCCTGACACCTGCACTAAAGATAGCACTTGGTGTACCAAAATCCAAGAGGCTCTCCTAGGTAAGATTGCCACTCTCCAAACTAAAATTAACAACAAACAAACTAGCCTACTATCTAACCATCAACCTAACCTTATACCTACCCTCAACCATTCCATCCCAGATTCCCTGTCTCCCTTTAGCTTCTCTCCACTTTCCATTTCTGAAGTGGAAATGATCATCGCTAGCCTTAAACCATCCAACTGTCAATGCGACCTTTGTCCTGCGTCTACTATTAAGGAAGCTGCTCATGACCTAGCACCATTCATCACTACGCTTATTAACTCTTCCTTTAGTTCTGGGATTGTACCTAATAACCTAAAGGATGCATGGGTCATCCCTCTTCTGAAAAAACCTACCTTGGACCCCAGCATACCGGCAAACTACAGGCCAATTACTACTGTCCCATTTCTTCTAAAAATCCTCGACCGAGCTGCTTATTTACAAATTCATGTTTACCTTGAATCAAACAAACTTCTGGGTCTTAGGCAATCGGGGGTTCGGCCACGTCACAGTACCGAAACTGCCCTTATCGATTTAAAAACTCAGATCGAAGACCTAAAGGACAATGGCAAACTGGCGCTATTACTTCTTCTGGACCTCTCGGCGGCCTTTGATCTTGTCAATCATGAAATTCTTTGTCACCACCTCAAATCAGCTGCACACTTCTCAGACAAAGCTACAACCTGGATTAGTTCTTTCTTAGACAATAGATCAATGCGTGTGTTCTCTCCACTAGCTGCAGCCGCACCTGCACCTGTCCCCTGCGGCGTGCCTCAAGGGTCCTGTGTCTCACCTATGTTGTATAACATGTTTACCAAACCCCTCTTCGATATTCTGGACTATCTGGGTGTCACTTACACCAATTACGCCGACGACACCCAGATACTAATCCCGATCACAGGTGACTACACTACTGACTCCCTCGCTATCAATGCCATCTACCAGGTCATCCAAGCTTGGATGGCTCAACACGGACTCTGTCTAAATGATGAAAAGACAGAGCTCCTCATTCTTGGTTCGCCACAAAAACTTACCAAACTCGACCCTGCGTTCAAGTCCTTTACCATCGATGGGAATACTATCCCTACTGCCAAGGACACCAAAACCCTAGGGATTTACATTGACTCAACTCTATCCTTGACCAGACAAACAAATTCAGTCTCGTCCGCAGCGGCTTATACCTGTAAGCTTATTACAGCCTGTCGCCCTCTCCTCTCTACAGCCAATTGTGTGACCCTGGCTAGAAGCCTGGTACTATCTAAGGTGGATTACTGCAAAGCCCTCTACTTAGGCACTAATCGCTGTAACTTAAACAAGCTACAAATTGTCCAAAACAATGCGATCAGAGCGGCCCTTAACATTCCCAGGCGCCAACACATAGCTGACACCAGACGTAACCTTCACTGGCTCTCCATTTCACACCAAATCTCCTTGAAATCTCTAGCGCTCACCCATAAATGCCTTCACACTCAAGCTCCTTGTTACCTGGCTAACAGATTTGCCCTCCACAGTTCCACTAGACCCCGCAGAATGGCCCAAGCCAACTGCCTTGTCATTCCATGTATCAATCTCCAAAGATCAGGTGGATCCAGCTTCCCCACCATGGCAGCCAAACTATGGAACTCACTGCCTAATGAGCTGAGAGCGGAACCCTCCTTCCTGAGATTCAAACACCTTACCAAAGCTTGGCTGTCCTCCCAAGATATCTAACACGGGGCTCTCTGCTTATCCAGTACTTTGACATACCTTTGTTTTTACAGTCTGCTGGCCTTATTATTGTTATTACTTTGAATGTCAAGTCTGTAAATTCTGCCGTTGTCTGCTCATTGTTATACTGATTGTAAACTTTGTATTATACTTGCAAACCTTCGTAAGTACCACCATGTCTGCTTTCATCATGTTATACCTAAGAGATGCGCCCGGTTGCCCCTGGGCCTGGTGCACTATATAAATAAAATAAATACAAATACAAAATAATATGAGTATCTTTGTAGTGCTACTAAAGGGATGTTTCTGTATTCATGAAGTGCTTCTGAGGATCAGTGTATGCATCTATGTCTGGGGTGTTCCTAAGGGCAAGTACCTATTCATTGAGCTTTTTCAATGGCCAGTGTCTCTCCCGGGTGAGCCTTTTAGGCATCTAGAGGCTAGTAAAGGTATTGTAGAGGAGAAGCTGCATGCCTCTGCAGGACCCCATGCCCCCCTAACCCCGATTTGTTGGAGACCTGAGATTGTGCCGTGTTTGACACCAAAAGTTGTGCCAATTCTGCAGCTTGTGCTCGAAAGAAGATACCCATTGAGACAACCCTACCAAAAATGTATCGTTGAAGTGATGACAACGTAAGGGAGGAACTCCCTGAAGCAATATGAAAAATAGCAAAGAAAGAAGCTGGTGACATCACAAGAGAAATAACAAGATGTCATGAGATACTAGCTGAAGAGGATGTATGGATCCTACATAAACTATTGAAGAAGTAAAGAATCAAGTGAACTTTTAAAATATGATAAAGAAAATTACCCGTGCACGAAGTTCTGCAGAGAATTAACCGTTCGATAATTGTAGAAATGCTAAAACGCAAGGTAGACTTAAGTCATCATAGAAGCTGGCTATACGTAGCAAATAGAATGCAGGTGAAGCCAACATTATATAGGAGCCGGACATTGGTATCACATATTTAGTAAGCTAGGACCCATGAAGAGGAAAGGGAAAATGGTGTTGCAGGAATAATAAGCTTAATCATGGAGCTGAATGGAAAGGTTATCTGTCCTGGAGTCAAGACTGAAGATGCCAAGGTCAGGTATGTATTCTGTAAAGGAGCAAATGTGTGAAGGATGAATCATCCCATGTTAAGTTGCAAAGAAAGAACACCAAGCGTGCCAGGTTTTATTCATTTAAAGCATTTAAAACCTGCAAAATTGACCAAAACGTGGTCTCCTGTCACATGGGCCAAGGATGGAAATAGAGTATGAACAGAGTCCTAGAGCACGATAGTGAGTGCTCGCACTCCCATGTATTCTGTGCACAAGGATACTTTTGCAAGGCCAAGTTCAAAGACAATCTTCATGGCAGAAGGCTTGGGTGATGAGAGATGCTGTGCTAATTGGGTGGGGAGGCAGTGTCATGCCCCATCTCCCTGCACCTGGGTCTGGGCTTACATGCTGGTAAGTGAACCAAATGTTCCAGACCTGGCACAAGCATGCCGACCTATTGTAGTGGTCCATATAACGAAAGACAATATAGTTTGAAAACCAATGAGAAACCGTGTATCTAATGTTTCTGAAGATATCATGTTTTAGAGGTAGACATATATTGTCCACCTGACTGTGGGCAGCCAATCCCGATCCTAGTCCCTATAGATAATATACTTAGATGTCTCCTGTTAGCCAGTCTCAATCCTTAGTAGGTTTTCTATTATTTGCCACTTAGTATGATGTCACCACTGATGTACTTTTGATATATAATCTTTGTTTTGTGAAAAGATCGCTGAGAGAGTAATTGAGCCTACGTCTGTTGATGTTCGTTGTAACTCCCTCTTTTAGATAGTTGTTAATAAAACAGTACTTTGCCATCTCCCTGAGTTGGTTTGGTTATGTGGACTCAGAGTTATTATTTGTGAACCATCCATTGCAGGCACGTTCCTAAAGGGCCCTAAGCTCAGTATCCATGGAGTGCTCCTAAGGGCCAGTATTTGTACCTATGGAGTATTGGTAAGTGCAAATCCCTCTCTCTATCTATGACGTATTCCTATGAGCCGGTATCTGCACATGGAAAGTACACATAGACCTTAGTATCTGCAGCTTTGCGTGGTGCCAGGGGCCAGTACCTGCATCTATGGGATTTTTCCAGTGGCTAGTAGCTGTACTTAACAATGCTTATAGGATGTAGTTTGTGGACTTGTAGATAGATAGAATCCAGATCCTACATTAGGTTGATTCGTGGCACCAGACACTGCACCTAGAAAGAATTTATAAGGGCCAGTTCCTATAACCGTATTCCTGTATTACCCATTACCAGTATCTGGGTGTCAATACATGCACATCAAAGCAGATGTCGGGGCCAGAATCCAAAATTGAAAAAGATTCAGTGTTCATATTCCTGCATCTCTAGCATGCTCATAAAGATCAGTGTCTGCATATCACTATTCCTCATATGGATCAAGCCCCTGGCCCCACCAGAAGGGTGCCCCAAGGGGCAAAGGTCAAGAGAGTGTTATTAAAGTCCACCAACTGCATCTGCAGATTGTGCATACGTGCAAGTACATATGTCATATAAGGTGTTAAGAGAATCCAGTGGGTGCCTCCTGAATTTCAAGTTCAAATGTGCGACAGGAAACAAAGGTACATCACTGCTTGTGAAATCTTTGTAAAATGCCTGTGCCATTCTCAAGCACAATGTTCCAGCTTTCAGCAGCAGATGTAGATGAAAGTGCTGTCACGTGACCTCACTTTTCCTGCCGTCTGATCAGCATTCATTGCTGACCATGCTCGCCTAAAGCTTCACTTAAGGGATACCAGTGGCATAAGCCAATCCAGCCTCCAGTAGCAAACATGTTGAGAGCATGCCTCGTGATCTCATTCTTCTTACCTTCTATCCATCATCAACTGCTGATCATGCCCACCTCAGGCTTTAACACAGGGCGCCGGGGATGTGAGCCAATCCAGCCTCCAGCAGCCAACCCGGTAAGAGCAGGTCACATGGCCTTGCTATCCCGGCCTTCTGTCGGCCTTCCACTACTGACCATGCCCACACCTGGCTTCATTCAAGCAGTCACCATTAGCATCCTCATCACCGGACGTCCTCATCAATACTCCTGCAAAAGAACATTGCCCGTGTGTGCCTTTACCAGCCTGGCATGGCCAAGCCTTGAAACATGCATCTGAACCTTGCTACTAGTAAGACATAACCATGTGTCTCTCACAAACCCAGCTCATCCAACACTCTCCAGGGTCTTCCCAGGTAGGCACACTCACCAACACCACTCATCTGACCTGGGCAACCATCTTCAAATACACTTCATAACTGCTTGCCCTTCCCCCTCATGCTGTATGTGTTCTTTAATGCTGATTAATAATCACTAAAGTGCCCTATATGAAGCAGACATTTCTGACTTTGTCACAGCCAATAAAACCAGTGCCTTGTTTATTACCAAAACCTGGCTCACACCAACCTCCTCCTGCGTCTTTGATGTCCTTGTCTCAGCTGGATAGAGCATTCAACATGTTGATCAATCGGGGAAAACTGGGGCAGGAGTGTCCGTCAGCCACAAAACTGACTGCCCCTGTGCAGTTCACCATCAACCACCATTAGATTCAATCCACACTTCCACTTGCCAACTCCCTCCGTCACACAGGGATTTAGCCACTTTCAACCTCATCTAAAGACCACTTCACAGGTGTGGTAACTTTCTAGATTAGTTCATGCACTTACTTTTCACAGCTTCCCTTTCTCAGGTGACCAACATCTTCCTTGGAGACTTAATCTTTCCCGGGCCCTAAGAAAGCAAATACACCACAGAGAAACATTCTTGTCCTAGACAGACTCACTGGACATAACTCAATACATACTAGCCCCCAAAAACATTAGGTGTAATAGCCTAAACCTCACCTTATCCTCTTTCCCCACCCTAATGTGCAGAGACCCTAGTGTGCTCTACTGGACAAGTCATGCAGCCATCCAATTCTCATTATCACACTACCAGATGGCCTACAAGGGTTAGGATAAATGCCCCATATTTGCATATCTCTCTTTTCAAAAGCTTTCCAGCGGAGGCACTAGATAATAGTGTCTCGAACTTCCCCACTGCTGTTAGAAACCTCCAACCAAACCTCAAATGATTTGGCAGATATGTCAAAGAGAAAAAATAGTTTCATCTTAAACATACCATCCACCATCCACCATAAACTCACAATCTCTTAACACATGGTCTATTAGAGCTCTTGAGAAGTGCTGGCTCAAGGTGCACAAATAAGATGCGATTATTACCCTCCGGAGCTTATGCTTTGAACAATGGACCTGATATCTGAAGCCAATGCTACCTAGTACACCATCATCAATATATCAGCTTCTAACAGAAGCAAATCCATCTTCACAGCACTCAAGCAGTGCTCGAACTCCACGCCAGATACAGATGTACCAGAATAAAGGCTATAAATAAGCTCTTTATCACCAAGAGGGATTGCATCACGCTCCACAATGAGGGCCCTGAATGCTCTGACTATGCTCCCTATATACCCATCCCCAAATACGCCACCCAATCCTGGACCACCTTCTCTCCCCCTCCCACCTGAAGACTTTTCATACAGGTTTGCATCCTTAAACTCCGCCTCTTACACCAACGACATTCTCCTAGCCACCACCCTTAAAAATGTACCAGTCCTGCCCTTACTGCTCTTGTTAGGCAAGTTAATTCCTCCCTCAGTGAGAGTACATTCCCAGATATTCTAAAAATAGAGCTTCATAACCCATCCTGAAAAAGAAGGTATTTGCTAATCAACTGCTTAAGCTCACACAAATCAAGCCACTATGACTGCTGCAGGATTATAAATCCAGGTTCCACCCCAAATGCAGCACTGAAACAGCCACCATCCAATTGGTCCACAACACCCTTCAGACTACTGACAAAGAAGACGTGTGCCTTTTAGTCCTCCAGGACCCTGCGGTTGCACTCGACATGGTCAACCATCCCACACTACTCACTCTCCTTGCACAAAGGATGGGCTTCTGTACAAGTGTCCCAAAATGGTTCACTTCTGACCAATTTGACAGAACCAAGGCTGTCCAGATGAGTTATCTTGGGTAAACAGTCACCCGTGGAGTGCCTCTGGGTTCCATTCTCTCCCTGGGCATCTATAACCTCTAGATCGAACTGCTGGGTTCCCTTCTAGTCAATCCCAACATTGAGGTACACAAGTTTGCAGATGATATACAGTTGTACCTAAAAGCCAAGGCCCCACAAGACTTTGCTCACCTTCACTCGTGCCTTGTAACCATACAAGCGTTGATGAAGTACCTACTTAAAACTTAACCCTGCCAAATCCGAATTTGTATTCCTAAGAGACTGTTCCAAGCAGGAACCTACTCTAAGATGGCTGGACAAAATGCGCTTGGATGGGTTCAACCCTCACATTACCCACTCAGCGGCATCCTTTGGCTTCATTGTGGGTAGCAATCAATCGTTCCAACAGCACATCACAAGCTATCGCAAATGGCTTGATATTAGATGTCGCTATTCGGCAAGATCATGCTTTCCCCCCTGACCTAGGGCATCAGCACCGTGGTGCAAGCCATATTGATATTGCACATTCAGAGGAGTAATGCCCTGCTTTCAAGCCTCCCGGGATCTCAACTGACCACCTCCCTCAAAGCGTCACACCACGCTACAGCTCAACTCATCACCAGTTTTAGAAAATTTGACAACAGCATCCCCACTTTGTGCCAATTAAACAGGCTCCCGTTTTCCAGCTTGTGTCTGGTCCAAAACTGCATGCTTCCACTACAAGGTAACCACTCCTGGTATGCTAGGATACCTGATGGCCAAATTAAAATATTGGATGGCACAAAATCATGTCGCAGTAAGAAGATCACCAGACTGGCAAATAGATTGGCTTGCAATGAAAAAACTAGGACAATGTCCTTCTCATGCTATGCTCCGGTCTTCTGTAACTCCATTCTTTTGGTAATCCCAACTGCTCTAAATCTCCTTCAGTTTAGGAAAGAAATGAAGACCTGGATCTTCCAACAGCACCTAGGTGTAACCTACATTCCAGCTATCGTGTGCACTTTGTTAGTCAGGCCATTAGAATTGTAAGATCTGTTTTAAAAGTGTATTTTAGGAAGTTGCCCGCCATAGCTTTTAGTTGTGTGATTATATTGGGTGCTCATATTGATTTTAAGTTCATTTAATTATTTATATTGAAGGGGGTCCAGAATTGTTTTCAAGTTGACAACGTGTCTGTGAAAGCCTTCTAAGTTTGAAATTCAAACGCTAGGGACAAAACGAGCATTTCTTTACGCGACGCATCGTCTCCTCCTGCAACCAAGCTGTTGCTAGGCAGACTGGAACTGCAGCGAACTACAACTCCCTATATTTCTGTAGTTCGCGTGCCTATTTCTTTGCTCTGCAACCTCACTTTCCTGTGTTCCTCTGTTCCCCAGGTAAATTTACATCACCTTTGCGTTTGGGAGGTTCGAGCAGGTTAACATGCTTTCTTTGCCCGTTAAAGGGAGGGATGGCTGTTGGAGAGGGTGGGGGCATTGAAAATAATCAAATAATTATTACAGAAGCAGACCTGCCGCAATTGTCTTCTGAGCTGTGTATCAGCTTGAAAGTGGGCTTGCTAAACACACGCTCTATGACTAAACACGCATCTAATATCAAAGATTTGATCATTGATAATAAATATGATATTTTCTGCGTGAGAGAAACTTGGCTCAAAGACCCCATTGGGCCTACATGCGAGTTGGCAGTACCTGAAGGTTACACTGTTTATAGTGATAATAGACAGCAGGGTCGGGGCGGCGGGGTTGCAATTATTGCAAAGGACAACCTCAACTTTTTTAGGGTTAGTTTTAGTTGCAGTGGATGTGAAGCCATTCATTTGAAGTGGGTATTCTCCCCTAATAATTGTTTTAATTTGATAGTAATATATAGACCACCATCATTGGTCTCGGATTTCCCCATGGAACTCTGTTCACAACTGGCTACATTAAGATCCACCAATGTGTCTACCTTGGTGGCAGGGGATTTTAATTACTGGCGTGGAAATAAGAATGATAAGGGAGCCATCACTTTAGAAAAAGCTTTAAATAATCTTGACTTCCTTGTTAAAAACGAAGAGCCCACAACCCCACAAGGGAATCAACTGGACTGGTTGTGTGCATATAACACATGGATACAGGATTGCAATACTACACCTTGCATTTGGAGTGGTCACTATTTGGTCTCCTTGAATTTAAAATTGCAATCACCTTCCCCTCAACACAATCCCCATATACAGGTGGGCAGTAGAAATTTCAAAAATTTGAATAATGTACAACTTCAGCCATGTCTGACAAAACTTTGCTCTCTTTTCAGGAGCAAGATAATTGTGCGACGCTACTAGATAAATACACAAAGCACATTCAAGAGCTGGTGGAGATAGTGGCGCCACTCAAAACTAAGTTAGTCAGAAAAAATAATAATAATCAGAAATGGTTTACTACCGAGCTCCAAATAATTAAAAGCGAAAAAAGGGCTCTTGAGAGGAAGTGGATTCAAGACAAGTCTGCCGAAAATAAGACTAAGTGGAAAAATAAGGATAAGAAGTATAGAGAAATGATAAGAACAGCGAAGGCAAAATTTTATAATGGTGAAATCGAAAATGCTGCCAGCAAGACCAATAAACTCTTTGACATCCTAAAGAGTATAGAAAAACCTAAGAACCTTACCCCTGCGTTTCTGACTACAGAGGTAGATTGTAATATTGTACAGAAGGCTTTCATTGCTAAAACTGAGAAAGCCAGACAAAATATTATCAAAACCAGACTAGCCTCGAATCAGATAACGATTTGAGCTGTTAGAGGTGCTGAGTCATATGAAACCAACTTCTTGTGCAGAAAATGTGCTACCCTCTAACATTATTATTCAAGACAAGGAACTCTTTGCACCTATTTTATTGAAAATAGTGAATGCCTCCTTTAAGGTGGGCTTAGTTCCGAAGGAGCTCAAAAAGGTCACTATCACTCAATTGGTAAAAAAGGCAGGATTGGACCCTAAGGACCCGGCCAATCTCCGCCCCATAACCAATTCTAACTTTGTTCTTAAAATTCTGGATAAAATAGCCACTCAGCAATTACAAAGTTATGTGGAAAAACACTCAGCCCTACACAAGCAACAGTCTGGTTTTAGAGCAACACACAGCGCTGAGACAGCTATGCTGGACCTCCAGAACCACATGTTGAGTATGGTGGATAAGAACAAAGTAGGGCTGTTGTTGCTATTAATTCTAGGTGCGGCCTTTGATCTGGTAGATCACCAACTACTAATCAAAGCACTTAGAGATAATGTGGGTTGTTCTGAAAAGGCTATTAAGTGGCTGGTATCTTTTTTATCCAACCGCCAAGCCAGAGTTCATTGGGGAAGTCGTTTTTCTGACCCCTGCTCCATTCTATTCGGTGTCCCACACGGCGCCAGTCTGTTGCCCATGCTCTTTAATATTTATATGCGCACTCTGTGTAGTATTCTAGTGAAAACTGGAGTTTCTTTTACAAACTACGCGGATGACACGCAGCTTATTCTGGAGCTTGAGGGTAATCATTGTGCAGACAGTGCTAAGATTGGAAATGTCTACAGGATGATAGACGAATGGATGCAGTCCAATTGGATGTGTCTTAATGATACTAAAACTGAATTGATGCACTTCGGTTCCAGTCGCCAGCTAGCCAAACTTGGGGAGGAGTACAAGTCCTTTCAGATTAAGGATGCCGGAATCCAAGTATCCTCCCAAGTCAAAACCCTCGGCATGATGGTGAATTCAGCGGTCAATTCTGAAGCTCAGACCAACTATCTGCAGAAAGATACGGCATACAACCTTAGGCTAATGAAGGCTATTAAGCCATTTTTGAATGAAAGTAACATGGCCACTATAGCTAGAGCCATTGTGCTGTCAAGGCTTGACTACGGAAATGCCCTCTTGATTGGGGCCTCTGTCAAGGACTTGGCTAGATGTCAAGTCATTCAAAATGGCGCAGTCAGGCTAGTCAAAAGCCTTAAGAGAAGTGGCCATGTTACCAGTGAGAGATTGTCCCTCCATTGGCTCAGAGTGGAGGAGCGAATAAAGTTCAAATCTCTGTCATTGGTGCACAAATGCCTTTACGGTAAAGCCCCCAGCTACCTAAAGAATAGTTTAGTGCCCTATGTACCTCATAGACAGCTACGGTCGGAAGGTAAGAGCCTGTTGTCTGTTCCCAAGTTCAAACTGAAATCTGGCTTGGGAAGATCCTTTGTGGTGCTGGCAGCACAGCTGTGGAACAACCTACCAGTTGCACTGAGAACAGAAAACAGCCATCTGGCATTTAGGAAACGCCTCAAGACCCATCTTTTTAGATAAGTAAGGTAGTTTTCAGCCACTTGGTGCTACCCAGTCAGTTCTGATGTGGTGATGCTCTATACCATGGTCTATGTGTTTGTCCTGTCTAAGCGCCCTGATGCCTGCGGGCTACTGGCGCTATATAAGATTAAATACATACATACATAAATATGCACCTGTTCGTATATGGTATTGTGGTCATTATTACTAACGTTTCAACATGCAAGTGGCTGCAAAAGGAATGACCAGTCAGGATCTTTAGGCCTTTTCAGAGGTGGACATCATCTCAAGCAATCTCTGCTCCAGATGACCTTTGTGTACTGTGTGTGTATGGAAGGAGATTAAGAGGTGATGGTGATGAATGAATGACCTGAGGCCTCCTTGCAAGCCAAATCAGTTTTCGGGAGGACTAGAGATGATACTCTTTACCTTACACGATGCCCAACGTACACAACTCTTCATTTACTGCTAAACAAGGTGCATAAGAGAACACCTAGCTCATATTTGTTAGTGAGGCTGAAGGCACACGGTCTATTTGGTAGAAGGAGGATGGGCTGGCACAGATTAAAGCACAACACTGCTTCCTTAGATTTGCTGCTGGGTCTGTTTATTTTGATTATTATTTGCATTTTGGCCAGTGAGCCGCTGAGCATGTGCAACGATTCTTATAAGAAATATCATTCGTATACATATCTTCTATTTGAAAAAATGAAAAAATGTATTGCATTTTTGAGTGCAACCCTTTGCATATATATATATATATATATAAAAAATATATATATATATATATATATATATATTTGTTTTTTGTTTTTGTTCATGATGGATCTTTCCCAGGTGAGCGGTTGGTGAGTGGTTGGCCACTGACTGTGCTGTACTATTCCCTGGCCAACCTCTGCAGGCATAATCACCTGCATGTGCTGGTACATATCAGCCCAAGCTCGGCTCAAGTTTGGCAAAGGTTTTTGCCTTGTTTCATTTGTGAAACATTGTCACTAATGTATTTAAATTTTTAAACAAGTTGTCTCGTTTTTTCAAAATTTCATCCATAACCCTATAGAAACTATAGTATAACTCTAGACCCAACTCACCATCAAGGGAATATGGTAATATATGATAGGTTATTTATAATGTGCTTAATACCCAGAGGTTTCTAAGCAGGGACCTGGGGATCGAACCTGTGGTACTCCGTATCATCTTGCTTCCAAGGTGAGCACATTGCCCCTGAGCTATCCTCCCGAGACTCCCAATGTGAACTAAGGAGAGCCCTAGACAGGAGCAAGGGATTCCGAACTGAAAAGAATCCAGAAAGCTGGTTTAGCTAAAGTGACGGGAGGCCCACCACACCACAAAGGACCACGGTGACTCATGTAGTAAGTCCAATGGTCTTTTTGGAAGACTTACAGATAGATTGGCTGTACATTTTTACAAAGGGTCTTTTGGGCCTACTGGGATCTCTTGGGAGGTTTGGCACTAGGGCAGGCCTTGTCTGCCGCGTCTTCCTGAGTCCTTTCCACATCCCTAGCCCATGAGTCCTTAATGGAGATGTTAGCTCTTGCTTACGGTAACACATGGCTGTCCTTTGATGTCCTACTCAGCTGTTGATTCCCCTAAGACATCAGCTGACTAACTCCTGGGGACTTTCTAGACTTTCCCTAACCTAGGCCGCTTAGAAGTCTTAGGGAGTTGTGGATGAGTTGTGGATGGTGCTTTCTTCCAAACAGTGTCACTCTCACTTCTCTCGCACCCGCTCGTACCTGACCCTTCACTATACTGGTCTCTTCAGATGTTCTCCTCCCACCATACTGCTGTCCCTCTGATCTCTGACTCTGCCTTTCCACTTCCACCCTCTGATCTTACTTCTCTTTCCTTCCTCCTATTCTACCTCCTTTCCTATCACTATTCTCTTGTTATCCCTTTACTGCCTGTGTACGTCTTCCTACTGCTACTATCACTATCTTCTACTCGCTAGTGCTTGCTACCGCCCTCTACTACCAGCTACCAATCTAATGCTTTCGCTCGCTCACTACTCTGCTATGTCCTCTACCTACAGTGTCAACTCCCACTTGCTGCTACTACCTCCACCACTATTACCACTATCACTCTGCTGCTCCTACTCTACCTCTACTCCTCACACTCGCCACTTTTACATACAAATTCCACAGAGCAGGGGTCAAGTCCTAAAAATTAAAGTAGGGGGACTCATCAACAAACGCAATGCTTTTGATTTATTGTGCCGGGGGGAGGGTGGGGGTGATGTGTTCAATGCATCCATGTGTTTGGTGGCAGGGGGTTGCATCGTGGAAGTTATTGATAGTGGCAATGATGACTGATAGTGTTTGTGCTTGTACAACAGAGAAGTTTCCCGGTGGACATGATTACCACAACATTTCTTATAGTTTTATACAAGCACACTTAATGTGCATCCGGTATTCTTGGAAGTACAAATAAATGAAAGTTACATTGCTAATAGATTACCAATTTCATTTATGGTCTATAGAAATTGAACATAAATCTGAGTTAATTACGTGTGTCACATTAAGGGGGGACTTGGTTGGAATGTGTCACGTTTCGGTGCAGTTAAATACAATTCCTTCCTCAGGACTGGCTTGTAAATTATTAGCGGACCCTGAAAGAACAGAGAGTTTGTATTAGGATTGCCAATAAGTCCAAGACAACCAGAAATTAGAGGAAATAAATAGAGATGCTTACCCATAATTTGCTGTCCCTGATTCAATACCATTTAGTAAGGAAAGGTAAATGGTTTGTGATTAGTGTCAAACGGTGTGGCCACAAGGTTTTTTGAGCTCATGGGGCTACTAGGAAGAACAAAGAGATCAATATAGTGCTTGTGCCACATCATCCAATTTGCTATATATAGAATTTTGGAATAGCGTGTGGCTGCAGCTCCATCACATTTACAGAGCCCATACTAGTATAGATGTGGCTGCAGTTTCATCACATTTACAGAGCCCATACTAGTATAGATGTGGCTGCAGCTTCATCACATTTACAGAGACCATACTAGTATAGATGTGGCTGCAGCTTCATCACATTTACAGAGACCATACTAGTATAGATGTGGCTGCAGCTTCATCACATTTACAGAGCCCATACTAGTATAGATGTGGCTGCAGCTCCATCACATTTGCAGAGCCCATACTAGTATAGATGTGGCTGCAGCTTCATCACATTTACAGAGACCATACTAGTATAGACGTGGCTGCAGCTTCATCGCATTTACAGAGACCATACTAGTATAGATGTGGCTGCAGCTTCATCACATTTACAGTGCCCATACTAGTATAGATTGTGGATGCAGCTTCACGAAATGCTTTGCAGTGACCATGCAAGCCTAGATTGTGTCCACAGCTTTATAAATGGTATTTACAGTGACCATAATGGCAGATATTGTGGCCACAAAATCAAACTGATTTAAACTCGGAATGCTGGCGTTTGTTATAGACTCAGCTTCATAAAATTATTTACAATGGCCACGCTGGGAAACACCATGGGCACAGCTGCATACAAATATTACACTGCTAATGCTGCCATCTTTTGTGAACCAAGGGTTCATGAAAATGTTGTCAGATGCTGCTGTGTACTGCTGGTGACGTGGCATCTACTAGATTTTTTTCTATGCGTTACTGTAGAGAACAAATTGTAAATTCCATGGATTTTTATCGAATGCTTCTGAAAGCAAATGCTGCAAAGTGCACCATTTCAACAGAATATTTTAAACTCTGTGGAGAAAGACCTTTCCCAAGTGTTTCTAGGCACGACAAGACAAGGAAGGGTAGACAGAGGCAGACAAAACAAACAGTCTTACCAGGCCTTGTGTCATTCAGATCTCGCAAGTGCGAGGGAGAGGGAAGAGGAGAAGTGCAAGGGGCAGGGGGAGTGCAGTGGCATAACCACAGTAAGTGCTGCCAGGGTGGTGGCTGAAGTAAGTGCAGGGAGGCAGGGGACTGTAGGGTTGCTGATACAGTTCCTAAGTGGGTGGGAGGTCCACATGCAGTGCAAGGGGCTGCTGGTTGTGCAGGAGCCTGGTGCCCGTGAGGTTCAGTGGGTGGCCAGGTAGTCAGTTAGCACAGCAGACAGGAACATCTGTGAGGGAAAGAGAGAGAGAGAGAGAGAGGGGGGGGGAGAGAGAGGGAGAAGTCGGATGTGAAGAGGAAGGTCTTGAGTTGCTTCCAGAACTTTAGGTGATCCTGCTCATGTTTGAGAGAGGCAGGGAGGCTGTTCCAGAGGGAGGTCCCAGTGAGGACAGAGATCTACCCCCACTCTTCGCCTGCAGAAGCGTCTCACCCTCAGAGTGTTGGAGGTAGACGAGCAGAAGTCTCGAGAAGGAAGATGCTTAGGAAGAGAGAGTTGGTTGCAGTGTAGTCCCGGCCGGAGAATGCCTTGTGGATGATGCAGAGCGTCTTGAACTTGATCCTTGCAGCCACCGGGGGCCAGTGGAGAGATTTCAGGGCTGGAGAGATACGATCCCTGGGATGAGGCCAAGGACAAGTCTTGCAGTCCTGTTCTGGAATAGTTGCAAAGGGCAAAGAGTAGAGGCAGGCAGATTTGGAAAGAGGCTGTTGCAGTAGTCCAACCTAGAGAGATTGTATAGAGAACAACAGGGCTCTGGAGACAGTGAGCTTCTGGGGTAAAGTGAGAAAAGGAAGAGTACCTCTGAGGAGGTTCAGCTGGTAGTGTGACTTCTTAGAGATGTCAGAGATGTGAGGAGAGAAGGAGAGGGTAGAGTTGAAAATTACCTAAAAGGTTCTTTGCCTCACAGGAAGGTGCGGGTAGAGGGCAGAGGTTGGGCAGCCAGAGTGAAAGTGGGAACAGGGGTCCCAATGAGAAGGATCTCAGTCTTACTTGCATTAAGGCATAGATAGTTGGATGCACACCATTCCTGAATCGCGGGTAGACAGTCAGGTAGGAGCGAGAGAGCACAGGAGACTGAGGGGAGTCTGAAGGAGAGCTGAGTGTCATCCACATAACACTGAAAGTTAGAACAGAAGGTAGAGATGAGGTGGGCCAGTAGTGCCAAGTAATGGTTGAAGAGCCATGGTGAGAGGTTGGAACTCTGGGGAACACCACATGTGAAGAGAGAGGTGATAGAAAGGACCCAAGTCGGATCTGGGAGTGTCGATCAGAGAGAAAAGAGGTCAACCAGGCTAGGTCCTGACCGGTGAAGCCCAGGTTGCCAGGGAGACTATTCATCAGGATGGCGTGGTTGACCATATCCAAAGCAGAGGATAGATCATGGAGAATGAGGACAGAAGGAAGGTTAGCATCGAGATTAGAGAGCAAGTCTTCACGGGTGTTCAGGACAGCAGTTTCTGTGCTTCTGGCTGCTCTAAAGCCAGACTGGTGGTCATGGAGACGACTAACAGATTCAGTATGGAGAGTAAGCTGGGAGATGGACAGCTTTTCCAAGAGTTTTCCCAGGAAACGGGTGATAAACATTGGGCTGTAGTTTGCCGGAGAGGATGGATCGGCAGAGGGCTGCTTGAGGAAGGGGTGCACAAGGGAGTGCTTCAGGGGGTCAGGGAAGGTTCCAGTGGCAAAAGAGGGTTATAGGTGAAAGTATCGAATCAAAAGGATCAAAATGCAATAGTTTCGAGTCAAAAGGACAGAGGAAAAAAAAGGTAGAAATTTCTTTTCTTTTTTTTTTGTGGGGTTCCCCGCAAACCCCTGTTATTGGTATAAAAACCACTTTTTCTTCCTAAACAGAAACAAAAATATATATATACATATTTTAAAAAAGGTATTCAACCTTTTTTTCGGTCCTTTTGACTCGCAACTATTGTATTAGATCCTTTTGTTTTCGATCCTTTGACCGGACACCGCAAAAGAGTGATTGCAGAAATTGTCCAAGGCTGGAGCGAGGGTGTCGATGTGGTCCTTGATGGTTCTGAAGGAGCGGGGAGCAACTGCTTTGACAAGACTTTCATAGATCGGACTGGTCTAGAAACATTGTTGTGAGTGAACACTGGGAAGGAGGAGAAAGGAGGAGGAGAGACGAACGGAGAGGGGCTGGGACTGTTAGAGGGAGAGGAAGAGGAGAGAGTGGGCGGATAGAATGTACTGAGATTTAGTGGTGAAGTGAAAAGCCAGTGCCATGCATAGGGCCTGGGAGGGAACAGGAGAGGTTGAAACTGCAGCAGGATTGAGCAGCTCCTTGAAGATTTAGAAAAGTTCAGCCGAGTTGGTAAAGGCTGCAGAGACATGAGCTTGGATGTAAGCTCTCTTCTTGGACAGGGCATAGAGTCTATTTTGCCTTTGGAGCAGGCGGCAACCCGTTTGCTGATAACCTTCACTTCCTCTCAGCCACCCTTCACTTGCATTTAAGAGTGGTGAGGACGAAATCATAGCAATAGTTGCACATGGATGTGGGTGTCAGACGGATCCTCATGGCAGGGGCAAGGACATCAAGAGTGTTAGAGATTGAGAGATGCAGGTTGGAGAGGGCTATGTGTGAGTGTGAGTCAGCCTCAGGTGTAGAAGGAGGAAAGAAAGTACAGCAAAAGCCTCCACTGATACACGCTTCATGGGCCGGAGGACCGAGAAGGTGGGTGGCAGTGCTGGGGTCAGCTTTACCAGGGGGACAGAGAGCGACAGCTGAGAGGAGAGAAGAAAGTAGTCAGTCCAAGAGAGAGGAGTGGTGAGAGGGTTGTAGAGGGCGTGCCTGATGAGATAAGAAAATACAGGGTGTGCCCAGCAGAGTGTGTCGGGTCAGAGGGAAGAATGGAGAGAGAGAGAGATAGTCACAGAGATTGCTAAAGAGCCCAGAGGAGGGGCTAGAAGCATCCAAGTCGATGTTGAAGTCTCAGCGGAAGAGAAGTTGAGGCAAGAAGCAAGGAGGAGAGGCAGGCCCACTCGGCGAGGTTGAGGGTGACCTGGCAAGGTTTCCTGTAGATAGTGGCACAGTATGAGAGATGCATAGAGAGATGGAGAGCCGGCAGGCCAGGCATTCAAAGGAGGAATAGGCCTGCGTAGGAATGACAGAAGTAGGGATCCACTCCGGGTAGATCAAGACTACTACACCGCCTGGTTTTGAGTTCGGAGAGGATATTCTAGCCATCAGGGAGTGAGTGCCAAAACTTGTGACAGAGCTGGCCATGAACCATATCTCGGTGGGACTGAGGCCATCCAGATCAAGTTCTTTGATGAGTCGGCAGATTGCAGAGGAGTGTTTGACAGTAGAGCGGGAGTTAAGAGTAGTGAGGTGGAGCAGATTGCCATATTTGAAAGACTTCTGTGGAGGAGTACAGGCATGAGGTACATCCTACAGAGGTTTTAGCGGGGCCCGAGAGTGGGTAGAGGAGGAAGAAGGAGATGGCAGAGTAGTCAGAGAGGAAGAAGGGGGTGCCAGAGAGGTGGCAGAGGAAGGAGGAGGCAGAGCAGCCAGAGAAGCTGAGGAGGATTCCAGAGAGGTGGCGGAAGAAGAAGATGGTAGAGGAGCCAGAGAGGTGTAGGTAGGAGTAGCAGGAGAAGGAAGAAGAAGATGCAGGAAGCATCTATCGAAAAAAAGAGGAGATTGGACTGAGGGCCCTCAAACAAGACAGTGCCATTCAGATAGACATTAATGATGGTCTTAGAGAAGTGGAAGGGGGCCAGGAGGACCTCCCATTGAGTGCCACCATTAATGGGAGAGGAGGAAAAAGGAGACAGAACAGAGACCATATGGGTGGTCCATAGGCCTGGAGAAGGAATGACAAACAGGATGTCGGTGAGGGTCTGTCTGGAGGAAGCACTGGTGTAGGTATCAGCAATAGGGAGGCCTGGTTTGCAGACCAGGATATCACTTTTGAGCTTCTTCCTACCAGACTTAGTGAGAGGGATAAGATAGGATGTAGAGTAACAGTTAGAAAGATAGGTGAGACAGAGAGCACCATAGAGGGTGCGAGGTGGAGAGCAAAAGAGGAGGAGGCAGCCCAAGCAGGAGGGAGTCTGGGGGGCTCCCACATTAGGGGCACACAAAGGGGGAAGGCACAAGGGGAGGATGGGTAAAGTGAGCACAGAGTACCATAACAAAAATAATCGCAGTTTGGGAGGGACCTAAAGAGAAGGAGACATTGCGATAATGTGCGATAATACAATAGAGACCACTGGGGAGGGGGGCAAGAGAGTGAGAGGGGAAATGCAAATACAGTACAAAATATGCAGAACACTAGTAACACTGGAGGATTTAGAGAAGTAATAAGATATGCAAACAATGCAACAAATATACAATAAATAGCCACAGCTGGGGTGGGGGGGGCTGGAGATGGAAGGAAGAGAAGGGAGAAAGGACCCAAGGAGCATGGGGAAAGAACATGAGGAGACGTGCAGAAAGGGGAAGGACGGGCAAGGTCAGGAGAAGCTGAGGCTAAGTTGCGGGTGGGTGTGGGGGAAGCGCACGAGGAGACGGGCAGAAGGGGTAAGGACTCACAAGGCTGCCAGAAGTGGAGCCTAAATTGCAGGAGGGAAAGCACACATGGAGACTGGCAGAAAGAGGAAGGATGCGCATGACAGGGAGAAGCACAAGCAGAGTGTCCCCTGACAAGCAGAGAGGGGAAGGATGAGCAAGGCTGGGAGAATCGGAACCCAAGTTGCAAGGGGAAAGTGCACGAGGTGACGGGCAGACAGAGAGGAAAGCGCACGTGGGGATGGGCAGAGAGGGGAAGGACATGCAAGGCCAATAGAAGCAGAGCCTGAGTTGCAGGGGAAAAGGACACGTGGAGATGGTCAGATGGGGATGGACGTGCAAGGTCAGGGAGTTGATTGGAGTGCAGCAGTGCTGCTCTCCTTCCCTGCATCTTCTTAACTTATGGACGCCGATGCACAGAGATATCGTCCGTGCTCGCAATGCCGATACCCCTTCGCTGTCAAACACCTGCGTCGCACAACACTGCGCCCTTGTATTTAGGTCTCTATTGCTTTGCTTGCGCACCTGTGCTAATTTGTGAAAGATGTTAATTCCCATGCACATAATATATTAACCTGCTGCCCCTGAGTGCCAGTTCCCTCTCAGGAGCCGCAGACCCCCTGGCACCAAAGGTATGTGCATAACAATATTACTGGCGGCACACTGTGCCAGCTGGAGCATTTTAGTGGCAGGGGCCAGATGTTGCCCCCCATTGTGATGGTGATGACGGAAAGAGCAAACAAAATGGAGGAGGCACCCCGATAACCGGGGCAGTGTCCTCCATCCCTCCGCTCCTGGGTAAGGAGGAGGGATAAGCCCAAGCATGCCAAAGTGCGTGGAAAGCCCGCGAAGGGCGACAAAAGAAAGGGGCGAGACAAGCCCCATATAAGCGGCAGGCGTCCTGCTGCAAAGATCTTTCAGCTCGCAGCAGAAGGACGCCCGCTGCAACAGAGGAGGATTTTGTTTTCGTTTCATGGATTTCATTGTTTCCAGTGCCCAGAGGTGGCATGGTCGGTGAAGGAGTGGAGCTCCTGAAGAAGCTGTTCGCTGAGTCCAGTGCCCAGCGGTTATGGTCGGGAAGGAGTGGAGCTCCTGGAGAAGCTGTTCGCCGAGTCCAGTGCCCAGCGGTCGCGTGGTCGGCGAGGGATCCTGTGGGAGCTGCGGTGTGCATTCGGAAGAGGGCAGCATCAGGTGGAAGCTTCTTCAAAGGCAGTGGATTTGAGGAAGTGGAGTGTGGCACCGAGGCTCGAGAGGCAGCATCAGTGCAGCGGAGGACTTTTGGTGCGCAAGCACGTTGAAGGTGAGCGAGTGTGCGAGGAGGAGCCGGAGAAACACACGGAACGCCGGCTTCTGCAGGTTCGAAGATCCTGGCTGCTGTGGGTGAAAATCGTGGCGAAGACTTTTTAACAGATTGGGGAGCCGGGCCGCTGTGGGTGAAAAGCAGGGTTAAGACTTTGAACGGATTGTGGACCTGGGCTGCTGTGGGTGAAAAGCAGGATTAGGACTTTTTTAGCAGATTGGGGAGCCAGGCCACTGCAGGTGAAAAGAGGGGCTAAGACTGTTTAACAGAGTGTGGAACCAGGCTGCTGTGGGTGAAAAGCAGGGCTAAGACTTTTTATCTGATTGTGGATCGGGGCTGCGAAGGGTGAAAAAGGGGGCTGAGACTTTGTTAACAGACTGTGGACCCGCGCTGCGAAGGGTGAAAAGAGGGGTTGAGACTTTGGAAAGAATTGCCTGTCATACTGGGATCGAAGAGATGGGCATTTTCACTAAATAACCTGAAAGGCTGCTGCAGGGGCAGTGCATGTGCCTAGTTTTGGTCGGTTAAGGGAAGATTGTGGTCACAGCTGATAAGATGGAGGCACAGGATCAAGGTGGTAGAGGGTTTGCCTGCCCCAAAAAGGACCTGGAGGCCTTTCTGGCCATGACTCGGATAGCGGCGGACAAGCATGGCCCAAACTGGATGGATCTGGTATCCTCTCATCTGGGGGTTGAGGCTGCCGGGCGCAGCCAAAGGGCTGAATCACCAATCCACATCCAATGAGGAGGCTTTGCTGGAAATCCAGGCTCTGGAAGAGGGTGAAGAGGAAGATGAGGAGCAGAGCGAAGAGGAAGAGCCAGTATCTAAGAGGAAGAGGGTCATGACGGAGAAAGCGAAGGCCAGCAAAGAGCAGGCTGAAGCTGCCAGGAGGCGCAGATCGGCTGGCGCTAAAGGAAAGGGGAGGGCGCAGGAGTCTGTAGCATTGATGGCGTGTGTACCTGCTGAGGCTCAGAGGAATCGTGGCGGTGCTCCCAGGGCTCCTGTAGCCAACTCGGCAGTGGCAGCAGAGGGCCCCACATCCTTGGAGATGGTAAAAGGTATGTTCATGCAGTGTATGCAAGCATGGGGAAATGGGGGTAATGGCCAAATGTTATGTGGCAATGTTAATGCATTTAACCAGTTGGGTAGGAATGCTGAGGCGGTTCACCATCAAGGTGAGAACTTGGTATCAAGGGGCTTGGGTTCTGGGGTGGAACAAGCCTTTGTCTTGCCCGGTGCAGGACCAGTAGTAGGAGTGGGACAGTTGGCGCAGGCGGTAGGGCCAACATGGTGGGGACAAAGGGCAGCGGTACCTGGAGCCACCTCTAGGTGGGGAGATAGCCAGGGGCCGCAGCCGGTGCTGGCGCCAACAGTCAACCAGGTTCAGAGCGGGGTAGCGAGCAATAAAACGCAGTACGGGAGGCCTATGCCAGGCTTTGCCCCTGCAAGGGTAGCAGTGAATTCCTTGGTATGGCATATATCAAGGGCATACAAGGAGAGGGTATGGTAAAAATAATTTTTGGAAATCCTGGTTCTGGTGGGAATGGAACCTGAGGGTGAAGGGTTAAGGCAGTTAACTGAGAAAGAGAGAGAGAAGAAAGACAGGCAGAGACCAAAGGTGGCGGCTATTATTCACAATTGGCTGAGGCCTTTAGGATGTATACTTCCATCATGCTTGAGAAATTCCCACAGGATGCGGTGGCAATAAATGCTTATGGGCAGTACATTCACAATCTGTATCTAAAATATGGCACCGATGCTTGGCTCAATTATGATAGGGGCTTTAGACTTAAGATGCAGGTTTGGCCAGCTATGTCCTGGGATGAAGTGGATGTGGGTGGGTACATAGACAAGATGGTACCTGCCAGGGAATCTGGAGACAAGGAGCAAGGGGAGAAGCCGCAATACTGGAGGAACAAAAGGTCTTGCACAGCGGCAGCGGGTCCTGTCGAGGGAACTCCTTCTGGAACAACCGTTCCAGCTTCTAGGGGGAGCAGCCTGAATGCTGGAGGTTTGCTGAAGGGAACTGTACCTTCGGCAAGACTTGTAGATTCAAGCACGCAAAGGGCAAAAGCTCAGGGGACTGCAGCTCCTCGTCTGGTGAAGGGAAGCAGCGAAGCAGTGCCAAACCTAAGGAGAAAACAAAGCGTGATTAAAAGCCATTTGCCCACACCAGTTCGATTGCATGCCTTGATTCCTTTTCTAAATGTGTACCACAACATTATTGATGCTAACATTTCTGGAGTTTGCATTAAGGCAAAGGAACTTGGTGAGGGGCGGGGGGTCCTGCACTACCTCGATGATTTCTTGTTTATCGGTAAGAAGGGAACGGGGGAGTGCGGTCGTTCATGAGATAATTTCGGGACTGATGAAGGAAATGGGGGTGCCACTTGTCAGGGGGAAGACAGTGTGCCCGGTCACGACACTGACCTTTCTGGGGAATGAGATTGATTCAGTCACAGGGGAGTGCAGGCTGCCCAGTGATAAAGTGCTGAAATTGGAAAAAACGATCAAGGTTTTGAGGGGCAGGAGTAAGGCCACCTTGAGGGAGCTTCAATCATTGGCAGGCAACCTCAATTTGCGGGAAAGGTCATCCCGGCTGGTAAGGTGTTCGCCAGGAGCATCGAGCTTAAAACGGTGGAGTTACAGCACCCAGGACAACATGTCCGTCTGGGGGCAGAGGTTAAGGAGGATCTCAGAATGTGGGATGTGTTGAATTACTTTAATGGGGTGTTGCTATGGAGAGAGGAGTTGGACAGCGGCAAGGGGCTTAAACTGTTCACTGATTCCTCAGGTTCATATGGATTTGGGGCCATCTTGGGGAGCGAGTGGTCGGTCAGGCTTGGCCGGCAGCTTGGCATCGCGAGGGAATTACTAAGGACATCACGCTGCTAGACTTGTTCCCCATCGTAGTGGCTTTTAAGATGTGGGGCCGACAGTTGAAGGACAAAAAGGTGTTGATCTGGTCAGACAACTTGGCAGTGTTGCAGATCATCAACCATGGGACGTCCAGTAATCCTAGGGTTCTGAAACTGCTTATAGAGCTCACAAGGAGCCTGCTGAATCTGAACACAGAAGTGAGGGCACGACATATTCCAGGGGTGAAAAACATGGTCGCTGGCTCTCTCTCTCTCGTTTGCAGTGGGAGAAGTTTCGGGGGAGCTGTCTGGAAGCAAGCATGATGATTACCCCATTCAAGGCACAGTGGTGGGGTATGATTGGGGGGGCTCTGAGTTCCTTAATCTGTACTGCTCTAGCACCTGGCACATGAGGAGATACAAAGCATGCTGGGAGTGGTTCTTGGCCCTTCAGAACGAGGTGTTGACAGAAACACACAGGGATTTGCCAGTACGGGCCTTTGTGGGATGGTGTTGTTGATCTGGGAGAACCAGATCTTGGATGGCCTATCACTTGGCAGCAATAGCACACTACTACAAGTTGGGGGGCAGGCCGTATCCCATGAAAGAGCATTACATTGTGATGGCAATAAAAGGTTGGGCCAAGCAAGCTAAGAGGAAGCCAGATGAAAGGCGGCCCATTGATGTGGTGAAATTACACAGTATGATCGAATGACTAGGAGGTGTTTGCCGGAATGAGTCCGAGAGGGTCTTGTTTGCGGCGGCCTTCACATTAGCTTTCTTTGGGGCTTTCAGAGTGAGTGAGCTGGTACCGGAGAATAGGGGAAGGGGACATGCACTTAGACGAAGGTCGGTTGAGCATCTTCCTGAGAAAATCCAAGACAGATCAGAAGGGGAAAGGTAGGACTATTACACTCATCAGCACACGGCGTGCCCGGTGGGGTGCGTTGCGGCGTATCTCCAGCAGAGACTGCCTACAGGCGAGGGGTCCCCTATTCTCTTGCACAGTGATGGGTCGGCTTTGAGCCGTTTCCAATTCAAGAGGGTCATGGACATGACACTGGAGAAAATGGGGGTTACAGAGGGGGTGTTTGGGACTCATTTCTTTAGGATAGGGGCAGCCACCTCGGAGGCAGGGATGGGCCTGACTGCAGAGGCTATCAAGCAAATAGGGGGATGGAATTCGGGGTGTTTCAGGAGGTACATCAGGCCTGAAAAAATGTAGCGCTAAGAGCTTCCTTCTCATCTCCTTCCTAGTAGCTGCAGCACAGAGAAGGAGGCGGTCGATCTGGGTGGTTGGGCATTCCTTTGTGTCAAGGGCCGGGGCGAGCTGGACGGCCGAGCAGGAGGAGCTGACCACTGGCGAGTAACGGATATGGTGGCATGGGGTGCCTGGTATGAGATGGGCACAGGTGCAATGTCACATGCGCAAATTGCTGGGTAAGCAGGAAAAAACGGATGTTTTGCTCATATACCTCAGGGGCAACGACTTAACGAGCTTGGGGAGAGGGAGCCTGATGAGGGAGATGATGTTTTCCTACAGGAGTTGTCAGCACAGCTGGGGGAGACCGAGATTGTGTGGTCGGAAATCATTCCGAGGCAGGAGTGGTGGGGGCCGAGAGTTCACTCAGCAGTGGAGAAATCGAGAAGGAAATTGAATTGCGCAATGGCAAAATTCTGCAGGGGCAGAGGTTTTCCTCAGATCAGGCACGGCTTGATCAACTTGAAATCTCCGGAATACTACTTGAAGGATGGAGTGCATTTGTCGGCATCTGGGATGGATCTGTTTTTTTGGAATGTTTGCACAAAGCTCCTTGAACTATGAAAAAGGGAAAGGGGGAGCCGCGGTGGGCAGTAACGCACCTTTGGCATGGCTGTGTTTTGGCGACCAGTAAAAAGAGACAGACTCTGAACGAGCCATTGCAAAGCCGGAAGGGTCTTCGCTCTTCTCGGACCAGCGCCTCTTGGGAGCCTAAGCGGCGGGGGCGTCTGGTGGTAAAAATAAGGGCTCAGCTTCCCCCAAACAAATGGTGCTCTCTCAGCCCAGGAACACCTGGAAGGGCAGTGGGAAGTGTTTATGACAGCATTATGACATTTAAAGTCTTTGTTGGTTTCGAAATACGCAAGCAGCAGCGCGAACGCGAGAGATGCCGGAGGGCTTGAACTCGAGGGATTGGACCCTTAAAAAAGGAAATCAAACAAACCAACAAGGACTTTAAATGTCATAATGCTGCGAAGCACAATTAGCCCTGATTTAAGAAAGGCTTTCATGAGCCGAGACACGTGTCATCACTAAGGGAACAATATTAAAATTCAAACTTATGGCACAAAAAAACTTGGCGCATTTCTTGATCTCTGAGTGTGTATAAATACTCTACTATTTCCAAGGTGGTTTTATACACTTCCTACCACATAACTCAGACTGGATGCGACAGACCAGCAACACTATAAACTGTCAAAAAAACAAATTTTGAATTACCAAAAGTGTCGCCTGACAGAGTAGTCTCTTAAAGGAGTCTAATTACGCATACAAGGGTGATGTATGTTGGCATAATAATGGACAGATGCCCAGGTTATTTCTATGTGAGATGTAGAATGTAAGATTTGATTAAATCTTATGCGGCATGCTGCTGCAGCAGCAGGATCTTTATAAGCATTAGGCATGAGTGGCGACCCAGGTGGGCCTAAGAGTCTGTCACTCTGGTAATGAAGACACAGCACACCGTGGTCAGTTGGTTCCAAGACTGAGGAGCGCGAATCCACTCATTACTTTTATTGGTTTGGTCATGGGGTCACAGACAGCAAAGCCCTGGGAGATACCATGCTCCCAGGAGGGGTGGCACACCACACCTTCTTCAAGGAGCTTGGGGCACCCTAAGTAGAGATGGCAGGGGAGGGGGCTCATTTTATTTTATACCACTGATAGCAGGGTCTATACAACGTTGTGATGGCGGGGTGCTTACCACGCCGTGATAGCGGGGAATGCACGATGCCATGGTTACAGGATGCCTGAGCCAGCCGTCTACCAATCTCATCCCCGCCCCCATGTCTTTCTTGGAGCGTCTCGTGGCCCATCCAATTGTTAGCAGCTGTGGAGAATGGGGCCGTCATTCTGCAGCAAGCATCTTGGCTCATGGGTCCTGCCGAAAGCGGTCCAAATATATTCGCCTCCAATTAAACATGGCGGGAGAAAGGAAACGTTAAATGCGGTATTTAGAAGCATTCCTATTATTTCCATTGTTGTAAACATCAAAAGTTAATTGGCCTCATTTTCCCGGCGATACTGTAACTATAGCTGCTAGCGAGGCTTTCTATTCACATGTCAGAATCCCCCATCACTCGTGCCTGCTGCAAAGTTGTAATTTGTGCAGCTGGTGGAAAGGCGTGATTAGCGTCTGCGCGTCCCAGGACTGAGCTCAGCGAGCTTGGAAATTTGGGATGCAGTGTGCTATCTCCGACTACCCCGTTTATGCTTAGCCCACATTTAGTTGCATCCCATTTTAGAATGCGCCGGTCACGCATGGCCGCTCAGATAGGTGATGTTGGGGGGGTTGTGGGGTAGTTTTGAGGGCCGGGGGGGGGGGGGGGGCTGAGGGGGGTAGAGCATGCAACAACGGGGAGTCTGCGGAACCACCCCGCCCCCTAAATGTGAGGCAAAAACTAGGGCAGATGTGAGTAGTTGAGTTCACAAAACTCAAACTCGTGAACCCCTATAGATCAATAACATAGCTCAGGGGTAATGCGTTTGTCTTGGAAGCACGACAGCGCAGAGTAAAACAGGGTTGAATCCTAGTCCTGCACTTAGAGACGGCTCTACGGTATTAAACCTGTTAAAAGGATTATTGATACATCATAGAGGGCATTCCAATAACTCAGTTTAGGGGGCCTAGGGCCCAGCCTGGAACCTATGAATTTTCTTTCTAGAATGGTGGGAAAAAAGGAAAAACATTGGCCATAGCGAAGATTGGTGTGTAAATAATATTTGAAATTGTTAAACAGAACAGTTTTAATGGCGAAGAAATGAATAGAAGAGGGACAGGGTTTCCAAGCTCCAGGCCTAGGGACGGACTCCTGACGGGTTTTCAGGATATGCCTCATTAGTATTCATGAAGAGAAATGTGCATACATTTAGAATCATTGTATGCAAATGGATCTCATGAATATTAATGAGGGTATCCAGAAAACCCCATATGGATCTGCCCCTCGTGGCCCTGAGTTGGACAACCCTGCATGCAGGGAGGTGGAGAAAGAAAGCTGTGGTAGAAGAAAGAAGAGGAGGAGCATATGATTGAGTAGTAGGAGAATGGCAGTGAGGACGTAAGGAAGAGGTATTTAGACAGGGGATGGGCAGAAGAGAAAAGGTATTTTGCAGATTATTAAGTAGCATACAAGTTACTGCACGCTAGAGGCTGCCATATAATCGCGGCACCTTGAACGCAGCAATAGGAAGAAAACCCACGTAGAGTCTACAGCTGTACTGTGAAGAAGTATGCCAATAGGTAACTCCATCTATAGCTGACACTATTGCATAGGAGTACAGCTAGGCGGGGGATTCCATCTGAGGAGCAACACACATCTTGTGGACATTGTTTTGGCTGTTAATCCACCCATTCATCACCCGTGGTTACGCTAATACGTACTACATCAATAATAATTTAACATTTATATAGCGCTACGAACCCTAAGGTGTCTGAGTGCTGCTTATTATTAACCACATGTGTGGTGCTCATTTATCGACCTCATAAGGATGAAAGTCTGAGTTTGGCCCAGCCAGGATTCGAACCTGTGTCAGTAGGCTCTGCACGGATGTCAAAGTTCAAAGTGAGCGCTCTACTCACTGTGCATAGGACAAGCATTAACTTCCCTACCCAAACCACACCCTCTTTGAGCTAACCTTATCAGCTGTAACCTCAAACTTTGCATTTTTATAGGGCCCACCAGTGTTATTTCTAAGCAATCTTCTCAGTTAATGGCTTAATTGTAGTTGTAAATGTGCTCCTCCAGGTAATAACAATACTTTAACCACGTTTACATACAGCCACATGATTTGTAAGCATCATGTGGGGTCCTTGCACCGAAATCCTGTTAAAAACAAGCATTGGCAAAGCTAATAGGTTTGGCTTGTGTATATGCCCAGCTACTCACACAATTTTCCTGATGTTTCCATCTTGTTCCCAGCAAAAGCTGTTAGCGTTGATAACCTTTGCTGAGAGAGCATAACTGTTCTAATGGAGTAGGGCAGGGAAACAAGACGATAAGGCCAATGACATTGAGTTGCCAGGCATGAGGTTTCACAGCACTTCCATGGTGCCACAATTTTGCTCTGTCCTCCTCACAACATTTAGATATTTTTCAGAAAGCTACATTTGACCTTTTGACCTCTTCAGCCCCTTCCAAGAGGCATTCATTGCAGAGCCAGGCATACATTTTCCTTGTAAGTTATCACTGGTGATTGACTGTACAGATACTTGCTATACGATCAGGAGTGGAATTGAGAGAGACCGTCAAAATGCCCTCTGGTTGGTGGGCCACAGTCTCTCAGCTGAAGGAGGGTGACCGTAGTCAGGTGGCATGGAAGGCAATGGCTGTGTAACACTTTTAAACAGGCTGGATGGCTGTTTTGAGCAATTTGTAAACCCATAAGCATTTTATGCAGGCCTCTTGTAAGGAGATCCTGAGAAGGCTCTAGGGAATCACAGAATGACTGTGAATTAAATACTAGGGGCGTTGTACAAGAGGTAGGTACAGGCTGTGGTAAATGGGGGTTTCTGAGGAGGAAGGGTTAGGGCCTATGTTAAAATCATATGAGGCTAAATTAGTTTGAGTTGCATGGCTTTGGTAGCTTAGATATGTTGCAAAGATTAGAGGATTGTTTTTGGCGATCATATCACCCCAAGATATTTCCTCCGCGAGGATCAGGCATTCAGTATCTAAATCATCATATCAAATTCCATGAATCATTTTGATGTACTTTTTGTTTTTGTAAGGAAATATTCTCTTTAGTAAACTATTGCAATGATACCACTGCCTGAAACTTTTAATCGGCGGCGGGTGGGGAAAGGCGGTGCGATATGCTGATGACACAGTGAGTTTGGGAAGGACCGAAAATGCCCTCCATAAGTTGCTCAAAGCATTTCAGCATTACATAACAGTGTTGTTACCATTAGAGGCAGATACGGTAAAGGTAAAGCCAGTGCTTTATATGGTGCTGAGCTTTGCACACTGTGGCCACTTTGATAGGGCAGAACATTGTTTTTTCAGGTGTTTGCTGTACGTGGGTCCGGGCCCGATCCATGCTGTGAGTTAGAGCGTTATGCTACTAGAGAACGTGCCAACTTGAAACCTCTGTTGTTCTGGCTCTGCTTGTGGATTAATCCCACCTGAGACCTCTCCCGTAAGCAAATGTCGAAGGTGAGGCCCTTGGCTGGGGCAAAGTCCCTTATTTAGTTTGTGTATATTGAAGCCCAGCATAAGTCTTTTGATTTAGTTTTTATGTGGTGCTGGTGTCCAGATTTGATTTTAAGCCTTTTGAATTAGTGTTTACGTGGCAATCTCTGGATTTGATTCAAAGACGAGGACTCTTATGGTGACTTTCTGGGAATCGACCAGACCTTCCATACATAAGCAGAGTACAACACGCATTGGCACATTTCCTTTCTTACACTATACTAACTGTGGGTTTGTCACCAAAGGCAGCATGATCAACCACCCATACACTGGATAAAAAAGATACTTTGCCACCTTTGACACTTCCAACATAATTTACTCCATCCAATGCCCGTGTGGGCTGTCCTACATTGGACAATCTAAGCGACCTGCCAAACTCAGATAGAATGAACACAGACCATGTATTAGAAATCTGAATCCTAACTCGGCAGTAGCCAGACATTGGCATGAAAAGAAACACAACATCTCTCAAATAAGATTTCAAATCATTGAAACAGTGACTAAATATAATCCACATGAGAATATGATCAGAAAATTAGACCAAAGTGAAATGTACTGGATTGATTGGCTGGGGACTTTGACACCCAATGGCATCAACGAAGAGATCAACTACATGTGTTTCATGTGATGACCTGGTCTATCGATCAGAACCTTATCCCGCAAACTTTCTCTGTTGGGAGTATAGAAAATCACCAACTGAGTAATACATTTGATTTGAGTCTCATCCATTTTTTGTTTTATTTTTACATGAACTATACAGCACCGTGGTGCTCACACCCACATTGTGCTCAACTTCCACAGCTCATTGACTTCGATCTGATTCATGTGCTTTAGCGGCCTCTGTAACACTTACAGCCTTTTCTCATCAGAAAGCAGCACCTAATGATCATATCTGAACAAAGCTTGTCACTGAATGTTATACGATCTCTAAACTGGATTTGTTGATTTGCAATTGTACCACTAATTTCAGGCATCAATGTGCATCTGATATATAATTCTTATATCATCACGTTTGCTGTGTATTTCATTATTCTTCACTTTCTTCATTATTAATGGGGATTCCTATGTTTGTACGAATGTATGTTTCAATGTACTGTGTCCTACCTTAAGCCCTGTCCCTTCCCGGTGTGGGGTACATTGAACAGCCCAGCAGAACTCCCGTACCTCACCAAACTACATCACAGAAGTCACCAGCAGAATGGCTGTGCTGGCTCTGTTGAGCACTATCGCCTTGCACTAAAACTGCGCTTTGCAGTCTCCAAAATGCTGGCTGCGCCGTCTTACCAGCCACACATGGGGCAAGATGAAACACAGAACACCCCGAGAATTGTGGCCAGCATTTCTTCAATTGCACCAAAGAAAAGAATTGAAAGGCAGCACTGCTATGCTGCCAGCTCACAACTTTTTCACGGAGAAAGAAAATATTCTGCCTTTTAAAATGACTGCGCCCTGATGCTCTTTTTCATCTGTTCAACATGACACAGTTCTGATCCAGTGAGACCCAGCTAGGTCCCTCCATATTCAGGTTTTGCTACAGCAAAAAGGGGGCAAATGCCCCCAAAATGTTTTGGCTGTGGGTTGAAAAAATGCGCTTACTTGGAAGACAATGCTGGCCATTTGGGGCAAAAGACTGTTCTGAATTAATAAACTTTAAGGCTTTATTTCTGCAACCGGGAAACACAGGAATACAAAAGGAATGCAGAAGTTTAACAGTTTAAATGTAATTTTGGTGGCATTAAAACAAGATATTGTGGCTTTCCATAGCATGTCTGAGACACAAAGGGCAGAAAAATGTAAATCGTGGTAAAAGTATACATGATGCAACTTTAAAATGTAATGCAAACATGCTCTGTGATAATAGGTACACATATATAAAATTGTAGAATTTTAGATGAAATATTTCCCACTGAAAAGTGTGAAAGATTATTAGGAGGGCGAAATGACAAAGTACAGACTTGGGAGTCGGAATGCCATGCTCTGTATGAAATGTGTCATTTGCCTATGTGATTTTCAAAAATTCCACAACTGTAAAAATGTGCAATTTATGGCACAACTGATTTCTGGCAAAAATGACAGTGGGAGTGCATGGGCAAATTAAGCTCACACCATAAAACTGATGTCATGTCCTTGAAGCCCAACCGTTTGACAGGAAGGCAGTAACCGTAAACCCTGACCAATCCAGTTGTTAGAGGCATGTCAAGCCAAAGGCCTGCCCGCATGGTAAATCATGTGATGTCACCCGCCTTATAAAAGGGGAGACTCAGAGAGACAAAGGACACTCTCTTCTGAATTTGTCCAGCTCATGCACATCCAGATATTCCATCTTCACTCTGCCAGATTCCAGATTCCACTGGCAGGCAAGAGCATAGCTGACCCAGTCCAGTCAGGACCATTGATCCAGAACAAAACCCACTAATAGCTCAGGGAGAAAGGGGAAAGGTGGCTGAACCCTCAGTGGCATTATCCATTGCTGCCGGCTTGCCCTGCCACCCGCTCTACCCAGCTGAGGTGCCGCTGTGCCGTAACCAGACCTTTGCCCAGCTGTTTTATTTTGGGGTTGCTTGCCGCTGTGACCAGATATTGCCTTGCTGTCCAGAAACCTAGTGTGCTGCCCAAAATACCCCATTAAAGTGCTTGTTGTGTGTATATCCCTTCCCCAACAACCGCTTCCCTTGCTCTGTACATTGTATTAGGTTTCACCCCATAGAAATCCCATAATAGCCTTAGCCAAAATCCTTAAAACTGTCATAATCCTCTGTCCATCCTGTCTGTGATCTCCAAGTGTTAGCGCCACTCTTTCACTCATTTCTGTCTTGTGTAAGCGCTTAGTACTATTTTGATTAAACAAATTAATTCCCACATAAAGAGCCGCACAGCGCAAAGGGGTTATACTTGCAAAGTAACCTGTGTTGCGGGCGGCATCTCTCTTTTCTAGCCACTAAAATATAGTTTCTGTAAGACTTGTCCTTTCCTTTTTGAACCGATTTTCTCTGTTAACTGCTTTTATTTTTAAAACCGAATTTGTTTTCCCATTGAGAAACTCACCCTGTCATTAATTTAGAGTCACTTTTTCATTTGCATATTATCCTTGTGATGTGCATCTGTCATTCAGCATAAAAAACGCATTCCGATTCTGTCTATTTCACCTGTTTTTCAAACCGTTTTGACATTTAAACCTGTGTAAATTTGCAAATGCATTATATAAATAGAATAAATACAATACAATACAATTTCTATGCATGTTTGTTTGTTTGTTTGTTTGTTTATTTGATATGGTGCGCAAAACCCAGAGGTAACAGGGCGCAACAGAGAACAGGAAGATAAGATTACATAGAAGCTTAGTTGCAAGGTAGGGAACAGTTGAGTAGGAAGCAGAACATTACATTTCGTAGAATCTGTTGAGAGGTCATATATACAAATATACATACACTATTTTACATTTCAGCAGGTCAGTTTATGTACATATATACAGTTAGGTTGGCTAGGGACTGTTAATGTGCAGGGGCACTGTTCAGTCATGGGGATCGTTGGAACGTAGCCAGGTCAGAGTGTTTCGCCTAAAACTGTAGTAGGATTGGTCAGTTATGATGTTGAGTGGGAGGGCATTCCAGTGTTGGGCTGCAATGGAAAGCTGCTGCCACCCGTTTTCTTTTGTCTGAATTTGGGTACCTGTAGGCAGTAAGAGTTGGTCATCCTGGTGGGTAGGGTGGAGGTTCTATTTACTATTCTGGTTGCGAGGTATGGGGGCTGCGTTGTTTAAGCATTTGAAGGTGAGTGATGCTGTTTTAAGTGAGATACGGTCACAGATTTTGCGCCACTTCTATTCTCTTCTCTTGTTGGATATGTGTTCCTTGTATGGTAAGTTAAGGGCTGTTCTGAGTGCATTGTTTTGCAGAGTTTGAAGTTTGTCTGTTATGTATTTGTTGGCTCCTAGGTACATGGCATTAGAATAGTCGAGTCTGGACAGTATTAGGGCATTGGCGATGGTGATGCAGCTAGCTTGGGAGAAGAATGCTCTACTTGCCCTGATAAGCTTGCACGTGTAAGTGGTAGAGGATGCTAGTGAGTTTATTTGTTTTTTTAGTGACAGGGCTGAGTCAAGGTGAAAGCCTAGAGTTTTCACTGTTTTGGCAACTTTGATAGTGTTGCCATCAATGTTAAATGCCTTGTAGTCGGAACTGAGTTTTTTTTAGGTTGGAGTTGGAGCCGAGGAGCAGAATTTCGGGTTTCTCATAATTCAGGCATAGGCCGTGTGTGGCCATCGATGCCTGAATGATGAGGTATATTTTGTTTACCAAGGCCGTATCTGAGTCGAAATTGCCCGAAAGGGGTATGAGGATCTAGGTGTCATCTGCATAATTAGTGTCTGAGACACCCAGTGTGATTTGGCTGCACTGTGTTGTCACTTCCAAGTTGATTTTTGAACTGTATGCCTGTTGTTGGTACCTTGCCTTGTAGTTGCTAGTGTTCTTACATCCCTGATACTGTGATAACTCATATTTACCTCATTCATTTAACTGCACATTTAAATTAAATATTTAGTAATTCCGAGTGATATTTTATGCAATTGCAAAGGTTGTACCTCCCATTTTGTAGGGGAAGGTCGGATTTTAATTCTGTTTGATGCATAGTATACCTGACTTCTTGATGCTTCTTTTTATCCACTCAATGTTCGATTAATAGGGGTTTGAGGGAGCATTGCACAGGGGGAAATCTTAACTGGGGTGCTATATACCCAAAAAGTAAAATTGCTCCCATTCATTTGTGCTTTGGATATGTCATATTAGAAGGTCAACTAAGTGTATTCTATCATTTTACAGTGTTATTATCACCCCACTGGTGATTGCTGCCCAATATTAAATTGTGTGATTTCATTTGAATTTTCAAAATAAATAAATATTGTATTACTATCCACTGGCCTGGTTCATGGTCCATTTTGACCCGGGGTATTTGTAAAAGGCAGTGGTTGAAGTGTACGAAAAGAAGTAGTGGAACTATGTTCCCTACTGGCCTGCACCGCTCCCCACAGACCCCATCGCCGCCCCCCCATGCACAATAAAACCCGCCAAACACATGTGCCTGCTCTTTAAGGAAACGTCCTGTGCAGTGCACTGAAAGTGCAAGTTTCATCTTCTTCCTACACTTTTATTTTAAAACGAAACCGTTCCGGAACGCTTTCTTTTTAAAATAAAAGTATAGGAACGGTAAAACGTAATAAAAAGAAGTAGAGGAGCACCGCTCCCGACCGCTCCCGCCCACTTCGACCACTGGTAAAAGGGTGTGTGAGATGGGTTGGGTGCCATCTCAATTTGAATCATTAGTCAAATAAACTAAGAGTGTTTTAATTGTGCGCTGCATCCTAGGCTAGTGGCAAGAGTCCTAGTCTGGTGTGTGACGCCCGATTAGAACCCTAAACACCGGAACCTCTGTCCCCTCAGAGGGTCCAGGACATGAGGCGCTGATGTCGTCACTGCGCTCTCAAGTATGTAGCGGAACCCAGGGCAACCACACAAACACTTTTATTGGTGCACGCACGAGAGGCCCTCTCTTGCAAGCAGCACGCTTACACTTCTTAGTGGGTACCCTCTACGTCCTAGTGGCATCATGCTTTTACGTGCAACCCTTACAACAGCTTTATCTAAATACTCGATCTCCTGTAGATCCAATACTTCACAGCTTCTGTGGACCGCTCACCACACAGCCCAGGTAATTGGTTATGTATACTTCCATTTTACAATATGCTTCAGTGTGATAATTGGTAACCCATACCATTTCACCCGCAGATACCAAGGTCCACCAGCTAAGGTACTGTGACCATTTTGCCTCCTGACTCACACATATATGCACGGTACCCACCCCACTTCTAATATATCGGTCTAATCCCTAAATTGACAAATGTTTTTAACTTTCTTTTCTCTCTTTCCCCATTCATTTCCGATTGATATTTGTGGTTTGTATGCATTTCTTTCTGAATACTGCTATATATATATGTACACTTTATTTGTAATTTATGTGCTAAAATGACACAGTGCTCAGCCCTGAAGATGGAATTCTTTCTGAAATGCATTGGCAAATGAGCGTACATTGCTAAGAATGCTGTTTGCCTTTCTTAACCATTATAAAAAACAATTCTGATATTTTACCTAAAGCATTGAGGATAATTCTTCATACATTGATTAACACACGAAGAAATATTTGATTAGCTTAGCAGCCAAGAAAATATAGTTCTAACAAATACAGCAGCTTTTACACAAGAGCACCTTGTGAGTGTCTGGTTTACTGAGTGGTACCACCCAGTTTTTGGTTTATTTGAATTTTGATCCCTGTGTCACAGAGTCCTCTATACCAGGCAGCTCCTTTATATACTCCAATTATATTCATTGTATCTAGTACCCACTGAATCTATATTCATTTTTGGCTGTGCTCACCTTTCCCACTCAATCAAGAAATGCAGCCCATCTAGACTCCCTAAGAAGCTCATTAAGTGGGGCTTATTATCTTGAGGATAAGTTTTTTCGGCAGCCAGAAACATTTCTTGAATTGATGGCTGTCTCTGAAAAGTCAAAGTTCTATTAACGACTCAGACTTGTTTGTCTTTATTTGAGGTCCAATGTGAGCTGTTGGGCAAACTCTAAATCTTTTCAAGATGCCCTGCATTGTTCTTGTGACTAACTTCCGCTCGAGAAACATATTCATTTTATTTTTTTCTGCTCCCAGTATGCTAATCTTAGGACACTATGGTTACTTCCTGCAGTAAGATGTACTGGCATTTGATTGGTTAAGTCGGCCAATGTGGTAATTCGTTCTTCATCTGAAAAGGTGTTGCAGTATACAGTGGCCGAATTCCTCTGGAGGGCATGCTTTTAAAGAAAAAGATTGTCTATATCGGCCAATAGTGTTAGGTATTAGTTGGACTACTATGAAGCTAGGACTGGGTGTATTGTATTTTAGACTGCCTTCTGCTTATATTACACTAGCTGGAGTACCCAGCGGTGCCCGTGTCCTGATCGAGTGGTGTCTCATGTGCCCTGGAGGATGTTGCTCTTGTCCTCTTGTCGGCAAGTCTTGCTTCAGTTTGCTCTGGTGTCTCACGTGCCCGGGAGGATGTTGCTCTTGTCCTCATGTTAGCAAGCCTTGCTTCAGTTTTCTCTTGCATCTCATTTGCCCTGGAGAAAGTTGCTCTTTTCCTCTGGTCACCAAGTCATGCTGCTGTTTGTTGTTGTGTTTCGAAGCTCATGATATTGATTTTTGCTTTGCATCAGAAGGAGCTTTTCCAAATGATGTTCGTTTTTTTGTGCGGCTTGGTTCAGTCTCTTAATGGCTACAGCACATTTGAGAAAATGTCCAAGAAAGATTGATTGATTGTGCTCTCTTCCCGTGAATGAACTTAAGTAAACTGTAACCTTGCCATTTCCCATGTTTAGAGTCACGTGATACAAAAATTTTTAAATTATTTTTTTTAATTCCCTTTAAAAGTGATTTAATAAACACTTTCAAACTGTATTCAGTAGTAACACATTTTAAAGGAATAACCAACATATGGAACATTTTGATTCAGACACTTTTCCAAATTTTGCCTCCTTCTAGTAGCCACTGTAGTGAATCGGGGTGAGCATCAGTAAATGAGGGTGTCTACGGAGTCCATTTTTTGCATCCAAACATAGACTACAATCTTGACCCAGGAATCCATGCAAAATGTGGTAGCACTGGGTTCAACCATGTGGATTTGTATAGCCAGACAAACATACACACACGCCACTTTTTTTTGCATCCAAACATAGACTACGATCTTGCCCAAGACAAAAGAGGAAAATTTGGTAGATGTCGGTTCAATTGTGTGGATTTGTATAGCCGGACAAACATACACACATACATACATATATTCAGCTTTATATATAAAGATTATGGGCCTCATTACGACTCAGGCGGTAAGTGACAGAAATTACCGCCATGGCGTAATGAGCGTTAACGCCATGGTCCGATGGCGATAAGAGCGCCATATTACGACCCATCGCGCACGAGCATTACGCCATGGCGGTAACGTAAACTACGCCATGCCGTAAACAGCCCTTACCGCCCTCGTCAACAGCGCAGGGTGACCTACCGCCACCCATCATTGCGCCGACCGTAGTCAGCGGTCACCGTAATTAGCTGTGACCGCAATTAGGCGGAACCGGAAATAGCGTAATCGCGGCGGAACGGGAAACAGCACAGCGGCCATCTTAAAAAACACAATCCATTGCCATCCTACCCAACCACACCACAACCAACCCTCAAACCCTGACATTCCCATAACCCACCCATTTCCTCAGCCAACCATGCCTAAAGTTGTCAAGAAGGCATGTGACAGGCAGCGGCAGGAGCGCTTCAGTCGAGAGGAACTGCAAATGCTTGCAGACACGCTCCAGGAGAAGGCCGATGTTGTCTTCTCCAATGAGATGACCCGAACAGCCATAGGCCGCAAAAAGGAGGTGTGGGAACTTGTGGCACAACGTGTCAGTGCTGTTGGAACCACCCCACGCACCTCCAAACAGTGCCGCAAGAGATGGGACGACCTGCGGATCAGGGTCCGGGGCATTATGTCTGCCAACCGTAACCTGGCCCTGGGAACTGGCGGGGGAGCAGACTCCCCACTGAAGATGCAGCCATGGGAGGAGACATGTGCCTCTCTGATTGGCATTGAGTGCATCGAAGGTGTCGGCGAGATGGAGAGAGGGGCCCCGCGATCTGGAGACACAGGTAGGTGCCTCATATCCAGCCTTGCAAGACACCCTGATACACTTGCACGTGACAATCACAATGTGGCAGACGCAACACATCAGCAGATGAGCGACGCCCTGCGCACATGCAGCATGTACACTGTACAGTAGGCAGACACACACCTGCATGCAAAACCGAACCTAAAGGGAGGCAACCTGTATGTCACGGGCTACTAACTCCACCATCTATCCATTACACTCTTCACAATGCCTGCTCAATGTCTGCTGAACCATCAATAACAGTCACCCTCCTCTGCTCCACCACAGGCTCGCAATCCGACACTGGCAGGGACGACAGCACCAGCACCCCAGCCAAGAATGCCAGGAAAGTGGGAGAAGGGAACCATGCATCCACCTCTGCTGGACCCAGGCAGAATCCACGCCAGGCTGAAGAGCCCAGGGCAGCAAAGTCCCCCGAGGAAGGGGTCGTGACAGCACCTGCAGCCCAACCACACCCACTGTTGCCCACTGAGGGCAATGTGTCAGCAGGGAGCAGTACTGTTGGGGAGACTGCAGCCATCGCTGCCTGCTCCGACAGTGATGTGGAGGATGACACTGGACTTGACCACAACACGCAACTGCACTCACCACACCTAGCCCCAATCAGCCATCATGGAGATGACACCCAGGGCCCATCGCCAGCTAATTCATAGCCAGCAACTCCAAGCCCAGTGGGAGTTGTGAAAGATGGGAGTAGTCCCATTGGTCCCCCATTGGCACCCTCCATTGGGCCAGAATTCCAGCTATCGCTGGAGCAGATTGCCAACAGGCAGGAAGCACTGGGCACACTCCTCACGCAGCATGTTGCAGAATGTGGAAGTACCAGTGCAGCCATGGAGAGGAGTGCTGATGGCATCAGGGCTGCCATCCAAACTGCCAGCAGGGACATATGCACCGAACTTGCTGCAGGGCGGCAGATGATGAGCCAGCTCATCCAGACAATTCTGGACACATGCCGTACTGAGCAGCCCGGTACATCCTCAGCTGCAAGTTCAGCACAAGCCTCTCCCGTCCGCAGGTCATCCAGGACCCTGAGGAGCACAGGCAGGGGGGCCCCAGGTTCCGGGAGAGGGGGCAGTCAATAGTGTGCTGAACTATACACACTTCACCACGGGCACTGTCACATGTTTGCAGGGTGTTCAGGGGGGAGTGGGAGGGGGGAATTGGGTGTGTTGGAGTGTTCAGGGGGGAGGGGGAGGGGGGAATTGGGTGTGTTGGAGTGTTCAGGGGGGAGGGGGAGGGGGGAATTGGGTGTGTTGGAGTGTTCAGGGGGGAGGGGGGAATTGGGTGTGTTGGAGTGTTCAGGGGGAGGGGGAGGGGGGAATTGGGTGTGTTGGAGTGTTCAGGGGGAGGGGGAGGGGGGAATTGGGTGTGTTGGAGTGTTCAGGGGGGAGTGGGAGGGGGGAATTGGGTGTGTTGGAGTGTTCAGGGGGAGGGGGAGGGGGGAATTGGGTGTGTTGGAGTGTTCAGGGGGGAGGTGGAGCGGTACTGTTATACCTATTCAGTAGAACAATACACTTTTTCTTTTCTCACAAACGAAAAGTGTGGACATTGCTCATTGCGTATGTGTGCTTTATTGTTACAGTCCACAGTGTTGACATACCAGACACACACAGTGCCCCAAGTGCCATCCATATGTCACACACTCGCTGTGTGTGCTAGAAGTATCGGTCAATGACATTCTGACGCATTATATGGCCCTCCTGTGCATCGCTGCCTCCCTGAGGTGCTGCCCCATCCCCATCATCATCATCCCCATCATCAGGTGGTTGTGGTTCTGCGTCAGGGGGCAGAGGCACGTTTCGTCTGATGCACATATTGTGTAGCATGACACATGCCATGACAATCTTTGCAACCTTCTCATGGCGGTACAGGAGTGCCCCGCCAGACCTGCTGAGGCAGCGGAAACGTGCCTCAGTAGGCCAAAAGCATGCTCTATCACCACACGGGTACGTGCATGGGCATGGTTGTAGTCCTCCTCATGCTGGTTCGATGGGTTCCGCACTGGTGTGAGGAGCCACCTCTTCAGGGGATAGCCCGCATCACCTGTAAAATGTGAGAAAAGAATGTGTCAGGAACGAGATTGATATGTGAACATGACGCACAACCATGCCTTGATTCTGACTGTTACTGTGCACCAATTGGAGTTGTGGTTATGGATTTACACTGTGCAACCAGTATGTGTTCATGGCTCTCATGTACTGTTTTGCATGCAAAAACACAATGCAGGGGGGACGATTGCCTTGTGAGTGGCCATCCACTGTGTCCATTCAGGACGTCATTCATGTGACCTTGCACGTGTCCTGTGAGCTTGAGGCTCACATGATAGCAACATTGATGTCTGGCTCATTATGACCCCAGTGAGCATTACTGGTGTCAATGGGGACAGTTTGTGGGTCTTGTAGTGGTGCATTGATGTCCCTGTCTGTCATGTGCCTCCTTTGTGCGCAGTTGTGGGGGACAGGCCTTTCAGTAGTTGGTGCATGGTGACGTGCATGTTGGTGTTTTTCTTTAGGGTCAATGCGGCCACAATTTGCACAATGCACTTGCAAATGGTTGTGTCGTTTTTGGGATGCACTTTCATTCACATGTTGGGATGATTAGGTCAGGCATGATGTGTACACTACTCTGTTGACGTCAGTGCTGCCACAGGGAATGATCTGGCTACTGCTAGTTGCACCCACCCCCCTGTATCTGCCAGATGTAATATGCATTGGTACGTCATTCAACACCCACTTTGCATTTCCATGCTCATGTCATTAGACTCACCGAGTAGGTAGGATCTTGGGCCTGCTTGTCGCTCCATGTAGCGTGGTATTGTTGAGTTCCGAAGGACCATAGAATCATGGGTTGATCCGGGGAATCTGGCACAACAATGTGTGATGATCCTGTTGGAGTCACAGACCATTTGCACGTTGATTGAGTGGAAATGTTTACGGTTGCGGTACGGTACCTCCATGGCATGTGGGACCACCAATTCAACATGGGTGCAGTCAATGGCACCAATGCAACCAGGTATGCCGGCCAGTGCATGGAAACCCACTTTGGTGTTGGCAATCTCCTGGGCAGACCGTGGTAATGAGATGTGGTCATCTGTGTGCTTGAGGAGGGCATCGAGCACTTGCATCAGTGTACGCGAGAATAATGGTTGTGATATGCCATGCAAGTGCCCCACTGTGTGCTGGTAGGTGCCTGTGGCCAGGAAGTGGAGCACGGACAATACCTTCAGTAGGGGGGGGGGTGGCAGTGGGTGTTTCAATCATGCTGACGATGTCGTTGTGTATCATGTCCACAATGGTGGTGATGGTGTCCCGGTCTAGTCGGTACAGGGTGTGGATCTGCTCAGCGGTGAGGTTGAATGGGCTGGGTCTGATGCGTGGGATTGGGGGCTGCCTGCGTGGTGGCACTGGCTGTGCTGGTGGGGCTTGCTGGGCCTGCCTTGCCCTCCTTCTCCTCCTGCGTCTCCTCTGTGCAGCCTGTTGTTGTTGTTGTTGTTGTTGTTGTAGTTGCTGTTGTAGCACTCGCATTGCTATCAGGTCCTCCAGCCCCAACATTGCTAGTCCTATTGGTATCATTGTGGAGTGTGACTGGGTGTGGGAAGGGGTGGGGTGTGCTCTTTTTGTACTTCCTGAGTCTGTATTGCCTTCACCTGTGCTGTTTCTGTGCACCTGTGGCAGCTGCATTCACTTTACATGGCCCTTTACGGTTGGTTCGCGATGGCGTAATTAGCACCATGGCGGTAAGGTACTTAACGGGCTGGGTGATGGCGTTAGGGGCATGTCCGCTTGGGTCGGCATTCGCGCACCTTTCCGCCATGGCGCTAAGTACGGTGTGGATGTTCGCGTGCGCGCGCACTTGGCGCAGTCAGCGGCAGCGTTAGCTACGATGCCGCTAGTGACATCGTAGTTTACGGTCACGGGTCGTAATCGGCCCGAGCGGAAGACGATGGCGGTAATCGTTTACCGCCATCGTTTTTCGCTTTGCGCCAGGGTCGTAATGAGGGCCTATGTAAATGTATGATATTTCATGATGCTAAATATGTGTGAGTTTAAATCTTTCAATCTGAATTTCATGCATAAATGATGTGCTATTCATTTATGTACATATGTTACTGTATTGTGTTTTGTTGTAATGGCTATGCCAGCAAATATAAGACTTTCCAAAAAGCAAAGAAAACAGAGATAAGACAATGCCTTAAAATAACATAATTGGAAAGCACACTCAAAGGGCCAGATTCATGGAAAAGGTGTATTTACCCCGCAAAGCCTGTGCGCCGTAAACTAATTTGCATGCCCCCACGCAAAAAAGAAAATCTGCGCGCTCTGCATACTCACAGAATTTCCCTCGCAAAACAACCCTATGCACAAGGAGCGGCCGAAACACCCATGCCAAGCCCCCAGGCAAACCTCACAACAAACTTGGTGCCTACCAGCGCCTGACCATCCAGCACCCGGAGAAATTGCATGTGATCACTCTGTAACTTGTGTGCACCCTGAACGCTACAAGCATCTCGTAACTTACAAGTAATGAGCATCACCTCGTAACTTGTAAAATACAATGTGATACTCGTAACTTGTAAGTTACTAGGTGATGCTCGGACCTTGGGTGCGCCCCACGATTGTACATACCGTCAACTATTATGATCAACATTTTGCACGCTCATTGTTTCCTATGGGCCTTTGGACTTTACCCCTGCTATCATGTGGTGTATGGGTCCTGGGATTTGCATGTGCTTTTTCGCAGCCTGACGTTCTGAGTTCAAATCCATGAATATGGTTACATTTGTGCGACTTTGGCCGTGCGATTGCTTGGTCATGTACCGTCCCTCAACACGCCCACATTTTTGCAAGTTCTTCCTCATTCTGCATGGTCCGCCCCTATTTTGGTCGATGCGTAGGCCCGGCCCACACGCTGCGTGGAGACTCGCAGAGAAATGATGGGCCTGCACGAACTCCACGTAAGTCCCAGGAAAGTCCTGCGCAGACGGTTACATGAATCGACAAACAGGGATTTGCACGCAGATAGGCCCGCAAATCCCCGATTTTCCACGCAAATATTTCCCCTTTGACAAATGTATTTGCCCCTAAGACAAATAAAAGGAATTTGCTAGATACAGCTATCTTTGTAAACAGTCGGGACATTGTGGCTTTATACGAATCGGCTGGGAGAAGAAAATGTAACTGGTAGAAGTTGCCACAAAGGTTAAAATTGGCAGAACCGGATTTTGCAAAGGTATGCATTGAGCTCCTTTTGTGAAAATCTATTGCAAATCCCTTCAACCTAAATTTCCCGCAAGAGCTATTTTTAGCAGACTGGTGCAATCTGGACATATATCCCAGAAAGCCAGCAAGAAAAACAGTAGGTTGGATGATTAGAATTGACAGGAGTCTGTGCGGTGGGAGAACAAGATGTAGGTTTGACCCTCCTTTCTCTCAATGGGCATAAGAAGGTGGTAGGGGTCCAGTGGAACCTGGAAAAGTTTACTTATCTCCAGTTGCATCATAAGACCAATGGAGGATTGTTGCACACCTTAGAGAAGTTACTGAGGCGTTATTACCTGAGGCGGCACACCAACCATGTCAGTAACGGCCCACCGCCCAAGTTAAGGCCCCGGGCGAATAGGGGGTCCCTTGGCGTGCGTAGTGGTTGCGTTACCAGCAAGATTGGCCCACTGCCAAGGGTAATATCGCCATTATCACCAGTGTAGTGTACTAAACGGTTGCTAATGGTGTCTTAAAAAAAAAAAAGAAACGTGCCTTCGTCCTGGAGTCTGTTTTCAGTGTGGATGAGCGGCGCTGGACCGCTCTGCAAGGGCAAGTTTTCCTTATTTTTAAACCAAAAAAGCACACTCTTGGCACCAGCGTAGGAAACTACATGAGTGCTAAGAGGTTAGGGTGTATGGGAAGCGAGGAAGGGAAGGGGACACTGGCTACCCAGGCTGATCAGAATGCTGCCTTGTACCATACAATACAGCCTGCATTCCGAGCATCCTGATTGGCCAGCGCCCCCTCTCATGGTTGCTAATGCAAGTTTCAGAATAAGGGGGCAGGCGGACCAAATCAGAACCAAGAGAAGATGACCTCCCTGAAAATGATAGCATAAGATGCAGAAAGGATTGCAGCAGAATTTATGGATCTATGTGGTTCCCCAAACGGCTGCTCTTTCGATCTCCCTTGCCGCTCTTCCCCACCCAGCAAATTCCATCCACTGACTCCCTCCCAGCCTTCACCTAATTGGATTTGCCAATAGGCCTCCTTCCTCCCCACCACCTCTGTCATCTTTCTTCTTTGCTATATAATCAGAAGCTCTCTGTCCCATACCCTTTTCATTCACCGCTGTACAGGCCGAAATGTGTGGTTGGGCCTGTTCAATGGGTTGGAACAAGTGATCGACAATCCCCGATTTGGTAAATGTGGGCAAACCTGAACTTGGAGAAGTTGATTGTCCTGCAAGTTGTTGCATAAGACGGAAGGAGGATTGCACATTTGCAACAGAAGCTAAAGAATGTAACCTTCCTGGAAGTTGATTAGGAGTTGTGGGTTTGTATGGCAAACCAAGGCTGGTGTCTGGGTACAGCTCTGTTAGATGGGGGTGGGGCATTAGATTGCTCCTGAAAATAGCAAGTTGTTCCTCTACATTTAGGACAGCAAATATCCCTTTTCCCCGAACGTCTTTTATAGCTGTCTCTGGAGGCTCTGCTGAAACTTTCAACCTCTAGTCCTTAAGTATACAGGAAGCCCATTCTTGGTGGGGCTGCAAAGTCCCATACAAGGCTTCACTGGTGGGGACCACTCAGCCTTCTCTCAGCCCTAAGAATGGCTGCCTTCAGCTCTTGTGATGAATGGAAAATGTAAGGAACTTCCATAAAGTGAAGGCTACCAGTCACCCAATCAATGGCTCCTCAGGTTTGGACAAAAGACACAGGGAGTGGGGGAGGGGCGGTGCAAGAAGGGAGATGGGGTCCTGTCCACACCAACTTCCAACTGACACCATTAGCAGCAAAAACATGTTGACTTTTAAAGACTTCTTAGTTATAAAATACCACCTTATTATGCTTTAGAATCACATGGCATATTGATGGCATAGAGTAAAGAGAAAGCACGGCATGAGGCACTGCCTGGGGTGAATATGGGTCATTTACCCCATTCAGTACTTTCGATGCATCTATTACCATGAATATCCCATGTGATCTCACCTATTATTAGGTAGTATTTAAAATACTATACGTTTTTACTGGTACCACCATATTCATAATGAGGCTCTTCAAGAACTGACTAATTATGGCCCCTATGAGTTCATGGTCCTTATGTGCCTTAACTTATGTAATAATGGTAACTCTCGACCAGGGTCTGAAACCTGTGACTCTCCAGATATTTTGGACACCAAATCCCATGACCACTCGCCATTGATTATACTGGCGAGGAGTGATGGGAACTGTAGTCCAAAACATCTGGGGAACCAAATAGGGTCGGACTGGGGCATACAATTGTCTCGGGCACCAATGAAAAAGTGGCCCACAGTTGCAAATGGCAATTCATTCCTTCTGTGACAGACTGTGTGAGTAGTACCCACGTGTTTTTGGGGGGGATAAAATGTGATGCAAATTGTGCATTAAAAAAAATTATTATTCAGTAACACTGGTCAAAACTACTAGCAGCATGGTGAATTAACTTATCAGACTGGCCAACATGGGCCAACAAAGTGGCTCACTTTGACCAAAAAAATAGTCCCAAACTAGCATTTTGTGTTTCTGGTTCGGCATTGCCCTATTGACCTATAGTATTGCCCTATAGGCCAGTCCGAGCCTGGAACCAAAGGTTGCAGACCCCATCTCTAGGAAAACGAAAGTTGACACAGGCAGACACCCGCCACACACTTTGCTCTCTGCGTTGCTAAAAGTTATTCCTGCACATCCTCCATTCCCCTTATACGGTTTATAGGCCATTTTCTCGACACAATTTTGCCGCACATTTTTTTAAAAATGTTTTTTTAAATGGGGGGGTACCCCACCAAACCCCCATTTTTAACACTTTTTTAAACATACGAAACACACAAAAAACATATAAAATAAAAAATAATGCATTCGAAAAAAAAATCGGCTAAATGTTTTCGAGAAAAATGCTATTTCGAAAATATTTTTTCGAAAATATGACCGGATGCCCCCGTACATACATTAGTGGCTTTGTGCACTGAAGGGACATCTACAACTCATGCCCGAAAGACTTGAATTTAGCTATCAGAAGGAATTTAGGCATGGAAGTTCGAAAACCTTGATGGCTATGAGCTTGGACCTAAGATCTGCTTGCTGCCCTCTTTTAAGAGAACAATGTAACTGCACTCCAGGTATGAGAAGGGTAGACAAGTCAGGATTCTGCAAATTAACTCCCATACGAGTGCAGCCTTAACTCAAGAGAGCTTCTGCCTTACACAGCACTATACCTACCCCCATAAAGTCCCTGACAGGTCTCAAGAACTTCCAGCAGCCTCTGTCCAGGGCTTGGCCCTCATCTACAGAACCTGGCTGTTTGTGTCCATTCATGGCCTAGGTGAGTATAGGCCGAAGGTCAAATATAAGGGCGCTGCGCTCCGGTTTTCTTGTGCATTATTTCAACATGTTGGGTCTCACAGTGGCAACCTGGCACTGCGGAATGCTTAAAAGCCTGAGCACTGCTCAGACAAAGATATGCTGGTGTCCTTAAACGCTTTGCTCTAAAGCACATGCCTGAGTGATCTGAGACTACTTTTAGGAGTTGCTGTGGACACACACGAAGTAATAGTAAATAAAGAAGAAAAGAAATGGAAACGTTTAACCCCTCCCGACTGCTGTCATTAAAAGTGTTTTCAGGTGTACAGCCTTCACAGATCACCAGTTGTCTTGCCTCTAATTCTAATTTGGGTGCTTTGGGGCATGCTGACTTCTCTTTCACACCTGTTCCTTCAACTTTTCCTGGCTGCCTGAGGGATCCTTGAGTGATGAGCTGCACTGGTGTCACATTGTTGGCTTGCAACCTAAAATATTCCCTTCCTCCTCCCCAATCCTGTGAGGGTGCCCTACTGTGCCCGAAAGCACTTTACATTTATTTTGTAGCCTTACGATAACCGTCAAATCAAAGTAACATAAAATAGCGTACCATAACATTACATCACAGAAGAATACTGTCATTGCATTCACGAGGACAGGTATATGGCTCTTTCCCCCTTCCCTGGATTGTCATAAATCAAACACCACCTTATATAGGGCCTCATTACACGGTAGGCGGTAAGGGTTTACTGGTACCGGTATTTTACCGGTACCGGTAAACCCTTACCGCCTTACTACGAGGTCCCTTTGGGGGTTGGAGAATTTAACGCCTGCTTTTTGCAGTCCTTAAAAACCAACCCGCAAAGGGACCAGGGAGCTAATTACGGTACCGCAATTTGCGGTGCCGTAATTAGCACCTTCCCCATTCCCATTATGCCCTATGGGGCAAAAATGGGAATGGGGAAGGGCAATGGGGGAAGGGGGAATTATCGCCCCACCAACCTTGGAATAGGGCGATATTTCCCCTTTCCACCAAGGCGGTGCCGGTATTTTACCGGCATGGACCAAGGTTCTGCTAGCACCTTGGTCCACCGCCGTCCGTGTAATGAGGCCCATAGTCTGTATAGGGAGCTCGTATCGATGGGTGCCCATTATTACACTTTGCATAGCCTGCTCTCAAGTCCCTGTCTCACATGCCATGGCATGGAAGAAAGTCTTAATAATAACCTTTTGGACATTAAGATGCCAGGCGTGTTCAGTGTTCACTCTTAGTCCCTCAGGCATCCAACATTATGTTGTGTGCTAACTCATTGCTCTCCAAATCTGCCTTGTAAACACAACCCAATTATCAGAACACTTCCACGTAGCACGACTTACATGCTCCCATTGCCTCACTGCAACCCTCCCACCCTCTGTGTCCGTAGCACCTATTTCCACTTTCCAACCTCTTATCTTGCCCTTGTTCATTTGCTTTATACCAGCAGACTAAGGTATAGATACCCTTGGTGGTGGCACAGTGCCCCAATGCCCCAATCCATGGGAAATCCTAGGCACCCAGAAACTACTGCAGTGGTGATTTGGTACACTTTAAAGCCATGTTAGCATAGCAAAAACAAAGAGGTAATGGCTGGAAGGTTTAGCATGACATAACAATACGTAACATAACGTAGCATTGATCACAATTTAGTCAACACCCCACTTACTCCATTAACAGCTATTTACGCTATAGAAGGGGGAGGGAGCAGCACCTTCCTCGGTTCCAGGAGACTCCCCTGAAAAGAAAAGCGTACCAACATCAATGTGCATTATGTGCTAGCGATTTAAGCATTCAGATCTTTTTTTTATTTATTTGCATTTTTAAAGCGCTCACACAGCCCGGGGCATTGAGGCGCTGTTACCGGAATATGTCTGAGTTGCATATTTATTATGCGCTTAATACCCAGAGGTTTCTAAGTGCGGACCCGGGAACCCAACCTGTGTTGCTTCTTATCGTCTTGTTTCCAAGGCGAGCAAGTTGCTGCTGAGCTATCCTCCGTGACAATGACAAACATATGTGTTAAATATAGTGATCTGCAGTCATTCTTATGCTCCCAAAATGCTCTTAGAGAGAGAGAGGGAGAGGGAGAGGGAGAGGGAGAGGGAGAGGGAGGAGAGAGAGAGAGAGAGAGAGAGAGAGAGAGAGAGAGAGAGAGAGAGAGAGAGAGAGAGAGAGAGAGAGAGAGAGAGAGAGAGAGAGAGAGAGAGAGAGAGAGAGACTGACTTCATTACAAGTGAGCCAGTCCAGAAATAAGGTGCCAGTAACACCTTTTCCCGATCGGTGGCATTGTGAGCTAGAGAAATGGGACCTTTCTGAACACTGGAAGGGGTAGGAGTGAAGGGTTGCAGGTTATTTTGTTATGTTATGTTACTTTGCATTTATATAGCGCCTTATGTACCATTGGTATGATCTCAAGGTGCTGTTAGGTTGAACGCCCTCGGAAACCGTAGTTCAAGTCAGTAGAGAGAGAGAGAGTCATAAGGTGCGTGTGAGCCCCGGATATGTGTGCAGCAGGTGTGGTATTCGTATGATAGCTGCTTCCTAGCGGTAGGTGTGGTGGATGGGACATCATGAGTATGTGTTCGTTCTGGCAGGGTGTTATCCAGACAGATTCTGGCTGTGTTAGGCCTGAGGAGAACGCACTAGGCTGGCGGGTGTGTAGCCAGCTGTGAATAATTAGGATAATGGGGCGTATGAGGCAGCTGTCGGTATGAGAACAGCTATACCGAATGTGTCATAGTATTGCTGTGTTATAATTGAGTGTTGGTGTATAGAAGAGAGTAAGCGTGGAGATGTGATATGTTAATTTATATTAGGTGCTTGTGATTTAGCGCACTACAACCGGTCCATGTACTCCAACCGCACATCCGCACCACACACTTACTTCGTCCGCTCCACACACTTACTTAGTCCGCTCCACACACTTACTTCGTCCGCTCCACACACTTTCTACATCCGCCCCACACTCTACATCTGCCCCACACTCTACATCCACCCCACACTCTACATCCGCCCCACACTCTACATCCCCCCACACTCTACATACGTGCCACACTCTAAATATGTGCCACACTCTACATACGCCCCACACTCTACATCCGCCCCACACTCTACATCCTCCCCACACTCTACATCCGCCCCACACTCTACCTCCGCCCCACACTCTACATCTGCCCTACACTCTGCATCCGCCCCACACTCTACATCCACCCCACACTCTACATCCGCCCCACACTCTACATCCGCTCCATTCACTTCATCCGTTCGAGCCGCATTAACCGTTCAACCCCTGTCATTCGTCGCACAGACTAGATCTGTCCCATGCACTCCATCCGTCCCATGCTCCACATTCGTCTATTCCATTAGTTCCATTTATTCCATGCACTCTTACATTCCCCGTCATCTATCCATTCCATACACTCAGTCATCTATCTATTCCATACACTCAGTCATCCATAACATGTATTCATCTTTTCGTTCCTCTCGTCCACTTTATTCCTCTTGTCCATTTCATTTATTTCATCCATTTCATTAATTCCAACCACTTTACTGCTTTCATACAATTTGTTCCTTTCATCCACTTGACTACTCTCATCGACTTTACTTGTTCTATTCAGTTTGTCAGTTTTAATTACATTAGTGGTTATTAGTTTCGATTTCTTGTTCGGATCATGGTGCTAGATTGTTATTTATGATATAGCAGTTTTGGGATAAGGTCATTGAAATGCTGTTATCAATTTGAGTTAAGAGTCGATTTTATGGGAAGAGCCATGTTTTGAGTAATTTGCAGGAAGACATGAGGTCCTCTGTGAGTCGGATGTGTGGGGGAGTGCGTTCCACAGAGTGGGGGCCAGGGCTGAGAAAGATGATCCACCTAACCTGACTGAGTTTGTTTTTGGTATGACTAGGAGGCCGGCAGAGCTTAATCTTAGAGTATGTGCAGGATGATAGGGTTTTAGTTTGTCTTGAAGATATTGTGGTCCGGTTTTATGCATTTCTCGGTGAGAGATACATAAGGTTTTGAAGGTCACCCTTCGGCAACCGGAAGCCAGTGCAGAGTTTTGAGGGTTGGGGAGATGTGATCTCTTGGGCCAAGCGCAAGTAGCAGTTTGGCTGCAGCGTTTTGTGCTCTTTGTAGTTAAGTCAGTTGGTACGCGTGGACTCCAAGGTAGAGGGGGTTAGCATAGTCCAGTCTTGACATAACAATTGATTGGACAGCGAAGAGTCTGTTGGGAAAGGAGAGGTATGGAAAAATGCACCTTGAGGTGGTAGTGGCAGGACTTTGAGATGTTGTTGACTTGGAACAAGAGGGTTAGGTCTGAGTCTAAGGTGCATCCAAGGTTTTTTACTGAATTAGAGGGTGTCAGCGAGTTGCCCATGGCGGATGGCCAGGGTAGTGTGTTTAGAAGAAGATCAGTGTTGCCACATACCATGATTTCAGTTTTGGAAGGGTTTAGCAAGAGGTGGTTTGTGGTCATCCAGTGATCTATATCGAGGAGGCAGGAGGCGAGGTTGGGTTGGCAGTTCGGTTTTGAATTCAGGAGTTTTGGAATTAGTTGAGTGTCATCAGCGTAGTTGTAGCACAGGATATTGTGCAAACGGATTATTCGTGAGAGGGTGGCCATATAGACGTTAAACAGGAGGGCTGATAGGCATGCTCCTTGTGGAACTCTAGTGTTGACTGGTCGGGCTTGGGAAGAATAGGTGGAGATTACGGTTATTTGGTCCCTATTATTGAGGAAGGATGCTATCCATTTGAGAGCGTTTCCCCCGATTCCCAGGGAGTGGAGGCGGTCAAGGAGGATTGAGTGGTTGATTGTGTCAAAGGCGGCGGATATGTCAAGAAGGATCAGTGCGGCGCATCCCACAGAGTCTGCAGTGTTTTTAAGGTCATCCCAGATTGAGGTTAGGGTGGTTTCGGTTCTGCGTCGGGCTCTGAAGCCTGATTGGGCGGGGTCTAGGAGGTTGTTGGCTTCGACAAAGGCATTTAGTTGGGCGTAGGCGGTGCGGTCAATGAGTTTGGCAAGGAACCTGGTGTTTGAGAAGGGGCAGTAGTTTTTGGGCTCTAGAGGGTTGAGTGAAGGTTTTTTATAAGAGGTTTGACATGAAGCGTTTTGAATGCGTTGGGAAAAATTCCTGAGGAAAGGTAATCATTTATGATGGTTCTTGCGTGTTCTCCTGTGCAGGTAGATGCGAACATTTCTTTGAGGGTTGAGGCTAGGCAAGGGTCCAGCGGAGAGCCGGATGGTTTGCGGGCAGAGAGAAGTTTGAGAAATTGGTCGGTTGATATTGGACTGAAGGAGTCGAACGTCGGTTGGGTAGTGGTCGCAGGCGGTGGGATGGGCGGTATGGTGGGTGGATTGCCAGGTGGGTGTAAGAGAGCTAGTTTGTTGGTTAGAGCGTTTGTTCTTTCGAGAGCTGTGGTGTAAAAATGGAGTGAGAGTGAGTCACACAGTGATTGTGAGGGGGTCCGAAGGGTGGTGGTACATGATGGTTTGGTGAATTCAGCAATGATTTTGTGAAGTTCTTTGCTGGGGTTTTTACAGTTTAGGATTCAAGAGTTGTAATGGGCTTTTTTAGCTTTCCGGATTTCAGCCTTGTACAGGCGATGGTGCCAAGCCAAAGTGGATCTGCTCAGGGGTGTTTTGTCTTTCCACCATTTGCGTTCTACGGATTTATATAGTTGTTTAGTGGTCTTTAGTTCAGGTGTGAACCATCGAGGAAAAAGGCCATGGCGAGCTGATGGTTTGCAAGAGGGGGTGAGCGGTATTAGTGAGGTGTTGAGCCATGAGTCAAAGGCGTCAGAGGTTAGGTGTTCGTTGGGCAGGTGGGTAGGGGGAGGAGACTGAAGGAGTGCGTCGGCTAGGTCAGGAAGGATTTTTAGTTTCTTACAGCATTTGCGTAGATTCGGAGGTTCTGATTCGGGTAAGGGGATCGCGTTGGGTGAGCGAATAGTGAAAGAAACAATGTAGTGGTCGGACCAGATGATAGGGGAGGAGGGGTTTAGATGTATCATGTTGTGGGAGCTGAAGATGGCATCAAGTGTGTGTCCTTTATAGTGAGTCGGGCCCTTTATGTGGGTTTGGAAGTTAATCGCGTCTAGGCCGTCAACCAGAGAGTGTGTCATAGGGTTGGTGGGAATGTCAAGCCATATGTTGAAATCTCCTAGGAGGGTGAGCTTGGGATTGTTTAGTTGGAGGGTGGCAATAGAGTCGCAGAGGTTGTTTGCGAATTGTCTATCGTAGCCAGGGGGTCTGTAGATGATTAGGAAACTGTGGGAGAACGAAGGGGGGAGGGATAGTTTAACGAGGAGTGATTCACAGTAGGGAATGGAAGGTTGGTTGTCGATGATAGAGGCGTGGAAGTGAGACTTAAAGGCGATTGCTATTCCTCCTCCTCTAGAGGGACGGTTCAGTGGGATGAGGGAGTAGTCAGGGGGGAATGCTTCATTGGCGATAGGGGTGAAATTGTCAGATAACCAGGTTTCCGTGATAAAGACCAAGTCCGGTTTGTCAGAGGAGGGGAGGTCAAAGATGCTGTGTCTGTTTTTCGCAACAGATCGGGCATTGAAAAGGATGCAAATTACTTTGGTAGAGGAGGATAATGTGGGAGTGGCAGAGATGGGGGTGGGAGGGTAGAGGGTGGAAACTGGAGAAAGAGAGGGATGAGGTGGTTGGTGGTCGATTGGAAGAGTAGGCGAGCAAATGAGTTGGTGGGTTTGGGGGGGTTTGATAGGTGTGATGGGATGATTGGGTTTGGCAGGTGGATTTGAGGGTGGGGGATGGGGGGGTTAGGAGTGTCAGTAGTGGGCGGTGAGAATTCGAGGGAGAGGGGTTTCAGGCAGGGTGAGGCAGGGAGAAGGGTGGTGATGATTGTGATTGGGAGGATGAGGTGGTGGGTCGAGATAGGAGGGGCGATGAGTACTGAGGGATTGAGGGAGACCGGATGTGTTTTCTCTTCAGTGTCTTTGTTGCGATTGGTGTGTGAGAGAGGGTAGGGAGGTCAGAGGGCGAAAGGGATGTGGCTACTGTTCTTGCTAGGGCGAGGCGTGAAGTTTTTAGGGAGGGGAAGGACTGTGGTCGGAGGGGGATGATGGCGGGAGTAGATGAGGGAAGCGGGGGGTGGATGGTTGTAGGGTAGGTTGTGTGTGGGAGGCTAGCAAGGAGAGTGGGTATGATCATAGTAGGCTGACGGGTAGAGGTGAAAGGAGGAGCAGTTGTTTTAGGGTGGTTGGCTAGCCATCGTTCCCCTCTGGCTTGGTGTTTGGAAAGCGGATGGGTAGGGGATGTGGTGGAGGGTGAGATGGTTTGGGGAGGAGGGATGGGACATAGAGCTTGGGGGAGGCGGAGGGGGTGCGTGGGGGTCATTTTCGGCAGATCTTGGTGGATAGGGTGCACTCATGGTTTGGATTAGTTTGGTCTGTGATATAAATGGGAAGGATGATTTTGTTCACACCTACCCACTTTTAGCTATATCACTGAATGTTAGCTGTTCAGACTCTGTATGGTTAACAGAACTACATCTGTACCCATTCACACTTTCTAAATTCAACTATACCACCGGGTGAGATTATTCACAGTTTCTAGGATCAGCTAAACAGGGTGATTTTATTTGCACATTCTAAGTTTTACTGTTAGCAGGTTTGACATTGAAATTATTCACACTTCTAAATTCGATTATACAATATGGTGAGATTAACCACAGTTTTTTCTAATTCCACTATACCATTGGGTGATGCAAATATGTATGTATAAATATAGCCCATGGTCAGATTATTTGCAGTTTCTAAATTCAATTTTGTCACAGGGTGAGATTATTCACATTTCCTAGGTTCAGTTATATCGCAGGGTTGTATTATTCACAGTTTCTAAGATCAACTATAACACTGGGTGCGGTTATTCACTGTTTTTCAAGGGTGAGATGATTCACAGTTTCTAAGTTCAACAATATTACAGTTTCTATTTAGGCTTTCAGAATGCAATTGGACCATAAGAGTACTAATAGGCCGGCTTTCCAAGTGCAGTTAAAGCGCAGGTATGCTATTGGGCAGGCTTTCTGAAAGTAGGCGAATCAAAGTTATGCTATTTAGGCAGACTTTCTGAATGCAACTAGTCTACGGATATGCTATAGGGTGATGCAACTAAGCTATTGATGTGCTTTTAGGCAGGTTTTCTAGATGCAACTAGACCACTGATATACAATTTAGGTAGACTTTCTAAATGTATCTAAACCACTGATGTGCTATTGGGGCGACTTTCGGAATTCACTAGGCAACAGTTATGTAATAGGCAGACTTTCAAGCTGCAACTACATCATGGCTATGATGTTAGGTATACTTACTAAATGCAATTATCTTGATGATATGCTATTGGGTGGGCCTTCAAATTGCAACAGTTGTGTATGGGGCAGGCGTTCAATGCAACTGTGTCACAGATATACTATTAGGCTTTCTGAATACTACTAGGTGACAGTTATGTAGTAGGTGGACTTTCAAGATGCAACTACATCGTAGATATGCTATTAGGCGGACTTACTAAATGCAGCTAGCCCACTGATATCCTATTATGTGTATCTTCTAATTGCAACAATTATGTATAGGGAGGGCAGACTTTCAAATGCAACTATTGCACCGATACGCTATTAGGTAGTCCTTCTTCTAGCAAACTAGGTTACACGTATGCTATAAGGCGGACCTTCAAAAGTAACAGCACCGTAGATATACTTTTAGGTGGACTTTCAGGTGCAGCGAGACCACAGATATGCTATTAGGCAGACTTTCTAGGTGCAACTACGCCACAGATATGCTATTAGGCAGACGTTCTAGATGCAACTACACCACAGATATGCTGTTAGGCAGACTTTCTAAATGCAACTACACCACAGATATGCTATTAGGCAGACTTTTTAAATGCAACTACACCACAGATATGCTATTAGGGAGACTTTCTAGATGCAAACTACACCACAGATATGCTATTAGGGAGACTTTCTAGATGCAAACTACACCACAGATATGCTATTAGGCAGACTTTCTAAATGCTTCTACACCACATATATGCTATTAGGCAGACTTTATAAATGCAACTACACCACAGATATGCTATTAGGGAGACTTTCTAGATGCAAACTACACCACAGATATGGTTCACAGTTTCTTAATTTCAACCTTATGACAGGGTTATATTATTCACAGTTTCTAGGTGGTATAATTCTGGGATGGATTATTCATGGTTTCTATGTACAGTTATATCACATTTTCTATTTAGACTTTCAGAATGCAACTAGACCACAGATACGTTAATAGGCCGACTTACTAAATGCAACTAGACCACAGATATGCTATTTGGCACAATTTTTAAATGAAATTATACCACAGATAAACTATTCGCTGCAATTTCTTTTTTTTTTTAAACTCTTTTTATTGTTGTCGAAGGTCAACACAGATTAAACTTATTGCACCCGCATATGCTGGTACATACAATACAATAATTGTTAAAGGCATAGATCAGAGATCATAAAAACAATTTACAGAGGCAGTTCCTCATCAGAGGCCATTTCACATAGGTACATTCTGAACGGGGCCCATATGTCCTTGGGGCGACATCTCGTTGTCACAGTCATGGTGGATTGCTCCTCACATTCATTTATGTAGGCCAGATCACGAATAAAATGTTCAGTTTTTGGCGGAGAGGTACTTGTCCAACATCTCAGTATACACCGTTTGGCCACAGCAAAAGCTACATTGAATAGTCGTCTGATCTTTTCACCTTGTTTGCCTATATCTTCGAACAAGTATTTTGGTGGATGCATGTCCGCAGGGACTTGTGTAATATCTTCAAGTATTCCCGCCACCTCTCTCCAGAACGTAGCAACTGGGGGGCATTCCCAATACATGTGATATGCACCCGCTTGGCTGGCCTTGCATTTAGGGCAGTCCCCCGAGTGGGTCGTTGAGAACTTGGCCATCTTTGCAGGGGTGTAGTGCAGTCTATTTAAGATCTTGAACTGAATAAGTCTGAGCCCTGCGTTCATGGATACAGCTTTGGTAAGCATACAGTATTTCGCCCATTTTTCTTCTGGGATATTCAAGTTCAGGTCTTCCTCCCATTTGGCCTTTACCTGGTTTGTGGTGGGTGTGTGTAGTTGTACCAGTGCATAAAGTTTAGAGACTCCCAGCCCCGTACCAGATGTGGCGGCTTGTATGCAAGGATGGGATGGTGGCTCGTCCGGGAAGAGTGGCCAGCGTGCATTGAATGCCGATTTCATCCTATGGTATTCAAGTGTTTTGGTTGGACCCCCTCCTAACGCCTCCCTAAGTTCCTCGAGCGTTACAAATCTGCCATTTGGGAACATGTCCCGCATTTGGATTTCCCTGTCTGGGTCACAGTGTCTTTGTATTGTCTTATCCAATGTGGGTGGTATGTCGGGGTATTTCCAAAGGGGTACATCTGGGGGGTCATATGGGGTATCTATCTTCAGCTTTTTATATAATGCCTTCCATGCACGTACCGTGGTTCCAACTGGATCGAAGGGACAGGGATCTTTGTATTGAGAATAAAATATTATAGATCGGAGGTCTATGGGATGTGCTGCAAACTTCTCCAGCCATATATGGGGCGATCTATACTCGGGGTCATACCAATGTTTCGCGAACTGCGCCTGCGCTACAAGATAGTATAGCTCGAAATCCGGCGCGGCTAGCCCCCCTGTACAATAAGGTTCAGTGAGTTTTTCCCATTTCATTCTAGGGGTTTTCCCGTCCCACACAAAGGAGACCACCATTGATCTTATCTTTTCAAATAAGGTTTTGCCTGGCCAGATTGGTATATTAGTAAATAAATATAATAACTTAGGGAGAACGACCATTTTAAGGATCGCAATCCTGCCATTCAGGGATATGGGTAGCTTGGCCCATGTTTGCAATTTTGTCTTCAACGTTTGCATTATCGTTTCATAGTTGTCTGCAAAGAGTGTCTTTTTGTCTCGGGAAACTAGCATGCCTAAATATCGGATGTGTCTGGTTGCCCACTTAAGGTTTCCCGTGGATCCCGGGCATGTGGTTTGAGGTGTCAGTGGTAGTATTTCGGATTTTTCCTTATTTATTTTATATCCCGAGTATTTAGCGAATTCATTTATATCTTGCATTACCGGTGCTAGATTTGTCTTGGGGTTCCTAAGGTATAATAAAGTATCATCCGCATATAGAGAAATCGATTGGGGTGGGCCGGACATTCTTATTCCTTTATCCCCGCGTTTTAGCCTAATCATTATGGCCATTGGTTCAATAGTCAGTGCAAACAATATTGGTGAGAATGGACACCCCTGCCTGGTGCCTCTGCCCAGTGCAAAGAGTTCAGAGATCGACGTGTTTGTAAGGACCCTCGCCCCGGTTTTATTGTACAGTAATTTAACATAGCTGATGAAATTGGGACCCATTCCAAATCTTCCCAGTACTTCAAATAGGTACACCCAAGACACCGAATGAAATGCTTTCTCGGCGTCCAGTGACACCGCCACAGCTTGAGCTTCTGGGTCAATCTGTGCCATTATTGCAAATAGTCTGCGCAAATTGAACGCAGTGGATCTTGTAGGGATGAATCCGTTCTGATCTGGATGAATCAGTGACGGCATGTTTGGTAGTAGTCTATTTGCCAGGACTTTGGCGAGAATTTTAGCGTTGACGTTAATGAGTGATAATGGTCTGTACGATGACATATCCTGTGGGGGACGGCGGGGCTTCAGTAAGACTGTTATTACAGCTTCTCGCATGGATTCAGGGAGCTCCCCAAGTTCCAGCGCTTCCTCCCATACTTTTAACAAAATTGGGGCAATTTCCTTTTCACATTCTTTGTATAGTTCCACCCCCAGCCCGTCAGATACCGGGGCCTTTTCCGAATGCAATGCTTTTATGGCTTTTATGATTTCTTCCTCCGTGATTGGGCTATCAAGGGCCAGTCTTGTGTCTGGTGGTAGGGTCGGGAATTCCAGGTCATTCAAGTATGCCTGTATTTCCGGTACAGTTTTCTCGTCTGCGTTCGAATACAGTTTATGGTAAAATTTCAGGAATTCAAGATTAATGGATCTGCCCCCGGTCACCCTTCCACTCTCCGTGCTTTCAATAAATGTTATCGGAGTGTGTTGGCGATCCGCCCTGATGATGTTGGCCAGAGCTTTTCCCGCCTTGTTCCCCTCCCCGTATCTACGTGCCCTGGCTGGGGCTGCTATGTATTGCAGTTCTCTCATGGCCAGTTTATTAAATTCCTTTAGGAGATGATTTATGTCAGCTAATGTATCCTTATTTCGGGTCTCGCTATATGAGTTCTCTAATTGCCAAAGCCGTGTTTTTGTTTCAGTTAGTTCCTGTCTCACCGCTTTAAGCAGCCCCGAGGATTTGGAGATCAGAGTCCCCCTAACCCAGACCTTAAAAGCCTCCCATAATGTTGAATATTTATCCACCGTCCCCATATTGTTGTTAAAGAATTCCTCCTTTTCTATATGTATTGCCTCCGCGACATTGGGGTCTTTGAGTATGTGTGTGGGCATTCTCCATCTTTTCTGAGGTTTCGGGCCTTCCCCAAACATCAGGTCCAGGGATATTGGGGAGTGGTCAGATAATGCTCGTGGGTATATTTCACTGCTTTCTAGCCCTCCCAACATGTCTTCCGACACCCACCAATATTCTATACGAGATTCCGAGTCATGTATGCTCGAATAGTATGTGAACTCCTTCGCATCCGGATGCAGTGCCCTCCAGGCATCTCGGAGCATCAGCTGTGGCATAATCTGATCTAGGATTATAGATGCTTTAGACCGCACCCGCTTGGCTCTGGAGGATCTGTCTAAATCTGGGTCTAGTATTAGATTGAAATCTCCCCCCCAGACAATACTAGTAGTATCTAGTGTAATGAGTAATTCCAGTATATTGAGATAAAAGTCTGGGTCATCTATATTGGGGCCATAGGTGTTAACCAATGTGATCGATTTCCCCGCAACCTCTCCCCAGATCAGTACATATCTCCCCAGAGGGTCTTCTTTATGTCCTTTGGTCTGGAATCCCAGTGATGGATGTAGTATAGTTATGACTCCCCGTGCCTGAGTGGAATATTCTGTATGGTACCTTTGCTTGCCCCATACGGCCAGTATACTTGTGTTGCCGGGGCCCTGTGTATGTGTCTCCTGTAACATGACTATATGGGGTAAGTGTCTATTAATGTAAGTTCATATTTTCCTAGTTTTAGAGGGTTTGTTCAGCCCCCTGACGTTCCATGACAGCAGTCTGATTTTCCTCCCCTTGCCATTGTCAGTGCCATCCGCCATCGTACCTGCTCACTATTACAGTGTTATCCAAATACCGTACAACATGCATGGCGCAATTATCTGTTCGACCTTCGAAAAAACAACTTTTCAACTTTTCAACAAAAGGTCCATTTTCTCCCTTTCCCCCTGCCCTCCACCCCCATCATCCTCCCCAACTGGATGATTTAACCTTACAAACTGTTGGAGATCTCCTGGGGTTGCCATGTTGTCGCTGTGTGGCCGTCCGCTCGGGCCCGTAGTCCGACTTCCACGTTTTCCTGTGGCGCATCACCGCTTATTTTGTCATATTCCTGTTCCGTTTCTGTGGTAGGCACTTTCTTTGATTCCCCCTGCTTCAGGGTATCATCGGTCCGCCTTGGGGCGGGGTCCGCCATTTTGATCCGGGCCCCGGCCTACTGGGGGAAGAGGTATATGTGACTCGATATAGGCCATTGCAGCTGCCGGGTTCTCGAAAAAGTGTGCTCTTCCTCCGTGCTGAATACGCATTTTGGCAGGGAATATTAATGCATACTGGACCTGACGTGCTCGTAAAAGTTTTTTCACCGGTTCGTAGGAACGTCGGTTGGCCTGAACGCCTGCCGAGAAATCCGGGTATATGTGGATGCGGTTCTCCTCATAATGTAGCGTACCTCGCTCACAGGCTTTTTTAAGAATCGTATCTCTGTCCCTGTAGTTTAGGAGGCGCGCTATGATCGTGCGGGGTGGCGCCCCTGGTTTTGGTGTCGGGGCCAGTGTGCGATGTGCCCTTTCTATCAGAAAGTGTTCCGAAAAAGTTCCAGGTCCGAATAGGGTCTGTAGGAGATCTTCTACTTGTTGTTCCATAGCTCCCTTGCCGAATTTTTCGGATACCCCAACAATTCTTATGTTGTTTCTTCTTGAGCGAGATTCGAGATCCTCGCATTTAGATTGTATTCGGAGAAAGTCGTTTTTTAGTTGCGTTATGTCTCGAGCATGGCCTGCAATAGTGTCCTCATTGTTACTGATTCTGCCTTCGGCTTCTGTTATTCTGGAGCTTTCTTTATCCACTCTTGCCTTCAATGACCCAATAGTTGAGACAATATCGTCCAGTTTCACGTTTATCACGAGGAAGCCATTTTGTACAATCGTGGTTAGCTTGTCGACCTCACTTACAGCTTCAGGGGCGGTGGATGTTTCCGCCATCGACTCCGTCCCTTGGCTGTTGGTGAACGAGTCCATTGGGCCCCTTTTCCTAGCCCCCGCTCCTTTCGTCGGTTTATCAGGCACCGGTGCCGTCCTCTTGGCCAGGGCCAGCAGTCTCAAACTGAAGCACTCACAATACGTAGCTTAATGGCGGGTTCGGTACGTGTCGCTTGGGTTACTGTGCCGTCTACACTTCTCATCCGTTCCTGCCGAATCTTCACTGCTATTCTTCCCTCCACAGACACGTTGGTCGCCCCAGCTTGTTGGAAGTGGTCCCTGGTTCATTCACTTGTCGATGTCGGATCGCCAGGCCTCTATGGTCTGCCGGCTAGAGCATCTGTGGTCGCCTCCACTAGCTGCGTGGATCTGAGAGGCGGCCCGTGTGCCCAACTCTCACCGCCAACAGCTGCATGCGCTCTGTTTCCGTCCTACAATAGCGTTTTTCTTCCGGATTTCTGCCGTTGAGTGCAGGATTGTTCCGCTGCAGCCTCCACTCTTCGAAATCATCCGCGGTGTGCTCCAAGTTAGGATCGTTTTGTTAAGGATATTCGTCGGGACGGAGCTCGCGCTCTAGGCGGCCATCTTGTATCGCGCTCAACAGCGCCTCCCGCTGGACTTTCTAAATGTAAGTTATACCACAGATATGCATTAGGTGGACTTTCCAAATGCTGTTTGGAAAGGCTGTTTCCGAGCTGTTTTTTGCCCCCCTTAACTTGTATTGCTGCCTCCAGGCCCTAGTGTGTATAGTATCCGTGCCCCCAGGCCCTAGTTTCCTTCCCGCTGCCCTCGCTCCCTGCCCACTTCCTGGTCTCCCTCGTCCCACCTCCCGTCCCACCCACCACGCCCCAATTGGCCCGTAGGCTGTGTGTGTGTAAGCAAAAAGCCCACATCAATCCTTGTGTGCCCAGTCCACTTGTCCTCCATCCGGTGAGTGATCCCCTGTTTTTTGCCCCCCCCCCCTTAACTTGTATTGCTGCCTCCAGGGCCTAGTGTGTATAGTATCCGTGCTTCCAGGCCCTAGTTTCCTTCCCGCTGCCCTCGCTGCCTGCCCGCTTCCTGGTCTCCCTCGTCCCACCTCCCGTCCCACCCACTGCGCCCCGATTGGGCTGTAGGCTGTGTGTGTGTAAGCAAAAAGCCCACATCAATCCTTGTGTGCCCAGTCCACTTGTCCCCCATCTGGTGAGTGATCCTCTGTTTTTTGGCCCCCCTCAACTTGTATTGCTGCCTCCAGGCCCTAGTGTCTATAGTATCCGTGCCCCCAGGCCCTAGTTTCCTTCCCGCTGCCCTCGCTCCCTGCCCGCTTCCTGGTCTCCCTCGTCCCACCTCCCGTCCCGCCCACCGCACCCCGAATTGGCCCGTAGGCCTTGTGTGTTTAAGCAAAAAAGCCCACATCAATCCATGTGTGCCCAGTCCACTTGTTTTCTAGCCCCCCTTAACTTGTATTGCTGCCTCCAGGCCCTAGTGTGTATAGTATCCGCGCCCCCAGGCCCTAGTTTCCTTCTCGCTGCCCTCGCTCCCTGCCTGCTTCCTGGTCTCCCTCGTCCCACCTCCCGTCCTGCCTACCGCGCCCGTTTGGCCTGTAGGCCGTGTGTGTGTAAGCAAAAATCCCACATCAATCCTCGTGTCCCCAGTCCACTTGTCCCCCATCCGGTGAGTGATCCTCTGTTTCTTGGCCCCCCTTAACTTGTACTGCTGCCTCCAGGCCCTAGCGTGTATAGTATCCGTGCCCCTAGGCCCTAGTTTCCTTCCTGCTGCACTCGCTCCCTGCCCGCTTCCTGGTCTCCCTCGTCCCACCTCCCGTCCCACCCACCGCACCCCGACTGGCCCATAGGCCGTGTGTGTGTAAGCAAAAAGCCCACATCAATCCTCATGTGCCCAGTCCACTTGTCCCCCATCCAGTGAGTGATCCTCTGTATTTTGACGCCCCTCAACTTGTATTGCTGCCTCCAGGCCCTAATGTGTATAGTATCCGTGCCCTCAGGCCCTAGTTTCCTTCTCGCTGCCCTCGCTCCCTGCCCTCGCTCCCTGCCCGCTTCCTGGTCTCCCTCGTCCCACCTCCCGTCCCGCCCACTGCGCCCCGTTGGCCCGTAGGCCGTGTGTGTGTAAGCAAAAAGCCCACATCAATCCTTGTGTGCCCAGTCCACTTGTCCCCCATCTGGTGAGTGATCCTCTGTTTTTTGGCCCACCTCAACTTGTATTGCTGCCTCCAGGCCCTAGTGTGTATAGTATCCGTGCCCCAGGCCCTAGTTTCCTTCCCGCTGCTCTCGCTCCCTGCCCGCTTCCTGGTCTCCCTCGTCCAACCTCCCGTCCCGCCCACCGTGCCCCGATTGGCCTGTAGGCCGTGTGTGTGTAAGCAAAAATCCCACATCAATCCTCATGTCCCCAGTCCACTTGTCCCCCATCCGGTGAGTGATCCTCTGTTTCTTGGCCCCCATTAACTTGTACTGCTGCCTCCAGGCCCTAGCGTGTATAGTATCCGTGCCCCCAGGCCCTAGTTTCCTTCCCGCTGCACTCGCTCCCTGCCCGCTTCCTGGTCTCCCTCGTCCCACCTCCCGTCCCACCCACCGCACCCCGATTGGCCCATAGGCCGTGTGTGTGTAAGCAAAAAGCCCACATCAATCCTCATGTGCCCAGTCCACTTGTCCCCCATCCAGTGAGTGATCCTCTGTATTTTGACGCCCCTCAACTTGTATTGCTGCCTCCAGGCCCTAATGTGTATAGTATCCGTGCCCTCAGGCCCTAGTTTCCTTCTCGCTGCCCTCGCTCCCTGCCCTCGCTCCCTGCCTGCTTCCTTGTCTCCCTCGTCCCACCTCCCGTCCTGCCCACTGCGCCCCGTTGGCCCGTAGGCCGTGTGTGTGTAAGCAAAAAGCCCACATCAATCCTTGTGTGCCCAGTCCACTTGTCCCCCATCTGGTGAGTGATCCTCTGTTTTTTGGCCCACCTCAACTTGTATTGCTGCCTCCAGGTCCTAGTGTGGATAGTATCCGTGCCCCCAGGCCCTAGTTTCCTTCCCGCTGCTCTCGCTCCCTGCCCGCTTCCTGGTCTCCCTCGTCCAACCTCCCGTCCCGCCCACCGTGCCCCGATTGGCCTGTAGGCCGTGTGTGTAAGCAAAAAGCCCACATCAATCCTTGTGTGCCCAGTCCACTTGTCCCCCATCCGGTGAGTGATCCTCTGTTTTTTGGCCCCCCTTAACTTGTATTGCTGCCTCCAGGCCCTAGTGTGTAAAGTACCCGTGCTCCCAGGCCCTAGTTTCTTTCCCGCTGCCCTCGCTCCCTGCCTGCTTCCTGGTCTCCCTCGTCCCATCTCCCGTCCCACCCACTGCGCCCCAATTGGCCCGTAGGTCGTGTGTGTGTAAGCAAAAAGCCCACGTCAATCCTCGTGTGCCCAGTCCACCTGTCCCCATCTGGTGAGTGATCCTCTGTTTTTTGCCCCCCCCCTTAACTTGTATTGCTGCCTCCAGGCCCTAGTGTGTATAGTATCCGTGCCCCCAGGCCCTAGTTTCCTTCCCGCTGCCCTCGCTCCCTGCCAGCTTCCTGGTCTCCCTCGTCCCACCTACCGTCCCACCCACCGCGCCCCGATTGGCCCGTAGGCCGTGTGTGTGTAAGCAAAAAGCCCACATCAATCCTTGTGTGCCCAGTCCACTTGTCCCCCATCTGGTGAGTGATCTAATGTTTTTGCCCCCCCCTTAACTTATATTGCTGCCTCCAGGCCCTAGTGTTTATAGTATCCGTGCCCCCAGGCCCTAGTTTCATTCCCGCTGCCCTCGCTCCCTGCCCGCATCCTGCTCTCCCTCGTCCCACCTCCCGTCCCACCGACCGGCCTTGTTAGGCCGAATCCCTCCTTCCCCTGACTAACCAACTCCCCTCAAAAGGTTCACTACCACCTTACACTAACCACACAAAGCCCCAAGTGGATGCCACAGGCCGAGCCATTAGCTCATCAACACAAACCGAACCAAAGCAAAGATTTCCTCTTCATCCCTATCACACTCTCCCACATCAGCGGCTAACCAGACCCAAAGTGCTGTGTTCTATCAGATCTTGGGCTCTTCCCTATTAATAACATAACCCATGTTCCTCCGCCAAACCAATGGAAAGCAGATCCGACCTGCACCCATCAACACCACAGGTTTTGCATCTGCCTCACCTACTGTCCCACTAATGACCTAGCAACCTTCTTTCTTACAGCTCCAAGTGCATTGAGGCCAGCAATAGTGGCTCAATCGTGCTATACAAGAACCCTTGCATTATAATACATTACATTGACGAGTCAAGCACCTCTAAGCACACATTGCTGTGAAAAACAATACAGTAGTTGCAACACCTATCACATTTTCTCTGTCTTGACCAAATAAGCCTTTTAGGGATCCCTTTGTTTATAGGTTGACATAGCAGCCAGGGATTTGTCCTGAATCATAATCTACTTAAATAATGCAGATTTTTAACAAACTATTTTAAATGTGCTGATTACGATTTCAGGTTTTCATTATTGTGTGTTATATTTTTATTGATGGTATTAAATACATAAGGACATGATACTGAGATGGAGAACACTCAGATACAGGTGTTAATTGATCGCTCTCACCATGGTTTATGTTTAATCACTTTACCTGAAACACTGGAAGACGTTTACAAGTTAAATAGTGCTGCCTTATTTGGTAGTGAATATCTGTTATGCCCAAGATCCCAGAATAATTATGCTGATAGTGCATGCATACCAACACATGGGAGTTCCTTTTGAAAAAAATAGTAATTTAGTGGCAGGGACCCATTACGTTTACACTTTAATGTTAGCGTGACCCCACCTCCAAATTTAGGTTGTTTGCACTGTGGGATGTGAATGTAAACCACCATTAGCACTGCCATAGATATCATCGCCCCTTTACAAAAGAAAAAATCCAAAAACTCCAAACATTCCAATACTTGGTTCTCAGCAGAACTAAAAGAACTACGAACCAAAAAACGTAAAGCCCTAAACTTATGGCAAAAAGCGCCCAACGCTTCCTCACTATCGTCCTACAAATCACTGGCCACCCAATACAAAAAAAGCATCATAGCAGCTAAATCTGCATCATATAACGAAAGATTCTCTAACGCCACCTCAGAATCCAAAGAGCTCTTCGCCATCTTTAAGGAACTCTCCACGCTGGCCACTAAGTCCCAAGAGATTGTCAAGGACCAAGCCTGGTGTAACACCATACAATCCGCCCTCCTAAAAAAAATGGAACTCCTCCAAGCTAAAATCTTAGACCATCACAAAAATCTCACTCAGCAAATTTTAGCTGCATCCCATAAGGACAAAAAGACAAGTCATATTACACCTTTTAAATTTAGAGAAGTCTCAGAAAAAGAGGTAATCAATATCGTCAACAGAACCAAACCCTCCAATTCTAAAGGCGACGCCTGCCCCGCCAAACTAGTCAAAGACTACGTTGAAACACTAGCACCATACCTCAAATCCTTCATCAATGCATCCTTCAACACAAACTCAGTCCCAACCAGCCTAAAAGAAGCTTGGGTGCGCCCTCTTCTCAAGAAACCCACTCTAGACCCAGAAAACGCCAACAACTATAGACCCATCACAACCGTTCCCTTCCTGCTCAAGATCCTCGACAAAGTTGCCTACTCACAAATACAGCACTACCTCGAAGAAAATCGCATCCTGGGCAAAAGGCAATCGGGCTTCCGCCCGGGACATGGGACTGAATCAGCCCTACTAGATATTAAAATTCAACTTAATGACATCATGGACAAAGGCAAACCAGCACTCCTCCTACTATTAGACCTATCTGCTGCCTTCGACCTGGTCAACCATGACATTCTAGGCACGCAACTCAAAAATGAAGCTCACTTCTCGCCTGAAGCCGTCTCCTGGGTTAAATCCTTCCTCGAGGGTCGACTTATGAAAGTCTTTTCTGAATCTGCGAACGCTACTCCCACCACTATCCACTGTGGAGTCCCACAATGATCCTGCACTGCACCCACCTTATACAACATTTTCACCCTCCCACTGTTCAATGACCTGGACCATCGCCACATAGCCTACACTAACTATGCTGACGACACACAAGTCCTGCTCCCCCTTACTGGGGTATATGAACAAGACACCGCAGCACAAACCAAGATATACACAGCCATTCAAACCTGGATGGCAGCCAATGGCCTCTGCCTAAACGGGGACAAAACAGAGATCCTACTAGTTGGCACCAAAGAAACACTAAACAAACTCCCACCGCAATACAAATCCTTTAATGTCGAAAACTCCACCATCACAGTCTCCACTGCAGTAAAAACACTAGGAGTAAATCTTGACTCCACTCTCTCTATGACACGGCAAGTCAATGCCATAGCCTCTTCTGCTGCACTTACCACTAAGATAATGAACTCCGTTAAACCCTTCCTATCCTCGAAAAAATGCCTGAATGTAGCCAGAGCCACAGTAGGTACCAAACTGGACTACTGCAATGCCCTCTTCCTGGGCACATCTTCACAAAACATTAAAAAAATGCAAGTCACTCAAAACAATGCTCTAAGAGCAGCCCTAAGCATACCAAAAAGGGAGCACATCTCCCAAACCAGAAAAGAAGCCCACTGGTTACCTATAGCGCATACTATTCAAATCCATGGGCATCACCCACAGATGCCTCTCTGCCAATGCCCCACCCTATCTTTCTGAAAGAAACACCCTCAATACATCAACTAGACCCACCAGGTCACACCTGACTAACCAGAACTATGTTCCCACATTCAAAAGAAACAAAGCCGGAGGGTCCAGCTTTCAACACCTAGCACCCAAAAACTGGAACGCACTCCCTACCGTCTTAAGGAACGAAAAACATACCATGCCTTTCGTAGACTACTAAAAACCACGCTTTTTAACTAACCACTCCTTACCTGTCCTAATGTATTTTCACCACTGTATGTAAATAACCTCAAATGTGTGAAAATATGCATCTATGCTCTGCTTTGTATCTGTATATTCACCATTTATGCCTGTAACAAGTAAGACTGCTTTCAGCGCCACGATGCCCCCGGGCAGATGCGCACTCTATAAATCCAAATGAATAAAAAAAATAAAAACATTTTAAAAAAGTAAATGGCAAAAGGGGGTGTACATGTTTATACACCGCATTTTGCCCTTCACATTTGCACCCCACAGTAAGTCAACGCTGACTGCCATGCAAGCATGAAAATCCATGCCGGCGCAAATGCTGGAGCATTTGTATGGCAGAAAGGAAAGTGGTAGCAGAAATGCAAGCTGCGTTCCGCCCCTCCTCTCCACCATACACATGATTGAATATGGAGGAGTAACATTAATGGAAGGTGTACATTTCTTACGCAAGGCATGAGCCCTGTAATGTTTATCCAGTTTCCCCATACATTGACAGGTTAAAAAGTCAGCGGTCGGCATGATCCTGAACTTCAAAATATGCTGCAGCGGCTAACCCTCCCTAGCTGCTACATTTGGATGCTGTTCTACTTTTGTATTTGACAGCGTAATTAATTGCACGCTCCACGAAGGTCTGACAAAATACAGGCTGTCATATTTTTGACCTTATTTATTTATTTATTTTTATTTATAAAGCGCACAAGCAGCCCTTAGGCATCGAAGCACTGTTACAGGTGATGAATTTAGTTACATGAGGCATGTGTCAGACATTGTGGAAACAATGTCTTATGGAAGACACTTAGATACAAATCAGTGTTTTCATTATTTTATCCAGTATATAAAAATGTTCTAAGGACATCTGTATGATGGGGATTCAGCATGTGCAAAGCCATCATTACGCTGAGACCTGGCTTCCCCTTCACAGTCCTCCCGCTACTAAAATTCTGTAAAGGGAAAGAAAAGATTTCTTCAGAAACAAGTCGCCACCTATAACAGACATTTTACCCTCACTCCCAACTCCTGGGACAGTCCGAATCAGTATATATTGTTTATAGTTACAAACACTTACATATTAGGGTACGTTTTGAAAGAGCCCCAAACTTTGTGTGCATTATGTTTTTAGCGATTCAAGCATACAACTCTTTTATGAAAAACGTATTCGTCAAATTTAAAGATCTGTAGTCATTCTTATGTTCCCAAAATGCTCTTTGATTTTATGCAATGCAGCGTGGAATGCTGATTTTTGGTGTGTGTCCTCCTCCCCTTTCTCATGTAGTTCAATAGAAGTGTACTATCCTGTCGAGGTTGGAACGATAACCTATAAAAGGGTATTTTTTTTAAAGTTACTGGTGGTTTTGATCATGTGTTTTCTCAGTAAGACAAGTGAACCCTATGTATTATCATTACACTATATGCTGGAAGTGATCATTAAAAATTACCAATTTCACAATTTAAAAAGAGACAGTTTACAATGTTGGAGCAGTTAAAATAATGCCTTATTTTGTTTTCTTGATAGAGAGACAGAGCGAAAAAGAAGGAGGAGAAAGAGAGAGCGAGGGGTGGTGGGAGTGTAAGCTCTTCACGTGATCTGGCAGTACAGCACGTTTATAGATTGACATCATTAGTAGATGTTCAACTTGTAATCCTTGCTTGTCATGGATGTCCATACAGTAATTTGTGTTAACTAATGCCACATACTGGCTTACAGGTATAAGTAAGATAACCTAATAAGTACAAATGTTCATGATCTTTACTTTAATTTAAAGCCATGTGTCATCGTTGACCTGAGATGAAAGTAAGGATTGAAACTGTAATGAAGTGTCATGTCCCTTCTCTTTTTCATCAGTGACAATATCAATCCTTCAGAGCCATGGTACCTCGCATTGTTTCAGTTTAATCCAACCCAACTTTTTTTGATTATTTTCCTAGCAACACTATGGACCTCAATACAAGTAACCTGGTCTGGAATTAAGGTGCCGGTAACAACGGTACCAGCACCTTTTCCGAAATGGGTCACTCTGAGTCTGCCAGTGGACGCTGTGAACTACCAGCAGGCATGACCTACTGGTAGTTCGTGCCCCTACCAGCCGATAAGTCACTGAAGCACCGGCACAGTGCCAGTGCTTCAGTGTTTCCATTCCCATAGAGTCCTATGGGACTTCACGGGAATGGGAACTTATTGTTTCGCCGCCGCCCATAGTATCCCTGTATCACTGGGATATTGAGCGGTGGAAATGGTAAGCCAAGGTTGCTAGTAGACCCGGCGGCCTACCACCAGCCTCGTAATGAGGGCCTATATAGTAGAAATTCCTATTTAATTATGAACATTTAGAAAACAGTGTTTTGAAGGATCATGCAGTGTACTTCAACAGAGTTCAACCAGACCATACAACTTGCTAGTTAGTGAGCAGGTGCAAGTGGCGCTAGGTCACCTAGCCTAAGCCCCGCAGACCTGTAAATCATTCTAAATTGTTGGTGCCTTCCTGGTTTGCCACTATTTTTCCCTACTTAAGCAGCCCTCCAGCCCCTTTTCCTTTGCAGTTGGGGAGCAGGTCCAAGTGGATCTAGGTCGCCTGGCCTAAACCCTGCCCACTTGTCAATCACTTTAAACTGTTGGTGCCTCCCGTTTTCTTTTTCCCTAATTAAGCAGCCCTCCAGCCTCTTTTCCTTTGCAGTTGGTGAGCAGGTGCAAGTGGATCTAGTTCACCTGGCCTAAGCACCACCCACCTTCTTAGCCGTACCTCTACCTTTCTGCTCTTAACTCTTAGATCAAGCGTGTCTCGCACCCGGGCATCGGAAGCGAATGGCAGATGCAGAAAAGGACAATTCCTGTTTGAGCTTGTTCAGACCAGAAGGACCCAGGGCCTGAACCCCTGCTCAGACAACAGGTAAGCCTCTATTCCCACAGGCAATCCCCACCATCATCAGGCAACGCCAACGTCAACTTCTGTGGTGCTGGGGTGAGGACAGGTGCTCAGTGGAACAGTAAGTTGTGCATTTGTAAACGTTTACTCTCGTGCCACCACGTGTCTGCCCCCCCCCCCTTTGTCCCAGTTCCTGCCTTGTTGTTGGCTCTCCCCTCTCCTAATGTGCTCCCATTCGTTGGCGGGCCCTTTCTATCAGCCACCCAAGGCACCCCCTGACATGGCAGCCCCCTTTGCCAAAGACCAGAGGCTAAGGATAGCTCCAGTGGTGTCTGCCGCTTTCCGCTGTGGTAGCACATAGCCTGCAGCTGTTGACCTGCGACGAATCAGATAAGTCGAATTTGGGTGTGCTGTATTGTGCTGTGCTAAATAAAATTGCCTTTTTCCCCCTTCTGGGAAAGTCAAATCTGGGTGTTTTCGCATTCTGTTAACTGTGGCATTGTTGCTGATTCTCTCCAGGCTCCCACCTAGATCCCCCGGGAGGTGTGCCATTCATTGTTGTGAGTTAATTGTTCCCCTCCAGTGTCTTCCTTTGTTGTGACCCCTGCCCTCACCCTCTTTCTCTGCCTGCTCATTCTGAGCCACAGGGCTTTGCATCTCTCTCTCTTCTCTCACCCCCTTCTCGTCCACCTACCTCCTTCACAACCCCCATGTGCTCTATGTCTCTCCCATGTTCTTTAACTGCTACTCTATCTCTTACTCTATCCCTCTCAGTAAATTTGGAAGGAAGAAGTTCAAGAGGGACATCCTGGTCTCCAACTCAGGCCTCCCTATCGCTGATACCTACACCAGTGCTTCTTCCAGACAGACTCTCACTGACATCCTCTTTGTCATCTCCTCTCCAGACCTATGGACCCTTCATATGGTCTCTGTTCTCTCTCCTTTCTCCTCCTCTCCCATTATTGGTGGCACTAGGTGGGAGGTCCTCTTCGCCCCCTTCCACTCCTCCAAGACCATCATTAATGTCTATCTGAACTGCACCATCTTGGTTCAGGGCCATCAGCCCAATCTCCTCCTTTTTGATAGGTGTTTCCCACATCTTATCAACTTCCTCTGTTCTCCTCCTTCTCCTTCTGCCACCTCTCTGGCACCCTCGTCTTCCTCCTCTGCCCAACCTCGGGCCCCTTTACCACCTATGCAGGGTGTACCTCAAGACTGTACCCCTCCACAGAAGTCTTTCAAATGTGGCATCCTGCTCCACGCTGCTACTCCCAACTCTTGTTCTGCTGTCAAAAACTCCTCTGACATCTGTCACCTCCTCAAAAAACTCAACCTAGATATCCTTGTCCTCACCGAGACATGGTTACGGCTAGTTCTGTCATGGGTTTTGACACTCTCTTCCTTGTGGGCTACAAGATCCTCTCAGAACCCAGAACCAACTGTCCTGGAGGTGGAGTAGCCCTGATATTTCCGGAGTAGGTCCCGGCTTCTGTCATCCCTACACAGGCCTACTCCTCCTTTGAATGCCTGGTCTTCAGGCTCTCTATCTGTCCTGGCCTCTCTCTAACTCTGGCCACCATCTACAGGCCACCTGGCCAGGTCGCCCTCTTCCTCTCTGAATGGGCCAACCTCTCCTCTTCTCTCCTTGCCTTTACTTCTCAACTTCTCCTCCTTGGAGATCTCAACATCCACCTGGATGCTTCTAATCCCCCCTATGGGCTTTTCCACAAACTCTGCGACACTCTCTCTCTTTCTATTCTGCTGCCTAGCACGACACACTCTGCCAGACATACTTTGGATGTTATCATCACCTCAGACATCCCCCTCTCTAACGCTCTCACCACTCCTCTCTCTTGTACTGACCACTTTCTACTCTCCTCTCATCTGAAACTTTCTATCCCTCTGGCAAAGCCCTCCCAGCACAGCCGCCTAGCTTCTCGGTCATTCGGCTCATGAAGTGTGTATCAGTGGATGCCTTTGCCTCTACTTTCTCTGCTCCTCCAACTCCTGCGGCTGACTCACACCCTGACACAGCCCTTTCTAATCTGCATATTTCTATTTCCAACACCCTGGACATTCTTGCCCCAGTCATGAGAATCTGGCTGAAGCCTACCTCCAAGTGCAACTCTTTGTATGATTCTGGCCTCGCCATCTTGAAACACAAGTGCAGTGTGTCTGAGAGGAATTGGAGAGCTTTGGGTGCATCCTCAGAAAAACTGTCCTGCTGCCTGCTCCAAAAGCAATACAGACTCTCTGTCCTGTCCAAGAAGAGAGCACACATTCAAGCCTGTGTCTCTGTGGCCTCTAACAATTCGGACAAACTTTTTAAAATCTGCAAGGAACTGGTCAATCCAGTTACAGTCTCTACCTCTCCTGTTCCCTCCCAGGCCCTCTGTACAGCTCTGTTCTCTCACTTCTCCTCTAAAACTCAGGACATCCTATCCTCTATCTAATTTTCCTCTCCCTCTTCCTCCACGGCCCCCCTTTGGACATCTCTCCTACTCCTTTCTCCTCATTTTCTCTGACAACACTTAATGAGGATTCTAGACAAGTCTGATCTATGAAAATGTTGTCTAAACAGATGCTCCCCTGCGCCTCCAGAACCATCAAGGACCATATTGAGACCCTCGCTCCTGCCTTGGCCAATATCTGTAATCACTCTTTCGCCACTGGATATTTCCCCTCTCCCCTTAAGCACTCCCTTGTGTACTCCCTCCTCAAGAAGCTGTCTGCCGATCCTACCTGCCGGGCAAACTATCACCCAATCTCCATCACCCCTTTCCTGGGAAAACTCTTGGAAAAGCTGTCCATCTGCCAGCTTACTCTTCACACTGAAACTGTTGGTTGTCTCCATGAGCATCAGTCTGGCTTCAGAGCTGCCAGAGGCACAGAAACTGCTCTCCGGAACACCTGTGAAGATCTGCTCTCTAACCTTGATTCCAGCATTCCTTCTCTCCTCATCCTCCTTGATCTTTCCTCTGCTTTTGACATGTTCAAGCATGCCATCCTAATCAATCGACTCAATGAGAACCTGGGCATCGATCAGGCCCTGGAGTGACTGACCTCCTTCCTGTTGGACCAACCCTCCCAATTCCAACGTGCTCCTTTTATCTCTGCCACCTCTCTCTCTACATGTGGCATTCCCCAGGGCTCTATGCGGCTGGCAATTCACAAAGAAGTGTGACTACAGAAGGGACGCGGGAGCAGAGGAAGAGCATGACTTCACCTGCAGACTCTGAGTTGGTCCTGTGCTCACAAACCCTGTTTGGCTGTGGCAGCATTGGAATAGACTGGAAGAAACAGGCAGTCTTTCCAGGTGCGCCTAATTTTTGTGAATGCAGAGCTGAAGTCCTGCATCCTCCCAAGGCCCGTGTACAGAAGCAAGCCGAGGGAAGCTGGAGAGTGGAAGGCTCTCCCTTAATGAGGCCAGATCGGAGACACCTGTGCAGCAGTGGGGTGTGGGTCCCAAGAGTACTTATAGTAGTAGAAGAAATTAAGCCAAGAAACAGAAGCAGCTGGCAGTCGTTGTGATTGTGGAATTGGAAAAGGGAAGCTCTGTACTCCAAATCAACAGAAATACCATGCTGGTAACTGTAGTCAGCTTTATTCATGCTTGTGTACACAGACAAGTGAGTAAAAGTTGTTCACAAAAGTGGGAAGTCTTTTAACAAGGGAAATGTAACACACGCTTCTGTTAACAAAGCTGAAGTACCCATTTGTAGTGAAAGCATCTCTTTTCCCCATTGTTAGAAGTAACTTGTTTCCGAGCAGTCGCGTGGCTCCTATTAACAAGGAGAACGTTGCTGGTAAACTTATTGAAGCAGAACTGACTTTCCCGAAATGTTACAAGCACAGTTTAACGTCTGAAGAGGTCACCCATGAAACATTAATAGTAACGCTGACCGAACGGTGGGAATGCGCATCTTTTGAAGTGGCAGTCCAAGATCAAAACAAAAATGTATGTGCCTAATTTCATTTACATTAAGAAACTTGCATCTTGTAACATACTGAAAACTGAAGTAGAAGGTGTAGGATTGGCTGAAGCCGAACAAAGAACAAGTATTACCCAAGGCAGTAGACCAACACCTGTTAAAGTGAGTTCAGCTCATTTAAGAACTGCACACCATTATGTTATTGTTGCTGAATCTGTTGTTAACCCAGAGTCCTCTAGTATAAGGGTGGCAAGGATATCCAAAGCTGAAAGAGTTTATACTTCTTCAATGTTTGAGGAGAACCATCTCCGGTTCCGGAAGCACCTCAAAACATTCCTCTTTGCTTCTGCTTTCTCTCTCCCTCTCCCCTGCTAATTCTTCACTGAAACTGCACTGAATCTGCAACTGGGCCACCCTCACCGACCTCGGTCCTGGGCCCAGCCACTCTCCACTTGCACTGCCTCCCTGGCAACCCCAGCACTGCGGGACTGTCTCTGTATCCCTACAGCCCCCCCTTCCCAGCACTTGTCTGCACTTACCCTGCACTTGCCACCAGCTGGCCCTTTTCTTGTACTGCACTTCCCCCCTCCCCTTCCCCTTGCACTTCTCCCTTCCCCCTACCCCTGCACTTGCGCGATCTGAATGACACCTGGCCTAGTAGGATTGTTGTCTGTCCTCCCCTTGTTTCCCCCCTCCCTGCCTCGTCGCGCCTTGAAACACTTGTGTATAGGCGCGTTACAAATGCCATATCATATCATATCATAATATTACAGAATTATGACAATAATTCAGACCTATCAGTACAAGCCCGAATATTCAAAAGAGGAAATGGTTGATAGAGAAAAAAGCTGAAATTATGGGGAATCCGATGAAAGTCGTGACGATCAATCACCTGAGCCTGATCCCAGTCGCATGGAATACATTTCCACCTGGTGTACCTGCCATTATTGTGATGTGATGCCAACTTTGCTGGAGAACTGCTGTTGCAAACAAAACCCTGACTGCTTGGCCTACAAAGCCGAAGAAGACACACCACCACTATGTGTTACCCTACTTCATGACTTCAGGGTAGCTTGACCTACAAGATCTGTGTTGCAAATGATGATGGTCCTTATGCATGAACTTCGGGAAACAGTTTGCCCTTTTCATGCAAGTAATGAGTACCTTTACTCTTTGTACATTGTTTGTTTGACAACTAAAACCGCTCACATTTTATGTTGTTCTCCTTCAACACTGTAACTTCGATGGATTGATGGATCGATGGAATGAAGAAGGTGCTGAATACAATGTACACCTCAAAGTGTTCTTTCGCATGCGGACCATTGGCCACATGACCACCCCAGACCCGGTGTTTCGAGACTCCCCTTTGAAGACCACATACCCGCAAGCAACATATATATGTGTCCTTTGGCTATGTTCCGGGCCTATTACGCTCCACTCATCCACATCCACCCTCCTCTCCAATATCAATGGAAGTTTGCACCTGTGACCGTGCGCTCGCAAGGGGTCTGGATGAGTGAGAATAAAAAAGTTGCTAAATACAATGTACACCTCAAACGGTTCTTTGACATGTGGACCTTTGGCCACATGGTCACCCCAGACCCGGTGTCTCTAGACTCCACTTTGAAGGGTATGCAGTGATAAAATTGTTGCAAAAATGTCGCCTTTACAAAAAATCATGGCAAAAATGCCATGGTTTGCCACCTTAAAGGTGTACCCCGCACCCCTTAAATGGTATAATGGGTCTGGGGTTGCGGGGGGTGTCACCCGCATCCTTAACGTGGATTGTGGCGGCAAAACCACAGCCTTTTTGCCACAATATTTTGTGTTCACAGCCATTTTTGCCACAATTTTAACACATGGAACCCTTTGAAGACTGCGTCCCTGCAAATAACATGTGCATGTGTCATTTGGCTATGTCCTGGACCTGTTATGCACCCATCATCCACATCCACGCCCGCTTCGGTATCAATGGCAGTTAGCACCTGTGACTGTGCACTTGCAAAGGGGCTGTGCTCGCAAGGGGGCTGGCTGGGTTGGAACGAACACATCAAGCATTCACATACACCCCCACTTTTCTGAGCATTTATAAACACCTTGAAAGTTAGCAAGAAAACAACTCTGCAATCTGCAATGGATATCGCCATCTGTCTGTGTTTTACCTTGGTTGCTGAATCAGCCCATCTTTTTTTAACTGTTAGTCAACTATTTCTCGAGTGTCATCGTTTTCAGCTCTGTACATCATATTTTGATTTTAATGCACCGCAAAGACTTCACTATTATCAAACTTTCTATGTATTTATATCTCTGGAATTAGCACATCACATGACAGTGTATTATTTGGAAATGTAATGTTTCATAATCCATGTTTTAAACACTTGTTTTTTTAGGTGCCTCCAAGGTCTTTCAATGTACGAGAAATACGCTTCTTGTGGTAGACCAATGATTTTTGACAAATGTGATTGCCATGATGGTTAGACCATGTTGTAAGTTTACTTTCAAAGCTATGGGATGGTTGTTTTACTCACTGTGATACTTTATTCATTGTAATCTTTATTTATATTTATTTAACAGATCTTCTGGACAATCGAACAATGCATTCATGTATTGTTTATTGTTTCCCTAATATCAGCCCTGTCAAAACTCCTGGCACAGTCTTGCATGTTTTCCCAAAGGATATGACGTTAACAAGAACATGGTTGTTGAAGTGTGGATTTCCAGTGTCTGAGATTGAAAGCAGAGCCAAGGATTTCAAGGAGGATGTGAGGGGCAATGGATTTCACGTCTGTAGCAGGCACATTGAGGAAGTTATATATGAACTATTAGAGTACACAAAAAAGCATTGCATGAGACTCCTACGCAAATAACTTCTAAATGCAGTTGCAACTGAATTTCATCGCACACTGACTCGGGTGAGTAGTGAACGTTGAAATATTTATGCATGTTCATATGTATGAAATTGGTGTGTAGTCTAAATGATCACATAATCTTTTGAAATAGTGTGTCAATAGGTAACTTGATTAAATGTTTGTATTGTTTTAGTAATATTTGTATCAATATTTTATTAAACAATTTTCCATTGTAACACAATGTACATTAGCTTGTAAATATTTTAGTTTTGACTAGTTCAGTGCAATGTGAGCCTTTCCAGAAACCTTTATAGCGTCCTCTGAAAATAGTTTTTGTTTGGTAAATGTGTTACCATGTCTGTTTATTTGTAGACCACACTGATGGAAGTACATTTACCATGGAGGAAACAACAGAAATGTCAAATATCCAAATGGTGAGGCCAACCGACCTGTATGTCAACTTTTTCAGAGTGTATGAAATTGTATACATTTTAATACTAATGTACGTTTTCCATTGAACACTGTTATGAACATATACATTGAAAAAAAGGACTAAGATTCAACTTCAAAAACTATTCCAGAATCAACATCAACCTCACTCCTCTTTCCTCTTTCAAGTCATTTGTTCTATACAATTCATTCAGAGGGGACTACATAATACATTTATAAGTCCAAGTTCAACTTTAAACCTGAGGATAATTGTTATTTATAATATTAGCTATTGATCTAAACTGGAATGTAGGATTGTATCACAATATCGGCTAGAATGTTCATGACATTTTCTTGCTATATTTCACTTACATAACTATTATAACAATAATTAATTTGATACAGGGTTATTGTTATTGTTATTTTACTTATACCGCGCCAAAGCCCATAGGCATCCAGGCGCCGAGAGACAGATAAGAGAAAAAAAAGCTACCTGTAGGAGTTTGTGCTAATAGAATAGATAAGTTTTCAATTGTTTCCAAAACATAAGAAGGTCCTTAATCTTATGCAGAATAACAGGTAGGGCATTCCAGGCCCTAGCTCCTTGGGTATGAAAAGCTCTACCAAGCCCACAAGAACGTTTCACTCGATGTTGAACTAGTAGGAAGTCTTCAGCTGATCTGAGACTTCTTTTTGGCTGATAGATACTAACGACGTCCTTCAGATAAGCTGGTGCATTCCCAAAGATGCATTTATGGCAGATAGTCAGCAACTTAAACTGAATTCCGGCTTCCACAGGGAGCTAGTGTAGTTTTTTTTCCTGGCAACAATAATCGACTCTGAACATTTCATCTGAAAGATGATGTGGATGGCTTTATTCTGTATTTTTTGCAGTTCGTGAATATCAGCTTTGCTTGCCCCACTTAGAAGCGCATTGCAGTCTTACGTGGTAAGATGATGGCTCTCACAAGTTTAGTGGGATTTTTGATGGAAACAAGTCGAGCAACCTGCCTACGCACGTTGAGATGATAATTAGTGCTCTTGGAGATAGCTGTGACATGGGCTTCACAATCTAGGCTGTTCTCCATAAAAATACCCACATTTTTAACTTTCTGCACAACTTTGACATAGCTGTCATCTATCCTGAAACCTGGGTACTCCTGGCCCAGCATAGTTTGTGCCTGACGGGATCCAAAATAGCACAAGTTCAGTCTTTGAGGCATTTAGGAAGAGCCAATTTGTAGACATCCACTGTTTTATCAATTGGTACATCATATCAACTATGCGTTGGTCGGCATTGTGATCGCCAGTGATATCGAGAACCAATTGAAAATGATCTGCATAGTTGCAAAAAAAGATCTGAGAAAGTTCTAGTTCAATGCAAAGAGGGAGGATGTAGATATTAAACAATAATGGGGAGAGGCATGCTCCCTCAGGAACTCCGCAGGTCATAAATTGTGATTTGGAGGCGCTGTCCCCCCAGTATACCTGAGATCGTCGGCCCTCTAAGAATAATCTCAGCCAAGCTATGGCATTGACGGAGAGGCCCCCAACCGTCTTCATTCTATCAAGTAGGATTTTGTGATCAAGCAAGTCGAAAGCTGCTAATAAGACCAGCAACATCAGCAGCCCGACTTACTTTCTTCCAACGTGGAGAACATAAAGGTCTGTAGGTCCAGAAGAGCACTCTCAGTTCCATGGTGACTTCTGAACCCCGACGGTTTAGCGTGAAGTATGCCAGCCATCTGTACATAGTCCTGTAGTTGGATGGTTGCTACCTTATCTATGAATTTAAGTAAGAACAGGGTGTTAGTAATTGGTCTTAGATTAGCAGCATCAGTAGGATCTAGACCTACTATTTTTAGTAGTGATGAGACTGCAACATTTTTTATTGACTGGGGAATTATACCCAACCGAAAAGAAGCGTTAGCGAATCTACAAAGGAAGGGGGCAAACAATTCTTTATGATCCAAAATAAATTTGGATGGGAGTAGTTTGCCAGGACAATTAGTGGGGTGCATCAATTTAAGGATATTTATCATTTCAACTACAGTAGTTTCCTTAACTGTAAAGCCGGTTGCTAATCCAGATGCGGTAGCAATATTGGAAGTAAAATCCTGTTGGATATTAGTCGGGTTAGTGCCTATTTGAGGTGTCTCACTAAACACTGGGGTGGATTTTACTATGGGCAGTAAGGATGCCAATGTTTCTTGCTTAATTTTGTCTTGCGCTTTTAATAATTTTTCCGCAAAAGCTTTCTGTACCCTATCACAGTCTTCAGCAGTAGTCTTTATGGAAGAACTGCAAACAGTCTTTTTTTTCCAGGATCTAAAAAGGCAGAATAGTTCCTTGGTCTGATCTCCGGCTGAGCTAATTTGGTTTTTGTAGTAGGTTTTTTTAGCCTCAAGAATTTCAGTTTTATACTGCTTCTCTTTGTGCTTCCAATCCAACAGGTTGGTCATGGAGCTGTCTTTGTGCCAGTTATGTTCTGCCTGCCTTTTACTGGCTCTAAGTTCTACCAGGGAGGAAGAGAACCATCTATGGCGATTAGATAAATCCCTAACCAATTTATCTTTCATAGGAGCAAATTTGTCAAGCATTTCAATGGTCACTCTATTGTAGTTATCTATAAGCATCTCCGGATCATCAATGTCATTAGTTGTGGTCATCAATGTGTGCACATAGTCAATTAAAACAGGAGTAGTTATGTTCTTTAAGTTTTGAGCTCTAACTGAGTGCATAGGAACATGTACTCTACGTGCTAGGGAAGGAAGCCTCAAAACACAGGTAACAAAGAAGTGATCTGACCAGATACATGGTATGGTCAGGATCTCTTCAACATATATGTTACCGCTACCAACCCAATCCCGTATGTGGCCCTTTTTATGCGTGGGATCCACGTTATGGATTGTGATCTGGTGAGTACCTAGCATTTTATCTAGTGACAGAGCTTTCTTATCCCTCTTGTCGCCTTTCCAGTGGTTAAAATCACCCAGAATGACCAAGCCATTATTGGTGGTCATCATAGGTGAGACGAGATTAACAAGGTCTTCGTTAAAGCTGTCAGAATCCTCAGGAGGTCTGTAAAGAAGGGTGATGCAGGAACTGCAACAATGTACTATTCTTCTATTGCAACCAGTCAGGAGGATGAGGTATGAGACTTGAGAATGTATTGGATGAAGTTAATAATTGTTGATAAATAATATTTGTTTAAAATTACTAAGAAAAGTTATAATTTATTCACAATTAATAATAATTTTAACAAATTGCAAATCATTCAGTCAACAACCTGTTTGTATCAATTTCCCACACACATGCAACAATGACAGTAATCATCACAAATAATTTGATTGTAAAATAATTACATGTAATCTTTCACTCCCTGAATGGTCTATGTATATTTTAGTAAACTGTTTCAGCCTGCCTAAAGCTCAATAGGTACAAAACAAATGATAAAATAACATACTTTTGGCGGCAACAATGTATTCACTTTGTTTTTCAGGATGATCTCACATCATTTTCCTGTGACATCTTGAAAGCTCACCAGGTACAATTTCACATTTCCTTTCATAAAACATTACATCTACACAGTGTTCAACTTTATCTTATTAAAAATGTACGTTTTATAAAGGTTTTCACAAAAAAGTGGAATTGTTCTGTTTATGTCTTCAACTGGGGAATGTATTCCTATGATGTTTTATATGCATTAGGAAGAGTGCTAACACTTGATAGCCCCTCATACCTCTTGACTATCTTGCAAACAGAACATGGATTGACAGGAAAACAACAATTAGTTGTGTGGTTGATAGTAATTGTCCATTATGACAGTGCTGAAATCGAGGGAACATGAGTGTGAAAGAAGTAGCCCCACTGTTTTCAGGAGTTCCCCACTTTTTTCAGAGGGTACCTTCATATGCTAATTTCTAGTGAAACAACATCCAATTGTTATGTTAATGAGTCCACCAATTCTTTGGAGGGGACTTGAACAATGAATTATGAACTGACCATGCACAACTCTGAGCAAATAGGCTGCCAATATATAGATGTTAGCATGCAACAAAGATGAATTTAACTGTACATTTTGAATACCATGACTTCTCTGTTGCATTGCATTAAGACAAGTCATTAAAATGAGTCTTAATTGAAACATATGGTCTTAATGCAAGTATGCATCACCTTGTTAGAACAAGAAAGGATTCAAGCCAGTTCCAGAAGGATTTGCTTTGGCTTGCAAGTCCAGCATACATTTTTTGCAACGGTCACCCAGTCTAATGACCTACCTTTCATGATTTATACCTCTGTCTCATTTATCCTATTTTCCATACACATCACCCTTTGGTGTTCTTCCTTTGCACCACATTGTTGATGCCCCTTCATCCTCTGCTTCCTTACAATGAACTTTCATACCTCTGTTTCCCTTTTGCACCACCATTTTACTCTTTACTCAATTCCCTTCCCTTACCAGGCACGCAACCCCTTTCCTTTCTCTACATTACTGATTGGCTAATTGCTTATTACTCACCCCTTCCATTGGCCTGGTTCGCATGTACATGTTAGATCACATCTATTTGCAATTTAACCACTGCAAGAAACAGCAAGAAGTTGTGGTTGGGAAAATGATGGTCATTTTAGCTATGGGGTCTTCACATGGACAATACAGTGAAAGACGCTGAGTGGACTTGGCATTTATTCTACTGAGATGTTGCACTTTCTTGTAAAGTTTGCGGTAAATTTCAATTCATGGAAGCAGAGGGACCTGCAAGGGGTGTCATCCAGCGACATGGTGATGAAGAGTATGTAAGAGTGACCTATAATATGCATTTGTGTTTTAAAGGAGCCACAGGCGCTTTCCTTCAAAACACTTAGGGCCCGATTCATGGAACATTTAGCGTGGTGCAAAGGGACTTTGCACTGATGCGCTGCCACCAACACCCTGATTCACATAGTGCTGCAAAGTCTATTTGTGCAATGCAAGGTAAATTTGCACTGGTGCAAAAGTGGTGCACAGTCACTGTGCACAGCAAAAATTCACTTTGCACCACTGTGTGAATCAGGGTGTTTGTCGACAGAGCAAAGTCACTTTGTGCCAGTGCCAAGTCACTTTGCACCATGCTAAAAGTTCCATGAATCGGGCCCGTGGTCATGTGTTCCTGGGTGAAGACTTTAACCTACCTGCGGCAGGCCGATGCTGTGGACCTGTAACCAAAGTGTGTCGGCCAGTGAGTCAGAGGTGCCCTGAGCTCCACTTTGCAGCGCTACAGGACTGCAAGGGTCTCGAAGAGAACTGCAACAACTGCATTTCTGTCTCCGGTTTCCCTTTGTCAAGAGCAGAGCCCTTGCTCCCTTCAAGGGGCGGTGCTGGGGCATTAGGCCGCAAAGCTTTCATACATAGTGAATTCATCTGGCCTCAAACGTTTACCATTGCGAGATGGATAACAACAGTAACAATAAGGGCCTCATTCATGGAATTTCTAGCACAGAGCAAAGTGACTTTGCACTGCAAAAAACACTTTACACCGCTCTGTGAATCAAGGTGCTTGTTGGCAGTGCAAAGTCAATTTCCAGCACGCTAAAAATTCCATGAATCAGGCCCTTCACGTTTTGAGAAATGGCCATGGAAAGGGGTGAAAAGGATGGCATCGCAGATCCCCACTTTCACACGGCCTTTCACAGGAAATGCTTAAAAGGGCCATTATTGACAATTATGTGCAAAATATTTGACCAGTAATGACCAGTAATGGTTAAATCCTTCTGTGCATGTCATTCAACTGTGCCCAGAAGTGAGTACCAGAAAGTACCACACTTGTCATATTCAAGGTTATTATTATTCAGGGTGGTATTAAACTCTTTTTTTGTAATGAACTCCCAAGTGTTCCAAAATCTCACCCGAACAGAGGAGAAGCAGTCATACAGAATCAAAGCAAGGAAAATATGTTTTAAGATAAGAAGTCTACTTTCCTTGCAAGTAGTATTTGTGGTAAGTGGCTGCAGATTGCAGTAGACCAACGATATATGGGTCACAGTGGTATGCAACATTGACATCTAGGGTGACAGAATGTGTCTTTTAAATGTATACGTTGCTGATGTGCAGTAGGAATATGTGCCTTGGCCTATGCTCATTTCCATCTCACTGCAGAGGCCCGCATTGCAATTGAAAGTAGGAAATAATATGGTTCATTATTGTGTCATTTTTACCCAAATACAAAACCTTCCTTCGGTAGGCCAAGAGCACACAATAATGGGTCTCTATGTTATGTGTCCTTGAATCCACATCACTAACAATTTGAAGGACACAATGTGTCAAATATTCACAAAGAATTGATAAGATTCATTATAATGAAACCAAACGTAAGAACGGTGGGCCTCATTATGACCCGGGCGGTAAGATATTACCGGTACCGGCAAGAGCAATGGTGCCTGTAATCCCTTACCGCCCAATTCCGAGGTCCCTTTGCGGGTCCTCCCTTAACGGCTGGTTTTACCAGCAGTTAAGGACGGGACCCGCAAAGGGACCTTGGAGGTAATTACGGTACCACAATTTGCAGTACCATAATTACTGCCTTCCCCATTTCCATTGAGCCCTATGGGGGCAAAAATGGGAATGGGGAAGGGCCAATGGTGAATGGGGAATTACCGCCCCGCCAACCTTGGAATGGGGTGGTAATTCTGCCATTCACCATGGCAGAATCGATAAGGTACCCGCGTCAACCATGGCGCTAATAGCGCCATGGTTAACACCTGGGTCGTAATGAGGCCCAGTATGTTTATATTACTGATATCTGTTGTTCGAGACAGTTGCTCATCTTTACATAGATATGCAACCACAACAACAAACACACCACACAGGCCACCACACAACAGCACACGATGGACTCAGAACTGAATACTGCACCAATAAGCTCAGCGAACGGTGTTAACCGAACTGAAGCTGCCAACAGTACCTCACAGTTCCCTTGCTCTTCTCCAAACTTTGTTCTACTAACACGCACTAACCTACCCCCCCTTTTTGTTTCCGATCCGCCAGAGCGCCAGGGGACCACTTCGGTGGTGATAGTGCGCGGTACAAATATCCTTTAATATTAACATAATGGAAAATCAGCAAATAATGCAAGCAACATAATATTTATGTGACTAAAGTTGGCATGTGTGCTGTATGCTTGATGATTAAAGATGTGCCGGATTAATGTTCAGTTTGATGCATAGACTAGACATTGTGCGTGTACATCTTACCGTAAATTATTAATTGACATATTTATGTTCATTGTATATTATTTTAAATATGGGTACTGAAATTTATTTTTGCATTCCCAAGTTTACATAGCTACATCCTAGGTATGTGCATTTGTCATTAATACAGTCTTCCCTTGGACTGGTTTTTTCACCAGAATTGTACAGTAACCATCAACAACGTATCTGTAATACCAATATTCTGGGACGATCGTCAGGCTCCATTTTGTCCATTTGCGGTAGCAGTAATATGGAGCAACGTGCCTGCATTTATGGTATGAATATGTGCAGATAGAAAAGTGTTGCATTTCAAAGTGAAACAAGTCCTTTCTTCTCACTAACGGAACACCAGGTGCGTCGATCAAACTTCGAAGATAGAACATAAGCGCATTAAGTTTAACCACATGGAATTTGACTAAACAATGCAAATACAGTGATTAATCTATCGATTAAGGCAATCAGAAATATTTGAAGGAAATTGACTGTTATAGAAGAACTGCAAAGAATGCCATGTTTTTAGCTATCACTTCTATTAGCAAACATTCTCAATGTTTTCATGGATGTAATCTTCCATTTTGAGGATTATGTTATAAATATGACTACTTGTTACATTCCCGACTAGGACTATTTTCTTCAAAGTATGTGTTATTTTCTCCTTGTGTGAAAAGAAAGAGAACCTTCACACTGTGTGTGGATGTGTGTGTTGATCTTCCTTGTTTTGCGTTAGGTAATGTTATAACATAGGTGATGACAGGGTACATTTTGCTACACTGTCCACGAACGGTTTGAGAATAGGTGTAACATATCGTTTTGAGTAGTGATGTCAGCTTGGGGGCGGGTGTTCTGAATTACTGCTGCAAGGGCATTTGAACTTAGGGCAATGGATCAAAGGCTAAGTTTAGCACAGGATAGAATTACATGTCAGTTTTGCATTTGTAAATGTGAGCAGAACTAAGGTAGGATGTATTGGACATTTTGATATGATCGATTGATGTATGATCAAAAATACATACCTGATCGATTAGGCTAATAACATTTCTGAGCAAACTTTCCCTTTAAGTAGGGAAAAGGGAAGGCAAAACAAGAAGGCACCAAAAGATTAGCAGTGATTGACAGGTGAGTGAGGTTTAAGTCATGTGACCTGAATCCACTTGTGCCAGCTCACCAACTGCCAAACTACCTCACTAATATGATTCTTACCATTAGATAACTTTCCACATATGATTTGTAATCTACTTATCACTAAAAAGTGTGTGTTGGTAATGTACTCTTTGTTGTACTCATTACGATCACTTATCAATTGATATGTTATGTTCATTACAAACTCTATGTTGTATTATCATCTTTCAATAACTGTTTACATGATCCAAAACTGATATCAGTCCTAATCAAGGCTTGACAAAAAACTGCAGTGTGAAACACTGACCAGGTATCGGCTAATTTATAACAAATATTAGGTTATGAATTACTAGGCTTCAAATTAATAGAAATTGATTCACACATTTACTGATTTGCTCTCTTAACATACTTTCAGCAAATTAATGCAGTAGGTAAATGCAGACTACCATTTTCTCATAGAGTTTACTTAGTATTTTACTCATAATAAGAGTCTTCCTGATGTAAGGGAGGCATGGTATCACAAGTAGAAACTGACACAAGAGTTGCAAGTTTCAAAACAAGGGGGTTGGAAAATCTCCTATCTGGCCCTATAACTAAAATGGGAGTAATCTCGACCATCAAATAGTCAGTCTTAGTCAAACAATAAAGGCCTATACTAACAAAAACCTAATGCCTGCCCTCACTCTAATACAAACTAATGTGACATAGGGATATGTATCTAAAAAAGGAAAAATCAGTGGTGAAACGAAATGTCAGAATGGCAATATGAATCAGTATTAATTCTCGTCCCCATGTTGTATAGCTGAAGGTTAGATGGAACACTTTGGCTGGCTCTGCCCTCCAGAGCCTTCTTGGCCGTTCAAGTCTGAGTCACAAATTCACAGGTTTAATCTCTCGGTTTCCCATCACCCAAGTCCAGGTCACCCTTCAAGTTACTACACAGTTTCAACAGAATGTTTCTAAGTATAATATTTGGTTGCAGTTCACTAGAGGTTCTCCTTAATCGGGCTCAAACCTTTTCTCTTTGGTGAGGTTCCCTTCCCCAAGCTTTGTTCACATTCCACACTATAGCTACCCTTCAATTGAGCTCAAACCTCCTTTCATATTTTGATTTCCACTATAGGTTCCCCTCAATCGGGCTCAAACCTTTTTTTTCCTTGGTGGGGTTCCCTTCCCAAGCTTTCTTCACATTACACACTATAGGTTCCCCTAAAGCAGGTTCAAACCTCCTTTCGGATTTTTATTTTGCTATCAAAGACTTTTGAAACTGGGAGGATTTTTGCTCTCACCTCCACATGACCACTTTGACCCTCTTTTCTTTCTTTACTTCCACTTTACATCTTTTCCTTCAGTTCCAATATCTCTTTCAAAATGTATTTGCTACATATGACTTGCTTTCATATAGATTGCTCCTAGATCAAGTCTTTCAAACTTTTCTTTCATGCAGTTTTGTGGTTACTTTCTTTCTCTCGCTTCCCGCTGCCTCTGTAGCTTTAAAACATTTCACAGAGACTTTTGATTGGTCAATCTCACATCGCTGGACCAGTCTGCTACTTTTTATTTCATATTCACAGTTCTTAATGATCGATTCACTTTCTCTCGCAGCTTACCAGCGCTCATGTAACCTTCATCCCTCAGATAATGTTGCAAGCATTGCAATGTAACACACACCAGGCTTTCTTTGCTTCCCTCAACTCCCCGGTCGTGTTAAGATGCTTTCCGTCTTTCGTGCCTTTGATGTAGGAGTCAAGGTTGTTGCCACTACTGCTTCTGTGCCTCCCCAACTCTACCGTTCACCTGGGCGGGTGGCTAGTAACCTTGTAGCACTCTAAAGGTTTGTTCTCCCTTCCAGCTGGGCTGTCGTGCACAATCCTCATGGTCGTTGGGAAATAACACTCTCTCGCTGGGGGGGTCTCTCACTTCCTGCTCCTTCGGTTCAACCCCTCAGTCTGTTGCTCTCCTTCCCCTGGCTCAACATAGCCCTGGAGGAACTGCTCGTTCTTGTGCACTGTCTTACTCAGCAGTCCAACCACAAAAAATGTCTTGTGACTTCAAGTTCCATAATGCAAAGTTCTTATTTCGCTCCCACTTCGCCATATGCCCTAAAACAGCATTCTGACAGTTGTGGGAGCTGCATGTTTTAAATAGGATGTTTCCTGAGGTCATGGTCTCACCACCTGCCCCTCAAAGGCCTGGGCTTTAGTATCCGACCCAGGGGAGGAGCTCTGGCTTGGGCACTGCCAGATAACTCCATCTGCCCCTGGTTTGGCTCCCTGGAGACAGAGCTCCCTTGCCACACTGCAGCCTTCCCTGTACTAACAGGCTCAGTATTTTGGCAGTCCCTCTTCCTCCAGGCCTTCCAAGGTTCCTCCACTTGCAATTCCTTCCTCCTGGCCTCTGTGCTTCTTCCAGCATCCCCAGCTCACTCAGAGTGTGCTTGTGAACTCCACCTTTTCTACGTGCTGGGAGAATTAACAGGAGTCAGGTGTGAGTGGTTGCCCAGCCCTGCCTGACCTTGTTAACGGGACAAGATGGAGACTGCCCATAGGAATCTATGTTATGTTGTTTCCTATGGGTAATCTTAATGGCTCCAATTAGCCTCTCCTTCGTCTCAGTGGTTTGGGGGAAAAGTAGTACGGAGGAATTATGGAAGTTGTAGTATATGTAGAAACATTATAAAAAATATGGTTATGAGAAGGGGACAAATCTTGCTGCTGTAAAACATAGGGTGATATATGTGCTCTCCCTTTCCGGGTTCTCCTACGCCTCTCTTTGTTCTTGTTATCTGTTGGAATTGGGAAGGGGTGATGGGATATGATTTATAATGGTGTATGACAGTGGAGGAAATGTCGGGTGGGGAAGTATTAAGGGCAGGGGGACACCATGTCTCACCTTGGGACTCCTCCTCCCTCTCTGGTCCACTCCCCGGGCCAGACCCAACAGGAATAACCCCTCCCTAGCCACCCCCGAAGAGGATACCAAGAGGATTGATAGGGAAAGGCCCCTGGGTTGTTCATACTGAGGAACAGTCTAGTAGCAAATACCTATATTGTATACCTATGTTTTGGCTTAGCACAGTAATACAACCTTCTGGTCTCTTCCTCATTCTGTTAATAATATAAAGCCATGTTTCATCCTAGACCTCTGATGACCGTAAGGATTGAAGCTGTAAGGATATGTTATGCTATGTTGTGATGTTGTATACAATATGTTTTATCATGTGATGCTGTAGCATGTTCTGTCTATCCTCTATTTCCATATGAAATCACCAACAGGAATTGTTTAGCTTACAGTTCAGAGTAGGAGGAGGTGAAGGAAGACTGTTATGGTGGATACGACCCATGGAGGCTCACCATACTCATCACACTTGCCGATCACTACCCCGGTAAGGCTCAACATACTGGCCTACATCACTGCCATAAAGAACCCTCCTGAAGGTGTCGCAGACATGGGCGGCAGGACAAAATGGGGAAGGCCATGCGGGGGACCACAGGCAGGGCCATAATTTTGGGGCCAGGGATTAACAGACCTGGTGAGGGTGCATTGTTTGTGAAGACGGAATGGTTGAACCCCCTCTGGCAATAACAGGAATGCTACACCGAAAAGTGGGAACACCAATAAGTGAAACAAAGCCTTTGCAGAAAAGTGTTACTACATGCAGAGAAATAGACTTATTTATTGCTAGAAGAGACACTGATCATTGTCTGCACTGGGCCACGGGTACAAGGTGGGGCAAGAATGGCAGGCAGACAAGCTAGGCACACCCACTTTAATGGGACCTGGGAACCTGTGGAATACCCTTGGATGCGGTGGGGACAAGGGACAACAAAGTAGGAAGGGTTGGAGAGGGAAAGGTTTGAGTGGGAGGCTGCTGAGAATTAGGAGAGAGGGCGAGAGACGGGGAAACTGAAGAGAGAGAAGAATGAATGGGCAGCTGGGGAGCAAGAGCGAAAGCTCAGGGAGCAAGGAAATAGCCAGTGGGGAGATAGTGGGAGAGAAGGGGGAGGTAGAGAGAGTGAGGGCTAGGAGAAGGGGGAGAGACTTCGGCCCAGGGTAGACGAAAGACGGGCAACAGGGATGCAGTGGGGTGAAGAGAGAGAGAAAAAGAGAGAGAAGGGAGAAAAGGAAAAAGAGAATGAGAGAGGGAGAAAGAAGAAAGAGGGGAGAAGAGAGAGAAAGAGTGTAAAAGAGAGAGAGAGAGAAAGAGAAAGAACAAGAGTAAGAGAAATAGAAAGGGAAAGAGAGGGAAAGAGGCAGCCAGCTGCTGTGGTGACAAAATAGAGCAGTTTGGGGAGGAAGGGGAACCAGGGGAGAAGGATAAGGCCAGACAGGGGTAGGGGTAGCTGTTGGACGGTCCTCTGCAGCTTCTCTGCCCCCACCCACACATCCAGCATCCCAATGCCAGCAATCAAGAAAGAGAACCAGATCTTCCCATCACACGCCCATATGGCTGTGGCTCTCTCACTCCAGGGCCCGTCCCCCGCTTGATGGACACCATAGTTCCCAGGGTCCAAGGAAGAAGGTGACAGGAAAGTGGACGGGATATCACAAGTGGGCAAACATAGGCAGGGTCAGGTTGTCCCTCCACAGCTGTCGCATCCCCACACCGGAGCGCGCCCCATCCATCCCCCTCCCCCATGATGGATACAATAGGTGGGCTGGGTTTCTGACTGTTCCCAGGGCTCAATGAAGTTTGGTACAGGAAGGTAGTAGAGACATCACATGTTTCAGAGCAAGTGGGCAAACACAGGACTGGGGAGGGGAGAAAGTTCTCAGGAAAGGGCCAGTCCCCCAGGCTGCAGAGATTACACTGGCTGCAAAAGTTTGCAGCTGTCGCATGGGCTTGGAACAAGTTTAGTTCTCAGGGTGGTTTGGCCAGGGCTTGGATTCCCCCTGTCTCGGCAGGAGCAAGGTTTATACAGTGCAGTCACATACAGTAGAAGATGAAAAATACATTTTGGAAAATGAAAAGTCATGCAATACATTGTAAATGAAAAATACAGAAAACCCACTGTAAACCACAAGTGATATGTATGTGAAACACAAGTAAAGGCTGTCAGTGGTACACACGTGGAGACTGCCATTTGCACAGCCCTCTCTCTGGTCCCGAAAGGGACCACATTAACTGGGGGCCAGCGCCACACCTCAATTGCAGAGCCAGTGTTGGTGTGCTGGCTGAGAACAGCGCTGGTTAGAACATTTTCTAGCAATCCTGGTGATTTGCCTACATATCTTCACTTCATATACAGCAGTGATCAATGTATTGGGACATGTGAAGGCCTGCAATGCATGTTGTTTTTGTGATATTGAGCCACAGCATTGATTCTGCAGTGTAACTTAGACTACAGCCATTCTTGTGACTGTGCTCTCCTTGTGCCTGCACAGTGAACACATGCTGGATGCTAGTTCCAGCACAGCGGCACTCCCTCAACCAGTTGGTACCCCGCACAGTTGCTCACCTGGGGTTATACCTTCTCCCCTGCTACATCGTTCAGTGGAACTAGAGCTTACTTTTCATCAGGCTTTCGGCACTTAGCCTGACAGGAGGAAATTCACAATCAGCAGTCCTGGGCAGTGAACTAAGGATACCACATGTTTTCAACACAGGGGCCGATAAGAGACATTCTGTCCTGAAGAGGGCGGCTATTAACTCAAACCTCCGCCAAAACGCCACATCTGCTGCTCACGCTGAGTATGTACCGCATGGAAATTGGTGTCATTATAGTGGCCGATGGCATGGACCTCACTTTGATTACGCGTCCATTCTAGTACCAACTAATAGACTTTGTTTCAAACCATACTTGTAGTTCAGCTTTAATACATCCAAGACTGGTGAAATGTTGGTCATTTCACATACTAAAATGCTTATCCAATTCATGTAGTAATATTACCTTAGTGATTTGCACTTATCTTAGATAGGGCAAGTTAGGTATAGCGCAAGGCAATTACCGACTACCCTTTCTTGTTTTCTTACTGTATACGGTTTTTCGGTCCTAGAACTCACTATTTAGTATTTTGTTGCACTGTGATTATTTATATGTACACTTGTGTCACAATTTAGTTTGTTTGTCTTTTAGTCAATGTGATGTGAGATTATCTATACATATTTTTTATAGTTGGGTTGGTTTAGAATTGTGCTAAGCACTTAACTTTTGAGGGCATCCAGTTAGCTGGGTCTTCAGGGCAGTCCACATTAGATATTGCCATGTTCTTCATAACCAGGGGGTGCTTGTGCAACTGGAGCTCTGTGGACTGGCATCTGGTGATGGTGCCCACATCTTCTGCCCCTTCTGGACCTTGGAAGTACACAGGGATGGTGGCCTCATACCACACAGTTATAGCTGCTTTTTCCAGGTCTGCACGGAGCTTCCCGGGATGGCGAAGGAATGGATCAGAGACACTGGCAAGTACAGCCTGGAGCGGAAACTCAGTAATCTGATGGGGGGCATATGGGCGCAAACCCAGCAGTTGGTCTGATTGAGTCCGCGGGCCGCCAAATGACAGATCTGGAGGAAAGAATTATCTTGGTAGTCCGTTAATGCAGGAGGGAGGAGCAGTAGGAGCAGAGCAACCATTAACTGGATGATATCGGACATTACGGATCGGCTTGAGACCCACAGGGAACAACAACACCCAGTTGGAGCAGAGCGTGTGCAGATGAATCAGAGACTCTGTTCTCCTTCGGGGAGCAGATGAAAAGTTCACTAGATTCAGTGGAAAGCAGAGATCTTACAAGGAAGCAAGCTGGAAATAAGTAAAAAAGCTGGTACATAAAGATGCAACAATGGCATAGTACAATAATGAGAGATGAGAGGCAAGATTGGTAGGCTGGAACAGAAATTGTAAAAATGAAATACACTTAAAGCAAAGTGAGCTTGGTACACTGTAGCTGTATGGTGGTCACAGTGAGATACTAGGAGACATTCAAAAGCAGAACTGTTATATCCCAAACACAGGTCAAACTCCAAACGTATAATACTCCAAATATTTCAATACACAAATGTAAAAAAAAATATCGATTTTCAAAATCTCACAGTTCAGACAGTGCTGTCTTCCGAAAACAGGTCACTTCCCCACAGCAAGAGAAGATAGGCTGTTCCCATGCTGGCAGGGTTTCAGAGCGGGTTGGGGCAGATTTGTGTGACAAAATAGAGTCCACGCTCTGGGGCGTAGTGTCCTAGGTCTCTCTCCTGCACTAAATGTAATCTTTGCTGCCCTAGCACAAGTTGTGCCTCACTGACATGAAATAAGGTTTTTGAAATATACAGAACGGAATCAGCAGTCAGTGCCAAAGGCGGCCTATTGACAGAGGGAGGAGCTGCAGCTGGCAGGGGCATTGGTCTTGCCATCAGGATCTCAAATGAAGAGAGCCCAGCAAAACAGCTGGCCTTACCTCTAATGTACATAAGGGCAAGGAGGTTACATGTGTTTACAACTTTTTCAGTGACACCCAAATATCAAAAACATGTCGAATTTTTTTTCTTTTTTTAATTTGGGGTTTTTCCACCCAAACCCCCTGTTTCTACTGCTTTTGACCCCCTCCCCCACAAACTACCCCAATCTCTTACCCCATGTGAGAAACCTGAAATTAGTCCCCGAGGATCTGTCATCCAGGTGGCCAAGACACGGCCATCGCTATTGGATCCAGTTCCTGGGGTGGACCAGTGAGGGAGTGGAAGTGGGACATCGACGCGTGAGAAGCAGTATCCCCCTTCCTCCGAGACCTTTTCCCCATCCTACCACATAGGATACTCAGAAACTCTACCCCCTGCCCCCTTTTCCGTCACAAACACTTTCGCACACCACGAAAGACAACGGACTAACACCAGAGCCATTTACCTGACATGTCCCAACACAAGGGTCAGGCAAAGTCAGGCAATTGACCAGAATCACACACACATGACAGCCCTTTTCCTTCCCCACAGGGATAAAAGGTGGAGCACGAGAGCACACTACGAGCAAGGTAGACGGCACGACCAGACAGCTATCCTAGTACAGCAATTTATAGAGGAGGAGAACGGCGGTGAGAACTGAGGGGGTGACAAGAAGAGAAGCAACCTTTCCCTTTCCGACCCAGACCTGTGAAGCCTCCATGAAAGGGATCAGAAGATCGCAAATAATAGCCAGTGTGTGTTGCAGCAGATGTCATTGGTACATGGAGCCCTCCTACACTGATAATCAGGACAGGGAGAGACGCGTGCTACTGTGGTACCGTCCTTGACTCCAGAGACAAGAAAAGCCTAGTGGTTCATCACAGCCAGTGAGTCAAGGGGAGAACCAATAAGAAACCGAACTGAGTTGAACAAAAGTTACAAATGGCAAATTAAGGTAAAATCATTAGAACTGTTAACTCTTTTGGGGGAAAACCAGCCACAGAGGGGTCCGGCACCACGTGGGTGCTTACTCGAGAAACTCTGGTCAATTCCCCCATTGATGAAATTACCGATACCAGAAGGCCTTCGGAGAACCACAAAGATAAAGGTCAATGTGGTCATACAGGGGTCTAGCAAAACCCCTGTACAGTCACAAGTCTTTGACCGCCACTTAATTGGAGAGCTAAGGGAAGTGAATCCTGCCTAGTGAGAAAGTAGAAGGAACTGCGAGACTGGCAAAAATGAACCTGATTTGGGGGGGATGCCTGCAGAACGGGGAAAGGCATGATTCCCCAATGAACATTGTGTTGACAAGAGTGAACCCGACAGAGGTAGGTCCACAGTCAATTGTTTTAAAAGACATTAAGATTTGTGAATGCAAAAATTGAAACTGTTTGGAATTTGTTTGGAATAAAAGCCGTAGTGAACCCAACGGAGGGAAGCTAACATTCGAGAAGGGTCTGAGCCCAGAAGAGGGGGATCCAGGTGTGGAAAGCCATCCCCCAGCCACACGTGAATATAGAAGATGAAATGTTTTTGAATACAAGCCATACTGAACCCGACGGAGGGAGGCTGACATTCAAGAGGGTTCTGAGCCCGGAAGAGGGGGCCACAGAGGAGTCAAGAATCCTCACCCTAACTGCAGTTAGAAAGGAATTTTTGTTTGTTATTCTGAACATACCAGGCCCTCGAAAGCAAGAGATGTAACCATCGAAGGTCCTTTTATCGCTAGGAACTTTTGTGAATCTGAGCCTGGAAGAGGGGGATCCAGATTTGGAAAGTCATCACCCAACGTGCATACGGAAAGGAACTTTTTGTTTATCATTTTGAACACATCAGGTCCTCAGAGGCAAGAGACTTTTTGTAGCGAGGAGACTTAACCACCGAAGGTCCTGATACCTGCAAATGGAACTGTAGTCTTGTACTGGGAAAGCTCGAGTGTGTGCTGTGCTCTGGAGTCCCGCCTTGTCCTGTGCTCAAAACGTGGGGAAGGGAAACCCCCGGTTACCACATCATTTGTGAACACTTCTTTCGTTCTTGTGAACTCTATCCCACACTCTTTTTGTATTTAGTTGTAAGGATTGGCAATAGTTTTTTTTTAAAGTATAGACCCTTTTATTTGACAAGACGCCACGAGGACTGCCTTATTATTATTTGATGGTCGTAGTTTGCTCCCATCTTAGATTTAGGTTTAGATTAGGCGTATTTTTCAACCTACCTGTACAGTTCAAAATACACCCTTGAACTGTGATCACTTGTGTCTGTCTTTACTATTGCCACCATGGGTTCCTTACACCCACCCCATATATATACTTTTTCTAAAAGATTTTACATTTGTTTCGTTATTTAGGTGTCACTGAAAATGTTTGTCGTTATTTCCTTTTCGTTATTAAAACTGTATATCGGGCAAGGGGCAATGAGCCTGGTCAACTTAGACTTGTTTGTGCGCACATTATTGCCAGCTTCTAGCTCCCCATTCTTCCCTTCTTTTTTTCCTGAGCTTTGTGGTCTATTTCGTCCCTAGGGTAGCCTGCAGTGTGTGCACCAATGTTGTCAGTTCTGCTACAGGATCTTGTACTGGTAATTTGGGAAAAATGAACCAGGGACACAGAACATGCAACAGCATGCAGACAAGAAGTTAGGGCAGCAGCGACAGGGTGAAGCGGAAAGCTGTAGTAGGCTAGAGGACGCAGTGCACCACAATGATACAGGCACATTAGATGGGATGCCCTGTATTCCTACAGCTATGGCAGTCTGGCTCGACACTGGGGCATCTGTGAGCTCCCCCATCCTCAGTGCACTGATGGTGGCTTCTGTGTCCACTAGCATCTTGGCATGCTTTTTACCTTCCTGGGCTGTCCCATAGGGGTGGCTGGATGGGAAGAGGATGGTTAGGACGAGAAGTTGGGATGCCAGGGGTACTTCATGGGGTCTAGTTCCGGTCAAGCTTGCGGGAGCTGGAAGGGGCTCTAGTCTGGCTGCTGGGGCCAGGGTTGCAACGCAATGCCAGAAGAGGTATCCTGGCTTTTCTTACTACTGACTGGGGGATGAAAGGCATTGGACTGGGATCTGGCCTGGGGTTGTCCAGGCTGTGGTGCTGGGCAAGAACATAATTCTAATCTGGGGGTCTGGGCTGAGCAGGGAGCTGAAAGGGACCATGCGGTTATGGTGCAGGTAGCTGTGATTTGCCCTGAGCAGACAGGGATATGGCCTGATTCTGATCATGCAGAATATGCTGAGGACAGTTGTACTTCCAGTGGCCCCATTCCTTACAAAAGGGGCACTGGTCAGGATGCACAAGGTGACCTAATTGGGCTGGGGGTTGATACTGTCTCGGGGCAGGCTGGGGTATGTACTGAGTCTACTTATATCCCCCGTAAAGGTGTTCAGAAGGGGCATCTGGGAGTGGTGAATGATTCCTCCTCTCCCTCCCCTGCTAAATCCATGCTGCCTTAGAGAAGCTCCATACTGTCTCCCATAGAGTGCGTGCACCATCTGGACAAGGGCTGATGGAGCAGGGGCGTACGCACATGCAGCAGGAACTGGGAAGGGAGGGGAATAGCTGGGTGAGGGAGAAAATGCAGAAAAATCTAGGAGATCCTCTGGGGCAGAAGGGGTTACTTGGAGTAACCCTGAGATCAAGTGGGGGTGACGCTATTATAACTGGATTCATTACTCATCTTCTCTAGATTATGCTGTTCTAGGTTTTTCTCTAAGGTCACTTGTTGTTTCAGTCACTTCTTCCTGGCCACAAACAAACTTGTCTGGGACCACAACATGTAGATCTCCCACTGACTAAAGGATGAGTTCCCTTTCTCCCTTTTAAGAACCTCACGCACAGCAGCTGGGTGAGTCTCATTGAAGGAGTGTTCTAGGGAAAAAAAATATACATATGGGCAGAACCCTCTTTTTTTGGGGGCCTGACTTCTGAGGGTAAATAAACACGAAATTGTGGGGGGAGAGCAGTCAAAAGGCTACCCTAGCCAAATGCGTGATAGGGGGTCGGCAGGACCTTGCAAAGGAGCTATATGATTTAATAGCTCTGAAAAAAGAGATTCACTGTAACATGCATGAAAAACAATAAAGATTTATTTTTAACAAGGAAAAAAGGTTTTCTTTGGTGCCGTGGCACAACACAAGTACACATAAAAGTGCATGTATAGTCTGCACAGTAGTGGGTTAGTATAATGTAGTGACAGTTGAATCAGTGTATTGCCATTACACAATTTAACCTTACCATATTGGTGACAGTCTATTATGCATATTGTTCACAATCACAATACATTAAACATTGTCGACACTTGGATTTGTTTTTCTGGTTCGGTAATAGCTTGACAAGGAGCAGAGGCTGATAGACATGGATCCATGCCAAAGAATGGATGTTGCTGATGGCAGAAAATAGACAGAGGAGATGAGCACAGGCCACAGGCCACAGAACAAGGGTGAGTTCAGTCAGAGAAAGTGCAGATGTTAAGGTGCTCTTCATGTGATCAGGGACCTACACCCAGCTCTAGACTCGAGTCACGGCACCAGAAAACTGTAGACAATAGAGGCAGCTCAAAATGGGGAGGACTGTGTGGAAGACGCCTGGCATGGCCACAATTTTGGCACCAGGATTAACAGACCCGATGAGGGTACATTGTGTCTGCAGATGGACTGGGTCCCCCTCTGGAAATAACAGGCAGGCTACACCGAAAAGTGGGAACAACAAGAAGTAAAACAAAGCATTTGCAGAACAGGTTTATTACTGGTAGAGATGTAGACTGGGGAGCAAGAGAGAGAGCTCAGGGAGCGAGAACAGAGACAGGTCCTCTCTCCAAAGCTGTTGCTTCCCCACTCCTGAGCCTGCCCCCACCAACCCGCCCCCATGGTGGTCACAATAGGTGGACTGGGTTTCTGCCTGTTCCAAGGCTCAAGGACATTTGGTACTGGAAGGGTGCGGGCACATCACAGGCTCCAGGGCAAGTGGACAAACACAGGACTGGGGAGGGAAGGACGTTTTTCAGGAAAGTACCAGCCAAAATGGATTTTACACTGGCTGTAAAAGGTCACAGCTGTTGCCTGGGCTGGAAATAAGTTTAGTTCTCCGGGGGACTGGCCAGGCCTTGTATTCCTGGTGTCTGAGCAGGATCAGGGCTTATACAGTGCAGTCACATACAGGGCAAGATGAAAAATACATCTGGGGAAATGAAGTTATGCAATAGATTGAAAATGAAAAATACAGAAAACGCACAGCAAACAACAAGTGACATATATATGAATCAAAGGTAAAGGCTGTGAGGGATCCACACAGGGAGACGCCATTTCCACAGTGTGCCCTAAAGCTGGAATAGCTTGGGGGCCCATGTGTGGTCTGGTCCAGCTGGACAGTGAAGTCTGGGTTCCTGATGGTGTCTTTATCCACATGGGACAGCATAGCTCAAAGGGAGAGTCATCTTCACCATTGGACCCCGGTGGGTTCAGCAGTGGATTCTGATGCAGATGGAGATCTGAGCTTGAGAAGCCTGGAGGAAAACGTTGTGCATATTCCAAAATGTAGCAGGAACGCTTGCAACCCATGTGTAGCTGCTGAGCAGATCCATGCTGTGAAAGAGAGCACAACAAGCCCGGGAGTGGGGCCTCTAATTGTTTTGAAAGGGTGAGGAGATGCTTGCCTACGATGTTTTCCCTGGCAACAGAACTTACCCCCAGCCTCTCTTTAACTTTATCCCAGTATCTAATCTTGATGTTGTCGGCCTGTTAAAAGATATGCACCCGACCAACTGCCCAGTAGATCTTTTCCCCTCCAAAATTACATTGGAGGATAAGAAAATGTTTGTGCCCTTCATTTGGAGATTTAAAATTGCCTCCTTTTTCCAGGGTGTTATTCTTCAAAGTATTAAGAATGTATTAATGACCCCCATATTAAAAAAATCTGTTTTGGACCCTAAGAATCCTGCCAATTTTAGGCCAATTACTAACACCTCATTTCTTTTGAAAATCAATGACAAAATGGCCACTCAACTGCAACAGTTTGTGGATGATATGAGTCCTCTCCATAAGAAATAGTTGGGGTTTCATAGTGATTAAGGAATGGAGAGTGCCCTTTTTGGATTTAAGTATTCTTCTGCTGACGGCATTGGAAAGAAGTGGGTCAGGGCTGCTGATCTTGTTGGATTTATTGACAGCTTTCGACGTACTTGATGATGAACGGCTACTCAAGGTGCTGGCTCATACTGGGCATTGTTCAGAAAATGCTATTAAATGGATGGATTCCTTTATTTCTAGTCAGAATTTGAGAGTGTGTTGGGGAGATGCCTCATCTGATTCTGTCAAGATTTCCTGCGGTGTACCGCAGGACCATGGAGCTTAGTAGACATTTTGAGACAGATCAAGAAAATCTAAATAACATCTATAAGTTTATCAAAGATTGGATGTCACCAAAACAGAATTTATGGTTTACCGGTCGAAACATCCCAGAGAAATGTTGGGTCCGGCGTATAAGAGTTTTGATGTAGACGGTGGCTGTATCACCGTGGTGGATAAAGTAAAAACTCTGGTTATTTACATGGAAGCATCAATTTATGCTAAGGCCCATGTGAATTATGTGGTCAAGAACTAACTATTAACTGAGGGTTTTGAGACAGATCTTCCGCCTGGTAACCCAATAAAAACGTGAAAAGCTGATCTGATCCATTGTCCAACCCAGGCTTGATTACTGCAAATCCTTGTTTGGAGGGGCAAGCAAGGAATGCCTGGGTAGATTACAGAGGATACAGAATGACGCAATTCGATTGGTGTGTAATATTGCCCAGCAAGAAGGGGTTTCAGGGGCCAGGTGTCATGATGCCTGCTCCCGAGGAGCCAGGTCAGGCCCAGCGTCCCCGGAAGAAGACTTCATACTCACCAAGCAGGACCCAGCAAACCCCTATAGGCGCCATAGGCGCCAGGCTCATCATGGCAGAACATATGGTAATGCTTGGGTGAACTCACCTGAGGCAGACCATGCTGCATACTCACCCGAGGCAGACCATGCTGTCTGAAGCTCCAAGCCAACTAAGGCTGGGGAGGAACTATTTTCTTTCAGGAACTCTTTTCTTACTCGGGTGGGGCCAGTGGAAGAACACCCCCCTGAAGCTCTTCCAAGGCTATTTAAACCACGCCCGGATTGCCACACGTGCTTTGCGTCATTCTGCATCTGCAGCAGGACGCTCACCGAGTCGGCTCCTGCATCCTCCTGCCACGCCCGCCAGCACCTGGAACACCTGCAAGGAGGGAAAGACAAGCATTAGGACATTACCTACCTTCATCCAGCATCCGGATTCTTCACTCCGTCGATCCTGCAAGAGAAAGTCAAGGGTTAGAAACGCATCTCATCGCTCGCTGCAGCGCCGCTTCCACTTACCTTCACGTGGCGCTGTCTAGCTCATCAGCGGTCATAGGCGACATCGGCCGCATCTCAGCACCTACGGAAAAGAAAGACAATAGTTAGAAGCGCTCCGCTTCTCATGCTGCCGCGCTGCTTCCACTTACCTTCACGTGGCGCCGGCAACCTTTTCAGCGCCCATAGGCGACATCGGTCGCATTCAAGACCTACGGAGAAAAAGGACAAAACAAGGTGAGCAACGAACTAATTGCAAAAGGACAGATTACTCACCTTAAGTCTTACCTGGATTTTGTTGGTACCTCAGTTCCCTTTTTGGGTCGGAGCGGCTTTTCTGGCTTTTCCGTACCCCGGCCCCTATGGGGAAATATGACACACTCATTAAGGTGTCGGAGCAAACCACTACGGCACACCTTCATTAAAGGTACCCACCTGAGCTTACCTCGGCGAATCCAATCCTCCACACGGATTCCTCACCTAGTCCCTGAAAATTAAACAAAGGCCAAGGGACAAATAAGACTTGATCTTTTGAACTATATACTTACGGCAGCATTTTGGTAAAGGCAAGCAGACATCGAACCCTCGCCAAATCCGAGATCCAGTGAAGTAACTGGAAATCTACGTGCCCCTACGTCAGAAGCAGGATGGAGAGCTCGTCCATACAGAAATTAAGGTGAGAGTCTGCGGAAGGCACAGCTAGGCTTCGAGGAGGGGAAAAAGGGGGGAATCTCACACACAATCTAGCAGACAGTTAACTCCCTTTTCCCATCTACAGAAGGATTATTCTACGGGCCAGACATACGAGGTTTGGGGGTCCAGTCCAGTCCATCTTCCAAGCACTACGCTTTGCCGTGGAAGAAGTTGTAGCAGTCCAGAACGGGTCGGCGCCTCCGTGGGAATCAGGTGAGCGTTACACCAGGATAGAACTTCACTGGCTCCCAGTTGTGGAGAGGGTTAATTTGAAGATACTCACCCTACGACATAAATACTTGTTTGGAAATGCACCCTCTTCCTGAGCGCAGAAACTGGAACTATATACATCAGCCCGTACTTTACGGTCCTCCAATACACTAAGCCTCTGTGTCCCGCGGTTCAAGAGAATCAGAGGGATTGGACACTCCTTTCCCGTTTTGATGGCCCAGGCATTGAATAAGCTCCCCAGAAACATGCAAACTGAAAGGAATCATCTTGTATTTTGGAAAGGTTTGAAAACATTGCTATTTGCTTAGGAAGGTTGCCGTAGGGGCTGCTATTTGCTCCGTACCCCTAGTATTTGTTGGTCTGTTTTCTGTCCTTCATTGTTTTCTGTGTTAGCGCCCTGATGCCCACAGGCTTTTGGTGCTTAATAAACAAATAGATATAGATATAGATATAGAGATTGGAAAAAACCATACCTCTATAATAGGGAGCAAAGGTTAATTTGGCAGGCACAGGAAGGTAAAGGGTAAAGGGGACATCTTCCAACTGCACAGATACTCCCACATATCTACCATGACACTGACACTCTCCTCTGCACCAAATAACAATAGGACGCGGCTTTACCCCATGATTAATTTCGACCTAGTTGCACACATAATTATGCACCACCATTCACACCTCAACGATCTCTAGAACGCAGCTATGCCCCACAAATAAATCAGCCTAGCTGCACACATCACATATACAAGCACCACCTCTGCTAGAATGCAGCGTCCCTAGAAGTTTGCGCCTAGCTGCACACAAACTACTGGTCTTGCCCAATCTCCACACTACTCCTAGCATTAGAATGCAGCTATCCACCACAAAATGTGGTCTAGCTGCACACATACATTTTCTTTATTGTTTTTATTGTTTTAGCTGAATTATTTCTAACTTTACAATATTTAATACAATCAAAAATAAAAATATTTAATTATTAAGATCAATTAGTAAAATTATACTTCGTAATACATATTTATCCGAACAACATAACACATTTCATTACATAGATTAGATAGGTCATACAATTTTAAAAAAAGAATTAAAGGGAAATTAATTCTGTCACTAAATAATAGACCTTTATCTTCAACAGAATCATGACTCTTCCAATTTCAAAACGTGTAGAAACCCTACTGGAGCAATTCTCACTCGATTGAGATAACCGCTGTGGATCATCAGCCATAGTAAGTCATAGTCAACGTCTATGTAGGGATTTAGAATGTCTTTGAAATAATGTACCCTCAGATCGAATAGGTTAACACATTCTACCAGCAAGTGTTTCAATGTCAAAGACTGACAAAACCTACATATATCTGCTTTCTGATTAATTATCTTACGTTTAGTCATTATGTTTTTCATCGGCCACAGGTTGAATCGGATTCGCCTAAATTCATTCCTATGGCCAACAGTAACTTTCTGCAGTTCCATATGTTTTTGCTTGTAAGACATTTTTAGAAAAATCAGGGTATTTATTACATTTGATTGTAGTTTGGCATCAGTCCCATTGCAACAATTTAATCTGGGCCCTATTCGGATTCTGAATATAGATCAACAAAGTAATCGCTATATTGGCCATAGTAAGCACAACCAATTTTTCGCCATCTTGATATACATTCATCCTTAGAGAAGAACACATAATTGGATAGGGTTCCATCAACCAAGGGTGACTGCAAAGCCAAGAGGCATTTTCTAAATAATGCCATGATCTTCCAAATATAATGCGCAATAAGTGAGATCAACCCAAGTTCGAATCTCAGCCATAAACTTGAAACACAATTAGGAAGGTGCAGTTATCGTCGCCAGTACTTCCCTTCAAATGCAGTCTATATCTTTTCAGATATAACAGATTTTGTCTCTGCTGCATATAAAAGTACTGGTATGAGTTTTTGCATGTAATAAATCAAGGTGGGTTTAGTTGAACATTTCCCGTATTTACACTGAATTATTCTTGCTTTTGATATCCCGATAGTTTGTTTATTTTTTAACGTCTCAATGTAGTTTTTTACATAATATGTGATTAGCAACACTAATTCTGAAATAAATATAGGAAGAGACACATTCCAACACTTGTCCATCAAGATGCCTCTTGCTACAGGTGTTTTTTCTACTCAAATTGTACTGCATGACCTTTGTTTTACTTAGATTTATGTTCAGAAGATTATCACAGACATAATTAGCCAAAGCATTTAATTGTTTTGTAGACATTGAGGAGTTTTGGACATAATAACAAGATCATCAGCATATAATAAATAGGAGATGACCTTATTTGCCAGTCTGGGTGCATCAATGTTCATGTTCAAAATGGCTTTGCCCACATCGGAAATAAAGAAATGAAACAGTACTGCCACAAGTGTGCAGCCTTGTCGCAATCCTCTATAGGTATTAATTGGCGATGTTAGATTTCCTTCAAGAGACAATCTAACTTGAATCGTGTTTTGGGAGTGTATATCATTGATCAGAGATATTAAATAAGCTAGGCAATTTTGATTCACCAATTTCCTGATCAATAGCTCCCTTGACACTGAATCAAACGCCGCTTTTAGGTCCACAAAGACCATATATAGTGGTTGCTTTCGGATCACATGATGTGTTATGATAGAATTAAGAGTCAGCAAGTTTATTGATGTCCCAATCCACGGACAAAGCCTGTTTGGAACACATCACACTGAGCCTGGTTAGCTGTCCATTGATTAAAGTCCCGTAGAAGAAATTTAGAAAAGATCTTCCCCGGCGCATCCAAGAGGGCGATCGGCCTATATATGGTTGCACAAGACCGATCACCTCTCTTAAAAATTGGGACTATTATTTATCTACGTCATGAATCAGGGATATTCTTTGATGTTATAATTTGATTAAATATAGTACATAACATTTTACTTTAAACATACTATTATTCAGTCCATCAGGAACGGAAGCCCTTGATCCACTGGCTTCATTAACAAAAAAACCATCATCCTCCACAAGAATGTGTAGCCCATGATAGCACGGTGGACCAAGATCCAAACTGCTGTTGCTGGCCGATGGAGATGCATACAACTTTGTATAGTGTTCGATCCAATCAGAGTCACTGACTCCATTTATTTGTACAGGTGTTGGTTTCATGTGCGTTGAACTATTAATTAAAGACCAAATCTGGGCCATGGTTTTAGATCCCAGCGCATGTAACATTGCCTCTACATTGGCTTTCTGGAGCTGGAATCTGTGCGATCTTAACCAGTTTCTATATTTACATTTGACATTCTTGATGAATGTATTTTTCCCAGGAGCAATTGACGCAAGAATCAATTTCTTTTCACTTCGAACCATTGCTTTCCTTACTTGCACCTCATGGTCATACTCATGTCTAGGTTTATGTGCTGCGCATGATGACGTTGCAGGCTGCCTTTTACACATGTGCAAATGGGCAGTATATGATTCCTCTGGCCACATCTCAAATGTGTTAGTCGCCTCTATTTTGCCATAGAATGATTGTATCATTTGTTTGCTCCAACGAAATCTAGTCCGTGCGTTGTTAACTGTTAATATTTGTGAACATTTCTGTTGACCTGCTTTATCAAACGCACAGCCAAGATTTAGATGGAGTGACAAGGCGTCATTGTCACTACTAGAGCAATTAATCACTTTGAACTCTGTAGCGCATTGGAAGGTATTTCCGTCAACAAACATATAATCAATTGTAACGCTCACCTGGTATCCACGGGGACGTCACTCAGCCTGTTCTGACCTCTTACGACCTCGAACCCTTCCCTGGAGGCTATTCGACTGGAGATTGGGCCTGAAACACAGGATTGGTAGAGTTTAACTCCCTATTGTCTCTGTGTGCTTGAACCCCTTCTTCCCTGGGGTCCAACCCTTCCATTTGATCCACAGCTCACCTTGTTTTCTTGGATAGTGTACTCTCTGTCCTGCTTTCAGCGCAGGGGCGCATTGATTGATGCAGGCTTATTGCTGCCTAGTTACTTCACTAGCAAGAGTCCGACAGGTAAGTATAATGAGTCTTTTGAACAGTTCTCTAACTTTGTTCCTTTCCTTCCTTAGATGATGGCCGGCATCCGGGGATGGCGACGAGCTGCTGAGATGAGTAGCGCTGAAGGTGAGTGAGAGCGCGATGTGACCCTTTTGTATTTGTATTGAACTGACTTCTTTTTCTGTGTCTTTTAGGTGCCACAACGTTTTCAGCGGGGATGCCGGTTATGAAGAAGAAATGCGGTGAGTAAGCGCGGTATGCGACTCCTCTAGATGTTTCCACGCTAACCTGGAGTGTCTTTTCCCTCTTGCAGATGGATGAGAATTTCCGGAGACAGAGTTCCCCCAGAGCGGCTGGGATTCAGGTAAGCGTTTGAAGCTCGTACAGTCTTTAAAAATAAGCGAAGATTTGCTGAATGCTTACTAATGCCTTTTTTCTGTTCTTTTCCCTTTTCCTTAGGAAGCGGCGTGCCAGGATGGGAATGACACCGCCGAAGATGCCAGCAGAACAGAAGGAGCGATGAATGATGGGCAGAAGTGCACAAGGTAAGGCTGTTCCTAACGGTGTTCTTGTTCTTGCAGGAGCTGAGCGCAGAAGAAAGATGCAGGCCTACTGGAGACCGATCCAAACACAGTTGCCGGTGCAGAAAACACAAAGCATGTTTCTCAGCCTGGGCATGGCTTAAATAGTCTCTGGGTATCCCAGGTGTCTCTGGGCTGAACCACACCCAAAAGACTAGACTGCACATGCAGTTCTGGGAACCGAAATATGTGGGTGCATCCATCTTGTCCCCATCAATGCACTACACGTCTAATCCCCAATGTTATCCTATGGGAGTGAGTGAGTCTGGTGCCACAAGCGCCAAGTCTGACTCCAACTGGGTCTTTGGAGGGATGGAGAGGCCCTTAAGGGCCATGTAGGTGATCGTGGCCTGGCTCCAGCCTACATCTTGGAGGGCTGGGAACATAAAGGGCAGGAATCATGACAGCACTCCCCCCCAAGGCCCCTCTCAAGATGGCTCTTCTGTCTGGACCTGGTTTGTTTGGATGGTTTTGATGAAATCGTCTATGCAAGCGAGGTGCATGGATGTACTCACAAGGCTCCCATGTCCTGTCTTGTGGACCATACCCCTTCGAGTCTATTAAGTAGTATAATTTGGATCTGACGCACATTGAATCCAGGATGTCCTTGACTTCGAATTCTGGCTCCTCAGCGACTACTACTGGCTGCAGTGGCGTTGCTACCCGGGTCCCAGGTTGAACAGGTTTAAGGAGAGACACGTGGAACACAGGATGAATCTGCATGTTTGATGGCAAAGCTAGTCCGACCGCCAAAGGATTTATCACGGAGGTGACGGTGAATGGACCCAGGTATCTTGGACGGAAAGTTTGGGTTCCTTTAATGGACACGTGTTTAAACGCCAGCCAGACTTTGTCTCCCACTTGGTAGTTGGGGGCCTTTGCTCGGTGTTGATCAGCAAACTTCTTTTGGCGATTCTTAGCTTGAAGTAGGTGTTCAGCTGCCCTTTTAAAGGTTTGAGAAATGATTGTGTGCAAGGTTTTGACTGCTGGCATTTCCAGGGTTGTAGGAACGTCCAACTCAGAAGTATGTGGGTGCCTGCCATACATTGTATAAAAGGGTGTCTGCCCAGTGCTGGTGTGTAGGGAATTATTATAAGCATATTCAGCTATCCATAATAGGTCGAACCAGCTTCCTTCAGCTTGGTGTAACATGCAATGCAGATACTGCTCGAGCGTCTGATTTGTCCTCTCAGTTTGACCATCCATTTGGGGATGGTGACTGGTGGATAGCCGGATGTCGATCTGGGCCATAGAGCAGCATTTTCTCCAGAAGTTTGATAAGAATTTAGTACCTCGGTCTGAGACTAAAACTGAAGAAAACCCATGGAGCTGTACGATGCCTTCAAGAAATACCTTTGCCAGAGTGGAAGCATTTGGGAGCCCCTTAAGAGGAATGAAATGTGCCATTTTTGAAAATAGGTCCACGACCACAAGAATAGTGTTAAACCCTTGACTGGGCGGTAAGTCAGTAATAAAATAGAGGGACAATGTGTGCCAGGGTGCTGGTGGGATTTCCAATGGTTGTAATAGCCCAGCCGGTTTCTGCTTGGATGACTTGTTTTGAGCACACACTCCACAAGATAGGATGAATTGCATAATGTCTTTACGCCACGTGGGCCACCAATAATTTAGTTTTACCTTGGCTAGGGTTTTAGCGATTCCGGGGTGGCCCTCGATCAAGGAATCATGACAACCGGACATGACTTGTTCTCGTAGTTCTTGGTTTGATAAGAATAAACAATTCCTGAAGTAGGGCAACTGATCTTTTATCATGTAATGTTCTCCTTGTGCACTCCACGCTTGTAACTGCTCCGGACTCATCAGGTTTTGGATTTGTTCATGTAATTCTTTCTGAGTTATGGTTGCTGTGATTCCTAGGAGCTTGTCACTCGGGATGATTGCTATTGGGTCAGCGGTCTGATACCCTTGCTCTTCCACCCCCATACAGGACAGGGCATCGGCCTTCCGGTTTTTCACCCCTGGTCGAAATGTAATCACGTAGTCATATTCAGCAAAAAAAAGAGCCCAACGTAGTTGTCGTGAGGATTGGGTCTTTACCGTTTTTAGGTACCGGAGGTTCCGGTGGTCATTTATTACGGTGATTGTGTGTCTGGCGCCCAAGAGGTAGTGCCGCCATGCCTTAAAGGCTGAATTAATGGCCAGGAGTTCTTTGTCTGTGATAGCATAATTGAGTTCAGGGGGTGTGAATTTACGCGACCAGAAGGCAACAGGGTGTAACTGGCCCGTTCCGGGGTCCTTTTGTGAGAGGACAGCTCCCATAGCCATGCTTGAGGTGTCCGTTTCCACCAGGTATGGGAGATCAGGGCGAGGGTGGCATAAGATTGGGGCAGATGTGAATCTTGCTTTGAGTTCCTGGAAAGCTTCCTCGGCTTCTGTTATCCACTGGAACTTTTTGTTGCTTTTCCTTAGCAATGACGTGATGGGATGCACGATTTGCGAAAATCATGGGATGAACCGGCGGTAGAAGTTTGCAAAACCCAGCATACTTTGAACCCCCTTGAATGAAATTGGGGATGGCCAGTTCAGGATAGCATCTACCTTGTGTACATCCATTTGGATTCCATTCGGGCTGAGAATAAAGCCCAGGAATTCCACCTCGGAGACGTGGAATGAGCACTTTTCGAGCTTGGCATAGAGCTGGTGTTGACGGAGTTTCTCCAATATGGATCGGACGTGTTTAATGTGGTCTTGCTTTGATGCGGAATATACTAGAATATCATCGATGTACACTAGAGCACAGACATCAATCAATTCCTGTAGGACATCGTTCATGAAGTATTCAAATGCTGCATGCGCGTTGCAAAGACCAAAGGGCAATACTTGATATTCGTACAAGACGTATTTGGTGCGAAAAGCGGTTTTCCATTCGTCCCCCTGTTTTACGCAAATAAGGTGACATGCCCCCCTCAGATCTAGTTTTGTGTAGATTTGGGCATCTTTGACTTGATCAAGCAATTCAGGGATCAGTGGCAGGGGGTAGCAGTTTTTTACAGTAATCTGGTTCAGTGCGTGATAGTCGATGCACGTTCTCAAGTCCCCCTCCTTTTTCGGTACGAAGAATAGAGGACTGGCTGCTGGAGACTTCGATGGACGGATGAACCCGTTGGCCCGGTATTGGTCAAGATAGGCCTTCCGGTGCTGGTTTTCTGGTTCCGTGAGTGCGTAAATTCACCCACAAGGGATTTTTGCGCCGGGTATCAGGTCGATTTGGCAATCATATGGTCTATGCGGTGGCAGGGTATTAGCCTGTTCTTTCTGAAAGACATCTTGAAAGTCCTGGTATTCACTTGATAGGGTGCTGATTGCCACAGTCGCAAGCGTGGAGGTTCTGGTGTCTATTGGTTGTTTCTCTTGGTGATAACATGTGTGGGCGCAAGTCTCAGGAAAGGCCAATTCTTTTGCTCGCCAATCGATTCGAGGATTGTGAGCTACCAACCATGGCATTCCCAAAATCAACCGGAACTGTGGTGCCTTAATGAGGTTGAAAACGATCGATTCTTGGTGTCCATCCTGGCACAGAAGGGTTAAAGCTGCAGTGCATTGGGATACTGGACCAGAAGCTATTTCCGTGCCGTCAACAGTGGTAACAGTGTCAGTGGTTGATTTAGGGCGTAACGGAAGCCCCATCTTTGCCGCAAGATCCTGGTCGATGTAATTCCCAACGGCTCCACTGTCAATGTACACTCTTACTGCGTGCATCCGAGATGGTTGTTGGTGATTGATCAAGACCACGGATAGTGCAAAATGGGAGGTCTGTAGTTCACTTTCTTCACTCGACAAGTGGACCCCTACACTTGCCGGGCTGGGCAGTTTTCCGATTCCTTGATGGTATCTTCCTTGTCCGTGGCCCCTACCGTCCTCCTCGGTGGCTTCACAGGGCACTCTTTAAGGAAATGACGTGACCTTCCACAGTACAGCCATAACTGCTGCTGTCTCCTTTTATCCCTTTCTGCTTTAGTCAAGGGGGATCTGACCCCCCCGATTTGCATTGGTTCTCCTGAACCTTCCGTTGTGTGGGCAATATTGTCCTTTGAATGCACATACATAGGGCAAGGGTCCGGTCTGGTTCGATCTGCTCTTCGGTCCTGCAACCTATGATCCAGTTGAACAAAAAGGTCAATGAATTCTGAGCAGTCTTTCGGGGGGTTCACTACTTGTGCGAGAACATCCTTGAGCTCCCCCCGCAACCCCTGATGAAATAACGTGGTTCTCTTCTCCACTGGCCATTCTGCTTCCACTACGAGTCTATTAAACGTGGCTATGTATGTTAATAGGTCTTGATTCCCTTGGCGTAGGGACAGAAGTTAATTGTCTAATGCCTGCCCATGAGTACGACTGGCGAACAGCTTTTCCATCTCCTGCTGCAAACCCCTGAAGTCATGCAGCAAAGGATCGTCTTGGGCCACAAAGGGTACAGACCAGTCTGTGGCGCTACCACTCAGGTAGGATAGTACAAAAGCGACCCGTGATTGGTCATTCGGAAAGGCCCCTGGTCTACAAAGGAAGTGCAGGCGGCACTGGTTCATAAACGTTGCAAACGTCTTGGGATCCCCCGTAAATCGTTCGGGCGGGGCAAGGGAACTGCCCCAGGAAGGGTTATGTGAAAGGGATTGGCTGATGGTGCTGGCATCGGGGGCATGCTTCCCGGCAATGGTGCATGCCCTGCTTGTGACTGTTGCCGGCTTAAATCATCAGTGCGTTCTTTGGCTACTATCAGCTCTCTCCTCAGGGTGTTGGTCTCCTGCCTGGCTGCATGTAATTCGGAAAGTAGCTGCCCCAAAATGTGGGCTAACTGGTCTGTTTTTGACGTTTCCATGACGCCCAGGTGGATTTTGATGTGAGGCTTTGTGTTCTGCAACGCTCACCTGGTATCCACGGGGACGTCACTCAGCCTGTTCTGACCTCTTACTGTCGAAACTGATATAATATTATTTCGTCTCCATTGTATATGTTGGCCTATGCCCAGTCGCTTTGCGAGGAAATCCGTATTGCAAGGTCGTGACCTTAAGTTAATTAAGCCTCCATTTTAGGTTAAAGCCACCATTTTGGCTTGTCATGCAAAGTCACCCTGTGGCCTAAAATGGCCGACCTGTGTTCTCTTGTTCTTACTTTAACCTCTTGAACCTCTGTAGGCGAGTTAATGTCCAACCTGCCTGCAGGCTACATGTTAGGGTCATGTAGACCTTGTCCTTTGTTGACCTAGGGATCAGGGGATTATTCGAATCGGCGATGTTAACCTACAAGTATACAAGAACGATAATGATATTTAAACATCATATGCAAAACATCTGTTTGACCTGCATTGAAGTAAATGTGTAAAGAGTGTAAAGTCAAATCCAGAGAATAGTAGTACTTGTTAGTAAATGTATTAAGAAGTAAACCACATGCACGAGATATGTAAATTAGGAATGCACCTGGCGCGAACCCTAGCCCAGTACCTGATTAAACTAGACTAGACTAGACTAGACTAGACTAGACGAAGAGACTGTATAAATATGCTGATGTCCAGCTAGAAATTCCTGTTCACTGCTCACATTGAACCTGCTGGTGGTTTCTGTAAAGTACTGATGGCCAAATAGCTATTTGTATACTTTGTTTTGTAATCTGTTCAGTGTTGCAATAAAGATTCTGGGAATCTTTACAAACCCGTGTTGGTGTATCTCTCTTTGCATGGTGTAAAAGCCTTAATATTGTATTTTATTATTCCACATTACGACCTTGAACGCTTCCCTGGAGTCTACTCGACTGGAGACTGGGCCTGAAACACAGGATTGGTAGAGTTTAACTCCTTATTGTCTCTGTGTGCTTGAACCCCTTCTTCCCCGGGGTTCAACCCTTCCCTTTGATCCACAGCTCACCTTGTTTTCTTGGAAAGTGTGCTCTCCGTCCTGCTTTCAGCGCAGGGGCGCGTTGATTGATGCGGGCTCGTTGCTGCCTAGTTACTTCACTGGCAAGAGTCCGACAGGTAAGTATAATGAGTCTTTTGAACAGTTCTCTAACTTCGTTCCTTTCCTTCTTTAGATGATGGCCGGCGTCCAGGGATGGCGACGAGCTGCTGAGATGAGTAGCGCTGAAGGTGAGTGAGAGCGCGATGTGACCCTTTCGTATTTGTATTGAATTGAGTTATTTTTCTGTGGCCCTCATTAGGACCCTGGCGGATTTTTTCCGCCGTCGGCGGACTTTTCCGCCATGGCGCAAAGTCCCTTTACGCCATGGCGGATGGCGGACTTACCGCCCCATTCCGAGGTCGGCGGGGCGGTAAGTCCCCATTGACCCATTTACCCTTCCCCATTCCCATTTCGGCCCCATAGGGCTCAATGGGAGTGGAGAAGGCGTTAATTACGCCACCGTAAATTACGGTGGCGTAATTAACACCAAGGTCCCATAGCGCCATGGATTTTTACGCCCGCAAAAAGCGGGCGGAAAAATGACCATGGCGCTATGGGAACTCGTAGTTGGCGGTAAGGGGTCGGCCCAGCTAACGCTGGCGCAAACCCCTTACCGCCAGGGTCCTAATGAGGGCCTGTGTCTTTTAGGTGCTGCGACGTTTTCAGCGTGGATGCCGGTTATGAAGAAGAAATGTGGTGAGTAAGCGTGGTATGCGGCACCTCTAGATGTTTCCACGCTAACCTGGAGTGTATTTTCCCTCTTGCAGATGGATGAGAAGTTCCGGAGACAGAGTTCCCCCAGAGCGGCTGGGATTCAGGTAAGCATTTGAAGCTCGTACAGTCTTTAAAAATAAGCGAAGATTTGCTGAATGCTTACTAATGCCTTTTTTCTGTTCTTTTCCCTTTTCCTTGGGAAGCGGCGTGCCGGGATGGGAATGACACCACCGAAGATGCCTGCAGAACAGAAGGAGTGATGAATGATGGGCAGAAGCATCAAAAGGTAAGGCTGTTCCTAACGGTGTTCTTGTTCTTGCAGGAGCTGAGCGCAGAAGAAAGATGCAGGCCTACTGGAGACCGATCCAAACACAGTTGCCGGTGCAGAAAACACAAAGCATGTTTCTCAGCCTGGGCATGGCTTAAATAGTCTCTGGGTATCCCAGGTGTCTCTGGGCTGAACCACACCCAAAAGACTAGACTGCACATGCAGTTCTGGGAACCGAAATATGTGGGGGCATCCATCTTGTCCCCATCAATGCACTACAAGTCCAATCCCCAATGTTATCCTACGGGAGTGAGTGAGTCTGGTGCCACAAGCGCCAAGTCTGACTCCAAGTGGGTCTTTGGAGGGATGGAGAGGCCCTTGAGGGCCATGTAGGTGATCGTGGCCTGGCTCCAGCCTGACATCTTGGAGGGCTGGGGACATGAGGGGCAGGAATCATGACATCAATTATTGAGTTACTCAAATCTCGCTGCCATGTATGGTGCGGTGGAATGTCACCCGCGAGAACCCATTAGACATCACCAGATTTCTCTCACTCATTAAAGTTGCCCATTTATCCTTAACTTGTCTCTGTATTTGCTTCCCCAGAGTTAACAGGTGTATATTCAAGGCACCTGCTAATACAACATTTGTAATATCAGGGGCTTGAGTAGATATATTCAGCAATCTTCCAGATCCTCAAAAAACTGTGTATCAGCCAATCCTAATGGGTTGTGATAAATGTTGATTAAGGCAATCGTACCATCCAAGTAATCTATTTTCACCATCTGGCGGTAGGGATTTTGAGCCTCATAGACAGATATCTTAAAAATCCCATTGTTTTTAATAGCAATCAAGAGACCTGCCACTGGTCTCCCTCTTAATGATGTTCTAGCAGGATTTAATATGATGCTATGATTCTCCCAAACTGGTTTGATAGACACCCAAGTCTCCTGCATCATTACAATATCATAGCTATTGAGAAAATTAGAACTCTTACTTATCAAGTGTGAAAAACCATTTGTATTCCAACTGATTATAGATATAGTTTGCCGAGCATCTTCACAGGGTAGTTATGATTCCACTCTCCATGTATGTGTGTTATTGCCAGTATGTTCAGATCTTGAATTGTTTGAGTTATAAGGTTTAGCTTTAGCCACTCTCTTTGTCTCTCCTACAATATTAAGGGTAGTGGGATCAATGGCAAGAACAAACCCCAGTGTAAATAGCTCCATCCGAGCCTGCCACAACACGTTTCTTACAACATTAGACAACACCCAAATTCGAACCACCGAAAGATCATTATCATTTAGAAACTCCACTTGATCAATTTCCATGGTTGAAACATCTTGTAAGCTAGACACATCCTTGAATATAGCCAACACACTTGCTCTATTTTAGTCGTACATTGTGTATGGAGCTGCTCAACATTTAAGTATTAGGCGATGAGATTTGAGCAATCTCGCCTGTTGCTTTGACACTGCGTTTAGTAGGGTAGCAGGAGAGTCACTCTTCTTTTTATCAATTGAGCCATTCACTCTGTTTGGAAGGATTTGACTTCTAATTGGTGTATCGGATTTATTACTATAAGGAGCGAGTTGATTAAATTGAGCTTTCCTTGTTTCGTTTAAGCCTTCCATTCTGGCTGATATCATATAGTTCTCCACTGCTCTAGCAATTTGGGTCTCAAAATCATTTGCAGAATCTTGTTCTCGAAAATGATTAAATTGGCCACATAATAAACTCGCCAAGGTTCCTTCTTTCAGTGCCAATGGTAACATCACATTTTTCTCAAAGTTTATTCTATTCTCTTTAAGAGTTAAATATAGTTGTCCATTGGTTATCATAGAGTGCTTGGTTGCCAATTTGCTCCTTCAAGCCAATTACTTCACTAGCATATGAATCAAGCTCTCTGTCAATTGTGTTTCTCTGTGAGATCTTAATCATTTGCTCAGGAGTTGCCTCAATTGATTTTGTTGGTCCTTTACTCAATTGAGAGTCAATTACAACTCTTAAGCTTTCTGGTGTGCACAATTCAGGTGTAATAGTCATTCTTTTATCATCTGGTTTTAAAGGTTTCTCAATCATACTCGGCAGCACCGCCGCAGATGGCAAACTTGCTTGGTGTAATTTTATGTATTTTTCAATGGAGTTTTCAATCTGTATTTTAATGTCAGCCAAAATTAAATCATGAGACGAAAATTGCTTTTCAGTTGTAGAAATCAAATTTGTAGCATTATCAGCAGGACCTATGATTGGATTTGATTCAATAATATCATCCACCTACTCCTTGTCGCAAGCATGGATTGCACCTATTGCAGTGATCAAGTCATTTAGTGGAGAATAATCATTCATTTCTTTAGTTTGTCTGCCTGCTTTGTCCTTTTGGACATCTACTATATCTTTACAATTTGTCATCAAGGCATGAGTTGTCTTTGCTAAAGTTCTCTTTAAAGACAAATGCTTGATAAATTGTCTCACATTCACCTGTGAACGACCAGATATGTTTTTTCTGATTTTTTGTTTTCTTTAAATTATTAGGAATATCACTTTTCTTTCTTTTCAGCTTTTGATTAAATCAGTTATAATTTGTTGGAATTGGGCTAATCGGGTTCTGTATCTCTCCAGGCTCAATAACAACTATGTTTGGGTGCGTAGGTATGGGATCATTTTGTTTTTCTTCAACTGAACCAATCACTCCCAGAATCATTGGGACAGGATTGGGAAGGAGTTTAGGATCACACTCATCAATCATCCCATAATCAACAATCTCACAACTAATCATTATGCAATCTGGCTTGTCTTTGTGTGTGACTACTTTCATCAAGGCTTGCATCCAATATTCAATCCAACCTATCTACTTCGTTTGTGGCATAATTTTGGTATCTATGTTTCAAACAACTTTGTTAGAGTTACGATGATCATATGTATCAAATTCAAAGTTATTTCAAACAGAGAGGCCTGCAAACCTATATGGCCTATATGGGCGACATCAGTTGTTTGTGATTTTCTTAATTGAATCTGTTTGGCTTAATGTTGTATTTACAGATAATGATACTACACTCGACTTGTTAAACAAGCTTGGAGATTGATATAAGCTATTAGATTCAGATTCAATTAAGGAGGAAGAAGCTATTATAGATATATTACCAACAGACTGGTCCAAGGTTAAGATTGGTTTTTCAGCAGACTCAATTCGACCGCCAGTAGTTACTTCCAATATCACAACCACAGCATTAGTTAATTTCTGTTCTACATTCATTTGCTGTTTTTCATTAGATTCCAACGGATTCTGATTACCTAAAAATACCTGTTGTGTACCGGCGTTCAAAATCTGGGTATCAGTAATAGAGGAGTCTAATGGTATGTTCACTGCCTCGTTTAAGGCAATATTGGATCTTATAGGCAGAGCATTCACTGTTCCATCAATTACAATTGCTTTTGGCATATCAGACACACTGAAACTGGGCTGACAAAAATCTTGTATATCCCCAGCACACACCTTTTTATCATGGGCCAAAAAAGATTGCCCTGGTAATTTCCGCTTGAGCACGTTTGCAAAGTCCATTTTTAAAGGTGTTGAATATAAAACCAGTGAGGCAGTAGTTATTTTACGAGTATCAGGCATGTCAGATTTTAGGGTATACAATGCGTGTCGTATCCAATAGACAATGAGAAAACACAAACAAGAAGACAAGTAATAATAATAATTCTGCTTGGGCCTGTTACTTCACAGTGCAAAGAGATTGCAATTTCTCTACAGTCACCTTCGATTCTCCACAGCTAAAGGGGATAGAAGATCTCTACCAGCACTGCAATACTTGAATGACCAATAGCAGGCTTCAATAATCAGGCAGAGCAAAAACGAACCAAAATGCAAATATCGAAAATTATTTAGCAGTGTTAATTTCACTACAAAACATCTCACAGGATTCCTTTTTTGACAGTCAGAGCTGCAGAAAAGCTCCCTGCATCCCAAGTATTTTCCTAAAGGTCACAATTTACAATTTTGGAGAGACCAAGGCTCTGTACATCATAAGACGGCTTATTAGCACGGTTGCGGCTGAAAGAGTAGAATTCGTCTTGAATTCACTCCACAGTCACCACAACCTCTGTTCGAGCGTCAGATAAATGAAAACCAGAGAGTAACTAAGCGTAGCCAGCAATCTTGTGAGACCAGTCTTTAGTCGACAGCCAGCCTTTGTCACGGCTCAAAGGGCTAACTTCACCCAACAGTCACCACGCTCACGAAACAGCCACAGTTTATTTTGGAGCCACAGCTCAAAGAGCTATGTTCGCTCCACAGTCACTGCGGCAGCAATTCGGCTGTTATTCACATGGCCTATGCTCATACAGTTACTAGTCAGTATTTTATATGGTCATGCGTTCCAAACCAGTAATTCGGTCTTCCAGTTAGTAGTTCGTACTCAAGAGCACAAGCAGATGAAACTCTGTTCCTGGAGTGATTAGAATAATATCCTGACCCCTCCAATGCAAGATGCACCGAGTTACGTGCTATACCCACTATATCCGCTAGGGGGGATGCAATTCAGTGTAAAAAAAAAAAACACGCGGGGTGGTTTAAAACTTGTGAAGTACATATGGATTTCAAAATACCTTTGCCTGCTTGAATACATCATATTGTACCAAATTGTAGAGGGCTGTTCACACGTGGTCTAGATAAATATTTCCTCTAGTCTCTCGGGTGTTTGTAATGAATGCATGCGACCCCTGCTCTCCGCTCTATAGCAGCATCAGCATGGAGAGCCGGGGAGCCAACGTGCAAGACAAAAACAGCCTCCACAGGTAAGGAGTCACTAAAAGTTCCAGAACAGAACAATGAACTCAACAGCGCTGCACAGCTCGGATAGGATTTCTTCCAGCGTACCTGCGTTCTCACCCGGGAAGAGTTCAGCACAACTCGAGCCCGTATCAAGTCCGTATCGCGTCTGCCCGACGGCAGAGTTTCCATTACAGAAAAGGACCTCAAGCGGTCAAATGTTCATTCAGCACAATATTTACCACCCCGCATTCTCTGTTGACCTGGACTATGATCTGTGAGGGTGTTTAACCCACAGCACGTTGAGATCATACCAATGATGAAAGGCGCTATACAAATGCCCAGTGGACTAGCAGTGTGTCTTAGCTGTAATGAATCTTGTCATCAGGGAGGTGAGGAAATTACTGCTGATCTTCAGGACTACAAGGATGAGTAGTGGCTAGACCACCTACTCAGCTCAACATTACTGCTAGGCAAGCAATAATCCCAATAATAGAGATTAAACATGCATAGCCCAACACGTAAACTTCCTTCGCCTCTTTTGGTAATGAGGGTTGAGGGCAGGTTCTACTAGTTAGGAGGGGTGTGAGCTGGAACAGAGGCAGCACATAAAACAGTAGTATGGTGGTAGCAAAATAAAGGAATGTTCGATCTAGGCTCTGCATACATTGGACCTTTGATTACCATGAACAATGACCGCAACTAATCAAAAACACTAAAGATCACCCACTCCCAAACTGTATAGAAAACCCAAAGAAGGCAGACTTTAGAATAAAAGGACATTCTTTGTGAAGACTTCGATTCAGACAATATAGTTAAGCAGCAAATGTTAAAGTTTATAAAGATGTCTTTAAGAAAGCTAGAGATGAAGCTTAAAATCACCAAGGTTCGTTAAGATGGACCAGGCAGACAAGATCTCTTGAAATACTTTATGTTCTTGTCTTTGGGTCTGAACAGAATTGAGCCAGACTTCTGGCATCAAATAGGCAGTCTGGTTGCTTTCAGCACTGGACCAGGGTCAAATGTCTTAGCATTAGTGATGGGTTATATTGATGCAGTGCTGTTCAGCAGTGGGGATGGCTTGTGGGTCGAAAATGCTGGAGATGGCAGGCAATGTCAGGTTGGCATCTCTGGAAGACTCAGTACCCTTGGTTGCAAAAGAAGCAGACACTGTCCTACAGCGGTGAACGAACCCACCTGTCTGAACACAGCATTGGAACATTCCAGACACAACAACTTGGAGCTTGAAGAAGGTGGTGGCCAGGTGGTGGTGTTGAGTTAAATGACTCAGCAGGTCTCAGCTGGGAGATGATCCTCTACATCATCCACAAGGCTTTCTGGGACCCCACTACATACAACTCTCTTTCCAAAAATACATCCCTTCTAGAGCCCTTCAGTCTTCTAGCTGCAACTCTCTGCAAATCAGACGCTTTCCAAGCAGAGAGTGGGGGTAGATATCTCTCCTCCGCAGGTGCCTCCCTATGCAATGGGCACCCTGCTTCTCTCAGACTTCAGCCGGACCTCCTTAAATTCTGGAAGCTTCTCAAGACCCTCCTTTTCTATTCCTCCTTCCCTCTACCCTGCCCTGCTAATGTCCCCCTCTACTTCTTTTTTAGGCTGGCTGTCTGGTTCCTTTTGATTCTTACAGGGCATCAAGCCCTCCTCAACCAGTCTACCCCTGCATTTGATCTCCCCTGCCCCCCTAACATGCACTTGCCCTTTCCAGGCTCCTCCCCCTGTGCTCGCCTGGCTGGGCCTGCACCCCATTCAGCACTTCCAGCTCCGTCCCTCGCACTTCGCATGTGGACCTCCTTTCCCTTGCACTCTCTGCTTTCCCCTGGCACTTTTCCACCTGGCCTCCCCTTAGCACTCGCCTAACCCATAGGTCCTTTCAGCCCTGACTGGCACTTACCCCTCCCCTCTTCCCCGCACTTCTTGTTGCTGCACTTGCATGATCCGAATGACACAAGGCCTAGTAGGATCAGTTTTTGTTTTTCTTTGTCCCTGTCCCCCTCCCCCCTCCCTCCTCTTTTGTCTTGTTGCATCTTAAAACACCTTTTGCTGTACAGGTACATTATAAATACCCCATAAATAAATAACTAAATAAAAATTGCAGAGCTTTAGGATCGGCATTGACTCAAGCTCAAAGATGGAGAGGTGGTTGAAGTCAGAGATAACACCAGTTGGTCCCATGCAGCAGCTTGGGCTGCAGCAAAGCTGCCCAAACGAGCATTGAGGCAGTTCAGAGATGCCAGTAGAGCCAGGGGGTGCTTCCTAGGTTCTGTAGTTGATGTGAGACCCAATCAAAGGTCTTAGGGACAGGGTTAGTCCTTTTCAGTGCTGCCCAGCCAGGAAGGATTGTAGAGAACACTTTCAGGATACTGCCAACTCCAGTAAGCAGGTTCCTCAGTCACAGAGGCCTTTTTCACACCAGTGTCACCCCAAATGTGTCCTTCTCATCTTGAAGTAAAAAGATGAATCATGTAACAGGGGACGTCCCCCCCTTACAAATGGAAAATGCTACAGTAGACTGGTTCAAAGGAGGCATGTGGTCAGGGGTCAATTTCTGGGCACCTGTAACAAGTGCCTTTTGCCTTCTGATGCCATACTCTGGGACTTTAAATGCAGGAAGTGGGGATTGGCAGAATGTTTGTAGAGAATCCAAAATGGGAACTCCTCCCTGGACTACACCTCTCCTCTGGAATACTCGAACTCTACCCCCTTTCTCTGTCCTTCAAAAGGATTCCAGTAGCCAGCACCCTTGTGGGAGAGAGCGATTGCCATGTCAGGACTGTCTTTTAAGTACTGTTTCTCATAACACCACCTAGGGAGGGTCACTGTGCCCTGGAAGAAGGTGTCAACTTTCCTTAGGGGCACTGAAGGAGAAGTATCCTTGGCCAAGTCCCACATAGTTGTTATGGGTGTCCTAGGCCAGACAGCTAATACAAACCCATGAATGGGCTACCTCATCATGCTGATAATAGTATGACATTTAAATGCTTGGGGCGGTATAATTGTATAACCTCTGAATCCACCATGTTATATCTAGATGTGGCTTATGTTTATATATTAACATGCCACCAAGCCTCTGGTGGTGAACAAAGATCATTCAATCAGTGGTGCAGATGAATACAAATCCACCTCTGTCTGTTGGAACTTTGTGTTCCAGCAGCTGTTCAGGAATGCACATGTGAACTTTGAACCTGCTGAGCAGGCACTGGGAATGTTAGGAGACGGTCACAATGGTGTTATGCCACTGTCTTCAGGGAAGTTTGGGAGACGTTTGGGCCAGTTAGGGCTTTTTCATCAGGAAGACATACACAAAATAACTTAGGTAACAGGAATAGAGTGAAAGCTTTAGGGGAAAGGGAGGAGTCAAGTACGGCTGGGTACAGGGCGTTAGTCCTGTGCATCTGTGAATGTTATCCAAGTAGGACCCCACAGTTAAACTCTGCTGTAAGATATTGCAGTAGATTAATGCACCTAATACAGAGATCTTTGTAAAAACCTGTAGGTACCAATTTGAATTGAATTTAAGAAGAATTCACCTTTCTAAAGTTGATCAAATTACTAAAGTTTAAGAGTAGAATTGTAAGACTGCATGTCAGACCAGCAGATTCAGTCACATGTCAGACATGCATGGGTCTGCTTTTCATCATTCAGGGGTCAGCACATTGTGCATTATTGAGGCATATAACATTACAATATAGGGAAATCATGACAGACATTTACCTCTGAAATTCCTATAATGTTGGGGGGAAATCGAGTCTGCATTATGGGTGCATGCTGTTTCATCGTGCTGAGTTTGCTTCTATGAGCACTACTGTTGGTATGTATTTAATAATAGGTAGAGTCAATGGCTACAGGTCAATGACCTCAGAAAAGCCAGTAGGGCTGAGGCAGAGCTAGTTCCATGTCAAGTATTTGTGCTGTAGACTCTAATTTTCCTTAAAAGAATGCCATTTAGCAATGCAGGATTACAGTATTCTGAGCTCTGTACCTGGGAAAACACAGTAATAAGCTTATTGGTGCAGGGAGCACCATAGATTCTCTTGACACTAAAGCATGCAAGGGGCGTGCCTGAGCATCATTTGTGCTTCAGCACAGATCCATAGAAATGTGCAGGACACCTTTGAGAATAAGGTAACCTATACATTTCTCAAAGTAGTGCAAATAAAAACAGTCATCATTGCACGTGTTTTATTTGCATGACGTTTTGTGAATTTGTCATTGTGTTTTTTTTATTAAAAAAAGATTTAGAAAATGTGCCAGCTGCAGACAAAGGGCCTCATTAGGACCCTGGCGGAGAGGGTGTTACGCCAGCGTAGTGCATGGCGTACCTCTCCGCCATACTACGAGTTCCCGTAGCGCCATGGAGGTCTTCTCCGCCTGGTTTTACCAGCCGGAGAAAACCATGGCGCTACGGGACCTCGTTGTTAATTACGCCACCGTATTTTACGGTGGCGTAATTAACTCCTTCCCCACTCCCATTATACCCTATGGGGCGAAAATGGGAATGGGGAAGGGCAGAATGGGGATTGGGGATTTACCGCTCCGCCGAGGTCGGAATGGGGCGGTAAATCCGCCAACCCCCATGGCGCTATCGGCGGCTTTCCGCCATGCTTCGCGGTGCATTTAGCACCGCGAAGTCCGCCTGGGTCGTAATGAGGCCCAAAGAGTTAATTCTGGTTTCTATATTAAAGAAACAACAAGGTGCAAGCCACTAGTCATGTAGATGCTTTGAATTTGTTAAGCATCCCTGGCAGGAAAGGTTCTAAACCTCTGAACTATTCCATTCAATGTATACTGTGCTTTGAACATATGCTGGCTGGAAAAGTTCTGACCTTTTCAACCCAATGTTTACAGCAGGTTTTCAGCAACATGAATTGTCATAGGCTTAACCCAAATCTGTCATCCAAATCTCTTAAAGGTTCGGCCTTTCTAGAATCACCCAAATACAGTGACAATTCGGGTGGTTTGGGGTTTGGATACATTAATTTGCCCAGGTTTATTTCTGACAGAGCTTGAAAGGGAACAGAGCACTAACCCTCAATGTCAAAAACTGTGTGTTTTATTTTATATTTGTTGTTAATTGTTCGTGTTTGTGCATATGGTAACAAACACACAGGTTCAGCTGAAGTGCCAACCCATCAGTGGCCAGCATGCAAATGTAACGATTGCCTTGATGCCCTCAGAAGAAACTGATCATTGGTTTTAATCTGAGATGGACCCTTTTCAAGATGGATGACCATTTGTATAGAGAAAAACTGTGTGTATTCTTAGCAAAAATTGAAATTATTTTATTGCATTAAAATTTTACATTGGCTCTTTTTAAAATTGTTCCGTATATAGTGTAATCTAATTAAGGACATCCCACACATGTCTTGCTGAGCAAAACACATTATCACAACCTAGAATAATAATATAAATTTTGTTTTCGGATAGAAGACTATCTTTGCAGGATGGTCAGGCTGGTACACTCCTATTTTATATTTTAAAAAGACCCCTATGAGAAAGATAAGCACCAATGAGTGTTCTTGGTTAATTTGCAAAATCATATGAATGACCACAGATCTTTAACTTTGACAAATATATCCATGACAAAAGGGTTGCATGCTTAACTCACTAAGTGCATAAAACACACTGGCCCTCATTACGACCTTGGCGGAGAACCATGGTGCTATTTGCACCATGGTCCATGGCGCTAAGCTGCCAACTCCGCCATGGTGGTTGGCGGACTTACCGCCCCATTCCGACCTTGGCGGGGCGGTAAATCCCCAATCCCCATTTACCCTTCCCCATTCCCATTTCTGCCCCATAGGGTATAATGGGAGTGGGGAAGGCGTTAATTACGCCACCGTAAATTACGGTGGCGTAATTAACAACAAGGTCCCTTAGCGCCATGGATTTTAACGCCTGCTAAAAGCAGGCGTTAAAATCACCATGGCGCTAAGGGAACTCGTACTCAGGCGGAAAGGGGCGCCATGGTTTACGCTGGCGTAAACCCCTTTCCGCCAGGGTCGTAATGAGGGCCACTGAGTGCTCACTTAATTTTTTCAACACTCACCCTATCACTAAAATGTTTGCAATGATAAATAAAGTACACACATTTGGACAGGCTCAAGATTTGGATTTGCATAAAAGGGCTGCAATATCTGTCACTTCTTTGGGGTCCAGGACAGTGCCGTTAGTGGACCAGCAGAAGTTTGGAAGAGAGGGGGCTGAGAGTGGAAGGCTTCACAGCAAGCATGTCTGTGTGGACGGGGCTGTCCATATGGCCATTTCCAAATGTATAGACATCCTTATAGAATTAATCTACCAAACACGCCTTTGGGGATGTAGAGGGCTGGTAACAGCTTAACTAACAAATGATCTGGGTGAGCCTTATCCACAATGACCCACAAAAGTGATTTAATATAGATTTTCACAATGACAACAGATTACAATAGTGTAGGCAGACCGACACATTCCCAACATTTAACATACGGTGTACTTAATAGTAATCGTGACTCTTGGTAAATAAAAGAGTTTTTTCATCTGCCCCGAAAGGTAAATCAGGGAAAGGATTTCATGCAGGTTTTTAACACCAAAACAGTGAGGCCCTGCTCTCTATGGCAGGTGCTGAGCAGTTTAAAAGTTGACACAACTGTGTTTCAGTCTAGAGCATATTCGGTGTGCTGCTTATTTAGTAGGCCTTCATCAGGACGGGGAATTGAAGCCTGGTGTCGGGTTGGCTGTCCAACAAAACAAATATAATGTGAATGAGTGTGGGTCTATGTGCAGGAATTTCTTTAAAGTGCTCAAAAAGTAGCAAAAAAAGGGGTCCTCAAAAGGGCATGCTTACCGTGCCTTTATGTGTAAGCACGTAGATTCAATGATTCAATTACATCAAAGATGTAGCAATCTCCCTGTAGTCCATCAGGGAGTTCTATAAAGAATTAATAAAAAAAGCCTTTGTTTACTATGTTCACTCCTGTTAGGTAAGTATGTATATACACAGAGAGATTAACCAGATGTATCACTTACCCTCATGGTGGGCGATCTGGGGCCTGCAAAGTTCATTGTGGATACCCTCCGGCTACGGTGGGGGCCGTGCATAATCATAGGGCCTCATTACACGGATGGCGGTAAGGGATTACCGGCACCAGTAAGGGCACCGGTGCCGGTAATCCCATACCGCCCTACTACGAGGTCCCTCAGTGGGTCTTGTCCTTACCGTGTGGTCAGACCACACGTTAAGGACGGGACCCGCTGAGGGACTTCAGAGCAAATAACGGTACCGCTAATTTCGGTACCGTTATTTGCTCCTTCCCCATTCCCATTTGAGCCCTATAGGGGCTTAAATGGGAATGGGGAAGGGCCATGGTGAATGGGGAATTACCACCCCCGCCAACCTTGGAATGGGGCGGTAATTCCACCATTCACCATGCCGGACTCCGGCATCAACCATGGCACTACTAGCGCCATGGTTACCGCCATCCGTGTAATGAGGCCCATAGTGTCTCCCTGTGGGTAGTCTGAAAAAATGACAAGTGGGAGCATGAATCATTGCTCCATGCTATAAGGAAGTAGTCTAATTGGTGCCCAATAACAGGCCACCAGCATGAGTCCAGTTATGCCTGAGTCAAGTGAGGTCCTTGTTGAGGGCTCAGGGCCGTTACCATCACAGTATGCCCCTGAACAATGGGGTGATAGCTATTTGCACTGTGAGACTCCCTCCTTAGTGCGAATAGCGGAAGAGTTTGTTTTTAGGGGAGAAGGGCACTGCACAAATTGTGCAAGCCCATTCCCAAAAAATATTGTTGTCACCCTAGTGAATAGAAAAGGGACTAAGTCTATTTTCTAGCTCTGTGGTTTCCTGGGATGATGGTGGTATAGAGCGGGATGCGCCGGAAAGCGGTAAATCCATGAGAATGAGGGAGGTGTTGTGGGGCATGAAAGAGTTAAGACACACTGCAAGCTAACCATGTGACTTCTGGAGCGTGCAGGAGGAGGGAGGGAAAGGCAAAGGGAGAGGAGTTCAGTTTATGTGAACTATTAATAAAGGAAAGTAACGGACACCCTGGGCTCCGAGTCGTTAATGGCTGTGAGGCTAATTAAGACCACAACAGCTGGCAACAAAGACTCATGAGCCGTGCGCCCTGGACAGCTACTCGCCGCAAGAGAAGCTGTCGTGGTGAGGGACAGACAGAATAGCATGCCACCCAGTGGAGCAGGAAGCCCAGCGCGCGACAACACCCTGATGGACGGGCAGAACAGTGGAACACCCCATTAGGGAAAAGGCCTGGTACATGACAGCACGGTATGAGAGATAGAAAGGAAGCACCCGCCTGCACATCGTAACCAGAAAAACCTGAAGGAGGCAGGCCGGGCCCCACCCTACAGTGAGACCAGTGGCTGAATTGTGAGCGACACTGTGAGTGAGGACACAGAAAAACTGGCACAAAGGGAGGAGATGCTCAGGAGGAGAAATCAAGCCCTATAGAGAGAAAGCAAAAGGGGGAAAGAACAACAGAAGGCCCCTGCAACATCAGAAGCCCAATATTAAAACTCTTGAAAAGGCCAGCAAAGGACAAGTGCCATCACAAGAGCCAGACAGAGCCAGTGACGCACCATGGAAGACAATGCACAAGGGCCTACAGGGTAGGAGCAGTGGAGGGAACTACGTCAAGAGTAGAATTCCTCAGATGGCCTAACCCTTTCCCGCTACAACCACACCATGATCAGTGTCAAAGATGGAAGGAATGGATCGAGGAATTTGAAGATTTCATCAGGGCCATAGGAGATCAGGATTCACCAAATAAAACTGGCATCTTTGCTAATCTGTCCAGGAAAGAAATGAAAAGCATCCTAAAGACCATCCTGGCACAAGACAAGTTCATGTATGCCCAAATGATATCAGCTGTCAACAACATATTAACCATCATACCCAATAGAGACTCTGAAAGATACTCCTTCAATCAGTGCACGCGGCACCCCCACAAAACCATTGGCAAATTGGTCATACGTCTATAGAAGATGATAACTCACTGTTATTTTACCAAAAGAAGCAATTAGACTGAGAATAATAGAAGGGTGCACATCCTCAATCTTCAGGAAACATCTTATAAAAAACCCTCTCTCATTACCAGAGATCATAGACATAGCCAGCATTTACGAGAGAGTAGATGTGTAAGCAACAGCCATTGAAAACCCTTGGATAAGTGACAGTGTTGCAGCGATGCAGAACACATCTGCCACAGGTAGCAGAACTCAAGGTCCATCATTCAGTCCGGGGACAAGAAGCTAGAAGAAAAGGCCCCAAGGAGAAAGACAGTGCTACTGATGTGGGTTTAAGTACCCGCACAGGGGACGATGCCAGCCATAGGACAAATGTGCAGGAGGTGCGGCCAGGAAAATCATTTCCAAATGATGTGCTGAAAGAAAAACCCTGCCCTTCCAAACTCCAAGCCACCCACAAACCAAGGAGTGATGAGATGACAAGAACAAACCCAAGGACCTGGCTACAAGACATACCCAGATCATTACTCTCAGAGATCGAACCTATAACCGAACACGGCCACATTCCAACACCATACCGGAATAATAAGAGCGATGGAAGACATGGCAGTGCAAAACCCACCGCAATACCCCGACGACTATGATTACCCACCAAGCCCAGCAGTGCACTAATCTCGCCAGCCTAGAACTCACAACATAAATTATGACATGGACCCATATCCAAACCCACAATACAGCCATGGACCATATCCATATGAAAACCCGCCCGAGGATCAGGAGGGTGAACAACAAAACCAGAGAAGGTATGGCCCACAAGACAGGTACAACAGAGAGTACGTGAGACTGATCACCGAGGCAACAGACGACAGTGCAGCCCCGAAAGCAACTGTCTAAATCGGAGGGCTAAACCGTCAGTTCATCGTGGACACAGGGGCAACCGTTAATGCGATGAACGAGACCCTATACAAATCCATCAAAGACGTCTACCTACTGCAACCGTCCCAAGATCAAATATTTCACTAGGGCGCAGCATGCCCACTTTAGTCCACCAGACGATTCCAATGCGATCTGTATCACAAAGGACAGAGGGTGCCTACGACCATACGTTTCATTCAAAGCCCCTCGATAGGGCAATGCCTACTAAGTTATCGCACAGCTCAGGCACTCACCCTGCTGATAGATATCAACTATGACCAATCGGAAGCTGTCCAAGGTCTCCCAATGGGACCACACGAAGTGCATGCGATGTGATACCAACAGATGTCGCTGAACACAATCAAATCTCTGTTCCCGGGACTATTTGTAGGGATAGGCATGCTTAAAGGCTTGGTGATCTCCCTCCACATTGACCCGAGGGTAACTCCAGTCCCTCAACACCCACGCCGGGTTGTGGTCCACCTCCATGCACAAGTAATGCAGGAGTTGCAAATCCTACTTTACAACGACATTATTGAAAGGGTAAGCGGCCCAACGCCATGGGTGTCGCTCCTGGTCATCATCCCCAAGGGAAACGTCCAATTGCACCTCTGTGTTGACATGTGAATCCCAAATGGGCATTCTGAAGAGAAAGGCACCCAGGCCCAAATATAGAGAACATAATGGACTCGACCAAGCAAACAGATTCTCCAAACTAGACCTCAACCAGGGGTACTACCAGCTGGTTATCCACCTTGATTCAAGACCCATCACCACGTTTGCAATGCACAATGGACTTTTCTGCTACAAAGGTGTTAACTTTAGTATATCCTCCCCAGCAGAAATATTTCAGGAGACCATCTGCAGACTAATAGTGCCAGTACCCACCTCTCTCAACTACAGCGACAACATACTCGCATTCAGCACCTCTCAAGAACAACACAATCAGGCCCTGGCGCGCGTATGCGAATTCCTAACCACGGCAGCCCTCACCTTGAACTGGTCCAAATATGACATTAACAGGGACAGTGTCAAATTCTTTTCACACATTTTCTCAGACCAAGGGATAAAAGCCGGCGATAGTTGACCTAGCCCCCCCCCCCAACAGGAGTAGCTGAATTACGGCGGTTTCTGGCCACCGCTACCTCCCCAACCATGCCACACTCACAGACCTGCTAAGGCAACTACTCAAGAAAGAGGCACCCTTTGAATGGGATAAGAGCTGCCAAGCAGCATTACAGGAAATAAAAACAGAACTTGTCAGCAACCGCAAACTGGCATATTTCAATCCGGTGAAAAACACAGACATAACAGTCGATGCCAACCCGGTGACCTTGGCACCACACATGCCCAGACAGAACAGGACGGGCAGAAGAAGAGGCATATCGTTGCGTATGCGAGCAGAGCTCTGTACCCTACCAAAAGAGCATACTCTCAAGCAGAACATGAAAGCCTGGCGGCCGTATGTCCATGCGAGAAATTCCACAACTTCATCATAGGACAATCTTTCACGCTCATTAGCGACCATCAAGCGCTCATATCCATCTTCGGCAATCCGAAAATGAAAATGCTGCCATGCATTGAGAGATGGGGCATCAGGCTCCAGGAATACGATTTCTGGATCATCCACAAACCGGGAGCAGATGCAGACTCGGCATACTATCTATCTCGACACCCAGAAGGGCAGGGAGATGAAACATTGGGGAAGGAGACGGAACACTACATCAGCTACCTGTCAGAGAAGGCACTCCCACCAGTGCTCACCATCACGCTGTTTGCTGCCCAAAGCAGAGCAGACCACACCCTCCAGGCAGCTGCGTGACTCACCAACACGGACAGGTCGAAACACTACCGCAAGGAACCATCCGAGAATGGGGTCGTGGAGAGAAAAGAGCTAGAAAGTAAAGCCAAAATACAAGGGGAACAAGCCACCACAGAACAAGGCATCCTTCTGCGAGGAAACCAAACAGTGGTCCTCAAAAGCCTGAGAAAGACAGTAGTGAACATAGCACACAAAGGGCATCAAGGAGTTGCAAACACCAAAATGATACTAAGCTACCAAGTATGGTTCACATATATGGACACAATAGTTCAGGATATCTTAACAAACTGCCAAGCCTGCCAAAAAGCCACAACAAATGCCCCCCATACTCCCTGCAAATAGTGCCACTACCAGAAGGACCCTAGCACCGAGTAGCGATTGACTTTTATTGTCCCCTAGAAGAAGCAGGCCACTTGCTAGTAACAATGGATGAATACTCAAGATTCCCAATAGTCAAACACGTCCATTCCACAGCCTTTCACCACATAGTAGGAGTGATGGACAAACTGTTCAGCAAATAGGGAGTGCTAAACGTTGTGAAAACCCCCATTCCTAAGGAAAGAATTCAGGAAGTTTGCAGTGCACCTAGGGTTTCAGCATCAAATAATCACACCCATGTGGCCACAGGCCAATGGGATGGTGGAATGCTTCATGTCCACCATCAAGAGGACCAGACAGAAAGCTCTTCTGGACCTGTAGGATTATTTAGCGTGTTTTGGGAGCATAGAACCAATACACAGAATCAATGTATAGTGTGTTTTTGGAGTGCAGCGCCACTGCATGAGATCAATGTATAGTGTGTTTTTGGAGTGCAGCGCCACTGCATGGGATCAAGGTATTGCTATGATGCAATTGTTTCAAGCCAGGTGTTGCCAGTGTAACATATGGACATGTAAATGAAGACAGGCTACACAGGCCAAAAACAAACCATATTCTCATTTTAAAAGCACATATGTTCCTTCTCCTCTGTTGCAGGAGACACATTAGATAATTAATGAACTAATACAACTAACAAATACTAATCACTAATAATAATCAAATAACATCATAATGTGTTCTCCAGTGTAAAATGAGGCAGAAAAGACAGGCTCATTTTAAACGTGCATCCCGATTTTCTTTTTCTTTTTGCTTCTCTCTGTGCTCTGTCCACAGTATTTGCAGGAAGCAAAAACTCGAATAAGCAGGAAATCAGTTTTGTTACAGTTGCTTGCTGTAAAAGTAAGCCATTGTTTTAAAAAGGAGGATAGGACATGATAGAATTTTATTGGTTGAATGTCATCATGTAGGCGGTAACAGAGGTCTCTTGAAGAATCTCGGAGAGAAGGAAAGAGAGAAGACATTTTGCACAGCTCGGAGAAGACTTGGCTGGTGTGGCTGGGGAGTTTCCCGATTGAGAAGAAGGTCCCAGTGCACTGCTGCACAGGTTGGGAAATTCCAGTCAATAAGCCCTGGCTTGAGTGACGGCAGATGCACGTCCTCGGTGGGGTGATTTAAGAGGGGGCACTGAGCCATTTCCAGAAGACGACCAGCCTGAGGAATTTACATGCAGAACAAGCTCTGTAAATATCTTGCAGAGTGCAGGCGCGGTGTGTGTGTGCGAAAGTTATTCAGGCAGAGTAGAAGAGGAAATCCCTGGATTTAATCAACATGTCTAATGTTGCAAATTGAGTGTTCTCTTGCTGTATTCCTTTTCATTTTGTTACAGATAAAGTAAAGTGAATATTTCTACTGCTGTGAAACTTCCAGTTATTTCTGTAAAAAGGGTAAGATGGTGTTGAAATGCAATTGTTTATAATACACTAAAATATCTGAAAACAGACGGGTAGTGTGTTTTTTTTTTAATTTTTTTATTTTCTTGGTGCATCTATCATTATAGCACTGGTAATATGGGGAAGATTTTAGACAGTGCATTTGTCAATTTTCATGTAGATAAAACAGAAAGAACAAGGTAGCTCAAAATCAGACTTGGCAGTAAAATAGCTGTGTGCATGGTTCCACTCAGTGTATATGTGTGTGTGACCTTTGAGTGGGACATAATGGAATAGTCTGCTGGAGGCAAATGAGTCAGCAGAAAGAGAGACTTCTGGATATAGTTCACTAATGTAAATAAATTAATGATATACAACATGTTTAACTCGCTGGTGTAGATAAATCAGTGAGAACAGCCCAAGGTGGCACTCCATATGAAAATGTGGTGTTTCTGAAATGTAGGCCTGAGGTCTCTTTAGTGATCACACGAACAATCTAAACAAAAATAAGGGGATCTGGATGTTGCCCACAAATAAAACAAAGAAATCATGCCCACAAGTGAAAATGCACACCAACTAAATATATCTGTGTACTGAAATAATGCTCACCACTATACTACCATAATACCAACCCAATCTAAATGTAAGGAGTGATTATTGCTAAATTACTTTTATTTTTGGCGGTAAGAAAATACTGCTAGGGCCCAAATCTACACAAAATAACCAACATATTTATGGTGCGTTGCAGGCCGGGAAAGTGATCACAGAGCACCTTCTGGGCGTGGCAAGTGTGCCTCACACTGCCATCTAAACATAAAAGGGAATCCATTTCATAATAGCAGTGTGTCACTAAAAGCGAATTTCAGAATGTCACAAAGGGAAACCACATTCTCAGACCTAGTGCAATATTTAGAGGCAAAGTTATTTGCACATGGGACGTGGTCATCGAATAGTACCTCAGAATGGCATGACCGCATTCAGGGTGAGGTGCAGAAAGAAAAACTAGACAATATTTTTGCAGAAGGCAGCATAATTCAGGTCTGCCTTACAAGGTTATTGAATGCAGCCGATAAAAATGCAGAGAAAGATTGTCTAATACGGCTATGCGCCAAGATCTGGTTTATTTTGAATAGGTCCCTGCGAATGCAGGAAAATGATACCCAGCTAATTAACAGGTTAAAGACTGACTTAGATGGGGCAAATAAGAAAGAGGAAATGTTAAGAACAGAGTTGGATGTATGCCAAAAAGAAATGCAGTTAAAATGCAGAGATTTTGATGCTCAATTGTCCAAAAGCAAGAAACAGTTTGAGGACAGTGAGCAAGAATTGGTACACTTAAAAGCATTAGTGGACCACATTAGACAAGATAAAGATGAGGTGGTTTCAGAGATGCAAGTTTTACAAAAAGAACATTTTGAAAAAGAAAGTGACCTCCAAAATGTAGAACAACAGGTGATTAAAATGCTTCAAGAAAGAGACAAGCGAAATATGGAATTTAATGAATGCCAAATGCAAATGTGTGACATGCAGGAGGTAATTAATAAAATGAGTGATGAAAACAACTATTTGCAAAACGAAGCAGACAGGCTCCTTAAAAAGTGTAAGGACTTAGAACAGCAAATGTGCATTCCCAGGTCCCAGGAGTGGTGGCAGGGTACTACATTCAATGGAGTGGAGGTGATTTCTATTTCTACCCAAAGAGCTAGTGCTCCAGTGACTGGGCCGGTGACTGAACTTGTTTGCAGCGGCCTTGGGGGATTTGATACTCCCATTGGGGGCTGCCACCAATCCCATACACCTGGAACCAGGGTTGAGTCACCAGGTAGTGCAATTCCATGCAATACAACAAGTAGCCCCATAAAGATAATGAAATCTATTAAAGCCCTGATCAAACCATTTAACAAAGGAGGGGAATGCTGCATTGAGGATCACTTAGAAGCGGTTCATGACATTTTTAAAGCCCTCCAGATCGCTAAGGAAAAGTACAGGCAGTATTTTCATTTAACTTTAGATGCTCCGATGGCCAGCATCATAAGGGGATTAAATGAACAGCAGAATATGACATGGGCGGAGTTTGAAAAAGAAATTAGGTGTCATTTTTCTCCTTTCCAGTCATTACAGGAGGCAAAGAAAGTTGCTTACACAATCACTGCTGGACCTAATACATCCCCTCGCCAGTTTTTACAAGATTTAAAAAGAGCATTTTCTTGCTTTGATGTATCATTTGACCCCAATTCTAATGAATTTAAAACTGCCTACTTCTATGGGCTACAGAAAGACATCATATCTCAATTTGTCCGTGAATTTGATCGTGACAAGTCCCTTGAGTGGATTGTGCATCAAAGCACAAAACTATATGAGGTACTCTATTGTCAGGGTAGAGAAAGTGATAAAATGAAAGATACTAGACCTAAATCTAAAGAACCCTCAGCAACAGTGATGGAAATCAGGTCAGCCAAAATGTCCCTTGAGTCTGCTCAAAGTCTAGGGAAAAATAATTCGACACCTGAACAAAGGTTTAATCAACAAAGGTCATCACACTCTGCACCAATGTTTCAATCACATGATCCTAGTAATAGGGAGAGCTACATCAGCCCTAGGTTGTTAGGAGATAGGCCCCGGGCAGACTATCGGCCTGATATGTCCAATATGAACAATAACCAGAGACAAAATCAAGATCAAAGAAATGATGGTCCCTACCAGACATTGGGGACACAGAGCAAATTTGATCCCAACACCATGATATATGGTAATCAGGATAGACCCCGATATGCGGATCGATTTGCTGATAATGGGATTCAACATAGGAGCCAGTACCCACAACATGAGAGACAGGACATGAGACAGAACATGAATTACACCCCACGGCAGAACAATGATTCCCCACCAGGGGACTATAATCAAAGGATGGGCGCACCCCGCTCCCCTCCATAAATGAATCAAGAGTTCAGAAACCATCCCAATAGAAATCACTCACCTGAGAGGTATCAGAATAGATCTAATCAGGGAGAAAACAACCAATATCGATCTAGGACACAGAGAGAGGATTCTAGAGAGATGGAAAGATTCCAGTGTCTCGAGGCCCAAGTGAAGATGTTGGCTGAACAAATAGGAAGGCTCTGTACAGTACAAAAACAGCCATCAAAGGAGGGGGCAGATGGCCATAGCAATGACCGGGGAGCTTCTGAAAAGTGACCAAGTACTCAGAATACATACAGCGCCGAAAAGACAGATTGTTCTGATGTAATTTCGCATAATGACTCTGAGATGTCTAATGATTTAAAAATGAAAATTCCAGTAAGTGAACATGTAACAGAAAGTGCAAATACTTCTGAAAGAGAGGTATGGTTTAACCTAGAGCTAAATCAAACATTGAAGATTTGTACAAATGAAATAAGAAAACCTGAAACTCCAAAAGAACAAAGAGACAGATTTAAGAAAAATGACTCATGCATGGGGAATACCAGTAAACAGGGAGTAAGTGGGGATGCTATAATTTCTTCCCTGGACACTCAGAACAATGACCAAACACATGCAGAAAAAGGAAATACTCAAAAGGAGGGTACAGATCAATCACCTGAAGAATTCTTTGAGTCACATATTTTTGAAGAGGCTGAAAGGGCTGGTACCACACTAAATGATCACAAATGCACAAAATTAAACAATGACAGATTGCTGAATGATGTTGTTACACATCTCAGTTGGAAGGTTGTAATGTGGCCTCTGATGATACCTGAATGGATAGGCGAACAGTGGCCACACTCCAAAAAACCTCTGAACATGGAGAAATGAATAAAATCTATCGCGCAGAAATGGACAAAAAGGAGGGAAAAATGTCTTTCCATTTACCAATGTGTTTAGCCAAAAGTGAAAAAGGCCTGAGAAAGGTGAGCCCCGAAATCAGTAAGAATTCACACTTCTTATGTGTGTTAGAGGAAGTTGAAGACAGATATTATGCTCCCATCACTGTAGAAGAAAAATGCCAAACATTTGCAATGATAGACACTGGCGCACAGGCCACAATTATGTCTAAGGAGCTGGTAAAGAGTATCAATGAAGGGAGATCCCCACAGAATCAGATCACGGTGAAGGAAAATCAAGGTCCAGTGCATAACTTTAACGGGGAGGAGGTTCCCATTATAGGTATAACTGAGGTTGACATAAAAATAAGAAAACACAGAATGAAACAAGAGGTATTGATCACATCTCTTTGTGAAATTCCATTTCTGATGGGGACAGATTGCCTGAAAAGATTGTCTCCTCTCATAGATGGGGTAAATGGAGTGCTGTGGTCCTTAACCAAAAAATCATTGAGACCTAAGAAACTAAAATCACAAAACAGCAACATAAATGAATGTCACACCGTTGCCAAAACAAATGATGCAGTGGAGGTATATCTCCAGAATAGTTGCATACCTAGTGTCACTGTTATATTAATGTGTCCAGACAAAATGCAGAGCGACAATGAAAAACTACCTGTACAAATATACTTGGACCCAAGGAAAAAATGGCAGACTGCCATAGATGAGCACACCTTACGTTTTTATTTAAAGGAAAAGACATGCAAACAGGATACTGCTCCCAAAATAGGTTCAGAAAAACACATTACCACTCTTGCTGAAATACACATGGAAGATGAGCAACCATGGGTTAATGTTGGTATAAGTGACTGTTTTAAAACCATAAAAGCCACTTTAGTGCTTGGACAGGAAAGGAGCGTCATTAATGAGAAATTGATGCAAAAAATAATGGAGAGGGAGGAGATCTCGAAATTTAGGATTAAAAACCAGTATGTTTCTGGGTTGGACAGTCCAGACTTTGAAAACCGAATTGCAGGAAGATGCATGCTGAAAATTATTATTGCGCAGAAAACAATTTACCATAATGTATGGATAGTGAGTGGAGCACAAAATGACTTTTACATGGGCAATGACATCATGCACAGAATGTGTATGGTGTTAGATTTTCTTAATCAAAAAATATGGTCACGCCTAGGTGGGCCGGTACCTGAATTTGAAGACAAAAGAAGGGCTTATCACTGTGCACAACTGATCCCTTATGCAATTGAATTACAGCCGAGGAAGGATACTATTATCCCTGCATTTACCAAATAGTTTGCAATAACACTGAAATGCGAAAATGGACAGCAGATGAAAGATTCTGATGCATTTGTGTGCGTGAATGAATCCATAAAACATCAAGGCCTGGATTATGAATACATTCCATTGGTAGATATTCGTGAAGGGTCTGTAAAAATTATGATTAATAATAAAAGTTGCCAAGATATTCATTTAGAGGAAAATTCCCCATTAGGAATGGCCATACAAAAATCACATTATACTGCAGATCTAAATAACATGGTGATTGGAAATATCCCTGAAAAGTATGTAGATGCCAAGGGTGAGTTGCCAGAATACCTGGACTCTCAGCCCAAAGGAATATTTAAAATTCATTCTGTGTACCCTTATGATTCAAGTGAGACAGTGTGCTGTTATCAAGAGAATTGTATAACATTTGACTTAAGTGAACATTAAATGGAAAATCAGCCCATTGAAATGGAAGCTGACATGCCAAAACATGTAAAAGTGGCAGCTTTACAAAGAGACACAGCAACACAGCTAGAGGAAAGCGCCGAGATTCCCCTACCAGAACATTTTCAAGAATTTTCCAAAATGGTAGAGGAGCAGATCTTATTAGCGGATCCGTGTGACAACGATGAGGATAGAAATGAATTGAGGAAGATATTTATGGAATTTAAAGATGTATTTGCAAAAGACGCTTATGATTGCGGGCTAACTAATTTACATGTGGCCACACTTCCGGAAGGGTGTAGCAGAAGTCCAGTATTTGTACGCCAGTATAGACTACCGCTGGCATGTTTAGAATCATTGGCAGAGATTATTAAAAATTTAGAATCGCGAGGAATCATCAGGCCTATCCATAGCACATCCAACACGCCCATTTTAGGTTTGTTAAAGCCAAATGGTCAATGGCGGCTATGTGCAGATTTGATGGAGTTAAATAAAAGAGTACCAGTGTCCAGATGGTCACTGCCATTCATTGATCAGGGCCTAGCTCAGGTACATGGTTCAAAAGTGTTTACCACATTAGATCTCACCTCTGGATATTGGTGCGTGCCATTGGCAGAGGAGATACAGAATTTATTTTCCTTTACATTTGACAGGACTCAATACGCATGGGTTAGAACTCTGTTCGGGTACGTTAATAGGGGGAGTGAATTTGGAATATTTTTGAGGAAGGCCATGCCTGATGCAGCGAAAAGAGGAACCATAGTTTATGTGGATGATGTCCTGAGAAAAAAATGAAAGCTTGAAAAACTATTTTGATGAAATAAGACATGTTCTTGGCCAATTGCAGAAAGCAGGCGCCAAAGTATCTTTACAAAAAGCACAATGGTGCAAGAAAAAAGTGAATTTTCTAGGCCATGAAGTAACTGAACATGGAATAAATCCACAAAAGAAGAAAATAGAGGCCATATAAAAACTAAAAGACCCTAAAAATGTGAAAGGGGTGAAAGGTTTATTAGGAATGACAGGATATAACAGAAAGTTCATTTAAAATTATGCTGAAATCACTCAACCATTGACTAAACTGCTAAAACTAAATATGCCCTGGAAATGGGAAAAAGAGCAGTCTGAGGCAGTGGCTAAATTAAAGGAATGTCTTGTAAAGGCACCATGTTTAGCATACCCCATAAAAGATAGGGATTTCTTTATAGAAATAGGTTTCTCTGAACATTGTATGTCAGCAGTATTATCGCAAAAACATGATTTGAATTACAAAAACATTGCCTATGCAAGTAAGGCATTTTCCCAAGTTGAAATGAAATTCAATGAATGTGAAAAGGCCCTATTAACCACTGTGTGGGCGCTACAGCACTTCCGCCCCATTGTTCAGGGAGAAAAGGTGATTATTGAAACAAATCATCAACCTTTGCAATTTTTAGAGAGTAAAAAAATTAGGTCAGGTAATCTAGCGCAGTCCAGAATCACTTCATGGACGCTGACATTACAGGGTTTTCCTGTACAAGTGAGATATGGACAAAATAAAAAGAGCCCAATCGCTCAAGGTTTAGCAGATTTACATGACTGTGCAGCTGAACAAGTATCAAACGAACTGGAAGTGGAACCTAATTTACAGGAATTTGAACAATCATCACACAAAGCTTTTGATGAAAAGACATGCAAGGAGTTGCCAACTGTATATGTTGATGGTTGTGCCTTTCACATTGAAAATGACAGTAATAAACAATTAGTGTCAGGAATAGGAAATGTCTGGTTGAAATGTGAAGGCATCCCCAGCATAGGGATGAGAATTGGAGCTAGGAGCAATCAAGTAGCGGAATTGGCAGGCATTTATAAAGCAATTGCTACTGCAGTTGATAATAAATTCAGTGAAATTGTCCTAGTGACTGATTCTGACTATGCACAAAATAGTTTTGTGGAATATTTACCTGGCTGGAAAGCGAGAGGCATGATTACATACAACAAAAGCCACTTAAACATGGGAAAATGATACAAGCCATAGATAAATTGGTGTCAGAAAATGATTTGACAATATACTGGAGAAAAATGTGTGGGCATTTAAAAACTCCAGGAGAGGATAAGGAGGGAAATGATAAGGCAGATCGCCTGGCTAAAATTGGGACTGTGATGGGAGAATTACTATCTATTGAACATTTACTGGGTGAAATACAGATTGATGCAGTAACACGTTCTAAAGCACCAAAGGAGACAGAGCAACCAGTGGTACAATGGAGTTACAATACACCAGACCAAGATTTGATTGAGGCACAGAAGAATGATCGAATTTTGGGAATCTATTATAATCATTTGCTTAATCCTGAACAAAATCCTTTAACAGAAAATGATTGTGTGGTAAAAGAAGAATTGAGGGTGCTATTAAAAAATAAAAAACGAATTAGATTACAGGATGGACACATGGTTAGAGAGTCCATAACAGGACAGATACAATGGGTGGTACCTCTTTCATTCAGAGGGTTAATGCTACACCATGCACATGATGCTATAACTGCAGGCCACAGCGGTGTACAGAAAACATTGGAAATACTAAAAGATTATGCTTATTGGCCACATATGTCCCAAGATGTAGAATTATATACTAGAGGATGTCTAGTATGCGCCCAATTTAAACCTGCTTCACCAATGCATAGAGCCCCATTAATGAAAAGAGGCCTAACTCTTCCATGGTCAGATTTGCAAATAGACCATGTAGGGCCTGTGAAGAGATCGAGCAGAGGGAACCATTACATTTTAAGTGTGGTGTGTTTGATGTCGAAATGGATTGAGTGTATTCCTGCACCAGATTGTAGTGCGCAAACAGCAGCCACATTACTAGTGAATCATGTGTTTTCAAGGTTCGGGTTGCCACAAAGAATTGAATCAGACAGAGGAAGTCATTTCACTAGTGCTCTAATGAGTAAGGTATGGCAAATACTGGGTGTGAAAAGAAAACTACATATTGCATATCGGGCGGCTTCTTCAGGTGGAGTTGAACGGGGCAATAGGTCTGTTATGGACATATTAAAGAAATTTGTGGCAGAAGCAGATTCCAGCTGGGATTTACGTTTACCTTTGGTTTTGATGGCAATCAGATCAACTCCTGCCAAAGCAACAGGTATTAGCCCCCATGAGGTCTTGACAGGTAGGAAAATGGTGTTGCCACAACACCTGCTATACAAGACACATGAGCAGACACTTGTGAGTGCATCCACAGTTCATGAATACATTGATGAACTGAGGAAGCATTTACAACATGCATTTGCTTTTGTACAGAGAAATCTAGAAAGAGCTGCTGACAGTGCCAAATCATATTATGATAAAAAGTCAACAGTAAAGGAATATTGTGTAGGAGATCAGGTGTATAAATTTAATTTTGGAAAAAGTAAACAGAAAAATTCCAAATTCCTAGCAGCCTGGCTGGGGCCATTCCAAATTGTAGATAAAATCTCACCTGTAGTTTATAAAATTTTAAAGACTGAAGGTGAAACAGCAACAGAACAGTTTGTGCATGTGAATCAGATTAAGCCATGCCATCCTAGACATGAAGTTAAACGCCTTGAGCGTGTAGAAACAGATAAAGTCCCTTGAACATAAAAAGTGAGTTAAGTGGGTCCAGACAGAAGGTAGCGACAGAGAAGTTAAATAAGGATGGTTGATTATTATAATGGCACATAAACACTGTAATATATGTATATATAAAAGAAAAAATAAGAAGCTGAAGTTTATGGAGTTGGTGTGCAGAATGAAAATGTATTAAATATTGAATGCTGTTTTATGTATGATTGTTTTCTTTTTAACCTGTGCTTAATTTCAGAAGGCGAAAGAAAAAGGGCAAAATGTTTTACAAAGCATGTTTTATTTTTGGCAAAAGGGTGAAGTTAGTATTATGCTACGTACTTAATTTGTTTCTCTTCTATTTGATTTAGAATATTTACATAATTTAGTCTGAGGTTCCGGGACCGGAGGCCGCAGGAGACGATGGAGTCCTGGAGTCCCCTGGATGAAGATCAAATGATGCCTGCTTCCGGGTGGAGGTGAAGACAAAATAACCGGAATGCCAAAAGAGATGACTCCTATGGAAAAAGGATCCAAGAATGCCAAGATGAAAGAGTACCCAAATGAACCAAATGAGGTGACATCGCTGGTCGGGACATATCAGAGGCAGACAAGTGTCCTGGCGTATGGAGTTCCACATATTTATTATTTTAATTAATTATTTTAATCTGTCATGTTAATTCTTTGTTTTAGTTATTTGTTTTATCTTATTGTTTTTGATTGACTTCAAGTATAAAATTGAAGCACTGGACTATGGACACTTCCATTGGGAAGGAACTGATGGACCTAAAGATGAATTTTGATATTATGTTGATTGGACAGTGGATTTTCAACTTCTTTTTGTTTTTGCATGTGAATATTCATTTTGTTGGGTTGCTACATTTTAAAAGAAGGAAGGGAGCAAGTTTATTTTCCTCTAATTATGGCTTGGACTGCCAAATACTCAGAAAAAAGGAGGGGATATGTAGGATTATTTAGCATGTTTTGGGAGCATAGCACTAATACACAGAATCAATGTATAGTGTGTTTTTGGAGTGCAGCGCCACTGCATGAGATCCATGTATAGTGTGTTTTTGGAGTGCAGCGCCACTGCATGGGATCAAGGTATTGCTATGATGCAATTGTTTCAAGCCATGTGTTGCCAGTGTAACATATGGACATGTAAATGAAGACAGGCTACACAAGTCAAAAACAAACCATATTCCCATTTTAAAAGCACATGTGTTCCTTCTCCTCTGTTGCAGGAAACACATTAGATAATTAATGAACTAATACAACTAACAAATACTAATCACTAATAATAATCAAATAACATCATAATGTGTTCTCCAGTGTAAAATGAGGCAGAAAAGACAGGCTCATTTTAAACGTGCATCCCAATTTTTTTTTTCTTTTTGCTTCTCTCTGTGCTCTGTCCACAGTATTTGCAGGAAGCAAAAACTCGAATAAGCAGGAAATCAGTTTTGTTACAGTTGGTTACTGTAAAAGTAAGCCATTGTTTTAAAAAGGAGGGTAGGACATGATAGAATTTTATTGGTTGAATGTCATCATGTAGGCAGTAACAGAGGTCTCTTGAAGAATCTCGGGGAGAAGGAAAGGGAGAAGACATTTTGCACAGCTCGGAGAAAGACTTGGCTGGTGTGGCTGGGGAGTTTCCTGATTGAGAAGAAGGTCCCAGTGCACTGCTGCACAGGTTGGGAAATTCCAGTCAATAAGCCCTGGCTTGAGTGATGGCAAATGCACGTCCTTGCTGGGGTGATTTAAGAGGGGGCACTGAGCCTGCAGAGTAGAAGAGGAAATTCCTGGATTTAATCAACATGTCTAATGTTGCAAATTGAGTGTTCTCTTGCTGTATTCCTTTTCATTTTGTTACAGATAAAGTAAAGTGAATATTTCTACTGCTGTGAAACTTCCAGTTATTTCTGTAAAAAGGGTAAGATGGTGTTGAAATGCAATTGTTTATAATACACTAAAATATCTGAAAACAGACGGGTAGTGTGTTTTTTTTTCTTTTCTTGGTGCATCTATCATTATAGCACTGATAATATGGGGACGATTTTAGACAGTGCATTTGTCAATTTTCATGTAGATAAAACAGAAAGAACAAGGTAGCTCAAAATCAGACTTGGCATTGAAATAGCTGTGTGCATGGTCCCACTCAGTGTATATGTGTGTGTGACCTTTGAGTGGGACATAATGGAATAGTCTGCTGGAGGTAAATGAGTCAGCAGAAAGAGAGACTTCTGGATATAGTTCACTAATATAAATAAATTAGTGATATACCACATGTTTAACTCGCTGGTGTAGATAAATCAGTGAGAACAGCCCAAGGTGGCACTCCATATGAAAATGTGGTGTTTCTGAAATGTAGGCCTGAGGTCTCTCTAGTGATCACACGAACAATCTAAACAAAAATAAGGGGATCTGGATGTTGGGGCCACAAATAAAACAAAGAAATCATGCCCACAAGTGAAAATGCACACCAACTAAATATATCTGTGTACTGAAATAATGCTCATTAACAATGGGGGTCCTGGGAGTCTCTCTGCCAGACATTAGTCCTGGTTGCGAGAGACTTACCCCTTGCTCACTATTCTTAGAGAGGCACAGATCCACCCTACTGATGAGGTCCAACCAGACCAAAACACCTGTCTGGGGTTTCTGTTGGTACTCTTGTTCAGAGGAGAATTGCCTCGCATTTCGGTGCTGGACTGCCTTGGGCAGGACAAAGACTGATATGTTTGGGATATTTCTTCTCTGTGAAAGATAGTGAGCTAAAGACTCTGGGTAAGTCTCTCGTAACCAGGACTAATGTCTGGCAGAGGGACTCCCAGGACCCCCTTGTTAAATCTGCATTTTTAAGTAACTTTGGGTCTCACCCTAAGTTACTAGGGGAATCCAGACGTGGACCCCTTGCTCACTATTCTTAGAGAGGCACAGATCCACCCTACTGATGAGGTCCAACCAGACCGAAACACCTGTCTGGGGTTTCTGTTGGTACTCTTGTTCAGAGGAGAATTGCCTCGCATTTCGGTGCTGGACTGCCTTGGGCAGGACAAAGACTGATATGTTTGGGATATTTCTTCTCTGTGAAAGATAGTGAGCTAAAGACTCTGGGTAAGTCTCTCGTAACCAGGACTAATGTCTGGCAGAGGGACTCCCAGGACCCCCCTTGTTAAATCTGCATTTTTAAGTAACTTTGGGTCTCACCCTAAGTTACTAGGGGAATCCAGACGTGGACCCCTTGCTCACTATTCTTAGAGAGGCACAGATCCACCCTACTGATGAGGTCCAACCAGACCGAAACACCTGTCTGGGGTTTCTGTTGGTACTCTTGTTCAGAGGAGAATTGCCTCGCATTTCGGTGCTGGACTGCCTTGGGCAGGACAAAGACTGATATGTTTGGGATATTTCTTCTCTGTGAAAGATAGTGAGCTAAAGACTCTGGGTAAGTCTCTCGTAACCAGGACTAATGTCTGGCAGAGGGACTCCCAGGACCCCCCTTGTTAAATCTGAAATAATGCTCACCACTATACTACCATAATACCAACCCAATCTAAATGTAAGGAGTGATTATTGCTAAATTACTTTTATTTTTGGCAGTAAGAAAATACCGCTAGGCCCCAAATCTACACAAAATACCCAACAGACCAAACGCCTTTTCCTCAAGCGGAGTGCCAAAAGCTGAAAAGGTACCGAAAAGCGCAGCACAAAGCCACTGGGAAGACACCAATAGAGATAACGATAAGATACAAACCTTGGACACGCCTAATACAACTGGAGAACTACATGGCAGAACAAGATGCATATATAATAGGGAGAACCGTTGAGAAGAAGAGGAAATTAAATGAATGGGCAGACCAGAAAAGAGGAACAAAGGAACAGCAACTACCGATCAGGGAGCCTGTCTTGGTACAGCAAAGGCAACAAAAGTAGACAAGACTCACGATATGACCCAAAACTATTCCTCTTGACGGAACTCAGAGGGTCAATGGTTACTGCAACATGAGATGGGCGTGCTATAACTCAAAAAGCCTCATTCTTCCGGTGCCTCCACACCTCTGAACCAGAAACCTTGGAGCGGATGCAAGCAGAGTAAGAACAGAAAAGCAGAGTGGACCAAGGAGACGTAGATCAACCCGTGAGACGGCAGGAAAACCACATCGAATGATGAGGAGGACACCACAGCTGATCGAGCAGATCTGAGGCCGAGAGCGTTCATGATAAGCATGGGGAAGGTGTTGTGGGGCATGAAAGAGTTAAGTCCCGCCACAGGCCAACCACGGGACTTCGGGAGGCCGCGGGAGGAGGGAAGGAAGGGAGAGGCAAAGGGAGAGAAGTTCAGGTTTTGTGAAGCGTTAATAAAGGAAAGTAACGGACACCCTGGGCTCTTAGTCGTTAATGGCCCTGAAGCTAATTAAGACCACAACAGGAGGGAAAGGAGGTGCTGGAATCCATGGGAGTAGGAGGGGTGGGCACAGGGAAGCAGTGTGGGACAAAAAAATATCATCACCCATTGGAACGGGAGAGGTTGGCTGAAGGAAAGCGGGCAGACACAGGCAGTTTCTGCTCGTGTTTCCAGCCATCTGATTGACACCCTTCCTGAGGTCCAATTATAAATATAGGATAAAAAAGCGCTTTGAGACTTGCAATAAGTGATTAAACATGATTGAAAATGTAAGTTTCAGTATCAGATATAGAATATCTAGTTAAGTGAATCACATTTATGCACATAGGCTTCGGTGTCGGTGCCTGTGAACGATGACAGATTAAGCATAATTGCAATTTCCAGGCTTCACTAGCAGTGATGGTAAAACTTGACATCCTGTGTTCAGATTCTGAGAAAATGAAAAATGTAGTTCTTTCAAATCTGGAAGACACAGGGTAGACCTGGGCTTGTGGATACAGCAAATAAACAAATAGTACATTTCCACCTGGTATTCAGAGGCTGTAATATGCAAATAATGTTCAAAGAAAAACATTATACCAATAACTTTACTGAGGGCAGGAAATGGAAGTTTAGTGCTTCGCTTCCTAACAGCTATGCCAACTAACCAATCCACTAACAATTTTCAACCCTCTGCATACACCCCTCAAACTCTAACCAAACAAAACCACAAGCTTATAAATGCAACAATCGGCACACACTTCGCTACACTGCAACAACAAAACAGACCACACATAGGGCCTCATTACGACCTTGGCGGTAACCATGCCGCTATTGGAGGCATGGCTGCCGCCGAAATCGCATCTGGGTCTGGGTTCCCAGAATGAGGAATTACCAGGACATTCCATGTTCGGAGGACCCAGTAGTTCCTCCCTCCAAGAACCCGGACCTGGATCTTCCCCATTCCCATTTCAGCCCCCATAGGGCTGAATGGGAATGGGAGAGGGAGCAAACAACGGGCCGATTACGAGTGGCCCGTTGTTTGCTCCCTCTTCCCCTCGCGGGACCCGGTAAGCACGCCTGGTTTTACCAGGCCTTTTACCAGGCGTGCTTACTGTGTCCCGCGAGGGGACCTTGTAATGTGGCGGAACGGGTTTAACGGGTCCGCATTCTTTTGCGGCACCCGTTAACCTGTTCCGCCAGGGTCGTAATGAGGCCCATAGTCTCGCACAACAGTACACAATGTCTGCCTACCGGAAAACACCCCAAGCCCAGCCAACGGGTGAATCAGTTTGAGGCTGCCAACAGCACATCACTGCTCGCATGCACTTTTCCAGTTTATTCCCACTAACTCACCCCCCTTCCTCTTCTGTTTCTGAGCCGCCAGAGCGCCAGGCGACCACTCCGGTGGTGATAGTGCGCGGTACAAATATCCTTTAACATTAACATTCTGCCCACATCACTGTTTTCATGTGGTCCAAGACAGTGCGTAATTTGTAGGTAAATAAGTGCCATGGCCCAAATATTTTCTAGCACGCTCGTGACACTGCAGGCGGGCCTTTCCCCACAAATCCTGCCACCACCCATGGCTGCTCCCCATCGTGTCAACACATTTGGGATTATACTACATCTCGCACCTGCTCATTTGGGTTGATGGATGCCCTGGCTATAATCTCTTCATAAACCATATGAGTTTGAGACAGTAAGTGCTAGTGCTCTGAAATAAGAGCCAGGGCGGTTCCCTGGCAAACACCCCCACAAATAAGGCACTGGGCCAAGAAGCAGGAATCCTTACAGTCTGTGCTTTATTTTTTGCTTGTGAAAGGGGCAGGCAGAGTCCATAGGGATCTATTGTAATGATGGCCACCATGTTTATTTTATTTTTTTTATGGCTGCCACTGTTAGTGATTTCCACCTGTCGTGGCAAATATCAAAGCAAATCTAACCCAGGTTCCTTTGCTTAATACCGCATCATGTAGTGAAATATGGGAATCTCTCTTAAGGAGCCCGCAGTAGCGGTCTGGCTTTTTCTGAGGGATTCCCCCATGGGGCAAAAAATGAGGCCCTCTATGTCAAAGTCCCTGATGCATATTCAGGGTTGCTATCCAAAACACCTGTGCTCCCAATTATGGAAAACAAAGTTTACAGAAACATAGGTGATAGTTCAAAGTGGCCAGTCTGAAACAATTTGATGAAGAGAAAAGCCCTAGAATCAAACTCATTTGAGGGCATAGGGTAACAACAACCACACTCCACAATTATGCTCTATCTCTATGACCTTAGAACATATGCCTGGGATTGCTCCCACCTGTGCCATCTTGGTCTCGATGTCTATGATTTCTTGCACCTCTACCACCTCGTGCCTGATGTCTATGGTCGCTATCATTTCTGCCACCTCAGTCCTGATGTTTGTTATCATTCTCACTTCTACCACCTCTGATTGGCCTTACCTTTACCACCTCCTGCCTAATGTCTATTATCATTCTCACCTCTGCCACATCTTACCCAGTTTTCTATTATTGCCATCACCCCTACCAGCTCAGTCCAGTTGTCTATTGTCTTTCCCACCTCTACCAACTCTGACCAGATGTCTATGATTGCCCTCATCTTTACCACATCGGGCATGATGTCTATTATAATTCTGGCTTCTACCATCTCTGACCTGATATCTATAATTGCCCTCACCTCTACCACCTCGGGCCTGATGTCAATTTTCATTCTCACCTCTACCACTTCTGACCAGATGTCTATGATTGCCCTCACCTCTATACCCTTGGGCCTGATGTCTATTATCATTCTCCCCTCTTCCATCTCCAACCCGATGTCTATGAGTTCTTCACCTCTACAACTTCGAACTTGATGCATGCGATTGCTCTAATCACTCAACATAACCCAACCTGGCTCCAACATCACTGCAGCTTGTTGGCTAATGTGGGGTCCTCTACTCAAAGTCTGTATTATTATTCTTAAAGTAGTTTTGCCGTTGACTCTTGCCCATAGCCTGTAAACCAACAGAAGTAGAACGGTTCCTGCTCTCCCATTCCAGTAGAGTAAACAGGCAAATTCATACTCTAAAACCGCCTCCACCTACGTTGTCTGCCTACTTTGCCTGTGAGGCTGCAAACAGCGAGCATGCAGCATGCTACAAACCCTTTAATTAGATAGATCTATGAATACCTGTTAGGGAGCGTGGGAAGCTCCAAGGAGACACGGACGCCAGCGGGTATAACAGAGAACCTTCTTTATTCGAGTACAACTCGGAAGTGTTAATCTCACTCCCCCGTTCCTCCTCCTCACGTCACTTCCTACCGTGACGTCCCCGTTACATGTGGCTTGCCTTAAAGGGGCAGCCACTCATAACAACACCCCCGGACAAATGTCCTTACAACCAACTCAACTTGGCCAACTGGCACCAATGTCAACACTCCTCCACTAACCTGGGAGGCCTCCTAACGTTCCTTTGTGGCCTTCCTCGCGGCTCCGGGTGGGGGCCGCCGTCAGCGTCATGCTCAGGGTTGACCTGACTTTGAACCTGTGGTTCGAGGGGGATCCACGTTTCATCACGACTGTCCATGACTTCCAGGTCGGGGTCCTCGGGGGCGACTCCTCCTCAACCGGTCTGGTAACGAGCTTGAACCTTGAACAGTTGCGAGTCACTTCTTGATGTCCATTTGTCGCGGTTATCATGGTGCCTTTTATCGCCACCACTCTAAACGGCTCAGGTGAGAATTGTGAGTCTGTTTTTCTTGTTGCGGCTCTCTGCACCCACACTTCATCTCCTATTTGTAGTTCTTTGGGTTATGCTCTCCTCCTCCTGTCAGTCTGTTCCCTCATCTTCTCTTTGGTCGCTCTGTCTCGTTCGATGACTTCTTGGTCTGCCTCAGGCCGGTTCGTCGGGTTGTTGACGAGCCTGGTCCTGACCTGGTATTTCATCATAAGCTCTGCTGGGGTTCTGTTCGTGGCTTCATGAGGGGTGTTCCTATAGTCCCTCAACATTCTGCACAGCGCTTGATGGGGGTCAATCCCCTCTAGGCGAGCCCTTTGTATGGTCTTTTTAATGGACGCCATAAATCTTTCCGCCATGCCATTGGCTTGTGGCCATCTCGGTGTCACTCTTTGGTGATGGAAGCCCATGTGTTTCACGAATACCCCAAACTCGTGACCACTGAAAGGGGCACCATTATCAGATTTTAGCGTGTCTGGTATCCCCCACTCGCTGAAGACTTCATCAAATGTTGCAGCGACGTGGGCGAACGCTGTTGATTTGACTCGTTTTACTATGGGGAACCTGGAGTGTTCGTCAATAAACAGTAACAGGTAATCTCCTTCCTCCCTTGGTCCATAGAAATTGACTCCAACTCTCTCCCAAGGATGATCAGGGATTGTGGTTATCCTGAGCGGTACTGGCAGGTCGGGTCTTGCTGTGCACTGGCATGCCGCGCAGTTCTTGACCCACCGGTCGACCATATCGTCCATGAAGGGGAACCAGACATTGCATCTTAACAGACGTTTGGTGTTCTCCGCACCCCGGTGCCCCTCGTGGGCAGTTTTGATGACTTCCACGCGTAGTGTGGAAGGTATGACAATTTTGCAACCCCTTACCAGAATGACTTTGTCTTGGACTGCCAACTCGGCATGCACCTTCGCCAGTCTCTCCATCTCATCGCGGCACGCTCCAGGGTGGTTTTGTACCGCTCTGCGGAAGTCCTTCCACTTTCCATTTTCCGTCAGGCTGATGGCTAGGGCCATGGACGGGTCTGCAGCCGACGCCACCGCAATTGTTTCAATGGATATGGCAGGCGGTAACGCGTTGGTCGTTACGTAGCTGATGTATTCTACATCACCTTGTCGAGGTGTGGGGCTACCGCCCGGGTGTCTGGAGAGGTAGTCTGCTGGGTTGTTCTCTCCTCCGGGTCGGTGAACAATGTCAAAGTCATATTCTTGCAGACGGATTCCCCACCTCTCAATCCTGGGTGGCATTTTTGTGCGCGGGTTGCCGAAAAGGGAAAGCAGGGCCTGATGATCTGTGATCAATGTGAACTTTTTCCTGATGACAAAATTATGAAAATGCTGGCACGCCCAGACGGCTGCCAGGCTCTCTTTTTCTGCTTGGGAGTACGCCGACTCCGGCGGGGCCAGGGCTCTACTGGCATAAGCAACTATGTGCCTTGGATGCGTGTCTTGTCCACTGGTCTGCGCCAGAATGGCACCTAGTCCCACCGGACTGGCATCTACCACTATTTCAGTGTGCCAGTCAGGGTCAAAATATGCCAGTTTTCTCGCCTCAGCCAACGATTGTTTGATGCTGTCAAACGCAGCTTGGCACTCCTCAGACCATGCAAACGCGACCTCCTTCTGAAGCAGGCGCCGGAGAGGTTCAGTGATGGATGCGAAATGTGGGATGTACCGAGCACAGTACCCTGTCATTCCCAGAAATGACCTGATGTCGGCGACCTGAGTGGGCCTTTCCAGCTGAAAGATGGTGGCTACTTTGTCTGGGTCGGGAGTCATCCCGTCAGCCGAGAAAATGTGGCCAAAGAATTTGAGCTTGGCCTTGCTGAACCGACACTTGTCGATGTTAAGTGTTAGTCCGGCCTCTTGCACTGCCCGGCACGCTTCTCGAAGGGCAACATCATGTTCCTTATGTGACTTTCCGAAAACCAAGATGTCGTCGCTGTAGTTGAGTGTCCCGCTTACAGGGCGTATGATCTGCCGGATCGTTTCATGGAATATTTCCGCCGCCGACGAAATTCCAAAGTTTAGCCGTTTGTAGCGGAACAGTCCTTCATGTGAAGCAAAGGTGGTTATGGGTCGTGAGTCCGGGTGGAGTACCATTTGGTGATACCCCTGATTCAGATCCAATTTCGAGAAGAGGACGGATTTGTTCAATTGGACTATCATGTCCTCAATCTTCAGACCAGGGTGCCGTTCTCGCTGTATCGCTGTGTTGGCCACCCTCATGTCCACACATAGTCGTAGGCGACCCCCTTCTTTCGGGACAATCACAAGGGGAGAGACCCACGGCGTCGGACTGGTGGCCGGTTCAATTATGTCATCTTTCAATAGTTGGTTCAGCTCTTTCGACACCGTTTCCTGCAAATGGAACCCTACCCTGCGCGGGTGTTGCGGGACCGGTGAAATTTTCGGCTCTATGTGTAATTTGATCGGCGGGCCATTCCATCTGCCCAACCCCTGGCATAGTTGCGGGAACTCTTTGATGATGTCTTCTTTAGTGATGGCAGGAGTGTCATGGGTGACTATGTTGCCTATGTGCCCATCTTGCTATGTGGTGGCTCCGCAGACTCAATGATATCTCCAGCCTGGACAGGAATGTTGATTAGGCCCAGGTGCGATGCCGTCCTATAGCTTATTAAACACCGACCTTTGGTGGGGCTTTTTATGACGTGGATGACCGTGTCGGTTACTTGGCCAGCAAATGTGAGTCTCCTTTTGAACGACCCAATGCACTGTAGCGGGGCATCTGCACCCCATTGATAGATCTTCGACTTTGACGGGCTCAGCTTCGGTTTATCCTGCAGTCGTTGAAACTCTGTTTCCCCTATAATGTTCACTGTCGCCCCTGAGTCAATTAGGAAACAGAACTGCTGGTCGCATATGTTTATCAAAATCTTGGGTGCTTCCTGGGCTTCCCTTTCATCCATGATAAGGTTTACAAACTCATCCTGGTCATGCAGGTCATACGCGAGACCATAGTCGAGCTCCCCGTGTGTTTCTAGCGAAGGGTCACAGCGTGTCGACGGTGGTCCATCATATTCGTCCCTCAGTTGCACGGTTTGTCCTTGTGTGACATACTCTTGGCAGTCTTCCTCCGGGTATACCTCCTCAACTACTCTTACATATCTCCTGGGTCCTTGCTGGTATGGTCGAGGCTGGTAAAACTGGTTGGGAAATGATCTTTGGGTTGGTCTCGGTTGCGTGCCCGTGTACGCTCTCGGAGTGGGGAATGGTTTTCCTTCCCTGCACACAGACTGGAAATGTCCTTCCCTGCCACAGTTGCCACATTTTTTGGACAGCGCAGGGCAGGAACCTGCATGTGGGAATGCCATTCCACATCTGTAACATTGCCTTTGCATTCGCGGGGCTGTCGTGGCATGTCTGTCGTAGCTTTTCTGGTTGCCCTGTTGCATTGCAGCTATTACGTCACTCTTGTCGAGTTTTGTGGTGGCGTTGGTGGCCATGTGAGTGGCCTGCTTTTCCACTGTCTCGAGTATGCGCGCCATCTCACTCACTTGTTCTATTGTGACAGGTTTCTTCAGAAGTTGTTTCTGTAGTGTGGCTGACACACAGCCCTCAATGACCCTGAGTCGGATCGCTTCGTCCAGTGAGAACTCATGGAATAGACAATGTGCTCCTTTGACTCGAAGTCTCGTGATGAACTCATCGACAGTTTCTTCCATGCGTTGCGTGCACTGGTTAAAGACATATCTCTCATAGTCTCTATTGGGGGCGATGACAAGGCGTTTGTTTAGGGCTGCTATGAGACTGCTGAAATCAGTGATTTCTGTTGGCGGTATGGTTTTGATGAGCATCTTTATCTCAGTGCCGGCCGTGTTGATGAACATACTTCGTAGTCGCGGAGAGGTTTCTTCTCCAGCTGCCTCTATAAAGTTATTGAAGTCCTCCAACCATTCCACCCACCTCGCACCCTTATCTGCTTGAGGCGTCATGGCGAAGGGTGGAGGCATGCGCCAAGCCGTGACGGTGGACCTAGATACCGCAGGCGGAGGCTGCGAGCTGGATGATGCCTGGTCCGGAGTGGTGCTCATATTGGATGCGGTCGGTGTTGCTTGCAGGTCGTAACCGTCAGGTGACTTCCTTGTGGGCCAAACCGGCTGGTCTTGGGCACCACACGTCGAACTGTGGGTTCTTGTGGGTTGATAGTGGCACTGTTGTGATGGATGCAGGTACTGCGACGAAGAAGAAGGCTGCCGGAGGACTGAGGAGTAGTAGTATGGGGAATTTTTTTTTTTTCTCACTACTTTAACGTGCTTGCTGGCGGGTACACCCTCGTGTAGTTGGGTGTCTCCGGAGTCTTGTCTGCTCTTCTGGCGTTGTCCTTTTCTTAGGCGCCGTGTTTGTATATTATGTATTATTGTTTCCGACCACGGCGGGATCGCACGTGTGGAGAGGGTGCCTGCAGGGTCGTAGCGGGGATCCGCGGGCTAGTGGGATCACTAGCAGTGGAGGAGGACGCACGGAGGGATCTCCGTCAGGAATAAGGAGGACCGCTGGCTGGAGAGTCCTCGTCGCCAAATGTTAGGGAGCGTGGGAAGCTCCAAGGAGACACGGACGCCAGCGGGTATAACAGAGAACCTTCTTTATTCGAGTACAACTCGGAAGTGTTAATCTCACACCCCCGTTCCTCCTCCTCACGTCACTTCCTACCGCGACGTCCCCGTTACATGTGGCTTGCCTTAAAGGGGCAGCCACTCATAACAATACCTCAATAAATAATAGGCTTAGGTGTTCCGTCGCCACAGACAGTCAATGTAGCCACATCTCCTTATGAACACGTTTATGAGTTCATTAGTGTCATGAAATATTAGTGATGTCTGGAGGGAGGACTTTGCTTCTTCAAATGTGTCCTTTGGGTGTAATAAGTAGATATCAGCCCCTCCTCCTATTAAGGCATCTGCTTTGAGAAGGAATCGAAATAATAACCCCGGGGTTTTATTGTGTAGTATTAATAACCGTTCGCACCCTTTTCAATATATATTACACTTGTATTATGACCTGAATGTGCTCGTTTTCTAGGAGTAGTGTGCTGCTTTTCATGGATGAACTGAAGCTTCCTGCCGTGGAAATTCGAGAATGTACATGTTTTAATCACGTCGAACTTTTAAACTCATGGTGAGTGAAGGACTCAATAATAAAACATGGTGGCTCTATCAAGAATGTGGCTGCATCAACAGTGAGAGTAGATATATGTAGCGTTTGTTTCCACTGATAGAACCAGCTACACAATTTGCCTTTTAAAAACCGAAGGCCTCATTGACAGTTTTCATCAGCTGGCATCGTGGTTCTCTTCCAGATAAAACCCCCGCAGCCACAGCAATGCGAGGGAGGGAATATATATCAGAAGGACCCAGATTGGATCACAAGCTCTTTATGTCTTGGGTGATGGCAATCTCAAAGACCCCAAACCAAAGTTTGCAGGGGGGGGGTGCTTTCATTTTGAGTAACACTACTAGTGCGTTGGTTGTTTCGTTATCCTCTTTAAAATAAAAAATAAATAAAACATTACTGAGACTGTGGTATGCTTGCTTTTTCCCAGCACCCCAAGTCTAAATTCCTTTAGATTGTGTGCTTTCGTCCTGCCTGGTGTCTGCGCATCACCAACCGAAGACAAACAACTCCTTTAGATTGGCTAATTGCCCAACTTAGTTCTATGTCTATGGGCCTCATCACGACTTCGGCGGTAACGCAACGGTTTTCCCGGCGGACGTAAATAGCGCTAATGCCAAGGCCCCCGGCGGATAATCTGCCAAATCACGAGTTATCGTGCACGCGCCCCGGTCCATGGTGTTATCGCAAATAGCGCGAACCCTTTAATCTGACGGACCATGCGCTACCACCATATTGCGCTAATAGCGTGCGCTAGGAGCGTGCGCTGTGAGCGCACGGGAAAGGCATCACCGCCGGAACGGGAAACAAAGTGGCGACCATCTTGGAAATCACAATCTATTGGATATCACAGCCCCTGGAAGCCATCCACACCATCTGACACCAAAACATGTCACAGGAGCGCACTAGGGGCAAGACTGCCCTGGACAGGGTAAGAAATCCCAAATTCAGCGACCACGAGCTAGCTGTACTGGTGGAGGAGGCTGAGACCCATCATGAGGAGCTGCAGCAGCGCAAAACCAGTGGGCAGCACAGAGCACAAATTTGGCCCATCATCAGCCAAAGGGTCACTGCTGTGGGGTGCGTGCCCCAGGATGGGGAGGATTGCCGCAAGCGCCTGAACGAACTGTGCGTGCAAGTCTGTGGCATCCTGTCACAGCACAGGAATGCAAGCAGGGGCACTGGAGGAGGGCCACCACCACCCCCACCCGAACTCACACCTTGGGAGGAGAAAATGACTGCCCTGATAGATGTTGGCACCATCGAGGGAATTGGTGGAGCGGAGGCAGGCACTGGCATCTATACAACTGCAGGTGAGTCCCACCCCTGAATGCATGCAACTGAAAGTACCACACATGCAGACCCTGAGTGAATGAATGCGAAGAAATGTGTGTGAGGAACTGCATACACCCATAAGTGAGGCTACATCCATTGAACCGTAGTGCTGCCTAGGCGACCCGGCACGTGCAGTGCATGAATGACAGGGGCAGGGGATAGACATCCATAGCCATGGGACAGCTACGTAGAGTTTGAGTGTGCATGAATACACCCTCAAAACCCTGAGCGCAGTGCACCCCAACCACGCATGCAATCTTGTCACTCCGACATTCCCATGCAGTGTACCTCCATACCCACTCACAACAAGCACCACATGGCGACTGAACAGAATGCAAGTTGAATGCATGATTGATACTGTCTTTAATCCCACTTGTTGGCATGGACTGCATTACACAAATGTAGGTAGCATTGAACTCAGACCACACCCTATGTACCCCACAGGCACACGTCAAAGCCAGCAGGACGAGGATGATGGGGAGGAGGCCACACCAACACAGTGCCCACGGCAGCAAGCCTCCACCAGCAACACCACCCCACGAAGGGGCCACACGGAAGGGAGATGACCCAGGCCACCCCCCCACTTCACCCCAACGCAGCCCTACCAGACGGCAACAGCACCCACATGGCTGCAGGGAGGCCACCGCCAGCTCGCCCCAAGCCACCAGACACAGCCCCGATGCAGAGGGACTGAGCTGTGGATCGGAGCCCGACGTGGGAGTTACGCCTCCACGTGCTCATCATGCAGGAGGACAGCATTCACCCAGAAGCAGTGACGCAGAAGGGATGGTCACACCACAGGGAACCCCAAGGCCTGGCACACAGCAAGCACAAAGCCCACATTTGCCTGTGCGTCATGTCTGCACACCACAGCCGGACGAGGACACGCCATCATATGGCAGCCCAGAAGACCGGCACTCAGAGCCTGGCAGCCCAATCCAAGCCGGCGCCATGTCCCCATGCAGCCCCCCCGACAGCGTACAAGTCGCAGGCCAGCACATGACACACCAGGGGTGCCCTTCGTCAAAGGGGCAGCAGTGATGGGCCGACTCGATGTGATTGAGGCCAAACAGGCCAGGGTGGAATCAATGGCCAAGGTGCAGAGCCGGCACATCAAGGCTGTCAGTGCATCTATACGGCATGGATGCAAATGCATAGCGCGTGACAATGCGCGCACACACAGAGTCGTAGAACAATGTACCACTGCCCAACAGGGTTTGGACAACGAGTGAGGGAGTTGAGCGAGGCAGTGTCAGCACTTGCTGAGCAAACAAGGGAGGGAAACAACCTCATGCGACAGCACATGCAGGCCGCCGCTTCAGTCCCTTCAACATCAACAACACCCACGGAGGGTTCCCTTGAGCCATCTCCTAGGTGCCGGTCTATGCGCCACCTGTGGGCATGCACACCAGAGGGTCCGGGAAAAGGAAAGCGCCCATGACCATCCTAGTGGTGCATGGCATTGTTGTTTTTGCCCTGATAAGACACATGCACCTATCTGCACAGTTGAGGGTAGTTCACTGGGGGGAGGAGGGATTGTGTGCTAGGTGTTCACTGGGGGGTGGGGGGATTGTGTGCTGGGTGTTCAGTGGGGGGAGGGGGGATTGTGTGCTGGGTGTTCACTGGGGGGAGGGGGGATTGTGTGCTGGGTGTTCACTGGGGGGAGGGGGGTTTGTTGGACTGAAAATAAATCACGTTTGAAAAATCACAAGGCATGGACAGTAGTGATTGTTGACAAATCCAATTTAAAGTTGAAGTGACATCTGTTCAATTTACCCATCACCCATGTTAGAAAAATGCATCAATCAATCCCTGTCTGGCCAACCTCCCCTCCCTCAGCCCAAACCTTTGTGCATGTGCAACACCTTCTGGCACGTCATCACCCTCACTCCCATCCTCAGGTGGCTGCACATGAGCATCAGGGGGTAGTGGCACATTTCTGCGACAGCAGATGTTGTGCAGCATGGCACATGTCAGTACAATTTTGCCAACTTTTTCTGGTGCATACATCATTGCCCCTCCCGTGCGGTCGAGGCACCGGAAGCGTGCCTTCAGCAGTCCAAATGCCCTCTCCACGCAGATCCGTGTACGAGCATGGGCAAGGTTGTATGGCCACTCTGCTGCCGTGTGTGGATGACGCACAGGGGTCATGAGCCACGTGTACTGGGGATATCCAGAATCGCCTGCAGGGGAGAGAAAGCTGGTATGGGGACAAGGTAAATCCAATGGGTGTACAGAGCTCTGTCATCAGTGTCATTTTGCCATACTTGTCATTAGGTCTACAACATTGTGGAGTGTGCTGTTCTACGGGCACAATTGAATCAATGGGGTACTCTCAACTTTGTACGCCTATGTTTCTGGATGTAACAATACTCATTCACTTGTCGCTGGGTAAGGGGGCCCTTCCATCTACTTCTGCATGACAGAAGTGGCTGCCTCATGTGGCATTGCAATTCCATTTGGCTGCAGTTGCATTTGCTGGTTGTCACTATTCTGTACTGTTCTCCATGCATTTGCTTGGCCATTCTGGGGACAGTGTTCGTGGGATGTACATTGCCATTCCTCAGGCTACTTATGTGTGGTGCATTTGTGGATGTGCCAGCTTATGGGTTAGAATTTCATTACTGTCGGGTGTTCAGGGTGGGATTTCTGTACTGTGTCAGTGTTGTGAGCCATGGTGCTACTCACACAGGAGGCTTTATGGTGGTGGGGCTTCCATATGTCACTGTGCTGCCACATGTCTTTTACATCCTGAATGGGTGTGTTCTGCTGTGTTGGACATGTCCAAGGTTTGTCGTGCAAGCTCCTTGAATGTGAATGCTGCAGTAATGGTGCTGCCTAATGGGAATCATGGATTTCGTGACAAGCACCATCAGTTGTGGATTGACTTGCATTATGGTATACATTTGTACTCACCCAGCAGCCATGTGTTTTGGCCTCTGTGCCTTTCCATGTACGCCGTCAGGGTACTGTTGCGCAGGACCATGGAGTCGTGGGTGGATCCTGGGTAGCGGGCACAGCAGTGGCTGAAGGTGAGGTCAGGACCACTTGTCATCTGCACATTGCGGGAATGGTACTGTTTCCAGTTTCTGTAGGCTGACTCATGTGCCTGGGGTGGTACGAGTGCCACATGTGTGCAGTCCGGGACTTGGGCAATGGCATAGAATTGACCCTTCAGCTGGTGCACCTGTGCCTGTGTGGCTGGCAATGCAATGTGCTCGTTCACATGATTCATCAGTGCATCAAGCACCTGTCCCAGCATGGCACTAAATGTGGACTGGGCCATTCCATGCATCATGGCAACGGTATGTTGGTAGCTGCAGGTCCCAAGTAATTGAAGCACAGAGACAAGCTTCACTAGGGGAGGTACTGCTGTGCTGGTGGCTATGCGGCTGCCGATGTCGCCCTGGATTGTGTCCAGCAACTGGGTGATGGTTGCCCTGTCCAGCCGATATTCTGTCACCAACTGGCCATCAGTCAGGGCCCAGGGTGTTGGCCTGACCCTGGGGATGGCTGGCCGCCTTGCTGGTGCTGCTCTCCTCCTCCTTCTCCTCATCCCCGCTACCCCCTGCACTCCCAGGGCCCTGGACTGGTTGGCTGGCCTCTGTAGCTCAAGGCGCAGCAGGTAGAAGTCAGTATCAAGGCTCCCGGCTCCAAATGGCAGCATGGCGTTGGTGAGGGTGTGTGCATGGGTGGGTCCTTTGTAGGCCTCTGATTTGCATTGGTTTCACCTGGGCCCTTATTGCTGTCTCCTTCCTGCTCCTGCTGGTGTAATGGTGTTGGGGAGGGTGTGTTGTGCATGGGTGGGTCCTTTGTAGGCCTCTGATTTGCATTGGCTTCACCTGGGCCCTTATTGCTGTCTCCTCCCTGCTCCAAATGGCAGCATGGTGTTGGTGAGGGTGTGTTGTGCATGGGTGGGTCCTTTGTAGGCCTCTGATTTGCATTGGTTTCACCTGAGCCCTTATTGCTGTGGCCTGTGTTCTGTTACCTCCAGCTTTTTGCTGGAGGTATTTTCGGCGGATTATCCGCCACTTTTCTGGTGCTATTTGCGCCTACGCCGGACTCGTGATTGCTGATGTTTTAGCGCGAATGGTTACTGGCGCTTTTACAGCCGATGCTTGTACAGCCGGCTGTACTTGCGCCGGCTGTAATGGCGCCAGCGGTATTTGGACTCGTGATCCGACAGAACCTTGAAATCGGCGCTGATAGCGTTACCGCCGATTTTAAGGGTTACCGCCAAAGTCGTGATGAGGCCCTATGTCTGTTCACTAATTATATGTGCAGTTATGCCTAACTTCCTGAAAGAATCACTGAACTGAAACTGACGAGCCAGCATGTTTTTGCGTTTAATATAATGTAATTATGGCTCATCAGGACTCACAAAATATGTGGATCAGCCGATTTAAGGTGCACTCATATTTTATAGTGATTACAATCACCATCAAGGGAAGTAATATTAAAGCATTATTTTCTCTGTACAGAATCATTGGTACAATATCATAGACTCAGATATCAATCAATATTTCAGGTACATAATAGATCAGTATGTCTCGAGTTTTGTTCATAACTACTATGACCCATCCAAACATGATATTTTTTACAACATGTGCATCCATTCCAACACTGTCATTTTTATGGGATTCTGTGTATAGTTATTTGAACTGCTAATTGTCTTCATGGACACAGATGGGAATCTTTCAGTGATTATGCCCCCTTTCAGCAAAAGTTGCACTTCAATGCGGCCAGATACCCTTGGGTTAGGTGTGCTTCACAAATGAATAAATAAAATAAATACATAAACTAATATCGAAGATGGGTGTAAACGATGTGGGCTAGAGAGAGCGTTTTTAGTTTAAATGCATGTCTAATTTTACATTTTCTACTGGGTGTCTAGTCTTGAGCTGTTCATTTCACCAAGACCATGCCGGCAGCAGGTGACTACACCAAAGAAATCTGGGTGGCAGGGAAGGCAAATTGGGAAATGGCTGTCTGCCAGAACACCTTAGGAGGAGGGTACCGTGCATCCTAACCCACTCAAGGATGCAGGCTATACACCCTCAGGCATACATAAAGAATCAGTTGACTTCTCAAAGATGTCTGACTACCTGGGTGACAGACAAACTATGTTAAGGGTAGCAGGTGTTTGAAAGTTATTGTAAGGGGCAAGGGTAGCATTCTTATAATTATCTCTGGTCAGAAGCTTTGAGGCGCTGATTTCCTGACGCCTCTCTCTCCCAACTAGAAACTAATGCTCTGAGGCACACAGACATCACTCTTCCCACCGCTCACCTTTTTTTTATGGGAACTACTGGAAGGAAATGCTCTGCCTGTATGTTTTATGCCTGTTTGTCATGTGGCACTAAGTGTTCCCCTTTGTGAAATGTTTAATTGGGCGACTCCTGTTCCGTGTCATTGAACAACCCACCCCATAGGAAGTGTCACACAATTACACGGGGATTCCCGAACATATGAGAGCCACTCCAGTTTAATGTTTCCACAATCCAACAATTCCAGCCAACACTCTGGGGCATGTAACACACTATTTTATAACAATAATTGTACTTCACAACATTGTGTAGTTTAAGATTATTTGATCCTGGCAACACAGGATTAGATAATATGTCTTTCACTGAAAACACAGGCTTTGAACTGTGTGACACAGTAAAATGCAGAACTGCGTGTTTGGATCTCGCTCAGTAAATGAATAGGCAACATATGTTGTCAATTACATCCTATTGAACCACACACACCGGTATACATTATTTTAAATCAAACTATATGTGAAGGGCTGTCCAGAAGGATACTTTTGTCTGAACCTTTTACTGAGTTTATTGTGACGTGTCACAGGTTTCAAAAAGGCACTCGAAGTGTGTTCCCATTTACAACATTGGTGATACAATGACAATTTAATCTCATCAAATCACTGACGTCGTGTTCTTTAGAAGTGAGCAAAATTTAAAATGTATGCACATTCATAAACTATTTATTTATTTACTTATTTATTTATTTATTTATGTATTTCATTTAAAAAGGGCACTAAACCAAAGGCTATCGAGGCGCTGTTACAGTACCAGGTACTAATAAGCAATGTAAACCAAAAGAGTCGATCCACTTTTGAAGTCACAAACGACGTTATGCAATCAACCACGTTTTCAGGGCTCTCCTGAAGGCCCAATATGATTGTTCGGCTCTTAGGGTGGGTGGAAGTGAGGTCCATTGATTTGCTGTGATAGTGGGAAAGCTGGCGCTTCTCGCTTTTGTCCGTTTTAATTTCAGCCGCACGAGACAGTGAGCATGGGCTGATCTGGTGGGCCTGGAGGAATGAGCTCTGAAAATTATGAGAGGCAAGGGGGCGCAGAGTTGGTGAGACAGACATCTCTGCTTGATAGACAGGGTTTTGAGCATGAACCATTCTCGAATCAGGAGCCAGGGTGAATCTCTTCTTGTGGCCGAGATGTGCTTGAGTATCGGAATGTTGAGTGCAGATCGGAGGGTGTTATTCTGAATCACCTGCATCTTCCAGAGGTTGTGCAACAAGGTGCCAGCAAAGAGGGCATGCACAAACAAGGGGGGTCCTGGGAGTTTCTCTCTACCGGCCTATATCCCGGGTTAGAGTCTCAACCAGAGTATTTAGCTCACCATCCTTTCATAGAAGAGAAATGTTCACAACATATTGTAAGAGGATTCAATTCAACACTACAGCTAAATCAACGCCTAGTCTAGAATACTGAATGAAAACCCTTATTGATATATCTTTATGTCCAGTTCATGAGTTCTGGATGACTACCCCTATATAACACCCCTCTCTTGGAATCCCCCTGACCCCACTGAGCCAAGAAGTAGTTCTGTTTTGCAAGTTTAAAAGGTTTATTTGATAATTTAAACAATAGATATATATATCACACTTTATAATAAATTAATAATTGAATATCACACTTAATCTGAGCAGTAATCAATAATGGATAGTCCGGCACTAGCACACTTCTTTATAATCAATGATGAGTGGTTATAAGATGGATAAGATAGCAACAATACTTTTCTGGTTTCAAATGGATGCAAGGTGGAATGAAATTGCAGTACAGAAATACTCAATATGATTTCAACAAAACAATGTAATCACTTTTCTCTGGCAATCCACTCCCCCCTTTATGCAATGCAAGGAAATGGAAGGGAAGCACACAGTTCTCAGAAATGCAATAAAATGTAGTTCAGTTCACCCCAGCAAGCTTAGACTACAGAAGTTTGAAACACAGGCCCAAAATGCTTTTATATGTGCTGGCAATGAAGTGAAAAATATGCTAAAATGCTTTTAATTCCCTCTAGAGGTTCAGGGTGAGTGGTATCTAGTTAATATTAGTCCAGGCTCACTCTAGCAATGATTTAGGAATGGTTCTTAAGAGGCAAACAAATTTTTAGCAAGGAAAGCAAGGAAGCTGCTGTTTTCACACGTGGCTGGATTTGTAACCAAATCGCAAATTGCGGTAAAATTTGCGAGTGCGAGAATCGTGATTACGGCAAAAGTATGAGGAGTAGGTTCTAGGCTTGTTGAAAAGTTGAGATTCTAAGCTTTCAGAGGAAAGTTAAACCAAGTTCCTAGCCCAAACGGTTCCAGAGATACGGACGATTAAATAAAGGTAGTTTTTCGGATTTGAAATTTTAAAAGTTCAAAGCGACAGGTTACCGCTTGCAGCTAGAAAATGACAAGTGACAGCTTTGCAAATGACAGGTGACAGTTAGGAGGCAGTTCTGGTTAGATTAAAATAGATTGAATTATATTATTTTAACTAAGAGATTGGTTCTGCACAGTTCTGCTAGGTACTCACAATATATTTAAAAGGAATGGGCTTCGCCACGGATCTGGTCAGGTTTTCGGACTGGACTCCGGTCTGGTCTCGGCACTTCACAGTGATCTGGGTCAGCTCTCTGGTTCTGCTAACAGCGGTCTGGGTCAGCTCTGGATCTCTGCTGGTCTAGCCTCTCTGGATTCTGGATACTGCTCTGCTTTCTAGGTACTGCTACAGGTTCTGGAGATTGATGGATTTGAAGTCTGGATCTCTGGATGTTGTATGGTCCGGCAGCATGCTCCGCAGCAAATGGAATTGAATGTCTCTATCTGTCCTGACTGTCTGCTTTTATGTGTTTTGAAAGTGGGTGTGTGTGCAGCATCAATAGCCAGCCCCCCTTTCAACTTGTCATTGGCCCAATTCTCCCCTCTCCCATGATTGGGGAAGGAACTGTGAGTCAGAGTGATGCTGTAGGTTTTATGGGTCAGAGGATCCTCCCCTGGTCAGTTTGCCCACAAATCTATATTTGATTCAAAATGCACATTTCTCAAATACATAGTGGTTTGTCATTGCATGTACATATTACCTATCACATGAGGTAGTCTCTGTCCCAAATCTGCTCTTCCTAGGAGCTTGGGTTCAAAAATGGCAACATATTTCACTTTTTGGTCGGGTTACCAATATTGGATTTTTCCCGGCATTTACACAGATGTGCCCATGGTGTGTGGGCATTAGGTGGTGGAGTGTCAGATTTTTAACATACATACATTTAGAGTAATATCCTCTTTTCCGCTAACCCCCCCCTGAACATACCACCGGGTCCTACCACGTCTTCAAATGTGCACAGAAAAATCACAAGAATGATGATATCACTTATAAAATTTTCACAAGTCCGCTCTATGAATGATCCATCTTTTTAGATTTATGTTCTGGCCCCAAAGGGGTGTGGTTTCCCAGGTCACATGGTGTAGAAACCAGTTTATCCAGTTTCTGCCAAGCCAGCTTGCTCTCACAGGCAGTGCTCCTCCCCTTTCCTTCCAGGAGGAAGCCACTTTTACGGCCCCCATAATAAAAGATTTGCCTGAGTCAGGACAGGGCTTTGTTCAATTTCCTGCAGAGCCCAGGTAATTCAATCAGAGAAGTGTCATATCCCTTTTGGTGGGAACAGCAAAAGGCAGCTAGGCCTGGGAACACAGCTGTTGTGCAAGTCTCAACTCCTGTCGGGGGTAGCTGGTGGGCAGAATTCAGTTTCATTAAGCCAGGTTTCAGAAAATATGTCACTTTTTGTTCCCCAGTTTAAGTCAAGACAATTTTTACATATGCAGCTAGAATGCTGATTCTAAGTTCAAAACTATGACATTTCAACAGTGACAAACTATGTGACACTCAAAAGTAGGTCACTCAGTTAATTTAAACATTTTCGATTTTTGGTAGTTTTAAATCCAGTTTCAGTTAGGCTGCTGCAGACCTGCAGAGCTCAGCCAGTCTTGTTATGAACATTCAAGTCACTTCAGCATATAACTTTACATTGTATCCACCTCTTAGTAAGTCTTTCTTTGGCCTGCTTTGGGTTCATTTATTCAGTTTTACACAAATGTCTGGTGTTGTTTTAAAACGCCGGCTTTCTGATAGTGGTGAGTACTGGTAATGCAACCATTTTTGGGATTTAAGAAATGAATTCCCCACAGTTCTAGGTTGCTTTTGGCAATCAGCATTGCCATTCCCAATGGTTTCAGGCTACTGTGTGGGTAGTCCAATGGTGGTTTTAGGCAGTGCCCTTCTGTGCCCATAACATGGGCAAAAATGGGTGGCGGCCTATTCTTCATGCATTTCCCTGGGCATTTTCTGGGAAGCTCTGGCCATCATGATATTTTCAATGCCAGTACTGCACAGTTTTTGTGGTAGGGCTCGGATGCATGGGTAGAAACATCCCACAAGCCCCCCTCTTGCGATGGCCATTCTGTTTCACTGATGGAACTCGCAAGATCTGGGATGTTTCCCTCATCTTCTTCCAATAGATGGCACAGTTCAGCTTCTTTTTCTCCATCCGGTCGGATCGATCGGTTCTCCTCGCCGGTCCTGATGGGAAGATTGGGCGGTACCCCAGGCCCCTTGCGTCTCTGCTCCCGGTCTCCGGATCGTCCTCCCTGGCCAGTCTCAAGGTTTTCTTTCTCCTAGGACGACAAAGGAAGAGCGCCAATACCTATTCATAGACATTTTTCCCCCACCATTGATATAGTGGGGTGGCATATAAATTTATAGTCAAAACATATGAACATGCACATTTCTTTTTGCATTCAAAACGAAAACACCCACATTGAGAAACTCAGAATTTGATAGGTGATATATAGGATATTTTAAGTTAGAACTGAATTAATCTGAGACAGTACCCTCTAGGATTCCAGAGGATTCCTCCAGTTGTTGCAGAGTGTGCCTGGGATGGCAACACTTCAACTGGTTAATGTGGACCCACTTGTCTTCCCCCTCTGCCAAACCGCCTTTGGGGATGCAGATCTTGTAGGCCACAGGGGAGATCTTGTCTATAATCTCAAAGGGTCCCTTCCATGTAGACAAAAATGTCCTCTGTTTGGCCTGGTTCCTTTGGAAATTGTATAAATAGACCCGGTCCCCCACCTGATATTCCTTCCTGGAAGTTTTCAGGTCATAGTGGGTCTTCATACTCTCAGCTGATCTTTCTAGATTCCGCTGAGCATAGGCAAAAGCATGTTGAAGGTGTTTCCTTAAATTCTCCACATACTCATGAGTTGTGGAGGTATTTATTAGTGTCTGCTCTTGGGTCCTATAGAGCAAATGCTGAGGAAGCACCATCTTGCGTCCAGTCATCAACTCGAATGGTGACATTTTGGTTGCAGATGAAGGGGTAGATCTGATGGCCATTAGGACCAGAGGTAATCGGATATCCCAACTTGTCCCAGAATCTGCCACAAACTTCTTTAATATGCTCACAATGGTTCGGTTGTATCTCTCCACTGCTCCAGAAGAAGCTGGCCTGTAAGCAATGTGTAGCTTCCTTTTAACCCCCAGTATCTCCCACATCGTTGTCATTACTTCACTGGTGAAGTGGCTACCCCTGTCTGACTCAATCCTTTGAGGTAGACCGAAACGGGAAAAGGTGTGGTTAATCATCAGGGCAGCTGCTGTTTCTGCCTTGCAATTTGGGGCTGGGAGACATTCCACCCACTTGGTAAACAAGCATGTCACAGTCAACATGTACTTATTTCCTCTAGACGAGCGAATCACAGGGCCTACGAAGTCGATTTGTAAATCTGACCATGGCAGTGTCATCCCCCTCTTTTGGAGAGGCGCCCGGTGTGTGAGGGATGTTGGCTGAAATTGTGCACACACAAGACAACCCTTCAAGTATTGGTTGAGGTCCTGGCCCATGTGTGGCCAGTATGCAACCTCTCTTAAGATTTCCAGTGTTGTGTGAAACCCCCTATGACCGGCGGTGGCCGCATCATGGGCGTGACTTAACATCAGGCTTCGGAATTAGGTAGAAACCACCCACTGATCGTGGCCAGCTTTGGATTTCCTTACCAGCAAACCGTCTTGGATTCGGAACATTTTTGGACATTTCATCAACACTCTTAGGTCCTCTTTCCCAATGTAATCGGTATCCGTCAGGGGAAAGTTCTCAGGGTCCTCAAGGTGTTGGTAAAATTTACTAATTATTGGATCCCCCTTCTGAGCCGTAATCAAATCAGCATCAGGGGTCTCCTTACTCCATTGTGCAATTGAAAGGTGTGAGCATTTGTCTGGGACCTAGTGATAGCAGTGACCTGGATTTCCCCCAACAGGGACTCAATCTCAATTAGATCCCCTTGGAGGGCCCCGGTTTTGGCCAGCTGATCAGCTAAGTCATTTCCAGTTTTGTCTGGTCCCTCTACTTTGGAATGACCCTTGATCTTTTTTCAGTAGATGTTCATCCCATTCGATGTGACCAGATCATCAATGTTTTGGATCAACTTCCCATGTTTCAAGGGTTTGTTGTTAGCACATAACATGCCTCTGGTTTTCCAATTAACCAGGTGCTCTACGAACCCGTTCCGTACATAATCAGAATCTGTGATTATGACCAGTTCGTGGAGTTGATGCTGGACAGCAGTGAAGATGGCCTGATGCACAGCCATCAATTCTGCCACCTGACTACTTCGGGGACCAATTTTGTATCCAGCGGAGGGTTCTGGAAACTCCTTCACCCATGCATTCCCTATGCCAGCCACCAGTTCTTTCTCCCCGTCGTTGTCAACATGGTAAGAGCATCCATCCACATAGACAGTGGGCATTCCCTCACACTTTTCTTCTTCAAAGACTTTGTGTGGGGAATTAAGGTATGCCTCCGTGTTGTCCTTGATCTTTAGACTTTCGTCCTCGAGACAGTTTTCTCTGGCACAATCATGCAAGTCAGCCAGACCTTGCGCGAGGGGACTCTTCTTGTTTTGGCCATATCTGACCTCCACAGGAAAGCCTCGCATTGACAGAATCCAGGAAGTAATTCGGGAATTACTCACATTCCCGGCCCGGATTCTGTCACTTTGGAGATATTGCAGAGGCTGGTGTGGAGTCTCCACTATGATGTGTTCCCCCTGGATAAACGGGCGGTAATTCTTCAATGTCCACACCGTTGCCAGGAGTGCCTTCTCACAATCGTTGAATTTTTCCTCCACAGAGGATAAAGTTTTGCTCGCATAGGAGATTACTTTATTGACCTTGTCATGCTTTTGGTATAATACCGCCGTCAAGCACGTTTTAGAGAACCCCGTCTCCAGGAAGAACTCCTTGTTTCTGACAGGGTAAGCTAGGCAGGGCGCTTGTGAGAGGCTTCTTTTGAGTTGTCTTACTGCCTCGGCTTGTTCTGGACCCCATTCCCACTTGACCCCCCCCCTTCAGGAGATGAATCAGGGGTCTGGTGATCTCTGCGTAGCCCTCAATGAACTTTCTGCTGTAATTAGTCAGTCCAAGGAGGCTCCTTAGTTCCCGCAGAGTTATGGGGTCTTTCAGTTTCTGAAGTGCTTCCACTTTCTATTCCTGGGGACAGAGACCCTGAGGAGTAATCTCATGCCCCAAGAAATTAACACGGGTTCTACACCACTGTGCTTTCTGAAAGGAACGTTTTGCTCCAGCGGCCCTCAACTGGGTCAGAACATAACGGATCTCCGCTATGTGTTCCTCCACAGATGAACTTTTGATGAGGACATCATCTACATAAGCCAGGTTACCCCTCGCACCCAGGTCTGGCATGGCCTTATGTAGGAAAATGTTGAATTCATTGCCGGAGTTGAGGTATCCGAAAGGAGTCCGGGTCCATGTGTACTGATGGCTCCCAAAGGTAAAAGCCAGCTTGTATTGGTCCTCCCTACTGACAGGCACAGTCCAGTATCCATTGGTCAGGTCTATTGCAGTGAATACCTGTGACCCCTGGATCTGGGCCAGCCCTTGGTCAATGTAGGGCAGAGGCCATCGGGAAGTATGGACCTGTTTGTTGAGCTCCCTGAGGTCGGCACAGAGTCTCCACTGGCCGTTTGGCTTCAATATTCCCAGCACCGGATTATTGAAGGTGCTGTGGACTGGACGGATTATTCCCCGGGACTCAAGGTTCTTAATTATTTCAGTAAGGGACTCCATTGATGCGAGAGGCAAGCGATATTGCTTCACAAACACAGGAGTCATGCCAGGGTCCGTGGGGATTGTTGTTGTGTGGATGTCAGTGCGACCATAGTCATATGAGTCTACCGCAAAGAGATCTTGGAAATCCAAGAAAGCTTGTTTCAACTTTTGCTTTTGTTCCAGAGTCACACAGGCATCAGCTAGGTTGACTCTCTCTTCCACCATCTGCCTGAAGCCTGGAAAGACTTCTGGTTTGGCTATCTCAGCGGCCTCCTCCAGCTGGGTGGAGAAGTCCCTGGTCAGAGTGCTGATTTGGACTGGAGGCTTCAGGTGGGAAAGGCAGCCCTCATGGACCTGGAAAATCACCTCATCCCTCCTGAAGTCACAAGTCACATCTTCCTTACCATAAGGGCAAGAAGTGTACACCAGGAAGTTCCCCCCATGCCGGGTAAAAATCCTGTCTGGTGTTGTATTGTCATCACTGTCACTGTCAAAGCAGTCCTTGGGGATTGGCCCTAACAGTTCATTACCTAAATCAATGGAAAAATGTCGGTCATCAACCGCCATTCCAATAATGGTGCCTGCGGCTAGAGTAATACTCTTCAAGTCGCTGTTATCCACCTCTATTAGAATGGTGTCATGTTCTATGTTGACTAATGGAGTTGGGTTTACCCCCAACCCTTGCTGTTGGAGAGAAGCGTTTAGATGTATGTAAGCATCAGGGTTTTGCAAATATTGTCCTCTTTTAACTTTCACTTCCAGGGAGAATTGTCGGGTCCTTTCTGGGATGGTGACTTCCTCTTTAATCTGAATTTCAACTGCATAAGGTAGCAATTGAGCTGACCTAAATGCTTTTTCTGGATCATCAAAGCCCATGGGATCATCCGCTAATCGGGACCAAGCTTTGAAGTTTATTAGGTCCAAACTAATGGCAAAGCGATTGAGAATGTCACTGCCTAAGTAAAAGGCGGCAGTGACGTCTCGCACGACCCAACAATTATGGACTATGCTCTTGTTGCCAATGGAGATTTTGAGCATACACCTGCTTGGCAGGAGCTGTTTGGAATTAGGTGCTTCCGGGTCCATTTCCCATTTGTCTATCAGTTTGAATGTGGGAATGGCTGGATCTTTTGGGAGTTGGCGGAACATGGCTTCGCTGATGAAGCTCTTACCGTTGTTCACACACACTCGAGCGAGAACAGAGTCCTTCCCATCATTTAACTGGACAGGGATGAACAACTGCTCTCCAATTTGCTGAATATCAGCCAGGCTCTGAGCTGATTTCACATCTTTCTGGACTATAGGAGTGGGAGTTTCTGATTGTGGATTAGTAAAGAATTTCAAAGTGTTTCCTTCCAGCGTGGAGTACCACTTTAAACTGGAAGGAAGGTTGATTTTCAGAAATAGAGAGGACCCCCCATCACCAGTCTGTTGTCCTACTGCTATTACTGTCACGTCTGGAGTTTGGTTGTTCTGGAAGTGAAATTCTACTTGGTCAGATTTTTGTTCAACCATGTGGCAGGTGCCGTTTAAACTAACATGGTTGACACTCTGTTTTAATTTTATTGGTCAGCTATTCTGGGTCCAGAGGACCTTGTTTACACAATCTATTAGAGGTGACAACCTTCTCAGGAGGTCATTCCCTAGTAAACAAGGGGTGCCCTCTGGAGTCACTACTATGACTGGGTGTTTCAACTTGTGTCGCCCAATTTTAATGTCCAAATCTGCCGTCCCCTCGACGGGAATTTCCTTCCCGTCAAAGCTCTGGAGTTGTCCAGGAAGTGAGGTGAGAGGAATTTGGTAATTCCCTCCCCTTCCTGCATTCAGTTCATCAAAGGCCCTTCTGGACAGAAGGGTAGCTTGAGAACCCGTGTCCACCAGTGCTGAAATCGTTTCCCGGCCCCTGTACTTGTCCCGGGGCATAATATCTTCCCTCCTTCTCCTCAAGGGGGCACAGATAATGCACATTTTTGGACAACTGGTGGGCTAACTTTCTGGTTTTGGACATTGCTAGAGAAGAGATTTGGGCAGAATTCTGTGGAGAGTCTTGGGAATCTGAAAGAAAAAGTTGGCAACTGGAGATCAGAGCCATTGTGGGTTCCCCTGGTTCCGGTTCTGGGCCGCCCCCCTCTTTTTGGAGGCAGTCATCAGGATGGGTTTGAACCAGGGGATTTTGGTATTGTGGGTTCTGGGATGAGATGATGGCCGGCGGTAGCTCAGTCTCCATATCTCCCCAGTCTGAATGGGCATCCCTTGGGACCCATGTTTCCTTGGGAGGAGTTCCCCCAGCTCTGAAGGAGAAGGTCCTTTCCCCAGGATCCTCTGAGGATCCCTCTCCCTCAAATTGGAAGACCTGTACCTCCTCCACAAAGTGGGTCTGTTTGGGTCCTTTGTTTCTCCTACCCCCCCTCTGCTCCTTGGGAGGCGGGCTTTCAGGGGCAGGAGATTTTGTTTCCGGTTCCTGGTATTCCAGGGGCTGTTTACAAGTTGGGAAGGAAGCTTCCTCCAAGGCTTTACACCCCCCTTCCCCTTGTGCCTCCTCCTTGGGAACCGGTGTGTTATCGGGGTGCTGCCCCCGTCATTGTTCTGGAGTACCAGGTCCAGAGTTTGGGGCATTCTGCGGTGGCATGCTCATCTGAGGGTTCTGTTGAGCCCTCAGTATGTGACCCAGATCCCGTGCCATATTTTGGACCTGGCGCTCTAACTGGGAAACCCGCTCAGGCTGATACGGGGCTCTATTTTCTCCCCTGGGCTGATCCCGGGAAGGGTAGCTATCCCTTCTCTGGTAGTACCCCTGGTTGGGAAGATTTTGGTACCCCTCCACCCTTGGCCTCCCCTCTCCCGGATTAGGTTGTCTGGGCTCAGGGAATTGGGGAAAGAAGGGTGGAGGATTTTGGGGCTGGAAATTGGGTGGATACCTGGGGAAAAAGTTCTGCCCAGGATTTGGAGAATTTCTGCCCCCCTGGGGGAAGTTAGGAGGGAAGTTCCCCGGGTCAGGTGCTTGGCTGGATCCCCCCCCTTGGGCTGGAGGAGTCCCACATAACCCAGGATTGGTCGGTTTCCCTTGTAGCGGGGACTTACATAGTCAGGGGAGCGGGGGACCCCATTTGTGGGACTACCTCCTCGACTCCCTGTCTGTGACTGGCCCGAGGGCCTTCTGGGCTGTGAATTATTAGGTGCAGGTAGGTTTTTAGGCCCCCCCATCTCCAAATCCAAAACGGGGTGACCTTTACCTCTGCCACCTTGGCAGCAGCAGGGGTGCTGTTGGTTTTGGGATTTTTCTGGGTATTGCTTTTATTTTCTATGGGCTTCTGCACCTCATAGATCCGGGTAGCCTGTTCAATGACCCAGTCTAAAGATCTTTTCTCATGAAAATCTCTCACAAGCTGGGTCATTATATATTTGGGCAAGGCATGGAAAAATGTATTGACAAATTCTCTGCTGTCTGTGCGCACCCTTCTGGTGGTCTGCGCAAAGGCACGTTTCAGTTCTTGCACGAATTCTTGCGGGCCTGATCCTCCCCACATTGCAAATTGTAGGCTGCCTTGCGAGCCTCTTGAGGATTTCTGTGAACAGAAAAATGTTTCAAGATGGCTGCCTTATAGGTGGACCATCTTAAATGATTTTGGTCCTCCAGCCCCGCAAAGAAACTGGAGTATTCTGGGGAGAATGTCCATTTAACGTACTGGATGCAGCTACTGCTGTCCTTCAAATGGAAAGTCTCCATCATTTGCTCATAGAGCTCCAAGTGTTCCCATACGGAATACTTGGCGTTCTTATGATAAGGCGTGATAACACTCCTTATTGCCTTTATTTGCTTCAGTGGGTCCTTAAGCAAGGCCCTTTTTGCCTTATTGGCCTTTTTGGTTCGGGTAACCCTGGTCCATTCATCCTCTGACTCAGAGGCACTGCTCCCAGAGGTTCCTGTCTGATCTTCCAGGTTTTCCCAGATTCTGCGAGCCTGGGAATGGCTGGCAGAATGTGGGGACCTGGTCTCCTGTGTCCTGCGCCGTTCAGAGGAGTCGTCAGATTCCTCCTTGCTGCCAGGATTTGATGGGTACCCCCCCACTGACCTAACTGGGCAGAAGTTTTCAGGATGCCCTTAATGGGCCTATTCTCCTGGGGTTCCCCACTAAATTGCACTGTGCTTGGGTGCCCATACCCGGATGCCCGCCCATCCATTCCTGGGAGGTACTGGCCTATGAGCCCCATGCTTCTGGCTGGATAGTAATCTGCCATCCCTGTGGCCCGGTGCTCATGTGCGCCCGGGGACATGGGGGTGGCAGGGTCCATGGACTGAGAGAGATAAAGGCCTCTGGTTCTAGGGCTCCTGAGGTTATGCTCAGGAGTTTCCCTTTCCCAGCAAACCTGGTCTCTATCCGCCCCTGCTCCCTGTTGCAACGCAAGAGCCTGCGCCTTCAGTTCCTCAGTTAAGGCCTTACTAGACTCTATCAGTCTCTCCTGCATCGCTACCTGTTGTTGGAGCGTATCATTGTGCTGGCAGAGAGCCTCATTCTCTCTCTGCGTTTCCTGATTGGTCCTGGAACACTGGGCCAGTCTTTGCTGCAGGAGGGTTACCTCCTGAGCTGTGTCCCTATTGGCCTGCTCCTTTCTTGCCAGAGCCTCCTCCACCCTCCTGGTGTGCTCTAGCAAGTCCTGGTGTTCTTTTTGGAGGTCACCCAGTCCCTGGTGGGCCAGGTGATTTTCTTCCATTTTTCTTTTTAAGTGGCAGACTTCCTGGCCTAAGGTGTCCCTTTCCTGACCAAGAGCTTGAATTTGTGACGCCAGGTCGTCCCTTTGCCTTTGGAAGGCACCAGCTTTCTGGCGCTCCTGATCAAACTCTGCCTGGGTCTCCAGGTCTTTCAGGATCAGTTTATTGCTCTCCTCTTTCTCTCTGTCTAGTTGGACTTGCAGGGTGGCTACCTGCTCTGTGCATGCCCTGTTGAAATTGATCTGTTGCTCCAGCTTTTTCTGGCTCTGCAGTAGGGAGTCCAAACTGTCATGGCGTTCCTTCTGCAAGGCCAGAATTCTGGTATCCTGGTCAGCCTTTTCCTGTTGCAGTATATCCATGTCCTCTTTTATTTTAATGATATACTGCCTACTATCATTTTCTGACTCCTGGCTCCTCTGCAGCCTCTGCTCAGAAGAGTCCAGATCAGATTGGGCCTTCTGTAATGCCAGCAGTTGCCTACTCGCAAGATCTTGGCCTTCAGTACATTTATCCTGCATGTCTCCCATATATAGGTACAGGTATGCCGCTATCCTAACCATCTTGTCTTGTTCATCCTTAGCTTTAGGAGCCATGTATAGTTCACTCAGGGCCACATGTAAGGGACCCTGATCTCTCCATGTATCTGACCCTGTTTCAGTGACCTGTTGCGTGATGGCCTGCAACCAGACCATGCGGTCCTGGTGAGTCCACTCACCTCTCACAAATAACTTATGTAAGAAGTGCTCTCTGGCTATTTTCATGTCTACTAAGGTCGTCATTCTAGAGATTGGTCTCTGTCCTGACTTACAGAAATTAGTATTTTATTTTTGCAAAGCAGACCTTTTTCTTAGAGCGTTCCTTTGAGGAGTGCTTTACAGCGTAACACAGTGTGGTGATCCGACCGGATATGTGTATCTGGTCAGCTGGCACACTGTATTAATCTGCACAAATGGTAAATCTAACCCAGAATATCCCGGCTCGAGCCCCCACTTTGTAAGAGGATTCAATTCAACACTACAGCTAAGTCAACGCCTAGTCTAGAATACTGAATGAAAACCCTTATTGATATATCTTTATGTCCAGTTCATGTGTTCTGGATGACTACCCCTATATAACACCCCTCTCTTGGAATCCCCCTGATCCCACTGAGCCAAGAAGTAGTTCTGTTTTGCAAGTTTAAAAGGTTTATTTGATAATTTAAACAATAGATATATATATATATCACACTTTATAATAAATTAATAATTGAATATCACACTTAATCTGAGCAGTAATCAATAATGGATAGTCCGGCACTAGCACACTTCTTTATAATCAATGATGAGTGGTTATAAGATGGATAAGATAGCAACAATACTTTTCTGGTTTCAAATGGATGCAAGGTGGAATGAAATTGCAGTACAGAAATACTCAATATGATTTCAACAAAACAATGTAATCACTTTTCTCTGGCAATCTACTCCCCCCTGTATGCAATGCAAGGTAATGGAAGGAAAGCACACAGTTCTCAGAAATGCAATCAAATGTAATTCAGTTCACCCCAGCAAGCTTAGACTACAGAAGTTTGAAACACAGGCCCAAAACGCTTTTATATGTGCTGGCAATGAAGTGAAAAATATGCTAAAATGCTTTTAATTCCCTCTAGAGGTTCAGGGTGAGTGGTATCTAGTTAATATTAGTCCAGGCTCACTCTAGCAATGATTTAGGAATGGTTCTTAAGAGGCAAACGAATTTTTAGCAAGGAAAGCAAGGAAGCTGCTGTTTTCACACGTGGCTGGATTTTTAACCAAATCGCAAATCGCGGTAAAATTCGCGAGTGCGAGAATCGTGATTACTGCAAAAGTATGAGGAGTAGGTTCTAGGCTTGTTGAAAAGTTGAGATTCTAAGCTTTCAGAGGAAAGTTAAACCAAGTTCCTAGCCCAAACGGTTCCAGAGATACGGACGATTAAATAAAGGTAGTTTTTCGGATTTGAAATTTTAAAAGTTCAAAGCGACAGGTTACAGCTTGCAGCTAGAAAATGACAAGTGACAGCTTTGCAAATGACAGGTGACAGTTAGGAGGCAGTTCTGGTTAGATTAAAATAGATTGAATTATATTATTTTAACTAAGAGATTGGTTCTGCACAGTTCTGCTAGGTACTCACAATATATTTAAAAGGAATGGGCTTCGCCACGGATCTGGTCAGGTTTTCGGACTGGACTCCGGTCTGGTCTCGGCACTTCACAGTGATCTGGGTCAGCTCTCTGGCTCTGCTAACAGCGGTCTGGGTCAGCTCTGGATCTCTGCTGGTCTAGCCTCTCTGGATTCTGGATACTGCTCTGCTTTCTAGGCACTGCAACAGGTTCTGGAGATTGATGGATTTGAAGTCTGGATCTCTGGATGTTGTATGGTCCGGCAGCATGCTCCGCAGCAAATGGAATTGAATGTCTCTATCTGTCCTGACTGTCTGCTTTTATGTGTTTTGAAAGTGGGTGTGTGTGCAGCATCACTAGCCAGCCCCTCTTTCAACTTGTCATTGGCCCAATTCTCCCCTCTCCCATGATTGGGGAAGGAACTGTGAGTCAGAGTGATGCTGTAGGTTTTATGGGTCAGAGGATCCTCCCCTGGTCAGTTTGCCCACAAATCTATATTTGATTCAAAATGCACATTTCTCAAATACATAGTGGTTTGTCATTGCATGTACATATTACCTATCACATGAGGTAGTCTCTGTCCCAAATCTGCTCTTCCTAGGAGCTTGGGTTCAAAAATGGCAACATATTTCACTTTTTGGTCGGGTTACCAATATTGGATTTTTCCCCGCATTTACACAGATGTGCCCATGGTGTGTGGGCATTAGGTGGTGGAGTGTCAGATTTTTAACATACATACATTTAGAGTAATATCCTCTTTTCCGCTAACACCCCCCTGAACATACCACCGGGTTCTACCACGTCTTCAAATGTGCACAGAAAAATCACAAGAATGATGATATCACTTATAAAATGTTCACAAGTCCGCTCTATGAATGATCCATCTTTTTGGATTTATGTTCTGGCCCCAAAGGGGTGTGGTTTCCCAGGTCACATGGTGTAGAAACCATTTTATCCAGTTTCTGCCAAGCCAGCTTGCTCTCACAGGCAGTGCTCCTCCCCTTTCCTTCCAGGAGGAAGCCACTTTTACGGCCCCCATATTAAAACATTTGCCTGAGTCAGGACAGGGCTTTGTTCAATTTCCTGCAGAGCCCAGGTAATTCAATCAGAGAAGTGTCATATCCCTTTTGGTGGGAACAGCAAAAGGCAGCTAGGCCTGGGAACACAGCTGTTGTGCAAGTCTCAACTCCTGTTGGGGGTAGCTGGTGGGCAGAATTCAGTTTCATTAAGCCAGGTTTCAGAAAATATGTCACTTTTTGTTCCCCAGTTTAAGTCAGACAATTTTTACATATGCAGCTAGAATGCTGATTCTAAGTTCAAAACTATGACATTTCAACAGTGACAAACTATGTGACACTCAAAAGTAGGTCACTCAGTTAATTTAAACATTTTCGATTTTTGGTAGTTTTAAATCCAGTTTCAGTTAGGCTGCTGCAGACCTGCAGAGCTCAGCCAGTCTTGTTATGAACATTCAAGTCACTTCAGCATATAACTTTACATTGTATCCACCTCTTAGTAAGTCTTTCTTTGGCCTGCTTTGGGTTCATTTATTCAGTTTTACACAAATGTCTGGTGTTGTTTTAAAACGCCGGCTTTCTGATAGTGGTGAGTACTGGTAATGCAACCATTTTTGGGATTTAAGAAATGAATTCCCCACAGTTCTAGGTTGCTTTTGGCAATCAGCATTGCCATTCCCAATGGTTTCAGGCTACTGTGTGGGTAGTCCAATGGTGGTTTTAGGCAGTGCCCTTCTGTGCCCATAACATGGGCAAAAATGGGTGGCGGCCTATTCTTCATGCATTTCCCTGGGCATTTTCTGGGAAGCTCTGGCCATCATGATGTTTTCAATGCCAGTACTGCACAGTTTTTGTGGTAGGGCTCGGATGCATGGGTAGAAACATCCCACAATATCAGTCTTTGTCCTGCCCAAGGTAGTTCTCTTCTTAGCAAGAGTACCCCAAACACGTGTTTCGGCCTTGTTGGGCCTCGTCAGAATGGGAGATTTGGCCAAAGTTTGACCAAATCCCCCATTCGGTGGCAAAGGCTGGGGGGGGTGCGGGGGTGTCCCCACACCATTTTTCACGATACAGTGAATGGGGGTTGTGGGGGTGTCCCCCGCATCCGATCCTGTACAAAGTAAAAAAAAAAGAAAAGGTCCCTGCAGCGCTGGTTCCCGATCACTGAAGTGAAAGGGAACAGGCGGCGCAGGGACACAGCGAGTCAGCGGCACACAGCGAAGTGTGCTGCCTCAAGGTAAGTAGGGGGTGCGGGTGGTGGTATGGGTGTGGGTCGGTTTGGAAGTCTGTGGCTCTAATGGTCCGAAAAAAGTCCAAAGGTTTTCGGAAAAGAATAATATTCAGTCTTTTCTCCCTCGAACATTTCATCCACAGGCTTCCAACCCCAATCCTTTTCATCATTCAGGCAAAGGCAGTGAGGGGCCATCCAAGCCTGTATCATCATGTATGCTGCATTTATGGTGCAAGTGTCTTCAAGGTAGTTGCCAGAAAGGGGGAGGAGGATTTGGCTATCATCGGCATAATTGGTGCAAGATATGCTGATGGAGTCTAGTAAGTCGAATAGAGATTTGGTGAAGAAATTGTAAAGGGTCAGGGATACACAAGACCCTTGGGGCACGCCGCATGAGATAGGTGCAGGGGAGGCACTGGCCTTCTCTGTAAATATTCTAACTGAACTACCCTCTAGAAAGGATGCAACCCATGCTGTGGCTTCTGGTGAAAAGTTAGCTGCAATGATAAGATGATGGATAGAGATATTATGGTCAACCAAATCGAACACTGCCGAGAGATCAAGGAGAAGAAAAAGGGCAGGCTTCCCTTCGTCTCTGATCTCATTGAGCTGGTTCTTCAGGTCGAGCAGGGCCGATTCAGTTCTGTGACCTGGCTAGAAACCAGACTAGCTCATTCCCAGGATGTGCTTGGTCTCCAGATAGTGGAGTTGGCCTTCTATCATTTGGTAAAAAACACATTAATTTCTATCACGTATCACAGGATCCAGGATCCAGGACAATAAAGGTGAACAGAACTTAAAATTATGTTGCATTTCATATAGGAATTCTAGTGTAGGCCTTAGTTAAAAGCCCTATGCTATTAGTTTTTATTCTCAATAAAATAAAATTAGCAATAATATTCCAACTTTCATGATTTTCATCATACCCTGCATGTTAGAACCTAAACTCAAATCCAGTGGCAGTCACAATGTCTGCCTGAGGTTGTGGCTCGTTTAGCGGCAGACAGTAATACTATACTGATGTAAGTCTTTAGATCATGTTAGAAATCTGTGCTTTTTGGTAAGGGAAACACCTGTGTTTGAGCGCTATTAGGCAGCACATTTGCTGTCCCTGGCCTTCCACCAGACCTCCTAGGAACCATTTGTCATTGCCATTGTATAAATGATCAACATTAAGAGGCCGATTCATGGAATTAATGTGCGCTGAAATTTTCGGCGAAAGCGTGCGAACCGCAGTGTAAATGCAAAAATCGCAGCGAAACCCGCGCACAGCGATTCATGGAAGTCCGTGCGCATGTAAATCCCTGGATGTGCACTAAAATTCTGCGTGGCGCACGCTGGCGCACATATCTCCAAACAGCATGCGCTCAGCGTACAGCGAAAACTCACATAGCGCAGCGCACACAACAAAAGTAGGTGGAACAGCGGGCGTAACACGCGGAATGTGGAACAACGCGTGAAAATGTGGGTATCACGGGGGAAGTACAGGAGGAAAATGCGCAGAACGCCCACACACGCAACTACTACACGTATTCATGGAATTGAACGGGGCTAATGCGTGCGCCAAAAAAGACGTGCTAATCCGGAAACACGTACGCCAGCAGGAAGCAGGTGTACGTGGACCCGTGCAGCATAAAAGTGCATGCAAACAACAAACAAGCTCAGACACCAAGATAAATATACCGTTCCTAGCAGCAGTGGTCGTGGGATACCGCAGGAGGAGGAGGAGGATAGTCAGGCCCAGAATTTTTACACCCAGAACCAGCCTTTTTGGGATGCCTGATGACCAGGTGCATGGGAGGTACAGGTTTCCACCTCACATAATACTCGACCTGGTGAGTGAGTGGAAGGATGACCTCACATCACCCACCCTGTGCTCCCAAACACTCAGCCCCCTGGAGAAGGTCCTCAATGTACTGCACTTCTTGGCCACTGTATCATTTCAGTGGACAAGTGCTATAGTGGGGGGGTCACAGGCCACGCAGTCACGCTGCCTACACCAGGTGTTGGCCATCATGACTGCACGCCCATCAGTCCGCAGGCACATATACCTGCCCAGAACACCTGCAGAAAGGCAGGCTGCCATCCAGGATTTCTACGGGGTGGCACAATTCCCCAAAGTGCTAGGTGCCATTGATTGCACCCATGTGGCTCTACGTCCCCCCAGGGCATCTGAGCACATCATAGAAACCGCAAGCACTGGCATTCCATCAACGTGCAGGTAGTATGTGATGCCAAGGGAATCATCACCTCAGTATATGCCAACTATCCAGGGTCCACCCACGACAGTTTCATTTACAGAATGTCAACCCTAAACCGGGACCTAGAAGCTGGGCGGCATGGCGATACATGGCTGCTTGGTGAGTATAAATGCCACTGCACATGCATGCATGTCAGATACTGAGTAATGTCACAACCCCACTAATGATACCCATCACCACCTCCCCAGGGGACAGTGCCTACCCTCTGAGCACCCACATGATGACGCCAATTTTGGAACCCCACCACGCCACCCGAGGTAAGATACAACAAAGCCCATATTGCAACCCGGGGCACAGTGGAGCGCACATTTGGAGTGCACAAGTCACACTTTCGCTCCCTGACCGCTCTGGTGGGCAGCTGTTATATGCTCCCCCAGTAGTGTGCAGGATCATAGTGGCAGCATGTGTCCTGCACAACGTTGCAACACGCCGGGGCCTGCCGGTGGACATGTTGGTGCCCCCACATCCCCAACCACATGCACGTCCGCTGCGCATGGGAGGGGAAAGGGCACGTGGTGAGGCAGCCCGTACGCAGCTGGTGGCTAATTACTTCACCTAAAATCACACCCCTGTGGAGTGCACACAGCCCTGGCACATTCCAGCTGACAATCAATGATGATGACATAAGGGACACTCAATTGTCACAACCATACCATCCTGAGATTGGTCACCTGGAAGTGTTACATTGTGTGCATCCCTACCTACCCAAACACCACCAATGCTGTGTCATCAAAAGACATACATCTATGCTGCTAAATTCATTACCCCCTTGCTAAATATAACATGAGAACAGCGCCATGTCACCGAACCCCTGCCCAGCTCCACCACCAAACACACCATGGCATGTCATGCAATGTGAAAGCAAACAAAGCAATGCACAAGACCTGACACAAGTGCCACAAAGTACACTGTCCCTAATGGAAACTGCCCACACACAATATGCTCCCAGTAATGTAGAACTAACAGCACACATTACCAAATACTTACCACCAACACAATTCTGCAACACACCATGGAAAAATGCAAAAACATGACAGTACTAAGTTCAAGTAGTGGTAGTCTTACAACCTAAATACGCCAGCACATTGACCCCTTAAAAATGTAGAGTGTTGCTGCCACGCAAATGTCTCAGTGTACTGCATACAGCATGAACTGAATCTGCAAAGTAGACGCCCTTGTGGACACATGAGGAAGGAACCTGCAGATTAGGAGGAAGACATGGATGCACAAGCACATATCAATACACCATGCAGTGTACAATACAACAACAATATCCACTAGGGATGTCTACACAGTATTGACTACAGACTGCCCACACAGCTCATGGGAGTCCAACATCACTGTGTAATTCACTGTCACTTGGCCACACCCTTTGCAAGCCCATGGAAACGGGAAGCAGGAGGGGTGTGTGTCTCACGAACCCAAGCATCTAACCCAAACTCAGGACAAGCCTGCAAGTGCCCAGCCGTAATACAGTGGATGCCCACGGGAGCCACACAAGGCAACACACTGTAAAAAAGAAAATCAAAAATGGCCATGTGGGGGCCAGGGGATGTGGGGGAGGCCACCCAGGAAGTTCGAGGACAGGGTGCACACCAACACCCACCTGCGTGGATGTTGCGAAAAAAAAAATACCTCCTTGGGCTCATGGCCTGCACGGCTATGACATTGTGGGAGGACTGCTGTCGCTCTGCTCATCCTCTGCTGCTGCATCAGGAGGCGGTGGCACTATGGGAGGCAGCCCACGCAAAGCCCTGGTATGGTCCTCCATGGCAGCAAGCATGCAGGTCTGGAAGGTCTGATTCTGGAGGATTAAAGTACGGAGATCCCCATGCAGCACATCACGGGTTGCCTGCATTTCTGCACGCATGGCCTCATGTGATGCCCAGATCTCCTCATGTGTTTCATGCAGCTCAGCTGTGAGCGAACGTGTGAGCTGCTCCAGCTGCTGTTCTGCCCTTAAGTTACTGGAAGCCTCAAGTTCAACCAGAGTCTGCCTGAGGTTATGTAGTTCTACCCTCAGGGCTTCCCTGTGGCCCTGGGACTCTATTGATATGGATTTGCGCAGAGTCTCCAGTGCCGCCCGTCTGTCCCTGTTGGACGCCAACATGTCTTCCCTGTGTGATTGGCAAATGGAGTCTGTTGCCTGCTGTTGTTGCTCCATCTGCCTTTCAGAGGGGATAATGGAAGTGGCCACCCTCTCCATTGCCTGAGCCATCAGTTCTACTGATGCTGCCTGTTGGGTTGCCATACCGTAGATGGAGTTTTCCCATACAGTATTGCCTGGTGGTGCACAGCCACCGCGTCGACGGGCACCACACCTGTTTGGGGCAAGGCGATCTGCACCTTGCTGTGCTGGCACAGCCTGAGGCTGCAGGACTGCATTCCCCCTCTGATCTGCTGGCCCAGGAACTGGATCAGATGCTGTGGAGTGTGACCCTGCATCCGTAACCGCCAAAGGCGGACCTACCAACACTGACATCCCCATAGAGGGTTCTACCCCTGGTCCAGGTGGGTTGGACAGAACAGAATCCCTGCCAGAAACACTTACCTGCGACGGCACATAAGTCTCATCATCCGACTCAGCACCTGAATAGAGGTCTGGGGAGGTGCACCCAGAGGCACCCCTGGACAGTACAGTGTGCAGTAACATTGGGTTTTCACCCACCACCACACCACGTCCCCCACTGGTGCCCGGTCGTGCCTGAGATTCCTCTTGGGTCTGCACGATCTCCTCAACCTCAACAGCACCAAGTGCGTCATCACCTGCAAAAACATGAAAGACAACAAATGGAAACAGGCATGAGCACCATAGCACACACATAGGGCGTGACAAGCCAGAGATCCAGTACATGATTTACACATGTCCCACATGACTATAACCCTGCCATGCATGCACTGTCAAAGAGCTGGAAGTGGAGTCAAAAAGGCAGACACTGGGGAGAGCAAGATGGAAAAGCAACACATTTGCAGCATGTTGGGTAGCACTGGCATCGCACATCAGGCTGTGAGTGGCATGTCCAATACACATACATGACACATGCCACGACACAGATGTCATGTAGCATAGCCACGGTAAATTACAAAACTACAGCAATATGTCAGGGAATGAGTACTGTCACACATCCATGTCACATCGACATGATGCGAAGATTGATGCTGAATAGTGTTGCAAAATATGCATGTGCCACACACTGAAACACATCCAGTGTCCAATAACACACTCATTGCGGGCTGATCAATGGTTGGTCACTTTAACATTACAGAAAACATCTGTCATCTTCCACATGCAAACAGGACCTAATAAAAAATGTCGACAGCCCAATACTCCATCGGCCTGAATGGTGTAATCATTAACATAACCAGGTAAAAATAGTGGCCCAGTGTAGGCTGTAAACAATGACCAAAGCATATCACATATGTTGCAAAAGGGCAGAATAAGGCGTAGCAAAAATGGGAGAGTGGAAACAATCAGCCTGAATGAACACTTACAAAATCTGAACAATGTAGTTGCAAGATGACAGTTCAAGGTAAAGTGCACTAATGTGGGCCTAATTGGCAACTGTGGGCAGAAGGGATACAGTCATACCCAAATCCAAGGCATGTGAATGTATGGGAGGAAGCAAATGGGTGACCCATAAAACTCAGGAGTACACTCTCACCTGGCACTCAATCAGAACCCGTCACCCAAACAACATACACATGGATTACACACACATGCATGGCCACTCACCAGACAATGCGTCGTAATCAGGTAGATCCCCCACACCTTGGATCTGTTCCTCTGTGACGAAGGTCCCAGCAACAGACTCATGTTCAGTGAATTTGTTGTCCTCTTGTGGAGACCCACCGCCAGTCACCAGAGTAGCGGCATGATTTGAGGCCAGCTTGTTCTTTGCTCTGCGTTTCAGGTCATTCCACCGCTTGTAGCAATCATTAGCTGTGCGCCTCACAAATCCAAGGGCACTTATGCGGTCCGCGATGGTCTGCCAGTGTGCCCTACGTTGACCAGGTGTGGTCTTGCACCCTGCAGTCACCAACATTTCGCGGCTATGTGCCGACACATAGCTCAGAAGTTCATCAAGTTCGGGGTCATTAAAGCTAGGCTTCCTTGACGTGCCGGACTGTGTAGCCGTGTCTGGGGTCTCAGCCTGTAGTGCCAGAACACTCTTCTTCCTCTTCTTCAAAGGAGGAGCAGAGCCTGAGTGGCTTGCGCTGCTCTGGTCAGTAGGGGCAGAAGCGCAGGTGGACTGGGTACTGGGAGTGTGCGAAGGCACAATTACCATAGGTCTTGGTGCAGGCATTGGCTGAAGTGTGATGTTGGCAGGGGCAACGTCAGTTTGATGGACCGGGACCGACACTGTCCCGGCTGGGAGACTCAGAGCTGGGGTGGATAGAGCTGCAGCTGCCCCTGTAGCCTCCCCACCCTGCCTACTTGGGGCAGCAGGTGACATCGCTGCCCCAGATCCACGTGGCCTGGTGACACCAACTTGCACCGACACACGTGGCTTAGACTTGCTGACCTGGAAGTCAGCCTGGGAGTCATCCTGTGCAGGCTCAGGTGCCACAATGGGCTGGTCCAACAAGGGCTGAGCTGTGATGGTGTCAGCTACGTTTCCCTCAACCATGGTGGGGGCATGGGTGTCCCTGATTGGTCCTCCATCCATGGGGGTCTAGGGGTACCCTGCAACGTCCCCTACCGCACCCACCACGCCCACCTTTTGGAGGTCGCCCACCTTTGCCTCCCTTACCGCTAGGTCGCCTCCCAACCATGGCACTGATGTTGTTGTGCGTATGGGAGTTGCAGTAAACAATTGTCCTGGGCAATTGGGGGTGAAAGGGGTAGGGTGCTAGATGGAATTCGTACCCTGGTGCTCTAGCAAGGCTGTCTGTGACGCCTGGGTCACAGACAGCACCCCAAAAACAAAAAGTAACATGCACGCAACCCCTCGTAGACCACGTGCGTGGAAAAATGAACCTGCACTACGCTGTGGCACCCAGAAACACAAAAACAAGCGTACGCTTGTTACACGCAGCCTACAATGACCTCTGAAGGGGTATGCGACACACGGGGCAAGCACAGTTGGTAAATGCGTGTGCGACTCACCGTCTGCCTGGAAAAAGAACGTGAAAAAAACGCACGTGTGCGCGTAGGCCACACCCCCGCCAAAAGAAGAACTGTACGCTGTCTGAGGAGACAGGACAAAAGAAGAAGTGAACGCTGTTTGAGGAAACAGGCCCAAAAAAAATAAAGAACGCTGTCAGAGGTAACAGGGAGTACGAACTTGAAACGCTGTGAAGTAATCAAGTGTGAACCGACAAGAAGTACAGAATTCGCCCACTCGCTCTCCACGAAAAGCACGTACAAGGGAATGGGGTCCTACATGTACATTTTAAAGCGGCCCACACATACAGCGTCACTTACGCGTGTACGCGCTAAGGCCCTTTTACTCCAATTACAGGATGAACATGCACCCGTGTTGATGGAAACGCCTGCGCGCAGGCCCTTTCCTCAGATTACACGCATCCACACGCGGATGTGCAGTTTTTTCACGCGTGCTGAACCACTATGCCCACGTCACGAGGGAAACGCCCACGCGAGTCACGTCACAAAAGCGCTTACATGCCAAGGGCCTTTGGTCCAATGAAACTGCGTACATGTGCTGACGCGCTTATGCGCGAAGGGCCTTTCCTCGAATTACACGCTGACGTGCAAGATTTTCACGTGCCAAATCACTCCGTATCAAGCTGGCCACGCAACAACACACGAAAGACCACACTCCTGCCCGAAGGCCGAATTACTGCCCCCCACGCTCCCACCTGCCATCTGCTGCTGCCTGACTGCTTGCTGCCCACGTGCCCTGCTATTTGCGGCCAGCACGTCAGCCAGGGGTGCAGTTGCTGTGACCACCCCTGCTGGAACCGAAGACTCCCGACTGGGATACCATCGCTCCACAGCCCAGCCCCAGGACCCAGTTGCCCACCCACTCCTGCCTCTGGGGTTGCCATGTCGGGCACAATACCATCTGGCACCACTGGCAACCCCCAGCCAGAGAGGCAGAGGGCCACCAGCTTCAGTGCCAGGGAAGTTGGTGTCCTGGTGGAGCAAGTCCTGGGGCAGTATGATGCCCTCTTTGGAAGTTCGCGCACCGACAATGAAGGACTGACCAGGATCTGGATGGACATTGTGACTGCCATCAACGTGGATGGGGTGGCAGTCCGCAACTTACAACATGTCAAGAAGCGCTGGGAGGTCTTTAGGTCTAGGACCCTCAACAAGGCCCAGCGCCTCTTGAAGGCAGTGGATGCCAAGGGGCGCCGGGGCCACCTGTCCGACCACCAGATGAGGGTCCTGGAACACATATGCCCAGTGCTCCACGTCCAGGTCCTTGAGAGGCAGACCCGTCTGGAGTCGAGCGGTAAGTGTACATGGATACTGATTGGACGCTGTGCATGTGGTGGTGTGCCAGTAGTGTGCAGGTTGCACATGTGTTTTCGTAGGGCCATGTAGGGATGTGTATGAACAGGGGCGTGAGGCTGCCACATGTGAGTCCTGTTAAGTGTGAGACACATCAATGGTGTATGTGTTGGTAAGCATGCTGTGCAAATGCAGGTGTGGGAGCACACATGTTTGAATTTCTGTGTATGTACGTTGGCATGGTTGTGGTGTCACACATGGATGGTGGTTCCTGCTGCATGTATCGGCACTGTGTACATGTGCATGTGTGTGTATTTGACAAGTGTGCAACTGTGATGCAACATGGATGCACGTGACACTGATATGAAGAAGGCTGAATGCCAGATGTGACATGTATGGTGATTGCATCATTGCGACAGTTGGAGGAGATGTAGACATGCATGTAAGTGTGGTGGCGTGTGTGCATGTCTAGTGCACTCCTTGTGTTTCATGTGATGTCAGGCTCACCTTCGGCTGTTCATGCTGTTGTATGTTTATGGATGTTACTGCCTGGTGCAATATTGCTGTGGAAATGCTCCTGTGTGTGAGTTGAAATGACATGTGTGTTGTGGAGTGTGATGCCATGTCTGAAGTTTGACACTGCCACTCATGTGCAACTGTCATGTGTGTATCAGAGGTCGGAGGTGGACTCCTCGGCAGCAGAAGGGGCAGCTGAGACCCCACAGGGTCCAACGGAGGAAGATGGCACAGAGTCATCCAGGTTGGGGGGGGTTTGGTGGAGGAGGAGGCCGCGGTAGGGACACACACAGGATCTGGAGGAGGGGATTCCACTGGTGCTAGTGGTGCAGTGCAGGGGCAGGGACAGGAGGCAGCACAGGCAGCCGCGGAGGTGCCTGTGTGTAATCCTGTCCCTGATCCTGTCACTGCATCATTTGGCACCAGCAGGGATGCCTACGTCCAGACCGGTTTTCAGGGAGGGGATGAGCGCACAACAACTGGCCTTCCTCTCCCTGCGAACGTGGCTATCCGGGACCGTGTTGAGCCTGTCCTGGCTGGGATAGCGTTGCGTCAACGGGGCATGCGAGGTGACCTGCAGTCTTTTCGTGGAGAGACTGCATGTCGTCTCGCATGCCTCTTTGACCACGTTCACCTACTGGGACGGGTCACCGGTGCGGGATTCCTCCGTGTGCTGGACTTTCTGCGACCCCCTCCTCACCTGAACCCCCTACGTGCCAGTCATCCTCCATGTCATCTTCCCACCCATGTATCACCTGGGTACCCTGTGGAGCTGCCCCTGACCCAGCGGCCAGGCTGGTGGAGGATACATCCCTGCCACAGTCGGGAGTCGGACGTCCAGCAGGGGTGGCCACCACGACAACTGCACCCCAGCCGGAGGAGGACATGCAGGCAGCAAGGGCCAGGGCGCAGGCACAGGCACAGCAGCAGCAACATGGTGGGAGCAATGATGGCTCGGGGCCTTCAACATCGGAGGGGCAGGCATCGGCCATAGGGCAGGAGGACCCCGGATTTCAAGTGTCTTCCGTGTGGCAGCAGTTGGGCCACGCCATAGATGCGGAGCGGCAGCGGGCGGAAGAGGCACGGCTCACAATGGTCAGGGCGGAGAACTCCATGCGGAGGACCCTGAGGCGGGCCGAGTCCCTCGAGGCAATTCGCAGGGAGTTGGAGGAGAACATGTTGTCGTCCCTGCAAACTCTCGGGGCCATGGAAGAGGACCGCCTCCAGGACATTGAGCGGGAGTTCGATGATGCCCTGGCCCTGGACATCAAAAAGTGAGCCGTCGGACTAGCCCGCTGCCATTGTAAATAGTTAGATAGTGTTAGGTTTCCTTTCTGTTTTTGTTTATTTTGGGACGCTTGGACAATGCACCACATTTTTGTATATAGTTCTTTATTAGGTAGTGTTTTTTGTAGGGTTCATTTCATTTGTTGGGCTCATGGACCCTGGATTGATGATTTGTATATAGTTGAACAGTGGATGTTTCTCGTTTTTATTTTAATTTCACCATGGCGCAATGGATTTCATATATTTTTTTTCCCTTGGATTTGCTTGGTTGGACTGAGACTCTGGACAAATTTTCATTTGGATTTCTTTGGATTCTGAATTCATATGTTTTATTTTTTTCCGGACTTGCTGCATTTTATTTCTTATTCCCATTATTGAGTGTTTTTTTTTTCAATACATTCATGTTGTTGTGCTATTCTCTCATTGGTTTCATGCATGTCATGATATGGGTTTTCACATTCACTTGCACCCATTGTGTGTGTGTGACGGACATGTGTTCATGTACATACTTGCAATTCGGGTTGTATCATCTAATGGACATTTCTCTGTGGGTGGATGCAATACTTGGTTGGGTCTATGGGCTGGGGTGGCATGGGTGTGATGTGGGTGGACATGAGGCCCATGATTGAGGATTGTTATGACGTGGGTGCTTGGGGACATGTGTGAGATATGAGTGGGGGCCTGCTGGCAGGTGTCCCTGACTGCTGGGGGGTGGAGGTGCTGGGGGACATGTGTGGGACATGAGTGGGGGCCTGCTGGCAGGTGCCCCTGACTGCTAGGGAGTGGGGGTGCTGGGAGACATGAGTGGGGGCCTGCTGGCAGGTGCCCCTGACTGCTGGGGGGTGGGGGTGCTGGGGGACATGTGTGGGACATGAGTGGGGGCCTGCTGGCAGGTGCCCCTGACTGCTGGGGTCTGGGGGTGCTGGGGAACATGTGTGGGACATGAGTGGGGGCCTGCTGGCAGGTGCCCCTAACTGCTGGCGGGTGGGGGTGCTGGGGGACATGTGTGGGACATGAGTGGGGGCCTGCTGGCAGGTGCCCCTGACTGCTGGGGGTTGGGGGTGCTGGGGGACATGAGTGGGGGCCTGCTGGCAGGTGCCTCTGACTGCTGGGGGGTGAGGGTGCTGGGGAACATGTGTGGGACATGGGTGGGGGCCTGCTGGCAGGTGCCCCTGACTGCTGGGGGGTGGGGGTGCTGGGGGACATGTGTGGGACATGAGTGGGGGCCTGCTGGCAGGTGCCCCTGACTGCTGGGGGTGGGGGTGCTGGGGGACATGTGTGGGACATCAGTGGGGGCCTGCTGGCAGGTGCCCCTGACTGCTGGGGGGTGGGGGTGCTGGGGGACATGTGTGGGACATGAGTGGGGGCCTGCTGGCAGGTGCCCCTGACTGCTGGGGGGTGGGGGTACTGGGGGACATGTGTGGGACATGAGTGGGGGCCTGCTGGCAGGTGCCCCCGACTGCTGGGGGGTGGGGGTGCTGGGGGACATGTGTGGGACATGAGTGGGGGCCTGCTGGCAGGTGCCCCTAACTGCTGGGGGGTGGGGGTGCTTGGGAACATGTGTGGGACACTAGTGGGGGCATGCTGGCAGGTGCCCCTGACTGCTGGGTGGTGGGGGTGCTGGGGGACATGAGTGGGGGCCTGCTGGCAGGTGCCCCTGACTGCTGGGGGGTGAGGGTGCTGGGGAACATGTGTGGGACATGAGTGGGGGCCTGCTGGCAGGTGCCCCTGACTGCTGGGGTGTGGGGGTGCTGGGGAACATGAGTTGGTGATCACTAGTGCATGGTGACATGTGGCTTGGCTGGGGGGCATGCCCATGGTGGATGGGCTGCCTGCGGGACATGACCAGGGGTGCAGGCTAGTCCCCTGTGGTGTGGGCTGCCTGCAGGGGCCGTGGAGGGTGTAGAGGGAACACCTGGGAGGACCCACACTGCCAATTCACGTGTAGGATTCCCCGCGCACCCCCGAAAATCACGTACCCCGCTCTGACGGCAAAATTGCGTGTGAAACTTCCCACGCACTCCAGGAATACACGCACCACACTCGCACAGGGCATTTCGCGTGTGAAACTTCCCGCGCACCCCTGAAATACACGTACTCCGCTACAATTGCGTGTGAAACTTCCCACGCACCCCAGGAATACACGTACCCCACTCGCACAGGGCCTATCGCGTGTGAAACTTCCCGCGCACCCCAAGAATACATGTACCCCACTTGCACAGGGCCTATATCATGTTAAACTTCCCCCCCCCCTGGAATACACGTACCCCACTCGCACAGGGCCTATCGCGTGTGAAACTTCCTGCACACCCCAGGAATACACGTACCCCGCTCCAATTGGGTGTGAAACTTCCGGAACACCCCAGGAATACACGTACCCCACTCGCACAGGGCCTATCACGTGTGAAGCTTCCCGTGCACCCCAGGAATACACGTACCACACTCGACAGGGCCTATCGCGTGTGAAAGTTCCTGCAAACCCCAGGAATACACGTACCCCACTCGCACAGGGCATTTCGCGTGTGAAACTTCCCGCGCACCCCCAAAATACACGTACCCCGCTCCAATCGCGTTTGAAACTTACTGCACACCCCAGGAATACACATACCCCACTCGCACAGGGCATTTTGCGTGTGATACTTCCCACGCACCCCCGAAATACACATACCTCGCTCCAATTGCGTGTGAAACTTCCCGCACACCCCAGGAATACACGTACCCCACTCGCACAGGGCATTTCAAGTGTGAAACTTCCCGCGCACCCCCAAAATACATGTACCCCGCTCCATTCACGTGTGAAACTTCCTGCGCACTCCAGGAATACACATACCCCACTCGCACAGGGCCTATCGCATGTGAAACTTCCCGTGCACCCCAGGAGTACATGTACCCCACTCGCACAGGGCATTTCGCGTGTGAAACTTCCCGCGAACCCCTGTCATACACGTACCCCACTCCAATCGCGTGTGACACTCCCCGTGCAGCGGGGTACGTGTATCCGGTGGGGTGCGCGGGGAGTTTTACAGGCGTTTTCGTGGTTGGGGGCCTGTGCGCCATGTACGGGATTTGTGCGCTGTGCATGGCGCACAGGGAGGGGTTGGGGGCATAACTGGCGCTGCTGCAGGGTCACTGCGCCACTCTGCGCCACGGCTGGTTTTGGAAGCTAAAATCCATGAATACGCTGTGTGCGGAAATGGATTTTAGCGCACACGGGTGGCGCTTAAATTTGCACGTGCACACTGTGCGCTGAATTCTATGAATTACCCTCTAAATGTCATCAAACTTCATTTTGCAGTTTTATCCCTAAAACATTTATGCTCATAAAATAGGAACTGTGACAAAGCCCTTTGCCTTATTCTGGGGATATCTAGTGAGGGGGCACAGCAGGACCCCTCTAAAATAGATTATGATGTCTCATGGGGGTGGTATGGGAATAATCCCCTGGTATGCCCCCTTAGCCACCACCACTGGGCAACAGACAGTCACATGCTGGACAAAAATGCTACCAGCCCTTTTTGGGCTTTGCTAGGATATCTGCAAACTCACAGCGAGCGGTTCACCCACCACCCTGAACCAAGTCTCAATAAGATTCAGCTCTCCAACTCACCAGAAACTATGAAAACAATTATAAACCACTGGAAATGCTTTGCTCAGGGTCTTCTGCAGACGCACTTCCACTGCGGTGCAGACTCATACAGACACAATGATGAACCTGCTTCTTAAGATGTGATCCACCAACCTTCTGGATGTCATGATGCCTACCCCCGGGGAACCAGACCAGGTCCAACAGCCCCAGGAGCAGGCATCACGTTCCCGGGGCAGGGCCCAGCGACCCCTGTTAGGGGCCATCTGGACACAGTCCTGGCGCCTTTGGCGCCAGGCTCATATGAGACGTCAGTCCTGGCGCCAGAGGCGCCAGACTCATAAGGAGAAAACTTACCTGGACTTACCTGATGCAGACCATGCTGCAAGGGATCCAAGCCCTCAGGAGGCCTAGAAGGGACTACTTTACCTAGGAACTCTTTGCCACTCGGGTGTGGCGGCGGAGGAATACTTACCTGGAACTATTTTTCAGGCTATTTAAACCACGCCCGAAGAGCAGCACACGCTTCACGTTATTCTGCATCCAGCAGCGTAACGCTCACCGTGCCTGCAGCAGCATCCAGACTTCAGCCACGCCCGCCTCGAAACCAAAGCACCTAGAAACAAAGGAAAGAAGGAGGAAGGTTAGAACTAGGACATTTACCAGCTTCTTACCTGATTCCAGAGCCATCGCATCGTCAAACCAAAGGAAAGACTTCATTTTTAACGCCAGCAGCAGCGCCACGCTGCACTCACCGTTCCTTGCAGCATCTTCACGTTTCACTGCAGCCTCCTGCATGTTCCCGCTGCATTCCGGCACCTGGGGAAAGACAAAGACAATAAGGTGAGCCAAGGGAACATATAGAGGAATACTGGTTACCACCCTAAGACTTACCTGATATACCACCGGGGGAACCATTCCTCACCTCGGGTCGGCGCAGCTCCCACTGCATCATCGCCGTACCCCGGCCCCTAAGGGGAAACAAAAGCACAACAGGGTGAATCAAAAGGACAATCAAGGGAGCCACCTCCCGCCAAAGACTTACCTGATTTTACCGCCAGAGGTATAACTCCTCGACTCTGGTTTTCTCTCAACACCTGAATAAAGGAAAAGACCACAGATTACGGGATTGGATAGGAGTGATGGTCAGGCATTTGAACTCTTACGAACAGCATACTTACGGCGTCTTGCCGGGAAAGTCAATATAACCCTGGAACTCACCAATTCCTTTGACCAGTGGAGCAACTGGTCCATCGCGCGCCCCTGCGCTTCGAAGCAGGATGGCGAGCTAGCCCTTTCAAAAAATAAGGTGAGACTTTGGAGGGGACATCGGAGGTGGTCAGTGGGGAGAACAACGGGGGTGGGGGAAATTACGCTCAACTCCACGGGTGTTTAATTCCCCTTTCTCCATCCACAGAAGAGTAATCCTACAGGCCAGACAAACGACACACCTCGCCCCTACGCATTTCACTGGAGGAGGCCGCAGCAGCCCAGATCAGACCGGCGCCTCTGTGGGAGTCAGGTGAGCATAACAGAACGCAAAGCCTACCTACAATTTCCCACCCGGGCGCTATGGAGACCTCAGAAACAGACCACCTGGCCCGATTGCTAGGGGAACTGAGGGCCGAAGTGCATTCCGCCCGTCAAGAGACCAATACTCTTAGGAGAGAATTGATCTTATCAAAGGAGCGAACTGATGACCTTGCTAGGCAACTATTGCAAAGTCAGGCTGGACAAGCACCCCTACCTGGTTCCGGGGGAAATCCAGCCCCTGCGGTATCAAGTAACCCCGTACAAATAAACCTACCTGGAAATATTCTGTTAGCTCCACCCGAACCCTTTACCGGAGATCCCAAAAGGTTCGCCGTATTTATGAACCAATGCCGCTTGCACTTTTTATGCAGACCTGGAGCCTTCCCAAACGATCAAGCCAAGGTAGCTTTTGTATTGTCATACCTCAGCAGCAGTGCAGCCGATTGGTCTATCCCACTGGTTACTCAGGATGACCCAATGCTCCGGGATTTTCAGGGCTTTCAAACTAGCATGGAAAGACTTTTTGCCCAGCACTCTCAAGGACAGGCCCTGGATAAAGAACTTTTGTCCCTACGGTAGGGTAACCAGGATCTCCTGTCCTACATCGCGACCTTTAATAGGTTGATTGTAGAAACTGGGTGGCCTGAGGAAAAAACGGATCACGTTATTTCATCGAGGACTTCGAGGAGAACTCAAAGATGTCTTGGCTCAAGTTGTGAATCCACCTCAAGACTTCGCTGAATATATAGACTTAGTGGTCCAGTTAGATCATAGACTTCAGAAAAGAAAGGCAGATCGAGCCAGGTTTGAGAACCGGGTGTTGGTTAAAACCCCCGCTAACTCCAAAGGATCCGATGCTGCAGAACCCATGCAAATCGGAGGAGTTATAGGACCCTTAACCCAGAAGGAAAGAGAAAGGAGACGGCACATGCAATTGTGCCTTTATTGTGGGACCTCCAGGCATTTTCTAAGGGATTGCCTTGTAAAACCGCCCAAGAAGGCGGTAGGAGCCGCTGATACAAGCCATATGGAGTCTGACTCGGGAAACGACCACGCCCGACAAGCGTAGAGGTCGGCTTGCCGAGCTTGAAGAAGGACACTCAGACCTCGCATTTCATCATGCCAATGGTCCTCGTAGATCCTGAGCAACCATCTTGTATGCATGCCGTAAAAGCATACATCGATAGCGGGGCCATAGGAAACTATGTGGACCACGAATTGGCTTTCAGGATGAATCTGCCTCTCTGCCGTAAAACCACCTCAGATGTCATCACCACAGTGGATGGAACCGTAATCACCTCTGGGCCTGTAACACATTCCACCGCAGAGATGACACTAGTGGGTCAGGATGGGCATCGAGACACTATTGTGTTTGATGTAATCAAAGCCCCACAGTTCCAGATAATACTGGGGATACCTTGGTTGGAAACACATAATCCTAGTATTGATTGGGGATAAAAGAGAATAACCTTCCCGGGTTGTGCACAAACCTGTTACCAAAAGAAAAACCTGAACTCATGCCTGGCTACAGTAATCACAGCAGTCATTCAACTACCTCCAGAGTACCAAGAATTCCAGGACTTCTTCCAAAAGGAACAGGCTAACACCTTACCTCCTCACAGATCGTACGATTGTCAAATCGATCTCATACCCGGTGCACAACCCCCTTGTAGCAGAATCTATGCCCTTACGGAACCTGAGAATCTCCACCTACGACAATATTTAGACCAATACCTTGCCAATGGTTTTATTCGCCCATCCAAGTCCCCTGCATCTTCAGCTTTGTTCTTCGTGCCCAAAAAGGAAGGTGACCTTAGAACGTGCATAGACTACCGCGCATTGAACCAGATAACAGTAAAAAAACGATACCCATTGCCTCTGATCCCTGAACTACTAGACCAGGTGAAGGACGCTTGCATATATACCAAACTAGATCTCCGGGGGGCATACCATCTGGTACGAGTAAAAGAAGGCGACGAATGGAAGACTGCCTTCCGCACCAAATATGGATTATTCGAATACCAGGTGATGCCTTTCGGGCTGTGCAATGCACCAGCAGCCTTCCAATACTTCATGAACAATGTCTTTCTAGAAATCATTGACGTTTGTGTTGTTGTATATATCGATGACATTTTGGTTTACTCTTCTTCGGAATCTGATCATGTGAGACACGTCCGAGCAGTCCTTGAGAAATTACGCCAGCACAAACTATATGCTAAATTAGAAAAATGCGTTTTACATGCCACAGAAGTTGAATTCCTTGGGTTTATCCTAACACCGAAACGAGTCCGAATGGACTCACGAAAAGTAGACGCAATCCTTAAGTGGCCATCACCAAGTTCAGTTAAAGGAGTTCAAAGCATGCTCAGCTTTGCCAATTTCTACCGCAGATTCATTCCGGATTTTGCACATGTTGTACATCCCATCACAGCACTCTTGCGGAAAAATAAACGCTTTATGTGGACTGACGAAGCCGAAAAGGCCTTCCAAGAACTGAAAGCGAAATTCACGTCTGCACCTGTATTAAAGCATCCACGCCCTGAACTTCCATACATAGTGGAAACTGATGCATCCAGTCTAGCCATGGGAGCTGTCCTGTCTCAAAGGGACCCTGAAACTGACCAGCTTCACCCAGTAGCGTTTTGGTCCAGAAAATTCTCGGCACCTGAGTTAAATTATGCAGTTACCGACAAGGAGCTATTCGCCATTAAGTCCTCCTTCAAGGCTTGGCGGCATTATCTTCTCGGTGCCAGGCATACCATCACTGTGATCACCGATCACCGGAACTTACAATATTTAAAAACAGCCAAGGCTCAGTCATCACGTCTACTCCATGGGCATTGTTCTTTTCCGAGTTCGATTTCGTAATCACCTACCGCCCAGGTTGTAAGAACGGTAAAGCTGACGCTCTATCCCGAATAGGGATGGGAGAGACTGAAGTGAACTCAGAACCAGTACCTATAATTTCCGAACAAAGGATTCTTGGTATGACCACTCTACAAACTCTAGAGGACATTCAGAGTAAAATCCAGCAACTCTTTGATCCTACAGCCTTACAGGACTGGGTAAAGAGAGGCCCGAACTTTTCAGTCAGCAATGCCCTACCTTATTACCAAGGGCGCCTGTTTCTGCCACACAAGGAACTACAAGAGCTAGTCATTTCCCGTTATCATGATACCCTGATGGAGGGGCACCCAAGTATTGCAAAAACCGAAGCGAAAATCAAAAGACAATTCTGGTGGCCCACCTGGCAAAAGGACATTAAGTCATTTGTGATGTCTTGCGGCGTTTGCGCCCAGAACAAAAAGCCAGCTGGACTCTTACAACCATTGGACATTCCGCCTGCACCATGCCATACCTTATCATTGGACTTTATTACTGACCTACCTCCTTGCAATGGGTTTAACACCATTCTTGTTATAGTGGATCTTTTTTCCAAAATGGCCCACTTTATTCCTCTGAAAGGGCTACCTTCAGCTTCAATCCTAGCCAAGGAATTCCTTGAAAACATTGTTCGTATACATGGATTTCCATCCGTACTGGTCTCTGACCGAGGCAGTCAATTAATTTCTCATTTTTGGAGAAAATGTTGTCAACTGGCGCAAATTGACGTGAGGTTATCAACCAGTCACCACCCCCAGACCGATGGTCAAACGGAGAGGACTAACCAGACTCTTGAACAATACCTGCGTTGCATGTTGCATCAGACTGAGAGCAATTGGAAGGACATTCTTTGGATCGCTGAATATGCATACAATAATTCAGTTAATTCTGGAACTGGGCAAAGCCCTTTCTATACCCTGTACGGACACCACCCTCGAACCTCAGACCTTGACTCACCCCAACACCTTGAAATACCTGCAGTGGACCATTTACACTCCACGATTACACAAGCCTTTAAGGAAGCAACAGCACGTTTGAAGCAAGCAAAGGAGAAATACAAGAAGGATGCGGATCGGCATAGAAGTGATGTTCCACAATACCAGATAGGAGACCAAGTATGGTTAGCCACAAAACACATACCGCTCAAGGGAACACGGACCTTTAACCCGAGATATTTGGGACCTTACTCTGTTAAGGCCATTATCAAACCGGTGGCCCTAAAGTTGGACTTACCGGCTAATATGCGCATTCACCCCGTCTTTCATGTGTCACTTTTGAAGCCAGGGCAACCAGGGACAAGACTAACCAAGCCACCCGACCCCATCCTTAAAGACGGAGAACCCGAATTTGAGGTTAAAAACATCCTGGACTCCAAGATGGTGAAATCAAAACTTTTTTATTTGATTGACTGGAAAGGTTATGGACCACAGGAAAGGTCTTGGGAACCTAGTGACCACGTACATGCACCTCGGTTGGTGAAAAGATTCCACCGAAATTTCCCGGACAAACCTAAACCACCAGGAAGAACGACTTTAGGAGGGGCCATGGGGGGGAGTGCTGTCATGATGCCTACCCCCGGGGAACCAGACCAGGTCAAGCAGCCCCGGGAGCAGGCATCACGTTCCCGGGCAGGGCCCAGCGTCCCCTGTTAGGGGCCATCTGGACACAGTCCTGGTGCCTTTGGCGCCAGGCTCATATGAGACATCAGTCCTGGCGCCAGAGGTGCCAGGCTCATAAGGAGAAAACTTACCTGGACTTACCTGATGCAGACCATGCTGCAAGGGATCCAAGCCCTCAGGAGGCCTAGAAGGGACTACTTTACCTAGGAACTCTTTGCCACTCGGGTGTGGCAGCGGAGGAATACTTACCTGGCACTACTTTGGAGGCTATTTAAACCACGCCGAAGAGCAGCACACGCTTCGCGTTATTCTGCATCCAGCAGCGTAACGCTCACAGTGCCTGCGGCAGCATCCAGACTTCAGCCACGCCCGCCTCGAACCCAAAGCACCTAGAAACAAAGGAAAGAAGGAGGAAGGTTAGGACTAGGACATTTACCAGCTTCTTACCTGATTCCAGAGCCATCGTATCGTCAAACCAAAGGAAAGACTTCATTTTTAACGCCAGTAGCAGCGCCGCGCTGCACTCACCGTTCCTCGCAGCATCTTCACGTTTCACCGCAGCCTCCTGCATGTTCCCGCTGCATTCCGGCGCCTGGGGAAAGACAAAGACAATAAGGTGAGCCAAGGGAACATATAGAGGAATACTGGTTACCACCCTAAGACTTACCTGATATACCACCGGGGGAACCATTCCTCACCTCGGGTCGGCGCAGCTCCCACTGCATCATCGCCGTACCCCGGCCCCTAAGGGGAAACAAAAGCATAACAGGGTGAATCAAAAGGACAATCAAGGGGAGCCACCTCCCGCCAAAGACTTACCTGATTTTACCGGCAGAGGTATAACTCCTCGACTCTGGTTTTCTCTCAGCACCTGAATAAAGGAAAAGACCACAGATTACGGGATTGGATAGGAGTGAGGGTCAGGCATTTGAACTCTTACGAACAGCATACTTACGGCGTCTTGCCGGGAGAGTGAATATAACCCTGGAACTCACCAATTCCTTTGACCAGTGGAGCAACTGGTCCATCACGCGCCCCTGCGCTCGAAGCAGGATGGAGAGCTCGCCCTTTCAAAACATAAGGTGAGACTTTGGAGGGGACATCGGAGGTGGTCAGTGGGGAGAACAACGGGGGTGGGGGAAATTACGCTCAACTCCACGGGTGGTTAATTCCCCTTTCTCCATCCACAGAAGAGTAATCCTACAGGCCAGACAAATGGCACACCTCGCCCCTACGCATTTTCTGGAGGAGGCCGCAGCAGCCCAGATCAGACGGGCGTCTCTGTGGGAGTCAGGTGAGCATAACAGAACGCAAAGCCTACCTACAATTTCCCACCCGGGCGCTATGGAGACCTCAGAAACAGACCACCTGGCCCGATTGCTAGGGGAACTGAGCGTAACACTGGATTACATGCTAGATAAAAGCTATATTTGTGCGTGAATAGCAATTCTGCAGCCAGCAATCACAATGAAGCAATAATAAGTGTACACATGTGGAGCCCCTAACACATGGACTGGCCTGAGGGGAGGATGTGCTAGTACATTGAACAGATGGCCCAGGAAGGGGAGGTGTGGACCTTTAGAGAAAGAGATTGCGGCAGGTGTTTTGGAGAGAGTTGGCAATTCAGGAAGGAGGCTGGGGAAGGAGTTTGGCGAGACACAGGAAGGGGTGGGGGAGGCTGGAGACAAGAGGGGTAGAAAAGATGTTGTGAGGTGTTAGGAGGAAGATATTATGAGTTGATGAGGGAAACACATAAATAGGTGGGATTGGAGGAAGGCATCAGGGGTGTTAGGAGGAATACATCAGAGGTGGGTGGAAGAGGACACTTCTGGTGGTAGGAGGAAGACATTAGCAGTTAGTTGGGGGAAGATCCCAGGTGGTATGAGGAAGAAAACATTAGGAGGCCATAGGAGGTAGACATCCATAGGTGGCAGAATAGGGCATCAGAAGATGGTAAGACAATGACATCAGGAGGAGGTTGAGAACCAGGAGAAAGCACAAAGTGCTACCAAGGTGGTATCCGGTGAGAGCAGGTTTGATCTAAAGGGCATGTTTGGCCTGAGGCAGCTGGTATGATTGAGACAATGATTAGATGGTTTGAACCAAGAGTGAGAGAGTGAACAAGCAGGTGGCTTGCTGTTGGGTAGGATCTAGGCCAGAGAAGGAATCCGGAGGTGGTGCGAAGGGTAGAAATCAGGACCTTTTGGAAATGGAAGTGATAAATTCCTCTTGAGCCTCTTGGTTAAAAGAACTGGGACAAGCAAACCAGGTTGTCTCTGTCATGACGTGAAACAGAAATTCCACCTGTGTCTGAAATGCGTGATGGAGACCCAGGGATGTTTGCAAGGTCATTGGAGGTGGTCATAGCCCACTTTCAATCAGAAACAATCTGAGTTCAGTTGGCAGGTTCTTACACATGCCAAGGTCTCAGAGAGTTTTAAATTGAAGAATGAAACAAGTCAGAGTTGCCCCCTGTAACTGTTACTGTTTAGCCTTAGAACCCCTGCAGGAGACGGTTTATTTATTGGGTATTTATAATGCACCCATGCACAATGTGTTTTGAGGTGCAACAAGACAAGAGACGGAGGACAAAAACAAAACGATCCTACTAGGCCTTGTGACATTCAGATCGTATACGTGCAGTAAAGAGAAGTGCAGGGGAGAGGGGTGGGGAGAAGTGCTGGTCGGGGTGGAAGGGCCCGTGAGAAAAGTGAGTGCCAAGGGAGTCCCGGTGGACAGAGCCAAGGGAAAGTAGAGTGTGCATGAGAAGGAAGGTCTGTGAGCTAAGTGCGAGGTAAGGGCTTGAAGGGTGCAGGCCATCCAGACTAGTACAGAGGAATAGAACTGGAAGGGCAAGTGCAAGTGAGGGGGGGTCAGAAGAGGCCAAGTGCAGTGCACGACTGGTATTAGGGGTGGGGTCGGGTGCCCTGTAAGCCTCTGAATGACCCAGGTGGCCAGTCAAGAGGCAGATTGCGAAATAGCAGGGGAGCGGGAAGGGAGGTCTTGAGAAGCTTCCAGAACTTAAGGAGATCTGGCTCAATTCTGAGAAGGGCAGGGAGGCAATTCCAAAGGGATGCACCTGTAGAGGAGAGAGATATACCCCCCCACTCTCTGCTTGGAAAAGCATCTGATCTGCAGAGAGTTAGAGCTAGATGACTGAAGGGCTCTAGCAGGGAAGTATTTGGGGAGAGGGAGTTGGATGTAAGCAGTCCCAGGCCCCAGAAAGCCTTGTGGGTGATGCAGAAGGTCTTGAACTAGATCCTCGCAGCAACCTAGTCAGTGGAGAGATTTTAAGACTGGTGAGATGCGGGCCATAGACTTGAGGCCAAGGATAAGTCTTGCAGTCCTGTTCTGGATTAGTTGAAGGGGACGAAGGGAGGAGTTAGGCAGATTGAGGAAGATGCTGTTGCAGTAGTCCAACCTGGAGAGGACCATAGCTCTGGAGACATTGAGCTTCTTGGGGGAAGGTGAGGAAAGGGATAATGCCTCTGAAGAGGTGCAGCTGAAAGTGGACCTTCTTGGCAAGGTCTGAGATGTGAGGAGAGAAGGAGTAGAAGGTGACAACAAGGTTTTTTGCCTCACAGGACGGTGATGGGAAGGGGTCCATGGAGGGGGGCCAGAGTGTGGGAGGGAAATAGGGAGAAAGGGTCCCAATGAGGTGGATCTCTGTTTTACTGGCATTAAGGCAGAGATTGTTAGCAGTGTCTCAAGCCTGAAAATCAGACAGGCAGTCAGGAATGAGAAAGTAAGATGGGGACACAGAGGAAGTAAGCTTAAAGGAGAGATGTGTGTCATCCACATAACACTGGAAGTTAGGAGGGAAGGTGGAGATCAAGTTTGCTAGAAGGGCAAGGTAGATGTTGAAAAGCCAATGCGAGAGGATAGAGTCCTGAGGGACAGCACAGGTGCAGAGTGGGATGGTGGAGAGAAAAGGGCCCAGTTGAACATTGGGAAGGTCAGTCAGAGAGGAAGGAGGTCAACCAGTTCAGAGCCCGGTCCGTGATGCCAAGGGTATCACAGAACCAATTTATCAGGGGGCATCATTTATTATATCAAAGCCAGAGGAAAGGTCAAGATGGATGAGAACAGAGGGAGAGCTGGAATCGAGATTAGAGAGCAAATCTTCACTGGTGTTCAGGAGAGCAGTTTCTGTGCCTCTGGCAACTCTTTAGCCAGACTGGTGGTCGTGGAGACAACCAACAGATTCAGTGTGGTGGAGATGGCCAGCTTCTCCAAGAGTATGCCACGAAGGGAGTAATGGAGTTAGGGTGGTAGTTTGCTGGACAGGAAGGGTCGGCAGAAGGCTATTTGAGAAAAGGGTGAGCAAGTGAGTGCTTGAGGAGTGAGGGGAAGGATCCAGTGGCAAAGGAGTGATTGCATAAATGAGCCAAGGCTGGAGCAAGGGAGACAATGTTGTCCTTGATATTTCTGGAAAAACAGATACGGTAGCTGTAGTCCCGGTAGCGAAACGTGACTGTCAACTGCTTTCATAGGCTGAATATTCTTTGAAACTCATAAAGGACCCGCAGAGTTCTTTTCCTCTATTAGTGGATATATTTTGAGGCTACCATTAGGTCTCTGGCTAAAGCTGAATTTGGACAGGATGGAGGCTATGCCCATCTCAGCTATATGTGACACGGGCCTATTTTTGAGATGCAAAATTAGATGGTGCCGAAATGGGATTAGATTCATAGGCATAGACATATAGGTGAACTGTCAAATACTCTTGCTCATCTCTTCCCCATGCCTATACATTTCCCACCTGACTCTATCCCCCATTCTTATTAAGCTAGTTTAGTTTAGTTTGGTTTCTTGTTTGCTTGTTAGGTGCGTATACAGTAAATACATTGTGTTTCAAAGCACCCACAGGGCAACAGGGGGGGAACATGGGATTGCAGTACAATTTAAAATACACACCAAAAAATACAGTAGGGGAGGAATGCCGAACCTACTATGCCTTGTGAGTATTCAGAACGTGCAAGTGCAGAAAGGAAGAGAGCATTGGTGTAAGTGCTGGGGTGTCTGTGCTCGAGGTGAGCCACGGATGAAGTGCCAGGTAAGTGCTGTGCAGCCAGGACCCACGTTAAGTGGAAGTGCAAGTCTCCAGTGCGCAGGGTGTGCTGAGGCAAGTGCTGAAGTAGACAGAAGCTGGGGAGATTGGGTGTGAGTGGAAAGTGGCCCCAAGAATGCATAAGGGTCCAAGACCCCAATCACAGCAACTGTAAGAATTAGCAGAGGATGGAAGAAGGGAAGGAGGAGGAAAAGAGGAGAGTCTTGAGGTGCTTTCGGAACTTAATAAGGTCCTGCTGAAGACGCAGAGGGAGGGGGAGGCTGTTCGATAAGAGGGATCCAGCCGAGGAGAGCGAACAACCTCCTACTCTCTGTTTAGCAAAACGCTTTACACACAGGCAGTTGGTGCCAGAGGAACATAGAGGTCCAGTAGGACATTATTTTGTAACAGAGAGATGCAGATAGTGATGTCCCCGGCTCCAGACAGCCTTGTAGATGATGCAGAGGGATTTGAATTTGATCTGTGCAGCAACCGGGAGCCAGTGGAGACTTTTTGGGGCAGGAAAGATGCGACCCCTGGGCTTAAGGCCAAGGATAGGTCTTGCTGCTCTATTCTGGAGTAGCTGAAAGGGTCGTAGAGTGGAAGAAGGAAGATTGATGAGGAGGCTGTTGCAATAGTCAAGCCTAGAGAGAACTTGGGCTCAGGAAACATAGAACTACTGGGGGAAAGTGAGAAAAGGTAGAATTCCTTTGAGAAGGAAAAGTTGAGAGTGGTACTTCTTGGCAATGTCCTGAGTGGGAGGGAGGAAGGAGAGAGAGGAGGTGAAGATGACTCCAAGGTTTCTGACTTCAGAAGAAGGAACCGGGGGTGAGACCAAGGAGGGAGGCCAGAAAGAAGGGAAGAAGGAGATAGCAGGGGTCCCAATTGGAAGGATCTCGGTTTTGCTGGCATTGAGGCAGAGATCTTTGGAGGTGTGCCAGGCCTGGATGGCAGTCAAGGATGAAGGAAGGTGTGAGTCAGCAGGAAGTCTGAAAAAGAGTTGAGTTTTGGCTGCATAAAACTAGAAGTTGGAAGAGAAGGAGGAGATGAGGAGTGCCAGCTGAGCAAGATAGATGTTAAAGAGCCAGGTGGAGAGGATAGATCCCTGGGGGACACCACAGGCAGAGAAGAAAGTAGGAGAGGAAAAGGTGCCCAAGATGACTTGGGCAGAGCGGTCAGTTAGGAAAGAAATCAGCCATTCCAGTGCCCATTCCAAGATACCAAGGGTATCGTGGAGCCTTTGTATGAGGATAGAATGGTTGACATTGTCAAAGGCAGAGGAGAGATCAAGTAGGATGAGGACAGCTGGGGAGTTAGAGCCCATGGAGGCGAGCAGTTCTTCACAGGTGTTCAGGAGAGCTGTTTCCATGCCTCTGGATGCTCGGGATCCAGATTGATGATCATGGAGACCACCAACTCGTTCAGTGTGCGAGTTGAGTTGGGGCAAGGCCACCTTCTCCAGCTGTTTCCCCAAGAAGTGGGTGACTGAATAGGGCAGTAGTTGGAAGGACAGATACGGTCTGCTGATGATTTTTTCAGGAGCGGGCACACAAGGGAGTGCTTGAGGGAGGAAGGGAAAGAACCAGTGGCAAAAGAGTGGTCGCAGGAATCAGTGAGTGTAGGGGCAAGAGAGCCAATGTTGTCCTTGATGGTTTTGGATGAGCAGGGGTGGACCTGTTTGGAAGAAGCCTTCATAGAGCGGATAACTCTGGTAACTTCTTCAGGTTTGACAGGGTTGAAGGAGAATAAGGAGGAAGGAGGAAGGTGAATGGCCAAGGGAGACAAGGGGGAGTGGGATGGGTTTGGAGGGTGAGTGGCAAGGGTGCTCGGGATGCCCAGAGTTTTGGTGGCAAAGTGTGGCCAGTGCGTTGCAGAGTGCCTGGGAAGGAAGGGGGAGGAGGAGACTGCAGAAGGATTGGCTAGCTCCCTGCAGAGTTCAGCCATGTTATTGGATGCACCAGTTACCCGTGCCTGAAGGGGGCTCTTTTCTTGGCACGGATGGCGAGTCTGTATTGCCTTTGAAGCAGGCGGCAAGTCAGTGTGTCAGATCTCCCCATGTATAACACCCTCTCCAACAATTTGATGATGTTTTGGGAAATATTTTGTGTACTCTGCTGGGTGTGTAGTGCCATTGAAGCATTACTTTGTACCATGTCTCTCTACTCTGAAAATCCTTGGCCTTTTTCGTTATGTTTCTCCACAGCCATTCCTACTGTTGTTTCAAAATGTTCCACTGCTCTGCACTTTTGTTTCAGGGCTGCAAGTTCGGAGTCATACCAGATGTTACGCTTAGAGGTGGGTTTCAGGCGGATCCTCATGACTGGGGAAAGGAAGTCGTGAGTATTGGTGATGGCTAAGTGAAGGTTGCTGAGAGCAGAGTCGGTGTTAGAGCCGGAGGTGGGGGGAGGAGGGATCAAGGTCGAAGCAAAGGCAGCAGCTGGCACTCGTTTCATCGGGCAGATGTTTGAGAACGAGGTTGGCAGGGCTTTAGCAGGAGCGGTAGGAGTGCTGAAGGGACCAAGGTGGGAGGAGAGGAAAGAATGGTCTGACCAGGAGAGAGCAGTGACAGGGGGGAAGAGAGAGGTCAGAGTCGGTGATGGTGTCAATTGTGTAACCAGCTGAGTGAGTTGGACCGGAGGGGAGAATGGAGGGGGAAAAAGAGGCGCAGAGGTCAATGAAAAGAGTGAATGATGAGGTAGGGGAATCCAATTGGATGTTCAAGTCACCCACGATGAGGAGGTTGGAGGTGGTTGAGAGTAGGGAGGAGGAGAAATCAGCCCTTTCAGAGAGGAACGGGGCAGTAGCACTTGGCGGCCAGTAAATGGTATCTGTGGTCAGAGTGGAGGAGGGAGAGATGACCAACTTGCAGACCAGGCTCTCAAAGGATGAATAAAGTTGGATGGGTACGATGGAAGAAGGAACCCACTCAGGATAGATTAAGGCAACCCTACCGACAGCACAGAGAGGTCGAGGCTTGGAAATGATTTTGAAGCCGTTAGGGAGGAGGCAGTCAAAAGCAGTGACTATGACGAACCAAAGCATTTTGAAACAACAGTAGGAATGGCTGTCGAGAAACATACCGAAAAAGGCCAAGGCTATTCAGATTAGAGAGACATGGTACAAAGTAATGCTTCAATGGCACTACACACCCAACAGAGTATACAAAATATTTCCCAAAACATCATCAAATTGTTGGAGAGGGTGTTATACACGGGGATATTGGAACACACCTGCCCTAAAAATACAGGAATTTTGGGACATGATGAAGATTAATCTACAAGAAATGTTTGTCATTCCCCCTGCAAAACTCACTGGTGTTCTTTCTCCTGGGGATATGGGACCCAGATAGTGTTCGACTCTCCAAAGCAGAGGCGAAGGTGAATGCAGTTTTGTTAGCAGCCACTCGGCTATTTATAGTGCAAAGATGGAAATCTGAGGGAGTACCACCTGAGCACAATTAGATACGGACAATTTTGGATGCTGTTGCCCTTGAATGGGTAATGTATTCACTGCTACAGGACCACACTGGGTTCCGGAGAGATTGGGAAGCTGTATTATTGTTTCTGAAAGGTGACTTTGCCAGCCCATTATGCCCGCAGAGGCTAACATTATTGCATATTGGTTAATTGCTTTGACGATAAGAACAAGAGTATCACCTGCCCTGATCTTATTGACTGTTTCTGATCTCCGAAGTGGGGCCAGGGGGCGGGAGAAGGGAAGGTCATGCATTCATTTTATGTCAGGGAAGTTTCAATTGTCATTAAAGGCATGATCTGTTACATGTTATAAATTCAATAGAAATATATTTTTTTAAAGTGCCCCCCCTGCAAAGTAACTAGAAAAGATTTGAAATTCACTCGTGCCAACCCAGGTTATTTTTAATTGGGGCAAGACAACAAAAAGCCATCATTTAATGGGATACGTTGAGGAGACACATAGACAAAGGTGGCATTATTTTCACTGATTTTGAAATATATAATGTGCCCATCATGCTGAAGATGCTCAGTGGCTGGCTTACTGCTGAGGAAGTGCTTAATTAGATGGGGCTAGAGGAGCGCTGTGTGGGCCCATTGAGTACAAAAGCTCTGCTAATGTATATGAAGGTGGAAAAGCACCAGAAGGATGCTAGGGAGCTTCAGGTAACTGGTGAACATCCCTGGCCTTTTGAGTTCAAGGGGATTTACAGTAAGTGTACACTTTGGAATAACGCTTTGGTTACTAATTCTAGGGGAAGGGGTGTAAGGGTGCAGAAGTAAGGCTTGGACACAATGGTGGCATGTTTTTGGGTATACATGGTAATTAATTTAAAAAAGGGTTGGTAAAATGCCTCTCTATCCCTATGGATAAGAGAGGTGTCCCTGCCTCAGGGGAAAGTAGTGAAATTACCAGTCAAAAAGTAAAAAGTCATTGACTGTTGTGTCCAAAAACCTACTTCTGCCCCTAACACTAATAATCTAAAGCAACTGTGCAAGGACGTTCTCTTCTCAAAGTAAAAAGTGTTCTTTGTGTTTTCAACTGAAAAGTTCCTAGTCTCTCTGGTGATAAAAAGTGATGCAAAATAATGTTCCAAAATACATGGTTCCGAAGCTAGAGAGGTGTGCCTTTCCCCTAGACGTCTTCTTGTCTTATGCCAATTTCTTGAGGGCTTCTGAGCCCCTTTTATCTCTTTTTGGTAAAGTGTCACTGGGCAATTCACAAGAGAATGTGTCTTGTGTTTACTCTTCTTTATCCTACCAGCTGGGCACATTCTGTTGTCAAGAGTATGATCCCAATGCTAGAGTTGTGTTCCATTCCTCTAGCTTTTCCTTTTATCTTATTTCTGTTCCTTTAGTGCTTATGAGACGCTTTTTTCGCTCTTAAAAAAATGTCAGTGGATAATTCACACAAAACGTTTTGTGGCTCCACAGTTCTTTTATGCTACCAACTCGGCACAATCTGCTACCAAGAATAGGATTCCTTTTGTCATTTCCAGGGTTCTTGACCCTCTTATTGCCAGCCTCTCGTGTGGTGGGTGCGAGTCCCAAACTCACAGAATTACTTGGTTCACTCTCCTGCCAAGCCAATATATTCTTATGAACTGTCTCTCTTTTAGTTCCAGGCCCTCTTATTTTCAACTTCTAACGTGGGTGCGAGTCCCAGACTCGTAATTTGTTACACGGCTTGGTTCACTCTCCTGCCAAGTCAGTGTTCTTTCATAGACTGTCTCTCTCTCACAGGGTCCCAGACCCTCTTAATTTCAGTCAATTAACACTTTGGTTTCTCATATGGGTGCAGGTCCCAGACTTGCAGTGTAGCGTAGTGTCTGCTTGGTTTACTTCACTGCCAGGCATACACCTCTTAATTATTTGCTTCTTTCTTTAGGGTTCCAGAGTCTCTTAATCTTAACATCTTATGTGGGTGTGGGTCCCAGGCGCACACTGTTGTGTTGCATCTGCTTGGTTCACTCTCCTGCCTAGTATACAACTTTTCCTGATTTTCCTTGCTTGCATTCATGGTCCCACACCCTGTTATTCTCTACTTCTTATTTGACTTAGGGTTCCAGACCATCTCTTTCCAGCTTCTATTGACACCCCGTTGCTTCCCCGGACCTCCAGCAGCTCCTGGGCAACCTGCATACCTGTTTCCTTCCTTCTCGCAGGTATCGTCTGTTCACGGACAGCTGCAAAGCTACGGTAGTGTTCGAATGTCCATCAGGGACTGCAGCGGCTCTGCAGTCTTTTCCGCCACTTCCTAGTTGCGCTTTCTCTCTTTCCCATGCTTCACTGGGGCCTGTGGTGCTCGGAGAATTCACTCTGGAGCATCCCGAGTAGTCCTCTCGTGTTGGACCACCTTTGGGTTCTCTCTTTCCTCCGGTTACTGCCACCCGTCTGGCTCGTGACAGCTGCTCCCATGAACAGCTCCCACTATTCTTCCACAGCGGACCGATCTCTCCTTCCAGCATCCCAGGTGAGCTGCTTTCAAACTTCTGCATGGGATTGTTGCACTGCTTTGGGCCAATCACTTGCATTGAGAAGCTACAACTCTCACTCTACTTCTCCAGCGTGACCCTTGGACTCTCGGTCATCTTCATCTTCACAGACCCAGTTTTAAGAGTAAATGCATGATACTTCTTACTTTCTGGTCTTTCAGTTTTTTCATGTATATGAAGTTGACTGTCTGGCAACAAAACACATTGGCTCTATTTAGAGAGGGGAAGGAACATTTAGGGTTTGAGAAGGGGTTGAGTGTATTTAAGCAGGGTCTTCTTGCATTCCCTGATGATGAACATCCCCAATCTCATAGAGGGATTCCTTCCCCTTGTGATCCTCCCTTGATGGCACCCCACCCCAGGGGGACTATTGTACTGTGGGCGCACCGCCCTGGCCCCATGGGAAGGGTAACCCCCTATGAGAGAAGGGACGTTATAAAGGATTTGCTACCAAGGCTGAAGTGGAAACTTGGATTAACATTGAGATCATGATGGTAGGTCACTTTATGGAGGAGGGTTCCTAATTTAGTTTTGGGTGCTTGAAGTGAAAATTCAAGCTATCAGAGTAGGTGGCACCCAGATATGAATTACTGAAGGATAATATTGGGGTTGCTTTGGGGCAGAGAACATCTCTCTTGAAAGAGCATCCTGAGCCACTATGTTTGTATGTTTGTTGGAGGGAGGTGGCCTTTAGGTTTCATCAATTTAAACATAGCTGAAAGGTTAAGAACCGATGACTTGTCTAAATTGTTGCAGGCTAGGTTTGACGAGTGGGGTGAAGATAATTTGGGTGACAGATGAACCGATATGCTGAGGCACGTTTAGGTCAAACATGGATGACAGTTTGCCTATTATCCTACAGAGAATCTTGCTGAGGTTCTATTGGATTACAGCAAAATGTGTAGGGTAGGCTTGCTACCGAGCAATAAAATGCTGGGCCAGTGACTACTTGCGGGCAATTCTCAAACGCATGTTTTTCAGCTGTACAAACATTCACACATTCACAGTCTCACTTTCATTATCTTGTACTACTCTCTCTCACTACCTAAACCTCACCTTCTACAATCTTTGCCACAATCTCCTCGATTCTCTGCTACACTGCCCATCCTCCACCAGGTCTCTTGCCCCCCCCTCTCACTTACCTCATCCAAACCCCCTCACTCTGCTTTTCCTGGGCCAATCTTTTCTACTCCTTCCTTCCAGTTCCATCCTTCTTCACCCCTCCTTTGGTCCGACATCTCACCTGACCCAAAGGGCCAATCTGTGTCTGCTCTTTCTGCATGGGGTTGGTTTTCACATTGATAATCTATATAAGTCCCTTTAGGCCGTTCCCCCTTTTCTCTTGTGCTTTTCGAATCTGGTTTTTGAATCAGAATAATGTGGTTCTTGCTTTGCTCTGCTTCCTCCAAATGTTGCAGTGTGCATGATTGATTTGGCATGGCTTTTGGCTATTTGCACCCTACTGTTTTGGAGAATTCCGGGAGGCTGCTGTTTTCTTTCCTTCAGTCGTGCTGGCCTCTGCTGATGGTTGACCATTCTAGTAATGGTATTTATGAAAGGAGACAAAACAAATTTGGACCTGCAAGGTATGCAATGATTGACATGGGCACCATATTGATTCAGTACGGCACATGCAAGGGGCGGAGACTGGAGCACTCCCAACTCCCTCACCCAACCTCTGGGGTGGGATGCGCTCTGGTAAATGCTATGGTAGGCTCCCTACCTCAGGATTGGAATTATTCATGCCCCCTTCCTCCCCGGTGGCGGTCAAGCCCCAGACCATGTGACATAGTATAAAAATAGATTCCAATTTCACAATGTAACATGAAAAATGTACGGTCCATGTAATTGCTTTCGTTTTTATCAATTAATTGTATTAACAGGGTGCTAGGGTATGGCTTGATTCTTTGGTTTATGTAAAAACCAGGGGGCGGGGGTCCTGGTAGTCCCTCTGCCAGCCAATAAGTCCCGCTTTTGAGAGTCTTACCCAGATTCTTTAGCCCACTATGTCTTTCACAGAGGAGAAACATCCATAACATCTCGGCTTTGACCTGCCTGGGGCAGTCCAGCACCAAAAAGCCAGGTAATTCTCCTCTGAACAAGAGTACCGACATCCACCCCAGACACATTTTCGGTCTTGTTGGGCCTCATCATTAGAGTCGAGCTGTGCCTCTCTAAGAGCAGTGAGCAAGGGGTCCTGGTCTGGATTACCCTAGTAACTTAGAGTGAGACCCAAAGTTACTTTAATTATGCAAAAACAAGCGGGATCTTGGGAGTCCCTCTGCCGGCCAATAAGTCCAGGTTTTGAGAGTCTTACCCGATTCTTTAGGCCACTATCTCTTTCACAGAGGAGAAATATCCATAACATAACAGTCTTTGTTCAGCATCGAAATGCTAGGCAATTCTCCTCTGAACATATGACTTAAAGAAACAAGCTGTTTCCTCATTTGCTTCATCGAGTGATGTAGTAAAGCAGAATATGCCTGAAAGTCCGGTAAAGCAGCAAAGCAGAGCAGGCCTCACCAGCACAGCAGGTCTCAAATTAGGTCACATGTGTATTTGTTTGTCACAGAAAAGAGGCAACTGTTAGAACATTAATCTGACGAAGTGTATCATAGCTGTCTCTGGCTTTGTAATCAATTTTTTAAACTGTGATTTCAAATGCATATAAAAATTACAGATAGACTCTTGCACAACTGATAGTCTAGGGAAAGTTATTAACATGAACCCCAAAGGTAATTACCCTGTAAAGTTAATAATGCTTTGAAGGGACATAACATGTAAGTCATGCTGAAATAGTGTGACTTATTTTAAAGAGGATGTAGTGGAGAAAAGGACAGCCAACCTCAGTTTAGGGGTATGCAGTAATAAAAATGCGTCAAAAATGTCGCCTTTACAAAAAATCCCGGCAAATCGTGCCCTGGTTTGACCTGGTAAAGGTGTACCCCATTATACCATTTAAGGAGAGTGGAGGTTGCGGGGGTGTCTCCTTTACATGGATGGCGGCGGCAAAACCACAGCCTTTTTGCCGTGATTTTTGTGTAAACAGCCATTTTTCACACAATTTTAAAACATGGAACTAGCTTACGCTGGTGAGTTTGTTGGCATTTGAACTGGATCGGCCTGCTTCTCTCTATCCTGCTTTCTTGCTAGGCCTCTGGGTACCAGGGCTGGTCTCTGCCGGGCTCGGATCAGCCGGACCATGGCATTGCTGCACCGTGGAATCTTCTCCCCTTCTAGGCGCAAGGCCAGTCTGTGTGAACTTGCATTCCCTCTGTTCTCCTTCCGTCTGGTTTATGTCTCACCGTGAATGGATTCTAATTCCCAGTTCAAGGGCCTCATTGCAAGTATGGAGGTAGCCATGCCGCTATTAGCGGCATGGCTACCCCCATGCCGGGTACCAGGTCCGGGTTCCCGGAATGGGGACGTAACGGGACATTACGACCTTGAAGGGCCCAGTAATTCCCATTCCCAGGAACCCGGACCCGGTACATCCCCATTCCCATTCGAGCCCCTATAGGGCTCAATGGGAATTGGGAGGATGCAAACAACGGCCCATTAATTACGGGCCCGTTGTTTGCAACCTGGTCTGCTCGCGGGACCCGCTCAGGACGCCTGGTAACACCAGGCGTCCTGAGCGGGTCCCGCGAGGAGACCTCGTAATGGGGCGGTGGAGGGATAACAGGGTCGGCATCTCTACCGGCCCCGTTATCCTCTACCGCATACATCGTAATGAGGCCCCAAGTCTTTCCCAGCTTCCAGGGGACTCCCCTCTTTGTTTCTCTGGCTTTTTTCACTAATGTCAGGCGTTCATGTTATCCCCTTCCACCTCAGGGGGCTCTCTGATGATAACCTTGGGAGCCTATAGAGTAGGCATATTCGCCTTCATATTTTGGACCTCTCTTACACTTTGGGGAATTGACACATGGTAATATTTCCTCCTCCTCATGAAAATACCTCATTTCTGTCACATTATCTTCATGAAAACTCATTCTTTTGTCAAATAACAGTCTGAACCTTGTACTAGCAACGTTGATTTAAATAAAAAAGAGATTTACACACATGTTTACATTTTGCCAATTGACAGCAATTTTGCCAATAGGCAATTATTAAGGTGGTGGAACTAACATGGCAGGCTAAACACTGATATGTGTTTCTGAGCTTTGGAGGTACTGTTCTCTCTGATGCCGCTGTGGAAACTGGTAGCATTTTACGTTACGTATATGAGCCTGGGACAGAGCAGAAATATCAGCCATAATTGTGGTAGCAACGTGGTAGCCGCAGCCATGCCACGGTAGTGGGTACATAGCAATAGATGATTGGTTGGAAAGCCCATGAGTGTCCCTAAAGGCGGAGTCAGCAGGATGTAAACTTCTGTCCAAGGCACAGAATGCCCACCTAAGGTCCCAGCATAATGTGATGACGAGGGGTTTAGCTGCCTGAGGACCAGAGCGCCATTTGCTATGTGTAATGGAAGGATCATTTTGAGGAGATGGCTTATGTCACGTTGATAGGTTGAGTGGAGTTATACCAGGCTCAGGTGGTCCTGTAAAACCAGACCCCCATGATGTCCATTGTTAATTTAACAGACTAAACGTATCATACGGACATTAATGCATGAAGCCAATTGTGTAAAGCTGTATAACATTCTGGAGGTTTACTGTGCTATGGGGACTCAATTTTGGGACGGGGATGGAAGGCCGATTTCCTTGTCAATTTCAGCACAGCTGAGTCTGAAAAATAAAAGTGAGGGGACTCATCAACAAACGCAATGGCATGTTCTGTCGCCAGAAATTAGTATATCAAGGTGAAATATGCGCATTGAATTAAATTGGCTTTGCATAACCACCCAAATTACACAGGACAAATGGCATTTGTCTTTCCCAAAATCTACACACACACACACAAAACCAAGAGAGGATATTTTCTTCTGCATGTTTTCAACTCCAAGAACCAATACAAATGTTTTCCTGGAGCTTGCATTACCGAAATGGGACATTTCACCTTTAGTTGTTTGTTATTTTTCATCAGGCTATATACTGCAGTGGTGAAGTGTCCGGCCTGCAAACCTGATGACTGTGGTCCGATCCCCAGTCGGCTTTAATGAATAAAGGACATTCAAGGTTTCTTATTTTAGCTGGGGGGGACTGAGTCCACCCTCTGAAAAAAGAGGGTGGAATCCGTCCAAATGAATGTACTCTCGACTTGATCCCTGCTCTGCCTTTCCTGCCTGTTTCCCTATTGGATTATTTGTTGTTTTGTTGCAGGTTTACATACCCCACTGCCCAGCGAATCAAGATGTCACGCTTTCTCCTTCATTATGGAGACTGGGGATACTACACGCAGCAGTAGGTCCACCCTATAAAGCCCTGCCACCCAATGAGACCCCGATTTGCAAATGCAGTGAGTCATCTAGGATCATCTCCTCTATATGGGCGTAGACAAGATGGTGGACATGGCTGCAGCCTATGGCTGAGGAGTAGTGCTAGAGCGAGGTTCATTCATTGCAGGGTGTTACCTAAATGGGTGGTTCCATATAAAAATGGCAGTGGTTCAAAAGTTAACCATCTGAAGTGGGGGCCCACGGTGGACGTAATCTGCAACCCCTGAGGTGAAGTGTTTCACAACTGCACTGCGGAGTGCTGCATTGGTGCTGAGGGTTACCATGCCAACTGAGGAGTCTAGACTGCAGGGAGCAGAGAGGAGAAAGGAGAAGAGAACTTCACTGCAGGGAACCTCACTGTCTCTCTTAAATCTGGCACCGTAATTGGCCCAGACTGCTGGGTCCATAAAGGGTCCTGCAAGGAAGGGGGAAGAGGAGAGAGCCCAGCGAACTGTATAAGGTTGAATCTGAATGGGGCTCTGAGTCTTCAGAACGTCTCTTGTGTCAACTGATGTTGCCTCTCATACTGCTATATGGTGGGTTACCATGGAGAGGTGAGGTAAATGCTGAGATGAACACACCGCTCCCTGACTGGCACTGCAATTTCTCAGTACTGGATATAGCAATATGTGTAAATGGTGGCTTGTGATTGTGCTGCTTGTGGAGATGCTGAGTACTAGTGTTATTTGAGCTCTCGAAAGTCTGCAGCAGGTTAGTGGTCAAGCCGCCCACCCTTCAGATTTCTGGCATAAACAGACTCCACATGAGGCCATAAAAATGGAGAATAAGACACTCAAACAAACTCTACATGTAAGAAACTGCTGGGGGTGGTACATAGCTCTGCAACCTGGCATTACCCATCGGATCAAAACGGCATCATGGCTCCTATTCTGGAGAATGGATAGGGTGGCAATTCGCTTACCAGACAGCTTGTTCAATCATCACTGCCCTCACTCAGGAAGGACTTTAAGTCATCTATCAAAGATGAAGTTAACAACCTGAAGGGTGACCATTAAGACACTGAGTTGGCCGAGCGATTTGAGTGCAACGAAAGTGGTGTAAAATGTGTGTAAAAATAAAAGACCCAACAGAAGATGTGGGAGTATGTGCTGATGAATGCATGATGGGTAAAACCTTTTTTTAAATAGTGATGATTCTATTTCGGAATTTTTATAGTATGACCTAACCCTCATAGGATGGGGAATAATTAATGACTCCCTATACAGTCAGCACCTGAACCTGATCTTAAATAGGAGACTCACTATTACTCCAAAGTGTTGAGACCTCTAAACCTTCAATTATTTCTGTCATTGAAGCACAAGCACAAACTCTCCATCCTCCATCGCAGAGAACGGCTCCATCCATGAATAAAGGTGGGAAGAGCCTAACTAATCTCATTGATTACAAAAATACTTCATACTTGCATCCCAAAACTCAAAAGAGGCCAATACGAATGAGAGGACTGCTTGGCCAATAAGGTATATCCTGGATTTACCACGCAACGAGGTTCCTCTCTGTGAACGGAGGACATTGTGGGTACAGTAAGATTAACAGATCAGAGTAATTGTTTAAAACAAATGATTGAAATCACCTCGACCAAAAATACTTTAGTGAATGCCTCATTAAAGATCGACTATCGAGCCCCCCACCTGGTTTAAACATTAAATCAAAAAAGGAGTTATAGAAAGATTTTGTTATGCCATCAATAGATACATTTGGACTCCAGGGTGGTTGATTATAGATTGAATTTGGTCAGTGTGAATTTTGTTAGCAATGCACCTAGAAGAAAGAAAGGACACAGAGAGGTCCTGGGTGAGATGGATTGGTGTGTAGGGCCTTGGCTAACCCAAAATGCTAAGGAAAGGAGTAATGACATCTTTAATCATTGATCCAGTGGAATTCTCATTCCAGCATGGAATATAACTGATCCGGGGAATAAAATGGAGGCTGAAGGTTGGCATGATTTTGTTGGCTTAACCAACACATGTTTCCAAAAGACATGTGCTAAAGTCCTGGATTATAAAGAGGGGTACAGGAATTTCTGGATTCCAAAACAGAATAGAGAGCAGGGACGCCCACATAAGGGTTTGGCCATTTGTGGGAATGTGAAACTCAATACTAAAGTCCATCCGCTAGAGACAGGATCATTGGATATGCAAGCATTGATGATTTTGTTCCCGTGCAACCACCCATTTCTTTTGGTGAATTTCTATATGATGGCAACTGTGATGTGTAGATGAGGAGGTTTATTAAGTAAATTAGATCTCTTACCTGCACATTCCTGAAAGTAGCATAAATGAAACGAGCACCCTTTCATTTGTGCTTCTTTATGAGAATCTGGCCCAGAATGTAAAATGCACTTTGGCATGATTGAATAGTCTACCTATTGGCGTGAACAAGGGTCTGCTACAGATAATCTATATAATATGGTGATAAATGTGTACAATAAATGGATCATAGAGGAAATTTGAAAGAAGGCCAAATTCCATTATCTAATTGTGAACAACATGTATCTCAATTCCTTTTTTTACTCCACTGTCCTACGTAGATATGATATCACCATTGAGAAAGAGGACACTTTAAAGGTTTTGTCTTAATATTTTACCATTAGTGGATTATACATCCTCCAGGAAACAATATACAGGTAGATGTGCCTCGTGTAAATTGATGAAATGGGATATAAATATGTTTCTATCGTTTTGCCCATTGTATTGGAATGCAATAAGATGTTGTTTAATACTGAGTTTGAAACTGCCTGGGATTGTAACAGGAATTGATTTGTTGGGTTTATGCAAAATGGCTGAGATACTATCTATGATGTTGGTTATAGAAAATGACATTTACCAGGCTTGAAAAAAGAGGGATGCATCTTTTAAAAGCAATTTATCAAATGTATGGATATTTTCATTGAATGATTAAAGCATGTCTTATATTTTCCCTATGTTATGGTTTAGTGCTATTTTTGTTCACAACAAAATACAAAATTGCATAGTTGTTTGCATTCTCAATCATTTTATTCTGATTTTATAATATTTTCTGAGGATAATTAAATAGTATTTTTGAAAACTGTACATGTTTTCGGTAGCTTTGTCCAAATAAGCTAGATTTGGTGAAAGTGAAACTCAATACTAAAGTCCATCCGCTAGAGACAGGATCATTGGATATTCAAGCATTGATGCTTTTGATCCCATGCAACCGCCCATGTCTTTTAGTGATTTTTTATATGAGGGCCACTGTGATGTGTAGACGAGGAGGTTCATTAAGTAAATTAGATCTCTTACATACATAGAAGTTTGAAGGCATAGCTAATGAGGAACCTACAAGGATATTAGTAGGTAATTCTAATGTACATTTGGAAGCCTGAAATGATATTATGGGCTTCAATGAGGAAGATGAAATGGTCTGGGAGATCCCTTACTTGAATACTTTCAAACCATTATGGTATTGCAAAAATGCAGTCCAAATGGCAAATGTTATTTTTGGTCTGGGTTTTAGTTTAGGGCTTTTAATGGTCAGTTACATTCTTGGTAGACTGCTTAATTCAAGTTGGGATAGAGCATTAATTCTAATTAGATTGGATGCAGGGAAACTGATGTGGGAGGGGCAAGACAAACCTAAGACTCATTAATGTCTCCAACATCATCACCTCTGCTTTGCAATCCAACCTATCATCTTTCTTAATTCTTGTTGACCTGTCCACAGCCTTTGATATTGTTGATCACTCACATCTCTTTAACATTCTCTCTTTTCTTGGGATTCGTGGTCGAGTCCTTGTCTGGATTGAATCCTACCTGGCCTCTCAACAGAAACTCTGTCTCCTGGAACAGTAACATCTCTCAATGCCTACAAGGCTGCATCCTGGGTCCTCTCCACTTTACACTCTATACCTCTGATCTTGGGGCACTAATCTCCTCCTTTTGGTTCTCGTACCACCTCTTTGTGAAAGACATCCAAATCTTCTTCTCTTTTCCTCAGCTCTCCTCTGATCTCTCCATCAAGATGTCCAACTGTCTCTCTGCCATTAACTATTGGATGTGTTTGCACTCTCTGATGTTAAACTCTGCCAAAACAGAGGTGCTCTTCTTCCCTGCCAAACACTCTCGCCCATCTTTTACAATGCCTTCCAGTTCCCATATGACACTCTCCCCCACTCTTCTAGCTAGAAAACTCAGTGTCATCCATTACTATTCTCACACCTTCTCTACTTTTATCTCCAAAATGCAGAGGTGGCTCGCCTTAACCTCTTAAATATAAGAGGAAAAGAAGGCACCTCCTTCCTTAAAACACAGCCAAGCATCTCTTAACCATTCTTGTCGTCTCTTAACTGAACTGCTGCGCCAGCATCCTCTTTAGTCTCCCCAATTATGTTTTTTGTCCTTTTGACAAGATTATTAACTTTGTTACCAGGACTCTTTTTGCACTCCCTCACTTTACACCTACTTCCTCATACCATCGCAGGCTGGATGGCTGATGATTCAAAACAGAGCCATATTTAAAGTTCTTCTCCTGGTTCATAAATCTGTCCACACAAAGGCACCAACATAACTATCCTCCTCTATCCACCTCTACAAGCCTTCTCGTAATCTCTGCTCTGTGTCCTCGACTACCCTTGGGGCACCTCACCCTCCTTCTGCTTCCTCTCTTCCTCTTTCCTTGCTCCACGTGCATGGAATTCTCTTCCCCTGGATTTCTGCGAAACAGTCCACACCGATTTGTTCAAAATCAAACTAAAAGCCTGTGTCCTTGCCTCTGAGGTACCCTCCTAATCTACCCCTCCTCTGCCTTCTAGCTGAAAATGTTCCCTCGCCTTAAACCTGCCTCTGTCCCTCACTGTCTCTGCCTCAACTGAAGCACTTCATCCATCATGGTCACTTCCTTACCACAGCTGGCCGTTCCACCTATCTGCACTTAAAAATGTCTAATGTTGATTGTCGTTAATCTGTGTACGACCCCCATGTATTGCCCCCACTGACTGTTCTATACACTCCCCTCCACAACCTGGTCAGAATGTCACTCAAACTCACCCCATTGTAAGAAGCTCACTGCTTCCCGGAAATTCTGATTTCTTACCTATTGTTCGTTCTTTTGTGATAAAGAGCATTGTTCCTCCCTGTAAATAAATAAATAAATAAATAATCAAATAAAATAATGTTTCCAGGATTTCTTCAATACACCATACATAACAGATTTGTCAGACATAACTTCACAAGACATGTATCATGAAAAGGCACACCTTCCTAGACTCTCATCTTCTCAAAGTCTGGCATTGGAACAATCGATAAATTACAAGCAAGTGATAGCAGTTAAATAGTTTAATCACCTTAAAAGCTGAACCCTGATGGCTTTACAGCCTCATTCCAGAAGTGGCTTGCATTGAATGTGGCCCCTAACTATAAGAATATTTTAATTGCTTTACTGGGCAGGCACAGTTCGCAAAATCTATGGAAGAATACTATATTGCACTTATGTGCATCCCCTTAAAGACCCATCATACGGTGCTTTGCTTTGATTCATTTGGATGCCACCTTATATCATAGAATTCCATTGAAGTTTCTTGAACCTCCTTTACCTTCTTTAATGATCCCATATAGTCTAGCTGGCTTCATTAAAGGAAGACATTGATTTGATAATTTCTGGCAGGTTCTTTCGATACTGACTCCAGTGCATCAACTACTCAATTCTCTTGACAATTGACACTGGAAAGGCTTTTTGAACAAGTAGAGTGGAAGTTCCTTGTGAAACCACTACATGCCTTTACCTTGGGTGAGACCTCAATCAATATGGAAATAGCCACAAAGGCAGTTGGTCTTTATGGAACCAGCTGTGTTGGGTAGTTATATCTGATAACCACCATGATTAAAGACAAGAAACAAGCCTTGATCTCTTGGGGGTAAACCCCATTATTGTTCAAAGCATAAAGGTTTGGAATGTGCGAGGAACCTGAGGGCATCCTCATTTCTTTCTCCCGATCATCCTCTGCTCAGATGGCCAGGGAAGGGTCATCGCTCTTGGATCCCAAACCTGGGGGTGGAGAAGAAAGGGAAGATCACATGAGTAGAGGATTCTTGGGGAGTGGCAGGAGGATGTCCTTGGGTGAGACACGGTATTCCACATTTCTATTCCATGATGAATCCTTACCCCCATCTGCATTTGTGGGATACTGCTCTCCTTTTCACCACTACCCAGAAAAAGTTCAAAAGGTATCCTCAATATGGGAACCTTAGAAGGAGAACAAGAAGGAGAGATCTGAAGGTGAGGCAGGGTGTATCCCATCCTTTCATGAGAACCAATCACAACTTTCCCCAGCCTTTTTGGACGACGATGAGACGACTGGGAGTAATGAACACTAGCAACTAATTTCACCACTCTGCCACTAAGAATAGGAAGAGACCTACAGTGCTGTCAGATCCTCACTCCTCTTGACAGGCGCAGAGGCAGCACAAACTCCTCCCTCCCCATTGGGTCTTGGCACCTGGGAAATGGAAACCGCAGGCCACCGCAACCCTCTGGGGAAAGAGGGTTAGGGTTCGTTGAGTGGATGGGTAGAGGGAGTTCAGGATAACCGGAAAGAGGTTTAGGGAATCACAATGGATGGGCAAGGGGGTTTTGGGGAAACATGCTCCTCGACTCCAGTGCTCTTCTTGCTGTTGGTTGTTGGCAGTGGCTCTGCTCACACACACTCTCTTACAACCATCACTCACTCTGTATTTCTCCTTTGGAGGCCTTTGTATTGGAGCCTCTAACCAATTTACACCTTAGGTTTGGTATTCTTTAGTGCTGCTTTGGTTTTCAAGCAGAGCCACTGCCTTCTCAAACATGAACTTCTCCCTCATTTCCTCATGAAGGCAAACCCTCTCAACATCACATCATATCGTGGTAACTCCCCACCAATATGCAGATTACAAGTTCCCCACCTCACCCTGTACAAGAGTAGCAAACAATAACATGCACACGAGGTGCTAAAACACTTAGCTCTGTGTTCTGTGGGAGTTCTAGGTCCTTCGGCCTTTTCGTGTTGATGGGGGTGATATGTCTCACCAATCCGATCAAACAACAAGCTGAAAATAGCAAAACAAAGTCAGTGCACGTGCGTGCGAAATTGTCGTTCCTAAGGAACGTTCCCTAAAGGGTTAAAGATTGTTAAAGGTGCGGTTGCTTCACCGCCAAGCTAACTCCAACTCTGGGTTAGTATTCATGCTTTGCATGCAAAATAGTTTAACTCGTCTTTTCGTGCTTCCGAAAATGTCAACACATTAATTCCACAGCGCGTAGCGCGTTTCCCTCCGACGGGATAAATCAGCTGTTCTAGGAAAAAGACGTGTACTTAGCTTTTCATGTACGCGGGGCCGGGGGTTGAGCTGGCGGGCGGTGCCCGCGTAGGCGTGCCTGCAGGAGCTCGAGGTTCACACGTCCTCTCTTGCCGATGGTCAGGATTGCGAGCGGTGCTTTCTGGGCGCGGCTCGCGCATGCGCAATAGCGCGCGTGTGGTCCTTTTCCTCCCAGCAGGCCCGTGAAGCGCACGGCCTGCTGGGCAATGTAGTTTCTGGGCGGTTCTCCTTCCTTGGGCCTTTGTCCTGCAAAATGGAAGGAGAACACGCCTGGACAAGGTGGTTGGACTCCCCAGGGCCCTCTTAACTCCCCCCAGAACCCCCAAAACACTGCCAATTGCCCCAGCCCCGACAAGTGCATTGTGAAGGTCAGACATGTCTCACTAATTGCAGTCAGGCAATTGCAATTTGGGACTCATGCCTGCAACCTGTCAACTGATTGCAGGTGTATAAGAAGGGAGCAGACCGACAGCTAGGACACAGGCAGGGAATCCTGCATGCAATGAGGCAGCCGAGGTGGATCCTGTGGATCCTGTGGGAGAGCCAAGACGCCAGCAGACGATCCCAGGAAGCTGTGAAGCCAAGGGCCAGGTGGGCCACGTGAAGGCCACAGGTGCGGGAGCCTCATTGGCTGGAGATCCGCAGCCGGAGCTTGCGATTGAAGAAACACGTGCCGACGGAGCTGAAATCAAAAACGCAGTTGCCCGGAGGAGACACCAGGGACTGCTGAATGGAAAGGAAAAATCATTTGAACCGGGGCACTCCTGGGGGCTGTGGGGAAACTGAAGTGAGCAACCAAACGAATGCAGAAGAATGTGCAAATTGAACTAAACCCAAGGCAACAGTTTGGGAAGTGAATAAGAACTCTATAACGTACAAGTGGCAGAGTAACAGACCACAGATATTGAATTTCTGAACATATTTAAAAATAAATAAAATAATCCAGGATAAACACAAAACTCTACACAAGGCAAATAGGGACAGGCCAATCCCTGATTTCAAGTTGCAGATCTCAGATGAGCAATGGGCAGATTCTGGCTCATTTGACATGCTTCTTCATAAGTGTCCAGGTTGTGGAGCTCTATTATAAATTGACTCAAAGATAACATTATACTCTGGATACATTTAGCTTTGAGGTGTGGTGGAGGGACGTGGCCAGAAGTTCATGTATCTACATGTATGGTGGGCCTGCTCCATGTTGCAGGGTTTTTGGCTGGAAGCACGCTCAATAAATGGAGTAGTAATACGTTTTTCTTCTACTACCTACCCACTTCATATAGTCTTGGGTGCACTAGATGAGTGTGAATATCCTCTAGGAAGTCCTGTTTTCTGGCAGCAAGGTGGTGCATCATCTTTCTTTGGTGGAAGCCAGAGGACTCCATTAAGCATAGGTGGTTCGGCAAAATATGGTCTCTGGTGGCATTGTTGAAAGTGGCATATGCTCTCAGCGTTTTTCCTGCCATTAGGCTTGTCAGAATGGATGCGTGGTGTTGTGCTCACACCTAGTCTCGCACAAGTCTTGCGGTCAAGAAATATCAGCCCAATTCTCAAAGGGCATCTGAAAGAGCGCATCTTAGATGCTTGCATTCAGATGCCCTTGTATCGCACTCTGCGCATTAGCGCAAATAAGGGGGTCTTTCAGGGCATTTTAACGTGCATCCCAAATTCACAAATGCCCTGAAATGAGGGTCCTCCCTCTGCGCCTGTTGACGGGGGATGTGAAAATCATGTCAGGGTCATTTCTGGCCCTGTCATGATTTGTTTTTGAAGTGTGCAGCTGTATGTTAAACCAGGGCTGTCACACTAGCATTTCCTATCCCCAAACAAGGAAATGCTTTCGCTTTCTTTAAGATCATTTCTAAGAGACCGAACCATAAAATGCAATGCTTTCGCTTCCTTTAAGATCATTTCTAAGAGACCGACCCATAAAATGCGCTCCCGCAAACAAGTGGTTGCTGGGAACCTGTCATACATTAGAATGCAAGGGAAGTGGACAGCGCCTCTTTGAGCCACTGCCCAGCCCCTCCTGAAATGCTCAGGTCACTGTTGTGAATGAGGCAACCTGAGAATTTCTAAAAATAGTGCAAATGAAAGAAGTGCATTCTCTGCACTCCTTTCATTTGCACTATTTTAGAGAATCTGGCCCACTGTGTCAAAGATTGCATATTGGCTGGGGCACGTGGCAGAGGCATGTGTCTAACCCCTTATACCTGCCCCAGAATGAGGTAGCCTTTATCTCTCGAAGCTGAGCCATGTTACCGGGCTTGGACTCTGGAGTCCACCGCAGTCTTTCCCTGAAGAAGCAAAGGTTACTAGAGCGGGGAAATAAACCCAAGCATAAAGCGGACATATTTTGCGATAACACAGAAGTCGCAAAGTTACTGGATATGGTGAGCTGCCATTGAAAAGATGAGCTACATGAAAGACAGATGCAGAACTCATAGCAAAAGCAATTAGAAGATTGGAATTCATCTATCACATAGCAGCAGTCATTTTTAATTGGTTTTGCCCACGCTCTAGGCTCCCTGCTAAACACAGCGCCTAGTTCTTTCTTTTCTACTGACCTGGTCGTGGTTGGACCCTGAAAGGAGCTGTCAATCATTGGTATTTTTACTTTAAACTATGCTCATGTTTAGCAGCGGTCGGTATGCCTTAATTGTGACCATATAGTAAAAAATCTTCATTTTCATTACAACGCATTTGCTTTTGCTTATAGCTTGTTGTTTGAATAATGAAGCGTTGCGCCAGTCTTAGGTCTTGTGTTGTCTTCAATTCCTGCTCTAAGGTTTCAAAATGACCTCACTTCTCACTATGCAATAATGAAGAAGTGATATCTCTTTGGGAAGTTGACACCATTGATCCGTGGTGATGAGGAGCCACAACGTAAAACCCAAGGGAGTGTCAGGTTGTCCGCCTCTTCCAATGTCCCTGGAGTGAATCCTAAACCCTATGTCCTGAGTCCAGCATCAAGATCAGGATTACTTTCGCCAATGCTGACCTTGAAACCTGCTTCCATTACTCATGAAGAAGCTATGGTGTATCCTGAAAGCGTGCAGCAGAGCACGACCGAGTGGGCGATCAGAACATAGAATCCAAATCAACTGCATCTAATATTAGCAAACTATGGAATGTTCAGAACATAAAGTTAAAATACAACAAATTAAATTAAACTAAATTAAGCACCTACAAATAAGGAACATGTGTGTGTGTGATTCGTAATGGCATTCATGGCAAACCTAGCACTATCAGGAGTTCCCAAGTGTTACAGTTCTTGGCCAAAATCATGGATATTGCCACTCCATACCGCCCGGTGATAGCCACAGTCTATCGCAAGGAAGTGGTGAGTAGCTACCAAAAAAGGCAGATAGTGTTGACCGCAGCACATCCTAGTGCACTACATGCCAGTAGGATCACATTTGCCTGGAGGCCTGCCCCTTTGAAATTCCAGTCGCACCTCCAAATTCTACTGGCTCTGAATACCACATCATTATTATGCAACTACTGGAGCCTGGAAGGAATCCACTTAGAGTTAAGGTGTCCTTCTGCAGCTCTAAATCTTGGTGATTTGCCTGTGCGTGAAAGGTGGTTTTCCACAAGAGCTGTACTTTGTGGTTTAAGGGCCAGTGGAAACCACTCTCCATGGTGGAAGGGCTGACAGTGCCCCCTACCCTGGGAGCATACCACAAGCCTCCTCTCAAATTATCAGGAGCATTTCTGCTAGTTAGCCAGAAATGACCTGGGCACTTTCAATTGGGCTTCTCTGCCCTATTGCTGCCCGGCTTGAAGGTAGTTTCTGTTCTATAATGTGCACTCCAGCTTGGCTTTTCCACCTGTAGGGAACAATAACTTTCTACCAAGCAAATTGTTTTTACCAGCTGAAACGGCCCTACTCTGAGAAAAGCCTCTGAGTACCTACATTTAGGATGTCCTTGCTGAGATGAGAACCAGAGAGTGGTGCTGCAGTGCAACTTGTCTCATTCTGATCCAGGGTTATCCTCAAGATAGCCAGCTGCACAATTATCGGTGATAAAATTAAAACTTAGATTCTGGCAAGAAAGCTGACGACGCCTTTGTATCATATGTGGTCATCTCCATTGGGCTATGAGGCCCCAGAGCCTGAGAGGTGAGGTAGACATCAGATTCCGTGGGGAAACAGAATAGCAGGGGGTTATTGTGCCTGCCAAGTTTGGGGATGTTTCTGGGCTACAGCTGGGAATTCCTGGTCTCTTCTCAATTGGTCAAAACCTTAGAAACTGCTTCTTGGTTGACTCTTCCTTCGGAGCACTGGATATCAGGTTGTTCCTTTGTTTTCCTAGAGATTTCTCCTGTCCAAATGGTAACACATTTTGGAATTAGCCCTCCAGCAGGTTAAGGGACTCTGGAAGGTTGTGAATTCAGGACCCAAAACCTGTCTCTCTCAATCTGGTCAGGATATTCAGCATGCCAACACTGCAACTATTTTTACTATTTATTTATTTACTGAATGTTACAGGGAAAACAATGCATATTTGCCCCCAAAAGGATTAAAAAACGGTTGTAATGTTGATTTACAGCACAGAGGACCAGTGTCCTTAACAGTGAGTGAGCGACGTGGATTTAAGACTAGACGATGCCAGAGAGGTATAAATATGAGCCAGGGATGAGGACAGTAAAGCATGATATAGGAACAGGATAGTGGAGCAAGTGCTACGTTTTAGAATGAAGTGGTGAGAGATATGTGCCGTGGAGTTGTTGTAGAGAGCTTGGGGGGGGAGGATAAGAGGGAGATGTGGCGGCGTAGGATGCTACACAAGGGGTTCTTCAGAAAGGAGGAGATCAAGGAGGCTGGATTTAAACAGATATAGTTTGGGAGTAGTGCGAAGAGGGAAAGGAAGAACATTCCAGAGTAAGGGAGCGAGGGCGAGGAAGAGAGCGGAAACGGGAGGGAGTGCAAGGGGCACAAGCGGTGGCCAAGATGTGTGTCGAGGATGATCGTAGGGAACAAGTGGGAGAGCACTGGAAATAGGTAATATATGTAGGACCTTAATTTCTACCTTCTAGCATCACATCGTGACCAGCCTCCCATCAGGGCAATTCCTGGAACAAAGTGCTTACCCTTTATGGTGTCCTTTGGCCCTGCTGACTTCTTTGGGAGCTGATTCTGATTTGATCTGCATGCCCGTCTCTGAGGAGGTCTTCTGGTGCAAATCTTTGAAATGTAATGTGCACTCCTTGTGGAATGGGAACTCAGTGAAGCACATTCCAGGCTTTAATTATACAGGATTCATGGACAAACAAACTCTGCAATGTGGCAAGTGTGGGCTTCCGTAGTTACGGACCCATGCTCGGTTGCATGCCCTCACCCGCTGGATTATTTTATTTGACAGAGCCCTCATGCAAGTGACTAGGATGCATTGCATTATTTGGCTGGATCCATGCATGTTTGCATAATGTGCTCTTGTGTTAGTGACTTACTAGTGTTCCTACTGCTGTTGGGTGAGCTTTACCCAGACTGCAAACCTGCTGCAAATTCCAGGTATATAATCTGGGAAAGTCAAGCCACCTGTCGGAAGTGACAGAGTAATTGCTATGCTGTGCAAAACGGCGAATGCGGGGAGCCAATATATGAGAAAGGGAATAGAGAAGAAGTGGAAACCACCCAACAAAAGCCTGACATGGATGACCTCTCCATGAGGTTGAATTCACTGATGTGAGCAGTGGGAGACGTGGAGCTGATGAAATAGCATAACTGAACTGCTGGTTAGACTGAACTCCACTACCATAGGCCCCACACCTGATGTAAGCAAGTATTCAATATATCAATTGTACTATTCTAACAGAAGTTCCAGGGCAAAGACGCTCAATGCAGAACCGAGTACAAATAAGTCAAGTATAAAAGCGACTTTCTAAATGTATGCTCTTCAAAGAGATTTTATCATACCTATTCTTCCAACAAATTACACAAAAACATATACATAAAAGTCACAAACCAGTGTAAAAATCCGCAATAGTTAAAAGACAAGAAAATCAAAGCCATAATTGAATACATCTCGATAATATCATACATGCAAAATCTGTTGAAGGGACAATTCATATACATACAATGTAAAAATCAGGCACAATCTATAAAATGTAAACCATTTCATACCAGGCCCGGATGATTAGCAGATTTCAGTAACAACATAGCATTTTAATATATGTCTGACTCATTATCTCCTAGGAATCGAGGTAGAATACATTTTACTCTGCTAATTTTGTAAAATGACTATCTGTCTATCTATAAAACGGAAAATCTGTGTTGGTTTTTTTGTATGCTCCACATACAATTCCACACCATTCCAGCCATCTGCACCAACATGTGCACAGTTACCTGTTAGGACCCTCCAGCCGTCACTATCCATATGACATTTGAACATCCCATGTCTTTCCCCAGATTTCAGCCCCTACACACATGATGAAATAGTTCCCTGAAAGCGGCAAAACATCAAGGTGGTCGTAGAAGTACCAGACAGAGCTCATGTCAAGCATCTCAACGTGAGGAACAAAATACCACGTTTCAAGGCCCTAGGATCAACCGTTTGTGAGGTATTTGCACCACAACGATTTGTTCCTTATACAATTCCACACCATTCCACCAAACTGCACCAAATTTTGCACAGTTACCTTTTAGGACCCTGTGGACATCACTGGCTACATGAAATTTGGACACCCCACCCCTTTTGTACACCCCACCCCTTTCACCAAATTCCAACGGCTCATGTCAAGCCACTTGACGCAAGGAACAAGGGACCTTACCTTTAAAACCTTAAACCCCATGTTTCAATGCCCTAGGAAGCACCGTTTCTGAGATATTTGCACCGCACCAATCTCGCCTTCCCTCGACGTCTGCGCCGGGGTATTGGAGTAAGCCACACGTGCCAACATGACATAAACCGTTCACTGCTAAGAGTACTTCACATGTTGTTTGGGAGTGGTTACAAAAAGAAAAAATAATAATTGATTAAAATAAATTGAAAAGTGTTTCTATCTGTCTACAGAACCTGTGCTGTGTACGGGTACTTTTTTTCTAGTAGGACAATAAACTGCACCTCTGATTCAGTTTCACCAAGGCAGAATAGACAACTCCTCCAGTTTGAAGTGCTTCATTGGCAGTAAAACCTGCCAAAACAGTACATTCATACAACATTTTAAAAGCAGAGTCCTTTTGCAAAAGTTTATAATCCAATTCAAATATGCCTCAATACCCCGGTTAAATGTATATGTAACATAGTCTGATATAAGAGGTCCTATAGCACTTCCCATTAGAAGATGGCCTTAATCGTTTTATCTCTTCCAGGGAATTTCATACTTGCCTCCTTATTAATTCTCTTAAAGAATATTTTAACAAAACAGCATTCTTCCACACAGTTCACATTTATTTATTATTTATATATAGTGCTGAAACAAGACCCATAGGTACAGGAGCGCTGAAATACTGCCATCAAATACTGATTCATTTTCCTCTGTCAAAAACATCTTTTCCCATCTTCCACAGGTATTTTACACATTTCAACCCCCAAAAACCTATTAATGAAAATAGAACATTAACTTCCTTGCAAGAAGGTATCACATTGTGTCCACTCTGGCAAGTTGGAAAACTGGCTGTGGCGTGTTCCAACAGCATTTCTAAGGTCTACGATATAGGGTGTTGTCCAACCTGTGCCCAACATTCTTCAGTGGGTTGAGAGATTCAACAACTAGACAAATATCATCATATGTAAACTTGATTTCGGCCGAAGCCACAAAGGTACATACAAATCATGTACTAAAACTTTAAGACCACGCAAATACATAACAATACAATTAAATATACACATTTTTAAATCAATTTTCATAAAAAACTTTATTCAGAAATACATTTAAAACGCAGGATACAAATCGATTAATCAAATATAATTGAACTTTATACCCAGAGTAAAATATACTCCAATGCATGCAACAATTGGCTAGTTTGTGTGCAAATGTCCAAAGATATCCAAACAATAAAAAAGTCAGACTCCTCAGTTGTAGTGCAACTGATGAGTAGCAGCATGTTCACTTCCCCTCCAAATATCTGATTAGATGCTAGCAAATACCCTAAAACTGATGCTACATTTACATATTTCAAAATTATGATAGAATAATCAACACTCTTCCTATATGTATCTTCCCAATAGATACTAGAGTAATCGATACTGTATCCAGTGTGTGTGTCTTTCTCCCATTTACTTTCCAAGCCATGTCTAGATACTCTGCCACTGAAAATGCTACAACAGAGTTCTGTGTGGACCTGCAGAAAATCTCTGTGGTCTGCATAATTCTTAGAACAGATTGAGGTAGAATTTCCATTAGAGTTCTGCTAGGCAATGTGTTGTATGCAAGACATTGGAAGACAAAAGGGTGCAAGGTCTATCTCACACCATTGCAAAAAGGGCAATCCGAAAACATAGTGTTTCTACCTGAGTACAAGCCAATCTGCCATGCTCAGTGACTCACTGCCCTTCCCCACTACCTACCACCCAAGGACAAAAGCTGTAACTTGACTAGGGTGGAAGGTAGAAAAGAGGAGAAAGGAGGGGTCTGATGCTACAGTAAGTCTTTCTGAGCAGCCACTGTGGATGTATTTTGGTTCTAGGGCCACCACCTGCATATATAAGACCAAAGTTGTGGATGGGTTGCTCGGTAAAGGCCATCCCCTGCAAGGTTGCTTTTTGCTTGCCCGCGCCTCCTGCTAATTTTTGGGGAGCACCCTACTTCTTTTTGGGGAGAAACCCCTCCAAAGCCGTTTTTCTGTTGTGTGGTCCCTGCATCCTCCTTCTGCCATCCCTCTCACCCCAGGTTCAAGTGTCTGCCCCACTTACCATTCCCAGCACTCCTCTATTTCTGACTTTGCTCTGCAGTCAGAAAACTACAAGATATAATGTCTCACGGAACTATACTTCACTTTAATTATATCATATTCAGGACTTCAGTAGGTAATGAAGAGAGCGATGGGTCAGTGTTATATTATAAAAATTGTATTATTTATTCTAACAAATACATTAAAAATTCATTGTATTCAATAAGTGTCACTCAATTTTCTAAAAACACATATTTCTCGCATATACATAGAAACATATTCTGAAAAACTATACAATGTGCAAAAGACGCCAATTATGCAAGTTCAACATTAACATGTGGAAAAATTCACTTATCCTTTTCCTGCACCAACTCTTCAGATAGTCTACAAAAACACAGGCTTATCAATTTTGTTTGTATAACCTTATATCACTACTGTGATTCATTTCAAGTTTAGATCAACTAGAGGTGTTCTAGAGAAGTATATGGATAACGAATACTCATCTAATTTTCACTTTCTGAATAACCCTTTTTGCTTAGTTTTGCCAAAAATGTCATCTAGTTCTATCGAGAACTGATCTTCGTTTTCTTCAGGACTTGAAAATGACAGAAAATGTATACTTTATAAACAAGATATTATATAACTTCTTATTTTCTTGTTTCTTTTGTCTCCTTGTACACCATCCCATGACCAATATCTTAATGGATTCTAAAAAGACAAACATTTAAAGCATTGAATAAAAAAAACTGCCCATTCGCAACTCTGCTTACAGTCACATAAGTTCCCATTATTTCATTTTAGAAGAACATTTACCCAAATGTTTCTTCCTGGTAGGGATATGGGAATTGTCTCCGTCCACCATCCAAATTTTGCAGGATAAACCTTAATTATCTGCAGAGACATGAATTAGAATTGGGAATTAACCTCTTATTCTAGTAAGAGAAACTATACTGGCATTTGGGTAAATGTTCTTCAGCAACCCTACCTATATTTTATAACATGCCCATCCCCCATATGTATCGTCGATATTTTAGGTAGTCGCAGTAAAATGGTTGCAGTAATGGAGTGATACCAACATTTCAGCTTTGAACTTGGTTCTGCGTTCATTCTCATCTCTATATGATAACACCCAATTAGAATTGGACACGTATACTTTTCAACTTAGTGACATCAAAATCAACTTGGAATCAGTGCATAATTCGTTGAGATGCCATGTACCATGAAAATATTCTGATCGATTTAGCAGCTCAAGCTGTCCAGCTTAAAGACACTAATGCCAACATTGAACTGTTGCTTCCATCTGTGAACGACGTAGCGCTCAATGTGGCCGGGCCTATTAATAATGAAGATCTGGATGGCCCTGCTATGCAGACGAGAGCACAATCTCCCACTTAAGGGCTGGAGTGGTCAAATGAAAATCTTAGAATAAAGAGGGGAAAAAGAAGGTGTCAAAAAATGCAAAAAGAAATTCTAAGGAACTTTCCTATTTCTGAGGAGGATGCTGTTGCAGTGGGCAAAGTGGTGGTGACAACAGTTAAAGAAGTTCCTCCCATGGATCAGAATGGTATGAAAGAGTCATGTGAAGTGTCTGTACCGAGTAAGGCTGGGGGCAGGAGGGTGGTGAAGATGGGCAATCATAAAGGCTCGCCTTTGTCCCCTCTGGCCCCTCTGGCCTGCTCATCGAAATTGGAGCCTGTGGGCAAAAGCCAGCTTGAAGATCTGGTGAGGCCGGTTGCTCAGAGGTGTTAGTCACAAGTTCACAACATTGGATCTGCACAGAAAGAATGAGTGACCTTGGGGCGCCGATCAAGCAGGTGAAAGATGCCCAAATTGTGGGCTCGTCATCTGTTTCCGGCCCATTAGGTCTACAGTCTGAGAAAAAGTCAAGAGAACCATATCTCAACTTTGGTATTGGTAGGGTTGGTTGCCACACTCAATTGACAGACCGGGGCACAATTATCTTGACTAAAGAGTTTTCCCAGCAATGTTCCCAGCAGCAGGTTGTAATTATGCCTTAATTTCCTGTGGCTTCCAATCTCAATTCCAATTCTGGGACGGGTACTAATACTTTGGAGACAGACTGTATGCAGATTTATGACTCTGAGTTGAACAAAAAACGTGTTTATAGGGATGTGAGTTTGCAGTGTTCCATGAGTGAGGTCATTAATTCAGTTGCTGTTGTTCAACATAAATGCTTACGTGCCCTGGAGCCAAGAGGGTTGTAGGAGCCCCCAGCACGTTTATTCGTTTATTGCAAGAGGCTTGGCCAGGTCGCAGGTCTGTTGGTCATACCCAAGGGCCCTCAGAATTGGTGACTTTGGCAGCAGATGTTGCTTACTATCAAGTTTTGACGGGTTGTCAAACCAATGACACATTAATAAACCAGTTAATGGAGTTAGCCGAATAGGCTTACGACCCAGCAAACCTTGCATCAAGAAGTCATCTTGAGCTTGTTCCTAAATGGAAAATAACAAGGGGAAATCAGACTGAAGCAAATAAGCTGCATGTTTGGAGACAGATATTTGGTCAAAGAAAGAAAGCATTCTGGAGGAGAGATTATCATCTGCCTCGTCAGTTTTCTCGAAGAGTCTTTATTTTGCATTAGTACCCGGTGAGGGTCAATGAGTTTGCTACAAGCAAGCTCACTGGCCCTTGCCGGGGCATTACCCGGCCGGCAAGGCTCCCTCAGTGATAAAGCTCTGGGGTTGCTTCCGCGACTGGTCGCTATGGAAAGGGAGAAGGGACTACGTGCAGTCCCTTCTCCCATTCCATAGTGGTCATTTTTTTTAAATTTTTTTTTACATTGATTTCAATGTCCGTCATGGAAAGGGGGAAGGGATTAAGTGTAGTCCCTTCTCCTGATCCCCGGCGATGATTTATTTTTGCTTTTTTGTTCTCGAGTCGAGAAATGGTCCCAGTGCCATTTCTCAACTCGAGAAAAATTGCAATTAGTACCCAGGTACGACTTGCCGGGGTACTAATGGCAATATGACCCTCAGAGGGTGCCACTACCGTTCGGGTACTGTCCCTGCAGCTCTGTTAAAGCCCTTGCCTCACTCTGGCTTCTAACTATGGCCCCAGGGGCATTACCCAACTGGCAATGGCCCTCCTCCTCGGGTCATATTGCCTAATTACCATGGAGGGGACAAGGTTAATTTTTGAGAAGGTCTGAAACAGGGAGCTCTGCCATAAATGATCCAGCAACGCACTGTACAAGTCCGGGTGTAAAGGTTGTTCGGTTGTGATGTTTGGAACTTTGTCCAGTCCCACTGGCTGGAATCTTCATAGTAGTTTTTGTGGTCCTAAGTGAAAAAAGCATTTTTAAAAAAGATTTAGAAAGACCACTCTGTGACCTACGCCAACCTGATTTCGAGCAAATGCCACAAGAGAGGGTGGAGGATGCGGGTTTGGGGGCCGAAGAAACGTCATTTTTTTCAATTTTTGCAGGCTGCCGAAAATCGGCCGAAAGAAATCGGCCAGTTAGACGACCTACAAAAATCGAGAACATTGCAGAGAACAGTTTTTGCGTGTGTTTAATTGTTGATTTAATAGATAGATGCTCATATTGAGGGCCCATTGACCTTAATTTACTGCTGGAGATATGGGATCATATTATCAAAAACGTGTCCCTCCCAAAGACATGCACGCTTGCACAGAGAGCAGGTGGGTGACTGCACGTCTCACTGGGATGCATGCTTCCTGAAAGAAACCACCCGAAAATGCGCTGTGTGCAAACTAGCACCACATCCTGCACAAAACATGCGCAAATCAGAAGTGTGTAAGCCATCGCATCCCACATAATTCACAGGTTCCTGGCGCATGTCGTCAGGTGGGTACGTTTTATATGCAAATATTGTCACGTGCATCACAATGAGCTAAACACACGTACATTGCTTTGGATGCACCAAAAACGGTCGAGTTTAAAATCGAAACCCTCAAAAAGCAGGAATTAGCATCTACCAAATGTGTGTCACCTGTTGATTGTCTGGACAGCCAAAAACTGAGCACAGCAGAAGATCTCTAAGGAAGACCAGGTTGACCTTGATGGGAAGAAGCGGAGAAGGCCCAAAGCTTCCTGCAGGTAGAGGCGGGCCTGATTATATATTACATGGCTCAGCCTGAGGATACCCTCTTCCATCTGCGTGGCTAATGAGCAGGCATAGCCATTAGGGTTGTGCTCTGGATTGAGCTGATCACTAATATCAATGCCCTGGGGTTTCTGCACCGGAATCTATAGGAGACGAGGAAGCACTGAGGGAGATATTAAATGGCACACCAAGGAAAAGCTAGTGGACCAACAGCAGCGCAAGAGGTGGACCAGCCTCCGAAAACAGCATGACACCTGCCGATGAGGATGTTGCTGGGATGCTCCACATTCTGGTGGTTGTTGGCATTGGGGAACAGAAATGCCTGAGCAAGAAACAGGTCAGCTTCAACAAAGCCTAATTGTACCTGCCATGTGGGTTGCCAACATCTGATGTTTGAAGTGTAGGATGCTGTAAGTTTTGCAAGCAGAGCAGGTAGGGAACAGATCTCCCCTCCAAAGCAAGTGTTGGCCAATTAATGTCAGGACTAGCCATACTGCAAGTGGCGTCCTGTACCCTCACAGTGTACACATTGGTCAAATTGCTGACAGCAGTGATATTGTGGTGATATGCCCATCATATCTAGTGATGGTGTGTACAAGTACATGTGATTTCCCTCAGTCTATGGCTGCAGTCTTGGAGTGCCCTGTAGCCCTTGTGAATGACTGTGTACCTATGCTAAGAGAATGCTGCGCCCACATATGCAAGAGCACATGTGTATCAATAGGCATAGGCCCCTGATGACAGGTGGGTGTGGTGTCTAAGGGTCAAACCTTCCATTTTGGATGATGCTGTGATCATGTGGCTATCCAACAGATGAAAGGAAGTAGAACAGCTTACCTACCCAGGTGAAATGAGGAGTGAACAAATGATGAAATCTGTAGCTGATAATGGCATGCACATGCATGAAGATATACATATTAATGATCTCTCCATCCCTCACACAGATGCTGCTCCACAGGACAGCTCCACAAAGGATCAGAATGATGATTTTCATGTGGACCAGGATCATGTTCAGGCAGAAATATCCACCAGCCCTGAGGAAGGAGGCACCTTGGCTGGCAAGGGCAGTGTTTAAAACATGAAATAAGTGATAGATGGGCACCACCTTGTTTTCAATAGTATGCATATATCTCTTTCACTTCCACCCTCCATATTTCGTTACAGAATTGTAATGGGAACACAATGGTGCAGCTCTGGGCACTAGAGTATGAGTAACAAAAACAAATGACCAAAGGTGCCCTTGAGGAGCCATGTGCTCTCTCATTGCTCAATCCGAGCTGCAAATGTCAGTACTCGATGTCACGATCCTAGCATTAGATGTTCATGCTTGATCAGTACACATGATTATTTTTCATTTCAAACGATTTTATTTGAGAGAAGCAGTTTTTTTCTACACACGTCTATTAGGCCAATGCATTTCGAACAAAATGCCCGTCGTCAGGGCTAGACCCTTCATTTCATGAGCCAAAATCATTCACATAAAAAAAGAAGAAAAGAAAATAAGGAATGGGAAAAACACAAAACAGTGTTAATGATGTGGCTCTCATGTTTAAAACGCCTTTAAATATAATAAACTATAACATACTTCAACACCTTCGTGTACCTCTTTTCATCAACCAACTGTGAAAAATAAATAACCCAGTCTTAGTTGAGTTTTGTCTTTGCATTCTAGCAATAATTACACTTTGCGGAGTGTGCAGGGAGTGTGTTGCTGTGTGAGGAGTATGGTCTCAGCAGCAGTCTTTTCACCATTTCTACAGAGTAAACGAAAAACCCCAGCACCTCGCTGAGCGAACGCGGACTGTGCAGGGAGTGTGTTAGTGTGTTTCTTTGGGCTGCGGGCGGTGGACCGGAGACCTTCATGTGTCCACAAAGATCAACTAAAGAACTGAGTGCCAGACTTAGGTTAGTGGCTCTGCTGGAGCACTTATTTTGAAGATGGGTGGGCGGCAGTGCCGACATTTCTGGTCAACAGTATCTGAAAGCCACCTGCTGGCAATCATGCCGCCCCACACATACATAGGCTGAGGTTGCAAAAACACTGTAATGGAAATTCCCTGGCTAAGAATCCATCCAGGCACGGGGTTAAAGAAACAAGGGTGCCTGAAGAAGCCTGTGTCCAGAAGAGCTTGACTGCCAGGGGCACCAGAGCAGCAACGAGTTGTATGGGAGACAGGTGGATAATTACCTCATATTTTCAGAGTGCAGACCACCACAGATGCATGATGTCGCTAGCACTAACCTTGTGCCATTGGAATTTACAACCAATGACTACGGGGACATTGACAACAACTCCCTGTTAGCCCTGTGCTATAACCACACCGGCATAGTGGCTAGGTGTATAACGACACCAGAAATCACAGACGCTCAGGCTCCCAATGTGGGCGCCGAGGAAGTAACCAAGGCCACAGGGCATGCTATTGTCTTACATTCGGCAACTACCTTGTCAAGCCCGGCCATGCAGGTATTAGTTGCATTAGTGGGTACAGAGGTAAATGATCAGCCCACACACCCCTCTCGTTCTGGCCGGCCTCCCTTGGCCCTGCGCCTACCCCCACCTGTGAGGCCAAAAACCTTGGGGTTATCTTTGACTCCTCTCACATTTCTGACATTTCAAAAAAGTCTTTCAACTACACTTCCTTAGGGACACTATAACTTTTCTCACTTTCCCTCAGCGGCTCACTGTCTCCAGAGCCCTAGTTCTCTTCAGGCTGGACTACTGCAACTCTTCCTCAACCTCCATGCTTCCGCCATGCGCCCACTGCAACTCATCCAGAACAGAACAGCAAGACTTATCCTTGGCCTCAAGCCCATGGACCGCATCTCTCCGGCGCTGAAATCCCTTCACTGGCTCCCCGTGGCTGCAAGGATCAAATTCAAGACCCTCTGCATTGTCCACAAGGCTTTCGGGGGCCTGGGACCTACTTACCTTCAACTTTGCATTCCTAAATACTGTACCTCACAAGCCCTCTGCTCATCTACCTCCAACCTTCTGCGAGTGAGCCCATTCTCCAAGCAGAGGTTTGGAGGGAGATTCCTTTCCTCAGCAGGTGCCTCCCTCTGGAACAGCCTCCCTGCCACTCTCTATCTTGAGCCTGAAATTCTCAAGTTCCGGAAACGCCTCAAGACCTTCCTCTTCTCCTCTTCCTTCTCTCTCACCCTACCCTGCTAACCTAGCTCTCTGCTCTTCCTTCTCTCCCTCCTTCCACACTGCTTATTGACTGGCCGCCTGGTGTACCGCAGAGTCTCACAGGTCCAACGCACCCCTGCCAGTCCTTCTGCACTTGCCACAAAGCCCTACACCCTACTGCACTTGTAAATAAACCTTGAGAGCTTCTCTCTCCGCATTTCACCAGTCTCTACTGACTGGGCGCACTTGGTCCCCTGCCCCTGCTTTGCCCTCCCACACTTGCATGATCTGTATACAGCCCTGCCTGAAGATCATTCTATCTGTTCTCCCTTGTCTTCGCACCTTAATGTGCACTAGGAAAAAATTGCAGACTTGCCGGCAGGCCTATTTGCTGTATATAAACTGTTAAATGTATCATATTCACTTAATCTGCCTGTGCAGATCGTTATCATCTCAGAAATTCAGGAGCTCTGACCAACTGTTGGGTTTTCCCTATGTTCCTTTCCTCCTGAGCGCTTTGAAACACTTGCTAGTGTATAGGAGCTGCATAAATAAACATTACCATACCTACCATACCATACCAAAATACCGAGAGGCTGTCTATGTCGCCCAATCTGTTCCCAGGAGCAACAAGGGAATCAGTGGGCGATGGGGAGGCAACAATCAATGGAACAGAGAGGAGTGCTACCCCAGACTCCAGTAACAACATTAATGCTGCCGATGGAGTGTTGCACTTTGCTGTAAAGATCTTGCTGATATTATGTGGAGTGATCCTGGAGGGGGTGAAAAAACTGGGGGCTGTACTAGACCAAATGCCTAATTACCCCCATAACAACGAGACACTGGAAAAAAGTCCTGAAGGGACCGAATTTGGTACAATCAGAGAGCGAACCCAGGAATGTGCCGACCAAGAGGCAATTAACATTCCCTCAGGAATAACCATACAGGACGGAGTAGAAGCCGATTACAACCTCTCAATGTACAAAACATGGAAGGAAAGACGTGTGGCAAAAAGGGCAAAAATTAGAAAACAGGCAGCGAGTAAAAAAGGCCAAAATAAGGGCCAAAAGCGATTGGCCGGGTCACTAAACTCCACATCTATCATACTGGAGCAAATACAAACCAAGGAAACCTAGAGGAAGTCAACAAAGAAACGGGTGGGTGTAGTAAAGCCCCCTGGCACACTGACCAGCTGGTTGCTGGGCGCGGAGGAACAAGTGAAACAACCAGACTTAGACGAATCAGTACCAACATTTTGTAGGGAATTGTCACCGCTGCTTGAGACCCACGATTTACTGGGACTAGAAGAGGGGGATGTTGCATTACCAGATCCACCAAGGCCCAGACACGACCCACCCGCGGTTCCTAACAGCTATATGAAGGATACAAATATTTTTACCTTGGATATGGGGCCTCTCACATTTACAGGCAACCGTATAAACAGGTCAGACCTGCACATAGTGTATACCAGCTTAACTGCATTGAGAGTACTTTCATCTGTACAAGTTAATGCTACAGTGTCGGCAGTAGCTTACACATCAAAGCGTATTCATGCTTGTAGACCTTTCCTGTCACCTGACAGTTGCATCACACTAGCCAGAACCTTCATGTTCTCTAGACTGGACTATTGCAACGCACTGTACGCTGGCACCAACTAAAAGTCATGCAAAATAATGGCATTAGAGCAGCACTAAATATCCCCAAAAATACTCACATCTCCGTGACGAGAAGGAACTCCCACTGGTTACCTGTCCAGGAGTGTATCCTTTTCAAAACAACGAACTTTGACGCATAAATGTCTACACAAGTCAGTCCCTAAATCCCTGGCAGATAAAATCGATCCCTTTCAGCCTAACAGGCCCACTCGCTCAGCACAGCAGCACCTGCTCTCCACCCCTCGATTTAGACTGCAGAAAGCTGGAGGCAGTAGCTTCCGTGTGGTAGCTGCTAGACACTGGAACATGTTACCAGCTTCACATAGGTCATAGGATTCCTTCTGGACCGTCCGAAAACACTTGAAAACGTGCCTCTTATCACAGGAACTACAAAAATAAACTATGGTCAGTAAAACTGCATGGTATCTACAATAAGGACGAATGTAACCTAAGATGACATTATAAGCTAGCCTCTTGTATATATATATCTCATGTCCTTGTATATGTGTACCTATGTAACCATTGTGATTGTCGTCTAAGAATAGCACCCAGATGCCTGCAGGTTGCATGCGCTTTACAAATTGCAAAATAAATAAATGCATAAATAAATAAAACCTGCTGACTTTAGTTTTGTTCAGCCAGTGCAAATAGACAAAGGACATTTTGTGAGAGTCCACTGTGTCTCAGCCGGGGTGACTTCGTTGAAACAGAGCCACCAAACGTCTATTCATAATGTGGGATATGTGGTGGACTGCCCAAAACATGTGCCTGACCCGCAGATAGTGACTAACATCTCACCGAGGAACTAGCCTCCAATAAGAGGATGGTGGGCAACGAGGCAGTACTGGATGACAACATGAGATGGGCCCAGTTCAGGAGGTTTCTTATGAAGAATCTAGTGGTACCTCAGTGAATTTTAAAGTAGCAAGCTGGAACATCAGGGGGCATGAACACTTTTCTGGACCAAAATTGCTCCCTTTCCCTACTTAATGAATTTGATGTGGTCTACCTCCAAGAAACGTGGTTCACAGTTAAGATCCATATAGAGGGTTTCACACTCTTCCAACAAGATGCGATCAAGGGTCCCAGAAGCTGTCCTTTTGGTGGAGCAAGGGCAAGGGGTCCCTCTGAAGAATGTAAACCTGATCATGAGTTCACAAAATATTTTGGCCTTTGAGGAGGTGATGAATGGGTTGGGGGAACAAACGGCAGTGTTGTTAATCAACATATACGTACCTCCTGACAGGGAAAGTCTGGATGAGATCCATGAGAATATTGATCAAATCTGCTCCGTCTGAGTAGTTGCAGGGGATCGGGAATTCATTCTGTTGGGGAGGTGGGGGGTCTAAATGCTGGGTGCAGAGATAGGGAAGCCAGCCCGGAATACAGATGTGTCAAGTCTGTCGATTCAATGAAGAATCCTAGGGGAAATAAAAAAGTGAGCCTGTGGATTGACATGTTAAAAGAGTGGGGCATGTTGATGTATAATGGACGGACCCCGGGAGACAGCCCGGGGCAGTGTACCTGGACCATGGACAAGAAACAATCAACACTAGAAAACTTATTTGGCACCAATGCCTGCTCTGAAAGGGTTGCGGGCACTGGAAGCAAGAGGGCCACAGTTCACTGATCACCACATGGTGATTCTCTCCATTGTCCTACAAATGAATCCAAGGTTGATTGGGGGTGTGCGTGAGGTGGAGGTCAATCATGGGAGAAACAGGATCTGTTGGTCACCCAAAAACATATCCAGGGCATCAACATACATCAATCTACAATTTGAACTGGAAATGGAAATTTGGGAAGGGTTGACAGTGAAATTGGTTCATGGCTGGAATAATTGTCTGTTGATACAGTGTCAGAGAGGGAAAATCAGGTGTTATTACTCGAAGGAAAGTATGGTAAGATATTTGATATTGAAATCTTTGTCACCAAGAGGAGGGTGCGTTGAATGCTGAGGAAAGCTAGAGAAGTGGCACAGTCCATCCCCATTTCAGAGGCTAAAATAAGAAAAATAAAAAAGAGAACATAAGAGCTGGCTGAGAAGGAGAAGGTCTATGACACTAAATAGCCATTGACAGCAGATGTTTGTGGCACTCTAGTGGAAAAACCCAAACCAAAAGCCAAGGGTGATATCAGAGGTAGCATGCTTAACCCTATCCTGGAGTGTAAATGGGTAGAGTTCATAAGGGCTAATTTCGTTACAAAAGTATATAAAAAATAAAGATAGGTACGGTGGGGAGATGGCCAATGGCTCCAGGCTTTGATGACATTTATACTGCAATTAAAAAACTGAAGAGGTTGTGTGCACCGGGACCCAATGGGTTGTCGAATGCCATACTGAAAGACGACCCCAGTGCATGGGCAGTGGTCTTGAAAATTCTATTTCAGACACTGTGTGAAGAAGGTGTAGTCCCAGGCTCATGGTTGAAGGCCATCCTTTTGCCAATTTATAAAATGGGGACAGAAAGAGCCCAGAGAATTACAGAATAATATCTCTGTTAGAGGTTAAAGGCAGATTGTTCTCTGGCTTTGTGCTCCAAGCCCTACAGGGTTGGGCAAAGGAAAATAACATCTTGGACTACACACAAACCGGCTTCCGACCGGGGTCCACAACCACACATAATATCAGGTTGCTTGACAGTCTTATTAGTGAGGTAGCAATTAAGGGAAACCCTGCACTATACTTGATCTAGGTGTATTTCAGTATGGCCTTCGACACCGTCAACCGGGAATGTTTGTGGCAAAGGCTGCGTACGTGGGGCTGACAATAATTGTTACTGGTAATACTGATTCAACTCCATATAGGGAACAGTGTGCAAGTGCGTCTGAACAGTACGGGTCACATGACTAATCCGGTAGAAGTAAACCGGTGCGTCAGACAAGGGAGTAACCTCGCACCCATACTGTTCTGCCTGTACCTGGCTGACTTGCCCTCTAAGGTATTGGCGGGTGAGGGATGCCCAGTTAAGATCTGTTCTAAACACATACCTAGTCTACTGTACGCGGACGTTTTCTTGCTAGACGGCACAATAAGAGGCGTGAAAAACAAATTGAAGACACTGTTAGAATATGCTAAACAGAATGACTTAGTCATCAACATGGGCAAGACCAAAATGATGGGTGTGTCGGGAGTAAGATAGCTAGGGTTGGCCTGCAGATTGACTCACATAAGATGGAGTACGTTGCTAGCTACCTCTACCTGGGACTGGAGTTATCAGTGGAGGGGGATCACAGAGCCATAGTCAAGAGCAAAAAGAGAAAGGCTCGACAACTAACATGTTTGATTAATAAATTTGCAAAGCAAACAGCAGGGTACTCGCTTGAAGGGATCCTAAAGCCCTACAAATAGAGCTTTTTGCCTGCCTTCCTCTATGGACTTCATATATTGCCATGAGGGACCTGACAGGGCTAAACGTGGTGGAGAGCCAATTCTGGAGGAGGCTTCTGGGTTTGCCACACACCACGCCAATAGCCTACCTAAGATTAGAACTGGGATTAGTGTCCCTCATGAACCAAACACTTATACAAAGGGGCATACTATACATGAAATCAAGAAATCTGCCCACATGCCAACTGCAGTAACTCATGGGCTCGATGTGTGAAAGGGGAAGTCATCCGGACTACGTTACTCTAAATGAGGCGTGTTTTACAAATATAGAGTGGTCCCCAGACTTGAGCGGGGTAAAAGGCCTGAGATCCTGAACGTTCTATACAAAAACAAGGTGAAACAGTGGGACTGGCTGAGAAATTTCCCACATTTGGAAAAATTACATAACTTCAAATATGTACTGGGTATTCACCATTGCTATTTTAAGTCCCAAAATTATATTTTGAAGTGGCCCATCCCGGCAGTCCGAACTTTCATGTTGAAACTACAGACAAACCAGTTGCCATTGCTTGCCTTGCAGGGGGCACAAGCAAGATTACTGGTTGAACAGAGAGTTTGTTGTATGTGTAGGTTAGAAGAGCATATGGAAACACCAAGATATGTACTGACACTGGGGGTCATTACGAGTTGGGCGGTAAGGGTTTACCGGCACCGGTAAGGATGCCGGTGCCGGTAAACCCTTACCGCCCTATTCCGAGGTCCCTCAGCGGGTCCCAGCAGGAACGGCTGGTCCGACCAGCCGTTTTTTGTGGGACTCGTTAAGGGACCTTGGAGCTAATAATGGGCACGCAATTTGCGGGCCCGTTATTAGCGCCTTCCCCATTCCCATTGAGCCCTATGGGGGCTCAAATGGGAATGAGGATTGGTTTACTGAATGGGTCCGCATAGGTCGGAATGTCCCGGTAAGTCCCCATTCAGTGAGACCGGACCCGGGTTTGGAGGCAGCCATGGCGCTAATAGCGCCATGGCTGCCTCCAACTTGTAATGACCCCCACCGTGTCAAAAAAGGGATCTATGTACATGCCAAAGCTGGGGCAGTTTGTCGGAAGATATGATGCAATTAAAACTATGAATTTTGGAGTTATTCTTTAAACACAGACTTGGAATCTGTACATATGACCTTATACTGAGTTTGGAAAGTGATTTTAGTATGTTTAAATAAGTAGAACTAGTTATAGCAAAGGTATGGTTTGGTAACACTAGTGGCACTTTGTACTTAGCAGACTCTCAGTACTGTGGGGACTAGTGAAGTGCAGACAATAGCCCCAAAGACCATAGGTTCAATTTACAGAGGCCATGAATTGAAAGAAACATTTTAACGTGTACTTTACTATACACTTTTTGTGAAATGTTTATCTTGAACTTTACCATGAATTTTAAACATGAATTTATCATGGATTTTGAGTACTCAAATTCATAGGGCATGGATTTGAGTATATTTAAAAATGCACCAGAGTAAGAGCTGTGAAAGAAAGGCAAACAAATTGAAGTGTTAAGGATGAATTCTGAAATGGTGCTGATGGTACATTTTGTAAAGGTTATTTATGAGTCAACACAAATAAAATAAAATAAATATAATTACACTTTGACACTAGTAGCATAATGTATCCTTCACCTGTGCTTCTCATTTGTTGGCATACAGCCAGTGGGTGACGTGCTGCACTCCTGCAGGGAAAAGAAAGAACATCCGTAATACTAAATACCAATCACACGTTCCTTACCCTCTCTTACCTTTCTTCTCAGCAAAGCTCTGAGCAGGCTGGCAACCCAGAGCGGCAAAAAGGTGGCAGCCCGTACTGCCCCTGGCTTACCTGCCCATATTTAAATGTAAGTCTGCAGCTAGCGAGACGTCATCCACGCGCCCATGTCACACGTGTGTGTCGTCGATAGTGTGGTGACATCACGTGCTGCATTGTAAACAGTAAGTATTAAAAAGAGGCACGGTAACACAACTATGTACGTTTCTTCAATTACACATTGTGCATTGTGTAGTTCTATTTCTGGATGAATCGTGGCAGTCAAATATCCATACCATCTAGAAAGTGGATCTTGGTTTCAGATGTTTCACAAGTAAATTGTATTCTCGTGTCTATGGTATGTATATAGCTAAGAAACACTTTGAGGCTTTCTATTGTACCTCCCCATACCCCAAAAATATCGTCAATGTAGCATACACCAAAAATTGTAGGTAGTTCCACCAGACTGGATGATCAAGTATGTGGTCTCTTTCAAAAGTATGCATAAAGCAATTAGCATAGATAGGTGCCATGGTTGCCCCACTTAGGTGCCAGAAATCTGGAGATAGAACTGATCTTTGTACTGAAAATAGGAGTTCTCTGCAATGAACTGTAACAGAATTATGATAAATTCTTTAGATGCTTTCATATGTCCTTCATTGCGGTGAAACCACTCTGTTGCTTCCAAGTCATGTGGGATTGACGTATAAAGGCTTTACACATCTACATATCCCTCTATCTGCTCGGGCAGACGCAGCGTGGGAGTGTTAATGCAAATGAACATGCTCTGTGGCTGGTAGAACTAACGGTTCTTGGTCTATCCTGTACAGCGCACCACCATCAGCATATGTTGACACATTTACATTCACCATGTTTAGATTCTTGTCACATACCGCGTATAGAGGTACTGCAATCTAATCCTACATTTACATGATAAAGAGCTTTATGGTGTACCTGATTTATAGTCGTACCGCTAGACTACCCGCGGTCTTTGTATTAACATTGTTTATTAAAAACCATTATTTGAAATCTTTGAAAACAGGTGTTCAATTATGCTTCCCCATGTATGATAGCGTCCTTCTTAAGTCTCCACATTAAAATTCACACGTTAAATCACTCCTTCAAATCAAATATTATTTTCCTCATGTAACTAGTTTTCACTGATACCAGACAATTTCCAGTGTAGTTAGTCTTCTCACCAAAATATATAGTTTCTTTAAAACCACGCATATTGTATTTAGAGTCCAAGTCCATTATAGAGCAATCGTTGTTTCAATGCGGCTCTTTGTCGCCAGTGAGTGTAACTTTGCATGCAGTCTCAGTTGATAATCAGAAGTTATTTACAAATAACATTGAAAGTTCAATTCTTCATTTATCCTGTTTGGTGCCATAGAGTCCAATTGCTCTATCCAGAATTTCTCTCTGTGTTCCAGTCTTAATGTTAGATCATCGTACTGTCCTCTTTTCGTCAAAACCACTGCCACTTGGAAGCGAATCTAAGAGATATCATGTCTTTTTTCAATCCAGTGTCGAGCCACTGCCGAGTTAGTGTTGCGTGTCCGGATGCATGATCGATGTTCATTCCATCTCAATTTGCATTGTCTTGATGATTGGCCCACATAATATGTACCACAAGGATATCTTATTGTGTATATATTTTGTGTTGCACGTGGCAAAGTTATGTATTTTTATTTTCTCTCCTGATCTCGGTGATGTATTACATGGTACTTAGTTACAGACCAAAAGTTTTTACAGTGCATACATGCAAACGTTCCTGTTCTTTTGGTCTGAGGCGATCTTTGTATGGGTCTGGTCTTTACCAAATGATCTTTAAAGCTGGTGCTTCACGTATAAGCAAAAAACTTAAGTTCTGAGTCACATGTCAGTGTTCTCCAGTTATTTTGGATCAAAGATTTAATGTCCTTACTTAGTGTTGCATATTTAGAGACATATACCAGCCTAGAAGCTTGTTTAGCCGTTCGTTGGATGCACTGACCTCCTCAGGCTTGTAGCATCGGGATGAAAATGCACTTTCCATAATCGAGATCTGATTATCATAATCTTGTGGGCTGCTCAATATTCTCCTTACACGTAGCATTTGGCAATAAGGTAGATTTCGAATCGAACCCAGCTGATGAAAACTGAGCGATGTAATACATTGTTTCTGTCAGTCTCTTTTCAAAAGATGTTGGTGCGGTACTGGTTATCGATTGTTGTTATCTCTACATCTAGAAAGTGGATCTTGGTTTCAGATGGTTCACAAGTAAATTGTATTCTCGTGTCTATGGTATGTATATAGCTAAGAAACACTTCGAGGCTTTCTATTGTACCTCCCCATACCCCAAAAATATTGTCAATGTAGCATACACCAAAAATTGTAGGTAGTTCCACCAGACTGGATGATCAAGTATGTGGTCTCTTTCAAAAGTATGCATAAAGCAATTAGCATAGATAGGTGCCATGGTTGCCCCATTTAGGTGCCAGAAATCTGGAGATAGAACTGATCTTTGTACTGAAAATAGGAGTTCTCTGCAATGAATTGTATCAGAATTATGATAAATTCTTTAGATGCTTTCATATGTCCTTCATTGCGGTGAAACCACTCTGTTGCTTCCAAGTCATGTGGGATTGACGTATAAAGGCTTTTCACATCTGCAGTAAACATGATATTTCCAGGTGAATATGTTACCTCTCTGAATTGTTGTAAGAAATGTGTGGTGTCTCAGATGTATGTATTAGCTTTTTGAACTAGAGGTTGCAGAAAATAATCAATGTACTTCCCCCAGCAGTTGCAATACACTGTCCATGGCTGCCACTATAGGCCTGCCAGGTGGGTTAGTGGGAGGTTTGTGGATTTTGGGTAGCGTGTAGAGGTTGGGCGCTCTGGTATGGATTCTAAGTATGAACTTTTTTGTGCAGTGAATAATCCATTCTAATTCTTCCGCTTTGTTACGAATCTCTGTCAGGTTGCTCATTATAGATATTGTAGGATCATTATTAAGCTGAGAGTATAACATTCTGTCTCTGATTTGTCTCTGGCATTCATTATTGTAGTGAACGGTATTCATTATTACTAAAGCCCTGCCCTTCCCCATGTATGATAGGGTCCTTTACAAGTCTCAACATTAAAATTCACACGTTACATCATTCTTTCAAATCAGATATTATTTTCCTCATGTAACTAGTTTTCACTGATACTAGACAATTTCCAGTGTTGTTAGTTTTCTCACCAATATATATAGTTTCTTTAAAACCACGCATATTGTATTTAGAGTACAAGTCCTTTATAGAGCAAACATTGTTTCAATGTGGATCTTCGTCGCCCATGTGATCAACAGTTGGTGTAACTTTGCATGCAGTCTCAGTTATTAATCAGAGATTATTTACTAATAACATTGAAAGTTCACTTGTTCATTTATCCTGTTTGGTGCCATAGAGTCCAATTACTCGATCCAGAATATCTCTCTTTGTTCCAGACCTAATGTTAGATCATCGTTCTGTTCTCTTTCCGTCACAACCTCCACCACTTGGAAGCAAAACTGGGTGATATCATGTATTTTTTCAATCCAGTGTTGAGCCACTGCCAAGTTGGTGTTGCATGTCCGGTTGCATGTTCTATGTCCATTCCTTCTTAATGTGCATTGTTTTGATGATTGGCCCATATAATATGTTCAACAAGGACATCTTATTGTGTATACATTTTGTGTTGCACGTGGCAAAGTTACATATTTTTATTTTCTCTCCCGATCTCGGTGATGTATTTCATGGTCCTTAGTTACGGACCTACAGTTTGTACAGTGCATACATGCAAGCGTTCCTGTTCTTTTGGTCTGAGGCGATCTTTGTATGGGTTTGGTCTTTACCAAATGATCTTTAAAGCTGGTGCTTCACTTATAAGCAAAAAACATAAATTCCCTCCTTTGTGTTGGGTATTTAGAGACATATACAAGCCCAGAAGCTTGTTTAGCCATTCGCTGGATGCACTGACCACCTCAGGCTTGTAGCCTCAGGATAAAAAATGTACTTTCCATAGTAGAGATCTGATTATGATGCGAATGGTGAGATCCTTGTCACCGTGCAGGCTCCTAAAGAGTTTGAGCTTTCTTCAGTTGCCTGGTTACCCTTACTCCTCCCTTTGCGTTTCCTCTCCCCCCTCCTCATTCTCTTCCTTCCTTTTTTCTTTCTAAAAAAGTGACTGCTAATGTTGAGGTCTGTGTGATTGATGTTTCTTCTGCTTCTTCTGTATGATATGTTCCTATATTGCATGTCTTAGGTTCAATCGTTGGATCTGAGTCTAAACTAGAGACGTTTGTTGAACTTCCCAGTCTGAATGGTCTCTGTGCTGGTCTTAATTTGTCCATCCAAGTGTAGGCTTCCTCATTAAGATAATCATTCGTATCACCCTTAATTCTCATACTTCCTTTGTCTCTAATTCTGTTTCATAGCGTTTCAGTCATTGGTTTATATCTGCTAGAATGATAATATCTGCTAGAATGATATCTAGTTCTTCTTGTCCTAATAAATCATTCAGTTCTTCATCTATTTCTTGGATGTCATTGATTCTAAGTTTTTTGCTAACTCCTGGATTGTCAATAAGATCAGGTCCAGTATCTTTGCATAATGAAGGTCTCAATTGGATCCTTAGGCCTCCCGCGATGTGTTTAAAACATTCCACACCATTGCAGACAACAGAGGTCAGGCCCACCTGTCTCCACTAAGATCCTTAATTGAGACGTGGAGATGCAAGGAAGTGAGCCAAGACTTCCATGCCCAAATTGACCTTGCACACGTCTGTAAAGTGACTAGAGGAGGAGATGCGCCAACACCAGCTCTCCATATGGACCATGTTCTAGTCTTTCCAGGCAACTTTAGGTGAAAGGCAACTGAGCATCGTCCATGAGGTTGCTGCTACCTTGCAGGAACAGGGAAATGAGGCAAGGAGAGCGAGACACACCCTCGTGGAGGAGCTAGTGCATAATTGAAGTGCACAGTACTGCACTGCCCAGAGACAGGTGGAACGGTTGATGCAGCAGGATTCAGAGACCATAGCTGCTGCCAACCACTTAGCAGCGGCCTCGAGGGCAATACAGCATCTACGGAAGTGGGTGAAAGTGGTTTGTTGTGGTCACTTCACTTGACTGGTGCTACACAAATTGGACTGCCTATCGGGTGCTGCCTGCAACTTTAGGCATCTAGTGTGAGCAGCGGCTCCAGCAGGAAGAGGAGGATTACAACTTTAAAAGTCCCCTCTATATGCAGAAGTCCGCGGAAGTGGGCAAAACTTCTTTGTTTTGGTGAACGGTTATGACGTTTTCCATCTGCCGTGAAGCAAGTTCTGCCACTTGTACTGCCTAATATTCCTTACAGCCTGGTATGATACCTGCTTCCTTATTGTTAAGGAGTGCTTTGAGGAGCTAGACGCAGGTTGCAGTTTGTTTGTGAGCTTGTGCTTTGCCTTGGGGGAAGCAGGTGATATTCTGCTTGATCCTTCCCCTGTGGCCCACGGGTGTACCGGTTATCTTTAAAAAGGCTGGGAAAATCTGGCAAAAAGACTTTTAACGTAAGGAACGAATAAGGGCGAGTGCTGGTGGGTGCAGTCGTGCTATTCCCTTAATAACATCGAGTATAAATAGAGCCTGGACAACCACCATGAACTCGGGGATGCTCTGACAGCGAGAAGGTAACCCAATCCTCATGAAAAACAGTAGTAGCATCAACCGCCGTACAGTGGAGACTGAGGTGGGTGAAAGCCAGGGACTCGTGTTAGACACAGGGTCCAATGATGGTGGTATAAACTTTGATGCACTAACGCCCACAACGATCAATCGCATTAATGTTACAGCTGTCTTGCATTCAACGTCAGTGGTGTCCCTGCAGGCTAGAGACAGCACTCGCCATGTAGATGTTGTGATGGAAGCGGCACTGAGTGCCGTGTTAGCAATGCCACCGCTGGTGGCAATGAGCATGACTGACAATGCTGATAAACCTGAGAGCAATCATACTGTTGTTCCCTTAATACCATCTAACGATAACAGCATTATTCCTGCGAAGGAAGTGATGAAATCACATGCTTTAAATGAGACCGAGCTGGACCTGTGTAATGTCCCGTACAATCGGCCCTCAAAAGTGGGACTAACGAAAAAAAGACTCTTCTATCGAGCACCTAACTCAGTCACTGACAAACCGCCCCCTAAAAAGAAATGATTGGAGGAGATGGCAGATGCCGAGTTAGTGGAGAGTGCAGGAATGATAGATCAGATGTCGGTCCAAATAGAGGTGCGAGAGACCATGGCGCTGACAGATCTCACGCCCAGGTCTACTTCCACATTAACATCTGTTAAATGATCTACAGTTGGAGCGACGACTGGGCCTGGCGGACTAAGCATTGGGAAGTGTGTTGAACTACCACTTGGAAGAGACTGCACCATGGCTGACCGGCTATCACAAGACATTGCTAGGATTCCCAAGATGATGGTTGATGAGAGAAGGATTTCCTTAGCATCAAACAAGAGCAATCTGCCGATTGATATGGCGGAAGCGAGGGGAAATCCTGAGACAGTTAACTGGTTGTACCCTTATGTGAAAGGAGAAGATGTGGTGGGCCCTTCCAGTTCTGTGCCACAACAGCTCTATACAAACAATATGATAGAACTGGCAGAGACTGTACCCAATTCCTCGGACCACCTAGTTAATGCAGAAGCAGCGGATAACGTGCAGCTTTGAAAAAACGCACACATGAATTAAGAGAAGGAGGAGAGTGTCAGACAGCTGTACGAGGCCAGCATCATCTAAGTGCCCAGTATCAGAGTTTGCAAAAAGGTTAATGGGACCATCTAGAGACCAAGGAGATTTTGTGAACCACCCTACATGTGAAGGCTTTAACACCATCACCATGTCAGAATTAACCATCACATTGGCCCCCTTTTTAAAATTGTATGAATCAATAAATGACAACTTGAAAGATCAAGCTACACTATTAGCAATGCTTCATTCGGAAATCATTTTCATTGAAGGTTTTGTCACAGCTGTACAACCTGGACAAAAATACAGAACAAACTTTGAATATGTTCCATCGAATCCTAGACCCTATAATTAACGAACATAACAAAAGAAGAGAACTTAGGTTGCTGTCCGAGCTACATGGGGCAACAGTGCCTTCACTAGTGAAAACCATGAGAAATGACGAGATTGAAGTTGTGGAAGCCAAAGAGCTTAATGAACCTCCTAGTGCAAAATGACACAGACTTTAACAAGCAAGCTGAAAATGAGGTGGTGCTGGTGGCGGAAACCCCAAAACCTGTTTGTTTAGTGCTACAAATAATTTGGAAAGTTACATCCTGTGGCGATAGGTCGCCTGAAATTGAATAGGATGTTTTGAATAGTCCATTTGAGGACAAAGGCCCTACAAGAGAATATTCAATTTCCGCACAGAAAAAAGGAAAACAAGGTGCAAAACAACAGCGGCAGCAAAACACAAAACCTAAAAATTTTGGCCAAGGTAAAAAAATGAAAATAAACGACTCAAGAAAGCTGTTGAGAAGTTTGGATATTCCACCTACCCTGGAGTATTAAAGATCAACGCAAAACTGTGAAAGCAGCCTGGGTCTTAAGCTCCGGGAGATGGTAGTTGAGTCCCCCAAAGGAAGCATACATCCGGGCCATCAGGTTCATCAGATAAACCCACCAAATGAATCTATAGCTGACCGAGTAAATATGTCAACTTACTCAATGGACAGAGAAGTCAACTCTCCTTGACAGAATTCTGTAACACAAGATAAGCCTGGCAAAGTGCAGACTATACTACCGATTGTACGATCGGTAGGGGCTTGGACTCAAGAAGGTGCATCAATGGCTGTGATATCCATGGCTGCCCCGAACTTACTCACACTTGAACAGACGAAGCTGGCCTTTACTATGAAGCCCAGGTTGGCAAACAGGGATCAGTGGGTGAGATGGCTACTGAATGGCAGCAGCTGGAATATGAGAAAAAAATTAAGTCATACAAAATATATTTTACTGGAAAGAGTATTTATTACATCTGGATGATGCTTTGATAATGAATTGTGGCAATATCTTCAGACTCATATACCATATCCCAAAATTGAGATCTATAAATTCTAATGATATCGAATTAGTCAAGTTTTTAAATGATGGCCTCTTAGATCGGGTATTGATTCATTTGTCCTCTAACCTAATTAAGCAGAATATTTTAGCGGTAGAGCCAAGCTTGCTACCATTGGGCTTTGAGCTAACAGACGTGGCTACTGAAACCCTTTCTGTATCTAACTGGGCTGTTGGGAGAATGGGATATCATTTCAAGGAGAATAAAACCCTGACAAGAGAGAGCTTGGGGAATCCTAAGGGAAATTTATAAAAAATGCTCCTGGCAAATAACACTACAAAGACTGAACCTGTCTCTAACGTAAGAATGCCTTTCACCATAACAATTGGAGGAAAAGAAGATTTAGAGGAAGGTGGTTATGCAGAAAGATGTGAGGGGGGAAGTCGACCGGAAAGAATCATGGGCATGGCGGGCAGAGGCTTTAGTACTGAATAAATGGATTAACTTAAAGCCCCAGTCAAAATAAAATAATGAGTAATGGGATCCTGGAACACGCGGGGGTTCAAGCACTTATTTGGAAGCAGTGACTTTTGTTTTGAGAGATTTGACATTATGTGTCTCCAAGAGACGTTGCTGTGTTCTGCCCCGATCTTGGATGGCTACTCAGTTTTTCTAAAGCGGCAAGATAAAGGCCCCAAGGGAATGCCTGCATCTGGCCTATTGTTGGTTCTGAGGCGTGGAATAGGAATCGAAGCTGTGGCAGCAAACTACCCAAATCCTTACATCCAGGTGCTGGTAATAAGGTGGAAGACTATGTGATCTATGGTGTTTCAATGGTTTGTAGTTTTTAATCTATTTTGGAACCCAGCAGGAATTAAAGACCGCAATTTTCTGGAATCAATCATGGAAATGATAGCTGAATGCTATGAATCACTACCCGGATCTGCAATTGTGATTTGTGGAGCTCTAAACATTACATGTTTGATTGGTAAAAATAAGATAAGAAAAGAGGAGAACATACACTCTAAGCCAGCAGAAAAATGGGGAATCTCGTGCCCAAGAGAAACTAGTCTGAGGAATCTCCACCTTTTAAATAGGCAAGTCAGAGGGGATATCCTGGGACGCTCGACTTGGAAGAGATGTAGCCAGAAAGGAATCCTTGATTATATTTTCGTCTCAGGCAATATATTCCCCTGGGTGGCCAAACTAGAGATAATTCCATAGACCCGCAAAATGAACAGGGCCCAATGTGAATGTGTTGTTGATTATGAAATGGACATTGTATGCATTTGATTATTTGGATGTGCTATGGTTTTAGAATATACTTTATAATGAAATGTAATGATTTTAACTTTGTTGCATGATGTTGAGAAAGGTGAAAGTTTATATTAAGCCAAACACGGAAATAAATAAAACTAAATACATTTTACAGCCGCAGAACCACATCAAGCAACAAACTGCTGCAACAGAGTGAACAGGCCTAGTTGAGCCAGGCAGAAACACCAGTGCAGACCTCCAATGCTAGAGGAGGTGGCTCCAGTAAGGGCCAAACCCTCTGCCACAGCAAGCTGCATCAGCACAAGTGATTGTGCATGGCTATTTGGTAAATAGGTAACGTCGCCATAACAGCTTTCGTTTTTTCGAATGGTTCAGCGGCTCAGGACCAGAGTCAACTTTGATTTCTCTATGGTCAACTGTAAGCTGTATTTCCCCTCGACTAGCTCGTTAATGGGTATGTTTGTGAACACACAGACGCACATTCACACACAAGCACACACACACAAATTGAAACCCATGCGCACAAGCAGTCACACGCAGACACAGCCCTTTGCATGCAGTCGCTCGCACATTCACCAATCATCCGTATTCATTCATTCGTACATTCAAAAGCCTCCACTTTCCCATCAGGCACACATCCACCAGGCCCACCTGACCAGTCCGAATACACCCTCACATGTATACAACTGCACTCACAAACTCACACATGCATTCACAAACACATAGTCACTCAAATACGTGCACACATGCCTACATGCACAATTCTTTTGAAAGATTTAGATGCTTACCGGCTCAGCGGCTTAGCTCCTGACTCACGCGCACTCCATTGCAGCTCTGGAAAGTCCACCCTGGACACCCTTCAGGTAGGAAGCAGAGGGAGGTGTCAATCGAAAACCACTCCCTTAGTGCCCCTTGCTGGAGAGTGAGGCAGAATGACAGGGACTGATTGCCCCAGGCCCCTTACCCATGGGGAGACACAGGAGCACCCCGTTTTCAGGGCGAAGCACCCAGCCAGCAGGGCCAGCAAGCCATGCAAGACAGGGGAAGCACACCAGCACAGCCTCGCATGGCACATTGGTCATGTACAGAGAGGTTATTTCACACAAGGGGAATCCTTTCCCCCCCCCTCAACACAGCACACCCAGCAGTGATGCGTCAGCTGATTGCTGTGGGAGTGCACAGTTTGTCACTGGGCTTGCCTTGGTTCATCCATAAAGGGCATGGAGGTTGGCGCCCTATTGCCCATAATACACTAAGCATCCTTGTAATCCATGCCCAGCTATCTTTCACAAAAGTATTTTTATACAGACTATGAATGTTGCATACACAACCATTTAAAGTGTCTCTTGATTTGCATACCTCTACTGAACTTCAGGCGATTCAAGCAAGTGATCCGAAGGTCTCAAAAATACAGGCTTGTTGCTATGTCTGGAAAAGATCAGGGGCTAAGCTAATGTTGGGATTGGCGGGACTAGCTAGCATTTTGGGTGTAGCACCTGAGCTTCTATCCAGGGCTACAACCAAAAGACCTGGGGCTATAGCCCCATTACCCCCTCCCCCCGCAACGCCTCTCACACAACCACAGAAGGTGCTATACCCACACAACTATCTAAAAAGCTGCCTTGTAAACAGAACCTATAACTGAGGATGGCACTGCCTTGTTAATGGGTTCCTCTGGTGATGGCGCAAAGCGAAAGCCAACTCCCTGAAGGCCACGACTCTTCCCTTCTGCCCACGACAGGCCCTCCAGCCCGAGTAATCTGATCGCATAGACATGGCAGGCTGCGTAGGTACATCGCTGGCCCTAGGTGATCAGTTCATCTGCAGTGTCCTTTGCTGTTATCTGCCTCAGCTCCACGGCGATGGAAGCCGGCGGCACGCACGGATGCGTCAGCGTGTGAGTCAGCGTGACCCGCCGCCTCGCTGACACTGCGCCAAATGCCGCCTTCCCTGGCCTCTAGAGCAGTGTATTAAATCCCCACCAAGGGCAAAGCGAAAAAATCCCAATTGATTTAGACAACACTTTTGCAACTGAGATCTCATTAAAGATTACTGAGTTAAGGCAGCGGAAAGGAGCAATGGGCGGGAAGCGAGTCGAGCAAGAGCGTGCTTGCAACAGCTTGCAGACAAACTATTATGGACGGTCAGCATAAAAGCGCTACCGGGCCAGAAGGCAGAGCCAGAAACGAGTTGACATTTATGTTTCATTAGACATGCGTTCGAGTTGAGGCCCATCACCCCTGCTGGATCATTACCACTGAGCACCGCTGATGGCAGCAGGATTTATAGGAATATTACAGTTTTTTTATATAGCATTTCATGCCAGACGCGACATTAATGGCGCCCATTTAAGCCCAACCTAAGGAAAATGCTATGTTGGCACTGAATCGTCTGTGACCTTAAAGGCGCCCATTTAAGCCCACCCTAAGGAAAATGCTATGTTGGCACTGAATCGTCTGTGAGCTTAAATCCAGATTTGGTTCTATGAATGTTTGCAGAATATTTTTTTGTCAACCTACACTTTCGCCAATTTATTTTTAATGACTTTTCCACTTGTTTACCTGCAAATGTAGGGCTAGACACCTCCCCAACTATACCCCCACCCTCATATATACCTTACCCAAACTGTTCATCTAAATTTCGCAGGGAAAAAGTGTGAACAAAATCTGTAAAAATGCATTTGTTGAAAGTATAGGTCAGCAAACGGTGCTATACTCCAGATGTCATGTTCTTCTGAACAAAATCAGACCCCCTTGGTGCCTCTCGGCACATGGCAGCATGGGGGGCTGCCTAGCATTGCCTTAGTGTAGCACTGGTTCTGCACAGTGGTTTGGCAACTATATATGGGGAAGGTGGCCAGCTGATAAAGGCAGCTCTGACACCAAAGAACGTATGTGCTTGTGTATTTAGGCCTACCGGGTAACATTCTTACGTACCAGAATATGTGTTTTCGATGGGGAAAAACAAATGTGCACAAAACTCCTTTAACTTCAAAAATACAATCACAAAATCAATTATCAAAGTACCTAGCAAAAGCATTTAAATGGATTAATATTACTGGTATGACATGCAGATGAAAGACGTATTCTGTTTTAAAAGTATATACAAAAGTTCTGGGTGTATTAGGGAGGATTATCAAAAGTTTTAAAACAACTCCATAGTCATCATCTTGTACTGTGTGTCACACAGCACCTTCAGTGCAGTGGCACAGGGATGACTTTCAGACTTCCCAAGGTTTAAATACCTTCTCTGGGACTGACTACTGTCCCGCAGAGCATGTACAGCTAAATTGACTGTACTAGTCTCTTTAAATTTACTGACCCAGCACACACTATCTTACTGTGGAGTGCTGGAGGGGTTGTTTAGCTTCCCCTGAGTCAAAACACTCATGTAACAGTAAAATGTTACCTTTTCGTACTTTAAATGGCTGGTGGCAGTGGTTTAGATCAACTACCGTGATTTTTCCCGACCGCTAACAATGGTAGCTAGAAATCGTGTCAGCCATGTTTTTCAATATGGCGCACCAGACCTGTCTGTAAAAACCGACACTGGTCATCTTTTTTTGCCATTTCTTTTAGGAAAAGTTTTTTCTTGTGTTTGTCTCTGCACGCCAAACCAGGTTTGGTCCCTTTGTTCGCTGGTCTTTGGCGGGCTTCAATGCTGAAGCCCTTCTCTGGCGCCTTAGTGTCTGAGGTGGACAGGATGTAAGGGAAGTGCCCGAAACTCCCTGTGCTTAGTCTCCTAGGAGACCTGAATGCACTCTGGCATGATTGGCCGGCTGGCTGTCTGGCAAGGACAGCCACCCTGCTGTGTTAGTGACAGCCAGTCTGGAATGAATGGGGGAAAACTGGCTAAAAGCAGGTCTCTGGGACTTGGAAAGCAGAGTCGACCACTGGAACGAAAGAACTGAAGATGAGCTGAAGGAAGAGGACTGCTGCAACTCCTGGACGACCGATGAAGCCCTGCTGCAGGTCCGAATTGCCAGAAACTCCATCGACAGAGAAGCCCTTCAAGGTTAACTTCTTCCCTTGAGTTTGGTGGGAACAACCAGCTCGCGAGCCACCTGGACACCATCCCCATCTGGTCGAATTTTCATCAGAGTGCTGTTGAAAACCGGATAGCCAGAGGGAAGGAAACCAGCTTGTGGACTTTAAGGCACTCACACCTTAAACCGACGTCTTGCTACAGCTTTTGGCCTCATCCCTGGGCAGTGCAGGAACCTCCCGAGACCTCCTTCTTATCCCCATGACTGAAGCTGAGGAACAGCTAGATCTGCTCGAAATACCAGCAACAACTGCCTCAGCTACAGCTCTTCTTCAATACAAAGGTACTGTGCAAACCCAGTCCGGAAATCTTTTCGGCCATCGTGAAAGTTCATGGAAACTTTCTCAACTTCGAAGTCTTGTCATTCCCTAAGCATTCGTCAAACTTTTCACCTAGCCAAATTCTTCTAAACTCTGTGGCAAAGAGTTAACCATTATCTACCCGAACTGCGCTATCCTATACAAAGACTCTGAACCATTGACTTTGGCCTAGGCCTATGAGAAGAATTGCTGGTTGTAGTTAACTGAAACCCTTTGCCCTGACTATGAATGTATTTGGGCTGTCTATTCTTATGACCTTGTCTTTTTACCCCTTTTTAAAGTATCTGAAGTGCCATTTTGCTCCCACTTCAGAGGAGCTGAACTTGTTCCTTTACTTACCGGTTGTGTAATTGTGGTTTATTTGTGCGTGATATTCAGCTGCTCTTGCTAGTGTACTGTTTTCAAAGTGACTGTGTAAATAAATGTATATTCTTTTACCAAGAAACCTTGAGTAAGTGTTTATTTGAATCACTGTAATTGTTGGTCCTTTGTGTAACATGTTCTACTGCTCATTTTACTCTTGAGATAAGTCTGGCTGCACAGCAATCGCTACCACTTTACTGTGTAGTACGGGCTTGTACCAAAGTTGAAATTGTACTTACACTTGTAGTCTTAATTGTGTGTAGTCTTTCCAAAGGGTACTGCACATGATTCTGCCTAACACTGGTGTACAGTGGTGAGGAAAAAGTATACTTGTTACATTGAGAGTGCTGCTTTTACCTTTGTTCAAATAACCCTCACAAGGCTAAGCAACACTAGAGAAGCAATTGTTTTATCATGACTGATATGGAAAGCTACAGACAGGAGACCCTAGTGACTTTAACTGTTGATCAATTGTGAGATATGTGTAATAGGTCTAAAAGGCTGAATTGATAGAAAAGTTGTTAGAAAACCAAAGTCAGAGGAGTGGGTCTGAAACCCCCACCCCTGCAGCAAATGTGGAACATGTTGATAAGGATGATAATATGTCAGAGCCCCGCTCTAATATTGTGGATGAGTTAGATGAGGCAGAAGAGTCTCAGAATGAAGACCCCGTCTTACCTCTACCTGCTCATAGGCCTCAACCATTGACCACAGGGACCCCATCAGGTCCAAACCTATGTCCTGAATTTGTATCACTTGAAAAGATGAGACTGGAGTTAGAATTTAAAAGATTCCAAGCTCAATCTGAAAGCAAACATCAAGAGCTTAGACTCGGAGAAAAGGAATTGAATCATGCCCTTGAAATGAAAACATTGTCTCTTGAAACTGGTTCTCTCCCAGAGTCCTCTAGGTCTTCCAGGCCTAAGAGGCCTTGCATGCCCAAAAGATGCAGTAAGTATGTATGAGGTTAAGCTTGATATTTGGATTGGTTGGCTGCTTTTGAATATAACCATGGAATTCAAGACATTACAGGGAATCAGTTGATACATTGGCTTTTTTCTAGGCTACCTCTTGTTGCAACTGATGGGGTAAGGGAGTTGGGGGATGTAGACCGAAAGGAGTATGAAACTGTGAAGCTAGCTTTGATAACTAGATTTGGAAAGACCCCTTGTCAGTATCTTGAGAGGTTTAGAACCCTCAAAAGGCATGATGGTACCCCTTGGGCTACCTGGGTGACTGAATGTTTGAAAAACTTAGATGGATGGGTTAAGGGTTACAGAGTTAACACTTATGAAGGTATGAAACATTTGTTTATGTTGGAGTCTATTTATGATGCCTGCTCTCCTGAGCTGAGACAGCACTTGGCTGACTCTAAGGAAATTGATCCAAAGAAGTTAGCAAGGGCTGCTGACTTATGGATTGCCAACAGGGCTACTCACAAGGATTCTGGGGTAACTCAGAAGAAGGATGAGGGAAAGCAGCACAAGAAAGATAACAAAGAGAATTCTAATATGTCCACTTCAAAAGAGTGCCCCAAACATAACAAGGGTAAGGCACTAGGGAAACCGAATCAGGCTAGTGTACCTCCTGGTGCCAAACCAGAAAGAGGTCAGAACAAACCCCCATTCATAAAGACATTTGGAAAATGTTATGCTTGTGGGTCAACTGACCATGTGAAAGGGTATCTCAGATGTAAGGGTAAACCTTCAGGGATCCACACTGTCTCCTATCCTTCTCCCCAGAGGATGAAGTACCAATGGCAAGTGGAAACCTTCCCTTACTGGCTGAGGAACCCATGAAAGTCTCAGCCAGTGTTTCTTTAGTATCCCTAGGTCTGTGGGAACAGCAGAATTTAGATGTGTATAACTCTATTCCAGACAATACTAAACAGTATTACAAAGACAGTGTTCTTGTGAATGGTCAGGAGATCCCTGCCATCAGAAACACTGGGGTCGGCATAACTGTAGTTGATGAATTATTTTTCAAGGTTGAGGATGTTGCTAAGGCACCCACATTCCTAAATAAGCTTGCTGGAGACCTGTCTAAATGCTTCCACTGTTACCAGCTCTCATCCAGTGCAATGCCATGACTGTCAAGATACCTGTAAGTGTGCAGAGTGAAGTACCTGGGCGAGTCCTGTTGGGGAATGACTTAATAATTCTTGGAGTTGTATCAAGCACCCGCAGGCCTCCCAGCAAAAGGAAACAGGAGCCGACTCGGAAGGCCAGAGAGAGCACCTTAAGGGGCTCTCAAGAGGAGATTATAGAGGAAACTATAACTCCCACTCCACAGGACTTACTGCCTGCAATTTCTAAGAAGAAGGAGGAAAAGGAGAAAACTACAACCTGCAGAAAGTAACCAGACAGCACTCCTGTGCTACCAACAAGGACATCCTAGAGAGAACTGTCCAAAGTCACACCTGTGACTCCTCCACCAGCTGAGGCTGAGTGTGTGGAGGAACCTTGTGTGGTTGAAAAGAGAGTGTCCTACTCTTGAAGGTCTTCACCAACAGGCAGCTTCCCAGCTGGAAGGGCAAGAAGCAGGGAAGCATAAGTTGTACTGGGGAGATGGCCTCTTCTACAGTGAACCGACTGAGTCTATCCCAGGGGACAACATAAGACTTGTAGTGCCTCTTGAAAGAAGACTGCAGTTCCTACAGTTAGCCCATGAAATACCTTTGGCTGGTCACTTAAGTTTTAAGAAGACCAAGAAAAGGTTCTCTTTATATTTCTACTGGCCTAAGTTGGGGTCTGATGTAGATACATTCTGTAGGAGCTGTAACACTTGCCAAACCTCTGGTAAGAGTGGAACCAGGAATGTGGCACCCTTGGTGCCTCTCCCAGTGGTGGGAGTCCCTTTTGAGAGGGTAGGAATCGGCATTGTTGGTCCCTTACACCCTTCCACATCTTCAGGAAACAGGTTTATCCTGGTTGTAGTAGACCATGCTACTAGGTATCCTAAAGCTATACCTATGAGGACTGTTACGGCTCAGGCTGTGGCTAAGTCCTTACTTCGTGTTTTTACCAGGGTATGTTTTCCTAAGGAAGTTATCTCTGACAGGGGATCCGATTTTATGTCCCACTACATGCAGGCCATGTGGAAAAACTATGGAGTAACTTACAAGTTCTCAACTGCCTTCCATCCTCAGACAAATGGATTGGTAGAGAGGTGCAACCATACAATGAAGAGCATGATAGGTGCTTTAGAGGAACCCCTTAGGAGAAATGGGACATTCTACTGCCATGCCTTCTTTTTGCATATAGAGAAGTCCCTCAGAAGCGAGTTGGATTTAGTCCCTTTGAAATTCTCCATGGCCATCCAGTTAGAGGCCCCTTGGCCTTAATTAAGGAGGGGTTGGAGAGTCCTCCTTCCCCCAAGCCAGTGAGAGTCACTGACGATGTGATAGGTATCCGGAGGAGAATGTCACACATGATGGCAGAAGCATCAGACAACTTGAAAGCAGGTCAGGCTCTGGTAAAGCATTGGCATGACCAGAAGGCCAACATGGTTGAGTTTTCTCAAGACCAGCTAGTTCTAGTTATGGTACCTACAAGGCAGAGGGCCTTACAGGTCAAGTGGACAGGACCCTTCAAGGTTGTGGGTAAACTTGGAGAGGTCAACTATTTGGTGGACTTAGGCAAACCTAAGGAGGCTCCCAGAGTCTTTCACACCAACCGTCTAAAAGCTTATGTCTCAAGACCAGAAGTGGGAGCTTTGCTTCTAGCTTCAGCTCAAGAGGAGGAGGAGAGTGAACCTCTACCTGACTTACTTAGAGGCCATCCTTTAGATGAGAAAAAAGAAGGAGTTAATCTCTCTTCTAATTTGACACCTGAACAACAGGAGGAGTGCAAGTTTCTGTTAAATCAGTTTGCCTCCCTGTTTTCACTATCACCCGGCTTCACCCCCTGGGGCCAGCATTATTTATTATATTCAAACTAGTGACTGCTTACATGTTAAAAGCGGAGGTTACAGGATGTCAGATCATGTAAGATCCCACATAAAGGAGGAGGTCAACAAGATGCTTGATATTGGGGTAATAGAGCCCTCTACCAGTCTATGGTCTAGTCCAGTTGTTCTAGTACCAAAGGCAGGATCCAAGGAGTTGAGATTCTGTGTGGAATATAGAGCTCTTAATGCAGTGACCAAGACTGATGCCCACCCTTTACCAGGAACAGATGAACTGGTGGACAAACTTGGTTCAGCCAAGTACTTCAGTACATTTGATCTCACTTCAGGCTATTGGCAAATAGCACTGACAGACCATGCCAAGAAGAACACTGCATTCTCAACCCTAGCAGGCCTCTACCAGTTTAAGGTAATGCCTTTCGGACTAAAGAATGCACCTGCTACATTCCAAAGGATGGTTAATCAAGTTCTGAATGGGATGGAGGAGATCTGCATGGCATACTTGGATGAGATTGCAGTGTTCAGCCCTAGTTGGAAAGAACATGTTGACCACTTAGGATAGGTTCTGCAGGCTCCTGAGCAGGCCCATCTGATCATAAAGTCTAGTAAATGTCAAATTGGTCAGAGTAAAGTGATCTACCTTGGACATGAGGTAGGAGGAGGTGAAATCAGACCATTGCCTAGCAAAGTACAAGCTGTACAAAACTAGGCCACCCCTACTAATCAAACCCAAGTGAGAGCCTTCCTGGGCCTCACTGGTTACTATAGGAACTTCATAGAGAACTATGGGACCATAGCTTCTCCCTTCAATGTGCTCTCCTCTAGCACATTCCCTAAAAAGGTCAGATGGATTGAGGAGTCCACTCAAGCATTTGAAGGCCTAAAGAAAGCCATTTGTCAAGCTCCAGTCTTAAGAGCTCCTGACTGTAACCAAACCTTCATTGTGCAGACAGATGCTTCAAATACAGGTATAGGTGCAGTTCTTAGTCAGCTGGATGAGAAAGGTAGGGAGCAGCCCAGTTGCTTCATCAGCAGGAAGCTGAAGGAACCAGAAACAAGTTGGGCAACCATTGAGCGTGAGTGCTTTGCTATTGTGTGGTCACTGAAGAAGTTTAGACCATACTTATATGGATCTACTTTTGTGATTCAGACTGACCACCAACCCTTGAGATGGTTGATGCAAATGAAAGGGGAAAACCCCAAACTACCGAGATGGTCTTTCAGCCTTCAAGGGTTTGATTTTATCATTGAACACAGGTCTGGGTGTCACCACCGAAATGCTGATGGTCTCTCCAGGATGTTTGACCGACTGGAGTAAGGATATTCATCCAGGAGTGGATTAAATACTCCTGTCCTTTAGTCTGGGGAGAATGAGTGTTAGGGAGAATTCTCAAAAGGTGCAAATTTCCCTTACCTTTTGAGGCCCCCAGCAACTTCGCTGGATTTCTAGGATTTGATTTTTTTTAACTGGGAAGAGTTTGAGCCTTTTTTCCCACTCTTCCATGTATTTTGATGTGTGTTTTACTTTTGTGTGCTTTGGCAATGGAGTTTTAAAACAACTCCATAGCTGTCATCTTTTACTGTGTGTCACACAGCACCTTCAGTGCAGTGGCACAGGGATGTCTTTCAGACTTTCCAAGGTTTAAATACCTTCTCTCGGACTGACTACTGTCTCCCAGAGTATGTAAAGTTAAATTGACTTTAATAGTATCTTTAAATGTACCGATCCAGCACACACTATCTTACTATAGAGTGCTGGAGGGGTTGCTTAGCTTCCCCTGAGTCAAAACAATAATGTAACAATAAAATGTTGCCTTTTCTTACTTTAAATGGCTGGTGGCAGTGGTTTAGATCAACCACCGTGATTTTTCCTGACCACTAACAACGGTAGCTAAAAATCGGGTCAGCCATGTTTTTCAATATGGCGCCCCAGACCTGTCTGTAAAAACAGACTCCGGTCATCTTTTTTCGCCATTTCTTTTAGGAAAGGACCTTCTTGTGTTTGTCGAAGCGCACAAACCAGGTTTGGTCCCTTTGTTTGTTGGCCTTTGGCGGGCTTCAATGCTGAAGCCCTCCTCTGGCGCCTTAGTGTCTGGGGTGGACAGGATGTGAGGGAGGTGCCTGAAACTCCCCGTGCTTAGTCTCCTAGGAGACCTGAATGCACCCTGGCATGATTGGCCGGCTGGCTGTCCGGCAAGGACAGCTACCCTGCTGTGTGAGTGACAGCAAGTCTGGAATGAATGGGGGAAAACTGGTTAAAAGCAGGTCTCTGGGACTTGGAAAGCATAGTCGAGCATTGGAACGAAATAACCGAAGACAAGCTGAAGGAAGAGGACTGCTGCAGCTCCTAGACGACCGATGAAGCCCTGCTGCAGGTCTGAATTGCCTGAAACTCCATCGACAGAGAATCCCTTCAAGATTAACTTCTTCCCTTGAGTTTGGTGGGAACAACCAACTCGCAAGCCACCTGGACACTGTCCCCATCTGGTCGAATTTTCATAAGAGTGCTGTTGAAAACTGGATAGCCAGAGGTAAGGAAACCAGCTTGTGGACTTTAAGGCACTCACACCTTAAACTGACGTCTTGCTACAGCTTTTGGCCTCAACCCTGGGCAGTGCAGGAACCTCCCAAATTCCTCCTTTTTGTCCCCACAAATGAAGGTCAGGAACAGCGGGATCTGCTCGAACTGCCAGGAACAACTGCCTCAGCTACAGATCTTCTTCAATACAAAGGTACTGTGCAAATGCGGTCCGGAAATCTTTTTGGCCATCGCAAAAGTTTGTGGAAACTTTCTCAACTTCGAAGGCTTGTCCTTCCCTAAACATTCGTCAAACTTTTCGCCTTGCCAAATTCTTCTAAACTCTGTGGCAAAGAATTAACCGTTATCTACCAGAACTGTGCTATCCTATAAAAAGACTCTGAACCATTGACTTTGGCCCAGGCCTATAAGAAGAATTGCTGGTTGTAGTTAACTGAAACCATTTGCCCTGCCTATGAATGTTTGAGCTGTCTATTCGTATAACCTTGTCTTTTTACCCCTTTTTAAAGTATATGAAGTGCCATTTTGCTCCCACTTCAGGGGAGCTGTACTTGTTCCTTTACTTACCGGTTGTGTAATTGTGGTTTATTAGTGTGTGATATTGAGCTGCTCTTGCTAGTGTAATGTTTTCAAACTGACTGTGTAAATAAATGTATATTCTTTTACCAAGAAACCTTGAGTAAGTGTTTGTTTGAATCACTGTATTTGTTGGTCCTTTGTGTAACTTGTTCTTCTGCACACTTTACTCTTGAGATAAGTCTGGCTGCTCAGCCATCTCTACCACTTTACTGTGTAGTACGGGCTTGTACCAAAGGTGAAATTGTACTCACACTTGTAGTCTTAATTGTGTGTAGTGTTCCCAAAGGGTACTTTACATGATTCTGCCTAACAGGGTGACTCTACCGAGAATGAACACAGCCAAATAATATGTTCCCTGGGTAGGTTCCCAATCGGGAGGGTCTACAGCCACGTTTTAGCTCTCTGTACCTTTCAGAGAGGAGAATTATTAATTTGCATATCAGTCTGGTCCCACCCACTTGGGCAGTCCAGCACCGAAATGCTAGGCAATTCTCCTCTGAACAAGAGTGCCAACAGCAATAAAGACGCATCAGTGGAGTGCAGCTGTCCTCCCTAAGCACAATGAACAAGGGGTCCATGTCTAGATTACCTTGGGTAATTTAGGGGGAAACCCTAAGTTTCTAAACATTTATGCAAAAGGTCTGGGAGCCCCTCTACCGAGAACAAACATGGGCAAATAACCTGTTCTCTAGGTAGGTTCCCACTCAAGAGGGTCAACAACCATGTTTTAGCTCACTGTACCTTTCACAGAGGAGAAATATCCATTTTCATTTGAGTCTGGACCCACCCACTTGTGCAGTTCAGAACTGAAATGCTGGGCAATTCTCCTCTGAACCAAAGTATCTACCAACAGCAACCCCAGACACGTATTTCAAACTAGTCAGGCTTCATCAGTGAGGTGAAGCTGTGCCTCTCTAAGAACAGTGAGCAAGGGCTCCACGTCTGGATTACCCTGGGTAATTTAGGATGAAACTTCAAGTCCTTAAATATATATGCAAAAGGTCTGGGAGACCCTCTACCGAGAATGGACACCAGCAAATAACCTGTTCTCTGGGTAGGTTCCCACTCAGGAGGGTCTACAACCACTTTTAGCTCACTGTATCTTTCACAGAGGAGAAATATTCACCTACTTGAGCAGTCCAGCACCAAAATGTCAGCCGTACCACTCTCGGCCGCTTTACAACATTTTATGTGTATTCAGGTTTTTAGGATTTTCCATTGGAAAATGTCCCCAAAATCTTACTAATATGCTAATAAGGTAGACAGGTGTTTTTATGTTTATTTGCATTTAGGAACTGTATGCATTACATTTTAAATATGAATATGCATTTTTTTAGAAGCCGTTACAAAAGAAGTAATAATATTAAAAGCTAGAATTATTTTTACCATTTGTAATTACTGGTTTTATGAAGTGCCTAATATGCGAAATATATAACATTTATATTGTCCTGTATAATAATTAGACATATATGTTCATAATTAACTGTGGTGAACCAGTAGAAGGAATCAGTGTATTATGTGCCATGATAAGGTTTTTTTATTTAAATTAAAAAAATCTACCTAGACCTAGTACTATGAGGTGAGGTCCGTACCTAACAACACTAAAACTATGGGTGCCCTTCAATGTCTGAAAAAGAAATTGTCCCGAGTCCAAATCTTAGAAGCTAGCTGGTCGTACCACTTAGAAAAATAACAAAAAGGAGGAGGACAGAGCAAGAGCCTCTGTCCTCGGCTTCTGCCCAGTCCAATCACTTGTTTCTCTTTCCAACAGGGATTTTTAAAAGTTTGTCAATGTTACAAAATACAGTTCACAAGGATCTTCTGTCCGGAGGTTCATTACGTTTGTCAATGTATCAAAGCACAGGTCACAGGGATCTTCTTTTCATAGATTTACAAAATTCATAAATGTATCAAAACACCGTTCACACCCTCTGTAGATTTGGTGGTCAAGGGTTTGTGCCTCATTACATGGTTGCGGTAACCCACCGGTGCTACGGGCGGGTGGCCGCCAACCCCCGTAACACCAAAGCCAGCACCTGATTGCCCGGTGCCATCGGGACATTACAAGTCCGAGCAGCGCGGGAAATCAGGCAGCGAATTTTGTAAGTCCCCATTCCCATAGAGTCCCATATGACTCTATGGGAATGGGGATTCAGAAGCACCCTTCCATGACAAGTCTGCATACGAGGCCGCTGCGCCCGACAGGTCAGACCTGCCGGGTGTGACGGCCCTGCAGCCAGACTCATAGTGTGGTGGTCCGGAAACAAGGGTGCCAGTAAGCTTACCAGCACCCTTGTTTCTGGACTGCCACACTTGTAATGATGCCCAAATGTCTTTCATAGGCTTTCCTCTTCCTCATGAAAATGAAGGTTTTTCTGCTACAGTTTCCCTAGATTTCGTTTGGGTGGTTGAAATCCTCCAGTTTCTCTTTTTCTATATTTCTCTTTATAAAACTTTGTGGTTCTCTGGCTCTCCAAAGTCCTCTGGCCTTCTGACAGGCTTACTTTCTCTCAGTGGAGCCTCAGCCGATTCGGGTTTTCTCAGTTCCCACAACCCTGATGGCTCTCCCAGCCTTGAATGTTAGTCTGCTTGTTTCTCAGGACTCCCCAATGTCCTCTGGCCTTCTAGTGGCCTTTCTGCAACTTGATTTAAATAGAGCGTCTGCCCACTCAGGTTAATCAGGCTCCCGTAACCTTGTCGACTTTCCCAGCCTTGAAAGTCTCTCAGTTTCTCAGGACTGTCTGACGTTCTCTGTCCTTTTTGTAGGCTTGTTTTCTCTCTACCCGGGTTTATCAGGCTCCCATAACCTCATCGGCAGTGGAGTAACTTTGCTGAAAATGTTGGGGGGGACATGACATCTGAAGAAAAGGTGCCACAGCCAAATGAATGGGGATAAAATGGTGTCCATGAAAGTTGGGAGGGACAAGCATCCCTGCCCCCCTAAAATTATGCCCATGCACATCAGCTTCCCCAGCCCCTTGATTATAAATGTTCATTCCTCTCAGTTTCATCTCCTGCGCTGGAGTATTCACTTCCCTTCTGTTGTTCATCTCAGTGGCAAATGCACTTCTACCCGGGCTCCTCTCTACAGTCTGATCTTGCCATCAGTTGCCTGGCACCTGGCCCACCGTGGCTTCCTTTTGGTAGCGCTGCCAGATGAGACCGTTGCTTTCCCCTCTCCGTCCCTTTCCCGACTTCTGCTTTTTGGTCGATTAGAATGCTAGCCTACCAGCATCCGGCTTGCGATTTGTTCACTCTTCACACCTCCATGGCTCCACCTATCCAGGACTTCGTCTCATCAGAGGCTCGCCTCTATGTAGGAGTCACTCTTCTCCCTGCATAGTAGTTTCTTTCCGATTCAAAGTTCCTCTTGGTCTTATGTATGTCATCAGAAATAAAAGTGGCGTGTTGCTGTTCTTTGACTCTGGAGTTCAGGCGAGAGCCAGCATTATCCAGAGCCAAAGAGATGGAAGAAATGTCAATTTTTGGTGGAGTCATAACAGAAGTAACAATTCTTTCTAATTCTTATGTATGCAGACAATGTATTCCGGACTACGAGTTCCTTATCGGTATGGAAGTCCTTGTCCGTGAGAGGGGAGTCACTCTTTTGAGGTCCCATTTGTCCAAACCCCTAGGGACGGTTTGGGTTAGTGGGCTCCCCTCTGTAGCCTCAAAAGGGGTGGCTCCCCTGTGGTGGAGAAGGGACGAATACCGTAGATTTGTCACATAACATAAAAGATTGTAAAATGCAACTGATGTTAATTGCTCACCAATTTACATAAAAATACAAATAATACTGTTCATATATACAACTGTTCATATATACAACACAAACTTTACTTGACGTGGAGATTGTACCATGCATTATTACCTTAGGTAAAATAGGGCTTGCTGCTCTGTCATGCATGAAAGGCCCAAGGCAGGCCCTCCACAAAGGTTGTATGCTAACACCACCAAAGATGCACTCAAATCTTGAGAGACCTAAGAAAATGACACTGAACGAAAATCCATCCGAGACCAAGGTATGTATAACTCGTGTCACGTCTGTGGACACATATCACGGGCACGGCTCCCCATCCATGCACTATTGAATGCAGCTATGGCTATGCAAATCCTGTCTAGTAGCTCGCAGAGCCGTCCACACTGAAACCCCTGACGTACCTCAACACCTCTGCCATTAGTATACAGCGACACCCTATGTATAAAATGTGGTCTAGCTGGGCACACAACAAATCTCCGGCACTAGCACTCTATCCTAACACACCTACAGCACCGGCCCACGTGCCTGACCGCGTATCTGCCTACTGGGGCCCAGCTAGCCCTCCTAACTCCTCACCTGCAGAATGCACACACACATCGAAAAACGTAACTCTTAGAATCTCCCATAAATGGACTACGGTCCCCTAGGGTGTTCCAACCGCAAAGCACATTGAGGCCATACAACTGGGAAAAGGGCTCTATATAAGTGACAATTACAATCACAAGAGCAACCCATTTGCCTCATGATCCCAAAGCTATTGTTTGTTCTGAATCCTCACAAGGTCTCGAATGGCACCCAAGGGGCAGATGCAATTCCCTCTTGTGATTTGCTAGGGAGTTCTAAGATTGGAATAAAAAAAATGCATCAGGTCCCATGCGTAGAAAGAGCTCGTTTGTAGACACAACGATCTCTCGAACAATGAATGCGTTACCCTTTGGAATGTACAAGTTGAGACCTCAAGAGTTCACTCTGGTTCGCCAGCCCATGTCTCTGCTCATTTACTTTTTTTATTTAAAGTTTAGAACATGCCAACAAGGCAACACGCGAAGCAGAGCGCTGTACAATAATAACATATACAAATGAAAAAGGTATCATATTAAAAAGGCACAATAAAACAGATACATCATTTTACAAAAGCACTGACATATTACTAAGAAACCCAGGAATTAATAAACAGTGTTCCAGTCTCTAGATTTTAAAATTTTTTGAAACTTCAAATACTCTGGTACTAAGCGAATCCCAGGGGGCGGAGCATTTCAGCCATCCACCTGTGCCCCAGAGCAGGATCTTTTCAATGATGCTGCGCGTGGGAACGTAGCGACGTCCAATCGTGGAGCATCATGGGTGCGTAGACCTCGGGCGCCTCCGGAAATGTTTAGCTTACTGGCCAAGTACGAAGTGGCCTGAACGAGAAACAGCCTTGTACATCATGCAAGTTCATTTCTAAGAAATTCTAGACTAAAATGGAAGCCAACAAAGATTCTTTTTTAAAATAATTGGGTTGATATTGAATTTTCTATCTCCATATAATATAGAATTTTCTATCTCCATATATTATATGATATTAAAATCCTAGTAATGGGGGAACTTCCTCCTTGTATATTTTCACCAGAGACGATAGTAGCGATCTCGGAAGCTCTACTACATAGTTTTATTTGTCAACTGTTAAATACATGTTTGAATAAATACGTGAGTCATTTCATATTGTTTTCTTGCCATCATAAGTTCACAGTCAGAAAAGGGCCAGCGGACCTAGGGACAGCCAGCTTTCACGCTCACATACATGCCAACATTTCAACCCACCTGTGTGGGAGATTACGTCAGAAAAATCGGGAGCCAAAGATTTTCCCATAGGAATGCATTGGGCAAAGATTTATTTTAGGTGGGAGAATGTGAAAAAAAGCATTTTTTTCACTGAAAAATCGGGAGACTCCCGCCTAAATCGGGAGGGTTGGCATATATGCGCTCACAGCGCATGACACACTTATGGCTTTTTTATCTGTCCTTAATCCTGGTGAATCATTACCAGCTCACCATTAGTCACTACTCACTTCCCCAAACACGTAGCAATTCAACTCAGGAAAAGAAAGGCCAGACGCTTTAAACTTGAGTTTGATGAATGGAGGGGGACTGGCCTATAGGGAACGCTGGAGATTTCCCGGTAGACCTCTGCACCCTAGGCAGGGGTGGACTGGGCTTAGGGGAACGCTGGAGATTTCCTGGTAGGCCTCTGCACCCTGGGCAGGGGTGGACTGGGCTATAGGGAACGCTGGAGATTTCCTGGAAGGCCTCTGCACCATGGGCAGGGGTGGACTGGCCTATAGGGAATGCTGGAGATTTCCTGGAAGGCCTCTGCACCATGGGCAGGGGTGGACTGGCCAATAGGGAACGCTGGAGATTTCCCGGTAGGCCTCTGCACCATGGGCCTCTTTTGTGTGGAATAGCCAAATGTTCCCATAGGAAAAGGGTTGGGCTTGCTGACAATGTGTAATATGGAGCCACTGTGAACATTATTTACAGGGCCTCTTTTGGGTTCCAGTCCACCCCTGGATGAATGGTTATTTTATGATAACGTCAGCAGTGGATTATGAAGCTCTCGTGATGCTAGGAAGGTAAATGCTCGTGAGGACGAGCATCAGCTGGGCTTTGTGAGGGTGTTGTACATCGGAAGAGCCATGAAGCCAGAGTATCAGAGTCCAGTTTTGTCTTCTCTTGCATGCCAAAGCGTGCACCAGCATTTGCATTTCGGTGTTGAGCATTATCTGTTAACAAACCTACCAGTGTGAGCCTCATATATTGCTGAATTAAACCTTTGTTAGTAGGGTGAATACATTGTTTGTTAAATGTCTCTGCCGAGTTCGCCTGTTATTGGCATTGCTCTGACTAGGTTTATGTTGTGGATCACAACAGTAACCTACGGTTTCTGTGCTCTGCACTCAAACTTTGGAGATTTAAATGATACTTTCATTTAGTATTTTGCATCTGGTGATGTGGCTTTTTATTTGTAAGTAAGGCTCATCAGGGCTCAAGTATTGGGTACAAGCGGGTGGACGGAGTCCCCCCACTGTTTTCAGAGGGCACCTCGATATGCTAATTTCTCATGATGCCACATTCAATTGGTATGTTAAGGAGTCCCCCGATGTTTTTATTTTAGGGCTTGATCCCTGTATATGACCCCAGAATCCAGTGCTTACACAGAGATTCAGTTTTTGTAAGGTCAATGGAAATGAGCCCTTGTGGTCTACGCCATGGGTAGAATGGTAATTCGGTTGTTCTACAGGATTTTCTGTCATTCTTTTATGAATGGGTTCCATGATGACGAATCCAACGAGGCCCCGCTTGGGCTCTGAACCCCACCTCAAAAAGAGAGCTGCGTGGTTCTGTTTAAAACAGACACATGCTCCACTACCGTCTCTCAGGCTGGCTGATCTGTCAAAGATACATGGGTTACCACCACCACCCGCTCTCCCACACACACGCCAGCAAATGTACATTGCTGATAAGTCACTTTGTAGTAGTGCTGATTGGCAGTGGTTCTATGTTGGAACATGACCATGAAAATGGCAACGGTGCACAGTACAAATCCCAAAAACATAACATAAAACATAATACTACATTGAGGTAAACACACAAGGCTTGGTTGGTGCTCCGATCTTACGAAACTACCTGGTCTGCATTGCTGCTTTTTCGTGTGTGTTCATAAAAAGCAGCTGCCCACTTTTGGGAGCCCACATTTTGGGTCGCAGTGGCTGCCTTTCCCAAAATCCACCAGAGGCCGGCGTCTTAATAACCAAAGTATTGGTGGGAGCAGGCGTGCTCATTGCCCATTCAAGGTAGGCAAGGACAATCTAGAAGAGTGAACCAGTTGGTGTAACTGGGCGACCCCAATGGACCCCAAGCCTTTAATTTCCTCCAAATGTCACTTTTGAGACTTCTGCTTGGATACCACAGTGCCCGTATGGTACAGAGTTTCTGCGCTGACACTATCTGATAGGAGAGCAGGTGGAAACTGGTCACCATGTTTAATTGACTGGCATGACCCTTTTGCGCGTTTGCCCGAAGCCATTGTGCAGAAAGGATGCTGTCACACCCCCTTCGTTTGTTTGAAGTGTAACTACCATTCATGCATAGTCACCCGCTCCTTCCACAAGATAACTCCTTGAAAAGGCTGGTTTATGGGCTACTTGCTGCATTAGTTTAGTTCCTTCCACTCTGCTGAAAGTTCACCTACCTGCATCTACTGTTTACCTGTTGACTGGCATCAGGATACGTGTGCCCACCAGAGGACTTTGTATGCCCAGCTCTGCCCAGCATCCATGGAGCTTGCATCTAGTATGGGGCATCGCAAATGATTTCATGGGGCTTTGGAGAAATTGCTCATAGTACCTTTGTACCCTGTGTAGTTCCAATATTTTAATCCTTGAAGTATTTCCCATGCAAATTGTTGTCCATTCTTTGTGTTTCCTACTTCCTTTTAGTACTTTTGTGCAATGTAAAATGTATGGCTGGTCATAGAGAGCCTTTTGGGCATATCCATTCGAAAACTAATACTTTAAGACAGTTAACTGGCATAAAGTATTATTAGTTAAAACGGACTGGGCAGTCAAGAGTTATGGGAATATGATCTGTAAAACCTTACTTTGTCTATTGATCCATAAGGCGACTATGAACTGACTAACACAAATTAGGTCATTGCTATTGAGTCCTTAATAGAGGTATCCTAAGGATTGTGTAAATAATGTAATTCTCCTTGGTCTTTTTATAAATTTGTATAGTTCTTTTTCTGTTTTACTTGAAACAATATATTGACTGATTCGTTTTTTTTCTTTTAAAAAAATGGCTATTGAAAAAGTTTAGTTTTGTTAATATATATTTTAAGAAATTGATGAAAAGTGATTCTGATTTGAATAAGATGTATGTATGTTATATGTGTAAAGTTTATTTTTAAACTGTACCACATTAAATAAATGTATAATACTTCTGCCCTATTAGTATTACAGCACTGTCCCCGGTGTAAACACGAGCGAAATGGTGTAAGTGTTATTTGTACGATTGTATGCACTGACATTTTTAACGCTGATGCACCAAAGGCCAATGTGTTTTTAATAATACAAAATAAAAAAGACTTGAGGGAGATCAGGGTAAAATTATTCCTGAACTCTGTTCCCGTTAGTGTTTGGATTTGCAGCTAGGCCCAGCCCTTTTGCTGCAAACCTCAAATATGATACTTTGCTGGATGCCACTGAATGAAGTGGTAACAGTGCCGTAGATTCTAGCTCAAAAACGTATTTCGGCATTTGGACTCAAACCAAAAACATTTCCTGTGGCACAATTTTAAGCATTACTATGTAACTTTCAGAACTTCACAACCTGGATACACAATCTGCTTCTGTGCACCCATGTCAGCTACAGCCTCATAGCCATGGGCGTAATTGTAGGGGGGGGGGGGGCAGGGATGTTTGTCCCCCACAACTTTCAGGGCACACCATTTTGTCCCCATTCATTTGGCTGGGGCACCTTTTCTTCAGATGAGATGTCCCCCCCCAACATTTTTATTTATTTATTTATTCAGATTTGTAGAGCGCACATCAGCCCGGGGGCATCGAGGCGCTTGTTACAGACAATATCTCAGTTACATAGGATACAGTAATACATACAAGTACAGTATTTACAGTGGACATGAATACATTAGCAATGCAGTATATTTACATGGATTCCTGAGAGTTTCTTATTTATTATACTAGGAAGGAGGTTTTCAGTTTCCTGCGAAAAATAGGGAGTGAGTTTTCCGCTCTAATGTCAGCAGGAAGAGTGGTCCAGGTCTTGGCTGCAATGTAGGGGAAGCTTAGGCCTCCGGCTTTGGCTTTTTTGATGTGTGGGATGCAGATTAGATTGGAGTAATGCGATCTAGTGGGACGGGAGGAGGATGGTTTGAAGATGGTTTCTGATAGATAGGACGGGGCAGAGAGAGACAGGCATTTGTGAGTGAGGGTGAGGATTTTGAGAGTGATCTGCTCTTTGACCGGGAGCCATTGGGCTGAGACCCTGGCCTGGGTGATATGCTCTCTTCTTGGGATACTAAGAGCGGCCCGGAGAGCATTGTTCTGAGTTACTTGAAGTCTGTTTAGGTTTTTGGCTGATGTGCCTGCTAGGAGTGCGTTGCAATAGTCCAGTTTGGCTCCAATGGTTGCCCTCGCTATAGAGAGGCAATTGGGTTTAGAGAGGTAGGGCTTGATGGCGTTTATGAGTTTGGTGGTGTGTGCAGATGCGGAAGTGATTGCGCTGACTTGTCTGGTCATCGATAGTGACGAGTCGAGGTATACTCCCAGGGTCTTTACAGCTGTGGATACAGGGATGATGGAGTTGTCAATGGAGAAGTTAGCGTACAGTTTGTCAAGTTTGTCTAGGATGTTCTGTTGACCTAATATGATTTCCGTCTTGTCTCCATTGAGGCAGAGGCCATTAACTGCCATCCATGCCTTGATGACGGAGTAGATTGTGTGGAGTGCCTTGGCGTCTTCGTTGTATGATCCAGAAAGGGGTAGAAGTACTTGTGTGTTGTCCGCGTAGTTCGTGTATGTGATACCGTATGAGTCAAGTTTGTCAAAGAGGGGCTTGGTGAACAGGTTATAGAGTGTGGGTGCAGTGCATGATCCTTGAGGGACCCCGCAGTGGATTGTCGTGGGAGTGGGTTGGCGATGTCTGAGAAGACTTTCATGGCTCTTCCCTCTAGGAAGGAGGTGATCCAGAGGGCTGCTTCTTTAGAGAAGTTGGCTGAGTGTGTGAGGTGTGAGGTGAGAGTCTTGTGTTCAACCAGATAAAAAGCGGCTGAGAGATCTAAAAGGAGCAAAAGAGCGGGCTTGCCTTTGTCCATGATTTGAGTGATCTGATTCTGATCTACCAGAGCTGTTTCAGTGCCATGTCCTTCCCGGAAGCCTGATTGCCTAGTCCCGAGGATTGAGTGTGTTTCCAGAAAGTGTTGGATTTGGCAGTGTGCAGCTTTGTCCAGTAATTTCAGCAGGAATGGCACAGTGGTTATAGGTCTGTAGTTGTTTGGTTGTAAGGGGTCGAGAGTAGTTTTTTTTAGGAGAGGCCGGACCCAGGCCTCTTTGAGGTTAGCTGGGATGATGCCTGTTTTAAAGGACGCATTGATGAAAGCTGTGAAGAGCGGCGCAAAGCAGTCTGCGCAGTCTTTGACTAGTTTTGGTGGGCAAATATCGCGTTTACAGGGGGAGGGTTTGAGATTTTTTAGTAGGTTGATAACCTCTGATTCAGTGACATTTCTGAAAGAGAAGTCAGGTATGGTGGGCTTGGACGAGGTGGGTGGGGTGTTGGTAGGTTTAGTTCCTGTCTGATGAGGAAGGGTTTTGCAGTGGTCTTTGATTTTCCTTTGGAGAAGGTCAATTTTGTGTAGCATGGCAGCTTGGATGCTGGTACACCAAGCTTCATCTTTGATAATTTCCTCCGGTGTATTGGGGGGGGAGATGAGCTCATTAAAAATGGCAAAGATCTCTTTGGAGTGTGATTTGGCATTGGAGATTCGAGTGTTGAAAGCGTTGGCTTTGGCATTGTTGATAGCTGTCTTGTATTGGTGGGAGATTAAACTGAATTTGTTTTTGGTACTGGCGCAGGGGTCAGATTGCCAGTTTTTTAGTGCTGCTCTTTTGTGGGATCGCATGGAGTGCAGTTCCTCAGTAAACCATGAGTTGGTGTGTAGGGATTGCTTCTCTTTTTTCCATTCGAGTGGTGCTATTTCATTGATAGCTTTGGTGATGACGTCTTTGTAGATGTCTGCTAGGATATTTGGGTCATTAGCGAATGGGGGAGCTAACTCGGGGGTATTGAGGTATGGGCACAGGTTCTCCTCTTTGAGTTTTTTAGAGCTTCTGACTTGTGCAGTGCTAGCAGGCATCAGAGTTTTGTGGTGTTTGGTTGTAGGAATGAAGAACTCGATGCAGTTGTGGTCAGTCCAGGGCAGTGAGAAGTTGGAGGTGATAGTGGAAAGGCAATTATGGTCTGCAATCCAGTCAAGAATGCGGCCTTTGGTGTGAGTAGGGCTTACTACTTTTTGGGTGAAGCCCAAGTCATTGAGTTCCTTGGTGAGAGTGGCTGCATGTTTGTCCTTAGTGTCGTTGAACCCGAGATTGAGGTCTCCTAATAGAAGGGTTTTGGTGGAGCTTTTGATATTATTGCTGAGGATGTGAATGATGTTATCCTGGGAGTCTGGGGTATTGCCTGGGGGGCGGTATAGTAGGTGAATGTTGATGGTGCAGTTGGGTGACAGTGCGAGTTTGGCTGATAAAAGGTCAGAGTTGTTGGTCGAGGGATGACTGACAATTCGGAGCTGGAGGTTCTCCTTGTAGATGAGGGCTACTCCGCCTCCTATTCTATCTGGCCTATCTTGTCTGAGTATGGTGAAGCCGGGTGGTAGTGCCAGTGCAACAGCGGGGCCTGATGCTTCATGTAACCATGTTTCAGTGATGGCTAGTAGGTCAATGTTATGGTTGGTTATGAGGTCATGAATATCAGGTGCATGAGCTGGGAGAGATCGGACATTGAGGAGGGCACATTTGATGTGAGGTGTGTTTGGTTTGTTTGTGGAAGTGCGCGTGGTGGTCATATCTGATATGTTATGTGATGTGGTATTGTGGGATGAGGCGAGGTGAGTGTGTGGTGGGCTGTGGGAGAGTGGGTGTTCCATGCGGAGGCAGCGTTTGGAGGTGGTACGGGAACTCAGTCGATAGTTTCTGTGTTCTGTGGGGAGGGGTAGTGTGCTAAGTTCTGTGATCTGTGTGCGAGCTCTAAGTCTTTCTAGTCGATGCCTAATTACGACACAGGGTGTGCGATGTGTCATGGTTAGTGTGGTGTCCGGGGTAGCGAGAAGTTTGTGGAAGGGAAGTGGTGTGGGTATGAGGGGATGGATGGGAGTATAGAGTTTGAGAGCAGTGAGTGTTGCGAGGAGAGCGAGCAGCGTGGTGGTGGCAGCGGTAGGCTTGCAGGACGCTGTGGGCATGATTGTATGCTGGGCGGGGCTGTGTGTGGAGGAGGATACAGTCAGGTGGGCTGGACCTGGCTTAAGGTGGCAGGAGTGGATAGGTTCAGAGTGGGTTGAAAGGCTTCCTGGGGTACTAGGGGTATCAGTGTGGCTAGGCTCTTCAAGAGGTACTGGTCAGATCGCAGATGAGCGACTATAAGGCACAACACAGTTCGAGTATGGTCTGTGAGCGACCAAAGGGCACAGCACAGTTCAAATGTGGTCTGAAGGCGACCATAGGGCACAACACAGTCCAAATGTGGTCTGAAGGCGACCATGGGGCACAACACGGTTCAAATGTGGTCGAAGGCGACCATAGGGCACAACACAGCTCAAATGTAGTCTGAAGGCGACCATAAGGCACAACACGGTTCAAATGTGGTCTGAAGGCGACCATAAGGCACAACACAGTTCAGATGTGGTCTGAAAGCGACCATAGAGCACAACACAGTTCAAATGTGGTCTGAAGGCGACCATAAGGCACAACACAGTTCAAATGTGGTCTGAAGGCGACCATAAGGCACAACACAGTTCAAATGTGGTCTGAAGGCGACCATAGGGCACAACACAGTTCAAATGTGGTCTGGAGGCGACCATGGGGCACAACACGGTTCAAGTGTGGTCGAAGGCGACCATAGGGCACAACACAGTTCAAATGTAGTCTGAAGGCGACCATAAGGCACAACACGGTTCAAATGTGGTCTGAAGGCGACCATAAGGCACAACACAGTTCAAATGTGGTCTGAAAGCGACCAAAGGGCACAACACAGTTCAAATGTGGTCTGAAGGCGACCATAAGGCACAACACAGTTCAAATGTGGTCTGAAGGCAACCATGGGGCACAGCACAGTTCAAATGTGGTCTGAAGGCGACCATAAGGCACAATACAGTTCAAATGTGAGGCAGCATTGACCAAACTCCAATGCAAGTACATAGGTCAGGGTGACAGTGTGAGGTAGTGATGATGAAATGTGAGGTCAATGGCATGCACAGTGATATGCCTAAGGTGTTGATGCTCGTGCATGCAGCAATGTGCTATCATGATGAGTTAAAATACTGGGATGGTTGTGCAGACGCATAGGGTCATTGGTCACTTACTGGTGAATCATAGGGTGCAGCATGTCATGTGGAACTGGGCAGTGTGCCCAAATGGACAGAGGCTGTAGAAGCATAGTAGCGTGGCCAGGTTATCTATGCACATGTCTTTAACAGGTTGCGCAATGGGGATCATCATAATGTTAAGGCAGGATAGCTTACCTAATAGTTAATAGTTCTAGGCGTTCACATGGCAACACGTTTAGCATGAAGACCTCGCAGGCGCCTCCATGCGCAAACAGGGGCAAACAGGATGGCCTTATTCGGCCTTCGCCGGCCACCGGCTTTCCGCCTGCCGGCGGAAGTAGGTTGTAAATATCATGGCGCGGAAGTAGGTTGTAAATATTATAAATATTTCAGCAAAGTTACTCCACTGCTCATAGCTAGTACCACTGGACATCCTATGATGCGAGAGACAGGTTTTCTGGAAGTCAACATTGCTGCCCAGGGCCTTCCTCTACAGCGACCCTGTTATACATTTCTGGAGTGTCATGCATAAGAGGGATTAACTGCCTGAGGGCGGTATTCCGCTCTGGCGTTTGAGGCTCTGCTTGGCATACGATATGGTATGCAGCCTGAAAGTACGTTGCATGTTTCAATCCAATGGCAGGGCATACATATCCTTTCATCCTTCTAATTTGAGTCACATAACATGGGATAATATTAACACCTGCTTTAAAGTGCTTAGAAGCAGGAAGAATCTGGAAGGAACACACGTGATGATCCTATGATTATAAGGCATTGACTGGAAATGAATGGTATTCCTGTAGCATGTGATGCTGCACTTGGTATATGATGAGAGCAGCTAAACACATTTCATTTTATTTATTGTTCATTTGTATAGCGCCTATGCACAGAGAAGTGTTTCAAAGCGCTCAAGAAAGGGGGAGGTGGGCAGTGGGAAAAAAACAAAAGTCATTCAGAGCCCTTGACTTAGTGAATGATACAGGCCTGCACAGAGCATGCAAAGTACAGGAATAACTGCAAATAATACATATAACAGTGGAGATAACTTTTTCACCTCTGATACATTTTTCAAACTGTCTTACACAGATAGGGTAAAGTTGGGTGGGGGGTAAGGGTAGAACATATAGGCTACTATACGATGCTAAATTGAAGTGGAGTATGCAATTATATTGCAGTGTGACATAAATACTGTGGAGGGGTCTGGGTGAGAGGGGGGAAGAGGAGTACAGGAAAAGTAGGCTACTGGGCATTACTTCACGCTGAGTAGTTAAGCAGTTTTAAGGTATAAAGGAATGGGCAAGTAGGGTGGAGGGGAGATGACGATGGGGTGGTGGGTTGAAAACAGAAAGGGGACAATACACCAATAATACAAGAAGAATAGAAGAAGAGGACAGTGCTAGCAGAGAAAGTGGGGTAGGGTGGGAAGAGGAGGGGAGGAGGAGAAACAGGGGGCAGGAGGTAGAGGCTGCAGATAATACTCGCCATCAGTATGTTATTTTGGTCAACAATACTTGCAGAGGGTCACCAGACAGTCACGTTTAGAGGGAGGGAGTAGGGGGGGCAGAGTAACAATGTTAAGCAATTGGAGAGGAAGGAGAGATAGATAGCAACATTGTTGGCTGCAGTGGAGGGGGGAGAAACTGACCAGTCTAAAGCACTGATGCACTCGGAGGAAGGGGGTGGGGACAGGGGAGACTGAGGGTAGCACACCAGCTAATGAAGACACTAAGCAGCCACTAGACAAAGCTAGATTCGATTTCAGCCAGACAAGTTGAACACATGCAGCAACATGAGAGCTGCCCTTCATATTTGATGACTGTTTCATGCTTAAGAAATTAACTGGTGTTACTGTGGCATGTGAGGCAATATATGACATAAGATGGTAGCAACTAGACATGTGATGATGCACATTGCATTTGGTGACTGAGGTCCTCATTATAGGTTTGCCAGTCCAGAAAAAAGTGCTGGTAAAAACAGTTACCAGCACCTTTTCTGGACCGGCAAACTACAAGTCTGCCACTAGGTGCAGTGAACTACTGCCAAGCCTGACCTGCCGGTAGTTCTGGCCGCTACTGGCAGACTTTTTTAATGAAGCACCGGCACCACTACTAACGGTGCCGGTGCTTCAGTGTTCCCATTCCCGTGGAGATGGAACTTAGCGTTCCTCCACTGCCCGTAATATCCCGGTAACACTGGTGAGCTTATGGCCCTTTAGGAATGTGCATGTAATGGATGGGTTCACAGAATAACTCTAAGTTCAAATAACCGAACCAACTCAGGAAGAGGATAAAGTAGTGTTTTATTAACAATTATCTAAAATGGGGAGTTATAACGAACATCAACGGGCGGACGCTTGATTTCTCTCAACAACTTTTTCACACAACACAGACTTTATATTACAACACATCAGAGGGGACATCATTTTACATGGAAAATAATAAAACCTACTGGGGATTGGGATAGGCTTAAGAGGAACATCTAAGTACACATTATATAGGAGCTAGGATTGTGATTGGCTGCCCACTGTCAGGTGGGCAATATATGCCTACCTCTAAAACATGTAATCTTTAAAACAATGAGATAAGTGATTTCTCATTGGTCTTCAAACTATAATTGCAGGCGGATCCAGCTTCCCATTTCTCGCACCCACACACTGGAATGCCCTACCTCCCACAATCCGAGGTGAGCCCTCCTCATCGCTTTCTGTAAAGCTATGAAAACCATCCTCTTCACCTAAACTCCCTGGCACCAGCATGAATACTAAACTACATAAGTTGCAAAGACCAACTGCATAAGCTGTAAAGACCAACCGCATAAGCTGTAATGATAGAATTATGTTTGTAGTATTTTAGTAATCTGCCAATGAATGCTACCATGCATGTACCCCTGCAACTAAGCTCTTGCAAGTAACAGCGCCTGAATGCCCTTGGGCTGTTTGCGTGCTATATAAATATAAATAAATACATAAATATAAGGTATTTCATTATATGGACCACTACAATTGGTTGGCATGCTTGTGTCATGTCTGGAACATTCGGTTCATTTAGCAGCACGTAAGCCCAGACCCAGGTGCAAGGAGATGGGCCTGACCCAATTAGCTCAGCATCTCTGATCACCCAAGCCTTCTGCCATGAAGATTGTCTTTGAACTTGGCCTTGCAGAGTATCCATGTCTCTGAGAATACATGGGGATGCGGGCACTCACTGTCGTTGTTCTAGGACCCCAAGTTAACACTCTATTTTGATCCTTGGGTCACATGACAAGAGACCACAATTTGGTCCATTTTGTAGGTTTTAAACGCTCTAAATGAATTAAACTTGGCACTCTTGGTGTTCTTTCTTTTGACCTTAACAAGGGATGATTCATCCTTTGCACGTTCACTCCTTCCCAGAATAGATAGCCGACCATGACTGTTTTAGTCTTGACTCCAGGCCAGACAAACTCGCCATGCAGCTCCATGATTTCAACGTGTTCTTGCTGCGACACAATTCTCCCTTTCCTCTTCATTGGTCTTGGCTTACTAAATTCAAGATACCGATGTCTAGCTCCTATACAATGGCGGCTCCGCCTTCATTGTATTCACTATGTATATCCAGCTTCTATGTTGACTTAGTCTACCTTGCGTTTAAGCGTCTGTACAATTATTGAACGGTTGATTCTCTGCAACACTTTGTGCATGTGTAATCTTCTTTTTCATACTTAAAAGTTCACATGATTCTTTACTTTGTTATTAGTTTCTGTAGGATCCATGCATCCTCTTCAGCCAGTATTCTGAGATGTTGTTCATATTCTCTTATGACGTCACAGGCGTCTTTCTTTGCTCTTTTCATATTCCTTCAGGGAGTTCCTCCTTCAGATTGTCGTCTCTTTGGGGATACATTTGGTAGGGTTGTCTCAATGGGTGCCTTCTTTCGAATATATGCTGCGGTATTGGCACAAGTGCTGGTGTCAAACACAGCAAGATCTCAGGCTTCCAACATATAGGATGTAGGGGGCGGGATTTCCTGCAGAGGCATGCAGCTGCTCCTATACACCGGGATATCGTCCGGCGGCGGTGGAATCGGTAAGGCAATGTCATGATGCCTACCCCCGGGGACCCAGACCAAGTCCAGCAACCCCAGAAGCAGGCATCAAGTTATCCCAAGCAAGCCCAACAACCCATGCTAGGGGCTATTTGGGTGCAGTTCTGGCGCCTATGGCGCCAGGCTCATATGGAGAGTCATTCCTGGCACCATAGGCGCCAGGCTCATAGATTAAAACTTACCTGATGCAGACCATGCTGCAAACTTACCTGATGCAGACCATGCTGCAAGAGCTCCAAGCCAAAAGAGGCTTGGAATGGACTACTTTACCTAGGCACTATTTATTTACTCGGGTGGGGCTGGGAGGAATACTTACCTGGGACTACTTTGGAGGCTATTTAAACCACGCCCATCCAGCAGCGCAGCGCTCACCGTGCCTGCAATTCTGCATCCAGCCTTCTGCCACGCCCGCCTCGAGTTTGGAGCTCCTAGAAAAAGGGAGAAAGAAGGAGAAAAGGTTAGAACAAGAGCAATACCTTTGATCCTTACCTGAATTCCCGATCCATAGTGCCTTCGAGCTGGAAGAAAGAAGTTATTTTATGCACGTCGCCTCGCCTGCTCCAGCGCCGCGCTGAACTCACCGGCCTTCGCAGCATCTTCACATTCCACCGCATCCTCCTGCATGTTCCCGCCGCACTCAGGCACCTAAGGAGAAGACAAGAATAGCAAGGTGAGCCAAGGGAATACACAGAGGAATATTAGTTACCCCCATAGACTTACCTGATTTTACCACCGGGGGTACTATTCCTCTTCACGGGTCGGCGCAGCTTCCACTGCATCTTCGCTGAACCCCGGCCCCTAAGGGGAAACAAAAGGACATCAAGGTGAAACAAAGGGACTAACAAGGGGAACCCTCCTCACCACAATAGACTTACCTGATTTTACCGCCAGAGGTATTATTCCCCGAGACTTCATACTTTCTCTCAGCGCCTGAATAAGGGAGAAAGCAACAGGTTACATATTGACATTATTTTATCGAACTGTGTTGGATAATACAAATCCTTACCAGAATATTATCGGTTGCCACGAGGAACTCTTCACTAGGGTGAAGCTGCAACCTGCAAGGAATCGGACAAGAGTGAAAGTCAGGCATTTGAACTCTTACGAACTACATACTTACAGCGTCTTGCCGGGAATCTCAGAGTCAATATTGTTCTGGAACTCACCAATTCCTTCGAGCCAGTGAAGCAACTGGTTATCTACATGCCCCTGCGCTCAATGCAGGATGGAGAGCTCATCTTTTCAAACCATCAGGTGAGACTATAAGAGGGGACATCAAAGGTGATCAGTGGGGAGAACAGCGGGGGTGGGGGAATTTACGCTCAACTCCACGGGTGGTTAATTCTCTTTCTCCATTTGCAGAAGAATATTCCTACGGGCCACGCAAACGAAGTTAGGTGGGCCAGTCCAGTCTGTCATCTCGGCCCTACGCGTCACATTGGTGGAGACTGCAGCTGTCCAGTTCAGATCGACGCCTCTGTGGGAGCCAGGTGAGCGTAACAGGCGAGTCTTCCGGTTAACCGCCGGTAGCACCGGCGGGTTACTGGAAGACTCATAATGAGGGCCTACATGTTGTTTGTGAGACATTAACTCACATGTGATGGCATTATTGAGGTTTACACATGTCAGCCTCTGCACATGTAATGTTGTGCTTTTAAAATGAAAAGTGCTACCTAAGTGTCAACGCAAAAACAAAAAAAATAGAAACTAAACTACCTTGTTTGTCATTGCTTATTTTGCATTATTTAGATTCATATGACCTGTAACTGTAGCAGACTGACCTTCTACCTTGACCCTGAAGTTGACGTTGATAGCAAAATAAGCAAGCATGTTTATCAGCTCGATCACTGCAGTGCTTTACTTTAAAGCAGAACCAGGGTGTGTTTAGGGGCGCAGGGGTGCGCAGCAAGTAGACAGAAGTGTCACAAGTAGCCTGTCGGTCCTATAATCAGTATCCCTGCTCTAAATAATAGGCATTATTTTGACCTGATTTATTGGTACTCATTTTAACAGATTTGATAGGTGCATGCAGAATTCATACGTGTGTCCCACAAGTTGCATGCATAATTCTTTTGCAAATCCTTTGAACCATGATCCTGACGTCCTGCATTGTTGATCAACATTCCACCAGACATTCCATGGCTCCAAGCTCTCTATAGTTGAGGAAAGAACTGCACTGTTCAGACAGGGCCTGAGTCACCATTCAGACCATTAGAACAACACTCGCTTGTCTCAGATCATCTCCCATGGGGCCCACCTCACCGGGGGTTGCCTTGTATGAAGGTGCTCACACCTTGTACAGCACTCTGTTCCCTTCTAGCAAGTTTGTGCTTTATTAAAACATATACAAGCTGTGATGAATCTAGTGATGTCATCACTCCCTCTCCGGTAAGACTCTCTTCCCATATGGCCAGGGAAGTGCAGCCGCTACTTGATCCCGACCCTAGGGGTGGCTTCCAGAGGTAGGACCATATGGTGGGAGGCAACCCTCATGGGAGGGAAGGAGACTCACTGACAGGAACATGGTATCCCCCTTTCCATTCAGGGTCTAAATTCCCAAACGTTTATGGTCTATTGTGGTGTAGATCCAGTCCAAACACCTTATACTGAAACAAGGGCTTTTTCTGACAACATTTGCCAAAACACTGAGATGCAGAGGAGCGTGAGAGTAATGCTGATAGCTAAGGCTTCAGAACTAGAGATGCGCACTAGCGGTTGGAAGGATCTGAGAGGTGCCGGGACAAATCATTTTACCCAAAGCAGGTCGGGAAGCGAGAAGCATGCCAACTACAGCAAGGAGCAGAGGAGCTCCTACCGGTGCCATCACAAGAAGTCCAGAAGGAGAGGGTTTGTTGCATAGAGGCCTGCAGCAGGAGACACTGATGAGAGGAGGTCCAAGGATTGCGAGTACCAGAGGACAGATGGACACCAGCAAAAAGAAGGAAGAAGTGCCCCGCAGGAGAGACTGGAGAATGCTGAAACAGCCAGACAATGCTGGTGAGACATGAGAGGGGAAGTGGGACACTGGGGTGCTTTGTGGGGTATAACGCATGCTCGGGGAAGGCAGGGACACTCACGGGATGAACCTGGTCAAGAGCGCTGTGATGCGAGTGCATTTGGAAAGGAGGTGGAAGACTAAGTACCTGAATGAACTGAATTGTTATGTGTGGAGAAAGTACTGGCAGGAGAGTATACCAGGCAATGTGATTGCGAGTTTGGGACCTGCACCAAATTACAATTAAGAGAAGAGGAAGGACAGCCCCTCAAAAGTGTGAAACCCTGGGGAAGGAAACCATACCCCCTAGTTTGGAAAGGTGGCAAAACTGTGGAAGTCAAGGGTAGGGAAATTACACTTAAGTGTGTGAAACCCAGGTTAAGGGAGCCATACCTCCTGGGCTGGAGTGGTGACTGAACTGTGAAAGTCAAAGTGAGGAAAAAAAACCTTGAATATGTTCAGTCTAGGGGACGGGAACCATACCCCCTGGATTGTATAATTGCATTTTACTGGGATTACATATCATGATTGTGAGTTTCTGAGGTTTGAGGAGAGAAAGAACAACCCTCTTGACTGTGTGAAATCCAGGGAATGAGAACCATATCCCTGGATTGGAAAAGTAAGGTAAATTGTGATACTGAGAGGAAGGTAAATAAAGACAGTAAGAAAAATCTGGCAAGAGAGTACACCAGGTGAATTGATTAGAAGTCTCAGACTTGTGGGCAAACAATTAATAGATTCTGAAAATCAACTTCTTGAATGTTTAAAATCCGAGGGGAAAGAAAGTCACACCGCCTGGAAGAGAAGATAGCATTTTGTGCAAAAGGGAATGAAGGGAAACACCTTTAACTGTTGTGTTTATAAACTGTAAAGCGCCTGAGGATCTCAGTAGAGAAGAAATCCGTTATGAGGAATTGTGATTGTGAACTGAGAAGAAGTTAAGAAACTCAGGAGAAGGGAATCCCTCTCATGGGAATTGGGAAACCCTGTAGAACTTTGATAATTTATTTGTGCAGGTTTCGTAACTTTGTGTTGGAGCGTTAGAGGAAGCTACAGGTGACCAGTTGAGAGAATATATCCCTTTGCATATTTCTTTAGGTTTAGCATGTCAGGGTCATTTTAGGATTTTTGGACACAGGACAGAGAACTCTTTATTTTTGGACATTCTGACACCGACATCCTTTAGTTTCATTGAGGCAGGAAACTCCCTCATAGTGATGGGGTGAGATAGATCTTTCTCCAACCCTCTTTTTACTTTAATAAAAGTCTACAAGAGCTGCTTGAATAACCCCTACGTCCGAGTCTTACTCCTGATTCATTACAACGCATACTTACCATCTGTTTACCTCAAAACTAAAATGGTGTCATGCTTCCTTTTCAGGCAGATGAAGCATGGCACTGTATAAATATGCCACATTTTCCAGAAAGAAATCCTGCATATTCATGGTTAATTAATGACCCCGCCTTGCCTTCTCCATTCAATCTATGAATGTATAGAGCTCGCCTTATATCCCAGCTTTCAATGAGTTGCAGACCAGCCCCGTAGCCCATGAATGGGGCCCATTAACTAACAACACGTATGGAAATTACTGATACACAGAGACCTTTTTTCGCCCATCAGCAAAGGTCACATGACTTGATGACATTATTCCATTTTCAAATAATGCAGGCAGACTTGTTAACTTGCTCTGTGAATCCACTCCTTGTTCAGGACAGATAATCTCTGCGTGTGGGCGGCTCGGGGTCTGTGTTTGATGGATTAGGGCAGCTGCCATTCTGAAATTTAAACAGTACAAGTTGTATGTTACCAGTGTGCCATAGAAGGCTAGGAGGCCTGATACTATGATGGGTTAAGGTCTAAACCTGCAAGCCCCTTGCTGCTCCCTGCTTTACTAGGCATAGCTTGTCTTTAAATCTGAGCCTTTTGTCCATAGCGCCATACAGGGGCGTTGCTAGGGGGGGGCTAAGGGGGCTATAGCCCCTGGTCTTTTGGTTGTAGCCCCGGATAGAATCTCAGGAGCTACAGCCAAAAGACTAGCTAGCCCCCAGTCCCAACAGTTCCGACATCAGTTTAGCCCCTGGTCTTTTCCAGACCTAGCAACTCCCCTGGTGCCATACCTAAAAGAGAACCACAAAATCCATCACTGTAAATAGGATCGCTGACCCCTTCTGTAGCATATTCTACTAATTAATCTCCTCTCTGTGCATTCAAATTGCCTATGAATGTTTCCCTACTCAATGGGCCTATGTTATGGAACTCGACTGGATGAAAGTTTGAATCGTGCATGCCATCCTGTCACTAGCACGGCTTCCTGTGTATATTTACAGTTCATGCTGAACCCACTTAGCACTCCTACTATAACAGCACTTCTCACACTGTACCTTCCAAGACTGCGCTATGCAATGCAGATGTCTTTGGTTTGGTATTGCTCGGTGATGGGTTATGTGTGTCTGTGTGACCGACGCAATCTTTTCTGTTCATGTGACAATCAGTTTACAACTCTTACTATCACATGGGGATCGCTGTTAACATACTCTCAGCCAATCCGAATGTTCAGATTGCAGTCAGTACCTTCTGTTGTTGACTGCATTCTGAACATAATGTCTTCAGAAGCGGTTTTAGCATCCTTGGTGGGTGTGTCATCCTATCAGGTTGCTCCAAACCCAGGCTAAATCTAATAATGCAAGCCGTGTGCTCTGCGCACCTGCCCTCCACCTGCTGCTGCCCGTTCCCCCTCCTCCACCCACTGCCCCCATCTCGAGCCCCTCAAGACCACCCACTCCCTCTCCTTACAACAGCTCCTCCGCCAGGACCGCATCGCTTGGCTTCCTCTTTCCAACATGAGCTTAGACCTGCCTCCATGTCCATGACAACCATGATTCACCCCATCCTCTGTGAACGAAGCAGCGCATCCTGTTTGAATTTGTTTTTTTACTGCTTTTAGCAAAATGAGGGTTTGCCTAGGATTGCTAATGGCAATAATCACACATTAGGTCGGACCTGGCGGGCGGACCGGGACCCGCGAGCAGAGCATGTCGGATGCACCGGCACCATTCTGAATGATGCCGGTGCATCCGGCCTCCCCATTCCCATTGAGCCCTTTGGGGCTAAAACGGGAATGGCGAGAATTTTTTACCCGCGCCTGGGAATGGGAAAATACCTGGTCCGGCGGGGCCATAATGGCCCAGTAATTGCCCATTCCCAGGTGCTGGTAAAATTCGCAAGTTCGACGGCAGCCTGCCGGTTTTATTTTGCAAGGCTGCCGCCAAAATTATAATGAGGCCCAGTGTAATAAACACGTATCCCGGCTTCTCCTCTTGAACAACCCTACATGTGTGATCCTGAGCAAATCTTTCCACCTCATAAGGGCTCATTTTCACTAACATCTCAACATGAGATCACCAAAATGTAAATAAGGTACGTTTGAACTGTAAAAAAAAACAAAAGGCTTAAAACTTTATCCAGGATTTCGGACTTTACCTTGCATAAGATGGCAGTCCTTCGCTGATTGATTCTGCTCATGCGAATGATCACGGAACTTGTGCTTTTGAGGCTGCAGCGGCCATAAATATATGAGGCGTAACCTAGCATAAGTTCGATGTACCCGGCTGCACTTAGCTTTTTATAATAGTGCCTGGGCATGCGGATCCGCATTTAGCATATTGTGGCTCTACTTGGTATGTGCGGCTTGAACAGATATATGTCATTTGAGGCAATCATGGAATAAGCAAGCAGATGGTTCTTCTGGGTGTGACCCTGGCATATCATGACTTCACCCATTATCCATTGGGATAGCACTGAATATACATTATCCCCAGGAAGTACAGGACACGAACACACCTGTTATATAGTCATAGAAAGGCATTGCTAGCATCTACTATGAATGCCCCTTTGACTCTTCTTTCTCATGAAAAAATAACGTGTGGGCCTGTTTACCTTGCAAAGTTCCTTTGCTGTTCTCAGGCCTTTAAAACGGGTTTTGAGGCCCATAACACTCGGTACGGCCCCCAGGCTTGATTCATGAAGCTACAGTAGCACATTTAGTCCATTTCCGAACCTCCTCTCAGCTAATCAGAATGCTTGGAATGCAGTCTATAAACTGTGATATAGACTTCATTCTAAACATTCTAACAGAGCAGCAACCTAAAACCATTCCCTTTCTGGTCTAGTTTCACAACTCCATGTGCTAATATGATATGATAGTTTATTTATATAGCGCCTATACACAATGCGTTTCAAAGCGCTTCAAGGCAAGGGAGGGAACAAGGGAAAATACAATTACATTCTTACAGGCCATGAACAGTAAGGATGTGAAATTAACTATCGTACTCGGCCTGACGACATTTCAGATAGTGCAAGAGCTAAGACATAGGGCCTCATTACGACTCCGGCGCTGGACCATGGTGCTATTAGCACCATGGTCCATGCCGGAGTCCGGCATGTTGGATGGCGGAATTACCGCCCCATTCCAAGGTGAGTGGGGCGGTAATTCCCCATTCACCATTTGCCCTTCCCCATTCCCATTTTTGCCCCATAGGGCATAATGGGGATGGGGAAGGTGCTAATTACGGCACCATAAATTACGGTGCCGTAATTAGCACCAAGGTCGCTTAGGGCCTTGGACTTTAATGCCTGCAAAAAGCAGGCGTTAAAGTGTGAATCAGGCGTTAAGGGTTAACGGCGCCGACGGCGCCGTTAAACCCTTAACGCCTGACTTGTAATGAGGGCCATAGATAAGGAATGGAGGGGGTGAGTGGGAAGGAAATGGAAACAGACAGGCGACTACCGTACTAGGCCTGACGACATTTCTGGTAGAGCCGGAGAAAAACAAAGGTGAGGGAGAGGGGTGCAGAAAGGGAGGGGAGGAACAAAACAAGCGATTATCATACTAGGCCTGATGACATTTCAGATAGTGCTGGAGGAGGGGGGGACAAGTAAGGGGAGTGGGGATGAGAAAGATGAAGTTGCTATGATACTAAGTCCAGGGACAATTCTGATAGAGTAAATGCATAGAAGAAAGTAAGGGGAGGAGGGGAGGAGATAAGGAGAGAAGGAGAGAACAGAGACTAAGCAATCAAAAAGAGTGGAGAAGCAAGAGGGGAGAGCGAATACAATTGCAGAAGTCAGTAGTAACATATAATGCTGCAAGCCAGGATACAAGATGAAGATGGGAACAGCATGATTCAGGGCCACCATGAGAAAGGGTGATGCACCGTGAATCAATGAAGTCCATAAAAGCCAAATCCAGCATTGGCCACAAGACGGGGATGGTGAAACCAGAATGTATCAGGACAGACTCCTGCAAAATAGCCTTAATAACCTCAGGATGGGTCATGATCACTTGAAATAATGATCATTTTCTATAATTATCCCACTGTCATGACCCCTTCTTTGGTATGAAAGTCACAAGTACAAAATAGCCTCATTACGAGTTGGGCGGTATCCCAGCAATAAATCCACCGGAATACCACCCAAACAAATTACCGTTACCGCCACTTGGTCCGGTGGAATTTCAGCCAGATTACAAGTGGTGGTGGCGGTGTAATTCCCCATTTAATTGGAGTCCATTGGACTCAGTGGGGCTTTTTTGGCGGAATTACTGCGGCAGAATTGACCACTTACCGCCAAGCTCATAAAGAGGCCCAATGTTAGGAGTAGGGGGCAAGGTGAGAGAGAAAGCTCTGCGAGAAAGTCGCCTGTAGAAGAAGAGGAAGTGGAATGGAAATCCATAGGTGATAGGTCCAGAATGCTAGGATTTTGCAACTTAAACATGGCCATTCCGTGCTTTTGAGAGCACACCGAGTAAAGGTAGCTGTGATGCGAAGAATACCATTTTACTTTAAAAAACGAGGAGCGCCATCTGAAACATAAATGAGGTTTGCATTGGGGCATAAATATTCTATTACTGGGAGTCCATGTTGTTGGACACCTACACAAATCAAATATTGACCTCTGACTCTAGGTGACAGTATATACTTTGCACGTTTGAATGGCCAATTTACACACTCATCCTTCTGAGGTCGATAAATCTTTCAAAATCTGGTTATTATAACACCTGTTTTTACAGTGCTTAGGAACTGGAGGAGTCTAACATGAAGTACCACGTAAGAAAAACAATAACATTATTATAATTACTATAATTATTATGAGCTCCCTGGAATGGGAGGGCTACCAAGCAGGTTGCTTGGATCATGGGCTGAATCCCACGATCTGAGCCTGCATTCCAAGCAACCTGACGGCTGCTTCTCCCACCCTGCCATCTTCCAACCAACCTCCCTTCCCTTCATGATAAATTATCCCCTCCCTTCCACCCCCACTTTCTTTTTCCCTTCAGCGGCGGCAAGGCCCACCTCTACCGCCACTGCCACAACTGCCGATTCATCTACCTCCCGACCACCATGGAAATGGAAGAGGGACTCCGTATGGAGCCCAACCTTCCCGATCCATGGTGGCCACCTTAAGAAAGTATTTTCTTTGAATGAACAGGATGCTCTGTGAAGTCCGATTCATAAAAACGAAATACATTGCTCTTAGCACCCCAGGTTACCGGTTTGGCAACCCGGGGTCATAATAGCAGGACTCTGAACCCGACGCGCGTAATTCACAAACAAGGACTTTTGAGGTGGGATTCTAACCAGGGAACCGAGTGATTCAAAACTGTAATTGACGGGGGGCATGGCCAGCAGCGCAATGGAGCAGACGTGAGCTCGTTCAGCTCCGTGGTCGCTGCAAATATCCTGCCTTTTATAGCCTGATTCCTGAGAGTCCTACACAATTCTGATACCTGCATTGATAGCTGATGCACTGGGGCATCATCGGATGCAAAATCCAAGAAAAACCGGAGCCCCAAGAGTGAACCCGAGGCGAGTGAAGAGCGAAGCGGAGAGGGCTCCTGTGCTCCCAAGATGGCCACTGCTGGTGCGTAGTGCAGTTCGGGGCCTGTCGGGCTGCTGGGAGCGACAGTACTGCAAGCAGACTTGGCGTAAAACGGCAGACCATCTCTGCCCCCTTAGTAACAGCAGGGACGGGGTAGAGAGCTGGCCCACGAGGAGTCAACCCCGTGCGGGATCGTAGCCCTGCCACTCGGAGGCCCTGCGGTTCATCTGCCGGGCCAGGAAGACTCCCTTACCGTGACATCCAGAGAGCCTGGTGAGTGCCCCCAAGCACCAGCCCGAACCCACACGCCGGTAAACCCGAGGTGGAAGCCCCTCTCCGAGCCACACCTGCGGGAGACTTCGGAGGAAGAACTCGTCTGACCAGGACTGCCGCGGCACACGCTGAACTACCCGATCCACAGGTCCACCCGGGTGCACACAATCCCACGAAACCCACGGCCACTGGGTCTAAATACCACCATGAAACCGGCGAACCTACCTCTCTCCAAGGATGGGCAAAGACAAATTGAAAAAGGCCTCTACGCAAAGCAAGATGGACCAATTTGCGATGGCACAGGCCCAGGCCTCGCAGACCTACACACCACAGACGCCCCCACCCCGAGGACAAGACCGCCCTCTCCCTGAGAGATGTGATGGCCGCCATCGCCAACTCCCGCACCTCGATGGAGATGAAAATTGACAGTATAGCGGCGGATGTCTCCTTTCTGCGCCATGACTTGCAGAAACTCTCCGCTCATACGGGGGAGGTGGAACAATGCATCTCGGGGACTGAAGACAACATTTGAGGCATCAATCAACAACTCTCACAGACACTAAATCGTCTGAAAATGTTAGAGGCCCGTGTGGATGAGGGGGAAGGAAGATCGCGCCGCAACAATATACGCATCCTCGGCCTCCCGAAGGGGGAGGAAGGGCCCAGCATGGAGCTCTTCTTGGAACAATGGTTGGTGGACATCTATGTGCCTCAGCCCTTCTCTAAGTTCTTCTCGGTGGAGAGAGCTCACAGAATGCCATCGGGCAGGCCTATACCAGGCACACCGCCCAGAACGATCATAGCCAGATTCCTTAATTATCGGGACAGAGATGCACACCTTCAAATGGCTCGCTCCAAGGGTACAATCACCCATAATGGCTCCCGAATCACCTTTTTCCCTGATTACACCCAGGAGGTGCAGAGGGCGAGACAGTCGTTTGAACCGCTGAAGCGGCAACTATTACACATGAAAGTAAGATACAGACTGCTGTTTCCGGCCCAACTCAAGATCCACCACAAGGGAACCACAGTTCATTTCACGGATCCGAAGGAGGCTTGGAGATGGGCGGAGGCGCACATTGAAGGGGACTGGACGGGAGAAACTGGCACCATACCTTCACAAAATGTTCCTCAGGGCGCTCTCCCAGCGGATCTGCGCAAAGCCACGATCGTCGTTATTCCCAAACCAGGTAAACCACCCGTGCAATGTGCCTCCTATAGGCCTATCTCATTACTCAATAGCAAAACTAAAATCCTCGCCAAAATCCTAGCCAACCGGTTGCAAGCGGTAATTACCTCCCTGGTCCACCCGGACCAATGCGGGTTTATGCCACATAAATCAACATGTATGAACTTGCCTCTACCTACTGCTGGAAAGGGCCCCTATCATAGACAAACCGCTTGCACTACTTGCCATAGATTCTGAGAAGGCGTTCGACTCGGTTCGTTGGGACAGCCTCTGGGAAACTATGTGAAGAATGGGATTCGGGGACAACTTCCTGGGATGGGTACAACTCCTTTACACAGATCCACAAGCAGAGGTGAAGGTAAATGGGTGGCCCTCTGAGCTTTTCCCCCTGCCCCTTGTCCCCCTTCTCTTCGCCCTAACGATAGAGACACTCACCCTGTGGCTCCGCCAGAGCAAGGATTGGTTGGGATTCAGGTGGCCGGAGGGGCACGAAGCCAGGGCGTCTTTGTACACGGATGATCTCTTGGTATACTTGGGTGACCCGATACAAACCTGCCCCATAGTAACGCAAATGCTCATTCGATACAGTGAATTCAGTGGGCTGAGAATTAACTGAGACAAATCTATCCTTTTCCCGGTAAAGGGCGGTACACAGGCCATCCCCCAGGAATGCCCATACAAGGTGGAACCAAGCGGCTTGCGGTATCTTGGGATTTGGATATCGGAGGACCTGATGCGCTACGCAGCCCATAACCTCCAGCCGATCATGGACCGTTTTAAAGACGATGTCCACCACTGGAGGCTTCTCCCCCTGACACTAATGGGTAGAGCCACCCTCTTTAAGATGATTACCCTGCCCAGATTTCTCTATGTACTACAAAACGCACCACTGGAGATTCAAGACACCAAATTTGACCGCCTTGATTCCCTCCTTAGAGAACTCACATGGGGAGGGGGGCAGCCTCGTATTGCACTGGCTACACTCCAGAGATCGGTTTGGGAGGGGGGTATCGGTGTGCCCTGTCTCCGAGCTTACTACTGGGCCTCCCAGCTGGCGGTGGTTAACGACCTACTACACGGGGACAGGGAACTCCTGCACATTAATGCAGAAATTGCAGCCATCCACGACACTGACCCATTACACCTGCTCTACCAGCCCCTCCACAGACCCCCCACCCCAAACAATAGCAGCACATGTCTCAAGGGCCTGGAAACGGGCCCACGCCTTTGTGGGATGGAAAGACAAGATCACCACTGCAAAACCCCTGTGGCACAATAGTAACCTGGCCGAATTGGGGAAACTCAATCCATGGCCCAAATGGGAGGAGGCTGGAATCACAAAGATCGGGGATGTCCTGATAGATGGGGAAATCGCCTCCTTTGCAGGACTGCAGCAGAAATTCCAGCTCCCAAAAACCGAACGCTATCACCACACTCAACTGACTCACGCCCTATGGACATACATCCAGTTGGACCCTGCTATTCCCGAGTACACACCCATAGAACACAATATACTTCCAACACATATCCCTACTAGAGTCACTTCTATATTATACAATGCCATGTCCTCCTTTGCTACTCCGGAACTTCCTCATCTTAAATCCAAATGTGAGGACGATGTGGGAGCCATAGACCCGGAAGACTGGATCCAGATCCTAATGCATCCCAGGGAGATTGCTATCTCCTCCAGACTCCGCTTGGTCCAACTAAAAATCCTCCACAGAATATACTACCCAAGAACTAAGATGCACGGCTGGAAATGAGCCCCAAATCCGAACTGCCTTCGATGTCGGGGAGAGATTGGAACATTCATACACATCCTCTGGGAATGTCCGCGAATCCAGACTTTCTGGGGGTAATGCTGCAATGAACTATCCAGGGTGCTAGGCCGCAATATAACACTGGACCCGAAGGTGTTGTTGTTGGGTTCTCCCAACGAGAACACTACTAATAAATGGGAAGGACTGCTCCTATCCACAGCCGCAGGATTGATGAAGCGGAACATTGCACAAAAATGGGGAGCCCCAGAGTCCCCAACATTGGATCAATGGACAGACGATATGGACACACTTGCAATGTTAGAGCACAGAGTTTATTAAGCAAAAGTCTGCCCTACCAAAGATTTTAAGATATGGGACAAATGGGTGGAGAGGGAATACCAGTAATTTCATGATGCCCTAAGACACAAGACTAAATTGTAGATGGAATGGGCGACAAATGGAGACCAAGTGACTCTTAACATGCCTTCACTTACTGATTCGTTCGTTGAATGCGTATGTTTTGACCTTGTTTTTCTTTTGGTTTTCGTTGATTGTATTGTTGTTTAAATCCAATAAAATGCAATATAATAAAAAAAATTTTTTTTTTAAAAAAAACTGTAATTAACAACGACTAATCCCCAATTGGACACATGCTATATGCCCTGATTTGAGAAAGGCTCTTGAGGAGCCAAAACAGATGTCACAAAAAAGGGCTCTGCTTAGGGAGATTTGATACACTTTAAAAAACTATAAATCAAGAATTTGAGAATCAAAACTTTGTACCGCAGTTTCTTTGTGTGGAAAACAACAAACATATGCATAACCACAAAGGTTGGGTAGTGGTTCCTCCGAAAACTTTCACACACGCGACACGAACAGACAGAACGAAAATAGGTTACCAGGCCAAAGAAGTTGAACTACCGCAAGTAACCCCTCTTTAATTACCATAATAGCAGTAATCACCCTTTCCACAGTCTGGAACTGTGACAAATCAACTTCCGGGGCACCAGTGGTCCATAGACCAATATCGATTTCTAAACCATCAATCAACCCCACACCTCTAGTACACCAGAAAGGATCCGAACAGATTGGAATACAAGTAAATCATAAGACCTCCATGTCCAATTTGATAACGTGGACTGAACGGCAGGCTTGTCTCTGCAAGGTCGTGGATCGTTGGTTAGTTGCAACATAGTGAAAATACAATTATTACCCAATGATGAAAGGGACTGTCAAGGTTGTATACAAATATCTACTTTATTATTCCTACAACCAACAGTTCTAGCACACTACAATTATAACCCACACTGTAAAGTAACAGAGAGGTCATAAAGTTTCACAAAGGAAAGGGATGCACTCTGGATACTGACAGGAGGGTAGTTGGTAAATTAATCATTCTTATCGTTTGAGATTATTTGTTTTCAACACCAAAGGGGCAAAGGGTCGTAACTGTCTCTAGGGTCCTTCAGAGAAGGACCAGGGGGGGCAGAACCACAATGTACCTGGTGCTGAAGAAATTTTTGGTGCTCAACAGTGTCAAGGCGGTTCCAGGGCGCTTTGCAGCACGTGAGACAGAGTTAGTGGCAGGAGACAGCTGCGGTACCAGGCGGCAGGCAGTTCAGCAAGCAAGGCTGGACGGACGTCTGCAGGCTGTCCAGCACGGCGGCTCGAACCAAGAATTGTTGTCTCTGTGCTGGTTACTGGATCTGGAATGCTGGTCGAGGCGTCTTGTGTGGCTCTGGTGACTGCGGTGTGACAACAGTCAGCGGTGCAGCCGGATACAGTTCGATTACTCGACTGCCTCAAAATTGTCCTTAAAAAGACGGACGCTGGATGATGCTTGTGTGGCACTCCTCTTAGCCTCTTTGCAGGGCCCATGTCCTTTCAAGGCGGATGGCCCAAAGCTCAGAAGAGTGATTGCAGGCAACGGCCTTGTTCTTTGTGCAGAGATTCTCTGGCACTTCCCACCTAGGAAGCTTGCTGTCAGAACCTAGCAGGACACGCTGTGTGCTGGCTGGGTACCGGTTCTGGAGCAGCTGGATGGGTCCTCTAGTTCCGGTATTTCCCTCTGTTCCCTGGGAGATGTTTAGAGGAGGAATCTTGCTTCCCTCTTGGAACTCCTGGCCTTCCTTCACTTGCGGAAGATGTAAGGTAGACTGTACTTTCAGCTCAGTTCCAAATGAGTCCTTCTTCTTAGTCCTTGCAAAGTCTTCATATGATCTGATCAGTGAGGGGCTCATCCCTCTTTTTAAGACAAACAGGCTCCAGGGATTGGTGCAGGGTACACCCACCTTGATAAACCAATCCTGGGTCCCCACCAGTAATCTTCAGTGATGCTTCAGGTCAGACTCAGAGCACTTGGCAACAGACAGGAAAAGGGTGGTGACATATTCTTCCAAGTCCCACTCATCTCCCTGTCTGCTGTACATCAAAGTTTCTCCATAATTAACTGAGGCCTATCCAGTGCTTGGTCACAACATTGGCCTCCGTTAAAGTAGGGGCTTTCAGGCAGACTTTCTTTCATCTCCTGCAATTCACATACTTCCCTGATCTGAAAGGAGTGGCTCCAGACAGGACATTTAATGCCCTTTCATACTAAGGAGGGGTGTTAATACCAAGTTGACATATTGCATTATAAAGAGGTGTTGGTATCTGGTCTGCATTGTCACTTCATGCACCCAGTCCTTCCCTGAGGCCTGCTAATTAACACTCTTCAGTATTTGCTGCCACCAGCAAGGTGTAAAAATGGAGATGCAAATCCATGGGGCCTTGAAATGCTAATCAGGCTGCCCACAGAAGAGGCTTTTGTTGTACCCACAGCTGTCAGGTGTCAGCTACACATGACAGGGGAGGACGGCACTGGTAAGCTGTGTCCTCCCAGAGTACATGACTATTTTTCTGCTGTGCGGTAAGCGAGGACAATATGTGCGGGAATGGACCCACATATTTTCCAGAGGTTGATCTCCCATCATTCATTCTTTTAAATAAATAAAAATCAAAAAGCCCAGGTGAGCATGCTCTCCCTGTGTGGATGGTAGAATTCCTCACAAGAACAGGTGGTAAGAGCACCGTGGACACTTGTTATAGGCTCGCGCTATGCTCGTCTTACCACCTGTTCCAGCCTGTGTAACAGGTGATTACTTAATTATAAGATGCCACACTGAGTGGAAGAAGATAGCTTCATGTTTGTGAACAACAGCCCTTCAAGAGTTCTCCACTAATCAGATCATTTAAACATGTTAACATTTCGTCATAAATTGTGTACATTTGTGTCACCTGTGGAAGACTATGGTATGTCCACTGGTATATTTGCATCGCTATCGCTGACAACTACACTAATGCCTGCTCTAAGGAAACTCTCACTGACATCCTCTTTTTCGTGCCTTCGCCCGACCTATGGACTTTTCATATGGTCTCTGTGCTCTCTCCTTTCTCCTCCTCTCCTATTAATGGTGGCACCCGTTGGGATGACCTATTGGCCCCCTTCCGCTCCTCTAAGGCCATCATTAATGTCTACGCTAATGGGACCATCTTGGTCCAAGGCCCCCAGGCCAACCTTCACCTCTTCGATAGACGCTTCCCACACCTCATCAACTTCCTCTCCTCTCCTGCTGTCCCCCCTCCTCTATCCTTGGCTACCTTGCCTCTACCCTCCCTCCCTGCCCCCTCTCGTGCTCCTTCACCTCCTTCTTCAATACCTCCGCAGGGCGTACCTCTGTTCTGTACCCCTCCCCGGAAGTTCTTCAAGGATGGCAGCCTTCTCCACATTGCCACTCTAAACACTTGCTCTGCCATCAAGCACTCCTCCGATATCTGTCACCTTCTTGAGGAACTGGACCTCGACGTCCTCTGTCTCACTGAGACATGGTTCACAGCCAGCTCTGCCACCAGCTTTGACACACTCCTACCTGACGGTTACAAGATCCTCTCCATGCCCAGGCCTAACCGTGCAGGGGGTGGTGTTGCCCTTATCTTCCCTGAGTGGATTCTTGCCACTGTCACTCCTACGCAGACCTACTCCTCTTTTGAATGTCTTGTCTGCCGACTCTCTCTCTCTCCTAGCCATTCCCTTACCGTGGCTACTATCTATCGCCCACCTGGTCAAATTTCCTCCTTCCTCTCTGAGTGGGCTGACCTCTCCTCCTCACTCCTGTCCTCAACCACTCAACTCCTCTTTCTTGGCGACTTCAACATCCACCTTGATGCCTCCAGTCCCCCCACTGGTCTCTTTCGTGACCTCTGCGACTCTCTCTCACTCTCTATTCTCCCGTCTGGGCCTACTCACTCTGCTGGGCACACTCTTGATGCTCTGATCTCTTCTGACCTTCCCCTCTCCGTCCCTCTCTCCACTCCTCTCTCCTGGAGTGATCACTTTCTCCTATCCTCCCACCTCACCCTCCCTACCCCACAGGCAGAGCCACCCTCTTCACTGCCACCCACCTTCTCGGTCATCCGACCCATGAAGCGTGTGTCAGTTGAGGCTTTTGCTGCTACCTTCTCGCCCCCCCCTGCCCCTTCCGCTGACTCCCACCCTGACACAGCCCTCTCCATGCTCCACTCTGCTATATCTGCTACTCTTGATATCCTTGCCCCCGTCATGAGAATCCACCTGAAGCCCAAAGCCAAATGTAACTCCTGGTATGACTCGGATCTCGTCACCCTAAAACGCAAGTGCAGGGTTGCAGAGAGGAAATGGCGTGCTTCATGTTCATCCTCTGACAAACTGGCCTGCCGCCTGCTCAAAAGGCAGTACCGGCTCTCCGTTCTCACCAAGAAGAGAGCCCTTATCCAAGCCTGCATCTCTGCGGCATCAAACAACTCCGCCGAACTCTTTAAAATCTGCAAGGAGCTGGCCAACCCTGTTGCAGTCTCTACCTCTCCTGTCCCCTCCCAGGCCCTCTGCACTGCACTGGCCTCTCACTTCATCTCTAAAACTCAGGACATCCTGTCCTCGCTCTCCTCCTTTCACCTCCCTCCCTCCCTACCCGGCTCTTCCTCTGGCCCTTCTGCGGTCAACCCTCCTCCCTCTTTCTCTGCCTTTCCACCCTTCTCTGCTGACGAGGTTTCCAGACAAGTCCGATCAATGAAAGTCTCGTCTAAACAGGTTCACCCCTGTTCCTCCAAAACTATCAAGGACCTCATCGACTCCCTGGCTCCTGCCCTGGCTGACTTTTGCAACCACTCCTTCGCCTCTGGAGTCTTCCCTTCCCCCCTCAAGCACTCCCTTGTGCACCCTCTTCTCAAGAAACCCTCTTCCGACCCCTCCTGCCCTGCTAACTATCGCCCTATCTCCATCACTCCCTTCCTGGGCAAGCTCCTGGTGAAACTGGCCATCTCCCAGCTTAACCTCCATGCTGAATCTGTTGGTAGTCTTCATGACCATCAATTCAGAGCTGCCAGAAGCACAGAAACTGCTCTCCTGAACATCCGTGAAGACCTGCTCTTGAACCTCGATTCCAACACTCCATGTGTTCTCATTCTGCTCGATCTCTCCTCTGCCTTTGACACTGTCAACCATGCCATCCTGCTCAACCGTCTCCGGGAAAACCTGGGTATCACTGGTCAGGCTCTGGCGTGGCTGACCTCTTTCCTTTCAAATCGACCCTCCCAGGTCGAACTGGGGTCCTTCATCTCCGACATCTTTTTCTCCACCTGTGGTGTCCCCCAGGGATCTAATCTCTCTCCCTGGCTGTTCAACCAGTATCTGGCACTCCTTGCCCACCGCATCGCCGCTCTCTGCCCTAATTTCCAGTGTTATGCGGACGATACCCAGCTCATTTTCAGGCTACCCTCAGCCTCCCCCTCTCCTTCCCTCATCTCTGATTGTCTGTCTGCTATCCAAGAATGGTGTGCCGCCAATGACCTCTGCCTTAATGCCAGTAAGACTGAGATTCTACTCATCGGTACTCCCACTCCCTCCTTCCCTGCAGCTCTCTGGCCTGCCTCCCTTGGCCCCCTCCCTGCTCCTACCTGCAAGGCAAAAAACCTTGGGGTCATCTTCGACTCCACACTCTCCTTCTCTCCTCATATTTCTGACGTCGCCAAGAGGTCACACTACCAGCTGCACCTCCTCAGAGGTATTCTTCCCTTCCTCTCCTTCCCCCAGAAGCTCACTGTCTCCCGAGCCCTGGTTCTCTCGAAGCTGGATTACTGTAACAGCCTATATCTTAATCTGCCTGCCTCCACTCTCCGCCCTCTGCAACTCATCCAGAACAGAACTGCGAGACTTGTCCTTGGTCTCAAGCCCAGGGACCGTATCTCTCCAGGACTGAAATCCCTACACTGGCTCCCAGTGGCTGCGAGGATAAAGTTCAAAACCCTCTGCATTGTCCACAAGGCCTTCTGGGGCCTGGGTCCTAAATACCTTCAACTCTCTCTTCCCAAATATCTTCCTTCCCGAGCCCTTCGCTCATCCGCCTCCAACTCCCTCATGGTCAGCCGCTTCTCGAAGAAACGAGCTGGGGGTAGATCTCTCTCCGCGGCAGGGGCCTCCCTCTGGAACAGCCTTCCTGCCTCCCTGAAACTTGAGGAGAACCACCTCCGGTTCCGGAAGCACCTCAAAACCTTCCTCTTTGCTTCTGCTTTCTCTCTCCCTCTCCCCTGCTGAACAGCTAATTAATTCTTCACTAAACTGCACTGATCCTGCAACTGGACCACTCTAAACGGCCTCGGTCCTGGGCCCAGCCACTGATCCCCTGGAACCCCTCTGCACTGCGGGACTGTCTCTGTATCCCTACAGCCCCCCCCTTCCCCAGCACTTGTTCTGCACTTACCTTGCACTTGCCACCAGCTGGCCCTTTTTATTTATTACTTTACGCCACTTACCTTTACTGCACTTCCCCCCCTCCCCTTCCCCTTGCACTTTTTCCCCCTCCCCCACCCCTGCACTTGCGCGATCTGAATGACACCTGGCCTAGTAGGATCGTTGTATGTCTCCCCTTGTTCCTCCCCTCCCTGCCTCGTCGCGCCTTGAAACACCTGTGTATAGGCGCTTTACAAATACCATATCATATCATATCATATCATGGTTCCATGTTTTTTTACCACACATGTGTTTTACTCATTTATTTTCCCAAAACTATGGGCGCAAACTCCCACTCCCTGCTCCTCCCACCAACAGCCCACCCTCACACTATTTCATATTACCTTACCCAAACCCCCCCAACCCCTACACATTTTGTAGCAAAAATGTAGGAGAATATTTCTGTTGTGATTGCTTTGCGGTAAAAAGACTGGATAGCATGTGCATAGATGACTGATTCTATTTTAAATAAAACCAAAATGTGATTGCTGGAAATGTTTGAGCTAACACTTCTTCACCACTGCGAAAAACTCTGGCATTCCATTACATTCTTGTTACCTCACTTGTACCATTTCATAAGGGGACCAGCTATAAACAAATCAGCATTAACTTCCCTCCCCCCATCCCCAAAAGTGTGCAGTGCAACTCTCAATCGAAGACCGAAGACCCGCTGGCACCAGAAAGTTGGTAGAGGCCCAGGAGGGGGCAACCTCAGTGACTTTGTCACGTGGAAGGAGTCTCCTGAGGTATAACCTGCTATGCGATCTCTCCCTTTGAGTTGAGGTGCAGGACACCCTGCATGGGAGCCCATTTTTTCCATCTAACATGACTCTATATACCCTTGTCCTTTCTCTGTCCATTAACTCGTATTAGAGGTGAGGCGAATGTATATCTGAACGTATAAACTTCATTCTGACTCCCACCAGAGTGTTCTTTGTTTGTCAAAGTCTGCTGGCACGCTGTCTTCCTCCACCCCATTCAATACTCCGGTTTCCTTTCTCTGTCAACCACTGCCTAGGGGACAGGTCTTCACCTTTGGTTTTTCAGACATTTTTGGACTACAACTCCCATCAGCCCTAGCCACTATATTCAGTGGTGAACCCATATCATGAAGCCTTGCAGGACCCTGGACTATGTACGGGGTTCTCTCTTTCTCCTTCAGGAGAAAAGACATCCTGGAATGAAGTGAGAGGAAAACATATGGGCCCCCATGAACAGAAAAAGAAAGACTGCACCCAACATGGGTGAGGAAAGAACAAAGCACAGGTATCGATGTAGAGAACAGGGAAAGGTCACTGGGGTTAAGGAGAGAAGACAGTAAACAATATATTGTCCCCTGGACAGAGAATGAAAAGAGGCACTGGGAGTGGAGATAGAGGAGAAATAAAAGTATTTGCTTGAATACACAACTCACCTGGGGGTTATCACAGAGTATCAATGTGTGTCACGTTGTCCAGCAGAATGAACTCATCAATAGATTTACATTGTGTATATGCGACATGGGATGGAAAGGGACTGCCGCCCAGCTGTTGTGAAACTATTAATGGCACATGCCCATAGTCAGGGGTAAAGAAACTTCATTGGGACCATATCATAAAGGATGTGCTGCAGCAATGGCCAGGGAGCTAAATAAACTGAGCAGAACACCCATCAGTTCTGTTTGTAAAATACATCTCACATCTCTTTTATGCTCACCTCATATTGCATTCTGGTACACATAGACCGGCACGTATAACATGGTCAGGAATGTAAAATGGCATGCACGACAAATGCCAGGACTTATAGAACATGATTTGAGAGCTCTGGATCAGTGCAGACTGTGAAGGAACACAGGTCTAATGAAGTAGTGATGTCTGGATAGAAAAGTGGACAGGGATTTGTCTTCCCTACCATCTTCTGCAGGCTTTAGAATGCAGTCACCTTGCTGCATGCTACAGTTCTGTGGCAGAAGGAAAAGCATGCACATTAAGAAATTCTGCCTGGGCCATCCCTTTCAACTTATGCAGTTGATGAACTGAATATAATTTATTTGGGAAATATTACTGTGTATTATGTAAAATGTTGTAAATCTGCTGGTAATCAGTTTGATGCAGTGACGTTTACGCCTTTGACTGTGAACGTTACACCTAGTAAGTATAAATTGTAGAGTTTCCCTTCAGTTGTTGCATTAGGACTCAAAGCCACCCCAAAGTCCTGTTAGCATTTTAAAAACTCCTTTCTTTTAGTTTATTTCCATAATGTCTACATGTTAGACAATGAAAACCCATTTCCTTTTTTGGGTGATTTAAAATCTTTTATCACATCCCACACAACATGTTGCTTGCCCTTGCCAAAGAGGGACTATTCTCACCACACAATTCCCTTTGTTGTGTCTCTTGAAACTACAGTGTTAAAACTCAAATTTTGTTTCGGGCTCATATCTTGTTGCTCAGGGACAATTGGTTTATTTGTGTATTTTAGATTAGTTGAAGGTATACAATGACCTATATTTGCACATGGAGATCATTATCGACGTCCTCTTACCCAATCAAAATATTCAGAGCACAGTCAATAACTACTGGTATTGACTGCATTCTGAACATTCTGACTTCAAAATTGCAATGGAATTTCCAAGCCAGGCTTCTTTCAACAAGAAACTTTCTTTCTGGAAGGAGCTTCTTTTTCACTGCAACATCCTACTTCACACTACAGAGACAAAGCTAAAACAAATATGCTTTCACTTTCTTATAGATAAAATGTTTACTTGTACATGATGCCTAATGCATGCACATGTTATACCCACCCAATTTAACTAATTACAACTTAAAATACTTAGTTTATGAAGACAACCTTGTTATTTAAACACTACAAAATAAAACATTTAATTTACTGAATTTGTCAATTTACTTTACTCACTATTAAAGTAAAATGTTAGCTTCACGCCGAAAACATGTATTGCCACTACCACCATGTGCTAATGGCCTTATAGACCTTAGGAGGAGAGGGGTCATTAATGCTTATGATGATGATCCTTCCCCACCTTATGGCCTGAGTCGAATCCTGTGAAAATGACCCTCCCTCGGTCTATAAGTGTATAATAGATCAAAGGTTGGCCTGACCCACGTGACCATGCTAGAGAAAAGGTCCTCATGAAATAAATATGTCTTTAGTTGCATTGCGCCCTGCCCTAGACCCGCGTCTATGCTATGAAATCCTGGCTACTCCACTGATGCAGACTCATGTGTCATATTCCTCAATGCAATTTGGCACCACTGCCGCAAAGCAACTCATTGACATGATTTCAGCCAATCTTAAATGCACCAGCTAGTCAATTCTTTACACGTCGATCCCCAGCCTTGGTGGCCAGATGGTCCTGTTCTCTGAATTAATTTCCCAGAACACCAACCATGATAAGCATGTGCGGATGTCTGTGGCATGGAGCAAATTGTCTGGACAGCCTGGAGAATGAGTGCTTCCTCCATGCAAATCGGCATGCCAGGTTCTGAGCCGAGACGTCAGCACCTTCATTCCTGCCCTGTCACTCAAATGAATTGTTTAATGCACATATACCACCTGGCTAATTGTGATTTCACCCTGAAGAAGTCATTACTCATCAAGGTAGTCTGCGATGAAGCACGATGGCGCTCCCCGACAGCTGACGGCTGATTTGCATCACCTACCATCTGAGATGCTGAATATTTATATAAACAGGCCACTCATGACACTCTCATTTAATCATAGAATGTACGTTAAGTGGCATAGGTGTACCGGAAAGCCTCTATCAGTAACATCACTTCACCAAAGTAAACGGAAATGACATCATGCACACTCACTGTGACATCCCACGAGGTTATACAATATTGCATTCAACCCAAACAAAGGGACATTGTACTCTAAGAAACTGCAGCCTTTTGTAGTTTGGTTTAAGTGGCTAGCTCCTGGATGATGCTCAGTCTTGTCTCCTGCACCTCACACCATCGAGCTCCAAACTGGATTTGTGGGTTTGTTGTGAAAGCCTTCACTTCTCCTTTGCCTCCCCCTCTCCTTCTCCATTACCTGGCTGAGCATCTGGGTTTATAAAGCTCTAGAACCACACCCCTGAAGTTAGGCTTTCTTGGATGGTCTGCACTTGTATAGAGGAATGAGTGATGGGTAATGATTGATTAACATGATTTAAGCCACCTATTGTATTGTATTGTAGCAGTCATTTACATGGTGCCTTTTCCCATTTGTGTGGCCTAAACACGCTTTGTGGTAGGAACGGCCTCAGGGACCGAAATCCAGGTATGGGAAAGTTCTAAGAGGAGGCTTAAGATGTGTGTGTGCACTTGGGCTGGATTAGGACAAAGGCGAGCTGGCTAGGCTCTGGTAAGCTACCCAAGAGGTCAGGCATGTGGATGGGTACTGAGGGAGGTCACAACAGAGCGCTACTGCAGGAGACTCGATATGTACCCAGGTAGACCAAAAGTTGTCATACGTTGTACATTTGTCAAACGTTGTGGCTGTATTCTAATCGCAGAGATGTTGAGGCAAGTCTGGTGTTTCAGTGCAAAACAGTTATGTGGCCAGCTAGACCGAATTTGTCATAGTTGCATTCTAAAGCGTGTGGATGGGTAGCCGTGCCTGCAGCAGGTCTCCAAAGGTGTGGTGCATTTAAACATACCTAAATCTCAGATTGAGCTTATCTTTGATGACGTTGTGTCATCTGGTCTTCTGGGGTGCTGGCTATCTCATCGACGAATACTGGCTATGCATAATTTGGAACTGGAAGGTTGGACCAAGCTTTTTTTATAAGGCTGCCCCTCCATTTTGCATTCCATTCCCACCCCCTGTGCATCACTACCTTTTTTCTCTAAGGTGTATGACCTCAGGAGCCTGTGCTCCTAGTGTTTGCAAGAAAAGCACTTTTAAATATGGCACTCTTTCTCTGTGAGCGCTCTCGTCTTTCATGTCCCTGCTACATAGAAATGAGCGCAGTGTCCCTGGATCTCAGGGGCTCACTGCACGAGAATCACTCACAAATGCAAATGCCTCTGCTGTCTGTGTGAGCTCCAGAAACGAGTCACACCAACATTCCCACTGTGCATGTTTCCTCTAAACTGGCACACCAACCAAGCACCATAGGAAAAATCACTTTGGGGCACTGCGCACAATATCAGAGAAAACAGATTTGCACAATGCAGGCCGGATTCATGGAATCTTTTGAACAGTTCAAAGTGGCTTTGCACTGCTCAAACGTGGCTTTGCACTGCCGACGCAAACATTTATACATGGAACTGTGCAAACTGTATTTCTGCAGTGCAAAGTCAGTGAAAAGCCATTTTGTACTGCAAAAATGACTTTATACTGACTTTGCACTGCAAAAATACACCGTTCTTTGCTGTTCTCTTAAGGAAGGAGTTACCAACCATGTCAGCACCTTGAAGGGATACATGGTCCCTGCCTGCAGACGGAGAAAACATTGTATTACTCCTATCATTCAGTCTCACATTACACTGTATCAGAGCTGACTTTCCTAAAGAGACATCCCCAGTTTCCTTCATATAACCAGCGCTGGCTAATGGGCCAGCTCTCGCCGGATCTGAGATCTGGCATCAGTTCTCTAGCCGGATCTTGGGATCCGGCTTGCCTCTGCCCCAGCCCTGCCAAACAACTGTACACAGAGCGTTCAAACGTGATCTAATCTGCTCTATGCGAGTGCACTGTGCATACAAAGCCTGTGTGCACTGTGCGCTCACCAGGGGTGTTGCTGGGGGGGGGGACTAAGGGGTCTATAGCCCCTGATCTTTTGGTTGTGGCCCTGGATAGAATCTCAGGAGCTACAGCCAAAAGACTAGCTAGCCCACAGTTCCGACATCAGCGTAGCCCCGGGCTTTTCCAGACCTAGCAACTCCCCTGGCGCTCACACAGAGAACATTAGTTCACAGAGGCCCAGTGGCATATCGAGGGGGCTGGGGGGGGGGGGAGCAGCTGAGGTCCATTTATCAGTGTAACACCTTTCCCATTTGGTGCCTCAATGAGGGTACCAGGCGGGAAAGGTGTCCTGCTGGCAGAACGTGTACCGAGCAATTCCTGCTCAGCAAGCTCATTTTCCTGGCAGGACACCTTACCTTTTCTGAACAGGAGAGTTGTCCCGCTGGCAGGACTATACCCCAAGGAGTTCCAGACAGCACAGGGGCTTTCACGTTTCTCTGAGTCAGCAGAGCATTACAACGTGAGCCATTAGGCACTGATGGGAGAGAGGGGGGTACTATTAGCAGGGACTTTGTCCCTTTAGAATGTAGAGGGGGGAGTGAGAAGTGTGCATAATGTTGCATGCTTTATGAAAAAGGCTTTAAAACCCAAGGGCAATTTTTTAGGCTCACTTTGAATGCAGGATGGGGGAAATACAACTAAAGCCATACTCTTATTGCTCAACTTATTTCTATGACAATGTATGTAGTGTATAGTTAGTTTACTATGAAAGGCTAGTTTATTATGTAATGTGGTTTTCTTCCAAGGCATTGCTATAAGTAAAGTATTATTTAAGCACATGAAATGCAAAATAAAACCTTAATAAATACGTTTATCAGCTAAACCTGGGAGAATGTGGTCAGTTGCTTAAATTGTCCTCAACCAGGTTTCACCATTTAACCAAAGTGTGTGATCCTGGTCAAATCATTTCATCATACTGTGCCTTATCTGCAGCTCTGTAAGTGATTCTGATTCACGTAATAGCTTATGTTAATATATCATGCTATTATGAAAAATGGCCCAGTGACTCATATATAATAATAGTGCAATGTAGATATGTTGCACCACAACGTTATTTTCCACTTGGTTTACTTATGGCGATTTATTCTAAAGTCATTTCCATGGTGCCTCCAAGTATCAAAGACGATGCTGCTTGCAATGTCCTTTTCCATGAAGTCACTTCTGTTGGTGCAAAACATATGCAAATTAGGAGATTTGCATGTATTTTTCCCCAGAGCGCCTGGACAGTGCCCTCTATAGATGTGTTATCTGCATCTGTAATGATCATGCAGTTTTCATTTTTTTTGTTTTGTGTTAAAATGTCATCTGCCACTAATGTTACCAAAAAAGTAGATTGGGGGGGTGGCCGAATTGGGGGCGCGAATGAGACCGTTTGGAATTGCGCGCACTGCATTTGGGGGGAAAAGTAGCAGGATTTGTTCATGGCTCACCCCCTCCGCCCCCCCACCCAACCACTCTTGCAATGCTGGATGCTCACCTGCCCAGGACAGCCCCCAGGTTCGCCCAGGGTCAAAGACCCTGTGACAGAGCAGAAAGCATGCAGAGCAGAATCCATTTGGAAAACACAATGATCACCGAGCCCCCAGTTTAGCGGGATCGGTAATGCAAACTGCTCTGTGCGAGCACACTGTGCACACAGAGCAGATTACATTACTCAGCCTGGAAAGCTGGGGCTTGGTGATCATTGCCTTTCCCAAATAGATTCTGGTATTTGTTGTCTTGAGAAGATGGCTTGAAAAGCACACAAATCATAGTAAGATACGCACACACGTATATAAATCCTTATATTTATATACGTGTGTGCGTATCTTCCCATGGTTTGTGTACTTTTCAAGCAATGAAAGAAACTGCTCAATTTTTAAACTATTTCGAACATCCTTCGATCGGAGGTCAACCGCCAACTCTGCCCCCTCTGAACTCTGCCGCCTCAGAACTCTGCCCCTCCTCGCAACTCCGCCCCCACCCCAGCACTTGTGGGGTCCCCCTTCACATTTTGTCCATTTCCACCACTGCATATAACAGTCCTACTGCTTATGGCAGAGACTAAGCGGGGATGAGTACGGGAAGGCACACAACTTGCTTGGTCACCCCACTAGATGTCCCGGGAGACTGGTGGGGACTTGGTCGCACCGCTTATTTGTATTGCTGGTCAAGCAGTCAATTCTAGGCTCACATGAGGGGAGTCAGGAGTAAAAGAGAGAGGATTACAGAACATTTTGAGCAAACAGAAGGTAAACACAAAGTATAATTAGAATACTGTATAACTATACAAAACAGTAAACATATGTACATTCAAAGAGTTTTTTGAAGAAATTCCCAAATCTTTAGGTTGAATTGTTTGAGTCAATAATGGTCTTAAGGCCAGTTCTGCTGAGAGGGAGTTGAGTTCCTTCTTAGAAACCTCCTGGAAGTTGGATGTCTGGTTCCCACAGACACCAAACAGAGATTAGCCTTCAGGAGGACCCAGAAGGTTACAGGTTACAGCTCCTACGTCATTCCAGTCTTCATGATGGAAGGTTCTTATGCTTCCAAGTCTTCTAAAAAGTAAGGTCGGCAGATCCTCCAAGTCGAAATCAAAGGGTTGCTTTCATTGAAGCATTTTAGCAGCCAGCCAATCAGTGGGGTTGCCACATTCAAGTTGTGCAAATTCTTCCTGGGCTCCTCTGGTCTTGTCATGAGCAGTCCCTGGAAAAACTCATCAGTCAGAGAGACGGTCATGTACCTGTATCACACACATTGTATTATTAAAATAAAGTTTGGCTGCAGGACCTTAACTGGATTTTAGCGAATAGGCTCAACAGTGCTGTAGATACATGATGAGCTCTCTGAAGGGGATTAAAGCATTTTTGTGGTAAACATTTTCCCGGCACGTCCAGTGGTGGACTGGCCCATAGGGAACTCTGGAGATTTTCGAGTGGGCTTCTGCACCCTGGACGTCTTTTGTGTGGTAAGCTATTTTATTTCCACATTGTCTCATAGGAAAAGAGTTGAACTTGCTGAAAATGTGTAATATGGGGCAACTTTGAACATTATTTCCAGGGCCTCTTTTGGTTCCCAGTCTGACCCTGTGTACATCATCTTTTCAGTACAGCGGCCTCTCGTGAATGAGTGCATGAGCTTACCCCGCGCATGAAAGGAGCAAGGACTAGGAAGCCGCATGTTGGGTCACAGGTAAAGTGGGTGACTGGGGATGAGGAGCGGGCGTGGAGGGGAAGGGTTGTGGGATGTATTTACCCATGCATCCGAGCCATACCTCAAAACTGTGCAGTACTGACATGGAAAACATCATGATGGCCAGAGCTTCCCAGAAAATGCACAGGGAAATGCATGAAGAATAGGCTGCCACTCATTTTTGCCGATGTTATGGGCACAGAAGGAAACTGCCTAAAACCACCATTGGACTACCCGCACAGTAGTCTGAAACCATTGGGAGTGGCAATGCTGATTGCCAAATGCAACCTAGAATTGTGGGGAATTCATTTTCTTAAATCCCAAAAATGGGTGCAGTACCAGTACTCACCACTATCCAAAAGCCGGCAGTTTAAAACCACCCTGTGTTTCTCTGAAGGCAAGCCAAAGTGCCTATTTCAAACATTGCAATATGTGCAAAATATTCACTGAACACCAGCAGACATTTGGTAGAATGGAGTTTTGTGTGCCTACAAAATCTGGGAAATGAAGAGCCCAGAACAATGCTTATAACAAAACTGGCTGAGCTATGGAGTCAGCAGTTTAAGTTGCACTGGATTTAAAGACACTAAAATCGAAAATGTTTAGATTAAATGAGTGACCTATGTTTGGTGTCACATGCCTTTGTAACTGTTGAAATGTCATAGTTTTGCACTTAGAATCAGCATTCTAGCTGCATATGTAAAAATGTTTAGTTTTATTTGAATGCAGGAACTGGGGAACAAAAAGTGACATTTTATCTGAAACCTGGCTTAAGGAACTGAATTCTGCCTGGCAACTACCCCCATCAGGAGTGAAACTTGAGTCACAGCTGTGTTCCCAGGCCTAGCTGCCCTTTTGCTGCTCACACTAAGGATATGCCATCTATCTGATAATTGAATTACCTGTGCTCTGCAGGAAAGTGAACAAAGCCCTGTCCTGGCTCAGGCAAAGGTTTTATTGGCAGGAGTCGTAAATGGTCGTAAAAAGTGGCTTCCTCCTGAGGAAGGGGAGGGGCACTGCCTGTGAGAGCAAGCTGGCTTGGCAGAACTGGAAAAACCAGAAATTCAACCTTGTGCTGAGGGTAAACCACACCCCTTTGGAGCCAGAACATAACTTTAAAAAGATGAATAACTCATAGAGCGGACATGTGAAAATTTTATAAATGATACCATAATTCTTGTGATTTTTCTGCCCACAGTTTAAGAGGTTTTTAGAACCGGTGGTATGTTCAGGGGGGTGTCAGCGGAAAAGTGGGGATAACTCTAAATGTATGCATGTTAAAAATCTGAAACTTCATCAGTTAATGTCCGTACTCCCTGCGCACATGTATGTAAAGTTGGGTCAATGTCAGAAATTGCAAAATCAGTTAAAAAGTGAAATATGTGCCATTTCTGAATGCAAGCTCCCAGGAAGAGCAGAGTTTGAACAGGGTATACCTCCTGTAATGCATGATGGGTGCATATGATTTTAAAACAATATGTACCTCTGCAAATATGTATTTGTTTCAAATCTAGATTTGTGTGTAAGTTGACAGGAGGAGTGGACTTTCTGCAGGCTGTAAAATGACATCACTCTGACCCAACCTAGCTCCCCCAATCAAATGATAAATGGAAGTTTGACCAATTAGAAGCTGAGAGAGAGGTAGGGTCAGTGATGCTAGAACACACCCTCATTCTAAACACATAAAAGCAGACAGACAGGACAGATAGGGACTGTCAATTCCATCTGCAGCGGGACGCTCTGCCGGAAAAATCCATACTTTACCTCCATCAAACCTCCAGAGAGCCAAACTAGAGACTTCAATCTATCCAGAACTAGAGACCCAGACCAGAGAACCAGAGAGAGCTGACCCAGATCACTGTGAAGTGCAGAGACCAGAGGCGAATTTAAAACCCTGACCAGATCCGTGATGAGGCTCATTTCACTCAAGAATATAGTGTGAGTACCTAGAAAACTGTGCAGAACCAATCTCCTAGTTAAAATCATATAATTCAATCTATTTAACCTAAGTAGAACTGCCTCCTAGCTGTCACCTGTCATTTTAGCTGCAAAATCTGCCACTTGTCATTTTGAACTTTAAAATTTGCAAAACCAAAAACGACCTTTATTTAATCGCTCATATCTCCGCGACCGTTTGTGCTAGAGACTTGCAGTAACTTTCATTTGGAAGATGAGATCCTAGGCTTTCCTAGGACCCCTAAACGATAGAGATAGTCCTTGTGGTTCCTCTGTAATAGCGCTCGGTGCATCCGCGAATTTTGCCGCGATTTGCAAATTTCTTCACATGTAAAAACTGCTGCTGCTTGCCTTCCATTTGCCAGAAATTCGTTTAACCTGCTAACTATCCCTGCCTCATTGCTAGTGTGAGCCTGGACTAATATTAACTAGATACCACTCACCCTGAACCTCTGAAAGGGAATTAAAAGCATTTCCAGCATATTTCTCATCCATTGCTAGCACATATCAAAGCAATTTGGGCCTGTGTTTTCAAACTTCTGTAGTCTAAGCTTGCTGGGGTGAACTGAATCACATTTGATTGCATTTCTGAGAACTGTGTGTTTTCCTTCCATTTCCTTGCCTTGCATCAAGGGGGGGAGGGGATTGCCAGAGAAAAGTGATTACATTGTTTGGTTGAAATCATATTGAGTATTTTCTGTACTGCATTCATTGAATATTGCATCCACCTGAGCTTACATAAAGCATCCTCTACCACATTATATTTTTGTTCCTATTTACCAGTGTGCTACCTTATCCATTTCATCTCAACTCATTAGTGATTATAAAGAAGCGTGCTAGTGCCAGATTCTCCGTTGTTAATCTTTATCATATCAGATTAAGTGTGCTAGTCAATTATTAATTTATTATAAAGTGTGATATATATATATATTTTAATTTATCAAATAAACCTTTTAAACTTGCAAAACAGAACTACTTCTTGGCTCAGTGGGGTCAGGTGGATTCCAAGAGAGGGGTGTTATATAGGGGTAGTCATCCAGAACGCATGAACTGGACCTAAAGATATATCAATAAGGGTTTTCATTCAGTATTATAGACTAGGCGTTGACTTAGCTGTAGTGTTGAATTGAATCCCCTTACAAATTGGGGGCTCGAGCCGAGACGTTGGGTTAGATTTACCACTTGTGCAGCTTAATACAGTGTGCTAACTGACGGGATACATACATCCGGTCGGATCACCACGCTGCATTACGCTGTGAAGCATTCCTCAAAAGGGACACTCCAAGAAAAGTTCTGTTCTGCAAAAAAATAAAATACAAACTTCTGTAAGTCAGGACAGAGACCAATCTCTAGAATGACGACCTTAGTAGACATGAAAATAGCCAGAGAGCACCTCTTGCATAAGCTATTTGTGAGAGGTGAATGGTTGCAGGCCATCACACAACAGGTCACTGAAACAGGGTCAGATATATATAGAGATCAGGGTCCCTTACATGTGGCCCTGAGTGAACTATATATGGCTCCTAAAGCCAAAGAGGAACACAATAAGATTGCCAGGATAGCAGCATACCTGTACCTATATATGGGAGACATGCAGGATAGATGTGCTGAAAGCCAAAATCTGGCAAATAGGCAACAGATGGCATTACAGAAGGCCCAATCTGATCTGGACTCTTCTGAGCAGAGGCTGCAGAGGAGCCAGGAGGCAGAAAATAATAGTAGGCAATATATCATTAAAATAAAAGAGGATATGGGCATCCTACAACAGGAAAAGACAGACCAGGATACCCGATTTCTGGCCCTGCAGAAGGAGCACCAAGACAGTTTGGACTCCTTACTGCAGAACCAGAAAAACCTGGAGCAACAGATCAATTTCAACAGGGCATGCACAGAGCAGGTATCCACCCTGCAAATCCAACTAGACAGAGAGAAAGAGGAGAGCAATAAACTGATTCTGAAAGACCTGGATACCCAGGCAGAGTTTGATGAGGAGCGCCAAAAAGCTGGTGCCCTTCAACGGCAAAGGGACGACCTGGCGGCACAAATGCAGGCTCTTAGTCAGGAAAGAGACGCCATAGGCCAGGAAGTCTGCCACTTAAAAAAGGAAATTGAAGAAAATCACCTGGCCCTCCAGGGGCTGGGTGATCTCCAAAAAGAAAACCAGAACTTGGTAGAGCACACCAGAAGGGTGGAAGATGCTCTAGCAAGAAAGGAGCAGGCCAATAGGGACATTGCCCAGGAGGTAAACCTCCTGCAGCAAAGACTGGCCCAGTTCTCCAGGACCAACCAGGAAGCACAGAGGGAGAATGAGGCCCTCTGTCAACACAATGATAGGCTCCAGCAACAGGTAGCGATGCAGGAGAAACTGATAGAGTCAAGTAAGGCCTTAACAGAGGAACTGAAGGCACAAATGCAGGCTCTTGCATTGCAACAGGGAGCAGGGGCGGATAGAGATGAGGTTCGCTGGGAAATGGAAACTCCGGAGCATAACCTCAGGAGCCCTAGTACCAGAGGCCCTCATACCTCTCAGTCCCTGGACTCTGCCACCCCCATGTCCCCTGGTGCACATGAGCACAGGGCCACAGGGATGGCAGATTACTATCCAGCTAAAAGTATGGGGCTCATAGGCCAGTACCACTCAGGAATGGAGGGGTGGGCATCCGGGTATGGGCACCCAAGTACAGTACAGTTCAGTGGGGAACCCCAGGAGAGTAGGCCCATTAAGGGCATCCTGAAAACCTCTGCCCAGTTAGGTCAGTGGAGGGGGTACCCATCAAATCCTGGCAGCAAGGAGGAATCTGAAGACTCCTCTGAACTGCGCAGGACACAGGAGACCAGGTCCCCACATTCTGCCAGCCATTCCCAGGCTCGCAGAATCCGGGAAAACCTGGAAGATCAGACGGGAACCTCTGGGAGCAGTGCCTCTGAGTCCGAGGATGAATGGACAAGGGTTACCCGAACCAAAAAGGCCAATAAGGCAAAAAGGGCCTTGCTTAAGGACCCCTTAAAGCAGATTAAGGCGATCAGGAGCGTCATCACGCCTTACCATAAGAACGCTAAGTATTCTGTTTGGGAGCACTTAGAGTTGTTTGAACAAATGATGGAGACTTTCCATTTGAAGGACAGCCAAAGCTGTATTCAATATGTAAAGTGGACATTCTCCCCGGAATACTCCAGTTTCTTTGCGGGGCTGGAGGACCAAAATCATTTAAGATGGTCCACATATAAGGCGGCCATCCTGAAACATTTTTCTGTTCACAGAAATCCTCAAGAGGCTCGCAAGGCAGCCTACAATTTGCAATGTGGGGAGGATCAGGCCCCACAAGAATTTGTGCAGGAGTTAAAGCGTGCTTTTGCACAGACCACAAGAAGGGTGCGCACAGATAGTAGAGAGTTCATAAATACGTTTTTCCATGCCTTGCCCAAATACATCATGACCCAGCTCGTGAGGGATTTTCACGAGAAAAGATCCTTAGATTGGGTCATTGAACAGGCTACCCGGATCTATGAGGTGCAGAAACCGATAGATAGCAAAAGTAATGCCCAGAAAAACCCCAAAGCCAACAGCACCCCTGCTGCTGCCAAGGTGGCAGAGGTAAAGGTCACCCCCGTTTTGGATTTGAAGATGGGGGGGGCCTAAAAACCTACCTGCACCTAATAATGCTAGGCCCAGAAGGTCCTCGGGCCAGTCACAGACAGGGAGCCAAGGAGGCAGCCCCACAAATGGGGTCCCTCGCTCTCCTGATTATGTAAGTCCCCGTTACAAGGGAAATCGACCCATCCTGGGTTATGTGTGGACTCCTCCAGCCCAAGGGGGGGGATCCAGCCAAGCACCTAACCCAGGGAACTTCCCTCCAAACTTCCCACAGGAGGGCAGAAAATTACCAAACCCTGGGCAGAACTTTTTCCCCAGATATCCACCCGACTTTCAGCCCCAAAACCATCCATCCTTCTTTCCCCAATTCCCTGAGCCCAGACCACTGAATCCGGGAGAGGGGAGGCCAAGGGTGGAGGGGTACCCAAATCTTCCCAACCCGGGATATTACCAGAGGAGGGCCAGCTACCCTTCCCGGGATCAGCCCAGGGGAGAAAACAGGGCCCCGTATCAGCCTGAGCGGGTTTCCCAGTTAGAGCGCCAGGTTCAAAACATGGCGCGGGATATGGGTCATATACTGAGGGCGCAGCAGAACCCTCAGATCAGCATGCCGGCGCAGAACGCACCCAACTCTGGACCTGGTGCTCCAGAACAATGACGGGGGCAGCACCCCGACAACTCACCGGTTCCCAGGGAGGAGGCACAAAGGGAAGGGGGTGTAAAGCCTTGGAGGAAGCGTCCTTCCTCACTTGTAAACAGCCCCTGGAAACCCAGGAACCGGAAACAAAATCTCTTGCCCCTGAAAGTCTGCCTCCTAAGGAGCAGAGGGGGGGTAGGAGAAACAAAAGACCCAAACAGACTCAGTTTGAGGAGGAGGTACAGATCTTCCAATTTGAGGGAGAGGGATCCTCAGAGGATCCTGGGGAAAGGATCTTCTCCTTCAGAGAGGGGGGAACTCCTCCCAAAGAAAAATGGGTCCCTAGGGATGCAAATCCAGACTGGGGAGATGTGGAGACTGAGCTACCGCCGCCCACCATCTCATCCCAGAACCAACAGCAAGAAAATCCCCTGGTTCAAACCCATCCTGGGGACTGCCTCCAAAAAGGGGGGGGCGGCCCAGAACCGGAACCAGGGGAACCCACAATGGCTCTGATCTCCAGTTGCCAAATTTTTCTTTCAGATTCCCAAGACTCTCCACAGAATTCTGCCCAAATCTCTTCGCTAGCAATGTCCAAAACCGGAAAGTTAGCCCACCAGTTGTCCAAAAATGTACATTACCTGTGCCCCCTTGAGGAGAAGGAGGGAAGATATTATGCCCCGGTACAAGTACAGGGGCAGGGTACAATCTCGGCACTGGTGGACACTGGATCTCAAGCTACCCTTCTGTCCAGAAGGGCCTTTGACGAACTGAATGCAGGAAGGGGAGAGAATTACCAAATTCCTCTCACCTCTCTTCCTGGACAACTGCAGAACTTTGACGGGAAGGAAATTCCCGTCGAGGGGACGGCAGATTTGGACATTAAAATTGGGTGACATAAGTTGAAACACCCGGTCATAGTTGTGACCCCGGAGGGCACCCCTTGTTTACTAGGGAATGACCTCCTGAGAAGGTTGTCACCCCTAATTGATTGTGTAAACAAGGTCCTCTGGACCCAGACTAGCAGACCAATAAAATTAAAACAGAGTGTCAACCATGTTAGTTTAAACGGCACATGCCACATGGTTGAACAAAAATCTGACCAAGTAGAATTTCACTTCCAGAACAACCAAATTCCAGACGTGACAGTCATAGCAGTAGGACAACAGACTGGTGATGGGGGGTCCTCTCTATTTCTGAAAATCAACCTTCCTTCCAGTTTAAGGTGGTATTCCACGCTGGAAGGAAACACTCTGAAATTCTATACCAATCCACAATCTGAAACTCCCACTCCTATAGTCCAGAAAGATGTGAAATCAGCTCAGAGCCTGGCTGATATTCAGCAAATTGGAGAGCAGTTGTTCATCCCTGTTCAGTTAAATGATGGGAAGGACTCTGTTCTCGCTCGAGTGTGTGTGAACAATGGTAAGAGCTTCATCAGCGAAGCCATGTTTCGCCAACTCCCAAAAGATCCAGCCATTCCCACCTTCAAACTGATAGACAAATGGGAAATGGACATGGAAGCACCTAATTCCAAACATCTCCTGCCAAGCAGGTGTATGCTCAAAATCTCCATTGGCAACAAGAGCATAGTCCATAATTGTTGGGTCGTGCGAGACGTCACTGCCGCCTTGTACTTAGGCAGTGACATTCTCAATCGCTTTGCCATTAGTTTGGACCTAATAAACTTCAAAGCTTGGTCCCGATTAGCGGATAATCCCATGGGCTTTGATGATCCAGAAAGAGCATTTAGGTCAGCTCAATTGCTACCTTATGCAGTTGAAATTCAGGTTAAAGAGGAAGTCACCATCCCAGAAAGGACCCGACAATTCTCCCTGGAAGTGAAAGTTAAAAGGGGACAAGAGTTGAAAAACCCTGATGCTTACATACATCTAAATGCTTCTCTCCAACAGCAAGGGTTGGGGGTAAACCCAACACCATTAGTCAACATAGAACATGACACCATTCCAATAGAGGTGGATAACAGCGACTTAAAGAGTATTACTCTAGCCGCAGGCACCATTATTGGAATGGCGGTTGATGACCGACATTTCTCCATTGATCTTAGAAATGAACTGTTAGGACCAATCCCCAAGGACTGTTTTGACAGTGACAGTGAGGACAATACAACACCAGACAGGATTTTTACCCGGCATGGGGGGAACTTCCTGGTGTACACTTCCTGCCCTTATGGTAAGGAAGATGTGACTTGTGAATTCAGGAGGGATGAGGTGATTTTCCAGGTTCATGAAGGCTGCCTTGCCCACCTGAAGCCTCCGGTCCAAATCAGCACTCTGACCAGGGACTTCTCCACCCAGCTGGAGGAGGCCGCGGAGATAGCCAAACCAGAAGTCTTTCCAGGCTTCAGGCAGATGGTGGAAGAGAGAGTCAATCTAGCTGATGCCTGTGTGACTCTGGAACAAAAGCAAAAGTTGAAACAAGTTTTCTTGGATTTCCAAGATCTCTTTGCGGTAGACTCATATGACTGTGGTCGCACCGACATCCACACAACAACAATCCCCACGGACCCTGGCATGACTCCAGTGTTTGTGAAGCAATATCGTTTGCCTCTCGCATCCATGGAGTCCCTTACTGAAATAATTAAGAACCTTGAGTCCCGGGGAATAATCCGTCCCGTCCACAGCACCTTCAATAATCCGGTGCTGGGAATATTGAAGCCAAACGGCCAGTGGAGACACTGCGCCGACCTTAGGGAGCTCAACAAACGGGTCCATACTTCCCGATGGCCTCTGCCCTACATTGACCAAGGGCTGGCCCAGATCCAGGGGTCACAGGTATTCACTGCAATAGACCTGACCAATGGATACTGGACTGTGCCTGTCAGTAGAGAGGACCAATACAAACTGGCTTTTACCTTTGGGGGCCAGCAGTACACATGGACCCGGACTCCCTTCGGATACCTCAACTCCGGCAATGAATTCAACATTTTTCTACACAAGGCCATGCCCGACTTGGGTGCAAGGGGTAACCTGGCTTATGTAGATGATGTCCTCATCAAAAGCTCAACTGTTGAGGAACACATAGCGGAGATCCGTTATGTTCTGACACAGTTGAGGACCGCCAGAGCAAAAGTTTCCTTTCAGAAAGCACAGTGGTGTAAAACCCGTGTTAACTTCTTGGGGCATGAGATTACTCCTCAGGGTCTTTGTCCCCAGGAAAAGAAAGGGGAAGCACTTCAGAAACTGAAAGACCCCACAACTCTGCGGGAACTAAGGAGCCTCCTTGGACTGACTAATTACAGCAGAAAGTTCATTGAGGGCTACGCAGAGATCACCAGACCCCTGATTCATCTCCTGAAGGGGGGGGTCAAGTGGGAATGAGGTCCAGAACAAGCCGAGGCGGTAAAACAACTCAAAAGAAGCCTCTCACAAGCGCCTTGCCTAGCTTACCCTGTCAGAAACAAGGAGTTCTTCCTGGAGACAGGGTTCTCTAATACGTGCTTGACGGCAGTATTATACCAAAAGCATGACAAGGTCAATAAAGTAATCTCATATGCGAGCAAAACTTTATCCTCTGTGGAGGAAAAATTCAACGATTGTGAGAAGGCACTCCTGGCAACGGTGTGGGCATTGAAGAATTACCGCCCGTTTATCCAGGGGGAACACATCATAGTGGAGACTCCACACCAGCCTCTGCAATATCTCCAAAGTGACAGAATCCGGGCCGGAAATGTGAGTAATTCCCGAATTACTTCCTGGATTCTGTCAATGCAAGGCTTTCCTGTGGAGGTCAGATATGGCCAAAACAAGAAGAGTCCCCTCGCGCAAGGTCTGGCTGACTTGCATGATTGTGCCAGAGAAAACTGTCTCGAGGACGAAAGTCTAAAAATAAAGGACAACATGGAGGCATACCTTAATTCCCCACACAAAGTCTTTGAAGAAGACAAGTGTGAGGGAATGCCCACTGTCTATGTGGATGGATGCTCTTACCATGTTGACAACGACGGGGAGAAAGAACTGGTGGCTGGCGTAGGGAATGCATGGGTGAATGAGACCCCAGAAGCCTCCGCTGGATACAAAATTGGTCCCCGAAGTAGTCAGGTGGCAGAATTGATGGCTGTGCATCAGGCCATCCTCACTGCTGTCCAGCATCAACTCCACGAACTGGTCATAATCACAGATTCGGATTATGTACGGAACGGGTTCGTGGAGCACCTGGTTAATTGGAAAACCAGAGGCATGTTATATGCTAACAACAAACCCTTGAAACATGGGAAGTTGATCCAAAACATTGATGATCTGGTCACATCGAATGGGATGACCATCTATTGGAAGAAGATTAAGGGTCATTCCAAAGTAGAGGGACCAGACAAAACTGGAAATGACTTAGCTGATCAGCTGGCCAAAACCGGAGCCATCCAAGGGGATCTAATTGAGATTGAGTCCCTGTTGGGGGAAATCCAGGTCACTGCTATCACTAGGTCCCAGACAAATGCTCACAACGACCTTTCAATTGCACAATGGAGCAAGGAGACCCCTGATGCTGATTTGATTACCGCTCAGAAGGGGGATCCAATAATTGGTAAATTTTACCGGCACCTTGAGGACCCCGAGAACTTTCCCCTGACGGATACCGATTACATTGGGAAAGAGGACCTAAGAGTGTTGATGAAATGTCCAAAAATGTTCCGGATCCAAGACGGTTTGCTGGTAAGGAAATCCAAAGCTGGCCACGATCAGTGGGTGGTTCCTACCTCATTCCGAAGCCTGATGTTAAGTCACGCCCATGATGCGGCCACCGCCGGTCATAGGGGGTTTCACACAACATTGGAAATCTTAAGAGAGGTTGCATACTGGCCACACATGGGGCAGGACCTCGACCAATACTTGAAGGGGTGTCTTGTGTGTGCACAGTTTCAGCCATCATCCCTCACGCACCGTGCGCCTCTCCAAAAGAGGGGGATGACACTGCCATGGTCAGATTTACAAATCGACTTTGTAGGCCCTGTGATTCGCTCGGCTAGGGGGAATAAGTACATGTTGACTGTGACATGCTTGTTTACCAAGTGGGTGGAATGTCTCCCAGCCCCAAATTGCAAGGCAGAAACTGCAGCTGCCTTGATGATTAACCACATCTTTTCCCGTTTTGGTCTACCTCAAAGGATTGAGTCAGACAGAGGTAGCCACTTCACCAGTGAAGTAATGACAAAGATGTGGGAGATACTGGGGGTCAAGAGAAAGCTGCATATTGCTTATAGACCAGCTTCTTCTGGGGCAGTGGAGAGATATAACCGAACCATTGTGAGCATATTAAAGAAGTTTGTGGCAGATTCTGGGCCAAGTTGGGATATCCGATTACCTCTGGTCCTAATGGCCATCAGATCTACCCCTTCATCTGCAACCAAAATGTCACCATTTGAGTTGATGACTGGGCGCAAGATGGTGCTTCCTCAGCATTTGCTCTACAGGACCCAAGAGCAGACACTGATAAATGCCTCCACAACTCATGAGTATGTGGAGAATTTAAGGAAACACCTCCAACATGCTTTTGCTTATGCTCAGCGGAATCTAGAAAGATCAGCTGATAGCATGAAGACCCATTATGACCTGAAAACTTCCAGGAAGGAATATCAGGTGGGAGACCGGGTCTATCTATACAACTTCCAAAGGAACCAGGCCAAGCAGCGCAAAATTTTGCCTACATGGAAGGGACCCTTTGAGATCATCGACAAGATCTCCCCTGTGGCCTACAAAATCCACATCCCCAAAGGTCCTTTGGCAGCGGGGGAAGACAAGTGGGTCCACATAAACCAGTTGAAATGTTGCCATCCCAGGCACACTCTGCAACAACTGGAGGAATCCTCTGGAATCCTAGCGGGTACTGTCTCAGACTAATTCTGTTCCAATCATAAAACATACCACATCTAGTCTCTAAAATATTGTGATTTGCATGAAACTGTCTCTTAGTTATACTGTTTTTTATCAAAATAAGAATGTAATGTTTCGTCATGATGAAATGCATATGCTGTCCCACCATCTCAACAGTGGTGGAAAAACGTCTATGAGTAGGTATTGCCGCTCTTCCTTTGTCGTCCTAGGAGAAAGAAGACCTTGAGACTGGCCAAGGAGGATGATCCGGAGACCAGGAACGAAGATCCAATGGGCCCGGGGTACCGCCCAATCTTCCCATCAGGACCGGCGAGGAGAACCGATCGATCAGTACCGGATGGAGAAGAAGATGCTGAACTGTGCCATCTATTGGAAGAAGATGAGGAAACATCCCAGGTCTTGCGAGTCCCATTCGTGAAATAGAATGGCCATCGCAAGAGGGGGGCTTGTGGGATGTATTTACCCATGCATCCGAGCCATACCTCAAAACTGTGCAGTACTGACATGGAAAACATCATGATGGCCAGAGCTTCCCAGAAAATGCACAGGGAAATGCATGAAGAATAGGCTGCCACTCATTTTTGCCGATGTTATGGGCACAGAAGGAAACTGCCTAAAACCACCATTGGACTACCCGCACAGTAGTCTGAAACCATTGGGAGTGGCAATGCTGATTGCCAAATGCAACCTAGAATTGTGGGGAATTCATTTTCTTAAATCCCAAAAATGGGTGCAGTACCAGTACTCACCACTATCCAAAAGCCGGCAGTTTAAAACCACCCTGTGTTTCTCTGAAGGCAAGCCAAAGTGCCTATTTCAAACATTGCAATATGTGCAAAATATTCACTGAACACCAGCAGACATTTGGTAGAATGGAGTTTTGTGTGCCTACAAAATCTGGGAAATGAAGAGCCCAGAACAATGCTTATAACAAAACTGGCTGAGCTATGGAGTCAGCAGTTTAAGTTGCACTGGATTTAAAGACACTAAAATCGAAAATGTTTAGATTAAATGAGTGACCTATGTTTGGTGTCACATGCCTTTGTAACTGTTGAAATGTCATAGTTTTGCACTTAGAATCAGCATTCTAGCTGCATATGTAAAAATGTTTAGTTTTATTTGAATGCAGGAACTGGGGAACAAAAAGTGACATTTTATCTGAAACCTGGCTTAAGGAACTGAATTCTGCCTGGCAACTACCCCCATCAGGAGTGAAACTTGAGTCACAGCTGTGTTCCCAGGCCTAGCTGCCCTTTTGCTGCTCACACTAAGGATATGCCATCTATCTGATAATTGAATTACCTGTGCTCTGCAGGAAAGTGAACAAAGCCCTGTCCTGGCTCAGGCAAAGGTTTTATTGGCAGGAGTCGTAAATGGTCGTAAAAAGTGGCTTCCTCCTGAGGAAAGGGGAGGGGCACTGCCTGTGAGAGCAAGCTGGCTTGGCAGAACTGGAAAAACCAGAAATTCAACCTTGTGCTGAGGGTAAACCACACCCCTTTGGAGCCAGAACATAACTTTAAAAAGATGAATAACTCATAGAGCGGACATGTGAAAATTTTATAAATGATACCATAATTCTTGTGATTTTTCTGCCCACAGTTTAAGAGGTTTTTAGAACCGGTGGTATGTTCAGGGGGGTGTCAGCGGAAAAGTGGGGATATCTCTAAATGTATGCATGTTAAAAATCTGAAACTTCATCAGTTAATGTCCGTACTCCCTGCGCACATGTATGTAAAGTTGGGTCAATGTCAGAAATTGCAAAATCAGTTAAAAAGTGAAATATGTGCCATTTCTGAATGCAAGCTCCCAGGAAGAGCAGAGTTTGAACAGGGTATACCTCCTGTAATGCATGATGGGTGCATATGATTTTAAAACAATATGTACCTCTGCAAATATGTATTTGTTTCAAATCTAGATTTGTGTGTAAGTTGACAGGAGGAGTGGACTTTCTGCAGGCTGTAAAATGACATCACTCTGACCCAACCTAGCTCCCCCAATCAAATGATAAATGGAAGTTTGACCAATTAGAAGCTGAGAGAGAGGTAGGGTCAGTGATGCTAGAACACACCCACATTCTAAACACATAAAAGCAGACAGACAGGACAGATAGGGACTGTCAATTCCATCTGCAGCGGGACGCTCTGCCGGAAAAATCCATACTTTACCTCCATCAAACCTCCAGAGAGCCAAACTAGAGACTTCAATCTATCCAGAACTAGAGACCCAGACCAGAGAACCAGAGAGAGCTGACCCAGATCACTGTGAAGTGCAGAGACCAGAGGCGAATTTAAAACCCTGACCAGATCCGTGATGAGGCTCATTTCACTCAAGAATATAGTGTGAGTACCTAGAAAACTGTGCAGAACCAATCTCCTAGTTAAAATCATATAATTCAATCTATTTAACCTAAGTAGAACTGCCTCCTAGCTGTCACCTGTCATTTTAGCTGCAAAATCTGCCACTTGTCATTTTGAACTTTAAAATTTGCAAAACCAAAAACGACCTTTATTTAATCGCTCATATCTCCGCGACCGTTTGTGCTAGAGACTTGCAGTAACTTTCATTTGGAAGATGAGATCCTAGGCTTTCCTAGGACCCCAAAACGATAGAGATAGTCCTTGTCTTTCCTCTGTAATAGCGCTCGGCGCATCCGCGAATTTTGCCGCGATTTGCAAATTTCTTCACATGTAAAAACTGCTGCTGCTTGCCTTCCATTTGCCAGAAATTCGTTTAACCTGCTAACTATCCCTGCCTCATTGCTAGTGTGAGCCTGGACTAATATTAACTAGATACCACTCACCCTGAACCTCTGAAAGGGAATTAAAAGCATTTCCAGCATATTTCTCATCCATTGCTAGCACATATCAAAGCAATTTGGGCCTGTGTTTTCAAACTTCTGTAGTCTAAGCTTGCTGGGGTGAACTGAATCACATTTGATTGCATTTCTGAGAACTGTGTGTTTTCCTTCCATTTCCTTGCCTTGCATCAAGGGGGGGAGGGGATTGCCAGAGAAAAGTGATTACATTGTTTGGTTGAAATCATATTGAGTATTTTCTATACTGCATTCATTGAATATTGCATCCACCTGAGCTTACATAAAGCATCCTCTACCACATTATACTTTTGTTCCTATTTACCAGTGTGCTACCTTATCCATTTCATCTCAACTCATTAGTGATTATAAAGAAGCGTGCTAGTGCCAGATTCTCCGTTGTTAATCTTTATCATATCAGATTAAGTGTGCTAGTCAATTATTAATTTATTATAAAGTGTGATATATATATATATTTTAATTTATCAAATAAACCTTTTTAATTTGCAAAACAGAACTACTTCTTGGCTCAGTGGGGTCAGGGGGATTCCAAGAGAGGGGTGTTATATAGGGGTAGTCATCCAGAACGCATGAACTGGACCTAAAGATATATCAATAAGGGTTTTCATTCAGTATTATAGACTAGGCGTTGACTTAGCTGTAGTGTTGAATTGAATCCCCTTACAGGGTACGGGGAAATGTGACAAACAGGAAGGAGGGTAAGCCAGGAGACTACTGGTTGTGAGGGTACCACTTGCAGAACACAGTACAATGATTCGGGAGTGGGTGGGCGGGGTAGAGAATAGGGGTTGCAGCAGTGTCCCCCACATTGGAAGAGGGTCAGAAGGGGGTGCAGAGAGAATTAGTATTATTTTCATTATTATTATTATTATTTTTTTTTATTTGTGTTTAGTCAACATATGACTTTTCACAATAGAAAAAAGAAGACCTTAAAATATTCAAATAATCAGATCTATCGTGCATAGTTGTTGAAATAAGACATTAGCAATCCATCAATCTTAAATAAATAGAAGAAAAGGAAGGGAGGAAAAATTAAGAAGAAAGAAAAAAAGTAGAATAAAAGAACAGTATCCCAACCTAGTCAGAAATAGTGAATTAATACTATGCATTTATTCATGAGTCCATTTCCACTGATAAACCGTTTCTTTCCCTGCTGACATTCGGTTCCAAAATTCATCAAAGTATAACCAGTCAACATTGTGAACAAAACGTGAGAAATGGTCAATCCTTTGCCTATTAAGCCCCACGCATGATATTAGATATTTTACATTCTGTTGTGCACCTGCATCACAGAGAATGCAAATACTGTCCTTCAATGGGCTCTGGTTCAATGTTCAATAGGACTCTTGTGGTATATACATTTAGGCAAAACCACAGGAAATTGGCCCTCCATCTTGGATGTTGGAAACTTCTCAGATAAGGCAGCAAGTAACCTAAGGGTTTGTCATTTACTGAGAAATTCTCAAAGCATTTCATATTTATGAATGACGCTCTTGTTTCAATCCAGTCAATTTGACCCATAGATTTTTTTCGCTTTATTGGGTTATCCATCAATTCTGTTTCTGAGTAATGGCATTTCCTAACTATGCCTAATGCATCAAGTTTTAATTAGCGCAGGCGGACATTGGTATTTCGTACCATTAGACCACCTATATTGTCATAAAGGGAGTTTTTGACAGGGGTTATGATAGATCTATACATGATCATTCTCCATTCTGCATTAGATGTTTTTTGTTTAAATATTTGTATTAAGATCATTAAGTATACAAGGTTCATACAGTAAGTAGAACATCATATTGAGGTCAATATAAGCATTACGTACTTGCTAAAGCAAGGTGTTCCTCTACAACATGTTTGAACAATAAAGGAACCTTATATGAAAAGTATAAATGCTATGCAATAATGCATAAAATGCAAATTAAAGTGAACTCATAGTTGTATGAGGAATTTATAAACAACAACACACAGGACTGACATGAACAAAAAGAAGGGAGGCAAAGGGACATTAATTGTTAAGATAAAAGGTACCTGTGAAATAACCATTTCCATTAACTGGGCATTACATTACCTACAACATCCAGACATGATTGCCATTTTAACTCATGATTGTGCTGCAATAGTGGGACATAGCATTACATTTTTCCATCCTATGAATGTTGCATACTGAATTCCACCATAATTTGAAATGTACACCTTTGAGATCAGTTGGAAGTAATAGTCTGGATTGTTATGGCAATAAGAGATCAAACAGATAACATGTATTCTTATCAATGGCAAGTTGGATAACATTGCTACCATGAAACAGAACAGTAAAGGAAAAAAAAATGATATCTGAAAAATACGCTCGAGAGTCTCCTAAACCTTCTTCCAAAAACCTCCGACATGAATACATTCGAAAACAATATGTTTGAAAGTCCTGTTAGGAAAGATTTCTTAATTGTGGGTAATTTTCCTTCCATGTGGCAACCCCTAAACTTTTTGCTGTTGTTTTCACCATGATCTAGACTTTGCCAGAGAAGTGCAGACTTCTGCTGCACTCCTCTGGGCTTTCGCTCCATTCTTACGGGGAAACTGACATGCCCTTAAGACAGTCAGTACCGGGAAACGTTGTTTTCCGTAGTTTCTTTACTGTGTTGCAGCTTTCGCGCAACATGACACAAGAGGGCATGGTAAGCTAAGTTACTGCTCTCTTGGGTCTCTAGTCTTCTACAGGCCCTAGATACTCTCTTTGGATTGTTAATGAACGGTGCAAGTGAATCACGGACAGGACTGGTGTCAGCGATCGTTTCTTTGTGTTTTTGAGCTCCTTTTGGCGTTTAAGTGCGTTTCTCGCGCTTAGCCCAAAATGGTGGCCTGGCTCCCAAAATGGCCAGACCACGAGGCTCTTTGTCCTGCCCGCTGACCGTCTTGCCCCCTTCACCTCCCCCAGGTCGAGCCGACCCGGGGCCTTCCTTATTTGGGCATGTACTTTCCCGCGAAACACAGATGCTTTCGCTGGCTTCTACAGGCCTTGTGTGTGCCTCCAGGATGTGGGCTGGGATGTCTGGTCCCAATACACATCCTGGGTGCCAGAGAGTCTAGTGTGTCGTGAATGCCTGGGACCACCGTGGTCCATGATAGGTCCACGTATGGTGTGAGTGTTTTGTGAGCAGATCTCCCATTGGGTCCCCTCCTTTTTGGCACGAAGGGAACCGTGGATAAGAGGCGGCTGGAAACACCACTACCATGTCGATCTCCTGAGTTCTCACGAACGAAGGAATACAGGAGCCAAGTATCCTGCAACTACGAGGCTGAACCGAGGAATCGCTGGTGACCCGCTGAAGGACTGCTCCTCTGCACTGCTGTCGCTTGGTGAAACTCTTTCTACCTCTGATCGAACGAGAAGGCCTGTACTGGTACTTCGACCCCTTGGAATAGTGGGAACAACTATTCTCGGCATCTTCACCATCTCCTGCACGTAAGCCTTCGGAAGTGTCTCTGGGCCATCCAGTGGACTGACCAGCCTACCCAGGAGTCTTGCTCTGTAACCGCCGTCAGGTTGTGTTGTATTACCAGTCCTTGCCACTCTCACACGATTCGTACACTTGGCATTCCCAGGTCTGACGTGAGAAGTGTACGTTGGGCTGAAATACACACGGCCGCTCCGTCGCCCTGCTGTGGTAACAAACTGTGCGGGTTCACTGCGTTTGGGACATCCTCAACTCTAACTTCTGCTGCTGCGGAATCTACACGACGCCGAGACGTCCCCTGCTCATATCTGAACCTGCCAGCACTGAAACTGATGCGGAGAAGCCTGGGTCTGCCTGCATCGGGGACCGGTGAGTAGCATCGCTAGGAACTGGTCGCCCCCCTGCAGTAGCCCATAGCTCTGTTCATCTTCATTTGATCACCGAACTGAAATGCCTGATTCCCTCGAGGAGACTCCCCTTTGCCCGTTGGCACACGCGTGTGCAGGTACTTTTGAGCACAAGGCTCCACTCTTCGTAGGGCTCGGACTTCCTTCTAGTTAGGTGTCTCTGAAGGCGGACTGGGTCTAACTATTATTCGCACTGCCTGTTTTCTTCCCCATCTAGGTGGTCTGCACATTTCGTGCGTCTAACTCGTTAGATTCGTTGATAATTGTATATATATATTGTATTTGATTGTGATGTGTTGGTTCACTTGAGTTTTATTGTGATTTATCGCTACGGTCAATGTTACAAAGGCCTTGTAATAAATGTGTCTATATTTTTAATATAACACCTGCTTGGAGTAATTTGTAAGTGTCCTTGCTTTGTGTGCTCATTGCGGGCTTTCAGTCACCCTCACCCCTCTTGAGACCTAGTCTTGACCGCCGCGATCTCTACCTTGATTGGTCTGGCTTGTCCAGAGGTTACCCTGTTCCAAGAAACTAGGCTGGCCTTCTGAACCTCTGCCCCTCCAGGACAGAGTTCAGAAATCCATTTTAACAGTCCCCTCAGTACAAAGGCAACTCCAGCATTTGTAATCCCGGGAGAGTCACCCCTTGAAAAACATTGGTGGAGTGATGTAGGCCCTATGGTGGAAGAAATACAATGTTTGAAGTAGACTTGCTGAGACAATCGCCTTAGATATATTAGTCCACACATTTGGCCATACCCTTTGGGAGTCATTTAGAGAGCCGTCTTGGTTCCAATCCTCTAGACATTTGAATAGAACTCCATCAGTTAACGTGGAGGAACAGGTTTTGGAGAACATAGACGCTGTAATATTAGGGTTAGATAGGTGAAGTAATCTTTGAGCTAGATAGTTGTTTGCATGAAAAAATTAACATATTACAATTTTCCATAATAGCATCTAATAAAATTAGGTATTGCTGTAGAAAAAACACTGGCGCATGAAATTTAGTTATGAACTCATCAAAGGTGAGGGGGATACCCTGAATGAACAGTTGCCTCACATATTTAATGCGAAGAGATAGCCATGGTCTCCAAAATACAGTTCTTTTATTAATCTTTATCAGACGATTCATCCAAGTATATTGTGATATAAACTGGGATCTTTTTGGACTTACACGAGAACAAGTATGATCGGAGGTACATAATTGAAACATTAAGGGGCTCATCATGAGTTGGGTGGTATCCTCAGCGGTATTACCAGCAGGGCTATTAGCGTTACCACCAAATCCCCCCACACTATTAGCGCCGGATCACGGGTTTGGCGGAATGGTAATTCCCCATTCCCCATTGGGCCCATTCAGGAATTCCCCATTACCTATTGTGCCCAATGGGGAATTTTCAGCGCTACTAGCGCCAGCGGTTTTAGCGTGCGGTAATAGCGCTGAAAATCAGCAAAATCGCTGTGGATTTGCCCCCAACTCAGAGCTGGGGGTAAATCCTGCCAAACCCATGATTTTGCTGACCCTTAAATGCAGCAGTAATAGCATTACTGCTGCATTTAAGGGTTACCGCCAAACTCATGATGAGGCCCTAATACTAGTACTATTGAAACATTTGTTGTTATTTTTGATGTAGGCACAGTCCATAAGAACATGGAGGGAGACCATTGCTCTCTCTATAACATACCTGTTGGGTATGTTAGAATTGGTGGGGATGAACCACAACTGAGCTTGTAGTAGAACAAAGGCTGAGTGGTATTTTTTATAATTCGGGAAACCAACTCCTCCCTCCGTTTTGAGCTTCTTGAGGTTACACAGTGAAATTCTCCATTTCTTTTTTCCCCAGAGAAATTTGTGGATACAGGAGTCTAATGATTTAATGAAAGAAGCATGGATATGATTAGGGAGCATGTATAAAGAATAGAGTATAATAAGTGAAATCATCATTTTAACAGCTTCAAGTCTACACCACCACGATAAGAAAAGGGGGGGGGCATGTATTTGTGAATCCCTTTGCCATAGTTAGAATATTTTCTGTATTTTGTTTAATAATATTCTTAGTTGAGGGTGTTATATGAATACCTAGGTACTTGATGCCTGCTGGGCACATCTAATTCCAGAACTTGAAATGTGGTGTTTGATGCAATGTACGTTAAGTGGTAGAATCTCTGATTTGTCTGTATTAAGCTGATAACCTGATGCCAGAGAGAACTGTGTAATAATATGAGTCAGATGGTGTAGACAACAATCTGTAATATTCAGTAAAAGTAGAACATTATCTGCATAAGCAGCCCTTTTAATCTTGATACCTTTATACTGAATACCAAGTATGTTGTCATCCTGTTTTATTGCTTCTAGAAAGGCTTCCAATGCAAGAATAAACAAAAGGGGAGAAAGAGGACAACCTTGGCAAGTACCTCTATGGAGAGGAAAAAAGGGAGACAATTGATTATTTATAAAACTGATATTGTGGGATTAGAGTAGAGTACTTTGACCATGGATATAAATGGATTGGGAATTCCATGCCAAGTAAGAGCTTCGAACATGAAGTTCCATTCTACTCTATCAAAGGCTTTTTTCGGCATCTAGTGCTATTTACGCATATGGATTAGGAGAATTTTGAATGATGTTAAGAATGTTAGTAAAGAGTCTAATATTGGCTGAGGATAGTCTACCTTTGACATAGCCCACCTGGTCATTTTTAATTAAGTTTGGAAGGAAGGGGATAAGTCTATTAGCTAGGATTTTGGCAAAATCCTTACAATCAGTATTCATTAAAGATATGGGCCTATCATTTTGAACCAGTTCAGGGTCTTTGTTGGGTTTAGTGAATACAATAAGCATTGCTTCAGAGAAAGATCCAGCAGCTCTCTCGTGAGCAGTGAAGGAGGTATATAGTTCAAGTTTAGGAACCAATATATCCTTAAAGTGGACAAAATAATCAATTGAGAAACCATCTGGGCCTTTTCCTTTTTTAAGGTAATTAATAGCTCTATATACTTCACTCGAGGATATGGGAGTATCTAATGATTGGCGATTAGAATTTAAATATGAGCTATGATGTATGTGCTTAAGGAAGTCAGTTGCATGAGTGCTGTTGGGCAATGCTTCAGAGGAGTATAGTAATCTTTAATTTGTCTATTTTTGATTTGAGATGTGAAGCTAATGATTTTCCAGATTTATTAGAAAACTGATAAATCTTGGATTTATACTTTAATAGATTAGCACATGAGTATTCTGTCACTAAGTTATTATACTTTAGTAGTATAACTTTATTCGCAGGACAAGCCACCATCAAATTGAAATTTACAATACAAAGGATAAAAACACAATATTACATTGATTCCTACATTGATCTCTTTAAATAAGAACATTGTTAGTAAATTAAGCATACAATGATAAGACCAGTAACCCCTTGTGAGAACCACAACGTACAGACATCCCCCCATCCACTGCTTTCCCATTTTTCCACTTGTAGTACACCCCAACAGTCTCTTCTTGAGTGCGGCTCTTAAGAATTTTAAGATCAATAACACATGTTCAGGGAGGGTGCAGCATTTCAAGGCTTGTACGGCTAGGGGTGTTAGAAAGTGTGCTAGATGATTCCAAACTGGGGGCAAGCCAACGCCTCTTTGCCGAGGCGTGGGCTTTACAAAAAAGAAGAGATGCCCCTTGTCCTCACGCTCTCCTTGGCATAGCGGACTTGAGGGTGAGGAAGAAGGCCCACTCTTCCACTTAGAGGACTCATGTGCCAGCGGGAGTATGCCTTATCAAAACTAACAAACCCAGATTTTAATTTTGTTGACATCCGGAGGTCCAGATATACCACCGACCGCAAGGCGTCCTTAAGCGACAGGTAAACCCTTGCTTTTTTCCCCTTTAGGCAGTTATCAAGCATCTTACGCCAAGCCCATTCTCTAAAGTTATTCTTAAGTGCCGCCTTGTAGGCAGAGCCTAGTTTTGTTGGGTCACTCCAAAGATCCCTCGATCCAATATTAGAGCACATAGTTCTTACATGCTTAAACCAGGGGAGATTCCCATCGCCTGGCATCGCAAGAACCTCCTCCAAACTCTCCCTTAAAAAGGCCAGATCTTCATTTTCCAGATGTGTAGCCAGTAAAACACTGGCTGCATCATGATGGCATATTGGATCTCAATAAGGCCAAATTCACATGCCACTGGGGTGGATGGCGCATTGCAGGGTAGGGCCAGCAATGCCTTCAAAAATGTGTTTTCTGCTGTCTGAATCTTGGTACAGTCATTTGCTCCCCATAAAACAGCGCCATATGTTATCCCTGTGATGGTCTGGGCCTGATAAATCTTTAGAAGCACCGAAAGAGCCTCGCCCTCCACTCTTATCACCAGGTTTCTGATAAGGCCACACTGATGCAGATGCGAAAGTGATCTTCCTATCTGGTCCTGCCATTTCAAGTTTTTCGAGAAGATCAGGCCTAGGTATGTGTATGAGTCAACGGACTCTAGGGGCTGACCGTTCAGGTTAAAGTTTGCCCGTTCTCCGGCCTTTTTCCCAAGCCCACCCACCTACATGGTTTTGGTTTAGAAAAAATTGATTCTTAGGCCCTTTGCGTAGCAAAGTTTATGAAAAACATCCAATTGGTTTTGCAGGCCAACCAGAGTTTTTGAGATCAATACTGCATCATCGGCAAACAACAGCAGGCTCCATTTTCTATTAGCTAACATTGGGGCGTCTATCGCAGCTTCTAAAAAGCTACGCACCAGACTATTAATATATAATAGAAATAGCAGGGGTGCCAGAATGCAGCCCTGGCTAAACCCTACATCTATGGATACTGGATTAGTTAGCTCACCAAAACCCCAGATTATCCATGCCGTGTTTCCAGAATACAATGTCTTGATAGCATTACCCAGGGAAGTTGGAATACCCAGTCCCTCTAACACGGCCCAAAGAGAGTCCTCAGGACCGTGTCAAAGGCTGCCTCTAGGCCCACAAATGCCAGGTGGGGACACTGGGAATTGAGAAGCACGTATTTCCGACATAGAAGGTCCAACCTCATAGCCTGGTCTACCGTGGAAATACTGGCTCTAAATCCCGCTTCCACTTCGGAAAGGATGCCTTCGACTTGCAACCCAATTCTCCAGACAGTGCAAAAGCACCCTGGAGTAAAGTTTTGCCAGTGAGTCGATCAATGAAATTGGCAGATTTTAAGTCCAACACGATAGGCTCTTTGGATATTAAGTTGCAAGGATGCAGGAAGATCTAAAAGTGGAGGAAGCATGTGATATAGGAATTGAATAGGGTTGTCTTTTCCAGTAGTTTCTGGAAGGCCAACAATTCCTATATTGTTCCTCCTATTTCTATTTTCTAGATTTTCTGCTTGCTTCTGTAGAAAAGTAACTGGGTTTTCAAGCAACATCATCTTTCCTGCAACATCTTCACCATTGCTGACCCTTCTTTCCACTTCATTTATTCTTGATTCAAATGAGGACCACTTGTCGTCAAGTAATTGCAGTTTAGCTGTTTTAGCTTCCATAAAAGACTTAAGTGATTTTATTTAATTCAAAATAGCTTGCATAACTGGGACCTGTGTGTCATCCTTTGACATGGGAGAGTCACTTTTTTGTCTTTTGGGAGCATTAGTAGCAGATGCTGATGGCACATCTTTGGAAAGTCCTTTCCTTGAGGCCATGCTGAGGCTGTATGTGTAATGTTGAGTGTGTATAAAGCTTCTGCCTTGAGCTTAATTAATGATGAAAAACATGCCTCTTAAAAATGAAAGTAAAGGGTGTCACTTGTTAAAAGGAATTTTCCTTTCAGTATTTTTTGCCATGAGCACATTCATATGCTAATCAACAGTGGTACTGCTTTTTTTCTGTGTAAGTTTTCATACCCCTGTGAGCCAAAAGAACTTTGAGTATCCCTATTTAGGAATTCATGTGTACCATTAGAATGGAGAAGCTGTGTCAGCTAATTCCACTTCAGATATCCATACAGGCAGAATATCAAATTCCAGACTAAAAGTGTTGAGCAAAAGCCATAAGATTCTCCTTCATGTGTAAAGATCCACAAACATGAGTCATACCTCGAGTAATATAAGCCAAAGGAAGCTTGTTTTCTCCATTTGCAGTCAAAAATTGTAGCCAGCTTAAATTATGGGTAAATATATTTAAATATGAAGTTTTCTGGCAGGTGTAAGCTTAAAGGTACTTAAATATGTTGCTGTACCTTTACTTTTGAATGTGAGCCTTTGTTGTATAGGAAACGCGCTTTCTCGCATTTATCGGAGTGTCTTCTGCATGTCAACCGGTCAGCTGACTGAACGTGTCCGGTGTTTTCAGGCACAAACTCACTGCTTTAGGCCGCGCCTCCGGAGGTACGCAGAAGGATTATTGTTTTATCAAGGGAAGAATGAAGGACTCGGCGTGCCTCGCAATCCTCACCTTGATACGTAAAATAAAAAGCCGGTATAAGGCTTCCTTTTGTTAGAAAAAGCACAATTATATAATACGTGAAAGGGCTGGGACGGGAACTCAGAATCAGCCGGCCGTCCCCATCAGCGCTTGGCCACACCCCAAATGCATTAGATTTTTATGATTGCAGAAATAGCTCATACCTTAGCCTAGCCATGGGAACCGCTTGCGGTAAGTTAAATACTTGTTTCCAAATCAAACCCTCTATTCAAACCCAATTGATCTTCAGGGCCCATTTCTCGATCTTGATTCCATACATAAGAATGGGAATAACCTTACTCTTATAGAAATTAATTAAGGGTAAGAGGGTGAATCTGCAATAGGCACAGAGGATTTTTTTCATTTGGCAGACAAGTTGATTAACCTTGGTCCCTATATTGGCTTCAAGCGCTGTCATTGAGGGATTTGATCTTATCATGAAACCCAAGTATTTTATTTCCTTTACTACAGGCAAGGTCTGATCTGCCATCTTCCATCTGACGCAACCTGTTATTTTCTTGTTTGAATGATTATAGGTCATGACAAAGGTTTTGGTTGGATTGATAACAAGGTCATTCAAAAGGGTGTCATTTTCAAAGGCCTCGATCAGACTCTGTAGACCTATTGGGGTGCGGTCTAAAAGGGCCACGTCGTCTGTGTAGGCCAAAGAAGTTACCTTGAGGTCACCAATTCTAGGCAGGGCCATCAAGTGTAATGCAAGGTTGTTCCACGGATCAGCCAGGCAACAGTTAAAAAGGCAGGGAGCAACAACTCATTCCTATCTTAAACCTTTAGCCGTGGGAATGGGAGAGGACAGATCACCTTCAAAATTCAGTTTTTCCTGTACCATGGTTTTATTATGGATGTAAATTAAGATAGCCAAAAGACCATCAGGGATTCCCCATTCTTTTAGTTTGCACCATAATGTCCCTCGATTTATGGTATCAAACACACTGGACAAATCTATCCATACCCCATAGAGATGAAAATCTTTGTCTTGCTTAGTGTTTAGGATATTAAGGACCACGCTGTTTAATGGCGTAGACAGTCCCTTGCGGAAGCCGGTCTGGAAATTTGAGATGATGTTTGCCTGGTCAGCCCAATTCACCAAGTCCTTTCGAACCATTTGGGCAAATATTTTACTCTTTCGGTCCAGAATATGGACACTTGTGCCAATGTCAACAGCTGCAACTCTAAATACTCTCTAAAGATGGGTTTAGGCATTATTACGTTGTCAATAGTGGACACAAGTGCTCCAATTCTCCATGTTTTAACAGGCGGAATATCTCTGGGGACACATCCGTTTGCAATGTGAAGATTCCATTCCTCAAAGAAGTTACACCATGTATGGCCATTCAGACATGATGTACCACCATTAATCTTATCTGAATTCCCCCCAACACAACAGGAGTTCAAATAACCTGCCACTAACACATTGTCATCTGGAAAGGCGGTACTTGCAGTGAACAGTATGTCTGATAAATGCTCAAGAAATCCCTCAAAATTGAAGAGAAGCAAATCCTAACTGGCAAAATGCTTATCTTTTTGAGGGGCGTTGTTTCATAGACTTTGCCAGGATGTTACGAACAGCAACCACTAGCCCCCCGATGGCCTGCCCCCATTTGTATTGGTTACACATTTATTTAGGATTGGAAAACCGTCCAATTTAAATGGCTCCTTTAACCATGTCTCCTGTAATAGGATCAGATCATGGCCCTGAAAGATGTATTTCCTCATTTTTTCAGTTTTAAAAGGAACTGCAGCCCTGCATATTCCAACACACGTTTCAACATCTCCTCCGCTCAAGCAACTGTTCCACACCATTCAGCTTCTGGAAAACCTCAGTGAGGATTCCTGGTAGCAATGCCCAGATTTTGGTTTTTTTCACCCCCCCCCGTTCCTTTCTCCCACCTCCAATGGACAACTCCTTCATGGCTTCTCTACCCCCCCTGAGTTTCTATGTCTAGGGATTCAGATCTTCCCTCCAATTTAGTGTATGCTGAACGTAACCTTTGGTTACCAGGGATTTGGGGCAATGTAGCTGACACTTCCAGGCCTAATCCTTTGAAATCTTTGCCTGAATTCAACATGGCCCTCACACCCAACTGTGATTTCATCACTACCCACTACGTTAGTTATCTGATCGTATGGAAAACGTATGTGGTCGATGTCATGGAAGGCCAGTAGAAAGAGGTCTGGAATTTGTCTTGTTACACCAGTTCAGGCTAACATGCCCCTGAAATGATTCGATTCTTTTCAGCCAAATTCTAGGAATGGCAAAGGGACTTGGGTCTTTCGTGAGAGATTGTTCTGTTCCCTCAGCCCAAGCAACATTCTGCGAGGGCGTAGCAGGTGCCCTCTGAGTCTGGGGGTGAGCTTCCTTCACGGACCTGGCCTCGTCATCTTCTTTTCCCTTGTGGATACCTGATGTAACGGTGGGAACATTTGAGTCCAGGCTGATTTTGTCCGTTCTTCTCTCCTCTCTTGTGCCTGCTTGGTGTCTCTCTCAGGAAAATCGCGGCCTGGCGTAAAGCGGCCTTCTTTGGTTCATTTGGATTGTCTGCTTGTAGACCCACACCCATTTTAGTGATTATAAGTGTAGGGTGTTTTTTTTTGCTTTAAGGGTGATCCACTTCCGGCATCCCCACCTGAATTTACAAAATCTTCATTCATGTCCACCTGCTGAGAAAAAGGTTGATTGGTCATGTCTTTTACGGCCCTCCAGGCGACTTTATTCCTTTTTCCCAAATTCTTTTGCTTTGACTGTTTAATATTCTTAAATGTCTTTGGCTGAGAGTGGAACCCTTCCTTGCGAACTTTCTTAGTTAGTTGACAGGGCTTTTTCTCCCTTCCTTTTCCCCAGGAATCTTCCTTTACTTAGGATACTATCACTTAGTGATCTCTTCTTATTTGACATCCCCTTAGTAATTATACGTTTCGTCGAAGAGGTGGAAAGCGTATAGTCCAAATTATTTCTAGCTAATATAACCAGTGGACGTTTCCCAGGACAGGGACTGGAGGTCGAGGATGTTTGATTGGTAGATGGTTGGCGAGCCTATTGAGATGGATAGTTGAAGGACTGAGACATTATGACCTCCTTGGGAGACTCCCGCAACATTTTATCAACTTCTGGTGCCTTTAAGTCATCCTTCCAACTCAGTGACCCGCTTTGAACATTATAACAACGTACCATGGAACCACTCAACGAAAACAACCCCCGAAAATCTGGCCAGTCGGGGTGTAGACTTGCTTGATATGTTCAGCTAATGGCTGCTCTAGCAAGGTAAGAAGCAAGGCGGGTAGTGATACTATCAGCTGAAGTTTGAATTGGCACAGAGGCAGTCAACGGTAATGAGAAGACCCGTCAAAGCGGGGATGCGCGTACTGGAATGGAATAACGGTGTTGTTACCTGATGGCCAATATCCTTGTAAGTGATTGTTACGCCTCGGCAGGCACGGAGGAGGATTATTGCCCTTCGTAAGGGCATGCGTCACATTGCAAATCCATTCTACGCCCACTGGCAACTGCCCTGGAAAATAGTGGCTTCGGCTCACTCCGCAGCGCCCTGCGGCAAGTTGGACTACGATTCCCAGCCTTCCGCCTCCCGCTGTCAGCAGAGAGGCGATGATGCGTGAACCTCGGTTTCGTCCGGTTCCGCCTTTCTCCTTCCCGATTTAAACCTCAGAACCGGGCAAGACGCTGCTTCTGATTAAAGTTGCATCCCAGTGTTTAGAAGTTCCGTCTTCGATCCTACTTTACTTACCCGTGTACCAGACCTGTTTCCTCCTTCACGGACTGCTTTTGCCTGCCGCTTTTTGGAAAACTACTTACCCGTGTACCAGACCTGTTTCCTCCTTCACGGACTGCTTTTGCCTGCCGCTTTTTGGAAAACTACTTACCCGTGTACCAGACCTGTTTCCTCCTTCACGGACTGCATTTGCCTGCCGCTTTTTGGAAACCTGTGATCACGGCATCGGTAAGACTCTTCTTGTTCACTACTTGCTAAACAAGTATTTCTTGTACTCATCGTACCTTGCCGCTGAACCCCATCACCTACAATACTCCAATTCAATTGTGCCTCTTATTGTTGCTGTTACCATCATCTCCACAATCAGACTTCCGTTGGACATTCTTCAGTAGTGCACAGGGACGCCTTGCAGATAGTGCACCCACTCGACTCTAGCGCGGCCCTCATTCCGCCCGGGTTCAGTTCCCTAACTAACCTACCCATTTGTTATTTTGCACCTCCGTTTTTGAACTCTTTGGGACAACTCAGACTCAACAGCACAGCAGTGGTAAGGGTTTTCTATTTTTATGATTCCATACCTCGTAGCTAATCGACCACTATCGTTAGTATAGGTTACATTCTCCTTTCTTACTTATAGGTGGTTCCGGTTGCCTTAAAACAAGGGGAGGGCATAGCTCAGGTACTACTAGAAAGAAGTATCAAGGGAAAGGGATTCTTCTTAAAGTTCCAATTGCTCACCTCTTGTTTTTCCTTTACAGCTGGGTTCTTGGCGGCGTGTCCTCCCCGCCCTTTTGAGCGATCAGTCCATCTGCCTGGTCCTACCCAGCAGAGGGTCATATCGTTAAAAAGGTCTTGTGCCCTCACAGAGAGGAGGCTAGGTTGGAGGCCCCGACCTAGCTCTTCAATCAATAGTTCAGTCCTGTGTCTTCCGGCCACCGATTGGTTTACTTCCCGTCCGGTGAGTAACAAAATCAGAAGCCATGGAAGAAGCGGATCCGTTGACCACTCTAGTTCATTTGGTATCCGAACTACGGGCAGACATGACTGCCGCACATGATGCCTTACACCAGCGGATTGACATCATGAGGCCCTTTCCTGCACCCCAGACACTGGGAATTGATCCGTCCGGTGCTACTGCCTCAGGTTCTGGAGCCCATTCAACCTCCGCCTCTGGGTTTACCTCGGGCCCCGTTCTGATGGCCACCCAATTCCCATTGGCTCCCCCGGAACGCTTTACGGGTGACCCAAAGCAGTACCGGACATTTATCAACCAATGCAAATTGCATTTTCTTTGTCGCCCTTCGGCCTTTCCCAATCCCACCACGAAGGCGGCCTTTATCCTTTCGCACCTCGGAGGGACGGCGGCAGCTTGGGCTAATCCCTTGCTTGAATCCAATAGCTATGTTTTGTATGACTGTGACGCTCTTATTACAGCCATGAATAGGGTATTCGATACCCGGTACAAGTCACAAGCCACGGATCTAGAATTCTTAAATTTACGTCAGGGTACGTCTTCCTTGTTTACATACCTCACTAGGTTCAATCAGTTGGCAGCCGAGACGGATTGGCCGGAAGAAAAGAAATCTGCGGTATTCTACAAAGGATTGTCTGAGGAGTTAAAAGACATCCTTGCTACTGTGCCGGTGATTCCTACTACATTCGGGGAGTTACTTGATTTGGTACTACAAATAGACGCTAGAAGATCTGAAAGGAAGGGAGAACGGAAAAATATGACTCCAGTTCCCCTTCCCCTTGATTCTGTTAATCCTCCTTCCTCTGCTTCTTCTGAGCCTATGCAGATAGGGGCAGTACGTGGTCCGTTGTCTCCTGCACAACGTGAACACCGTCGATCTAATAATTTATGTATGTACTGTGGTTCGTCTGAGCACCACCTCAAGGATTGTCCAAAAAGACCCGTTAAGAAGGCGGGAAACGCCAGAACCCGGCGATAGCAGGAGTCCCTATGCCGGGGGTATTATCTTTGGACTCGAATGTGGCAGTTACCGTACCTGTTAGTCTGCCAGTGGTATTTACCACTACAACTGACTGTTCTTTCTCTTCTCAGGCTATAATTGATTCAGGTGCTACTGGGAATTATATGGATTATGATTATGCCATGAGCAATAACGTTCCTGTGGTTTCTAAACCACAACCTGAAGCCGTACATGCGGTAGACGGCTCTTCTCTGGTCTCGGGTCTGGTTACTCAAAGTACGTCCCTCGTCCGTATGCAGACGGACGACGGACATACCGAAACACTCACATTCGACCTAATTAAGGCCCCCAGCTTCGTGTAATTTTGGGCATTCCGTGGTTACAACATCACAATCCTGACATTGACTGGGCCAGGAAGGTGGTACAGTTTCCTTCCTCTGCTTGTAACGAAAGCTGTTTTCAGACTAGTAGCATTTCCGGTACTTCCTGTCAAGCCCTGGTGGCCTCAATGGCCTTGATAGGTACCATTACCAATGCCATTGAACTTAGCATCCCTGTGGAATACGCTTCTTTTCGGGACGTCTTCGATAAAGGTGGAGCAGATCAGTTGCCCCCACATAGGCCGTATGATTGTCCTATCGACCTGGTACCGGGGGCTAAAATACCTGCTGGCAGGGTTTATTCGCTCACACTGCCAGAAGACAAAGTGCTAAAAGAGTATATTGACAAGGCATTGGCTACAGGGTTCATCAGACCATCGAGATCACCAGCAGCGTCTCCACTGTTTTTTGTTCCTAAAAAAGAGGGTGACCTTCGCCCTTGTATTGATTATAGGGCATTAAACGCAATCACAGTCAAGAACCAGTACCCTCTTCCCCTGATCTCTGTACTCTTGGATCAGCTAGGTTCCTCTGTAATCTTTACCAAACTTGATCTGCGGGGTGCTTACAACCTAGTTCGCATAAGAGAAGGGGACGAGTGGAAAACCGCCTTCAAGACCCGGTATGGGTTATTTGAATACCTAGTGATGCCCTTCGGGTTGTGCAACGCCCCGGCCACCTTTCAGGCCTTCATGAATGATGTCTTTCACGATTGTCTGGACCGGTTTGTTGTGGTCTATCTAGACGATATACTGATTTACTCCTCATCCAAGAGTGAACACACCCAACATGTGAGATTTGTCTTACAAAGGCTGAGAGAGAATCATCTCTTCGTCAAAGCCGAGAAGTGTATCTTCAATTCGTCGGAGGTTGAGTTTCTAGGTTATGACCTTACCAACCGGGGTATCCGGATGAGCCAGTCCAAGGTTAAGGCCGTTTTGGAATGGCCTGTCCCTACTACAACCAAAGCCCTACAGTCATTCCTGGGGTTCTCGAACTTTTACAGGCGCTTTATCTTTTCATTTTCTACCATCTCGGCTCCTTTGACGGCTCTAACTAGCTCAAAACAGCCATACCGATGGACACCAGAAGCGCAATCCGCCTTCGAGGCCTTAAAAGCGGCTTTTTCTTCAGCGCCAGTGCTGCAACATCCCGATCTGCTCCTACCATTTTTTGTGGAAGCTGATGCTTCTGGGATGGCCATCGGGGCTATTCTGTCGCAACCCTGACAGGATTCGGGTGAGATTCATCCGGTTGCGTTCTTTTCGAGGAAACTGACACCATACGAACGCAACTATCCTATCACGGAAAGAGAATTGCTGGCAGTCAAGGACGCTTTCTCCGAATGGCGTCATCATCTATTGGGGGCCCGTCATCCGGTTACTGTCTTCTCTGACCATTGGAGTCTATTGGCATTCAAATCAATGAAGTGTCTCACTGCCCAGCAGGCCCGCTGGCACCTCTTCTTTTCCCAGTTCAATTTCACCATCACGTATAGGCCAGCCCGTCTCAACGTTTGTGCAGACGCCTTGTCTCGCCTGCCCTCTCACTCGGAGCAAAGCAAACCCGAGTGCCCTCTTCTGCTGCCTTCTAGGGTCGTATGTGCGTGTACTCCACGACCTTTGCTCCATTCTTTAATCTCGGACTGGGTGAATACACATAAAGAGGAATGTGTAGTCCTAAACCTTGATGTGGTACAAGGACTTCCTTATATTCAGGGCCGCCTGTTTGTGCCCCCGGGGAAAGCCCGTCTCCAAGCCCTTGCTTCATCCCATGACTCCTTGATAGCGGCTCATCCAGGCCAAAAGAAGACTCTGGACTTGCTTCGTCGTTGGGCCTGGTGGCCGTCTATGTCACAGGACGTGGTTCGCTATCTGGCCTCCTGTTCTGTGTGTGCTCAATGTAAGGTCTCCAGGTCTAAACCTGTGGGTTTGTTGCAGTCACTCCCGGTTCCTCACAAGCCATGGTACATGGTCTCTATGGATTTCATTGTGGACCTGCCACCGGTGGACGGTTTTGATACCATCTGGGTGGTAATTGATTATTTCACAAAAATGGCGCTCTTCGTTCCTTGTGTGGGTTTGCCCTCTGCTCCGACTTTGGCCTCATTGTTCCTTAGGAACGTATTTCGTTTCTTTGGTCTGCCCTCTATTGTGGTTTCGGATCGCGGACCGCAGTTTACATCACGTTTCTGGAGGGCTCTGACGGCATCTCTGGGCATTGATGACAGGTTCAGCTCTGCCTTCCATCCACAAACAGATGGGCAGACTGAACGGCTCAACGCTACTCTCGAGCAATACCTGCGCTGCCTCACACTTCGTTTCCAGTCATCTTGGTTGGCGTTGTTACCACCTGCTGAATTCGCTTATAACAATTCTCTGCATGCCGCTTCTGGTGTATCTCCCTTTTTTGCACTTTACGGACACCATCCGCGGTCCTTGCCCCTGGATCCTGATCTTCCAATTGACAATCCAGCGGCTCATGCGTGTGTTCGGGACCTCAAGTCCATTCATGAGGTCGTTCGTCAACACCTGCTGCATGCTCAGGCAAAGGCTAAGAAATTTGCTGACATGCATCGGGCACCTGCACCCGACTACAGTGTAGGTATGAAGGTTTGGCTGTCATCACGCAACCTGAGAATGCCTGGAAAACGGATGCTCTTACCCAAGTTCGTGGGACCCTTTCCTGTCACTAAGGTTTTGAATCCAGTTGCTGTGCGTCTTTCATTGCCCTCGTCCTGGAAACAGCACCCAGTGTTTCATGTCAGCTTGCTGAAGCCTTGTCCGGCCAACATGCAATTGCCGATACGCCCACCCCCGGTGCGGGTGGATGGCAATGATGAGTTCGAGGTGGCCGATATCCTGGATTTCCGACTTCGGAGGGGTCGTCCTTTTTACCTGGTTGACTGGAAAGGTTTTGGCCCTGAGGATAGATCTTGGGAGCCTTTATCTAATATTCATGCTCCGGCCCTGCTTCGCCGCTTTCATGCCCGTAGGGGGGTGGTGCCGCCTTTGGGGGTGGATGCTGTTACGCCTCAGCAGGCACGGAGGAGGATTATTGCCCTTCGTAAGGGCATGCGTCACATTGCAAATCCATTCTACGCCCACTGGCAACTGCCCTGGAAAATAGTGGCTTCGGCTCACTCCGCAGCGCCCTGCGGCAAGTTGGGCTACGATTCCCAGCCTTCCGCCTCCCGCTGTCAGCAGAGAGGCGATGACTCGTGAACCTCGGTTTCGTCCGGTTCCGCCTTTCTCCTTCCCGATTTAAACCTCAGAACCGGGCAAGACGCTGCTTCTGATTAAAGTTGCATCCCGGTGTTTAGAAGTTCCGTCTTCGATCCTACTTTACTTACCCGTGTACCAGACCTGTTTCCTCCTTCACGGACTGCTTTTGCCTGCCGCTTTTTGGAAAACTACTTACCCGTGTACCAGACCTGTTTCCTCCTTCACGGACTGCTTTTGCCTGCCGCTTTTTGGAAAACTACTTACCCGTGTACCAGACCTGTTTCCTCCTTCACGGACTGCATTTGCCTGCCGCTTTTTGGAAACCTGTGATCACGGCATCGGTAAGACTCTTCTTGTTCACTACTTGCTAAACAAGTATTTCTTGTACTCATCGTACCTTGCTGCTGAACCCCATCACCTACAATACTCCAATTCAATTGTGCCTCTTATTGTTGCTGTTACCATCATCTCCACAATCAGACTTCCGTTGGACATTCTTCAGTAGTGCACAGGGACGCCTTGCAGATAGTGCACCCACTCGACTCTAGCGCGGCCCTCGTTCTGCCCGGGTTCAGTTCCCTAACTAACCTACCCATTTGTTATTTTGCACCTCCGTTTTTGAACTCTTTGGGACAACTCAGACTCAACAGCACAGCAGTGGTAAGGGTTTTCTATTTTTATGATTCCATACCTCGTAGCTAATCGACCACTATGGTTAGTATAGGTTACATTCTCCTTTCTTACTTATATGTGGTTCCGGTTGCCTTAAAACAAGGGGAGGGCATAGCTCAGGTACTACTAGAAAGAAGTATCAAGGGAAAGGGATTCTTCTTAAAGTTCCAATTGCTCACCTCTTGTTTTTCCTTTACAGCTGGGTTCTTGGCGGCGTGTCCTCCCCGCCCTTTTGAGCGATCAGTCCATCTGCCTGGTCCTACCCAGCAGAGGGTCATATCGTTAAAAAGGTCTTGTGCCCTCACAGAGAGGAGGCTAGGTTGGAGGCCCCGACCTAGCTCTTCAATCAATAGTTCAGTCCTGTGTCTTCCGGCCACCGATTGGTTTACTTCCCGTCCGGTGAGTAACAGTGATGGCCATTTTCACAATGGGGGTTCCTGGACCGATGCCGATGCTGTGCACCCCGGGAACACGTGGCAACACATTCCTCCTGCACTCGCTGTTTTCCCACAGCACCAATTCCGGGACTGGCAAAAGGGCATAGTCGTAATCAGCCTGGGAGGAAAACATCACAGGTCTTATTAAAGGCTGACACTAACTTTTCGGGCTCCCCACACTAATCTATACAATCTTTTTTTTTTATAGATGTATGCTGTGGAATCAAGATCCGGTAGAGATGGGATCTCCAAGTCCAGTCCAGAAGAGTTAAAGCCACTCCATGTTTTAGAATATCCGCACAACATACATTTAGCAATAAAGAATGTAACCGGCACATATTTAAATGGTCAGTGGTTATCCAGAAAACCTGGTGTGTTGGGGATCTCCAGGATCGGTTTTAGAGACCCCCTGCGTAGAACTTAAGGTCCCTTTGAGGGCACACCACTATCTCCATCCTTGACAAGCTGTAACATGAGAGCTCATCAAGGTAAAAAAACAAATCAACAAACGAGTAGGGTCAAAAGTGAAAAAAGGACACGGACGCTGCCTCAGAGGTGCAGTTTTTGATTTCGGTGTCCGTCAGGCCTCGAAACTCTGCCATCCAATAGGGGTGCCGCTGAGCAAACCTGGGCACAGAGAGCGGGAAAGCACCACCGTTCCCTTCAGCAGGCCCCTGTCATCGCCCGCCGCGCGCTTCCATCAACCCAGGGGCCTCGGAAGTCGTGTTGGCATTTTCCAGTGCGTCAGACTGATCCTCTGTGCAGCCCATCTGCTCGCCTGCCGCAATTTTGTATAATTAGGAAAACCGAGAGTCGTGTGTGTCGATGCATAACAAGTGCTTGCATTATAGTAGCGTTTCTTTCTGCAAAGTGCTGTCTCAGAATTATTTCCAGATGTTCACGCTATCGCACAACACTTAGAAAAAATAGGAATAATTACAAACATGATTTATGAATAAACGTAGTCGTGACATGACAGCTACTTGACAGCGATCTCTTTCTGAATGCCGTGCTATTGTTGCATAATTTCAAATGATGTGCATTTTGCCTGCCTGAAAATCGCAAAGGGCCGTGCAGCATGTTGAATTCTGAGCCTCGGGTATACAAAATAAAGTGTTCTCTTTTTTTAAGTGTCATGTTCGTCATGTGTTGTGCCTTATGTTCAGGGCATGAGTCCCAGTCTCCTCACTCTCTCTCACTCTGGTAGCAACACTTCCAACAGACACACGTAGCCACGGATATGCGTGACCTTCTTTATTCCCTTCTATGACTGCCCTCCCACGGGCTCTCCTAGCCCCTCCTCTTCCTCCCTCAGTGCCCCTCCTCTTCCTCTCTCAGTCACTGTGCCATGTCCTTTCTCTCCTCCTTAAAGTCATCCCTGTGTTTATGGAGGACTGACCTTAGTTACTCGGCAACATGCAGCAGTGTCCATTTTCACAGCCTCTTGGCGCTGGCTGTGATCTCTGTGGGTGAAGCACAGTGCTTTCTGATTGGGTTGATCTGACAGAAGATGCCAGGGAATGCAGTGTTGCCATTTTCCAAACCTTCGAGCGCTTAGTGAACTTGGGTAGTTGGCACAGGGTGGTCACACTTTCATCCATCAGTTGGTCGGCGGTGTTCGCAGTTTGTTCCTTTGTGTGTTACCTGAAGTTGTTTGACTTGCTCAGGGTGATCAGACCTGTGGCCTTCTGCAACTCTTGAGTTTCAGTGTGAGATGGTCCTGTTTGGGACAGGTAGGTTGTGAGCCTGCATGGCAGCACTGTGGTCCCTTTGTATGTTATGTTCAGGGGCGGATTTAGCAGTCACCAGCCTGACAAACTGCGAGCAGGCCCCCCCTAACCCCCTCCCCATTTGTTTTCACAGACAGCGGCATCCGGCTCTCATGGGGCACGCATTTTCTGTGTGAACACTGACTGAGCAATGCATCCATTAAGGTGGAGGGGCTGCCTCTTTTACTATGCATAGAGGTGCCCTAGCTCTCATAATGAATGTGGGGGTAGGAGGCGGTTGAGCTCTGTCTCGAGTGATGCCAAAGAAATGCATAACTAACAATTTTGCGATTTGCCCTCTAGTGAATAGGCAGTTGGTGGTCTCCCACCATTTACAAGGCCCATTATCTCCACCTGAGCGGCAGTTGGCTCCCCAAAGCCAGGCCTTTCCCCCTGGTGTGTGTATTTCCACTCTGGGTGTCAATGGGTGGCAGGGCAAATACTACACAACCCTTCAGCACCCAGAAGGAACTTTAAACAAAAGGCATCAACTAAGATTAGGGCCATTTTCTGTTTTTCCATTTCACCTCCCAGTTTATTCCAAGTAGACCAAACACATCACAAGTTAAACGTGAATAAATTAACACATTCCCGCAATAAAGCCAACATTATAAAAAATAACTTTTGTCCCTAAAGTTTGCCATTGTGCACTCGTGATCACATTTAACTTCGCCCACCCTAAGCTCCACCTCTATTACCCACCCATGGCGTAAAATGCACTGTGCACAAGACACAGGGATTTAAAATGCACATGTTTGACCATTGGAAGCCAATGGAGAGCACACAGAACTGGGGAGACATGATCCCTAAATGAAGCGCCAGTAACAAGCCGGGCAGGGGAATTCTGAAGAATCTGGAGGCGATTCAACAGGTAGTCTGGTTGCACCAGATAAATATAATTACAATACTCAATCCAGCTAAGGACCAAGGCAGCAACCACCGGAGCACGAAGATGGAAAGGAGAGAACTGCAGTACCTTTCTAAGAATAATCAGCTGAAAATGACCATCTTGACAAACTAAGCTGATCTGGGACGACATAGGGAAGCCGACAGGTTAATACCTAGATTCTTGACCACAGGGACAGCAGCAGGAAAGGAACCAAATGAGGAAGGCCAGAGAGACGGGATCCAGTTTACCACAGCCTGCAGACAATCTCTCAGATGAGTGGCATGGGCAAGATGGAGAAGGTCCTGCCGAACCAAAATCTGTGTATCATCAGTATAAGAGTTACATCTGAAGCTGTGGGAGCAGATAAGAGCGACAAGAGAATGAATGTAAATATTGAACATGGTGGGGGAGAGAGTAGGACACTGAGGGACCCCACATACCAAAGCAGAGACAGAGACTATTTCTTTTTAAAGTAATAGGGCTCCCTTCAACCCCATGCCGTGTGCATCTGTGAGTGTATGGTGAAAGGGTGCACACTTAAATGTATAGGTGGCCACCTGTGTGAGTGTATGGTGAAAGGGTGCACACAACTGTATCGGTCGCCGGGTGGGTGTGTGTGTACAGTGAAAGGGTGCACACTTAAATGTATGGGTGGATGCCTGGGAGTGCCTGTATGGTGAAAGGGTGGACACTTACATGTACGGGTGGCTGCCTAAGTGCGCCTGTATGGTGAAAGGGTGCACACTTAAATGTATGGATGGCTGCCTGGGTGTGCCTGTATGGTGAAAGAGTGCACACTTAAATGTATGGGTTGCTGGGTGTGTATATGGTGAATGGTGTGTGTGCTTGTGTTCAGGGGCACAACAAAACCTACATTTCGGGGGGCTAACCCTTCAAATGTTGGGAGAGGTGCTAAGTTCACGGGTGGTGGGGAGGGGCAAACTTATTTGTGTGGGGGCATCTAACTTCTTTACGTGTTTTAATGAGACAATTCTAGTGCAGCGTTAATGTTATAAGCAGTTAACTCTCTCCTTTAAGTGTCCTATTCCCTCTCTACCCTTCCAATCACTCCCCTGGCATGCAAGTACTAGACCCACATCGCGATTTCAATTGCCTAAAAAATGTAGCATTTGAATGCAGGTGCTATCAGTGAAATGCTTTACGTTGGTAATTGCTGGGCCCTTATTAACAGCAAAACCCATGTGCCGTGTAACATCTGTGTCCTGTTCTGTCCGGCAACTGCTCTAAAGGTCAGCCAGGTCGAGTCAACATAGCTCAAAATGTCAGAGGGGAGAGTGTGAAGCTCAGGCAACTCAATGGTATTGCACCACTACTTGTGTTTAATGCCTTGATTACTCCTAGCCCTATCCTTCCTCATCCCAGTACATATGTATGAGACAGTACTTGTGTACTCTGCCTCATACATAAGTACTGGGATGAGGTAAAGGTACATGGAGGTAATGCCTGACTTAGCTACCTGTAATCATTATTACTCCTAGTCCCACTCTTCCTCATCCCAGTACTTACGTATGAGGCAAGAAGCCTCATACGTAAGCTCTGGGACAAGGAAGAGGGACGTGGAGGTAATTCTTGGCCAAGGAGCTGATTTTGGAGGTTGGGGTAGGGGGTGGGAGGGAGAGGGGATGTGTGGGGGCGGGATTGTGCGATAAATCATAATGGTTGTCCATGTCCAGGCTAAGCAGGCATGATATGTGGTATGAGTGGCTAGAGAGGAATTTTGGTGCAACCCGTCTAGTCATTCCTCAGTTTTGTATGACTTTCTTTTAACTGAGAATTTCTGATTAAGCAGTCCTGCTAAGTGTAATTACCTGGCAAAATAGGCATTTTGGTGCTGCCAATCTAACCATTTCTTACTGCGGCATTGTATATTTTTCTGGGCATCTGTGATAAAATGATATGATAAAAGTCATTTATAATGAGCCTGAACACAAGTGTTTCTATGCGTGACAAGACATGGGAGGGAAGATAGAGGGAGGACAAGACAAACAATCTCACTAGAGCTTGTGTCATTGTGAGAACAAGAGGTGCAAGAGGAAAGTGAGGGGGGAAATGCAAGGGAGAGGGGAGGGGAAACAGAGCTGCAATGCTCTGAGTAAGTGCAGCCAGGGCAGCACGGCTATGGGTAGTGAAAGGCGAACAAGGGGCTGCAGGGTTACAGTTACAGCCCCTAAGTGCATGCTAGGCACGGAAACAGTGCAAGGGTGACCTGATCAAGAAAGAGCCTGGACTCAGAGAGACTCTGAGGGTATCCAAGCAACCGGTCGGTACAGCAGACAGGTAGGTCAGCATGGGAGGGAGTGAGAGAAAGCATAGGATAAAAGGAAAGTTTTGAGCTGCTTCTGAAACTTCAGATGGTCCGGCTCAAGTTTGAAGGGGCAGGGAGGCCATTCCACAGGGAGGCACCGGCAGAGGAGAGAGATCTATCCCCCACTCTCTGTCTGCAGAAGGTTCTAACCCTTAGAGAGTTGGAGGTAGCTGAGCGAAGGGCTTGAGAAGGAAGGTATTTTGGAAGAGAGCGTTGGATGTAGTCTGGGCAATGGCCCCGGCCCCAGAAAGCCTTGTGGACAATGCAAAGGGTCTTGAACTTGATCCTTGCAGCCACCGGGAGCCAGTGGAGAGATTTCCGGGCTGGAGAGATATGATCTCTGGACTTGAGGCCAAGGATAAGTCTTGCAGTCCTGTACTGGATTAGTGGCAGATGACGGAGAGTAGAGAAAGGCAGAAAGAGAAAGAGGCTGTTGCAGTAGTCCAGCCTAGAGAGAACCAGGGCTCTGGAGACAGTGAGCTTCTGGTGGAAAGTGAGAAAGGGAAGAGTCCCTTTGATGAGGAGCAGCTGGTAGTGGAACTTCTTGGTGACATTCGAGATGTGAGGAGAGAAAGAGAGAGTGGCATAGAAGATGACACCAAGGTTTTTTGCCTCGCAGGAAGGTGAAGGAAGATGACCCAAAACGGACGGCGAGAGTGAGAGAGGGAAAGCTGGTGCCAGGGTCTCAATGAGAAGGATCTCCGTCTTACTGGCATTAAGGCAGAGATCGTTGGAGGCGCACCAATCCTGAATTGCGGATAGACAGTCAGGAATGAGCGAGAGAGGAGAGGAGGCTGAGGGGAGCCTGAAGGAAAGCTGAGTCATCCGCATTACACTGAAAGTTAGAGGGGAAGGTAGAGATCAGGTGGGCCAAAGGGGCCAAGTAGAGGTGGAAAAACCAGGGTGAGAGTATAGAGCCCTGGGGACCGTCACAGGTAAAGAGAGGTGGCAGAGAGATTGGGACCAGGTTGGACCTGGGGGGGTGGTCCAAGAGGAAAGAGGTCAGTCACTCCAGGGCCTGATCCATGATGCCAAGGTTCTCACAGAGTCGATTGGGCAGGATGGCGTTGTTGACTGTGTCGAAAACAGAGGAAAGAACAGGGGGAGAACAGAAGGAATGCTGGAATCAAGGTTAGAGAGCAGATCTTCATGGGTGTTCAGGAGAGCAGTTTCCATGCCTCTGGCAGCTCTGATGCCAGCCTGATGGTCATGGAGACAACCAACAGATTCAGTGTGGAGAGTAAGCTAGGAGATGGCAAGCTTTTCCAAGAGTTTGCCCAAGAAAGGGGTGATTGAGATTGGGCAATAGTTTGCCGGTCAGGTAGGATCAGCAGACGGCTTCTAGAGGAGTGGGTGCACACGGGAGTGCTTTAGGGGAGAGGGGAACGTTCCAGTGGCTAAAGAGTAATTCCAAAAATCAGCCAAGACTGGAGCAAGGGTGTCAATATGGTCCTTCATGGTTCTGGAGGAGCAGGGGAGCACCTGTTTGGACGACGCTTTCATTGATCAGACTTGTCTAAGAAGCCTTGTCAGGTGTTGTCAGAGAGAAAGAGGAAAAAGGAGGGGGAGAGGTAGAGGTGGCCAAAGGGGGCCGATAGAGGAAGAGGGAGCGGAAGAGGAGATGGAGGACAGGATGTCCTGAGATTTAGCGGAGAAGTGAGAGGCCAGAGCCATACAGCGGGCCTTGAACAGAACAGGAGAGGTAGAGACCGCAACAGGATTGACCAGTTCCTTGCAGATCTTAAAGAGTTTGGCCGTGTTGGTAGAGGCCGCGGAGATGCAGGCTTTAATGAGTGCTCTTTTCTTGATAAGTGTTATTGCCTTGACTGGCATTTTGGTGCAACCAGTTTAGGTATGTCTAAATGTGGCCTGGCATGATTTACTGTAATGTTATAACGTGTCTACACTGGTCTACATCGTGCAGCCAGGTGGACATGTTTTCATTGTGGCATTGCATTTTTAATAGCAAAGCACTAATGTTCCTGTGCACTGTTGGTGACTTACATGTACTGGATTGGTGTTACCCTACAAAACAATTGCAAAGACTGTGGCTTTATAGCCAATTTTTCATAGAAAGTGTGCTGTATATTGCATAGAATACATATTTATATCTTTCTTCAAATGCTGTGTGCGGCATACCCCTTCAGCAGCACGTTCATGTATATTGCGTAAGCGTGACAATCTAGGCTGGCCCAGAGTGTGGCATGACCTGTGATTTGTTGCTGAGTTGGGGGGTGGCCCTCAGCATAGCTCGCAGGGGGGCCCCCACATTTTGTGTTGCACCACTGGATATACCGCGACAAGCGCCAACATACATATATATAGATTCAGTAAAAAAATGTTGTTAAAGGGACATTATGGTTAGGTTTTGCTACTAAAAACCTATGAAATTCAGTAAAAATCTTTGTTAAAGGGACGTTATGGTTAAGTTGCGCTACTAAAAACCTATGAAATTCAGTAAAAAACTTTGCTAAAGGGATGTTAGGGTTCCAAGTAAAACCGAAAAACCCCTGAAATTCGCCAGTTATGGTAAGTTAAACAACCATAACTCGTGCCACCACTGTGCACTGCTAAGACTAACACCCAGGACATCAAAGATGACATCACAAATGTCATTGATGACATCACTGATTACATCACATGTGCATTTATTTTTCATAATAACAGTCTGTCCAATGTATTCTTATTATAATGTTCACAAAAAAGTGTCAAGGATCATTGGAATAAATATCATGAGCTACTTAGTGCATTAATCAGTACATTGATATAAATACATTCTATTATTAATTCTATCAAGTATACTAACGTACTTGTGTAGAAACATAGGCATTGTGTGCAGCATACATGATGGAAGTGCAATATTCATAATTTTGCCATATTCAATACTGAAATGATAACTACTTTCTTATTACAGTTTTGCATACTATCAAACATGTAATAAGTTGCTAATAAAACCTACTTACTACAGACAAAACAGAAAGACATAACAACACATACAAATATGAGTATATATATGGAAAGTGAAGTAAGCAAAATAGCAATAGTAGTAGCAGAAAGTGTTCATAACCTAACTAATTATCTTTATGCAGAGAAATGATTGTTCTGTTTCAAAGGTGCAATTTACCCTATGTATATGTATCATATGATGTGACTGAACCCTAAAGAAAGTAGTGTGAGTACAATGTATACAAATATGAATATATATACAGGGAAAGTACAGTAATAAAAAAAAAGAACTATCAGAAAGTGGTGATAACCCTACTGATTATCTTCATGCACAGAAACCATTGCTGTCTTTCAAGCCTGTGTTTTCCTTTATGTATATGTTTCATATGATATAACTGGACACTAAGAGAATTACTGTAAGAACATACTTGAGGGATAACTCTACAAATATAGTACCTTTTCAATTGTTATTTCCTGCCTGTTATTGAAGAAAACCATGTACCCTAGATATGTCAGTAAAGGAATAAAGGGGGAGCCAGACATGTGATGTAATCAGTGATGTCATCAATGAAATTGGGGATGTCATCTTTGATGTCCTGGGTGTTAGTCTTAGCAGTGCACAGTGGTGGCGCCAGTTATGGTTGTTTAACTTACCATAACTGGCGAATTTCAGGGGGTTTTCGGTTTTACTTGGAACCTTAACATCCCTTTAGCAAAGTTTTTTTACTGAATTTCATAGGTTTTTAGTAGCGCAACTTAACCATAATGTCCCTTTAACAAAGTTTTTTTACTGAATTTCATAGGTTTTTAGTAGCACAACTTAACCATAATGTCCCTTTAACAAAGTTTTTTTACTGAATTTCATAGGTTTTTACTAGCACGGCTTAACAATAATATCCCTGACTTTATATACATGCAACATAGAACATACTGAACCCCTGCTACTGAATTTTATGTCCGCGGACTCTTCGTATGTCCGCAGACAGACGCGGACAACAGCAACACTACCCAAAAAGTCAGGGGGTATCTTAAATTGTTATATCATACCATATGAACACTGCACAAGTTCACAAACCAGCACACATACACAGTATATGCAGTACTAAATAAGAAGTGTAACCCATATATGCAACACATCAACCATTCATTTAAATACAATATGTACTAAAATGGAATATACCAAAAGAAGAAAGATAGGCTTCCAACATAATTACCTCACAGAAACTGCACAACTAGGAGCAACAGCAGAGCTACAGAGCAGTAAGAACACAACTTACCAGAAGCTAGTAAGTGTACTTCATTTTTATTATATATTTGTAAAATTTCTGTATTAGATACAAAAAAAGTGATATAATTCTCTTTTCTCACAGAAATGTCCAGTACTTTGGAGTGGCTTGAGGAGAATTTCCCACGTGAGGAAATGTCTGAAGATAGTGAACCTAATGGTAGGCACTTCTCTATATAAACCAATTAATACGTATTACTTTATATACACTTAACATATAAATCTTTTTTTTGTACAGACCATACAAACATTGAAAATAGTACACCAAAAGAAATATTGGATAAGACTCTCCAGCGCATGGAAGATAAAATGGACATGCTCATGGCAAATTTCATCAATTTGAAAAACTTTGTGGAGGATCACTTGAAAAAAAAAACTAGATACCATTGTCTCACATGTACCTGTCCCCCCTCACCATATCCCAGTCAATCATCCCCAAACCCTCTACATGAACAAAAAAATCTTGATGAGACTTCCATCCCTTCTTCACCTCCTATGAATCCTCTTGAAACCCCCAATTCTCCTGTGTTTGTCTAAGTTTCTGCTTCCCATTCTCTTTCATAAATTTTACATCTATATATAATAAGGTAACATTATTATATGTGTCCTAATTCATTTCTTGTTTTTTTTTTTTTTTTAAAAAGCAGTTGAGGTGTCCGCAGACAGCACGGGTGTCCGGATTGTCTGTAATCAAACGAAAATGGGGGCGTCCTAAGGACACTATACCTGTCCGTACTGTTCGCGGGCAACTTGAAACTGTTCTAAGAACAAACGAGGTGTCCGGGATGTCCGCAATTAACTAAAATGGAGATGTTCTAAGAACATTATGCCTGTCCGTAATGTTCGCAAGCAAATCCAAACTGTTCTAGGAACACATTCGGTGCCCGGGATGTCAGCAATCAAACGAAAGTGGGGGCGTCCTAAGGACACTGTACCTGTCCATACTGTTCGCAGGCAAGTTGAAACTGTTCTAAGAACACACGAGGTGTCTGGGACGTCCGCAATTAACCAAAATGGAGGTCTCCTGAGGACACTATACCTGTCCGTAATGTTCGCAAGCAAGTCGAAACTGTTCTAAGAACACTCTCGGAGTCCGGGATATCCGCATTTAACCAAAATGGAGGTGTGCTAAGGACACTATACCTGTCCGTATTGTTCGCTGGCAAGTTGAAACTATTCTAAGAACACACTCGGTGTCCGGGATGTCCGCAATTAATCAAAATGGAGGTGTCCTAAGGACACTATACCTGTCCGTACTGTACGCTGGCAAATTGAAACTGTTCTAAGAATACACTCGGTGTCCGGGATGTCTGCAATTAATCAAAATAGAGGTGTCCTAAGCACACTACACCTGTCCGTACTGTTTGCAGGCAAGTTGGAACTGTTCTAAGAACACCCTCGGTGTCCGGGATGTCCAATTAACCAAAATGTAGGTGTTCTAAGGACACTATACCTGTCCCTACTGCCTAAAGAACATCTACACACATGCGCACCACACCCGTAAATTCTCCGAACATTGCGCCTGTCCGTTAGTGTTTGCATCGCTTGTGTTGCACTTTTAATTAATTTCACTACCCGAACACTGTCCGTAGAATGACCGCACGCATGCGCACAACCGTTCCCGTGCATTTGATGTCCTGCGAACACCTCTTCCGTTCGCAGATATGTTCACGGTGCAATCATGTGACCGCACCCACGCTGAGCGTGTGTCCTGAATTGGGGACACTGTCCGGGTCCCCGAACATTTTAAAAGTACCTTTTTAGGTAATCCACAGTATTTTATACTAGAAATGCACCATAGCACATGTCCCAGACAATAACCCTGACTTTCTACATATTTTTTAGAACTTTTTGAGCACTTTTTGGATGCTCATCCTGTCCGCGGACAGCGTGGGTGTCCGTGAACCGCGCACCAGCACCCCTATAGAAGGCCACACCCCAGAGCTTTTCCTCATTGTGTTTCTGGCTACCTTATAGAACACGGTGCATTTTGCTGCCAATTTTTGAAGATCTTCTTCTGAATCCTGATGGCATCCATGGCTCCTCCACTGCCACCTGGTGCTACATCTCCCTCAGCACCACCCCCATCCCCTCCACCACCACCTCCCCAAGGGCCTGAAGAGGGGAACAGGTGTGAGGATGCAGAGGAGGATGAAGAGGATGATGAGGATGAGGTAGTGGAAGTCCCTACTACCAGCACTCGCCGTGATTCTTGGGTGTGGTGGTTATTTACCATTCATGGTAACGAATCCAAGGCACGTGCGAACAAAGTCACCTGCAACGAGTGCAAAATGGTACTGAGTCGTGGGAGGCCTGGTTCGTACAGCTTTGGTATGACTACTATGAAGCGTCACCTAAAGTCATTCCACGGTAGGGCCGTTCGTAAGGTTGTACCTTGCAACGAGCGTAGTAGGTTGAGTTCCTCTACTTCATCCTCTGTTTCTGCTCCTCTCACGACAAGGGACACTCCTGTGGGAGAGAGCGCATCCCTCCAGCTGCCTCACAGGCCATTCACAATGCTGATGACCCTTACCTTTCGAGGGTCACAGTTTTGTGTATGTACTGCGACACAATATTCTGCAGGGGGGAGAGACTTTGAAGTGCTTTTGAGACTCTGGTCTCAGAGCACGAGAAGACCTGCTCACTACCTAAGTAAGGCCCACCCTACAACTTCCTCTCTCCACCCACCCTTTCTTATCCCTGTGGTTGGTGTCCCCCCCTTGCCCTCCTTTCCCCTCCTCTCCGAGTGTGTTGTGTGTAAAAAACCCAAAAAAATACAAAAGAACAACACATTTTTAAAAAAAGGCTCTTTTCAGAGCTGCCTTTCACAGTCAAAAAATCGAAGTGGGAGATAAATTGAGCAGGCTACTGATTTTTTTTTTAGAAGTCCGCGGACAGTTCGCGAACATCAAAAATGTTGGGGTGTTGCCCTATCAAAATTATTGCACTTTTATCTGGGAGGAAGTGGTGGCTCTGAAAAGAGCCTTTTGTGGTATTTTTTGTATTTAAAAAACTTTAAAAAAATCAACACCTACTGCAAAAAGCTGGCTGTAATTTCACAAAAAGACGCAATGCATCTTGTACATTTCTCAGAAAAATCTGATAACCAGCATAAGTAAGATGGACTCCATCTTTACCAAAAATGTTTGTGCTACGAAACATAATATTTTCATTGTGAAAAGAGGACATGCCAACATCTCTTAGAAAGGCACAAACAGCCTTATTGACATTACGCCTCACTTTCTCCATTTGTGGACCAAATGAAGAAGAATGCAGCCACATTTGTCTTTGCGCAATACGAGAAAAAATTACTTGGGAATTTGGAAACATATCCATGACCTTCCCAAGTCCGTCTTTCATTGCAAATTGCAAAGAAATTCCTGACACATGTCCCAAACTGTTCCCTCCACAATGAATTATAATTATGTCTGGATGATGCTCTGTCTGCAAACTAGCACAGAGAGGTAGCAAGTCTAGCCACTTCATTCCACGTACTCCATGCCAGTGCACTTCCACATGAGGGAATCCAAGATCTGAAGCTACTCCACAGCGTTGTGCATGCACCCCAACCAATGTATCCATGAGTCTCCCAAAATCCAGACAATCTGTTTTCTGAAACACACAGCCATAGCTAACTGTTCTTCTCTCAGGAAAAAGACCTTCTGACAAACTGTCTTCTTACACAACACACCCACCAAACTTTACTGACCAATCAATCCCTCTGCTCATTCTCATTTGCATGCCTCTCCACCCCAACATCCCCGTATGTAATTTGCGGTGTCCGCGGACTTCTGTTATGTCCGCGGACATATCGTAACCTAGACAGTCCTTCTACCATTTATACTTCCACGCTTTCGGGACCAAGCCGCTGCCCCTGCCGCAAATCTGGTGAAAATCCGTCCAACGGTTTGGGCTGTAGGCGTGAGCAAAGTTTTTCCCCCATTCAGTCTATGGGAAAAAAAGATGTTTTGGGACCCCCCCCTATAACTTTGCCCCCCCTGAACCAAACCTCACCAAACTTTGCAAAAAAAATTCAAAGTGGCCCATATACTTTATTTGCAATGTTTGGTGAGGATTCGTCCAGGGGGAGCGGAGTTATAGGCCGCCCAAAAAGTGTTCTTCCTATGGAAACAGCAACTTAACCATAACTACACGGCCACTACCGTGGGCAGTGTAATACATATGGACAAGTGAAGGATGGATGTTTCCACTATGTATAAGCAGTACTGAACAAAAGCAACAAGACCTCATTTCAGTGTGTCACAGTTAAAAAGCAATTGAATTAACAAAATGAATCTCAGCTAAAGGAGTTGAGTGAGCCAAGAAAGCCAAGGTCTTATCAAACTAGAGCAGACTGGCATTGGATACAAATCGTGTGAAGGAACATAAACTCCTGTTCTGAAGACATGGACAAGAACAAAAGATGTCAGAGGACTATTAGAAAATAATAATGAATACACTAGAAGCTCGATTTCATGGTGTCCAGTCATGTGGAAGAAGGAAGTTGGACGATCGAGATGGTCACACCTATGCACGAAGGCAGGCTGTGCCCACACTCCTTAAAATTCTCAGAGCTCAGTACAAACTCAAGGCCAGTCTTCAAAACACTAATTGACACTGGACCATTGAGGTGATGATGGATGGATATAGTAATTGGTAGGAAGCTAGTGTTGAGATGAGCTCACCTGCACCTGGATGTTCAGTCTGCATGCTGCTAGATGTAGGTGGAAAAGTACTGACGGGAGTTTGAAGCCAACCAGTTATAGAGGACTGCGTAATTAAGGGTCCTATACCTTGTGTAGCCAATGGGACGTAGAGTATTTAGTGACATTCATAGTGGCCATTTTAAGGGGAGGGCTTAGTTGCCCCACCTGATGTTAAATATCCTATCACCTTCCTCCACTGTTCTATGCTAATACAGAACTTATACTTTGATATTCAATTAGAACAATCACTCCCTCCATTAGGTTTTTGTAGTTTGTCACGTAGGATAACGTTGGTAGCAACATAGGTTAAACGTCAGTAAACGTGCTTCCGGTACATCTTCTGACAAACTGGCCTGCCACATGCTCCAAAGGCAATACCGGCTCTCTGTCCCCACCAAGAAGAGAGCCCATAACCAAGACCACATCTCTGCGGCATCCAACAATTCGTCCGAACTCTTTAAAATCTGCAAGGAACTGGCCAATCCTGCTGCAGTCTCTACCTCTCCTGTCCCCTCCCAGGCCCTCTGCACGGCCCTGGCTTCTCATTTTATCTCAAAAGCCCAAGACATCCTGTCCTCGCTCTCTTCCTCTCACCCTGCCCCCTCAACTCCCTACTCTTCCTCCGGCCCTTCTTCGGCCACCTCTCCTCCCTCCTTCTCTTCCTTTGCCCTGTTCTCTCCAGATGAGGTTTCTAGACAAGTCTGATCTATGAAAGTCTTGTCAAAACAAGTTCACCCATGTTCCTCCAAAACCTTCAAGGACCACGTTGACACCCTGGCCCCTGCTCTGGCTGACTTCTGCAACCACTCCTTCACCACCGGGGTCTTCCCTTACTCCCTGAAGCACTCCCTTGTGGACTCTCTTCCTCAGAAACCTTCTGCGGACCCATCCTGCCCACCTATGGCCCAATCTCCATCACTCCTTTCCTGGGCAAACTCCTGGAAAAGCTGGCCATCTCCCAGCTCAATCTTCCCACTGAATCTGTTGGTTGTCTCCATGACCATCAGTCTGGCTTCAGAGCTCCTGAACATCCACGAAGACCTGCTCTCCAACCTTGATTCCAACACCCCCTGTGTCCTCATCTTACTTGATCTCTCCGACTGCCTTTGACACGGTCAACCATGCCATCCTGCTCAACCATCTCCATGATAATCTGGGTATCACCGATCAGGCCCTGGCTTGGCTGACCACTTTCATCTCCGATCAACACTCCAAGGTCCAACTTGGGTCCTTCCTTTCCTCTATCTCACGCTCTACCTGTGGTGTTCCCCAGGGGTCTAACCTCTCTCCCTGGCTGTTCAACCAATACCTAGCACTTCTTGCCCACCACATGGCCGCCCTCTGCCCCAACCTTCAGTGCTATGCAGATGACACTGAACTTATTTTCAGGCTCCTCTCTGCCACTTCTTCTCTATCTCTTATATCTGACAGTTTGTCTGCTATCCAGGAGTGGTGTGCTGCCAATGATCTCTGCCTTAATGCCACTGATTCTCCTCATTGGCACACCTGCTCCCTCCTTTCCTGTCTCTCTCTCTGGCCGGCCTCTCTTGGCCCTCCCTCTGCTCCCACCTGTGAGGCAAAAAACCTCAGGGTCATCTTCGACTCCACACTCTCCTTCTTTCCTCACATCTCAGACGTCTCTAAGAAATCACACTACCAGCTGCTCCTCCTCAGAGGTAATCTTCCTTTCCTTTCCTTCCTCCAGAAGCTCACTGTCTCCAGAGCTCTGGTTCTCTCTAGGCTGCACTACTGTAACAGCCTCTTTTTAAATCTGCCTGCCTCTACTCTCCGCCCTCTGCAACTCATCCAGAACAGGACTGCGAGACTTGTCCTTGGTCTCAAGCCTAGGGATCGTATCTCTCCAGGACTGAAATCTCTGCATTGTTTCCCAGTGGCTGAGAGGATTAAGTTCAAGACCATGTGCATTGTCCACAAGGCTTACTGGGGCCTGGGGCCTCAATACCTTCAACTCTCTCTTCCTAAATATCTTCCTTCTAGAGCTCTTCGCTCTTCCGCCTCCAACTCCCTCAGGGTCAGTCACTTCTCCAAGCAACGAGTTGGTGGTAGATCTCTGTCTTTGGCCAGGGCCTCCCTTTGGAACAGCCTCCCTGCACCCCTGAAACTTGAGGACAACCATCTCGGTTTCCGGAAGCACCTCAAAACCTTCCTCTTTGCTTCTGCTTTCTCTCCTCCTCTCTCCTGCTGAACTCCTGAATGAAACTGAATCTGAACTGGTCACCTGTCCACCCTCGGATCTTGAGCCCAGGTCCCCTCCCCCGCCAGTTGCACACCTGCACTGCCTCCCTGGCAACCCCCGCACTTGTGAACTGTCTCTGTATCCCTACAGTCCACTACCAGCACTTGACACCTGATGTCTGCACTTACCCTTGCACTTGCCACCAGCTGGCAGCACCCTTCACCTATGGCTTGTCTTTATTCTATATTTACTGTTGATCTCATGTATTGCACTGACCCCTCCCCCTTATCCCCAGCACTTTTCCCCTTTCCCCTGCCCCTGCACTTGCACAATCTCAATGTCACCTGGCCTAGTAAGATCGTTGTCTCTGTACTCCCTCTGTTCCCCCTCCCTTGCCTTGTGTCGCCTTGAAACACTTGTGTATAGGCGCGTTATAAATGACATATCATATCATCATATCATATCATGACCAATTCTGGGTATAAGAGCCCAGTTTTTTATAAAGTGATTTGAGTAAGAGGATTGAGTGATTGCTGATGTTCGTTTTACTCGCTGTTTTATAGACTTGGTAATAAAACGGAATCACTTTGCCAAACTATTTCAGTCATCCTGATTATTGATGTATGAATAAACTCTGCATCCACATCCATCTCCAGGGTATTGCTACTCATCTTAAAGGTCTGTCTGAGAGAACACCCTGCTCACTCGTCAATTGCTGTGGTTTAAAATGGCACTAAAAGCATATGTTTTTTGCACCGGTGCAAGGTTTCTGTAATAGGGTCCCTGGTGTGCAATAAATATCCTAGAGAGGAACTGCATCCAAGTTCACATTTCCCGGGGGAAGAACTCTTATTACTCCAAAAAAATCATATACAAAAATGTCTTTATTTAATCATTTATGACATATAAGCCCATACAAAAATATATATTGTTTTAGGAAAAAAGACAAATCAATAGCTTCAACAATAAAAATGTTACTTCAAACTACCACACACCCTCTATCAGACATTCACCATGCTCACAACAAACCATATTAATTAGACACAATCAAATTAAACACAGAATACAATTCGACGATATTTCCATTCGACAAAACAAAGAGTCACAAATACATAATCACATTAAATTATCAAAACTCCAAAACAAATTACATTAAAAAATGACCACATCCTGATAAGTGACACTGTGTACAAACACTGAGTGAATACAAGCACTTTTTTATATTTGCAAAAATGCCCAACATAATATATCATTATGCTTTAATTGCTGAACCTTCGTCAGGGGCTGGAATCAAGTGTTCAAATCAATATCATTGTGTAAAACCACTTTATGCAACGGTATATGGTAGAATCATGTCCCAATCTGCAACAGAAGTCAATTACGTGCAATTAATGCTTGTGATTAGAATATATACTTTTTATATCAAAACCACACCTTGTTTTCAATACCATTTTATTCCACGCAGGGGAAACAAAAGCATCTAAAATGATACTACGCACGATTCCATTTCTTTACACTGCATCTGCAGAAACCAGAAATACTGCCCATTTCCTTGTCTGAACACCAATTCCAAAATCAAGAAGTCCGAAAACACCTGTGACATTTTTACACTATTGGCACTTACTGGCTCATAGCGTGACGGCACCTATCTCTGTCAGAAGTAGTACTCTTTGCAGGCAGCGCCCACCACAGAACTACAAGCAACAAATAGGAACAAACCATTACTTTACTATTCGGCATCTCTGCCTCACCACCCCTGTTTGTGGTCATTTCCCCTCTCGGGTAATCACTTACATACTTTTACACCTGAGCACCTGACAGGTTCTTTCATCGGATTGCACCAACTTGGAGACTGACTGGTAAGTCTGGCACAAAGCACAAATGCTCCCAGCAGCCAAAGCTGGAAAGAAGCCAAGATAGCCTTTTATTATTTTTATTCACTGTATGCGAGTGCACCCATACTGTTTTCATGGCGCCCATTTACTCTAGCCTCGCAGACTAAAGAATACGGTCCAAATTGAAAACCGCGCATGCAGTTCTCCAGATAGGATTAGGACGTATGAATATTTTACTCTCCATTTTAAAAGTTGGGGGTTAACATTATTTTTTAGTGAGAACAAATGTAAGTCCAATTCCCAATGGGAGTATTTTATAAACAGGTAAAAATAGGTTTTAATTTGAACAACAGAAACGCTTTTATAATAACTATTTAATTGCACCTAGTTATGCATGCATATTCAAAGATACAAGTATACTTCTTCCGATTAAGAAGGAACAATGGCAGCTCTTCCTGTGGTACTAAGTGCACTACTAGTCCAAACATATCCATAGAGCTGTGTGGGAGAAAGCAGGGGCACACGATTCTAGGTGTCAGTTTCCTATTCTTTGGAGGGTTTGGGGGTATTTTACTCCTCATTTTTATATTTTGGGGAGTATTTGCCTATTTTTAGGAAGTAAAAGTGGTGGATACACCCCTTATATGTAGGGTAGCGTTCATGTTTAAATAATGAGTTGCCTCAATAAACTTAAATGGCCTGGAAGCCAGACTTGCTGTTACTATGCACCCTGGCACCCAGTCCACAAATTGTAATAGGGGTGTAGAGGCACAATGCACAATAGCCTTGTACAATTTCAGTGGCACAGCATGTGCAAATATACCTGTTGCTAGCTCTGGTGATACTGAGAATCTAGGTCATTTCAAGGATAAACCAACCCCTGTGTTCATACACTGGATGAAACATATGCAAATACATGGGCTGGTTTAAACAATAACTATCCTCTCAGATGGTGCTACTCCACCTCCTCATTGAGACCCCTGTTATGGCTATCCGTAAGGAACATTTACTTTAGTTCCATTTTAATCAACTTCTTTTCTCTTTCTTTTTTGTTATCACACAATATTCTTTATATTACTGTCCAATGGAAGTCCTAGAATTCATGTTGCATTTAAATGAAATGCTTAAGCAAGGGTACCTGATCTAGTTTGTGATTTAGACAGCTTCTTTGTTCAGTAATTCAGTTCTTTGCACATAGTTTTGCCAATGTACTGATGTTTACAGGGGCATTCAATCCAATAAACTATGCACTCTGTATTACAATTAGTGAACTCAGATTGGGAACACAATTTGGTTAGCCCCAGAATAATCTCTCATGTCTTAGTTGGTAGTTTGCATATACTGCATGTGCCACATGGGTCTCGCAAGGTTTCTAGCGTGACATGGGAATTTTGCATGTCGGGTAATTGATGCCATGGTATGTGTAAACACTGGCATGTGTGAGGAAATTAAAGGAATGGTTCGGCCAAAAAATATTATTGGCCAAAAAGATGGGCAATAATAAAAAAAATATATTCACACTTTTTTTTAAAGTTCCTGTGGAAAGTTTTGAGCAAATGAAGCTCAAACTTTACAAAAGGAAGCACATGGGGGCATCCATTTTGTGAAATGGATGCCCGCCTGTGCTTGCTTTTGCAGCACTAATGAAAGAAAAGCCAGCCAGCTGTAGTAAACAAAAGCTACCACTGGGTGGCTTTTCCTTCATTGGTGCCGGGACTCGGAGGACGGAGACCGGAGACTACAGGCAGAAAAGCTGCAGCTGCATCTCAGTAAGTGCTATTTATAAAAAAAAAAATAAACACTAGCTGCAGTTTTTTTTCTAAGTTTTCCAGGCTGGAGGAGCTTTAAAAACGTTGTATTTATGTTTGCGGTAGCTTGAGCTACCGCAAACATAAACACAACGTTGTTATGTTTAAAAAAGCTGCGGTTTTTCTTTCTAAATTTCTCAGGCTCCTCCGGCTCGGAGGAGCCTGAGAAACTTAGAAAGAAAAACCACAGCGTTTTCGAAACAGACCCGCATTGTGTTTCTGCCTGCAGCGGCTTTCACTTTGGGCTCTCGGGCTCCCCACTGGGAGCCCGAGAGCTCCAAAGTGAAAGCTGCTGTAAGCAGAAACACTGCAGCATTTCTAAACAGCCGCGTTGTGTTTCTGCCTGCAGCGGCTTTCACTTTGGGTCTCTCGGGCTCCCCAGGGGGAGCCCGAGAGCCCCAACCCAAAGTGAAAGCTGCTGTAAGCAGAAACACTGCAGCATTTCTAAACACCCGCGTTGTGTTTCTGCCTGCAGCGGCTTTCACTTTGGAGCTCTCGGGCTCCCCACGGGGAGCCTGAGAGCTCCATAGTGAAAGCTGCTGTAAGCAGAAACACTGCGGCATGGAAACACAACTGTGTTGTGTTTGTGCCTGCGTTGGCTTTCACTTTGGGTCTCCGGGGCTCCCCGGGGGAGCACCGGAGACCCAAAGTGATAGCCATGTCAGGCACAAACACAACATGGTTGCGTTTCAAAAATGCTTTGGTTTTTCTTTCTAAGTTTCTCAGGCTCCTCCGGCTCGGAGGAGCCTGAGAAACTAAGAAAGAAAAACCGAAGCGTTTTTGAAACACAACAACGTTGTATTTATGTTTGCGGTAGCTTCAGATTGGAGTCCATGGGGCTCCAAGCTGAAGCTACTGCAAACATAAATACAACGTTTAAAAAGCTGCAGTTTCATTTCTAAGTTTCCCGGGCTCCTCCAACCGCAGCTAGTGCTTATTTTTTGTAAAAAAAAATAGCACTTACCGAGATGCAGCTGCAGCTTTCCTGCATGTAGTCTCTGGTCCCCGTCCTCCACGTCCGGCACCAATGAAGCAAAAGCCACCCAGTGGTAGCTTTTGTTTACTACAGCTGGCTGGCTTTTGCTTCATTAGTGCCGCAAACGCAAGCACAGGCGGCATCCATTTCACAAAATGGATGCCTCCTAGTGCTTGCAATTTTAAAGTTTGAGCTTCATTTGCTCGAAACTTTACATAGACACTTCAAAAAAATATATATTTTACATATTTGTTTTATAATTGGCCATCTTTTTGGCCAATAATATTTCTGAACGAACTATTCCTTTAAACATACTGCGGTACGAAAATGCAGAAGAAGGATGTTTCAGAGAAAGAGAAAGAAAAAAGGTAGGTGATAATAGCAATGTTTGGCCCCCTGCCTCCATTGTTAATGATGCTTACCTGAACATGAGCCGCGGGGGACACCCCTGCAGCCCCCGCTCCTCATGTTTGCATAAGTAGGTCTAATGTGAAGAAGGTAAAAAAAGGGACATCAATTTGTAGGTCATAAAGTAAAATGATCAATTGTAAACAATCAATTTTGGTACTTCCGTAAATCCCACAGTTGGGGCAAAGGAGGAGTGGGAGTTGTGTTCTTTGCCATTCTGTTTTTTCTCACCATGTCTCAGATGGATACACTTCTCTTATAAGCAACAATTGGTCTCTGTGCCTTCTTTAGGAATGATGTTTTTGATGTGCCAACTTAGATCTGTAAATGTAATCATGCATACCAATTGGGAAGTAGTTGGTTCCCTTTATCTAGATTCCAGCAGTTCCTACCTGTGATTATTATGAGCCCTTTTGGCTGATCTGTGAACCAATACCCCCTCTGAACAAATTTGTCTTTCAAAGCTGTAGCCTCAATTTCAAAGGATTTCTTGGTGCTACTATTTCTCTTCAGCCTAAGAAATTGGCCGAAGGGGAGATTTTCACAGATATGTTTGACGTGATGGCTGGAGTAGTGGAGCAGTGAGTTTCTGTCCAGTCCTGGTCAGTTTCTCTCCAGTCCTGGTGTGCAATACCACTGATTCTAATTGCTCTAATGCCATGGTACTCTCACCTGACCACTAGGAGGAACCCTTTGTGGCCTGGCTCACAATCCAATGTTACAATTAATTCTGATCTATATTCAGTAATTTTTTCTGACTTTACGTACCCATGGGAAATAATTGAAACTTTACTCTTGCTTTGCACAAGCTACATAACCCATAATGCACTTTTTGGTAGTTCTCAAAACCTGGTTATTTCAATGTGGCAGAGTGAGAATTACAATCTCCAGAATCTCTGTAGGCCAGTAATGCCTTTAATCTACTAGGTCCAGAGAGAGAGAAGGAAGATTACCTTTAGGCATGGTACTCTATGTGCTACTAACAAGCCTGCTTCAACAAAGGGTTGTGGGGTACTTTTGGCCTGGATCACATGAACTGAAAAGCCATGTTAGGTCCAGAATGTGCAGAAATACCTTCTTGTAATGGTAAGGCACACTGGCAAACTGAAAAACCAGTCTCAAAACCTCAACACAACCAATGTGCCTAGTGAATATAAATTCATGTACATCTGCAGTGGAAGCAAGGAACATGTGGAAAGTGAAACCAGGCTGCAGAAGGCAATATAAAGGTACATTGTGAATGCCAGACTGAAAAGGCAGGATTTCATTTACAGCTGCTACATTAAGAATGCTGTCCTCAAATAAAGAGAAATACGCTTATTCAAAAGGCCCTTGCATGTGATTGATAAAGCCAGGAAAAATTAAAGGCTTATTGTACATGGAAAGCATGGCATTTGCAAACACACAAACTGTGAGGTCTAAAAGTGTGTGCATTGAGCAGCTTTGAATGAATACATGGAGACAATTGTTTTCTTGCCAAAATAAACATATCATGAGGAGAAAAATGAACAGTGACGGTGAGATGCAATTGTATTAAAAATAAAAAAAAGCCTCATGTGCTAAAGTAAATGTAACCTTCACAAATTTAAGTGTCTGTTGCTAGAGTTTCTATTTCCTGAGAAGGACAGTTTCTATTCAGAACACTCATGCAGGGGCCAAGGATTTGTATGGGGGCATGTTCTCTGAGATAAGCAAACAGATCATCCTTTAGCCCTGAGAGAAGAAAGCCTATTGGGATAATTTCAGGATAAACATTGGGACAGCTGACTGGAGCAGATGTGTCGAACAAGAATCAAAACTTTAACTGTGAAATGAAAGTCGGAATTATATGTGTGCAATTAGGTGACCATTGGTTTATATTATGAATTACATTTTGCCCATTAACTTTAGAACCATGATACTTACAGAAATGGGGCACACATAATGTAAAGGCCTAACACAAGGCAGTTTTGATGCCACCACTTCCATAACAAATCAGACTTTTGGAAACTCTATAACGATCTAAAATATATTTCTAGCTCCTCAGAAAATATCAAAATACTGAATGTTTGGGAGGTGTTTGCTTAGTAGATCATGTAACTGTCTGTAAAATTTGCCAATTTTAACTTTTATTATTTGTGAGTAAAGTATGAAAAACAGCTAGTAGGACCTGCAGCCTCCTGCCGACACGGGGGTAATTTTAATGTGTTCTCCATGATTAGCTGAATCTAAACATATATATGTTGTTATGGTTATTTTAAAACCCAAGCTTTTGTCGCTTAAGACTTTTTCAGTACACAATTACATGTATAAATAAAATGTGGATACAATTAGGTGTGTTCCTTCTTCCCAGGATTTAAGTTTCAGAACTCCAAGAGCCTATCGGCAGAGCAGGGCTGGGCCTTGGGGAAGAGAGAACTACCAGGTTCCAATGAAAATCCAGAACTAATAAGCTGGCACCTCCTAATTTTAATATTTCAGAGGTGTGGCTTAGAGGGTAAAAAGGCCTTGCACAATTGTAAAGGGGAGAAATGCCTAAAAACCAATGGGTGAATACTGAGAATGAACCACCTAAAAATCATCTGGGTGAATGCTGAAAGATGGTGGCAGAGTATAACCTTACCAGGCCTGCTGCCTAAACATCATCTGGGTGCAACTATTGAAAGCTGGATGGAGATTTAACATTGCCCGGAAGACAGCCATTGGGAGAGACAGATGCTGGGATCCTTGCCAGGAGAGCCAGAGGGTCCAGAGATGCTGATGTTTTTTTCTGAGCACCAAACCCAGAGGTTTCCAATTTAGGCAGCTTGTCCAAAAGAACTATGTGTGGGGATTTGTTTGATTTGATACCTGACCATTAGTTAATTGTTTGGAATATGGAAGTAGATCCTTAGTATGTTTGATAAATAATAATTGAATGAATTCCCCTATAGCCAAATACCATGGGGTGATTTTGTTAACCTTCAAAATGAACACATTTAAACCCAGTGTTCTTTAAAAATGATAGTCTGTTAATGTAATTGGGTACACCTATTTTTTCTTGTCAACCCCAGACTTCCCATTAAAGAAAGTGGTGTCCTTGTCTAAAAACAAAATTCCTAACTGTCACCATTCCTCAGACCTGGCCCTTTAAGCAGAGGGTTGCTGAATGTGACTGGAGTTTGGGTTGTTGGTGCTAGGTAAAAAAGTGCTTTGTTAAATTAAACCAAAAGTAATTCCTAATTGAAAAATACACCACACTCTTTGCTGAGAGTGAGAAAATTACCCTGGTAGAAGAAAGATGTTGTATTGCTCAGGGGGTGAAGAAGGAAGAATGGTTCTATCAATACCAAATATTATCAAACATCTGTTGTGCTTTCAAAACTGCTAGCATTTTCAAGTGTGCAGGGAAATTATATGTACAAAGTGCTGAATGTATGAAATTGCTTTTGAAGACAGAAACATTTTACATTTTATTTACATCTAAACCTTATCAAGGAATACTAATGCTTATGATATTATAATGATCCAAGGCATTGTTTAATTTGGACATTCAGGGGAATTGTGGGACAGGAGAGTTGAACTGTTTATTTGGCCTGTGTTCCATGTACATGAGACCCAAAAGTGAAATCAGAAAAGATTTTGCATTGAAACTTTGTTTTGTGCCACAAAGAAGGTGGTGTGTGTAATCATTGGGTACAAATATTCACTGAGCCTATTATTTAATAAATATATATTATTTCTGTACCCCAACCTCGTTCTTGGCTCATTGGGGGCAGAGGGGAAAGGATCTATGTGGTATGAGTGATATCTTCTGGGGTGCTTTAACTACGGGCAGAGGGTAACAAACCCCCATGTGAAGGGTAGTCTCTCAATATATTGTTATACGGTGCATCAGAACTTAAGCAGCTGCCTGCTGGAGTGCATTGCTTAACATGCTGTGTTCTCAGAATTTGCTCCTGTTCCTGTATCCTTTTATCTCTGCCCTACAGTTTCACCCCGACCCCTCAGTCTGCAACCTCCTTACTCGTGTGTGTCAACCCTTTCCTCCCTAGCTACAGATCCATTGCTCCATACCTGCAGTGCTTTGCTCTCTGCCTGTAGTCCATGCTTCCCTTCAAGTGTATACTTGATTGCAGTCCAGGAGTAAAGTTTGTGGGTTCCTTGTTTCAGGTCTTTATTTAAGTCCTTGACTGCAATCCAAAGTTAGTCCTAGTGTTCTTGTTCCTAGTCTGCAGGTCAATCCTCAGTTCTTCGATTGTAGTTCATAGTTTCCAGTCTGCTTTTTCCAGTCCTCAGAATGCACGCACCTAGTTTCCAGTCCTCTTGCTTATATTCTTTCTTACTATTCTCTGTCTAGAACAGTGTTTTCTTCTACTTCCTGTTCCTCTCTGGTACTTCTGTGAAGGTTTGTGTTACTGTTCTGATCCTCACTCGTGCGTGTGCATTTGTCTAGAGTTTGGCTGTAAAGTTTTCCAGGAGGCAATCTCTGTCCCTTTACTTTGTCGTGCATCCGTTTTGTCCATCATGCCCTGTTGTGTAACAGTGTGCTGGTTCCTGATTTAGTGGGCAGTCACTGTTTCATTCCTACTGTACCCATATAGGCTTCGGTCTAGTGAGTATTGTTTCCTTATTTGTGCCTTAGGGTCTGGATACAGAAGCACACTCCTGCTGCTCCTTTCCATGAGCATTCCGAGTGGGCCACTGTAAAAACACCCTGCTCAGAAGGCTGGAGTTCCCCAGACACTGTTCAAAACCATACCTCATTTCTGTGTACAACCCAAGTGGGACCAAGCTTGCATGTCTTCGCTGTATTCCCAGCCTTTTTATGTTCACTGTCTTTGATGCTTATCTATAGATATAGCCTATCCTTATGTGTCTACAGCCCTCCTTGCATTCCTGTCTCTAGGGTACGGTTCTTCTTTTAGGATTAGGGGCACTAGTCCCCCTTCGAGCCCTTGACATCCAATCAACCCAAGTCTTCACTACTGTACCTCCCACCTCCACTTCTCTTCCTATCAACCCATATCCTCTGCACCATTACTTGTGAACCGCTGGGTGCCTCCCATATGTGGCATGGTCGATTGCATCCCAGCTGGATTCTCACAAAATATTCACCATGCTGTATCCATTACTATCTGTCTGCAATACTAAAAGAAAGGATGTGTCCCAGTCCATCAAGGCCCCTATATCGCTGGGGAAATAGGGATGGATGAGCCTTCAATCCTTCTAGGTGACATGCCTTGTTCTTTGAAACCAAGTGGGGGCTTTGCCATTGCCATCAAGAACCACTGGTGTGATTTTATCAAAAGTGCATGGGTAGCAAAAGTGACAATCATCCTTTGAACTTCCCTGACGACACCATTGAAAGAGTCATCAAAATGACCTAAGACCATGATGACATCATACGGAGCGACAACAGAAAATCTTTTGACGCTCATGAAATCAATGAAAAAAATACAATAAGGTTAAAATCTGAAAATCCAAGCAGAGGATTACAGTGAGGCATGGGTGGTTGAAAGGAGGAGCATAGTGTTTGGAGTTACAGCCCCATGTGATCTCTAAAAGATAATGTTGCACTTAATGCTGCACTTATTAGCTCATTGACAAGAAGCCATCACTTGACCCTACTGTCCTTTCCAACTTTCGTCCAATTTCTCTTCTTCCTTTCCTTGCTAAACTGTTGGAATCCCTGGTGTCCCCTCTACTGCCCTCCTTCTTGGAATCATCTTCTCTTCTTGACCCAGCGCAGTCCGGCTTTAGACCAGGCAAGGCACTGAGAGTGTTCTGGTCTCTGTCCAGGACGACATGGCCAGACTGGTGGATTCAGGTGGGGTTGGTGCCCTGATTCTACTAGATCTATCAACGGCTTTCGACACAGTTGACCACCCCATACTGTTGTACTGTCTTGCCCAGATGGGTATATCTGGCCAAGTACTAGCATAGTTCACCTCGTTCCTGGCGGATCGCACTTAGACTCTCTTTGCCACCCTTTCTATCTACTCCATGCCCTCTAAGCTGTGGAGTACCACAGGGTTCCTCCTTGTCTCCAATTCTTTTTAACATCTATATTTGGGCACTTGTCTGTCTCATCTGCTCCTTCAGCGTCAGGTGTTACTCGTATGGCGACAACACTCAGATCCTGATGCATTTAGATCTAGATCAGGCTGAGATGGTGTTGTGCCTGCAAAGATGCCTTATTGCTGTTGGTAAGTGGATGAACGACAATTGGCTCAAACTAAATGGAGACAAGATGGAGGTCTTGGTGGTGGGGTACCCCCCTGACCCTCACTCTGGGTGTCCTTTTTCTGGCCTATATCTTTTGGCAATCTTCCTATTCCTACTAAGAAAGTGAAAAATCTGGGTGTGACACTATCAGCTTCTCTCTCTATGGTGAATCAGATCACTACTGTTTGTCAAACAGGCCACTTTCAGCTTAGAGTCCTGAATAAAGTACTGCCCCTGATTCCTGAGCCTCTTCGTACACGGGTGATAGCAGCTCTTACACTATCACGCCTGGACTATTGTAACTCTTTATACCTGGCTCAACCAAAGGGGCTTATTCGGAGACTGCAGCGCTTACAAGATCTGGCCTCAAGAGTAGCTACTGGCTCCTCTTATGGAGCCCATATTTCTCCTGTTCTACGGTCCCTTCATTGGCTCCCTGTGAGCCAACATATCAGCTTTAAGGCTCTGTGTATTGTGCACCGGGCTGTGCATAGCTTGGGAGCCGAGTTTCTTCAAGTCAAGTTTACGCGCTACGTTCCCACAAGCTTGTTGCACTCCACTACTACTGACCTTCTCATTGTGCCACCTTATCAGCGAGCACTGATAGGAGGCAGGGCCTTTTCTGTAGCCGCCACCATTGCATGGAATGAACTTCCATTTTCCATCAAGACATTAATCAATCCCCTTGCTTTCAGGAAAGCGATAACGACATTTCTTTTCTGAAAAGGGTCTCCTCTCCTTGTGGTTTGTTCTTCCCTTGGAATTCCCTCCTCGCATTGCCAAGATGCCCTTGCATGAATGCTCGTGCTCTACAAAATTCACTAACATAACATAACGTAACATCGCAGGTGGATCTTCAGACTAAAATCGTAACTGAAGAACATTGGTGTGCACACATCGGGAAAATGAATGCTTTAGCAGAAACCTCTGCACAGATGTACAGTGTGGAAGTGTGGAATATAGATTTTGATGTGTCTGATATAGAATGATCGATCAGAAAAGCCTCCTCCTCAAACGCTGTGGGTCCTAATGGCTTATATAATGCCATCCTGAAGCAGAATGTGGAAATGTGGGCAAATTGTTTGCATATACCATTTAAAAATATTTCACATCTGCAAGCTATGCCGGACTCTTGGAGTCAAATTATTATAATTCCTATTTTTAAAAAGGGAGATGGTGCAGGCCCCGCAAATTATAGACCCATTGTATTACTAGATGCTGACTATAAGATCTTTGCAACACTCATTTTGGGACAGTTAGAAGCATGGGCTATGGAAAATAACATACTCCATAGAGCACAAACTGGATTCAGAAAGGGAATGGCCACTAGTTTGAATGGCCTGGTCCTCTGAATAGTAAGAGAGAAGATTTGAAGAGTAAAGAGGCATCAATATGTGTGGCAATGATCAACTTCTTCAAGGCTTTGACATGGTCAATCGCCAACTCCTGTGGCAGAAGCTTAAAAAGTGGGGAATTCCTAATGTTGTACTGACAATTATTGAGAAAATACATGATAATACTCGTGTTCAGATTACATTAGAAATGTATGGTGATTTGACCCCCACCTCTAATAGAAACATCAAGACAATTGAGACAGGGGTGGATATTGAAACCCTGTGTTTTCAATTTATAATATATTTAGCTGACCTTAATGAGATATTGGTCACAGCTGCATTTGTTAGTCCTAAAGTGGGAGAACGTCATATTTGTTGTATGAGTTATGCCGATGATATTGTTTTGATGGATGCCACCCCTATAGGACTACAACGTCTTCTTAAAATGTGGGGTAAATATGCAAAAAATAATTACTTGGTAATTAATCAAAAGAAATCCGCTGTGTTGTACTTTGAAAGCTATGGTAAAAAGATTGTGAAACACTTGTGTATAGGCGCGTTATAAATACCATATCATATCATATCAAGATTAGCAAATTCAGGTGGACAATTGACAATTTACCAATTGCATCAGTAACTGAAATTACCTATTTGGGCTTTTTGATAATGGCTTATCCAAACAGGACATTCACTTTAAAAAGAGTGGACAGGATGGTGGATCAGCTGGTCTATCAAATAAGGAAAATCTATAATGAATATTGCAGATTCTCAATTGTCCCCCTGATTAGATTCTATACTGGCAAGGTTATTCCTAAGATTCTTTATGGAGCCGAGATTGATCAATCTGCATATGGGTGACCCTGGGAGGGGCTGAAAGGCAACATCTGAAGAATAGTATTAAATCTGCCCTCCTCAGTTCCAAAATCATCAGTAAGTTTTGAACTAGGTCTATCATCTTTGCAAGGATGGTTTAATTGGCAAGTAGTATCTGCTTAACTCATCGCCTTATGAGGATCTGTCCTTTATGTAAAAGGGAAACATATCTCCTTTTTTGAATTATTTAAAACTGGAGGCTGAATCACTTTTGGTTAGATGTGATACAACCGAGAAGGATTTTTATAGATAATCATGTTCAGGAAAATAAATGTTTACAGCAAATGCACTGGATTGAAACAATAACTAGAACCAGATCCTATAAACTACATTCTGCTTTTTCATATCTAGATGAGGCATTAGGAGTGCTTCTGAGAAATGTATTGCAGTTCCCATGTGTTTTAACTCTTGAACAATTCTTTAGATTTCGGTTAAATCTTAAAAATGCACGAGAAATGTTGATTGTGAGAACTAAAAAACAATAGTTTATAAAAGGAAACTGTAATTGCTGTAAGAACATTGAGGCAATGCAAACTTTAAAACGTGATGGTGGAATGTACGGCCCTATGTAACACAAGAACAAAACTCAAAGGTTGTTTTAAAAAAAATAAACTATGATTATGTGATAGAAGATTTATGGGAATGCCTATATTATGGTTATGAAACATTTTTAACAATTCAAATTATAAGAATGTTGATGGAGCTCGGCTTCTTAAATAGGAGATACACATAACTGTCTTAATGTTAGATTTTTTAAAATATATTTTTAGGAGACATGAAAATTAATTATTTTTCCATTAACTGTGTTAATATGTGAATAGTATTTGTGTAGTATTAATTCTTATTAATTGCATGTGAAAGATCTTAATATGATCAATGCACAATAAAATAAATAAATAAATACTGTTGCGATTCAGAATCACTCCCAGCAGTTCCTTGCTGAGTCCTACGGGGTGCGTAGGAAGTGAGTGATGGGCGCTAGAGACTAAAGAGATTGTTTATTTAATTTAAGAGGGGCCAATTTAGGGTGAAAGCACTCAAATCCAAAATGAGAAATTAATGTTGTCCCATGTCAGCTGCATTGTGTCCCGTAATCTTGTGTGGCCTGCCTAGCGTGACTTACTAGCACTTAGCACTAGCCATTATTTTACAGAGTCTGGTGAGCAGTACAGACATAGGGCCAGAATACCTCAAAAGTGCCCAAAGAACAGTGTATCCTTGTAGTGCCATTCCCTTGAGTGATCCGCCAACACTACCCTGGTTAGGTAAAATTGCATCCCTGCATTTGAAAACCTTCAAAGTGATGCAGTATACTGGCCAAATATATATATTCCTTCTGGACAATAATACAAAATACGAAATAACCCACATTTGTTAAACTGTCCTCTTTAATTCCATGATGTCAGCTAGTTTGACAGGCAACAAATGTTTTTTGCTGTCGAACCTCTAATGTTCTTTACATCATAAATAACAAGTTGCATATCTGTGTTAATGACTATCATCATGTGACTTTATCACAAAGTTTCTGTTAATTCTAGAGGAGATTTTTGTAATTGCATTCTGTTACTTGTAGGCTTCCATTTAAGTTGCTGTTTATAAACCTATTAGCATGTATATCAGTTATAACTTTGTACCATTGTTTTTATCTATGTACATTTGTTTGTATAACGATGCTATATGAATCAAATGAAATAGATAAATTAAGCTACAACAAAACTCTTTCAGGCCGATTCATGGAAATAATGTGCGCGGAAAAACCGGCGCACGCGTGCGAAAACGTGCGATTCGCAGTGGCACAGAAAAAATCACAGAAAATCGCACAGAAAACAGCGAACATCCATTCATGGAAGCACGGGCACGCGCGAAATGTGGGATGTGCGCTGAGAAAGTGCGCGGCGCACGCTGGCGCACGCTGGCGCACAGGTCAACGAACGCCATGCGATAAAGCCACAGCGAATTCGCACATAGCGCGGCGCACAGAACAAAAGTAGGCGTAACACGGGGCGTCACACGCAGAATGGGGAACAACTCGTGAAAATGTGGGCATCACAGGGGAGGTCCAGGAGGCAAGTGCGCGGAACGCCCAGACGCTCGCCTACAACAGGCATTCATGGAATCGAATCGGGTAAAACAGCGCACGGCCAAAGACGCGCACAGGCCCATACCCGTACGCCACAGAAAGCAGGCGGTAGCGTCCCAATACATGTGCGCCAAAATATGCGCTTACCGTATACACAGCTCAGCGATTGTGCCTGGGGGAGCGTGTGCGTGCATTTCAGGGGTGCGCGCGAAGTCATACACGCGTTTTGGCTGGGTGCGTTTATATCAGGGGTGCGCAAGAAGTTTCACACGCGTTTTGGCTGGGTGCGTGTATATCAGGGGTGCGCAAGAAGTTTCACACGCGTTTTGGCTGGGTGCGTGTATATCAGGGGTGCGCGAGAAGTTTCACACGCGTTTTGGCTGGGTGCGTGCATATCAGGGGTGCGCAAGAAGTATCACACGCGATGGGGCCTGTGGGAGCGGGGTGCGTGTATTTCAGGGGCCTGCGGGTGGTTTCCCACGCGATGGGGCCTGGGGGAGCGGGGTGCGTGTATTTCAGGGGCCTGTGGGTGGTTTCACACGCGATGGGACCTGGGGGAGCGGGGTGCGTGTATTCCAGGGGCCTGCGGGTAGTTTCACACGCGATGGGGCCTGGGGGAGCGGGGTGCGTGTATTTCAGGGGCCTGCGGGTGGTTTCCCACGCGATGGGGCCTGGGGGAGCGGGGTGCGTGTATTTCAGGGGCCTGCGGGTGTTTCTACACGCGATGGGGCCTTGGGGAGCGGGGTGCGTGTATTTCAGGGGCCTGCGGGTGTTTCCACACGCGATCGGGCCTGGGGGGGAGCGGGGTACCACTCACCGTCTGCCTTGCATGTAGAAGAACGCGTAGCCAACACCCGCTGCGAAGTAATAGCGAGTGAACCCCAACGGATGGAAAACACACGCACCGCACGAAAAGCACGTACCGAGAAGCCCTGCCAGGGCAACGCCCGTGCGCGAAACTGCACAGACGCGCTTACGCTGTAAGGGCCTTTGGTCCAATGAAATCGCGTATGCGTGCTGACGCACTTACGCGCTAGGGCCCTTTCCTCGAATTTCACGCTGACGTGCAGGATTTTCACGTGCCAAATCACTCCGTATCAAGCTGGCCACGCGAAAACACACGGAAGACCATGCTCCTGCCCAGAAGGCCGAATCACTGCCCCCCAGTGCCCCGAGCAGCCTCCCACGTGCCATCTGCTGCTGCCTGCCTGCCTGCCTGCCTGCCTGCTGCCACCGTGCCCTGCCATTTTGTGCCTGCACATCAGCCATCTGCAGGGGTCCAGTTGCTGTGTCCACCCTTGCTGGAACAGAAGACTCCCGACTCAGATAACATCGCTCCACAGCCCAGCCCCAGGACCCAGTTGCCCACCCACTCCTGCCCCTGGGGTTGCCATGTCGGGCACATCAACATCTGACACCAGTGGCAACCCCCGGCCAGAGGGGCAGAGGGGCACCAGCTTCACTGCCACCGAAGTTGGTGTCCTGGTGGAGCAAGTCCTGGGGCAGTATGATGCCCTCTTCGGATCGTCCCGCGCCAACAGGGAAGGACGGGAGAGGATCTGGGCCGACTGTGTGGTTGCCATCAACGCGGAGGGGGTGGCAACCCACACCATCCAGAAGGTCAAGAAGCGCTGGGAGGACTTGAGGTCCAGGACCCTCATCAAGGCCCAGCGCCTCGTGGAGGGGGGCCGGGGCCGCATGAGTTCCATCCAGATGGGGGTCCTGGAACGCGTACACCCAGCGCTCCACACCCAGGTCCTTGAGAGGGAGACCCGCCTGGAGTTGAGCGGTAAGTGGCCAAGCATTGCTGTGTGAGACAGGGCATGTTGCAGTGTGCTGGTTGCCTGATACTTGCCTGCATGTGTGACATAGGCCATGTACGCATGTATGTGTGCAGGGACATCATGGTAATGCATGTGCGACCAGTAATGTGTGAACCGCACGGTTGTTGCATGTGTCCAAATGCGACATGGGGAGCCCTGTGCAGATTGCACACATGAGAGCATGGCAGTCTCTGTTCCTGGACATGGGTGGGGGTGAGGGTGAGGGATGGGTGCTGATGCCAGGTACATATAGGTACATATATGGTATCCATGTCTGTGTGCCTGACCTGCGTATCTATGACTTGTGAATGCCATGGATGCATGACACATGTCCGTGACAATTTACAGATTCACTGATGCAGCCTAGTCATCCTTGTATGCACTGTGATTGGGGTGTACGGGGCCAGATGGATGTGACTGAGGTGAAGTGTTTGCATGTGATAGGCATGACCCATGATGCATGTGAGTACCATTACATTGTCTGATTCGAGAGTCCATTGGACATGTATGGAAATGTCCATGGCATGCACCATGCCTGTCACTGTGTGTGTTTTGCCTGGACTGACACATGCGTTGTGGAGGGACATGATGGAAGTGTACTTTGACAGTGGTACTCACCTGCTATTGCTTCCTGTCTAGGGGACCATTGTACAGTACCCTGATGCTTGTGTTTCATGTCTCCCTCTACGCAGCGGCTAGTGAAGAAGAGGGCGGAGACGGCGCTGTGGAGCAAGGTGGCGGGGATGCCCCCATGGCTGCAGCGGAAGGGGTGGGTGAGCCCCCACAGGGGCCTGCTACGGCGGTAGACGGCGAGGAGCCATCCAGGTTGGTGGTTTCCACAGAGGAGGAGGAGGCCGCCACTGAGGCGCACATGGGGCCTGGTGGGGGCATCCCTGCTGGTGCAAGTGGTGCAGTCCAGGGGCAGGGGCAGGAGGCAGCACAGGTCACCGTGGAGGGGCCTGTGCATGTCGCTGTCCCTGAACCTGTGGGTGCACCACCTTGCACCAGCAGGGATGCCCCGTCCCAGGCCCGTCCGCAGGTAGAGGGGATGTCCATGTCATCTGACTCCCCTCCACCTGCGGACGAGGGGACCCCTGGCCGTGTGGAGAAGGTCCTGATTGGGGTCGCGATGCGCACGGCTGTGATTCGTGATGCCGTGCGTGCTTCCCTCTGCTCTGACACTCCAAGGGCATCTCCCTCTAGTTACAAAAACTTAGATATAGCACCATGCTACAATAGGGAATTTAGAACTACAGCACCCCATAGGGCACACACAGCCTAACCCATAGGCCTTTTACGTATTTTTCTACGCATCTACACACACTAAGGGACCACGTGTTAGGTCACCCCAAGCCTGGCTTACAGAAAACCAATAGCTCTTTGCACTGTTTAGAACATTGGTTGTAATATGTCTACTTAAGTTAAACTTTACTATCACTTGTCACTAATAGGTGGTGGTCACTATTTAAATTCCAAAGCACTAAAATGGAACTAAACTTGTTTAAAAAAACTTCATTGAATTTACAATTTTAATGTAAAGTTTAAAAAAACTAAATATTTTTGAAGATCAATCCCTTCATGTTGAAATGCATAAACTAATAAATGCAACTCTACTCTATGTGAAAATGTGAATCTTTAGTATATTTGTGTCTAGGGTTCACTTTTACTACACATGATTGAATACGTGTGACATGACTTAATAACTTAAGGTGTACTATAAAAAAAGAGTACCCCCCCTCAAATCTAGTTGTCAGAGCGAACCCACTTGTGCATTTCGTTCTCTACAGCCCTCTGCTCTGACACTCCAAGGGCATCTCCCTCTAGTTACAAAAACTTAGATATAGCACCATGCTACAATAGGGAATTTAGAACTACAGCACCCCATAGGGCACACACAGCCTAACCCATAGGCCTTTTACGTATTTTTCTACGCATCTACACACACTAAGGGACCACGTGTTAGGTCACCCCAAGCCTGGCTTACAGAAAACCAATAGCTCTTTGCACTGTTTAGAACATTGGTTGTAATATGTCTACTTAAGTTAAACTTTACTATCACTTGTCACTAATAGGTGGTGGTCACTATTTAAATTCCAAAGCACTAAAATGGAACTAAACTTGTTTAAAAAAACTTCATTGAATTTACAATTTTAATGTAAAGTTTAAAAAAACTAAATATTTTTGAAGATCAATCCCTTCATGTTGAAATGCATAAGCTAATAAATGCAACTCTACTCTATGTGAAAATGTGAATCTTTAGTATATTTGTGTCTAGGGTTCACTTTTACTACACATGATTGAATACGTGTGACATGACTTAATAACTTAAGGTGTACTATAAAAAAAGAGTACCCCCCCTCAAATCTAGTTGTCAGAGCGAACCCACTTGTGCATTTCGTTCTCTACAGCCCTCTGCTCTGACACTCCAAGGGCATCTCCCTCTAGTTACAAAAACTTAGATATAGCACCATGCTACAATAGGGAATTTAGAACTACAGCACCCCATAGGGCACACACAGCCTAACCCATAGGCCTTTTACGTATTTTTCTACGCATCTACACACACTAAGGGACCACGTGTTAGGTCACCCCAAGCCTGGCTTACAGAAAACCAATAGCTCTTTGCACTGTTTAGAACATTGGTTGTAATATGTCTACTTAAGTTAAACTTTACTATCACTTGTCACTAATAGGTGGTGGTCACTATTTAAATTCCAAAGCACTAAAATGGAACTAAACTTGTTTAAAAAAACTTCATTGAATTTACAATTTTAATGTAAAGTTTAAAAAAACTAAATATTTTTGAAGATCAATCCCTTCATGTTGAAATGCATAAACTAATAAATGCAACTCTACTCTATGTGAAAATGTGAATCTTTAGTATATTTGTGTCTAGGGTTCACTTTTACTACACATGATTGAATACGTGTGACATGACTTAATAACTTAAGGTGTACTATAAAAAAGAGTACCCCCCCTCAAATCTAGTTGTCAGAGCGAACCCACTTGTGCATTTCGTTCTCTACAGCCCTCTGCTCTGACACTCCAAGGGCATCTCCCTCTAGTTACAAAAACTTAGATATAGCACCATGCTACAATAGGGAATTTAGAACTACAGCACCCCATAGGGCACACACAGCCTAACCCATAGGCCTTTTACGTATTTTTCTACGCATCTACACACACTAAGGGACCACGTGTTAGGTCACCCCAAGCCTGGCTTACAGAAAACCAATAGCTCTTTGCACTGTTTAGAACATTGGTTGTAATATGTCTACTTAAGTTAAACTTTACTATCACTTGTCACTAATAGGTGGTGGTCACTATTTAAATTCCAAAGCACTAAAATGGAACTAAACTTGTTTAAAAAAACTTCATTGAATTTACAATTTTAATGTAAAGTTTAAAAAACTAAATATTTTTGAAGATCAATCCCTTCATGTTGAAATGCATAAACTAATAAATGCAACTCTACTCTATGTGAAAATGTGAATCTTTAGTATATTTGTGTCTAGGGTTCACTTTTACTACACATGATTGAATACGTGTGACATGACTTAATAACTTAAGGTGTACTATAAAAAAAGAGTACCCCCCCTCAAATCTAGTTGTCAGAGCGAACCCACTTGTGCATTTCGTTCTCTACAGCCCTCTGCTCTGACACTCCAAGGGCATCTCCCTCTAGTTACAAAAACTTAGATATAGCACCATGCTACAATAGGGAATTTAGAACTACAGCACCCCATAGGGCACACACAGCCTAACCCATAGGCCTTTTACGTATTTTTCTACGCATCTACACACACTAAGGGACCACGTGTTAGGTCACCCCAAGCCTGGCTTACAGAAAACCAATAGCTCTTTGCACTGTTTAGAACATTGGTTGTAATATGTCTACTTAAGTTAAACTTTACTATCACTTGTCACTAATAGGTGGTGGTCACTATTTAAATTCCAAAGCACTAAAATGGAACTAAACTTGTTTAAAAAAACTTCATTGAATTTACAATTTTAATGTAAAGTTTAAAAAAACTAAATATTTTTGAAGATCAATCCCTTCATGTTGAAATGCATAAACTAATAAATGCAACTCTACTCTATGTGAAAATGTGAATCTTTAGTATATTTGTGTCTAGGGTTCACTTTTACTACACATGATTGAATACGTGTGACATGACTTAATAACTTAAGGTGTACTATAAAAAAAGAGTACCCCCCCTCAAATCTAGTTGTCAGAGCGAACCCACTTGTGCATTTCGTTCTCTACAGCCCTCTGCTCTGACACTCCAAGGGCATCTCCCTCTAGTTACAAAAACTTAGATATAGCACCATGCTACAATAGGGAATTTAGAACTACAGCACCCCATAGGGCACACACAGCCTAACCCATAGGCCTTTTACGTATTTTTCTACGCATCTACACACACTAAGGGACCACGTGTTAGGTCACCCCAAGCCTGGCTTACAGAAAACCAATAGCTCTTTGCACTGTTTAGAACATTGGTTGTAATATGTCTACTTAAGTTAAACTTTACTATCACTTGTCACTAATAGGTGGTGGTCACTATTTAAATTCCAAAGCACTAAAATGGAACTAAACTTGTTTAAAAAAACTTCATTGAATTTACAATTTTAATGTAAAGTTTAAAAAAACTAAATATTTTTGAAGATCAATCCCTTCATGTTGAAATGCATAAACTAATAAATGCAACTCTACTCTATGTGAAAATGTGAATCTTTAGTATATTTGTGTCTAGGGTTCACTTTTACTACACATGATTGAATACGTGTGACATGACTTAATAACTTAAGGTGTACTATAAAAAAAGAGTACCCCCCCTCAAATCTAGTTGTCAGAGCGAACCCACTTGTGCATTTCGTTCTCTACAGCCCTCTGCTCTGACACTCCAAGGGCATCTCCCTCTAGTTACAAAAACTTAGATATAGCACCATGCTACAATAGGGAATTTAGAACTACAGCACCCCATAGGGCACACACAGCCTAACCCATAGGCCTTTTACGTATTTTTCTACGCATCTACACACACTAAGGGACCACGTGTTAGGTCACCCCAAGCCTGGCTTACAGAAAACCAATAGCTCTTTGCACTGTTTAGAACATTGGTTGTAATATGTCTACTTAAGTTAAACTTTACTATCACTTGTCACTAATAGGTGGTGGTCACTATTTAAATTCCAAAGCACTAAAATGGAACTAAACTTGTTTAAAAAAACTTCATTGAATTTACAATTTTAATGTAAAGTTTAAAAAAACTAAATATTTTTGAAGATCAATCCCTTCATGTTGAAATGCATAAACTAATAAATGCAACTCTACTCTATGTGAAAATGTGAATCTTTAGTATATTTGTGTCTAGGGTTCACTTTTACTACACATGATTGAATACGTGTGACATGACTTAATAACTTAAGGTGTACTATAAAAAAAGAGTACCCCCCCTCAAATCTAGTTGTCAGAGCGAACCCACTTGTGCATTTCGTTCTCTACAGCCCTCTGCTCTGACACTCCAAGGGCATCTCCCTCTAGTTACAAAAACTTAGATATAGCACCATGCTACAATAGGGAATTTAGAACTACAGCACCCCATAGGGCACACACAGCCTAACCCATAGGCCTTTTACGTATTTTTCTACGCATCTACACACACTAAGGGACCACGTGTTAGGTCACCCCAAGCCTGGCTTACAGAAAACCAATAGCTCTTTGCACTGTTTAGAACATTGGTTGTAATATGTCTACTTAAGTTAAACTTTACTATCACTTGTCACTAATAGGTGGTGGTCACTATTTAAATTCCAAAGCACTAAAATGGAACTAAACTTGTTTAAAAAAACTTCATTGAATTTACAATTTTAATGTAAAGTTTAAAAAAACTAAATATTTTTGAAGATCAATCCCTTCATGTTGAAATGCATAAACTAATAAATGCAACTCTACTCTATGTGAAAATGTGAATCTTTAGTATATTTGTGTCTAGGGTTCACTTTTACTACACATGATTGAATACGTGTGACATGACTTAATAACTTAAGGTGTACTATAAAAAAAGAGTACCCCCCCTCAAATCTAGTTGTCAGAGCGAACCCACTTGTGCATTTCGTTCTCTACAGCCCTCTGCTCTGACACTCCAAGGGCATCTCCCTCTAGTTACAAAAACTTAGATATAGCACCATGCTACAATAGGGAATTTAGAACTACAGCACCCCATAGGGCACACACAGCCTAACCCATAGGCCTTTTACGTATTTTTCTACGCATCTACACACACTAAGGGACCACGTGTTAGGTCACCCCAAGCCTGGCTTACAGAAAACCAATAGCTCTTTGCACTGTTTAGAACATTGGTTGTAATATGTCTACTTAAGTTAAACTTTACTATCACTTGTCACTAATAGGTGGTGGTCACTATTTAAATTCCAAAGCACTAAAATGGAACTAAACTTGTTTAAAAAAACTTCATTGAATTTACAATTTTAATGTAAAGTTTAAAAAAACTAAATATTTTTGAAGATCAATCCCTTCATGTTGAAATGCATAAACTAATAAATGCAACTCTACTCTATGTGAAAATGTGAATCTTTAGTATATTTGTGTCTAGGGTTCACTTTTACTACACATGATTGAATACGTGTGACATGACTTAATAACTTAAGGTGTACTATAAAAAAAGAGTACCCCCCCTCAAATCTAGTTGTCAGAGCGAACCCACTTGTGCATTTGCTTCCCAGGAGGAGCACGCACGTCATCACGAAGAGCACCGTGCCGACGTGGCCCAATTGGGATCGGCCATGTTCGGGGGTTTCCTGCATATGTCGGCCAATCTGGCGGCCCTCTCCTCCTCTGTGGAGACTATACGCCAGTCGTTCTCCTTGCCGTCTTCCGGCCCAGATGCCACCAGGGCCCCCTGTGGACCTGCCCTGACCAATGCAGCCAGCTCGGTGGGGATCCCATCCCTGCCACAGTCGGGAGTCAGAGGTCCAGCAGGGGTGGACACCACAGCAACTGGACCCCAGCAGATGGAGGATGTGACGGCATCATCGAGCAGGGCACGTGCACGACGGCGTCGGTGGTTTCCATCAGCCTGGATGCCGTCGTGCTGGCACAGGCAGTTGCGTTGGAGGCAGCAGCAGGCTCAACGTGGGAGGCATCATGGCTCTGGGCCATCAACATCAGGGGTGCAGGCATCGGCCGGAGGGCAGGAGAACCCTGGAATGGGAGTGGCTTCCGTGTGGGAGCGGTTGTGCCAGCGGATAGGTGCGGAGCGGCAGCGGGCAGAGGAGGAACGGCTCACGATGGTCAGGGCGGAGGACTCCATGCGGAGGGCGCTGAGGCGGGCTGAGTGCCTCGAGGGTCTTTGCAGGGAGTTTGAGCTTGACACTGCGTTATCCCTGCGGGACCTCGGGGCCAGGGAACATGCCCGCCTCCAAGCCATTGACCAGGAGTTCGATGATGCCCTGGCCCATGACAACAACCACTGAGCCGTCCGAATAGCCCGCTGCCTTTGTATATAGTTGTATAGTTAGGGTTAGGTTTCCTTTGTTTTTTTGATTTATTTTCGGTTGCGATTGGACAATGCACCACTTTTTTGTATATGGTTCAGTTTTTAGTTAGTAGTCATAGTTAGGTTTGATTTGGTTGGGCTCATGGACCCGGGGTGATCTTCTTCATGGTTCTTCATTGGCTTTTTCTAATTTTTCTGATTATTTTCTTGGACATTCATCTTGTTTTGTTTGATTTGCTTTGTGTTGTTTCTTATTTCATTTCCATTCTACTTGCTGTTCAATACATATTTATTTTTCATTCTTCAATGTGTCGTATCATCTCATTGCTTTCAGGCATGTCATGTTGGGTGTTTTGTCATTCACTTGCAGCCATTGTGTGTGACAGACATGTGTTCATTGGCATTATGTAAATTGGGGGTGTAACATGTAATTGCCTTTGATATGTGGGTGGGTGTGATAGTTGGTTGGGCCTTTTGGCAGGGGTGGATGGGCATTACGGACATGATTGGGGATTGTTGGGACCCAGGTGCAGGGGGGCATGGATTGGACATGGGTGGGGGCCTGCTGGCAGGTGCCCCACAGTGCTGGGGGGTGGGGGTGGTGGGAGACATGGGTGGGGGCCTGGTGGAGGCTGCCCCTGGTGACTGGGGGGGTGGGGGTGCTGGGAGACATGGGTGGGGGCCTGGTAGAGGCTGCCCCTGGTGACTGGGGGGGTGGGGGTGCTGGGAGACATGGGTGGGGGCCTGGTGGTGGGTGCCCCTGCACTGCTGGGGGGTGGGGGTGGTGGGAGACATGGGTGGGGGCCTGGTGGAGGATGCCCCTGGTGACTGGGGGGGTGGGGGTGCTGTGAGACATGGGTGGGGGCCTGGTGGTGGGTGCCCCTGCACTGCTGGGGGGTGGGGGTGGTGGGAGACATGGGTGGGGGCCTGGTGGTGGGTGCCCCTGCACTGCTGGGGGGTGGGGGTGGTGGGGAACATGAGTTGGTGATTATTTGTGCAAGGAGACATGTGCCTTTGCTGGGGGGCATGCCCATGTTGGGTGGGCTGCCTGCGGGACATGACCAGGGATGCAGGGTAGTCGCCTGTGGTGTGGGCTGCCTGCAGGGGCCGTGGAGGGTGTACAGGGAACACCTGGGAGGACCCACACTGGCAAATCACATGTAGGACTCCCCGGCACCCCTGCAATACACGTACCCTGCTGAAATCGCGTGTAAAACTTTCTGCGCACCCCTGGTATACACGCACACGCTCCCCCAGGCCAGATCGCGTGTAGAACCACCCGCGAGCCCCTGAAATACACGCACGCAGCCCAATCGCGTGTGGAACTTCTCGCGCACACCTGAAATACACGCACACGCTCCCCCAGGCCCGATCGCGTGTGAAACCACCCGCGCACCCCTGAAATACATGCACGCAGCCCAATCGCGTGTGAAACCACCCGCGAGCCCCTGAAATACACGCGCACAGGCCAATCGCGTGTGGATCTTCCCGCGCACCCCTGAAATACACGCACGCAGCCCAATCGCGTGTGAAACCACCCGCGAGCCCCTGAAATACACGCGCCCAGGCCAATCGCGTGTGGAACTTCCCACGCACCCCTGAAATACACGCACGCAGCCCAATCACGTGTGGATCTTCCCGCGCACCCCTGAAATACACGCACGCAGCCCAATCGCATGTGGAAATTCTCGCGCACACCTGAAATACACGCACACGCTCCCCCAGGCCAGATCGCGTGTGAAACCACCCGCGACCCCCTGAAATACACGCACGCAGCCCAATCGCGTGTGGAACTTCTCGCGCACCCCTGAATTACACGCACACGCTCCCCCAGGTCGCGTGTGTTACTTCTCGCACTGGTACAGGGTTGGCGCAGCCCTTTGCGATGGTTTTGCGATCTTGATGGCTTTTCCTTGCGCGAGGGCGTTCTTGGGGGCGTAACTGGCGCTGCTGCAGGGTCGCTGTGATACTCTGCGCCACGGCTTGTTTTGGAGGATTATTCCATGAATACGATGTGCGCTGAAATGGATTTTATCGCATGCGGCTGGCGCAGACATTCGCACGGGAACACTCTGCGCCAGCCGCGTGCGATACTTTTGACTGTATTTCCATGAATCGGCCTGTTTGTTTGGCTTAGTAACCGGCCAGGGACACGAAGATTGTTACAAATGTTCTAATTGGCCCTCGCCGGGTCCTTACCAGCCCGATAGAGCACCGGTCTCAGTCGGGTCCATCAGTGTTCTTTTCGCGACTGGCCACCATGGAAGCGGAGAAAGGACTACATGGACTCTGTTCTCCCCGTTGCCTTGTGGCCATCTTTTTATTTTAGTCACATTTCAATGGTAGCCATGGAAAGAAAGAAGGGACTACGTGTAGTCCCTTTGCCTTTACATGGTGGCCATCTTCTTTCTTTTCTTTTTTTTTCCTTCTTTTTGCATAGCCGCTGTGGGAAAGGGAAAAGGCACTACATATAGTTCCTTCACCCCGTGCCATGGCGGCCATCTTTTCTCATTTGCGAAAAACCGCAGTCTACTAGCAAGAAGCCCCTCGCCAGGGGGGACATTAATGCATCAGGTAATGCCCCAGACTTTTGTTAAAGCCCTTGCTTCACTCGGGCTTATGATTATGGGCCCCAGGGCATTACCTGATGGGGTAATGCACCACTGCTTGCAGCTCATTGCTTAATTATAAGGCTGGAGGAGATGGGGGGCCAATCATTGCACTTAATTAACCCCAACCCATCACTCATCGCATGAAGCACTTGTATATAGGCGCGTTATAAATGCCATATCATATCATAGCCTAACAGTGTTGAGTTACCAGAGATCATTTTCCCATTCCGGGCACTTGTGGTGAGTGCATTTCACCTACTGAATGTGGAAGTGCAGTGCATTTAAAAGAGTCACTAACCAAGAAGCCGGAGATCAAATAGCTTGTGACTCCCAAAAGGAGGGGCATCAGGGCTACCTGGAGACTAATTTAGACATTGCCAAACTCATTATTCGTAATAAAGGTAAAAGGTACTTTCTCTTTGGAGTCAGATACCTATCATATATAAAGATCACATGCATGTTTGTTTCAATAGAAATATTATCAAAATTACTAAACGATCTGTTGTGCTTCGTCCACACTATTTTACTAGCAGCAAGTGGTGAGTAATACACTCTTAGTTTGCTAATGAGCCTCCTTGCCAGTATATTGGATGTATAGTTCAAATAACAAAATCATAGTCTAAGTTAAGTACCCTTCCGGTAATGGCCCATTGCTCAAGTAAGGGACCTGGGTCAAGCAAGGATCCCTTGACGCAGACGCTGGTGACATTACTGCCAGGGCTCAACCACCCTTACGGATTGTATCGACATTAGCACTGGCGATGAGCAGATGCAAATGGCTGCTTAAAAAGGGAAAAGGAAATTAAAAGAACGTACCAGAGATACACAACGCTGCAGGGTTTTGGTCTTTTATCAATGTTGACAACACTAAAAGAGAGCTTTGCCAAAACATTGCAGCATTGTGGATTAATGAAGTACATTTCGTTTCTCTTTGAAGATCTGCGGAACGAGTCATTCCCTAATCGCTAAAGGAAAAACGAGTCTTGGCACCAGCATATGCTCAGAGCTTGTACCTAGGAACTCAACCTGTGTCCGGAGCAACCTCATTGGCTAATGCCACCCCTTAAAGCGCTTATGAAGTCTTATTCTGTGAAAATAATATATACATTTGAGATGTAACCCTGAGAATTCTTTGGGGTTGAGGGTACAGATTGGATTTAACTTCTATTTGTATTTAATGGTAACTGTTTTATTATAGTGGTTTTATGTTTTTTATGATATCTTTGTATTATTATGTTTTGTTTTATACTTTGATGGAATTTATTTTCTGGATACAATTATTGATGAGGCATTCTTTGCTTAGATCGTCTATATAATAATCACGGCTGAAAACAATACAGTATTAAACCGCAGTGTTACGAAGTACCCGGAACATCTGCAAGCCATTCTGATGTCAATGTGATTCTCCAGTGAAGGCGTGTCCTTTATGATATGATATGGTATTTATAACGCGCCTATACACGAGTGTTGCAAGGCGCGACGAGGCAAGGGAGGGGGAACTGAAGGAAGACAGAGACAACGATCTTTCTAGACCACGTGACATTAAGATCGCGCAAGTGCAGGGGAGGGGGGAAGGGGAAAAGTGCAAGGGGAAAGGGGGAGGGGCAGTGCAGTGCATAGGATAAACAGTAAATACATAAGAACAATAAATAAGAACAATAAATAGAAGTGCAGCCAGCTGGTGGCAGGGCCAGGGGTAAGTGCAGACATCAGGTGTGAAGTGCTGGTAGGGGGCTGTAGGGATACAGACACAGCCCCAGAGTGCATAATGAAATGATGTAGCCATGCCCAATCATTTCGCCAAACTGAGGCCCCCAAGGTGGCTGGGAATATATTAAAACTAGGTGGAACTGGTAGTTCTAAACAAAGAGGGCCATCTAGTGCAGAAGCCCTCCTGCTAAAAAAAGTGATATTAGAAACGAAAACTCAGGTTTAGCTACAGCATCCAAATTAGGGCAGGTCATACTCTGGCAGCCCCCAAGATTACGCCTTGAAATCCCCTAAGAGATGTGGTACCAACACTCCTACCAGATACCCAAAGAAGCGTGTGCGATATCTCAGTACGAGTGTTTCATTTAGCGGGATACTTTGTCCACATGAGGGTTTAAATTGATTTCACATGATAATCTGACACCAAGATGATCAAATGTCATGAGAGGAGAAAGGTCCCCTGTGCTCATGTGAAATTTGACGATTGTGCTAGGATCACGTTGGTATGACGTAACGTGAGGCATCTTTGCATTGACCATCATCCTCTTCTGAGCCATGTCCCCGAGGTAGCCAGATAATAACTTGTGAAGGGCAATACATGTACGAGCTATTGAAACAGCGTTGTCAGCTTATGCCAGGCCTGGCTTAAGCCTGACTGAGAATTCGGGGACATCAGAGGTCAGATGAGATTGGTAGTTCTCCAAACTATTCAAGTAGAGGATGAAAAGAAGGTATGGGCACTAAACAAAGGCAATTGTACCAGGGTAAAGTTGTAGAAGGAATCTTAGAAAGCCAGCACGAGCACGAGCGCCCACGCCTACTAAGGCCTACCAAAGCTTAGAGTGATTACCATTGTCAAAAGCAGCCTAAATCCATTTCAGACAAATTGGATTCCCATTTCTATTTCCAAACCATGAACCTTAGGAAAATACCAATAGGAGTTTGGAATGTGTCAATTGCTTCCAAGACAGACAGGAGGGCAATGCCAGGATCCGTTCTAGACAGGGTAACATCATGCCCCCTGCAGTGCAACACTTTGTGTGTTTCATCAATCTTAAGTACTGCAACCAGTAAATAATCAGGGCATACATGGAAGAGATTTAACAACATGTGGCTGCTGATGGTCAGTGTTTGTACTTAGCGACTGAGTACACATACGCACAATTGATGAAGTACAGTTTGTGGTTAATGGCCTAATGTTAAAATTGAAAAAAAAATGAAGAGCACCCAAGGGGTAATGTAAGGTAAAGGGCTTTTGTATGGCTCTCTTCTGCCATTTTGGTTGGCTCACTCTACATGGCTTTTAAGAAAAAAGTAGCACTGGGGTTTGTGAATAGGTGTTAGGATATACATGACCGGATAAACACATCAAATAAAATAAATAGATTTTTATTAGGAAAAGAGAACAAAGTGTGGGCGAAATAAGAAAGGGTAGGTAAATAATGTGAACATTCTCAGGTTCGGGGGATCAAAGTAAATGTCCAATTTTACAAAGAACTCCCCTGAATTGTCCTGCTGTTGGGTATTGGGGATGCCACACTGCACTTCTCGCCAGAACCTCACAGTACCACATAAAGGTCCTTGTGTTTAGGGGGACCCACACCGTGCTTCTGTCTGCTCTTGCAGCGGTCTCTTTGACTGGTTGGGGAGGCCGAGGTCTGGGTGATCACAAGGCTTGCTAGAGAAGGGAGGGAATATGGAGCCGATCTGTTCTGCTTCTGTCTCCTTAGCCTTTCGTCGCCCATTTTGGCCCCTCCTTCACTGCTGTGGTTACTTCCCAACTTCTTCCCGCTTTTCCTTTGACCCTTTGAACAAGGACTCTCCATTCTGGTCACATTGTCTGCTGTTCAACCACCACTTCCTCCTCACCTTCCCACATTTCACCTCCAAATGTAATTTCAGCCAGGGATGTGGTGACCCACACACCTCCAAGATATATGGTGCCCCACTCACCTCCAAGGGAGAAGGTGCCCTGCTCACCCTGGTTAGCTTTCCCTGTAGCACAGCTCTCTTCACGCATCCTCATTCGGGCATCCTCTACCACTTCCCCCCAAGTCCAGATAATTCAAAACTTCCTGTCACTCCTTATAATCACGCTCCTCCTTCACTGTTTCCCCTTCATCTTCATCTGATGTCCTGGATGAATTCTCAATTTATATAATCCCTATGTTGCTCTTCAATCTCCATAGCATCTGATCTGCTGCACTATCCATCCACCTCCTTCCAATTTCTCAGGAGACTCCACCTTCTCCACTTTGCCAGCCCCCAAACGGAGCTGGGTTGATTGGACCTAGGTTATATTACTGAAAGAAATACAGAGGCAAAAAAAAACATTGTTATAAACATCGAATTCCGAAAATGGCTTTTCATTTTTTTTGCAATTTCTTTCCGTTTTAAATGCAGGGGGAAACTCCCCACACCCCCCACATTCCGCCTACCTTAATTTATGCCTTTACCCTCACGCCCATCTATTTGTTTGACGAAAAGGTGCACAAAAAATCAAAATATTCTATTTTAACAAATTCGCCCTTTTTGTGATCACTGTTTCAACTTTGTTTTTTTTCAGGCGATACCGTGTTGTTTAGCTTCTCATACTGTCTTTGTTCCTCCCCTATACTGGCTTCCAGGCTGATGTTTTGCACTTGTGGCCTGTGAACAGGGCGAGATCATGATTCCTTGAGGAAACCTCCTTCATGGGGTTGAATTTAATGGGACTGAGGCTATAAGAGTTGGGGCAGGCATTTTGGATCTCACTGGGCTGCACTATCTCTGCCTGCCTGTTTGCTATCTATAGTCACCTCCACCCTATGAGCCCAACTGGTGTGTAGCCCCTCTGTCATTACTTCTGGTGGTTTCCTCTTCATTTTATGTTTGATGTTCACATGAGCTGTTGTTGGGTCATGCCTGTGTACCGCAGGTTAGTTTGGGTATAATGGACTTCTTTGGAGTGAGAGAAAGGCTGTGATTGTGTTTTCCTCCAAGTTGGTGTACTTTCTCCCCTCTAATGGACAATGGATGTGGGTTCCCCTGCATTATCTTCACTGAGGATTACCGACCATTACTGTGGGTTGACCCAGCCCCCCAGCTCTCCTGTCCCTGTGGTTCTGCCGTCCAGTCCATGTTTCCCTTTAACCAACCAGGTGGATTCTGAGAAAGAGTGGTCCTCCTGCATCTCTTTTGTGGAAAATATTGGATGACCTGGATTTGGGACCTATTAATTGGTGGACTGGGTCTTCGCTGGGCATTCCTAATGGGGGCTTCCCTCCCAAATAACCAGTCACCCTTTCTGGATCCAGTCCAGTTCTTGTCTTTGACCATGTGGGGAATTCTGGGTGTGGTAGTGGTCTTGTTCCATCCAGTCTAGAGTGGCCTGGCTAATTGAGGATAAGGATCAATCGGGTGGAGTGATTACTATCTGGTGAGCCATGTGACTATCCCCAGCTATGAGGAGGAGTGTTGCAAAGGTGACTGGGAGGGTTTTAGAGTCACCCCGCTAAGCACTCCTGAAACCCCACTGGGAACCTTGTCACATGGGATAGAGCGAGAAACTGAAGCGAAACCTGGGGACAGGCCAGAAGGATCCAATTTCTGTGTGCTGCTCTGATTCTAGGGGTTTGAAGTTGTCTCTAGGATGTGTACTATTAAGGGGGAAGAGACTAAGATCTGATAAATTACAGCATTGCAGGTCTGGGTTAGCCTCTCATGTGGAGGTGTGTGACAGAGCTCACAAAGTGAGCTTTGTCATAGCTTTGTTAATGTTGATGTGGCAAAAAATAAGCATGAAAGTTGCTGTGTGCTGCAGGATGTCTATGTACAGTGTTCGGGACGAAATGTGGAAAAGGCAAATGTGGGGTACTTGAAGTGAGGAGCGTACATGCATTGTGCACCATCCAGAAGTAAGATAACAGGGCACAACCCAAGGACATAATCGCATCAATGTGTTACATGTTATCCCGGCAGTGTTGATCTGACTACCTTTAGGTCACTTAGATCCCTACTCGAATGAGTCTGTTCCCCAATTTTCTTTTGCCGATGAGTTGTGTGCGGGTTCGTTTGTTGATGTTACCATGAGTGGGCATTTGTTGGCTGATGTTTTGTTGCTGAACTCATGCTGATGTTAATTGAGTAGTCGGGTTATCAGCTGTTTTCTGAAGATCATACAGTCTGCTTCTTTGTTCAGGTGTTTGGGTAGAGAGTTCCAGTGTTTGGTTGAGGGAAGAAGAAGGATGATCATCTGTGTCGTTTCCAGTTTAAACTCAGGTTACAAGGACATTGTTACTTGAGCAAAGCGCTCTCGATGATTGATAGTGGATCAATTTTCTTTTGAGGGATGCTGAGCCCCTGCTGTTGAGCGCATGGTGGGTGGTGCACAGAGTTGTGAACTGAATCCTCAGTTTTATCAGGAGCTAGTGGAGTTCTTCGAGGTCTGGTGTTATATATCTTTTAAATGTCAGATGCAGTCTAGCTGACATATTTTGGACTTTCTGGAGGCTGTTGAGTAGTTATTCTGGGAGTGCAAGGTAAGGTCTGGTGGCGTAGTCTAGTCTTGTGTGTACTAGTTTGGTAACTGACATGATTCTGTGCGTGACCGTCAACATCTTACATTGGCCTCACCTGTGGTTGCAGTGTACAGTCACCATCCATCATGTGCCTGATGTTTCTGACAGTTGTGGTAGGCAGAGGGCAAGTTCCCATTTATTTATACCAGGAAACTGGTGTGATATTTGGTGGTGTGGTGTCACAAATCCTGAGCGCCGTTTTGGTTGGGTAGTTTGTGAACTTTGTGCACACTTTAGGTATTTTTTTGTGAAGTTGTGCATGTGAGGCCTGAGGTGTTCATAGGTTTCAGGACCGGATTCATGCAAATGTGGAACAGGAGGGCTGAGAAACTGAATTCTTGCGTCAGATACACAGTGCTCCACATGTCAGCTTGTGCAGAGGAGATCTGACAGGGGTCATGCGTGTCTTTTGGGCCTCTCAGTCAGGAATGAGGTGAACCAGCTTAGAGTGGCTATTTCCTTTTTAGTAGAAGCGCATGGCTGATAGCTTTGAAAGCAGTGGAAATGTGCAGCAGGAGGAGTGCACTAGATGAGTTGGCACTCACATTGTTCTTTAGGGTGACTCATATCTTGCATAGTCTGGATTCTGCTCCTCTTGGTGGGCAGAATCTGTGCTGATTTGTTTTCAACAGGCTTCCGTAGCTTTTGGCAAATACTTTTGTCAAGGAGTTTTCCAGTGAGCAGTGTGTTGATGAATGGTGGGCAGTTTGTCGGGAAGCTGGGTTTTTGAGCAGTTGTTTGATGAGGGCTGTTTTGAAGGTGTGAGGTTGACCCCTTGCTTGAAAAAGGCGCCGAGGAGGGATAGCAAGGCAGGTGATAGTGGGGGTTGAAATAGGTGGTTTCCTCTGTGCCATTTCCTCTTTTTGGAATGATGGAGTTGGTCCTTTCCTGTCCAGGTGGTCTCGAATTTGAAGAATGTTGTTCATGTAGTGTGTTGAGAATGGTGTTGCAGACTTCAGGGATTTTGAATGTATGAATTAGTTTGAAGACTCCTTCTGGTCGTGTTGCGCTCTGTGTATTGGGCTTTTGTTTCTTTGATTGCTGCTTCTCTGTAGAACCAAATCTATTCATGGTAGGCCATTTTGTCTGTAGCAAAGTAATTTCCCCTCCATATTTTCTGGAGACTTCAGGTTTGTCTTCATGAGATTATATCTAGGGTTTTAAGCCAATGACCTACTTCTTTTGTGAGAATTTGAAGAGCTTTTGAAGGGCTACGATTTTAAGAGTGTAGATAATCCAGTTATGATTGTCATTTAGGAGGTCATCTGATGTTCTCATCTAGAGTTCGATTTGCTGCCGGTTTTTGGAGGCATCAATGTGTTACATGTTATCCCGGCAGTGTCGATCTGACTACCTTTAGGTCACTTAGAGCCCTACTCGAATGAGTCTGTTCCCCAATTTTCCTTTGCCGATGAGTTGTGTGCGGGTTCGTTTGTTGATGTTACCATGAGTGGGCATTTGTTGGCTGAGGTTTTGTTGCTGAACTCATGCTGATGTTAATTGAGTAGTCGGGTTATCAGCTGTTTTCTGAAGATCATACAGTCTGCTTCTTTGTTCAGGTGTTTGGGTAGAGAGTTCCAGTGTTTGGTTGAGGGAAGAAGAAGGATGATCATCTGTGTCGTTTCCAGTTTAAACTCAGCACGGTTACAAGGACATTGTTACTTGATCAAAGCGCTCCCGATGATTGGTAGTGGATCTATTTTCTTTTGAGGGATGCTGAGCCCCTGCTGTTGAGCGCATGGTGGGCGGTGCACAGAGTTGTGAACTGAATCCTCAGTTTTATCAGGAGCTAGTGGAGTTCTTCGAGGTCTGGTGTTATATATCTTTTAAATGTCAGATGCAGTCTAGCTGACATATTTTGGACTTTCTGGAGGCTGTTGAGTAGTTATTCTGGGAGTGCAAGGTAAGGTCTGGTGGCGTAGTCTAGTCTTGTGTGTACTAGCTTGGTAACTGACATGATTCTGTGCGTGACCGTCAACTTCTTAGATTTAGGAGGTCATCTGATGTTCTCATCTAGTGTTCGATTTGCTGCCGGTTTTTGGAGGCACTAGGCTTTTTCCATGCGTTTGGTCCAGACTGAGTAAAGTTGAGGGTGCTTTGTTGATTTTCCAAGAGATGGTGCTTTGTAAAAGAGAGCTTTAAGCTATATTCACAGACAAATCATTCACAGTATTCCATAAAGAAAAGGCAGTCCTGAGAAGCCGACCCTAATTTTTATACAATGCCGTCTCAGAATTCCATAACAATCAAGTAATTAACCTCACACTTTTGTTTTCTGAATCACTCCTCTGAGTCAGAAAAAGTTCTGTATTGTTTCGAAGCGATGTAGGTAGTTACATTTGAGCTGGAATGGTCATTGGTCATGAACCTGGATCCCAGCCTACGCGTTTTGAGATATTTTGGACATGTTTAGATATTCAGTTCTCGTGAACTTTTTTGGGAGACGTTTAACCCTGTTTTACAATCTCTAGTCTACACCTGCATAATCATTGACATCCCTAGTGACAACTACATATGCAATGAACGAGCAATGCAGATCTCCCATCCAGTGCTTTACAAGCCTGTTTAAGCACTACAGTGCCTCCTCTTATCCCAGTGGGTGGCCAAGCACCATGTACAAGCTACGGACACAAATATGGGGTAGACAACCTGCATGCATGTATGTATATTTAGTATATTTACACCGATTTACACCTATAACCAAAAAACACAGTCCTAATATGCCAAGACCATACAGGAGTGATGATCAAAACCTGTTTCTTTCCTATATATCATGCATTAACCTACTTCTTTCACATGTATGTATGTTTTATACACTGTGATAATGTCACATTGGAAGACTCTCAGACCAAAATCCAGACACCAAGAAGGACAATTTCACGCCACGTCTGAAAGAGAATTTGTCACGATTTGCCTCATGTCAAAAGTGAGAAGGACAGCTCACCATGAATTCAATGGCTCTGCCGGGGCCCAAGGACTGTAGATACAAATGTAGGGTGTGACTATATGTTATGTTACGTTATGTTATGTTGCTAAGCTTTTATACTGTGCCAAATCACCACCATAGTGGTCTCAGAGTAATTAGGCTTTTCTGGGTTTTGGTATATTGTGGCCACACATGGTGTCTTCGGAGCTGAGTCAAAAGGAAAAGGATGCAGGGGAAGATAAGAGGATGGGGATAGATGGTGCATGTACCACAGACATAGTCAGCAGAGGATGCAGCCGGGGGAGGCACGTTTATTACGTAGGCCCATTGATCACTGACACCAAAGGGAGGTGAGTATCCCAAAGGCAAATAAGCAGGATCTTACACCAGCATTCTATACAAGGCATCAGCATCTGGTCATGAAGAAGTCCCACTGCATCGTTGGGCAGTTGTAGATTGACTGCATTTTCCTAGAGTTGTAAGATTCTGGCTACACACTCTGGTGCAGTGGCAAAATATGTCCATTCTACTGAGTATCATAATGCTTTTTAGGTGAATAGAGAACATTGCCTATATTTTGTGACACTTGAAGAATATCCCCGTGGTACCGGGAGAAAGAGACACATCTACCTTCATGGATCAGAGGAAGATAATATGTGTTCCTTAAATGTAGAAGGCTGTGTCTTCTTCGTTGGGAAGAGGGAGAGCGAGTCCATGTTCCTTGGGAAATTCGATAATACAGCCCCATTTCTGTGGTGGGATCATTTCTCAGAGAAGATATATCAAGGTTTCTAATAAACTAGAACATTATGCCCATATTCACAGGGCAAAGGGAAAGTGATGCCCTTTTACTAAGTCAGTGGAAAAGTACATCCATGTTCCTGGGGCTGAAGGACATTACACTGATGTTCATAGGGCAGACAGGAGTGTACACCCACATTCCTAGACCATTGAAAGAGTACCGCCATCTTCTGAGAAAAATGGCAAAGTACCTCCATGTCCCTAGCCAACTGTAGACGTTTATCCATATTCCGTGGTTAGTGAGAGAGCACCTCCCTGTCCCTTAATGCAGAGTATGAGGGTTATTACATGGAGGGTTATTGGAAGGATCCACTCTGACCTCATTCCTCTCCAACCAACCTTCCCAGCTTCAACTGGGCCCTTTTCTCTCCCCTAACTCACTCTCCACCTGCAGCGTCCCTCAAGGCTCTATCCTCTCGCCGTGGCTCTTCAATATCTACCTTGCCCCTTTGACCCACCTGAACTCCTCCTTCTCTCCTCACTTCCAGTGTTATGCTGACGAAACGTAGCTCTCCTTCAAGCTTCTCTCTATTGCTTCCTCTTCCTCCTCTCTCAGCCCGGCCGGTCTGACTGGTATTCAGTCATGGCGTGCTGACATGAGCTCTACCTTAATGCCAGTAAGTCAGAGATCTTTATCATTCGGACCCCAGCTGCCGCCTTCCCTCCCACCCTGTGGCCGCCCTCTATGGATCCCCTCCCCTCACCCTCTCGTGAGGCAAAAAACATTGCTGTCATCTTTAACTCCTCTCTCTCCTTCTCTCGTCACATCGCAGACCTTGCCAAGAAGGCCCACTATCAGCTGCACCTCCCCAGAGGCATTCTCCCTTTCCTCACCTTCCCCCAGGAACTCAATGTCCCTCTTGATCTTCTAGCTTCAACTATCTGCAGATCAGATGCTTCTTTAAGCAGAGAGTTGTGGGTAGATCTCTCTCCTCCGCAGGTTCCTTCCTCTGGAATGGTCACCCTGCCCCTGTCAGGCTTGAGCCGGATCTCCTTAAGTTCTGGAAGCTCCTCAAGACCCTCCTTTTCTCTTCTTCCTTCCCTATCCCCCATCCCCTGCTTAGTCATCCATCTGCTACAGTGACTGACTGTCTGGTTCCCTCTGAGTTCTACAGGGCACCAGACGCACACCCAGTTCAACACCCTCCTCGCACTTAGCATGCGGACCCTCTCCCAATACACCCCATGCAATCCCTGTCACTTGGCCTCCTGGCCTTCCCTTACCCCTCGCCTAGCCCCTTGAACCTCTTCCCCCCCTTCCTAACTTCAGTTTTGCTCTCTCATCTTTACCCTGTTCTTCCCTGCCCACCATAACACTTTGCATTTCGTGCACACCGGAAGTCCCCCCAACCCCCTCCCTCGCACTTCTTGTTACTTCACTTGAATGATCCAAATGTCACAAGGCCTATTAGGACCGTTATTGGCTCTTTCTGCCTTGTTCGCCCCATTTGTGTCTAGTGGTGCCTTCAAACACCATTTGTTGTATAGGCACCTTACAAATATCCAATAAATAAAATAAATAAAAAATATTTTACTCATGAGTTTGGGAAATAGTGTGAGTGCTCTGTGCACTCAATTAACTGTCGATCATCCCCACCTTGAGTATGACACTATCTCTTTGGCTAAGATTCTCCGATATCCTAAGGTCGGTGAGGGAGTGCCCCCACATTTCTGGGGCATCAGGAAAGTGCACTTATGATGTTAAGGCGGTGGAAGATGATCTCAATGTTCTTAGGTCAGTGGAAGAGGATATCCATGTAATGGGATTATTTTGAGGGGTGCTTGCATGTTTCTGGTGCATTGGCTGAGTATGGTGTCTTTAAGAGACAATCTGAGCAGTGTTGCATGTTCCTTTGGTAGTTGGAGAGTAACTGTATGTGTGTATAGTAGCAGGAGAGTACCTCAACACCCATGTTCTTATGGCAGTCAGACTACGCTTCTGTGTCCTTAGAACAGAAATGTGTACGTGCCATGGATGGTGAAAAAGTATCTACATGTGCTTATGCAAGCGGGAGAGTACTTGCATGTTTCAGGAGCAGTGGGAGTACACACACGCCCCTTATGTAGTTAAATTGTTGCAATTGTAGGGTATCCAATCTTTCTAGGGCCGAAGAAGTATACCATGTTCCAGTGCTGTAGCTGAGTGCCTCTGCATGTCTAGGGAAATGGGTGAGCCCCTTATCTTTCTTTGGGCATTGGTCGAATTCCTTTATACTTGCAGCAGTAAGCGATTTTTAGAGGGCAGTAGAAGGGTGCCTCCCCTCTGTGTTGTCAGGGCAGTGGCTGAGTACTTCAATTTTTTCAAGGGCAGGAAAATGGTTCTCCCATGTACTTATGGCAGTAAGTGAATACTCCATCTATCTTCTATCTATCTATCTATCTATCTATCTATCTATCTATCTATCTATCTATCTATCTATCTATCTATCTATCTATCTATCCCCCCACCGCAAGCACACACTTCACCCCAGTCTGCCCCCTATCAAGCCACAGGCGTCTTGAAGCCACCCATCTGCCTTACCAACCGTGCATTGCATGCCACCTCCAACGTTAAACATACACTCACCCTAAAAATGACAACCTCCCGAACTCACGTGATATCCCACCTTCACTCTTCTTACCCAAGGCACTCAACATCTTCTCTAGCCCACACAACACAGGACACAAGCTGACCCCAAGCCCTGGTCAGCCTTGTACCCTTGTCAATCAGAATAGAAGACTAGCGTCTCGCCTAACTACATGCTGATAGTACCTGCTAACAACAACCCTGCCGATCACTCAGAGGGATGCACGCCTCATCTCGAGTGGCACCACCCCGGTATCACAAAACCACTTCAACATCCCCTACCAGCTATGTACTGCAAAAACAACATGAAGACAACACTCGCCCTTGAACCCAACATCCTCAAGTGGGATGCTGCCACACATTACTCTCACGCTTCCCCCATGACAGCTTCCCCAGCCAACAACATCCTTGCTAACACCATCCTAGACAAAGCTGCCATAGCAAGAGCCAAAGCCTCCACCACACCCAAATCCTCCTCCCCTACTAGCCTACAACACACACCTAACAAGATTATCTCCACCCTCAACACAAAAGCGAACACCACAACACACCTCACAGGAACACTCATCAATGCCAGATCCCTCCTCGCCCAGGCCCTTGACATATCCGATCTCATCACTACCAACAAACTAGACTTGCTAGCAGTCATGGAAACATGGCTGCATCCTGCTGCTGGCCCCTCCCTCTCCCTAGCCATCCTGGATGGTTAAGCCATCTTCAGAAAAGACAGACTGGTAGCCAAAGGAGGTGGAGTATCTTTCATTGCGAAAAGTATTCTTCCCATTAGAGAAATCCCAAACAAAACTATCAGCTCAGGCAAGCTGCTCTCAATCAAAATCACCTTATCCGCTACAGCCACCCTTACAATCCACTTAACTTATAGACCCCCAGGCGTGCCGCTCTCCTTCGAGGAAGACATTGTGCAACTCCTCTCCACCAACACTAAGCCCTCATCCAAAATCATTTTTTGGGAGATATCAACTTAGGTCTAAACAACCCATCTAATTTCCATGCACACACCCTAGCCAACACCATTGAATCCCTAGGCTTCTCAGACCTGATTTCAAGCCCCACCCATGATAAGGGCCACACGCTAGATTGGATAGCAAACCTCCACTGCAAAACCAACATTCTAACCAACGATCCTTGCCCCTGGTCCGACCACAATGTTATCACCTTCAATATTACAGAGACAGCTCGCTCTGAGGTCTCATCCCAACAAAAGGCATCAACAGAGTAGTACTTCTGAGCCTGCGCAAGCCCAAACCAAGTGCCCACCTTAATTCATGTTATACCCCCAGTCTCAAAACCCTATGTTCTTCTAATAGAGCAGTAGAGACTGTCTGGATAAAAACACTGTCTGACGAGAACAGACAGCACTTCACAGTCCTCTCCAAGAAGTACAGAAAAGCTATTCTGCAAACCAAAAGCACCACTGTCAACAGGAGCCCCACCTGATAATGCCACCAAAGATCTCAGTCCGTGTAAGAACATACAAAACACACTCCTTGACAACATTTCCCAACTCCAAACCAAAATTACTGCAAAGCAAAACAAATTCCTGACACCTGACAAGCCCCTAGACCAGCGTCCGCCCACCCCTCCTTCCATCTCTTGGTTTAAATTCACCCTGATTACAATCAATGAAAGTACCAAGATCATTAAAGGATTGAAACCATCAAAATACAAAAGAGACATTTGTCCTGCTACCCTCATTAAAGACTGCGCTGAAGAGCTTGCCCCCTTCATCACGACTCTAATCAACAACTCCTTCTCAACTGGCAATGTCGCAGAGAATCTAAAAGAAGCCTGGGTATTCCCCCTCCTCAAGAAGCCTACACTAGACGCCAACATTCCCACAAAGTACCGCTGCATCACGACTGTACCCTTCCTCCTCAAAATAATCTACAGAGCAGCCTGCAAATTCAAAACCATCTCGAAACCTACAATCTCCGTGGCATCCGCCAATCAGGCTTCCACCACAGAATGAAATCCACCCTCCTGGACTTAAAAATCCAAATGGACAAAATCAAAGACAATTGCAATATCGCCAACCTCCTCCTTCTTGACCTCTCAGGAGCCTTTGATTTGGTCAATCATAATATTCTCTGCCAACACCTCTCCTCAGCTGCCCACCTCTTGGTCAAAGCCATAGCATGTATAGAGTCGTTCCTTTCTAACCACACAATGAGAGTGTTCTCCAACTCAGTGGCAGCCCCGCCTTCCCCAGTCACCTGGGGAGTGCCTCAAGGCTCATGTGTCTCACCGACCCTTTATAATATCTTCATCAAACCCCTCTTCAACCTCCTCGATGTCCTGGGCGTCACATAAGCTGACCACGCGGATGACATCCAAATCCTCCTACCCATCTCCGGAAACTACAACATTGACTCCAATGCATTTAGCAAACTGTACCAAACCATCTAGGCCTGGATGGACACATCCATGCCTAAATGATGACAAAACCAAACTACTCCTTATTGGCACTCAATCTCGGATAAACAAACTCAATAACTCATACAAATCCTTTTTCATCGACGGGAACATCATCACAGTTGCCAAAGCTGTAAAGACCTTGGGAGTATATTTAGACTCCACGCTATTGCTACCTAGAAAGGTAAACTCTATCGCATCAGCAGCAGCATACATTGCAAAACTGATCAGTGCCTGCAGGCCATTCCTATCCACCGCCAGCTTCATCACATTCCCTAGTGCCCTCATACTATGAAGGCTTGACTACTGCAACACCCTCTTTGCAGGCACCAATGCCTGCAACATAAAAAACATCAGATCATTCAGAATAAAGCCATAAGCGCAGCACTAAACATCTCCAAAAAAGACCACATTTCCTCAGCCAGATGTAATATCCACTGGCTCCCAGTCCAAGAACACGTCACATTCAAAACGCTAGCACTGGCCCACAAATGTATCTCAAACACTGCCCCTACCTACTTGTCCATAAAAATGTACAAGGCCCATTCTGCCAGATCTACCCGGGATGCCTATTTGCATTTACTCGCCATTCCTAGATACAGGCGACAGAAAGCAGGGGGAAGCAACTACCCGGTGATTGCGGCCACACTTTGAAATGCCCTCCCTCTGGCCATAAGATCTGATGACTCCTTCTGATCCTTACGCAAAGGCCTCAAAACCTGGCTCTTCTCACAAGACCTCCAAATTTAACTCAACCCAACAAACTCTGGGCGCCACCTTCTCCACCCTGACCCTGATTAGAAATATACTTCTAGGCAACATGTATGTACCACTTATGCTGATAACTATTGTAACCACCACCTGTAAACCAATGTACAACCTATGTCTGTAACCTTCCTGTAACCAAAGCGCAACCACTGCCTTCATGTAACCAGTGCCCAGATGGCCCCGGTTTTGGTGCCCTTTACAAATGTCAAAATAAATAAATATATAAATAAAAATAAAAATGTGTTAGTTTATGGCGGGATTGGTGGCAAAGTGTTGTTCCTTATACAATTCCACACCATTTCACCAATCTGCACCAAATGTTTCATAGTTGCCTGTTATGACCATCCGGACATTATTGGCTACATTACATTTCGGCACCCCACCCCTTTCCCTGGAGTTCAGCCAAAGTCCACATTTGTTTGTGGGTTTGTGGGTTTGTGGCAAAGCGTTGTTCCTTATACAATTCCACACAGTTTCACCAATCTGCACCAAAGTTTGCATAGTAACCTGTTACGACCCTCCGGGCATTACTGACTACATGACATCTGGAAACCCCACCCCATTCCCTGGATTTCAGCACAAGTCAAAATTTGTTTGTGGGTTTGTGACTTTGGGAAGTGTTGTTCCTTATTCAATTCCACACCGTTTCACCAATCTGCACCAAACTTTGCATAGTAACCTGTTAGGACCCTCCGCACATTACTGACTACATGACATTTGGACACCCCACCCCATTCCCTGGATTTCAGCACAAGTCAAAATTTGTTTGTGGGTTTGTGACTTTGGGAAGTGTTGTTCCTCATTCAATTCACACCGTTTCAACAATCTGCACCAAACTTTGCATAGTAACCTGTTAGGACCCTCCGCACATTACTGACTACATGACATTTGGACACCCCACCCCATTCCCTGGATTTCAGCACAAGTCAAAATTTGTTTGTGGGTTTGTGACTTTGGGAAGTGTTGTTCCTCATTCAATTCACACCGTTTCAACAATCTGCACCAAACTTTGCATAGTAACCTGTTAGGACCCCACGGACATTACTGACTACATGACATTTGGACACCCCACACCATTCCCTGGATTTCAGCATAAATCAAAATGTGTTTGTAGGTTTGTGACTTTGCGAAGCGTTGTTCCTTATTCAATGCCACATCGTTTCACCAATCTGCACCAAATTTTATACAGTTACATGTTAGGAACCTCCAAATGTTACTAGCTACATGACATTTGGACAACAAACCCATTCTCTGGATTTCATCACAAGTCAACATTTTATTTGTGGGTTTGTGGCTTGGCCAAGCTTTCTTCCTCATACAGTTCCACACCGTTTCACCAATCTGCACCAAATTTTGCATAGTTAACTGGTAGGACCATACACACATCACTAGCTACATGACAATTGGACACTCCACCCCTTTCTCCAGATTTCAGTACCTTCACACATGAAACGGTTGCCTAAAATCAGCAAAACATCAATGTGTCGTAGAAGGACCGGTCCGACATAAGGAACAAAACTTGAAGTCCAGGCCCCAGGATGCATGGTTTCCAATTGATTTGCACTGCAATGCACTGCAACGAACTACACCACGCCAGGGTAAGCCAACAGGTGGGGAGAGAGCACAGAGTGTCCGAGTATGCAGCAGCACACCAACTCTCGCCTCCGCCTGTCATCTACTCCGGGGTATGTCAGCCAGCCACACGTTCCCATTCTCAGTGCAGTTTACTTCAGGGTGCAAAGCACATCAAGCGATAAGCGAATCGGAACAGCGACCTACAGGATCAGCGTTATCATGTCTGTCTACACAACCCATTCGGAGAACGGGTACTTCTGCTAGTACTCTTTATGAATTGGAAGAGTACATCGATGTTACTTGGGAAGCGATTTTACTAGGTAGGTTTGCTTGTACTTGTACTACTATGACTCGCAGAAGGTGATACCCCAAGTCCCCACTGAAAGCTGCTGTGCACATCTTTTCCTAGCAAATTCTTAGCCTTTCTCCACCAAGAAAGCAGATGGAGAGACACACGCACATATCTATCCTTTGGCTTAGCCTTGCCAGCGACTTTCATTTTTCAGAAGTATTTGTTGGTAACAGTGCTTCAATCAACTGATGTGGTACCCTTTAACTCGGGGGTTTTAAGTGCGTGTGGGATAGCCAGGGTGGAGCCCCTGGAAGTCTCCGAAAAGTGCTCCTTAGCTAAGGCTCTGCAGGGACGCCCCCCACTAAAGCCCACCCATGGAGGAAGCCCTTTCACAAAACAGCCCACTGTCTATAGGGGGATGTGCGAGGTGAAAGGCCTGCCTGCAGAGGTCGGCGTATCAGATGAAGAAACAAAAGGAGAGGTGGTTGCAGTAAAAACCCTGACAACTCTTCTCACCCTCCCCCATCAAGTACCTAGCTATGCCCACACCCATCCCACTGGTCAAGTGCTTAGGATCCACCCCATTATGGGGGAGGCGGCACGGGAGAAAGCTACGGGGAAACGCGTTTGTCTAGATAGCAAGACAACCAGCACAACACAGGTTCGAATCCCGATCCCGGCTTTTGTCTAGATAGCAAGACAACCAGCACAACACAGGTTTGAATCCCGATCCCGCCTTAGAAATCAATCTCTGGTATTAAGCGCATTAAAAAAGAACAATTGTAATTGTTAGAGCCCCTTTATTTCTCTAACCACTTAAAACACTGCTTGAGCCCCAGATCCGCAAGGACAAGTAAATGCATTAATGCAAAATAACACCATGGGTCTCATTATAAGTATGCCGTTCCGGAAATAAGGGTGCTGGTAAGCTCACCGGCACCCTTGTTTCCGGACGGGCAAACTACGATTCTGCCTGCCAGAGCCACTGAGCCCGACAGGTCTGACCCTGCCGTGCGCAGCAGCCACGGTAGGCAGACTCTTCACAGGAGCATCGGCACCGTCCTATGGGACTCCACGGGAATGGGACTTACAATTTACCGGTGCCTTACTTTTCCGGGCCACCGGGGTTGTAATCTCCAGGTGGCACCGGGAAGAAGGCACCGGTAAATATTCTGAGTCCGGCGGCAACCCGCCGGTACCACCGACAGGGTTGCCGCCAGACTTAGAATGAGGCCTCATTTGTGTTCTGCGAACAGCAGCAGATTCATGGACACCTCAAGGTATCACGTCCGTAGGTAGCTCCTTGCCCGTCTTCCTGGAAAGCGACGCCGCAGAGTATCATGTCCGTAGCCCCTTCTTCCTGGAAAGCATTTCCTTTGTTCCACACGTGTACACGCACCGTGAGGAATAATAACCCGAGGTCAGGTCTTCCGCGTGCGCCGCGGATGATGGCGCATGCCTCGGATTAGCGCCATAAATTGCTCCTTTATTGCAATGAAATCCGGGATCCAAGCGTGCTCAGGCTTGTGTATTGTGGATTTGAGCCCAAAAGCTCACAAAACTCAGGCTCAACGTAATAATCCCGTCCACTTTCGGAAACTAAGTCCAGCTATTTGTTCCCGGCAACAAAAGAAGGCAGCCACGGCCCCCCCAGAGGGCACCGAAGGTGTAAAAACGGTCGCATAGATCGGCAAAAACAACCCGGAGCTGGAGCCCTTCAGTCGTTTGGGAATTAGGACTTTAATTTAGAGACTTCGTTTTTGGAGAAAGTTCCCCTACTGCGCAGCTCTCTTCTTTGTCCCATTCAATCAAACGTGTTTGGTGTGTTTGGGAAAAGTGTGCGTCAAAGACCTGGATCACGATTTTCATACCTTTGCTCTTGTGCAAAAAATGGAGCAAATTAATTTAGCACGGATGTTGCTGCTTAAACAATACACAATGAAGCAAGCAGGTTTAGCCCAAATCTATATTATTTAAGAATGTAGAGCAAAATTAGGCAGACTGTTTTGTTTACTATGTTTACTGCGCAACATGAAAAGAAATGTAAACAACTTTCCTTTTATTTTATACAGAAAATATATAATATACTACAGGCTGCCTCCATGTCTGCTCTAAGTCTCTGCGGGCCCAGGGTTTTTCCAAGAATGGGCGTTAAAACTCTCGGTGTTCAGGAACATTAAATATGTGTGAGACTTGGGGCTCTACTCATGGAATTTTTGAGCGGTTCAAAGTGATTTTGCACTGCTGAAAAGTGCCTTTGCACTGCCGACACAACCCCTGATTCATGGAACTGTGCAAAGTGTATTTTTGCAGTACAAAGTCAGTGCAAAGTCATTTGTACTGCAAAAAATGACCACTTGCACTGACTTTGCACTGCAAAAATACACTTTGCACAGGTTCATGAATCAGGGTTTGTGTCGGCAGTGCAAAGTCACTTTTCAGCAGTGCAAAGTCACTTTGAACCGTGCATAATTCCATGAATTGGGCCTTTGGACTCCATGGCTGTATCTTTTTGGTTCTCCTGGAAATGTAGATATGTCTTCCATCCTTCTTCTCCTTATTCTACAGCAGTGCGTCCAGGCCTGGGGAGTGGATGGACGCCCAATCCCTGCCATTACCAGAGGGACTCTCGTATATATCCCCCCAGTACCCTTGATTTCAAACGTAGTGCAGAAGGTCACTGGTCAGGGAATGTGGGCTCTTAATACATTTGGTGGTGCCCTTCTGGCCTCAGATGCCTTAGTTGCCAGTCCTCCTAGAGGTGGCATTGGAACCAGTACGTCAAATTCCCCTTTTCTCTCTGTGTTTTGGATTCAGACCTAGGGCCCTCTCACAGCAGATTGAGCTGGAAGGGGGAGGGAATTGAGAAGCAGACTCTGCAGACCAGGACTCTCATCCCGGCTGCCAGTATCTGTCCACGGTACTCGACAACCTGCTACCCTTAATGTGCACAGCAGGCTTTGGAAAAAATGTTGTCTCCTGGGGTGCTAGAAATGGGATCACTCCTCTGTCTGGCAGACTGCCACCACTAGTGCAGTTTTTGGAAATTGTTTCACAGGGGTTTGGCATTGCCCACTTCTTGCGCGCTGTGGACAACTATTAAGGCCTTTAGAGAACCCTGGGGAGAGTTTTTTCAAGGCGAGATTTGCGCTAAATGGCTATTAACGAGTTTTCTCCTCTCCAGACCCATGGTATTGAGGGGTCCTCCTGGGGGTCTGCCATTGAGTTTGAGGGTTCTTCATTCCTCGTCATTTGAGCCTCTAGTGGAATTTGAGCTAAAGCTTCTTAGTTTTAAAACAGTATTTTGGTGGCTTTAACTTCTGCTAGAAAGTTAGGGTAAATTGGGGCATTATTGGTTAAGCCCTCTTTTCTGTCTGCAATGCCAGACGTGATGATTTCAAACTGTGATGCCTTTTTTCTCCCGAAGGTGGTCTCAATATTTTGTCACTTTGGGGACGTGTTATTGCCTAGCTATTTTTTTTTTTAAATTCTATCTCCAGAGCAGAAGAGAAATGCCATAAGCTACATGTTAGAAGAGCAGTAATGACATACACAGACGAGACTTCTCCTTTTCAGAAAACTGACAGTTTGTTCGTCACATTTAGTTCTGTGGGGGCCGGGGAAAAACACATGCGTGGCCCCCTGCAGCCAATGGATTTGTGCTGCTATCCTATAGTCCTATGAAAATGCAGAGGCCACACTGCCCACTGGTGTGCAGGGCAGATCAACTAGTGGCATAGCAGGGTCCTTCGGGGAAGGGGGCAATCAGTTATCTTGTTGGACATTTGCAGGGCAGCCATCTAGCTGGACCATAACTCTTTCACAAAACAGTACAACCTAAATTTGGATGGACACACCTCTTATGCTTTTGGGTGGGGGATCTGAGTTCACATGCTTAGAAAATAAAAAATTCTCAGGACTTCCTAACAATATAAAAGTGAGGAGAGTGTGCTGCAAGTTATGGTTTGTGTGATTCGGCCCCTATATGAGCAGTTGTTTCTATGCTTCAAAAGTATGCAGTGGCACTCAGAAGGAGGATATGGAGCTCATACTCTGTTTACATATGTTGCTAAAGTGCTTCGCTTCCTCGTCACTGTACCTATGACCAACTTCTTAAGCCCAGGATGGATAAAGATGCCTAGAATCTGAAGGTCACTGAACCTAAAGGTTATGAGTTTGGAAAGGTATTTATACCTGCTGAGGAGGGTAGAGATAAGAAAAAAAGAAAATGATTTGAGTTCCTCTATAGAGAGGTAAACCTCAATGGTAAGTACTGTGACGAGGAAGAGTAGGACTAGGATTAATTAAGTTTACCAGCAAGCAAGAAGAGCTGCCTCACTGACCATCAAACTGGATTCTGGGCATCCAGCGATACGGAAACTGCTCTCCTAAACACCTGTGAAACCATGCTTGCAAATCTTGACTTCAACTCTCCTGCTGTTCTCATTCTCCTCAATCTCTCCTCTGCCTTTGACACAGTCAACCATTCTATCCTCATACAAAGACCTTGTGACCCCCTTGGCATCACTGACCGGGCACTGGGTTGGCTGACATCTTTCCTCACTAACCGCCCTTCCCAACTGCAACTAGACCCTTTCTCCTCTACCATCACCCTCTCTATCTGTGGGGTCCCCCAGGGCTCAATCTTATTGCACTGGCTCTTCAATATCTATCTATTCCCTCTTGCTCACCTGATCTCCTCCTTCTCTCCTCATTTTCAGTGTTATACCGATGACACACAGCTTTACTTCAAACTTCCCTCTACCTCCCCCTCCTCCACCTCTCTCATCCCGACTCTCTGTCTACAATTCTGGCATGGTTTCCAGTGAATTATCTCTCTCTCAATGCCAGTAAAACAGAGAGCCTCCTCATCGGAACACCTGTGCATTATTTTACTCTGACCCTCTGGCCACCTTCTTTGGGCCTTCTAACCCCAACATCTTGTGAGGCCAAAAACCCTGGGGTCATCTTCAACTCTGCTGCCTCCTTCACCCCTCACATCATGGACCTTACCACTTCCAGCTCCACCTCCTCAGAGGCATTCTCCCCAAGAAGCTCAATATCTCCAGAGCTCTGGTCCTCCCCAGGCTGGACTACTGCAACAGCCTCTTTCCAGTGCTTTAAGTGGGATTAGAAATTGATGGGGGCTTTCGTTAGGTGGTGTGGCCTAAGTATGGGTGTGCTTAGGCCCCGCCCCTATAAAGAGACCCCCCTTGCCTAAGGGGTGGGGGCTGCTAAAAGAAGCAGAGCTGGGGCACGCTGACATTATTACCTTTGATGCGCCCAGCCCCTCCTTTAAAACAAAAGAAGGGGCTGGGCACACCAAAGGTGTGACAACAGAGTGCCACAGCTCACACCCAGGAGGCAGCCTTTTCATTCAAGGAGCCACGTGGTGCAATGCTTTACCACAGACTCATTGAATGAAAGTGCTGCCTGCTGCTGATGGCTCTATACTCTGAAACAGGAGGAGGGCTGGACTGCCCAGCACTCCTTTTGTTTCTGTGTAAATAGTCATCAGCCAGCGTGAGGAGACCATGGGCTTCATGCTAGGTGATGGCTCTTTACTCAGAAACAAAAGGAGGGCTGGGCAGTCCAGCCCTCTTCCTGTTTCTGAGTACAGAGCCATCAGACAGCCCGCACCGTTGCAAAAAAGAAAAGGCGATGCCTTTTCTTTTCTTCGAATCTGAGTGCTGACAACGGCAGGCAGCTTGTGTAACCGTGCAGCCGCTACACGGTCTGCCTCAGGTGTCAGCATGGATGGGGCTAGTCGGGGGTGGGCCCCGGCAGGGTCCTGGCTCGTGGGCCTTTCCTGGAGACTGCCGGAGCACGGCCCTGGCTAGCCCCAGCCCACTTAAAGCAGTGCCTCTTTCTCAATATCCCTCTTTCCTCTCTTCACCACCTCCAGCTAATGCAGAACAGGGCTGCAAGACTTATCCTTGACCTCAAGCCCAGCGACCATATCTCTCCAGGCCTAAAATCTTTCCACTGGCTCACAGTGGCTGCAAGGATCACATTCAAAACCATATGCATCATCCACAAGTCCTTCTGGGACCTGAGACCATGCTATCTCTTACTCTCCCTCACTAAATACTCCCCTGCTAGAGCCCTACGCACCACTAATTCCAACTCCCTGACTGTTAAACGCTACTTCAAGCAGAGGGTGGGGAGCAGGTCTCTCTCGTTGGCTTGTGCCTCCCATTGGAACAGCCTCCCTGTCCCTCTCAGACTTGAACCGGACCTCCTTATATTGCGGAAACTGCCCACAACTCTGCTCTTCTCTACCTCTTTCCCTTCCCTGCTAATCACCCCACTGCCACTGTGACTGATGTCCTGATCCTCATGAATCTTACAGGATCCCAGGCTCCTCTTCCAAGTCAATACCAGCACCCATTCCCTCAATGCACTGCTCTGTGGGCCCCTCTTGGTGGCGCCACTCCCCACCTTGAGAGTCACCTAACCAGTACTTAGCCTGAGGTTCTCCCCTCGGCTCATCTTAGCACTTCTCTCCCGGTCCCTTCCCCAGCACTTGACCACTCCTCTGTTCCCCGTTCCATCCCATTCCCCTGCACTTCTCCTCAATGCACTTGCACAGCCGAATGCCACAAGGCCTAGAAGGACCACAACTCTATATTACTGTGTGCCATTGTTTTTATTTCCCCTGTTCCATCCCATTTAGACTTATGGTGCTTTGAAACACAATTCTGTTTCATGAAACGCCTTACAAATGCTCAGTAAAATAAAAATTTAAAAAATAGAGGTAGTTGGAAAAATGAGGAACTCTTAATAGGTCACACAGCCCGAACTCCACCCATGCCACGCACAATGCAGACTGCAACGACATCTAGCAGTGCTTGTCTGTGGATATCAGTAAGTGAAGCAGAGGAATGCTTGGTCACAGGCCAGTATAGCAAATGCAAACTTCCTTGTTTCCTTTCCCGATGTTTTGTGACATAAATGTACTTCCCTTAATGTTTTCACTTGAGTAATTTCTCCCATTTTAGTGCAGGAGGAGATTGCAGTTATTGAGGCGTTCTTGTAACTGGATCGCTGCTTCACTGTTCAGAACCAGAAAAACAGCATTCAGAATAAGTCTGGGAAGAGGAACACTTGTTCACAGAGCCATCTCTCTCTGTGACAAGCAACTTGAAACGTAACAGAGAAGAACACAAAACTCCTTGTGTCAGTTGCTGGTGAGCACTCCCTCCAGCCCCTTGAGTCCCTTTTTTGTCTCCATTAGAGAACTGACTCTGATGGCGATAAAAGGGAGAGGGCCCTGAATAAAGTGGCACCCTAGTTAGGAGAGTCTAACATGACACGATATCAGGGTAGGCACAAACTATAGAAAATATATTTTTTAGTTGGAGCTATTAGGTGGCTCTAAAGTGCCACCTATAAGTCGAAACATTTTCATTGCAGAACCTCTAGGAGGGAGATTGCATATGAGGATGGGCCAAACATGTTTAGGTGTTGTTTGGTTATTTACCAATATTTTGACTGACCATGGCCATGCTAATCCTGATGCCCATTCCACCCACTTCCTGCCCCTCTCTGTCTAAAACACATGCTCATGGATCTCTATGAGCTGGCGTTCATCAAGCTGTAAAATCGAACTTTGTGCCCAAAGGGATTTCAAAGCAGTCTTCTGAGAGTTAAGGGCTTACTTGCTGCTGTAACCGTGCGACTGGTGTAAAGAATTTCTTAATCAAGTGTGCCTTCAGCCACTTGATTTATAAGCTCCATGCGTGTCCTTCACTGAAGTCCAGTTAAAAACAATCATTGGCAAAGCCAACCGTTGTGGCTTGTGTGTACGTTTTAGACAGGTTTTTGCCACGCACTACTATTATGTGCCCAGGCACTTGCACCATTTTTGCGGTTGCTACCATTAATGACCAATTAGTACCATTATGGCAGTGCCTGACATGCCTTCCCCATCCCTACACAAAAGCCAAAATTGTGGCACTGTGGGCACTCTGTACCTTATGCTTGTCCTCATGTCCGTTCATTAGAAAGAACTGTAAAGGTGTAACTTATTGTCTGCGAGCCACAGTATTGCCCACCATGATTGTAGTTCGAGCAAAGCACAATGCTGCTCTATTATAATCGGCACCTAGCCTAGCACTGCCTCCCACCTAGCCTATCCGAGTAAGGTTTCTCATCATAATATTCACCGTAACCTAATTGCATATTATGCCTACCTTGTATACACGTGATGAAACTGTATTTTGTTGAACATTTGGCAAACCGCATCTAGCCCCCCTGCTAGAACTGCTTTTCTGCACTCACACAGCTGAACTATATGATATGCCTATGTTGCTCTGTCCTAGGCCACATCTGCCATTTTGAGCGTACCTATGGTCAATTATAGTCCACATTTGCCCTCTTGACTGTGCCTCTTGCTGTTCGTAGGCCACATTTTACCATGCTCCTTACCAGGCTTAATTACCACTGTGGACTTATGCGTGTTTGCACATTGTATTGCCCACTACGATCTGTGACTACAGCACTTGACTCTGACTATTGCCTAGACTATTGACTAGCCCAGTAGCGAAGTTAGAACCTCTGAATAGTTGTTTTAGCCTTATCCTAGTCCACTGTGTCCTAATTGAGTGACCGCCTACTGTGCCAGCCTTAGGATCCTGTGCTCTCAACCCACTTATCTATAAGACACATTATATAGTACTATATCCTCAACTCTAGCACAATGCATTTTAGAACAACCCTATTAACATACTGCTGTTGTTACAGTATATACGGACAACTACGGACCAATTTAAACATGCATCCGGCCCTACTCTCCACAGAAACTCTAGGCTTCGCGCTAGACTCTCCACCCTCTACGAACCGCAGTTACCTAGCAACGCCTATTTGAACAGCCGTACCATACCCAAAAACCAGACTAGGAGCTCAACGCAACCTAAACGACAATTACCTGCTAGCACCTTAATGAAAGAACCCATCCTGGTTACTTCTAACACCAACTGTCTACCTAAAACAACCTCCATAACAGGAGCACTGATCAATGCTAGATCAGTCGTGGCCCACGCCACTGAAATAGCCGACCTCCTTACCTTAGATAACCTTGACCTCCTAGCAGTCACAGAAACCTGGCTACATGACGCAGCAGGTCCAGCCCTCTCCCTAGCAATACCCAAAGAGTACCAACTACTAAGACTAGACCGCCCGAACGCCAGAGGTGGTGGCTTAGCCATCATCGCCAAATCCAACCTGAATGTAAGATTAACAACACTGCCCACCTTAAAATCCTGTGAACTCCTGGCTGCTAAATTACCAATATCCCCATGCCAAACCCTAACTATTTATCTCATTTACAGGCCACCAGGGCCCTTTGGCCTTTTCGTAGAGGAATTATCCAGCCTTTTAGCGGGCAATACAAAAAAGTCATCCCAGACAATGATCCTTGGTGACCTTAACCTAGGTCTTAATGACCCAAATGACAAACAAGCGCAAGCCATCGCTACCATGCTTGAAGGGCATGGCCTCACTCAAAAAGTCCTCACCCCCACCCACGACAAAGGGAGAATACTAGACTGGGTAGCCACTTCCAACTGCCCTACTACTATCACTAAAATTACACCCCAGCCTTGGACTGACCACTTCCTCGTCAATTTCTACTTAACACTTAACAAGATGCCCAGAATTGAAAAAACAATGGTACCATCTGTTCCTACTAGATCCAGAAAAAAACATCACACCAGACAATATCCTACCCCTGCTCCTCCCAACCATCAATGCCTTGCCATTTGATTCTAATTCAGACACCATGGTTAAAATATACAACGATGCCATGGCCATAGCCATGGACACCATCATCCCACTGAAAAACTGTAAAAGTAAACAACAATCCCACCTTAATACTTGGTTAACCGCCCATCTAAAAGAACCGAGACTGGAAAAAAGGAAGCGTGAAACTGTATGGCAACACTCCCCTACAGCTAAAAATAAACTTAAACTCAAACTGTGCGCTACGAATTATAAGAAAGCAATCATCCAAGCTAAAAAAGAAGTCTATAACGACCAAATTTCCAAAGCATGCTCCAATACAAAGGAACTATTTGCAATCTTGCGAGAACTCGAATACCCCATATCACCACCTGATAATGTACCCAAAGACAAGCAATGGTGTACTAATATCCAACATGCCCTCGCAAATAAAGTAAAAACACTACAATCAAAAATTGCTATAAAAAAAGCCTCGCTCCCTCTTAGTGAAATTCCCAGCATGCCCACAACCATGCTCAAACCTAGCCTAACACCCTTCATATTCTCTAAAGTTTCCACTCATGAAACTGAAAAATCATTGCCTCACTAAAACCATCCAATTGCAAAGGCGATTACTGCCCGGCCCAGATAATCAAGGATGACGCCAGAGACCTTGCCCCCTTCGTCACTAAACTCATCAATCCCTCATTCTCATCTAGCACCGTCCCAAGTAGCTTAAAAGAGTCCTGGGTTCTCCACTGCTTAAAAAACAAACCTTAGACCCCTCCATCCCCACCAATTATAGGCCCATCACTACTGTCCCTTTCCTCCTGAAGATAATTGACAGAGTGGCCTATCTCCAAATCCAAAAATACCTGGAGACCAACCAACTCCTCGGCACTCGTCATTCGGGCTTCAGACCGCAACACGGCACTGAGACCGCCCTTTTAGATCTCAAAGCCCAAATTGACGAGCTCAACAATAAAGGATACACAGCTATGCTACACCTCCTTGATCTGTCGGCGGCTTTTGACCTAGTGGACCACGCAGTACTCTGCAAACACCTAGCGTCAGCTGCCCACTTCTCAAGTGAAGCCATAGCCTAGTCCAATCCTTTCTCGACAACAGAAGCATGCACGTCTTCTCCACTTTAGACTCTGCAGACCCTATCCAGACAACATGTGGAGTCCCACAGGGCTCTTGTGTCTCGCCAATGATATATAATATCTTTACTAAACCTCTATTCGACAAATTGGACAGACTGGGTGTCACCTACACAAATTATGCAGACGACACCCAGATCCTCATCCCCCTTTCGGGCAATTTCACTACGGCTACAGCTTTAGTAAACAAAATGTACACCCTCATTCAGGCATGGATGGCAACCCATGGCCTCTGCCTGAATGACGGAAAAACAGAGATCCTCATTCTAGGCTCACCCAACAACCTAAAAAAACTTGATTCCAACTACAGCTCCTTCAATATCGATGGCAATATAATCCCCGTCGCCAAAGAGGTAAAAACCATTGGTTTCTATTTGGACTCCACTTTGTCCCTAAGGAAACAAGTGAACTTCCTGGCCTCATCCCCAGCCTATACCGGTAAACTTATTAAAGCATGCAGACCCTTCCTCTCACCAGCTAGCTGCATTATCCTAGCCAATGCACTAATCCTCTCAAAACTGGATTACTGCAATGCACTTTATGCAGGCACAAATAAATACATCATCAATAAACTTCAAACCCTACAAAACAACGCGCTCAGAACAGCCCTGAACCTCCCAGCTAGAGAGCACATCTCGAATGTGTGGAGAAAATACAACTGGCTAAAAATTAGCGATAGAATCACCTTCAAAATTGTCACACTAACATTCAAATGTCTGAACAATGCAGCCCCCCATACCTTAGGGATAGAATAATAAGAAAAACCACTGCACGACCAACCAGAACAGCCAACTCTTTCTGCCTCCAAACCCAAAGATTCAGACTAAATAAAACAGGAGGCAATAGCTTCCCTGTGCAAGCAGCTCAGTACTGGAACGCCCTACCAGTTGAACTAAGAAGGGACCAGCCCTACAGCAGCTTCAGGCACCATACCAGCACCCAGTGGCGTAACACAAGGTCTGGGGGCCCCCCTGCAAGCCATGCTGAGGGGGCCCCCCCAACTCGGCAACAAATCACGAGTCGCGACACACTCTGGGCCACCCTAGATAACAACGCTTGCACAATACGCACAAACGTGTTGCTGAAGGGATTTGCCACAAACTGCTCTAGGAGAAAGATATAAATATGTGCTTTAATGCAATATACAGCACACTTTCTGAGAAACATTTACTAAAAAGTCACAGTGTTTGCTATTGTTGTGTAGGGTAACAGCAATCCAAAACATGCAAGTCACCAACAGTGCACATGAACATGAATGCTTCTACTATTAAAAATGCCGTGCCACAATGAAAACATGTCCAATTGGCTGCACAATGTAGACCAGTGTAGACACATAATAACATTACAGTAACATTAAGACATACCTAGACTGGTTACACCAAAATGCCAGTCGAAGCAATAAGACTCATGAAGAAGAGAGCACACATTCAAGCTTGCGTCTCTACGGCCTCTAACAACATAGCCAAACTCTTTAAAATCTGCAAGCAACTGGCCAATCCTGTTGCGATTTCTACCTCTCCTGTTCCCTTAACAGGCCCTCTGTACGGCTTTGGCCTCTTGCTTCTCCGCTAAAACACAGGACATCCTGTCCACTATCTCCTCTTCCTCTCTCGGCCCCCTTTGGCCATCTCTCCCTCTCCTCCTCCTTTTTCCTCTTTCTCTCTAACACCTGACAAGGTTTCTAGACAAGTCCCATCTATGGAAGTGTCGTCGAAACAGGTGCTCGCCTGCTCCTCCAGAACCATCAAGGACCACATTGACACGATCCAGCCTTGGCCAATTTCTGTAATCATTCTTTTGCCACTATAATTTTCCCCTCTCCCAAATTCTTGGAAAAGCTGGCCAACTGCCATCTTACTCTCCACACTGAATCTGTTGGTTGTCTCCATGACCATCAGTCTGGCTTAAGAGCTGCCAGAGGCACGGAAACTGCTCTCCTGAACACCTGTGAAGATCTGATCTCTAACCTTGATTCCAGCATTCCTTCTGTCCTCAACATCCTGGAACATTCCTCTGCTTTCGACACAGTCAACCACACCATCCTGATCAATTGACTCTGTGGGAACCTGGGCATCATGGATCAGGCCCTGGAGTGGCTGACCTCCTTCCTCTTGGACCGCCCCTCGCAGGTCCAACTTTGGCCCATTCACTCTGCACCGCTCTCTACATGTGGCGTTCTCCAGGCTCTATCCTCTCACCCTGGTTTTTCAGCCTCCACTTTGCCCCTTTGACCCACCTGATCTCTACCTTCTCCTCTAACTTACAGTGTTATGCGGATGACACTCAGCTTTCCTTCAGGCTCCCCTCAGCCTACTCTCCTCTCTCGCTCATTCCTGGTGTCATCTTCAACTCCACTCTCTCTTTCTCTCCTCACATCTCGGACGTCGCCAAGAAATTCCACTACCAGCTGCACCTCCTCAAAGGGACTCTTCCATTTCTCACTTTCCCCCAGAAGCTCACTGTCTCCAGAGCTCTGGTTCTCTCTAGGCTGGACTACTGCAACACCCACTTTCTCAATCTTCCTTCCTCTACTCTCCACCCTCTGCAACTAATCCAGAACAGGATTGCGAGACTTATCCTTGGCCTCAAGCCCAGGGACTGTATCTCTCCAGCCATGAAATCTCTCCACTGGCTCTCGGTGGCTGCAAGGATCAAGTTCAAGACCCTTTTCATTGCCCACAAGGCTTTCTGGGGCTGGGATCTGCACTACATCCAACGCTATCTTCCAAAATACCTTCCTTCTCGAGCCCAAGGGTTAGATACTTCTCCAGGCAGAGAGTGGGGGGGGTAGATCCTTCTCCCCTGCAGGCGCCTCCCTCTGAAATGGCCTCCCTGACACTCCCAAACTTCAGCCGGACCACCTGAAGTTCCGGAAGCAGCTCAAAACGTTCCTCTTCTCCTCTGCTTTCTCTCTCTCCCTCCCCTGCTAACCTACCTGTCCGCTGCACCAACTGGTTGCTTGGCTACCCTCTGTCTCACTAAGTCCAGGCACTTTCTTGATCAGTCACCCTTGCACTGCCTCCAGGCCTGCCACGCAGATAGGGGCTGTAACTCTAACCCTACAGTCCCTTGTTCTCCTTACACTACCCAGAGCCACGCTGCCCTGGCGGCACTTACTCAGAGCATTGCTGCCCCATTTTACCCTCCCCTCTCCCTTGAACTTCCCCCCTCCCTTTCCCCTTGCACTTCTCCTTCTCGCACTTGCACGATCTGAATGACACAAGGCTTAGTAAGATCATTTGTCTTGTCCTCCCTCAGTTTTCCTTCTCTTGTCTTGTCGTGCCTAAAAACACTTGTTTACAGGTGCGTTATAAATGACTTATCATATCATAACATATCATTTTATCACAGATGCCCAGAAAAATACACAGTGCCGCAGTAAGAAATTACTAGACTGCCAGAACCCAAATGCCAGTCTAGCCAGGTAATTACACTTAGCAGACTGCTTTATCAGAAATGCCCAGTTAAAAAAAGTCATACCAAATTGAGGAATTACTAGACTGGCTGCACCAAATTGCCTCTCTAGCCACTAATACCACATATCATGCCTGCTTAGCATGGACATGGACGATCATTATGATTTATTGCACAATCCCAACCCCCCACACATCCCTTCTCCCTCCCAGCCCCTACCCGAACCTCCAAAATCAGCTAATTGGCCCAGAATTACCTCCACGTCCCTCTTCCTTGTCCCAGTGCTTACGTATGAGGTTCCTTGCCTCACTGGTAAGTACTGGAGGAAGAGTGGGACTAGGAGTAATGAAGATTACAGGTAGCTAAGTCAGGCATTACCTTCATGTACCTCTACCTTATCCCAGTACTTGTGTATGAGGCATAGTGCCTCATACACAAGTACTGCCTCATACACAAGTACTGGGATGAGGAAGAATAGGTCTAAGTGTAAAGAAGATTACCAATAATTAATCAAGGCATTAAACACAAGTAGTGGTGCAACACCATTGAGCTGACTGCGCTTCAGCACTACCCCTACCCCACTGAAATTGTGGGCTATATTGACTTGACCTGGCTGACCTTCAGAGCAGTTGCCAGACAGAAAAGGACACAGATGTTAAACGGCACCTGGGTTTTGCCGTTAACAAGGGCCCGGCCCAGCAATTACTAATGTACATCATTTCACTGTTAGTACCTGCATTCAAATGGCAAATTTTTTAAGAAATTGAAATTGTGATGTGGGTTTAGTGCTTGCATGCCAGGGGAGTGATTGGAAGGGTACAGCGGAAACAGAAGACCAGTCATTCTCACAGCAGCCCATAAGTGGGTGCTTTCAGACCTAAAGGAGAGAGTTAACTGCTTGTAACATTGAAGCTGCACTAGAATAGTCTCATTAAAATGTGTAAAGAAGTTAGATGCCCCCACACAAATAAGTTTGCTCCTCCTCACCACACGTGAAGTTAGCACCTCTCCCAACATTTGAAAAGTTAGCCCCCCTGAAATGTAGCTTTTGTTGCGCCCCTGAACACAAGCACACACACCATTCACCATATACACACACACACACACTTGCCCTATCAAAACTTCCGATCTAAGGTTGTCTTATGGTTGAAAACATAGGCCTTCAAACACATCCAGGTGTCAAGACCTTTCATATTCCTGCCATATGAACATACTGTTCCTACTTTGTTTATCTGTATATATGTATATAATCGTGATATTACTATTACTGTGTGTATGTATATATTGCTGTTGTAACTAAGCTTCGCATATACATTTAACTGCTGAGCCCTGTTACCTTAGGGTATGCTCGTGCATTACAAATAATAAAACAAACAAACAAACAAGCACGCACACCCAACCATCCATATATTTAAGAGTGCACTCTTACACCCAGGCAGCCACCCATACATTTAAGTGTACACCCTTTCACCATACAGACACACCCAGGCAGCCACCCGTACATTTAAGTGTGCAACCTTTCACCACACAGGCACACACCCAGGCACCTACCCATACATTTAAGTGTGCACCCTTTCACCATACAGCCACACCCAGGCAGCCACCCATACATTTAAGTGTGCATCCTTTCACCGTACACGCACACCCAGCCACCCATGCATTTGTGTGCACCCTTTTTCCATACACTCACACAGGCAGTCACCTATACATTTAAGTGTGCACCCTTTCACCATATCCTCACACAGACAATCACCCATACATTTAAGTGTGGACACTTTCACCATAAAGGCACACCCAGGCAGCCACCCATACATTTAAGTGTGCATGCTTTCACCGTACACAGACACACGCGTACCCAGCCACCCATACATTTGTGTGCACTCTTTCGCCATACACTCACAAACGCACACATCATGGGTTGAGGGGAGCCATAATACTTCAAAAATACATTGGGCCTCATTAGGACCCTGGCGGTGACGGTATGAACAGTGCCGGTAAGGCACCGGCAACGTTCATACCATCCCGCAGCATTACGAGTTCAGGTTTTACCTGGCGGGCTGTGCGGCACCCGCAATCATAACTCGTAATTGCGCCGGCACCGTTATCAACGGTGCCAGTGCAACCATGCTCCCCACCCCCATTCTGCCCCATTGGGCAGAATGGGGATCAGGAGCCCGGCAATACCGCCACCCGCGAATGGTCAATTACCGGCCCATTCATCTTGTAATGTGCCGGTTATTGCCCAATCGCAGGAGGCGGTGCCTGTAGCGAGCATTGCGGTAGCCATGCCTGCCATACAGGCACGGCAACCGCCATGCTCGTAATGAGGCCCATTGTTTCTTTTTGAAGTCACTCTGACTTCATAAAGAAATTATTTCCGTTAAGGACTGAACCATAACGGAAATCATTTCTTTATGAAGGCAGAGTGACTTCAAAAATAAACTATTTATTTTTGAAGTCATAGGGCTTCACCACCCCATGAGATGGAGGCCTCCAGCCTAGGGTCTTCATGTCATGGGGTGGGGGTAGCCACAGGACTTTTTGTATTCACTCGGCCTTCATAAAGAAATTATTTCTGTTACAGAAATAATTTCTTTAGAAATGCAGAATGAATTCAAAAAGAAAATGTGAAAAAAAGAAAATGTAAAAAAAATATATATTTTTTTTTTACTCCAAGTGGTGCCCCCTTCCAGAACATGGGGTCACGGGGCCCTCCCCCGCACTGCGGGAGTTGCGGGGGCCCCTGTTACGCCAGTGCCCGCACCTGGCTTCCACGCAACGACCTCTGAAACCGGTGACCCTGAGCATTGTGATCTGATGACACACGTACCCCTCCACTCTTACATGTAAAATGTACATAATGTATTTACTGTATATAATTTGTTACCTTTCCACCCTTACATGTATAGAATGTACATAATGTAATTACTGTATACAATTTATGTTACCTACAACCTGTAATATGCAACCTGTAACCAAGTTATAAGCATTCTTGTTATTCTGTGCGCCCAGCTACCCAAGGGTTTTCTGGGGCCCTATAAATAAACAAACAAACAAATAAACAAACAAACAATGCTTGTTTTAGGTGAATTCACCTCTACAAGGAACGTTGTCAACCATGTATTTAGGCTAACTCCAGTCTAGCAAGACAACAAAAGGCTAAAGGCCAACTGGCACAAGAAGAAAACTTCACTGTTTCACACCATTGTAAATAATGGCTATTGCCCAGGTAAGTGATACTCCTTGTATGGCCTGCATAAGGATGAAAGGCAAAGGCCTCATGGAGATCTGCGTGTATGTCTACCTGCAGCATGGGGATAGTAATCGGCATAATAGGTTATTTATAACACACTTAATACACAGAGGTTTCTGAGCGCGGACCGAACCTGTGTTGCTCCATGTGGTCTTGCTTTTAAGGTGAGCATGTTGCCGCAGAGCTATCCTCCCGAGACAACAAGTAGCTGCGCAGTAACTGCTGAATATGCAAATTCAGAAGCCCACTATAGTTGGTAATGCCACAAACCAGTGCCAATTCTCTCATCTAACATCCCTGCTTTAGTCACAACGTTTTAGAAAAAATGTGCTGAAACTGAGCACCTAGATCATGTTCTGTATGTGCAAGCATTTTAAGTGCATCACATATTGCCTACCTGCACGCAGAAGAACTACAAGTCCCAGCATGCAATATGATGTGGATCTAGAAGCCAGGACAGGTTGAGTATTTCACAGCAGCTATGGAACAACTTGGAATCTCTAGAAACTGCCCTATGTGTTGTATTACTTTCAAGACTTAACAGCTCCCACAAGAGATTTTGGGATAAAGGGACCTGCTTGCCATCATTCTTTTGATTCCCTAGCCCACCTGTTACCTTAATTGCATTACGGCATGAATGTTAGTACAGGATAGTTAGCATTAAGTATATTTTAAAGAAGGGTAACACAGAACGCCTTGCAGATCATTGCACGCCCTAGGGAAAATGGAAGCAGTACAGGATAGAACACAGAGACACAACATTTCCAACTTATTACGTTGTGTTATAGGGTTCCACTTTTTCGTAATGGGTGTAGGTTGTCCCTGTGACAAACCACTCCCTGTTAGTGTTTGAGTGTGGGTTTGGTGACTACTTTGTTGGGGCAGAAATTCTAGCGATGAAGGGGGCGCCCTATCAGATTGTTTTATTTATTGAACATTTGTCTGGTGCCTATACAGCAGAAAAAGACTAAGCAGGAAGTGAACAGAGGAGGAGGAACAAGGTCCTACTAGGCCTTGTGACTTTTGAATCGTGCAAGTGCAGCAAACAGGAAGTGCAAGGTGGGTGGTGGAGGGGCAGGGCGAGGGAAGGTATGGGGAGGGACAGGTGGATGCAGGATGGCAAGGGGGGAGGGTCTGAGCAAGTGCTAGGGGGGAGCCTGGGCACAAGTGCTAGGTGAGGCCAGGAGGGAACGTTCTAGAGGGCAGGTAGTGTGAAGATGGGCGGGGGAACCAGAATCTGTAGTGTGATCAGGGAAAGGTGCTCAAAGGCAAGTGGTGGGAGCCTGACCCCTGTATGACTCAGAAGGGACCAGGCAGCCAGTCATATGAGCGGGGGGGCATTGGCAAGGAACAAGGAAAGGGAAGGAGGAGAAGAAGACAAACGTCTTGAGAAGCTTCCAGAGTTTAAGGCTCCTGCTGAAAAAAGAGATCTACCCCCAATCTCTGCTTGGTGAAACGTCTGACCTGCAGGTAATTAGAGCTGGAGGACCAAAGGACTCTACCAGGGCTGTATCTACTGAAAGAAAGTTGAATGTAGCGTGGTCCCAGGCCCCAGAAAGCCTTGTGGATGATGCAGAGGATCTTGAATTTGCTCCTTGCCATACCGGGAGCCAGAGGACAGATTTTATTTCATTTCGTTTATTGGTAATATACTAATAGCCAACGGCTTTGTATATACAACACAAAAATTACATACATACATTTACAAATAATATTACATTTCCAATTTAAAATCAGTTAAACCATATAGACCAAATTCAGTGATAGTAACTATGATATGATATGGCATTTATAACGCGCCTATGCACAAGTGCTTCAAGGCGCGACGATACAGTTTTGATATCACATTGGCCATTGATAAGACCTCATATGAAAGTTAAAACCTTACAAAATCTATAAGACACTTTTAGGGATAGTTCCTACATTAAGACAAAACTTTAAAAATTAGTAAACTTTAAAAACAGTATTTTTAGATACAATTAAACCATAAAATACATAAAATTAACATCATCTCCTTTCATAAAATGTGGCCATATTACGTACGTTTCATTACTATCATTCGTATTATCATATGATTTAAGAAAAGATGCGCGTACATTGATTAAACTTTCACAATAAACAAGCAAGTGTTCTAATGTCTCCACCACATTACACCCATTACACTTGGTCTCCCCAGTCTTACTCCTGCAACTTCCAACGTTTCACAAATGTTGTATTTCATTAATAGGTAATTTCTGAAAATATGAGAGTCTAGATATGCTATTATGTATAGAGGCCTGGTTATCTTTGTCTGCCAGTATTGACAATAACTCCTGCTGTTCTTCTTGGTCGCTAATTCAACCAAATGGGACTCTTTGATATACACAGGCATTTTCTGTGTAAGCCAGAATTTGAACTTATTTTCTGATATTCTATTAGATAAAACATCATAACCAACTGACCAATTCTTGTGTTGATTAATGATTTTCTCAATTGTCCCAAAAGTAGCGTGTCTCTCAGTTTTTACATAAGCTTCCATGTATGTTACTATAATGGTATAATTCTCTAACAACATCATATTTTCAAAACACATAACCATTTTGCGCAAGCATTCTATAACTACCCCTTTTAATTCAAATTCTAAATATATGTACTCGATTGTAAGATTCCTTGGCATCCTGAATAATTTCCTAAGGAGACAGGCTTCACATTTTTTGAGATTAAACAAATATTGGCGAACACAAATCTCACATCCATACAATAACAGTGGCAATATTTCCGCTGATTAAACCATCAGGATCGCTTGTGCGGAAATACCAGCATTCTTGCCTATGAAGGTATTTATTGCATTGACAGACTTCATACATTTTACCTTAGTGGTGTTCTAATGTGGGTCCCACTTCAACTTCTCGTCTATTATAACACCTAAATATGAATAGACTTTAACTTGTTCTGATTGTGTGTGTTCTATTTCTCAAGAATAGTGTTTTGAGGCTGTAGTCACACTAAACACCATAACTTTACTTTTCTATATGTTTACTTTTAGGCCATTTAACTTTGCATATCCCGACAAGGCATTTAGCAGATTTTGTAAGCCACTCGTAGTGAGTGAGATCTAACAATATCAAGTCATCCTCATATGCAAGCCAGCTTATCATTGCAATTCCAACTTTTACTGGGCTACACAAATAAATCGTAAAATGGTCAATCATGTCGCCAAAGTACAGATTGAACAGGGTTGCTGCCACAATGCAACCCTGCTTGACCCCTCGACACATATCCATGGAAGTTGAGACCTTGCCCTACCATCTAGGCAAATGCGAACTGTGGTATCTGCATAGAGCAACATCAACATTTTCAGCAGTACTTGTGGAATACCCCAAGCACCAAGTTTCCTCCATAATTTGTTTCGGACAACAGTATCGAATACTGCACTGAGGCCAATAAATGCAATATACGTTGCGTTTGTGCTGTTTCCAGGAGTATTCAATAACCAATGTCCGAATCAAAATGTCGTGCATTGTGTTAGTTTTAGGCCGGAATCCTATCTGATTTGGTGGAAGTATGTCATTTGCTTTAATTCATAAAATGAACTCAGCTAGTAATACTCTAGCAAAGATTTTTGATGAAATGTCTAACATTGCTCTAGTTCGATAGTTTGTTGGGTTATCCCATGCCCCTTTTTTATATACATCGAGCAAGTGACTCATGTGCCATGTTGCTGGGATCTCACGACTATGTCTTATTTCTTTAAATAGTATGTGTAGTGCCTGTGCCCATAATTCTGGCGAGAGTTTCAGTAATGCATTACACACCCCATCGGGTCCAGCAGCCCTTGACTTGTTCAACTTTTCAATTATTATGACTATATCTAGTACACTAGTTTCAATATCCCATATTGCATTAGGAAGAGGAAAGGGTTGATCACAGTCTACCTTTGAGCCTAGGGTGGACTTCATGTGATCTATCCATTGGCATTCAGAGATGCAATTGATGCTCAAAGCACAATTCTCCCTTTTTTGCACCAGGCATTACCTCCCAGATAGCTGTATGATTCTGCTGTATAGCAAGATTCGCAATTGTTTTCCATTGATCAAGCTCCTGAAGTTTTTTATAATTTTGTAGCCATTTAAGGTTCACATTTTTGCTTGCCCGGATAGGTTTAGCTGTTATTCCTGAGTTGCAACTGGGTGTCTCTAGCCTTATTACTGCTGCAATTGATTACGAAGCAATTTCTTTGCTACTGTTATGTTCTTAACACAGTATTGTGGATTGCCTATCTCTTTATTCGAGTGCTCAAGTGCAGATGTATGAGACCTTGGTGCTAGTACTATCTCCATATTGCTCAATAAAACTCGGAACAATCCTCACTCCTTGTTGGTTTACTAATGTGAGATTTTTATCATGCCATTTAATTCAGTTCTGTGCTTCATTCAATGCAATCTGCCCATTCTTATCATACATATCTGGGGAATACGTTTTTCTCAACGGGGCTAACAATACACATAAAGGAAAGTGATCTCTCTAATGGCGATGAACTGTGGCCATGTCAACTGTTGATAATAAGCCAATGTTATTTGTACATACATAGTCAATTGTAGACATTGCTCGCCCATCAGATCTCGTATATGCTAGCTTTGAGTCACTTGGACAACTACCATTCAATTTGGTCAGGCCGAATTCCTCCATAATGTTGGCCCATGGTCTACCTTGGCGGTTTGATAGCTTTTTACAAACTGGTTCTGAGGTGATCATACCTTTCTCGTTGTGGGCAGATTGTGCAATACCTCTTTTTGCGTTAAAATCCCAGACCATCCATAAAGGATATCAGTGCAAATATTTCAGTAGGATGGGTACCACTGTTTTAGCATTATCCCCTGTGCCCATTAAGTTTGGGGATCATAGATATTAATACAAACTATGACACGGTTCAAATGACTGATTATGACTCCCTGCACATAGTTTGAGGATTCTTTATGTTGTGTTGCTACCCATGGGGAGTTTACAGATAACAGAAGCCCTCCCCTGGGCCTCCCTTTTGGACCCTTACAGGCCACTTTATGGGCCGCACTACGACCATCAAATTGGACAGACTGAGTAAACCGTGTTTCATGCAGGGCCACCAACATAAACATATCAAAATGTGATATTAGCCCATCTTCTCCAAAGATATGTGTGCGTCCACGTGTGTTCCATGAATACAACAGGCTAACATCACTGGCGTATTGAGTTGAAGTGTTGTTTAAAGGCGACTATCATTTATATTGGGCCCCACTATTCGTGGGTGGCAAATTGTGCGAGGAGCACTCAATTCAGGTGGTGCACTTATGAGTTATTTTTTTTGTTTGAGGCTGAAAAGGAACCTTAGCTCGCTGGCTCGCTCTAGGTTTATGTCCATCCACACCACTTTGCATGAGTAGTCTACTTGGAAAAGCTCTACATCCGAGCGAAATATATAATCAAGAGTCGCAATAGATTGAAACCAGATATTTGTCTTATATTCAGTAATCGATTCTACTTGATCAACAATTTCTATATCTTCAGTGGTAATCACTCTCAATGCTACCACTGAATGTAATATTTGTAGCACCGCAGTTCTATTAAGCGGCGCCCTGTTTTTAAATAGTGATACAGGTTGAATTTGTAGGGCGCCTATTAAGCCCGTCCACTCAGTGATTGACACAATAGGGGGTTTGGTTGAACCTAAGTCATTGCTTGCTAACCAAGAGTCTGGTAGTGAACTTTGCTTTAGTGACTTAGAAATAGGTGGAGTGCGCACCTGGGTTTCTATGAGTACATTAGCAGCTGACGATGTACTTGTGTGATCAGTACTTATGATCTTTGTGGGTGATCAATCATTCATGTGCTCACAACCATTCCTCGGGATAGTGCTATCTAAGCATGAGGAAGATGCATGATTTTCTTGGTTGGCTTAACTATGTCTGCAGGAATATTGATAGGATCCAATGACAATTCTGGTATCGTTGATTCAGGCGCTACGCAAACATTCTTTCTAAGTATTATATGATTATCATACATAAATGCTTGTTTTTTAGAACTGGTATTCCGACGTTTTGTTTTAGCGGTCTGTTCCCTTTTAATTTGATATTTGCCAGTGTTAGAAATCTGCTTAATAGCAGACCTGGCCATAACATCATTCTGAACTGATTTTTTGTGTTCCAAACTGCTGTACTCCAGAGTATCGGTTGAGGTACTGTGCTCACAGACTGGCTTCCGGGGACGATTGATGCGTTTATGCAACAATAGTGACTGTAAGTCTAATTTCTTCTCAATATTATCTGATTTGAGCAGAAGATGATTCAACAGGTTTTCAAAGGCCTCCAACATGTCATTTGAGGGCATGCTATTGGCACTTACATCGAGGATCTCTGGATTATTGTGTCCACTTGGATCCTCTATCACTTTAAATAATGCGCAGCCACATTCACCAATTTTAGACACTTTACTATCCTTAGTTGTCGATTTAGGGATCAGTTTTCCTTTACCGGAGTCGGAAACATCAAAGGGGCATAACATGCATGGAGTTCAATATGTATGTGGCTAGATGAAAAGGAAAATGCCAAATTTTCACCCATGTATTCTACATCAGCTTCGTCACTCATTTCACACTCAAAGTCAATATGATTATGCAGGTTATTTGAGCAGTGGGGTATGTCGTTTACATTGGCATGCATCATAGCTTTTATGGTGTCTTGCACTACTGGGATATCACTTGACATTGGCATGTCAATATGTTGGTTCTCTCTTGCAGGGGCTGAAGCAGACTGACCTTCTGTGTACTCTCTACCCACTAAGGTGGATGAAGACATCACCCCCTCCAGTAATTTCGAACTCACGCAACCTAAAGCTTCACTCAGTTCGGCAACTATTTCTTTTGTTGCAAACTCTTTGTCTATTTGCTCTAGGTGTTGTTGCCTCCTCTGAACTTTAGGGAAATATGCTGTCAATTGTTTGGATTTCCCGTTTGTCTCTGGTTCCGAGATTGTCTTAGCGGTCCCAGGCCCCAGAAAGCCTTGTGGCTGATGCAGAGGGCCTTGAATTTGATCCTTGCAGCCACCGGGAGCCAGTGGAGAGCTTTTAGGGTTGGAGATATGCGGCCCCTGGGCTTGATGCCAAGGATAGCTCTTGCAGTCCTATTTTGGATTAGTTGAAGAGGGCAACGGGAGTAAAGAGGCAGATTAAGGAAGCGGCTGTTACAGTAGTCCAGCCTGGTGAGAACCAGAGCTCTAGAGACATTGAGCTTCTGGGGAAAGGTGAGGAAAGGGAGAATGCTTCTCAGGAAGTGAAGATGAAAGTGAGCCTTCTTGGCAAGGTCAGCAAGGAGAGAAGGAAAGAGAGGAGTCGAAGATGAACACCATGTTATTTGCCTCACAAGAGGGCGAGCGGAGGGGGCCCAAGGAGGGGGCAAGAGAGTAGGGGGGAATGAAGGGGGTGGGGTGCTAATGAGAAGAGACTATTGCGACAGCAATAGTAGGCTCAAAAATAGACTACTGCTCTAGCCTCCACGTGGGAATCAATAAGTCCGACTATAACAGGCTGCAACTATGTCAAAATGGGGCTATCAGAGCCATCATGAAACTTAAATATAGAGACCATGTTACGACGGCAAGGCGTGAGCTCCACTGGTTGCCGGTGGCTTCTAGATTCTTATTTCGAACTCTGACTATCATACACAAGTGTAGATCTGGAAACACGCCTCGATATCTACAACAATTTTATCCATAAGAAATAATGTGAGAACATTAAGGTCGAATAATCTGCACTTTCTATCTGAACCAAAGTGCCACCCTGTCAGAGTAGCCAATTCAGCCTTTGCTTTTAATGGACCAAGGGCTTGGAATGTTCTTCCTTTAGAGCTGAGATCCATTGACTCTCTAGAATTATTTAAGAAAAGATTAAAGACCCATCTTTTCAACTAAATGACCCTGAGACGCTTCTAAAATTTCTTCTGCTGTGGCGTTGCCTCATGGATACTCCTTTTTTGTTATCTGTTATTTTTGTCATGTAGTGCCCTCACGCCTTCGGGTCTATGGCCGCGCTATATAAATGTATTAAAGTAAAGTAAAGTAAAAGAATCTCGGTCTTGCTGGTGTTCAGACAGAGATCATTAGCACTACACCGTGCTTGAATAGCAGTCAGACAATCAGGAATGAGAGAGAAGGAGGGGAAGTAGAATAGATAAGCTTAAAGGAGAACTGAGTGTCATCCGGATAACACTGTAAGTGAGGAGAGAAGGTGGGCAAGAGGAGCAAGGTAGATGTTAAAAAGCCACAGTGATAGGATAGAGCCCTGAGGGATGCCGCAGGTAGAGCGTGAGGTATCAGAGAGAAAGGGACCCATTTGAACCTGGGAGGGTTGATTTGAGAGGAAAGACGTCAGCCAAGCCAGTGGCCAATATGTGATGCCCAGAGTATCACAGAGTCGGTTAAGGAGGGTGGCATGATTCACCATGTCGAAGGCAGAGGAAAGATCAAGGAGGATGAGAACAGAGGCGGAGTTGGAATCGAGGTTTGCAAGCAAATCTTCACAGGTGTTCAGGAGAGTAGTTTATGTGCCACTGGCTTCTCTGAAGCCACGCTAGTGGTTGTGAAGGCCACAAACCAATTCAGTGTGACAGATTAGTTGGAAGATGATCAACTTATCCAAAGGTTTGCACAAGAAGGAGGTAGTGGAGATATGGCAGTAGTTTGCCAGGCAAGACGGATCTGCAGACAGCTTTTTTAGAAGGGAATGCACAAGGGAATGCTTAAGAGGTTATTGGAAGGAGCCAGTGGCAAAAGAGTGATAGCGGAACTCAGCCAGAGAGGGACGTGGGGCAGCAATGTTGTCCTTGATAGTTCTAGAAGAGCAGGGAAGCACCAATTTGGAGGAGGCTTTCATAGAGTAAACCGTCTTGGTGACCCCATCCGGTGATATGGGAGAGTAGGAGGAGAGTAGGAGGGATAGAGAGAGAGGGGCCAAGGAAGCCTTAGGTACAGGAGGAGGAGGGAGGGGAGCAGAAGAGGATAAGGACATGATGTCTTGAGTTTCTGTTGACGAGTGGGAGGCCAAAGCTGTACAGAGGGCCTGTGAAGGAAGAGGAGAAGTAAAGACTGCAGTAGGATTGACAAGTTCCTTGCAGATTTGGAAAAGTTCAGCCTTGTTATTGGTGTGCCCAGAGATGTGGGCTTTAGATATGGGCCTTCCTCCTGGACTGGATGGAAAGTCTGTAATGCCTTTGGAACAGACAATAGGCCATTTTGTCAGTGGATGTGCGTGAAGCCAGCCACTTCCGTTCCACAGCTATGAACTTGCTTTTCAGCGAGGCTATGTCACAATCATACCAACTGTTGCATTTGGAGGGAGGCTTTAAGAGGATTCTCATGTCAGGGGCACGGATGTCGAGAGTGTCGGAGATGGAGAGGCGAAGGTTAGCAAGGACTGAGTCAGAGTGAGAATCAGCAGCAGAAGTGGAAGGGGGAATAAAAGTGGCAGCAAAGGCGGCTACTGACACTTGCTTCATTGGTCGGATGACGGAGAAGGAGGCTGGCAGTGCAGGCAGCAGCTAAGCCGGGTATCCTGGGAGCTCCAGATGAGAGGAGAGAATGATCAGACCAAGAGAGAGGTGTACTGAGAGGGTTAGAGAGAGAGAGAGGTCAGCAGAGGTGAGCGCACCCATGGTGTGTCTGGCTGAGTGAGTGGGGCCAGACGCAAGAATGGTGAGGGAGAAAAAGTCACAGAGGTTGGGGAAGGGTAAGGCTGCATGCAGAGAGTCAAGATGGATGTTGAAGTCTCTGAGGAGGAGAAGCTTAGATGTAGAAGTCAGGAGAGAAGATGTGAGGTTGGCCCTTTTGGATAGGAAAAGGGAGACTGAGGGGTCCTGTAGATAGTAGCAACAGTGATAGAGAGGGTAGGATTGATGCAAAGCTAGTAGACAAGAGCTTCAAAGGAGGGGTAGGATTGAATAGGTATGATAGAGACAGGGATCCAATCAGGAATACAAGTGCCATTCCATCTCCTGGCCAGTTAGGCCTGGACTTGGAGAGGATCTTGTAACCCTTAGCAAGAAGGGTGTCAAAAGCAGTGACAGAGCTAGCAGTGAACCACGTCTCGGTGAGCGAGAGGACGTCAAGATCAAAGTCATCAAGGAGGCAACAGATGTCAGAGGAGTGTTTGACAGCAGAGCAAGAATTGAGGGCAGCTAAGTAAAGCTGATTGCCTTCTTTAAAGGTTTTCCAAGCCAGGGTGCAGGAACCAGGTACAACCACTGGAGGGGTGATGAAGGCAGAGGGGGAGGGAGAAGGAGGAGTGGCAGGAGAAGGAAGGAAGTTAATGACAGACGGAAGACACCTGTCAAGAAGGGGGGGGGTCTGACTGAGACCCCTGGGCCATGATAGTGCCATTCAGGCAGACATTGATGATGCACCTGAAAGATGGAAGTGTGCCAAGAGCACTTCTCATCTGGTTACACCATTAATGGGTGAGGAAGAGAAAGGGGAGAGGAAGGAAACCATATGTCTGGAGAGGGAACAACAAAGAGAAAGTCAGAAATGGTCTTCCTGGAGAGAGCATTGACATAAGTGTAAGCAATGGGCAGACCTGGATTTGAGACCAGGTGCCATGCCACTTTTCAGAATTCTGCCTTCCAGGCTTCAAAAAAGAGAGAGAGGCTAGGTAATAGAGTATCACAGATTGGCCACTCTTTTCCTCGTTTGCCTTTCACCTATTATGATGTCATAATAGGTGAGCTAGCTTTTGTATGTCTGGCCCAGGAGTCCTTTTGTATTGATCTGTTTGCCTTATTATCACCTTTGTTTGTTTGGTTGTGAGTGCTGCTAGTCTTTGGTTGTTCTTGTAAATAGCCATGCCTACACTGCTTTTGTGACAGAGCGGTAATCTTACAAGGATTGGAGTCTTATGGGTAATCAGCAAAGTGACAAAAGAGGTGACTCATTGACGCCCACTGTTATATGGTGGTACCAAGTGTAAGGCAGACTTCGGTCCTTAACACATGAATGTATTCTGGATAAAATTCATTGTCTTGCCACCGGAGGGTGCCCTGGGTTATGCTTAATGCCTCAAGATGGACCCTGTGTCTGACTAAAAGCCACCGCCAAAGTGCTGCTGCTGAAAGTGCCCTCTGATGATCCATTTGAGAGACCTTGCAGATCCAGTCCTATTTTATGTTACGCGCCTACAGGCCCATTTCTTGGCCCAGGCGAGGCGGGCAGCTGCCTGGGGCGCAATTGCCCCAGTGGCGCAATTGCCCAGGTCCCTGCCCTTGGCTGGATGGGTTCACATGTCTGGGTTTGTGGCGGCGATTGCTGAGGCGAGAGAGTTCGGCAGCGCTGTAGCAGGTGCTGGCGCTGCCTCTTCTGACTGTAATGTCACGTAGTACTGAAGTACTACGTGACATTACAGTCAGAAGTAATACGTATGTCACGTAGTACTGAAGTACTACGTGACATTACCGAAGTCAGAGCAGGCTCCCAGCCCACCCCCTCGCTTGACTTTTTCGCCACTTGGGGTGTGGGTGGGCTGGGGTGGGGGCCTAAAAAGGAGCCTTTCCTGATGGCTGTCCACCTTTGCTGCTGGCTTTATCCTGTGCTCGAGACGGCAGAAACATTTCTTTGCAGCTCGGATTTGTTTGTGTGCACGGTGCACCACTTCATCAAAAAGAAGGTAGGTGCCATGTTTATTTTATTATGCTTTGTTCTTCTAAGTCCTTAACCCCTTATGTGCGTGTACTGAGTGTGTGTTTTCACTGGTCCCCTTTTCCCACTGTGTCCCCGTGTCCCAATGTGTACCCCCACTGTGTCCCAATGTGTGTCCCCATTGGTCCTCTGCCCCACTGGTCCCCTTTTCACACTGTGTGCCCCCACTGGTCCCTGTCTCCCAATGTGTGCCCCCACTGTGTCCCAATGTGTGTCCCCACTGGTCCTCTGCCCCACTGGTCCCCTTTTCACACTGTGTGCCCCCACTGGTCCCTGTGTTCCAATGTGTGCCCCCACTGGTCCCCGTGTCCCAATGTGTACCCCAACTGGTCCCCATGTCCCAGTGTGTGCCCCCACTGGTCCCTATGTCGCAATGTGTGCCCCCACTGGTCCCTGTGTCCCAATGTGTGCCCCCACTGGTCCCCATGTCCCAATGTGTGCCCCCACTGGTCCCACTGTCCCACTGTGTCCCAATGTGTGCCCCCACTGGTCACTGTGTCCCAATGTGTGCCCCCACCGGTCCCCTGCCTCCACTGGTCCCTGTGTCCCACTGTTGTGCCCCCACTGGTCCCCGTGTCCCAATGTGTGCCCCCACTGGTCCCCGTGTCCCAATGTGTGCCCCCACTGGTCCCCATGTCCCAATGTGTCTCCCCACTGGTCCCCTGCCCCCACTGGTCCCTGTGTCCCAATGTGTGCCGCCACTGGTCCCCGTGTCCCAATGTGTGCCGCCACTGGTCCTTGTGTCCCAGTGTGTGCCCCCACTGGTCCCCTGCCCCCACTGGTCCCCGTGTCCCACTGTTGTGACTCTTGGTCTTACACATTTTCTCAGAGGATAGAAAATGGTAGGCATATCCAACTGTCCTATTGTAAAGGTTAGTTCTACAAAGTTATTGAATCATGATGTAATAAAACCAATTTCATTTGTTTAGCAGTGTTATATTGAGTTTGGGAGTGGCGCGCGGTGGGAGTGGCGCGCAGTGGGAGTGTGGCGCGGCGGGGGGGGGGGGCTCATTCCTAGTGTTTCGCCCTGGGCACCAAATGGGCTAGAAACTGCCCTGCGCGCTTGCAATGCATTCTCAACCCTCATCTGTCAGAGTGCGAATACCCTGTGCTCGCGAGTTTCAGGGTGCTAAGTGGGCCCACTCTTAGCAGGTCAGAAAGAGGAGATTCGGCGGGTCAGAGAGCTCTGTTAGGTGCAGGCCAATGGTGCTTCTACCTGCTCACCCGACAGGCTATGGTACAAATGCAACAGCTAAAAGTGCATTTTTAAATAGTGCACAATGTGAGCTCCGCTGCCTCTAGGCACTTCTTCTTTAATGATTGTCCAAGGTGCTGCATTGGCGGGGTTGGATTACATGTACTTTTTTTGTTTCAATACAAGAGCAAAGGATGGTATTCCTGACTGTGGGGACCAGTGCCATAGATAATTACCCTGACACAGGTTTAGTTTCAGTGTCTGAGGCTTGTTCTGCCTGTGCAGTTCGCTGCACTGTGCAGGGCTGCCAGCCAGTGTTTTTTTTCTCCACTGAGTGGGACTGCAGTACATCAGAAAGACATTACAAAATGTCTCGGAGAAATGCATGGCTAAGCAATTCCTTGCTCTTGCGACCTTCAAGGCAAACTGCCTTAAAATGATTGTCTGTCAGCAGGTGTGACCTTGCAAAGGGCCTTGCAGTCTACCTTTGCCTTGCAGAATAAAGGCAATGCTAACTGTGAGTGCGGGAGCTTAAGTGCTGGCTCTGTTCATTTAAACATACCTTTCGCAGCTAGGTTCACGCCATATAAAGCTCAACACATACATACATATACATACTACTTTTTATGCACTTGTAGGGTCGCCGCACTGCACCTCCTAATACAGGACAAGTGCAACATGTATGGATTTCATTTGTATACATTATACGGAAAACCGCTCATACAGCGCATACTCTAAGCAGCTTTATCGGTATTCGTTATAATTGAGGTAAGGCGCTTACGGAATGGTTAAGGCCAGATAGCGTGGAGACTGCCTTTCTTTGGTACTCACTGCTGTCCTGGGCGAAGAAGATCAGTGACGGGGCCCTGTCAACTGCCGCCGCAGGTGTTTATTGAAAGCAATCTAATCCTGCACTCAGTAGAGAGCAATAGGAGCCCAGCTCACCACCAGTGAGAATACAACAATGGAAGCCCATCCCTCTCACCACTCACTACCTCCCACTCACCACCAGTGCGAATAGAGCAATGGAAGTCCATCCCTCTCACCACCAGTGAGAAGAGAGCAATGGAAACCCATCCCACTCACCACCAATGAGAATGGAGTAGAGCAATGGAAGCCCGTCACTTTCACAACCAGTGAGATTAGAGCAAGGAAAGCCAATACCTCTCACCACCAGTCAGAAGAGAAAAGTGGAAGGCCAACCCACTCACCACTAGTGAGATTAGGGCAATGGAAGCCCATCCCTCTCACCACCAGTCACAAGAGAAAAGTGGAAGGCCATCCCACTCACCACCAGTGAAAATAGAACAATGGAAGCCCATCCCTCTCACCACCTCCCACTCACCACCAGTGCGAATAGAGCAATGGAAGTCTATCCCTCTCACCACCAGTGAGAAGAGAGCAATGGAAACCCATCCCACTCACCACCAGTGAGAATAGAGTAGAGCAATGGAAGCCCGTCACTTTCACCACCAGTGAGAATAGAGCAAGGAAAGCCAATCCCTCTCACCACCAGTCAGAAGAGAAAAGTGGAAGGCCATCCCACTCACCACTAGTGAGATTAGAGCAATGGAAGCCCATCCCTCTCACCACCAGTCAGAAGAGAAAAGTGGAAGGCCATCCCACTCACCACCAGTGAAAATAGAACAATGGAAGCCCATCCCTCTCACCACCTCCCACTCACCACCAGTGCGAATAGAGCAATGGAAGTCCATCCCTCTCACCACCAGTGAGAAGAGAGCAATGGAAACCCATCCCACTCACCACCAATGAGAATAGAGTAGAGCAATGGAAGCCCGTCACTTTCACCCCCAGTGAGAATAGAGCAAGGGAAGCCAATCCCTCTCACCACCAGTCAGAAGAGAAAAGTGGAAGGCCATCCCACTCACCACTAGTGAGATTAGAGCTACGGAAGCCCATCCCTCTTACCACCAGTGAGTAGAGAGCAATGGAAACCCATCCCCTCCAGCACCAGGGAGAAGAGGGCAATGGAAACTCACCCCGTTGACCACCAGTGACAGCGGTGTACGTTGATACCCTTCTTCAAAAGTGAGAACAGAGCAGTGGGAACACACCCTACTCTCCCACAGTGTGGAGAGAGCCATAAAAACCTATCCCTTTACCACCACTGAGAAGAGAGCAGTATAGTTCGGTCCCATTCTCCTAAGTACGAAGAGAGCAGTGTAAGCACAACCTACTCTCCCTCAGTGAGGCGAGAGCAGTAGAAGCACACCGTGCTCCAACATCATGAGAGACAGGGTTGGAAGCCATCTTGCTCCCCCTCACCCAGGTGAGAACAGTGGAAGCCAACCTACTCTTCTCATATCAGGTGGGTGTTCTCTCTTCTCACCCAACTCTTCTCATGCCAGTGGAGGGCTCTCTCTTTTCGCTCAACTTTTCCAATCCCAGGAGTGAATACTGGAATCCCGTCCTACTCTGCGCATGTCATTACCAGCATTGGCAAGTGAAGTAGGTTTGGGCTGATGTCATATGACAGTTCAGACTTAAATGCCCCAATACTCATCATGCCATGACTAAAGGAGAGCAAGAAAGTTCACACTGTTACAAATGATAAAAGCTATTGAATACAAACCAGATAGACACTTCAAATAAAAAAGTAAAAGTATAGCAGAATATTTTTCTGTCAAGCCTTAGTAATCTAGGTCTCTTTCATTAAATCGACAGCTGAGGCATTCAATTGCAACTAAGGCACAAATACAACGTTCAATTTTCAGCAAATCACAATGCCAGAAACATACAAAAACAGGGTACAATGGAAAATGACGACGGGTGTGAATTGATACACAGTTGCCGTGTACCTCTATCCAAACCAATATATTTTACTCTGCTAGGTGGCATTAATAAGACACCTACAAAACAAAATGCTAAAAGGTATTCTCACCTTTGCTGATGTGCTGTCAGGTATAAATGATATGCCTTCCCCTCCCTTCTCTCATCCACTTGACCTTATATCACATATCTGACTTTATTGCTCCTCTTCCTTTCTACCTCCTCTCTGTTCCCTCACCTCCACTCCCAAGGAACCTGGTCTACATAGTAAATCGTTGTTTATATCACGATTGTTAACCTGCTTCTACCATTTTTGTACCTGTTGTTATAATGTAAAGCGCTTTGGCTTAAAGCGCTATATAAACTAAATAAACATAAACATAAACATAAAGCAGGCTCACTGTCATGATTCCTGCCCCTCATGTCCCCAGCCCGCCAAGATGTCAGGCTGGAGCCAGGCCACGATCACCTACATGGCCCTCAAGGGCCTCTCCATCCCTCCAAAGACCAACTTGGAGTCAGACTTGGCGCTTGTGGCACCAGACTCACTCACTCCCATAGAATAACATTGGGGATTGGACTTGTAGTGCATTGATGGGGACAAGATGGATGCCCCCACATAATTCGGTTCCTAGAACTGAATGTGCGGTCTAGTCTTTTGGGTGTGGTTCAGCCCAGAGACACCTGAGATACCCAGAGACTATTTGAGCCACACCCAGGCTGAGAAACACGCTTTGCATTTTCTGCACCTGCAGAATGACACTCACCGTGTTCGGATCGATCTCCAGTAGGCCTGCATCTTTCTTCTGCGCTCAGCTCCTGCAAGAACAAGAACACCGTTAGGAACAGCCTTTTACGTGCAGTGCTTCTGCCCATCATTCATCGCTCCTTCTGTTCTGCGGACATCTTCGGCGGTGTCATTCCCATCCCGGCACGCCGCTTCCTAAGGAAAAGGGAAAAGAACAGAAAAAAGGCATTAGTAAGCATTCTGCAAATCTTCGCTTATTTGTAAATACTGTGCGAGCTTCAAACGCTTACCTGAATCCCAGCCGCTCTGGGGGAACTCTGTCTCCGGGACTTCTCATCCATCTGCAAGAGGGAAAAGGCACTCCAGGTTAGCGTGGAAACATCTAGAGGCACCGCATACCGCGCCTACCCACTGCATTTGTTCTTCATAACCAGCATCCACGCTGAAAACGTCGCGGCACCTAAAAGACACAGAAAAAGAACTCAGTTCAATGCAAATACAAAAGGGGTGCATCGCGCACAGGGATGGACTGGCCTATAGGGAACTCTGGAGATTTCCCAGTGGGCTTCTGCACCCTGGGCCTCTTTTGTGTGATATTTCCACATTTTCTCATAGGAAAAGCATTGGGCTTGCTGAAAATGTATCAAATGGGGCCACTTTGAACCTTATTTCCAGGGTCTCTTTTGGTCCCCAGTAATTAATTCCAGGGCCTCTTTTAGTTCCCACTCCACCCCTGATCGCGCATCGTGCTCTCAATCACCTTCAGCGCGTACTCATCTCAGCACCACGCCGCCATCCCCGGACGCCGCCCATCATCTAAGGAAGGAAAGGAGCAAAGTTAGAGAACTGTTCAAAAGACTCATTATACTTACCTGTCGAACTCTTGCCAGTGAAGTAACTAGGCAGCAACGAGCCCCCATCAATCAACACGCCCCGGCGCTGAAAGTAGGACGGAGAGCACACTATCCAAGAAAACAAGGTGAGCTGTTGATCAAAGGGAAGGGTTGGACCCCGGGGAAGAAGGGGTTCAAGCACACCGAGACAATAGGGAGTTAAACTCTACCAATCCTATATTTCAGGCCAAGTCTCAAGTCGAATAGCCTCCAGGGAAGGGTTCAAGGTCGTAAGAGGTCAGAACAGGCTGAGTGACATCCCCGAGGATACCAGGTGAGCGTTACAGTCACGCCTCATGCTCTTGACGTGCAACAGGTTGATTGGATGCTGATTATCTACACATTTCTTCCACTTGGTCTGACTGCTCACTGGATTGTTGGATAGGAAGCCAGTTATAGTGCTTTGGTTTTTGCTGTAGCTTGCGAAAGAAACATTTGCAGGAAGAACTTCATGAACTTTGTTAAGTCATGCATATAAGGTAGGTGCATGGACTTGTTTGGTCTAGGGGCTACCAATCAACTGGATCCAAGATCGCACCGGGTTTAATGCACACCCTGCATTGAGTGCAAGTAGTGCTCCTGAGGATTGGAGTATTATGTATGGGCGTGATAATGCACCGGTGTATGCTGCAGGCATATTGCAAGTCACTGGGGTGTCTGATAATGAAGCCACAGCCTGGTGCCTTTATCAGGTCATGGAACTCCAAAGTGACCTGAAAAGGCATTGTTGGTGCAGTAGCTGGAAGAGTTCCAGCTCTCCTATTGTTGTTCTTCTGTGTTTTCTCCTGTGCTTAAAATGGTAGCAGGTACCTCATCCTTTACAACACATGCGTGCTACCCACGCCTATCATTTCCTCTTCCAAGCTCCTACTCTCATTTTCTTGCCCGTTGCCCTTTTCTTTTTCTGTGGTTTGTTTTTCTTTTATTCTTTGTCTTTCTTTTTATTCTGCCACTGTACATGTTTTGCCATTGTGTCACTCCTTTCAACTTTTATCACTATTTTCTTCATTACTTCCTCTGTTCTCTCTCTGCAGTTTTCTCTCTCCATTTTATATTTCTCTTTCCCTCTCCCTTTTCACTCTACCTTTCCGTTACTTGTTCTTTCTTTATGTGCCTTGGTCAGTCTGGTGTCTCCTTCTATTTCCTTTTCACTCCCCCCTTATCTTTCGTTTTCATTCATGTGTTTTGTTGCTGGTCCTTTTCTTCTAGCTCTGCTGTTTTTCAGTATTTCACTTTTTCTTTCAACTTGCTTGAACTCCTTCTTTTCACCGAGCACTTATCCCTACACTAAGAATAGCCCTTATTTCTTTCTTTATTTAATGTATGTATGCATTTGTTAATTGCACTAAACTCATAGGCATCAAGGCGCTATACCTCTTTGGCAAACAAGAAATCGATAGAGAGCCACCAACTCTCCCAACCAATCGGTTATAGGTGGCAGATGCTGACAGCGCTTCCTGTGCTGCTTGTTTGAGATGCTTTATGACACCACACCTCAGTTGTTTTACAGGGACCTATAGGTTGTCTATTGACCATCCTCAACCCAAGATAATATCACATGTGTGTACAGGACTTAATGACTTATTCCTCACAGTAAGTAAGAAAGCGCCCAGACCTCTGGAGCAAGTGATTAAGCTGCTGAACATTCTTGGGGCACTTGGCTAGGCCATGGGCGTTTCATAGACTGAATATCAAGACGTTTCTCCTCTGGCAGATGTACAGTTTTGGAGTACCTCTGATAGCTTCTTTCTCAGAATCTGGTCTGCCTCTGAGGGATAGGAAGCTGCTTAGTATGGCATGGCGGCTGTGCGATCAAAGGTGTGCCCATGTATACCAGACATTTGATCTCAATGATTTCATTCTTATGGTCTCCCTGGATGGAATGCTTAGGTTGGTTCACCCAATCAGAATGGAGGAGTCAAAGAACCTTCCTGGCATTGTTATCCTGTACTCACCTGGAATGAGTCCATCGTGCCCAGCCGAGGTAACCTGAGGGCTGGCAACCTGACTCCTCCTCGATGCTTCCCTCGAAGCTTCTCCGCTCCACATTCTACCCACTCACTATCACTTGCTTTTTCCTCTGCAGCCGTGGCGAGTGAGCAGGCCTCCTTCCTTGTCATCGCCCCTCGCATGCAATGGCCGCCTACACGCCATTGCAGACCACATCAAATCAACGCGGAATCCCCCATCGCAGCCATGTTGCCCCGGCATCACTCTGGAGCAGGGACGCCACGCACATTATCCAAATGATCCCCCCATGTTCTTGTTTGTCACACCACCGGACCCATGGCTGCTAAAAGCTTTAGTACTGCTGGAATCCCCATCCATTGGGTGCCAAAGCCCTCCTTAATGACCATGGTGTATTCAGGAAATTAGTTTTGGCTTCTGGGCACCTAATGCCGGGGAATTCCACCTACCCCCCCCCCCCCCAGAGCATTAAGGCTTAAAAGGTCCAAATGACTCTTCATTGCTTGGTATATTCTCACAATGTAAGAACGGTTGTCCTGATAGTCTTGAAGAAGTATCTCATTAATCACTTCCTATAATCATCACTGATTTCTTAATGATATTCTTCATTATATCCCTAGGATTGTTCCTTAAGCTTTCTCAGTGGCCAATGCCTGGACTGGTAGAGACTGCCGATTGTTCAGAAAACCACATTCCAAGCATGGAGCCAATTCCCCATGACCGCCCAGGCCGATTTCTGTACTATGAACAGGCCTGTGCATACATAGCCACGGCCTCTTCTGCAGGACCGCCCTGGCGGATTGCAATGTTATAAAGAGGCCGCTGTCTACCCATGTCAATCCACCTCATGTATGAGCCTATACAACCATTACTTGCATCCACCATGTAGGACCTTTTGATTCCTTTTTCATTCACATGTAGTTTTCGAGGTCCCGGCCTCAGGCTGTTCCGGCAGTTCTGGACTCATAAACCTTATTAAATGCCCTTGCTATGCTCAGGATTTTAACTCTTCACGAACCCATACGACCAGTACAGCCCTCGGACGGTACAACCCTCGGACCTCGGGTCTTTAAATCTTGTTAGCATCCGGGGCATGCACTGCAGCCAATCAGGTTGCTTCGAATGCAGGCTGAACCTCAAGGTATAAACTTGCGTTCTGAGCAACCTGACAGGTGGTCACATCTGTTCCGCCATCTTTCCCCGATACTTCCTCTCCCTTAGGTCTCTGTTCCCTTATCCTGCCTCTTTCCTTTGGCAGTGACCCACCAACGCAAGCTCTCCGCATCCCAGCCACTATGGAATGGAAGGGGGCTTTACATGGAGCACCGCCTTACATTTCCATGGCAGGGCCAGCTTAGCTAAGTATTTGTTTGAATGAACGGGAGGCTACAAGAGTACGTCCCATTTATTCAATCAAAATGATGGCTATCATTAAAAGCCTGTAACCTGGGCCCCAGGCCATTACCACCCGATCCGGATCTTCAGTGAGGGTGTTAACGCTTAAGTGAGCCCATTACAATGGGTTATACTGGTTTCAGTCACTGGCCAGTGGAGTTTGGGCATCTAGCAAACTGCTACGGAGAAACTTGCAAGTGACTCCAATTTCATTTGGAAGTGGTTACTTCTGTTTATGGGATCTGTTAAGTTCCATTGACAAAGCCTGTGCACTTCTAATGACTCATACTGGGACACGTCAAAACGAACTTACTGCAGTTCTAGCAAATCATCGCCCTTCTATCACCCTCATTTTAAAAGGGATGGAGTGGTACATCAGGGTGCAAAAGCAAGGCGTAATGCTTGTACGCCTTGATTTACCTCTATGCCCCGCCTTGGAGCAGAGACAAGGTAGAGGAGAGGCATGGGGTGGAGATCAGATCTCTGCCGTGCATTCGGCCATCGGCTCATCAGTGCATTCCGTTGTACACCTGCATGAGATTTTCATGGAGGTGCACCTGAAAATGGATTCCTGTGGAATCTCCTTCGGTTTCACACCTGATCAAGACCAAGAGGTTTCTATTGGAATCCATTAATAAACGCAGCTTTCAGAGAGTAGTTGTGGGCAACGTATCTTTCCCTCGAGAGGAGTGGAACAAGGAAGAGTGAAAGCAAGTTTGCTCTGGTTCCACTCCTCTATTGCCCCCTCTGCCCCGTGAACCTTGGTGGACCCCACAGCATCTAAGTGCTAACGTGGACCCTGTATGTCTACTGATAGAATGGCCTTAATGTTCATGCCTACACATCTTGTTGACCTCATCTATTGGGAAATGTTCTTCTTAAAACAGACGGAAACGCCCTTCACGCATTTCTGTTTATTCCTGGCTATTATTGACCACGAATTAGACTTTGAATGCAGTCCAACATTTCTTTTTATGTAAAACCGGATTGTTTTCATTTATTTATTTATTTATTGTTATTTGGTTTGATAAATTAAACAAAAAACCTTTTACACATTTCCTTTTTCTTCATTGTATACATGTCAGTTAAAATCTATTGGTTAGGTCTATTTCGACCTATTCCAGTCTTTAGTCGTGATAGCATCAAGCAGTTGAATAATATTTTCCTTAGCTTTCGTTTTTAATCTGGTGTTCCTTCTGTTATTCTGCTCTGCTGTTTCATACATTTTCGTAATGGGTTTATGCCGGCGCACACAAACCGTGAGTTACTTCCTGATAAAACTGTGTTCCACCAATCTTCGGTTGTCCGTGTTTGATATTTGGCCATGCAGCCGTTCGGGTATTACGCCCTTTCCTCTTGCACTGCTGTACATGACAATAGTACGTTTATTACGGTTTGGAGTCACCCTTGAAGTCTGCAGAATCTGCATTGTCCATTGTATTGTTTACTCCACTTTCACCTCTTGTGGCCAGGTATTCATTTGTTGGATATATGGCTAGCCTTATTTCCAGTAATTGTGCTCGATGGTATCTGCTATGATTTTTTTTGTTATTGAATAGAACAAAAATCAATCGCCGCTGAGGAGACTGGAGTGCATTTGTGTAAAATATGATAAAAACTAGGCACCACTGAGGGGGTGATGCTTCTTTTTAAATAGTGAAATTAGCTGAATGAGTCGAAATGGTAGGATATTACATGTCAGTCAGCTGATTACATTGTCATATTTAGTGATCTCATTTTAAGAAGTGTACATTTGGAACAGATGCCTCTTTTGGTTTGTGGTGTGTGTTAGCCTTTTACTTTACCCTGTAAAATTCCCCTTATTTTTCCCCTGGATAGATATGTAATCCAGAATTTAAAAAACACCCGTGTGCTGCAAAAGAATCCAACAGAAACCATTTGCAACAGATGACTATTTCCCCTGGGTCCCCTAGAGCGATTATTACTGTAAAGAGTGATCGCATTTTCAAAAGCAGTGGTGTGTCAAGTCCTCTTTCTATGCCCAGTCCACCAAGTTTCGCTCACAGCAAACTCTCTTTGTTTATGGTGACGTAAGAGATAGAAGAAAAGGGATTCCTTAAGGCTTCACCGACGTCCCTTTGCAGCTTCTTTTCAAGATGCACTCATGCCTCTGTGATTTTATTCTTTCAGTGTGCTGAGCCAATCAATAAAATATTATCTGGCAATTTTTGCTCCGGAGATTAATCTTTCAGGCTGAAAAGCTCCACTGCAGAAAAATATTTCCCCGTGTTATGTAAATTATAACTTTCTATTATTCATTAAAACCTCTCTCAAGCAGAGAGCTGGCGTGGGCTTGGCCGTATGCAGGCACGATTTCCAGGAAAAACTCAGCAAGCACATACGCTAAGTCGCCCGCCGGGGAGCGGCGGCGCACAATACAGTCATTAACAAAAACACTGGCCCCTTCCGAAAATATTTCTCACTTTGCCGACTGCTGTGCATCACCAGAGTAACGGCATATTTGTAACACTGGGGCTGTTTTGGGAATTCTGACCAATTACTTCACCAATTCCTGCTGCAAGCTTCCAGACCTCCGGGATTCTCACCCAGAGTATCACTTCCTAATGAGCCAGACATCCGGAAGAATGTTCCAAAACAAATGAAAATATTCGTGTTCTTGTGTCTTTCTGCATTCATTGAAATGCATGTAAGACATTGCATTAACAGTCAAAGGATCCCTTGCAGTTCTCTTGCATTTGCTGTCTGCATTACCTGCCGAGTTGCACATGGGAACGGCAACATTGTTACAACAACTCACACAGATATTCATAACAATGGGAACAACTAAAAAAGGTAAGGATTTAAACATCTTGCTTACTCCATGGTTAATTTAAGACTATTTGGCTCATTGGAATTGCCTGAGACACGCCACATGAAAGAGCATGAGCGATTGCGCCACTGCGCAGTCAGCCACTTTTCCACGATTTTGATCCACCTCCCCAGGTTGCTGAGATGGTTACATGAGTCGCCATTGGCATGCTATGAAAAGTGGAAAATGCAGGTGTCTGCTAGATTCGCGCCTTGAAACACTTGTGCATAGGCGCGTTACAAATGCCATATCATATCATATACCCTTCCTTGCACCTATGTGGGCATCTGGAGGGTTCCATGCTTTGTGCACATGTGCAGCGTGGAGTCCATTAATGACGGCGGTTGTTGTTGCAATGGCGGTGATTATTGTAAAAATGGCACCACCATGGAGAATGACAGATTGCACAGGCACAAGGGCACTCATCACAGTCATCAATTTTCAATGGACCTGGAATATTCAGTAGGTCTCCGTATGTATTGTTTGTACTAACATAAGTAAATAGTAAGTCTTCAATTATTAGCTATTAGCTATTTATTCCATGTGTATCATTATTCAAAACTCTGATAAGGTACCATTCATTATTTTATTATCCAAAATTACCAGATTAAAAATATTGTACTTCTACAGTGCATGCTGCAGCCATTGCCAATGTGTATGTATAATAAGGTTCAGGTATTAAAAACAACACTCCAATATCATGTTTTGTTCAGATGAGTACAATCTTTAACACATTAAGTAGTTCATGATAGACCTCCCGATCACCCCGACATCGTGTTACTAACATTATAAACACAACCCCTTTTAGAGAATTTTTATCACAATTAATTTCATATGTGATGTCATCAGTGACATTTGTGATGTCATCTTTGATGTCCTGGGTGTTAGTCTTAGCAGTGCAGGGAGGTGGCCCGAGTTATGGTTGCTCAGCAAACCATAACTGAGGAATTTCGAAACGGGACTTCGTCAGGTGCATACATTCATCGTGCTACGGGCAAGTGTTTTTAAAGCAGACTGGGATTGTCTATACCACCTTCCTCTCTATTGTTGCAGAACTATCATGTGATCTTCTAAAGACGGCATGGCAGCTATGTTGTTGTGGGAGCCATCTTGGAACATCTTTTTCCCTATTAATGAAATAGTAAACTTTTATTTGTAAAGTCACAGCCTTATAATAATGTGCTAAATAACGATCGGAGGTGGCTAATTAAATCCCATATTAGTTTTGATAATCAAGTAGCCTGTGAAGATGTCAAATGCAACTACACTAGAAAGTCATCTGATTATGTGTGAATACACATAAACTATACGGGGTCCACAACCAGAGCTGCTGGAGGTGGCCTATCAGGAAATGCTGCAACTAAGTGACCTGGGGGGCTAGGGGGATACATTGGTTAAATAACCAATGTCTTTTCTCATCACATTTGCAGATGCCATGTGAGTGCCCTACTTTCAATGTTCCACTCTAAATTCTTTAATACACAGTTATAAACCCTCCTAATGGTATGTATTTTGACAACCTTTGAAGCCTGAAAAGTAGATCCAGGCACGCTTGAGATGTGGCCAACTTTGCACCAGACCTGCCGATGAACTGGTCTGCTGTTAATTCTCAGTTACCAGTTTAATGGTATCCACTAGAGGTTATAATTTTCTTTCTGACTTTGAGAACATTCAGACATGTAATTGCTCATTTAATTATAGCCGGTGCGGTAACTATAGCCAGTAAGATAGCACCGTAGGTTGAGCGCTCGCTGCAGCAATGTGTGTGCGATCTGCAGGTTGCAGGTTCGAATCCCAACAAAGCCAACTCAGCCTTTCATTCTTCTGAGGTCGATAAATGAGTACCAACACAGGTTGGGTGATAGTGTAAGTATATTTTTTCTATATAAAGTGCGTAAGTGTAAGTGCTATATAATAGCACATCATTATCATTTGGCCTTGGAAGTCTTCTTGCATTCAGAGTAATTTGGTAACATGGGCCTATGCACACTGATATTCACAATAGATATGGTGATCCATTCTTGTATGAAATGTATGTCACATTACAGTGATATTGTAACCATATTTTTCGTAGTGTACTTAGTAACAAGGCTATGTGATGCCACTTCCTGTTTTGTCAAGGGGTGAAAGGTTGTGTTCCATCACTCCCGTGATGTCACTTTGGGGTGGGGTCAAATTGCATCACTTCCTTTGATGTCATCTTAGGTCAGGTGTTGTGTGATGTCACTTCCGCCACCGCTGGCATTTTGGTGAAATGATGTCCCTGGCTCTATATATAAGATCAAAGCCATGTTTGTGGGGGAATTTTGCAACGACTTGAGTTCGAAAAGTCAAAAAAATTACCAGTCATTTTCTCCCCATCCCAAAACATCCTTGTCTGTATCAGATTACAAAGGATCACACAAGAGACTCAGATCTGGCACATCTGTAGGCCTCATAATTCGTCTTATCTGCTTCGTAGATTAAAGAGCTAGTGAAAGACCTCCATGGCAGCAGAAAATAGTCTTGTCTGCAATTGCTGCAAATGGAAAACAGTTAAAGTAGTCTGTGGATGCTTTCCATAGCTTGATGCTGTACCGTCTTTTACATTCACCAAACAACCCATATTTTCTGTTAATGATACTGGCACATTCATGATTGCCTCGGAGAAGAAAGACGTTTTCAGGATATTTCATTTTGTATGCCAGCAGGGGACAGAAAGTTTCCAAAGACGGCTCCCCTCTGGCCACATATTCTCCCAAGATAGGAGAGTAGGTAGTTGTTCTCAGGTGGGAAACCTCCATATTCGAAGAGCCGAAGTAAGTCATATTATTGTCCACGGATGTCGACACATATTTTAAGTGGTGCTTCAAGCTCCAGTAGAATAGGCTGGCTAAGGAGAATTTCGAGGGACGTCATTTGGGGGGCACCTGTGACCCCCGAGGTCTCATTTGCTACCCCTGTGGTCTCCCTTGCTATCCCTAAAAAAAAGAAAAAATAATCTTTTTTTATTATCAAATTGAAGCTCCTGGGCTGTGACCAGTGCCATGTGGCTCTTTGTTTCTAACGTGGCTAGCTTTTTTAATAAGCCTTCTTTTTAAAAAAGACAGGGGGTTACACAAGTGTAACACTTTGAGCAGTGACCCCTAAATAAGAAAGAATAGGAATAACACATTTGTCCTTTTGGAATTCTATACAATAATTGCTAGACTCATTAAAGGTTTATTTCAGGCTCACTTCAGGGGGTGAGTCACTGATTAAGTCTCTTCCTAAACACCTTACATTCACAATGCAGACAAAAACCTCCAAAAAGCATTTACAGTAGAATAAGCATCCATTTGGGACTATGTATTTTGCTTTTCTCAAGTTGCAGTTATAGCATTTTTATCGTCTGCCGTTGTCTCGGTTACGATCATCACAAGACAGCCCATCACGGTATCCTCGGTCACTTGACAAAATGCTTGTGCCTAAAAGCTTGTGTACAGTGCAGAAATGTTTCAACATAGCACATAAAGTGGCCCTTGATTTCATTGTGCCACAATTAATGGTTTGTTGTAATGTGTCTATCTTTCCTAACTCCCGGGCATGCAGTTCAGGATGTTTGTTTGCATGTATGAGGTAACGAGTGCCCAGAGTACGGGATGCCATGTGTGTGAGCTGCTTTCACTGTGCCACTCTAAAATCTTTAATACACAATTATGAACCCTCCCAATGGTAGGTAATTTCCCAACCTCTGAAGCCTGAAAATTAGATCCATGCAGGTTTGACATGTGGCCAACTTTGCACCAGACCTGCAGCTGAACTAGCCTGCTGTTGAATCTCAGTTACCAGTTCAATGGTATCCAGTGCAGAGTGTAATTTCCTTTCTGACTTTGAGAACATTCAGATATGTAATTGCTAATTTTGCTATAGCCAGAGAGGTAGCTATAGCTGGTAAGATAGCTCAGTGGGTTAAGCACTTAGTGCTGTGATGTGTGTGTGATCCGCAGGTTCGAATCCTGACAAAGCGGACTCAGCCTTTCATTATTCTGTGGTTGATAAATCAGTACCAACATAGGTTGGGTGATAGTGTAAGTATATTTGTTCTATAGAAAGTGCTTAAGCGTAAGCGCTATATACTAACTTATCATTTAGCCTTGGACGTCTGCTTGCATTCACAGTCATTTGGTAATATGGGCCTATGCACACTGATATTAACTATATATATCGTGATCCATTCTTGTATGAAATGTATGTCACATTACAGTGATATTGTAACCGTATTTTTCGTAGCTTATTAAGGAACAATGCTATGTGATGCCACTTCCTGTTTTTCCAGGGGGTGAAAGGTCGTGTTCATCACTCCCGTGATGTCACTTTGTGTCCTCAGGTCAAATGACGTCACTTCCTGTGATGTCTTCAGAGTTCAAGGGTTCTGTGATGTCACTTCCGCTACCACTGGCATTTAGGTGAAATGATGTCCCCGACTCTACATGTGAGATCCATGCTACGTTTATGGGGGAATTTTGCAACAACTTGAGCTCCAAAAGTGAAGGAAACTTCACAGTCATTTTCTCCCCATCCCAAAACATCCTTGTCTGTATCAGATCACAAAGGATCACACAAGAGACCGAGATCTGGCACATCTGTAGGCCTCATAATTCGTCTTATCTGCTCCATAGATTGAAGAGCTGGTGAAAGACCTCCATGGCAGCAGAAAATAGTCTTGTCTGCAATTGCTGCAACTGGAAAACAGTTAAAGTTGTCTGTGGATGCTTCCCATAGCTTGATGCTGTACCGTCTTTTACATTCACTAAACAACCCATATTTTCTGTTGATGATACTGGCACATTCATGATTGCCTCGGAGAAGAAAGACGTTTTCAGGATATTTCATATTTTCCCCAGCAAGGATCAAAGATGAAAATAAGATGGCGCCCTTTACAGCCGGCCCAAGTCAGGTCAAGTAACAGGTCCCCACCGCCTAAATTCATGGGACATGAAAATAAGCCCTATGTGTGAAATGTAATGCCTCAATCTGTTGCTATAGGTTTCATCCACTATACATCTGTGTTTCTGTCATTGGTTTACTTTTATTGTATTATAGGTATTTGAAATGGCACCAACCTTGATCAAAGGTGTATGTAGGACTGTACAACCAGAATGAAACCATGAAGGGATTTGGACAGACAAAATCAAATTCAATAAAAAAAATACAATGCAAGCACCTGATAACAGACAACTTACAAGTAACAATGTCAAACAAAAAAACAACAGGTTTAACAGTTAGGAAAAAGAAAGGTTTTCAGTTCCTTGTGGATAGCTAAGAGAGTTGGAGCTAGATGAATGGGTGCAGGGAGTGAGTTCCAGATCCGAGGAATAGAACAGGAAAAACGTGCTTAGCTGTCACTTATTTATTTATGTATGTATTTATTTATTTATTTTATTTGTTACACGCCCAGACCCTCGGGTATCACGGTGTGGTTATAAGACAACTTAGGAATTGGTCATACATTGTTACACAGTACATAAAATTAAGCATAGATGGCGAGCTAGTACAACAGGATAAACAATATTTACAGTTTACACTTTTCACTGGCGTGTTACACTTGCGCGGCGGCATGTCCCATAGTGGTAATATTGGGTAAATAACAAGGTTTTTAGCATTTTTTTTGTAACCAGGGAACTTTCCTCACTAAGGGGACTTCCAAACAGGTGACTTATGAACTCTGAGTTTCCAGGATGACACCAGAAAGATTTAATTTTGTAGCCAGGTTAGAAGGGTAATGTGGCCAAATTGTCTTAAAACATGCCTCATAACAAGCAACGGCAAAGCCAACAGTTTTAGCATGTGTATAGGTATTAGGTAAAACCAATAAGGTGATGCGTGGAAGGTGTTGAATTAATCTGAACCACTGGCACTGCTCTACGCAACCTTCCACACCACTTTTTCTGCACTTCTATGCCATTGCAAAAGCGGTCCATCCATATGCAAATCAGTCAGGTATTGCCACCAATAGGAGCAGCCCTGCCTGAATTGCTAGGCCAAGTCCCTTTTACATGAAAAAACAAGCAATCCCAGACATGTTTCGGCTTTGTTGGGTCTCATAAATGAGGTGCAGCTTGGTTCCCTGTGGCACAGTGTTCAAGGGACCCACGTCTGGGCATACCCTCTCTCACATAGGAGGCAAACTAAAACCAAAAAAGTGATGGGTGTAATGGTTTGAATTAATCTGAACCACTGGCACTGCTCAGGGCAAACTTCCACACCACTGTATTTTAGCTCGTCTGCGCCATTGTGAAAGGGACTGTGAGGGAGTGAAGGGCCGTTTGGGCCCCCCTTGTACATTCTATATGAAATGAACCACTTGCTCATGCACTAGCGGGGGATGCCTCCATTGCCCTTATGCTAACATCAGCATAGGTGGGGCTATTGCGAGATACACTTGGCTTCCATTTTGTGTGCCCTTGACTCCATCTTTGGACTAGGCTGCACTCGATACTACGAAAAAGCTTCTCTCCTCTCTGCAGCACCGTGCACAGCGTGTTCATGGCCCTACCTTTCCTTCCACTGTCTGAAGCTTCACAAATCCCTTTCTCACGGATGCGCTGGGGATAATTGAAACAAATAATAAAATGTATCATTTCACTCTTCCTCTGAGATCACTGTCCTGTGTGTGAACCGGCTCAAGCCATGACTTTTAAGCTGATCCATCTCCACAAACTTGCTACTGCCATCTCACCCCCGCTGTTTGAAAATTACTGCCAAACTAACCCTGTGCCCTCCTATGGTATTCTCTTGATGTACCAGAAGTGTGACCCTGCTGTGCAGCCCACCCCACAGTGCCCTCACCAAGTCCAGACCTCTATTGCACTATATTGTGTCCTAAAACTAACATATGTCATTATACTCCCCACTTGCCTTGATGTGCTGAGAGCCCCCCAGTCACCCAGGTTATCATGGAGGACAAGCCGCCTAAGCCCTGTACCTCATAAAAGTCCCAATGAAAGATGATGTAATCATGTGTATGCAATTTATAGGTTGGCAGGATTTACTCAAATTTATACCAGTGATTGTTGTTTATTATATGTCTAATGGTAGTTTCTCACGCCAGCTTAGTTAGTGTCAAATCTATCTCACCGTGACCTAACCCTCACCCCATCCGGACACAGGCCGCTGGACCTCGTGACTCACACCTCCCACCAACTGGGCAGCCTATCCTGAGAAAGCAGCGCCTACAGAGCCATATGCGATATCACTCTCCAGCCAGTCATGTGCCAGCATTGTACCATATATTGTGATGAAGATATTTTGCTTTATAATCATGTGTAATTGTAATGTTTGCCAGAGCGCTATCTAGGCAGCAGAGTTCTCTGGATGCCAATTCTACATAAAGGCTTGTTAACCTTGCAACCTGTTCTCTTAGTCTCATTCCCTACTGGGATGTGTCATTTATTATAAGTTTCTCCTGGTACAACGGGGAGTGAGCCCTTACATTTGGTGACCCCCGCGACGTGATCGAGAAGGGTGTGCTGAGAGAGGCCCCCGTGCTGTACGGCGAGATCCGGGACGCCCCCAGCAAAACCATTGCCTCCGCGGTGGACCAGTGAGCGCACAAAAAAGAGAGGTTCCAATGGTCCCCGTCATCTTTGCAAATACCCAACTGCTCGCCGAAGTGGGTCACGGCTTGGTTGGAGTGCGACCCCAGACACGTGAGTATTGGTTGCGAGATTCTTCATGTGAGGGGAAAAATTGTGAAATAGTTGGTGTAAAGATAAAAGTGACAGAATAATGGGAATTAAAATTTGGACTCTAGGGACTTTGCGAGTGAAACTGTTGGGCTTTTTCTTATCTATCCTTAATATGGCCATTAGGTTGTTATGGGATAAGAGATAAAAAGGAATACGGGATCCTAGCTCCGAAGGGGGGGTAGAAGGTGGCGCCGCGTAGCATTGTCTCGACAGGTGCAGGGTATAAGTGAAGATAAAGAAAATAAAACGTAGGAGTCTCATATATTTAGTAGGCTCGTAGTAGTAATTTAGAATATTCTTTTTCCGTGGGAGCAGAATTCTTCTAGAGGGCAGCATGAGGGGGCTCAGAAGTGGGGAATGAATGAAAAAATAAGAGTAAGAAGTAAGAAGAATAGAATAAAAATAAAGGGGCGATTCACAACAGAGGATAGTAAATGTTATATGTTCAAAGTTAATTGTGTTGGTTTGTCGATAAAACATGTGTGTATTTGTGTTGTTTTTGGAATAGGTTTTGATGAAAAGCGTATATTGTAGTTCGTGAAAAAGGTGTTAGTAAAAAAGGTCATTGAGATTTAGCCCGGTACGGGCTAGAAGGTGTTGGTAAGAGTAACCAAAAGTGTTCTCTTAGTTGTTTTGTGTGACACACCAAGTAGAGGAGTAAAAACAAAAAATTAAGAGGGGACACAGGGGAGGAAATACTCTGCTAGCTCATATTTGTCAACACCTCCCCTTGTACAGTGAAAGAATACAGAAATACCATGAACAGTGGCTTGCAGAGATAAAGGGAGAGGGCTCATCCCAGCTATGGCCAGAAGGAGGGTCCTTTGAGAAAAGAGTGTTAGATCTTGTAACAACCCACTTGTTAGCAAAGTATCGAGGTAAACAACTGCAAAACAGGTGTAAAATATTAGATTTATGGAGGACGTTTGAAGAGACATCCCCGAGCAGTGACGCGAATCAGGATGCATCCTCGGAAGGGCCAACAGCCCCGACGGGGCAGGAGGGAGTTACAGCAGAAGAGTGTACAGTAAAAACAGGAGAAAATGACCTCACTGTCATGATGCCTACCCCCGGAGCACCGGGCCAGGCCCAGCACCCCCGGGAGCAGGCATCACGCCCCCGGGTAAAAGCCCAGCGGCCCTTTATATGGGCTCTTTGGACTCTGTCCTGGCGCCGTTGGCGCCAGGCTCATATTGGACATCAGTCCCGGCACCATAGGCGCCAGGCAAGTAAGGGGAAGTGTTTGGTGCACTTACCTGAAGCAGACCATGCTGCACACTCACCTGATGCAGACCATGCTGGATGAAGAACCAAGCCAAATGAGGCTTAGGAGGGACTATTTTTCTGAAGGAACTATTTTGTTACTGGGGTGGGGCTGTGGAAGAATACTCATCTGGAACTTCTTCCAAAGCTATTTAAGCCACGCCCGGACAGCCACACGTGCTTCGCGTTGTTCTGCATCCCAGCAGCTGAACGCTCACCGTGTCTGCTCCTGCACCTGGACTCCGGCCACGCCCGCCTCGAACCTGGAACACCTGTAAGGGAATAAGAGAAGAGAAAGGTGAAAACCAAGAACTTATTCAACCTTCTTACCTGCATCCGGAATCTTCATGCCAGCATTCCTGAAGGAAGACTTCCATTTAAAAGCACCGCGTTGCTCGCTGCAGCGCCGCGCTTCACTCACCTGTTCCCGAGACGCCGCCCGGCTCCATCGCGGCTCTCAGCACCGGTCGCCACATCTCTGCACCTAGGGGAGAGAAGAAGAGACAAAAGGTGAGCAAGGGAACACAAGGGGAAAGCCGAATTTTCAGCCATATTACTTACCAGCTTTTCTTGGTGAACCATTCCACATCTCGGGTCGGAGCCGCATCTTTGGCAGGTACCGCACCCCGGCCCCTATGGGGAAAGGACATTTCCAGCCATATTACTTTCCGGCTTTTCTTGGTGAACCATTCCACATCTCAGGTCGGCGCCGCATCTTTGGCAGGTACCGCACCCCGGCCCCTATGGGGAAAGGACAAAAGACATTACTGGGGGAATTATAAAGACATTTAGAGGGGTCGCCCTCATCACTAACTCACCTGATTTACCACCGGCAATTTAACCCCTCAACGCATCGCCTTTGTTCTGCACCTGAAATAAAGGACAGAAAAGACAACATAAAAGGAGGCTCACACTTGACTTTTGCATCTTCATACTTACGGCGTATCGCTCAGAAAAGTCAAGTGGATATGCCAGCGCCATTCTGAAAACCAGTGAAGTAACTGGACAAACGCGCGCCCCTGCACCAGAAGCAGGATGGAGAGTTCATCCTTCCAAACCATAAGGTGAGCTTAAACCGGGGGTTTTGGAGGAATCAGAGAAGAACGAAGGGGGAAAGGGGGGAGCAAGCACACTATTCAGCAGACAGTTAATCCCCTTTCTCATCTGCAGAAGGATATTCCTACGGGCCCGACAAGCAAGATTTGGGGGTCCTGTTCAATCGGTGGTCCGAATTCTGCGCATCACGCTTGAAGAGGCCACAGCAACCCAGACCAGACCAGCGCCTCAGTGGGAGCCAGGGGAGCGTTACAGAACGCGAAGCCTTCCTACAAATTCCCACCCAGGCGCTATGGAAACTTCCGAGACTGACCAGTTGGCCCAACTACTGGGGGAATTACGGGCCGAAGTACACGCCGCTCGTCAAGAGACTAATGCTCTCAGGAGGGAAGTGATTGTAACAAAGGAAAGAGCTGATGACCTGGCTAGACAGCTTTTGCAAGGTCAAGCTGTACAAACCCCTTTACCCGGTTCCCGAGGGAACCCCGCTCCTGTGCTTTCCAGTAACCCGGTGCAGATTAATCTACCTGGAAACATGCCGCTGGCCCCACCCGAACGCTTTGCTGGGGACCCCAAACGATTCACCGTATTCATGAATCAGTGTCATTTGCATTTCCTGTGCAGACCTGGGGCCTTCCCTAATGACCAGACCAAGGTAGCCTTTGTATTGTCATATCTCAGCGGCAGTGCTGCCGATTGGTCAGTTCTACTGGTAAATCAAGATGACCCGATTCTTCGTGATTTTCAAGGATTTCAAGCAAGCATGGAAAGGTTATTTGCTCGTCACTCCTAGGGGCAGGCTCTAGATGACGAACTTCTATCTCTGTGACAGGGCAATCAAGACCTCCTTTCCTACATTGCAACTTTTAATAGACTAATTGTGGAAACTGGGTGGCCAGAGGATAAAAGAATCACGTTATTTTATCAAGGTCTACGCGGAGAACTTAAAGATGTCCTGGCCCAAGTTGTAAATCCGCCCCAAGAATGCTCAGGATATATAGACTTAGTGGTCCAATTGGATCACAGACTGCAAAACAGAAAAGCTGATCAGTCCAAGTTTGAGACCCGGGTGTTAGTCAAGACCAACGCTAACCTCAAGGGGGCTGAAGCCTCTGAGCCAATGCAAATCGGAGGAGTTAAAGGACCTTTAACGCAAAAGGAACGTGAAAGAAGACGGCAGATGCACTTATGTCTTTATTGTGGATCCTCTGGACACTTTCTACGAGATTGCCCGGCAAGGCCGCCCAGGAAGGTGGTAGGAGCCGCTGATAAAACCCATGAAACCTCTGTATCGGGAAACGACCCCGCCCGACAAGCGTAGGGGTCCGCTTGCCGAGCTTGAAAACGAACTCTCAGACCTCGCATTTCACTGTGCCAATGGTCCTCGTAGATCCAGAACAGCCTAAGCGGTTGCATGCAATAAAGGCATACATCGATAGTGGGGCTATAGGAAACTACTTGGATCGTGAATTGGTCTCCAGGATTAACCTTCCCCTGCGTCTTAAAACCAGCAAAGAAGTCATCACCACAGTTGATGGAACCGAAATTGCCTTGGGACCGGTAACACATTCCACAGCTGAGGTGACACTTGTAGGTCCGGACGGCCATCGGGAGGCAGTTGTGTTTGATGTAATCAAGGCTCCACAGTTTCAGGTTATTCTCGGAATCCCTTTGTTAGAGACACATAATCCTCGAATTGATTGGCGAGCGAAGAGAATAACCTTTCCGGAGTGTGCACGAACCTGCTGCCCAGAAAATCTGAAGATCAGTCTAGCATCAGTAACCTCTGTCTCCATGCAACTACCTCCGGAATACCAAGACTTTCAGGACGTCTTCCAAAAGGAACAGGCCAACACGTTACCTCCTCACAGATCGTACGATTGCCAAATCGATCTGGTGCCCGGTGCACAACCCCCTTGTAGCAGGATTTATGCCCTTACTGAGCCGGAGAATCTGCATTTGAGACAATATTTAGACCAATACCTAGCCAATGGTTTCATTCGCCCGTCAAAGTCTCCGGCATCCTCGGCTTTGTTCTTCGTGCCAAAAAAAGAAGGCGACCTTAGAACTTGTATCGATTACCGCGCATTGAACCAGATAACTGTTAAAAATCGTTACCCTCTGCCTTTGATCCCTGAACTCCTTGACCAGGTGAAGGACGCTTGCATATACACCAAGTTAGATCTCTGGGGGGCTTATCATCTGGTACGAGTAAAAGAAGGCGACGAATGGAATACGGCCTTCCTTACAAAATATGGACTATTCGAATACCAGGTGATGCCTTTTGGGTTGTGCAACGCGCCTGCTGCCTTCCAATTCTTCATGAATGATGTCCTTCGGGAACTCATCGATGTCTGTGTTGTCGTGTATATCGATGACATTCTGGTGTACTCCTCTTCGGAATCTGATCACAGAAAACATGTCAGGGCCGTCCGTGAGAAATTGCGCCAGCACAAACTGTTTGCAAAGCTGGAAAAATGCGTTTTCCATACCACCGAGGTTGAGTTTCTTGGATTCATCCTGACACCTAAAGGGGTCCGAATGGACTCACGGAAAGTGGATGCCATCCTCAAATGGCCATCACCTAGTTCGGTGAAAGGTGTCCAAAGCATGCTTGGTTTTGCCAATTTTTATCGCAGGTTTATCCCGGAATTTTCACGGGTGGTGCAACCCATCACTGCACTCTTGTGGAAGAATAAACGTTTTGAATGGACCTAGGAAGCTGAACAGGCCTTTCAGGAATTAAAAGCTAAATTTACGTCCGCACCTATTTTGAAACACCCGCGTCCTGATCTCCCATATATAGTCGAAACCGACGCATCCAGCTTAGCCATGGGAGCTGTCCTGTCTCAGAGAGACCCCGAAACCAACCAACTGCACCCCGTAGCATTTTGGTCCAGAAAGTTCTCGCCGCCGGAGATAAATTATGCAATCACCGATAAGGAATTATTAGCCATTAAGTCCGCCTTTAAGGCTTGGCGGCATTATCTTCTTGGCGCCAGACATACCATCACCGTGATCACTGATCACTGAAATTTACAATATTTAAAAACTGCCAAGGCTCAGTCTTCACGACAGCTCCGATGGGCTTTATTCTTTGCTGAGTTCGATTTTGTAATCACCTACCGTCCCGGCTGTAAGAATGGCAAAGCGGACACGCTATCTCGAATTGGAATGGGAGAAAACGACACAAACTCAGAACCTGTGCCGATAATTCCCGAACAAAGAATCTTGGGGATAACCACTTTTCAAACCCTTGAAGACATTCAAGCACGGGTAAAACTATTCCTGGACTCTTCAGCCTTGCAGGATTGGATCAAAAGGCGATCTGCCTTTTCAATCAACGATGGCTTACCTTACTTCCAAGGACGTTTATTTTTGCCAGAAAAGGAATTGCAAGAACTGGTTATTTCCCGTCATCATGATACTCTGATGGAAGGACATCCTGGCATTGCCAAAACAGAGGAAGAAATTAAGCGACAATTCTGGTGGCCGTCCTGGCGAAAGGATATTAAATCTTTCGTGATGTCCTGTGGAGTTTGCGCCCAAAACAAAGGTCAAAAAACAAAACCCGCCGGTCTTCTTCAACCCTTAGACATTCCACCAGCACCTTGGCACACCTTGTCACTAGATTTTATCACGGACCTGCCCTCTTGTAATGGATACAATACTATTCTGGTTGTGGTGGATTTATTTTCCAAGATGGCCCATTTTATTCCGTTGAAAGGATTACCTTCAGCTTTTGTTCTTGCCAAGGAATTCCTCGAAAATATCATCCGTCTGCATGGATTCCCGTCCATACTAATCTCCGATCGGGGAAGCCAGTTTATTTCTCTTTTTTGGAAAAAGTGTTGTCAACTGGCACAAATCGACGTAAGACTCTCAACCAGCCACCACCCACAGACCGATGGTCAAACGGAGAGAACGAACCAGACCCTTGAACAATATCTACGATGTATGTTGCACCAATCGGAGGGTAATTGGAAGGATATTTTATGGGTGGCTGAATATGCATACAATAACTCGATACACTCTGGAACTGGTCAGAGCCCCTTTTATACCCTATATGGACATCACCCTCGTACTTCAGACTTGGACTCACCTTTGAGCCTCGAAATGCCCGCAGTGGACCATTTGCATTCTACGATTACTCAAGCCTTCAAGGATGCTACTGCACACTTACAACATGCGAAAGGGAAATACAAAAAGAATGCGGATCTACATCGAAAGGAGGCGCCTCCATACCAAATAGGGGATCAAGTATGGTTGGCTACCAAACACTTATCGCTCAAGGGACCTCAGACTTTTAATCCAAGGTATTTAGGCCCTTACTCGATCAAAGCTATAATTAACCCAGTGGCAGTCAAGCTAGATCTACCAGCTAACATGCGAATTCACCCCGTTTTTCATGTGTCGCTTTTGAAACCAGTGCAACCAGGAACCAGATTAATAAAGCCACCAGAACCAATCCAGATAGATGGGGAGCCTGAATTCGAGGTGAAGAACATTTTGGACTCTAAGATCTCAAAATCAAAACTTTTCTATCTAATTGATTGGAAGGGGTACGGGCCTCAGGAAAGATCTTGGGAACCCAGCTACCACATACATGCACCTCGGCTAGTAAAAAGGTTCCATTGGAATTTCCCGAACAAACCGAAACCTCCTGGGGAAAAGACCTTGGGAGGGGCCTTGGGGGGGAGTGCTGTCATGATGCCTACCCCCGGAGCACCAGGCCAGGCCCAGCACCCCCGGGAGCAGGCATCACGCCCCCGGGTAAAAGCCCAGCGGCCCTTTATAGGGGCTCTTTGGACTCTGTCCTGGCACCGTTGGCGCCAGGCTCATGTTGGACATCAGTCCTGGCGCCATAGGCGCCAGGCTCATAAGGGAAAATGTTTGGTGCACTTACCTGAAGCAGACCATGCTGCACACTCACCTGATGCAGACCATGCTGCATGAAGAACCAAGCCAAATGATGCTTAGGAGGGACTATTTTTGTGAAGGAACTATTTTGTTACTGGGGTGGGGCTGTGGAAGAATACTCACCTGGAACTTCTTCCAAAGCTATTTAAGCCACGCCCGGACAGCCACACGTGCTTCGCGTTGTTCTGCATCCCAGCAGCTGAACGCTCACCGTGTCTGCTCCTGCACCTGGACCCAAGCCACGCCCGCCTCGAACCTGGAACACCTGTAAGGGAATAAGAGAAGCGAAAGGTGAAAACCAAGAACTTATTCAACCTTCTTACCTGCATCCGGAATCTTCACGCCAGCATTCCTGAAGGAAGACTTCAATTTAAAAGCACCGCGTTGCTCGCTGCAGCACCGCGCTTCACTCACCTGTTCCCGAGACGCCGCCCGGCTCCATCGCGGCTCTCAGCACCGGTCGCCACATCTCTGCACCAAGGGGAGAGAAGAAGAGACAAAAGGTGAGCAAGGGAACACAAGAGGAAAGCCGAATTTTCAGCCATATTACTTACCGGCTTTTCTTGGTGAACCATTCCACATCTCGGGTCGGCGCCGCATCTTTGGCAGGTACCGCACCCCGGCCCCTATGGGGAAAGGACATTTCCAGCCATATTACTTACCGGCTTTTCTTGGTGAACCATTCCACATCTCGGGTCGGCGCCGCATCTTTGGCAGGTACCGCACCCCGGCCCCTATGGGGAAAGGACAAAAGACATTACTGGGGGAATTATAAAGACATTTAGAGGGGTCGCCCCCATCACTAACTCACCTGATTTACCACCGGCAATTTAACCCCTCAACGCATCGCCTTTGTTCTGCACCTGAAATAAAGGACAGAAAAGACAACATAAAAGAAGGCTCACTCTTGAACTTTTGCATCTTCATACTTACGGCGTATCACTCAGAAAAGTCAAGTGGATGTGCCAGCGCCATTCTGAAAACCAGTGAAGTAACTGGACGAACGCGCGCCCCTGCACCAGAAGCAGAATGGAGAGTTCATCCTTCCAAACCATAAGGTGAGCTTAAACCGGGGATTTTGGAGGAATCAGAGAAGAATGAAGGGGGGAAGTGGGGAGCAAGCACACTATTCAGCAGACAGTTAATCCCCTTTCTCATCTGCAGAAGGATATTCCTACGGGCCCGACAAGCAAGATTTGGGGGTCCTGTTCAATCGGTGGTCCGAATTCTGCACATCACGCTTGAAGAGGCCACAGCAACCCAGACCAGACCAGAGCCTCCGTGGGAGCCAGGTGAGCGTTACAGACCAGGCTTTACCCATTATTAACTAGGCCCGCTGCAGGATCCTATGTATGTTCCTGCACCAAGCGCGCTGACAACCCCAGCTGCTACAGCCCTGCCACCTTATGACTCAAGAGGCCTATTGGGGGATATTATGACCCACTCAGCTGTGCCTCACTACATCACTTTACTGCAATGGTGAAAGAAACAGCCCAAAAGGACAGCGCTGACTCCTATGGGCGCCAGGATCTTTAAAACTGCATTTATGTCACAACCAGAAAATGGCTGTACACCTCCTGCCACACACAGTTCAGGAGGGGTTGGAACAGAGTCCTCACTGCAGGAGTATGTCAGTGGGCTCTGTAACATTTACATGGAGCAAAGTGAATGAAGCAGCATCATTGTTCTGAAAAACCCAAAAATGCCTTTTAAATTGACACTTTTCCAATTTTAAAAAGTGCTGTTGGCGCTAAATCCATTAATTTCTCAATAAACCACTATGATCAAAAAGGGTCCTGCAATGCCCAGGATTATTCATTGTGGCTCGGAGGATCCAGGCCTCATTGAATGACAGCTCCTGGCAACAGTATACTTTGAAAAGCAAACCAGGGACTGTGTTTTTCATTTTCCACGGGAAACGTGGCTACAACTTTGCAACAAGTATCAAGAATCAGCTGTGTAGAGAGAGACTCTAGACAAATGTCTGATACATGTATTCATACTGCAAACAACTACAGTACTCAAAGAAAGGATTAGAGCTTCCCAAAGTGTCTATTTGCTGCAGAGGAAAACCGAATTTAAAGGAAATGGTAAAATGGGCTTTTTCCTGACTGAAGGCGGAAAATCGCCTATTTTAAAAGTATATTGTTGTGTCAAGGCTTAATTACTTAAGAATTGTAAAAGATTTGTAATGATAAAGACACACTTATAAACAGTTTTAATTCTATATGTTTAAAGTTAAGATTTAAAAGCATAAATCAAACTTCAACCCGAGTTGGTAAACTATATTTAAAAAAGAAAAAACCTGCTCTGTCAGTGCTGACCCTGAGAAAGAATGACACCTCAACTGGTGGAACAGGAAAAGGCTAATTGCTGGCTGGAGGCTTGGAATCCCCAGGACAATGGGGCCTTTCAAGTCACATGGACTTGCATGATAAATAAGGGAACCTCACAACACACAGACACAATGGGCCTCATTACGACCTTGGCGGAGGACCATGGCGCTATTAGCACCATGGTCCATACCGCTAAGTTCCCAACTCCGCCATGGTGGATGGCGGACTTACCGCCCCATTCCGACCTTGGCGGGGCGGTAAGTCCCCAATCCCCATTTACCCTTCCCCATTCCCATTTTTGCCCCATAGGGCATAATGGGAGTGGGGAAGGCGTTAATTACGCCACCGTAAATTACGGTGGCGTAATTAACTCCATGGTCCCTTAGCGCCATGGATTTTAACACCTGCTAAAAGCAGGTGTTAAATCCGCCATGGCGCTAAGGGACCTCGTACTCAGGCGGTAAGGGTCGGCGCTGTTTACGCTGCCGTAAACCCCTTACCGCCTGGGTCGTAATGAGGCCCAATGACTTAATCCTGGTTTTCTGTGTGGCGCCTTGTTCCTGATATCTCCATTCTTGTTCCTGATTCCTGATTTCATTACAAAGCCAAGGCCTAAGCATTGCTGGCTCCTTTTTCAGCTAGGCCTCAAAATTCTGAAACAAATCCCCAAACCTAAGGGAAGCAGTCTGATCCAGTCTGGCTTGCAACTGCCAGATGCATGCCTGCAAACTCACCATTCCACTGATCTCCTGTCTCCAGTAACCAGAAGGGCCAGTCCAGACAGTCCAGACAGTTCAGTTCAGTGACCAGAACTACCCACCTTATCCTGTTCTGCCAGATGTGCCCTGCTCTGCCCTGCTTTCTTTGGTTAGATTCGATCCGTGTGATGACCAGAACCCATGAGAGTCCAAAATCCTAAATTAAAGTGGACTGTAAGTATTAATAGGAAGCATAGAAAATCATAGCATACCTTGCCTTGTTCTGTTCCATCCCAATCTCTAAACCATCCTATCCGTACCTTAAGAACTTGTAACATTGTCAGAACCATACTTGAAACCTTGCCTTTGATTCTTTGCGCTAGTACTAACTTCTTTAAATAATTTTGTCTTGTGAAATCCCAAACCCTTAAATCTTCTCTCAGGTACTCGGACTGGGTCCGCAAGGGCGGGAAAGGAGGTGCCAGTGTTGGTTCCGCAGATCAACTCTAGAGTTTACTGTCTTTCAATATGGTAACCTAGCCTGAATGCCCTAGTGTAGAATAAAACTATCCTGTTAAAAATTGATTTTGGTTTTCTTTTTCGCGCCATTATTTCCAAAAACGCCTCTCATTCAACATTGCATAAATCACTCAATTTAATAGCTAGAGACTTCATTTCAACTCTGTATTATACCTAAGATCCATAGCTACATCCCAACCACACTCTAAATCAGTATATTTCACCCATTCTTCTTAAAAACTGTTTGGTTAATTTTAGGCGGGAACCCTCATTTCTGCAAAGTTTTACACGTGTGATTTTTGTTAAATTATTTCCAAACTTCCATTAAGATTCAAAGTGTTTAATTTTGCTCAAACTATAGCTCATGATTGTTAGCATCTTTCTAGTGTTGCTCCCATAGAAATTTGTATTGATTTAAGGATCTTTACACACATTCATTGTTTTACACAGCCATTTTCGAATGCCATTTTAATAGTGTAAAATTTCCAACCTGTTTTTCTCTCTTGTTTGGGGAGGGAAGGTGGTATTTAAATTCTGTTTATTGTTCTTTATTCCTGAATACCTGCTGCTTCCTTATATCAATTCAGAATTGCTTATTGGTGGGTTGAGGAATATTGCATGGGGAAATCCTAACCTAAGTGCTATCCTTTCAAACAAGCCAAAAGTGTTCTTTTCTCTGATGTTTTATGTTCTATGTTGCTAAAAGTGAATTTAACTGCCTTACATACATTATTATCTGTTATTTCCACCACATTGGTGATTGCTGCTCCCTATTCAAAAGTATATGTTTAATTTGAATTTTAAATAAATAAATAAATATTACCTTTACCAACCAGCCTGATTCCTGGTCCATCGTGACCTGGGGGGTATTTTGAAAAGGGGTGTGATATGAGTGGTATATCACTCAGAATATATAACATATAGGGCCTCATTACAACTCAGGCGTTAAGGGTTAACGCCACCGTTAACCCTTAACGCCTGATTCTGATTTTAACGCCTGCTTTTAGCAGGCGTTAAAATCCATGGCGCTAACCTGCCATGGTGCTAATTACGCCGCCGTAATTTACGGCGGCGTAATTAGCCCTTTCCCCACTCCCATTATGCCCTATGGGGCAAAAATGGGAATGGGGAAGGGAAAATGGGAAATGGGGATTTACTGCCCCACTCACCTTGGAATGGGGCGGTAAATCCGCCAACCACCATGGTGTAAACAGAGTTTACACCATGGTGGTAAAGTTGGTGCACTTAGCACCAAGGTTGTAATGAGGCCCATAGACATAATAAAATAAGCATTTCAGCTGCGCGCTGCATACTAGGCTGAGACCAGGGTGTATCGCCTGATTGAAATACTTAACACTATATGGGCCCATCAGTGCCTCTCCGGTAAATATAGCACGGCTTACTGGGGATTTAGAAAGACAACTCTCCAGTACACAAATGGAGTTAATACGATTAAGGGCTCTGTGTGTGTGATATAGGACAGATGTTGCCCATGGGAGGGGAGGCACCACCCAGCATAGCCAATGACCTAACGCCCCCATCCAGTGTAGCAGGAGGGTCTACACCTTCCCCGCCGCCACAGGGAAATATATCCAAAGGGCCAGAAAATGAGTGGCGATCAGGAGAGTTTTTCTTTCATTTGAATGACAAGCCAATAAGGATCGTGCGAGCAGAACCTGCAGACGACCAGGCAGGAGAGGGACAAGGAGATGGAGATTTGGATAGGGAGATAGATTTAGTTTGGAGTGATCTAGATGAATATGAAGAAGGAGCAGCAACGGGAGGATTATCACTTCCATTACAGGAGGACCCGGAGGATGGGAGAGGGCTCCAAAGATGGCAAGGGAGACTGAGACAGAGGTTAGGAAACATGTCATTAAGCAAAGCAAAGAAGGTAACAGTAAGTAAAAAAGGAGTTAAGGCCAACCTACAGATTCCCCTGATACATAAGGGGGCAGGGAGGCCTCACTACATACCATGGGCACAGATGGATAAAAGCAACTTGTTGAAACTGCTCCCTCCACTTTCGGGTGGGGCAGGGAAGTGGATACATGCATTCGAAAAAAAACACGGCACGGGTGCCCTTGCCTATAGGGGATGCAAAAAGTGTATAAGTGTCAGCAGTTGGAGACCAAGCAGATGGGGTGGGGGTAAAGGCCGGTTTCCCGGGAGTAACAATAAACTGTGACCGCAATGATGGGGCGTCATTCAACAATGTGAGGGTGCAAGTGTGGGATGCATTGCAGAGAATCTTCCCAGACAACCCCAGACTTACATTTACATTACATTTAGTAATGCAATGCTCTATGGGAGATGAGGAGGAGGCTGTGCAGTTCATCCTTCGGGTGCAAGATCTGTGGAGATCAGAAACAGGCACGGCGTGGGACCAATCCACCGCCCTGTTTTACTTTATAATTAAGCGAGGGCTCCCAAAAGAGGTACAGAAGGGCTTGCATAAAATAGCTAGGATAGAGGCCAAAGGCTGGCCAGAGATTCAGAGCATAATAGTACATCATTGTAGAAGGATCAAAGAGAGGGTAAAGGAGATAGCACAGAGAAGGTTGGCAGATGAAGCAAAGTTGATTCAGAATAAATTAGTGAAGGTCGCGGCAATCAATTCAGCCCTACCCGCAGAAAGACAGGGAGACGGGGATGAGAGGTCAGGAAATAACACCAGCGAGGATGGCAGCAACTTGGTCTGCAAATGGACAAGAACAATGGGCGGGAGAGGAGGAAAACGAAGGACCCCAATGGCAGGACATACCGTACTTGTTATAGCATTGTTCTTGCTGCCCAATGGGTGGAAGTGGGCAGCAAGAACAATGCTATAACAAGTACCCGCAGAGAACCCAACAAATGCCACCTAGGCAGCAACCCCAGCAGCAAGGTATGCAACCACAAGTAGCGCGTCAGAATATGATGGGAAACGCACACACTAATATCTTTGCAACAACTGCAAATGGCGCGCCGGCACCATTCTGTGGCGCAGCTCTAGTTGGGGACAATGTCTTTCCATCCCCGGAACAGACACATACCCAGATTAAGACAGCCCACAGAAAGCACTTGCGTGTCCAGTCCTATAAACTACCCTACGTGCAGAAGAGGAACCACTGCTGGGTGCGGAGATAGGCAATAAACAGTTCATCTTCATGGTGGACTTGGGAGCTGAAAAATCGTGCCTTATGGAAGGCCGGTTCACGCTTCCAGGAAAAAATTGGAAACGCAAATTGGAATTGGAAATTGGAAAAAATTGGAAACGCAGGGCTTTTCTGGGGCTATTTTGAAAGTTCCTTACACAAAAGATTTAGACATAATGGTGGGGGGAAAGACAGTGCGAGCACCCCTATTATTTCATGAAGACTCGGCCATAAATTTGTTAGGAAGGGATCTCCTGAGTAAATTAAATATGACCATCTCCTTTACAGAAAGAGGGATCGTATGCTCCACTCCAGGGGTATGTCCAGTAAGAGCTATGTTAATGATCAGCACTATGACAAACGAAATTGCAGTGAGAGGAGTGCCCATAGATATTGACATGATCATTTATGGGATACGGGTCCTTGCTGGAGTGGTTCCTGTATTACACGGAAGGAATGGAGAGTGCCATCTGATTTTCTGTTCCGCCCAATTGTAAACTCAGATGTTGTACCCTGCACGATATCGATTTGGAAGGGGTACAGGTTTGAAGCAAATGTACTGCTGTACTAGGACTGGACACACATGGATGCGAATGGAGAACAGTGTTGTGCATAGATCCAAAGATAGCTTTGTGTGATTTGACTTATGAAGAGCTGTTTACTGACAATGATATTGATGGGGAAATTATAATGGAAATAAGTGTACCATGTGACATAATGATTCAGCACAGAGAAATACACAATCCCCTCATGACCAGTGTCAGTGCACCACCCACTATATTCAACGAAGATATGGAAAAGGTACTGCCAGAATTATGGACAACAGGCCCACACGATGTAGGGTTTTTGTAAGAGGTCACGCCCGAAAAAAGAAAACTAAAACCAGGTGCCATTCCACCCAGAGTGAAGCAATACCCATTATCAAGAGAGGCAGAGGAAGGAATAAATGAGTCTATAAATGCATTATTACAACAAGGTATAATAGTGCCATCAAATTCACCTTGTAATACAGCGATTTACCCAATCAAGAAAGCAAGGGGTTGGGAAGGAATTTCCTCTAGTGCCTAACCCAGCGTCAATTTTGTGTAGTATCTCAAAAGAGGCCACATGTTTCTCGGTTATAGATTTGAAAAACGCCTTTTTCTCACTGCCACTTGACCCTAGTTGTCAGTATCTTATGGCATTCACACTGGGGGGAAACAGATATGAACATTATAGATTGCCACAAGGGTACTGCGAGAGCCCCAACATTTTCAATAGAATTTTTTATGAAGACCTTGTTAATGTGGATGTGAAAAGCACGATAATCCAATACGTGGATGATCTTCTCATCTGCTGTGAGAGTGAAGAACAGTGCAGAGCAGATTCCATAACAATACCAAATGTACTAGCTACAAAGGGGTACTAGGTGGATAAGCGCAAACTTTAATACTGCCTAGCAGAAGTTTTATACCTGGGGCAATTGATTTCAAAAGATGGTAAAATAATTATACCAGACAGAGCAGCAGCAATATGTCACACAGTAATACCCAAGACAATGAAGGACATGCAAACATTTCTTGGCATATGTAATTATCGGCTTGCATGGATACTGGAATATGTGGCCTACACATGCCCATTACTGCAAGGGCTAAAAAAAGCGCAAAAGAACAGCACCCAATAAAATGGACCCAAGAAATGATGACACAATATTTTAAATTGAAAGACCTCATCACACATGCGCCAGTTTTAGCGACCCCCGACTATGAATGGGAGTTTTACCTCTTTTCACACTGTAATGGAATATCGATGACAGCAGTTTTAACACAGAAAACATTGTTAGGCCATAAGCCATTGGCCTACTACAGCAGCACATTAGACTCAGTGATGCAGGGCCACTTTGCGTGTGAACAAGCTCTCGCGCAGCGGCCTTTGGATAGAGAAAAGCACCACCATAGTGAAGGGTTGCTCAGTAACATTGTATGCAAAGCACTCACTGTTTGCCATGCTGGAAAGATCTTAATCGACACTCACAACACAAAGAGCAACAGCATATGAGATCATAATATCCAGTCCAAACGTCCATGTGGTCAGATGTAGAACTGTAAATCTTGCCACATTTATTACAGAGCCCATAGAAGATATGCAAACACATGATTGCGCCACATATGAAGGAGAAGAAGATGACATACCAAAAGCAAGGGAAAATGCCCTCGAAGGGGGGGAGATATACTTCGTGGATGAGTCAGCATTGATTGACAGTGAGACTGGAGAAAAACATGTAGGTGCAGCAGTAGTCAGAATAGAAGGAGAAGAGTACGAAGTAATAGTGCAGAAACACCTCCCATCACACTAGTCAGCACAAGCAGCAGAATTGATTGCATTAATTGAGGCATTGCATACAGCCAAAGGATGTGCAGTAACAATCTACTCTGACTCGGCATATGTGACAACAACGCTACACTCCGGGTTGTCACAATGGCGAAGAAGAGGGTTCAGTAGAGCAGATGGCTTGCCTGTACAACACGCAGCACTGTTGAATGATTGATTGAAGCACTAGCAGAACCATCAGGAGTGGCGTTGGTAAAGTGCCAGGCACACACCAACAACATGGACGCGATCCCGCTCAGAAACACGGCAGCGGATGCCGCCGCGAAAGAAGCAGCATATTTTCATGTCCCTCAACCGCTAGAATGTGTTGTGAAAACACCCGCCCAAGGTGCGCAAGATGAAAGGTACAACTGCACCCCCATACTGCAAATAATAGAGTTACAAAAACGTGCACCCCCTGAAGAGCAAGAATTATGGGGAAAAAGGGGGTGCAAACAATCACCCACAGATTTAATATAGCGAGAAGAAATGAAAGGAAAGGTAGTAATACCCATAGAGTTGTTACAGATTGCATTTCAACAACTACATTTTCCAATTCATGTAACCGAACAACATATTGCAGCAGACATTCAAGAAGAGTGGTTTGTCCCCAATTTACAGGAGCACTTGTCGATATTAACAATAGAATGCACAACATGTCAGACATACAGTTCAGGTGTGACACTCCGAGCATTACGAGGAAAACTGCCGCGCCCTGTAGGCCCCTTCAGGGAACGCCACATAGACTATGCCGATATGGGAGAAAGATGTAATGGAGCAAGATACCTCATTGTAATAGTATGCCCCTTTTCACGGTGCGTGGAAGCTGGACCCTGTGCCCACCCAGACACAAAGTGCACAGCAACATTTTTAGTGAGTGAAGTATTCTCTAGATGGGGCATATGTGATGTGATTAGGTCAGATAACGGCACCCATTTTGTAAACAACCTTTTCAAAGAAGTGACTACCTTGCTAGGGGTAAAACATAAACTCTGTTCGATTTATCACCTGCAAGCTAATGGGATGGTAACGGCCTGCTAAAGAGCAAATTGTCCAAACTATGCCACACACTTAAAAATAACTGGGTGTATTGCTTGCCTCTAGCAGTGTTCGAACTCAGGACACAACCAAGTAAGGACCACCACTTGAACCTGCACGGGATGGGATTGCTCATACATACACCGCTATCTCTAGTGAGAAGAGCTTCAGACGCTCACAGAGCTGCTAGGTGATGAATTCAAGGAATACCTTACCCAATTGACACGTGCAGTGCGAAGTATAGCAAGGCAGATAGCACCCCCTTTCACACAAGACAGCGAGAGATACAAAAACACCAGCACACGATAGTCCCACAGGACAGCTAATTCCAGGAGAAAATGTATATGTGCGCAGTTTCGTGCAGAGATGGAACTCCCCGCAATTTCATGCCCCTTACGAAGTTATTTATTGCATGCCCACCGCTGTGAAAGTTAAGGGGTTAAAATACTGGGTGCACCTTTCTGATGTAAGAAGGGCACACAACAGTACAGCACCCCAGAGTGAACAGCAACAGAGCCAAGACGCTGCTATCCCCTAACTTAGAGAAAAATAATTTGGGACAAAAATGAGAAAGGGGAAACATTTACTGGAAAGTGCATGCAAAATAAATATGAGAAATGTACATAAAAAGTTCTAAACGACCATGTAGTGTCTTTTGCTTTTTATCTCTCTCTCTCTCTTCTTTCTTTCTTTCTACTTAGATTTATTTTTGTTAACATTATTTTACTGCAAGTTATAAGAATAAAAAGAAAAAGTAAATGTCAGAAAAATTGGCTTAACGCCTATCAACAGGTTTTTTCATAACTACTAAAAGATTATTGGTGGAAGAATATGTAAACACTGATGTGTGTGATCTAATGGAAAAGGAAAATGTGCAGATAAATATATATATATATACATATACTGTTTTGTGTACTTAACACTTTTATATAACCCCTTCAGGTGGAAATATGACAGAAATATGACAGAGAGGAGGGCCCTCACACGACTCCAATTTGGATAGTCATAGGGCCTCATTACACGGTAGGCGGTGGACCAAGGTGCTAACAGCACCTTGGTCCATGCCGGTAAAATACCAGCACCGCCTTGGTGGAAAGGGGAATTACCACCCTATTCCAAGGTTGGCGGGGCGGTAATTCCCCCTTCCACCATTGCCCTTCCCCATTCCCATTTTTGCCCCATAGGGCATAATGGGAATGGGGAAGGTGCTAATTACGGTACCGCAAATTTGCGGTGCCGTAATTAGCACCAAGGTCCCTTAGCAGGTTGGTTTTTAATGCCTGCTAAAAGTAGGCGTTAAAGTACCAACCCGCTAAGGGACCTCGTAGTAAGGCGGTAAGGGTTAACGGTCACCGGTACCATTACCGGTGACCGTTAACCCTTACCGCCTTCCGTGTAATGAGGCCCATAGAGTAGAAAATAGAGTTAATAGGTATTACAGTTATGACTGTAGCCTGTAGTTTGTTGTGATAGTGTTTTCTGTAATGTTATTTTGCCTTGGCCTCTATTGGAGCTTGACTTTCATATTGGGGGATATGAAAGAGTGGGGGAGTGGGGTACACCTGATACAGGAAGGATCAAACCTCTTATGGGCTGGAGTTATGATATGATATGATATGGTATTTGTAACGCGCCTATACACAAGTGTTTCAAGGCGCGACGAGGCAGGGAGGGAGGGAAACAAGGGGAAGACAGACAAACGATCCTACTAGGCCAGGTGTCATTCAGATCGGGCAAGTGCAGAGGTAAGGGGAAAAGGAGAAAGTGCAGGGGGAGGAGGAGGGGGGGAAAGTGCAGTACACGGTAAGTAGCGTAATAAAATAATAAATAATAAATAAAAGGGCCAGCTGGTGGCAAGTGCGAGGTAAGTGCTAGGAAGGGGGCTGTAGGGATACAGTGACAGTCCCACAGTGCAGGGGGAGCCAGGGAGGCAGTGCAAGTGGAGAGTGGCTGGGCCCTGGACCGAGGTCGCTGAGAGTGGCCAAGATGCAGGTTTAGTGCAGAATTTCAGTGGGGAGTTAAGCAGGTTTAGCAGGGGAGAGGGAGAGAGAAGGCAGAAGCGAAGAGGAAGGTTTTGAGGTGCTTCCGGAACCGGAGATGGTTCTCCTCAAGTTTCAGGGAGGCAGGAAGGCTGTTCCAGAGGGAGGCCCCTGCTGCGGAGAGAGATCTACCCCCAGCTCGTTGCTTCGAGAAGCGGCTGACCATGAGGGAGTTGGAGACGGATGAGCGAAGGGCTCGTGAAGGAAGATATTTAGGAAGAGAGAGTTGAAGGTATTTAGGCCCCAGGCCCCAGAAGGCCTTGTGGACAATGCAGAGGGTTTTGAACTTAATCCTCGCAGCCACTGGGAGCCAGTGAAGAGATTTCAGTCCTGGAGAGATACGGTCCCTGGGCTTGAGGCCGAGGACAAGTCTCGCAGTTCTGTTCTGGATAAGTTGCAGAGGGCGGAGAGTGGAGGCAGGCAGATTAAGATAGAGGCTGTTACAGTAATCCAGCCTTGAGAGAACCAGGGCTCGGGAGACAGTGAGCTTCTGGGGGAAGGAGAGGAAGGGAAGAATACCTCTGAGGAGGTGCAGCTGGTAGTGTGACTTCTTAGAGACGTCAGATATATGAGGAGAGAAGGAGAGTGTGGAGTCGAAGATGACCCCAAGGTTTTTAGCCTTGCAGGTAGGGGCAGGAAGGGGGCCAAGGGAGGCCGGCCAGAGGGCTGCAGGGAAGGAGGGAGTGGGTGTGCCGATGAGTAGAATCTCAGTCTTGCTGGCGTTAAGGCAGAGGTCATTGGCGGCACACCATTCCTGGATAGCAGACAGACAGTCGGAGATGAGGGAAGAAGAGGAGGAGGCCGAGGGTAGCCTGAAAATGAGCTGGGTATCGTCCGCATAGCACTGGAAGTGGGGGCAGAGAGCGGCGATGCGGTGGGCAAGGAGTGCCAGATACTGGTTGAAAAGCCAGGGAGAGAGGTTGGATCCCTGGGGGACACCACAGGTGGAGAAAAAGATGTCGGAGAGGAAGGAGCCCATTTGGACCTGGGAGGGTCGACTGAAAAGGAAAGAGGTCAGCCATGCCAGAGCCTGACCAGTGATACCCAGGTTATCACGGAGACGGTTGAGCAGGATGGAATGGTTGACAGTGTCAAAGGCAGAGGAGAGATCGAGCAGAATGAGAACACAGGGAGTGTTGGAATCGAGGTTCAGGAGCAGGTCCTCACGGATGTTCAGGAGAGCAGTTTCCGTGCTTCTGGCCGCTCTGAAGCAGGATTGATGGTCATGAAGGTTACCAACATATTCAGCATGGAGGTTAAGCTGGGAGATGGCCAGTTTCTCCAGGAGCTTGCCCAGGAAGGGAGTAATGGAGATTGGGCGATAGTTGGCCGGGCAGGAGGGGTCGGAAGAGGGTTTCTTGAGGAGGGGGTGCACAAGGGAGTGCTTGAGGGGGGATGGGAAGACCCCAGAGGCGAATGAGTGGTTGCAAAAGTCAGCCAGGGCAGGAGCCAGGGAGTCGATGTGGTCCTTGATGGTTTTGGAGGAACAGGGGTGAACCTGTTTAGACGAGGCTTTCATAGATCGGACTTGTCTGGAGACCTCATCAGCAGAAAAAGGTGGAAAAGCAGAGAAGGAGGGCGGAGGGGCAGCTGCAAGAGAGCAAGAGGAAGAGCCGGGAAGAGAGGGAGGGAGGTGAGAGGAGGAGAGCGAGGACAGGATGTCCTGAGTTTTTGAGATGAAGTGCGAGGCCAGTGCAGTGCAAAGGGCCTGGGAGGGGACAGGAGAGGTAGAGACTGCAGCAGGGTTGGCCAGCTCCTTGCAGATTTTAAAGAGTTCGGCCGAGTTGTTAGATGCCTCAGAGATGCGGGCTTGGATAAGGGCTCTCTTCTTGGTGAGAACGGAGAGCCGGTATTGCCTTTGGAGCAGGCGGCAGGCCAGTTTGTCAGAGGATGAACATGAAGCACGCCATTTCCTCTCTGCCACCCTGCACTTGCGTTTTAGGGTGACGAGATCCGAGTCATACCAGGAGTTACATTTGGCTTTGGGCTTCAGGCGGATTCTCATGACGGGGGCAAGGATATCGAGAGTATCAGATATAGAGGAATAGAGCATGGAGAGGGCTGTGTCAGGGTGGGAGTCAGCCGAGGGGGGAGAAGGGGGCGAGAAGGTAGCAGCGAAAGCCTCAACTGACACGCGCTTCATGGGTCGGATGACCGAGAAGGTGGGAGGCAGTGAAGAGGGTGGCTTTGCCTGTGGGTTGGGGAGGGAGAGGTAGGAGGATAGGAGAAAGTGATCGCTCCAGGAGAGAGGAGTGGAGAGAGGGAGGGAGAGGGGAAGGTCAGAAGAGATCAGAGCATCAAGAGTGTGCCCTGCAGAGTGAGTAGGCCCAGACGGGAGAATAGAGAGTGAGAGAGAGTTGCAGAGTTCGCGAAAGAGACCAGTGGGCGGACAGGAGGCATCGAGGTGGATGTTGAAGTCACCGAGAAAGAGGAGTTGGGTGGTTGAGGACAGGAGTGAGGAGGAGAGGTCAGCCCACTCAGAGAGGAAGGAGGAAATTTGACCAGGTGGCCGATAGATAGTGGCCACGGTAAGGGAATGGCTAGGAGAGAGAGAGAGTCGGCAGACAAGACATTCAAAAGAGGAGTAGGTCTGCGTAGGAGTGACAGTGGCAGGAATCCACTCAGGGAAGATAAGGGCAACACCACCCCCTGAACGGTTAGGCCTGGGCACAGAGAGGATCTTGTAGCCGTCAGGTAGGAGTGTGTCGAAGCTGGTGGCAGAGCTGGCAGTGAACCAGGTCTCAGTGAGACCGAGGACGTCGAGGTCCAGTTCCTCAAGAAGGCGACAGATATCAGAGGAGTGCTTGATGGCAGAGCGAGAATTTAGAGTGGCAATGTGGAGAAGGTTGCCACCCTTGAAAAACTTCCGGGGAGGGGTACAGATCAGAGGTACGCCCTGCGGAGGTGTTGGAGAAGGAGTTGAAGAGGGAGCAATAGAAGGGGCAGGGAGGGAGGGGAGAGGCAAGGTAGCCGAGGACAGAGGAGGGGGGACAGCGGGAGCGGAGAGGAAGTTGATGAGGCATGGGAAGCGTCTATCAAAGAGGTGAAGGTTGGCCTGAGGGCCTTGGACCAAGACGGTCCCGTTAGCATAGACATTAATGATGGCTTTAGAGGAGTGGAAAGGGGCCAAGAGGACATCCCAACGGGTGCCACCATTAATGGGAGAGGTGGAGAAAGGAGAGAGCACAGCGACCATGTGAAGGGTCCATAGTTCAGGTGAAGGCACGAAAAAGAGAATGTCAGTGAGAGTTTCCTTGGAGCAGGCGCTCGTGTAGGTGTCAGCGATAGGGAGGCCTGGGTTGGAGACCAGGATGTCCTTTTTAAACTTTTTCCTACCGGATTTAGTGAGTAGACCAGGATAGTCAATGGAGAAGCAGTTAGAGTAGATAGGCGAGATGGAGAGCATCATGGAGTAAGAGGGGAGGTGGACGACACGAGTATGCAGACAGGAAGTGAGTGGAGGGCACTAGTTGAACACAATGCAGAGCAAAACAGTAATGCTTAGTAGGTCAGGGCCACCTAAGTTTGAGAATCCTGCGAGGGGAGATAAAGCACCCTAGTTGAACACAATGCAGAGCAAAACAGTAATGCTTAGTAGGTCAGGGCCACCTAAGTTTGAGAATCCTGCGAGTTAAGGCCATTTGGTCACATAAAGACTCCCTGAATGCTAATCTTACAACTTTGTATAAAAACCAAACTGTCAAGACCCTCGTTCTAAAATATGCTGCTATGGGGTACGATGTTGATGATGAAACCATTGTTTATGGTGATTTTTCCCCGTTCGGTACAACTGACTTGCCATATACAAGCACACACGCAACCAAAGAACCTACCTCACGTGGCACTGAGAAGCACTTTAGTCCTAATGTCCCAACTACCCAGGATCCTTTAGTACCGAGGTCATGGCAAAATACTAATGAACAGAGTGATGAAACATGGGCAAATGTTTTTCCTATAAAGTACCAGAGAGTAAAAATGCTACATAATGGTCAATGGGAGAGCAGGAGGCAAAAAAGGGGGGCGGGAGGGAAGGATTATGATGCATACCATGGTCTGGGATTAGACGAGATCGAAGACGCCCACCACCCGGATCAGTCTAACAAATGGTACTCATTCATGAGCGCAACAGCTAAAAAAGCAACGAATGAGAGCTGTTGCGTTTGCTCTCTCATTCCTCATGCCTCTGGCATGCCCAAAGTCGTTATACCCCAAGAAGTATCCATGTCTGATGCCCAGTGTTTGGTTCATCTTGTATTGTGTAGGATTCGAGGCACCTTCCAGTCACACACAGGTACAATAGAAATGCTTCAGAATGAAAAAACCTCCACGAGTAAGCCGCAAGGAGTGATCTGCATCAAGGAACCATTTTTTATTATCAAAGGGACACTGTTCACTGAAAACAAATGGAACGACGAGACAATCACATGTAAAACAGAGGCACTGCAAAGTCTAACCGAGGAGAACTTTCAATGGGTCAAAGAGACGTGCACTCCAATCTGGTCTCAACACATCGCAACAGCTCTCGAAAAACCCATCAAAACACAGGAAGAAATTGTACATGAACTTTGTTTCCACAGCGAAGGGAAAGTACCGGTGGGTTCTAACAAACAGTGCAACAAAACAATTATCATCCAGATATGAAAAAAGGGATGGCAGCACTAATGGACATTTACTGGGTATGTGGCAAACAAGCATACCTGCATCTCCCGCCATCGTGGAGGGGTACCTGTGCCATGGCCACACTGCATTCGACATTGATGGTGATTCCAGAAAGCCATATCCAAGGGGGAAAGAAATCAGCTGACATATCGGCAGCACCCCAGCCAGCAATGGAGGAGCCCTCCACATACGACTTTCTGTCTGAAAATGAGCTACAAGACTGAGTGTCCCGCAAAAGAAGGTCATCCAATTATATCTCCAGCAAGTCATCAGAACTCCTGGCTGAAATTCCAGATAAATACAAGCTCTTCCACTCTGCCGAGACATTCTTTGCTTCCCTTCTGGTGCCAGGACTTCAGGTGCGAACAAACGCCAAATGGCTGCAGATCTTCCGCTGGGAGCTGATACAACTGGCCAATGACACTGAAGAAGGATTTAACATGATTAAGGTGGAACTCCGTGCCTTGCGGTTGATGACCATGCCGAACTAGTACGTCCTGGAACTCCTCACAGCAATGGACGGCAGTGTTTGCCAAAAAAGCAGAAGTGCCTGCTGTACATTCGTACCTTCTGAAGACGCGGACAATGGGACCCTCTACCATGTCACCTCGGCGGTGCACAATTTGAGGGAAAGAACGCGAAAGGAAGGAGGAATAGAGCCAAGCACCTGGTTTGACGACATCTTTAACTGGATACCATTTTGGTTCAGCTTGATGATGAACATTTTTGTCCCACTCATGGTTTTCATGTTGCTATTTTTCTGTATGTGACAGGTGGTGCTTAGATGTTGTGCAAAATCAATGCCCAGTTCAACAATGATGATGGTAACAATGGGCAAATCGACAAGGGTACAAAATATGAAAGATGCACAGATCCAAACTGTCAGTCTGGTCCCTCTAAGTATCGTATGACAGCAGTATTCCGCTTTCCTGGGGATAGGGTGAACAATCTATATTACACCACAATCAAAGAGCCACGAAAATTACAATGGTATAGAGAGGTCTGGGTAGACATGGATGGAGATGGGGGAATATACATGACATGCACACCTGATGAATATGCCAGAAGAGGTCAGAGTTTACGAAATGTTTGTAGGGCTTGGATACCAATAAAGGGAACTCCTGCATGGGACGAAGCAGTGCAGGAGGCAGAGTACTATCAGAATGAAAATGTTCATAAGGAATAGTTTGTTACTTTATATGTAATGAAAGGGGGGAATGTGAGGGAGTGAAGAGCCGTTTGGGCCCCCCTTGTACATTCTATACAAAATGAACCATTTTCTCATGCACTAGACGGGGACGCCTCCATTGCCCTTAAGCTAACATCAGCATAAGTGGGGCTATTCCGAGATACACTTGGCTTCCATTTTGTGTGCCCTTGACTCCATCTTTGGACTAGGCTGCACTCGATACTACGAAAAAGCTTCTCTCCTCTCTGCAGCACTACCTTTCCTTCCACTGTCTGAAGCTTCACAAATCCCTTTCTCACGGATGCGCCGAGGATAAATGAAACAAATAATAAAATGTATCATTTCACTCTTCCTCTGAGATCACTGTCCTGTGTGTGAACCGGCTCGAGCCATGACTTGTAAACTCATCCATCTCCACAAACCTGCTCCTGCCCTCTCCCCCCCGCTGTTGGAAAATGACTGCCAAACTAACCCTGTGCCCTCCTAAGATATTCTCTTGATGTACCAGAAGTGTGACCCTGCTATGCATCCCACCCCAGAGTGCCCCCACCATGTCCAGACCTCTGTCGCAGTATATTGTGTCCTAAAACTAACATATATCATTATGCTCCCCACTTGCCTTGATGTGCTGAGAGCCCCCCAGTCACCCAGGTTATCATGGAGGACAAGCCGCCTAAACCCTGTACCTCATAAAAGATGATGTAATCATGTGTATGCAATTTATAGGTTGGCAGGATGTACTCAAATTTATACCAGTGATTGTTGTTTATTATATGTCTAATGGTAGTTTCTCACGCCAGCTTAGTTAGTGCCAAATCTATCTCGCCGTGACCTAACCCTCACCCCATCCAGACACAGGCCGCTGGACCTCGTGACTCACACACTCCTGCCAACTGGGCAGCCTATCCTGAGGAAGCAGCGCCTACAGAGCCACATGGGATATCACTCTCCAGCCAGTCATGTGCCAGCATTGTAACATATATTTTGATGAAGATATATTGCTTTATAATCTTGTGTAATTGTAATGTTTGCCAGAGCGCTATCTAGGCAGCAGAGTTCTCTGGATGCCAATTCTACATAAAGGCTTGTTAACCTTGCACCCTGTTCTCTTAGTCTCATTCCCTACTGGGATATGTCATTTATTATAAGTTTGCCCTGGTACAACCGGGAGTGAGCCTTTACAGGACCCAGCCGTATCCAAATCAGACAGGTACTGCCACCAATTGAAGCAGCCATGCACAAACTGCTAGGCCAGGTCCTCTACACAGAAACACAAGCAACCCCAAAAATGTTTTTCGGCCTTGTTGGGCTTCATCAGTGAAGTGCAGCTTGGTTTCCTATGGCGCAGTTAGCAAGGGACCCATGTCTGGGCATACCTCTATCACATAGGGAGACAAACTAAAACCACAAAAGTGATATGTGGGAGGCTTTGAATTAATCTGAACCACTGGCACTGGTATTAGGCAGACACTTGCTATCAGATTCCTAGGTACTAAGATCATTTTCCAGCTGTTATCATCTGATGATCAGGAAGTACCAATATGACAGTGCCTGGAAAATGACTGCTCCATGCCTACACAAGAACCAGGGCTCTTAGCTTTGCTGGTACTTACACTTAACACAGGAATTCTGTGCACGGAACAGATTTAAAGAAACACACGCTGCTTATAAATTAATTGGATGAAATCACACTTTGTTAAGAGAGTTTTATTACAATAGGAGCAGTTTATGACTGCAATTAAGCCATTAACGTTCAGAAACCTTCTTAGAAAGTAGAGAGCTTGATACGAAAGGATCCCAGGACGAGGCGTTTTTGGGTTGGGAGGGACAGGAAGTGGGTGGGACTGGCCATACGGACTAGCATGACCAAGGGCGGTCAGTGGGTGGGTACATTTTCAAACAACACCCAGAGGTTGCGTATCTCTCCTCACATCTCATCTATCTCATGTCCTTCACTGCCCATGGAAAGATTTTTGGCTTATAGGCAGTCTTTTCAATGCAACCTAATAGCCAAAACTAAAGAAGTATAGGTTTTAGGAGTTAGCTAGTATCAAGAAAAAAGGATGGTAGAAGTAGGGCCACATTTGTGAACACTAAGGGACAAACACACAGCAGCATGAAGTGCTGAACAAAATGATTGCAAGCTGCATTTTTTTTGCACATCCACAAGGAGGGGATTTCATTCATCTACATGCGAGAGAACAGGTGACTACAACATAACAAAAAAGGTTGGGTGTAAGGTGGAATAAAGGATTTAATATAACACAGCAAAAACATTTGATAAAAGGCTGCTTGTGCTTCTTTGGTAATATGAACACTCAGGAAAAGCTTGAGAATCAACCTGAAGCCTAGAGATGGGCCAGAAGACATAAAGGAAGGAGAGAATCCATCTTTGTTCGGGGTATGAAGCCAGGATGGAATATTCTCCTTGGCTTTACCTGGTGATCAAATAAGAATCTCTTTCTTGGAGAAGTTCAATTGCAAACTGGACACAGGCATCCAGGACTCAATTGCATCCAGACAACTCTTCAGGCAGGAGACATCTACTACTGATGACACCTGTGGATAGAGTTGTGTTTCATCTGCACGCTGATGAATATCGACCGCATACTCACCTATCACACTGCCTAGCGTCTCCACATGTTGAACAGAATGGAGGATAGAATGGACCCCTGAGAACAGGCAAAGGGGGCAGAGCATAAAGGTCCCACGTGGGCAGACGGAGGTCTTCCTGATAATAAAGAACAGACCCAACTCAAAACAGATCTTCCCAAGAGCAACCACCAAGATAGAATAGTGTGAATGGCCTTATGGTCCACTGTGTCAAATGTCAAGAAGGACAAGCTAACCGGACCTACCATCATCAGTCGCCCTAGGGATGACATCCACAATCTGAAGAGTTCTGGTCTCAGTACCATGAAAAACTCTAAAACAAAGTCAATTGGAGACTGCCTTTTCCAGGAATTTATCAAGGAAAAAGCAAGCTGTTGATAGGGCAAAAGTTACTACAAATGGAAGGATCCTATTAAGTCATTTTTGAAAATGTCACAAAAGTGCCATGTGAAAGAAACACATTTAAAACCATCAGAAGAAATTCCAAGGTACCCGAAGGTAAAACTTTCAGAATCTGTGAGATAATAGTGTCATTTGCCTAATAGGTAGGTTTCAAAGATGGTAGAACAGCAATAACATCAGGCATTATACCAGAAGAAAGCCATGTTACAAAATGGCATCAGTCTACTTTGAAAAAGATGAGCCGGAAACAGTGGAGTTTTATTCGTAATTTCCTGTTGAACCAGATCAATTTTTTCAATGAAAAAAGCTTCATTTAAAATATATTTCTCATTCAAGTAGTTCTCTAAAGGTAAAGGCATAGGATAGGCACAGTGACACACAATTTCATTGGCAGTCTTTGATTGAATGGTGGAAGGAGTTATTTGGAGGCAAAATACATGTGGCTGCAATGGCATACGCCTTACAATAATGTCAAGCCGATCTCGGATCCATGAGAGTCTGATCGGAGAGGTGACAATGCCATCATTTTATAATTTGCATTGCTGATATTTATTTGTTAGTAAATCCGAAATATCAAGGAGGTGAAGATATCCTTTTAGTATTTTTAAGCATTAGAAGAGAAACTGTGTTAACCAAATCTACAATAACATCCTGATAATGATGGAGGATGAAATCATTGTTATCATAATGCTGTGCTACAGATACTGATATTGATATTTTATTTCTATCGCGCTCATACACAAGTGTTTCAGAGCGCGACAAGGCAAAGGAGGGGAACAGGGGAGAACCAAACAGCGATCTTAGATCAGATTGCAACTGAAATAAGTGTTTCCGTAGCAATGATGAATATAGATGAGCATAAGAACGTTTTGCAATCTTCTGAGGGCAGAATTGCCATATACTACCCCCCAGGAGGGCAGCACTACTGGCACATGAATTGTCGTGATGAATATTTGGTGAATTTGTTTTTCAGATCTTCAGCATTTAACTGAATCTGACAGGGTTTGCAAATGTGACTTAATAGTTACATTTCCATGTTTGGAGGGCAAACACATGTATTAACGTGTGACTAAATATTGTGGATATTTACCAGATTTGAATAGGCCCAAAAATTAACTTAATTAATTAAATGTACCAATGCAATGGATAGATGAAAAGGTACTATGAATATAAACATAGAAATTGAGGTTATATTTGCCGGAGATCCTCCTTGACTTAGCTCACACTTTGAAAAACATGTGAACCCTAGCTCTGCCTGTCTAGGTTAAGTGACCCATGTACTCTTGTTCTCAATGTATTCAACTATATCTCTGTATTTTATATGTTTGCTTCTTGATTTAAAAATTACACAAACACATTATCATTATTGAAAAGGAGTGTAAAGGAGTGTGGGAGCCCCTCTACTGAGAACGATTATGGGTCAAATACCCTGTTCTATGGAATTTCTTCCACTCAGGAGGGTCTACAGTCATGTCTTAGCTCACTGCACCCTTCACAGAGGAGAAAGGTCCATTTGCATATCAGTCTGCTCCCACCCACAAGAGCAGTCCAGCACCGAAATGCTAGGCAATTGTTCTCTGAACAAGAGTACCATCAGCAACCCCAGTCACGTGTTTCGGTCTAGTCGGGCCTCCTCAGTGAGGTGAAGCTGAGCCCCTCTAAGGCACAGTGAGCAAGGGGATCCATGTCTGGATTACCATTGGTTACTTAGGGTCAAACCCCAGGTTTTGCAAAATTGAAAAGGAGTGTGGGAGCCCCTCTACTGGGAACGAACATGGGTCAAATATCCTGTTCTATGGAATTTCATCCACTCAGGAGGGTCTACAACCATGTTTTAGCTCGCTGCTCCCCTCACAGAGGCGAAATATCCATTTACATATCAGTCTTTGTCCCACCCACAAGAGCTGTCCAACACTGAAATGCTAGGCAATTCTCCTCTGAACAAGAATAGCATCAGCAATCCTAGACAAGTTATATTTATTGGTATATGCCATTATATATCATATTATATACCATAGTTGACACCACTCCTCCAACTTCGATCACATATGTGATACATAACATTCATTAATTCAAAAAACTTTAAACAACTTTTATCCCTAAGCCGACCATCATTTTTTTGAAAAAGCATTTTTACCAATAGAGATTGTCTATATCCATAGTATTAAGTGTGCCATGGATTAAGCATATTTATACTGAAACAAACTACACATCTTGACCCCCATGACTTAACCAAAAAACAACATGTTCCTGTCCTGTTGTTAGTAGAGAACATTCTTCAGGGGATCAAGCTGGTATATTTATCAGTTCTTCTTCTATGATGAAGGTTGAGAGCACAACACAGGGATCTCTGAATCACATTATAGGTGTGCTGTTGGTCCTAATGCTACAAAAGTGAAAACATAAACATATATTGTTGGTAGTTTCTGATTCATGACAGGATTACACTTAACATCTGGAAACTTAAACGTATTAAAGTTATGACTTAGTGATGAAGAAAGTGTAGAGGCGCAGGTGGACAGGAGAAACTGGAAAAAACAGCTTTGTGTGAGGGATAAAGAAGAGTCTATTGGCCTGGGATCAAGACTGATACTTCAAGGATAAACCATGTATGTAAGACATATTTCTCTTAGATTAAGTAAAGAGAATCATCTGCAAAAGCCAAGTATTGGACAATTAAAGATGCAAAATCCCATGCAAGATGAAGTGAACAAGTCTCCAGAGACCAAGAAGGGTAATGATACCCATCTCAATTAAATCAAATAGCAGAAAATAGAAGGTCGATGTGTGGTCTCCTCACAAGTGATTCAGAAGTCGAAAACAAGGGCTAGTCATTAAACCCAAACAAAGATACTGGTGTGTCTACACTCCCTTGAATATCCCAGAACGGAGAACAGGCTTCGAGGTCAACTACAAAGGAGAGATAATGGACTAATTGGGAAATTTGGAAGTAGTCTAATGTTACTCTTGGCACCTGAGTTTCGTTTTGCTTATGTGCTGCTAACAAGCTGAAAGTTCAGGGTTGGGCAAGCATGCCAACCAATCAGAGGGTCTATGTAGCAACATTCTATCCAATGTTGCAAAGACCAACCTGCTGTCATTTCTCTGCTATAATCAGTATTATACATTTTTAGAGGTGGGTCAAGGCATGTCTAATGGATAAGGGTCAGCCAATGAAGTTATTAACACTTATACCTACTATAGGTACATATGTTCCCTTAACTAATCCCTCTCTTCAATAGGATTTACAGTTTGCCACAAAGGATGATGTCGTAGATGCCGCATATCGAGGCATAAAGCCTTTGTATAATCACATTTGGGTGTGAGTGCATGAATTACTGCCTGTTATTCGCCAGGTTGCCCTACTTTTTTCTTATGCTATTAATAAAGTAGTATTTTGCCACATTATTGGAGTCTGTTCGGTTATCTGAGTCCGAAATTATTAATGCTAATTTCATCTAGCAAATGGGACGCATCAAGGTGCTAGAGCACAAAATTAATTATATATTGGGTAGTGTGATTTATAATGAGTCTCTCACTTGTCTATCATCTGTGTGGTCCTTGTTGGAAGATTGTAGACAGCTCCTCATAACAACTTCTCTCTGGTGTTTCCGCTAGCAGACAGACAGTCTGTTAGTCCTGAACTCTTCTAAACTTCTTTTGTTCTGCCCAACTGATCTCTCTATAGTGGAATAAGACCACATACGTTTTGCAAAGTTTGTAAAGTTACAGCAGCTGTTTCCAAGTGTCACAATACAAAATGATTTGTAATTTGCAACTTGCATGACAATCGGAAAGCACCAAAAGTGATAGAAACACATGGAAAAGGTTTTACAACCTGTATCCTCGCTGTGCTTCTTCGACTAGTCTCTTGCAGACAGGTGCCTTTTCACTTTGTAACATTGCCAATACCAGACCCAGGCCTCCCGTTCCCTTAAATAGATACATTTTACCCTATGTGACCCAAGGAACTGGGTATTAGTAGATGTGGGAAGGAGGACGTCAAAAAGATTCCACTCTTTATCATACACCAGGTGCTAAGGGTTATGGGACACAAGAACGTTTTGGTTACCTGGCTACCCTCTGATCTCATGCCCAGGTCCCCTCCATACCAGTTGCACACCTGCACTTCCCATCTGTCAACCCTTGCACTTGGGCACTGTTTCTGATCCCTACAAACTCCTAGCAGCACTGACACCTGATGTCTGCACTTAGCCATGCACTTGCCACCAGCTGCCCGCACTTTTATTTATTTAGTGTCTTATTTATGTTACTGTTTATCCTAGGCACTGCCCCCTCCCCGTCCCCCCTGCACTTTTCCCCTTCCCCCTACCCTGCACTTGCACAACCTCAATGTCACCTGGCCAAGTAATATCGTTCTCTTTGTCGTCTCTCTGTTCCCTTGCCCTTGAAACACTTGTGTATAGGCGCGTTATAAATGCCATATCATATCATATCTAAAGTCTCAAACTAACTTGGTCAGGTGCTGTGCTCTGTAGTGAGCTGGGACTTATCACTGCCCGGGCAAGGAGCAACACATAGAGACAAATAGAAGGGTATGAAGTTAGGGAAAGAGGAATGGGAGAGGTTGCAGAGAAATCAGAGACTGAGAATGAAAAGAAACAGTGTTTGAAGGTGGGTTAGGGCATAGTTAAGGGGACCAGTGAGCCAGGCACAAGTACAGAGTGGTCCCAGGCTAGCAGCAACCTCCTTCTTTCTTGCAGATAGGCCTGCCTGTACGTATCAGACTCCTTTGTAGAGGTCTGCAAACTTTGGCTCTCCAGAGGTGTTGGACTTGAACTCCCGTCAGCCCTAGCCAGCATATTCAATGGTGAAGGATCATGGGAGTAGTAGTCTAAAACATCTGGACAGCTGCAAGTTGCAGACACCTGCTTTATGAATATGCTTACCTTAAAAGCTTAGCACTGAACTGTATTAAAAGGATGGCACCGGCCAGATCTCAGATTTGGTAATCCATTCCACTCTCCCTCTGTTTGATCTCTGGATTCCTACTGGTCCAGAAGAAATTAAATGGCTTTATCTTTTCCTCACACTTTGAGTACTAAACCTGGAGCAGCCTTTTCCCCTCAAACACTTGCTCACTACCAATAGAGCCATGAGACAATTTATGGCAACAGAGTGCCCTCACAAGTCCAAATTGATAACATAACATTACTGCCAGGCAAATGCCCATTCCTTTCCCTACCTAGAGGGGGCTTCTAGGAGGGCATGGCAATAAATGAGGGTTCAAGGACAGTCACCATCCCAGGTGGCTGAGTCACACAACATAACTGAGGTCTGGCCCTAGGATATCTTGGTGGCTGCCCTATAGAGGCTTCACAGGAATTATGGTTGCACCTGATGAGAGCTGCGGCCATCCTTAGGAGCATTAGGAGCGTGGTTGCAGGATGCTGCATGTTTTACTACAGAATCAGGACCTCACCAGGCAGGGCGTCAGGGGAAATGGGCGGAGAGTAACTGAAGGGGTTTCTTGCAGATGTTTACCAAGGCAAACCCTTGTAGCGTTTCACCCTCTCGCCAGGCAACTCTGCTCTTGCTGCATTCCCACCTCTCACCCTAGACATCTCTGCAGGTATCTTAGCTTGGTAGACTCTAGTAGCATGTTCCCCTCTCACCCTAGACATCTCTTCAGAAACGTAGCTTGGACGGCTCTTTACGAATTGCCCCCTCTCCCCCAAGACATCTCTGCAGATACCTTAGCTTGGCACGCTCTGGTAGCATTTCCCTCCTCTTGCCAGACAACTCTGCTCTTGCTGCATTCCACCTCTCATCCTAGACATCTCTACAGGTATCTTAATCTTAGCTTGGCAGACTCTAGTAGCATTTCCCCCTCTCATCCTAAACATCTCTTCAGATACATTGGCAGGCTCTTGTTGCATTTCCCACTTTTGCCCTGGATGTCTCTGCAGATTCCTTAGCTTGGCAGGCTCTAGTAGCATTTTCCCCTCTCACTCTAGACATCTCTTCAGAAACGTAGCTTGGATGACTACAAGGCATTGCCCCCTCTCACCCTAGACATCTCTTCAGATGCCTTAGCTTGGCAGGCTCTTGTAGCCTTTCGCCCTCTCGCCCTAGACGTCTCTACATATACCTTAGATTTCCTGGCTCTTGTAGCATTTCCCCCTCTTGCTCAAGGCATCTATATAGAGGCCTAAGGTCGACAAGCGTGTGTAGAATTTCCCGCACTTGCCCATGGAGACTCTGCAGATACCTTATTTGGCAGGCTCTTGTTGGATTTCCCCCTCTTGCCCTAGGCATCTCCGTAGATGCCTTACCTGGGCAGGCTCCTGTAGCATTTCCCTCTATTGTGCTAGGAGACTATGTATAGGCCTTAGCCTGGCAGGCTCTTGTCGCATTCCCCCTCTCATCCTATGTGACTCTATAGATGCATTAGCTTGGCAGGCCCTAATAGCATTTCCACCTCTCGCCTGGGCGTCTACTTCCTTTTTTCCACATTTTTATAGTTTGGAGAGGGTGTAATCTTCTGTGATTGTCTCTGGTGTTTCATTTTCGTGGGCTTATTTCCTGGTCATTTTCGCTCTTGCAAGGTTCTCGTTTCTCCAGTTGGTTCATTTCTGGAGCCTTACTTTTGGTTCCTACAAGTGCAGGAGCTTGGTCTGCTTTGAAGTTCCCTGCTCTTTGATGGTTATGCGAACCAAGAGGATTTGACGATTTTCTCTGTAGTTTGGAAATCAATCTTTCACGCTTTTCGGAAAGAGTAAGGAATGGTGAGACCTCTAGAGGGAATGACTGCTTCTCAGTGGCTGATTGAGTCTCTGGAGGGCTATGTAGCATAGACCTCCGTCCACCCTTACTAAGTGTAGGACTTAATGGGCTTGTGGTCCTTCCGGAAAGACTATCGGCTTCATTACTTTCCACTGAGTAAGTTGAAAAATCCAGTAGTTCTGAATTTGATTGATCCTGCTCCAGGAAGGTTTGAACCTAGCAGGCAAGTCAGCCTGGGATTTGGCCAGTGTTCCGTGTTCTTTGATAGCCTTCGTCTGCCCCAAGGGTTTTTCGAGGTGAGAGAGATTTTTAAGAAACTTTTTTGAGCTATTGCTCCATTGCCGTAAATTAGGTCGCCCTTGGGCTGAAGGCAGACCTTGCCTTGGATTAGCAAACAGGAGCTAGCTTTGATCTTTGGCAGATTTGACATGAGTGTCTGTAAGAGGCACCCTCCCCTCTTTCTGATGATGTGTCATCATTTTTTTGAGTGGTCCTGGACAGGTGTCGGGATGACAGGGGGCATTGATATCACAATAATCCCATTCCCTTTCCACATCCCAGAACTTGTGTTCTGATCCACAGTTTGCCCCTGCGGACAAGCTCTTGAAGTTGTTGGGGGTTTAGTTGGAGCCTTAGAGATGTGTAGGGTGTTTACTGGGCTATGCTCCGTACATGTTGCTGAGGAACTCATAGTCTCGAGGGGGGATGGGGGGGCACCCAATCTAGGTGCAGATTCTTTTGCCGTAATGAACCCCTGCATGAATATTAGTTTTGTGTGGAGCATAGCTAGAAGTGTTGTGTGGTCTGCCAGGGTTTCATGAATTGCTTTGTAAAGCTTAATGAAAGGCAGCATAGGTATTGTCATGACCAACATCTGTGTGAATTGATCTTATTTTGGGGCTTTCACTTGTTTAGGGGCTTCATATTGTGATGGGTCTCTAGCCTCCTGGGGTTTAACGATGTCATCAGAATCCGTATATCCAGGTAATGGCTTTGGGCCCACCTCGGGCAGCTGGTTTGATTCCAGAGCACCCAGAGGGCAGCTCGCCAGGGTCTGTTCAGTCACTGCATATTCCCCAGTTAAATCTAGGGCTGATGTACCACCGGGTTGCATCCCCTTGACAGGGAAACCCTCAGCGGCCGTTTGCTCCAATTTAGTTAGATTAGTGGAAGATGTCCCCAGTACACCACACACCGTAGTAACCCCAACCTCCATGGCCGATAGGATTCTCTAGGATGATAGTTTTATGTTCAATGGGTGGACAGATGGTACCAGAGGAAGTGAAAGGTTTGGTTTTCTCGAACTGACGTGGTCCTTCATCGGGGCTTCTGGTTCTGAGAACTCCCACCCGTATATAGATGAATGCCTAGCCCATTTCATTGGTGGTATTCACATATTTGTCACTTCATTAGACCGATGAATTGAAGGCATCCATCAGGTCAGATACAGCCCGGGACTTAGTGCCTCAGTTCTCCCCATAACTGGCCTGAAAAGAGAGCTCTGTGACATCCTCTGGTCATAATGAAGTCTTGCAGCATGCTTACTCTAATGTAAGTTGAAATCAGACACATTGCCCCATCGCCGTCTTATACAGATCATCTGCAACAAAGCATCCGTTCCAGCAACCCCTTAACCAGCTGATTCAGTGCAAGCTGATTCTGAATACAAAAACAAAATGGCCGGCATCATGGTTGCCTAGCAACAAAGGCTGACGCTGGGAAGGCCACGATTGGCCGCCGCTGCTATTTCCTGGTGCGCAGAGCACCGGACGGCGAGAGCCGGCTACACAACTTAAGCACACATAATAAGGCACGAGCCTGTCTAAGCCTGTCTGGAGCCGTATGGGCCTTGGGCTCTGCACGCTGCGGCTACGCCGGTAAGATCCATCTATCTCTACCTACACATTGTGCTCACAGTTCATGGTCACTTTTACTTCTCAACTCCCTAATCTAACGCTGCCTGCAAAGATGCTGTCTCCACCTCCACTCACGTGTCACTATACCGCATTGCTCAAGTCTAACCTGTACTGGCATGCACGCGTTCGGCTACCTGAGGTAACGTTATCCCACGCCTCACCACATCACGCTATTTACTCATCCACAGTACCCTCAACAACTTGCTACTAGACATTCTGATCCTGTTGGCGCCTATCTCTCCCGACCGGACGTTGCCCACGGGTGAACTTAGCACATTACAAGCATGCACTAACTGCCTCGATCCCCCAGAACCCTGTTGCAGCACTAAATGCCTGCATGCTGTTATGTTGTGCCGTTTTACCAACTTATAGCCTTACGAACGTATCCTCACTGTGTTCTTGTAAAAATACTGTTTGCTGTACACCTAGTCATCTGTGCTCACCTGTATGCCTACCTCCCTACCTATACACGTATGCTTACTCTGAACCACAGCCCTCAGCTAACCGATATACTGAGTGTACACCAGCCAACTTTGATCATAGTGTGCATGCCAACCAATATGGGATGGGCCCACTGCCAATGTCGAATTTGCTTATTGCCAGCACCCTAGCCAATGTTGAATTTGCCTATTGCCAGTACCCTAGCCAATGTCGAATTTTCTTATTGCCAGCACCCTAGCCAATGTCGAATTTGCTTATTGCCAGTACCCTAGCCAATGTGGAATTTGCCTATTGCCAGCACCTTAGCCAATGACTAATTTGCTTATTGCCAGCACCCTAGCCAATGTCGAATTTGCCTTTTGCCAGCACCCTAGCCAATGTTGAATTTGCTTATTGCCAGCACCCTAGCCAATGTCAAATTTGCCTATTGCCAGCACCCAGGCCAATTTCAAATATGCGTATTGCCAGCTCCCTGGCCAATGTTGAATTTGCCTATTGCCAGCACCCTAGCCAATGTCGAATTTGCTTATTGCCAGCACCCTAGCCAATGTCGAATTTGCCTTTTGCCAGCACCCTAGCCAATGTCGAATTTTCTTATTGCCAGCACCCTAGCCAATGTCGAATTTGCTTATTGCCAGCACCCTAGCCAATGTCGAATTTGCTTATTGCCAGCACTCTAGCCAATGTCAAATGTGCCTATTGCCAGCACTCTAGTCAAACCCACAGGACAGGTACCTCAGTTGCACCTCCCACCATGCTAATTTGGCTCACCCTCATCATGTTTCCCTTTTGTGTCATGCAAGATAGTGTACCTTGCAGCGGAAACAAGTACAATACAGCTTACAATAGTGGCCTAGCCAAACTTGCCTGCCCTAGACACTTCCCCATAACTTGCCCTACACCATTCTTGCCCATTACGCCACCCATCCCATTAGGCACCCATCAAGCCCACACCACAGGCGACAGAGACCACCTAGTTGACACTCCAGCCAACCTCATCACTAACAGAACCAAGTGGGTCCGCCTGAGACCTAGTCCTCCATGCCTTGCCCTTGGCGCCCGTCTCAACCACAGCCACCCTAAACCTACTACCAACCTCACTGCTACCATTGACCGAGTAAGCACACTCACCACTATCCCCAAACTGTCTGACCGTAATAATAGACTAGGCACCAGACTCCACCACTTGAATAGCAACCCGCCAGCCAAACCCGACACCAAGACCAAAAACAAGCGTACAGCCTTTAACCTCTCCAAACCACTACCTCTAAAAGGAGCACTACTAAATGTCAGGTCCCTTGTTGCCCATGCCACAGAGATCGCTGACATCATCCTGACCAACAACCTTGACTTCCTTGCTGTAACAGAAACTTGGCTGCACAATGCATCAGGCCCCTTCCTAACCCTAGCTATTCCCGACAACTATTCCATCATTAGAGCTGATAGACCCAATGCTCGAGGAGGAGGTGTAGCCATCATCTTTAAATCGTCTCTAGACATCAGATCAGTCACCTTCCCCACTAAAATCATGTGAACATCTTACAGTCAAGCTTCAAACATCTCCCAAAAGTACAATTACTATTCACATAATGTATAGGCCCCCAGGGCCTCTGGGATCTTTCGAAGAAGACATCACTTCTCTAGTAGCTGAGAATTCTAAACCCTCAGCACAAATCATCATCCTCAGTGATTTCAACCTTGGCTACAACGACCCCAATGACCCATCAGCCTCCACCTTGTCCAATGCACTAGCTGATCATGGCTTCATACAACTCAGCTCTCAACCTACCCATCGGAAAGACAGGATTCTCGATTGGGTAGCTGCCCTCAACTGTAATATTACCTGCAAGGACTACTTACATCTTGTATGGACTGATCATCATCTCCTCTCGCTAGATATCAACATCAACAACCTAGAGCCCAAAAAATCCCCTAATGCACCAGCCTGTCCCAATAGGAATAAGCGCAACATCACTGCTGAAACCTCAATACCCCTGGCAGTCCCCATACTTAACGCACTACCTGTCACAGATGACCTGAACCTATTAGTCAACACCTACAATGAGTCCATGTCTAAAGCCATGAATACTATCGCCGCACTGAAAATGCGCAAAGGGAAGCCCAGAGCACACCTGAACTCCTGGTACACCCCTGAACTCAAGTTGCTTAGGTTAAAAAAAAGAAAACTTGCGACACTGTGGAAAATCACACCCTCTACAGAAAACAGAACCAATATCACTAATATCACATCCCTATACAAAAATGAGATAATACGTACCAAAAAAGAAACCTTCAACTCCAGGATAAACAAAGGCAGGATCCAGCACCAGAGAACTATTTAACATTCTCAAGGAACTAGAAAACCCTAATCCTCCTGCAGATACTTGTACGAAGGACAATCCTTGGTGCACTAGCATCCAGAACGCCCTTGCCAACAAAATGACAGGGCTCCAAACTAAAATAGAGAACAAACGACAACAACTTACCTGTATCAAGACCACTACCACCAGCCCAATCACGCCACTTCCCATCAACATGAACTCAAGCTTCACATTCAATAAGGTAACCATACCTGAAGTACAACAAATTATAGCCTCTCTGAAACCATCCAATTGTAAAGGGGGCAGCTGCTCCAGTCAGATCATAAAAGATGCAGCCAGAGATATATCCCCCTTCATTACCAAACTAATAAACTTATCATTTACCAGCAACTCAGTCCCAAGCAATTTGAAACAATCTTGGGTTCTCCCACTTCTAAAAAAACAAACATTAGACCCGTCTATACCCATCAATTACAGACCTATCACCACCGTCCCGTTCCTTCTGAAAATCCTAGATAGAGTTGCCTACTTGCAAATTCAAGACTACCTAGAGACAAACCAACTACTAGGAATACGTCAATCTGACTTTAGACCTCAACACGGAACAGAAACGGCCCTTGTTGACCTCAAAAGTCAGATTGATGAACTAAAAGATAAAGGCAGTACCACCATCCTACTTCTTTTAGATCTCTCAGCAGCCTTCGACTTGGTTGACCATAAAATCCTTTGCAACCACCTGTCATCAGCAGCACACTTCTCCCTTTCTGCTGTCACGTGGATACAATCCTTCCTTGTCAATAGAACCATGCGGGTCTTCTCACCTTTAGCAGCGGCTGACCCGATCGCCATCACATGCGGTGTCCCACAAGGCTCTTGTGTTTCACCTACTTTGTATAACATATTTACAAAGCCTCTATTCGACAAATTGGACAATCTGGGTGTCACTTAACTATGCAGATGACACCCAGATACTCCTAACTCTATCAGGTAACTACAGTTCTGACGTCGACCGGATCAACAAAGTCTTTACTATCATTCAGGCATGGATGGCCACACATGGCCTCTGCATGAATGATGATAAGACTGAACTGCTCCTTGTCGGCTCACCCAACAACCTGCAGAAACTTAGTCCCAACTATGACAGTATCATCATCGATGGTAATACCATACCCATTGTAAAAAGTGTAAAAAACCCTGGTTTCTAGCTTGATTCTAACACCAACTTCTCTAAAAAGATCAACATGACTGCCTCAGCCACTGCCTACACAGGCAAGCTGATCAGGGCCTGTAGACCTTTTTTGTCCTCTAACAGTTGCCTCATATTGGCCAGGGCTCTCATTCAATCCAAACTGGATTACTGTAACAGTCTATACTTAGGCGCAAATAAATCCATAATCAACAGATTGCAGGTCCTCCAAAACAACGCATTGTGAGCGGCTCTACACATTCCCAGGCGAGAGCACATCTCTACTATTAGAAAATCATACAAGTGGCTCTCCATGCAACAAAAAGTCGACCTAAAAACCATCTGCCTCACTTACAAAGCCCTGAATCACCAAGCCCCTTCATATCTCACTAACAAATTCACCCTGAAATCTTCTGCCAGAATCACAAGATCCACTAACACCTTATGCCTGATGGTGCCCAGGTTCATCCTAAAAAGAGCAGGTGGAACCAGCTTCCCAGTTCTAGCCTCCCAACTCTGGAATACTCTACCACTGGACATCAAATCCATCACAACCTTTCAATCATTCAGAAACCATGTCATTACTTGGATACTGAATAAAAACTAACGCTACCCCGTCTGACATTACACTTACTTACCTTAGCATTCACTCTCTCTTACCTCTGCGTTCCTATTGTATTATTCTGTACCATAAATTGTGTATATACTATATATACTGTCTAGACTGTATAAATTATACAAATTGTGTAAAAAAAATTCTAAATGTATAAACTGTATCTTGTAAACATCTATCTAAGCACCCTTTTGCCCCTGGGTCTGGCACGCTATGTAAATAAATAAACAAACAAACAAACAAACAATATAATGGTGTGGGTTTTTCCCAGCCTTAATATTTGGTAGGCTAACTGTGGTTTTCCTAGCTCCTTGAGGGTCCCTCCATTTCCATTTGAGGCAGGATAAGGCGTGGAATTGCAAAGGTGAGGCAGCGATGTTCATATCACTATGTTGACGCAGCGTTATTTTGGAGGGCTGAACAAATGAAGCCGAATCCATTGGCCGGAATAGGGTCATGCCTTGGTTGATGGTCAAGGACGTCAGTGTCATATGTTTCCTCATTGCCACACAGTTTGTCTAATAAAATCATCGACTTTCGTTTCAAAGACATGGTGGCCTGAGTCAGAGGGTTCATATCATTAAATCGTGATCGTTGAGACCCTCTGTTGTGTCTAACGTTGGCCGAGGCCAGTTTTGCACTGGCCTTGGAGGGTCCAGCCCACGTGGTAGCGGGGATGCCTCGATGGCAAATGACTGCTACCCTCCCCATCTTTCAGCTCCTCAGGAAACTGCTGGTCAGTATAAAGAGTTAAATGAGGGAGTTGGTGAGTCCTAGCTTTGGGCTCACTCTCCTCACTCTCATTTTGCATCAGGGCGGAGTCCATGGGCCCTCAGAGTGCATGAGGTATCGTTAAAACGGGGTTCAGTGGGATGGTTTTTGAAATGTCAGTCGACCTGCCTTGGATTACCTCTTCCAGGGGTCCGATGATGACAGACCCGACGTCCGGCTGGATGTTATTAGGTGACATCTTCATCAGCTGCTTAGCTTCTCAAGGGGAATGTAAAGCTGTGGAGCCTAGCGACCCGCTCCCCTGGCACTCCGTTGTCCAGCGGCTCTTTCCTCTCCAGATTTTTCACCATAACAATGGATAGGGAGCCGGCAGTTGGACCAGTCACTCGGGACAGTCGGTTGACTTGCGAGTGTCTGGACTCATCGCCGGACTGCGCGTAGGCACTCCGTGCCGGGGGATGATTATATTCCCTTCTTTCAGCCTTAAAGGGACGGCGTGTAATTCTCTGGCAGTAGATATAATTCGCAGCTGCAAGTCCTTGGGCAATACAGCACGCTGTTAAGGATCTGTGGAACTAGTAGCTGAGTCCAACAGGAAAGCGAGACTCGATGCCGGACTCTGCGCAGGCACTTCATGCCTGGGGGATGATTATATTCCCTTCTTAAGGGACGGACTGCAGGGATGTCATTTCACCAAAAAGCCAGGGGTAGCGGAAGTGACATCACATGACCCTTGACCCCCTGATGACATCACAGGAAGTGATGTCATTTGACCCCACCCCGAAGTGATATCGCAGGTAGCGATGGAACATGACCTTTCACCCGTTGACAAAACAGGAAGTGGCATCACATAGCATTGTACACTACGAAAAATATGGTTACGATATCACTATAATGTGATGTAAATTTCATACAACAATGGATCGCCATATGTATCGTTAAGATCAGTGTGTATAGGCCCATGTTACCAAATTACTGTGAATGCAAGCAGACGTCCATGACCACGATTGGCCGCCGCTGCTATTTCCTGGTGCGCAGAGCACCGGACGGCGAGAGCTGGCTACACAACTAAGGCACACATAATAAGGCACAAGCCTGTCTAAGCCTGTCTGGAGCCGTATGGGCCTTGGGCTCTGCACGCTGCGGCTACGCCGGTAAGATCCAGCTATCTCTACCTACACATTGTGCTCACAGTTCATGGTCACTTTTACTTCTCAACTCCCTAATCTAACGCTGCCTGCAAAGATGCTGTTTCCACCTCCACTCACGTGTCACTATACCGCATTGCTCAAGTCTAACCTGTACTGGCATGCACGCGTTCGGCTACCTGAGGTAACGTTATCCCACGCCTCACCACATCACGCTATTTACTCATCCACAGTACCCTCAACAACTTGCTACTAGACATTCTGATCCTGTTGGCGCCTATCTCTCCCGACCGGACGTTGCCCACGGGTGAATTTAGCACATTACAAGCATGCACTAACTGCCTCGATCCCCCAGAACCCTGTTGCAGCGCTAAATGCCTGCATGCTGTTATGTTGTGCCCTTTTACCAACTTATAGCCTTAAGAACGTATCCTCACTGTGTTCTTGTAAAAATACTGTTTGCTGTACACCTAGTCATCTGTGCTCACCTGTATGCCTACCTCCCTACCTATACACGTATGCTTACTCTGAACCACAGCCCTCAGCTAACCGATATACTGAGTGTACACCAGCCAACTTTGATCATAGTGTGCATGCCAACCAATATGGATGGGCCCACTGCCAATGTCGAATTTGCTTATTGCCAGCACCCTAGCCAATGTCGAATTTGCTTATTGCCAGTACCCTAGCCAATGTGGAATTTGCCTATTGCCAGCACCTTAGCCAATTACTAATTTGCTTATTGCCAGCACCCTAGCCAATGTCGAATTTGCCTTTGGCCAGCACCCTAGCCAATGTCGAATTTGCTTATTGCCAGCAACCTAGCCAATGTCAAATTTGCCTATTGCCAGCACCCTAGCCAATTTCAAATATGCGTATTGCCAGCTCCCTGGCCAATGTTGAATTTGCCTATTGCCAGCACCCTAGCCAATGTCGAATTTGCTTATTGCCAGCACCCTAGCCAATGTCGAATTTGCCTATTGCCAGCACCCTAGCCAATGTCGAATTTGCTTATTGCCAGCACTCTAGCCAATGTCAAATGTGCCTATTGCCAGCACTCTAGTCAAACCCACAGGACAGGTACCTCAGTTGCACCCCAACAGCCTCCCACCATGCTAATTTGGCTCACCCTCATCATGTTTCCCTTTTGTGTCATGCAAGATAGTGTACCTTGCAGCGGAAACAACTACAATACAGCTTACAATAGCGGCCTAGCCAAACTTGCCTTCCCTAGACACTTCCCCATAACTTGCCCTACACCATTCTTGCCCATAACGCCACCCATCCCATTAGGCACCCATCAAGCCCACACCACAGGCGACAGAGACCACCTAGTTGACACTCCAGCCAACCTCATCACTAACAGAACCAAGTGGGTCCGCCTGAGACCTAGTCCTCCATGCCTTGCCCTTGGCGCCCGTCTCAACCACAGCCACCCTAAACCTACTACCAACCTCACTGCTACCATTGACCGAGTAAGCACACTCACCACTATCCCCAAACTGTCTGACCGTAATAATAGACTAGGCACCAGACTCCACCACTTGAATAGCAACCCACCAGCCAAACCCGACACCAAGACCAAAAACAAGCATACAGCCTCTAACCTCTCCAAACCACTACCTCTAAAAGGAGCACTACTAAATGTCAGGTCCCTTGTTGCCCATGCCACAGAGATCGCTGACATCATCCTGACCAACAACCTTGACTTTCTTGCTGTAACAGAAACTTGGCTGCACAATGCAGCAGGCCCCTTCCTAACCCTAGCTATTCCCGACAACTATTCCATCATTAGAGCTGATAGACCCAATGCTCGAGGAGGAGGTGTAGCCATCATCTTTAAATCGTCTCTAGACATCAGATCAGTCACCTTCCCCACTAAAATCATGTGAACATCTTACAGTCAAGCTTCAAACATCTCCCAAAAGTACAATTACTATTCACATAATGTATAAGCCCCCAGAGCCTCTGGGATCTTTCGAAGAAGACATCACTTCTCTAGTAGCTGAGAATTCTAAACCCTCAGCACAAATCATCATCCTCAGTGATTTCAACCTTGGCTACAACGACCCCAATGACCCATCAGCCTCCACCTTGTCCAATGCACTAGCTGAGCATGGCTTCATACAACTCAGCTCTCAACCTACCCATCGGAAAGACAGGATTCTCGATTGGGTAGCTGCCCTCAACTGTAATATTACCTGCAAGGACTACTTACATCTTGTATGGACTGATCATCATCTCCTCTCGCTAGATATCAACATCAACAACCTAGAGCCCAAAAAATCCCCTAATGCACCAGCCTGTCTCAATAGGAATAAGCGCAACATCACTGCTGAAGCCTCAATACCCCTGGCAGTCCCCATACTTAACGCACTACCTGTCACAGATGACCTGAACCTATTAGTCAACACCTACAATGAGTCCATGTCTAAAGCCATGAATACTATCGCCCCACTGAAAATGCGCAAAGGGAAGCCCAGAGCACACCTGAACTCCTGGTACACCCCTGAACTCAAGTTGCTTAGGTTAAAAAAAAGAAAACTTGCGACACTGTGGAAAATCACACCCTCTACAGAAAACAGAACCAATATCACTAATATCACATCCCTATACAAAAATGAGATAATACGTACCAAAAAAGAAACCTTCAACTCCAGGATGAACAAAGGCAGGATCCTGCACCAGAGAACTATTTAACATTCTCAAGGAACTAGAAAACCCTAATCCTCCTGCAGATACTTGTACGAAGGACAATCCTTGGTGCACTAGCATCCAGAACGCCCTTGCCAACAAAATGACAGGGCTCCAAACTAAAATAGAGAACAAACGACAACAACTTACCTGTATCAAGACCACTACCACCAGCCCAAGCACGCCACTTCCCATCAACATGAACTCAAGCTTCACATTCAATAAGGTAACCATACCTGAAATACAACAAATTATAGCCTCTCTGAAACCATCCAATTGTAAAGGGGGCAGCTGCTCCAGTCAGATCATAAAAGATGCAGCCAGAGGTATATCCCCCTTCATTACCAAACTAATAAACTTATCATTTACCAGCAACTCAGTCCCAAGCAATTTGAAACAATCTTGGGTTCTCCCACTTCTAAAAAAACAAACATTAGACCCGTCTATACCCATCAATTACAGACCTATCACCACCGTCCCGTTCCTTCTGAAAATCCTAGATAGAGTTGCCTACTTGCAAATTCAAGACTACTTAGAGACAAACCAACTACTAGGAATACATCAATCTGACTTTAGACCTCAACACGGAACAGAAACGGCCCTTGTTGACCTCAAAAGTCAGATTGATGAACTAAAAGATAAAGGCAGTACCACCATCCTACTTCTTTTAGATCTCTCAGCAGCCTTCGACTTGGTTGACCATAAAATCCTTTGCAACCACCTGTCATCAGCAGCACACTTCTCCCTCTCTGCTGTCACGTGGATACAATCCTTCCTTGCCAATAGAACCATGCGGGTCTTCTCACCTTTAGCAGCGGCTTACCCGATCGCCATCACATGCGGTGTCCCACAAGGCTCTTGTGTTTCACCTACTTTGTATAACATATTTACAAAGCCTCTATTCGACAAATTGGACAATCTGGGTGTCACTTAACTATGCAGATGATACCCAGATACTCCTAACTCTATCAGGTAACTACAGTTCTGACGTCGACCGGATCAACAAAGTCTTCACTATCATTCAGGCATGGATGGCCACACATGGCCTCTGCCTGAATGATGATAAGACTGAACTGCTCCTTGTCGGCTCACCCAACAACCTGCAGAAACTTAGTCCCAACTATGACAGTATCATCATCGATGGTAATACCATACCCATTGTAAAAAGTGTAAAAAACCCTGGTTTCTACCTTGATGCTAACACCAACTTCTCTAAACAAATCAACATGACTGCCTCAGCCACTGCCTACACAGGCAAGCTGATCAGGGCCTGTAGACCTTTTTTGTCCTCTAACAGCTGCCTCATATTGGCCAGGGCTCTCATTCAATCCAAACTGGATTACTGTAACAGTCTATACTTAGGCACAAATAAATCCATAATCAACAGATTGCAGGTCCTCCAAAACAACGCATTGTGAGCGGCTCTACACATTCCCAGGCGAGAGCACATCTCTACTATTAGAAAATCATACAAGTGGCTCTCCATACAACAAAACGTCGACCTAAAAACCATCTGCCTCACTTACAAAGCCCTGAATAACCAGGCCCCTTCATATCTCACTAACAAATTCACCCTGAAATCTTCTGCCAGAATCACAAGATCCACTAACACCTTATGCCTGATGGTGCCCAGGTTCATCCTAAAAAGAGCCGGTGGAACCAGCTTCCCGGTTCTAGCCTCCCAATTCTGGAATACTCTACCACTGGACATCAAATCCATCACAACCTTTCAATCATTCAGAAACCATGTCATTACTTGGATACTGAATAAAAACTAACGCTACCCCGTCTGACATTACACTTACTTACCTTAGCATTCACTCTCTCTTACCTCTGCGTTCCTATTGTATTATTCTGTACCATAAATTGTGTATATACTATATATACTGTCTAGACTGTATAAATTATACAAATTGTGTAAAAAAAATTCAAAAATGTATAAACTGTATCTTGTAACCATCTATCTAAGCACCCGTTTACCCCTGGGTCTGGCACGCTATGTAAATAAATAAACAAACAAACAAACAAACAATATAATGGTGTGGGTTTTTCCCAGCCTTAATATTTGGTAGGCTAACAGTGGTTTTCCTAGCTCCTTGAGGGTCCCTCCATTTCCATTTGAGGCAGGATAAGGCGTGGAATTGCAAAGGTGAGGCAGCGATGTTCATATCACTATGTTGACGCAGCGTTATTTTGGAGGGCTGAACAAATGAAGCCGAATCCATTGGCCGGAATAGGGTCATGCCTTGGTTGATGGTCAAGGACGTCAGTGTCATATGTTTCCTCATTGCCACACAGTTTGTCTAATAAAATCATCGACTTTCGTTTCAAAGACATGGTGGCCTGAGTCAGAGGGTTCATATCATTAAATCGTGATCGTTGAGACCCTCTGTTGTGTCTAACGTTGGCCGAGGCCAGTTTTGCATTGGCCTTGGAGGGTCCAGTCCACGTGGTAGCGGGGATGCCTCGATGGCAAATGACTGCTACCCTCCCCATCTTTCAGCTCCTCAGGAAACTGCTGGTCAGTATAAAGAGTTAAATGAGGGAGTTGGTGAGTCCTAGCGTTGGGCTCGCTCTCCTCACTCTCATTTTGCATCAGGGCGGAGTCCATGGGCCCTCAGAGTGCATGAGGTATCGTTAAAACGGGGTTCAGTGGGATGGTTATTGAAATGTCAGTCGACCTGCCTTGGATTACCTCTTCCAGGGGTCCGATGATGACAGACCCGACGTCCGGCTGGATGTTATAAGGTGACATCTTCATCAGTTGCTTAGCTTCTCAAGGGGAATGTAAAGCTGTGGAGCCTAGCGACCCGCTCCCCTGGCACTCCGTTGTCCAGCGGCTCTTTCCTCTCCAGATTTTTCACCATAACAATGGATAGGGAGCCGGCAGTTGGACCAGTCACTCGGGACAGTCGGTTGACTTGCGAGTGTCTGGACTCATCGCCGGACTGCGCGTAGGCACTCCGTGCCGGGGGATGATTATATTCCCTTCTTTCAGCCTTAAAGGGATGGCGTGTAATTCTCTGGCAGTAGATATAATTCGCAGCTGCAAGTCCTTGGCAATACAGCACGCTGTTCAGGATCTGTGGAACTAGTAGCTGAGTCCAACAGGAAAGCGAGACTCGATGCCGGACTCTGCGCAGGCACTTCATGCCTGGGGGATGATTATATTCCCTTCTTAAGGGACGGACTGCAGGGATGTCATTTCACCAAAAAGCCAGGGGTAGCGGAAGTGACATCACATGACCCTTGACCCCCTGATGACATCACAGGAAGTGATGTCATTTGACCCCACCCCGAAGTGATATCGCAGGTAGCGATGGAACATGACCTTTCACCCGTTGACAAAACAGGAAGTGGCATCACATAGCATTGTACACTACGAAAAATATGGTTACGATATCACTATAATGTGATGTAAATTTCATACAACAATGGATCGCCATATGTATCGTTAAGATCAGTGTGTATAGGCCCATGTTACCAAATTACTGTGAATGCAAGCAGACGTCCATGACCAAATGATAATGATGTGTTATTATATAGCACTTACGCTTAAGCGCTTTATATAGAAAAAATATAACCCAATATCACCCAACCTGTGTTGGTACTCATTTATCGACCTCAGAAGGATAAAAGGCTGAGTTGAGGCGTTTAAGACCAAACTAAATCAGTGACTCACCCCTGAAGTGTGCCTGAAATAAACCTTTAATGAACCTAGCTGAACAAGAAAGCCACCTCCTCCAGAAGCCACCCTAGTGCAGGCCACAGCCCAGGAGCTTGCATTAAAAAAAAGGTTTTAAAAAAACTTTTTTTTTTTTAAGAGGTCGCAAGGGAGACCACAGAGGTCGCAAATGAGAACTCAGAGGGCGCAGTTGCAACCTCTGGCGACCCCTAAATGACATACCTGAAGGCATTTAATGCTCTGGCTGCAGGTATAATTTGCCGCTGCAAGTCCTTCGGCAATACAGCACGCTGTTCAGGATTTGTGGTACTAGTAGCAGAGTCCAACAGGAAAGCGGGGATAGTCTGGCGTTTGATCCTCAAGCAGAGTGAAAGGACTCGACGTCAGACTCCCCGCAGGTGCTCCTCGCCTGGGGGAGGATTATATTCCCTTCTTTCAGCCTTAAAGGGACGGCTTGCAATGCTCTGGCTGCAGGTATAATTTGCCGCTGCAAGTCCTTGGGCAATACAGCAAGCTGTAACAGGATCTGTGGAACTAGTAGCTGAGTCCAACAGGAAAGCCTTGGCAGGCTCTTGTCACATTCCCCCTCTCACTCTATGTGACCCTGTAGATGCCTTAGCTCGGCAGGCCCTAATAGCATTTCCCCCTCTCGCCCTAGGCATCTCTGTAGATGCCTTAGCCCGGCAGGCTCTAATAGCATTTCCCCCTCTTGCCTTATGCATCTCTGAAATTGCGGGTGGAACGATAGCTCAGGGGCAACTCGTTTGTCTTGGAAGCAAGACAACGCAGCACAAGTTCGAATCTCAATCCTGTGCTTATAAACCACTCGGGCCATAAAGCGAGTTGTAATTGAATAGTGATGTAAATAAATCCCTAAGCTCAGCAGGCTCTTGTAACATTTTCCACTTTTATCCTAAAAAACTGAATTTGTTGAGAGGCTGCAGTAATTATTTTCCCCCAGCCAGGTAAAGCCCTACTATGCGCCTGTCATAGCCTAGTCAGATTTGCAGGGTCAAAACTTCTCTTCAGCTCCAGTGGCTTTGAAGCTAGCCTCTGGTTCTGGGGTAATGCTCCCGTACAGGCGACTCCCTCCCTCTTCAGTATTCTCTGGCTCTTGCCAGCTTCTGGATCTTGGCCCACAGCATAGCCATAGGGCCAATCTCTCCTGAAATGTCCAGCCCCCAAGGCAGTTACTGGAACTGTTTTGAGTCCCCTTCAGGGGATGCTGGATTGGCCCTAAAGCAACCCCTCAGCCCCCATTACAGGGACGAGCACAACAAGGCCCGTCTCTTGAGGCCCTGTAAGGCCTTTCACCGATTCTATATGTAGGGCAGACTGGGTTTCATTATTCCGTGGTTGCTAAAATGAGCACCAATATTTTGGGTAATTTTAACATAGGGTTGTTATAACAACACATGGTCATTTTCTGCCTCTCTTGCTGCAAAGAAAGTGTGCATTGCCAAACCCCTTCCTGACAAGATTAAGAGAAACAGAACAGATGAGGAGACCAGTACATTTGCCACAGAATAATTCAGTGAATTTAGCACAGATTACAAAAACATTGTTTAAATTTACAATGCACAAACATACTGCCCTCTGCTGTCTAAAACACACGGGCACATTTCTCTTTTAATTAAAGAGAGATGGCCTTGAATAGCATAAACTCAGACTGTACACCCTGCCAGGGAAAGGGAAATTACATGTGAGGTCAGTGTCTGCGATGACAGCGAGAGCAGGGCCTCAGCACGCTCTTGGCCCTTGCAGCGGCAGGCGTTGGCCTCTCAGTGCATTAACAATGGCGCCTAATTAGATTTTGAAGGAGTCATTCTTTGTATCTGTGGAGAGATTTACGGGAACCTCCTTCCCAGTTATTGCACTGTGCAGGAGAGTTCTCTTTCCGCAGCATAAATCAGGATAATTACAGTAATTCGGGACCCAGGAAAGTTCAGGAGGCCCTGTAAGGCCCAGCTATGCAACCAAGGCAATCCACTCCTCCTGGATGAGGCATTTGTTGGGCAGGGGATGGGGGGAATAGCAAAATGTCACCTGTGTCTATTAAATTCCAAATGAGAGCATCCCTGCAGTGAAGGGACACTCTCACTGAGGCTGGGTGTAACGGATTGCCTTCTGGCAAGGGTGTGAAAGGAGGCCATTCCGTTTCTGGCATGAGAGGCTGCTAATCAGATCCACCTTTCATAAAGCTCCATGCCAAAAGCACAGTGCATACATGTGCCCTTGCTCACCTGGACAGCTGCCACACCTGCTCTCCGCTGTCACAGGAAAGTCAATGGTCATGTGTGCATTCCTCACAGATTCTGTGACCCAGAGTCACTGGAACAAGAGAATGGGGGTCATTACGACCCTGGCGGTAGGGGGTTAACAGGGACGGTAGAGATACCAGCCTCGTTAACCCCCTACCACCTCATAAAACCAGGCATCCTTTGCGGGTCCCGCGAGCAGACCAGGATGCAAACCACGGGCCCGTTATTAACGGGCCCGTGGTTTGCATCCTCCCCATTCCCATTGTGGCCTATGGGGGCTCAAATGGGAATGGGGATGTACCGGGTCCGGGTTCCCTGAATGGGGAAATACCCAGCCCTCCAAGGTCAGAATGGCCCGGTATTTCCCCATTCAGGGAACCCCTGACCCGGTACCCGGAATGGGGGTAGCCATGCCGCAAATAGTGGCATGTCTACCTCCAATGTCGTAATGAGGCCCATTGTCTTTAACTTCTGCACCGCTGATCCGAAATGTAATTATTGTTGCCGGTGTCCAGATAGTCACAGGTACAGTGTAAGAGTTTGCTACACCTGGTTATGGTACATTGACTGATAAGAGAATGCAATGATTAAATCCACTCCAATTTGCTATCATTCAAGGGTCAACACTGTGAGCCCAGACCAGCTATGTGGGGGCAATGTGTATTCATGACAGGATGGCTATCTGCACTGCTCCCAATGTGACAATATCCAGGATCCTGCCCTCTTTTGAGCCTCTGACAGGAAGGTAGAACCTCCCCTTAGGCAAAGGAGTTTTCACCAGGAGATCTCCTGGGAGCTTGATTTCAAAGGTGAATGTACATAACAAGGGCCAACCTCACACTAGGGCATTGCATACCAAAGGACCTTTGAAGTTCAGGAATGGGTCTGGGGCAGATTTTGAGTATCCAGCTGGGCAACCGACCTGAGAGAAGGTATCCACTACCTTGGTATTCTTTGGGGCTCTCTTTCTCTCCTTTTATGCAAGAAGGCACATGTCACTTGTTATATAGCAACAGGGGTTAGACCCCTTATGTGAAGCTTGCTTTTGTCCAATCCCCTGTAATCTTTAACCTTAATAAAGAAGTATCCAACGCCTTCCTTGTGTCTTTTCTGGCCACCAAGAGGAAGCTATACCTGGAGGATTGTTGGGAGTGCACTCCGTTCCAATGTCCTCTGGCACAAAGGTAAAGACAGGTGCTTCCAAGGAAAAGCTCCTTTCGTCCTACTCTGGGCGCACTACATCACAGCGTTACCAATGACTGCATGGATATGCCCATTTCACCTGCTGTACAGCCCTTATAACATGGCCACGGTGCTCAGCCTTCTTTGCCACTGAAGCTCCTGCCTGCATTGAATTTCTCCTGATTGGCTGTTGCCTCTGACAAATAGCAGCTGACGCAGGAGCCGGCAGGTGATGCTGGCCCCCTCAAAGGGCCACCCTTAAAGGACCTTGCAGACCCTTGTCTGAGCCTCATTTTGTCCTGCTCCTGGGCGCACTGCATCGCAATATTTCCAAAGACTGCATGGAGATGCCAATTTCACCTGCTGCACAGCCTTTATAACATGGCCACCATGCTCGACATTCTTTGCCACTGAATCTCCTGCCTGCATTCAATTCCGCCTGAATGGCTGTTGCCTCTGACAAATAGCAGCTGACCAGGGATGCCGGCACCCTCAACGGGTTACTCTTAAAGGGTCTTGAAGACCCCTATCTGGGCCTGTCCGGGCATGGCAGTGCCCCCTGCCCTGCTAGTGGCTTTGGAGCTGCCATTTGCAAACCACTGGTTGTGGTGATTGCAGTAAGCACCCCATCCGTCCTTTCCCCCTTCTCTTTGTGGCCTGGAAGTGCTTACATTACGAAGCCTCCCTCCCACCATGGTTCTCCGGTGTCGTACTCCACCCCTCCCGCCCCCCTGGAGGTGTCTTCTTCGTCCTCCACCAGGTTGCCATGTCCCTGGCACTGCCCTTGAGCTAACCCTGTTCTCCCCCATTCCCTCCCCGCAGCCGCAGTGCTCTTGTTCCTCCGTCCTGAGTACCATCTTGTGCATGATTGGTTCCTTACTTCTTGTCAAACTGCACCTTACTTCATTCCCCGGCCATGTTCGATGCTGCATGCTGCTGTTACCTGCCCGCACTGCACCTTTAACTTTGCTCAAGTTATGTTGGTCCTTATTCTTAACTGTCTACAAACTTAAACAACCAACCTTCTACAGCTCCGCTTCTAGTGACTTCTACCTTAAAGTGTCATCTGTGTTTGCCCTCTCCCCTGTGTGCATATTGACCTGCACTTCTTATCTACTCACCTTGACTCCACACGAGACTACCTGTCTAGTATGCTAATTGTTCCCTTTGCTGTACTGCCATTCTGCAGTATCTCTTCCTGCCTATCTCAACCTGTATTGCATTCTGAGGCCTGCAATAATCTATCTATGTATTTGTTGTCTAAAGACTGCTATGTTTATTGTTAGGCCCCTTACCACTATTTAGGGAACGAATTCAGGGGGTTCTGTCTCTATTAGATATGCTTATTGCTACGCCGTCCATCTTGTTTTTTAAGCCAAATCTATGGGCCTCATTACGAGAATGGCGGTAGCCATGGAGCTATTATCTCCATGGTTTCCACCGTTCCGGGCTCCATTACTGGGTTCCTGCAATGGGGACTTACCGGGTTACTCCGAGATTGGAGGACCCGGTAAATCCTCCATGCAGGAACCCTTCCCCATTCCCATTGAGCCCCCATAGGGCTCAATGGGAATGGGGAGGGAGGTAATAATGGGCAGATTACATCTGGCCCGTTATTGCCTCCCTCTTACCCTCGTGGGACCCGGAAAGCACGCCTGGTTTTACCAGGCGTGCGATCCAGGTCCCGCGATGTGAAGCTTGTAATCGGCACTCCCGGAATGAAGGGGACCGGTGCTGTACCGGCCCCCTTCAATCCGGGAGCGCCAGGGTCGTAATGTGGCCCAATTTTTAATTGCAGCTGTATTATAAAGCTAGGTCAGAGATTGGGGTGGGATATAACCATATTATAAAGATAGGTCTTTTCTATCTCGATCTGAAAGTCTAATCTGGGCTTCTCTTACCACTAAGATATGTTTAAAAGTTAGGCCTTTCAGCTTAGTTTTGAATTTAATTTACTTGCTATTGGAACGTCAAACCTGCCTATCTGCTAACTGCTGGTTATGTTTAAAAAAGTATGCTCTTCCTCTTCTATGTGATTGTCATATTTGCATGCTCTTGCATCTCTGCTGCTTTTAGCTTGTTAGACCCACCCCCTGTCCCCTCTCTTGTCTCTCTTCTCCTGTTCTCCTGTTTCCAAAGATAGTACACCTCTGCTATTTGTGTAATTCTTGCCTCGATCTTCATTCTGGGTCTTGATCGTTGCATTGCCTTGTGGCTTTTGAGTTTTGAGTTGTGCTCTGCAGTTCTTCCCTCTCTCCCGCCTTGTTCCCCCTAGCCTACACAATGGTGCTCCCACATCTTCTCCAATTGCTTCTCTATCACCTATCCTACCCCTCTGTAAAAGAATGGAATGAAAAGGTTCAAGAAGGATCTACTGGTCTTCAACCCCGGCCTGCCAATTGCTGACACCCATGTCAGTGCGTCGTCCAGGCAGACCCTCACTGATATCCTCATCTTCATTCCTTCTCGACCCCTCTGGGATCACTCATGGTCTCTGCACTCTCCCCTTTCTTTTCCATCTTCCTCCTCCCCTCTCTTGCCTCTCCTCTGTCACCCACCTGGCTCCTCTGCCCTCTCTGATGGGTGTACCACACTCGTGTACTCCTCCTCGGAAGACCTTCAAGAGTGGCAACCTGCTCCACTTAGCTACCCTCAAATTTTGCTCTGCCGTCAAACATTCATCTGATAACTGCCACCTCCTTGAGGACCTCGAGCTAAACGTCCTCACTCTCACTGAGACATGGTTCACTGACAGCTCGGTCTCAAGCTTTGACACTCTCCTACCTGAGGGTTACAAGATTCTCTCTAAACCCAGGCGTAACCTGCCTCAGGGTGGTGTGGCCCTCCTTTTCCCCGAGTAGGTCATTGCTACTGTCATACCCACTTGGTTGTATTCCTCTTTCGAATCCCTTGTCTGCAGGCTTGGTGTCTCCCCGGGCCTCTCTCTGACTCTGGCCACCATCTACCTGCCCCCTGGCCTGGATTAACACTTCCTCTCTGAATGAGCTCACCTCACCTCTTCTCTTGTGACCTCCTCCAAGCTTCTCTTCCTTGGAGATTCAGTATTCACCTTGGCTCCCAAGATATGGGCTCTGGGTCTTTCCGCAACCTCTGTGACTCTCTCTCCCTCTCCATTCTTAGGAAATGGACCAAAATGTCGCCCTCACAATTGCGACAGCTGAAATGCTTTATTTTTTCTTTTTTTTTAAAGACCCCCTTTACACCACATATATATGTGGGGGGTATGGGATATTATAGTAATATGGGGTGTTGGCGGGGGGTCTGCCCTCTCATATCTATGTGGTGTAAAGGGGGTTTAATTGAGAAAAAAAAAGTTGGCCATTTCGGCCGTCGCAATTATGTGTGGTCGCAGTAATCACATGGATCCCACTCTTACCTTTGGCCTGATGCACTCTGCCGGGAATATCTTGGATGCTCTCATCTCGTCAGACCTCCCAACAGAGGTGTTACTGGGTGGGGGGCTGAGTGGGCTATAGCCCCAGATCTTTTGGTTGTAGCCCCGGATAGAAGCTCAGGTGCTACAACCAAAATGCTACCTAGCCCGAGACCCGCCAGTCCCGACATTAGCTTAGCCCCTGATCTTTTCCAGACCTAGCGACACCCCTGCCTCCCAATATCCAACTCTCTCATTACTGCTCTCTCCTGATCTGATCGTACCTGCCTTTCCTCTCACCTGGATCTCCTTGGTCCTCCGGCTAAGCCTTCACCCCCACTGCATGCCCATTCTCCGTCATTTGATCAATGAAGCAAGTGCCTGCTGCCGCTTTTCCCGCCACCTTCATTCTCCCTCCTACTCCTTCCCCTGACTCTCACTCTGAAGCAGCCCTCACTAACCTTGAAATTTCCATCTCCAACACTCTGGATATCCTTGCCCCCAAAATCTGAAAGGCACTTGCCAATCCTACTGCAGTCTCCACCTCTCCTCTGCCCTTCCTGACACTCTGTACTTCTCTTGCCTCTCACCACATCGCTACAACAGATAACATCCTCTCCTCACTCACGCACTCACATATACTCCACATCCTTCTCCATCACCTTCTTCCAGGCCTTCTTTGACCCCCCTCTCCTTCTTTTCTGCTTTTTCCTCCCACAAAATCTAATGAAGTTTCTAGACAAGTCCTCTCTGTGGAAGTCTCTTCCAAACAGGTTCTCCCTTGCTCACCCAGAACTTTCAAGGACAGCACCATCTCCATTCTCCAGCCTTGACCGATTTCTGCAGTCACTCCTTTGCCACTGGATACTTCCCCTCACTCCTCTATCACTCCCTTGTGCACCTTCTCCTCAAAAAACCTTGCACTGATCCTTCCTGTCCAGCAAGCTGCCCTATCTCCATTACACCATTCTTGGCCAACCTCTGGGAGAAGTTGGCCATCCCCAGCTTGTCCACCGTACTAAATCTGTTGATTGCCTTCACGACCACCAGTCTGGCTTTCAAGCTGCCAGAGACAAGGAAACTGCTCTCCTGAACACCCGTGAAGACCTGCTCATATTAAGGTTATGAGGTTGTAAGCATGTAAACTGACCTGGTAGCCACAAGTGATAACTTCCTTTAGCTGGAAATAGCTGCTGTAGACCGGACCCTTACAGTGCCCAATGAGCCCTACTGCAATGAGGGTGACAAAGGATGCTATGAGGGCCAAGCTCCAAAGGGGAAAAGCGCTGCTTAGGGGAAAATCCTTGTCCTTGAAGTAAAGCAGTGCCTTGGAGGTCAGAAACCAATGCTGAGAAGGATGACAAGTTCTCTTGTCGATGTCAGCGGAATCCACAAGAATAGCAGTCTCCGAAAGGAGGGGAGAAGGCAGAACCCTGCCATGAGGTGGGTATCGAGTAAGTGAGGAGGATCAATGACGTAAGGAGTCAGGGAAAAGGGGGGAAGCAGCAGGAGAATTGAAATGGGTGAAAAGAGGAAGGCGCCGGAGCTCCGGTGTAGCTCGCATAACTGAACGAAGCTCAAGACAAAGGAGAGGCAGAGCTTGGGCGCAATGGTGAATCGCGAGGAGCGTGGTCCGAAACAAGGCTAGGAAACAACACAGCTTCAGTGCTTTGGGAAAAAATAAACGCGACGCACAGGGATTAGCAGTCATGTTCCTTATGAGCCGGTCCTGTGAAGGATCCCCAAACAGGTGCCAGTCTATTGAGCACCCCAATCCACAGCCTCTTTGATGACCCAAAATGCAGTGAGGATGCCTCCTCCACCGTGGATGCCAGATGGACCAGGCACTGGCAGAGGTCCTAACAGCTCACTAATCTCAATTCCAGCATGGCATCTGTTCTTATCCTTCTTGGCCTTTCCTCTGCCTTTCATACGGTCAATCATGTCACCCTCATTAAGCGGCTCCATTACACCCTTAGCATCACAGACCTGGCTCTGGACTGGTTGATCTCCTTCCTCTCTGACTGACCCTCCCAGGTTCAATTGGGCCCTTTTCTCTCTGCCAATTCACTCTCAACCTGTGGTGTCCCTCAGGGCTCCATCCTCTCGTCCTGACTCTTCAATATCTACTTGGCCCCCCTGGCCCATCTGATCTCCAACTTTCAATGTTATGCTGATGACACGCAGCTTTCTTTCAAGCTTCCCTCCCCTACCTCCTCTTCTTCCTCTCTCATTCCTGACTGCGTGTCTTCCATTCAGGCACGGTGCACTATTACTGATCTCTGCCTAAAGGCCAGTAAGACAGAGATCCTTCTCATCTGGACCCCTGCTCCCTCTTTCCCTCCCACACTCTGGCCATCCTCCTTGGGCCTCTTCCCGGCACCCTTGTGTGAAGCAAAAAACCCTGGTGTCATCTTCGAATCCTCCCTCTCCTTCTCTCCTTCTCTCCTCATATCATGGACCTGGCCAAGAAGGCCCACTTTCAGCTTCACCTCCTTAGAGGCATTCTCCCCTCCCTCACCTTCCCCCAGAAACTCAATGTTTCCAGAGTTCTGGTTCTCTCCAGGCTGGACTACTGCAACAGCCTCATCCTCAATAGGCCTACCTCTTCCCTTCGCCCCCTTCAACTAATCCAGAATGGACCTGCCAGACTTATTCTTGACCTCAAGCCCAGGAATCACATCCCTCCAGCCCTAAATCGCTCCACTGGCTCTCGGTTGCTGCAAGGATCACATTCAAGACCCTCTGCATCATTCACAAGGCTTACTGGGGGCTGGGGGGACCACGCTATATCCAACTCTTGCTATCAAAATACCTCCTTACTAGACACCTTCGCTTGTCTAGATCTAACTGTCTGCAAATCATTTTCTGGGGTCATAGTGACTCATAAGCCTCCATTTTCTTGAAAAGACATTTCCTTTAATGTGATCTTGCTGCAATTGCTTGCCTGATCACCCCTGCTCAAGCACCCAGGGTGCTATTCTCTACACATTTTCCATTTTCTGTGTTTTCTTACAGGGTTTGATTTTGCTTGTGTTTTCTAGTTAGTTATTTCCAATTTTGACTGTTCAATAAAGTATAAATATGTTCAAAGGACCTCTATGGGACTTCATTTTCTTTTGCAATTTTTGTGCTATTTCTGTTTGGGTTGCTACTGTGATGACTTCACACCCCACCTATGAGCATAGACTGCCCTTGGCCCACATGACCACAAAAGGCAAAGGAAGAATATGCCTTGGCTGTGCCTGTTTCACTTTTATGATTGGGGTCACTGCAGGTTTAGTAGTAGTGTGGGGCTGAGCAGGCGGTTTAGTCACCATTCATTCCTGTACTCCTGTGGCGCAGTAGTCATTTTGCAACACTGGTGTAGCGCTAACATGCGCTACAATACCCTTCTCATCCAGACTAACTTGTATTTTTAGTTAACATTTTGTGTGTGTGTTTGGGGCGCATGCAGCACCACGTGTTCTCAAGCAAAGTGATCAAGTATGCCCAGCAAATAGCTGGTGTTTCTGGTCAGTTCACAATTTCAATAAAGGACAAACAATAGCTTCTTAGCATTCAACACAACAACTTTACAGGCTCCTTTATTATCATTTATTTTAATTTCATTTTTATTGTTCATTTATAACACGCATAATAGAAGCGAGAGATTTCTGAGCACAGGATCGGGATTCCAACCTGTGTTGTCTTACTTCCAAGACAAACACGTTCCCCTGAGCTATTCTTCCTCATAAACATATTTAACTGGCTATTTAACTGGCCCCAGCGTATCATACAGTGAGGTAGCAATCTGTCTTTCTCTCAATCTCTCTCTCTGCGCTCCCTTTCTCTCTTTATGTCACTCTATGAATCTGTCTGTCTACTCCTCTCTCTGTCTTTGTCTCTCTTTCTATCTCTCTCTTGCCCTCTCTCTCTCACCCACCCACTTTCTTTATGCCACTCTATGAATTTGTCTGTCTACTCCTCTCTATGTCTTTGTCTCTCTTTCTATCTCTCTCTCTTGCCCTCTCTCTCTCTCTCACCCACCCACTTTCTTTATGTCACTCTATGAATCTGTGTACTTCTCCCTCTGTCTTTGTCTCTCACTCTATCAGTAAGAGTCACGTTGTCAGGTGCGTGCTTACTACTCCCAACCCAGACGCTGGTGACAGCTGAATGATCAGAGAAAAAACACAGATATTGTGATGGAGGCTTGAGGGATATTTTTGTATCATTAAAAGATTAATAAGAGCAGCATGGTCAGAGGCTGGCCTGGAATTCTTAGATCCATACATTGGCATCACAAATGGTCTGCGGGAATGTGCCATCACACTGAGGCCTCATTGTTTCCATGGGACAAGGTGGTGGTGGGGGCGGGGGCAAAGACGGGCTCTGCAGGGGAGTGTTGGTGTTCTAACAGATGTTGTAAGGGACCAGAGTACCAGGCAGCAGGCTCTACAGCTGCATGTGTTATTTCGAATGTTTTTGTTATTTGTGTCTGTGCAGACTGTAAAAAATGTGTCTTTTTATGGGCATTTCTAACCAACCAGTGGACTGCACACACAACTAAACACTGCCTTGTGTTCACAGAAATAAAAAAGGTGATTTGTTTAAAACTGATGATGACTCTTTGCAAGAAGCAAGGACATTTCGAGAAACAAAGTGACGTATATTCTCAACAAAAAAGCTATGAAATAAAGACAATGATTTAATTGTATTAACATTTCAAACTGTATTTTTGTTTTAAATATCTATCCTAGGGATCAATTCCAGTATGTATTGTAGTCACGATACCAATGTTAAACTTGTCTTATTGAACAAAGCACATTATCAAAACATACAATAACCGTAGACATTATTTTCTGATAGAATGTTATGATCTCAAGATGGACACTCCAGTACTCTTTGACAATACCCTATGAGAAAGGGAAATTAAATCAATGGCACCGATGGGTGTTCCAGGCTGCTCTGCATAAAATCAAGAAGCATTGTGGGAGCATAAGAATGAGCACAGATCTATATATTTTATAAATATGTATGTGATAAAAGGATTGTATGCTTGAATCACTAAGTACAGTAGGCACACTGGAGTGGGTGCCCTTTTCATTTTCTCTCATCCATCACTGCTGATAACTTATTCCACTGACACTGCCTGCCTAATTATTAGAGTTTTGTTCTTCACCCCTCATTTTTATTGGGTGACATCACGAAATCCAGACTTCTATTTGTCCATCCACCAGCATAAAGCATTCTTCCCAGCTAGTGAAAATAGAACCCATGACCTCTACTTTCTATTCCATCCTTGTTATTATTGTGATCGCAATCTAACTGTGATATTCTAGCCTCTTGCTTATACCTCAAGCCAGTCCCAGGCATATTAACTGCTGCAGTGTTGCCTAACCTGTTCTGTTATTGGGAAAAGTAAAAACAAGAAAAGGTATATTGATAACGTAAAATACAAAGCATTGTTATTATTAACCGGGGTGTATTGTCTCGGGAGGATAGCTCAGGAGCAACGCACTCATCTTGGAAGCAAGAGGATGCGGCGCAACATGGGAGCGGATCAACACAGGTTCGATCCCTGGGTCCGTGCTTGCTTAGAAACCTCTGGGTATTAAGTGCGTTATAAATAACTCATTACGATTGCCATTGTCTTCTGCCCGTGAAATGTAAACACTAGTGATGAGGCACATTGTGCATCCTGCGAGTACCTGCTTCTTTTGCGTACCATAAAGATACACCTAGTTGGTGCTCTTTGGTATTTCCTCCTTCTATTGCTCTTATTTTGAAAATGAGTTTTGAATGCTGTTGCCACATCTTGAATTTGCGCTTTTATCTCCGCTCCTGCCTGTTGATCACCACGGCTCCAGAAAACGAGGTCCATCTGTATTAGTTATCGCATGCTGTTGCTGCCAGCGTATGAGGATTGTCTTTCCTGATAGTTGGGGCCTTTAGATACAGCATATTTGGCTTTTCCAGGGATCTGCATTCTTTGACGCTTTCATGTTTTGGACTACAACTCCCATCAGTCCTAGCCAGCATACTCAATGGTGAGGGTTCATGGGAGTTGTAGTCAACAACATTTTGAAGGGCACAGTATGAGATCATTCAACTTCTTATCTACCGCCCTGATGCCCTTCAGTGTGTGGGGCTATACAAATAACCACATAGAATAGAACACAATAGAAATAGGAGTGCGCCAGTTTGTCTTCAGATTCTTGTGTTGTTGAGGATCCTGTGAGGAATCAGACTTGCTCTGGAGCATTGTCAGCGGGCTTTCCATTGAGTACTAGAAAATTGCTGCTTCTGCTCTTTCTTTCGTTTCTATTTTAACGCTGGGGTTGTACCTCTCTCCAGATATCTGTTATTAATGGACCCTATTTCTTGGTTGTGTCTCTCTGGTTTGCCGCAGTTCCTTTTTGGCCTATAGATTTCATCACAGAGGATGTTATTTATTGTTCCTCGCCTGTGCCCCCTCACAAAATGCAGTAGAGAGCTCACTTCTGTTTACTTCCTTGGAGCACAAGCCTCTATTTTATTGGTAATAATGTATATATGTTGGCCCAAGAAATTAATTGCAGTGTTCCTGGAAGTGCAAGTTAGTTGAAATTCAAATGGGGTGTTGGTAAGCCTATGTGTGTATACCACCCTTGTTTTTCGGACGTTCAGGTATGTAACAAAAAGGCCAACATCCCACCACAGTCTAAAATTAACAAGCAAACAATTACTATAAAATGTGACCTGAAAATCACATAGGATATGTGTTTTTGAACACAGATGGGATTTGACTGTGAGTTCAAATAGCTCTGTGTCAGGGATGAGATGATTTTTCATTCCTGACTTTTGGTTCAAATCGCTTTGCATTCTGTTACTTGCAGTCCTTCCTTTATCATGGGAAATACAACTTCAGCTAATGTACAGGAATGCAAAATGGCATGCGATAAAAAGACTAACCTTGGAAAACATAACTTTAGGGCTCCATTTCTCTCGTTTCTTTCTAGAACAGAGTGTGCATTAGATGGCAAGTGCCAGCAGAAAATTGTAGTGGGTCGTTTTTTACCATTATGAGATGAAACAGCCTGTAGAATGTTCCTGCTCTGCAGCTGCTTTGCTTGCAAATTACTATTGAGTGAGCGAAAAAAGCACGTTCTAATTCTTGGTAAATTCAATTGGTGAGGCCAGAAACTACACCAACATATCCCACACTCTGTGGCTATCTGCACAAATCTATGTGCAGCTTTTGCATACATGTTTAAGGTCCAGTAGGTCTGACTCAGCTGTTCCTACTTCTGAGGTCAATGACGTGAGTAGCCTTGATTTGTATGAAAGTAGCTTTTAAAGATAGAGTGACTTGTGTCTTTAGTTTGGACACAGCCAAGCATGTTCCTGGTTCCTGCCGCTACTGTATTCCCTCTCCTACAGACCTTCACCTTTCCCAGCGCGATGGATCATATGCTTTTCTCCAGTTGACTTCACTATGAACATAACACTTGGTGGTTGTAGCTTGGTGTCAAGTTTCAATCGGACATGATGATTTTTGTTTCTGCACAGCTTGATTCGATAATTCAACACTCTAATTCCAGGCTTGTCCTTTCTTTTAACTAAAGTGCATTCTGGAAGTTGTAGTCTCAGTTCACTAGAATTGAAAAAGCCTGGGCAAATAAACAAAGACAGACCCAGTTTTCACTGTATCTGGGTGATTCGGGTTTTGGACAAACCTTTTAAAGATTCAGGTGACAGATTTGTGTTAAGCTTATGAGACTTTATGCTGACAAAATGTGTTGTAAACATTGGGCTCAAGAGATCAGGCCCTTTCCTGCCAGCAAATGTTAAAGGCCTACAAAGTGCAACGTTTATGGAATAGATTAGATGTTCAGAAACATCAGAAACGTTCCTGCCAGGGATGCACTCTAATTGACTAATGGTTTGCACCTGACTGTTTCTTTAATATAAAAAACCAAAATGAACTCTTTGTTTGCATCTGACAAACAATTGGAATTGTTAGAAAAAAGGACTGGTGCCAAATTCACAGTAAGTAATGCAAATAAATATGTACAGATGATGCAGTCTTTTATTTGCATTACTAGAAATTATTCACAAAGGGGGTCTGCATATTTCGGGCTGGCAGCGGGGGGGGATGCTGCAGCACATGTGAGGCCAGCCAACCTTGCATGCATTTGTGTTGGGAGCATATATATGCTCCCTGCACCCATAGGCCTCTTTCTGTAGGTATATGTTATGTGTTTTTCCCAGGTATAGAGCCCATAACATTACATTCCTACCTGACTAAATGGTATCCCTTAAAGGAACATTAGAGTCTAGATCATGACTGCTTGAATGATTGACATTCGACTGATTCTGCCTCAGCCATTCCTGCCTTTCTGAGGTCATTGACCTGCAGTCATGGACTCTGTCTATTATCACATACATAACCACATTAGTCCTTATGGAAACAAACTCACCTTGAATCTTCATGCACCCCTAATGCATGACTGACTCTTCTCCAGCCAAATAGGCCTTTCAGAGGCCCAGGTTTTAGCAATACAAAATATGTCAACCTCTCAATAATGGAAAGCCAAACCAGGCCTGCCAGATATGTAACTGACTCTGTTAGTATATCATGCAATCTTACACTCCCTCACTTCATCTTTGCTTTTTGATTTAGTTCAAAAGGAAGAAAGACTAATTTATTCTTGAACAGATTCAAACCCGGCACCTGTCAGTGCACATAGTTCTCTGCAATAGGTGCAATTGGGGCATTAACCTACTGAGATGTCTTACTGAAGAGTTTAATGTGCTGTCCTACTTGGATAACATTCACAGGTGTACAGCACTCCATTTCCTCTTCCTAAGTCACGCAGCCTCACCTGTCACCTTCCCACCCCATAACCTTTCTCTCCTTTCCTGAAGGCTTTTAGGTTTTTAGTGTATGTTTTTTTGCCACAAACCAACCTGAACCTTCCTGAACTTCTCTTGAACTTTCCTGAAGATGTATAGCTCTTAAAGGAGATTTGGACATATGTGGTCAGGAAGGAAAATCTGCAGCAATCCATGAACCTGCCTAATCTTCACTAGGATATGTACAGGAGCCCACATATCAATTCTGAGAAAGGTTGCCCACTCTTACAATTGAACACATGAAATTAACACACCTCGTAACAGTGACGCGTAGCAGGAATGTGCAAGACTTGTAATGAGGTGTCTCTGTGACACTGGCCCATATGTCGAGCCATTTCTGCAGCACCTTCCCTTCTGCTCTCTCCAATTCTCCATCATTGACCATCTTTTCGCCAATATCTCCAGCCCACTATTTCTCTCTCTCTCTCTCTTTCTGTCTCTTGCACTATATTTCTCCCACTCGCTCCCTCTCTATCCTTCTGACTCTCTGGTCTGCCCCCTATACCAGATTGTCTTCTCTTTCTCTTTCCCTGTCTTATATATCCTTGCATACTTCCCCCAGCAATAGAGTGGTTTATACCTTGTCCTATTTCTCCTGCAAATACGATGGCGTATCCCCTGTCACATGTCTGCATTAAAAGCAATATGCATGTCATATATGCAGCACTGACGACTGACCAAATGTAAACAGTGGAAACACATTGCTCTTGTGGTCAAAAAAAGCTTTGAAATAAATAGTGGCAAGCAAAGTGTTTTTCTAAACACTAGAACAACACAGAATGTACATAAAATAAACAGTTAAAACAGGCAAATCTAGATATAAGCAAAACAGTTATTCGAGGCATGACGTTATAGTGGCTGCTTAGAAAGGGAACTAAGGGAACTCGAATCACCACTGCCTCCTTCAGAGGACTGCATTAAAGACAAGGCCTGGTGCAATAATATCCAGCTGGCCCTCGCTAATAAAATTGCCCTCCTACAAACTAAGAAAGAAGCAAAAAAAGCCAACCTTGCCTCCAAACAGAATCACATCAGCATAATAAACCACACCACCCCCAATTGCCCTTCCTTCCACTTCTCACCAGTCACAGAAGAGGAAGTAATCAAGATAATCGCCAGTCTCAAACCATCCAACTGCAAAGGTGACATTTGTCCCGCCTCCGTCATCAAAGACGGGGCTAATGAGTTAGACCCTCTCATCACCTCCTTGATCAATGCTTCCTTCAAAAACTCAGTGGTCCCCAATAACCTTAAAGAAGCGTGGGTCCTACCCCTGCTCAAAAAAACCAACCTAGACCCCAACGTCCCCACAAATTACAGGCCCATCACCACAGTCCCATTTCTCCTCAAAATCTTAGACAGGGTAGCCTACCTCCAAATACAACAACATTTTGAAGACAACAACCTCCTAGGCCTGCGACAATCCGGCTTTAGACCAAGGCACGGGACTGAAACTGCCCTCTTTGATCTAAAAATCCAAATGGATGATGCCAAAGATAAGGGCAAACTGGCCATTTTGCTCTTGTTGGATCTATCTGCTGCCTTCAATCTGGTTGACCACCAGATCCTCACTCAACACCTCTCCTCGGCTGCTGCATTCTCTCAGAATGCCACTAAGTGGATCCAGTCATTTTTGTCTGACAGGTCGACTAGGGTCTTCGCCCCTACCGCGGCTGCGGACCCTATCCCAATCACATGTGGAGTGCCCGAAGGCGCCTGCATTTCCCCCACACTTTACAATATCTTCACGAAGCTCCTCTTTGGCCGTCTTGACGATCTGGGTGTCAGCTACACTAATTATGCACACGACACCCAGGTCCTCATCACTCTCACTGGCAGCTATGAAGAGGATGTTGCAAAGCTTAATGAAATCTACTTAGAAATCCAAGCCTGGAAGGCCACACACAGTCTTTGCCTCAACAACGATAAGACAGAACTGCTTATTGTAGGCTCCCAGGCTCGCCTCAACAAACTAGACCAAAGGTATCAATCCTTTACCATTGTTGGCAACATCATAAAAGTCTCCAAAGAGGTCAAAACACTAGGTGTGTACCTCGACTCGACCTTGTCACTAAAAAAACAATATATATATTTTTTTTTATTTAAAATGTTTTGTTTGATTTTACAAACTTTTCATTTCTACATAACAGATCAATGAAGTATTACATTAAAAATAGAAGAATAGGAAGGAGAGAAAGAAAAAAGGGAGAAAAAGGAGAGTGAGAGTATCAAGAAAATCAATATTTATATTTCATTCATTCCTTTTGACTTTCACTTAGTAATTGCCAACCAAAATTTGATTATTGTCAGAATCAGGTTTTTATCTTGTCCTCTTAACAAATTGTCCCATCTTCTTCGGTTGTCAGTTGCTTCCTCGAAAACCCGAAGTAGTCTCTGTGCAAGGATCTTTGATCCTTCAGTGCCGGGCAAATCATAATCAAATGGAATAGAGTTTCCTTGCAGTTTGTGTCTTTACAAAAGCGACAGTGAGGACTTGTTTTATTTGTTTTGTCCATCATAGAATGGTAATCCCGAGTTGGTAACATGTTAAACTTAAATCGGAGAAATAGATCACGAATGTTACAATCTGGAAAGAGATTTAAATAAGCAGGCAACTCATGGAGACCTCTAGCTTCTGTTTGGCATTTTAGATATCTCTTTTATTTATTTTGGTGAGCTATGGTTTGGATCCAATCATTGGTCTGTATTCTTCTCTTTGCGTGCTGAGGTCTATTGATCAGCATTTCTTCAGAGATATCTTCGGTTTGCATCTTCATTTGGATTTCAGAAACCCATTTTGAAAGTGCTGTGATGTGGAGAGCTGTTTTTTTTTCTTTCAATATTTCCAGTGACGGGATCTTGTCTTTGGAGATTATTTTCCTGAGAAGGTCCATTTGTTTCCACAAAACTATTGATTTGATGGACTGAATAGCTAGTTCGTAACGGATTCTTGCCATTGGAAACGATTTTGAGAGAGATAGAGTTTTTCCCCAGAACAGTGCTCCATACCTGGTCCAGTTTATGGTTTCTTGGTTGATCAAGGACTCAGTTGCATACGTCAGAATCGGGATTACTTTTTGTTTATACAAGGCTATTATGGGTTTTATAGAGTATGTTCCATACTTTCTATGAAAGAAACAGCCTTGTCTGGCCAGGGATCTGGCTTTTTCCTCGATATAATTCTTCCATTCTTGTTCATTAGCGGAAGAGTTGATCATCACACCCAGATATTTCATTGCCGTTGTTACAGCGATCACGTTACTTTCTAAATATATTTTCAGAGTTGATTTATTATTTTTACGCGAGGCAAGTTTCATTGTCTTTGTGTTCTTGCCGTTAATCACCAGGTCGTTCTCATGCATGTATTCTTGAGTTTTATCTAAAGATTTTTGTAGACCTGATATGGTTTTGTCCAAAATGATAATATCATCAGCGTATATTAATGTCTGAATAGATTCATTGTTGATTTTTGGCTGGTTTGCAGCTGAGTTTTGGATTTTCTCACTAAAGTCGTAGGTATACAAATTGTAGAGGCAGGCTGCCAATGGGCATCCTTGTTTCAAACCATTGGAGGAGTGAATGGGAGATGTTACCATTCCGTCATTGGTTAGCCGGACTCTAACCGAAGTATTTGAATATAGCTGCTTGATGGGATTCAAAATAGAGGCTGGACAACCCCAGGTCATAAGTTTGGACCAAAGCTTTGACCTGTTCACTGAATCAAAAGCCATCTTTAAATCTATAAAGATGGCATATACTTGATGTTTCTTGATTATCGCTTCATGTTAAATCAGATTCAGTAGCAGTAGATTGACGTTTGTTCCAACTTTCTTGACAAAGCCAGTTTGCCTTTGTTCTTGTTTTGCATTCTCCTCAGCCCAGTTGTTAAGTTTTTTAACAAGAAATCCTGCGAATAATTTAGCCAGGGGATCCAGCAGGGCAATGGGTCGGTAGTTAGTCAGGCTTTTGCGATCACCAGCTTTGAAGATAGGAATCAAAACGACCAAAGTCCAACTATGAGGGATTTGTTTCGTTTTTTCGATAAGTTGCAGAAGCAGAATGAAGAATGCTGCCCATTCGTTCGGATTTGCTTTGAGTATAGCATTTGATAACCCATCGGGTCCCGGAGCTCTGGAGGGATTCAGATTCATGATTGTATTTCTTATATCATTAACATCCCAATTGAGATTCCAAGAATCCTCGTTCTGTGTTGTAGCGGTTAATGAGACATTGGGGTAGGGATTATAGAGTGTTGTAAAGTGCTTAATCCATTCTTGAGCTTCCACTTCTTGGATCATAGATGTTGCTTTGGGACTGGCGTTCAATAGAGACCATAAATGCCTTGTGTTTTTCTCTTTGAGTGCAGCTAGAATTGCTTCAGCATCATTCTGTTTTATTTGGGCCTTGATTGCTTTAATTGCATTTGAGTATTTTTGTTTTTCTTTTTTTATTTTAATTTCAAAATCGGATTCTTCATTTTTTTTAGTTGCCTAATTTGCCTTTGGAGAATCTTTTTCTTCAGTACAATTTCTGAATTGAATTGATGTTTATGTACGTTAGTAGATTTATTTATCTTATGGCACGGTTGTTGATATTTCTCAAGAATCCAACCGTAGTTAAGTTTTGCTTGGTCCTGAAGCAGGGACTCTTTAAAGATTGATAATAAGCCAGGTATTTGATGGTTTTTGATACAGAGTTTACTAAGACCGTTATTGATCTCCAAAGCTGGCAAATTTATTCGTGGATATTTTGTTCTTAGGGTGTCCCATGTGATTCTTATTTGATGGTGGTCGCTGGTGGATTAAGGAGTGTTGTCATTAGAAATGATTAGGTTTCTTATCCCTTCTGAAATAAAGATATAGTCAATGATGGATGTTGAATTTTCACGTGACCATGTCGGGAGAGGTACTCCTTTATTGTTCACAGTGGGATCAATTAGTAGGATATTACGGATGGATAATTCTTTGACCCATTTTTTAGCTCTGGCTGATAATGCATTTGACTCCAATTTAAGGCCTTCTTTATCAAATAAATGGATGTTAAGATCCCCTGTAATAATGAATTCTGCTCCATGATTGACCGAGGCAATATTATCAATTTCGTCATATATGGAATCGAGGAACTTGTTGTCATTCATCGCAGTCAGATTCCAATATATATTGAAAATGGTAACGTAGATGATTTCCATACGTTGATCTCGATCTTTATTAGGAGTTGGTATGAGAATGGTCATGTACTGGGCCCAAGGATGAATGTTCTTTCTTGATACAATTGTCCGTGTAGGGTTAATTTTTACAAGGATCAGCATGCCTGATGCCGGTTGGCCTTGTTGAGAAGAGATCACAGGATTTGTTAGGGATATAAAGCCTTCACATACTACCTCTTCTTTTAACCAAGTTTCTTGTAGGCATATTATATCGAGTTCAGCAAGTGCAATTGAGCCTTCAGTGAAAAGGTGTTTATGGCCTCTAGTGTTCCATGAGCATAGAGAGACTGGGCACGCCTGGGTTTGATGTCCTGTTAGTTGTTATAGGTAGGTTGTCTTGTTCAGGGGCCAACGGTCTTGGCTCATATTGGATCTTGAATCAGTGTCAGGGATCCGCTCTTGCTCGCGCCATATCCCTCGTTTTTTCGTAGCCTCATTTGTATAGGTCAAATAATTTTCTCCATCGTTATGTTTTGAATTAACAGACAGATCGTTATGTTTTTTCTGTGTGTTTCAGGCCTCTTTATGTGTGTTCATTTTATTGTAATGGTAGGAATCCATCATCGCGAGTTTATTGCTGCATTTGTTCCGAGCCATTAAACTCGACACAGTAATTTCTTCAGCTTCAAAACCTAAGATTTCCAGTTGCTGGTTAGTGGATAATACGCGGTACATTAGTTCTTCACAATAAAAATCAATCTGTACTGATTCCATTTTTTCTTTGTTGGGAAATAGAATCACATCGATGTCTCGTGATTTGATGTCCGCCGTTTGTGGAATAGCATTTAGTAGTCGTAGAACATTAGCTCTATTCAAAATTACAGGCTCATCAATATTTGTTGAACTGGGAGCTAAAGAGATTCTAAAAGCATAGGACCTTTTTTTCGTGTTGAAAAAAGTTGGTCTGACTAGAGGTGGATCTAAATGAGGGGGAAAAGTCGTGTTATTGCTTGGTTTCTTTTTCATTTCTGAATGGGGCCATGAATCGTCATTTGACACCTCTGAGTAATCCAAAGAAATGTTCGAGGAGTGCTGATTGGCCGAACTCATATCTGAGTAATCAAGAGATGAATCTTTGCATTCATCAAGAACGAGAAATGCGTCATCTTGCGGATCCAAGGAGATGGAAGCCTCCTGTGTTGAGTCTTCCTGGATAGAAACATCCTCGGTACCACTCTCACTGGCTGGGGATGGAAGAGTCACTTTAGAAGAGGAGTCTTGTTTTATTACTGCCAATAAAACGTCTAATGGTTCAGACAGTGGCTGATCTGCTCTTTTGCTAGGCGAGTTCGCTCTAGTATCAGTTGGTATGGTGGCAGTCACAGCTACCGAGTTAGTGGGCTTTGGCGTTGTTTTTACTACGTTCTTGATTGAGTTCTCTTGCAAAGATTTTTGTACGTTTTGCATTTTCCTTAAGAAGGCCCGCGAGCCTGTTTGAGATTTTTTTGGGATTTTCCTTGCATTTGGTTTGGAATGAAGTTCTTTTCCCACCAAGCCTCGTTTGGTCAGGTCAAAGATATCAAATGGAGTACATAATGCCGGTTCAGCATTAGAAATGGGCATATCGTGTTTTGGGTCCAGAAGACCATTGTTGAATGGTTGCATCTCGTATTGGGTCCACTGATCTATTTTTGGAACATCTATTTGAATAGTACTAGATACAGTTTGGGTTTGTTTTGTTGTCCAAGCAGATTGAGGCAACACCTGTGACTGTTTTTTGATTTTTTCATCCATCATTTTTTTAGTAATGGAAGATACGGTCTCCATCAGGTTTTGTTTGTCAGCACGGTCGACTCTTGCCACTTCAGCCAGACGGCTTTGCCACAATCTTGATGCCTCCGCTTCATATTTTAGTCGTTCCTGTAAGGTTCCAATAAAGCTTTCTAAATGAGTTTGTTTTGTCATGATCATAGCAAGTAGAGTAGCTTGATCTTTGGTTGAGTCCACCATCGCTTCTTGTAATTTTAGAAAGGGGATCATAGCTACAGATAGTACAGCTACTAGCGAATTTTGTAGGTCTAACATCATGGTTGGTAGTCTTTCAGGTAGTTCCGGAGCGTCATTGGATACTTCAGAGATCTTATGTGATGAAAAAGAGTCATGCTCTATGAGGTCTTGAGCGGACTTTGGTGAGTTTTTATGGTTACCTGGGGTCCTTTTGAGGCAATTGGGGTTGAAGTATTAATTTTTGGAACTGGAGTATGATTCTGGATTGCTCCAAAGACTTCCTCTCTTTTTTGTTGTGAATCCATAATCGCATCGATCTCGGTTATATCACGTCATATACGCGCAATGCGAACTGAAAGTGGTTTGGATTTCTCGCTATTTATTGTATCAATTGGTAAGTAAGTTGATTGCCATTGTTGTTTGGCTGCTTTAGCTCGTTCCCTAAGGGTTGGTGTGTAGCAAGGATCCTCAAAAGTAGAGTTACATACTAGTTCGACAGGTTGATGAGAAAGTACTGTGGATTGTTTTGTGGAAATCAAGGATGAGGGTTCATGGTGAATATTATGTGTTGATTTGTCTACCTTGACTTGGATAGTCGTTCCCGTTTCTGTTTGTGAAAATTCAGTGAGGATAGCAGGTAGAGGCAATTTTCTATTTGCGATAGGAAGAACGTGAGAAAGAGGTGCATGTTTCAATTTACCTGACAGTGTAGGAGGGTCAGGCTTGTTATTCTGTGTTATCTGCATTGTTGGTAAAGGACTTACATGAGTTTGTTGAATTTCCAATGGATTTCGGGCCTGATCTTCAGGCCGGTGTAATTCCACCGTCACATCTACTTGAGAACTAGTATTTAATTTCGGTATTTGCTTTGCTTTTATCGTGAGTTCAGCCGGGCTTTTGTTTGCCAAAGAAACCGTTTCTTCTAGTTTGCCTTGAAGGCGAGTACGTGGTTTAGTGGGTTCCATTTTAGTGATTTTTATCGCACGCACGCAGGATACGGAAGTATTCGAATGACGCGTGTAATAAACTATTATTAACAAAGGCAGTACTTACCGCCGCACCTAGCCGCAAACAGCCAAAAACAGCCGTGCCCTATACACCACTGCAGGCTCCACGCCGCAAGGGCCGCTGCTAGCAGTTGTTATGTTAGTTTCCTGTGGGAGTGGCAGGAGCAGGTCATGTGACTCAGGTCACGTGGGAAACCAGGCAGCAACAGGAAGTAATTCGCTCTCTTCAACTGCTGACGGCTCCAGCCGTCAGACTCATGCGAGTAGGAGCAAGATGATACTTCCAGATCAGGTAAGCAGACAAGAGCCAGCAGGGTCAGCAAAGCCAGAAGTCCAGCCGCACAGCCAAAAACAGCCGCACCCTTTACACCACTGCGGGCTTCACGCCGCAAGGGCCGCGGCTAGCAGTTTTTATGGTAGTTTCCTGTGGGAGTGGCAGGAGCAGGTCATGTGACTCAGGTCACGTGGGAAACCAGGAAGCAACAGGAAGTAATTCGCTCTCTTCAACTGCTGACGGCTCCAGCCGTCAGACTCACGCGAGTCGGAGCAGGATGATACTTCCAGATCAGGTAAGCAGACAAGAGCCAGCAGGATCAGCAAAGCCAGAAATCCAGCCGCACAGCCAAAAACAGCCGTGCCCTTTACACCACTGCGGGCTTCACTCTCTCTTTTCGTTTCCGACTTTGCAAACTTTGGAGAACTGAAGGCACACTTGCTCGGCAATGTTATATTCAAATTTTGATAGAGGTGAACACTTTCTAAAGTTGGGTCTCAGCAGTGTGCTGCGAGAGTGCCTGTTTGGAGAGGTTTGCAATAGGAAATAGTTTACCATTTACAAACAAATAAACTCCACCATCTCAGCCACCACCTACACCAATAAATTGATCAATGCCTGTAGGCCTTTTCTCTCCACCTCTAGTTGCCTCACCTTATCAAGAGCGTTGATATTGTCTAAATTAGACTATTGCAACACACTCTTCCTAGGCACTACCACAAAAAACTTGAACAGGCTCCAGATCCTGCAAAATAATGTACTAAGATGTGGCCTTAACCTCCCGTGCAAGGCTCACATATCCACGGCCAGCAAAGAAGTCCACTGGCTCCCGATCCGCGACAGAATCAAGCTAAGAACCCTGGTCATCACCCATAAGTGCCTGTCACGCACCGCCCCTCGCTACCTCTCAGACAAATTCGCTAGACATTGCTCCACTAGACCCACCAGAACCCCTTACCTGCACCAACTAAAGATCCCCAACTATAACCTAAAAACAGCAGGAGGTTCAAGCTTCCCAGTGCTCACAGCACAATGCTGGAATACCCTCCCTCTTGCAATTAGATCGGAAGCCGCATTCTGGCCATTCAGATGAAATCATGGTTACTAGCCTAAACATCCAATCTCTCAATGACACGTTCGGCCAGCCGCCGTTCGCCACCATGTAGTAATGTTCACCCTGGCTTTATCCGATTCAGGATCACCCTGTAACCCGGTCCTCACTCTCCACTGTAACTATCTTGTACACTGTTCTCTGTATACTTTATTCTTGTATGTAACTACTCAGAGCCTGGACTAATGTATGCTCTGACTGGTGTATTAAGGTGTTTGTGGAACGATATGTAACTCTACTGTGCACATGATTATGCGCCCAGCTACCTGAGGGTTTGGACGCGCTTTATAAATAAACTAAACTAACTAAAGAAAGATGCAAGATCTATCTGGAGGATAAGGCGCTCATCAATGAGGGAGCTATGCTGGATGGCAGCAGGGAAACCACCTTCCTCCAAAGGGTTGTGAGGTGGAACCCTGACCTCCGTGTAATGGGAAGACCTGACTTGTCAGTGCAAGGCTCAACTCTACAAAAAAGCACTAACAGCCTGGTCCCAGCTCATTCTCCTGAGCAAAATCAAACCCTCCCCTCCCAAACAGGCACTAGACCAGTTTACCTGGATGGCAGCAATGCCCTCGTCACAAACGCTTCCACTCCAAGCTCCATTACCTTCAAGATAACCTGCATCACCTACAAGTCAATGACAACTTCTCCCTCGCCAAGAGACTCTACTTCGGCAGACCCCAATCCAACCCAATGAGCCACAGCATTGCCAGACTTGAAAATAAGCTATGGAAGAAGGGGGAGGGCCAGAACGAACGCCTTTTTTTGCTATGTTCCATTACTGCAGAACTGCACACAAATACATATCATAATGGCACCCACCTTCATGCATTTTAGGAAGAAACTGAATACTCTACTCTCCAGAACATCCAGCCACCCACTGATTGCACGTCCTGGAGCACAGGCCCAACTGCTTGTTCTCCCCTCCTTCTTTCTTCTTCCTCCTACTCTCCATGCTCTATCCTCCCCCTCCACTATACAGAGCCCTGCTTCTTCTCAGCGTGATTGGTGCTATACAAAATACTTAAGAGTCATATATATTATATGTAAATGAAAACAGCCTAGTTGCTTATAGTGCAGTTCTGTGATGAGCTGTTATCAAGTAAGCGCACTGTTTTGTTTCATAAAGGGTGGAGGGGTACTCTGGAATCATACCATCGGCTTGGAGCCAATATGGAAAAGAAATAGTTATACCTAGAAAGAGCAGAGTCCTTGAACAAACCACAGGAACAAGCCCTGCTCATGGAGTCTGGCAAAAGAGGGAATAACCATTGGTGACCCAGATGTGGAACCCACCCACTGATGCAGGGACCACATTTGCCGTAGCAAATCGGACCCAATGGCTGCCAGTATTACAAAGTCTGCGCATGTCTGAGGCAAAGGGCTGGGAGTTAGAAAGATGGTCGGTTGGAGGTTAGTGAGAACAGAGCAAGGAGAGTGATGCATAGGTATCTGGATGTTATATCCCTGAAGGCACAGTGTAAGCTGTATTAGTGCTCAAGGTAGAGGCCACAGACAATCTTGTCACTTGCAACACGGGCTGTATCTGCATTTATCAGCACACATTCGACCCTCCCCACCCCAGCCTCACCCCCGGTTCTGCATTTTCCCTCCTTTTGACTGCTGCCACCAGCGCCCTGTCACTGACCCTCACCCCATGCCACCTCCAAGCCCACCCCTCACGCGCTACCTCTGAAGGAAATGCAGCAAAACGCTCAGCAGGGGTGGCAGGGGTGTCGCCAGCTCTCCTGGGTGCAGTAATGGGAGTCGGGAATTGCGGGGATGTCCCCCGCTTACCATTGTGGTAAACGGGGGACAAGAATGTATTTTTTAAAAGCACCCTGCAGCGTCAGCACCGAGCCACGTAAGTGGGAGGAACTGACTCCGCAGGGATAGCGGGAAGTCAGCGGTGCACACAGAAGTATGCCGCCATAATGTAAGTGGGATTGGGGGGTCGGGTAGGGGAATGCGGGCCAGGGGTCACGGGCAAAGTGATCTATCTGATCACTGCGCCGCGCCGTAATTGGCATCAACATTTTCGTCTGCGCAGTTACGTGCGGTGCAGTGATCACATAGATTCCTTCAGAACACCATCCTCTACAGCCCTTAAATTCTCATATCGCTGGACGTACTCATATTACTTTTTCCCCTGGCGGCCATCATGTCTTTATTTTGCAGGAAATAGGGCATGTATGAAATGCGTGTGCCAATTTCCTTAAAATATCAATCCTATGAGCACCTGAGAGGAAAACCTCAGAGGTGCTTAAAGTATTCATTCGTCTGGGCTGCAGCCAACTGTACCGATAATGGCCCTGAGCCCTCACCAAGGCCCTTGCTTCGCTTTCTCCTAACTGGGCTCCGGCTGGCGGGCTGGTGCCAGTCTGGCCCTCCCTGACACCCCGGCTCATTAACGCTACAGAGCAAGCAGGTTGATATATTTCTGGAAGGTCTGTATGGGGGCATAGTAAGCTGGACACTTTATACCTGGAGGTACAGTGCAAACTGCAGACGGTGCTGTGCACATATTCGCAGGAATGTCGTATTTTGGCTCACCTTGTTCAAGAGTGTAGGTATCCTATGGTGTTCTTTCCTTCTCTTGTAACCCCTTTTTTCCTTTTGTGGATTGTCTTCTGACGAAGACCAAGAGAAATGGCCTATCTGGCCCTGCCAGAGGCCACAATGCCTCCCTCACAGAAAACAAGGCTGGACAGAATGGACCCCTGAAGGTGCAGCCTTCGGGAGGTGGGGGGGGGGGGGTATATGGGCAGAAACCCCCCCAAGGTGAATTGGATCCGTTGGTTCCAACATTCTTGTGCATATTCTTGGATAGGATTCCGTATTCATTTGGGATAATATACAGAGTGCAACAGAAAACTTGCAAGCAAACAATGTAGGTAGTGAAAAGAAATCCAAAGGAAGCAGAAGACAATAGGCTCGGAACGGAACAGTGCCGTGCAGTGATATGGGGAAATGACAGCAAACGGCACGTGCAGCTACCGGAGAGCGGGAGGGCTCTCAACTGAGTGCTGGGCTGCGTGATGGAAAAAAGAGCAGCACACGCCACGCGCAGCTACTGAAAAACAGGTAAGCTCAGAACGTAGCAGTGCAGAAACAAAAAGGCAGCAAACTGCACAAGCAGGTACCAGGGGAGCGTGGGTCGCAAGAGAAAGGGAAAAAAAGGCAGCGCGGTATGAGAACGGGCCAATAAAGGGAAAGCAAGTAAAAAAAGGGGGGAAACAGAAGGCAATGAAAGCAAGGCTGAAGCCGAAGCGGACACACTAGCGTCGTACCCCAGGAGAAGGGCTGCAACACGAGTGCCCGCGTGTCCTCAAGGAACAAATAAGACGTGCTTGACACCATCTTGGTTGGGCAACTCGACCGGTACTTTAGGGCATTTAAAGGACGTCTCAGAACATTAGTGCAGCCATGCTTCCACCGGCACCAGATGGACCAATGCTGTGCTGTGCTGTGACAGTATACCCCCTCCTTCTCTGAGGGTTTTCCGGCTTCCACGGATGAGAGGTATGGAATATTTGAAGTAAAAGGGGTGTGTGAAAATGAGATACATGTTCCCAGGAACATTCTGATTCTGGGTACCCTTTCCAGTTAACTATACGTGAAGCGTTCCTCTGTAACACGGTGAATCACAAATCTTGGAGACAGCATTTTCTTCTGTTTCTTCAGAAGGAGGTGACCCCTCAGGTTTCTTTCTTCTGTTATACTGGTCCAATACATACGGTCCTAATAAGGACGAATGAAAAATTGAATGGAAGCGCTTCCATGTCTTAGGTAGACGTAACTTAAAGGTCACTGGGTTGGTTTTGGAAAGTATTTCTTAGGATGCTACATATCTAGGGGACAATTTAGAAGGGCGTAGCCAGCAGGGAAGATTTTTGGTAGAAAGCCAAACCTTAGAACCTATTTCCCACCCAGGACATTCTTTTCGATGTTTATCTGCACAGAACCTGGTTCTCCGTTTGCTTAGTTCCAGATTTTTGTAAGCTTCCTCATGAACCTGAACCAGGACATCCAGCATGGAATCTATAGCTGGTACTCCTGAAGGTATTACAACAGAAGTGGATAGATGTCTGGGATGAAGCCCTGTAACATAATAGAAAGGACTCATCTAGGTTGCGGTATGGACATAATTATTATAATCATACTTAGCAGTGGGTAGCAAGTCCACCCAATCATCTTGTCTGGGTGACGTAAAACAAGAGTGATCCTGCTCCATGGCATGATTTAATCTTTTGGTTTGTCTTTTTGTCTATGGATGGCATCTGGAAGAGAGAGACCTTTCTATACCGAAGGATTTACAGAGTGTTTTCCAAAACACAGAAGTATATTGTGGTGTCCTGTCGGACAGAATGGTGATTGGAAGGCCATGTAGTCTGAAGATGTCTCTGAGAAGAACTGAAGCCATCTGTTGGGCAGTAGGTGCACCAGGGAGCAGAGAAATGAGCCATCGTACTGAAGGAATCAATGGTTACCATTATGGTAGTATAACCTTGAGAGGGGAGTAGATCCAGTACAACATCAGTGGACATGTGTTGCCAAGGGACCTTGGGGGTTGGTTCTTGTTGAAGCAATCCTCAAGATTTTGTGGTGGTGTATTTTCTCAGAGTTCAGATGGGACATGAAGGAACATATTCACGTACGTCTGTGTGGACAGAAGGCCACCATAAGTAGCAGTTAATCAAGTCCATAGTTACAGCTATCACCTTATGTCCAGCAGCCTTGGAGTCATGACACCAAAATAGGATCTGTCTTTGCAAGGGAGCACAAGGAATTACTGAGAGATTTTCATGAAACAATAAACCAGCTTCCTTTGTGATAGATTACTTAGATAGCTCGGTTCCAGGAATCTTGTACCATGTTTTTGCTTCCTTAAAATCTTCAAGAAAACCAATGATGACATACAGAAACCTCTTTTCGGCCAGGATTTTTTCTACGGTTGACAGTGGATCATGAGTGTAGTCAATACTTCTTGACAGGCCATCAGCAATAACATTTAGGTGGGCACGTAGGTATGTAAGGTAGAAGTGGAATTTAGGAAAGCAATAGGCCCATCAAGCTTTTCTGCTGTTATGACATTCCATTTGTTGAAGGACTGTGAGATTGCAATGGTCCGTGCAAACTCAAAAGGATGAACAGAACCTAGTAGATACCGCCATGCGGGACATGCTTGTCGAATAGCTATGAAATTCTTTGTCAATTACAGAATAATTAATTTTGCTACTAGAGAAAAGTTCTGGAATAGTAAGCGATAGCACGTTCCTTATTTCCCTTCCCTTCTCGCTTTAGAACTGCTCCTATTGCTCTATAAGAAGCATCAGTTTCAACGATAAAGGGAAGTGATTGGTCGGGCTGGATCTAAATAGGAAAAGAGCAGAATATGGACTTCAGGAGTCGAAAGGCTTGTTCAGCAGCTTCATTCCAAACAAACTGCACTTCTTTTTTTTAGAAGAGTGATTATCAGCAATACGATGTTGGAAAAGTTGTGAATGAAGTGGCAGTAAAAATTAGCCAGTCCAAGAAACCGTTGTATCTCCTTCATTGATGAAGGAAAGGACCATTGAAGGATGGCAGAGGTCTTTCTGGGGTCCATTTTGACTCCTTGACCAGTGAGGATAAACCCCAGGTAGGACCCTGATGATGCTTTAAATACACATTTATTTGGTTTAACCAAATGTTTGTGCTCACGCAAACCCTCAGTGAGATGTTGTTGATGTTGAGATCGGTTTGAAGAGAAAAATAGAATATTGTTTAAAAACACGATAACTGAATGAAATAACAGGTCCGGAATAATCTTGTCCATAAAGTGATGAAAAACCGCTGGGGCATTAACTAGCGCAAAGGCCATTACCTGGTACTCGAAAAAAAACTGTTTTCCACTCATTGCCCTACAGGATGTGGAGCAGATGGTATGCTCCATTTAGGTCGAATTTCGGGAAAACAACCACTCCCTGAACCGCCTCTAGTATGTTGTTTATCAACGGCATTGGGTACCGATCTCTAATGGTGACTCTACTTAGGGCATTCTAATCAATACAGGGTCGATGTTCCTTGGTGTCTTTCTTTGGAACAAAAAAAAAGAGACGCCCCAGCTGAGGATCTCGACTCATGTATCAGACCATTCTTCAAGTTGTTATCCAGGTACTCCCGAAGAGCTTGAAGAGCTTGTTTTTGAGATAAGGACAAAGCATACATTCTTCCATTCCAAAAGGAACAATGGAGTCAGGAAGAACATCTATGGAACAATCTTTTTGATGATGAGGGGCAATTCCCGGGGTATCTGGTCCTTTAAGACATCATGGAACTCTTGGTATTTTGCAGGAATACAGAGTATTCTTATTACAGACGTTGTTCCTTGTATGGGTGTAGTCTTGTTAGAGCCCTTCTCTAAACAATGTGAGATACTATGGTTAGATACAAACTCTACAGTGTTCCTTGTTGAATCTATAGAGGGATTATGTCTGCGAAGCCACGGTATCTGTCAGGCCCACTAGCGGTTTATTTACACAACTTCCCCCTTACCACGGAATCCAAATGGAAGTCAACCCTCCACCCAAGGTTGGCAGGGGTTCCTGATTCAGAATAACAAGGCACCACATGGCAGCCAGTGGGGAGAAGAGGGTTAGGAAGAAGTTGTGGATAGGTAAGGGGATTTAGGAACATCAGAAAGAGGGTTAGCGAAACGTAACGTATAGGAAGGGGGAAGTAAAGGGAAATAATTCAACATCATGACTTCACTCTGATCATAAATCTCAGCCTGACCTGTTTTCTCAATCTGCTCCACTTCTCCTGCCCTCCATGTTCTCCTATGGAGAAGCCCCTCCTTAATCAGAGGCTCCAGTCTTAGGATACTCTCCTACTCTCCTTTTCACCCTATGCATTCCACTCCCTCATACCCACATGTAAATGCTGTCATGAACAAAGTGGATGTTTGCAATGACAGAGTACTACACATGGATGCACATAGCCAGCCTCAACTAAGACATCAAAAGCACGGAAACAATTAACACATTTTACAACACAGATGTGTGATCATGGATTAGATACAACATGAGCAATTTCCTCCTATCATGCCACTGTCTCTCACTCCAAAGTAGCTCCTTGTGAGCTGCATATGCATGACTGTCCAAATGCTTATGGTGCGGGGAGTCTCCAGGTTCCATGCTGACCCTGATAATAGTGTACACATTCATTTCAACCACATGTTACAGCAAATGATAATGTGAGTACTTGGCCCAGGCCCGGGGAACTGTCCGCGGTATCCCCAGACTTAGATGTATCAGGCATTGCCTCAATCACCAGCCCCTGAAGCGGGAGAAGGGATAATGCGAGCCGACTCTCTGTCGCCTTCCTTTACGGCATGTGCTGGCCAGCCAGCAGGGAAGGAATGGAAAGAGGAGCAAAAATGCTCCGTAATGCGTTGCTGCAATGCCCTCTTGCCCGTTGCCTCATCGATTCCACTTCCTCACCTGGTCCTGCCCTCGGCCCGTGCCTGCATAATTGCGAATCACCACCAAGCAACACAAGCTGAGGCAGGCTTAGTAAGCCGTAACGCCTGCCAGTCCTGAGCTTGTGATCGTCCTCATGCCTGCCCATCGGCCTGCTAGGAAACGTAGTTCCTGGCACCAAACACAGTCCCAGACACCCTCGACATGCCACCCACATACCCCAAACATCTCCCACAATGCACCAGACCAACACTCTGCCTCCCAAACCTCACGGTATCCCTAAGATAATTGGAAAACGCGCAGCGTGAGGAGATCAAAAGAAAGTCTCTTGGTGGTCATGGATGAATACAGATATAGCTTCAGTTTTGTGTGTGATGGGATGAACATGAAGGTCCACCGCTGACTCCTTCAGTTGGTTGTGATTCCTTCTTTCCGTCAGTGGGAATAAATATGTTCTCAGCCCAGTGAATGCCCATAAACATGTCTGCAGCACTGCAGTCAATGAGTGCCATAACTTCAATAGCTGTCCTGCAACAATAAGGTAAGTTGGAGAACCATCAATCAGGAATCCATTATTTCAGAATTGGGCTCAGTAACTCGATAGGGTCCCGTAAATCCCCCCTGGTATCATGGTCCCTTCTATGACTGGGCTCTTTGGTTTCCCTGTCTCCTGGGTCAGGACTGTCTCGTAATAGATGACCTTTAGAAGCACAATACAAGCAGCGACCCAATATATCTCCTTCTCTGTCTTTCCATGCTGGTTGAACGACCTCCAGCTGTTCATTCTGCATGGGCTCATCACGAGACAAAGTATCAGTTGAGGATAATGTTGTCAGAGTAAGACCAGCCACAGCTATCTGCTTAAATTACGAGATATAGGTCAGAACATCTGTAGTGCCCTGTCTAATGTCAAGGAGAGACACACATGCTGAATAGGTCATTTCAGGATGTTCAAACATGCACGCTAGTGGGCAGTGTGGGGCGTCTCACAGAGCCTTCCCGTTCCATTTAGCTTATTGTAGCTTTGTTGTGTGGGTAAGGAAGGGGCGTACAGGTTAGGTGTTTGTTTTACAGGGATGCACCTGCTTACTTAGGTTGCAGCAGTTTGGCAGGTCCTTCAGTTTGGTGCCACATCTAGCAGGGAGTGTGGTGTTGCTGTTTGGCCATTAGGTGGCAGTGTGGCTTGTGGTTTGCCCAGTGTGGTAGCCTGGAGAGAAAGGAGCATGTTGGGTGGTCTGAATTAAGAGTTAATTATTTTAAGAAATAATATACTGTAAGGAGCAATTTTATTTTAAGCAGGATAATTGACCGGGGCCTGGTTCAAGGGTGAAGGTGAGGGGATATCAAGATTGGATAATTTGGTACCCTGTGGTTTGAGTTAGGGTCTTTTGGTGTTGGGTGTCATCAAGGTGGACTGTTTGGGGTTATAACATGTGATTGCACAGGCAGGTAATTTGCAGTTAGTAATTTTAAGTGGTGCAGGGAGTCCAGTAGAGGTATTTATCAATAGGAGAGGGAGGTTGGGGAGCATATTTGAATACTGGCCATTTAAAGGATATATACGAAATAAGCCCGGAGCAGGGAGTATTAACCTATCGGGTGTTTAGAGGAGCACTTTTGGGTTCTTTCAGGGGGGGTTGCCATCAATAAGGGCTCGTTTTTCTGGGGCATCATGGCGAGACAGGGCGCTGGGTCAAAGGGCTTGGTGGATGGCCAGTCTTTGCGGGAGGTGCTGAGCATTATTAGTAGCGCATTAAATGCCAAGCTAGAAGGAGCAGTAATGGAAGTAACAGGGGCGATGGGGCCTGGGTAGGGGAGGCCACAGCGCAGAGCGACTTCGGAGGGGGCCCTCGCAGCAGTCTTGGCTTGCAGCCCATCAGCAGGGAGGGGGGAGGTATGGGACAAAAGGGCCAGAAGGCGTAGGAGGGATATACCCAGGAAGGCAAACAAGAGTGGTGGAGCAGATGTCGGGGGTTAGGTAGCGGTCCAGGAGCCGATGGGCTGGGTGAAGCTGCTTGAGGAAGAGGGATAGGGGCAAAGGTGGGCACAGGTCAAGTTAGTCATGAGGTTATGGTCAGTTTGGACCCAAGAGATGCGGTGGTGCAGAGGGGCAGAGGAGGGAAATTCCTGCTGAAGTGTGCAGGTGGGAGGAGGAGGAGGACTCTATCCGTGTTAGAGAGCAAAGATAGGGGACTGTATGTAGCGACCTCCCCGCAAAATAGGGTGGTGCACAGAGGGAATTGTACAGCCCCCATGGTCACAGAGGAGGGGGAAAGAGAGGGTTTGAGAGCGGCCCGTCTGGCAGGTGGAAGAGGACAGCCTAGAAGGTGCAGTATGGACACTAGCACAACAGAGCACAGGGTGGAGGAGGGAACCCCTCACCCGAGAAGAGAGGAACAGAAAGGGGTTGGCGCAACCCCGCTGAGAAGATGTCACAGGAGCATCGGGGTGGACACCCCATGCTCGCCCCAAAGAGGATCTGCCCGGACTGAGAGTATGCTCGCAACATGAATGGTATTTAACAAGGGAGGATGAACTGGAGGAGGGGAATTGTGTGCGTTGGGGGATAAGGATCAAGGAGAGTTGTGGGGGAGAGAAAGGGTGCGCAGGGGTCTAAGGTTTGAAGGAGAAGATGAGGCTGGGGATAGCATGAGTGCAAGAGGATGGTGAGGAAATTGGCCAGGAGACTCTGCCAATGTTTTTTGTCCCCGCAGCAGGAACCCAGTGAGGAAAGAGAACAGTGTTGGTGTGGAGGCCTGGATAACACGTCTAGGTGACAGCAGGGCAGAAAGAAGTGAGCAGGAAAGGAGTGGTCAGCGGCATGGGTCAGGCTAGGCACTAGGTGGGGGGCACACAGTGGGGGGTTGGGGCACAGAGGGGGAGAGATGGAGAGGGTGTCCGCAATGACATTGGTGAGGGCGAGCAGAAGAAGTGTCTCCTCAGTTAAGTACAAACGGGCAAGGTTGTGGAGCCCGAGGCCCAAGGGGTGGTAGAGGTTCCAATGGAGAGTATGATTGAGAGTACAGAGAAGGCCAAGAAGATTCCTTATATGGGCATTACCAAGCCACCGGGCGCGCATATGATGGTGGCGCCTAAACAAAACATATGGGCTGGGGAGTTTATGGATGTTTTTTAAGTTTTACACACGGAGGTGAGAAGAAATGAACGGTCCAAGGAAGAAGAGCTAGAGTTGGTGGCAAGACCAAGCGTACCGCTGACAATTGAAAATTGGACATCGACATTCATATTATATGCTAGTGTTTATCGCGAGAAGTTCCCAGAGAGATGTGTAGCATTGCTAAAATACATGGACGTAATCAGGAAAGTCTTTACGAGCTTTGGGGGATTTGCATGGGCGTGATATGATGTAGAATTTAGGGCAAGGATGGGTGAGGAAAACCAAGCGGTATGGGCAGAGATCGACATGGACCTAGGGTTACAGTGGATAGCGCCTACGCATCCAGCGCTGATGCTGCATACAGCAAGTGGTTTAACCATGCCTTACGGGCCCTTTCATGGTCGCCCCACCTCAGAGGGGGTGGGGAGAGAAGGCAGGGGTCAACAATCAGTAGCATGCTGGGCATTCAACAAGGAAAGCTGCACTAGAACGGTGTCCAAATTTAGGCACAAGTGTAGCCGATGGGTGGGACGGCACCCTGTTACACAATGTTTTCAGACAGAGGAAGGGGGCGAGGGGCAGGGCGAGGAGTTGTGAGGAAAGGCATAAACTCCAGTTAAGGTTGAGGTTTTGGAAGAATGGCTCAGTTTTTACCCAGATACGGAAGGGGCCAGGATTTTTTGCGATGGTTTTAAGTTGGGTTATCAGGGTTCGAGGATGCAGCGGTGGGTGGAAAATTTGAAGGTAGCTCGGGAGAATTTGGAAGTGGTGAGACTGAAGTTGCACAAGGAGGTGGCAGCGGGGAGAGTGATAGGGTTGTTTACGGATTTGCCGACTGACTTGGTGGTGTCTCCTTTGGGGTTGTGCCTAAAAAAGCAGAGGGAGAATTCAGATAATTCATCATTTATCATGGGTGGAGGGCATGCCAGTGAATGATTTCATTGAACCGGAGGATTGCGGGTTTTCCTATGCCAGTGTAGATCAGGCAGTGGGCTTAGTGAGGAAGGAAGGGTGTGGAGCGTTCATGGCCAAGTGCAATATCAAGGTGGTGTTTCGTTTGTTACCAGTGCATCCAGAAGATTTTTGGCTGCTGGTGATGCAGTTTGAGGGCCAGATACATTAGGGGTATTGGGGCCGGTAAATAATGGGAGGTGATTAGGGGGCAGGGGGTGGTGGGTAAGGCGGTTGGTAGAGAGAAGGCTCACAAAATATTTTCTTTTTCAGATGTGGCACAGAGGAGTGGTGAGTTGCCGCAGATCTGGATATGCGGACACGCCATAATGAAATAGGCAGGGAAAGATGCAGCAAAAATAGTTGGGATGTAGCTAGAACATTGCTCTATTGAGATGCTCCGGGGTAGGGGGAGCTCAGGTGGGACCCACTGCTGCCTATGCTAGCGGGATTGAGAGAGCGTCATGGGATTCCGGCGGCAATCATTTTTCATGCAGGGGAGAACGATCTAGTTAGGGATATGGGGGTGTCACTGCTAAAAAAAGATGAAGAGGGACCTTAGTTGGTTGAAGGAGATATGGCACAGGATGGGGTTGGTTTGAACCAAGTTGTTGCCAAGAAGAGTATGGGGGGGGCTGTGAATGAAAGTGCGGTAGAAAGGATGAGGGAAAAGATCAACAGGGAGATAATGCAGTTTTGCAGATCCTGGGGGGTCAAACGCTAGCACACCAGTAGATAATTTATAAGGATTTTGCAGTATTTCGGGAGGATGTGGTGCATTTGTCATTATTGGGTAATATGTTGTACCTGGGTGATGTTAGGTTGGCAGTGGAGGATATCCTGAAGAGTTTGAGGTAGATGAGAAGTGGGGTAAGGAAGGAGTGGGGCAGAAAGAACACCTCAGGGGAGGGTGTTTCTGGTGGCAGGAACATGGCCCTTTGGAGGAGGGTTGGGGGAAGCACAATCCGGTGCTAGCACGGTAAAGGAGGGGGGGTGCTTTTTGCATAAACGGGCTACCCCGGGGGTACAAAGAGGGGGAAGAGGGTTTGAAGAAGGAGGGGTGTGGGCTCGGGGAGAAGATGCGAGAAAGCATGAATGAAGGTTGAGAGGAATTTAAGGGGACGGGAGGGAGCAAGTGAAAGGAAGAGAGGAAATTTAATTATTTATTTATTTGTTTTGGCAATTGTTAAAATGCATATGTTAGTCTGTGAGGCCAGGGAGCCATGTTAGTGAGTTTTTGGGAGCTGTGGCCTGTCACGTTAAAGCAACATTTTCCACTTAAAAGCGAGTCTGGGTGATTTTGTGCAGTAAGCCCAAAATGGTCTGGTCCTGCCAGAGGCCACAATGCCTCCCTTACAGAAAACAAGGCTGGACAGAATGGACCCCTGAAGGTGCAGCCTTTTGGGGGAAAAGCCCAACATAGGCCGAAAACCCCCCGAAGATTAATTGGGTCCATAGGTTGCAAAGTTCTTGTGTGGAATAACGTGAGAGCTGGTTCTTAGATAGGATTCCGGATGAACTTGGAATCATGTACAGAGTGCAGCAGGAAAATTGCAAACAAACAATGCCAGTAGTAAACAGAAATCCAAAGGAAACAGAAGACAATAGGCTCTAAACGGAACAGTGCCGTGCAGTGATATGGAGAAAACGACAACAAACGGGACGCTCAGCTTCAGGGGTGCAGGAGGGCTTTCAACAAAGGACTGTGCTGCATGATGGAAAAAAAAGAGCAGCACACAGCACGTGCAGCTACCGAAAAGCAGGTAAACTCAGAACGTAGCAGTGCTGTGAAGAAAATAGAAATAAAAACGCAGCCCGAGCAGGTAGAAAAAGAAAGGGAAAAAAGGCAGCACAGTATGGGAACCGGGAAAGCAAGTAAAAAAGGGGGAAACAGGGGAAGAATGGAATATCCGAAGAAGGCAATGAAAGCAAGGCTGAAGCCGAAGGGGACTGTAGAAGTCTAGACAAAAGACAGGACACAAATTGTGCTCACAGGTGTTTATTGAGACACCTCTTATGATATCAGGTATAGGGTATTTATAGTTCTGGGCAGGGCTGGATGTTTACTCACTGTGGTCCAGTCCAGGCATGTAGTTAGCTTCACTACATGTGAGTGTGCCAGCATTCACACACTCAGGTTAGCCAGAGCATCCAGGAGACTATAGTCTTGGCATTACGCTCTGGCTAACTGGGGGCCCTGTGGGCAGGCCCTGCACCAGCTGTAGTATTTCATTAGAAGGAGCGCTGGGGCTGAATCGCTTCTGCAGCCTCCAGCGGGTTCTCTTTGTCTTTCTCCCGTTTTGCACGCTTTTGCTCTGGCCCCTTTTCACTCCACAAATCTCGCAATATCTGTGTGCGTGATCTCACGAGACAGAGTCCCCCATACCTTCCTTGGTGGGAAAAAGGCAGACGTTAGTTCATGACAAAGTCAGTGAACCTGGTGGGCCGCCTTCTCTCCCTTTGGGGTCTCTCCAGGTTTGGGATGACACCTGGGTCTTGGGTCTTGGATGGCGATGCGTGGTGTGTCAGGTGTTGTGAGGTCCCTTGGGGTTGTCTCCCATTGTGGTTCTGGGGACTGGGGCGGGGCTGAGGTACGCATGTTCTCTTTGGTCCTATCTGAGTGTGGGTGATCACACTGATCCCCATTGGTCTTGGTCGCTTCCAGCTCCCGTGGAGGGGTGGTTTGTGGGTCCTCTCTTGTGGTACCCTGCCACTCTTTCTAGGTTCCATCGTTTTCCGTCACTAGTGTGGATATGATTGGTCCCTTTGTTGGTTAATTTGAATGCCCTGCTATATTTGGAGCCGGTATTGGTGTCTTTGTGGGGCAGGTGTACCTTGACAAGGTCGCCTTCACTGACCTCTGTGCGATGGGCCACCCGGTGTTTGTCGCCTTGGGACTTCATTGCTTCTTTGTTCTTTTGCATGCAGAACACAATGTCTCTCATGTCTATGTCTTTGTCTTCTCTGATTTGATGTAACCACAGGGTTACTAGCGTGGGTGCAGCCCTTCTCCCCTTAAACAGTTGAAGAGGGGATACCCCAGTGATTGCATTTGGCGTGATGCTGTGGGCCACCACAGCCTCTTTCACTATTTTGTGTGGTTCTAGGCCTGATGTACAGGCCAGTTGCAGAGCGCCTTTAATAAAACGGTTCGCCCTTTCCACTAGTCCATTTGCTTGTGGATAGTACAAACTTGCCCTCAGTTGGAAAATGTTGTGCTTTATCAGGAAGTTTTCCATTTCACTGGAGACTAACTGCACACCATTGTGCAGTTACGATCTCCTCGGGGAGACCCTCCCTCTGAAACACGGCGCTGAGCACTTAAATGCACGTGCTTGTGGTGATGTCTGGCACAAATTCGACCCCTACCCACTTGGAAAAGTAGTCCACCATTACTACTCCATATTTGTGGTCTGGCAACATGCCGTCTACCGGGCCGATGAAGTCCAATCCTAATTTGTACCAGAAACCATGTGGTATCTCCGTGGGTACCATGGGTGCCTGTCTTACTGTGAGCCGCTTGTCACTATTTGTGCACTCGTGGCACCTTTCAATCATCGCCCTTATTTCTTGATCCATTCCAGACCACCAATAGGTGTCACGTACTCTGCGCCTCATCATGTTGCTGCTCAAGTGCCCCAAATGTGCTCTGCAGAGTATCACATTGCAGATGCCTGTCGGGGGAATGACTCGGTCACCTCTCAGTACCAAACCGTTCATCAAAGTGATCTTGTCACTAACTTTCCAATACGGGCGGAAACTCTCGGGGACTGGCCTCTTGTTGGGCCATCCTTCACAGACCCACTCTGCTACGTGGTGCAGCGCACCGGCTTGTAGCATTTGTTCTTGCCAGTGTTGCATGCACATCTCTATGAAGTCTCTGTTTCTCAGGTTGCTTATGGAGGCCACTAGGCATTTGTCTTTAAGGAACGTGGTCCCTGGGGTGTTTTGGTCCAGTAATCTGGACATGCAGTCTGCTTGGACATTTTTCCAGCCTGCAATGTGGGTAATTTCATAGGTGTACTCTTGGAGCTTCGCTGCAATTCTGGCCAGTCTCGGTGGCTGTTTTGGTGCCTCTGGGGCTCAGCATGTGTATCAAGGGCTTGTGGTCAGTGATCAATCGAAATTCGGTGCCCCAAAAGTATGACCTGAAGTATTCCACAGCCCAGGCGCACGCCAGCATCTCTTGTTCCACAGTGGAGTCAATTTTCTCCGAAGTAGAAAGTGCTTTGGACGAGAAGGCCACAATATTTTCCATGTTGCCCCTTTTCTAGGTGAGGATGGCGCCTAATCCATAGGCGCTGGCGTCTGTCGTGATGCATATTTCCCATTCGGGATTGAAGGGTTTGAGACAGGGTGCTTGCAGGATCCTCCTTTTGATGTCTGCGAATGCCTCATCTTGTTGACGTTGCCATATGTAGGTTGTGCCCTTTTTTAGGAGATCCCTCAGGGGCGACGTGGTTTCGGAGAACCTGGGGATGAACTTTGCATAGTATTCGGCAAGCCCCAGGAAGGACCGAAGTTCGTTATTTGATATCGAGGCTGGGGCATTGGTTATGGCTTCTAGGAGGTTTTTCTTGGGGCTTAGCCCTTCTCTCGAGATTCAGGAGATGCAGTAACCCAGGTATTCAACTTCTCCCACGTTGAAAATGCATTTTTGATGGCGCAAGTGGACACCCGCATCTTGCAGTTTGCTTAGTACTTCGTTCAAGGCTTTGTCATGAGTGACAGTGTCCTTGGCGTAGACCTGGATGTCGTCCTGGAAGTACAAAACATTAGCGATGCCATGGAGTACCGATTTCATCATCCTCTTAAAGGCCGAAGCTGATGAGGATAGGCCAAACGGCATGCACGTGTATTGGTATGTGCCAAAAGGGGTGATGAATGCAGTGAGCAGACTTGAGGACTTGTGTAAGCTAATTTGATGGTATGCATCTCGCATGTCGAGCCTTGTGAATATGGTTGCTTCTTTCATCATGAGCACTATTTCATTGATGCTGGGAAGCAGAAAGCTGTCGGTGACCACCTCCAAATTCAAACTTCATTGGTCTGTGCAGACTCTCATCTCGTTGGAAGACTTTTTCTTGATGAGTACCACTGAGCTCATCCATTTGTAGGATTCTATTGTCTCTATGGTGCCTTCTTTGGCCATCTTCTTGAGTTGAGCTTCGAGTGCTGACCTTGCTGTGGCTGGAACTGGTCTGACTTTGTGCTTCACTGGACCAGCATTCAGCTTGAGGGGAATCTTGTGCACATAGTCTTTTACCTTCCCTGGCATTTCGGAGAACAAATCGGGAAATGCTTCTCTCAGGTCCGGCACTCCTTCTACTGAGACCAACAGAGCTTGATTGGGGATGCAGGGGTCTAGGCGTATGCTTAGCTTATGTTGGTCATCCCATCCTAACACAGCTGGGCCCTGGGACGACAGGTAGACTTTCATGGTGGTGGTTCTGTCCTTGATTTCAATTTTCGCCTTTATATATCCTAGAAGGTCCACTGTGGCCCCTCCAAATACTGTCGTTTTCTGGCTGGTGATCCTAATTTTGACTTGGTCCCATCCCATCATTTCTTTGTAAGTCTGGATAGGGAGAATGGTGAGGTCTGACCCTGAATCTGCTATGACCCGCGTCTCCATCCCATCCACCTTCACGACGCAGTGGGGTTTTCTCTCCTGGCTCAGGATGTGTTGACCATGATCACCATGGGCTTGTCATGCCGGTCGTCATCTTCGCTAGAGTCCCTGTCGCCGTCGACATGAGTGATGGTCTTCCCCCGCCATGTACAGGCTGCAGCCACATGGCCAAAAAGTCTGCATTTGGAGCATTCTTTGTTCCTGGCTGGACAGTCTGGGTCGCTTGCCATGTGCTTGGTGCTGGTGCATCTATAGCACTTTGGTGCTTCTCTCTGCCTGGGAACTTTGTCCCTGGTGGGATTGCAGGGCTGTCTGTCCTTGCGCCCTCTCCACTGTAGAGTGGTCATTTCCGGGACTGGTCAAGGCCCTAGGATTTTTTTGCGCCTGCTGGAGGTTCCCTCTCCGACCCTGGTGATCTGTATTGCCTTGTCCAGGTCAACCTCTTTCTCCTGAATAAACTTGTCCTGGTCTTTCCTGGAATTCGTGTGGACTACCACCATGTCGCAGATGACTTGCTCAACGTTGTCGCCAAACCCACATGATACTGCTGGTTACCTCATTCTGGTGATGTAGTCGTCTATGGGTTCATTGCTCTGTTGTTTCCTGGTGTAGAATTTGAGTCTGTAAAGCACTACATTTTCTTTGTTTGTGAATCTCTTCACAATGCGGCGGGCAGACCGCCTCCTTGTAGACATCACCATTGTCGTCCGACACAGGCATGGCTTTAAGCCCTGCAAAGATGCGCTGTCCCTCCACCCCCATGGCGTTGAGCAGCATGGCCATCTTCCTGACAGGCGCATATTCTGTACCGCCTAGAGCATCCAGGTAAGTGGTAACAGCGGCACCCATTATTGCCATGATATGGCGGAGGTGCCCGGAGAGGGGAGGAACGCGGGGGGCGGCATAGTGCCCTGCATGGTCTGCCCGGGTGAGCTGTATTCATCGTTGCAAAATATGTAGAGGTCTAGACAAAACAAAAAATCTGAAAAGGGCAGGGAAACTCTAGCCTCTGGACCAGAGTATTACAATTGCATAGAACAACAGAAAAAGATTGTCCAAAGAAACAAATCAATTTGAAAAAATGTGTATCAAAATTTATTGAAAGTGATACCAACAATTTAAACAATGGTGAGTCAATCACAAATAATTAAACACTGATCACTTTAATACAGCAAAACAGCAGCAACCGTATGCCTAAAGTCGGCTAAAACATTGTCACACATACTTGCCATTCATAGTGCACTCATTCAAACCCAACTCAACATACCGTGACATACATCCAAAAGCTTAAAAGACAAAAGAATCATGCTAAAAAACCTGTGCGGAGAAGGAATTCATGACTGGTCCCCATCAAACAGACATAATTTTTATATTCATAATCAATAGAATTAATTAATAAATAATCTATTGTCAGGGTGGATCAGAAGGAAAAGTGCAAAAGATCACATCCCTGTAGGGTATATCTCTCGACCGGTTTCGACGTGTAGTGGTAGTAAACACAACGTCTTCCTCAGGAGGTGGATGTTACCATTCTGATGAATGCCAAATTGCTATGGTGGCCGTAACAAAGTGATATGGTCAGTCACGCTGGGGGAAGCCAGGACCAAATCCTAACCTGAAAAGGCACCCTATTGAATTAGGGGAAGCCAAGTTGCAGATGTTGGAAGTTGCACAAAAGAGCCAGCCTCTTTTGTGCAGACTGCCTACACGCATGCGTGGCGTTTTGAGTGAGGAAATCTATTTCGGTTCGCAGAGTCAACCTTTTTGACCTCTATTATCCACTTGACAGAGATGAATAATTGTTCGATGGAGTGATCTACAGATGACACTGGTGTTTCAGGTTAAGCTGTGCTGCTTTCCCAACTTCCAACATCTGCAACTTGGCTTCCCCTAATGCAATAGGGTGCCTTTTCAGGTTAGGATTTGGTCCTGGCTTCCCCCAGCGTGACTGACCATATCACTTTGTTACGGCCACCATAGCAATTTGGCATTCATCAGAACGGTAACATCCACCTCCTGAGGAAGACGAAACCGGTCGAGAGATATACCCTACAGGGATGTGATCTTTTGCACTTTTCCTTCTGATCCACCCTGACAATAGATTATTTATTAATTAATTCTATTGATTATGAATATAAAAATTATGTCTGTTTGATGGGGACCAGTCATGAATTCCTTCTCCGCACAGGTTTTTTAGCATTATTCTTTTGTCTTTTAAGCTTTTGGATGTATGTCACGGTATGTTGAGTTGGGTTTGAATGAGTGCACTATGAATGGCAAGTATGTGTGACAATGTTTTAGCCGACTTTAGGCATACGGTTGCTGCTGTTTTGCTGTATTAAAGTGATCCGTGTTTAATTATTTGAGGTCTAGACAAAAGACAGGACATGAATTGTGCTCACAGGTGTTTATTGAGACACCTCTTATGATATCAGGTATAGAGTATTTATAGTTCTGGGCAGAGCTAAATGTTTACTAACTGTAGTCCAGTCCAGGCATGTAGTTGGCTTCACTACATGTGAGTGTGCCAGTATTCACACAGGTTAGCCAGAGCACCCAGGAGACTACCCTTAGTCTTGGCATTACGCTCTGGCTAACTGGGGGGCCTGTGAGCAGGCCCTGCACTAGCTGTAGTCTTTCATTAGAAGGAGCGCCGGGGCTGAATCGCTTCTGCAGCCTCCAGCGGGTTCTCTTTGTCTTTCTCCCATTTCGCGGGCTTCTTGCTCTGACCCCTTTTCGCTCCGCAAACCTCGCAAGATCTGTGTGCGTGATCTCGCAAGACGGAGTCCCCCACAGGGACACACTAGCATCGTACCCGGGAGAAGAGGTTCAGCAGGGCTGCAACGAGAGTGTCCGCACGTCGTCAGGAAACAAATAGGACGCGCAGGAGGCAGTCTTGGCTGGACAACAAGACCATTTTTTAGGACGTTCATAAGACGTACAATAGTGCGGCCATGTTTACATCTGTGCCAGATGGACCAATGCTGTGCTGTGAAACATATCTTTGGAGGAAGGTGAAAGCCGCATAGCAAAATGTGTGCTTTATACCTCTAGAAAGAGTGAGCTGGATGCTGTATCCCTGGAAGGCAGAGTGAGGGGAAAGATGGGTGCTAGTAGCTGGATGCTATATCGATGGATGTAGAGTCAGGAGCGCGCTTGATGTCACCTCCCTGGATGCAGACTGATGAGCACGCTGGGTGCTATATTCCTATTGGTAGAGGGAGATGGATGATGTTTCTCTGGATGCAGAATGAGGGGCCAGCTCGATGCTATATCCCTGGATGCTGAATGATGAACACGCTGTGTTCTATATCTCTAGTGGTAGAGTGAGCTGAACGCTCTATCAATCGGCTAGTGGAGGGCTGGATCCCCATCAATCCTTTATTGATGTATAGGGCACTTCAAGATCTTGTAAGTAGTGTATAACAAGCGATCCTGGCAATGACAATAAACAAGAATAGAACCATAGCTCTGTTGTCGCGTGTTTCAATTGATCACGGCACAGCCCACTTTGTGAACGGAGCAAAGCGTGACTGCTTCATTTTCACAGCAAGTGTGAATACTGTGGCAAGTGCATATGTTTTTTTGCACACGCATCGCTGCTTTGATCGCCTTGTGAAGCCGCAACTTTCTCCCTCCACAGACAGCCCACTGTGCATTTTCCACCCACACCGACTCCACGTGCAGGAGTTTCGGAAGGCTTAACGACAGTATTTGTGGCCTTGCCAGCACACATTAAGCAGCATATGGACGATATAGAGGAGGCGGAGGCACAGAAATAAACTCAGCCTCACTAGGAAAGCAGGCTGGCCCTTGGCGGATGTTTGTTCTGGCACCACCAGCTGCACCGCCCATCTTCCTGAGTGAGACGAGGGAAGGTACGCTCCCTATAATTCCATCCGTGAACCACATCCACCCTGTCTGGCAACAACAAAGCCCAAACCTACCTAATAGGACCCGGAAGTTCTTAATTAACATAGAGTGATTTTCTTACTGCATACTTTATCTGTGCCTCCAAAGCACTATAGACTTCGTTCATGTTTTGGCTTTTTTTAATATGTTAAAAACTAACTGTACACCCCCCTTACTGTATTTGTATGTATTTTTATACTGTGCCCCTCTCAAAATGACTTGCCCCATTCCAATCGAAGGAAGCAATCTCTTTGTAAGGCCAGAGCAGCTAAAGACTTTCCTTGTATCCACCCCTCGCCTTGTTCTCTTGAGTGCAGGGTCGTCGTACTACAGATTCAACGTGAGTCAAGAGACAACCAGGGTTTTAAGTTGGCCGGGGCTAGCAGAGGCACAGTCCCGACAGTCTCTGAAAAATGGTTCTGAGACGGGGCGCTGTCGGGGCTCCCTAAAGTCCCCAGCCGATAAAGTGCTTGAGCTTCAGACTTTGGAAAAAAGTCCTTTTCTTCCAAATTGGTAGTGCCGGCACCTGCCAGGCATCCCGTTAACCAACAGATGCACGGGGCCAGAGCCCCATTGTGGAAGAAAAGGTGAGGGTGCTATAAGCTGAGGCTTTTTTTTCTAAAGCCTGAAGCTCTCGCAATTTCGTAAGAGCTTCAGTCTTTAGGAAAAAGGCCTCGGCTTCTATCGGCCTCGCCTTTTCATCCTTGATGGTGGCGCTTGCCCCCGCCAGGCATCGGTGTTGCTAGGTCTGGAAAAGATCTGGGGCTACACTAATGTCGGGATTCAGGGCTAGCTTGCCTCTTGGCAGCATTCCCTGAGCTTCTACCCAGGGCTACAACCAAAAGACCCTGGGCTATAGCCCCCTCAACCCCTCCCTAGCAATGCCTCTGCCACCAGGCATGCCTTTAACAAAGAGGTGCAGCGACCATCTCAGGGAAGGAAGAAAAGATGTGGCACTGAACCCCTCCAGACATCCCTTTATGCAAGGGATGGATGCAGGGATCATCACCCTCGTGCCCCGGGCAAGAAGGTGATGATCACTGCAAAGGGATGCCTGATGGAAGGGAGAGGTGGCACTTGCTTGCTGCCCATTGGGCCACATCCTCTTTATGTTACACCCCTTTAGAAGAGCCCCCTTTCGATTTCGTATGCCACTTAAAGCACAGGAGACAACACTGGCAGATCCACCGGACTGATCTTCATGACTGTTCTGCTGACAGTGGAACTGCCACAATGGTGCGGGCTGCCATGGGAAATCCTGCGCCACGACAGACCTGTCTGCTATGAGCACTGCACTGTCAGCAGTGCTCTCATGATGGAACCCGCCTCATATGTTCCCAGCCATCGCACCATCATGTAATAAATACCAGGGGAGTTTGAATTCAGGCTTCCCTGTCTGAACACATCGGGGCTCACTACTGAAGTCCACTGAGTGGTGAAGCATGTGTAAAAGGTGTATGGATGGTTATTAGACAAGCTTTGATACTCAGGTAATTGCCTCATTTTTCCATGCAGAGAGGGTGCATGAGAGAAAACGGAATGTTTCTGCCCCCCCCCCGCTCCCCCTGTCTATTCCTCCTGCCAAAAATAAATAGATTCACGCCAGGGCATGACTTTTTACGCGGGGGTACATGCATTGCCTTCCTATCTATAAGCTTTGGGCCCTTGGTTAAATCTGGTGGATTCGGGAGGTACCCATGTCCAATGCCTCCCATCTGGTGTACAGGGCGGGTGGCATTTAAACCTGCTTGCACTACTAATAATGTAAACCCGGGTCTGCCTGGATGTGCACGCATTGTTTGCACTTTGTAGTGCAAACTATGAAAATTTCATGCAAGGAATTCAGTGCACATAAATGCCCCCAATGGCGGTGCCTTCCATACAGTTTGCACTTTCTATAAAAAGGAGGACATTGAGCAATTTTGTGCAAATCGTTCTGTAAAAATATTTTTAAAATCTTGGTTTCTGCATACGGCCAACAACCACCATGTTTTAAGTTCGTAGTGCCATAATGAACAGATGTTAATTAACATCCATTTAAACCATAATTATTTTGTCAAACCTTTGGCCATATAGGGATTCTATTGCATGCCAGAAATATCACCACTGATAATGTAACCAACCACTGCCTTCATACATATGTTTCCTTATCTGAGTGAGGTGCTTTTAACTGTTGGTTGTCATGTTTTACTATTCTAATGCCTGGTCCATGCTTTATGGAAACATCAATTTCCTGTGGGATTGGCCTCTCAGGGGGTGATACTGAGGCGCAAGCAAATTACCATGAGGGAGGACCTCTTTACTTACAAACACCATATTCTGTTAAAAAAGAAAGTGGTGAAGTGACATGAAAGCCTCAGCTTTTGCATGTGCTTGATTTATGGTTTGACAACAGCCCTTGCAACAACCATCCGGAATGCAGGGCAGCCACATGGAGGGCATTCTCCTCTCAGCAGCACTGGTTTAGCATGACAATAAAAAGAGTTGTGCCGTTAAACTCCACTGCACTATTTTTCCCTTCATAAATATAGCGTTTCTTAGACTGGAGCATCACTTTTCTAGCTTAATGAAAGTTTAAGAAAACGTTCTTAAATTTGAAAAGTGTCAGTCTTTTAGGAAATGCTTGCAATGGCACTGGAGCACATGTTTCCCTCACGAGAGATTTTAGCAGCTTTTGCTGCTGCAAAGCAGGACATCAGCCCTCCAATACTTCCACCCACTTCAGAATGGTGGTGCTGGAAACTGGAGCCCAGAATCGGCCAGTCAGTTGAAGCTGGAGCTGAAAATTAGGCTTTTGTGAGCATTTGGCACCCGGGTTGGGTTTTTTAGAGGATGCAAGTGTTCTGGATTGGGTCCTTAGGCAGCCATTGGGAGATGCGTTTGAATGATGTAAACATGGCTCCTCCTCAGGGTCCAGAGGGTCATTTATGCTAAATCACCTGAAAGGTAAGCAAGTTCACCTCAATGAATCCGGGACCTCTTCTTCAAAGTATGAAGGACACGTGTATGGAACTGCTGAGGCTACTGGTCAAAACGGTACACATCTGGTCAGAATTGAAAACCTGATCTGGTGTAGCAGTTGCACTTTCTGAATGGGGATTTAACATTCATGAAGAGAAGTTTACTAAGAGCCAAGCCTTTCTTGTCATCCGGCAAAGCCTTCTGAGTACGCATTGTCTGGGGACGTTTGATAATTCACGCAAGCATTCTAAACTTCTCTGACAGAATTTTCCACACCTTGGACTCCGCTCCTCCAAGGGCATTCAATTAATGTGCTTTGAGGCCATACCAATGGAAAAAGGCGCTATACAAATGACAAATTACAATACATTACATGACAGTGTGCCCTGGTCAGAAGTCAGCTATACAATCTTCCTCCTAAATTTGCTGGACAGAATGGTCTCGATGGGGTTGTACCTAGTTTGGGAGTTGGGTGCAAGAGGTAAGTTTCCATAAATGACATTATCATTGAGGACCATAATGGGCTGACAAGGTGATCCAATCAATTTAAGAGCACCTACCTCAATAACGGTAGAGGGTAGATGCTGTTTAGATTCACGGGAAATCATATTGTGCCTCCTTCTAATATATATTGGCCTAAGCCTAGTCGCTCTGCGAAGAAAACTGCGTTGCAAAGTTCTGATTTTAAATCGACATCGCCGACATTTCAGGATCATCTGCCATTTTGATTTCTGTTCGTATGCAATTCTCTTTTCTAAAATGGTGGACTGTGTTTCCAACTTGTAACTGAGCCTTCCCGACCTCTGCGCCTAGTTAATGGTTAGACTATCGGAGGGCCGAATGTTTAGACTAGGTAATGAGACCTTGTCCTGAACATGACTTGTGGTCTAAGGATTGTCTGCGCTAACAAGCCTCATCCACGAATACACATCAAAGACAATACTGTGTAAATGTCGAGCGTGGACACTGGCAGAATTGCATTGTCAAGGGATATGTGCTAAGGCTTACTGCTAAATCCAGGAATACACTTTGCCATTGTAACTTGTTTGTAATGTAAACCAAATGTAATCCGTGTGCATATTATTGTAAGAGCCATAAGTGAACTCGGCACGAACTCTAGACCACAGATTATTAACCTGCGGAGGGGCTGGATATTATTACTAAATTGTATAAATAGGCGAGTGTCTAGATGTCCAGTACCTCTCACTCCTCACACTGAAGGGCTGGTACTCATTGTGATGTACTGAGGGCCAGATAGCTATCTGAATTTGTTTCTTTGTAAATACGCAGTAGAATAAAGATCTGTGAATCTTTATAGCCCATGTTTGGTGTATTTCCTTTTGTAGTACTCAGCCTCAATATTTCCTTTTGCTTTTACAGATGGCGCCCGAATAGGGACCCTCAAGATTGATGCCATCTCATTGAAGGTTGACACAGCTATCGGACCGGGATCGGACGGTGAAAAAGGGGGCCCCTTTCTTGGATGAGACGCGATACCTCAACATTACTGCACGACCCAATCCCTGGACAGTGAGTCCGCGGTCCGAGACGTCATCTTGACGAGGGTTCCTATAGCGAGGCGGGCAGTTTTGCCAAAATCACCAACTATGTGGGTCCTTTGTTGTCCTTTGTAATCCGATTGGACCTCCTTTATCCTTTGATCAGGTGAGTTGTGACCCGATTTTAAAGTATCCCGATCATTTGTTTTGGCGCATTGTTCTTGCAAGTACAATTATTGACCAGGTAACACGAGGAATCTGATATGCCTGAGAAATTGTCTGCCTGCTTCAGGGTGTTATTCCGCAGTGACAGACAATCTTTGGAATTTAGCCATCCGGCACCACAGGAGGGGTCTCCGGCGTGTACTATGTACTGTAAGTACAGCATTGGTAGTATAGTGTGTAATGATATTTGGCAGAGACAAACTAGACATGATTCCAAACTTCAGTGGCCAACCAATGGTAGTTTTGAAATTCCTCGTATAGAATATTTAGAGTGTATATTATTAAAGAAAAAGGCTAGACCTGCAGCATTTGATGTATTACAGAATTGGAAAAAAGAAGCAATGCAGCAACTTAAAAGAAGAGAAAAACATGCACGCCGTCATATGTCCAATGCCGAAAAAGCATTGTTATACGATCAAAATAAACCGGCTGAGTCAGTTAGGAATATGGATAGGGCTTTTCAGCTTGGTATTCAGAAAATGTACCCGTCTAAAAAGACTTTCATGTGTCTGATGAGTTGATTGACAAACTTCTAAATGAACGAAGGCCTGGTGCCACTGTGCCACCTCCGTATGTACCTATTTGTGTTGCTTTACCTCTTCCTGCTGTCGTTCCTCCTCCCGTAGTAATTCCTGTTCCTCCTATTGTTCCTCTTCCTCCGGTTGTTGTACCTCCTCCTATTGTTACTCCTCCACCTGAACCTCCTCCTTTGCCTACTGTTACGGGTTTGGTAGATTTGTCTTCTGCACCAGTGATAGCACCTTTGTTACTGATTGTAATACTGTGTCTAAGGAGAGAAAGCGCAACTTGACTGCATGGGCTAGACAGTGCCTGGAGAGGGGTGAACAATCTGATGTTTTTGCCACACTATCTAATTTAGAAAGTTTTCCTGAGAAAAATGTTTTTATCGAAGGGTTGGGAATTCATTTATGTGTAATGTGGAATAGACTGGATGATATAGGTCTCCCACAAGGATTGAGGGATCTGAATGTGTTAGCATATTCAAGAGATACTGCAGAGAAAGTATATGAGCACGTCAAGAGGGTTTTTGGGTATAGAAGGAAGTTGGAAAGGTTACAGAATGAAGAAATTGATGGTGGTAGTTTGAATACTATTTTTGTACAGAAACGGTTCCTTCGTTGTTGTAAGTCGATGAATGCGGAAACACAAATTTGTACAAAAGATGCGATTAGATGGATTTCAGACATGTCGATATCTCCTGTAGAAGTATATGACACGTATAGTCAGTATACGCCAGAAATGCAGAGGAGAGTGATACAGGTTATGGTAGAATACCTGCAGGATGAATGTATAAAGAGAAAGATTTGTTGTCTTTCAATATTATTGAATATCTATAAGAGTGCTTTTTCGTCTGACACTCCTTCAGCTGCTTTAGCGCTCGATTTAGCCCTGTTGCTCAGTAAGCGTTCGGAGTTTCCCATCTCTCAGTTGCCTATGAGAGAGGTTCCGCCGACTTTTGTCCCAAAAGTCGAGGTTCCAGCTAATGCCGGAACAGGTGCAGCTGCCCATGACATTCCTGCTCATAATGTCTCGCAGTTTGTTCACGTCCCGTTCTCAAGACAGGAAGTGAACACCATTAAACAATCCATTCCTGATATTAGAAAGAATCCCACAGGGTTCTATAAAGAGATAGAATATGTCCTGCAGTCGTCGGTATTTACTCTGAGTGATATAGATTTGTTATTTTCCGTGCTCCTACCTATTGATTTGTGGAAACAGATTAGGACTGTGGACGATGTACCAGGGTTAGGGGACACGTGGGATAGTATGGTTAGACAAGATAGAGAAAAGCCAGCTGGCGAGAGACCGCCACAGTCAATACTGACTTTGCCTGATAGAATAGTCACAAAATTAAAAACTTTAATTCCGGAGCGAAGGATTATTTGGGACAATTTACTGCTTGTGTCCAAGGGAAGTCTGAGGGTGCTACCGAATTCTTTAATCAGTTTGAACAAGTGTTTTCAGATTTCAGTGGACAAGATTTGAGCACAGAGTCTGGAAAAAGATTATTCGTAGATACATTTGTGCGTGGTTTGTTGCCAGACATCCAGTCGCAAATTATGTCTTCTGAGAGTGCTTGGCAAGCTAAGTCTCAGTCTGAAGTATTGCATATGGCTCAGTACTATGAAACTGAGTCAATAATGAAAAAGAGAGAATTGAAAAGAGAAAGCGGGACCTGAAAACTAAAGTTCTATTGCAACAGATTGTTAGAGGCCCTGGAGGGGGTAATACACAATTTAGGGGACAATACGCTCCACAGGGAAATGTGCCGTTGGGTCTTGTACACGGGAACCAATGTGCTTATTGCAGACAAGATTGTCATTGGCGAGCACAATGCCTGATCCTCCAGCAGAGGTCGAATAATACATTTGGTGCAATGGGTAGACAATCAAGAGGCCGCCCTGGGTCAGGGGGTCCTGGTAGAAGTCAGTTTTCTCAAAATTCGCAACCCTTTTTGCAAGATAATCAGTCACCAAGTGTGGATAATAGAAACTTTTTTTTGTTTGTTAATTTGCTTTTATTAATTTTACAAGTGATAATCATGTTACAAGAGACATTTCAAGGCTCATAATTACGCAACAAACCAAGAGAAAAACACAGAGTAAGAAGAAAAAGAGAATTGTTTTCAGCACATTCTCTGACAGGTGCGTTGAATTTAGATGGAGTCTCTCGAAGAGCATGCTTCCCCCTTCCCTCTTTCCCTCCCCCCTCCCCCCTGTGGGTTGTGCAGTTCGTAGCTCTGCCAATGCAGCGGGATGCGGCTAAGAATCACAACCGGGTATTTTGTAGGGCGCACTCCCAGAAGGCGGGTTCTTGAAAACAGCATCTAGGCACGTATGTCTAAATCGTTCCTTGTCCGTCGCCTTGACTGGTATCGTTTCTATTATGAAAAAGTCAGTTGGGGAGGTATTTATTCTTAAAGTCCATCCAGTAGGCCTCAGTCCGTGATGCTTTGCCATGTAATGACGCTGTTATATGTTCCATTATGCATATGTTGGTGGAGACATTAATCCATTCACTTTTGTTGGGGACTGACGCGGATTTCCAGTTCATGACGAGTGTCGCTCGGCTGCCAATAATAATTGTGGGGCGAGGTCTCTTACCCTAACCCATTCTTCTTCATCTTTCTCGAGGCTAAATAGGATCAGGTGAGGATTAGTTGCTCTGGCAATACCGTCGATCTCTTTGATCCAGCCCAGGTCCTCGTTCCAGAAGACATTTATTCGCGTGCACCCCCACCACATATGCCAGTCGTTTGCATCGTCACCACAGCCCCTCCAGCATTTTGGGCTTGTCGTTTGAAACATTTTGGAGAGTCTAACGGGATCGTATTGCCATCTATGAAGCAATTTGATTGCATGTAGTTTATATTGGTTCGAGATGGATGTCCGTGTAGTAGCTTGGCACATTGTGTCCCATAGGTCTGGGGTGATTTGCTCACCTAAGTCATTTTCCCATCTGTCTCTCAAGGAATCCGTGGACCCACCACCACCTACTATTAGTTCTTTGTACATTACTGATATTAGGCCTTTCATGTCCGTTCTTGAGTCTAGTATTTTCTCAAAAGGCGTGAGGTCCCTCATCAGTTTAGGTTTCCACATTGGTCTTGTCAGATCCCTTTTATTTGTATATATTGGAAGGTTGATAGCGGGCCTATTCCAAGGGCTTCAGAGAGTTCTGGGAGTGATATGAAGGAGTCCTTTTTTTGCAGTTGGCCTACTCTTTCTCAGCCGGCTTTATACCAGGCCTGGTACCTTCCTACGTCTGGAATGTGATCGTTGATCCCGGGGGACCATAGGTGGCTGAGGGGAGCGGGCCATGTGGTGATGTTTTGCATATTTTTACCCTGTGTCCAGATATCTCATATGGTGCTCAGTATCGGGTGGTCTTTAAGCTTTCTGTGAATTCTCTACTTGCGAGACCCAAGCCATTCGGATACCGTAGCTGGAGAGAAGTAGTGATTGTCCATATTAACTCCTTGTGTGTTGGTGTGGTTGCGCAAATGGGGGATGAGTATTCTAAGTTGAGAGGCTTCGTAATACTTCTCTATATTAGGGAGTCCGACCCCACCCTTATCTTTAGGGAGTATTAAGGTTGTGTAGGGAATCCTCGCCTTCTTCCTCTGCCAAAGGAATCTAAGAATTGTTCTTCTAGTTTCTACGAAGAAATTGTTCGGGATCCTGATGGGTAACATCTGGAAAGGGTATAGGACCGGGGGAGGGATACCATTTTAATCGCGTTAAGGCGTCCCAGCCATGAGATCGTTAGTTTGTCCCATCTCGTCAGGTCAGCGTGGAACTGTTGTAACAAAGGGGGGAAATTAGCCTCATATAGATCATTCAAATCTCTAGTGATCTGTATCCCCAAGTATTGCAGTTTTGAGTGTTCGATTTTGAGACCCATTGTGGAGAACTTGGTGGCATTCAAATCTTTTGGTCCCTGGAGGGGGAAGAGTGTGGACTTCGCTTTGTTCACCTTGAACCCTGAGAGTTTCCCATATTCTTCCAGCAAGGAAAGAGCCCTGGAAACAGAGGTGATAGGGTAAGTGATATGGAGGACAATGTCATCTGCATAAAGCGCTATTTTGTATTCAATTGTTCCCAGTTGAATACCCTCTAGGATGGGGTCCGCCCTCATTGTAATTGCCAGGGGTTCTAGAGAAAGTGCAAAGAGAATAGCAGAGAGAGGGCATCCCTGGCGGGTTCCGCTAATTCAATCTGAACCACCTAGAGTATTCGCCATTTACGAATATCGATGCCTTGGGATCTGTGTATACTGCGTGTATTGCCCTTCTGAACCTTGGGCCCATCCCTACCATGCGTAATACAGCTTTCAGAAATCCCCATTCCACCCTATCAAAAGCCTTTTCTGCGTCGATCGAAAGCAGGACCGGGTCGTTGGACATTGTTTGGGAGGCGTGAATAAGGTGTAATGTTTTGCGCATTGTGTCCACTCCCTGTCTCCCTAGTATGAACCCTACTTGGTCAGGTGTATGAGTTGTGGCATCAGTGTTTCAAGCCTGGCGGCCAGAACTCTTGTGTAGATTTTTGCAACCAGGTTGAGTAGGGAGATGGGGCGATATGATTTGCATTTTGTGGGGTCTCTTCCTTCTTTGGGGATAACCGTGATCAAGTCTTTGGTGAATAAGTCTGGTGGCTTCCCGGAGTTCATTATTTCATTAAAGAGTTCAGTTAGGAAAGGCGCTAATGATGTGGCAAAGGTTTTGTAAAATCCGCCACTTGAACTTCCTGTTCGTTTATGGAGGATTCCAGCATTTCAACATCTGGCAGTGGTATTTGGGGTATGTTTATAGAGGATAGGTAGGTGTCTATCTCTGGATGTTCGGGGTCAACTTCCGAGGAGTAGAGTTTTTCATAGAAGTTGGCAAAGCTTTCTGGGATCGTGTTATGGCTATGTGTGGTGGAGGGAACACCTTCGGTGATTTCTAGAACCCTCCACTCCGCCCTCTGTTCACGAAGTCTGGCTGCTAATAGAGCATCTGCCTTGTCTCCCTTTTCATAGAATGTTTGTTTTAGGAATCTTAATTTTCGGACTATTTGTTCGTGTCCTCAAGTTGATGAATTTCACTCTGTAGTCTCTGTTCAATGATGTTTCACTCCCTCTTCTTTGTCGAACCTTCCCTTATTAGAATTCCTCTCCATGTGGCCCTTGCTGCTTCCCACACTGTTTGTTTCTACACGTCACTGTTGTAATTTGTTTCAAAGAATTGGACGATTTCAGATTCAAGTTCACTCCTGAAGACTACGTCTTTCCAGAGGCTCTCATTGCAGCACCATTTCCCACATTTTGTCGGAAAATTCACCCATTGCATGTCCGTGAGCACCATGTCATGGTCGGACCAGGAGATTGGTGTAATTTAGGAATGTGATGTTATTTCAGCAAGCTCTTTGGATAGGTATATATAGTCAATTCTGGTTAGTGTGCTATGCGGGGTTGAGTAAAAAGTATAGCCTTGTTCTTCAGGGTGGAGGTCTCTCCACGCATCTCTCATGTTATACATTTCCCTCATCCTTGCCAATTCGGTTTGCTCTGCCCTGTCTGGAGTTTCGCAGTGGGTTTGCCAGGTTTCCAATCTCGGACAGGATCAGCCCATTGATTAAAGTCTCCGCCTAGGATGATGTGGCCTGATGCTTCAAATTGTATCTTAGGAATCACTCTGGTGAGGAATCTGGGCTGTCCTGTGTTTGGGGAGTATAGAGTTTCAATGGTCACATCAGCTTTGCCTATATGACCTGTTATGAGTAAGGCTCATCCCTCTACATCGGACCACGTTTTGTTGTGAGCAAATTCTATCCCTTTCCTAATGAGGATACCCACACCACATTTCCTCAATGGACCAGAGCTCCAGAACTCTGTCCCAACACGTTTCCCCGGGATCCTACATTCTTCTCCCTTCTTGTATTTAGTTTCCTGCAAGAGGAGAATATCAATTTTGACCCTACGAAATTCTCTGGCCACAAGGGATCGTTTTGTCGGTGAGTTAAGCCCTTTTACGTTGAGTGTCCCTACCCTTAGAAGAGCAGTCTTCCCTTTGTCAGTGATTGAAGCCATTACTCAGTGTGATGGGAAGGTGCTTTCTGTTATGTGATCAGTGACGTTTATCCATTTTAGATCGTGCGCTGCATTGGTTGTTTTGAAGTGCGATCGGTGTTGCTCTGACCCTTTTCCCTATTTTTAAACCCTCCTGACCCTCCCCCCCCGTTGAAGGCATTCGATTGAACTCAGTTGACCGCACCAAGTCGGCATTGAACCACCTATGGGGGCCGTTACTTCACGCCCCTTGTTCAATTGCTACTTCTCTTAACTAAATTGAGCCCTTCTTTGATTCACCCCTAAATTTCTTCAGTAATATCTTGGAACTATGTACATGTTAACGTCTCTTCAAAGCATTTGCAGGTTAGTTATCTAGCTTCATCTTACCAGAGTCGTTTAGTTTCTATTGTCTTCCTCTGGGGAGAGATTACCTCTCCGGAACTTTCGTGATCCTTTCACTTTCTTTCTCCTGGAGCCCTGGATCCGCCATCCTCGTTCTCCTTTTTGTGCTTCTTCCTGATTGTCCCCCCTCTACTGGGGGGCAGAGAAGGTCGGTAATGCATTTCTTTATTTCTTTTTCAGATCACAGTCTAAATTTGGTTCCTTTGTATTCGAATGTAAGTGAGAAGGGGTAGCCCCACCTATATCAAACGTTCTTCTCCTTGAGTTTCCTCATGAGGGGGCCACACATCTTTCTGAGGGCTAATGTTAAGGACGAGAGATCTTGATATATCGAGATTCGGGCACCTCCCAGTGTAATCTCATCGAATCCTCTAGCTTTTTCGAGGATTCGAGCTTTATCTCGGAATCGGTGGAACCGGGCGAGGACTGATCGTGGACCTCCCGGAGGGCCACCGGCTCTGTGGATTCTCTCCGTCATCGGTTCGTCCACCACATCATCAGAAACGAGGACTTTAATAATATTATGGAGAGTTTCCTTCAGATCGGCTTCTGTTTCACCCTCTCTTTCCGGGATTCCGAAGATGCGTAAGTTGTTCCGTCATTCTCTGTTTTCCAAGTCATCGAGTTTGAGTTTGAATTCCCCTCCCTGTGTTCCAATTCTGACAGTCTCTGATCGAGTTGCACCTCCAGGGTATCGATAGAGGCCTGGTTGCTCTCTACCCCTTCAAGCCTGTCTTCCATATTGTCCAGCCTCTGAGTGATTCTGTCTATCTTGCTTCCTATGTCGGTGCCCAGATTTTTTTATTTCTCCTAGCAAGGCAACAATGTCGCCTTTTGTTGCTGCTGCAAGGTCGTTCCCTGTAATAATGCTGTTTACCATCTGAGGTTCAGTAGTTGTATGTGGGATGGAGGTGTAAGCGAAGGACGCCAATTTGTGCCTGATGTCCATGTGGTTCTCTGGCAGCGTGGTCAGTTGACCGGTTATCCTTGTCGGGATCGTGAATCTTCCGTTGCGACAGGCAGAGGAGGCACACACCCCTGTTTTGGGGGCCTTACCCTCTGTACTAGACCGTTACAGGGCATGTAGGCTGATATCCTTTTAGCAGTGGTCAGTTGGCTGCAGCGTCAGGTTAAGATATTGGGGGTATACTGCTGGGATGATGGTGGCAGGAATGTACAAGGTCCAGGTGGTTGGAGGAGGCACTCGCCCTGTTTCCAGGGGCCTTACCCTCCGTCTGGTGTGGTTTCCGTTTAGCAAGTGAGGTGTACCTCCGGAAATTTCTCAGAGTTTGGGATGTCTTGTGCGTGTTCTCGGGAGGGTCACGGTACCGTTTAGCTCGTTATTCGCTGTCCATGTGACGGAGGGTTCACGTCCCAAATTCTGGGGACCCGCCCCCTGATTTACCTCTGCTGTTGCTAGGGTCACCCTGTTTTACACTTCGTGTTCGCCGTTGAGATGTTCCACGGGGGGCACTTTGTGTCAAAGTTTGGGGTGAGGCCTCTTTGTTGTGGCCTTAAATGTTGGGGTGTTGGTGAGGGTTATCCCGTTCACCTCTGCTGATTGTAGGTCCAAGGTGCTTTATAATTTTGCTGGGCTTCAAGGATCACTTTTGGAGTGTGAGTGGTTTACCGGTAGGGGACCTTTAAATGCAGCAGGAGGCCCTCCAGTGTCCTCTAAGGGCCCTGTCCGTGGGGCTGTGAGGCGTGGAACTGATAGATTATGGGCTGGGATGGTTGTCTCCATGTCACCGACTGCCGTGGGCATGCCCCGCTTCTGGGGTGAAATCGAGCGTGTTGTGCAGCCTCTCCACACTTAGCCCACGGGCGGTCCGCTGGTCACTTGGGGCGAGGGCCTCCTCTAAGGCCAGCGCGGAGTACATCAGCTCCGTTATGCTGCCAAATCCTCTCTGAGGGCCCGGGATCCCTCTGCGTGCCTGGGTCAGGGCATGTTTACACCGGAGGGCCGCGGGGGACGACGGAGGGGCCGAGGTGAGGTGTCGGGCCCTAGACTACTCACGAGGAGTAGGCCTGCGGTCTCTCTCCGATGCAGTCTGGGGGCAGCAGGGCACGGGTGCCTATCCCTGCGTCGCCTCTCACCGTCTTTGTTCAGCTGCTCTCCTGATGCCGCAGGGGGGCGGGCAGCTGGCTCTCAGTGGGCCGCAGACACCACTCTGTGTAGTTCTGCAGCGGGGTCCCCCGATGCTCCACGGGGCTACGCCATACTCCTCTCACTCGTGTGCGTCGGGGCGGAGGGGGGCCTGGAACCGCAAGCCTTTTTGAGGTGAAGGACAGTCCGTTTTCAAGCGGAATTTTCGCTCAGCAGATGGGGCTGTATCATGCCGTTGGGTTCCAACTTTTACGCCCAGGGGGGCCAAAAAGTGGGGGCTCAATTCACTTCTTGGGGCTGCATAACGGGAGCTCACATGGAGGACTTCCACATCCGTGCGCCCCCTGGTGGCCGTCCAATAGAATCATTTTTGATCATCCTTCTGCTGCATATCTCTCTGAAGACTTTCCTTTTGATGACATTTTGTTTCGCTAGGATTGCCGAAGCAGGGTTTGGAACCGACGCCTATTCCCGTTAATCAGGAAGGTCCCTACTTTGAAATAATAATGGGAAATAGGAAACATCTATTCTTGATAGATACAGGAGCACAGAAGTGTTCCATTGACCATTCACGGGTTCCAAACACTCCACTGTCAGGGCAAACCAATGTTTCTGTAGGGTTTTCTGGTACGCCAGTAGTCTGTCCGGTTTCTTCTCCGGTACCGATTACATTGGGTCCATTCACAGACCACTGTCCATTTCTTTTGACAACAAATTGTGGGGAGAATTTGTTGGGGTTGAATCTGTTGAAAGAATTAAATGCAGTAATTCATTGTTCTTCAGATGGAGTGCGTTTGACGATTTCACCACAGCAACTTTCTGTCTCTCAGTTCCTGACTAGACCTTTGCAGCCGGAATTTAGTGATGTTCTGGAATGTTTATGGGCGATTGATGACAATGATATCGGTGTTCTACAAATTGAGCCTGTTAAAATCATTTTGAAACAAGGAGTAAAGGTGCCACGTATTCCTCAGTATAAGATTTCGGTTGATGGTGATCAAGCCTTGAAGTGCGTAGTCTCCGATTTTGTACATCGTCGGGTAATTGAGGAAATTGCAGGTAGTTTGTGCAGTAGTCTGATTTTGCCTGTGTATAAGAAAGGCAATAATGTAATTCCTTTTTGTTTTATCATTGACTTACGCGCTATCAATGAGATTGTTGCTCCACAATTTCCTATTGTGCCTGATGTGACGACAATACTAACCATGATCCCGGCTTCTGCTACTCATTTTAGTGTTGTAGACCTTAAGAATCCTTTCTTTAGCATTCCTTTACACAAGGATAGCAGATACCTGTTTGCGTTCACCTTAGGGGGACGCTCGTTTACATTCACCCGTGCGCCGCAAGGTTACACGGAAAGTCCGAGCATCTATAGTAGGGCTTTGAAAGAGCAGCTTGACACACTTGAGTTGCCTACTGCTTGTACACTGCTTCAGTATGTAGACGATCTTCTTTTAGCTGCTGACTCATAAAGTGCCTGTAAGGAGGGCACCGTGTTGTTGCTTATTCACCTAGCAAAACATGGACATAAAGCTTCACTGAAAATTTTCAATATTGTCGACAGAAGGTCGCCTATTTAGGCTATCTCCTGTCAAAGGAGGGAAGGAGGTTGACGCCAGAACGGATTAAAATCATTTCTGGCATGTCTGTCCCAAATGCACAGAAAGAAGTCAGAGCCTTGATAGGAATGGCTTCTTACTGTAGGCAGTGGATCCCGAAGTTCTCGTTAACGATTAAACCAATGTTGGCTTTGACAAAGAAGGGCATTTATTTGCCATTGCCGTGGAACTTGGAACACTAGCAATCGTTTGATCTGTTCAAGACTGCACTGTGTTCAGCACCAGTTTTGGGCACACCAAATTATGAAAAGGCCTTTGTGTTGTATATGCATGAACGTGATGGATGTGCTTTGGCTGTATTAACGCAGGAACATAGAGGGAAGAATAGGCCGTGCGGCTACTTTTCTTCCGCCCTTGATCCTGTTGCATGTGCTTTGCCAAGATGTTTGAGAGCTGTTACTGCTTCTGCTGCGTCTGTAAAACAGAGCGAGGGTATGGTCTTAGGCCATGCTTTAACCCTGATGGTACCTCACTCTGTAGATGTTCTATTAATCAGAACACAAATGCAACACCTCACCTCTGCATGATTAACGAGATATGAATTGATCTTGTTTGCACCACACATAAAAATTCAAAGGTTAAAGGTGCTGTGTATTGAATCCGGCTGAACTTTTACCTTTCCCGCAGGATACTGCTTGCAGTGACGAAGTGTCACATGACTGCCTCTACACCACAGGGCAAGAGACTAAAGGCAGAAACGATTTGAAAGATACTCCTTTGAATAACCCACAAGAGGAGCTGTTTCGTGATGGCTCCTGTTTCAAACTTCCGTATGGTACATCCACAGCTGCTTATGCAATCACCACATTGAGCACGATTGTGGAAACCAAGATAATCACGCATAACTCCACGCACGCCGGAGATTATAGCATTGACTCGAGCTTGTGAACTTTCTGAAGGGCTTAGAGTAAATATGTATACTGATAGCCAGTATGCTTTTGGGGTGGTTCACAACTTCGGTAGACTTTGGGCAGAATGAGTTTTCTTGACCTCACATGGAACAAAGATCCAATATGGCTCCTTGATAGTAGGGTTACTTTCAGCGCTTGCACTCCCCACTCAGTTGGCGATCATGAAATGCGCAGCGCATAAGAAAATTATAGATGACATAGAAAAAGGGAATGCTTTTGCTGACCAGATAGCCAGAAAAACTGCCACTGATCGCTATTCAGAAATGTATATTTGAAGGGAAGCCACAAATGATTGTACTATGGATGAGGCTATTGAATCTGTAAAGAATATCCAAGCCGATGCCACATCAGAAGAAATTAAACAATGGGCTGAGGGTTTGGCAAAATTGGATGACGACTGGTGTTGGGTGGACAAGTTAGAAGGAAAATGGTTGCTGCCAGATGCGTACATTACAATGATGGTCACAATGGCTCATGGGCCCACCCACATCTGTGCGAGGAAAGTTTCCAAAATGTTACAAAATGTCTGGGTGAATGATAAAATCCCGAAAACAGCTGAACGTTTTGTCCAGAGTTGTATGATCTGTCTACAGCATAATATGGGAAAGGGCACATCGACTCCTAGGGGTAGTTTTGGCCCACCTTCTGTCCCCTTTGAAGTCATCCACTTTGATTTCATTGAAATGGAGCGTTGCAATAACTATAAGTAAGTTTTGGTTGTTATTTGCGCCTTTAGTAAATGGGTCGAAGCCTTTCCTGTTAAGGATGCCACAGCAATGACAACGGCAAAAACCATGCTTAAGGAATATTTTCCTAGGTTTGGTTTGCCAAGGGTCATCTGGTCGGACAATGGTCCACATTTTATCGCTGCTGTAATTCTGCAGATATGCGCGGGATTACAGATCGATAAACGGTTCCATTCGGCTAGACATGCTCAAAGTGCTGGATTGGTAGAGAGACACAATGGAATTACAAAAAATGAGCTTGCTAAAACCTGTGCCAGTGCCAAACTGAAATGGCCGAACACCTTACCGATCGTGTTACTATCGATGAGAACAACCCCAGAGACTAGGACTGGGCTCTCCCTTTTTGAAGTAGTTATGGGTAGGCCAGCTAACATTTGGAATTTGCCTAAGCCTAAGGCCTTGAAGGATATTGAACATGTACTTCTTTCTGATTACTGTGACCGGCTAACTAAAAATCTGTATTTGATTCATCAACAGGTGTGAGAAGCCCTCCCAGTTAAATACGAGGGGCCAGGATACAGTATCCGACCTGGTAGCTGGGTGCTTGTAAAAGCATTTGAACGAGCATCCTGTCTTGCACCGAGTTGGAGGGGCCCTCATCAGGTCCTCTTGGCCACACAGACCGCTGTACGAGTGACTGGATGAAAACATTGGATCCATGCATCACATGTCAAGAGGATTCCCTTCCCTTTGCCACACGATACTGAAGATACAGAAAATCCTACCTGTGCTGCTCCCAGCGATCATCCAGCATTGAGCAGCATCGAGAGTGTCTCGGAGACTCTCCCTGAGAACGTGGGGCCTGGGGAAACAGCTGCTTCATCTCCACACTCTCCTAAAGATCCTTTTTCACCACTGTTAGGTTCTGTTTGGAATTCACCACTTCCATCAGGAAGCAACGACATGTTGTTCACAGATCATGCCGTACCAGGAGTCACAAGGTGCGATCTGCGTCCACAGAGCTAGACTTACTGCACGGTTCGGCTGTGCCAATGGAAAAATTATCATAGGACTTGCCTTTTGGCCCTGTTCTTTTGCATTCAAAGAAATCTGTTGGCTAGGGATAGGGAAGGACTAAGAAAACGCGCAATCAGGAGATCGCCAGCAAATAAACTCTGGAGTTTTTCGTTTTGAAGAAACAATGCCTGCAATCGCTCTCACTCGTACGGAACAAATAAGTGACTGTGTGGCCAATCGAAACAATGGACAATCAAATGCATGGTCTCTTAAAACATATTGTTGTTTTGTAATTATGTTAACCGGCTTCACAATAGTAATTGCTTTGGGATTTTGGTACATGGAAGAAGTACATCTGCTTGAAATTCTTTTGCCCACTGAAAATGTACCCACTGTTTCTACACCTTTCGTGCATCTGCACACTCTATCTCCTAGAGACTCTCAGCACAGACAGAGTTACCACAATAATACTTTACTACTCATCATGAATGCAATACATGCCATTTTGAACAAGTCTAATTGCTGGGTCTGCTCACATTTACCACAACATGGATATAAGGGGTTGGGCTGGTTTATTCATCCTATGCCTCTGACTACTGCATGTTATGCTTCTTTAAGGGTGCTATTATTTGGCCGATGGAATGATAGCATCTCGGGGAACTTTGGTGGAACAAATTTGAATGAATTTGAGAAACGAGTTCTAACGCCCCTGGGATGCTCACTTTTTGCAAATAGGAGCAAGCTTAATGTTGTTTCTATTAGGCCTTCTGATAGACTGTCTCAACCTTTTCAATCTTTGATCTCTTTCAAGATGGCTCCTATAGGCAATAGGGATGCCACGCCACCTTCCTACACTGTTAACCACAGCCCCGATTCAGTTTCTTTCTGCATACAGAGGAATGGTACTTAGTCAATGGGCAATTTCAAGGGCTGCACCAATGTTGCGAACTTGACCGGTGAGGACAGGCCTTTGTATGTAGGTGAACCTGTCTACTTCGTTTGCGGTAATGAAGCTTTCCCATGGCTACCTAGGGATTGGCAGGGAACCTGTTATTTAGGAATTCTGTTACCAGGGGTATTCATAGCAAGCACCATAGAAATCTCTAAAGCTCGTCCAAGACACAACGGGAATGGCGATACTTCATCACGAGTTCTGGGTGACGTAGCGAAATCTGTTGTACCTTTTCGGGGACAAATATTGAACTCTGAAGATATCAGAAGACTAACAAGAGTACTGGAGAGGACCATCAACCGGACCACTGACATACTCTACAACATGACTTTAGAACAGAAAGCGATAAGGTTAGTGGCCCTACAGAACCGGATGGCATTAGACGTCATCCTGGCTGAGCGTGGTGGAGTATGTAAATTAGTGGGGTTCGCTTGTTGCCTTTTCGTGCCAGATTCCTCCCCATCCATCTTTAAGGCTATACAAAATCTGCACGTCCTTAGTTCATAAGTGCACGTTCCCGAGGGAAACTGGGATCTTAGCGGTTGGTTCTGGGACTTCTTACGATCTTGGGGATGGAAGCTACTTTCGGTCTTGTTGATTATTTTGGGTTTTTTGTTGTTCTGCTGTTGCTGTATACAATGTCTTCCTCTCATATGTTCAGTGTTAGGAGGATGTTGTGCACAGACTATGGGAACATTAGGACAAAAGGTATGCACACCAGAAAGAATGACCAATGAATTTGTGTTGAAGGAAATTTCTGTTACATACCTTATGGCGATCGATATCTCCGATGATTGTGATTCATGGTGTATGGACATTGAGACGTGGAGTTACTAAGTGACTAAAAGTAGTTTAGCACTTGGCTTAGGCCAAAAGGAGGGTTTGTTAAACGGGAAATGATATTGCACCTCCTTCTAATATATATTGGCCTAAACCTAGTCGCTCTGCGAAGAAAACTGCTTTGCAAAGTTCCGATTTTAGATCGACTTCGCCACCATTTTAGGATCATCCGCCATTTTGATTTCTGTTTGTATGTAATTCTCTGTTCTAAAATGGTGGACTGTGTTTCCAACTTGTAACTGAGCCTTTCCGACCTCTGTTCCTAGTTAATGGTTAGACTGTCCGAGGGCCGAATGTTTAGACTAGGTAATGAGACCTTGTGCCGAACATGACTTGTGGTCTAAGGATTGTCTGCGCTAACAAGCCTCATCCACGAATACACATCGAAGACATTACTGTGTAAATGTCGAGCGTGGACACTGGCAGAACTGCATTGTGAAGGGATATGTGCTAAGGCTTACTGCTAAATCCAGGAATACACTTTGCCATTGTAACTTGTTTGTAATGTAAACCAAATGTAATCCGTGAGCATATTATTGTATGAGCCATAAGTGAACTCAGTACGAACTCTAGACCACAGATTATTAACCTGCAGAGGGGCTGGACATTATTACTAAATTGTATACATATGCGAGTGTCTAGATGTCCAGTACCTCTCATTCCTCACACTGAAGGGCTAGTACTCATTGTGGTGTACTGAGGGCCAGATAGCTATCTGAATTTGTTTCTTTGTAACTGCACAGTAGAATAAAGATCTGTGAATCTTTATAGCCTGTGTTTGGTGTATTTCCTTTTGTGGTACTCAGCCTCGATATTTCCTTTTGCTTTTACAGTTAAATAGTATTATATCACTGTGCCTACACCGGAATCTATATGGTATGGCCTTGGGGATGAAACACTAGCCCTTCTAACCCTTGAGGATAAGGTCAAGGCACCAAACAACTGAGGACTAATCTTGGTGACAAGGTCTCTGATAAAACTGTAAACAAATGTTCAACCAGATCCAATAATGGGTGTAAGCATTTACTTAACCTCAAAGCATCCCCAACTGTTGCTGACTGTTTCACCCGGAAGCATTTTAATTGGTGGATCTTTCAAATCAGAGATGACAAACATTTCTTTGTTGGAGAAAACAATCCCTTCAAAAATATTGTAGACTAACTGTGCCCGGGATACCATAGGCTGATCTAGACCCCTCTCACTTTCTCTCTCTGTCCTCTTTGTCTCTTTCTCTCTCACTGTCTCACTCTGACTCTGTTGCTCTGTGCATTAGAGTCGCTTTACTGGGAGTGCTCTCTATGTTCTCTCTCTCTCTCTCTCTCTCTCTCTCTCTCTCTCTCTCTCTCTCTCTGTGAGTGTGGTCTGGTAGATGCCAACTGTCTCTTTTTGATGGTGCAATCTCTTCCTCTCTCTTTCCCAGGGTCAATGAAGTCTGAATTTCTCTCTCTCTCTCTCTCTCTCTCTTTTTTCCTCTGATAGCTTGGTCTGGTGGGCCTTGTTCCCGCATTCTTTCTGTCTCTTTCTCTCCTGCTGTCTCTGTAAGCGCAATATTGCACATGGACGCTTTTTCTTTTACTGTGGTCTGTATTTTTCTTTCTCTCTACCAAACTCTCTGTGTGTTTCTCTCCCTATAATCCTTTCTCTATCATTCTGGGTATTCTCTCTCCTTGTCCCTCGCTCACTCTCTCTGTCGCTCATCTTGTGTCACTCTTCTCTCTCCCTTTCCCTCTGTTTCACCCTCTTTCTCTCCCTCTGTGGGAAGGTTATACCTTGTAAGATTGACAGTCTGGTGCACTCCTATTGTACCCTTTTCAAATACTCCTAAAAGAAAGGGGAACAGAACAGATAGTGCCAGAGAAATCTTTATATTTGATGTCTGTGATAAAAGGGCTGTATGCTTAAATCACCATTTTCTTACATTCTTACAACACTTACCCAATCATTTTGGATACAAGAGTAAAACACTCTGGGGATTCACTGTCGTTGCCCGCCTTGTTGAATTTTAGAAGAGGTGAGCTGGGGCTGAGCAGAGACGTCTTTATGGGAGGGCAAATCAGCCACGTGTTCCAGCCCCCCTCACCCCCCCATCTAGCTGCCTTATGCAAGGAATTCAGTTTAAATGTTTTAGAAGACTTAAATAACACATCATGCTATTATATTGTGCACTGTTCAGGCCCTGAGACCCTTTTGTTGACAACTAAATTTCAATCTGATCAAGTGATCTGTGCAGTAGCACCTGGAGCATTCCAAGAGCCAGATGGAATTACCAATAAATGATTTCAGACCCAAATAAGTGGACAGACTCAAAGAATATGCCAAAATACTACTTTATTAGCTCAACTAAAGTAGGGAAACCTGGTCAACAAACCGATTGCAGCTCACAAACCCTCAACAACATTTAAATTACACAAAGGCTTTATACCTAGATGTACATCAGCTATGATGTCATCCTATGTGAAAAACAGTAAAAACCTATCGAAAGGAGAAATTGGTTAAGGGAACATATATATCTATACTTCGTTTAGGTGCTAGTAACATAATTGGCTCCCCCCTATCTGGTAGGAACGCCATGAAATACCTCTAACTTCGTATAATAAGGATGAATAGTAGAAAAACAGCAGTGGATTGGCTTCTGCAACAAAGTATGATGCACTGTTACATAGGCCCTCGTGATTGGTTGGCATTCTCTCACAACCCTGGACATTCGGCTCGTTAGCAGCACGTAAGCAAAACGAAACCAAGGTCCGGGGAACAATGTCAGACCACGGCCCACTTGGCCAATTAGCCTACCATCTCTCATCAAATAGGCCCTAAACCAAGGCTTCCTCTTTGTAAGTGACCTTGCTGATGGTTCTCTTCTCTGGAACCTTAAGGGGGTGTAGCTACATCGCTGTCTTCAGCTGGAGCTTAATGAATAGGCCTTGTTTTCTGGTCTTGCACCACATGTGAGGACACCACGATTTTGTCCATTCTGACCTTTTATTTAGTGCTATTTGATTCAATTATACAGGGTGCTATTACTTCTCTTGGCCTCTGGAGACTTGGTTGCTCCATCTTGCATATGCTTTCTACATCTTAGTTTGTTCAATACTTGGCATCTGCAAAAGTTCACTCTTTTACTTAATCTAAGAGAAATATGTAGTGCGTTTGCAGCTTATCCTCTTTGACTCCCCATGACCCTTGCAGTTACCTCTTGATGTGACATCCTTGACCCCAAGCCAAACAGATATTCTTTGTTCCTCGCACAAAGCTGTTTTTCAGCACCTGTCAGCTCTGCAGCCATGGTCTCTCTCTTCAGGGCCTCTTGCTTATTAATTAGACAGAGTCGACGTCCATCTTTTCATCATGGCCACTTTACTCATGTTATATTTTCTGCTGCAGCAAGCTTCTACATGTCTCATTTACCTTTCATTTCTGCATGTGTACATCTACTAATTCTCTTCTCACTTATCTTCTTGCTGTATATGACTTCTTCGCATAAATGTTTGCTTTGTTGCTTCAGTTACATCTTCATTCTTTACATATTTGCATATCGTTTCAGTGCATCCCTATGTCTTCTCTTTATGATGTCATTTTACTCTTGTCTGATTTCACTTATAGCTCTTCTATGTCCGATGGTGTATGCAGACATGCTTCCACCACATCAGTGCAAGGATACATTCGATACGGTTGTTTGAGTGCATGACGTCTCTCGTATCTTTGATGCAATATTGCAACGATACCTGGTGTCACACACAGTACTCTCCTGCTATTATTTCAGCATGGATCGGAGGAGGCAGACACTAGAGATGACGTGTACCTCTGCCTCTCTACATCCCCCCCTCTGGTCGAGTCCTCTACTACCTCGTCAATCTTCTTCACCTTTTCTTTACACTTTGTTTTCTTCAGAATCCATATCTTTGTCACCCCCCTCAGGTCACCTGCATTGTTTATGTGTTCATCGACACTCAAGGTCATATGACACTTCCCAGTTGGGTGACACAATACCCAACGTACTACATAATTCTTATGATGCTTGAGGTAATAAAACTTTGTTGCTGGTGGTCCCAAGGGACTTCCTTTCAGGTGCCCAGGGGTGGTACTTTCAGTCTGTGCGTGCACATCAGTCACAGCATTCACATTGCTCATTATGTTCATCCCAAAAGCTTTCTTTGCTGTCTTTTTGCACTGTCCTATGATTATCCTTATGAGACAGAATCCTAGCAATACCAGCACTAATATTTCTCTGAGCAGCTTGAATGCATTTACCAGCCAGGTTGGAGCCCACGAAAACAGGGACAAGAACCAGTCATCATCTTCAGTCTCATCTAGTTCTTCCTCCATCTTTGTATGCAGGGTTGCATAGTTATTGTCAGGGTTCCATTTTCTCCCTCATGAGCGGTGGGTATGTGCAACAGGAAGGCCCGATCTTAGCACACACTCTACCTTACATTGCTGTAATGAAGTCCAGGACATACCTGTTCTGGAGGGTCATAAGTAGAATGGCCCCCAATTCTTCTCTGATCACATTAAATCATTTTATTGTTGTGTTTATTGTTTGTAACAGCTCCCACCTGCCTAACCACTTGGCATTCACTGCAGTCTGGATCCTGGCATGAATATGGTGGTAAATATCACTGCTGTTCTACTGAACAGTTGATGGTCACCTGGAATGTCATCATAGGCCTCCATTGATTTTGCTAAAAAATAGTTCTCTTTCTTCAGTCAAATGAGGTTAATCGACCTCTTCTTTCTTTGGTGTGCATCCATTTTTGAAAAGTCATCAATATGGAGATAACTATGGGAAGTCACCAATGCAGGAATATGTATAATCTTTTTTTTTTTTATTATTAAGTTGTTTTAATCAAGAAACTTGATTTTTCAACAAATATCATAAATAATACTTTCAAAACAGTTAACAAAATACAAAATATTTAAACGAGAAAATAATCGAAAAATTGTAACAATAATTTACAAAACTTACAAAATTTCCAAAATGTTCACAAGACATTAATAGCAATAGGATGCGCAATGGTTGATGACATTTTTAGGGAGAAGTTGTATCATTCGATAAGAATCTCATTAATAGTTTGATATGTATGCTCACAATTTGCTATAATTTAATCTTTTGTCTTGGAGTTTTAAACTATAAAGATAATTCAAAATAGCGTACTTAATTAACTGAGTATTGGAGTGAAACAATAGCTCCCACAATTTTTCAATTGTTGTTATGATATAATCTTGTAATAGAGGTTTAAAATATAAAAGTCTCTGATTAAGGAGTGATGGGCATTCTGCACATAAATGTTTCATAGATTCGATGGCTCCTCTGCAGAACCTACATGGTAGCTCATCATCAGTTATTAATTTATGATTATGTAATATTTCGTGAGTCGGCCATAAATTTAAGCGAAAGCGCAGAAAATCATTTCGCAGTCGAGAGTCAGGAAAGATCATTAAATACTTTTCAGTAGATCCATAACATTTAACATTAAAGGGGTTGTTTGCAAAAGAGCAGTATTGATTACATGCTCTTCTAGTTTGTATCCAATCAAACTCCCATAAGCGTATCTTAGCTTTATTTGGATTAGCTATCAACAGAGATGTGGATATGCCTATCTTAGTAATGATTTCCTGCGCCTGCGGTCGCCAAGTAAGAGGAAATATATCTTTTGAGGTTAAAAGATACCTTGCGATGATGTTAATGAGGCCATTTTTGTTTTCGGCCATCAGGCATTTTCTGTAGAAAGTATGTATAATCACTATTGAGCATATTCCTCCCCAATTATTAGGCAGTTGCAAATAAGCTCTGGATGCACAGGCCCAATAGTGGAGCATTGATACAGCAGTTCCTCAATTCATTACTGGTATGTCAATTATCTGCTTGCATTCTTTGTTTTCTCCAACTTTAGTCAAACCCCTGTTCCTGAAACACGATGTAGCATTCTTCATGGCCAGTATGGATATGGGTCCTGCTTCATTCTTGACCCATGATAATAATTTTGAATATTTGGCCCATGTTCTTTCAGACATTCATCATTTGGTATTTGCACTATTTGCACTATTTGCACTGGTGCCATCATCAATAAATGTGCGCTGAAGACCAGCATTCCATCTTCCCATCCTCTGCTGGTTTCTACTCGTCCATATACTAATAGCTGAGGTCTCTCCCAGCATCCTGGCAATCCTAGTGTTTCCCATGTGTCTGCAAAACTCAGTCTCTTTTATTCAAAAATACTTAATTGGTCTCCAGTCATACCACTGTGTGAGTACATGAGCATTCTACTTTTCCCGTATGGGTCTTTTTCGATTTTCTGTGTTTGTATGTATTCATCTTCATATGGAAATGTCTTTCTTGACCTCCATCGTAGGGTTGCTCATCTTCCTTCAAATGTTGCTTTTGTTTTGCACACTGCTAGATGGCTGAGGCACTTCTCAACATATACAGGTATTTCTCTTGCAATGAATGTTCTAGCTGTGCTCATGGCATAATGGGTGAGAGAACACACATAGCAGCTCTCATCTGACAATCTCCTCCCCACCTCCTTCATGTGCTGATACCACATATTATTCTTTAAATGGGCTGAATTTTCAAGATATGCATTTATATCCTCATGATCTTCTTCAGCATATTTCTTAAGTCGGGCAATTTGTTTTGAAATATCAGGGAAAATGTTACTTGTGCTTTTATTAGGATTAAAAATAGATGTCTCGTTGTCTACTACTTCATCTGTATTATTGATCATTCTTTGATGAAGTGCCATGATGATAAGGAAGAAAAAGACAAATCATTGAACAGAATGCTGTTACAAGATGTATTCCAAATAAATGTATCGATCTTCTTGCTTGCAGTGTATTTCTTGTAACTTGGAAGATACCCATACTTTAATTCAACGTGTAATTTTGTAATTTTTGTCACTTTTATAAACCACCATTTCTTATAATAGAAACTGTAGGATAATTGCAATAATGATCCTGAAAATAATTGGACAGTTTTTGGGATTTCCCCAAAAATATAACAACATCAACATGTTGTTTCACTAAAGCTGGGAAAGATTGCAATATGTAAGTGAAAACAGAATACAAGAATGTGTGCAACATTAATGCTATAGGCAACATAAAGTGTCATGTGCACTTCTTTTCTTCTTTGGCTTGAATCATTGTATCTTTTACCTATCTAAAATAGTTCAGGAACTGCTGTAAGTTTTATTTGTTCTTTCCCTTTAGACTTGGGAATTTAAAAAGTTCAAATTGTTTTTGTTTCAATAAATCTTTGTTTTGGCTCTTGGTTGCCGATCACATCATCATCCGTGGAGTTTCTTTTCTTGCTTCACTGTCAACGGGTAAAGGAGGGGTCATGGCCTCTCCTTTATATGGCTTAACATCATTCAGATGTAGCCAGGCTCTTCTTCCTTTGATTTTTACTTCGGTGGCAGTGACCCCCTCTACTAGGTACAGTCCTTCAAAACTGGGATTATTCCAAGTGCATACAAAACTCCTCACAAACACTTGGTCCCCTGGGTATGAACTAGGCTGTTTTAGCAAGTCTCTAGGACCAACTTTTTGGTTGTATTCTTCAATCTTCTTTGACCCTTCCCTCCAATTTTTGATTTGCTGGGAAATGAAAGAAACACTAGCATATTTTTTAAATAATCATGCATCTCATTATCTAATGTTTTTGCAACACTCTGGGAATCAGTTTCTTTTCGAGTAGGAGGACAAGAGGTACTCTCATGCGGCGTCCAGTAACCAACTCATGAGGAGTCTGGTGGTGATCTGAGCTAGGTTGATTCCTAAGTGCAAATAAGGCAAGGGCTAGGCAATGTAGCCATCCCTTCTTCTAAGTTATCTTGATCTTTGCTATCCTTTCTTTAACCCAATAACTGCTGAGCTTTAACCTAGTATATGCAAAAAGGACAAGCATACCCGTCCTTAGCACTTAAGATGTTAAGGAGTCCATTTAATCTCACACAGATACCATTCACCTGTGGGTGATAGGCAGATGAAAACTTGTGTTTTATGCTTAATAGAAGAGTAATTTGTTCAAACAGTTCATTTACAAAATGTGGCCCATTATCAGAGGACAGGACTTCACACACACCACATCTAGGAAACCACTTCATGTATGAGAAATTTGGCAGCATATGTGGCATCGGGGTACTGTTCTGATCTTGATGGTCGTGCAGATTATTGAACCTCCGTCCCCAAGTACCGCACAGACAGAAAGGATACACTGTCTGTGCAATCTTTGAGGCCACAGGTGTGTTGAGCAGTCAATCAGGTAGCAGGAACGCCGGAAGGACCCCTGACCACTGCAAGGCAATAGTTAATGATTAACAGGAGCAGTGCAATTGATACGGTTAGCGGGTAACAATCAGTATTAACAAGGCTTACCCAGGAGTGTTGAAAGTGGTGTCCTAAATGTGGTAAGAGCCACAGATTGTTGGTAGTGGTGAAAGAAGCGTTCTGCAGGGCTCAAAGGTGGGACACACCTGGGTCTGATGTAGATGGACCAGTAAGGCAGGAAGTTCAAAAACCAAGTTCCAAGATTCTAGATTCAGAGAGGATAATCTAAAGGCAGTCCAAGAGAGTTCCAAAGGTCAAGGTGCCGGGGAAACAAGGTGGAATCCAAGTAACAGAAATCCGAGGGGCAGGCAAGACAAATCCAAAGAACAGTCCGAGGTCACAAAATCCGTGATCAGAAACAGGTAAACCAAGGCGCTACACAATCCTCCAGAGATCAGCTGTGAAGCGCTGTACCCACGTTGCCAAGATGCTTTTAAACTGATTTAGTAACCACGTGATGTATCTCACGGACTTGTGAGACGTGACGTGATCACGTGGTCACGGAACGCTGGATGTTCGTTGCCGTGGGAGTCTCCGTGGGCGTGACCAGCCATGAGCGTGCCTCCATGGTAACTGCCAGCGAAACAAAGGACGGTAGAAGCCGGGACTACAGGCTGGTTTCCTCCTACGCCAGGCAAACTGCTGGTTCTTTCTATGTGCAGGGACTGCTCTTGTTGTTAGGTGTGGTGTGGGGCTTGTGGTTGTGTGAGTCTCAATGGGGCGAGCAACGGGAGACGTAACAGGTACCTACATGAACCTGGCTAAATCCATCTAGAAAAGGGACATACTACCACTAATATGTATATGTAACCATTGCATGTTTGCAACATATCCACATAATCTATATGTATATGTTAAAAAGGACCATTAGGTCTGGAGATGGCTCCTCTCACTGTTTGAGAAGATTTGGATGGGGAGGTGCACTCATGGGTTATTGTAATTTTATTTGCTTAACTCACTTGTGGTTGTTTAGGTGCAATCTGTATGGAGTCTGTGCTACCAGACCAGAGAAGTATATAGAAAGAAAGGGTCAGCCGTCAACAACGGCGGACATTACAGATGCACACTTTTGCGCTGACACTCAGCCAAGCTATTTCCTTAAACTTAATGTATAAACTGAAATTCTTTTCTTGTAAAAAGTACAAAAGTATAAAAATATGTGTATCTTTATTTTTCCATTTTTTCTCTTTAACACAGAGTTCTCAACAAGTTTATAACTCACTCATTTAGACCTTCAACAAAATTTCGTGTCATTATATACATAATTTTTTTCACCTTCCTAACACATATAACATGTGTGACAACAACATTTTTAACTATAAACAAAATTCAATTCCACTTGAATGCAATATAATGTTCAAATAAAGTATTTCTGATATCCTGTATCTGTTGTTCCAGTATGACTGCCCTAATGACGGGCTTCTGGAATTTCCACTACACGTTTCGGGCAATTAATAAGCCCTTCTTCAGGTGGGAATATCAGGTTTCTCTGTCTTTTTTTCTACAAAATTAAATGTAGAGAGGGAGCTCAATTAATATCTTTTTCTGTTAAAAATATATTTAAACACATTATTGAGGACTATTTACACTTCACTAACCTCTGTCCAGGTAAACCGTTGTACGGTAATACTTTGCCCGCTGCTATATGATGGCTGCTTGTTTCTGCATATGACTGTTAGTATAATTGCTGGGATTCATCAAACTATAGAGATAAAACATAAATCAAAATACCAGAAGTCACTACTCTATTCCATGTGAATAGAGACTCACACTCCTATGTCAGAAATAGGTAAATGTGGAGCGATCACGAGTGGGACCAGTCGCTAAAAACAGCGCTGGGTCCCACCCTGTGATCACATATTAAGAAAAGTCGATTTTCAATTCTTGTTGGACTCACCCATTACTGATGACTCAGTCCCCTTCTAGATCTTAGTTTCGGCGCGGAGTCCATTGACCATTCTGTATCTTAGTTGAGAAAAGGGCCGTGTACAGCCTTTTTTTTAATATCCTGGACGGGGCTCCGCGTCCTGCCGTGGTGTCCCTACCACACAGGCCCTCCCTCGCGGTGCAGCGTCTCTGTGTCCTGTACTTTTCGAAAGGATGTAAACGTGTTGCTGTAATTAAATCTTGCGTGGGTGTTATGCCTAGAAAACTCTTTCTATCTTTCAACCTTTAGTCGATTCCTTAGCTACACTGGTCGCTACCGTCACGGTACTGAGTTCTGGGTCCTGCATCGTCAGGTTGCCACGCAACCGCTCTCCACTTTTCTGTCTATTCCGTTGCCTGTTCCAGTACAGGCACACCTTTTGATGGGCGCCATGTTGGGTGAGGATGTAATCTAAGATGTGCAGATTAGATCGTGTATTGCTGATCATGTTTGTTAATGCTGACTGTTGAATTATTTACAATAATGGTGAATTTTAAACAGTACAGTATAATACATTAAAACGCACTTTGAGAAAGAAAGAAAAACAGTTGGTGTATATTACATTTGCGAATACTGTTCTCAATGAATTAGTGCTTGAAAGTTCTCCAACAAAATAGTGAATAATTAACATTTTGGGGGATATAATCATATCTAAAGCCATGATATCACATATACACATTTCCCTACTATCACAGATGACTCATAGTCCACAACTTCTCAATATTTCAATTACATAAACCAGTCTGACATAACATAATTTTAGTGGGTTGGTATATACATCAACAAAACATTTCATTGATTGGATGTGAGTTAGTTGGTCACCTCTATACTCAGTGCTGGTTCTTAGGGGGGTATAAGAGAGTGGAAACACCTTAGTTCAAATTTACAAAAAGCAATTTAAATCCCATTCCATATTCATGCCCCTCGGGTACATACTGTCCAATTTCTCTATCCAAAAAATCTCTCTCTGCTGTAAGAATTTGCTCAAGTTCCCCCCTCTCCTGGGTAGGGTAACGTGTTCCAGAATCACAAATTTAATTTGTGCGATCGTGTGTTTTTCTTTCACAAAGTGTTGAGCCACCGGAGATTTTTCTGAATTCTGTCTTATGTTTGATTTGTGTTCACACCATCTTGTTTTTACTTTTCGTCCTGTCAGTCCTACGTAATAAAGTCCACATGGACATTTTATTCCATAAATTACATTACAGGTATCACATGTTGAGGTGTGTTTGAGTTGAATTCTATTTCCATTATGTGGATGATATATCACATTTCCTTTAATTAGATTGTGACAACAATTGCAATTATTACATGGAATAGTTCCTTTATATGTTGTCTCTTTTTTCTTTTCATGTCCAATATCTGATTTCATTAAATGATCTCGTATAGATGGGCTTTTGGCGTAGGCAAATAATGGTGGATTCGGAAATAGAGCTGTAGGGTTGGATCCAATTCTAATAATTTCCAATTCTTTTTGATTATTTTTCTGATCACATTGCTCTGTTGTGAGTAAGTAGTTACATAGACCATTTCAGTTGCTGTTGTTTTTGTTCTCGGTGTCATTGCCTCTGTCCTTGCCATTCCTTTTACTTTCGCTGTATGTTGTGATACTGTCTCCGCACTGTATCCTCTTTCCAAAAATTTCTTGGTTAAATCCCTTGCTTTGATATTGTGTACTCTTCCTCTTTGGATATAATCCTCCTATATCTCAAAAATTGGCTCAAGGGAATACTTTCTATAGTTTTCTTGGGGTGAAAGCTTGATGCTAACAACAAACTATTTCTGTTTGTTGTTTTCGTGAAAATTGTCATCTCCTGTTTGTTCTCTTTCAGGTAAACTTTCACGTCCAAAAATTCTATGGACGTTTTACTTAATTTATATGTGAATTTGATTCTTGGTGTAATCGTGTTCATGAACATAAAGAATTCACTCAAGTCTTCCACTGTTCCATTCCATATTCCAAACAAATCATCTATGAACCTCACGAAGCATTTCAATTTATTTTTCCATCTCGGGTTCTGTAGTACATGTTTTTCTTCCAAGTATGTCATGTAAGTGTTAGCATAACAGGGAGCCATAGCCGCTCCCATGGATGTTCCCGAGATCTGGATGAAGTAACGATCCTTTTCTCAACTAAGATACAGAATGGTCAATGGACTCAGCGCCGAAACTAAGATCTAGAAGGGGACTGAGTCATCAGTAATGGGTGAGTCCAACAAGAATTGAAAATCGACTTTTCTTAATATGTGATCACAGGGTGGGACCCAGCGCTGTTTTTAGCGACTGGTCCCACTCGTGATCGCTCCACATTTACCTATTTCTGACATAGCAGTGTGAGTCTCTATACACATGGAATAGAGTAGTGACTTCTGGTATTTTGATTTATGTTTTATCTCTATAGTTTGATGAATCCCAGCAATTATACTAACAGCCATATGCAGATACAAGCAGCCATCATATAGCAGCGGGCAAAGTATTACCGCACAACGGTTTACCTGGACAGAGGTTAGTGAAGTGTAAATAGTCCTCAATAATGTGTTTAAATATATTTTTAACAGAAAAAGATATTAATTGAGCTCCCTCTCTACATTTAATTTTGTAGAAAAAAAGACAGAGAAACCTGATATTTCCACCTGAAGAAGGGCTTATTAATTGCCTGAAACATGTAGTGGAAATCCCAGAAGCCCGTCACTAAGCAGTCATACTGGAACAACAGATACAGGATATCAGAAATACTTTATTTGAACATTATATTGCATTCAAGTGGAATTGAATTTTGTTTATAGTTAAAAATTTTGTTGTCACACATTATGTTATATGTGTTAGGAAGGTGAAAAAAATATGTATGTAATGACACGAAATTTTGTTGAAGGTCTAAATGAGTGAGGTATAAACTTGTTGAGAACTCTGTGTTAAAGAGAAAAAATGGAAAAATAAAGATACACATATTTTTATACTTTTGTACTTTTTACAAGAAAAGAATTTCAGTTTATACGTTAAGTTTAAGGAAATAGCTTGGCTGAGTGTCAGCGCAAAAGTGTGCATCTGTAATGTCCGCCGTTGTTGACGGCTGACCCTTTCTTTCTATATACTCCTCTCACTGTTTGCCCTGTTGTGAACTTCTGGCATACAATGCAGTTCACAATAAACTGTGCCACATGGTATAATAAATTAGGTGAGAGCCAGGCTTCTGCGATCATGGCAGCAAGACTCTCTCTAGTTGTGTGTGCAGCGTAGCAAAGCTGCTCCAGCACCACCCTCAATAATGCTAAAGGCATAACTGACTTTCCAGTACTATCTTGTTTCCATAGAGCTTCAGTAGTGGATAGATAACCCCCCTGTCTATTCCATAAATCGTTTTCTTCTTGTGGGGTTCGCCCTTGTAGCTCAATTAACTATACAATGGATAACACATTAAAACCTTCATTTACCATCATACATCGCCCTGACATTTGCTTAACACTTGGGAAATATGCTGCCCTTTTGGCTTTAATTTCTGTGGCTTCATTACCGCAAGAAATCATGTCTGCCCTCTTAGTATGGGCTGTGCATTTCACCACGGTGATTGCCAATGGGAGTTTTAGTTCCTTAATGAGTTTATCCAATAGAGACGCATGTTGCACTGGTGTGCCGTCTTTACGGTGGAAGCCCCTCCTTTTCCAATGCGACAATCCTGCATGTACGGTTAACATCACAAAGGTGGAGTCAGAGTACACTGTCACTTCTTCATCCTTATATCTCTAAAGTGCGGCCAAAAGCACCACTAATTCTACAACATGTGCTGAACAATGTGAAGACAGTCTTGCACTTGTCACTACTTCAAATTCACAATTTCTTTTTAGCTTTACGACTGCCAATCCTGTGTGCCTTTCTCCCGTCGTTTGGTCAATTTTTGAGAACTGTCAATGAATAGAATTTCCATGAGCATTTTTTCTAACATGGGGAATATCGTCATAGAACTCAGTATATATTATGCAGTCATCTACATAGTCCTCCTTCCCAACTGGTCCTGCTATGAATGTTGCTGTATGCACTACTCTACATCTAACACTTTTGATCAATGGGTTTGAAATAATTACCTCATATCCTGATGCTCTTTGTGTAGTCAATTTACTTTTGGGCTTCTCTAAAATGGCAAATAATTAATGCTCGACAAATGACATCATTGAGCACCCCATGGTAATGCTTGCAGCTTTTTCAATAACGAAGGCAGCAGCAGCTAACGCTTGTTCACAAGGATAATGTCCTTTCATTGCTGGGTCTAGAATCCCACTATTGTAGGCTGTTTTATGTCCATGTCCTAATGTCATCTTCTATGTGAGGACTGCTGTCGTTACTTCTCTGTTTGAGAGTGCGAATAGGTAAAACTCTTTATTATAGTCTGGAATTCCTAACACAGGGGCTGTGCAGATCCCCCTTTTTAATTCTTCAAATCCTATAGTCATCTCATCTGTCAATGTTCTCTTACTTGTGCCTACCTGTGCTTCCTTGAGTCCTTTTAAAAGTGGTTGAATATATGTGCTGTAATCAAAAACCCACGCCCTGCATTAATCACATAGGCCTAGAAAATGTTGCATTTCCCTCACTGTCTCTGGTTTAGAAGTCTTCATGATTGCTTCTGGTCTCTCAGGTGTCACTTTTCTCCCTTCTTGAGAGATTAGCTGTCCGATGTACAGGACCTCTTCCTAGCAATATTGTAATTACTCTTTGTCTACTTTATATAATTTCTCTGCTAGTATGGTCATTAATTGAACAGAGTCTTTTCTGCACTTTTCTTCTGTCTGGCTGCACACTAATATATCATCTACGTACTGAATTATTGTGCTCTCAAGTTGTACGTTACCTAGTTCCATCTGAAGGTGCCTTTTAAAGATTGAGGGGGACTCACAGTACCCCTGAGGCCATTTTGTATGATTCCAATGCTGGTTTATATACAACAATTACGTCAAATCCTGTGTGTCTTCATGATGATTAATTGAGAAAAAATGTGTTCTTTCAATCTATTACTGTAAACTATTTGGCTGTGGCTGGAATATTGCATAATATTGAAGCTGGATTTGGAATCAAAGGAAACTCTGTTTCCACAATATTGTTTAGGGGACGTAGATCCTGAATTAATCTCAATGACCCCCCTGTTGATTTCTTCACTGGGTACACAGCCGTGTTACATGGGGATTCTGATGGCACCAATATTCCCTGCTGTACTAAAGTGCAAATGGTTTCAAATATACCTTAATCTGCTTCTCTGGACATGGGGCACTGATTTGCTTGTGCCAAAATTGCTCCAGGTTTGAGCTTCATTTTAAATGCTCCTGCTCTACTCAATAGACCCACGACATATGAACTGTTGGTCCATAAAATGCTTAGCACCTTTTCTAAATCTTCGTGACAATATGCCATTCTCTGTGGTATTTCCCTATTCTCTACTTCAATCAAATAAGTGAGAAATGAAAAATACTAATTCATCATCTGAATAATCAACTCGGAACAATTCTTCATCTGTCAAGTCTGTTAATCTACATCCTTCACAAAGAGCGATTACTGCTCTCCATCCTCTTCCCTCATCATCTGTCCCATCGACCAGCCTTTCCTCTTTGGCCACTGCTGTCTCTAGTTCTTTGGGAATCATCTGTACTTCTTTGTCATCCATAGGTATTTCTGCCCTAAAGAAATATTTGTCAGGTATACGCAATATTTGACCTAGTAGTCTAGGAAGCCAAAATTCCATATGGGTTTAATGTAACTCCTTGTTATGCCTTTTGGCCTGTAAATGTTAATATAAAATCTCTTTCATTCATGTAATATATCCCTTAAGTGGAACACACTATCCCTTTATCAGTGAAAGATATTATTATGTTAAGTTTTGTCATCAAGTCATGCCTCATATGTTAACTGGTATCTGCTGAGAATACAATAGTGACATAGACACGTTGTGTTCTCCTATAGAAATTGGTAAATCATACGTAAAAGGAACTAAGCTCATTGCTTGTTGTATTTGTGCTTGCTGGGCCTGTACTTGTTGTGTTTGCATAGGCACTTGTTGTGGTTGCCCTTTTGGCGACTGTGCTTGCAATGGGACTTACTGCACTTACTGTATTTGCAGCTCACGTATCTTATTCTGCATGTGATCTTGAGCATAATATTCTTGCAGTTCTGTATTATACTGTGAAAAATAGCCCATCCCCCCTCTTGAAGCTTGCCAGTTCTGCTGCGTGCCCCATCTACTTCTATACATTCGGCCATATGCCCTGTCCTCCCACTAATATAAAATCTCTTTCATTCATGTAATGTATCCCTGGAGTGGAACACACTATCACTTTGTCAGTGAAAGATATCGTTATGTTAAGTTTTGTCATCAAGTCACGTCCTAATATGTAAACTGGTATCTTCTGAGAATACAATAGTGACATATACATGTCATGTTCTCCTATAGAAATTGGTAATTCATCAGTAAAAGGAACTAAGCTCATAGCCCCTGAGAATCCCTGCTCATTCATGGCATTGGCAGACATCCAGAAAGGGCAGTTTTCAGCTTTCATTTGAAGATATGAAGGTTAGGACAAAGCCAGAGATCAAGTGGAAGGGTATTCCACAAATGTGTAATAGAAAATGGGAAACAGACATTCTGTACCAGTACCAATTTGGCTTTGAGTACCCGAAGTAGCCCTGAGTTGTTTGTCCTCAGACAGCATCTGCCTAGAGTGTATGGACACGTGGTACAAAATCATTTGGTGATTCGAATGCCGGAAGACAGATGTAGCATCCTGGGAGTACTAAGACCCAAGAACACAGAATTAGCCATAAGAAAGAATTATTGGCACTGACAACATAGTGATGGAAGGAAGTTATTCATCATAAGAACTACCTACACTATTGTGATCTACAAGGGGGGAGTCAGAGACAGAGGGGGCATGTCTACTATTGACAGTGATGAAAACATACCGATCCAGAGTCCATTGGCATATGTGTCTGGAATTGACCTAGTCAAATGAGATAACAGGTGCTAGTGAAGGATTTAGCCCACCACATCTATCTACATCTCTGGAGTTGTTACACAGGATTTGAAATGGTTTACTCCAGTCCATGAGAGGCAGGACACCTTGATTTTGCCTCAAGTCCTGAGGAAGGTCCCAAGAAGAAAAGGACAGTAATTTTTGTCCCAATTGACCGAAATATGTGTCGACAACCACACAAACTGTTTGGAAATTATAACCAAACTATGTAGACATCTCAAACAAGGACAGGGTCTGAGAAAAGAGATGTTGAAAAGATTATTGTCAACATTTGTGTAGTATTTGAGTTTTGCTACACTAGATATAGTAGGCCGTTAAGAATTTACGTATGCATGTTTTAATGAAGGATTGAGAATATTGGTGTCTGAGTTGTGAACGAATTGTGATTTTGTTCTGTAAAAATGAAAACACTGTTTTAATGGATACATACAGATATATGTTTACTCATGAACTATTTAATAAAATGTGTATTAATTGAGATAGTGAAGTGTGTCACCCTGATCTACTGGTCCACCCTTTATTGTGTGCATGTATTTTACCTGAAGGACCAGGGATTGTGTTACAGGTAAACCCCTTTTATATAGAGAACATCTTTCAGAGAGCCATTTCAACTGATCTGCCAGGTACGATGGACTCTGGCCAAAGAGGCAAGAGTGTGCTATGCAGAGGATGCCATACTGGATTCTCTTAGCGAAGGGCAGCCAGTGCAGTTCTCTCCAGGCAGAAGAAACATGATCCAATTTGCATAATCCCATTACCCCTCTTACAGCATTATTCTGCACCACTTGCAGACGGTTATGTTCACCTTTGCCCACACCCAACAGACTGCTAGCGCAGTAGTCCAGTCGAATACCAACGATGGCTCTGGCCACTGTGGCACAGCTTGATATATCTAGATAGGGTCTGATTTGTGTTAGGAGTTTGATGTAGTAGGGGGCATTTAATACCAGACAACCAACGTGATGTTTCATTGAGAGCTCTTGGTCAAAAGTAACGCCAATGGTTTTTACTTTTTTTAAGGTGGGGAAGAGGGAGTCTGCAATTTGGAAATGTGCATAGGCCGGGTCTAAGAGACTCAGTGTGGGGCCTGTGCCTAGAATCATGATCTCAGTCTTTGAGTTATTCAGGGCTATAATCAGTTTAATGCCATCCAGATGAACTGCACAAGCAGAAGTTTACAAGGGACTGTGTTCCATTCTCTTTCATCCTGATGTTCTAGTGCCGCATTGTTCACGTCCTGTCTCTGACTCAGATGGTTTAGGCCCCTTCCCTCTGGCTCAGAAGCTGGGATATCTTTCACTGATGGATGATGTAGCCTGTCCTAGCCTGCCACTCAAGCAGTGGCGTCGCCAGGAATCAAATTTAGGAGGGGCACAGAGGGGGACAATGACAAAAGTAGGGGGGCACAGACAAATGTAGGGGGAGAACATGGTCACTGCTTGTCTCAGGTAGGGGGGCACAAGGGGGGCACAGGGTTTCACGGGGGGGCCCACCCCCCAAACTCCCCCTAGCGGCGCCACTGCACTCAAGCCCTTTGGCTTCCCACCAGGGCACTCACTTTACTCAGTAGGTTCATGTATCTGCTTAGGATTTCTTTTTTTTCTGTTGGAGATTTTTATTGGGAGAACCTTTTGTTCAATGCATAAAACGTGCATAGATCATGAACTAGTGCACTGGGAAGCGCCCAGTGTGAATGTGCACATCACCTTTTCATGCAGCCCAGATAACAAATCACTGTGCAGTGCAGTAGTGAATAGTCCTCGCGAACCTCACCCGACCGAACAGGGGAGTTGAACCAAATCTCGTATGTGTGGATCAGGGGCTTTTGACATGTTTTTGTGGCAGCTCGAAACCATTTGTGTGTGAAACCGGAGGTTGGGTCTGAGTCAATTGGCCAATCAGAAGCGCTGACCCTCTCAGAGACATGTGGCCGGATATCCAAGCCCTAAAGCATGGGTGCACAACATACGGCCCGCGGGCCAGATGCGGCCCGCCATGCTGTTTTGTCCGGCCCGCGAGGCATAAAGACTTTCCTAATGGAGGGCGGCCCGCAATCAGCATCGGCCCGCAAGCAGCATCGGCCACCCTCCATTAGGAAAGTCTTTGTTGTCTTCCGGGCCGGACAAAACACTGGCCCTCATTGGCTCAGCACACACGCACCACGTCGCTCCTACGAGCCACGTAGTGCGTGTGTGCTGCACCAATGGAGGGCCAGCACTACGGCTGGCGTGGTCCATAAGGCTTGATGCCAGAAGGCATTTCAGCCTTGCTTGCCACGCCAGCAGTAGTACCACTCCACTTACCTCGCCAGCATTGCAGCGTTCCCGCTTACCTGCCTTCCAGCCTTCCAGCACGTCTCCGGTAAGTGGTCTGTTTGTGTTTGTGTGTCGGGTCTGTTTTGCTCTATGTTTGTGTTGTGTATGTTGGGGTCGGGGGGGGGTGTCGGGTGTTTATGAATGTTTGGTTTCGAATGTTTTTTTGTGTATGTTGAGATGCAGGAGTGGGGGGGTGTCGGATGTGTATGAATGTTTGGTTTTGAATGTTTTTTTTGTGTATGTTGAGATGCGGGGGTGGGGGGGTGTCGGGTGTGTATGAATGTTTGGTTTTGAATGTTTTTTTTGTGTATGTTGAGATGCAGGAGTGGTGGGGTGTCGGGTGTGCATGAATGTTTGTTTTGGAGTGTAAGTGTGGTGTATGTTGAGATGCAGGGTCTGTATGTGTGCATGCTTGCTAGTTTGTATGCTGATTTGGGGGGTGGGGGGTTCTGGTCTGTATGGGTGCATGCTTGAGAGTGTGTGTGCTGAGTTGGGGTGGGGGGTTTGGGTCTGTATGGGTGCTTGTTTGAGAGTGTGCTGATTTGGGAGTGGGGGTTCGGGTCTGTATGGGTGCATTTTTGAGAGTGTGCTGATTTGGGGGGTGGGGTACTGGTCTGTATGGGTGCATGCTTGAGAGTGTATTTGCTGAGTTGGGGGCTGGGTTGCGTATGCTGGAGCCACTGGGAGCAATGAAATTGGGTGTCTTTTTCACACTTCATTCTCTAATTGTGCCATTTAGGTTTGTATTGCACTTGTGTTGTGAAGATCCTTGAGGTCTTGACCCCCACTTTTGAAAACCTCTGTGTGCAACCCTTTGTGATTGTTTTTTCATTCCCCTACATGTCCTCATTTCAAACACCCCCCAAAAAGATAAACAGGCACCCTTAGCGAAAACCCTAGTGAAACACTTTTTCCAGTTTGCCGGTCTGGAAACAAGAGTGCCGGTAAGCTCACCGGCACCTTTGATTCCGGACCGGCAAACTATGTGTCTGCCTGCCGTGGCCGCTGCGCCCGACAGGTCTGACCCTGCCGGTGCTTCCGAGTTCCGGACTTACATTTTTCCGGTGCCTGACTTCCTGGGCCGCCAGACTTGTAATCTCCCGGTGGCAACGGGAAGTCAGGCGCCGGTATTAGCACGGTTACCGCCGGACTCGTAATAAGGCACTGGTGTTTTTTCAAACCTTTCCCCTTAACGTTCCTACTTTGACTTAAAAAAGAAAATAAACCTTTTTTTTTTTTTATTCTTGGGAGCTCTTTTGTGACATCTTTTATCTTAAACCCTTTTCCCTTTACCTTCCTCCTTCCGTCCCAAGACGAAAAAGGAAATCCTTTATTAGAAACCCTTGTGAAAACCTTTGTTTAACACCCCCTTTGTGATTCTATCTTTAACCATTTGCCTTTAACCTTTCGCTTGACTGTAAAAGAAGAAAGGAAACCCTTTGTAGAAGCCCTCGTGAAAACCTTTCCCTAATTGACCACACAACTGTTATTATTAATAAATAAAAGGGAAAAGTGGATTTTTCTGGGAGTACATGGTCTTTGAATGTGGAAGAGGGGGGGTACATGTGGTTGTGGATGCGCAGCTTGTTGAGATTGAGGCAGACACCTTGTCTGGGGACATGATAGATGTGGAAGGCTTGGAGGATGTTAGGTGGCAACCATCCATGTGATGGAGAACAACAATAACAAAACAATAGGATGATCTGGAGCAAGCACTGAACACTATCATTCAAGTACTGGTGGTGTTATCTCAAGTAATGTGGGTGGAGGTGGGGAGAAGCTATTGGATCTACCTGGGGGGAGATGGTGGTTTCATTGATTGACTGATAGGTTATTTATAAGGTGCTTAATACCCAGAGGTTTCTAAGCGTGGACCCAGGGATTGAACCTGTGTTGCTCCGTGTCGTCTTGCTTCCAAGGTGAGCACGTTGCCACTGAGCTATCCTTCTGAGGCGTTTTTATGGTGCAGGAGGATGTGGAGGCAGAAAATGAGGAGGAGATGTTGCAGCAGGAGTCGTATTGCTGAGGGGCAGCAAGACAGGTGGATTGTGGACAAGAATACGGGGAGATGGAGGGCCAGCAGAACATGTGTAGGGTGAGATGGAGGGTCGGCGGGAGGAGTAACACTAGGAGGGAGAGGTGGAGGTGTGGCAGGAGAGGGAACATGAGGAGGCAGATGCAGGTCTAGAAGAAGAGGAGCATGGGGAGGCAGATGTAGGATAGCAGGTGGAATCTAAAATATTTTTTCAAAGACTCTGACGATCGAAGACCACGAGAGAGCAGTACTACAGGACTAAAACCTCCGTCTACATTCACCCCCTTATCTTCTATGGTCTCCCCTGAGATCATAAGTTTTGAAAACAAGATTATTAGAGAAATGAAAACACTGGTGAAGACGAAGAACATACACAAAGATAACTTATCGAAAGAAGAGAGATTAGCGATGAAAAGTCTAGCTGACAACAACAACTTTGTGATAAAACCAGCAGATAAGGGTGGAGGAGTAGTCCTGTGGGGTATAGAGACATACCGCGCAGAAGTCAAGGAACAACTAAACAAAGTGCTTTTCTACAAACCACTACCTAATGATCCCACTCCTAGAATCCAGGAGGAGATCAAGAGTTTAATGACCCATGCTGAAGGTGAAGGGTGGATAGATGCAGACGAGAAAGTTTTTTTGATACAACAACATCCTATCATACCCGCATTTTATTGTCTCCCTAAAATTCACAAGCACATCGAAAATCCCCGGGCCGTCCCATTGTTGCAGGAATTGGTTCAATTTTAGAACCACTTTCAGTATATTCTGATTTTTTCTTAAAACCGTTCGTGAAAACCATGCGCTCGTACATTCAGGACACCACACAAATGATCAAGGTACTAGATACCATAAATGTGGGAACCAACGACATCTTAGTTACTCTTGAAGTCGAAGCGTTATACAGAAGTATCCCGCAAATGAAGTGTGTGAATATCATGGGTAAATATTTAGAACAAAGAGAGGACAAAACAGTTCCATCAGCATTTATTCTAGAATGCATTAGGTTGGCCCTCACTAATAACTTTTTCCTTGAGCAGAACACTTTTTATTTACAACAACATGTTACGAGTATGGGTTCGACCTTTGCACCAGATCTGGCGAATCTCTTCATGGACAATCTGGAAATGCTTTCAGTCTATTCAGTAAATAATCTGTTTAACCACCTCATGAAGTTATGGGTCCGTTACATCGATGATGTGTTTATGCTATGGGGAGGAACTGCACTAGAGCTTGAATCCTTTCTTATTTGGGTCAATCAACAGGACCAATGCATTAAATTCACCATGAACATCAGATCCAAGTAAGATCCCGTTTCTAGATCTTGAGATCTTTAAAGATATAAACAATACATTCGGGACGACCCTGTTCAGAAAAATTACAGATAAGAACACACTTCTGTCATTTAAGAGTTTCCATCCCCAGTCTTTACGACAGAACCTACCATTCGGACAGTTCCTTCGGATTCGAAGAAACTGTACCCATAGGGAAGATTTTGATACCAATAGCAAATATCTATCAGCCAGATTACATGCAAGAGGTTATCCACCTTTCATTGTACGTAGGTCGATGAAGAGAGCTAAAAATACCCAAAGACAGGACTGTCTGGTCCCACAGGTGCGTGTGGCTGAAAATAAGATAACATGTGTCTCAACATACTCCCCTATTAGCAATGATCTACGACGGTGTATACTCAAGCATTGGAGCATTATCAATAATGACGATTTCTCTATTAACAAGCCTCGATTCGCGTTCCGTAGAATGCCCAATTTGCGAGATAAGCTGGTTCACACCTACAAGAAATCTAAAGAAACTGGGCTAGTGACCCGGTCTACATTGTGGCAACTTCCACCAGTAGTGGGCCACTATGCCTGTGGAAGATGCTCAGTATGCAAACTTACATCTAACATGAAGGAGGTAGACCTTAAAGGGAGGAAATGGGAGTTAAGAAATGTTACCAACTGCAATTCCAAGTGGGTGGTATACGGAATAAAGTGCCCTTGTGGGTTATTATACATCGGTAAAACCAAGAGGCCGATAAAACAAAGGATCTGTGAACACAGGTCCTGTGTTAAGAATCAGGTCCCTGAAAAACCTCTGGTGGCACATTTTAAAGGTGCCCTCCACAATGCGGACGATATATTTTGGTTTATCATTGAAATGATACTTCCACAACCGAGAGGAGGTGACAGAGACCTTAGACTCAGACAATCCGAACAAAAATTGATTTATTCATTAGACACTGTCAAAAATGGTTTGAACGTCTCTATCGAATGGGCTCTATTTATCCATCATAAAAAATAAAAAATAAAAAATCAAGAAATAAACAAGAGGCCCGCATTGAACGTGGTATACATAGGGGGAGACCAGTGACACATTTTAGGTGATCATAGCGACTAAGTGGACGAACTGCGCTGAGATAGGGTTACTCTGCGCCACTTATATCCTTTTAGAGCCTTTGTGTTTGTCACCACATACGAACCTTATAATTGGGCCTGGTCCCATATTTGACAATATGAAAGCCCATGTAGACCAAGGGAAGATTTGGTATCTGTGAAGCGAGACAAATACATCTAGGGTACAACCTCCCGTTCCAAGATGGCGGAGGCGCAGGTCAGAAAGAGGGTTGTAGATCACGTGAGACTGCACGTACACGTACGCATACGTCAAGTGCAAGTTGGCGCATTTAAACCTACCCGAAATCAGCACTCGGGAGCCAGGTTGCACTAAGACGACCAACGATAGCTCGAATACGGATTACACACCGCAAGCACGCCGAGCTGGCAAAAGGTAAGAATAGCGATAGAGAGGTCTGTGAATGCGTAAATCTCCCACGATCCACATACCTGATTTGTCCTATCTCCTTCGCTCAGTAGGTCATCGTGACCACCGGTAGATCGAGACAGTGAAGGCTTAAAATCAAGCTGGGAAGTGAAGTCCCCTGTGCATGACCCTCCCAATAAGACACACTTTGGAATCTCCTGAACCGGTAAGCCGGCAAGAAGACAGGGTGTAACTTTGAAGTTTTACCATGAGGTAGTAACAAAACCCAGGGAATATTTTTGTTTTTGTCTTTTCTCCCTCTAGAAACCACACGGCTGGAGACAATAAATAGGCAGTAGGAACAGTCTTGTTGGATAGAGTGGGAGAAAACGCTTTACCGCTGATGGCGGACTCAACACACAAGCCACCTATCGTTTTGGTAGAACAAGACAAATTTAGGTAAACTTCGTTGAAATACCTGGACTTATTTCAGGTCATAAACCATTTCGGGCTGTATACACCCCTACACAAAGTATCTGGTGACAGGGAGGTGAGGGAAGAGAGTACATTTCCGTGAAAAATTTGTTGGTGATATGATGTTGTGATAAAAATACTGGATAACAAATATAGATAATGGCACCCAGAGGAAGACTGGGAGGTGCTAAGTATTTGAAAATTGTATGTGAAGAAATGAAAATGTAGTGGTATACAAAGAAATCACGATGTAATATATCCCTCTGCTGACATTAGAGAATAGAGATGAAGTTGGTACAGGTTCAATGTATGAAATGTTATGTTATAAATGTATGAAATGTTATGCTATAATTTACACAACCATGTGTTTTAGACTGTTTATGTTTTAAATTTTTTTTAGAGATATTGGAACTATGGCTGGTAGCACGTAACGTTATGCGTGACAACTGGAAGAACACAAGAAAGACTTAAGTGCCCTGAAGACAGAACCAGCAGAATATATACTAGGGATGAATTCATGTATACGTTTGTGTTGAAATTGAGATTAACGCTGGTTCTATAAACACATGTTTAGAGTGTTGGCACAGCCTCGTTGCCCGTAGAAATCAGGAGGGGCATCAATCACATCACTGAGGGTTAAGATATATACCCTACAGTGTGGTATAGAAGGGGTCTGGTATAAGAACAGGTGTCCCAGGTAGATAATACACATACAAGCATAGGAATGAATTCTGTATGGTGTCTTTGTTAAACATTTTTTAGAACTTGATTGTTAAGTGTAATGTTTTTTGAAAAATTAAAATATGTATATTTTTGATAAACCACATGGTTACTTGCCCCTTTTTTGAGTAGGGGGTGTATATGACATTATACGTTTGAATCTGTGAATACTCACTCTTAGCAAAGAGGATAGGAAGCTGGTTTGTGGGAATGTGTAGTTTTGGGGGATAGCAGGTGGAACACAGAGGTGTATATGAGGCTGGCCGAACATAAGGAGGAGAAGGAACCGAAGCAGGTGCACATGCAACTACCCTTAAAGAATAAAACTGCTGCGGTACCTTGCTACGGGTCTGGAATAGAGCAACTGTTCCCAAGCAACTGCTCCTGATAGTTATAACTGCTCTGGGACAGTATAGTAATCCTTGAACAGTATAACAGCTATATGTCTCGGGAGGATCGCTCAGCGGCAACGCAGTCCTCTTGGAAGCAATACGATGTGGAGCAACACAGGTTCGATCCCTGGGTGAGCGCTTAGAAACCTCTCGGTGTTAAGCGCGTTATAAATGACCCATTACACTGACAATAATTATGCATGGACACAGTGCTCGCAGGGCATGGCGGTAGATATGCATGTCAGGTTCTATAGCTAGGGCCAGTATTCCTGGCATGTAGAATAACAATGCCAGAGGTATGTCCTTCGGACATTACAACCAGGGTCACTGTTCCTTAGGTGTGCTGTAGACCATGGCCTTTGCTGCTTCAGCCAGGGCCACGTTGTCAGGATATTTTATTTTATTTAAAAAACAAATTCTTAGAGGGACGTCCTGGTTCTTAATTAGCATAAGTGTATGAAAAGAAACAATACAACAGTCGTAGAAAAACTTTAGCTGAAGGGACTGTTACAAAATGTCTATTTCTCTTCAGGAGTACAGAGATGAGTAGTGGCTTAAATGCCTGCTCAGCCTTACACTACTACTAAACCAGCAGAGAGCCCAATCATGAAGGTGAAACAGGCACAGCCTGGCAGGTATAACTCCTTTGCCCGCTTTGGTAGCGCAGGCGAGGGTAGGCGATACTTATCAGGAGGTATTAGCCAATTTGACTAAATATTTCTTACCGTATGGCCCATTTGACCGAATTTAGGCTGTACGAAATTATCATGCAACCAAACATTCTGTCAAATGGGCCATACGGTTCCATTATAGCGAACAAGGGGAACAGGGGTCGTAGGGATGTCCCCCTCGCCCCTTGATCACTATAATAGGAACGAGGGTTGCGGGGGTGTCCCCCGCTTCCAGGACATTGGAAGCGGGGGACATTTAAAAAAATAACAGAGTAAGGGACCCTGCAGCGTCAGTTCTGACCCACGTTGCAGGGACGGAACTGACACCGCAGGGTCAGACGGAAAGCAGAAGGTGAAAGGTAAGTCGGGGGTGGGGATGTATTGGGGGACAGATGGGGGATGGATTGGTATGATTTTGCCTACGGCAAAATTGGGTTCGCAGCAAAATTAACTATGGTCAAATCCGCCGCAAACAATTATGCATCAGTCAAATCATACCAATCCTATCAGGGGAAGTGTGAGCTGATAAAGTTGCAACACAAACAATAGTATGGTGGTATCAAAATTAAAGAATGTCCAATCCTGGTTCTATAAAAAGAGTGACTTTAATGAAAACTATCAATGCAAACAAATAATAAATAATAAACATCCTCCCTCTAAAGGAAACCGATAGAATGCAGACTTTGAGAAGAAAAGGCACCCTGGGTTGATAAACAGGGGTGTTCAAATAAAAGATTTCAGCAGCAATGTCAGTGTTCAAGGTTATGTATATACAAGGCAAAGAGGGAGGGCTTAACAGTCACTATGGTCCTGAAAGTTGGACCATGGCCACAGGGACTCTTCAAGTACATTTTGCATCTTGTGACTGGGGCTCAACAGCATTGAGACAGGCTTCTTGGGTCTTCCTCAGGTGGTGATTTAGCGTTTGATGGTACATACAGTTTAAAGTGCCACTGAGCTGGCTTGGATATACAATTATTAGTTTTGGAATCAGAGATGCACATGGTTAAATATCTCCCACTGCCTGTTAGAACATTGTGTTGTAGCAAATGTCAGGAATGCACATGTGACCTTTGAACCTCCCATGTTGCCATTGCAGGGCTAGTGTTGGAATGGCTCAGCAAAGGCCCATCATTTTGGCATGGAGCATTATGAAAGGCGAGTCTGATTAGCAGACCACTCTTTCAGGAACACAATTGCCCTCATTGTTCCATTAATAAAAATCAAAAAAGCTCAGGCAATCCCATCCTCACCCAATAGCATTGCTTTACATTCATTGTTGCATGAGTAGATGTGGGCTCCAATCTCGGCTGCCAGAGCACCAACTTGTGCCATCCTGAGCATGTCATCACTCTCTGCTTTAGTCCAATTTTCTACCGGAATTGGTAGTACTGCATAAAACATACATTGACCACTATAAGAAGCAAATGATATACAAAGACTAAACAACAGCCCATACTCTTATTGGAAGTGTTTAAGTGTCTTAGCTTACCTGTGGAGCTATACGGAAGCCGCCTTTTGTATTTGCTGACTCGCTTATAGTAACTGACCATACAGAATGGGCATGAAAAAGGTTTCCAATCACTGAACATGCTGCAAAGTTACAGCCGCTGAGTAGGCGTAGCCTACTTAAGCTACCTACTGTTTCTTGTTGTTGTCATGCTCGCTTGCTTTTCTCCATTTGCATGCACCAGCGTCACCTCCTCCAATTTTCTTTGGAGCACGTGGAGCACCATGAAGCGAGTCAGCTCACAGAGGGCACCTTATTAATCAATAATAAATGATATTAAAAAAATATATATTGAATAACTAAGATTAGGCAATGTTACCAGACTCCAGAGGTACCGCAAAGTGGCACGCTAGGGAACATCTTCACGCACCTGGCTCTTACATCCCCTCACCCCAACTGGAACTAGAAGACTTCTAATGCTGGATTGACTACTTGGCCAAATAGTGTGATCTTGGCCAGATCACTTTACCACCGTGTGCCTAATTTATCTAGCCTGTCATGATTGTGAGCCAACAGACACAGGCTAAATTACAATATTTAACGCAGAACATGAAAAAAACATAATTAAAGTCACTCTCCATATACCAGAGCACTTTTAATTATCTGTGTAATTCTTTCTTACTTCCAACAGCATTAAATGTATTGCGTGTAATCAAGCCTGTTGTGTAAGTTGTCTTATAAGGTGCTCGTATAGCAAACTCGATGTGGCTCTGTAAATAGGATGTTTGGGCCTCTCTGTTAATGGGTTGGAAGGGGAGGCAGAATACTGTTGTGTTGATGAGTGCAGGTCGTTAACATCCGTTACCCCTGTGAAGTGAAGGGTTCACTGTGTTCAGAGGGAGAAAGGACGCTTGGTGGGCTATCCAAATGTTTCCTGTCTCACTACCACACACTCACTGTTAAAATGTTGCACCTTTCACGCCACACTCAACTCACTGTCTATGAAACGGCCCACAAGGCCTAGCGCACAAATCAGACTCTGTGTAGACTCTCAGTTGTGCACTGAATGGACTAGCATTCACTTGACGTGTATAGGCCTATTTAGACAAGCACTCTTACTATTTAAGTGGGAGGGCCTTCAGAACGCACTTGATGGTCATTTAGGTAAGAGCTTAATTTGGTGGAGTACATTTGTGTTTTGGGAGGTGATTAGTTTAAGGTCAGAGGAGGTTCCTGTCAGAAGCAAATGCCGCCGTTATTACGACCGTGGATATTATATACAGTCTGGGCCGGGGCTGATAAGCTCCAATGACACTGATAAGTGGTTTCCGTGACTGCGCAGCTAACATGAGGGCGGAAGGATGGCTCTCTGGGAAGGTTCCAAGCACTGCGCGTGCCTCGCTGATGAAGAGAGATGCCATTTCTAAGCAGGGAGGCGGAGGCCCCGTCCAGTGCAGCCATCCAATCAAGGAACATGAAAGGAACCCGGGTTGGTCAATGAAGCGGAAAACAAGACAGTGACTGCGAGGCTTCTGTCCTGTCAGGAGATATTTCATTCTGGGCGCTGCTCATTGTTCAATTATGCTGTTCGTTTTGAGGCTGGTGCAGTCTAGCAATCTCATTAATTTAATTGTTTACACAAATATGATGTTTAATCACCAGCCACTTAGGCATCAAGGATAAATAATAAACCCAATCAGGGCGTAATCTGCAAAAGGGCAGCTGAACTGCTCCTGCAAACAGCAAATCTGGGCCTCCTACAGTAGGACAAAATGGCGCTTCGCCTGAAGAGGGATACATGCTTGCACTGCCCAGTCCAGGCGAGCGTAGTGATAGATGAATGTAGGTATAGGCCACACATACCTGCCAATATTTGAAAATCAAAAACCCTGAGATGTATGCCCCGCCCATAGCCACACACGACTCCGCCCACTTCCGCGAGGCTCCACCCACATGCCCCGCCCACATGTTAAAAGAAAGTAAAACAAAATATTGAATACACTGCTAAACACATAAAACAAACCAACTACATTTTATGCAACCAGTATTCGAATACTAAAAGAATCTAACATTAAGAGGGTGGCCAGTGGACAGACACATAGTTCTGCTAATGACATGCAGCAGTTTCATTGAACGGGTGGCAAACTGTACATGTACATTTGCATATATTAGCAATGTTAGTGTCTTCCCTCGTCCTGTGCCGTCGTGCAAATGCGGTGGGAAGTGGTTAGGAAAAAAAAAATCCATGAGGAGAAGAAAGTCTCTACATGGGGCCTGTATATTAGTCACAACATGCTATGCTTCATGAATTCTATTTGGCATCTGATGTCCAGACATATACACACCCTCTCTTATTGCTACTAAATCAGAACAGCTTTATAAATTCAGCATCTGTGGGAAAAAGTCCTCCCTTCCTACACTCCCAAGTAATAAAAATGAACAATGTTAATTCCCTTGTTCCCTCCCTTGCCTTGAAGCACTTGAAGCATATTGTGTATAGGCGCTATATAAACTATCACATCATATCATTACAAATTACAAATTAGCAATATTAATAGACAAGGTACCTGCTTCCATAACACAACCGGAATGGTTCCTGCATTCGCGATTTTTTTTTGTTCTTTCACGTTTCGCAAGTGAAGCAGAACCACGAGGATTGCTGTTTAGTATGGAAATTGCACGTGCAGCCGTTTCCAAATGACAACACGTCAGGAGCAGCCGTGCCTTTAAGCCCAGAAAGAGTATGCAAATCAAAAGGGCACAGCACTCACCCATGTCATTGTCCCCTGAAAGATCATCATAGACTTGATCTTTCCTCGTGTGCCTCTGTATATTAAAGCACTCCCTTTCTGCCTTTCCACAAATGGGGCTGTGGAAAAGTGACAAACTTCACTGACTGCGTGCGCCCGCCTGCCGGGACAGAGACTGGGGGCCCATATTCACAGCATGACTGGGTTCTGGCCACGTCCAGGGACGTCATTTAGGGGTTGCCAGAGGTCGCAACTGCGACCTCTGAGGTCTCCCTTGCGACCTCTGTGGTCTCCCTTGCGACCTCTACAAATAAAATGGGGCTGTGGCCAGCACGAGGTGGCTCTTTACTTCTGGAGTGGCTGGCTTTCTTGTTCAGGCCCCTTAAAAAATATAAGAAAAATAAGAACAGAACAGTAGTGCCACAAGTCTAACACTTTCAGCGCTGACCCTAAATAAGAAAGAATAGGAATACCAAATAATGTGTCTTTCTGGAATTCTATACAATAATTGCTAGACTCCTTAAAGGTTTATTTCAGGTACACTACAGGGGGTGAGTCACTAATTAAGTCTGTTCTTGAACGCCTCAACTCAGCCTTTCATCCTTCTGAGGTCGATAAATGAGTACCAACACAGGTTGGGTGATATTGGGTGTATATTTTTTCTATATAAAGCACTTAAGCATAAGTGCTATATAATAACACATCATTATCATTTGGTATATCATATCATGGACATCTGCTTGCATTCACAGTAATTTGGTAATATGGGCCTATACACAATGATCTTAACGATATATATGGCGATCCATTCTTCTATGAAATGTACATCACATTATAGTGATATCGTAACCATATTTTTCGTAGCGTACAATGCTATGTGATGCCACTTCCTGTTTTGTCAATGGATGAAAGGTTGTGTTCCATCGCTTCCTGCGATATCACTTCGGGGTGGGGTTAAATGGCATCCCTTCCTGTGATGTCATCAGGGGGTCAATGGTCGTGTGATATCACTTCCGCTACCCCAGGCATTTTGGTGAAATGACGTCCCTGCCCACGTCTCCACCCGATTGGCTACCAGCAGCACTCTTTTGTAGCCAAACGGTTGGATGCATGGGCAGAGCCACAGCAACCCTCTGCCAGCCTCTGGGGAAAACCCAGAGACTCCACACTCTTCCCCGGAGACCCGGAGAAGAGCGTAAAAACCCTGAGTCTCCAAGATAAACCCGGAGGTTGGGCAGGTATGATGCCGCAGCGGTGGGATAGTGCTTGGTGAAAGATAGGAAGTCCCTTGCATAACAGGTCTCTCTTTCAATGGCTTGTTCTCATCTTTAAATCTATCTTTGTCCTTGCCTCTCCCTCCCCAAGCCAGAGGCATGTAAACGGTAGGGCCTGAGCGGGCAAGGCCTAACCTAAATCTGTAAATGCCCACTCAGCAGTGCTGTGTGGGCATTTACAGATGTCAGTGTCGCTGCTGAACAGCTGTTGCTGCTCTCCGGCTCGTCAGCGCAGATCAGGAATCAGGGAGAGCATGGAACCCGGGAGCCAGAGGCCTAGAGAGCAGCAGAGGAGGAGGAGGTGGTGTTATGTTGAGCCTGATGGAAAAAGATGAGAAAAGAACAAATTTATGTCTGTGAGTATGCTTGCGTGGGAGGATTGTATGTATGAATGTATGTATGTATGCATGCATGCGATGGGGCATGTGTATGAATGAATGCATTGTCAACCGTGTAAATGGTTGCAAGTGCATTTGTGAATGAGAATGCAACGTGAATGTTTTGGGTGCGCGTGCGAATGACAGAGAAGCTGTACGGGTGTGTGACTGGTGGGTGAACCTGTATAGGTGTGTTTGAGTGTGTGTCTGTGTGAGGAATTCAACCATCCACATGGTGTGCGTGCGCTCACTTGGGCTTTTTGAAATGTATAATTACATGGAATGATGGTAGAACAACCTCAGGAAAATGTGTGGGGCTAATCCACACACATTTTCCTATACTCACACCATGAGAAACGCATAGACCCATGTACTGTGGGTGGACACAGCCTACAGGCATAGTCCGCCCTGTCATATTTCGTTAGAAAGTGACAGCCAGGAGTGCAGAATGACATCTCCAGGAAGGGGGAGGGCCAACCTTCCCCATGTCATGGCCAGACTTATTAACTAACAAAGTCTCAATGGATCCGCCCTGTTCTTTTGCTAGGCGCTGCAGCTGGTGGCAGTGATTAACATACCAATAGAGGGTAATTCAAACAGGCCCACATGGGTCCTGGCTGCAGAGGTTAACAAAGGAGACAGGAAACCCAACAACCTTTCATATGTAACTGTGTCAACCTGAAGCCAGCTCCTGCCCTCAGTTCCAATGACAGTGAGCTGTCATGTCTGGGACTGTTGTTTACAGTAAGCCACCCCACTAGGGGGACCCCATTAATAAGGTACGAGAATGTGGTTTGCAGGATCCAGACAGTCTGATCTGACCTCGGCTTCAAAGGAGAACTGCCACTTTAACATGGACCACACAGGGAGAAGCATTAGCCAGAAAGGCTCTTTGAGAACAACAGACAGGCAGATGGGTGGGAGTTAGTGTCACAAGGGAGTGAGCGCAGAGCTCTTTCTGCTTAAAGAAAGATTCTGCCATTATAGTTTTGGGGCACGCGTTGTTCCTGTGTTCATCCCTTTACCTTTCCTGTTGCAAAGCACTCCAGTTATGACCTGAAGAACTCAACCTTGGACCCTGGCTGAAGGTACAGTCTGCCTTATACCTTACAGCAGCAAAGGAAGGGCAGGATATCCAAAGAGGGAAGCAAGATCACTCCCCTAAACTTCCCCCAGGGAACAGAGGGAGAAACAGAACTTAGAGGAGCCTCCAGCCACTCCAGAACGTGTAGCCAGCCAGCACACAGCATACTCTTCTAGGCTTTGCAGCAAGCTTCCTAGATAAAGAGTGGCAGAAGGCTTCTGAACCTTCAACCAAGGACAAGGCAGATGCCTGCAACACACTCCTCAGCTATGGGCCGTCCAACTTAAAGGACGACACAAGTCTGTTGAAAAAGCGGGGAGAAGTGATGCGACAAGCCTCGGCCGATCCACAACTGACGGCAACTCTGACCGTTGTCAAGCTGCAGTCGCTTAAAGACATCCAAGACGTCTCGACCAGTGCTTCAGAACAACTGACCAATACTGATACAACGATTCCTGACCCAGAGCTGCCATGTAGGCCAGCCTGCAGCCATTTGTCCAGCTTCGCTCGCTGTACCGTCCCGCCGCCTGATACCCGCAGCTGACTCCTGTCTCGAACTCTGTCACACAAGCATGCAAAGTGCCCTGAAGCAGACTTGACCCTGTTGAGCACCAAGAAGACCAGCACAAGGTACATTGTGGTTCTGCCCCCCTGGTCCTTCCCAGTAGGCCCCTACACACATATTAAGACCCATTGTTCCCTTTGTAAAGAAGCCAAGTAAACTTAAACTGTTGTGGTTATCAACCATACCGACTACCCTCCTGTCAGTATCCAGAGTGCATCTATTTTCCGTCTTTGAAACTGTCCTTTTGGTGGGTTGTATTTCGTAGTGTTTTTAGACTGTCTGTTGTGATATAAATAAAGTAGATGTTTTTGATACAACCTTGACTGGGCAGTCCCTTTTATCATTGGGTAATAATTGTATTTTTGCTGTGTTGCAACTAACTTACGATCCACGACCTTGCAGAGATAATACTGCCATTCCGTCCACGTTTCCAAAATTAGCACAACACAGTGGATAATTTTCTTGTTATTCCAATCTGTTGAGATCCCTTCTGGTGTATTAGAGGTTTAGAAACCGATATTCAGCCCTGGACCACTGGTACCCGGAGGTTGATTTGTCACAGTCTGTATGTCTGTGTGTGTGTTTGTATGTGAGACTAGGCCTAGTTGGACTTTGTAGCATAAACATTTTCTGACAGGGGCATGGCATGTTTTACTGGCCTTTTTGGGCAAAGCAAGGCCAACTTGATGAGTGATATTACGTGGAGGTGGTGTTGGGGAAGGGGAGGGTACTACAATGAGGCTGGCAGCCTGGAACTTCTCATGCTGTATTACGGAATTTTGCACTCGCATTTGTGGCAAAGCCAAAATGATGAGTGTTCTTACACGGGCGGGTGGTTATTCATGTTTCCTTATTGTTGCATTTAATTATTTTACTGTTGCAAGGTCAAAGGCAACATGAGTGTTCTTACATGGAGGACGTAGTTTGACTCGTATACTTTGCGCTAAAAAAATGACTATTCACATTCTGGTTTCCAGTTGGTTTTGTGTTTTTTATTTGGTTGAATTGGGTGATCAGCCCACGCGTGTTTTGACCTCTCAGGGTCTTTATCAAGGCAGAATGGATACATTTGTGAATATTGGTGCAGCATAGTGGGATACATTGTGTCAATGGTTATTGGTTCATACGGTTTTGTAGATATTTTAAAGCATAGTTATAATCATGATCATTACATTTTCAGTTACTAACATGGGCATAATGATTACATGCATCAATTTTGAACAGTGCAGGAGGAGATATAAGAGGGCAACGAGAAGACAAGGCATTTAGTTAGCATAGAGTATTGGTTCTATGATTTGACACTTATGAGGCCTTGAGTAAAGGTTGGAGAGTCGCTTTGCCTGACACGAAAAGCCTTGCCTATTCGGTGGGTTCTCAGTGGCCAGTTGGCAGATCTGTTAAGGTTGGCACCCTTCGGTATGGCGTTCACTTAGTTTTCTACTGGCGTGCTTGGATAACGGCCTGGGTGGGCAAAAGATCTAAGGAAATTGAGTGAAGTGTGTGTCAGCATGGCTGTCAGCAGGCCCATGGTGGGGGTGGGTGGCGACTTGGGCCATCTGAGATGTAAGGTGAGCTAGTGTTGGTAGCAACTGGATTTGGGATTATTAGAAGTTACAGCTGAGGCATTTGGGAGGACCTAAAAGTGGTCACTGGGGGTCATTACGATGTTGGAGGCAGCCATGGCTCTATTAGCACCATTGCTACCCCCTTACCGCATACCGGGTCCGGTTTCCCTGAATGGGGAATGACCGGGCCATTCCAACCTTGGAGGACCCGGTATTTCCCCATTCAGGGAACCCATCCCCATTCCTATTCGTGCCCCCATAGGGCGCAATGGGAATGGGGACCATGCTAACAACGGGCCTGTTAATAACGGGCCTGTTGTTAGCATGCTGTTCCTTTAGCGTCTCCCACTAAGGGCGCCTGGTAAAACCAGCTGCCCTTAGCGGGACTCGCTAAAGGACCTTGTAATGCGGCGGTAAGGGGTTAACAGCAACGGCACGTTTACCGTCGTCGTTAAATCCCCTTACTGCCTACCTCGTAATGACCCCCACTGAGTTAAGGGGGATACCATTGGAAACATTAGTAGTGGTGATAAGCACAAACATGGTCAGAGGTGGGGGAGCTTTTAGATAGCCTCCACTGTGTCACTTACTTGGCCTGTTGAGCTGGTGGTGGTGCCGTAAGGATTTGACTGGCTTGATGGCTGTGTATTAACCGGTTAATTGGCTTAGAATCCGTGTGGAGCAGATACTACTCCTGCGCGCATTTGTGCGATGCTGTAATACAAGTCATGGTGACTGTTGAAATTCAAGATACTGATCCAGTCTGTGCATGCGAATCAGAGCCAGCATTAGGGGAGGGCGGGCCAGGTGATGGTCCGGGGCGCCATGCCCCCCCAGGGCACAATTAGCCCCCTCCACGCCAGCTCGGGCGAGTCTTTCAAAGGCTCCCCCGAGCTGGCATAGTGGGAGAAGGCGTGGCAGGTGCCCCTTTGTTATTGAATGCGCCTGCAACGGCGTGGTGCATTTAATAACAACAGGGTGTTGACTCTTTGCATCAGAACCCTATTCAGATTTATTTTTTTATTTGCATTTTCTTAAAGTGCACAGCTACCCTCAGGCATCGTGGCGCTGTTACAATAAGGTTTACTTGACATGGGCGAGTATCATAGAATGAATGGATTCAAAGTTACAGGCATAGCTAGAAGTTCCGAGGTTACATGGGAACAGTGAGCAGGGTACAGATATATCTTACATACATTGTTAGACATTGCAGTCATATTATAAGTAGGAATCACTTAAGTAACGTGGTTTTCAGTGCCTTTCTGAAGGCTATGAGGGATGATTCCGCTCTCAGTTTGGGCGGTAGGGAGTTCCAGGCTTTTGGCGCTAGGACTTCAAAGCTTCAGCCACCAGCTTTGGCTCTATTGAAGTTGGGGACTGCTAGTTGGTTAGCGTACAGGTCCCTTTTGGGTCTAAGTGTCTGAACTGGTTGTATGCGTTCTGCTAGGTCGCTAGGTGCAGATTGGGATATGCATCTGTGGGTAATGGTGAGAGTCTTGAACTGGATGCGCTCTTTGACTGGGAGCCAATGGGCATTTTGTCTTGCTAGAGAGATGTGATCCTTCCTGGGGATGTTGAGGGCTGTTCTCAAGGCGTTATTCTGAGTGACTTGAAGTCTATTGATGTTTTTGGCAGAGGTGCCTAGTAGGAGGACGTTGCAGTAGTCTAGTTTGGCACCTATGGTGACCCTAGCGATGTTGAGGCAGTTTGTGGTGGATAGGTGAGGCTTTACTGCATTGATTATTTTGGTTGTTAGGGCTCCTGAGGAGGAGATGTAGCTAACATGTTTATCCATGGACAAGGTAGAATCTAGATACACTCCCAGTGTTTTTACGGCAGAGGAGACTGGGATTACCGAGTTCTCAATTAGGAAGGTGCTGTACTTGTTGTCTAGCTTGCTGAGGGATTCTTTAGCGCCTACCAATAAGATCTCTGTCTTGTCTCCATTGAGACAAAGGCCATTGGCTGCCATCCAAGCCTGGATGATGGCGTATGTGTTTTGTAAGGTTTTTAGGTCTTGTTCATAATCACCACTTAGTGGGAGAAGAATTTGTGTATCGTCGGCATAGTTGGTGAATGTTATGCCGAATTCTTGTAAGTCGTTGAATAGAGGGAGTGTGAATAAGTTGTATAGTGTAGGGGAGGTGCAAGGGACTTGTGGTACTCCGCAGTTTATGGGTGAGGGAGTGGCTGCTGCTTGTTCTGAGTAGACCCTCATGGCTCGGCCCTCCAAGAAGGATGAGATCCATGTTGTGGCCTCAGTGGAGAAGTGAGCTGTATTGATGAGGTGTGTCTTTAGAGTTTTATGGTCGACTAGGTCGAACGCAGCAGACAGGTCAAGGAGTAGGAGGATAGCGCATTTGCCTTTATCCACGTTTTTTAGGAGTTGGTTTTTTAGGTCGAGTAGCGCTGACTCTGTGCCATGGCGTGGGCGAAAGCCAGACTGTCTCTTGCCTAGGATGTTGTGGGATTCAAGGTAGGCTTGTATCTGTAGATAGGCAACCTTATCCAGAATTTTCAGCAAAAACGGCACTGTTGTGATGGGCCTGTAGTTGTTGGGCGAGTCTGGGTCTAGGTAAGGCTTTTTTAGCAGTGGCCGAACCCAGGCTTCCTTGAGGGAGGAGGGTACTGAGCCAGTGGTAAATAATGCATGATAAAGGTTGCAATGAACTGTGCTAGGGACTCAGCGCAGTCTTTGATCTTGTTTGCTGGACAGATGTCCCCTTTACAGAGCAAGGGTTTTATTTGTTTCATAATGAGTAAGACCTCAGGGGTGGTAACCTTTCTAAAGGTGAATGGCGGTGGAGGGTTGCTGTTGTGTTGGGTATGGTGGTTAGGGATAGGGGCGGTCCTCGTTTTGTGAGGAGACCGGGGTAGATTGTCAAAGTTGGCTTTGATTTTCTTTTGGAGTAGGTCTATTTTGTCATGCATGGCCTTCTGGATGTCATTACACCATTTCTCGTCTTTGACCTTTTGATGATTGGACGTGGGCGGTATGACTAGATGATTACCTCCTCGCTCCAACGCAGGAGTGAGGCTTGCATTGGAATAGGGTGCTCTTGCCCCCTATTCCATTGATTAAACCCCTCGCAAGGAGGTAAAAAAAAAAGTGGCTCATACTGCCAATTCGCCCAGGGCGCTGCTGCCCCAAGGCCGGCCCTGATGCGCATGATACAATTTGTATAGCTTAGTGTCTGATTGACACTATGATGCGAGTCGTGGTGACTGTTGTGAAGATTCCAGACACTAATTCACTTTGCGCGTGTGCACAACACAATTTAATGAAGCTTAAAGTCGAATGATACTAATTTCCTGCAGCGTGTGCACGCCGTATGAGCACTACTTTGCGGTCCTTACAGGGGACACTAACACTGTTGTGCACGTGTGCACAATGTATAGTGCAAGTCCCATTTGGTCGAGTGAGAACGCATGCGCTCCTGTTCTAAAGCGTATCACGTATTAGTTCTGACTGCGAGTGCGCTACTAATGTACTGGTGTGGTTAGGAAACAGCGCGTGAGCACTTTTAAGCATACCTAGATCAGTGAGCCTAATTAAAAATACAGCAAAGTTCTATTAGTACGGGTATGCGTGTAAAGGGCTATGCTGTGTTAGGGCACAGCTCGTGGGCACTACTGGTTGGGAAATTTGCAATGTGCCTGTCATGTACTTTCCTAAGCATACGCAGATCAGTGAATCTAATGAGACATTCAGAGATGTGCTCTTGGTACTGGTTTATGTGTATAGTGCTGTGCTGTGTTGAGGCACAGCTCGTTGCTGGCGAATAAGAGTGCAATGAGCCTGCATGGGAAACCTGAGGCAGCTTGGTACTGGTTTATGTGTATAGTGAGGTGCTGTGTTGAAGCACAGCTCGTTGCTGGTGAATACGAGTGCAATGAGCCTGTATGGGCAACCTGAGGGCTCTTGGTACTGGTTTATGTGTATAGTGCTGTGCTGTGTTGAAGCACAGCTTGTGGACATTTCTGGTGAATAAGAGTGCAATGAGCCTGTATGGGAAACCTGAGGCCGCTTGGTACTGGTTTATGTGTATAGTGCTGTGTTTTGTTGAAGCACAGCTCATTTCTGGTGAATACGAGTGCAATGAGCCTGCATGGGCAACCTGAGGGCTCTTGGTACTGGTTTATGTGTATAGTGCTGTGCTGTGTTGAAGCACAGCTTGTGGACACTTCTGGTGAATAAGAGTGCAATGAGCCTGTATGAGAAACCTGAGGCCGCTTGGTACTGGTTTATGTGTATAGTGCTGTGCTGTGTTGAAGCACAGCTCATTTCTGGTGAATACGAGTGCAATGAGCCTGCATGGGCAACCTGAGGGCTCTTGGTACTGGTTTATGTGTATAGTGCTGTGCTGTGTTGAAGCACAGCTCATTTCTGGTGAATACGAGTGCAATGAGCCTGCATGGGCAACCTGAGGGCTCTTGGTACTGGTTTATGTGTATAGTGCTGTGCTGTGTTGAAGCACAGCTTGTGGACACTTCTGGTGAATAAGAGTGCAATGAGCCTGTATGAGAAACCTGAGGCCGCTTGGTACTGGTTTATGTGTATAGTGCTGTGCTGTGTTGAAGCACAGCTTGTGGACACTTCTGGTGAATAAGAGTGCAATGAGACTGTATGGGCAACCTGAGGGCTCTTGGTACTGGTTTATGTGTATAGTGCTGTGCTGTGTTAAAGCACCGCTCGTGCGCAGTTCTGGTGAATAAATGTTATGTTATGTTATCTATATTTGTAGAGCGCACGGTCGCCCAAGGGCATCATGGCGCTAGAGAGGAGAGCTGATCACGGGGAAGGAGAGCCAAAAGTGTAGAGAGCTAAAACAGCATAGTCTTAAGTGCTCTTCTAAAATCCAGGTGGTTGGGAACATTCCTTAATGCCGCAGGGAGATTGTTCCAGAGTTTAGCAGCTGCGATGGAAAAGGCCCTACCACCAACCCTTTCCACCACCATTGAATCTTGGGACAACAAGAAGATTAGCAGTGGAAGAACGTAAATCGCGTTCAGAGAGGTAGCGGGAGAATTTCCTCTGCAAGAACTCAGCCCCTTGGCCGTGAATCGCCCGGTGGACAATACATAGTGATTTGAAATCGACACGCTGGCCCACCGGAAGCCAGTGAAGTTGGCGAAGTACTGGAGAAATATGAGCTCCATAGGGAGTGCCAGTGGATAGCCTGGCTGCCAGGTTCTGCATGCGCTGAAGGCGCTGTGTTAGGCCAATCGGCTGTGACAAATACAAAGAGTTGCAGTAGTCCAAACGCGAAAGAACTAACGCAGCCACCACAGGGGGGCGAATGGCTACCGGTATCATGGGTAAAACCCTCTTCACAACCCTGATCTGATGGTGGGCGGCTTGGCACACAGCTGTCACTTGGTTAGACACAGAGAGAGAGGCAGAGAGAATAACGCCCAGGTTTTTCACTTTACTTACTGGACTAGGAAGGGGGCCTAGAGAGATGGGCCAAAAAGCAGCAGTCCACAGTGAGGGATCCGGGGGACAACCCACCAACAGTACCTCCGTTTCGTCACCATTAAGTTTAAGCCAGTTCTGATCCATCCAGTCACCGACGGCCCTCAAGCAGTCATGAAGGCATGACGACACCTCGGCTTGATCTTGATCTAGCCGGATCAAAATTCGAGTGTCATCAGCATAAGAATAACAGTTGAGGCTGTAAGACCGGATAAGGCAGATGCAGTGCAAGTGCAATGTGCCTGTAAGGGCAACCTGAGAAACGATTTGATGGTCCTTGGGACGATCATGTGCTGTACAGTGCTATTACAGGGCAGCGCGTGGGTGCTTCCGATTCGTAGCATTGTATGTTACTTATTGCGTATAAAGAAAATTCTCAACATGTGGATATAGGTCTATAGTGCTGTGCTGTGTTACGGCACAGCTCGGGTGCACTTCTTATCATATAACAAGTGCAAGGTGCTTGTGTAGGCAATCCGAGGATGCATCTGAAGGCCCTAGGATGGATCATGTGCTGTGTTGCACTGTGTTGCAGGGCAACGTGCGGGTGCTTCTAAGTCTTGACAGTGTATGTGTTTATATAAGTGCATGGAGGATGTATAGTCCAGGGATCTGGGAAAGGGCTGGTTGACAAGCACCTGGGAAGGGCACAAGGGATAGGAGTCTTGGTTCTGGTTAGTCAGAGAGTGCATGCTCTGTGTGTTCACCTTGGTAAGTAGTTCCGTGTCAGGGTCAGCATCTCTCCTATAGAAGGGCAGCTACACATTCTTTACAAAAAGTCATTGAGCTCATGATCTGAGTTGAAGCCGTTGGCCACACATCTAAACGGTCTAATCAGTCATGCTTCCTGTTGCCTTAATTTTAGTTCATGGTTGCCGCCTCGTGTGCCTCACGTGGGTGTTTGCAGTCCCACAAACCGTATGGTCTTCTTTTCGTCAAGCTGGTGTTTTGTTTGCCAGTGGGTTGCCAAGGGCAGTCTTGGGTCCTAAGGTTTTCTGCACAAGAGCGCCCTTTTAGTTGATGCCTTTGATGTATTAAGTATGTTTAAATCATTACATTACTCTCCTGTCTATGGAATTATAGTAGGCTATAATGTTTAGCAAAAGTAGTTCAGTCCCGGATACCATGCGCTATTTGATTTGAAAGGAGGTCAACTACCTTCACTCTACCCAAACAGGAGATGTGGGCAGCACCTCCTTCCACCTGTGACCACGCTGCTAAAAAATCAAAAATAGTAAACTAAACTCAGTAACTAATAGAGCGAAGCGAAAGGATAGTTTTAACCTAGTGCCTTACCGCCCTGTCTATAATGTATGACGGCTGATTATTGTGTATCATTTGCTTTTATGGAGTGTAACGAGACCATTCTGGTTTGGTAGTGTGAGCTTAACCCTCTCCTGACTTTTGGTGGTCCTCTGGGCCTTGTTGTGAAGTGTTAACCCCTTCTCTCCCTCTAGTCCCTCAATTTCATACATGGTTTACAAATATGCTAGTGATTTTGCAATGTACTAGCAGTTGTGATGATTGCTGTGACTACCCACGTGTGGCATGCATGGGGTCCTGATGACTTAGTAATGTGTGTTGCTTGTGTCTAGGGATCCCTTTTTCTTCGCCGCCCTATTACCCTATATGTACTGTGCTTGCTACCAATTATAGGGCGTGCAATTAGCTTAGGAGTGGGAAGGGTCTGTCTGTGGCCCTTTACTGTTTTTAAACCAAACAAACTGCCCTCCGGAGAACATTTAGAAAAAAGGGAAAACTCCATTTCAAACATTGAAAGATATGATGCCCTCGTGTATACAAAACATCTCTAATGTTTAAAAGTATGTTAATCAATCAAAAGAACGTACACAATTATTTTATTATCATATCAAATTCCATATACAATTAATTAAAAAACCAAAGCAGTGAAAATGTCCATACCTAATAACTCACCAAGCATAGAGCAATATGATTTTTAATAATACCAACACAGTCAATGCAATGATAAGAGAACAATATTACACCACATATAGAAAATTACTAAATTACATAGGTGGATAGATTATTTTCAATACACCAAGTACAATACCAAATACAGAAATACACACTAAAGAAAGAGTACTTTCAATACACTCCTTTATGAAGGTACATCTTCAATCTATACAAACATAGGATCAAATGATCGGAACTGATGTATAATGTTTGAGGTCATCGGAAATAAATTGCATGAATCGCATACATTTCTGTATATGGTTATAGCCAGTAAGATAGCTCAGCGGGTTGAGCGCTCACTGCTGCGATATGAGTGTGATCTGTAGGTCGCAGGTTCGAATCCCAGTGAGGTCAACTCAGCCTTTCATCCTTCCGAGGTTGATAAATGAGTACCAATTTCTGTTGGGTGATATTGTATGGAAATAAGTGCTCTGGATTAAGGCGATATATAAATAACACATCATTATATGGTTGTCATACATTCCTTGAAGTTTCAACTATACTTCCATGTCATTCTAACTGACCAACCCTTCTTCAAGATTTAAAAATACCTAAAATTAATGTGAAAATATTAATATAAATGATAATGAAGGACAACGGCATCAATTATAAATGTTTTTTCAAAGAACAAAATGTATCACAAAACTGTCTCACTCAACAAGAAATCATGATAATTAAGTGAGGAGAACTAGATCGACGGTCTCCGCTGGATGCCCCGCAGTGCAGACATGTAAAGGATTACAAAATAAAAACAATCAAGCATTAATTAACATATGGCAAAATAACCAAGTAATATCCCTGAAGTGGAGATAACAATGATCACAACCATATACAAAAAAATGTACTCTAAATATCTGATGTGGAAAAGAGCTTACTTAGTAGTGAAAAATAAACTTCATTCTTTCACTAGGGGAAGATAACCCTCTCCCATGAAGCAGGGCATCCACACAAGATTAAACCACATGGTTATAAGTGGCTGAATCATAATAGGGTAGAAATCATTTCACATTAACATCGACCTTATTAAGAAAAAAGCAAACTAAATGTTGCAAATACCTCATTTTTGGAAAGAGAAGGCACATTTCAGCACCCATTGTTCTTCTAACAGGAAGCCAATTCTAAGTTCACATTTACTTCCGGCTCAAATGGAGAACGAAGGATGGGCATCTAAAGGAGAAGACAGATAGAATATCTGAAAAGTACATGCCACCATTACCAATCTAAAAAGTAAATTCCTATTAAATGACTAAATAGAGAACGGAATATTAAAAAAGCTACTAACCTAATGAGGCAATCCACATCAATGAATGTTACAAAATTACCCACTACAGAAAAGCTATTGGCGTGCACGCAGTCCCAATGACAAGTGCCAATTTGAGGATGTTTGTAGACACAATGACGTGTAAAGAAATATGGGACTCATCACGAGTTGGCTGGTAGCATTTAAATACAGCGTTATCAGTATTAGCTCCGCCAATACCGTTCCGCCGGATTACGAGTCTCGCATATACCACCGGACCCAAAACGTACCAGCATTATTAGAGCCGGCACTAATAGCACCGACAACACAAAGCACAAATACAGCCATATCTCAAGTGCATTTTCTGCGGCATTAGCGCCGAAATCTGCTGCTAATACAGCTGAGAATTACCCCCAGCCTCCAGCCAGAGGTAATTGAACCCAGGTGCCAGGAATCAAGTCACAGGTGAACACAATGCACACCAGAGGGCTACATAAGACCCACCCAGGCCCCAAACACTGTTACCAACACCATGCTGCCATTATTTACTGCAAGCTGGGACAGGCAGCTGCTCAGGCACCACCTGGATCTTCAGATGCAGGACAACCAGGCCAGGGCACAGGGAGCACAGGGGGTATGGAATTAGGAGGAGGAGGGAAGAATCCCCTGCAAGGCGAGCCCCCATTCCCAGGGTCAGGCCATCACACTGGGCCCTCAGTGACAACCAGTTGGTACCTGACTACCACCTGGACAGGGAGACCATCAATGAGCTGCTGGCCACAATACATGAAGAAATTGGGAGCAGGATTAACATCCACACAGCCGTGCCCCCACTGGCAGTCCTGCAGTTCCTGGGGACGGCACTTTCCAGCACTCCGTGGCCATGATGAATGGCATGGCACAGTCAACATTCTGTGCAGTCCTGGGCCAGGTGGTGGATTCCCTTCTACGTCAGGTCAGCCAATGCATCACGCTGCACACCACCCAGCCAAGGTGAATGACATGAAGGCACACTTTTATGCCACTGCACAACTGCCCAATGTGATAGCAGCCATCGACTGCACCCATGTTGCATTGGTGGTGCCCCAGGCCCATGAGGTAATCTACAGGAACTGCAAGCACTACCACTCCATGAATGTGCAGGTGACCTGTGGCCCTGACCTCATCATAACACACTGCTGTGCCCGCAACCCAGGATCCACTCACGTCTCCATGGTGCTACACAACAGCACACTACTGTGATACGTGGAGAGGCACAGAGGACAATGAACCTGGATAGAGTGTGAGGAATTCAACCATCCGCATGGGGAGTGTGCGCTCGCCTGGGCTTTTTTGATTTTTGGATAAGGAAAATGAATGATGGGAGATCAACCTCTGAAAATGTGTGAGGCCATTCTGCACAAATTTTCTCTGCTCACCGCAGGAAATGCATATTCACATGTACTCCGGGGGGACACAGCCTACAGGCGCAGTGCTCCCCTGTCATGTTTAGATGGAATGTGGCAGCCACGGGTACATCAAAACATCTCAAGAGGGGGTAAGCACACCTTCCTCCGGCCACGGGCGGCCTAATTAAAATATCAAAGGCTCCACCAATCAGCTTTCCTCTTGTTTAGTTCGGCTGGTGGCAGTGCATACTAATGAGAGATAATTTCGACAAGCCTGTTGAAAGGGCTTGGTTGCCGAACAAGACAACAGGAGGGTGGGGCTAACACCCCTTTGGTATGCAGTGTGTCAACTTGAAGCTAGTTCCCACCCCACCCCTCTGTATGAAAGGCAATGAATGACATGTCTGAGTCTGTTAGTTACCTCAGCGGACCCCTTTCAGAGGTGAGAAGTATGTGATTTGAGGGAGACGGGAACCTGCACTTTAATCAAGAGTCACAGAGGGCTCAGTTAACCAAAGAGACACTTTGATCTATAACAGACAGGAAGATGGATGGGACTTAGGTATATGGTGTCACCCCTTAGCTTTCCTGTTACCGAGCACTCTGGTCATGACCTCATGCATAACAGAAAATTGTTGGTGGGGACCCATGATTGGTTCATTAAGGTAGGCTTAGCCTGCACCAATCACTGAGGCCCATTTGGCTTTAAAAGAGGGCTGAACCCCTCACTTAGCAGATCAACTGACGACTTTGAAAGGAGTAAGAAGGACTCATTTGGACCCGGGCTGAAGGTACAGACTACCTCAAATCTTCCACCAGTGAAGGAAGGCCAGGAGCTCCAAGGGGCAAGCAACATCCCTCCCCTAAACATCTCCCATGGCACAGAGGTAGATACCAGACTCAGAGTACCCGTCCAGCAGCTCCAGACCCGGTAGAAAAGCCAGCACACAGTGTGCCCTGCTAGATTCTGCCAGCAAGCTTCCTAGGTGGGAAGTGCCATAGAGTATCTAAACTAAGGACAAGGCTGTTGCCTGCAAACACTCTCCTAAGCTTTGGGCCCTCCACCTTGAAAGGACAACACATGCCCTGCGAAGAAGCTAGGAGGAGTGCCACACAAACATCAACCAGCGTCCATCTTTTATGGACATTTTTGAGCGAGTCCTTAAACCCACAACTGGCTGCACCGCTGACTGTTGTCATGCCGCAATCACCAGAGCCGTCCAAGATGCCTCGACCAGCGTTCCAGATCTGCCATCCAGTACATAGACAATAATTCTTGACCCTGAGCCGCTGTGTAGTCCAGCCGCCAGCCGTTCATCCAACCTCTCTTTCCAAACTGCCTGCCGCCTGATACCAACAGCTGTCTCCCCCTCGAACTCTGTCTTAGGAGCTGCCAAGCTTCCTGGAACTGCCTTGATGCTGGCGCGCATCAAGAACTTCTTAAGCACCAAGTACATTGTGTTTCTATCCCCAGGGCTCTTCTCCGTAGGCCCCTAGAGACAGTTATGACCCTTTGCACCTTGGTGCTGAACCAAATAACCTGGAACAGTAAGACTGATTACTTTACCAACTACCCTCCTGTTAGTATCCAGAGTGCATCCCTTTCCTTCGTGAAACTGTCTATCCTGTGTGTTCCTTTACAGGGTGGGTTGCATTTTCAGTGTGCTAGAACTGTCTGTTGTAGTAATAATAAAGTATATATTTTTTATACAACCTTGACTGAACAGTACCTTTTATCATTGGGTAATAATTGTATTTTCGCAGTGTTGCAACTAACCAACGATCCACGACCTTGTGGAGATAAGCCTGCCGTTCCCTCCATGTTACCAAAATTGGACAAGGAGGTTTATAATTGACCTGTGTTCCAATCTGTTCAGATCCCTTCTGGTGTACTAGAGGTGTGGTACTGATTGATGGTTTAGAAAATGATATTCATCCCTGGACCACTGGTGTCCCAGAAGTTGATTTGTCACAGTAAGTACAAACACTGCCACTGATGCATGTTGAAGCACAAGGAACAAAACAGGAAGCATTGCATGTCAAGAGGAGGCACTGGTAGCACATATGCAGCCCCTGCAACATCGATGGGGGGCATCCAAGGGTGAATGCACATATTTGACACACCTGGACACACAAATGGTGATGGACACACACCGCTGCCATCACAATGATGCATCAGACCACATTTACCACAATGTATCTTGAATGTTGCACTGCACAGATCCACACAGCAGCACCCAACAGCATGCCCACCAATGCCACTGCCATCTGCCCATATGCAGTCAACCCGGACCTGCCACAGAACACCCACCACAAAGTCACTGTGTGTATGTACACGACAAGTAAATCATGGCATAATATAAAAATGATGCACAATTATCACACATACACATTGCATGGTCCGGATGCTCACAAGAATGGTCACAGGTAACAATTGCCAGATATATTCAGACTACAGACCCATGCATGAGACAAATGACTTATGTCCGTATTCCTGGATGGGGCTGGCAATTGGGGAGCCATGGGAGCTGGTGTCAGTGTCTGGTTCTGGGGTCTGGGTGCACCGCTGGCATGCTTGGCCCAGTGACCTTGGGGTGCATACAATGTCCCGAACAGGGCTCTCAGGTCTGTTGTGTGGTGGAGGGTGGTGACTGTGGCCAGGTGCCATGGGCGCTGCCACATGCTGGTCGTCACTGCTGCTGCTGCCTGCCCCTTGTCCCTCCTAGGTGATGGTTGTCAGGGCTGTGTCCTCTCTGTCAGCCTGGACTGCCACAGTGGTGTCCTCATTGGCAACAGGTTTGCTCCTGGCAGGCTGGGCTTCTGGTGTGGGTGAGACCCTGGTGAGGCGGTAAGTTGTGGGGGTGACTTGAGCCTAGGAGTAGTGATGGTGGTGGCGTGGGTGGCCCCACGTGTAGATGGCCTTGCAGCATCCTTTTCCCCTGACGCCTCTGGTGATGTGCGTGCGCCCGGAGGAGACAAAGGACACATTCTGTCCCATGTTTTGTTTTAACTTGACAGTTATTGGATGGTGAGGGTTGTGGCATGGGGCTGTTAGACTGATGCACAGGCCTGCCATGCTTGTGTCTGGTTGTGGTTTGCCAATGATGATTTGGGGAGGGCTGGTACTTGTCACTGTTAGGTTTCAATGGGACACTGCTATGCCCCCACCATGGCTGTGTGGTGCATGACACTTGGATGTGTCCCTTGGATGCCCACCCTTCTGCTCCGGCTCGCAGGGGTAGCCTTGGTGCACTGGCACATGGGTGCTGATGTAGATGCCGGTAGTGGCTCCCACACACTGACTCCAATCGCAGTGCCCTGCTCATGGGTAGTTACACTGGGGGATGCAGTCCTGATCTGTTGTTGTTACATTTGGATTGAGGGGTTTGACTCACCTTCAGCATCCTGGGTGCCGGTGCTTGCCTCAGCTTCTCCAACTCCCTCAATCCCCTCCTTGTCGATCACAGTGATATCTTTTTCCTCCCAGGGTATCAGTCCAGTACAGGTGGTGAGCCTCCCCCTGTGGCCTTGCTGTCCCTTCGATGGTGGGACAGAGTTCCCCAGACCGGCAGGTCATTCCAATGCTTGCAGCTGTCTTCTCCGTCCCGGGGGACGTGGCCGACTGCTGACACATTCTGGCTCACCGCCTGCCAGATCTGGGTGCGGTGCTAGGAGGATGTCTTCTTCTGCCTGGCTTCATATAGCTCTGCATGGTGGGCCACAACCTCATCTAACAGGACAAGGAGTTCTGCATCTGTGAACTTAGGTTTCCTCAAACGATCCTGGGCTGCCTTGCCCCATGCCCTCTCCTGAGGCACGTTGGGTCATTTGGAAGTGTGAATGGCTGGCAGGGGCTCTGATTTTGAATGGATTGTATATTCCGAAATGGCTGCCACAGTGTTTCCCTTTCCGGTGGTGACATATTTCCCGCTTGCGCTAGTAGCTCATGGTAATAACACGCGCTAATTGCACTGGCACTCAGCAGAAGGGGGGGTTTCAGATGGTAGCCCGCTTTTGGGCACTGTTTCTGTCGGGCGCAATTAGCGTTACCTGCGGGGCCGTTTGTGCATTCCTGCATACTTGTGATGCAGTGCTATTTGCACCATGGCTTCCGGCAGCAGTGCTATTTCTGCTCGGAGGAAATAGTACCTGCATAAAGCCCAACTCGAGATGAGGACCCATGATGTCATTGCATAACCACGTATCTGAATGGACACCGCCATATTTGTTTTTCCGGTCCTAAATTGACCTATTTCCACAATCGCAGGCAGCTGATATACATTGAATACTATACTGCTAGCACTGAAAAATTATCAAAAAGGCAAATATGTCCTTTTACTTACAGATATTCACATAGTGGAGCCAGAGAATATTTACCATACTCATTCAATCAAATCAATGGACATTGCCTAAAAGGAAAATACGTTTTAATTATGAAGCTATTGCTAGCCACCCAATGCGATCTGTATGAACAATAACAATGAAAAATTTAATTTGTTCTAATGTTGGCAAAATTACCATAACACTGAATAGGTTATGTCAACATCAAAACTGGTGTTTAAAGACCATGGGCATACATCAAGAATAGTCAATACCTTCCATAAGCAACATAGGTTAACTGCTATCTAGAGCAGCAATATGATGACCCTTTAAAATTTCAAAATTAAAGACCAAATAGCCTCTTCATATCCATGTTAGAGTGTCCCAAAAGACAAAATGGGAATGTGTTCTGCTCGTTTAAGGCATGAATCAAACGGACAACCCCTATCATCCGGCATAATTACTTCCAACACAATTCAAAGAAAGTCATTCTCATTACGTTGTTCTTTCAGGAAGTGGTTAACCATGGGTGCTGCAGATGTTTTGCAACACATTTTGGAGTGGTGCTCCATCATTTTAATGTTGACTGTCCTGGTGGTAATACCAATATCTGCAAATCCACAAGGCCAATCATATATATAACATTTTGCTAAGATATCTACCAAATCTCATGATCTTTCATGTTATCTGATGATAAGGGATGTTATCAGTATTTGTTGTGAATCAACAGACACTACAACCACTGCAAGGGTGATGTCCGATTATTGGTGGGAGACCCCACATCCCGGAAATCGAATTATTTTTCTCCTCTTTTTTATGCAGCAAATATACCAGTTGTGCCTTACATTTTTTCACTTTTTAAATAGTAGGTGCAGGCAGAGAATATTCCAAAAATTAAATTATCAGCCAATGTTGCTTTAACAGTTTCCTGAATTCATTACAGTATTTAGAGAAGGTCTCTACAAATACAGATTGTTCATTATTAGGAGGGGTAGCCTTATGATCATTATTAGGAGGGGTAGCCTTATGATGACGACTCTTCTCAAGTAGACTGTCGTGGTTGGAATACCATGCTCTTTAGCCACATTATTAAGGTCATTTCTTGAGTATATTCTCTTTGGCTTCTTGGATCTTGACTTTTGAAAGAGAACACCATATTAGGGTCTTTAGGTGTTTTGTATAAGTCGACTATAAGTTGACCATATTCCTCTAATAGATAAAGATTTAGAAAATCAATTTTGGCAAGATCATAGTTGGCGGTGAAGGTTCAATAGAATTTATGTCAGTCAACCATTGCAGAAAAAAATGTAATTCTGTATCTTCGCGTTTCCAAAGGAAAATTATTCCATCAATATATCTGTGCCAAAGGCTCAGATATTGTGTGTTCAGTCTATTGTTATAAATGAATTCATTCATCTTCAAATATTGCCATTAATCCATTCGCCAAGCTTTATGCTTACTATTTGCATACATGCACTGTGTCATGCTATGTGTTTTGTTTAACCGAAAGTACATATTGGACCTTATAGTTACCCTCTGTGCAATTTTATGATAAAGTGTATATTTTTCAGTATACCAGTGTGATATATTCTATGGGGGTACCTGTTGGTACTAACTGTACCCCCATAGCCAGTGGCTACCACAATGGAGAATGTGTTCTAAACTTTCATTGGAAACCCTATTTTGTCATTATGTTACATTAGGGGTCTACAACCTTTATGTTGGCACAAGCTACTGGTGAGAGATACTGGCGAGAGCTACTGGGATGGTGATGAGAATTTTAACCAAGATGTTTGTGGGCGGTTTATTGCTTTTTTATAAAAAAAAAAAGAAATAACATATGCATTTACTATGATATTAATATATCAATAGCATGTTATTTTTTTATTTTTTTATTTTATTGTTGTTTTAATCAAGCATAAAAGTACTTGATTTTTTCAACCTTACTTCATATAAAATTCTGTGATAATGAAATCAATCAACATTCATATGCAACAATTAGTAAAGATTGAACAACTTTTTAAAGGAAGAAGACACAAACTAGTAAAAATACATGTTCACATATTATAACATTGCATTCATTAACTGATACTCTTTATCTTCCTTTGTTTACTGAGTTTTAAACCGTAGAGAAAGTTTAAAGTAGCATACCTAACAGATTTCCTTAATGTGTGATAAAATAAAATAAATAAATAATAACATTTCCTATCATTGTTACTATCTTTTTCCCACTTTAACTAGGATGCACATTTGTTTTTATACTGGCAGAAACAAATGGGTCTACTACTGTGGATGGAAATGGAACATCCTTTGCCTTTAGTTGAAGGGTGCATCTGCATCCAGGATTTCAACAAGTGTACTTTGTTTCTTTTGGGAAATCTGCGCGAAAACTTAATTTTGATGTGGGATTTAACCCATGACTTCTTTTATGCAACTACGCAGTGAGACCATCTTTGGAAACAATCTAGGACATGCCCTGATTTGAAAAAGACACGGTGAAGTGTTGAAACATGTGTAATCACATAGGTCCATTATTAAAGATTTGTGGATCATCCTAGAAAGAGTTTTTGACTCATCCATCAAAGAACATACAACTTATTTCAACAAAACTTTTTTGTGGCGCAGCATGTGGTGTGGGGGAAACACATCTTGCTCATTGTTTCTTTTGGGGCTTCATGTGCAAAAACAATCTGACTAGTTTTTCAATCAATGTGGTATACAGTTTTAAAACAAAATCCAGCACATGGCACATTCTTCTTTGTCAAAATATAAAATCCACTGTCAGTTTAACATATCCCCAATTCATACAAATTGCGTACATGCCAGGTCACAGAATGCAGCCAAGGAAAGGTAAGCCAAAGCCCACTTTGTTGATTACCCTTAAAAGTTTTAATGTCAAAATAATTGGCACGATTAAAAAAATGAACACGTGGAAACCATGTGTTCAAGCTACATGCAAAAAAAGTCTAAATGATGGGGCTAAAATAACTTTCAGTTTTATAGTGATGACTTGAAGCGTGCACAAATCAAATAACAACGCAATAAGACAACATATGACTCTTTAAATTAACATTTTGAGAAAAGAAAGTACGGTTGTAACGAGGGGCGACTTATTCATAATGGATGGTGACCTGCCACCCAGGTCCCTTTTATAAAGGAGGCAGCATCAAAGTGAGCATCTCACAGGGTCGCTGCCTCTCCCTGCGGGAATCATGTTGATATTCTGGTGCATGACCAATGGGCCATGCTAGGCTTGCACATGCAGCTCTCTCAGACATATTGGAAATTCTGATGTATTAGAGAATTACTTGTAAATGTTATGTTTTGCTGAATGTTTTGCAAATACAGTGCTCATTAAGTGCACCATTTCAGCCCAGTACTGAAAGGTGGGAAATGCCCTGCCAGAATTTGACCATACGCGTACAGGTTCCCCATAGATCTCTATAGATCGCCTGGTTTGTGCACATAGTCAAAGCGAATGAACCCTGTTAATTGTTCTCCCATCCCATTTCTCTCCTCAATGCTCCCTCCCTGTATTCACCACTCTGTTTGTACAGTGCTCTGTGACTTAGTGACTAGGTTTAAGCTTTATTAAACATATCAACAAATAAACATGCAAACCACTGCACACTTTTCCCACCTTATTACTTCTTTCCTACTATTGTTTCGTAAAACATGGGCTAAAGCAGAACTCTCATGTTACTTTTTTAAAGTCCTGGCATTGATGGCACATGTCACTTTAGATTCCTGTTTAGTTTTATAAATGTAAGTGGACAAGGACCAGAATGCAGTGCAGCCAGTAGTTTTCCATGTTTACTTAAATGTAAAATTGCTGTTAGCGCTGGAATTCCTGTTTTGGGACATCCATATGGGTGGGCTCCTCGATATCATGGCCTATTCCATCTTAAGCTTTAATAGAGTGTGGGTACTGCTGCCTTAAAACAGAGAACTCAATATCTGAAAATATAAAAATAATAGTTGACAGTTTTACCTTAAACAAAACATAACGCTAGATGCACCTTATTTCTTGCAAGCTGGGACTCACATGGATTGTCGTTTTTCTATACACACACACACACCATGTAGCTTTATTTTCCCCATTCTGATTGAAAGCCTACAATTACCAACATGCAAAGTAAGGCTAATGAAAATAAATCTAAAGAACACAGTGAGACTGAAACAATCACAGCCCCGGCTTTGTTTTACACAGCATGCAGATGTATGCACGCATCCCCTTTCTAATAAGCCATCATGTGCACCTCTTGGTGCCAATGGCCACAACTCACATTTCCCATTTATGTTTGTTATTGATAGTTAACCCCTTGTTGGTACGCTACCCGAGCACTTCAATCCCAGATGCAACCCCTTCTCTCACTGTGCATGCAGCTTTTGACTGTGTTACAGGATGAGTAGTGGGAGCGGGCAGGGAAAAAGGCCCAGGGACTTCAAACATCAAAGTAAACACACAGTGCTCATTTTGGGGTCTGATGCAAAGAGCTAGCGGGAAGCCTCAGCTCATGATCTACTGGTTGAAGGTCCTGGGGTTAGATGGTTCTACATCCTTCACCAGTTGGCTGTGAATGTATCTCTAACAGTGAGTTGTTAGGACTTTGTGATACTCTGTCGAAGAAGGGCAAAGGCAGATTGAAATAGGTGAAGAATTCAAGGGCAGTGGCTCAGCAGTGGGAATTCATGGGCTGAGAAATGTCAGAAATCTGGGAGGGTAAATCTAGAAATGTCATAATTTCCAGTAAGTCTAAGGGTGACCGGAAATTGACTTCAAAGTAAGCTGGGTGACTCAAAGACAGAGCACTGTAGAATATGCAGCAGGTCTGGGTTTGCACGAGGAGTGGATTCCAATGGAGAAACATTAAAGCAGGTGTAATGTTCCAAAATGTCCTTAAAGCTGTAATCAAGTGGGACGCAGAATGAAATTCAGTGGCTGATGGTGCCCGAAAGGTGGCATTAACACTGGCAAGCCAAGATAATACAAGCCCTTGAACAGCAAAACGAAAATCAGGAGGTGGGAAGAGAGGTTTAATATTTTTAGAAAGAGATAGCTGAAAAAATGGTTCTAGTAAGAACAGGGAAGTGACAGTTAAAATGTAGTTTGCGATATATAGAAAAGTCTAGCGATTTCCCAGAGAACACTGCGGCAGGAGTAATACCAAGAAAATATATAGAGGCTAATAATGAGTGAAAAAAGATGAAGAAGACACCAAATAGAAACTCTGCCCTAAGCCGTCCCTTGGAATTGCATAAACGTAGTCCCAAAGTTGCTGAGGACCGGGAAGAACCAGAAGTATCCAAAGTCATGGATTCTGACCCGGCAGGAGATGGAGCCAGCCAGGTGATGGGAGAAATCTCATGGAATTTCTTGAAGTCAATTCAATCTGCGACAGTGTCATGAGTGCTGTGAGTTTGCTAGTCAATAAGGAAATACTGGCCTCAGACTCCCAATATTCAAAACAGTGCAATGCCCTGCCGAACCAATCCCTGATCTATGTTCCTGTTTGTATGCCTTCATCGCCCGGTATATGTCATTCAATCCAAAAATGCTCAGCTGTAAAACCACCTTACCGTTGGACCTCCTCTGTTCTCTGTTAGTGCCGAGTGTGTAAGTCAAAAGTTGCTTCCTTGTTGATTGTTTTACAAGTGGAGAATAGCAACAATTGGGGCTGTAGCACCATTGGCATGAGTTAACTGTTCCCTCAATCAGTGCAGAACAATTCAAGGCAATCCTAAACTCAACATGAGTCTTACTTCGCTTCAATATTTTCCCTCAATTTCTTGTTTAAGCTTTGTGGCTGGGTCCTGCCCTCTGGAAGGGATGGGAGCGTAATGTCCTATTATTTCAGCCCCTATCAAACAAAAAACAGTCATACTTCTAATTGGATTAAATTGACCCTTGTTAAAGCTGATTATTTCCTCGATTTCTTCCGGATCAAACAGCACTCTGGTGGAATCCTTAAAGACTTGCCCATTGGATCACCTCTCACTGTTTATTCGAGATTGTAAAACACATATCATTACAAATGCGATCTACAATACATCCTGACTTTAGACAGCAGTTCCAGAATGCATCTGGACTCCTCTGGGATTTCCAATACGTTTTCCATAACATTCCCAATTAAATGTGTTACAGAGCGAAATTCAGGCTCTTAGAATGTTATCCACCGTGTATGCTCTGCGGGGTTGCTATCTCAGTATGTTCTCCATTATAAGGAATACATTACCCCCAAACATTTGCATAATACTGCTATTGCAAGTCACCTTGCACATCCTTTTTACAGGCCGCTGAGCAGTCTGGGTGGCTGTGCTTTTTGCAGTGGGTCCATTTGTTATTCCAGGTAGGCACCGCAGAGGATATGTGCAACCGTGGAACATGCGAATGATCACTGTGCACGTCATGGCTCTTTGTAGGTTTGGTGGTGGAGAGGTGAAAGGTTTTTTGCGCTCTGAGGCCCCTGGGCGTGGAGCGCGTTATAAGAATTAAAAATAAATAAATAAATGTGTGAGGTTCCTGAGTTGGGAGATGAATCCCTTGACTGCAGTGTTGATTTGGGAAGACATCCCAAGGTGGGGAAAAGGTTGTAAGGTTGTTAAAGAAAGAGGTTGGGATCTAGGTGTTGGTTTGAAAAGGTGAGCATGTGGTGGGGTGAAAAGGAGGAGGGGGTCGCTATTGAGCTTCACGGCGTTTTAGCACATCCACTCCTCGATGGCACCTAACCTTCAAATACCCAGTAGAAGGGCTCCGTGTCATGCTAGATCTTGGGGTACATTTGGGTGTCATGCACGTATGAACAGAAGGAAAGTGCACGGTTAGACAGTCTGCCTGGGGAGGATGTAAGTATTAAAGACAAGGGGACATTCTTTGGGGGCACCATCCTCGAAAGGGGCTGCCATTGAGAGACAGGGACCAATGAAAATTGAGTGATTTGCGCAGGATCACACAATATGGTCAAGTATGGGAGCTGTGATTAGAATTCCGATGTACTGGTTTCAAAGTAAACAATTTTCATGTCCCCCGTGTTCCTGTGACTAATGTCACGGAAGGGTACTAGGTGCCACCTCACTGACCCGGCCAGTGTTTTCTTTCAGCTTGCAAACGCTCTGTGACCGACGACGTTGTTATAATACTTTTTCAGCGTAATGAAACAAGACCATCCCTGCAAAAATCAATTGGTGCGCAGCCGGCCACGAAGGCCTATGACCCAGATCCGCCCTACGGACGGCGAGAGGGGTGGCGCCTGGCATAGCAGTGCGGCCTATACTGGTTCAGTCACCCACAGGAAGTGGCACTGCTGATGTATTATTGATATGCACTATTTTCTTAACCCCGGCCTAGTGTGTCTGGGGTCAGCTACACCCACGCCACTGCAACCTGCATGGGTTCATTCAAAGCCAATTCATCTTCCAAGCTTGCCCAGTTGCAGCTGCCCCCTCCCCTCGCACATCCTCGATGGAAAGGGTGTCCTCTTAACATGGCTTGTTTCTTTATAGCCTAATTCGGATTCGGGCATCAAATGAGTACAAGCACTGGCAAAGCCAACCGTTGTACCTTTTGCGTAGGCATTTCTCAGGCACTGCCATAAAGGTTGTGCCTGGACATAAATTGACAATGGTGTACCTGTACAAATCATGCTAGTGCCTGGCAAATACGTAATACCTATGCACAAGCCACAACTTTTGGCTTTGCCAATGCTTGTTTTACCAGGACTTCAGTGCAACAAACAGAAGCGAGGACACACAAATTCCCTATAAATCAAGTGGTTGAAGGCACATTTGGTTAAGACATTTTTATCACAACAGGATCTCCTTTACAACCACAGTTAAGCTGTTAACTCTCAGAAGACTCCATAGAAATAACAGTGGCAGGCCACATACAGCACACGGTTTGATGTTGCTGCGTGACAGGTCAAGCTCAAAGAGATCCCCGGAGGGTGTTTTAGGTTGGGTGGGCAGGTATTAGATGGGAATGGCAATAGGGATTAACATGGCCATAGGCCGTGAATGGGTGCATGAAAAGCTAAACAACACGTACAAGATGTGTGACCCTCTTAACATCCGATCCCCCTTCTCTTTGTACTTAACGGAAATAATTTCAGCTGAAGGCACCAAGCATAAAAATAGAAGACAGTCAAAAAACACAGTCCATTCAATCTGCCCATCTTCAGGACTACTCCAACAACACAGATACTAGTTAGTCTCCAGTATTCCCCTTGCCCAGTACTTTTGATACTTATTTATATAGTTATAATTGATATCACGCCAAAGCAAGCCCGTGTGCATCAGGGCACTCACAAAGAGAACAAATGCACTTATTTACAAAACAAAGCGCATGAGTAGCAGTTTAATGAAAGCATCTTTCCTAGACTCGATATTAGATTGACAGCGCCATTAGTTGAATAGGAACGTCTTCCATGCTCTTTTGAAAGAAGCCAAGATGGAAATAACCCTCAAGTCTGGAGGAAGGGAGCTCTAGAGCCTGGGGGCTGAAATCTCAAATGCGGAATGGCTCACTAGCGCCAGTTCTGCTCTGGGCACATACAGCATATCAGTGGAGTTGGATCTCAGTGTTCTTTGAAAGGGTAGCCTAGAGGTCCTTTCCAATATCTAAGGTGGACCGTTACTGGTTAGACACTGATATGTGATGATAAGAAGTCTGAATGATATCCTGGTTTCAACTGGTAGCCAACGTAGTGTAACGGTTTATTGAGGGGCCATCCTCAACACAGGGAGTTCCTTCCTTCCCTAAGCTAAGTGTCACACGATAAACGGTTAATGTTGGTTCTTTATATTCAGCCCTATCTCCAATTCATCTAATATCCCTTGGATCCCTCCCCCTGAGCTACCAATGAGCCAAGAACCAGGCCGGGGTACAGGAAAAATATATTTTTATTTATTTAAATTTGAAGTAATACAAACCAAAACAACCGCTTTCTTTGTGGCTCACAATTAACTTCTTGTTACACAAATAAATCACACAAATTGCAATACTTATCTTTTTTACAGCTTACACTTCAAGAAATAATCAAGCTGGTCAATGAACAAAAGTCATTTACATGTGTAATGCTGTGCAATATCGAGGTTCCTGCACACTTAAAAGGTAAGCAGTTGAGTTTATAGATTGGTACAAATGCATATGGCAATTATGATTTAAGAAAATAGCAAAGGGTGATTTAACGGTTTGTTTTCAGAACCTCCCTCACTGAAAAGTATGTGTTGGGGAAGTTGGACAGTAAAATTGGGATGATTTGAGAATTTTGGATTTCAGACCCCCCTCCACTTAAAGTCCTGTGTTGGATGAACTTGGACAGAAAGATTACCCAATTAAATTACAGTCTATATTTTTTGGCGCACACAGAGAATGAGCTTTGTAAATTGTGAATTTTAACAAAATTCACCCGGTGGTGTTCTGCCAAGAGGAATTAAATAAATTAATATATTTAGTTAAATAGGCTAAGGCACCTCCCCCCATGCCTGCCCTGCCCAATGTAAGGTAAGGATTTAAGGCAAGCAGATTCCCACATCTTTTGGTCTCCCAGGGTTAAATTCTACTTACATAGAAAACCTCTGTTTAAAGTCAGGAAAGTCAGCTGCATGTGATGACTCTCTGGAAGGACAGGGCAGGGGTCTGGTCACTCCACTCTCAAGGATGGTCCCCATCTTTCTACCATAGGACCCAGTCAGCTTTTAGGCCTTCCCAGAAATAGACACCCAGAGGCAATCTCTGCAAAGTCTCCTGTTGGTGTTTCCTGGCAGCTGTCAGGTGATCATTTTCAGTAGCTCTCACCGATGGTAAATTTTAGCAGCTCTGTTCCTTCCTCATAGTGCATCCTCTTAGTATAGCAGCAATGACACCGTGAAGTTTACAATCTTGGGAAGTACCCTGCAAGAGTTTTCGCAAATAGGATTGGTCAGTTACCCTGCTCTCTCCTCCCAACTCCATCGCCTATCTAAGGATTGGTTTAGTAGTCTGGAGGAGAAATATGGCAATTTCCATTTGCAATCCCCTTTATTCTCATGTCACATTTTTGGCAAAAACTAGTTATGTGGAAAAACTTAATAATTTTACTAGCAACTACCATAATATATATATATTTTCTGATTCCGCTAATCAGGAGGAATTTAATTTAAAAAAGAGCGGGGTCCGCACCATGTTGCAGAGCCGTTTGGCAATTTTCTTTTGTTTTTACAAAAAGCATAACAGTTAGGAACATGTCATTTATTACCCATATTCCTAATTTGACCCTACACCAACACACCAACTCTCGCATTTGGGACATGTAAAAAGCAGCCAGGAACACATGTTAGCTTGCCTTTAAAATTCCCTAAATCGCCAATGGAGAAAGTTTATATCACAAAAATGCCCTTGAAATTATCTATAAAATAAAACACACAAAAGTGTGATGTGTAGTTTCTGAGGAAAGGCCACAATTGTGACAGTCCATTTAAAACACAGAGAATCTTCATATGTGCAAATATGAGGTTCCCTTCCTCCAGGCCATTTCTCTCTCTGGGCCAGCCTGTGTGATTAGTCTCTTTGTTGTTCGAGGTGTAGAGTGCAGATCGTAAATGGGGGATGCATTTGCTACACAGAGATCCCCCACTGCAGAAATCTGACATCCTGCCCTCCTATCTGAAAAGCTTCAATTTTCCTGTATTTTTTTGCTCCAGAGTTCAGCCTTAATTATAGCCCCTGTGTTCATACCTCCCCCACCACTTAGCAGGACACATTTTATTGCAGTTGTAAACAGTTGGGATGCCAGCCAGGCTTTCAGTGGGGGATTTCTTTGTGAATTCTGTCCACAGTCCCACCATTTGTCCTGGGCTGAAATTGACTCACACATTGCAGTTTCTAACACCAGCCTTGATTCCTTGATATACGGTGTGTTTTCAGGGTCCACTTTGCTTTTTCTCTAAAGTACAGGGCTGTTTCTTTCAGTCATTAATAAAATACACTTGTAATGATCGGCTGTTCGTTTTCCTGTTGAAAAGTGAGTCTGAATTGTCACAGTGCACCACCTTTTGATGGGAGGCAGTTTCAGTGAAAATGCTGCGCTCTATTTCTCAGCCAGTAATGTGATGTGCTTTTCCAATCTGCACTTAGACTCCATTTTTGTTTTATCCTTCTCTGGCTTTCTCTTGAAGGAACACACCCACATAGTCTGCCTAAATAGGCCTACATGAACATTTAATGGCAATCAAGCGGGCTATTCTTTTCAAAAGTTTTGACGGTATTTTGCAAATGAAGCATAATCTACCTTACTTTTTGTCAAACACACACACCATGTCTTTTCCGTGACATCTTTTTTTTGGCAGGAGGCATTTTTTCTAATCTCTTGCTTTAACTTGCAAACACACATGCAAAGCCGTTTTTGTGTCAGTGTTTAAAAATCCTGTTTTTCATGGGAAAGGGACCTCTGAATGTCTTCTTCCTTTGTGAAATAAAATGCTGCTTTTCCTTCGGTAATGACAGGTAGGCCTTTTTCACATGGCCCTTCAGTTCCGTTGGTTTGGGGCATTTGATCATGCCTTACAGTAGCGCTCGTCTAGCATGGGAAATGAGTTAGCTCCTACCTATACCTTCGACACACAGCCAGCAGTGTTCTGGATCACCTGAGGTTTAGCTAGCTCACCTTTAGCAATTCCAAATAGTAAACTACTGCAATAGTCCAGTTTTGCCCCTATGATTGTTCTTGCCAACGTTGAGAAATTGCTCTTAGATAGGAGTAGTCGAATTTGATCTAGTAATTTGAGTTGATATGCCGAGGTGGAAACGATACTACTCACCTGAGCCATCATGCTCATTTCCAAGTCTAGATAGCACCAACGTTTTTCACTTTTGGGTGAAAATACCAGTTGTCTGTTCTAGGTCCTTTTGAAAATATGTATTTATGTTATGGGGTTTGGATAGGGCTAACCAGCTGGCCAAGTATTAGGGTTGCCAAGCTTATATAAAGTTTTAAAGATGGCCATCTACTTCCTTTTCACCTCTTGTCGTAAATGCAGCGGTAAGCAATATACGAGAAATCTTCATACATATAGGTGTCAGGCTTTTCAATGTGACCATACTTGTTTTGACCTCTACATTCCATTATCTGGTGTTACCAACAAAATGTCATCTTAACTCACAGTTTCTTGGAAATTCTACTGTTCGCTCAGGCGTGGCAGTCCTAGATGCATATTCTGTCATTTTATCTGGGGTACAACATAGAAAGATGCAAAAATGCAAATTTACAAACAAACTTTCAAGATTGCCCGAGAGGACTCTTGGACGTTTCATGCAGGCTGGTTGCTGTTTCTCAATGTTAAAAAGTGCAAGACAATAAGGTCACCATGGACAAGGGAGAAGGGAACTACATGTCTCCCCTTCTCCCTTTCCATGGTGGCCATTTCCGTAGTAAGGGATGAGAAAGCTGCACGTAGTTGGGGCAGGGAGGCAGTGTCGAGGGAGGTGGAAATTGGGGGTGGGTGTCAGAGGAAAGGGGTGCAGGGGAGCACTTACCTGCAGCCTGGCAGGAAAGATGGCAGGCTCCTGCTTCTGAGGAGGATTGGAACGCTGGCTTTACCATGAGCTTTACCATTTACCTCATTCTGAGCCTAAACCTTGGTTTAGGTTGAAATGACTGAAAAAAAGGTCGAAACGACCAAAAGTTCTAAAAATGCTACCACCAAAGGATCGAACACCAAAAGTTCGATCCTTTGGTGGTAGCATTAAAAAAAACAGGGGCTGTGGGGGTGTCCCCCGCATTGCCCCGCTCACTATACTTTATGGTATAGTGAGCGGGGGCTGCGGGGGGACACCCCCGCAGCCGTCCGTTTAAAAAAAAAAAAGAAAAGGACCCTGCAGCGCCAGTTCCCAATCACGGAAGTGAAAGGGAACTGGCCCTGCAGGAACCAGCGTGAAGATGAAGGTAAGTGGGGTTTGTTTATGTTGGTGGTGTGGTTGGGGGTGTGCTGGGGTGTGTGTGTGTTATCGGGGCTGAAATGTCCGAAAACAAAGTGTTCGAACTTTTGGTCATTCAAGCACTTTGTTTTTGCATATTTCAGCCTCGATAATGTTTTCATTCGGTCAAATCACTTGTATTCATCTGACTGACTGGCAGGCTGCCGTACTTCCCGCTGGGGTGCTATTCTTCTATATATGTCCCACTTTCCTATCCTACTATCTTCCTCTTGCTCATTTTCTTTCCTCCATCAGAGTAAGGTCTAGATAGCACTGTTGGGGCACAGGTGCTCTCAAACTACTACAGTGTGAGTTTATGCAGTATAAAATCCTATTAACGCAATAAAACATAACAAATGGGATAATGAATCAGAGTTTTTGCAGTAAAGGTGAGGATTTTGCAATCTTTCGGAAGTGTAAGTGGTTCTGTTATTTTTAGATATCTGGGGTTCGGGTGAGGTTGGGAGATTTTTCTGAAACTGTGACTTCAACATAGAATTGACCTGACCACATGTTCTAGCCTTTCAGACACAGTGCACTGATAGCATGGTAGGCGCAGAAGAGATAAGCAAGAATCTTAATATTTGACAATGGCGGCTCCGGACCACCTTTTTTAGGTACTAGAGATGTAAGTTTAGATTCCAACTATAACCTTAAAACAGTAAGGGGCCGATTCATGGAACAAACGTGCGCCGATAATCGTTGTGCAAGCAGGCGCAAGCAGGCACAAGCAAGCGCAAGCGCAAAGAAACAGGCGCACGTGCACGCATGGAAATTCATGGAAGTCCCTGCGCGTGTTCACCTCGGGATGTGCGCCAAACCCGTGCATGGCGCACAAGTCACTGCAACATCCCGAAAGGCGTGCGCGACGCGCACAGTGAAAGCGCACAACCTCGGCGCATACACCAGAAAGTGGGCGGGACACGGGGCGTAACGCGCGGAATGGGGAACAACGCGCGAAAATAAGGGCGTAACTGGGGATGTACTGCAGGGAAGCAGACGGAACGCCCACACGCACTCGAACCACACGTATTCATGGAATCGAATAGGGCAAAGCCACGCACAGCCAAAGACACGCACAAGCTGAAACAGGTCCGCCACACGAAGGCAGGCGGTAGAGTCCCAGCGCATCACAAAAGTGGCAACATACAGCAATTGGGCCTGTGCGAGCGGGGCACGTGTATTGCGGGGGTGCGTGGGAAGCAACACACCCGATCGAGCGGGGTAGGTGTATTTCGGGGGCGCGCGGGAAGTGACACACGCGATTGAGCGGGGTACGTGTATTTCGGGGGTGCGCGGGAAGTTACACACGCGATTGAGCGGGGTACGTGTATATCGGGGGTGCGCGGGAAGTTAAATACGCGATTGAGCGGGGTACGTGTATTTCGGAGGTGCACGGGAAGATACACACGCGATTGAGCGAGGTACGTGTATTTCGGGGGTGCGCGGGAAGTTACACACGCGATTGAGCGGGGTACGTGTATTTCGGGGGTGCGCAGGAAGTTACACATGCGATTGAGCGGGGTACGTGTATTTCGGGGGTGCGCGGGAAGTCACACACACGATCTCATCAGGGTACATGTATTTCAGGGTGCGGGGGAAGTATCCCACGCAACATCAGCAGGGTACGTGTATTCCAGGGGTGCGCGGGAAGTTCCACACACAATTCCATCAGGGTACGTGTATTACAGGGGTGCGCGGGAAGTTCCACACGCAATATCATCAGGGTACGTGTATTACAGGGGTGTGCGGGGAGCAGCACACGTGAATTGCACGTGTGGGTCCTCCCAGGTGTTCCCTCTACACCCTCCACGGCCCCTGCAGGTGGCTCACACCACAGGGGCCTACCCAGCACATGTCATGCAGGCACCCCATCCACCATGGCCATGCCCACCAGCCAACCCACATGTCAACTTGCACTACTGCCCACCAACGCATGTCCCCCTGCGCCCCCAGCCACCAGGGGCACCCTCCACCAGGCCCCCACCCATGTCTCCCACCACCCCCACCCCCCCAGTCACCAGGGGCAGCCTCCACCAGGCCCCCACCCATGTCTCCCACCACCCCCACCCCCCAGCAGTGCAGGGGCACCCACCACCAGGCCCCCACCCATGTCTCCCACCACCCCCACCCCCAGCCACCAGGGGCAGCCTCCACCAGGCCCCCACCCATGTCTACCACCACCCCCATCCCCCAGCCACCAGGGGCAGCCTCCACCAGGCCCCCACTCATGTCTCCCACCACCCCCACACCCCAGTCACCAGGGGCACCTGCCAGCAGGCCCCCACCCATGTCCAACTCATGTTCCCCACCACCCCCACCCCCCAGCAGTGCAGGGGTAGCCTCCACCAGGCCCCCACCCATGTCTCACACCACCCCCACCGCCCAGCAGTGCAGGGGCAGCCTCCACCAGGCCCCCACCCATGTCTCCCACCACCCCCACCCCACAGTCACCAGGGGCACCTGCCAGCAGGCCCCCACCCATGTCCAACTCATGTTCCCCACCACCCCCACCCCCCAGCCACCAGGGGCAGCCTCCACCAGGCCCCCACCCATGTCTCCCACCACCCCCACCCTCCCAGTCACCAGGGGCAGCCTCCACCAGGCCCCCACCCATGTCTCCCACCACCCCCACCCCCCAGCAGTGCAGGGGCAGCCTCCACCAGGCCCCCACCCATGTCTCCCACCACCCCCACCCCCCCAGTCACCAGGGGCAGCCTCCACCAGGCCCCCACCCATGTCTCCCACCACCCCCACCCCCCAGCAGTGCAGGGGCAGCCTCCACCAGGCCCCCACCCATGTCTCACACCACCCCCACCCCCCAGCAGTGCAGGGGCAGCCTCCACCAGGCCCCCACCCATGTCTCACACCACCCCCACCCCCCAGCAGTGCAGGGGCAGCCTCCACCAGGCCCCCACCCATGTCTCACACCACCCCCACCCCCCAGTCACCAGGGGCAGCCTCCACCAGGCCCCCACCCATGTCTCCCACCACCCCCACCCCCCCAGTCACCAGGGGCAGCCTCCACCAGGCCCCCACCCATGTCTCCCACCACCCCCACCCCCCAGTCACCAGGGGCACCCGCAGTGGGAAAAAGAGCGTGTGCGACTCACCGTCTGACTAGCGCGATGCAGAAAAACACGCGTAGCCAATACCCCCGCCAAAAGAAGAGATACGTCCTTGATAGCTGTGAAGTTGTGATGGCGCGCGAAACAACAGGAAGCAGCAACACACGTCGGTCTCCACGAAAGGCACGTACAGCGAACTGCTGGGCCCGCTCACCTTTAACCCGTGCTGAGGGAAACGCACGCGCGCGTCACGTCACTTACGCGCATGGGCCCTTTCCTCATATTACATGCGGACGTGCATTCTTTCACGCACGCTTACGCGCATGGGCCCTTTCCTCGCATTACACGCGGACGTGCAGTTTCCACGCACGCGCGCTGAAATGCCCATGCACGTCTGTACGCGTCACGTCACAGGGGCGCTTGCGCTTGAGGGGCCTTCTGTCCAATGAAAATGCGTATGCGTGCAGACGCGCTTGCGCGCTAAGGGCCTTTCCTCGAATTACACGCTGACGTGCAGATTTTTCACGTGCCAAATCACTCCGTATCAAGCTGGCCATGCGTAAGCACACGGAAGACCACGCTCCTGCCCAGAAGGCCGAACTACTGCCCCCCAGAGCCCCGAGCACGCTCCCACCTGCCATCTGCTGCTGCCTGACTGCCTGCTGCCCACGTGCACTGCCATTTGCTGCCTGCACATCAGCCAGGGGTGCTGTTGCTGTAACCACCCTTCTGGAACCGAAGACTCCCGACTGGGATTCCATCGCACAGCCCAGCCCCAGGACCCAGTTGCCCACCCACTCCTGCCTCTGGGGTTGTCATGTCGGGGCAAACACCATCTGTGACCACTGACAACCCCCGGCCAGAGAGGCAGAGGGGCACCAGCTTCAGTGCCACCGAAGTTGGTGTCCTGGTGGAGCAAGTCCTGGGGCAGTATGATGCCCTCTTCGGAGGTTCCCGCGCCGACAAGGAAGGACGGACTCGGATCTGGACTGACATCGTGACTGCCATTAACGCGGAGGGGGTGGCAGTCCGCGACTTACAACATGTCAGGAAGCGCTGGGAGGACTTCAGGTCCAGGACCCTGAACAAGGCCCGGCGCCTCTTGAAGGCAGCGGATGCCAAGGGGCGCCGGGGCCACTTGTCGGAAGAACAGATGAGGGTCCTGGAACGCATATCCCCAGCGCTCCACGTCCAGGTCCTTGAGAAGCAGACCCATCTGGAGTCCAGCGGTGAGTGTACATGCATCTTGATTGTGAGCAGTGCGTGTGGTGATTATTCAGTAGTGTGCAGGTTGCACATCTGTTTGTATGGGGTCGAGTATGGGTGGGGGTGTACAGGGCCGTGGGGCTGACACATGCGAGGGCTGTAATGTGTGAGACATGGATGGTGCTTGTGTGTGTAGTCTTGCATGCCAAATGCAGTTGTGTGGGCACACATGTTTGGATGAATGTGTATGTAAGTAGACATGTCCGTGATGTCACGCATGTATGTTGTTTTCGGCTGCATGTATCAGCACTTTGTACATGTGCATGTGTGTGTATTTGACAAGGGTGCAACAGTGATGCAACATGGATGCATGTGACAGCGGTATGTGGAAGCCTGATTGGCAGATGTGACATGGATGCCCGTCTGAACAGTGCGACACTTGGCAGAGGTGTACACATGCATGCAAATGTGGTGGTGTGCGTACATGTGTGGTGCACTTCCTGTGTTGCATGTGATGTCTGGCTCACCTTTGGCTGCTCATGCTGTTGTATGTGTATGGATGGTGGTGGCAGTTGCGATATGGCTGTGGTATGGCTCATGTGTGCGAGTTGTAATGACATGTGTGTTGGGGATTGTGATGACATGTCTGAGGTTTGCCAATGCCACTCATGTACAACTGTCATGTGTGTATGTGTCCATTGTACAGTGCCCTGATGCCTGTGTTGTTTCTCCCTGTCTGCAGCGTCAACTGATGAAGAGGGCAGAGAAGGTGCTGTGGAGCACAGCGGCGGGGATCCCACCGCCAGCCGGAGACGCAAGGCCCGGCTCCCCTCCCAGGTTGTCATCTCGTCGAGGAGTGAGGAGTCCGGTGCCGCGTCCCAGGCCGCAGCTGCCGGGGGGAGTTCCAAGAGGCGGAGGTTGGAGTTGGACTCCTCGGCAGCAGAAGGGGCAGCTGGGACCCCACAGGGCCCAACAGGGGAAGATGGCATGGAGTCATCCAGGTTGGTGGGGGGTTTGGTAGAGGAGGAGGCCATGCAAGCACCAGAGACGGGGTCTGGAGGTGGGGATCCCACTGGTGCTAGTGGTGCAGTGCAGGACCAGGGACAGGAGGCAGCACAGGCCGCCGCGGAGGTGCCTGTGTGCAATCCAGTCCCTGATCCTGTCCCTGCATCATCTTACACCAGCAGGGATGCCTACGTCCAGACCCGTTTTCAGGCAGGGGATGAGCTCACGTCAACTGGCCTTCCTCTGCCTGCGGACGTGGCTATCCAGGTCCGGGTTGAGCCTGTCCTGGCTGGTGTGGCGTTGCGTCAACAGGCCATGCGAGGTGACCTGCAGTCTTTTCATGAAGAGACTGCACGTCATCTCGAATGGCTCGTTGACCACGTCAGCCTGCTGGGACAGGTCACCCAGGCCGGATTCCTCCGTCTGATGGGGCTTGCTCCGACCCCCTCCTCAACTGGACCCCATAAGCGCCAGTCGTCCTCTGTGCCATCTTCCCACCCATCAGTCACCTGGGTGCCCTGTGGAGCTGCCTCTGACGGTGCGGCCAGGCTGGTGGAGGAGGCATCCTTGCCACAGTCGGGAGTCGGATGTCCAGCAGGGGTGGCCACATCAACAACTGCACCCCAGCCGGCGGAGGATGTGCAGGCAGCAGGAGGCAGTGCACGGGCAGAGGCACAGCAGCAGCAGCAACCTGGTGGGAGCCATGAAGGCTCGGGGCCTTCAACATCGGAGGGGCAGGCATCGGCCGGAGGGCAGGTGGACCCAGGACGGGGTGTGTCTTCTGTGTGGCAGCGGTTGGGCCAGCAGATAGGTGCGGAGCGGCGGCGGGCGGAAGAGGCGCGGCTCACAATGGTCAGGGCGGAGAACTCCATGCGGAGGGCCCTGAGGCGGGCCGAGTGCCTCGAGGCAATCTGCAGGGGGTTGGAGGAGGAGACGGCGTCGTCCCTGCGGACCCTCGGGGCCATGGAACAGGACCGCCTCCGGGACATCGAACAGGAGTTCGATGATGCCCTGGCCCAGAACACCACGGAGTGAGCCGCTGGACTTGCCTGCCGCCTTTGTATATAGTTATACAGTTAGTGTTAGGTTTCCTTTATTTTTTTTTTAATTTGGTTGCGATTGGACAATGTGCCACGTTTTTGTATGTAGTTCAGTTTTTAGTTAGTTGTCATAGTTAGGTTTCATTTGGTTGGGCTCATGGACCCGGGATTATCTTGTAAATAGTTCTTCAATGGATTTTTCTTTTTTATGGAGTTTTTTCATCGCCATGGAGCAATGGTTTTTGTTTATCATTTACCCTTGGATTTCTTTTCTGACTGTGACTTTGGACACCATTTATTTTGATTGTGCTCTGTGTTTTTGATTTTTTTCATGGACATTCATCTTCTTTTGGTTGTTTTGCTTTGTGGTTTTTCTCATTTCATTTCCATTCAAGTTGATTTTAAATACATTTATATTTTCATCCTTCAATGTGTCGTATCATCTCATTGCTTTCATGCATGTCATGTTGGGTGTTTTAACATTCACTTGCAGCCATTGTGTGTGAGAGACATGTGTTCATTTGCATTATTTACATTGGGTGTGTAACATGTAATTGCCTTTGATATGTGGGTGGATGTGATAGTTGGTTGGGCCTTTTGGCAGGGGAGGATGGCCATTACGGACATGATTGGGGATTGGTGGGACCCAGGTGCAGGGGGGCATGGATGGGACATGGGCGAAGGCCTGGTGGAGGGTGCCCCTGCACTGCTGGGGGTGGGGGTGGTGGGAGACATGGGTGGGGGCCTGCTGGCAGGTGCCCCACAGTGCTGGGGGGCGGGGGGGTGGGGAACATGAGTTGGACATGGGTGGGGGCCTGCTGGCAGGTGCCCCACAGTGCTGGGGGGTGGGGGTGCAGGGGTACATGAGTTGGACATGAGTGGGGGCCTGCTGGCAGGTGCCCCACAGTGCTGGGGGGTGGAGGTGCAGGGGTACATGAGTTGGACATGAGTGGGGGCCTTCTGGCAGGTGCCCCACAGTGCTGGGGGGTGGAGGTGGTGGGGAACATGAGTTGGACATGGGTGGGGGCCTGCTGGCAGGTGCCCCACAGTGCTGGGGGGTGGGGGTGCAGGGGTACATGAGTTGGACATGAGTGGGGGCCTGCTGGCAGGTGCCCCACAGTGCTGGGGGGTGGGGGTGGTGGGGAACATGAGTTGGACATGGGTGGGGGTCTGCTGGCAGGTGCCCCACAGTGCTGGGGGGTGGGGGTGCAGGGGTACATGAGTTGCACATGGGTGGGGGCCTGCTGGCAGTGCCCCACAGTGCTGGGGGGTGGGGGTGCTGGGAGACATGGGTGGGGGCCTGGTGGAGGCTGCCCCTGGTGGCTGGGGGGTGGGGGTGGTGGGAGACATGGGTGGGGGCCTGGTGGAGGCTGCCCCTGGTGACTGGGGGTTGGGGGTGGTGTGAGACATGGGTGGGGGCCTGGTGGAGGCTGCCCCTGGTGGCTTGGGGGTGGGGGTGGTGTGAGACATGGGTGGGGGCCTGGTGGAGGCTGCCCCTGGTGGCTGAGGGATGGGGGTGGTGGGGAACATGAGTTGGACATGGGTGGGGGCCTGCTGGCAGGTGCCCCACAGTGCTGGGGGGTGGGGGTGCAGGGGTACATGAGTTGGACATGAGTGGGGGCCTGCTGGCAGGTGCCCCACAGTGCTGGGGGGTGGGGGTGGTGGGGAACATGAGTTGGACATGGGTGGGGGCCTGCTGGCAGGTGCCCCACAGTGCTGGGGGGTGGGGGTGCAGGGGTACATGAGTTGCACATGGGTGGGGGCCTGCTGGCAGGTGCCCCACAGTGCTGGAGGGTGGGGGTGGTGGGAGACATGGGTGGGGGCCTGGTGGAGGCTGCCCCTGGTGGCTGGGGGGTGGGGGTGGTGGGAGACATGGGTGGGGGCCTGGTGGTGGGTGCCCCTGCACTGCTGGGGGTGGGGGTGGTGGTAGACATGGGTGAGGGCCTGGCGGAGCCTGCCCCTGGTGGCTGGGGGGTGGGGGTGGTGGGAGACATGGGTGGGGGCCTGGTGGTGGGTGCCCCTGCACTGCTGGGGGGGTGGGGCTGGTAGGAGACATGGGTGGGGGCCTGGTGGAGGCTGCCCCTGGTGGCTGGGGGATGGGGGTGGTGGGAGACATGGGTGGGGGCCTGGTGGTGGTTGCCCCTGCACTGCTGGGGGGTGGGGGTGGTGGGAGACATGGGTGGGGGCCTGGTGGAGACTGCCCCTGGTGGCTGGGGGGTGGGGGTGGTGGGAGACATGGGTGGGGGCCTGGTGGTGGGTGCCCCTGCACTGCTGGGGGGTGGGGGTGCTGGGAGACAGGGGTGGGGGCCTGGTGGAGGCTGCCCCTGGTGGCTGGGGGGTGGGGGTGGTGGGAGACATGGGTGGGGGCCTGGTGGTGGGTGCCCCTGCACTGCTGGGGGGTGGGGGGGGTGGGAGACATGGGTGGGGGCCTGGTGGAGGCTGCCCCTGGTGGCTGGGGGGTGGGGGTGGTGGGAGACATGGGTGGGGGCCTGGTGGTGGGTGCCCCTGCACTGCTGGGGGGTGGGGGTGGTGGGAGACATGGGTGGGGGCCTGGTGGAGGCTGCCCCTGGGGGGTGGGGTGGTGGGAGACATGGGTGGGGGCCTGGTGGTGGGTGCCCCTGGTGGCTGGGGGGTGGGGGTGGTGGGAGACATGGGTGGGGGCCTGGTGGAGGCTGCCCCTGCACTGCTGGGGGGTGGGGGGGTGGGAGACATGGGTGGGGGCCTGGTGGAGGCTGCCCCTGGTTGCTGGGGAGTGGGGGTGGTGTGAGACATGGGTGAGGGCCTGGTGGAGGCTTCCCCTGGTGGCTGGGGGGTGGGGGTGGTGGGAGACATGGGTGGGGGCCTGGTGGTGGGTGCCCCTGCACTGCTGGGGGGTGGGGGTGGTGGGAGACATGGGTGGGGGCCTGGTGGAGGCTGCCCCTGGTGGCTGGGAGGTGGGGGTGGTGGGAGACATGGGTGGGGGCCTGGTGGAGGGTGCCCCTGCACTGCTGGGGGGTGGTGGGAGACATGGGTGGGGGCCTGTGGAGGGTGCCCCTGGTGGCTGGGGGTGCAGGGGGACATGCGTTGGTGGGCAGTAGTGCAAGTTGACATGTGGGTTGGCTGGGGGGCATGGCCATGGTGGATGGGGTACCTGCAGGACATGTGCAGGGTAGGCCCCTGTGGTGTGAGCCACCTGCAGGGGCCGTGGAGGGTGTAGAGGGAACACCTGGGAGGGCCCACACGTGCAATTCACGTGTGGTGCTCCCCGCGCACCCTTGTAATACACGTACCCTGATGGAATCACGTGTCGAACTTCCCCCGCACCCTGAAATACACGTACCCTGATGGAATCGCGTGTGGAACTTCCCGCGCACCCCTGAGATACGCGTACCCTGCTCGCACGGGCCCAATCACGTGTGGAAATTCCTGCGCACCCCTGAAATACACGTACCCTGCTGAAATCGCGTGTGTAACTCCACCTGCACCCTGAAATACACGTACCCTGATGGAATCGCATGTCGAACTTCCCGCGCACCCCTGGAATACACGTACCCTGCTGATTTCGCATGTGTAACTTCCCCTGCACCCTGAAATACACGTAACCTGCTGATATCGCGGGTGGAACTTCACGCGCACCCCTGAAAAACACGTACCCTGCGGAAGTCACGTGTGTAACTTCCCCTGCACCCTGAAATACACATACCCTGCTGATATCGCGTGTGGAACTTCACGCGCACCCCTGAAAAACACGTACCCTGCGGAAGTCACGTGTGTAACTTCCCCTGCACCCTGAAATACAAGTACCCTGCTGATATCGTGTGTGGAACTTCACGCGCACCCCAAAATACACGTACCCTGATGGAATCGCGTGTGGAACTTCCCGCGCACCCGTGAGATACGCGTACCCTGCTCGCACGGGCCCAATCGCGTGTGGAAATTCCCGCGCACCCCTGAAATACACGTACCCTGCTGAAATCGCGTGTGTAACTTCCCCTGCACCCTGAAATACACGTACCCTGATGGAATTGCGTGTGGAACTTCCCGCGCACCCCTGGAATACACGTACCCTGCTGATTTCGCGTGTGAAACTTCCCCCGCACCCTGAAATACACGTACCCTGATGGAATCGCATGTGGAACTTCCCGCGCACCCCTGAGATATGCGTACCCTGCTCGCACGGGCCCAATCGCGTGTGGAAATTCCTGCGCACCCCTGAAATACACGTACCCTGCTGGAATCGCGTGTGTAACTTCCCCTCCACCCTGAAATACACGTACCCTGCTGATATCGCGTGTGGAACTTCACGCGCACCCCTGAAATACACGTACCCTGTGGAAATCGCGTGTGTAACTTCCCCTGCACCCTGAAATACACGTACCCTGCTGATATCGCATGTGGAACTTCACGCGCACCCCGAAATACACGTACCCTGATGGAATCACGTGTGGAACTTCCCGCGCACCCCGGAGATACGCGTACCCTGCTCGCACGGGCCCAATCGCGTGTGGAAATTCCCGCGCACCCCTGAAATACACGTACCATGATGAAATCGCGTGTGGAACTTCCCGCGCACCCCTGAAATACGCGTACCCTGCTCGCACGGGGCCAATCGCGTGAGGTACTTCCCGCGCACCCCAGTGATACACGTAGCCCGCTTGCTGTGCTGGTACAGGGTTAGCGCAGCCCTTTGCGCTGGAATGGGTATATTGATGGCTTTTCCCTGCGCGAGAGGCGTTCTTGGGGGCGTAACTGGCGCTGCTGCAGGGTCGCTGCGCCACTGTGCGCCACGGCTGGTTTTGGTGGCTGGAATCCATGAATACGCTGTGCGCGGAAATGGATTTTAGCGCACGCGGCTGGCGCAGGGATTCGCACGCGCACACTGTGCGCCATCCGCGTGCGCCACTTGTGCGCTGAATTCTATGAATTACCCCCTGTATGTTTATAAGTATGGGAATCTAAATTTACATCTTTAACTAGATGTTGTATTTGGCCCCTGGCTAGGGTCATGTCCTTTGCCACCTGCCTCCTTTTATTAAAACAAAGCATAAAGCTCCATTGTAAGAAAATATGAAACCGATGATCATTTCCCTAAAATAAACTGAGATCAGAAAGTGTTTCAAAATAACAAGAGAGGCATTTCCCAAAAAGAGAATTGCACAATCTGGATTAATTTCTAGGGCCTTTACGTACACTGTGTCTGTAGACTGGGTTGTTGATGTCAAGGACATGTAGTATACTATTCTTGTGCAAATCACAACTTTGCCAAATGTGGAAGTGCTAAGAGCCAAACATTTGGATTATGATTACCAACAAAAGTACTTGCCAGCAGAACACTTACTTGACAGGACACAATGTCTCAGCATGCACCTATAATTTGGAGTCAGGTGTAGAGAAAGAACATCTGTAATTTAAGTATGTGCTTCTTGCTTTCCAATGGTAAATAATGTCAACAGAAAAATAATGCAAAGTATAAATGAAGTAAAGAACACCGTGTAAAGTTCCACTACTTTGAATAACACTGTGTTCTATTTCATTTGAAATAGTGCAAGCATGTTTCTCTAAACTGGATTCAGCTTGCAGCAGTTCAAACTCCCCACATCAGGAATGTGTTATAAGACTCAGATCATGAGAATCATGAGATAATACTTTGTGTAGCCCAAAAGAGAATCACACGCTGAGCAACATCTGAAAAATGAGAGTAGATGACTCCAAGTGCAATTGTTATTTATACGAAAGGGGCTGTGAGTGAAAAAGTTCATGACCTCATTTACTATCTTTTCCTCTGCCCAGGAGTAGTAGTCTTTCATTACATTAGTTTATTCAGAATACCTGTTAAAGGTTACATGGGTGTGAAATATATCCTGGATGTTTTTAATATTTTATTGATGATTTAAGTATCTTTAGCTGTTTTTTAGGTTATTGCATTTTATATTAGCCTATGTTGTATTTTTTTGGTATTTGATTGTATTGTGTATCTTTTTTGATATGTTTATCTTAGTCAGGAAATGCCTAATCCGCTGAAAGTGTAATAATCTCTCTCCCTCTCTTATTTTCCACATGCCACCAGCGACATCTGCAAGCATAAATTGCCATTTATTTAACTTACAATTCTTGTCAAATTGAACAGAAATATTCCATGTGTTACAATTTAAACAAAAAATATAATAGAGAAAATGTATAACTTTACAGTGGAAGACATTAGGAGCTTGAAATAAGTTGTGATTCAAAGATAAAAAAATGTTTATTTAGCAGATACATCTGCCTGGTTTGTAATGAGAAAAAGTAATTAAAAATGTGAAAAATGATTATCTCCATAAATATACACCTCACAGAAGCATGTAGCATTTTGAAACGCTCGTCCTAATGTGAATATTGTATTGTTCTTTATTTTATTAAACTGCCACTTTCCATTCAAAAGTTATATTAAAAAAATGAAATGTCCATCTACAACGTTTGCTGTAATTTTACCTCCCACCTTTTTCGTCATATGGGTGGATCTTGCCAGTCGCAAGACAAGGAGTTATGGCCCCCACCACTGAGTTACAAGATTAGGGAAGGAGATGTATATTATAAAATACATGGCATACAGATTGAAAACAAACAACAAGAGAAGAACTGAGACAAACTGGAGGATTGGATTTTAAATTGTATGAAGCTTTTTTTTACTACAGAAGAGATCCAGGAATTGGAAGGGTTGAGAAAAGAGACTTTGCCATTGGTCTCTTAGAAGCTAAGGGAAATGTTCTGAGGATGCCAGACTCAACCTTGTCTGGACCTGGAGGAGATTTCAGGGATTCTGCTCGGGCAAAGTTCAACAAAAGATCTTGTTGAGGTTTCTGAACTTATGGTTGAATTTTACAGACAATCGAAAGTGGCAGAGGCTGACTGAATGCTTCAATATGAAAAGGGATCAGAAAATGACCGGTCCAAAATATGTTGCATAAGATGCCACCGTATAAAGCACAGCCAGTGAGGAATATGGCCTTCAAGAAATGTCATGCTTGATGTGTGTGCTCTGTTGTCCTGCAGGTGAAGCCCTTAGGTTCCATGTGGGCACTTCTTTCAGGAAGGTGGCAGACCCGATCATCACAGCCACCAATTTAAGTCACTTTCTATGGGTATCTCGGTGGTGGAAAGGGCAATGTAAACAAGTGTATCAGCAAGGTTTGAAGGGAAGTTGTTCCTGCTGGATGTGGTGCCTGAAATCATGCTAATTATGAAACTGGCCTGAGGAATGCTTGATAATGATCCATGTCAGATTTTCATTACATGAAATACAGTGGTACTAAATGGATATTATTTCCCCTTCTTTATTTCCTGCCATGCTGAACTTTGTCTTAGTTGGGGGAATCCTCCTCAACAGTATAATTTCTATACCAAACGATATCTGGCCTTGTGATATTTAGTGCCACTATGCTATTCCCCCAATATTGTAACGTGTTGCGGCTGAGAATCTACAGAGATTTCCACAAAGTATAAGGACGGCGAAGGTTAAGTGTTATGCACTTTAATTAGCCTTATTTGCTTACTTGGTCATTTGTAGGACACTACAAGACAAGTCAAGCAACTGCTGTGGAGCTTTGAGAACCGGGGGGTAGGCCGGACAGAAGGGTCCAAAGCTTAGGGTGGGTGCAAACTAACGGTTAACTAAGCCAAGATGGTGCATTCCATTGCCTTGATGGGTCAGTCTTAGACAGGTCTTAGTTTGCCTAAAATATGTCATTCTCCTTTTTAATTTTGAGTTTAATCCTTTCTCGAAAAATAGTGTTTTTAACACTTCAGTTTACCCTTAATAGATGATGCTGTGCCCAAGACCGCAGGAAGCTGCTCTGTCTTTGTGGTGGTGTTCATAGATGTACAGTAATACAAAATCTGCAGGAGTCTGGACGGAGCGTAGGATGTGAACATTTCTACCATTTAAGTTTTCAGATAAGAGGGTGCTTCACACACTCACTACCCATCAATGTGACCATGGCGTAGGTGGTGAGGAGCATGGCCTTGACTGTAGCAACACTTGTTAAGATGCATGAGTTTGGAGTCTTAAAAAAAATGTGTCAGGGTTCATTAGGATAGCCCGATGCGAGGACACTTCTTTTGCAATCCTCTGCTAAACTTTCCTTTTACAAACTATTAGTATCAGGTACTTTGGCTGAATTTGTTCTTTTGAGGTGAGCCAAGACTACAACTCCCAGAATTCATTTGTTTGATAAGGGACAGCCCAGCGCCAGAGCCATCACGAGGGGAGTGCAGGGGGGTGCAATCAGCCCCAGGCCTGGCTCTTGAGAGGGGCCTCACGGCACCCCCCTGCACCAGAGTGGAAGGCAGCACAGTCCACCTGTGTTCTTAATTGACATGGGGGACGTTGCTGCCTGCCTCTCAGCAGGGTCCTGTACCCTGCAAAATGCTTTTTTTTTGTTTGAACTGAGAAATAATGAGGGGCGGCAGGGCTCAGAAGTGAGCTCTGCCGCCTTCCATTACTGTGCTGGCAGCTCAGGCACACTGAATGACAGGGGAGAAGGCCTCTGCTGTCATGTTCATGATGCGGAGACCAGCAACATGAACATGCTGACTGACAGGAGAGGCCACCTCTCCTGTCAGGCTTTGTGTCTATGTGCTGGAGAGGACGGAGGGCCATACAGTCCTCCCGTGTAGCTGCGTCGGCTTGTATGAAGAAGGGTGCATGGAGGTAAGGTGTTTTGTTTTAAAATTAAGTGTGTATGTATTTAAATTAACTGTGTATGTGTGTGCGCGTGTGTGTTGGTGTCAATGGTGTGTTTATTTGTATGCATGCGTGCATGCAAGGAGTTGTGTGACTGGTGGGTGAATGCGTAGGTGAAAGTGTTATATATATGTGCCAGCCCCCACACCTAAATTTATTGGCACAGAAGGACACTACAGTTAGGGGTGGGGGGCTGCTGGGTTTCTCTATGGAGGTAAGTGTTTTGTTTTATTTATTAATTAAATGTGTGTTTGTGTGTGTATATATGTGTATTTCAATTAACTGTGTATGTATGTGCTCATATATGTTGGTGACAATGATGTGTTTGTTGTGTGACTGGTGGATGAAAGTGTTGTATGTGCCAGTCCCCACCCCTAAATTAAGGGGTGGAGGCTGTTGGGTTGCTTTACCCAGGATGCATGGAACCATGCATCAAGGATAAAGCAAACATAAGGGTATAGCTAGGAAACATGCCAGGGCCTTTCAGACTTTTCAGTTGAAAGGGTCCTTGGGGGACCACAGCAAATGCCCCCATGTTGCCAGGCATCAGTCTTGTAACACAGCAATATATTCCTTTTTATATTCCTTTTATTCTGGGGCTTGAAAGGAGCGCTTTCAAATGCTCGCCTTACAGCTGCGTTTGCTGGAGCCCTTTCAGCTGTCACTTCCCTGGGATATACAGAAATGTTATCACCTCGTTGCCTTTTAACACCGGTTCCTCCACATCAGCCAACTTCTGACAATGGCAATTTAAAGAATTTCAGTGGGCATTTAGTGTTTCAGCTCCCTGCTGGCTGGCCATCTTGTGATAATCAGCGGCTATTAACTCCTGGCTGTATTTCTTTGTCTCCATTATAATGTATGCACCCAATTGGTGCCTCAGTCTGTTTTCCGTTCTAAGCAATTGGGGCCCCCAACCGTTATTTTGAAATGGGCCCTCACTCATCTTCAGCCAGGCCTAGGTAAAGAAAAGATACGTTTTCGGGTGGCTAGTCTGGCCTACATTGAATATTGCCCAGTCTAGCCAGTAATAACACTTATGGGGCACAGCCCATCTGGATATACTTTTCGTGGCAAGGTATTTTTTACCGGCTGTGAGTCCTTATAGGTAATGCTGGTATATATATTGCTGCAGCCTGCATGGACATGTATGGGAACAGCCAACATAAAAAAAAAATCATACTGGCATATTTTGTGGGCAAAGGCGGCATGAAATGCAATGGAAAATGCTCCTGTGCGCAGTTCGTGACTTACATCTATTGTTTTCCATGTCTCACCGTACAAAACCAATTGCAAACTCTATGGCTTTTTAACCTACTTTTTCAAGAAAGTGCTGTCAAATGCACCATTTTCATTGGTTTCAAAACAATCTTGGGCCGAGAAACCTTCTCAAGCATCCCTTGTTTGGTTTGGGCTCCCTCACTGTGCTCTGTCAATCCCACATAATTGGTGCAAACATTTAGGACTCTCCAGTTCAAAAATGTATCAGCCACCACTCAACATCATCTACCTGTCACTATATATGATGTGTGTTTTAATGTGCACACAGGGGCAGGGCGCTTCCACCACGTCGTCACACCATCTTATATTTATGCATATGACAAAACGGTTAGTCTGGAGTGAACTTGTCTTCAGTACAGAAACTTTGCCCCAATTAAACTGAGAAAGCCTAAACCGCATGCGCACCTTAACTCCTGGTTTACCCTGCAGTTAAGAATACCACGCAAAGCTAAACGTTGTGCTGAAAACCGCTAGAGAAGCCTTCAATCAGATGCTCATAAGGATGGCCTTATATTAGCCACCCTCAACTATAAAGAAGCCATCTATCTTGCCAAAAAAGAATCCTTCAATACCCGCATCCTGCAAGCAGATTCAAATACCAGAGAATTATTCAAGATCTTAAAGGAACTTGAATCTCCTGCCACACTGCCCGACACTTGTATTAAAGACAGCAAGTGGCGCATTAATATCCAGACAGCCTTACTGAATAAAATTACTTCTCTCCAAGCTAGAATTAAAGATAAACAATCTGGATTGAAGCTGGATAATCGCCTGACCTCTCCTCATAGGACTCTTCCCATGGCATCACCTAAAATCAAACCGTTCGCCTTCTCTCCACTCAGTATTGCTGAAGTGGAAGCCATCATCAATAGAATTAAACCATCCAATTGCCAAGGTGATTCTTGCCCTGCCTCTATCATCAAGGAATTGGCTCATGACCTCGCCCCTTTCATAACAGCTTTTATTAACTCCTCCTTTAAAACAGGCATTGTTCCCGACAATCTAAAGGATGCTTGGGTGATCCTTCTGCTAAAAAAAAACCTTCCTTAGACCCGAGTATACCAACTAATTACAGGCCTATCACAACTGTCCCGTTCATGCTCAAAATACTTGATCGGGCGGCCTACCTGCAGATCCAAGACTATCTAGAACTTAATAACCTCCTCGGACTTAGACAATCTGGTTTCCATCCCAGGCACGGGACCGAAACGGCCTTGATAGACTTGAAAACGCAAATTGAAGTCCTGAATGATAATGGTAAATTAGCCTTACTTCTACTCCTAGACCTGTCTGCTGCGTTCGATCTGGTCAATCATAAAATCCTGTGCCAGCACCTCCGGTCTGCCGCTCATTTCTCCGACTCAGCCACTGCCTGGATCAACTCCTTTCTCAGTAACAGACACATGAGGGTATTCTCTCCATCAGCAGCTGCTGGCCCAGCATGCATCCATTGTGGGCTACCTCAAGGCTCGTGTGTGTCACCTACACTCTACAATGTGTTCACCAAACCGCTCTTTGATGTTCTTGACCATCTGGGTGTCTCCTATACCAACTATGCGGATGACACCCAGATACTCATTCCCATCACAGGTGACCACATTGTAGACACCAAGGCATTGAATGAAGTATATTTGGTAATCCAGGCCTGGATGGCCCAAAATGAACTTTGTCTCAATGACGATAAGGCAGAGCTCCTCATCCTGGGCTCCTCCCAACGGCTTAACAAACTAGGTCACTTGTATCAGTCCTTCATCATTGATGGTAATGTCATTAAAGTATCCAAGGATACTAAAACCTTGGGTATCTATCTTGACTCCACCCTGTCCCTGACAAGACAAACTAATGCCGTCAGATCAGCGTCGGCATATACCTGCAAACTTATTGCAGCCTGCAGACATTTCCTGACCACCCCCAATAGTATCACTTTAGCTAGAACACTTATCATGTCCAAGATTGACTGCTGCAGTGCCCTTTATCTGGGAACCAGCCAAGCCAACCTTAACAAACTATAAATTACCCAGAACAACGACATTAGGGCGGAGTTAAATATTCCACGAAACCAACTCATCTCCGACATCAGGTCCAACCTACATTGGCTCCCTGTCAAACAGAGAATTGTGCTGAAAACACTGGCCCTTACCCACAAATGCGTGACGAACAAGGCCCCCCCTCCCTTTCCAACCGCCTCTCCCTCCACACCTCCTCTCGACCCCAAAGAACTGCCCAGACACACAGCTTATCCGTGCCCTGATTTAAACTCCAAAATGCTGGGGGCGTGAGCTTCCCCGTTCTGGCCACTAAGCTCTGGAACACTCTTCCCACCACCATCAGAACTGAGCCTTCCTTCAATTCATTCAAACGGAAAACCTAATTCTGGCTTACTAGGCAAATCTAATGTAGCCTATGCCTGTAGTAACCACCTCCAGCTGTAGCTGAGGCCTCATCTAAATTCTGTTTAGACTAACTGATGTGACTAGATTATTGCTTACTGAAACACCTTGTATTATACTGTACATTTTTTGTTCTGTTGTAATTATGTATATGTTTGTGCAACCTATGTAAATATCCTTACCCAGTTCTTCGCGCCCGGATGCCCCTGGGCCTGGTGCGTGCTACAAATAAAATATATACAAATAACTTTGCTGTAGCTGATTTGTTTGTCATAACAATGAACCATATGTGGGTTCCTCCACACAAACTAAACTCAATGGGAGGTTTCTCGTGTCACCTGTTTGTGGTAAGAGGGCCTCACCACACCATGTGACAGCCCTGCCAGCGCCGGCTGGGAAAGCGTTGGCCTCATCTATCCATCTGCTCTCCCTAGTCTCCCTGTCATGGCCACTTGTAACTTGCACATGTGGACGGTTCTGAAGCCCGCGCTGCCCGACCTTGGAGCACGTTTCATTTTGATAGCAAAGCCCGTCACACTCCTCTGCCCACTGCTTGCATCCCTCGAGCAATGGAGGGTCATGTTTCTTGCACTCTCCCCCACACCACGGTGGGGGTAAACTATTTTGCTCGTTTCGTGCACATTTTGAACAGCTGGGCCCCTCCCTCGGGGGGCTGCGTCGGCGCTGTAATAACTGGGCGACCTCATTCATCAGCGAGGGGGGAGGCCCGGGGAACTCTTCCCCGGAGCGGAATTATGAAAGCAAATTGCTCCGATTTATCATTTTTACCGTCAGTGAGTGGGACTTGCTGAGGTAATGTAGCGTCGCCCGAGGAGCTACTGCGCGGTCTCGCGACTGCGGCGGTGTCTCACTTACCTCTTACACATCAATAAGGCTGACAGCCGGAGCAGAAAATGTGCTGGCTAACATCATTCTGCGCTTTACAAGTTCCTCCACTGCAGAGAGAAGCAAGTAACTGCGGCAGCGGGTTGGTACGCTCATTGGGTCGAATACATGTATATATGCACATATAATTCCGTTAAAATGCTTTGGTTAAAGGAAAACAAAAACAACACACCCCCACATATTTGGCAGTTACGGTTCCTGAAGCAACCCTAGCTTGGCCCCCACCATCGCGAAATCATCATAGCGCGGCCACAGCCATGCACTTCACACACATCTCACGTTGTGCTTCCTGACATGAAAAATCGCTGAGCCAGCAATTACCTGCATGAAAACTACAGGAAGCCTCAACATTCTACTCTGGGTTTTACCTAAAGTTTGAAAGAAAGACAGGAAAAGACAATTCAGGACATATCACCTGCATGCAGCTGTCTTTTCACACTGCATGCAGTTTCCTGCACCCCTCCCATTTCTAATCACCCACCATTCACACCACGTGCAGTGGATTCGCTCATGCATTCGGTGCCACTTCTCCCACCTTTGACATGTGTCTCGCGTGCGCAGAGATGGACACTGACCCCTGCATCACCTGCCGCCCTGAATCTCTACTTCTTCCTCCCTCAGAAATCAGGTGCGTAAGATTCCCAGACCAGCTGCCCTCAGAAATACTCCTGGGACCCTCTGCATCTCAGGCATTCCCTCATCCTAACGCACACCAGATGAAGGCCACTTCAAATGACCAAATATGTCAATCTTCCCCAATGTAACTCTCCAAGTCCCCAGTCACACGCTACCTCTCCCTTCCCTTCTGCCTACAGAACTACTATTAATCCCCTCCAATGTCTTTCTCCTTCCCCACATTTCATGAGCCTGACTCCAGGAACAACCTCTCGCCTCTCTGAAAGCTGTCCAGTAACGGCATCAAAAGGAACACTACAACCAATTCCAAAAAAGAACTCTGGGACCCTGTGTGTTGACTCGAAAAATATATTTTAGTTTTTATTACCACATACATGAAAATGCAAAACTACATTAATAGACATATAGACATACATTCATATATATATATATATATATATATATATATATATATATATATATACACCCAATAACAGTGCTCACGAGGCTAGAAAAGTGCTATAGTGCAAAATCACTATACATTCTTTAGACAATCGATTTGTGTTATTCTAAGTTGATTTACCACAAAGTATTCAACACATGTCAACCGGTCTCAGGTTGAACAATTCCAAAAATTAAATCAACCTAGTGCATCCCCACTGTTGCACTTCAATGTCACTAGAGATGAACAAAGGTGACACACTATTTGCTGTGAGTCAATGACAGACTGGGTCACCAGTATAATTACCTAATCACTGGCCTCTTTAAAGTAAAGCACAGTAGTAGGATTGTACCGAACAAAGTAGTGGAACTGTGGTCTGGGCAGGGAAGAGGGCAGGCGGAAGCCTAGTGCACCATGTGACAAGGTGTTGCAGCCGGGGGATTGCAATAGTCTAAGTGACTAGTAATTAAGGCTCCTATTACAACTTTACACTTGCCCAGGGACATTAAAGGACAAATCCTCTATATAGAATGTTGAAAATGGTCGTAAAAAGTAGATGAATGGTAAACAGATACAAATAATAGTAGTGGAACACGGTCCCGGCCGTTCCCGCTCACTTTGATCACTGGTAAAGTAATATTGTCTTTGAAAGCTGCCTGAGACTGAAAACAATCTATTCCACGTGTGCCCCTTGACAAGCCACACGGTCGAATTAGGTTTACATTCTTTAAAGGTTTGTCCGAATTTGACCTGGTTAATTCACCCAAAAATCAGGTGATAATAAATATTAGTACCCGGCGATGGCGCATTCAGAATGAAAGAGCAATTCTGATTGGCCCTCGCCGAGTCCTTACCAGGCCGGGAATCCCTCTGTCGGGATTCCCTTTGTCCCCGGCGGGGGGGCGTGGCAGCTCCTCAGCCAATGAGGATGCTCGAAGCGGGGCCATCCCCACTCCGAGCCTCCCCCCGGCTGAGAGGCTAACTTCGCCCCCCGGTGGGGACAGAGGTAAGGCTTTTTTTTTCCCTCCCCTTTCCTCCCTCCTCCCACCTCCCTGCCCTCCCCACCCCACTTACCTTCTATGCCTTTGTCCCCGGCGGGGGACGATAGCAGCCTTCTGCTGTGTGGAGACTCAGAGCGGGGCCATCCCTGCTCCAAGCCTCCACACAGCTGGAGGCTTCCCTCGCCCCTCGCCAGGGACGCTGGTATGTTTTTAAAAAAAATTTATTTATTTATTTTAAACTTCCAACTCCCGCCCACCCAACCACACTTACCTTGTGTTCCCAGCGCGTCCGCCTCTGATGGCCGCCATGGAAAGGGAAAACAGACTCTGTTTTCCCTTTCCCGGCGGCCATTTTCTTGGTCGTTTTTTTTTCTGTCCGCCGCAGCGTTTTGGGACAGAAAAAAATGCTTTTAGTGCCCCGGTCACGTAGATAATGCGGGCCTGAGTACAAATAGCAATATGAGCATCGCGGCGGGGGCATTACCGACTCAGGTAATGCCTCGGGGCCTTTGCTAAGGCCCTCACTTCGCACGGGCCTATAACTATGGGCCCCGGGGCATTACCTGAGTTGGTAATGCCCCCACCGCTCGGCTCAAATTGCTTAATTAGTACCCGACAAGGGTGCAATCAGAATGAAAGAGCCATTCTGATTGGCCCTCATTACCATTGGAGTCATTACCAGGCCGGGAATCCCTCTGTCGGGATTCCACGGCCTTTGTCACCAGCGGGGGGCGTGGCAGCCCCTCAGCCAATGAGGATGCTCAAAGCGGGGTCATCCCCGCTCCGAGCCTCCCTACGGCTGAGAGGCTGCCTTCGCCCCCTCGCCAGGGACTCAGGTAAAGCTTTGTTTTTTTTTCCCCTCCCTCCCTCCTCCCACCTTTCTGCCCTCCCCATCCCACTTACCTTCTATCCTTTGTCCCCGGTGGGGGACGATGGTAGCCTCCTGCCGTGTGGAGACTCAGAGCGGGGCCGTTCCCGCTCCGAGCCTCCACGCGGCTGGAGGCTTCTATGAGCCCTGGGGCATTACCTGAGTTGGTAATGCCCCTGCTGCTCGGGGCATATTGCTTAATTAGTGCTAATTGCTCATGCTCCAGTTCCTTCTTATGTTATGTTATTCTGCTTGATATGTGCATATCATCTTACAGCCATTGTTATGGTTTCAAAGCAGTATCGGATCAATGGCCCTGTGGCAGACCAAAGTCCCCGTGACGCAGGCCTGCTTGTGGGGCACCCCATGCACTGTTTGAAGGGTGCATGTATTCGTACCTAGGGAAGTGCGCAAAGGTAACTTTGCTGTTAATGCTTTGCATGTGGGCATGTCAGGGGCAATTACGGGTACTTTGCGCTGCAAATTCCATGAATATCGGGGGTGCACATTTTTCTTTCTGTGCCCATGCTTGCGCAGTGTCCTGTTCAGTGCACCGCCCTTGCAGGATTTCTGTGCACATTTCCATGTATCGGCCTTTTATGGGGATGATAATTTTTAAAAAGTGTGCCAGACATGCTTAGTTAAAAGCTAATGCCTCTATTAAACTGTTTCAGACAAGCTAGCGCCAAGAGGCCAGCAAAATTAGATCCGTAATTCTATGCAAGGCCCAAATGCATTACATTCATAGGCTACCTTTTAGAAAGCTGCCATCTCTGACACTATAAGAATAGGGTATTATCTGATTGTCTTACCCTTGTACTGCCTTATATGTTGCAATAGCTTGTGGATGTCATAGTGGTGGAACAGAACACAGTTGCGTGTTTGCTTGACAGAACTCCCTGTTAGGTGCCTAGCTAGGCCTTGGTCCCTAATCATTCCTCAAATCCGATATTAAAGGCAGAGTTTTGCTGTAAAACATCTAATAAAATGCTCAAAAAGTTGAAAGTAAAATCTAGAAAACACAACAATTCAAATTTCATATTACTAGGCTAGGCATTAGGTGAGAGTAAGGATGCTGGGGTCGACCCTCCATTCAGGAAGACGTTACTAAAATAAACAATAATATGATATCTTTTATAGCGCTTCATGTTGGATTCCTCCAGCTTCTAAGCACTGTAAAACCAGGTGTCATTATTACCCACTGTAATGGTGCTCAATTCATCAATATCAGAAAGATGAAGGGCTGAGTCTGCCCTGCCACTATTCAAGCCTGTGGCCTTTAGGCTGAAAACACGTGTCTGCAATAAGCACTTAATTTACTGAGCTATTTTGCCAGCATGTTGGTTTTAAAAAGTTCGGAAAGCACAGAGGTTAGCAGAGAAGTGATAAGGCGAATCATTCATTACTTCTTTGAAAAATAAACAACGAAATGAACATTTTCGATTAAAAAAAACATGCTATTTGAACTATGTGTACTTAAAATGAAACCGCAGCTTGACATTTGACTTTTTGGTTTAAGATTTACATTCCGCTTTTTAATTTCAATATTTTCACGTAGAATTCTGCACAGAGAAAAAGCCTGATATTTCTCCCAGTCCTGAATATTAAATCGTGTCGGGCCCCCCCTTGCCCTCTACCTGACAACATTTTTCGAGGAAATCAGTGAATGTTTTCAATTCCAGAATCATTGAAAATGGTTCTCGTTCTGTTTTCTGTATAGAAACATTTTTTGCCAAAACATTGAGGGCCAAACATTTTTTTTCGACTACATTGTCAGTTATGTTTTATTCCTTTCAATTTACTACTGATATTTTAATCGTTTGCTGAGCATAATGGCTCCCCCGTGGATATGCAAAGCCTCATTGCGCATTCTGGCTTGAATGCTTCAAAGGGAGCTCCCCACTGGGACTTGGGATCCCCGTCTTGCAGAATTATGATTGATTAGGAAGCAGTTGATTAAGTAGTGATAGGGAGGGGGATAGTGGGGGAGGGGAAGGACAACACATTCGTTAAACAAGTATTTGTGGCTGCCCAACCAAGCTAGCCACTAGGCTTAGGCGCATCCGTACACCCATGCCATGGAACCTCAGGGGTTCTCCGAAAACAGAATGACCGTAGACCTGGCTGGCGGCAGAATGGTTAATGGCCTGGCTCCAAGTATCAGCTGCTCTCCCTAAAGGAAGCTTGGTGTCCATCACTAATTTAATGAATACATGTGGTATCGTTTCTAGGATAATGTTGGCTTAGCGAGACACTGAGCAACGAGGCATTAAGCGTTCAGAGAAACCTGAAGCGCTGTAACAGTGGTTAAGGCCCTCTTCAGACGCATTGTTCCCAATAGCCTGCTAAGATTCCAGTATTATAACTGAGCAGTAATATCCCTTCCCCATGGGCTTCACTGGCCGGTAAGAGCCAGGGGCCCAAGTTATAGGCCCTGAGAAAAGTGAAGGCCTTAACACTGGGCCCCGGGGTCATTCCCTGCCAAATCCCACCATGTTAACAGCTTTTTTTTTTATTGGGAAACAGCGCAGTAGCCATTTCACAACTTTAAAAAAGGGGACTACAAAATCAGGGCTCAAGTCGAGGGTACACGCGGGGGGAATGTAGGACACCCACTTTATTCAGAGGGTGGACTCAGTCCCCCCTGGCTAAAAGAGAAACATTGGATGTCTACTTCGAATTTATGCACTGTATAACATGATGAAAAATAAACAACTTAAGGTGAAATGTCCCATTGGGGTACTGCAAGTCCCAGGGAAAACATCTGTATTGGTTCTTGGAGTTTAAAACATGCACACCTTTTAACGTTTTCAAAAACACTGTTAGAAGAAAAGATCCTCTCTTGGTTTTATGTGTGTTGATTTGATGAAAGGCAAATTCCATTTGTCCTGTGCAATTTGGGTGGTTATGCAAAGCCAATTTACTGAAATGTGCATATTTCGCCTTGATATGCTAATTTCTGGTGATCACACATCCCATTGCGTTTGTTGATGAGTCCCCCCACTTTCATTTTTAGGACTTGACCCCTACAAAAGATAACGTCTGCCGGGGAAAAAGGAGAAGGGAACTAACAGTTTTTCTTTGTCCATTTCCCTGGCGGCCATAATACAGGCGGTGGAGAGCCATCAGGGGAGTGTTATAGGATGCAAGGTAAGTCTGGCAGATGGTGAAAGGGTCTGAGGGTGGAATTAGGGGGTCTGTTTGGCATCCAGCTGGGGAGGGGGGATAGAACGGGGATGTTGGACCATGGTAGAGGAGACAGAGCGGAAATGACTGCAGCGTTGTGTCAACTTGCTTCGGGCGAAGATCATGAGATCCAGCCAGTGTTTGGAGCGAGCTGATTGGCATAGCCAAGTAAACTGATTGCCAATGTTTCTTAAGTCAATGCAGTTGACTAATTATAGCTAAAGCTGATCGAACGTCTACCAGGTGGGTTGAACCAAATACACAAGTGGTTATCAGACTTCTGTTCTGATTTGAAGCAAACACACCCCATCAGTATTCTCTTTTACTGCAGAACTAACCTACAGCCAATAATGGTACAAACCCCATTTCACAAGCTCAGAGGGATGGGGTGCTGTTCGTTGGTCAAGGCAAAGAAACGAGATCCTTAACCCTTAAAATTAAAAAAGGCCCCTTTCTCTTTTCTGTACCTAATCCAAATTGGTTGTGCATTTGTCCTACTAGACCTCGTGTCATTTGTTTCTATTAATTTGCTTTTAACCCAAAAAATTCAAATAATAGAAAAACTGTTGCTGTTTGTATTCACGTTTGTTGGAAAAACCTAAATCATCTTCCCACATGTGTGTGAGCCAGACAATCACTGTGTTTTAGTCGCCTTCCTTTGAGTGTCTGATAACCTTGTGTGAAGCCATTGTTTGCCTTAGTCCCGTAGTCAGTCACTTGACTTTATATTACTGTGGTATTTATTGAGCTCGGACCTGGCTTCCAGAAGCAACTAAAGACTTTGAGCGCTTTACAGAGGTATACAACAGTACAGATGCATAACGGAGCGCTTTACAGAGGTATGCAACAGTACAGATGCATAACGGAGCGCCTTACAGAGGTATGCAACACTACAGATGCATAACGGAGCGCCTTACAGAGGTATGCAACAGTACAGATGCATAACGGAGCGCCTTACAGAGGTATGCAACAGTACAGATGCATAATGGAGCGCTTTACAGAGGTATGCAGCAGTACAGATGCATAACGGAGCGCTTTACAGAGGTATGCAACAGTACAGATGCATAACGGAGCGCTTTACAGAGGTATACAGCAGTACAGATGCACAACGGAGCGCTTTACAGAGGTATACAGCAGTACAGATGCACAACGGAGCGCTTTACAGAGGTATACAACAGTACAGATGCACAACGGAGGGCTTTACAGAGGTATACAACAGTACAGATGCACAACAGAGCACCTTACAGAGGTATACAACAGTACAGATGCATAACGGAGTTCTTTACAGAGGTATACAACAGTACAGTTGCATAACGGAGTGCTTTACAGAGGTATACAACAGTACAGATGCATAACGGAGTGCTTTACAGAGGTATACAACAGTACAGTTGCATAACGGAGTGCTTTACAGAGGTATACAACAGTACAGATGCACAACAGAGCACTTTACAGAGGTATTCACCAATACAGCTACACAAAGGAGTATTTTAAAGAGGTATACAACACTACAGATACACAAACGGAGTGCTTAACAGAGGTATACAACAGAACAGATGCATAACTGAACACTTTTCAGAGCTAACAACAGAGCAGGTATACAGCGGGAGGTAGGATACAGAGGGGCACAGAGGAGAGGTACAGCTGTACAGGGTGGTGGCTCGGAGAGGGCTGGACGGCGTCTAGCGTCTTGCAAGTCAGTTGGCGCGGGGCGAGGTGATGGCCTAGGTGTTGTTGTTTTTGTCCAGTGGCAGTTCTAAGAAAGGAATTGAAATCATGAAATAGGGTAGGGATTTGGAGGAGGGAGGTGGAGGAGGAAGAGGTGGTTTGCTTATCAGAGTATTGGAATGGTAATTGCAGGTCTTGGAAGAGAAAGGTGTGGCTCTTGTAGTAGTGAGGGTAGGTGCCAGTCACCACAGTCATATCATGTATTGCCCGGGATGCCAGAGTTATTTGTGTGTGGCTCACGGCAAGGAGACGAGGTAGGGCTAACAAAGGAGGGTTTGACGGAAAGGGAAATGGAGGAGGCAAGTCCCATGTTGTGGCACAATCTCCCTTTGCCAAAGGTGGAGGATGTATCTAGAGACGAATGACGGGCCAACGTTGGCTCAGTGCAGGAGAAGCACATTGTAGTGGGGGATACTCTAGAGTTGTGGCTGGGAAATGTGTAGACCAGTTTTGGAGATGCAGCAGAGATGGTGGTAATGAAGAGAAAGGGTGCAGTAGAGGTGCTGGCCCAGCCAGAGACTGACGAGAGGGGGGAAGGCTGTAATGTAAGTCGTCTCGTACAGCGCATTTCTGCCACTATTGTTGGACTTGGTGTGGTTGGCTTAGAAAGAGAAGGGTGCTAGGGTTCAATAATCGGCCAGTGGGAGAGGCAGATAGGAAACATGTGGTGTTGATGCAGGTTGGAATACCTGGTTCCTAGATGCCAATATGCTTCTGTGGGTTTGGAGGAGAAACATGGGAGTGTATTATACATAGGTAAGAGCCCAAGATCTGATAGACTACAGCACTTTGGTAGGTGGTGGTTAAGACGAAAGAGCAATAAGGTGAGGCGAGGTGACCTCTGCCGTTATAGCCACTCTTACAGAGCAGACAGAGCAGGCACAGGTGTCCCTTGTCCGGCTTTGGATGGGGCAGGGGAAATCCCAACCATGCGATGGCCATTGCACATCAGATCATGCACCTGTGTTCCCTTTAGCTTAGCAGAGGGGATGACATTGAGGGTGCAGGATGCATTATTGTACGCAAAACATGCAACACACCAGTGAAGCGGGGTTCACCAAAGAAGAATTGTTCCTTTGGAACCAAGGTAATGCAGAAGCACATAAAATGGAAATGTGGTCTGTTTTTTTCAGTGGTGCCCGTGCCAGCATCTAGTGGCCCCTATTCCACAGTTCTCTTTACAGGTGGGGGTGGAAGCAGATGTGAGGCAGTGCACTCGCAGGAGGACACCCCAGTCTGTCATTGGCCCCAGACACAATGGCACAAGGATCCATGAGCCCCCTTGCATTCTGATGTGGCCCAAGCACCCATGCACTCCCTGTATATTGTGTCAGTGGCAACATCAACCACCAAGGCATTTTCCCCACCACCAGCACCGCCACTGCAGCTTGTTGTTGTTGTTGGTGGCAGCCCTATGAGTTCACTGCTATTTGTACACGATTGGGGGGACCAAAGGATGCACAGACTGCCCTGCCGGTATTGGCAGATGACCACCAGTCTGGGGAGCTGAATGCTGCGTCAGTGAATGATGCTGTGCAGACGCACATGCGCAGAACCACCCTCCCTACCTATAGGTGACTGAGTGGGAATTGGGCAAAAGAGCAGGAAGAGGGTAGGTGAAGTGACTGCCTTCAGGGACAGAAGGATGGTCCCTAAATATTGAGAGAGCAGCAAATCAGTTGTGTGAGAGGGTCGCAAGGAGTTGCAGAATCCTCTTAATTGCACCACCTTCTGTAGAGATAAAATGGGGATGAACAAGTTGAGAAAAGTAAGGAGTTAATTGGAGTTAATGTAGTTATCCAGTCTAATGTACAACCTGGGGAAAATGTTATAGACACAAATCCTCTGATGGCAAAAACCCAATGGATTATATTCCAACTGTTCTGACACTTATTCAAAAAAGGGTGTTCACTATTCACCATTAACCGCCCTTATTTAAGACCTCAATGGTTTACTTCTGATCCGATATTTTTGTGCAGGGACTGCAATGGTGGGAAGCATTTTCTCTGATTAAAATGTCATGGCATTAGGTCAAAGGTCTGGTGATGGCATGCCCACTGATGTCATCATTATGCTAATTACTATTTTGAAAACTTGAAAAATCCTGCCTTTTTTGGTCCAAGAAGTTTGGCAAGTATTACAACCATACCGCAAATTCTGCTCCCGTTATGGCCATGCAGTCTAAGTCTAGCAAAGGTATGCAAGCCAAGCAGCTGCAGCAGATCAATGGGGGGGGCATAGGGGGCATGTGCACCTTAAACCAAGTTGTGCCTGCGCTAGTCCAGAATTTTCACGACCACATTCGTATCAGCCTGGAAAATTCTGCCCGCTAGCTCTGTGCAGTGGAGAAATGGTGAGAGCCTGAGGGCTTCACCCATACCTGCCTACATTTCAAAAAAGAAAACCCGGAGATTTGCATCACACGACGCCCCGCCCCCGCCACGCCCACTTTTGCCAACCAGCCCTGCCCACTTTTTACGGAGTTTTCTATGCCTCAGCCCCTGCACATTCACATTAATTGAGAAAACACACAGCGTGCTGCAGCTCTCCTCGGTTAACCTTCAACATTGTCTGTCACGTCCCCGCCCTCCAGACTGCTGCAAACGTTATTGTGCAAGCTACTGCAAGTTGTGCAAGCTACTGCAAGTACTGCAGACAGTGATTGAGTCTCCTCGCACGGTTACTATATGCGCTGATAGCGGCCAGTGGAGGCCGGGGCAATAAACTGACTTAAGCTTTGCACACGTAGTTTATAAAAACTTGTGGAACCTAGGAACTCTTCTCATTGAGCATTTCATTGCCAGGAGATCAACTTAATTATTCACTAATAAGTGCGGCTCCAACAAGCCACCACAGCCCATTAGGGGGAGGTACACCAGGTAAGTTAAGAAGCTCCAGTAGTGGTGGGGGGGGCAACACCCTCCTCCCATACCCCGCTCCACCACTGCAACCATGCCTTACTGTAATTGGAGCATCGATAAACATTCCCAGTGCAACACTCATGGTTAATATTCCCATGCATTTCAATAACAGGATACTTGCCAGGCCTACCACTCTGAGCCAGCAGAAAAGCAGCTTAAATTAGTAGGAACTCGAAGTATTAAGGATTAAGCAAGAAGGTCTTTGTGGTACTGCGGTTAGGGGAGACTACATATATATTGTTCCAGAACTGGATATAAGAATCAAGTCTATATTATTTTCTGAGGATATCTGTGAATTGGGGACTGGGCATGCAGACAAGCTAATAAAAAAATAGTTTATATGGCTATTTTAGGTGTTTATAATGTGCTTTGATTTTGCCAGTATTACAAGTGTAACATTCTTATTATGACTACAACATACATTGGAAGCATTCGTTAGAAAGAAAGATGTTAATATTTTAAAAAAGCCAGTTTACAATGTTGGCATACCTGATTTCTTTTTTAAATGCTACTTTTGGGGAGAATACTCATCATTTTGCTTGACCAATGATCGGCAGTGCAGCTGAAACTGTGTTTTTTTTACACTAAGTACGAACATTAACAAGACAAAATAGAGAAGAACAAAATCAGCTGTAGACATTGAACTGGGTCTTCTGGTCCCTTGCAAGGCCCGCAAGAACACCAGGACGATCCACAGAGCCTATCCGTGTCCCCTTACCTCATCCTGGATTGACAATGCATCTTCATTGTGATTGCAGGACACACACAATAACAATGTGTGTCTCCAGACACATACTGTTCTCCACCTCGGGTCGTGTCACTGACCCTCACATTCCACTTTTAACCCTGAAGAAGCCCAGCAACCCCACCCCTTTAGGATATATGTGTTTTTTCTCTGGTAGAACTGGTGTCAGCAATGGCTAGGGTGTGTGATGAATCCCACAGAGTGCTCATAAAATCCCAGCCTAATGTCTCCTCCCAGGTGACCAAGGGAAGGTAGTCTCTACCTGATCCGAAGCGAGGGGATGGTACTAGCTGGGTGGATCACCTGGGAGGAGTATGCCACCAAGGGAATGGGATGACTCTGTTAGAAGAGACGCAGTATTCCTTCTCTTAGGAGGATGAGGCTTATATGGTACCGGACTGCGTAATGGCTTGCTGTCAGAGAAGGCTTCCCTTCCTAAAATTACACAAACTGTCAGTCATGAAGACCCTTATGGTTAAGCTAAAATGGTAATTGTAAGGATCAGAGAATTGATACCATCACTTTTGATAGTTGTTACTCCAACTTGGGTAGGAATTATAAAACCAAAACCAATTATTCATTCCTTTCAAAGCTTCTCCTAAAAATACATTGGATAAAACATTCAGCTAGAATGAAATGAAATGAATAAGGTCAGCATAAATCAGAACATTAGCGACTTCAAGATGCATAATACTCTAGAAACTGGGACGAGGAAAAGGATCTCAGAGGTGCAGAACCATAGCATAAATTCTACTGGTTCTGATGACCCCCACCTGAACAGGACTTTTGAATATTTAATACCCCTTCAGGTGCATGCCATGAGAAGACGTAAACCGTAGCAGGGGAAGCAGGAGAAGACGCTGTCGCTGCTGCTGTGCATCCAGCATGTCGTGGAGAAAAAACAGTTGTTAAAGATGGCAATCCAAGTGCCGAGATGGTGCAGCGGGAAGCGGTAGCGAGACCAGCTGTCCAGGTCAGAAGAAGGCTCTCCTGCTTCTGTAGCTCACTCCGGGGATTGGAGTTCACCGGAGTACTTGAGAAGCAAGGAAGGCCTCTTTTGCAGAGAGTGCAAGCAACAAGGATACAACCAGAGTTGTCGGATGCCCAGATCCCGAAGAGAAAAGAAGTGGAAGTGTCAGTGGGTCGATCAGAGGTGCAGGGGAAAACCGATAAGTTGGCTTTCACTAGGTAACACCAGTGCGTTTCGTACTAGACAGATGATACAAAGTAACGGTTTTGAATGCCGAGCTAATGAACTAGAGCATAAAGCTTACATCGAGAGGGATCGAGGGTAGACACATTGTAACCCTAATGTTAAAGTGAAGAGGGGATGCAATTGTTTTGAATACCGAACTAACAATTTTAAGTATAAAGCTTACATTGAGAGGGATTGAGCGGATACACATTGTAACCCTAATGTTAAAGTGGAGAGGGAATGCAATTGTTTTGAATACCAAACTAATGCAGTAAAGCAATATTGGCACAATGATTGTATTGAAAGAGATAGAACAGTGAAACACAGTATTTGTAGTAGCATTAGGAGGAGTTGTATGCTGGCAGGAGAGTACACCACCAGCAAAAGGACTAATAGATAGAGATTAGTCCTGACAAGTTAGTGACCAGGAAGAAGACAAGTAAAATATTGCAGTGTGGTATAAAGTTATGCAGGAATAAAAGTATTAAAGTTGATGCTATGTTATGGTGAACTGTGCAAAAATCATTCTGATAAATGTTTTATGTTTATGAAGAAGTGTGAAATTAGTTGTTCTTCAAAAATGATAAATGACTTTGAGTACTGTCTGAAAATATGAAATTAACATTGTTTTTTTGTCATCAAACAAGAGCTTGTGGAACTTTGACAATCATTGTGAAAACAAACATATTCAATTGCCAAGTTGACGGCTTGTGGAGAAAGAACTGTTGTGTTGTATTGAAAGCAGAACTTATATCTTGGAAAAAAAACGTTCGTGACACAAACAGTTGTGTTGAAAATCCTGACTTATTCCTGGGGAAGGGGATCCAACCCTGGTTACAAGGATACATGTTTGCAAAGTAAACATTTGAATGCAATTATTGTTTATTAAGTTAAATTAGCCATATGATACCTACATGATTTATGTCGTATGTATAAGTGTGAGGCACAGAAACTGTTCAGAGTGGTTTTCCTTAGTTTTAATTTAACAGGCAGGGAAATCGTCATTAGGTTAGGCAAAGCAAGGTGTTTAGAACACCTTTATCATTTAATAAATGGCTACTTGTGATACAATTCTATCTACTTGTCTGTCTCATCATGCAGAGATAGAGTGATAGAGAGTGACAGATCAATTTATGATACATTGGGTACAACTAGCAGATATAATCATTAGTTGTAATAAATCGTTTTCTGGGTAGAAGGAAAGGGAAGGGCTACAGCTATGTAAATGCTTGTGTTGTTACAGAACACTCTGTCTCATTTTCCTCTTTCTTACTTCATGGTGAAATTACTTCCTTCCTGATTGTCCATGCAAACATCAGTAGGCTGTCTTGGGGACTTGCCCAAAATGTGCTCTATCAGCACCTTATGTAGGGAGCTGTCTACCCAAGAACTATGTATTGTCCTTAGAACTATTGCCTTGGGAAACCTGAGATGAAACATGCAGATGAACAGACAATCTTATTTATCAAATGGGCACATGATCTCACCATGGGGTTTCCATTTGACCTGCATGTTTATTGGCCGAGGATAAGACGAATTCGGTCCATCCAAACATCCATTATTTAAGGTATTTGATGTCAGGAGACGGGAAAGCACATTGGAGTGCACCTTAATTACTGATTCCTGCTCCCATGGAGAGTGGCCGCTGATTAAGCTGTTTACCTCAATCTCTGATATCTGCTGTTCTTGAGAGAAGAGCAGGAAGGATTCCTCCAGGTGGGGTAGAACTGGATAATTGACCCTGGTATTCTGGTGCCATGACTCAGATACCACAGCTCTTTCAGAGCAAAAACATCTTGACGCCCCTACTAGAGCCTGTGATGAAGAGGCCTCAGCTCTTCAAGAATGAAAGGTGAGTCTTGACTATACCTTGATTGCATCTCGGTTAGCAAGAGTTATGGCTTCAGAGTAAATGCCTATTTATTACTGGGGATACCACACATTAGGCAGGGACATGTTAAGGACCTTAGAAGGATAGCCCCCACACATAAGTGTGCAGGAATAAACATGTTGAGGGACAGACACCTTGCGGAATAAACAATTTATGAAAATACCAACAAGGACATATTGCATAAGGGAAGAGATGCACCGATGACCGGTATCCTAATGGGTTTTCAGGATATCCCTCTTTAATATTCATGAGGTAAAGTGTGCATACAATTAGAATCATTGTATGCACCTTTAGCTCATGAATATTAATGAGGGGTATCTGGAAAATCCGACATGGATCCGGCCCTCAAGGCCTGGAGTTGAACAACCTTGCAGGAAGAGAAAGAAAGAAAAGGAGTCACCTAGAGGAAAGGCAGGGAAAGATGGTTGATGCTCATCCATAGATCAAGTGTGAGGAAATGGTGCCTACTCAAATTAAAGAGATTTTGGAAGACAATGAAAGGACAAAGATGTACCACCAAATGTTTCAGAAAATATTTTGGATGAGCTCATCCACTTGGGTATGCTTCTATTTAAAAAAAAAGAATAAAACTGCAGTAGCACTGGGCTCTCTATGGAAAGGCTTGTGATTCCCTTGTGAGGCTGCACACTTCCATTTACTTGCTTTGGGCCAGAGCATTGATCAACAAACAGTTCTCAAAAAAGAGATTCCAGCTGCACACTTAAGATGCATGCAGCAGCTCTAGAATAATGTACTACTGAAAACAGAAGAGTGCACAGAATGAGATGAGAAGGTGGGTGAATTGCATGCAGAACGCAGCAGCTCTAGAATATTGTACCACTGAAAACAGAAGAGTGCACAGAATGGCAGGAGAAGGTGGGTGAATTGCATGCAGAACACAGCAGCTCTAGAATAATGTACTGCTGAAAACAGAAGAGTGGACAGAATGGCAGGAGAAGGTGAATTAATTGAATGCAGAACGCAGCCGCTCTAGAATAATGTACTACTGAAAACATAAGAGTGCACAGAATGGCAAGAGAAGGTGGATGAATTGCATGCAGAATGCAGCAGCTCTAGAATAATGTACTTCTGAAAACAGAAGAGTGCACAGAATGGCAGGAGAAGGTGGATGAATTGCATGCAGAAAGCAGCAGCTCTAGAATAATGTACTACTGAAAACAGAAGAGTGCACTGAATGGCAGGAGAAGGTGGATGAATTGCATGCAGAATGCAGCAGCTATGGAATAATGTACTACTGAAAACAGAAGAATGCACATACTGGCAGGTGAAGGTGAATACATTGCATGCAGAATGCAGCAGCTCTAGAATAATGTACTACTGAAAACAGAAGAGTGCACAGAATGGCATGAGAAGGTGGGTGAATTGCATGCAGAACGCAGCAGCTCTAGAATAATGTACTACTGAAAACAGAAGAGTGCACAGAATGGCAGGAGAAGGTGGGTGAATTACATGCAGAACACAGCAGCTCTAGAATAATGTACTACTGAAAACAGAAGAGTGCACAAAATGGCAGGAGAAGGTGAATTAATTGAATGCAGAATGCAGCAGCTCTAGAATAATGTACTACTGAAAACAGAAGAGTGCACAGAATGGCAAGAGAAGGTGGATGAATTGCATGCAGAATGCAGCAGCTCTAGAATAATGTACTACTGAAAACAGAAGAGTGCAAAGACTAGCAGCAGACAGTGGATGAATTGCATGCAGAATGCAGCAGCTGTAGAATAATATACTACTGAAACAGCAGAGTGCACAGAATGGCAGGAGAAGGTGGATGAATTGCATGCAGAATGCAGCAGCTCTAGAATAATGTACTACTGAAAACAGAAGAGTGCACAGAATGGCAAGGGAAGGAGGATCAGTTGCATGCAGAACGTAGCAGCTTTAGAATAATGTACTACTGAAAACAGAAGAGTGCACAGAATGGCAGGAGAAGGTGGATAAATTGCATGCAGAATGCAGCAGCTCTAGAATAATGTACTACTGAAAACAGAAGAGTGCACAGAATGACAGGAGAAGGTGGATAAATTGCATGCAGAATGCAGCAGCTCTAGCATAATGTACTACTGAAAACAGAAGAGTGCACAGACTACCAGCAGACGGTGGATGAACTGCATGCAGAATGCAGCAGCTGTAGAATAATATACTACTGAAACAGCAGAGTGCACAGAATGGCAGAAGAAGGTGGATGAATTGGATGCAGAATGCAGCAGCTCTAGAATAATGTACTACTGAAAACAGAAGAGTGCACAGAATGGCAGGAGAAGGTGAATGAATTGTATGCAGAATGCAGCAGCTCTAGAATAATGTACTGCTGAAAACAGAAGAGTGCACAGAATGGCAGGAGAAGGTGAATGAATTGCACGCAGAATGCAGTAGCTCTAGAATAATGTACTTCTGAAAACAGAAGTGTGCACAGCATGGCAAGAGAATGTGGATCAATTGCATGCAGAATGCAGCAGCTCTAGAATAGTGTACTACTGAAAACAAAAGAGTGCACAGAATGGCAAGAGAAGGTGGATGATTTGAATGCAGAATGCAGTAGCTCTAGAATAATGTACTACTGAAAACAGAAGTGTGCACAGAATGGCAAGAGAATGTGGATCAATCAAATGCAAAATGCAGCAGCTCTAGAATAGTGTACTATTGAAAAGAAGAGTGCACAGAATAGCAGGAGAAGGTGGATGATTTGAATGCAGAATGCAGCCGCTCTAGTATTCTGTACTATTGAAAAGAAGAGTGCACAGAATAGCAGGAGAAGGTGGATGATTTGAATGCAGAATGCAGCCGCTCTAGTATTCTGTACTACTGAAAACAGAGGAGTGCACAGAATGGCAGGAGAAGGTGGATGAAATGCATGCAGAATGCAGGAGCTCTAGAACAATGTACTACTGAAAACAGAAGAATGCACAGAATGGCAGGAGAGGGTGAATGAATTGCATGCAGAATGCAGCAGCTCTAGAATAATATACTACTGAAAACAGAAGAATGCACAGGATGGCAGGGGAAGGTGGATGAAATGCATGCAGAAGTTTCAGAGTTACAGAACAATCCGGAGAGGTGCCGTCATGAATGCAGGGAACTGCTCACAAGAAAAAATATGCTGAGCTATATCCGATCAGGGCTCTGAGGCAAGCAGCGCACATCCATTTTGAAAAGGATGAACCATTGGTGCAATACGTTACAGCCATTAGGAAATGGTGGTTTGTGGTAGCCACAGTAACAACTGTGATAAAAAAAGAACTGGTTAAAGAAAGCACAGATTAAGAGGTAGAAATGGCTGAAGAGTTAGATATTGGTCAAACTCTTGCATGGTTACATGTCCCCTAATTCCTGCTGTACATGTAGATATATGGGATGAACCAGGCATTATGGCGAACTAAAAAGAGCCAAAAAGTCAGGGAAAGGTCCAAGTATGATGCTGGCTGAAGGTGAGAGAGATAATGTTGGGTATTATGGAAAAAAGGTGACCAGACGAGAAAAAAAACTAGTGGACCTAATATGTGTTTAAGTTTCAGTGGCACATTTTTCCTGAACCTTTAATGATTGTGATGACGGTGGAGGCCTCACAAGGAAAAACGGTGATCATGGGAAAAAATGCAAAATTGCAGCGATGCATGAAACCACATTCCTCCCGCCGTAACAGCGCAGGCAGAGAATAACATTGAAAATATACACCGGAATGATAGTTGTAGCTTGAAAATGAGTATAAACATTGCTTCAAAGTGTCTGATGAAAACTCAAACATTAACAAAACGAACATTGCTGAGAAGAAACATCTGAACCATTATCATGCAGAATATAGAATGAGCAGAGTGATGTCATTCTTGGTGGGTGTAAGGTTTGAAGGAGAAGGGGGAGTGCGAGCGAGGAATGGGGTGATGTAACAACTGACATTAGAATGTGAAGTGACCGCATTATGTAAATACCTGGACAGCACGAGATGAAGTTATTGATTATGAGAGAAGAGGAACGGTATGGAAGCACACTAATGTGCATATGCGGTTGGTTCGACCACGTGATGCCTCTTGGGAGAGGATATGGGCTCTAATGAGCACTGAAGGAGTTAAAGTAATTGTCTGTGGGAAAAGGAAGTTGTGGGGGGGTCGAACATTCACTCTGGAATAAGAATTTCCAGGCAAAGGGATGGCGCGACTTAAAGAATGAGGTTATTGTAAATTAATATGTACTGACAAAAATAAAAAATAGTATATTAAAGGCTTTAAGTAGTTTTCAAACATTGAAATAGGGGCCAGGTCATTATTGTTTACAACAATGCAACACCAGAAGCACCCAATGAGTGAGGAAAAGGCAATAAGGGCGTGGCCTATGAAGATTTGCAGAGATTTCCATAGTCCTTATCCGGAGGGGTATTAGAGTATGTCTCTAACAATGGTGAGCAGTGCTGGTTTATCTATTAGGCCATGTAGGCACCGGCCTATGGACCCCACTCCTTTTAGGGGCCCCTGAGGGAAGGAACATTGCAGGGTGCCTTCTCACTGAAGGATCTTCAGGTTTGTGGGATGAGGCAGGGATTCTTTTGGTTGATTGCCCAATTTATGACTGCTAATGATGAACCTCTATCTATACCCCATTTATCCTCTAATGTGGTCTAATTGAATATGCATGTTCCTACTACATACAGCAGAAAATCTCCCCCTATCACGACACTAAAAACCTGGGCTCAAGCACTGCTCTGGTTCTAGTGACCTCCTCCCCCTCCAATTCATCCAGAACTGGAGGCTCCACTTTCTCAGTCCTAGCACCGCCCATCTGGAATTCACTGCCTCCCCGCATCTGACACACATAAGACCATGTGACTTTTCAAAGGGCCTTCAAGAACCGGCTATTCCAGCCAGCATCTTGAACTGCATCAGATCCAATCTCATCCATTGCTGGAAATCCCCAGACAGCCATGAATTGGAGGGAGTGCAATGTATCATATTGAGTGAATCAATTGCTACAAGCCAGTTAAGATGGTAAGAGTGGGGCAGTGCTGGAAGTGGGACAAATTTACTGGGGGAACCCTGTCATTGTGGGGATGTAGGGATGAGGGGGCGATGCTCGGGGGCGTGGTCCCAGACCAGGTCACACAATAGAGTTTCTCTTCATAGACCTCAATCCTAGTTATTTGCATAAAAGCAAAGAGCCTTATGGGAACATAAGTATGTCCAGAATTTGTAATTTGAAATATGTCTTATTGTGATTCAGTAAGAAACCATTTTGAGCGAATAATGGATGTTGGCCTCTGCAGCTTTAATTGGTCACACTACTCACCCTACGGAAAATATGGCTCTACATTGCAGGACTTATATATCAGTCTGGACAGCTACAACAAGTATGTGAGGCTTTGGCTGTTTCTGTATTTAGTTGCCCATGCCTAGTCCACTGAAAGTGTCTGTTGAAACATGGGTTGCTCATGCATGTGATAATTCAGCTTCAGGACAGATCTTGCTGGGAGTATCCTATTCTCATTGAAGCTTGAGTGTCATGGGCAAGGCAGCAGTTCTGGGGAAAGGGAAACAAGACATGTTTTGATGGAACACAGCTCTGTAATGGTATGTCTTGCAGGAGCTCCACTCTGTGTGTTCTAGCCCATTTCCTGAACCCGGGTGGGGAACACTGCCTTTCAGTGCACCATAAATCCCCCCAGGTCTATACCTCAACCCTATCAGAACAGTCCTTGCCTCTCTGTCTACTTCGCTTTAAGTGGTATACCTAAGACTGCCCTTCAGCAACCGCTAGGCCAATTCTATTACAAGTGCACTGGTGCCACATCTTATGTACCACATATGTCTGATTCTTGAAAGCATTTTGGCTCCTGCATACACTCACAACTTAGAGTTCTTGCATAACAACATAGATATTGCTGAACCTAAGTGTATGAAATATTTTGAATCTAGGTGCGTATCAAGTGCAAGGAGGTCTTGAACCAGGATGTTTTAGAGACAACACCCACTAGGAATCTGGATGACTTTAGGTGTACCTGACGCTTTGCATCCTGGCACATCCCCGAGTGTATTAAATGTCTGAATCCAGGTGCTTTCTCAGATGTATTCATTGTTTGAATCTAGATGCATTCTAGATGTGTTATATGATCAATCCAGATGCATCTTCAGATGTATTAATTGTTTGAATCTAGATGCATTCTAGATGTGTTATATGATCAATCCAGATGCATCTTCAGATGTATTCATTGTTTGAATCTAGATGCATTCTAGATGTGTTATAGGATCAATCCAGATGCTTCTTCAGATGTATTAATTGTTCGCACCTAGGTGCATTTTCGGGTGTACCAGATGCTGAATCGAGGGACACTTTATGTGTACTAGTTGCTTTACCCTAGGGGTATTCCTATGGGCCTAGCTGCTCACGTAATGTCTCCTACTTCAAATACCTTGCTCAACACATTTGGCACTGGAATGCAGCTATCCCCACGATACAAGTTCAGTCTAGTTGCTCACTTAATGTCTGCCCTGATTCTCATACTTCGCTCATCACCTTTAGCACTAGAATGCAGCTATCTCCCACGAGGAAATTCGGTCGAGCTGTGCACATAAGGTCTCTCCCACATCAAATACTTTGCACAACACCTCTGGCACTAGAATGCAGCTATGCACCACGGCAGAATTCGGTCTAGCTGCACACATAATGTCTCTCCTGATTCACATACTTCGTTCAACACCTCTGTCACTAGAATGCAGCTATCCACCACGGCAGAATTCGGTCTAGCTGCACACATAATGTCTCTCCTGATTCACATACTTCGTTCAACACCTCTGTCACTAGAATGCAGCTATCCACCACGGCAGAATTCGGTCTAGCTGCACACATAATGTCTCTCCTGATTCACATACTTCGTTCAACACCTCTGTCACTAGAATGCAGCTATCCACCACGGCAGAATTCGGTCTAGCTGCACACATAATGTCTCTCCTGATTCACATACTTCGTTCAACACCTCTGTCACTAGAATGCAGCTATCCACCACGGCAGAATTCGGTCTAGCTGCACACATAATGTCTCTCCTGATTCACATACTTCGTTCAACACCTCTGTCACTAGAATGCAGCTATCCACCACGGCAGAATTCGGTCTAGCTGCACACATAATGTCTCTCCTGATTCACATACTTCGTTCAACACCTCTGTCACTAGAATGCAGCTATCCACCATGGCAGAATTCGTTCTAGCTGCACACATAATGTCTCTCCTGATTCACATACTTCGCTCAACACCTCTGTCACTAGAATGCAGCTATCCACCACGGCAGAATTCGGTCTAGCTGCACACATAATGTCTCTCCTGCCTCACATACTTTGCACAAATCCTCTGACGGTAGAATGCAGCTATGCCCCACAATACTATTCAGTCTAGCTGCACACATAATGTCTCTCCTGCCTCACATACTTTGCACAAATCCTCTGACGGTAGAATGCAGCTATGCCCCACGAAAATATTCGGTCTAGCTGCACATATAATGTCACTCTCACATTTTCTCTGGGCTACCTCTCCACACCCACCAACATGCCTGCCAAAATTGGGTGTCTAGCACGGACGTGGACAACCCTACTTACCTTCGTACTGGTTAAATTCAAACATAAACTCTTTTTCTCTGTGACAAATTTCCCATACCTGGATTTCATTGCCCCAAAGACGTTCAAACTACAGCGCGTGGAGACCATGCCAAAGGTGAAAGGTGCGATACAAATGCCCATTACAATACAATACAATTACAATACAATACTATGTCGGGACAACTGGTACCAGTAACAAGGCATTTGGGTACATGGAATGATACCACAAGTACATTTTGGCGATTCCATCCACCCACTTATGGTTTAGCGGTGTCAGAGAAAAGAGATCAGTCAGGAGTCTGCTGTAAAATTAATGGCAAACTACGGCTAATTTGTTGTGAACAGGATGAATGACAAGAATGGGATGATCGATATATGTATTCCTGTACCTGATCCCACAATTCTCAATAACACAATATACCCGCAGCACAGGGTACAGTGACACCATAATTAATGATAAAAAATGGCTGCTTTGCAAGAATGGATCATCGATTGAGCTCCAGAATCCATCAGTATTGAGCATAGGGAGTCATATGATCGTATCTGTTGATAAAGCCTTCATGCCTTTATCCTTCAGTGAACAGCCCCAGCAAATGTTAACATTCGAACCGATGCAGAAGGCAATGATCGCAGTCACTGCAGACATAGGGGGTGAGGCTTGGGCAACAATATAGCCTTAGGGACCTAAACATGCATTTGCATATGGGTATATATTATGTGTAGAGAATAGGTATATAGGCATAAGCTAGGCTAGCGATATGCTATTGGCAATGCTCGTGTTTTCACAGAACACTTGTCTCTTGTTTTTTTCCTTCTTAATCAGAGGTGCCGCTCGCCTCCCTCCTGATTGGTCACTCGATCATCAGAAGGCTGATCTTGGGGATTGGCGCAGAATGTCTCTACCACCTGTGTTAGCCTTGGGAAGGAGGGAGGATTGGGGCCAGTCTACTAACCTTGCTGTATGTTACATGTCGCTAAGTGATGTGAAGGCAGTGTAGAGTGCACCTTGATTGCTGAGTGGCAGGCTCGGGCTCGCCTATAGAGCCAAAAACACAACATGCTGGTGTAGGCCTGTTTTGTTTTTCAAAATGGGACACTTTTATGGCCAGTGTGGGCCAGTTTGATGAGTTACTTCACTAAACAGTGTCACAAAAGGAATGAACTGCCATTTACAACTGTGGGACACTTTTTCATTGGTGGCCGAGACAATTTTATGGGCCAGTCCGACCCTGCTGAGTGCTGCTCCCGGGACAGTTGAACCAGATAAAGTAGTTTACCGCCATGGATGGTAGGTGTCATTGTTGGCAGAAGTGCACCAGCATACCTCCATGTGGGTAGAACTACATGATATAGTCTGACACCTGATAATTCAACGGCAACAGCGACAATAAAGATAACCACCTGCCCAGAATAACATCCCACCAACCAGCCATTTCAACAACGGGACGGGCTCCACGTCTGGCCAACCACTGATGGTCAAGCTTAAAATGAAAAGAGACTTCAATTATCAATCAATACTCAAGAATGATTTGCAGCACTGCTTATTCATACATTATTAATCAAGATCACCCATTGTCACAAAAGGTGGAAAGACCAGAAGGCAGGCCAAGTGACCCCAGATACCCAGAGCAACGCATACGCATGCCCTTGGCACTGCCTATTGAAGATGCACACAAGTGAGGAAGCAGCCCCAGTGATGGACCAAAAACCAACTTTCCACCGAAACTAGCCCACTTACCTTCTCTTATGCCATCTGAATGTTATAATCCTGCAGGTGTATCTATTTTTCGTAGTCCCTTCCAAACTTTGAGCAAAAAATGTTGCAGATTTGTTTGGCAAAAAGAATGAGCAAAATGATGGATGATGTTACGGAGCCTTCTGATGCCCCACTGCGTGCCACTTCAGGGCTATCAGCCAGAACGTCTACTTCCTGTGAAACTACGTATCGCTTTGCATTCATCTCTGATTCAGAGTGGAGTAACTGCATGCAGGAGATCAAGTCTCTGGTTCCCGAGCTAACTTTCCTCTTGATGTTAAATGTTAATGTTAAAGGTATTTATACCGTGCACCATCACCAACGGAATTGGTCTATGAAGAACTAGCATGACGACCCACTTTTGCCGATCGTCTGTTTAAAATTGTAAATGTATCTTTTGCAAATTGCAGTGTCGTAGAAATTTTGAAACAAGCTTTTACTGCTCCGATCCTAAAGTAACCACAAACCAGTCCATCTGATATTTCTAAACTTCTTCCAATGTCAAACATTTCCTCACGGGCAAAGAATCTAGAGAACATTGCCACACATCAACCGAGTCCACTCATCAACCATAACAATACTTTAAATCTGGTTCCAGCAGGATTTTGTTCCATGCATGGTAAGGAAAAGGTTATTATCTGATTGGTGGATGGTATAAGATTTGAACAAGATCATGAGGGTTCAGGTGTGCTGATCCTCCACGAACTTTGAGCCACCTTCCATACTTCTAACGACTTTAGATATTTGTTTAATGTTTCTCAGACGTCGGAATGTCTGATCTTGTTGTCTCTTAGCCGGATGCTCGCTGACAGTTGTCTTGGGCCCTATGCCCCTACGTCATAGCCGTTGAAATGATAAGGTCCCTAGGTGCCAATAACGTACCCTATCTTGTTCATTGTCTACATATTCCCACTCTTGTAGACCATTCACCATTATAATGTCATCTCATGCAATCATGCTGATGACAGAGCGTTGCTCTTTAATTCGACACACAACGTTCCTACCGCAGCCACCAACTAAGACCTGCATATTGCTAACCATTGGATGGAGTGAAATCATTTTACCATGAGTCCATCCAAATCTGAAATCTTCTGGGTACGAGCCTCACTATCGAGGTTTGGTCATGAGGAACATTAGGAACATACCCTCAACTGGTTGCTAAAGTAAAAAATAGTAATGTTTGATTACAATCCCGCCTTACTAGCTCAGGTTAGTGAAACTGTCAATGAAAGTGTTTACAATCTTAAATTATGATATTAAAACGTATTTTCACTCTATCTTTTCCCGATATCATAGCAGTGACAGAATCCAATGTTTTCAAGGAAGAAGTGACCAAATCGTTTTTTTTTCTTCTTTTTTTACTGAAAAAAAGCATTGTTACTAAAATATATGTGTTGGTGGGGTAAGCGATATTAACAAAGGTAGGGAGAAGAGGAGGTGTGTGCGGGGTCTCCCCCTGCAATAAATGTGGTCACTTCACTCTTTTGAAAACATGGATTCGGTCAAATCACCTACATCCATCTTTTCCCACCGAGGTGAAGGCAATGATTGCATTGGCGACATCTCAAATAGATATTTCCTACAAGATTCACCTTGGTTCACTTCGATATCTTCTGAGCAGACTGCAGAGATCTCCACATTCAACAGGACACCTCTTCTGCATACTGCATACTTCTGTCTGCAGGGCGTGGCTTGAATAGCCTTGCAAGTAGTTCCAGGTAAAGTAGTCCCTTTACCACACCCTGTACTTCAAGTAAAATAGTCCCTCAACCACACCCAGAGAAGCTGAAAGGCTCAGCCTCACTAGACTGAGCAAGTAGTTCCACGTGCTTCATCCCATCTTATGAGCCTGGCGCCAACTGCGCCAGGTCTGAGTCCAAGAGGCTCTGGTACACTCCCTTGGGGCTTGATAAGTCCTTAAGGGAGTCGATGACTGGGGGGGCATCAGATCCAGGGGGTTCTTAGCGCAAACCATGACACTCATAAAGCAAATCAAGTAAATAACCAAAAGCCAAGGACAAGCTGCCAAACTTGAAGTAAATTGATGAAAGGCAGAGCTCAAGAATCCACCACTGAGGATAAGAACTAATAACGCCTCACATGGGGCCAAATCCCAAGTGGATCATGGAGTATAAGGAATGCCGACATATGCTTCAGACCGTGGAAAAAGGCGCACAACAGCGGGAAAAGGCAAAATGCCTCTCCAGGGCAATCCCAAAAACCTGAGTCAATTTTGATGCAATCCGAAGCTCGAGAACCCACCTCTGAGGATGAAAATTAATAGAGCCTCACAAGAGGCCATATCACAAGCGGATCAGTGAGCAAAAAGGATGCCTACACAGAGTGGGAAAAGGCAAAAGAACTCCCCACAAAGGGTACAAGGAAAAGACAACACCCAAAAACTGACAACAGATGGAAGACAAGCCAAAGCTCCAGCATCCACCTCTCAGGATAAAAAATGAATAGCGCCTCGCAAGGGGCCACATCACAAGTGGGTCATAAGAGCTTAAGGAAGGTCTACACATGCCTCAAAGCAAGGAAAAGGCACACAACAGTGGGTGAAAGGCATGTGCCTCTCCAGGTTGCATGGAAAGAACAAGTACAAAAAAGGAGTCAACGCTACAGCAAAGAAAGACTGTTCATTGTAAGTAAACTTTGCAAGGCAGGAATGCCACTGGCGAAGCAAAGGAGACATCTTTTGGAAGAAGAATGCAGCATGAAGATCAATTTTAAAGACAAAGAAGATAAACGGGACACAGCCCACACGCCGGCTCCCCAGAACGTCACAAGCTTTCTGTATGAAGGGCGGCAGGGATCAGCCTCGAGTTGGCCCTACGTGGGAATAGGGTCCCCGCTCACCTGATCCCCTGTTCCCCAAAATATTTGTGTTATGTTTTTTCATTATGTTTTATTGTGGTTGGTTGGTTTTCTTTCGCACCATAGCTCATGTACAATAACGCTTGTGGCCAAAGTTTTTCCACCTTACCTTTTGGTTGGCTTCTTCATTATGGCACTGTCATTACTGTCACCTGCCACCCCCTGTATGACTCCCCCCCCACACTAAAACACTTCCAGGCTTATGGCCCTCAAGGGCACCAGCATTCTGTCAGCATAACTTTTGTCTCCGTTTGGAGTAGTTCTGTGCAAAAAGTAGACTTTGTGGCTTCTGTTTCCTGTGACTCTTTCTCTGCTCCACCCCGCCCAGCAACAGAATTCAGTAAATAAACTGTTGCTAGTTTTCCAGAGGCAAACTGAAGACAAATAAACACACAGCTTTTTTAAGCAAAATAATAAAAGCCCTTTTTGTCTGAGACTTTAATCAAAAACGTAAGGTTTTCTGAGGGCTATTTTTAGATTTTCCAACGAAAACTTTACACCCGCCTTAATATAGTTTAGAGGTCACTCCATTGTAAACCGCAAAAATATGATTAATTTACAAATGCTACGCAAACTTGATTTCTCTACAAACTATGCGTGGAGTTTTGGTACATTGTAGCAACGTGACAAACGATTTGATGAAAAAAGCAAAGGCGTTTCCTTCTTGCCCTTTATAGAAAATCATTTAAGTTAACTTTAAATGTGGAAGCAGACCACATTTTACTGATATACTAAAGTCAGGAAGACATCACAAGGTCCAACCATCGCTTTTAAATGGTCTGCTGTTCCAAGGATGCCGGTGATGCGGGAACTCAAGGTCGAATTCTTGCTCCCCTTATCAATAAACGTGAGTTTACTGCCATCTAGTGATACAAATTGGACATTACTGAAAGAAGCCAACCCATTTGAGTGACGACTTTTTAATTCAAATTGGTTGATGAATAAAAGGGACCGAGATGTAGACGTTTAAAAAGATTTGAAAATTGTTGTTTTAATATTCGGCAGTCTTATTTTAATCGGATTCTGCTATAAATGGATTAAGTGGCGCTTAGGGGCTACCTGTTATGGGAAACCACAATAGGCATGTCCACCTCGCCCAGCTGATTGGTTGGTTGCAAGTACTGACATTGAACATCAGCGTAGATTACTGGTCTTCAAGCTGTGGAGCTGGCCCCCTGTGGGGGGAGGGGCAAAGGATGTCAAGGGGACATGAAGCTCTTCCGGAGGAGGGTAGGGCTAGTGCTTTTAAAAAATATATAAGCAGATTTGGCAAGTGCGGGAATAGGGGGGCAACATGAATGATTGTGTTGAAGGCAGGGCTCATCAACATGTTTACTCAAAGGGGGGCTCAGGATAAAAAAGTGTGACCACCACTGGCACCGATGGATGGACAGATGGACTGACAAATTCATGGACTGGCAGATGAATTGACGGACGGTTAAGGGATGGATGATTGGATGGCTGAGTGTGGCGCTGCCCGATGACGGGCGCGCACGCGGCGGCGTGACGTTGCACGCCGTCGCGTGCAGTATAAATAAACGGGGCGTTTCCGGGCCGCGAGAGAGCGACCGGGAAGCCCGAACCAAGATGGACGTGTGGGTCTGAGTTCTTGGGGCCGGGGCTTACGGCGAAGCGCGCGGGGGCGCCAGTCACCCTTAACAGTGGCGACGAGTGGGGGAAACGATGCCCGGGCCCGGCGGTGATCATCGGAATAATTTTTCACCGGAACGAGGTCGAAGGACAGACTTCGTTTCATGCCGCGGGTAGTGCGTTGCCCACGCGGCTGGCGGCCATTTTGTGCAACGGCTGTGGGATTTCAAGGAGCTCCGGTTTGGGCCCTGAAACGACCCCAGGCCTAATTTTTGGACATTTCAGTAGCTGACAGCTACATCTACACGGAGGTATGCCCAAGTAGTGCATCAACTCAATTTTGGGTTTCCTACGTCGAGTGGAAGCTAGGAGAAGGCCTATCTTGACTGGGCCTTGTAAGAGGATTCAATTCAACACTACAGCTAAGTCAACGCCTAGTCTATAATACTGAATGAAAAGCCTTATTGATATATCTTTATGTCCAGTTCATGCGTTCTGGATGACTACCCCTATATAACACCCCTCTCTCAGAATCCCCCTGACCCCACTGAGCCAAGAAGTAGTTCTGTTTTGCAAGTTAAAAGGTTTATTTGAGAAGTAAAGCAATATATATCTATCACACTTTTTAATAATTAATAATTGAATATCACACTTAATCTGATATGATAAAGATTAACAACGGAGAATCTGGCACTAGCACACTTCTTTATAATCACTAAGGAGTTGACATGAAATGGATAAGATAGCAACAATACTTTTATGGTTTCAAATGGATGCAATGTGGAATGAAATGCAGTACAGAAAATAACTTGATAGAATTTCAGCAAAGACAAGGAAATCACTTTCTTGTACAATTCACCCCCCCCTTTTATGCAATGCAAGGAAATGGAAGGAAGGCACACAGTTCTCAGAAATGCAATTAAATGTGATTCAGTTCACCCAGCAACTTAGACTACAGACGTTGAAAACACAGGCAAAATGCTTTTATATGTGCTGGCAATTAACTGAAAAATATGCTAAATTGCTTTTAATTCCCTCTAGGAGGTTCAGGGTGAGTGAAATCAAGTTTATATTAGTCCAGGCTCACTTTAGCAAGTATCTAGGAGTAACTAGCAGGTTAAACGAATTTCTGGCAAATGGAAGGCAAGCAGCAGCAGATTTTTACACGTGAAGAAATTTGCAAACCGCGGCAAAATTCGCGAATGCGTGTTCCGCGATTGCGGTAAAACTATAAGGGGTAGGAATGTGGTTCTTGGTGCGATTAAAAGCTAAGATTCTAAGCTTTCAGATGAAAGTTACTGCAAGTCTCTAAGACAAACGGTCGCGGAGATATGAGCGATTTAGTGAAGGTCATTTTTGGTTTTGCAAATTTTAAACGCAACACTTTTTCAGCTTTAAAAATGATGGCAGAATAACACAATTGCTAAGCTGCAGTTCTACTTAGATTAAAAATGGATTGAATTATATGATTTTAACTAAGAGATGTGTTCTGAGTTTTGCTGAGTACTCACAAGAGATTTTGAACCGGAAAGCGACTTGGTCACGGACTTCAGTCTGGTCAGGTCTTCCCGAGTTCCGCTCACAGCGCCTGGCCTCTGGAACTGCTCACAGCATCGGGGTCAGCACTCTGGATACAATGGCCTGGTCTCTGCTAGGCACCGGTTCTCTGGGTCGGGTCCTGCCTTCTCTTTGGATATTTCTGTCACCGGGTTCTTGCAAAAGTTCTTGGCAAAATTCAGACGGCGTCAGCCGGCTGTCTGAAGAGTTCAGTTGCAAAAAGATTTTCAGGCCTGTTGACAAATACTCTTGCTGGCAGTGGCCTTTTTGGTTAAGGTTCTGTAGTCTCTGTTTATCTTGGAGTCTAAGTGTTGGCTCCTTGAAGGTTGATGGAGGTAAGTATGGATTTTTCCGGCAGAGCGTCCCGCTGCAGATGGAAATGAATGTCTCTACCTAAGTTTCAGTGGTCCATTTATATGTTCTGCAAGTGGGTGTGTGTGTGGTCATAACTAAACTTGCCCCTCTCACTTCTCATTGGTCCAGCTTTCATTTCTCCCCTGATTGGGGGAGCTAAGTTGTGTCAGAGTGATGTCATTTTACAGCCTGCAGAAAGTCCACTCCTCCTGTCAACTTACACACAAATCTAGATTTGAACCAAATACATATTTGCAGAGGTACATATTGTTTTAAAATCATATGCACCCATCATGCATTACAGGAGGTATACCCTGTCCAAATCTGCTCTTCCTGGGGGCTTGCATTCAAAAATGGCACATATTTCACTTTTTAACTGGTTTCGCAATTTCGGACATTAACCCAAATTTACACACATGTGCGCAAGGAGTATGGACATTAGTTGATGAAGTGTCAGATTTTTCACATGCACACATTTTGAGTAATATCCTCTTTTCCGCTAAAACCCCCCTGAACATGCCACCGGTTCTAAAAACCTCTTAAAATGTGGGCAGAAAAATCACAAGAATTATGGTGTCATTTATACAATTTTCACATGTCCGCTCTATGAGTTATTCATCTTTTTAGAGTTATGTTCTGGCCCCAAAGGGGTGTGGTTTTCCTCCAGCACAAGGTTGAATTTCTGGTTTTTCCAGTTCTGCCAAGCCAGCTTGCTCTCACAGGCAGTGCCCCTCCCCTGTGCTTCCAGGAGAAATCTCCATTTACGACTCCCGCCATAAAACATTTGCCTGAGTCAAGACAGGGCTTTGTTCAATTTCCTGCAGAGCCCAGGTAATTCAATCAGGGAAGTGTCATATCCCTTTTGGTGTGAGCAGCAAAAGGGCAGCTAGGCCTGGGAACACAGCTGTGACTCAAGTTTCACTCCTGATGGGGGTAGTTGCCAGGCAAATTGGAATCTCTTTAAGCCAGTTTTTAGCTACATGTCATTTCTGTTCCCCAGTTTCTGCATTCAAATAAACTAACAATTTCACATATGCAGCTAGAATGCTGATTCTAAGTTTAAAACTATGACATTTAAACAATTGCAACCTATGTGACACTCAAAAGTAGGTCACTCATTTCTCTTAAACATTGAGATTTTTAATGTCTTTCAGTCCAAATTTACTTAAACTGCTGAAATCCACAGCTCAGCCAGTCTTGTTATAAACCTTCAAGTCACTTCAGAATATAACTTTACATTGGATCCACCTCTCAGTAAGTCTTTGTTTGGCATGTTTTGGATTCATTTATTCAGTTTTCTACAAAAAAGTAAAATCTGGTGGTTTTAAAACGCCGGCTTTTGGATAGTGGTGAGTACTGGTACTGCACCCTTTTGGGGATTTAAGAAATGAATTCCCCACAATTCTATGTGGCTTTTGGCAATCAGCATTTCCATTCCCAATGGTTTCAGGCTACTGTGTGGGTAGTCCAATGGGGTTTTTAGGCAGTGCCCTTCTGTGCCCATAACATCGGCAAAAATGAGTGGCAGCCTATTCTTCATGCATTTCCCTGTGCATTTTCTGGGAAGCTCTGGCCATCATGAGGTTTTCCATGTCAGTACTGCACAGTTTTGAGGTAGGACTCGGATGCATGGGAAAATACATCCCACAAGCCCCCCTCTTGCGATGGCCATTCGGTTTCACTGATGGGACTCGCAAGATCTGGGATGTTTCTTCATCTTCTTCCAATAGATGGCACAGTTCAGCATCTTTTCCTCCATCCGGTACTGGTCGATCGGTTCTCCTCGCCGGTCCTGATGGGAATATTGGGCGGTACCCCGGGCCCGTTGCGTCTCTGCTCCCGGTCTCCGGATCGTCGTCCTTGGCCCGTCTCCAGGTTTTCTTTCTCCTAGGACGACAAAGGAAGAGCGGCAATACCTATTCATGGACATTTCTTCCACCATTGTTGAGATAGTGGGGCAGCATATGCATTTCATCATAACGAAACATTACATTCTTATTTTGAAAAAAAAAAACAGTATAACTAAGATACAGTTTCATGCAAATCACAATATTTTAGAGACTAGATGTTGTATGTTTTATGGTTGGAACTGAATTAGTCTGAGACAGTACCCGCTAGGATTCCAGAGGATTCCTCCAGTTGTTGCAGAGTGTGCCTGGAATGGCAACATTTCAACTGGTTTATGTGGACCCACTTGTCTTCCCCCGCTGCCAAAGGACCTTTGGGGAGGTGGATTTTGTAGGCCACAGGGGAGATCTTGTCGATGATCTCAAAGGGTCCCTTCCATGTAGGCAAGAATTTCCGCTGTTTTGCCTGGTTTCTTTGGAAGTTGTATAGATAGACCCGGTCCCCCACCTGATATTCCTTCCTGGAAGTTTTCAGGTCATAATGGGTCTTCATGCTATCAGCCGATCTTTCAAGATTCCGCTGAGCATAAGCAAAAGCATGTTGAAGGTGTTTCCTTAAATTCTCCACATACTCATGAGTTGTGGAGGCATTTATCAGTGTCTGCTCTTGGGTCCTGTAGAGCAAATGCTGAGGAAGTACCATCTTGCGCCCAGTCATCAACTCAAATGGTGACATTTTGGTTGCAGATGAAGGGGTAGATCTGATGGCCATTAGGACCAGAGGTAATCGGATATCCCAACTTGGCCCAGAATCTGCCACAAACTTTTTTAAGATGCTCACAATTGTCCGGTTATATCTCTCTACTGCCCCAGAAGAAGCTGGCCTGTAAGCAATATGCAACTTCCTTTTGACCCCCAGTATCTCCCACATCTTTGTCATTACTTCACTGGTGAAGTGGCTACCTCTGTCTGACTCAATCCTTTGAGGTAGACCAAAACGGGAAAAGATATGGTTAATCATCAGGGCAGCTGCGGTTTCTGCCTTGCAATTTGGGGCTGGGAGACATTCCACCCACTTAGTAAACAAGCATGTCACAGTCAACATGTACTTATTCCCCCTAGCAGAGCGAATCACGGGGCCTACAAAGTCGATTTGTAAATCTGACCATGGCAGTGTCATCCCCCTCTTTTGGAGAGGCGCACGGTGCGTGAGGGATGATGGCTGAAATTGTGCACACACAAGACACCCCTTCAAGTATTGGTCGAGGTCCTGCCCCATGTGTGGCCAGTATGCAACCTCTCTTAAGATTTCCAATGTTGTGTGAAACCCCCTATGACCGGCGGTGGCCGCATCATGGGCGTGACTTAACATCAGGCTTCGGAATGAGGTAGGAACCACCCACTGATCGTGGCCAGCTTTGGATTTCCTTACCAGCAAACCGTCTTGGATTCGGAACATTTTTGGACATTTCATCAACACTCTTAGGTCCTCTTTCCCAATGTAATCGGTATCCGTCAGGGGAAAGTTCTCAGGGTCCTCAAGGTGCTGGTAAAATTTACCAATAATTGGATCCCCCTTCTGAGCGGTAATCAAATCAGCATCAGGGGTCTCCTTACTCCATTGTGCAATTGAAGGGTCGTTGTGAGCATTTGTCTGGGACCTAGTGATAGCAGTGACCTGGATTTCCCCGAACAGGGACTCAATCTCAATTAGATCCCCTTGGATGGCCCCGGTTTTGGCCAGCTGATCAGCTAAGTCATTTCCAGTTTTGTCTGGTCCCTCTACTTTGGAATGACCTTTGATCTTTTTCCAATAGATGGTCATCTCATTCGGGGTGACCAGATCATCAATGTTTTGGATCAACTTCCCATGTTTCAAGGGTTTGTTGTTAGCACATAACATGCCTCTGGTTTTCCAATTAACCAGGTGCTCCACGAACCCGTTCCGTACATAATCCGAATCTGTGATTATGACCAGTTCGTGGAGTTGATGCTGGACAGCAGTGAGGATGGCCTGATGCACAGCCATCAATTCTGCCACCTGACTACTTCGGGGACCAATTTTGTATCCAGCGGAGGGTTCTGGGGACTCATTCACCCATGCATTCCCTACGCCAGCCACCAGTTCTTTCTCCCCGTTGTTGTCAACATGGTAAGAGCATCCATCCACATAGACAGTGGGCATTCCCTCACACTTGTCCTCTTCAAAGACTTTGTGTGGGGAATTAAGGTATGCCTCCGTGTTGTCCTTTATTTTTAGACTTTCGTCCTCGAGACAGTTTTCTCTGGCACAATCATGCAAGTCAGCCAGACCTTGCGCGAGGGGACTCTTCTTGTTTTGGCCATATCTGACCTCCACAGGAAAGCCTTGCATTGACAGAATCCAGGAAGTAATTCGGGAATTACTCACATTTCCGGCCCGGATTCTATCACTTTGGAGATACTGCAGAGGCTGGTGTGGAGTCTCCACTATGATGTGTTCCCCCTGGATGAACGGGCGGTAATTCTTCAATGCCCACACCGTTGCCAGGAGTGCCTTCTCACAATCGTTGAATTTTTCCTCCACAGAGGATAAAGTTTTGCTCGCATAAGAGATTACTTTATTGACCTTGTCATGCTTTTGGTATAATACTGCCGTCAAGCACGTATTAGAGAACCCTGTCTCCAGGAAGAACTCCTTGTTTCTGACAGGGTAAGCTAGGCAAGGCGCTTGTGAGAGGCTTCTCTTGAGTTGTCTTACTGCCTCGGCTTGTTCTGGACCCCATTCCCACTTGACCCCCCCTTCAGGAGATGAATCAGGGGTCTGGTGATCTCTGCGTAGCCCTCAATAAACTTTCTGCTGTAATTAGTCAGTCCAAGGAGGCTCCGTAGTTCTCGCAGAGTTGTGGGGTCTTTCAGTTTCTGAAGTGCTTCCACTTTCTTTTCCTGGGGACAGAGACCCTGAGGAGTAATCTCATGCCCCAAGAAATTAACACGGGTTCTACACCACTGTGCTTTCTGAAAGGAAAGTTTTGCTCCTGCGGCCCTCAACTGGGTCAGAACATAACGGATCTCCGCTATGTGTTCCTCCACAGATGAACTTTTGATGAGGACATCATCTACATAAGCCAGGTTACCCCTCGCACCCAGGTCGGGCATGGCCTTATGTAGGAAAATGTTGAATTCATTGCCGGAATTGAGGTATCCGAAAGGAGTCCGGGTCCATGTGTACTGCTGGCCCCCAAAGGTAAAAGCCAGTTTGTATTGGTCCTCCCTACTGACAGGCACGGTCCAGTACCCATTGGTCAGGTCTATTGCAGTGAATACCTGTGACCCCTGGATCTGGGCCAGCCCTTGGTCAATGTAGGGCAAAGGCCATCGGGAAGTATGGACCCGTTTGTTGAGCTCCCTAAGGTCAGCACAGAGTCTCCACTGGCCGTTCGGCTTCAATATTCCCAGCACCGGATTATTGAAGGTGCTGTGGACTGGACGGATTATTCCCCTGGACTCAAGGTTCTTAATTATTTCAGTAAGGGACTCCATTGATGCGAGAGGCAAGCGATATTGCTTCACAAACACAGGAGTCATGCCAGGGTCCGTGGGGATTGTGGTTGTGTGGATGTCGGTGCAACCACAGTCATATGAGTCTACCGCAAAGAGATCTTGGAAATCCAAGAAAACTTGTTTCAACTTTTGCTTTTGTTCCAGAGTCACACAGGCATCAGCTAGGTTGACTCTCTCTTCCACCATCTGCCTGAAGCCTGGAAAGACTTCTGGTTTGGCTATCTCCGCGGCCTCCTCCAACTGGGTGGAGAAGTCCCTGGTCAGAGTGCTGATTTGGACTGGAGGCTTCAGGTGGGAAAGGCAGCCCTCATGGACCTGGAAAATCACCTCATCCCTCCTGAAGTCACAAGTCACATCTTCCTTACCATAAGGGCAAGAAGTGTACACCAGGAAGTTCCCCCCATGCCGGGTAAAAATCCTGTCTGGTGTTGTATTGTCCTCACTGTCACTGTCAACGCAGTCCTTGGGGATTGGCCCTAACAGTTCATTACCTAAATCAATGGAAAAATGTCGGTCATCAACCGCCATTCCAATAATGGTGCCTGCGGCTAGAGTAATACTCTTTAAGTCGCTGTTATCCACCTCTATTGGAATGGTGTCATGTTCTATGTTGACTAATGGAGTTGGGTTTACCCCCAACCCTTGCTGTTGGAGAGAAGCATTTAGATGTATATAAGCATCAGTTTTTTGCAAATATTGTCCTCTTTTAACTTTCACTTCCAGGGAGAATTGTCGGGTCCTTTCTGGGATGGTGACTTCCTCTTTGATCTGAATTTCAACTGCATAAGGTAGCAATCGAGCTGACCTAAATGGTTTTTCTGGATCATCAAAGCCCATGGGATTATCCGCTAATCGGGACCAAGCTTTGAAGTTTATTAGGTCCAAACTAATGGCAAAGCGATTGAGAATGTCACTGCCTAAGTAAAAGGCGGCAGTGACGTCTCGCACGACCCAACAATTATGGACTATGCTCTTGTTGCCAATGGAGATTTTGAGCATACACCTGCTTGGCAGGAGATGTTTGGAATTAGGTGCTTCCAGGTCCATTTCCCATTTGTCTATCAGTTTGAAGGTGGGAATGGCTGGGTCTTTTGGGAGTTGGCGAAACATGGCTTCGCTGATGAAGCTCTTACCGTTGTTCACACACACTCGAGCGAGAACATAGTCCTTCTCATCATTTAACTGAACAGGGATGAACAACTGCTCTCCAATTTGCTGAATATCAGCCAGGCTTTGAGCTGATTTCACATCTTTCTGGACTATAGGAGTGGGAGTTTCTGATTGTGGATTAGTATAGACTCTCAGAGTGTTTCCTTCCAGCGTGGAGTACCACTTTAGACTGGAAGGAAGGTTGATTTTCAGAAATAGAGAGGACCCTGCATCACCAGTCTGTTGTCCTACTGCTATTACTGTCACGTCTGGAATTTGGCTATTCTGGAAGTGAAATTCTACTTGGTCAGATTTTTGTTCAACCATGTGGCAGGTGCCGTTTAAACTAACATGGTTGACACTCTGTTTTAATTTTATTGGTCGGCTAGTCTGGGTCCAGAGGACCTTGTTTACGCAATCTATTAGGGATGACAACCTTCTCAGGAGGTCATTCCCTAGTAAACAAGGGGTGCCCTCTGGGGTCACAACTATGACCGGGTGTTTCAACTTGTGTCGCCCAACTTTAATGTCCAAGTCTGCAGTCCCCTCAACGGGAATTTCCTTCCCGTCAAAGTTCTGGAGTTGTCCAGGAAGTGAGGTGAGAGGAATTTGCTAATTCTCTCCCCTTCCTGCATTCAGTTCATCAAAGGCCCTTCTGGACAGAAGGGTAGCTTGAGATCCAGTGTCCACCAGTGCCAAAATTGTACCCTGCCCCTGTACTCGTACCGGGGCATAGTATCTTCCCTCCTTCTCCTCAAGGGGGCACAGATAATGCACATTTTTGGACAACTGGTGGGCTAATTTTCTGGTTTTGGATATTGCAAGAGAAGAAATTTGGGCAGAATTCTGTGGAGAGCCTTGGGAATCTGAAAGAAAAATTTGGCAACTGGAGATCAGAGCCATTGTGGGTTCCCCTGGTTCCGGTTCTGGGCCGCCCCCCCCTTTTTGGAGGCAGTCCCCAGGATGGGTTTGAACCAGGGGATTTTCTTGCTGTTGGTTCTGGGATGAGATGGTGGGCGGCGGTAGCTCAGTCTCCACATCTCCCCAGTCTGGATTTGCATCCCTAGGGACCCATTTTTCTTTGGGAGGAGTTCCCCCCTCTCTGAAGGAGAAGATCCTTTTCCCAGGATCCTCTGAGGATCCCTCTCCCTCGAATTGGAAGATCTGTACTTCCTCCTCAAACTGAGTCTGTTTGGGTCTTTTGTTTCTCCTACCCCCCCTCTGCTCCTTAGGAGGCAGACTTTCAGGGGCAAGAGATTTTATTTCCGGTTCCTGGGTTTCCAGGGGCTGTTTACAAGTGAGGAAGGAAGCTTCCTCCAAGGCTTTACACCCCCCTTCCCTTTGTGCCTCCTCCCTGGGAACCGGTGAGTTATCGGGGTGCTGCCCCCGTCATTGTTCTGGAGCACCAGGTCCAGAGTTGGGTGCATTCTGCGCCGGCATGCCGATCTGAGGGTTCTGCTGAGCCCTCAGTATGTGACCCAGATCCCGCGCCATGTTTTGAACCTGGCGCTCTAACTGGGAAACCCGCTCAGGCTGATACGGGGCCCTGTTTTCTCCCCTGGGCTGATCCCGGGAAGGGTAGCTATCCCTTCTTTGGTAGTACCCCTGGTTGGGAAGATTTGGGTACCCCTCCACCCTTGGCCTCCCCTCTCCCGGATTAGGTTGTCTGGGCTCAGGGAATTGGGGAAAGAAGGATGGATGATTTTGGGGTTGGAAGTTGGGTGGATACCTGGGGAAAAAGTTCTGCCCAGGATTTGGAGAATTTCTGCCCTCCGGTGGGAAGTTAGGAGGGAAGTTCCCTGGGCTAGGTGCTTGGCTGGATCCCCCCCCTTGGGCTGGAGGAGTCCACACATAACCCAGGATGGGTCGATTTCCCTTGTAACGGGGACTTACATAGTCAGGAGAGCGAGGGACCCCATTTGTGGGGCTGCCTCCCTGGCTCCCTGTCTGTGCCTGGCCCGAGGACCTTCTGGGCCTAGCATTATTAGGTGCAGGTAGGTTTTTAGGCCCCCCCATCTCCAACTCTAAAACAGGGGTGACCTTTACCTCTGCCACCTTGGCAGCAGCAGGGGTGCTGTTGGCTTTGGGGTTTTTCTGGGCATTACTTTTGCTATCTACCGGTTTCTGCACCTCATAGATCCGGGTAGCCTGTTCAATGACCCAGTCTAAAGATCTTTTCTCGTGAAAATCCCTCACGAGCTGGGTCATTATGTATTTGGGCAAGGCATGAAAAAATGTATTAATGAATTCTCTACTGTCTGTGCGCACCCTTCTGGTGGTCTGCGCAAAAGCACGTTTCAGTTCTTGCACAAATTCTTGTGGGGCCTGATCCTCCCCACATTGCAAATTGTAGGCTGCCTTGCGAGCCTCTTGAGGATTTCTATGAATGGAAAAATGTTTCAAGATGGCCGCCTTATAGGTGGACCATCTTAAATGATTTTGGTCCTCCAGCCCCGCAAAGAAACTGGAGTATTCCGGGGAGAAGGTCCACTTTACATATTGAATACAGCTTTGGCTGTCCTTCAAATGGAAAGTCTCCATCATTTGCTCAAACAACTCTAAGTGCTCCCAAACAGAATACTTAGCGTTCTTATGGTAAGGCGTGATGACGCTCCTGATCGCCTTAATCTGCTTTAAGGGGTCCTTAAGCAAGGCCCTTTTTGCCTTATTGGCCTTTTTGGTTCGGGTAACCCTTGTCCATTCATCCTCTGACTCAGAGGCACTGCTCCCAGAGGTTCCTGTCTGTTCTTCCAGGTTTTCCCGGATTCTGCGAGCCTGGGAATGGCTGGCAGAATGTGGGGACCTGGTCTCTTGTTTCCTGTGGTGCTCAGAGGAGTCCTCAGATCCCTCCTTGCTGCCAGGATTTGCTGGGTACCCCCCCCACTGACCTAACTGGGCAGAGGTTTTCAGGATGCCCTTAAGGGGCCTACTCTCCTGGGGTTCCCCACTGAACTGTACTGTACTTGGGTGCCCATACCCGGATGCCCACCCCTCCATTCCTGAGTGGTACTGGCCTATGAGCCCCATACTTTTAGCTGGATAGTAATCTGCCATCCCTGTGGCCCTGTGCTCATGTGCGCCAGGGGACATGGGGGTGGTAGAGTCCAGGGACTGGGAGAGATGAAGGCCCCTGGTGTTAGGGCTCCTGAGGTTATGGTCAGGAGTCTCTCTTTCCCAGCGGACCTCATCTCTATCCGCCCCTGCTCCCTGTTGCAATGCAAGAGCCTGCATTTGTGCTTTCAGTTCCTCAGTCAAGGCCTTACTAGACTCTATCAGTCTCTCCTGCATCGCTACCTGTTGTTGGAGCCTATCATTGTGTTGACAGAGGGCCTCATTTTCCCTCTGTGCTTCCTGGTTGGTCCTGGAGAACTGGGCCAGTCTTTGCTGCAGGAGGTTTACCTCCTGAGTCCCATCCCTACTGGCCTGCTCCTTTCTTGCCAGAGCATCTTCCACCCTTCTGGTGTGCTCTACCAAGTTCTGGTTTTCTTTTTGGAGGTTACCCAGCCCCTGGAGGGCCAGGTGATTTTCTTCCATTTCCTTTTTTAAGTGGCAGACTTCCTGGCCTAAAGTGTCTCTTTCCTGACTAAGAGCCTGCATCTGTGCCGCCAGGTCGTCCCTTTGCCTTTGGAAGGCACCGGCTTTCTGGCGCTCCTGATCAAACTCTGCCTGGGTATCCAGGTCTTTCAGGATCAGTTTATTGCTCTCCTCTTTCTCTCTGTCTAGTTGGATTTGCAGGGTGGCTACCTGCTCTGTGCATGCCCTGTTGAAATTGATCTGTTGCTCCAGGTTTTTCTGGCTCTGCAGTAAGGAATCCAAACTGTCTTGGTGCTCCTTCTGCAGGGCCAGAAATCTGGTATCCTGGTCTGTCTTTTCCTGTTGTAGGATGCCCATATCCTCTTTTATTTTAATGATATATTGCCTACTATCATTTTCTGACTCCTGGCTCCTCTGCAGCCTCTGCTCAGAAGAGGCCAGATCAGATCGGGCCTTCTCTACTGCTATCTGTTGCCTATTTGCCAGATCTTGGTTTTCAGTGCATTTATCCTGCATGTCTCCCATATATAGGTACAGGTATGCTGCTATCCTGGCAATCTTATTGTGTTCATCTTTGGCTTTAGGAGCCATATATAGTTCACTCAGGGCCACATGTAATGGACCCTGATCTCTCCATAGGTCTGACCCTGTTTCAGTGACCTGTCGCGTGATGGCCTGCAACCAGGCATCCTGGCCCTGTTCAGTCCATTCACCTCTCACCAATAGTTTATGTAAGAGGTGCTCTCTGGCTATTTTCATGTCTACTAAGGTCGTCATTCTAGAGATTGGTCTCTGTCCTGACTTACAGAAATTTGTATTTTATTTTTGCAAAACAGACCTTTTTCTTAGAGCGTTCCTATGAGGAGTGCTTTACAGCGTAACACAGCGTGGTGATCCGACCGGATATGTGTATCTGGTCAGCTGGCACGCTGTATTAATCTGCACAAATGGTAGATCTAACCCAAACGTCCGGCACGAGCCCCCAATTTGTAAGAGGATTCAATTCAACACTACAGCTAAGTCAACGCCTAGTCTATAATACTGAATGAAAAGCCTTATTGATATATCTTTATGTCCAGTTCATGCGTTCTGGATGACTACCCCTATATAACACCCCTCTCTCAGAATCCCCCTGACCCCACTGAGCCAAGAAGTAGTTCTGTTTTGCAAGTTAAAAGGTTTATTTGAGAAGTAAAGCAATATATATCTATCACACTTTTTAATAATTAATAATTGAATATCACACTTAATCTGATATGATAAAGATTAACAACGGAGAATCTGGCACTAGCACACTTCTTTATAATCACTAAGGAGTTGACATGAAATGGATAAGATAGCAACAATACTTTTATGGTTTCAAATGGATGCAATGTGGAATGAAATGCAGTACAGAAAATAACTTGATAGAATTTCAGCAAAGACAAGGTAATCACTTTCTTGTACAATTCACCCCCCCCCTTTTATGCAATGCAAGGAAATGGAAGGAAGGCACACAGTTCTCAGAAATGCAATTAAATGTGATTCAGTTCACCCAGCAACTTAGACTACAGACGTTGAAAACACAGGCAAAATGCTTTTATATGTGCTGGCAATTAACTGAAAAATATGCTAAATTGCTTTTAATTCCCTCTAGGAGGTTCAGGGTGAGTGAAATCAAGTTTATATTAGTCCAGGCTCACTTTAGCAAGTATCTAGGAGTAACTAGCAGGTTAAACGAATTTCTGGCAAATGGAAGGCAAGCAGCAGCAGATTTTTACACGTGAAGAAATTTGCAAATCGCGGCAAAATTCGCGAATGCGTGTTCCGCGATTGCGGTAAAACTATAAGGGGTAGGAATGTGGTTCTTGGTGCGATTAAAAGCTAAGATTCTAAGCTTTCAGATGAAAGTTACTGCAAGTCTCTAAGACAAACGGTCGCGGAGATATGAGCGATTTAGTGAAGGTCATTTTTGGTTTTGCAAATTTTAAACGCAACACTTTTTCAGCTTTAAAAATGATGGCAGAATAACACAATTGCTAAGCTGCAGTTCTACTTAGATTAAAAATGGATTGAATTATATGATTTTAACTAAGAGATGTGTTCTGAGTTTTGCTGAGTACTCACAAGAGATTTTGAACCGGAAAGCGACTTGGTCACGGACTTCAGTCTGGTCAGGTCTTCCCGAGTTCCGCTCACAGCGCCTGGCCTCTGGAACTGCTCACAGCATCGGGGTCAGCACTCTGGATACAATGGCCTGGTCTCTGCTAGGCACCGGTTCTCTGGGTCGGGTCCTGCCTTCTCTTTGGATATTTCTGTCACCGGGTTCTTGCAAAAGTTCTTGGCAAAATTCAGACGGCGTCAGCCGGCTGTCTGAAGAGTTCAGTTGCAAAAAGATTTTCAGGCCTGTTGACAAATACTCTTGCTGGCAGTGGCCTTTTTGGTTAAGGTTCTGTAGTCTCTGTTTATCTTGGAGTCTAAGTGTTGGCTCCTTGAAGGTTGATGGAGGTAAGTATGGATTTTTCCGGCAGAGCGTCCCGCTGCAGATGGAAATGAATGTCTCTACCTAAGTTTCAGTGGTCCATTTATATGTTCTGCAAGTGGGTGTGTGTGTGGTCATAACTAAACTTGCCCCTCTCACTTCTCATTGGTCCAGCTTTCATTTCTCCCCTGATTGGGGGAGCTAAGTTGTGTCAGAGTGATGTCATTTTACAGCCTGCAGAAAGTCCACTCCTCCTGTCAACTTACACACAAATCTAGATTTGAACCAAATACATATTTGCAGAGGTACATATTGTTTTAAAATCATATGCACCCATCATGCATTACAGGAGGTATACCCTGTCCAAATCTGCTCTTCCTGGGGGCTTGCATTCAAAAATGGCACATATTTCACTTTTTAACTGGTTTCGCAATTTCGGACATTAACCCAAATTTACACACATGTGCGCAAGGAGTATGGACATTAGTTGATGAAGTGTCAGATTTTTCACATGCACACATTTTGAGTAATATCCTCTTTTCCGCTAAAACCCCCCTGAACATGCCACCGGTTCTAAAAACCTCTTAAAATGTGGGCAGAAAAATCACAAGAATTATGGTGTCATTTATACAATTTTCACATGTCCGCTCTATGAGTTATTCATCTTTTTAGAGTTATGTTCTGGCCCCAAAGGGGTGTGGTTTTCCTCCAGCACAAGGTTGAATTTCTGGTTTTTCCAGTTCTGCCAAGCCAGCTTGCTCTCACAGGCAGTGCCCCTCCCCTGTGCTTCCAGGAGAAATCTCCATTTACGACTCCCGCCATAAAACATTTGCCTGAGTCAAGACAGGGCTTTGTTCAATTTCCTGCAGAGCCCAGGTAATTCAATCAGGGAAGTGTCATATCCCTTTTGGTGTGAGCAGCAAAAGGGCAGCTAGGCCTGGGAACACAGCTGTGACTCAAGTTTCACTCCTGATGGGGGTAGTTGCCAGGCAAATTGGAATCTCTTTAAGCCAGTTTTTAGCTACATGTCATTTCTGTTCCCCAGTTTCTGCATTCAAATAAACTAACAATTTCACATATGCAGCTAGAATGCTGATTCTAAGTTTAAAACTATGACATTTAAACAATTGCAACCTATGTGACACTCAAAAGTAGGTCACTCATTTCTCTTAAACATTGAGATTTTTAATGTCTTTCAGTCCAAATTTACTTAAACTGCTGAAATCCACAGCTCAGCCAGTCTTGTTATAAACCTTCAAGTCACTTCAGAATATAACTTTACATTGGATCCACCTCTCAGTAAGTCTTTCTTTGGCATGTTTTGGATTCATTTATTCAGTTTTCTACAAAAAAGTAAAATCTGGTGGTTTTAAAACGCCGGCTTTTGGATAGTGGTGAGTACTGGTACTGCACCCTTTTTGGGATTTAAGAAATGAATTCCCCACAATTCTATGTGGCTTTTGGCAATCAGCATTTCCATTCCCAATGGTTTCAGGCTACTGTGTGGGTAGTCCAATGGGGTTTTTAGGCAGTGCCCTTCTGTGCCCATAACATCGGCAAAAATGAGTGGCAGCCTATTCTTCATGCATTTCCCTGTGCATTTTCTGGGAAGCTCTGGCCATCATGAGGTTTTCCATGTCAGTACTGCACAGTTTTGAGGTAGGACTCGGATGCATGGGTAAATACATCCCACAGCCTGCTGAATCCAGTTACTATTTTGGCTACCAATTTTTGGAACACACAAAGGCATTCTGCTTTTTCATCCCCTTCATCATCATCCTGGTGACTCCATTTATCTTCATCCTCTTCATCATCACAGAGGTGGCAGTAGTCACTGCATCCATGGGTGGTCCAGGCTGAGGATCACTTTGGGCTGAATGTTTGAGTTGCGGCCCCAATCAGCATTATTGGGGTGCCTGTGCGCTCAAACTCATGAGTGACACCGAGGACCAGGACGGAGCACACGGTGTGGCGGCGCAGTTTCATCCTCGTGCACCAGTGGCCCCGCAGGGTCTTCTACCTCCAATGCAGCAACCAGCAGCTCCAGCAGATGGTCAGGCAGCGGTTCCCGCCCTTCAACCCCCAGTTCAACCTGCTGCTGCTCCTGGTGTTCAGCAGGCAGCGCCTGCCATGGCGCAGGTACGTGCGCATGCTGCCCTGCAGCCCATCCCCGAATTCGATGTGTCGGGCCCGCCATCCAGCCTGGGGCCCCGATGGAGAAGGTGGGTGGACCGCCTGGACATGTATTTCAGGGCTGCGCAAGTGGTCGATGATGACACCAGGCTGGCCACAATGTTGTACTCGGCAGGACCCTCTGTCCAGGAGATTTTTGAATCTTTGCCACAAGGGAATGGAACCTACGATCATGCAAAGGCCGCCCTCCAGGCATATTTTCTGCCCTTAGCCAACGCGGACTATGAGCGATTCGTGATGCTCTCTGCCAAACAAAAAGATGACGAGACCTTGGACACGTTCTATGGGCGCCTAAGGCGTCTGTCGCTCGCCTGCGCCTGGGGAGGACATGACGAGGACCATGCTTATCCAGGCGTGCTCATCAGGCAAGCTCAGGCGCCAAGTGCTGAGGGAGCCGGGCATAACGCTCCAGCGCATCCTTGAGCTAGGAAGGAGCCACGAGGTGTCAGAGGCGAGAGCAGCAAGAATGGAGGCCGGGTCGCGCCCCATTAAAACTGAAGAGATCTGCGCGATGTGGCGAGGCGGAAGAGGTGTTAGGAGATATGGCGGCGGCACACGGGACAGAGCTGGGAGGGCAGGCGAGATTTGCCAAAAATGCGGATTCGACCTGCCTCACCCAGCGGAGTGCCCTGCAGCTGGAAAGACATGTGGACGGTGCGGGTTGCCAGACCACTTCTCAAGGGTGTGTAGGGCGGCCTTGCCCATACTGGTGCCAAGGGGCCAGGGCCGAGCGGTCTCCACTCGCCAAGGTCGGCCGTCCAATGTCGCCCAGGTGGACCAGGGCGAGGAGGAGGCTCAGGCGGAAGAAGCAGAAGAAGAAGATGAAGAGAACATACTCTTTGTCTCAAGTGTGGAGCTTCTAAGAGGCAGGAATCGACGTCAACCAAGGTGCGTGGTCGAAGTGAACCAGTCTCCGGTCCCTGTACTCGTGGACACAGGGGCATCGGTGAACGTCATGGCCCGAGAACATTACAACGCCATGGATCAGCTGCCCAGGCTGGTCACACCAAAGGCCCGCATCTTCGCGTTCGGTGGTGTGGAGCCCATCCCTCTGGTCGGGGCCTTTGTGGCAAAAGTGGAACACGATGGCTCCCACTACACAGCCCGCTTCTACGTGACCCCAGTGAGTAAGAACACTTTGTTGAGTTGTGCAGCGGCGGAGGCTCTCGGCATCGTAAGCTTCGCGTACTCCGTCTACCTGGAGGATATTAATGACTTGCTGGAGAAGAATCATGCCCTATTCAAGGGGATTGGGCAGATGGCCGGGGAGCCGGTGCGGCTACACATTGATGATTCGGTACAGCCGGTAGCCCTCAAAGATCGGAGGGTAACTTTCCACCTCCGTGAGCAGGTAGACAAAGAACTGGACAGCCTCGTCGATCTAGACATTATCGAGAAGGTGGAGGGACCGACTCCCTGGGTGTCCCCCATAGTGGTGGCAAGGAAACTCAAACAACCGGGCGCAGTCAGGATCTGCGTAGACATGAGAATCTCCAACAAGGCCATCAAGAGAGAGAGGCACCTCACACCGACGCTGGATGACATCATTGCGGAGGTGCAGGGCGCTCGGTTCTTCTCGAAGCTTGACCTCAGGGCCGGATATCATCAGGTCGTCCTCCACCCCTACTCAAGGTACATACCCACCTTCACCACGCACCGGGGACTATATCGCTACAAGAGGTTGAGTTTTGGGGTGTCCTCGGCCGCGGAAGTATTCCAGAACATCATTCGGGGTGCCCTAGCCAACCTCGAGGGCGTCCTAAACATAAGCAACGACATTCTGGTCTTCGCAAGGACGGAGGTGGACCACCTGAGGCGTCTGGCGAAAACATTAGAGAGGCTGCAGTTGCTGGGACTCACACTACATAAGGAGAAGTGCGAATTTCTGCGCCCCTCCCTGGAGTTCTTCGGGTTTGTGTTCAGGGAGGGGGGGGTGTCTCCTGACCCAAAAAAGGTACTGGACATACAGAAGGCCCAACCACCGGAATCTGTGTCGGAGGTGCGAAGCTTTTTGGGCATGGTCACGTACTGTGGCCGGTTCATCAAGAACCTGGCATCCAGGTCTGAGCCCCTCCGGGCCCTGACAAGAAAGGACACCGTCTGGAATTGGGGTCCGCTGGAACAGGCGGCTTTTGATGACATTAGGGGTGCCCTCACGGCCGAGGACACCATGTCATTCTTTGATCCCGCCCTATCATCGGAGATCATCGTTGATGCTAGCCCATTTTGCCTGGGTGCGGTGTTGACACAGATTGACCGTGATGGCGGCGTCTGGCCAGTCGCATATGCCAGCAAAGCGCTGTCAGACGCCGAACAACGCTACTCGCAGATTGAGCGCGAGGCTCTGGCGGTGCTGTGGGGATGTTGCCATTTCCGGCTCTATGTACTCGGACGCCCGGTGACGGTGGTTACTGACCATAAACCTCTGCTGCCCATCCTAGCGGGGTCGTCATCCAAGCCGCCGGCACACATTGAGAGGTGGATGCTGGCTCTCTTGGAGTATGGGGTGACCCTGGTTTACCGGCCAGGGGTAAACAACGCAGCTGACTACCTATCCAGACACCCCGGAGCGCCTGGAGAAGGAGATCATGACATCTGTGAGCAAGAAGCTGAGGAGCATGTCCAAGTCGTGGTAGAGGCAGCCACGCCGAATGCCATGCCTCTCCAGGAGCTAGAGGCTGCGGCGGCACAGGATGAGTGCTTCAAAGTATTGAGGCAGTCCATGCAGCAAGGCTCCTGGAAGTCAGCGCTCGAGGCCCTGGCGGGACGCACTCAGGAGGCCCGGACTGGTCTAGAACAACTATGGAAGGTTTGTGAGGAACTGTCCTTCTCGGCGTGGGGCCTGCTAAATCAGGGTGATCGGATTGTAGTTCCCCAGTCAAAGGTGGGTGAGGTGATCGCACTGGCACACTGGGGCCACCAAGGGGCCGCCAAGACCAAGGCCCGCCTCCGGATGAAGGTGTGGTTCCCCGAGCTGGAACGCAAGGTGGACGAATTTGTGGCGGCTTGTGTCTGGTGTCAGGCAGCCTCACCCTTACAGCGGGAGCCGGTCATCGAGGCGATGCCGAGGGGGACCCATCCGTGGGAGGTGGTTCATGCCGATTTTGGGTCCACCACCATGGGCACCCACTTCCTGGTCCTGGTGGACGAGTATTCCCGGTACCCCGAGGTGGAGTTCGTGGAGTCTGTGGCGTTTGAACACGTGGTAGTGGCGGTGGAGAAGTTGTTCGCGGCTCACGGATTCCTTCACATGCTGTGTTCGGACAATGGTGCGCCCTTTCAGGGTGAACGATTTGCTGAACTGATGGTGAGCTGCGGCGTGGTGCACCGGAAGATCATGCCTCTGTGGCCTCGAGCGAATGGGGAGGCAGAACGCCTGATGAGGACCCTCAATAAGACATTTAGAATTGCCCAAGGACAGGGGCAGTCCCTATAGAGAGTCCTGTACCAATTCTTGAGGGTATACCGCACCACGCCACATGCGTCCACGGGGGTGGCCCCGGCAGAGGCAATGTTCAGAAGGTGTCCGCGAGGGCTGTTGCCAGAGGTCGGAGAGCGAGAACCTGCGGTGCTTGACGAGCAACGAGTCGAGATGGACCGGCAAGCAAGAACTGAGCAAGAAAACGTGCGGAGGGGGCTTCGCCCACAACAGCTGGAGCCGGGCGATGAGGTTCTCATTCGCAATCGACACCCGCATGGGAAACTCTCTTTGCCGTACGAGCCTGAGCCACTGGATGTCGTGGCCGTCCGGGGGTCCATGGTGACTGCGTCGGATGGACGGTCGGAAGTGACGCGCAACGTGAGCTTCTTCAAAAAGATCAGAGACACTAGAACTGACCCACCTCCTGACCCGGACCTGGGAGGAGTCCTGGAGAACGAGGGAGACTCACCCTGCATGCCGGAGTCCCTAGTTCGGGGTCCGTCGGCGGACAGATCACCCGTGCCGGAGGCGAGCCGGAGGTACCCCCAGAGGACTGGGCGAGGGAAACCAGCTCGCCTCACCGATTACGTGCTGGGACAATTGGCTGAAGATCCAGAGGGTGAGAAAGTCTAGCTAAGGGGACGCGAGTGGATGCCAATAAAGGGGTGTTCATGGAACAGGGGTTGTGTGATTTGTTTTCGTTGTCCCATTGTTCTCATGACTTGTTTCAATTGCAGTGTTGTATAGTTTGCAGTGAATAGTTCAATGATAGTTATTGGTTCTCCCCAAAAAAGGAGGAGTGTGGCGCTGCCCGATGACAGGCGCGCACGCGGCCGCGTGACGTTGCACGCCGTCGCGTGCATTATAAATAAACGGGGCGTTTCCCGGCCGCGAGAGAGCGACCGGGAAGCCCGAACCAAGACGGACGTGTGGGTCTGAAAACAGATGGAAGACAAGCCAAAGCTCCAGAATCCATCTCTCAGGATAAAAAATGAATAGCGCCTTGCAAGGGGCCACATCACAAGTGGGTCAGAAGAGCTATAGGAATGTCTACATATGCCTCAAAACACCCCAAAACTGAAATCCTGCTGGAGGCAAGCCAGAGCTCCGGAATCCACCTCTGAGGAGCAAAAATCAATAACGCCTTACAAGGGGCACAATCCCAAGTGGATCATAGAACAAAGGGAATGCCGACAAATGCCTTAAAAGTGAATGAAGGGCACTTGGCAGTGGGGGAAAGGCAGGATGCCTCCCCGGAGGACATGGGAAGGGCAATGACCAAAACCGGATTACGTTGGATGCAAGTGGAAGCTCGAGATCCCACCTCTGAGGATGAAAATTAATAGCACCTCACAAGAGTCCATATCACATGCGGATCAGTGAGCAAAAAGGATGCCTACACAGAGTGGGAAAAGGCAAAAGAACTCCCCACAAAGGGTACAAGGAAAAGACAACACCCAAAAACTGACAACAGATGGAAGACAAGCCAAAGCTCCAGAATCCACCTCTCAGGATAAAAAATGAATAGCGCCTCGCAAGGGGCCACATCACAAGTGGGTCATAAGAGCTTAAGGAAGTTCTACACATGCCTCAAAGCAAGGAAAAGGCACACAACAGTGGGTGAAAGGCATGTGCCTCTCCAGGTTGCATGGAAAGAACAAGTACAAAAAAGGAGTCAACGCTACAGCAAAGAAAGACTGTTCATTGTAAGTAAACTTTGCAAGGCAGGAATGCCACTGGCGAAGCAAAGGAGACATCTTTTGGAAGAAGAATGCAGCATGAAGATCAATTTTAAAGACAAAGAAGATAAACGGGACACAGCCCACACGCCGGCTCCCCAGAACGTCACAAGCTTTCTGTATGAAGGGCGGCAGGGATCAGCCTCGAGTTGGCCCTACGTGGGAATAGGGTCCCCGCTCACCTGATCCCCTGTTCCCCAAAATATTTGTGTTATGTTTTTTCATTATGTTTTATTGTGGTTGGTTGGTTTTCTTTCGCACCATAGCTCATGTACAATAACGCTTGTGGCCAAAGTTTTTCCACCTTACCTTTTGGTTGGCTTCTTCATTATGGCACTGTCATTACTGTCACCTGCCACCCCCTGTATGACTCCCCCCCCACACTAAAACACTTCCAGGCTTATGGCCCTCAAGGGCACCAGCATTCTGTCAGCATAACTTTTGTCTCCGTTTGGAGTAGTTCTGTGCAAAAAGTAGACTTTGTGGCTTCTGTTTCCTGTGACTCTTTCTCTGCTCCACCCCGCCCAGCAACAGAATTCAGTAAATAAACTGTTGCTAGTTTTCCAGAGGCAAACTGAAGACAAATAAACACACAGCTTTTTTAAGCAAAATAATAAAAGCCCTTTTTGTCTGAGACTTTAATCAAAAACGTAAGGTTTTCTGAGGGCTATTTTTAGATTTTCCAACGAAAAGTTTACACCCGCCTTAATATAGTTTAGAGGTCACTCCATTGTAAACCGCAAAAATACGATTAATTTACAAATGCTACGCAAACTTGATTTCTCTACAAACTATGCGTGGAGTTTTGGTACATTGTAGCAACGTGACAAACGATTTGATGAAAAGAGCAAAGGCGTTTCCTTCTTGCCTTTTATAGAAAATCATTTAAGTTAACTTTAAATGTGGAAGCAGACCACATTTTACTGATATACTAAAGTCAGGAAGACCTCACAAGGTCCAACCATCGCTTTTAAATGGTCTGCTGTTCCAAGGATGCCGGTGATGCGGGAACTCAAGGTCGAATTCTTGCTCCCCTTATCAATAAACGTGAGTTTACTGCCATCTAGTGATACAAATTGGACATTACTGAAAGAAGCCAACCCATTTGAGTGACGACTTTTTAATTCAAATTGGTTGATGAATAAAAGTGACCGAGATGTAGACGTTTAAAAAGATTTGAAAATTGTTGTTTTAATATTCGGCAGTCTTATTTTAATCGGATTCTGCTATAAATGGATTAAGTGGCGCTTAGGGGCTACCTGTTATGGGAAACCACAATAGGCATGTCCACCTCGCCCAGCTGATTGGTTGGTTGCAAGTACTGACATTGAACATCAGCGTAGATTACTGGTCTTCAAGCTGTGGAGCTGGCCCCCTGTGGGGGGAGGGGCAAAGGATGTCAAGGGGACATGAAGCTCTTCCGGAAGAGGGTAGGGCTAGTGCTTTTAAAAAATATATAAGCAGATTTGGCAAGTGCGGGAATAGGGGGGCAACATGAATGATTGTGTTGAAGGCAGGGCTCATCAACATGTTTACTCAAAGGGGGGCTCAGGATAAAAAAGTGTGACCACCACTGGCACCGATGGATGGACAGATGGACTGACAAATTCATGGACTGGCAGATGAATTGACGGAACGGTTAAGGGATGGATGATTGGATGGCTGAGTGTGGCGCTGCCCGATGACGGGCGCGCACGCGGCGGCGTGACGTTGCACGCCGTCGCGTGCAGTATAAATAAACGGGGCGTTTCCCGGCCGCGAGAGAGCGACCGGGAAGCCCGAACCAAGACGGACGTGTGGGTCTGAGTTCTTGGGGCCGGGGCTTACGGCGAAGCGCGCGGGGGGCGCCAGTCACCCTCAACAGTGGCGACGAGTGGGGGAAACGATGCCCGGGCCCGGCGGTGATCATCGGAATAATTTTTCACCGGAACGAGGTCGAAGGACAGACTTCGTTTCATGCCGCGGGTAGTGCGTTGCCCACGCGGCTGGCGGCCATTTTGTGCAACGGCTGTGGGATTTCAAAGAGCTCCGGTTTGGGCCCTGAAACGACCCCAGGCCTAATTTTTGGACATTTCAGTAGCTGACAGCTACATCTACACGGAGGTATGCCCAATTAGTGCATCGACTCAATTTTGGGTTTCCTACGTCGAGTGGAAGCTAGGAGAAGGCCTATCTTGACTGGGCCTGCTGAATCCAGTTACTATTTTGGCTACCAATTTTTGGAACACACAAAGGCATTCTGCTTTTTCACCCCCTTCATCATCATCCTGGTGACTCCATTTATCTTCATCCTCTTCATCATCACAGAGGTGGCAGGAGTCACTGCATCCAGGGGTGGTCCAGGCTGAGGATCACTTTGGGCTGAATGTTTGAGTTGCGGCCCCAATCAGCATTATGGGGGTGCCTGTGCGCTCAAACTCATGAGTGACACCGAGGACCAGGACGGAGCACACGGTGTAGCGGCGCAGTTTCATCCTCGTGCACCAGTGCCCCCGCAGGGTCTTCTACCTCCAATGCAGCAACCAGCAGCTCCAGCAGATGGTCAGGCAGCGGTTCCCGCCCTTCAACCCACCAGTTCAACCTGCTGCTGCTCCTGGTGTTCAGCATGGCGCAGGTACGTGCGCATGCTGCCCTGCAGCCCATCCCCGAATTCGATGTGTCGGGCCCGCCATCCAGCCTGGGGCCCCGATGGAGAAGGTGGGTGGACCGCCTGGACATGTATTTCAGGGCTGCGCAAGTGGTCGATGATGACACCAGGCTGGCCACAATGTTGTACTCGGCAGGACCCTCTGTCCAGGAGATTTTTGAATCTTTGCCACAAGGGAATGGAACCTACGATCATGCAAAGGCCGCCCTCCAGGCATATTTTCTGCCCTTAGCCAACGCGGACTATGAGCGATTCATGATGCTCTCTGCCAAACAAAAAGATGACGAGACCTTGGACACGTTCTATGGGCGCCTAAGGCGTCTGTCGCTCGCCTGCGCCTGGGGAGGACATGATCAGGACCATGCTTATCCAGGCGTGCTCATCAGGCAAGCTCAGGCGCCAAGTGCTGAGGGAGCCGTGGATAACGCTCCGGCGCATCCTTGAGCTAGGAAGGGGCCACGAGGTGTCAGCGGCGAGAGCGGCAAGAATGGAGGCCGGGTCGCGCCCCATTAAAACTGAAGAGATCTGCTCGATGTGGCGAGGGGGAAGAGGTGTTAGGAGATATGGCAGCGGCACACGGGACAGAGCTGGGAGGGCAGGCGAGATTTGCCAAAAATGCGGATACGACCTGCCTCACCCAGCGGAGTGCCCTGCAGCTGGAAAGACATGTGGACGGTGCGGGTTGCCAGACCACTTCTCAAGGGTGTGTAGGGCGGCCTTACCCGTACTGGTGCCAAGGGGCCAGGGCCGAGCGGTCTCCACTCGCCAAGGTCGGCCGTCCAATGTCGCCCAGGTGGACCAGGGCGAGGAGGAGGCTCAGGCGGAAGAAGCAGAAGAAGAAGATGAAGAGAACATATTCTTTGTCTCAAGTGTGGAGCTTCTAAGAGGCAGGAATCGACGTCAACCAAGGTGCGTGGTCGAAGTGAACCAGTCTCCGGTCCCTGTACTCGTGGACACAGGGGCATCGGTGAACGTCATGGCCCGAGAACATTACAACGCCATGGATCAGCCGCCCAGGCTGGTCACGCCAAAGGCCTGCATCTTCGCGTTCGGTGGTGTGGAGCCCATCCCTCTGGACGGGGCCTTTGTGGCAAAAGTGGAACACGATGGCTCCCACATCACAGCCCGCTTCTACGTGACCCCAGTGAGTAAGAACACTTTGTTGAGTTGTGCAGCAGCGGAGGCTCTCGGCATCGTAAGCTTCGCGTACTCCGTCTACCTGGAGGACATTATTGACTTGCTGGAGAAGCATCATGCCCTATTCAAGGGGATTGGGCAGATGGCCGGGGAGCCGGTGCGGCTACACATTGATGATTCGGTACAGCCGGTGGCCCTCAAAGATCGGAGGGTACCTTTCCACCTCCGTGAGCAGGTAGACAAAGAACTGGACAGCCTCGTCGATCTAGACATTATCGAGAAGGTGGAGGGACCGACTCCCTGGGTGTCCCCCATAGTGGTGGCAAGGAAACTCAAACAACCGGGCGCAGTCAGGATCTGCGTAGACATGAGAATCCCCAACAAGGCCATCAAGAGAGAGAGGCACCTCACACCAACGCTGGATGACATCATTGCGGAGGTGCAGGGCGCTCAGTTCTTCTCGAAGCTCGACCTCAGGGCCGGATATCATCAGGTCGTCCTCCGCCCGACTCAAGGTACATTACCACCTTCACCACGCACCAGGGACTATATCGCTACAAGAGGTTGAGTTTTGGGGTGTCCTCGGCCGCAGAAGTATTCCAGAACATCATTCGGGGTGCCCTAGCCGACCTCGAGGGCGTCCTAAACATAAGCGACAACATTCTGGTCTTCGCAAGGACGGAGGTGGACCACCTGAGGCGTCTGGCGAATACATTCGAGAGGCTGCAGTCGCTGGGAATTACACTACATAAGGAGAAGTGCGAATTTCTGCGCCCCTCCCTGGAGTTCTTCGGGTTTGTGTTCAGGGAGGGGGGGGTGTCTCCTGACCCAAAAAAGGTACTGGACATACAGAAGGCCCAACCACCGGAATCTGTGTCGGAGGTGCGAAGCTTTTTGGGCATGGTCACGTACTGTGGCCGGTTCATAGAGAACCTGGCATCCAGGTCTGAGCCCCTCCGGGCCCTGACAAGAAAGGACACCGTCTGGAATTGGGGTCCGCTGGAACAGGCGGCTTTTGATGACATTAGGGGTGCCCTCACGGCCGAGGACACAATGTCATTCTTTGATCCCGCCCTATCATCGGAGATCATCGTTGATGCTAGCCCATTTGGCCTGGGTGCGGTGTTGACACAGATTGACCGTGATGGCGGCGTCTGGCCAGTCGCATATGCCAACAAAGCGCTGTCAGACGCCGAACAACGCTACTCGCAGATTGAGCGCGAGGCTCTGGCAGTGCTGTGGGGATGTCGCCATTTCCGGCTCTATGTACTCGGACGCCCAGTGACGGTGGTTACTGACCATAAACCTCTGCTGCCCATCCTAGCGGGGTCGTCATCCAAGCCGCCGGCACGCATTGAGAGGTGGATGCTGGCTCTCTTGGAGTATGGGGTGACCCTGGTTTACCGGCCAGGGGTAAACAACGCAGCTGACTACCTATCCAGACACCCCGGAGCGCCTGGAGAAGGAGATCGTGACATCTGTGAGCAAGAAGCTGAGGAGCATGTCCAAGTCGTGGTAGAGGCAGCCACGCCGAATGCCATGCCTCTCCAGGAGCTAGAGTCTGCGGCGGCACAGGATGAGTGCTTCAAAGTATTGAGGCAGCCCATACAGCAAGGATCCTGGAAGTCAGCGCTCGAGGCCCTGGCGGGACGCACTCAGGAGGCCCGGACTGGTCTAGAACAACTATGGAAGGTTCGTGAGGAACTGTCCTTCTCGGCGTGGGGCCTGCTACTTCGGGGTGATCGGATTGTAGTTCCCCAGTCAAAGGTGGGTGAGGTGATCGCACTGGCACACCGGGGCCACCAAGGGGCCGCCAAGACCAAGGCCCGCCTCCGGATGAAGGTGTGGTTCCCCGAGCTGGAACGCAAGGTGGACGAATTAGTGGCGGCTTGTGTCTGGTGTCAGGCAGCCTCGCCCTTACAGCAGGAGCCGGTCATCGAGGCGATGCCGAGGGGGACCCATCCATGGGAGGTGGTTCAAGCCGATTTTGGGTCCACCACCATGGGCACCCACTTCCTGGTCCTGGTGGACGAGTATTCCCGGTACCCCGAAGTGGAGCTCGTGGAGTCCGTGGCGTTTGAACACGTGGTAGTGGCGGTGGAGAAGTTGTTTGCGGCTCACGGATTCCCTCACATGCTGTGTTCGGACAATGGTGCGCCCTTTCAGGGTGAACGATTTGCTGAACTGATGGTGAGTTGCGGGGTGGTGCACCGGAAGATCATGCCTCTGTGGCCTCGAGCGAATGGGGAGGCAGAACGCCTGATGAGGACCCTCAATAAGACATTTAGGATTGCCCAAGGACAGGGGCAGTCCCTATAGAGAGCCCTGTACCAATTCTTGAGGGTATACCGCACCACGCCACATGCGTCCACGGGGGTGGCCCCGGCAGAGGCAATGTTCAGAAGGTGTCCGCGAGGGCTGTTGCCGGAGGTCGGAGAGCGAGAATCTGCGGTGATTGACGAGCAACGAGTCGAGGTGGACCGGCAAGCAAGAACTGAGCAAGAAAACGTGCGGAGGGGGCTTCGCCCACAACAGCTGGAGCCGGGCGATGAGGTTCTCATTCGCAATCGACACCCGCATGGGAAACTCCTTTGCCGTACGAGCCTGAGCCACTGGATGTCGTGGCCGTCCGGGGGTCCATGGTGACTGCGTCGGATGGACGGTCGGAAGTGACGCGCAACGTGAGCTTCTTCAAAAAGATCAGAGACCCTAGAACTGACCCACCTCCTGACCCGGACCTGGGAGGAGTCCTGGAGAACGAGGGAGACTCACCCTGCATGCCGGAGTCCCCAGTTCGGGGTCCGTCGGCGGACAGATCACCCGTGCCGGAGGCGAGCCGGAGGTACCCCCAGAGGACTGGGCGAGGGAAACCAGCTCGCCTCACCGATTACGTGCTGGGACAATTGGCTGAAGATCCAGAGGGTGAGAAAGTCTAGCTAAGGGGACCCGGGTGGATGCCAATAAAGGGGTGTTCATGGAACAGGGGTTGTGTGATTTGTTTTCGTTGTCCCATTGTTCTCATGACTTGTTTCAATTGCAGTGTTGTATAGTTTGCAGTGAATAGTTCAATGATACTTATTGGTTCTCCCCGAAAAAGGAGGAGTGAGGCGCTGCCCGATGACGGGCGCGCACGCGGCGGCGTGACATTGCACGCCGTCGTGTGCAGTATAAATAAACGGGGCATTTCCCGGCTGCGAGAGAGCGACCGGGAAGCCCGAACCAAGACGGACGTGTGGGTCTGAGTTCTTGGGGCCAGGGCTTACGGCGAAGCGCGCGGGGGGCACCAGTCACCCTCAACACTGGGTAGATGCGTAAAATGGATGAATGAATGCAAGAGATGGAGGGAAGGTTCGATGGACAGTGGGAGAAATATTCACAGCGAGGCAGAAATTACAGATTTCACATACAATTCGACTTCGAGATTTAGGGCCTCATTACGACCCAGGCGGTAAGTTACCGCCTGGGCCGTGACTTTACCACCATGGTGGTAAACTACGTTTACGCCATGGTGGTTGGCGGATTTACCGCCCCATTCCAACCTTGGCGGGGCGGTAAATCCCCATTTACCCATTTACCCTTCCCCATTCCAATTTTGCCCCATAGGGCATAATGGGAGTGGGGAAGGCGTTAATTACGCCACCGTAAATTACGGTGGCGTAATTAACTCCATGGTCCCTTAGCGCCATGGATTTTAACACCTGCTAAAAGCAGGTGTTAAGTCCGCCATGGCGCTAAGGGACCTCGTACTCAGGCGGTAAGGGTCGGCGCTGTTTACGCCGCCGTAAAACCCTTACCGCCTGAGTTGTAATGAGGCCCTTAGTTGTATCGGGCAAAAGTATTCTTGCCTATTTTGGCGCAGAAAATTTTTGTACCCCATGAAGTGGCCGAAATATTCACTCACCCAAAGAATAAATATTTGAAATGAGAAATTTTGCTTGAATAAAAATTCGAAAATGTCTGATTTCGCTCCATAGAGGAAATGGTAAAGCGGGAGGATTTTGCAAAAAAATGTGGCATTTTGTGCACAGGAGAAATACATCTATTTTGCACACCCAAGGTGAGTGAGGATGGATGGATGGATGAATGGATGGATAGATGGATGGATGGATGGGTGGGTGGATGGACTGTGAACTACTATCCAAATCTCTTCTAATAAATAGTTTTTTGTTGTTGGAAATTTAGCATTTAGTTTATTTCAAACTTTTGATATTCCATTACACTCCTTTAAAAGAGAACACTTAAGAATAAAAACTCAATTCATAAATACTTCACATTAAAAAAAACACACAAAGGAACCAAGAAAGACAGAGAAATGGGGGATGAAGAGGGAGACACTCAGGTTAATTAGCGCGCGAGAAACAAAAGGCCTGCAGACCAGGTGGGCTCTTATAGCAGTGCTGTTTGTCTAAATTTCTTCATAAAGATCAGCTCGAGGAACTTTACCAAGTTCCGCATGAGGCCCACATTGCTCCCCCCATAGAGCGCCTCCCACCAAGCGTCTGCATCAGTCCCGAAACTAATCTTCATACGTTCGTACAGTAGAAGTGCTCTCTGTGTTCTCAGTTTCGGGCAGAAGAGGATCAAATGGTTAATGTTTCTGCTTGGTCTTTGCATAATCGGCATAGATCGTCCTCTGCCGGGCCACCATATCTATGCAAGGTTACTTTGGTGTGAAGTATAGTCAAGTGGAATCCGAGAAACAAGTCCCTATGATTAGCATTCGAGAATTTCTTTAGATATTGGGGTGTTATATTAGGTAAACCAGTGAGCGATCTTGACAGAGTGTGAATCTTGGAGTTCGATCTTTTAACTTCAGTTTCATTCCAGTCATCAGCCCAAAATGCCCTTTTTTACCAATAAGGGATTTCTTCATAGGTTGTCGACTGACGGGCCAAGGTTAGACAGAATTCCCACACATTTTTCTCTCCATTGGTTCAGCAGCCAATCGAACAAACCCTCTTCTTTCATCCTTATGATATGGAATTGTGGAGGGCACTCAGGGATGTTCAGTTTGCCAAATATTGTCAAGGATTTCCAGATGACTCTCTCATACAGTAATAGGAGGCCCGATTCACGTCTAATTATTGCCATTAGGATCACGTTACCCTTCCAAAATCATCTCTTCAGTCGCTCACAAGCATCCCACGGCAACCCTAGACAGGCCTCCGCAGCATAGGTCAATATTGGTTTGACCTTCTGATTGTAAAAATATATGACAAGGAGGAGCCAGAATTGACCATACTTCCTCCCAATCACCATACCTTGCGCTGTGAACTGCTTTATTTTCATGTTTAGACAATCTAGCCATGGCTTCACGCACCCACTCACGCTAATCATTACCCTTAGATATTTTATTGAGGCATCATGTCGTATTCGATTGCCACCCACAGCCAGCATGGCGGCTTCTTTTTCCTGCCCCTCGACTTTTCCAACTTGAGGATTTCAATTTTAGTGACGTTAATCTTCAGGCCATTCTGATCAACATAATTCATCCGGTAAGTCCAACTTCTTCTGCAGGCCGATGGGAGTTCTGTCCAGAAACACTAGATCATCGGCATACAGGAGCCATCTTGCTGATGTACCATTTATCCTTGGTGGGCTGGACCTTGGCGGGTCTAGCACCTCTTCCGTATCGTAATAAAGACGTTACAAAGTATGGGGGCCAGCAGGCAATCCTGCTTCAGGCCCTGGTAAATCCGAATCAACCTCAGCAAGTTCCCTGCCTGGTCTAGCGGACTTGCAAAACCGTCCCGGTGTAAAGCTCCTTGATTGCAGCTACTATGTTCCTCGGGCATCCCAAGGCAGTCATTTTGGCCCATAATCATTCCCGGCTGATTCATTGAAAGGCACACTCCATGTCTATACATGCCATGTAGAGACTGCCTTCCCCCTTCAGCTCCTTCATCTTCAGGAGGCTAATTTGGAGCAGGTTCAGGCCACAGCCTACGCCGTTGACAAAGCCGGTATGCCTGGGATCACAGAACTCCGTCTTCTTCACCAAATCGTTTGGGCGTAGCAGCAGGGTTCCCGCAAAGTTCTTTCCCGGAGCATTGAGGAGGGTGATGGGGTGGTAATTTTTTGGGTCCGTCCTATCATCCTTCTTGAAAATGGGCACCACCACCGCCCGCTTCCAGATAGCTGGAACTCTCCCACTTCGAACGATTCTCTGGAATAAAACCATTCAGAAATCAGCCCAAGCCTCTGGGGCTTCCTTCAGCATGGCGTTCGTCATTCCAGCTGGCCCTGGGGCACGTTGAACTGGAGGCTTACAGCCCTTTAAGATGAGTAGCGGTACCCTGGAGATAGATGGGGATGCAGATTTTATTCATACAACAATAATCAAGATGACACAAATAGGCAAAGTTTGTCTGTTTTAATGTCAAATATCTTAAAACAGGGAGTACAACGAACATCAGCAATCGCTCGATACTCTGACTCTAACTACTTCATAAAAAAGTCTGGCTTTTGTATCGAAAAGTGGTCATCACTGACGTGCTGACCTGCGTCATTACCAACGTCATAATACGTGGCAAACTACTAAAACCTATCGGGAAGCAGGATTGATTCTAAGTGAATAACTAAGCATAGGATCTATATCTGTATGGAGTAACGGAAAGAGATAATTGGATAGTTAACATCAGTTGGGGCAACTAAGTCCTCCTTTCAAAATGGCCACGATGAACGTCACTAAATATACGACATCCCATTGGCTATACACACTATAGGACCCGCCACTACTTGGTCCCATACAGTTGGTTGGCTCTAACCCCCATCAGTAATTTTCAGACTGAACAACCAGGTGTGGGTGTGCTCGTCGTTGCACCAGCTTCCCACCAATTAAAATATCACCCATCATCACCTCAATGGTCCAGTGTCAATTAGTACTTTGAAGTTGGCCTTGAGTTTGTACTGTTCTCTGAGAAGTTTTAAGGCGTATGGGCACTATCCGGCTTCCGTGCATAAGTGTGATCATCTTGCTTGTCCAACTTCCCTCTATCACATGACTGGACACCATGAAATTAAGTCTTTTCGTGCATTTTGATTTATTTTCAATAGACCTCTGATGTCTTTTGTTTTTGCTTGACCACTCTGAACAGGACCTTCTGTTCTTTCACATTCATTGTATCCAATGTCAGCCAACTCCAGTTTGATAAGACCTTGGCTTTGTTGGCTCAGTGAACTCCTTAGCTGCACTTTTATTCTGTTTAATTCAATGGCTTTTCTCAACTGTGACACTGAAATGAGGCCTTCTGTCTTGCTCAGTACTGCTTATATACGTAGCAGAAACATTCATCCTTTAGTTGTCCATATGTATCTATTGAGGTATAAATGTATATATTGGCGCTTGCCGCGGTCTAATCTATTTAATGCATGTGGTTAGCTTCATGATTGCTTTGCTGCTTGCGTTTCATTGCATCTGTACACGTTTAAACTATATAAGTATCTTCATCACGTCCGTGGCATATGTCTCTTCATCTTAATCCCAAGATGTCACTTATCCTTGATACTTCTTTGTTCTTTATAAATCGTCTGCCTCTCTGGTCTGGGTATCTTTCTATATGGGTGTTGATTCAACTTTGTATGACATCACCATTCATCTTTTTCATTTAGTTTCTTTGCTTTTTCAGGAATCTCATTTAAATGGCCATCATAATGTCTTGGATGCAGGTATGGTTTCCTCAATGGGCACTTTACCTCCCATATTCTCTTAGGTATAGGTATTCTTATGGGTACTGCACAAAGCCCATGCTCTTCTCTTTGCTGGTTTAACTGTTCAGTATACGTCACATACTTTGGTTCATACATCTCAGGTAAGGTAGGCGGGGCAGTTGGAGTGGGGGTACTTGGCTCCACCTCTACACTGTGAATTGCTGGCCTTCATTATAATACTCAGAGTTTCCTCTCTGTCAAAAAGAATTGACCAGTGAGTTGACTGATCATAGGAAAGCTCTTCCATCTCTTGGTCCTTCAATGCAAACAGGTTCTCAAAGTATTCCACCCAACCGTTCTCGTGGATCAGGTGTAGCTGGGGTAGACCATTATCGGTTTCCCTGCCATTTAGCAGTTGCCATAGGTTTCTTGAGTTTTTCAAGTCTAAAGCCTGCATCGAGACTTTGGAATCATTCCCTCGGCCTCCTCGTCTCCTTCCCTCATCTCTGACTCTCTGTCTGTTATCCAGGAGTGGTGTTTCGCCAATGACCTCTTCCTTAATGCCAGTAAGACTGAGATTCTACTCATCGGCACACCCACTCCCTCCTTCCCTGCAGCTCTCTGGCAGGCCTCTCTTGGCCCTCTTCCTGCTCCCACCTGCAAGGCTAAAAACCTTGGGGTCATCTTCGACTCCACACTCTCCTCCTCTCCTCACATCTCAGACGTCTCTAAGAAATCCCACTACCATCTGCACCGCCCCAAAGGTATTCTTCCTTTCCTCTCCTTCCCACAGAAGCTCACCATCTCCAGAGCCCTGGATCTCTCTAAGCTGGACTATTGCAACAGTCTCTATCTTAAAGGGATGGTCTAGTAAAAAATGTTATTTAAAAAATAGATAGGCAACATAAAAAAAAAAATACTAGCATTCTCTGTTTTAAAACTTCCTATGTAAAATTTTGAGCTATTCAAGCTCAAAATTCGCAAAAGCAAGCACATGGGCGCATCCATTTTGTGAAATGGAGGCCCTCCTGTGCTGGCTTTTGCTTTTGCGGCACTAATGAAGGAAAAGCCAGCCAGCTGTAGTAAACAAAAGCTATCGCTGGGTGGCTTTCCCTTCATTAGTGCTGTAGGCGGAGGACGGGGACCGGAGACCAGAGCAGGAAAGCTGCAGCTGAATCTCGGTAAGTGCTATTTATTTATTTTTTTTAAATAAGCACTAGCTGCGTTTTTTTTTCTACGTTTTCCGGGCTGGAGGAGCCCGGAAAACTTAGAAATAAAACCGCAGCTTTAAAAACGTTGTATTTATGTTTGCGGTCACTTTTGAAGCAACCGCAAACATAAATACAACGTTATTGTGTTGGAAAACGCTGCGGTTTTTCTTTCCAAGTTTCTCAGGCTCCTCCGGCTCGGAGGAGCCTGAGAAACTCGGAAAGAAAAACCGCAGCATTTTCCAACACAATCGCGTTGTTTCTGCCTGAATCTGCTTTCCCATTTGGGGTTCTCGGGCTCCCGAGCCCGAGAACCCCAAATGGGAAAGCAGATTCAGGCAGAAACAACGCGGCATTGCGGAAAACAACTGCGTTGTTTCTGCCTGAATCTGCTTTCACATTTGGGGCTCTCGGGCTCCCCACGGGGAGCCCGAGAGCCCCAAATGGGAAAGCAGATTTAGGCAGACACAACGCAGCATTTAGCATTTCCCATTTGGGGCTCTCGGGCCCCCCGTGGGGAGCCTGAGAGCCCCAAATGGGAAAGCAGATTCAGGCAGAAACAACACGGCATTGCGGAAAACAACCGCGTTGTTTCTGCCTGAATCTGCTTTCCCATTTGGGGCTCTCGGGCTCCCCATGGGGAGCCCGAGAGCCCCAAATGGGAAAGCAGATTTAGGCAGACACAACACAGCATTTAGCATTTCCCATTTGGGGCTCTCGGGCCCCCCGTGGGGAGCCCGAGAGCCCCAAATGGGAAATCAGCTGTAGGTAGAAACACTACGCGGCATGTAAACATAACCGCGTTGTGTTTCTGCCTGCTGTGGCTTTCACTTTGGGTCTCCGGTGCTCAGCACCGGAGACCCAAAGTGATAGCCACAGCAGGCAGAAACACACGTGGTTGTGTTGGAAAACGCTGCGGTTTTTCTTTCCAAGTTTCTCAGGCTCCTCACTTGGAAAGAAAAACCGCAGCGTTTTCCAACACAATAATGTTGTATTTATGTTTGCGGTCGCTTCAAAAGCGACCGCAAACATAAATACGTTTTTAAAGCTGCGATTTTATTTCTAAGTTTTCCGGGCTCCTCCAGCCCGGAAAACTTAGAAAAAAAAACGCAACTAGTGCTTATTTTTAAAAAATAAATAAATAGCACTTACCGAGATTCAGCTGCAGCTTTCCTGCTCTGGTCTCCGGTCCCCGTCCTCCGCCTACAGCACTAATGAAGGGAAAGCCACCCAGCGGTAGCTTTTGTTTACGACAGCTGGCTGGCTTTTCCTTCATCAGTGCCGCAAAAGCAAAAGCCAGCAAAGGAGGGCCTCCATTTCACAAAATGGATGCGCCCATGTGCTTGCTTTTGCGAATTTTGAGCTTGAATAGCTCAACATTTTACATAGGAAGTTTTAAAACAGAGAATGCTAGTATTTTTTTATATGTTGCCTATCTATTTTTTAAATAACATTTTTTACTAGACCATCCCTTTAATCTGCCTGCCTCTACTCTCCGCCCTCTGCAACATATCCAAAACAGGACTGCGAGACTTGTCCTTGGCCTCAAGCCCAGGGATCGTATCTCTCCAGGACTGAAATCTCTGCATTGGCTCCCAGTGGCTAAAAGGATTAAGTTCAAAACCCTCTGCATTGTCCACAAGGCCTTCTGGGGCCTGGGTCCGCAATACCTTCAACTCTCTCTTCCCAAATACCTTCCTTCTCTGGCTCTTCGCTCATCTGCCTCCAACTCCCTCAAGGCAGTCGCGTCTCCAAGCAACGAGTTGGTGGAAGATCTCTCTCTTCAGCAGGGGCCTCCCTCTGGAACAGCCTTCCTGCCTCCCTGAAACTTGAGGAGAACCATTTCCGGTTCCGGAAACACCTCAAAACCTTCCTCTTTGCTTCGGCTTTCTCTGCCTCTCTCCCCTGCTGAAATTCCCTGCCGAATCTGCACTGGTTACCTGGCCACCCTTTCTGACCTTGGGGCCAGGCCAGGCCCCGCTTTTTGCACACCTGCCCTTCCCCCCTGGCAACCCATTGCACCTGGGGACTGTTTTCTGTATCCTTACAGTCCCCTACCAGCACTTATTCTGATCTTACCCTGCACTTGCCACCATCGGGCCACTTTTATTTATCATATTTATTCTTCTATCCCTTACACTGCACTTTTCCCCTCTCCCTTCCCCCAGGCACTTGCCCTTTCTCCCTACCCATGCACTTGCGCCTAGTAGGATCGATGTCTGTTTCCCACTGTTTCCCCTCCTTTGCCTCGTCGTGCCCTGAAACACTTGTGTATGGGCGCGTTATAAATGCCATATCATATCATATCATTCTGGTAAACTATTGCTCTATGGGAAACAACCCAGTTCTTGTATTTTTTATTCCTTTTTTTCACTGCTTGACCCCTGGAAACAGCTCTGAGGGATTTTAGTCTCCTGAAGTCACTAGGCAACCAACGCTTCTGATATGCAATTTCTATCGAAGACGTGCTTTGGTTTAAAGCAGAGTTTACTTCCCCTTGTAGCTTCCTCCTCGAAGATGGCCAAAATAGGTTCTTAGTCGACCTCCCTTATGTCACTCCGTTGCCAGGCTATCAGACTTTCCGTCAATTGTAGCACTAGCGCTGGAGTGAAATGCAGCTTGTTTCTAACAGATTTTAAGGCAAGCTTATTATTCCAGAGGTTCGGTTTTTTCGTTCCTTTCTGGAATGGACCGACACAGGAGAGCACCAATGGGTCATGATCACTTTGTTTGGAAGGACGTACCGACAGGGATATCACCCGCATGGAACCTGCGATGAATAAACAATCCAAACATGCACTTGCTGTCCCCGAGTGCCATGTTGTTGCTCCTGTCGGGTCACCTTTGACTTGGCCGTTCACCATGTGAATGTCCCTCACAGCCGTTTCTTCCAGCCACTCCTTGCGCCGGGTTCTCTTTTTCTGTGAAATCCCCTCAAACCCCTTCTCCTATCTTAAAGCAGGAAGGAGACAATCAATGTTTAGATCTCCACAACTGATGAGCCACGGGTCATCCAATTGGGTGTACAACAAGTCTATCCATTACATTACGGAATGTACAAAAGTGCTGGCGTCCTTGGCTTTTGGATTCCAATACAAATTCAAGTATACTAGACACCCCTGTTTGTCGGAAGGGCAATCCAGTAGCTTTATTATTATGATCTGAATAAGGGGGTTGGGATGTATGACTCGAATGACTTCTCTGAGGAGCTGTTTTTTAAAATCAAAATAGTCTAGTAGTCAAGGTCAGGTTTTTGAATGGTCTATATGTGATCATAATTAATATATTTAAAATAATACGAGGCGCGAACAGCAAAAGAGCCCAAAATATCCACGAGGCACGAACAACAAAAGTGCCAATTACATTCTACTCTCTGAACTTCACACACTGTGTTTCTACTGTTGCTACTAAAATTTCTTTGTAAAAATCTAACAAGATTATACACAAATAAATAAAAAAAAAAAAAATAATAATAATAATAATAATATTAGTGGGTCAGCTTGTGCAAGTAGATCCATATAATGTGAACTTCTGCCACACTCACCTGCTAATCACTGGTAATCCTTTGGTGCTGTTTTTGTTGCTTTTTTTGTCTGCCCTGTCTCTTTAATTCCCTTATTCACTTGCCTCCCACCCACCATCTTTTCTTTTGCAGTTCATAAGCTAGTGAAAGACAATCTAGGTCACGTGACATTTGCCCTGCCCACCAGTTATTCGTTGGCAATGTTTTGGTACTTATTTTTGCACACTTTTGTCTGTCCTGTCCTTTCCTTCCTCTCTTAAGCTACCTCTGGCCATCGCTTCATTTGTCAATTGGTCAGCTGCTGCAAGTGGATCGAGGTCATGTGACCACTACCAAACTCTCCAGTGAATCACTGCTAATCTTGTGGTTCTCTTTTTCTCTGCCCTGGTCCTTTCTTTCCCTTCTTGACTCTTGGATCCCAGGGCATCACTCTCCCAGAATTCCACTCACCCTTCCCCATTGTCACCCTCATGCACACATACAAATACTCAGCATGCATACAAATTCAATGAACCCCCACAACACACAGAACCTCCTCTGCATCCCACTCATCCCCTCTCACAATCTGCCTCCAAACCACATACACAGACTCATGCTCCCTAGGGCTCAGTTTGCAGTACCACATGCAGCAGACACTGCTGGCTTTATCACCACTCACAAATTAGACACAATTTAGACACACTCTTTACCATAGAGCCATGGCTCACTACCACCTTCACACACTTTCTATATGTCATCACCACAGGCCGCAGCATCCAACACAAGAACCACAAGGGCAGACTGAGGAGGAATTGCTATTATCCACATGACCTCATGAAAATGCACCCTCGAGGAGCAAACCACACCTGCATCCATGGAACTCCTCACTAGCCACTTCCCACAAACTCAAGCTCATAGAGCTACCTTCCACCTGAAGGATGTGCCACCGCAGTTTGTGGGCAAGAGGCATTCTCCTTATTTAGTAAAACCTGCTGCTCCTTAGAAAGGTAGGACATGAAGAAACGTCAGAGACCAGGCTATGGTGGTAGGATCGGAGCTTTGAGGAACAAATGGATACATCTCTTTTTGTATTTGGATTCTTCTTGAGAGGGAATTTAGCTTGGAGGCAACAAAGTGTTTTTCAATGTTAGATTTGTGTCCACATTTGCAGGATCCGGTAAAAGGGGGTTGATACTGACAAAAGTGAAATTGTTCTCGATCACATACAAACTCAGGCAGCGGGTCTGGCGTAAGCGACTGTGAAGAGGAGGAGTTGGCTTTATTGCATAACGCGTTCTTTAAAGAGAAGGGTCTTCATTTGCTTGCAGAACTGTTGAAGGGTAGTGGTGAGTCTGGGGTATTTTGGTATGTTGTGCCACCTTCTGGGGGAGCTGTTAGTGACAGAAGATCCTCTGTTTATTTGTGTCTCTTTCTTGCAGTTCTGGGGTTGAAATCTGGCCATGTTTTCACTTCTCACCTTGTGTTGTCCTCCTGAGATGGGTAGATTTTCAGCCCGGTAAGTCGATGCCCTGGATGTCACCGCCTTGTAGAAGGTGCAGCACATCTGGAATGTGATGGAGCAATGTTGTTTAGCCAGGGCTGGTGTGATAGGGTTGTATTTTCTTAAAGCTTTAGTCGCTCATGCAGTTGCATTTAAGACACTCTTTTTGGGTTCTAGACAGGGATGCCATTGAGAGGGCAAAGCCATAAGCTAGATAGTACATCTTTAATCAGTCCCGTAGTTACATATAACACACTCTTGTAGGGTGCTGGGACTGTATCCAGGATGTCATTGAGAGGGTATAGCTGTGGTTGAGGTGGTAGTTCTTTAAATAGCCATGTGGCGGCATGTAAGACACTCTTGTAGGATGCTGGCCTGGTGCTGTGTCTGGGAGGTCATTGAGAGAGCACAGCTGCAGTCTATGGGGTAGAGGACAAGAGTTTTGACTATTGTTCTCTAGTTTGCTTCAAGTAGGTAGTATTTAGGGTCCCAGCACCACCGGCATAACTCATTGCTATTCAAGGGAAACCTCTTTAAAAAATCGGAATGATTCCAAGATGGCCGCCATTTGGAGAGCACTTTAATCAATGCTCTCCTGAACCCCGGGACCATTACATTTCGCAAAATAATGTAAGAAACCCCCCCCCAGGCATTTTAAGTAGCAAGAAGAGTGGGCACATTCGGAAGAGGGTCGGATCCCTGCACAACAAAAGCAGAACCAGCATAGGAGAAGCCGGTACAAAGGAAGACCTCAGACGGAGGAGCAGCCTGGAAAAGCTGCCGTGAGAAGAGCGCAGAGTGGGCCCCCCATTGAGTGGATGCAACCGGCGCCTTACCAGGCTGACCAGAAGCAGGGGAAGAAGGCCTGAGGGACGATGGCGAGCCTGACGCATCGGAGCAACAAAGGAGACCAAAGGCTCCAGAGGCTTCTCCCCCACAACAACGGAAGCAGACTGGTGGTAAGCGGAGGAGGGGGGAGAAGCCAGGGACGAAACACTGTGCCAGGGGGAGGAGGGAGGTAGACAGGATCCTCACATCCTACCCCGAGCCTCACACCCTACCCCCAGACTCAAGGGCCAAAGGCAAAGTGGGGTGCACCACAGTGAAACAGCATCCTGGAACCCAGCGGAGGGGAGAGAGCAGCACTGGACAGAAGTTGGGGGCAGCAGGCCCTCAAGACATCAGACGGCCGGTAACGGGACTGGCCCCTCCCGACCCACACTCAGTTCAAAGACCGAAAGGCATACACTGGCCCACATCACCCCGAGGGGGGAGGAAATAAATTAGCCAGGCCCGGCAAGTGGGCCTCACCTCAGAGGACACCCGGGGGCTGGAGAACATAAAAGAGAGTCAACAGAATAGAATCCAAGCAGGCCCACACAGAGCAAGAATACGCTCACTGTCCCTGCCGCTCGAGGACCAAATGAAGCATAAAATAAAGGGTGAGAAGAAGAGGCGCAACACTAACGAGAGGGACACCAGCAAGGGAGGGGCCCGGGTGCGAGAACAGAAGGGGTCTATCAATATGTTTAAAACGAAGGGAAAGGAACCTCCTGTCCCCTCAAAAGGGGCCAGGAAACCCAAAGAGAGCAACCTGCAGAAGATGTGGGTGAAAGATTTCGACTACCCTCAAGCAAAGCAACAGACCCAAGAGGAAGCAGACACTGGGGCACCCCAACCTCAGGAAAATCAAGACCAAAGAGTGACTCAGTCGCTCTTGAAGCAGTACTTTAGCGAATATGGTGACAAAATCACAGACACGGTCCAAAGACAAATGGATAAAATGTGGGGAAACCTGGCGGAGGCCTTGCAGGACATAAAGCGGGACATCAACAAAATGGAGGAAAGGGTGGACATTAATGAAAGAACTATCCAAGAATTGATGGAAGAATCAAGGGAGATAGAAACCACTATGGTGAATGTGACTCATAACCTGGAATAACAGGCAGAAGACCTAGAAAACAGATCTAGGAGATCAAACATAAGAATTTAATCCATGCCTGAGGACGTACTAGACAAAGATCTGCAGGCAGCAGTCAAAAGCATTTTAATGGACTTCTTAAAATCAGAAGACCATGCAGATGTAAGAACTGATAGAGTCCAGAGAGTGGTGCCCCTAAGAAGAGAACCAGAGGCAAGGCCAAGGGATGTCCTAGTAGCCCTGCATGATTACACCACGAAGGAAAAGATTATGCTAAATGTGAGGAAGGCCAGACAAATAACCTATAATGGAACAGACATAGTCCTCTTCCAAGAATTGTCCAAGATACCACTTTTCAAAAGGAAGAAAATGGCCCTGGTCCTGACGGTGCTCCGAGACAAGGACATAAGATATCAGTGGACCTTCCCATTCGGGTTAGTCTTTGAGTGGCAAGGGAGGCACCACCAGATTGGGTCCTATGAGGAGGGGGCAAGAATCCTGGGAATCGAAGACGAGGATCAGGGCCAAAGGGACCCCCAGTGACAGGAATGATCAAAACCAAGGTATGCGAGTGGTCAACAGTGAAACATAAAAGAACCAAGAAGGGAGGGTACCAGCCTCAACTGAAAGGCCCAGTACTCTGAAGTCGACAGGGAACACACTGACAAAGGCTACAACTTGTTGAAATAAACTAGGAGGAAAGGGCGGCGAAATGGAAGGCAAGCCTGCGGAGGGCAAACCACAGAGGCTACACAGCTGGTTCTGGGGGGATGGAGAGGGCAGGGAGTCAAATTGGGAATGGGCTAGAGAGAATCTGCAGTTGCACAAGGTGGGAGTTGTAAGGGGCTCAATCCTCGAAATGGCGATTCGGAGGGCAAGAGGCCGGTTGAGCGGAGGGGTAACGGGGTAAGGAATATAGGGGTTGTGGTGAAAGTGAGGGGGTACACGGGGGGGCGAGGGGGTATTTCCGAACAAGGTCCAATGAGGAAGCAGGAGAAACAGGTGAATCCCAAGTCAATGGATAAGCAAGGAAGGTTGCGCATCATCTCTTTGAACATTAATGGGTTGAACTCTCCCTTGAAAAGGAAAAAGTTGGAAAGATTTATACAGAGTGAAGGCCCAGATGTAATAGCCCTTCAGGAAATCCATGTACAGAGCGGGGACAGCGACAGGGTGGGAATACGGGGGTATAATCAAATACACCAAGCTAATGATACGGTCAAGAAGGGCAGAGTGCTGATAGCCCTTCGTAATAATCTCAACCTCACAGTCGTAGAAAGCGAGAGGGACGTTCAGGGGATATACCTAGCCATGAATTTAAAGGGGAGGGGGGAGGGATACACGGTTGCTACTATCTACGCACCCAATACTGGGCAAGATGGCTTTATTCCAAAATCTCTGGCCAAATTGGAAAGATTTGCCAAAGGCCCTACAGTCCTGACAGGGGATTTTAACCTGGCATGGGACCCTGAAAAAGACAGAAGCAGGAAAATCATGGGCGGGCAAGGTAGACCATCGAAATAACTACTAGAGAAAATTGAAAGGCTAGCCTTGGTAGATGTATGGAGGGAAAGGAGGGAAAGGAGGGGTACACACCCTACTGACACGCACATCGAACATCATCTAGGATACTTTAACTATGGTAATCCCAAGCACTGATGCGACGGGTGTTCGACATGGAAGTGGAAGCAATTACCTTGTCAGACCATGCTCAGATGACCCTGACCATTAGGAGGACCCCAGGGCCCCAGGGACTGTGGAAATGGAGATATCGCACATACCTGTTTAAGGACGACACCCTAAGGGAGGAGAGTAGGGTAGGGAAAGCGGGCTTCTTCGAGGATAACAATGGGACGGACGAGTCATTACAGATGACGTGGGAAGTGTTCAAGGCAACGATTAGGGGAAAGATCATAGCTGTCAAGGCCCATAGGGAAAGACAACTCTGTCTTCTAGAAAAAGACCTGGAGGATAAACTAAAGAAGGTTATGGCCAAGATGAGAGTGGAGCAAGCAGAGACATAAGAAGAGAATACAGGAGCATAAGGGGTCAATTGGAAATAATACAGGATAGGGCGGCAGAAAGATCTCTACTATTCCAAAAATACAATACTATATTAAAGCTAACAAGATGGACAGGCTCCTAGCTGGGATGTTAAGAAAGGAAGAGAAAAACTGTACTAAAGATAAAACTAGAGGGAGGGAGCACGAGTATGGACACAGCTGACATCTGTCAAGAATTCACACTAGATATTACTTTGAACTTTACAGCTCTGACAACCTATCTGAGCAAACACAAGAGGGATACATAGTTAACAAGGCACTAGCAAGAATAACAGAACAGGAAAGAGAGGACCTAGAACAAGACGTTAAGGGGCCTATTCATGGAACAAACGTGCGCCGAAAATCCCAGCGCAAGCAGGCGCAAGGTGGCGCAAGCGTGAGAAAGCAAGCGCACGTGCGATTCAAGGAAGCCGCTGCACGTGTATACCACTGGTTGTGCGCCAAATCCATGCGTGGCGCACACGGGCGCACACGTCATCAAACGGCGTGCGCTACGTGCACAGCGAAAGCGCACATAGCGCGGTGCACACAACAAAAGTGGGCAGAACAGTGGGCTTAACACACGGAATGGGGAATAACGCATGAAAAAGAAGGTGTAACTGGGGAAGTACTGCAGGGAACTACACGGAACGCCTACACGCACGCGAACAACCAGTATTCATGGATTATAATACGGGAAACCTGCGCACGGCAAAAGACACGCATAGGCGTCAACATGTCTGCCACAGGAAGGCAGGCGGAAGCGTCCCCGTGCACAGTATAAAAGTGAGCGCTAACAACAAACACATATATACCGCTACGATGAATGCCCCATTTGTCGCAGCACTGATCGTGGGACACCGTAGGAGGAGGAGAATAGCCAGGGCATGCATTTTTTCACCCCGGACAAGCCTTTTTGGGATGCCTGATGACCAGGTCTACGGCAGGTATAGGTTTCCACCTCGTATCATCCTAGACCTGGTCAGGGAGTCAGAAGATGACCTTACATCCCCCACCCTCTGCTCCCAAGCATTGAGCCCCTTAGAGGTGCTCAATGTCCTGCATTTTTTGGCCACTGGGTCATTTCAGCGGACTACTGCCATAGTGGGGGGGTCTCACAGGCCACGCAGTCACGCTGCCTACACCAGGTCTTGGCAATCATGACATTGCGAACCTCAATCCGCAGGCACATATACATCCCCAGAACACCCGCAGAAAGGCAGGCCATTGTCCAGGACTTTTACAGGGTGGCACACTTCCCCAAAGTGCTTGGTGCCATAGATTGCACACATGTGGCCCTACGTCCACCTAGGGCCACTGAGCACATCTACCGAAACCGCAAGCACTGGCATTCCATCAACATGCAGGTGGAATGTGATGCAAAGGGAATCATCACCTCTGTCTATGCAAACTACCCTGGCTCCACCCATGACAGTTTCATATACAGAATGTCCGCCCTGAGCCAGGCCCTGGAAGCTCGGCAGCATGGCGACACATGGCTCCTAGGTGAGTACAAATGCCTGTGCACATGCATGCATGTCACACACACACAAATACACAAGCCCCAATAATCACAACCATCATCACCTCTCCAGGGGACAGTACCTACCCTCTGAGCAACCACATGATGACGCCAATCCGGAACCCCACCACACCACCCCAGGTAAGATACAACGCTGCCCATATTACAACCAGGGCCATAGTGGAGCGCACATTCGGAGTGCTCAAGTCACGCTTCCGCTCCCTTGACCGCTCTGGCGGGCAGCTACTCTATGCACCCCCAGTAGTGTGCAGGATCATTGTGGCAGCATGTGTCCTGCACAATGTTGCAACACGGCAGGGCGTATCGGTGGACATGGTGGTGCCCCCACATCCCCAACCACAGGCACAGGCACTGCCCATGGGAGGGGACAGGGCACGTGGCGAGGAAGCCCGGACCCAGCTTGTGGCCACATTTTTCACCTAAACTCCCACCCCTGCGGAGTACACACAGGCCTGGCATATACCAGGTGACAATCGATGATGACAAAGAGACAGTCAACTGTCACAACCTTACCACCCTGAGAATGTTGCCATGGAAGTGCCACATTGTGTGCATCCCTAGCTACTTAAACATAAGCAATCCTGTGTGACCAAAAGGCACACATGCAAGGTGTGAATCACACAGATCTGCAAAACAGGCCATGACTATCACTGGTATGTCACCCAAACCCTCCCAAACCACAACATGACATGGCAAGCAATAGCTATACACCAACACAGTACCAATAAGGTACACATTGATATGTGAAAAATGTAAAGTGGCATCACACAATGATGCCTGACATGGAATCAGATGAAATTCCTGACCAACAACCTCCCACCCAGAAGACGTCATACCCAAATGCATTCCAACCGTTGTAGTTGTAACATAACAATGAATGCCTGTCTACATGCATATTGTGCATTGCAAAATCAGCACTGCAGATTCTGTGTGCCGTGCCCACCTCCTGCAACACACTGCTCAGTGCACAGCATAGTGAACAGCCATTGTGTGTGACGCACACCCTGAGCATCACATCTAAGCGACAAACTACATCAAAAAGCAAATTACGCATGTACAGGATCCACAATTGGTCATAGATCATGTGCTGCAGGGACACAGTGGGCACCAGAAGGCAAACAGAGTGTACATGTGGACATGGAAGGGTGGTTGTACATGTAGTGGATCATAGTGCGAGTGTGTGGGACAGTAGGGACATGCACTCAATATATGCATGTGCAATCGAGTGACCATCAGTTTCCTCTACACATCACATGTGAACATTCACCATGTGTACACCCCAGCATGTCAAGCCACAACTATTCCCTCACACCTGAAAGGTAAACACAACACACGAACAGGCATTGATCAGCAGAATACATCATGTACGTAGGATACTGCAATTACAATGTCAGGGTGTGCATCACACTGTAGGGCATGGCAGCTGTCAACAACAAAACACCCCCCCTCCCTCACAAATCACCATGACCCACTGAACAACTGCACCTGGGTTATGTAGCCTTCATCCTTGATTTTCACCTGGCCACAGGATCACCCTTCCCCTTTGTCACCATCTCCCACCTTGTGTGCAAAAAGCGTCCAGCACCCTCAGAGGCCACCTTGACTTGCGAAAACACAACATCAAAGAGAACTCAAAGCAGGCCAACACAGAAGCCAAGCAAAAAGCCTGCAGGCAGCAAAACAAACCATGATAGCCTCCAGTAGATGACTTGAAGTAGCAGTACGTCACATAGCCCAAGTACTACCACAATGACATAACAACCAAGATAGCACAGTAAAACAATGTCACAACAGGATGTGTACCATGTGTGGTACAAAACACAGAATGATGCACCACGAACTGATGTGTACTGTCACAGCTCCCGTGTACAAGCGCAGGAGTGGCACGAACCAACCACCCCCACCGTGGTCTGAGTGCCTGCAAGGTCAGACTCACACAGGCCTCTGAGACCCTGGTGGGGAAGGAGGGTCAGGGATATGCAGTCGGGACAGGCATTGCTATACTGAATAACCAGAATGCGGGGCAGTATAGGGGAGTAGGATTGACATGGGAAAGTAGGAAATGCACACAAAACTGTACTACTCACATTAACACATACACAAGTACACCAAACTTGATCATCATGCACATAGCAACAGATTACTCAAATGGAAGACAAAGAGAAACTCATCTCTGGGGTGAGTGCTGGCCTCCTGCATGCGTGCTCTCAGGTCCGGTAACAGGAGCAGTTCAATGCTGCAAAGAGAGCCACGGTTACTAATCTGTGCGTGCCCCTAACACACAAACACACCACCATATATGCCCCAAACTAACAAACTACTCTACAAACAAACAATCTGGTGTGGATGCTTCATACCCATACGTAACATTACCCCTGTAATGGTTCATACACAGTCAATGCAGTAAGTCAGGCGCCGGTGGGTGCGTGGCAAATGTAAGACCAATGTGTCACAATTTACACAACATGCAATGTTCCCTGGGTAAGCATCCAGACGCATATAGCAAGGTATTACTTCAGAACAAGTCATGTTCCACCATGACCGAAATAAAGTAGGTAGTGCATGTGTCAAATTCTACATGGAAATGAAATGCACTGCACACAAGTCTGTCCCTTGCTGTCTGTCCCTGTGAGCTGCTTCTTTCCATGTCTCGCAATGCTACATGGCTAATACAAGTGCCTCAGTGGACCATGGTGGACCGTAGGGTATGTGCCACTGCCCCTGGAGATGCCCCAGACAACTTTCACATCAACTAGCCATTAGTCCACCAACACATCTCAGCTGTATTGTGCACTTCAACACCAATATTTGTCCATGCTCACCATCAGTGCTGCTACTAAGCATGCATATGCAACTGGCCTGGTGAAAGGTTTGCTGTGTTGTGGCCCCCCTGTGCTGCTCACCTTGCCTGGAGTCCCTTGAAACACGTCAGCTGTTTTCGGATGTATGAGCGCAATCCCTGTCCCTCTGCTTGCGCACACCTGCGCATGTCGGCACCACCAAACGTGTCCAGCTTGCAGACGTCCAATGGCCCATGTCTGCTGGCAAAGGTGGTCTGGAGGCTCATCCCCCTGCAGAAAGGGCATAAAAAACATGATTAATGCTTTCAATTCATCTGTGTGTGTCTATTTAGGCATTTCATGACTGGACCATGTCAGAGACGTACATCAGAAATCACACCATCAGTCCGTCTTTCACAGACAAAGGGCCTCATTACACGGATGGCGGTAATGGTTAATGGCCATTGTAATGTACGAGCTTCCCACAGCCGTGAAAACCTAATAATATGACTTTACATCTATTGTAAGAGTGTAGAAGTAGAAGCCTGACACACAGGTGGCATAGTGATTGCTATAGACTTTTATTTGGTATAAAATGAAAGAGAAAACCTATGTTTCCCTTATCTATGAGGGGTTTCCCTGCCTCAATTAAAGGGCTAATGGGTCTGTCAGGATGTGTTAGTGACTTAAGAAGTCCACCGTCCTGTGTCAAAACATCCCTATCTCTGTCCCTTACACTTATAACTAAACTAAAGGTTGTGTCAATGTTCTTCGTCCAGGGGAATGACTCCCTCCTCCTGGACAGGATAGCACAGTTCTGGTTGCAAGTTCCTCACCAGGGGGAATGACTCCCTTCCCCTGGCCTTGATCACCAGGATAATGCCACCCTTCTCCTGGTCTCTTGACTTACCAGTTTCACACGCCCAGGGGGAATGGCTCAGTTCCCCTGGTCATTCTTGGTTATTAAGAGAATGCCTCCCTTCTTCTGGTATCTTGGTTTACAGTTCAAAACACCAGAGGCAAATAATCCTTTCTGCTGGATCTTCTTAGACTTTGTTTTCACAGTTCACAGCACCAGGGGGAATGACTCCCTTCCTCTGGCTTTTCATACACTTGGTTTCCCACTTCACAATACCAGGGGGAATGACTTCCTTCCCCCAGCTTTTTCTTATACTTGGTTTTACAGTTCATACACTCAGTGGCGTAACACAAAATGTGGGGGCCTCCCCAACTTGGCAACAAATCACGGTTCATGCTACACTCTGGGCCATCCTAGATTATCACGCTTGCACAATAGCATGCACGTGCTGCTGAAGGGTTATGCAGCACATTGTATTAGGAGAAAGATATAAATATGTGTTTTAATGCAATATAAATGCACACCTTCTGAGAAAAATTTGCTAAAAAGCCAGAGTGTTTGCAATTGTTTTCTAGGGTAACGCAAATTCAATACATGCAAGTCACAAATAGTGCACGGGAACATTATAACTTTGCTATTAAAAATGCCATGCCACACCGAAAACATGTCCCACTGGCTGCACAATGTAGACCAGTGTAGACGTAATAACATTACAGTAAAGCATGTCAGGCCGCATTTAGACATACCTAGACAGGTTGCACCAAAATGCCAGTTGAAGCAATAACACTCATCAAGAAGAGAGCCCACTTGGAAGCCTGGGTCTCTGCAGCCTCTAACAGCATGGCCAAACTCTTTAAAATATGCACGGAACTGATCAATCCTTTTGCGGTCTCCACCTCTCCTATTCCCTCCCTGGCTCTCTGTATGGCTCTGGCCTCTCTCTTCTCCGCTAAAACTCAGGACATCCTGTCCACTATCTCCTCTTCCTCTCCCTCTTCCTCTCTCGGCCCCCCTTTGGCGATCTCTACCTCCCCTCCTCCTTTCTCCTCTTTCTCTCTGACAACACCTGACAAGGTTTCTAGACAAGTCCAACCCATGAAAGTGTCGTCCAAACAGGTTCTCCCCTGCTTCTCTAGAAGCATCAAGGACCATATTGACAAGCTCGCTGCAGCCTTGGCCGATTTCTGTAATCACTCTTTCACCACTGGAACCTTCCCCTCTCACCTTAAGCACTCCCTTGTGCACCCACTCCTCAAGAAGCCGTCTGCCGATCCTACCTGTCCGGCAAACTATCACCCAATCTCCATCACCCCTTTCCTGGGCAAACTCTTGGAAAAAAGCTGTCCATCTCCCAGCTTACTCTCCATATTGAATCTGTGGGTTGTCTCCATGACCATCAGTCTGGCTTCAGAGCTGTTATAGGAACGGAAACTGCTCTCCTGAACACCCGTGAAGATCTGCTCTCTAACCTTGATTCCAGCATTCATTCTGTCCTAATGCTCCATGATCTTTCCTCTACTTTTGACACAATCAACCACGCCATCCTCATCAATCGACTATGTGAGAACTTGGGCATCACGGATCAGGCCCTGGAGTGGCTGACCTTCTTCCTGTTGGACTGCCCCTCCCAGGTCCAACTTGATCCCTTTCTCTCCACCACCTCTCTCTCTACCTGTGGCATTCCCCAGGGCTCTATCCTCTTCCCCTGGTTTTTCAACCTCTTCTTGTTATGCAGATGGCACTTAGCTTTCCCCCAGACTCCTCTCTTCTCTCGCTATTCCTGACTGTCTATCTGTGATTCAGGATTGGTACACCTCCAACAATCTCTGCCTAGTGCCATTAAGATGGAGATCCTTCTCATTGAGACCCCTGCCCCTGCTTTCCCTCTCTCACCCTGCCCGCCCACCTTGGGCCCTCTTCCTTCGCCTTCCTGCGAGGCAAAAAACCTTTTGTGTCATCTTCGACTCCACTCTCTCTTTCTCTCCTCACATTTCAGACGCCAACAAGAAGTCCCACTACCTACCAGCTGCTCCTCCTCAAAGGGACTCTTCCCTTTCTCACTTTCCCCCAGAAGCTTACTGTCTCCAGAGTCCTGTTTCTCTCTAGGCCGGACTACTGCAACAGCCTCTTTCACAAGCTGCCTTCTTCTACGCTCTGCCCTCTGCAACTAATCCAGAACAGGACTGTGAGTCTTATCCTTGGCCACAAGCCCAGGGATCATATCTCTCCAGCCCTGAAATCTCTCCACTGGCTCCCGGTGGTTGCAAGAATAAAGTTCAAGAACTTTTGAATTGTCCACAAGGCTTTCTGGGGTCGGGCCCACACTACATCCAACGCTCTCTTCCAAAATACCTTCCTTCTCGAGCCCTTCGCTCAGCTACCTCCAACTCTCTAAGGGGTAGACGCTTCTCCAGGCAGAGAGTGGGGGTTATATCTCTGTTCTCTGCTGATGCCTCCCTCTGTAATGGCCTCCCTGCTCCTCTCAAACTTTAGCGGACCACCTGATGTTCCGGAAGCAGCTCAAAACGTTCCTCTTCTCTTCTGCTTTCGCTCTCTCCCCCTGCCAACCTACTTGTCTACTGTACAGACTGGTTGCTTGGCTAACCTCAGAGTCTCACTGAGTCCAGGCTCTTTCCTGATCAGACACCCTTGCACTGCCATCCGGACTACCATGCACTTAGGGAATGTAACTGTAACCCTACAGTCCCTGGTTCTCCTTGCAATACCGAGAGCTGCGCTGCCCTGACTGGACTTACTCAGAGCATTACTGCCCTGTTTTCCCCTCCCTTCTTCCTTGCACTTCCCCCCCCCTTTCCCCTTGCATTTCTCATTCTCGCACTTGTAAGATCTGAATGACACAAGGCCTAGTAAGATGATTTGTCTTATCCTCCCTCTATCTTCCCTCCCTTGCTTGTCACCCCTAGAAACACATGTGTACAGGTGTGTAATAATAGACTTATATCATATTTTATCACAGATGCCCCAAAAAATATACAATGCTGCAGTAAGAAACGGCTAGACTGGCAGCACCCAAATGCCAGTCTAGTCAGGTAAGTACACTTAGCAGGACTGCTTTACCAGAAATGCCCAATTAAAAAAAAGTTCATACCAAACTGAGGAATAACTAGACTGGTTGCACCAAAAGGCCTCTCTAGCCACTAATACCACATATCATGCTTGCTTAGCCTGGACATGGACAACTGTTATGATTTATCGCACAATTCCGCACCCCACACATCCCCTCTCCCTCCCATGCCCTATGCCAACCTCCAAAATCAGCTCCTTGGTGCAGAATTACCTTCACGTCCCTCTTCCTTGTCCCAGAGCTTACCTTTGAGGCTCCTTGAGTGGGATTAGGAGTAATGAAGATGCAGGTAGCTAAGTCAGGCATTACCTCTATGTACCTCTACCTCATCCCAGTACTACTGCCTCATACTCAAGTACAGGGACGAGGAAGAATAGGACTAGGAGTAATTATGATAACCAATAAGTAATTAAGGCATTAAACACAAGTAGGGGCTTAACAATATTGAGTTGACTGGGCTGCATCACTCACCCCTAGAAATGTTGGGCTACGTTGACTCAACCTGGCTGACCTTCACGGCAGTTGCCGGACAGAACAGGACACAGATGTTAAACGGCACCTGAGTTTCGCTGTTAACAAGGGCCCAGCAATTACTAACGTAAAGCATTTCACTGTTAGTACCTGCATTCAAATGCCAATTTAAATTGTGATGTGGGTTTAGTACTTTCATGCCAGGGAAGTGAGTGGAAGGGTAGAAAGGGAACAGGAGGAGACCGTTGATTCTCACAGCAGCTCATAAGTGGGTGCTTTCACACTTAAAGGATAGAGTTAACTGGTTGTAACATTGAAGCTGCACTAGAATAGTCTCATTAAAATGCATAAAGAAGTTAGATGCCCCCACACTAATAAGTGTGCCCCTCCCCCACGGCCCGTGAAGTTAGCGCCTCTCCCAACATTTGAAGGATCAGCCCACCGAAATGTGGGTTTTGTTGCGCCCCTGAACACAAGCACACACACCATTCACCATATAGACGCACGCACACCCAGCCATCCATACATTTAAGTGTGCACTCGTTCACCATACAGACACACCAAGTCAAACCTTGAAACACTTGTGTATAGGCACGTCATAAATGCCATATTATATCATATCCATACATTTAAGTGTGCACCCTTTCAACATACAGGCACACACACCACCAAGGCACCCACCCACACAATTAAGTGTGCACCCTTCCACCATACACTAACACAGGCAGCCACCTATACATTTAAGTGTGCACCCTTTCACCATGCAGGCACACCCAGGCAGCCACCCATACATTTAAGTGTGCACCCTTTCACCATACATGCACACATACCCAGTCAACAAATACATTTGTGTGCACCCTTTCACCATACACTCACACATAGAGCCACCTACACATTTAAGTGTACACCCTTTCACAATACACTCACATACGCACACGTCATGGGGTTAGGGGAGCCCTATTACTTCAAAAAGAAATTGTTTGTTTTTGAAATCACTCCGACTTCATAAAGAAATTATTTCCGTTAAGGACCGAACCATAATGGAAATCATTTCTTTATGAAGGCAGAGTGACTCCAAAAATAAACTATTTCGTTTTGAAGTCATGGGGCTCCCCCACCCCATGATATGGAGGCCTCCAGCCTGGGGTCTTCCATGTCATGCGGTGGGGGGAGCCCTCAGACTTCAAAAAGAAAGTTTCTTTTTGTAGTCACTCTGCCTTCATAAAGACATATTCAGAAATAATGAGCCTCATCACAGGTCGGGCGGTCCGGAATTAACAGTGGCGGTAAACTCGCTGCCACTGTTAATTCCGGACAGCCCGATCCCAAGTCCTGCAGGCGGGAGGTGATGTTCCCGCCAGGTCTGACCTGGCGGGTTTAACCCTGCCCGCCTGCAGGCGGACGTGGAAACACCAGCACCATCACGAGATGGTGCCGGTGTTTCCACTTCTGCATTCTCATTGAGTCCTGTGGGACTCAATGGGAATGGGGATTTACCGAATTCCACCTCCGGAATTCCCGGGACACCAGGGTCGTAATGCCCTGGTATTTCTGGGAGTCACAGAGGCAGAATGGTAATACGAGTTCGGCGGTAACCAGGCGGTTTTACCGCCTTGGTTACTGCCGGACTCCTAATGAGGCCCAATGTCTTTATGAAGGCAGAGTGATTTCAAAAAGAAAGAAAAATTAAACAAAAAATGTGAAAAAATATTTTTTACATTTTTTTTTCCGGGGCACCCACCCCGCGGGGGCTGCGGAGTCCCCTGTTACGCCAGTGCATACACTTGGTATTACAGTTCACAGAAGTAACTGATGATATATGCCGATTTTGCTTGAAGGAGCCTGAATCCCTAGAACATCTAATAACTAAATGCACGATGATTACGGCAAAACATATCTTACATCTTGGGAACTTTAGTCCTGCGAGCCCCGACTCCTGAGATTGGTGGTCTTAAGCAATGGCAGGCAATTCCGTGAAACTATGCTGTGCGATAGTTGATTTCATCGACTCTCTTAAATTGGAGGCTGTGGGTCAATTAACACAGATTGTGCCGCCCTAATCATGAAGCTAGAGAGTATTTGAACTGTGGCTTTTGTCGCTCCTGTGGTTTTCACGCATTCATCTTTCTTTTATTTTCTCTTGGTTTGGTCTAGTGTTAGTGTTTTTGGAGGAACATGTGACAAAAAAAATTGTTGTAATAAAAGTCTGATGTCACAGTGTTATGCTGAGACACATTAGACTGATGTTTCAATAAAAAAAAAATTACAGTTCACAACACATGGGGAAATACCCCCTCCTCCTGGCCTTCCTCTTACTTTGTAACACAGTTCACAACAGCAGGGTGAATGCCTCACTTCCCCTGGCCTTTCTCTTACTTTAGTTTCACAGTTCACAACACCAGGAGGAATTATTCCTTTCCCCTGGCCTTTCTAGAGTTTAATTTGAGGGTCCCAGACCCTGGCTTCTCCCTCTTCAGACTTGGTCATACATGGTTCACTCTACAGCCAAGTACTGCCACAAGGAAGATGGTTTATATTTCTCCTTTCTTTGAAGTGTGGGTCCCAGACCCCTGTTTCTCTATGGTTTGATTCTGGCAGACCTGGTTCACTCACCTGCCAGGTACTGCCACAAAGAAGATGGCTTATATTAATCCTTCTTCATGGGTCTGGGTCAGACCCATCCCTGGTTGTTTCTAATAACTTTCCTGCCATTAATGGGTCCCAGGAAAATCACCCTAGCCTATGCGTTGCCCCCTTAAGCCCCCACCTCTTTGGTATATCTCCCTTTACCTTTTCTGCGGTTTAGATACTTAACTGGGAGTTCCAGAGCTCAGGGTGCACCTGCGCAGCTCCGTGAGCTGGGCTCTGCTACAATTGTGATGCTGCTGTCCCTTACCATGATGTCCTCCTGCTGTGTACACCCCCCCCCATGGGTACTATCATGAAGGGACTACCCCTCTGGGAGAAGTGACAACATCTAAGGATTCCTCACACTATATAAAGTAATTTTTGATGCTTTGAGCAGCAACATCATGCAATGGGTATCCATTTTTAGAATGCTCTAATTAATTACTGGTGATCTTCATTACTCTTCGTCCTACTCTTCCTCGTTACAGTACTGACACCCTCCTCTCCCTCCCACTGGTGTAATAATTGAGGTTCCTTTAAAATAGACAGCAGGATTATGGAAGGGGTCAGGTGTTTTATACCCTGGACTATGTGGGTCAGGGACTAAAACAAAAATACATTGGGAAAGGGTTCTGTGGGAAAGCAGGGCATCTCCATAGAGTATGTCCTGTGATAAGGACGAGGGACGTGATTGTTTCAGTGAAAGAGGATTTCTATTCCCTTTTACACTTTTATTTATTTATATACAGCAGGAACAAATGCTCTTTTGTTCACAGAACAATGTACAATAGATAAGGAATCAGATTTGATGGGAAGCAACAAGCTTCTTATAATGGGGTGAGTTTGAGGGACATTCTGACCAGGTTGTGGAGGGGAATAAATGGAAAAGTCACCAGGGACAATGCATAAGTAGACATACATAGATTAAGGACAATGAACATTGGACATTTTTAAGTTCAAGTAGGTGGTACGGCCAGCTATGTACGGGATGTGATCATGATGGGTGAGTGGTAGAGTGGAGGCAGAGGACGTGAGGGACAGAGGCAGCTTAGAGGTGAGGAAAACATGTTAGCTAGCAGGCAGATGAGAGGTAAGCTAAGAGGGCAACTCGGAGGTGAGGAGGTAGGTATTTAGCTTGGTTTTGAACAAATCTGCGAGGATTGTTTCTCCGATGTCCAGGGGAAGAGATTTCCATGCAAGTGGAGCAAGAAGATGGAAGGAGCATCAGCGCGAGGAAGCACATGTAGGGCGAGGAGTCACAAGGGTAGTCGAGGAGGCAGTGCAGAGATTTCGAGAATGCTTGTATAGTTGGATAGAGGCGGGTAGGTACAGTGGTGCCTTATTGTTGATAGATGTGTGAACCAGGAGAAGAGATTTAATGCTGGCCCTGTTTTGCATAATCAGCCATCCATCTGGTGATGATACGAGGAAGTAGTTGTGAAGTGAGTGAATTCCAAGAGAATCCTGGTAGCGGAGTTAATGGTCTTGTGGAGAGGACAGAAAACTTAGTTGGGGAGACAAAAGAGGATGCTGGCACAGTAGTTCAGTTTAGAGAAGACAGGAGTGGTGAAGAGATTCTTGGCATTGTTGAATGGAAGGAGGTGCCTGATTTTCCAATATTTAGTATGTTGAGGCAAGCTGATGTTCCAGTTTTGGAGATAAAAGTAGAAAAGGTGTGAGAAGAGTCATAGATGACTCAGATGCTTCTAGTTGGAGAAGAGTAGGGGAGAATGTCAGGTGGGAACTGGATAGGCAGAGGAAGAGATGAGAGAAGCTTTTGGCAGAGGAGGAGAGCACCTATGTTTTGGTAGAGTTTCAAATCCGGGAGTGTGAAGCCATCCAATATTTAATGGCAGAGAGACAGTTTGAAATTTTGATTGAGAGATCAGAGGAGAGTGCAGGAAATGAGAAGAAGATTTAGGTGTCATCCACGAACAGTTGGTACGTGAACCAAAAGGAGAAGATTATTGGCCCAAGAGCAGAGGTTTGGAGTGTAAAGAGAAGCGGACCCAAGACACAGCCTTGTGGAACACCAACAGGTAGAGGAGTGATTTGAGATGTGTTGTTGCTCCAGGAGACAGAGAATTGGTGAGGTCCAAGGTAGGATTCAATCCAGGCATGTGCTTGATCATGAACTCCAAGAAGAAAGAGCGTATCAAGGAGATCAGATTGATCGACAGTGTCAAAGGCAGCAGACAGGGCAAGAAGAATTAACATAGAGGATAAGATGGAGTGTTTCACGATGAAATTGGACCATTCATGAGAGCTGTTTCCTTCGAGTGACAGGAGTGGAAACCTACTTGTAAGGGGTCTTGAAGGTTGTTGATGTCCAAGAACTTAGTAAGATAGTTAAACACAACACTTTCGAGCACTTTAGAGTAGTGTGGAAGGAGAGAGACAGGGTGAAAGTCAGCCGGTAGGTTCCGGTCAGCCCCTTGCTTTTTTTAGGAAAGATATGACCGTGGATGCTTTAAAAACAGAGGGAAAGCAAGTGGAGTTGAAGGACAGGTTAAAGAGTAAAGCGAGGTGAGAGGCCATTAAAGTGACAACAAATAGGCTTGACTAGCTGAGGAGCAAGAGGGTCTGATGGAGCACAAGATGGGTTAGCCTTCATCAGTAGAGCTATCACTTTGACAGTATTAGTGTGACTAAAGTGGGAGACAGAGGCAGAGGATGATAGTAGAATATTCAGAGCGTAACATGTAGCAGGAAGGAGTATGAGGAAGGTCAGGAGAAAGCCTCTAATTTTGGAAATGTTTGCAGTGAAGTATTCAGTTAGGTCATTAGCTGTGAGAGTGGAGTTGATAGTCATGGGGGAGTGGGTTCAGGGTGCCCTGTAGCCAGAGAGGATTGTTAGAGTGAGCGTCAATAAGGGTTAGGTAGAATTCCCTTTTCGCTCTATCAAGAGTGGACTTGAGATAGTTCAGGGCAGAGAGATAGATTTGCAGGTCCTCATGCTATTGGTTGCGCATCCATTTGTGCAGCAGCCGATGCATGTCTGTGCAGAGAGAGTGCATGAATGGGTTGACCAGTGGCTAAGGATGCTATAAAAGAGTATTATGTGACTGACCGCATAGCACCTGGGCAGAAAGGTGGTGGGAGTTGTTGAAATTGCTCGGCCCCTAGGTCTTCATCCACATGGGATTTGCGATCCAACTGACCATTTCAGTGCCGAAATTGACAGAAATTGACTACAGTGTGTGAGGGATAGGATAGGAAAAGACATATCTTGAGGGAGAGAGGCAGAAGGAAGGGGGTAGATGTGAGCAGGTAGAAGGCCATAGAGTACAGTCCTCTTTACATTCCAGGAAGGGGCATGGAAACCCTCTCAATACGGGCCATTTAATAGCCTCTCAGGCCAGACGTTGTCTACCCCAATTATCTGGAACCTTTGCCCCAGACTAGAAACCTGAACCGTAATAGCACCTAAGTACATGACAGAATTGAATCATTGCCTTCTTACACCAGGAATACTATACGCTCTGAGGCCTAAAGATATCTATCTCCAATAATCTGGACTGATTGTGCACGACTTGTAACCCAAGCACTGATAGCACTCATGGGCTTGATCAATGCCATGCAATTATGCACTACGCTACCAGTCCAAGAAATGCCCTTGCTTGCTAACCCTACTCATCTGGAAATTCATGAGCAGAACTAGATAAGAGGGGGCAGTCTAGCACTTACTTTTGCTTATCTCACCTATCTGGGAATGTATTTAACAGAACTTCCGACCTGGAATCTATCTAGCAGAACTACCAACCCAAGCAATAATACCACTTATGAACTTGTAATTATGCACTGCACTATTAGTCCAGGAAATGCCCTTGCTTGCTAACCCTACGCATCTGGCAATCCCTGAGTAGAACTATATACCAAGGAACGTTCTAGCACTTATTCTTTGCTAATCCCAACTATCTGGGAATGTATTTAGCAGAACTACCAACCGAGGAGGTCTCTAGCACCTAAACAGTAACGGCATGAGTCGGGACAGATCTGCCTGTCACCGCATGTCAGTCTTAGCTCATCGGGGCACAGGGTCCTCATGCAAAGCACACAGACACTCAAACACACCATTATGCTACCTCTTTCCTCTGCACCAACAAACAATAGAATGCAACTGTACCCCTTGATTAATTTGGCACCGCTGCACACACACTTATACACCTCCACGATCACCCCAACACTCATTAGAACACAGCTGTACCCCTTGAAATCGGCCTAGCTGCCCACATAGCCTCACTCACAGACTCCTGTGCTGCCAGAATGCAGATGCCCAAGTCCATTAGGCCTTGCTGCACACATTCTACTGATCTCACACAACCACTGCACCACACCTAGCACTAGAATGCAGCTGCACGCCACTGACTCCACATTGGCTGCACTCATACTCAGAGCACCCAAGCACGTTTTACTACATTACTCTCTCCATTGACCTGGACTGCGGTCCCCGAAGCGTTCAAACCACAATGCTTTGGAATCATATCAATGGTAAAAGGCGCTATACAACTTCCCAATAACATAACTATTATGCACTGACTAAGGCTGACTGGCCTACAGTGACATTGTGGCAATAGAGTCCCCAAATAGCCAGGAAAAGTTTGGAAGACTCTTTTGCATGGACGCTTCTCCCTGCCATAGGACTGAGTCTTCCCCAGCCCTTCTGGCCCTCAGGGGCACCAACCTGTCAGCATCACTCCTGTCTCGCTTTGGAGCAGTGCAGTGCAAAAGGAAGATTGTGTGGCTTCTGTTTCCTGTGGCTCCTAGTTGTTTCTCTGCTGCACCCGCCCAGCTACAGAATTCAGTAAACAGGGTGGGTCCCTTATGTTGCTAGTTTTTCAGAGGCAAATGCAAGACAAATAAACACACAGCTTTTACATTTTTTTTTATTTTATAAAAATCACATTTTACTGAGACTTTAATCAAAAACATAAGGTTTGATGAGGACTAGTTTTAGATTTTCCGATGAAATGTTTGCACCCGCCTTAATGGTCACTCCAGTGTAAACAGCTAAAATGTTATTAATTTACAAATGCTACGAAAACCTGATTTCTCTGCAAACTGTGCGGGGAGTTTTGGTACACTGTAGCAACATAACAGTCCACGCCATAGAAACGCTTACATGAAAAGATGAAAGGCGTTTCCTTCTTATCTTTTACAGAAAATCATTTAAATGTACTTTATATTTGGTAGCAGGCCACATTTTACTGATATACTAAAGTCAGGAAGATCTCACAAGGTGCAAACATCGCTTTTAAATGGGCTGCTGTTCCAAGGATCCCGGTGATGTCGGGAACTCAATATTGAATTCTGGCTCCCCCTCACCAATAAACGTGAGTTTACTGCCACCTAGTGGTGTAGATGGATATTACTGAAAGAAGACAACCTATTTGAGTGACTACTTTTTAATTCAAACTAGTTGATGCATAGAAGTGACCGAGATTTAGACGTTTAAGAAAAAATGTATGCCGTTTAGGGGATACCTGAGATGGGAAATTACAATAGGCGTGTCCACCTCGCCCAGCTGATTGCTTGCAAGAGCTGGCATTGAATATCAGCATAGATCAGTGAGCTGGCCCCCTGGGGAGTGGAGGGGAGGCAAAGGATGTCGAGGGGGTACGACGCTCTTCCAAAAGGGAGTAGGGCTAGTTCTTTTAAAAGGAAACATAAGCAGATATAGCATCTGGGGAAATTGGGGGGGGGGGACATGAATATGTTTGCTCAAGGCGGGGCATAGCAACATCATTTTTACTCAAAGTGGGGCTCGGCATATAAAGGTTGACTACCACTGGCATAGATGGATGGACAGATGCAGTGGCGTCGCCAGGAATCAAATTTAGGAGGGGCACAGAGGGGGCCAAAGATAAAAGTAGGGGGGCACAGACAAAAGTAAGGGGAGAACATGATCACAGCTCGCCTTAGGTAGGGGGGGCACATGGGGGGCACAGGGTTTCACAGGGGGGGCCCTGGCCCTCCGCACCCCCCCCCCCCCCAGCGATGGACTGACGCATGCATGGGCTGATGGGTGATTGGATGGCTGGGTAGATGCGTAAGATGGATACATGAATGCAAGAGATGGAGGGAGGGTTCGATGGACAGGATAGCAGTGGGCGAAATATTCACAGGTGAAGCAGAAATTACAGATTTCACATACAATTCCACGTCACTGGCAGAGGAAAATGTGCTTTCATTTAGTTGTATCGGGCAAAAGTAATCTTGACAATTTTGGCGCAGAAACCTTTTGCTGAAATATTCACTCAACCAAAGAATACGTATGTGAAATGAGAATTTTTGCTTGAATAAAAATCGAAACTCTCTGGTTGAGCTCCATAGAGGAAATGGCGAAGCCGGAGGACTTTGCCAAAAAGTGTGCCATTTTGTGCACAGGGGGAAATACATCTATTTTGCACACCCCAATATGAGTGAGTGAATGAGGAAGGAGGAGGGAGAGAGGATAGATCGATGGATGGACAGATTGATTGCCAACTACTATCCACATCTCTTCTAATAAGTCGTTTTTGAATGGTCTATATGTGATCATAATGAATATGGTTTTAGTGGGTCAGCTTGTGCTAGTAGATCCATATAATGTGAACCCCTGCCCCACTCACCTGGGTATCACTGCTCAACTTTAGGTGCTCTTATTGTTACACTTTTTTTATTTTTTTTTTAATTGTGAAATTGGTTACCAAAGCAGCCTTACACAAAGAAGAAATACATATCAAAAAGAAAAAACAGCAGATTAAGAACATGTAAACAATCCTCAATGTATCAAAACTGAAACACATTATTCAAATTGATAGAAAGATAAAATAAGCGATACATAAACGACCCACATTTTTTAAATTTTTTTATTAAGTGCATATAGTTAGTTTAACACTTTTGCACTACTTAAAAACAATTAAAAAAAAAGAATTACATACAGTCCCACATTAGCCAAGACCGGAAAAGGTCAACAGAAAAGTCATATTCCGTTGGAACATTTTGTTTGACACATCTTGCTCTACTCTCCAGAAAGTATGGACAAGCAGCAACCCAGTGTTTCAGGGTTTCCAGGTCAACCATACTATCGCAGAACCCACAACAGATGTTATCAAATTGAGCGTGTTTGTCTTTCCAATGAAGAATGTGTTCTTTCGAATTAAATTGGTTGAGGCGAAAACGTAGGTAAACATCACAGACTTTGTTGGAAGGCAGCCGCTGCAAATACCTGGGGATGCATTCTATTTCATGAGTGAATATTCAGTATATGTAGAGTATAAGTAAATTGCATCCACAGTTTCCACCCAATCTAGCTTATATCATTTTGCCTTTACCCAACCTGGTAGTTGAACTAATTCCTCTTCCATGCCACTAATACGAATAAGGATGTCCTGCATTCTTTTAACAAAGGAATTAACAGAAAAGACTGTAGAGTCTATAGTAATACAGAGCAAATCCGTGTAAAGGCTATTAGGTGACATGCAGAGAATCTTAGAATAGGTAGCCAACATGCGCCAGGTATAGCGGGCCTTGAGCGAGATAAGGTGGAATTTGTGCCTAATAATGTCATTTGGAATAGCAGTACAAAGACCCAGCACCTGTTCCCACAGTTTACCTTGCACAACATATATGTATTCACCCATGTCTAGTAGGCAAAAATCAAGTCCATACAAGAGCACAGTTTCTGCCTTAGCCAAGTAGAAATGCTGAATCGGCAAAACAGAAAATGTGCGCACCTTTCTCTAGAGGCATTTCATTTGGGAGGCCAAGGAGGAAAGCTTGGTCTGTAGGCCTGCCTTCCATATCACACTTGAAGACCGATTGCTCAAATGGTACCCCAAATATCTAAGGGAGTCCACATGTTCGAGTCTCTCCCCAGCCATGCTCCAAGTAGCGTGTTTCACAACTTTCTGCCCCTTGGAAAAAAATAGCAATTTTGTAGTTACCCCCATTTGGGGGATAGATTATTGGCGATACAATATTGGTCAAATATGTTAAGCTTAAGTTGGAGGCCCCTGGATGTTCTATGAAAGAGGATAACATCATCTGCAAAGGCTAGCCAATCCAATCTGAGACTGCTTAGTCTTGTAGATGCCATGATCCTACCCTTCCACAAATCCTCCACATCTTGTACAGAAAGATTAAATAGGACAGTGGCAACAGTACAGCCCTCGTTCAAATCTACTCACGTCCAGATGCAAGAAGCCAAAGATCCCTCCCGTGTGAGGCGCACCCTCAATGTGGTGTTATTGTGAAGCAATGCCAGAAGCTGGACCAGCTTTTTAGGTACATTCCATCTTACAGGTTTATTCAACAATTGTGATCTCATCACACAATCAAAGGCACTGGATTAATCCAAGGAGGTCATGTACACCTCCCCCACAGCCTTAGTGTGTCCATTGGAAAGGAGATGCGCAAGAATACTGGCATTTAATGGAGTGCCCATGTTTTTACTGACCGCAACCTGGAATTTTGAGAAAAGACTAATTTGCATAATGTAGTGATCGAGGTCCCTCAAGAGTAGAATTGAAAAGATCTTACAGCTGGCACCAATGAGCGCAATCAGTCTATAATTGCCCGGGTCAGCAGAATCACCCTTCTTGAAGATTGGTAAAATAATCGACTGAACCCTGGAAGGACGGATTAGATGGTACATAAATACTGCATCAAAGAGCGGCTTTAGAAGGGTTGCCCACAGGGAAGGAGAGCTTTTGAGAACAAAAGGCGGGATGCCATCAAGGCCAGGTGCACTCAATGGTTTGAGCCTTTCAATTACCCAATGTCAGACATTTCCCATTGGCACTCGCCCAGCTTCTTCGGTCCAAGATTATATTCAGTACTGGAATCCATATTCCCTGGAAGCGAGTATTTAGCCTCAAAAATGCAATCCAAGTGAATTCAGGGATAACAGAGAACAGAGCTGACACACGCCCCCCACGGGCAGAATTAAGGTTGACCCAAAAACTAGCTTCCTTGCCCACACACAAGCTATCCAAAATGCACCGATTATCTCGTCAAAATGACTCAAAGTTCAGAGATTTTACAAGATTTGTATGAGTCTGCACAACTTTCTTCCTAGTGAATTGGTACTCTGCAGCATTAAGGTTGGGTCTCTGGAGCCCACGGATGGCTTGCCGTTTGGTCTTCTTTGAATCCATAATCCTATGATCAAAGGTTTGGTGCTTTCTCCCATTAGTGGACATCGCCTGGGTAAGCCCCAAGTCTTCCAAACCTTTATTAACAATACAGTGGATGAAATTAACTCACTTGACAGGAGACCCACATAGGAAGGCCCTTTTTGCTCATTTCATTATGTTTTTGGTAAACTTGGCAACTGTCTTGTAATTCCATTTAACTGTTTGTCTGCCAGTTGCAGGCACTAAGAAGGCCAGATCCACTCTAACATTTTGTAAGGAAAAAGGGGGTGCCAACCAAAATGTCAACAACAAGTGATACCCGACCCGGGATCCACATGGCCCAGGGAACTACATCTCACTCTGAGGTTGGTAGTAACATAGACATAGTTAATCCTTGATCTAAAGTTCGCCCTACGCCAAGTATAAGCCAATTCCCCAGTCAACAAATCCTCCAGTTGAAACATACCCTATTCAGTCAAGAACAAATCCCATCCTACACCTCTCTTCACCTGCAGAATTAAAGCCCACAACTATTTGTGTTGCTCTTTCTGTCTGCCCTGTCTCTTTCTTTTTCTTATTCACTTGCCTCCCACTATATTTTCTTTTTCAGTTCATAAGCTAATAATCTAGGTCACGTGACCTTTGCCCTGCCCACCAGTTATTCGTTGACAATGGTTTGGTACTTATTTTTGCACACTTTTTGTCTGCCCTGCCATTTCTTGCCTCTCTCAAGCTACCTCTGGTCACTGATTCTTTTTTCAGTTGGTCAGCAGCTGCAAGTGGATCTAGGTCATGTGACCACTACCGGGCTCTCCAGTGAATCACTGCTAATCTTGTGGTTCTCTTTTTCTCTCCGCTGGCCCTTTCTTTCTCTTCTTAACTCCTATAAACCAGGGCATCAATCTCCCAGAATTCCGAAGTGGAGGACAGACAAAGAAAAGGGCAATTACTGTTAGGGCATGACTTTGCACATCCCGTGGAAGCCAACAGCATGTGTATCACACCTAACTCACCCTTCCCCATTGTCACCCTCATGCAAACAATCAGCACGCACAAAAATCTGATGAACCATCCCAACACACAGAACATCCTCTGCATCCCACTCATCACCTCCCACAATCTACCTCCAAAATACATACACAACCTCATGCTCACCAGGGCTCAGTTTGCAGTACTAGATGCAGTAGACATTGCTGACCTTATCACCACTCACAACTTAGACACACTCTTTACCAGAGAGCCATGGATCACTACCACCTTCACACACTTTCTAGATGTCATCCCCACAGGATGCAGTATCCAACACATGACATGCAAAGGGCAAACTGGAGGAGGAATTGGTATTATTCACATGACCTCATGAAAATGCACCCATGAGGAACAAACCACACCTGCATCCATGGTACTCCACCTTAGCCACTTCCCACAAACTCAAGCTCATAGAGCTACCTTCCACCTGATCTACCAACTATCCCAACCCAACAGGGTCTTTGTTGACAACACTCACAGACCTCATTACAATAGCATCTGTCAACAATGTAACAAACATCTTGCTCAGGGGCCTTGAGCTGCCATGAGCCATGTCACCTACTAAACGGAGACTCTACTCAAACTCATTGACTCCATGGTAATCAAGCAGCTCAATACAGAACCAACTCACAACAAAGGCAACACACTGGATCTGGTATTCACCATCCCTCCAGCCATTGTATGTCTTCATCCCCTGTCTTTGGACCAGACAGACCACAAATCCGTATCTATCCTGATCCACGACACCCCCTATTCCACCAGGGTCAAATGAAACAGAGTATCCCACCACTCTTGCAAGAACTTCCCTATGGATGCAATGGAAGGATACTTCATCACCTTGACCTCATTGTCCAACCCCTTCGAGAATGTCAGTGTCCAGCTCAAAATTCTTAAACACACTATGAGACCAGAAACACCAATGCATCTCTGAAACTTTGATTCTACAAACAAAAGCCCTCCACATCTTGGTACACACTGGAACTGATTGACAGCAAGCACGCCAAATGCAGGCAAGAATAGTGCTAAGAAAAATTTTGCTAGCTCGAAAACCTCATCACACTGAGAACCCTACAGTCAGCACCAGGACACTCATTAGCACAGCCAAATCAAAACATTACCCAACATTCATCATAAAGCATCCACCAAGAGCAGAGCGATCTTCCAAGCCATGAAGCAGTGCATCTTGTAAGCAATCATCAGACTCAGGGGATAATTCATAGAATTTTGCGAACAAGTGGCGCACGCGGCTGGCGCACAGTGTGCGCGTTCAAATGTCTGCGCCAGCCGCGTGCACTAAAATCGATTTCCGCGCACAGCGTATTCATGGATTTTAGCCTCCAAAACCAGCCGTGGCACAGAGTGGCGCAGCGACCCTGCAGCAGCGCCAGTTACGCCCCCAAGAACGCCCTCGCGCTAGGAAAAGCCATCAAAATCCCCAATCCAGCACAAAGGGCTGCGCTAACCCTGGACCAGTTTACAGGGCTGCCAAACAGCAAATGGCAAGCGGGGAACTGGGCTTTGCGGGAAGTTACACACGCGATTGGAGCAGGGTACGTGTATTACGGAGGTTCGCGGGAAGTTTCACACGCGAAAGGGCATGTGCGAGTGGGGTACATATATAACTGGGGTTTGCAGGAAGTTTCACACGCGATTGAAGCAGGGTACGTGTATTACGGGGGTTCGCGGGAAGTCTCACACGCGATTGGATCCGGGTATGTGTATTTCGGGGGTGCCCGGGAAGTTTCACACGCGAAAGGGCCTGTGCGAGTGGGGTACGTGTATAACTGGGGTTCGCGCGAAGTTTCACACGCGATAGGCCCTGTGCGAGCAGGGTACGTGTATTACTGGGGTTCGCAGGAAGTTTCACACGCGATAGGCCCTGTGCAAGCGGGGTATGTGTATTACTGGGGTTCGCGGGAAGTTTCACACGCGATAGGCCCTGTGCGAGCGGGGTATGTGTATTACTGGGGTTCGTGGGAAGTTTCACATGCGATAGGCCCTGTGCGAGCGGGGTACGTGTATTACTGGGGTTCGCAGGAAGTTTCACACGCGATAGGCCCTATGCGAGCGGGGTACGTGTATTACTGGGGTTCGCGGGAAGTTTCACAGGCGATAGGCCCTGTGCGAGTGGGGTACATATATTACTGGGGTTCGCGGGAAGTTTCACACGCGATTTCAGCAGGGTACATGTATTTCGAGGGTGCGCGGGAAGTTTCACACGCGAAAGGGCCTGTGCGAGTGGGGTACGTGTATAACTGGGGTTCGTGGGAAGTCTCACACGTGATTTCAGCAGGGCATGTGTATTTCGGGGGTGCGTGGGTAGTCCTACACGTGAATTGGCAGTGTGGGTCCTCCCAGGTGTTCCCTCTACACCCTCCACGGCCCCTGCAGGCAGCCCACACCACAGGGGACTACCCTGCACCCCTGGTCATGTCCCGCAGGCAGCCCATCCACCATGGGCATGCCCCCCAGCCAAGCCACATGTCAGCTTGCACTACTGATCACCAACGCACGTCCCCCTGCACCCCCACCCCCCAGCAGTGCAGGGCACGTGCCAGCAGGCCCCCACTCATGTCTCACTCATGTCCCCCTGCACCCCCACACCCCAGCAGTGCAGGGCACCTGCGAGCAGGCCCCCACTCATGTCCCACTCATGTCCCCCTGCACCCCCACCCCCCAGCAGTGCAGGGCACCTGCCAGCAGGCCCCCACTCATGTCCCCCTGCACCCCCACCCCCCAGCAGTGCAGGGCACCTGCCAGCAGGCCCCCACTCATTCCCCCTGTATCCCCACTCCCCAGCAGTGCAGGGCACCTGCCAGCAGGCCCCCACTCATGTCCCACTCATGTCCCCCTGCACCCCCACCCCCCAGCAGTGCAGGGCACCTGCCAGCAGGCCTCCACTCATGTCCCCCTGCAACCCCACCCCCCAGCAGTGCAGGGCACCTGCCAGCAGGCCCCCACTCATGTTCCCCTTCACCCCCACCCCCCAGCAGTGCAGGGCACCTGCCATCAGGCCCCCACTCATGTCCCACTCATGTCCCCCTGGCCACAGGTCATGATGATCCTCAATCATGGCCCTTATGGCCAGCATCCCCAGCCCAAAGACCCAACCAAGTATTGCATCCACCCACATAGAAAAGGCAATTACATGATACAACCCCAATGGCAAGTATGTAAATGAACACATGTCCGTCACACACACACAATGGGTGCAAGTGAATGTGAAAACCCATATCATGACATGCATGAAACCAATGAGATAATACCACACATATGATATGGCATTTGTAATCTAAGTATGAAGAAAAAAATGTATTAAACATAACATGAATGTAATCAAAATCCAACACACAACAATGGGAATAATAAAAGAAAAGCTGCATGTCCGTAAAAGAATAAAAAACAAGAAATCATAATCCAAAGAAATCCAAAAGAAATGGTGTCCAAAGTCACAGTCCAACAAAGCAAATCCAAGGGAAAAAAAGAAAGTGAAAACCATTGCTCCATGGTGAAAATAAAAAAAAGAGAATAATCCAATGGTGAACTATGTACAGATGAACAATCCAGGGTCCATGAGCCCAACTGATGAAATGAAACTTATCAAAAATACTACCTAATAAAAAACTATATACAAAAACGTGGTGCATTGTCCAAGCGCAACCAAAATAAAGAAAAAACGAAAGGAAACCTAACACTATCTAACTATATACAATGGCGGCGGGCAAGTCCAGCGGTTCACTCTGTGGTGTCCCGGGCCAGGGCATCATCGAACTCCATGTCTATTTGCCGGAGGCGGGCCTCTGTCCTGGCCCCGAGGTCTCGCAGGGAGGCACTCATGGCCTGTTCCAACTCCCTGCGAGTTGCCGCGAGGCACTCTGCCCGCCTCAAAACCCGACGCATGGAGAACTCCACCCTGACCATCGTGAGCTGCGCCTCTTCCGCCCGCCGCCGCTCCGCACCTATCTGCTGGCCCAACCGGTGCCACACGGAAGACACTCCCATTCTTGGGTCCTCCTGCCCTCTGGCTGATGCCTGCCCCTCCGATGTTGTTGGCCCCGAGCCATCATTGCTCCCACCTAGAGCCTGCTCCTGCTGTTGCTGTCCATGTGCCGTGTCTGATGGTGCCTGCACATCCTCCATCAGCTGGTCTCCAGTTGTGGTGTCCACCCCTGCTGGGCCGCCGACTCCCGACTGTGGCAGGGATGTGAGCTCCACCAAGCTGGCTGTGTTGGTCGGGCCAGGTCCACAGGGGGCCCTAGTGGAATCTGGGCCAGAAGACGGTGTGGAGAACGACTGGCGCATAGTCTCCACAGAGGAGGAGAGGTCGGCCAGAGTGCCCGACACATGTAGGAACCCACCAACCAGGGCCCCTCCCAGCAGTGCCATGTCACGACGCTGCTCTCCATGATGGTGTGCGTTCTCCGCCCATGAAGAACGCACGTCATCACGAAAGACACGCGTGCGCAACGCAACACCAACCAGGACGGAACCCATACGTTCGTGGGACCCCTCGTCCGCAGGTAGTGGAGAGGCAGATGACATGACACTCTCCCCTACCTGCGGACGGGCCTGGGACGGGGCCTCCCTGCTGGTGAATTGTGGTGCAGTCACAGGGTTAGGGACAGCGACATGCACAGGCCCCTCCGCGGTGACCTGTGCTGCCTCCTAAGCCTGGCCCTGGACTGCACCACTTGCACCAGTGGTACTACCCCACCAGGCCCCATGTGCGGCTCAGTAGCGGGCTCCTCCTCCTCTGTGGGGACCACCAACCTGGATGTCTCCACACCATCTTCCGCCATTGTAAGCCCTTGTGGGGGCTCACCCGGCCCTTCCGCCACAGCCGTTGTGGCAGACGCAGCACCAGCCCCCTCGCTCCCGGATTATGGTAATTCCTGGGAGGGTGGCTGGGCCTTGCGTCGCCGCCCAGTGGAGGCATCCCCACCGCTTGGCTCCACAGCACCCTCTCCACCCTCTTCTTCACTTGACACTGCGTAGAGTGAGACATAGAACACAAGCATCAGGGTGCAGTGCAAAATACCCTAGACAGGAAGCAATAACACATGAGTGGCACTGTCAAATGTCACTTCCATCCTGTCATTCCACAACACATGGGTGAATGCACACAACACACATGCAGAAACAGTCCCGGCCCCTGCAATCAACATCAACATCCATGTAGAAGGGCCCCTGTAAACCAAGATGTTGCCTTCAAAGTCACATGCATCCATGGCGTTTCAAAGTCACACACACACTTCTCAGGCACACACACATGTGCACCATACATGTACATGACATCAGCACCCATTCCTCACCCCCCCTTCATGTCCAGGAACAGAGACAGCCATGCTTTCATGTGTGCATTCCGCATAGAGCTCCCCATGTTGCATTAAAACACATGCACCAACCATGTGGTTCACACTTAACTAGTCTCACATGCATGACCATGATGTCCCTGCACACACACATCCATACATGGCCTATGTCACACATACAGGCAAGCATCAGACTACCAGCACACTGCAACATGCCCTGTCTCACAAAGCAATGCTTGGCCACTTACCGCTCAACTCCAGACGGGTCTGCCTCCGAAGGATCTGGGCGTGGAGCGCTGGGCCTAGGCGTTCCAGGACCCTCATCTGGATGTTACTCATGTGTGCCCGGCCCCCCTCCGCGAGGCGCCGGGCCTTGTGGAGGGTCCTGGACCTGAAGTCCTCCCAGCGCTTCTTGATGTGCTTGATGTCGCGGGTTGAAACCCCCTCCGCGTTGATGGCAACTACTACGTCGTCCCAGATCCTCTCCCGTCCTTCCTTGTTGGTGCGTGATGTTCCGAAGAGGGCATCATAATGCCCCAGGACTTGCTCCACCAGGACACCAACTCGGGTGGCAGTGAAGCTGGTGGCCCTCTGCCTCTCTGGCTGGGGGTTGCCAGTGGTGCCAGATGGAGATGTGCTCGACATGGCAACCCCAGAGGCAGGAGTGGGTGGGCAACTGGGTCCTGGGGCTGGGCTGTGGAGCGATGGTATCCCAGTCGGGTGTCTTCTGTTCCAGCAGGGATGTACACAGCAACTGGACCCCTGCAGATGGCTGATGTGCAGGCACCAAATAGCAGGGCACGTGGGCAGCAGACAGTCAGGCAGCAGCAGATGGCAGGTGGGAGCGTGCTCAGGGCTCTGGGGGGCAGGAAAATGGCCTTCAGGGCAGGAGCGTGGTCTTCCGTGTGTGTATGCGTGGCCAGCTTGATACGGAGTGATTTGGCACGTGAAAAAATTGCACGTCAGCGTGTAATTAGAGGAAAGACCCTTAGCACGTAAGCGCGTCAGCACACGTACGCGATTTCATTGGACCAATGGCCCTTAGCGTGTAAGGGCGTCTGTGACGTATCGCGCACGGGCATTGCCCTTTCGTGTGTAAAACTTCACGCGAACCCCAGGAATACACATACCCCACTCGCACAGGGCCCTTTCACGTGTAAAACCTCACGCGAACCCCAGGAATACACGTACCCCACTCGCACAGGGCCCTTTCACGTGTAAAACCTCACGCGAACCCCAGGAATACACGTACCCCACTCGCACAGGGCCCTTTCGCGTGTAAAACTTCACCCGAACCCAAGGAATACACGTACCCCACTCGCACAGGGCTCATTCGCATGTAAAACTTCACGCGAACCCCAGGAGTACACGTACCCCACTCGCACAGGGCCTTTTCGCCTGTAAAACTTCATGCGAACCCCAGGAATATTGGCCCTGTGTGAGTGGGGTACGTGTATCCCTGGGGTGCGCAGGAAGTTTCACATGGGATTTGAGCAAGGTACGTGTATTTCGGGGGTGCGCAGGAAGTTTCACATGCGATTTGAGCAGGGTACGTGTATTTCGGGTGTGCGTGGGAAGTTTCACACGCGATTTTGCTGTCAGAGTGGTGTACTGAATTTCGGGGGTGCGCAGGGAGTCCTACATGTGAATTGGCAGTGTGGGTCCTCCCAGGTGTTCCCTCTACACCCCCCACGGCCCCTGCAGGCAGCCCACACCACAGGGGACTACCCTGCACCCCTGGTCATGTCCCGCAGGCAGCCCATCTACCATGGGCATGACCCCCAGCCAAGCCACATGTCAGCTTGCACTACTGATCACCCATTCATGTCCCTTTGCACCCCCACCCCCCAGCAGTCAGGGGCACCTGCCAGCAGGCCCCCACTCATGTCCCCCTGCACCCCCACCCCCCAGCAGTCAGGGGCACCTGCCAGCAGGCCCCCACTCATGTCCCACTCATGTCCCCCTGCACCCCCACCCCCCAGCAGTCAGGGGCACCTGCCAGCAGGCCCCCACTCATGTCCCACTCATGTCCCCCCTACACAAAATAAAGATGCACAGTCATGGCCCAATTCTACACCAAAAAATACCACATCACGCCACCCCATTCTTGAGACACAATGATTTCCCAATCCACCCCACACTGACATGCCTATCTCAAGACATAAACCAAAACTCAACTATGTACATCAACACATGTCCATCGCACACATACACTGGTTGGCATTGCCTGTGTAAACCCACAATTTCACATGCATCAACCCAATGAGCAAATCCCACACATGGAACTAAAATATGAAAATGTATTATGTACATAAATAAATAAATGAAATGAAAGCATACCAAAATATCAAACATGAAATGAAAAGCATGTGAAAAAGATGAAAGAATGAAAATGATAAGAAATGCAAAAAAATTTGAAAGAAAAACAGTCCAAACTCTCCCTCCACCAACGCAAATCCAAAAAAAGGTAAAAAAAAAGATATCCATTGTTTCATGTTCATAATGATAAATAAAAATGCAAAATCAATCCATAGTCCAACTATTTACAATACATTGTCCTGAAAAAAAAAACATTACTCCATGTCCATAATGAAAAGAAAAATCCAAATGAATCCATGATGTAACTATATACAATCCAATGTCCAAACAAAATAAAAATCCATTAATCCATGTGCAAAAATCCCAAAAATAAATCAATCCATTGTCCAACGATGTAAAGGGTCCATGAGCCCAACTAAACAAATGAAACCTACCTAAAAAACTACCTAAAAATATAACTATATACAAATGTGTGTGGCATTGTCCATTGACCACAAATAAAAGGAAAACGAAAAGGAAACCTAACTCTAAAAACTATTTACAATGGCATCGGGCTAGTCCGACGGCTCACTTTTGGATGTCCCGGGCCAGGGCATCATCGAACTTCTGCTCAATGTCCTGGAGGCGGTCTCCTCCAACTCCCTGCGAATTGCCTCGAGGGACTCGGCCTGCCTCAGGGCCCTCGGCAGGGAGTTCTCCGCCCTGACCATCGTGAGCCGTGACTCTTCTGCCCGCTGCCGCTCCGCATCTATAGCATGGCCTAACCGCTGCCACACGGAAGACACTTCCAATCCTGGGTCCTCCTGCCCTCTGGCCGATGCCTGCCCCTCCGATGACGAAGGCCCCGAGCCATCATAGCTCCCACCTTGTTGCTGCTGCTGCTGTGCCTCTGCCTGTGCCCTGGCTCTTGCTGCCTGCACATCCTCCTCCGGCTGGGGTGCAGTTGTTGATGTGGCCACTCCTGCTGGACGTCCGACTCCCAACTGTGGCAGGGATGTGTCCTCCACCAGCCTGGCCGCAGGGTCAGAGGCAGCTCCACAGGGTACCCAGGTGATACATGGGTGGGAAGATGGCACGGAGTACGACTTGCGCATAGGGGGTTCAGTTGAGGAGGGGGTCGGAACAAGGTCCAGCAAACGGAGGAATCCGGCCCTGGTGAGCTGTCTCAGTAGGTCAACGCGGTCAACGAGCCATTCGAGATGACGTGCAGTCTCCTCATGAAAAGACTGTATGTCACCTTGCATGGCCCGTTGATGCAACGCCACTCCACCCAGGACAGGCTCAACCTGGTCCCGGATAGCCACGTCCGCAGGGAGAAGAAGGCCAGTTGTTGTAAGCGGATCCCCTCCCTGAAAACGGGTCTGGACGTAGGCATCCCTGCTGGTGCGGGATGATGCATGTCACAGGATCGGGGACAGGATTACACACAGGCACCTCTGTGGTGGCCTATGCTGCCTCCTGTCCCTGCCCTTGCACTGCACCACTAGCACCAGTGGAATCCCCACCTCCAGACCCCGTGTCTGTCCCTTGCACAGCCTCCTCCTCCACCAAACCCCCCACCAACCTGGATGACTCTGTGCCATCTTCCTCCGTCGGACCCTGTGGGGTCTCAGCTGCCCCTTCTGCTGCCGAGGAGTCCAACTCCGACCTCCGGCTCTTGGACCTTCCCTCGGCAGCTGCGGCCGGGATGCGGCACCGGACTCCTCACTCTCCGACAAGATGACAACCTGGGAGGGGAGCCAGGCCTTTAGTCTCCGGCTGGCGGGATGATCCCTGCGCTGTGCTCCACAGTACCCTCTCCGCCCTCTTCTTTAGTTGACGCTGCAGACAGGGAGAGATAAAACACAGGCATCAGGGCACTGTACAATGGACTGATACACACATGACAGTTGCACATGAGTGGCATTGTTTAACTACAGACACGGCATCACACTCCAAGACACACATGTCATTTTAACTCACACATATGAACATTTCTACAGCAATATTGCACCAGGCAGCACCATCCATACACATACAACAGCATGAACAGCCAAAGGTGAGCCTGACATCACATGAAACACAAGGAGTGCACTAGACATGCACACACGCCACCACACGCCACCACACTTACATGCATGTCTACATCTACTCCAACTGTTGCAGTGATGAGATCGACATACATGCCACATCTGCCATTCATCCTTCTACATATCAGTGTCACGTGCATCCATGTTGCATCACAGTTGCACACTTGTCAGATACACATACATGCACATGTACACAGTGCAGATACATGCATTATGAACCACCATCCATGCCACAACCATGCCAATGTACATACACAGAAATTCAAACATGTGTGCTACCACACCTGCATTTGCCCATCATGCTTACCAACACATACACCATCAATCTGTCTCACAACTGAGAGGACTCACATGTGGAAGCCTCACGGCCATGTTCATACACATCCCTACATGGCCCTACATAAACACATGTGCAACCTGCACACTACTGGCACACCACGACATGCAGATCCTTGTCCGTCCTTCATTGTCGGTGCGCAAACTTCCAAAGAGGGCATCATACTGCCCCAGGACTTGCTCCACCAGGACACCAACTTCGGTGGCAGTGAAGCTGGTGGCCCTCTGCCTCTCTGTCTGGGGGTTGCCAGTGCTGCCAGATGGTGTTGTGCTGGACATGGCAACCCCAGAGGCAGGAGTGGGTGGGCAACTGGGTCCTGGGGGTGGGCTGTGGAGTGATGGAATCCCAGTCGGGAGTCTTCGGTTCCAGCAAGGGTGGTCACAGCAACTACACCCCTGGCTGACGTGCAGGCAGCAAATGGCAGGGCACGTGGGCAGCAGGCAGTCAGGCAGCAGCAGATGGCAGGTGGGAGCGTGCTCGGGGTTCTGGGGGGCAGTAATTCCGCCTTCTTGGCAGGAGCGTGGTCTTCCGTGTGTTTTCGCGTGGCCAGCTTGATACGGAGTGATTTGGCACGTGAAAAAATTGCACGTCAGCGTGTAATTCGAAGAAAGGGCCTTAGCGCGTAAGCGCGTCAGCACACGCACGCGATTTCATTGGACCAAAGGCCCTTAGCGCGTAAGCGTGTAAGTTACATTATGCGAGTGGGCGTTTCCCTCATAGCACGTGATGACAGAGCACACGTGGAACAACTGCACGTCCGAGTGTCATCGCGTGTAATTGGAGGAAAGGGCCCGCGTACACGCGTATCTGATGTGTACGTGTGGGCCGGTTTAAAAGCTACGTGAAGGACGCCATTTCCTTGTACGTGCTTTTCGTGGAGAGCGAGTGGGTGACATCTGTACTTCTTGTCGGTTCACACGCGATTACTTCACAGCGTTTCTAGTTCGTACTCCCTGTTACCTCTGACAGCTCTTTTCTGATTTTTTGTTGGGCCTGTTTCCTCAAACAGTTCACTTCTCCTTTTGTCCTGTCTCCTCAGACAGCGTACAATTCTTCTTTTGGTGGGGGTGTTGCCAACGCACACACGCGTGTCTTTTTCACATTTTTTTCAAGGCAGATGGTGAGTCGCGCACGTATTTTCCAACTGTGGTTGCCCCCGTGTGTCGCGTACCACCCCTTCAGAGGTCATTGTAGGCTGCGTGTATTACGCGTACGCTTATTTTTGTGTTTCTGGGTGCCACAGCGTAGTGCGGGTTCATTTTTTCACGCACGTGGTCTACGAGGGGTTGCGTGCATGTTTATTTTTGATTTTGGGCTGCCTGTGCATTCGTGACCTGTCATCATCCCCCAGGGGTCACAGACAGCCTTGTTAGAGCACTAGGGTACGAATTCCATCTAGTATCCTCCTACCACTTCCAATCCTGGGTCCTCCTGCCCTCTGGCCGATGCCTGCCCCTCCGATGACGAAGGCCCCGAGCCATCATAGCTCCCACCTTGTTGCTGCTGCTGCTGTGCCTCTGCCTGTGCCCTGGCTCTTGCTGCCTGCACATCCTCCTCCGGCTGGGGTGCAGTTGTTGATGTGGCCACTCCTGCTGGACGTCCGACTCCCAACTGTGGCAGGGATGTGTCCTCCACCAGCCTGGCCGCAGGGTCAGAGGCAGCTCCACAGGGTACCCAGGTGATACATGGGTGGGAAGATGGCACGGAGTACGACTGGCGCATAGGGGGTTCAGTTGAGGAGGGGGTCGGAACAAGGTCCAGCAAACGGAGGAATCCGGCCCTGGTGAGCTGTCTCAGTAGGTCAACGCGGTCAACGAGCCATTCGAGATGACGTGCAGTCTCCTCATGAAAAGACTGTATGTCACCTTGCATGGCCCGTTGATGCAACGCCACTCCACCCAGGACAGGCTCAACCTGGTCCCGGATAGCCACGTCCGCAGGGAGAAGAAGGCCAGTTGTTGTAAGCGGATCCCCTCCCTGAAAACGGGTCTGGACGTAGGCATCCCTGCTGGTGCGGGATGATGCATGTCACAGGATCGGGGACAGGATTACACACAGGCACCTCCGTGGTGGCCTATGCTGCCTCCTGTCCCTGCCCTTGCACTGCACCACTAGCACCAGTGGAATCCCCACCTCCAGACCCCGTGTCTGTCCCTTGCACAGCCTCCTCCTCCACCAAACCCCCCACCAACCTGGATGACTCCGTGCCATCTTCCTCCGTCGGACCCTGTGGGGTCTCAGCTGCCCCTTCTGCTGCCGAGGAGTCCAACTCCGACCTCCGGCTCTTGGACCTTCCCTCGGCAGCTGCGGCCGGGATGCGGCACCGGACTCCTCACTCCCCGACAAGATGACAACCTGGGAGGGGAGCCAGGCCTTGAGTCTCCGGCTGGCGGGATGATCCCTGCGCTGTGCTCCACAGTACCCTCTCCGCCCTCTTCTTTAGTTGATGCTGCAGACAGGGAGAGATAAAACACAGGCATCAGGGCACTGTACAATGGACTGATACACACATGACAGTTGCACATGAGTGGCATTGTTTAACTACAGACACGGCATCACACTCCAAGACACACATGTCATTTTAACTCACACATATGAACATTTCTACAGCAATATTGCACCAGGCAGCACCATCCATACACATACAACAGCATGAACAGCCAAAGGTGAGCCTGACATCACATGAAACACAAGGAGTGCACTAGACATGCACACACGCCACCACACGCCACCACACTTACATGCATGTCTACATCTACTCCAACTGTTGCAGTGATGAGATCGACATACATGCCACATCTGCCATTCATCCTTCTACATATCAGTGTCACGTGCATCCATGTTGCATCACAGTTGCACACTTGTCAAATACACATACATGCACATGTACACAGTGCAGATACATGCATTATGAACCACCATCCATGCCACAACCATGCCAATGTACATACACAGAAATTCAAACATGTGTGCTCCCACACCTGCATTTGCCCATCATGCTTACCAACACATACACCATCAATCTGTCTCACAACTGAGAGGACTCACATGTGGAAGCCTCACGCCCATGTTCATACACATCCCTACATGGCCCTACATAAACACATGTGCAACCTGCACACTACTGGCACACCACGACATGCACAGTGTACTATCAACATGCATGTTTACTTACCGCTCGACTCCAGATGGGTCTGCCTCTCAAGGATCTGGACGTAGAGCTCTGGGCATATGCGTTCCAGGACCCTCATTTGATGGTTCGACAGCTGGCCCCGGCGCCCCTTGGCATCCGCTGCCTTAGCGAGGCGCCGGGCCTTGTTGAGGGTCCTGGACCTGAAGTCCTCCCAGCGCTTCTTGACATGATGTAAGTCACTGACTGCCACCCCCTCCGCGTTGATGGCAGTCACGATGTCCATCCAGATCCTTGTCCGTCCTTCATTGTCGGTGCGCAAACTTCCAAAGAGGACATCATACTGCCCCAGGACTTGCTCCACCAGGACACCAACTTCGGTGGCAGTGAAGCTGGTGGCCCTCTGCCTCTCTGGCTGGGGGTTGCCAGTGCTGCCAGATGGTGTTGTGCTGGACATGGCAACCCCAGAGGCAGGAGTGGGTGGGCAACTGGGTCCTGGGGCTGGGCTGTGGAGAGATGGAATCCCAGTCGGGAGTCTTCGGTTCCAGCAAGGGTGGTCACAGCAACTACACCCCTGGCTGACGTGCAGGCAGCAAATGGCAGGGCACGTGGGAAGCAGGCAGTCAGGCAGCAGCAGATGGCAGGTGGGAGCATGCTCGGGGTTCTGGGGGGCAGTAATTCCGCCTTCTTGGCAGGAGCGTGGTCTTCCGTGTGTTTTCGCGTGGCCAGCTTGATACGGAGTGATTTGGCATGTGAAAAAATTGCACGTAAGCGTGTAATTCGAAGAAAGGGCCTTAGCGCGTAAGCGCGTCAGCACACGCATGTGATTTCATTGGACCAAAGGCCCTTAGCGCGTAAGCGTGTAAGTTACATTATGCGCGTGGGCGTTTCCCTCATAGCACGTGATGACAGAGCACACGTGGAACAACTGCACGTCCGAGTGTCATCGCGTGTTATTGGAGGAAAGGGCCCGCGTACACGCGTATCTGATGTGTACGTGTGGGCCGGTTTAAAAGCTACGTGAAGGACGCCATTTCCTTGTACGTGCTTTTCGTGGAGAGCGAGTGGGTGAAATCTGTACTTCTTGTCGGTTCACACGCGATTACTTCACAGCGTTTCTAGTTCGTACTCCCTGTTACCTCTGACAGCTCTTTTCTGATTTTTTGTTGGGCCTGTTTCCTCAAACAGAGTTCACTTCTCCTTTTGTCCTGTCTCCTCAGACAGCGTACAATTCTTCTTTTGGTGGGGGTGTTGCCAACGCACACACGCGTGTCTGTTTCACATTTTTTTCAAGGCAGATGGTGAGTCGCGCACGTATTTTCCAACTGTGGTTGCCCCCGTGTGTCGCGTACCACCCCTTCAGAGGTCATTGTAGGCTGCGTGTATTACGCGTACGCTTATTTTTGTGTTTCTGGGTGCCACAGCGTAGTGCGGGTTCATTTTTTCACGCACATGGTCTACAAGGGGTTGCGTGCATGTTTATTTTTGATTTTGGGCTGCCTGTGCATTCGTGACCTGTCATCATCCCCCAGGGGTCACAGACAGCCTTGTTAGAGCACTAGGGTACGAATTCCATCTAGTATCCTACCCCTTTGACCTCCAATTGCCCAGGACAATAGTTTACTGCAACTCCCATACGCACAACAATATCAGTGCCATGGTTGGGAGGCAACCAAGATGTAAGGGAGGCAAAGGTGGCCGACAATCAAAAGGTGGGTGAGGTGGGCGCGGTAGGGGACGTGGCCGGGATTTGCAGGGTGCCCCTATACCCCCATGTGTGAAGGAACAATCAGGGACACCCATGCCCCCTCCCCATGGTTGAGGGAAACATGGCTGACACCATCCCAGCTCAGGCCCTGTTGGACCAGGCCATTTTGGCACCTGACGTGGCACATGATGACTCCCAGGCTGACTTCCAGGTCAGCAAGTCTAGACCACGTGTGGCGGTGCAAGTTGTTGTCACCAAGCCACGTGGATCTGGGGCAGCTATGTCATCTGCTGCCCCAAGTATGCAGGGTGGGGAGGCTACAGGGGCAGCTGCAGCTCCATCCGCCCCAGCTCTGACTCTCCCAGCCAGGACAGTGTCAGTCCAGGTCCATCAAACTGACGTTCCCCCTGCCAACATTACCCTGCAACCAATGCCTGCATCAAGACCTATGGTCATTGTGCATTCCCACACTTCTACTACCCAGTCCACTGGTGATTCTGCCCCTACTGAACTGAGCGGCGTAAGCCACTCTGGCTCCGCTCCACCTTTAAAGAAGAGGAAGAAGGGTACTCTGGCACGACAGGCTGAGACCCCAGACACGGCTACACACTCCGGCACATCAAGGAAGCCTTGCTTTAATGACGCGGAACTTGATGCACTTGTGTCCTATGTGTTGGCACATAGCCGCGAAATGTTGGTGACTGCAGGGTGCAAGACCACACCTGGTCAACGTAGGGCACACTGGCAGACCATCATGGACTGCATAAGTGCCCTTGGATTTGTGAGGCGCACAGCTGATGATTGCTACAAGCGGTGGAATGGCCTGAAACGCAGAGCAAAGAACAAGCTGGCCTCAAATCTTGCCGCTACTCTGGTGACTGGCGGTGCGTCTCCACAAGAGGACAACGAACTCACTGAACATGAGTCTGTTGCTGGGGCCTTCGTCACAGAGGAACAGATTTAAGGGGTGGGAGAACTACCTGATTATGATGCATTGTCCGGTGAGTGCCCAAGCATGTGTGTGTAATGCATGTGTATGTTGTTTGGGTGACGGGTTCTGATTGAGTGCCAGGTGAGAGTGTGTGTGCCTGGGTGGTATGGGTCACCCATGTGCTTCATCCAAAACATTCAGCGGCCTTGGATTTGGGTGTGACAGTATCTCTTCTGCCCACAGTAGTAAATTACCGCAACATTACAGCAGTTGCCCTTGAAGTGGCATCTTGCAACAACATTGTTTGTATTTTTCAGTGTATGTTCAGGCTGATTGTTTCAATTCTCCCACTTTTGCTACGCATTCCTCAGCCCTATCGTCACATTTGTGACATGCTTCTGTCATTGATGAACCCCACATTGGCCCACATGTGTTACCTTGTTAGGTGAATGATTTGACCATTCAGGCTGATTGAGTATTGGCCTGATCACATACATTTTTGGGGCGTGTTTGAATGTGAAACATGAAATTGGTTTTCTTTCATGTTAAAGTGCACAACCATTGATGTGTACATCAGCCTGCAATCACTGTATTTTTGTACACTGGATGTGTTGCAGTGTGTGGCACATGCGTATTTTGTCACACTATGTAGCATTTTTCATCTCATCATGTCCATCTCACATGGATGGCTGACAGTACTCATTCACTGACATATGATGTACTTGTGGAATGTACCATGGCTATGGTACATGCCATCTGTGTGATGGCATGTGTCATGTATGTGTATTGGACATGCCACTCACAGGCCAATGTGTGATGGCAGTGCTACCCAGCATGCAGCAAATGTGTTGCTCTTCCATCTTGGTGTCATCAGTGTCTGCCTTTTGTCTCCCCTTCCAACTCATTGACAGTGCATGCATGGGAGGGTTATAGTCATGTGGGATATGTGTAAATCATGTACTGGTTCTGTAGCTTGTCAGGCCTATGTGTGTGCTATGGTGCTAATGCCTGTTTCCATTTGTTGTCTTTCATGTTTTTGCAGGGGATGATGCAGTTGATGCTGTTGAGGTTGAGGAGATGGTGCAGACCCAGGAGCAATCTCAGGCACGACCGGGCACCAGTGGGGGACGTGGTGTGGTGGTGGGTGAGAACCCAATCTTGCTGCAGACAATTCTGTCCAGGGGTGTCTCTGGGTGCACCTCCCCTGACCTCTATTCATGATGAGACCTATGTGCCGTCGCAGGTAAGTGTTTCTGGCAGGGATTCTGTTCTGTCCAACCCACCTGCACCAGGGGTAGAACCCTCTATGGGGATGTCAGTGTTGGTAAGTCCGCCTTTGGCGGTTACGGATGCAGGGTCACACTCCACAACATCTGATCCTGTTCCTGGGCCAGCAGATCAGAGGGGGAATGCAGTCCTGCAACCTCATGCAGTGCCGGCACAGCAAGGCGCAGATCGCCTTGCCCCAAACAGGTGTGGTGCCCGCCAACGCGGTGGCCGTACGCCACCAGGCAATACCGTATGGGAACAATCCATGTACGGTATGGCAACCCAACAGGCAGCATCAGTTGAGATGATGGCTCAAGCAATGGAGAGGGTGGCCACTTCCATTGTCCCCCCTGAAAGGCAAATGGAGCAACTACAGCAGGCAACAGACTCCATTTGCCAATCACACAGGGAGGACATGTTGGTGTACAACAGGGACAGACGGGCGGCACTGGAGACTCTACGCCAATCCATAGCAATAGAGTCCCAGGGCCACAGGGAAGCCCTGAGGGTAGAACTCCATCACCTCAGGGAGACTCTTGTTGACCCTGAGGCTTCCACTAACTTGAGGACAGAACAGCAGCTGGAGCGGCTCACACGTTCGCTCTCAGCTGAGATGCAGGCAACTCGGCAGGAGATCCGGGTATCACGTCAGGTGCTGCATGGGGATCTCCGCACTATAATCCTCCATAACGAGACCTTCCACACCCGCATGCTTGCTGCCATGGAGGACCATACCAGGGCTTTGCGTGGGCTGCCTCCCATAGCACCACCGCCTCCTGATGCAGCAGCAGAGGGTGATGAGAGCGACAGCAGCAGTTCTCCCACATTGGCACAGCCGTGCAGGCCATGAGCCCATGGAGGTGTTTTTTTTCCCAACATCCACACAGGTGGCTGTTGGTGCGCACCCTGTTCTTGGACCTCCTGGGTGGACTCCCCCCCTGACCCCCACATGGCCATTTTTGATTTTTGATTTTTGATTTGTTTTGTGTTGCCTTGTGTGGCTCCCGTGGGCATCCACTGTATTCCGGCTGGGCACATGCAGGCTTGTTATGAGTTTGGATTAGATGCTTGGGTTTGTGAGACACACACCCCTCCTGCTTCCCATTTCCATGGGCTTGCAAAGGGTGTGCCCAAGTGACAGTGACTTACATAGTGACGTTGGACTCCCATGAGCTGAGTGGGCAGTCTGTAGTCAATACTGTGTATACATTCCTAGTGGATATTGTTGTTGTATTGTACACTGCATGGTGTATTGATATGTGCTTGTGCATCCATGGCTGCCTCCTAATGTGCAGGTTCATTCTCATGTCTTCACAAGGCCGTCTACTTTTGAGATGGAGTTCATGTTGTAAGCACTGCACTTACACATTTGCGTGGCAGCAACACTGTACAGTTGGAAGGGGTCGATGTGCTGGCACAATCAGGTTGTAAGACTACTACTAAAGTAACTTAGTACTGTCATGTTTTTGCTATGTTTGAGGTTGTGTAGCTGCATTGTATTGTTGGTAAGTATTTGGTCATGTGTGTTGTTAGTTCTACATTACTGGGAGCATATTGTGTGTGGCCAGTTTCCATTAGGGACACTGTACTTTGTGACACTTGTGTCAGGTTTTGGGGATTGCTTTGTTTGCTCTCACATAGCATGACATGCCATGGTGTGTTGGGTGGCGGTGCTGGGGAGGGGTTGGGTGACATGGCACTGTTGTCATGTTGTATTTTGCAAGGGGGTAATGAATTTAGCAGCATAGAAGTGTGTCTTTTGATGACACAGCATTGGTGGTGTTTGTGTAGGTACACTTCCAGGTGACCAATCTCAGGCTGGTATGGTTGTGACAGTTGACTGTCCCTTATGTCATCATCATTGATTGTCAGATGGTATGTGTCAGGGCTGTGTGCACTCCACAGGGGTGTGATTTTAGGTGAAGTAATTAGCCACCAGCTGCGTACGGGCTGCCTCACCCCGTGCCCTTTCCCCTCCCATGCGCAGCGGCCGTGCATGTGGTTGGGGATGTGGGGGCACCACCATGTCCACGGGCAGGCCCCGGCATGTTGCAACATTGTGCAGGACACATGCTGCCACTATGATCCTGCACACTACTGGGGGAGCGTATAACAGCTGCCCGCCAGAACGGTCAAGGGAGCGAAAGCGTGGCTTGAGCACTCCGAATGTGCGCTCCACTATGCCCCGGGTTGCAATGTGAGCTGTGTTGTATCTTACCTCGGGTGGCGTGGTGGGGTTCCGAATTGGCATCATCATGTGGCTGCCCAGAGGGTAGGCACTGTCCCCTGGGGGGTGGTGATGGGTAGCATTAGTGGGGTTGTGACATTACTCAGTATCTGACATGCATGCATGTGCTGTGGCATTTATACTCACCGAGCAGCCATGTATCGCCATGCCGCCCAGCTTCTAGGTCCCGGTTTAGGGTTGATATTCTGTAAATAAAACTGTCATGGGTGGACCCTGGATAGTTGGCATATACTGAGGTGATGATTCCCTTGGCATCACATACTACCTGGACGTTGATGGAATGCCAGTGCTTGCGGTTTCTATAGATGTGCTCTGATGCCCTGGGGGGACGTAGAGCCACATGGGTGCAATCAATGGCACCCAGGATTTTGGGGAAGTGTGCCACCCCGTAGAAATCCTGGACGGCAGCCTGCCTTTCTGCAGGTGTTCTGGGCAGGTATATGTGCCTGCGGACTAATGGGCGTGCAGTCATGATGGCCAAGACCTGGTGTAGGCAGCGTGACTGCGTGGCCTGTGACACCCCCCCACTATAGTACTTGTCCGCTGAAATGATCCAGTGGCCAAGAAGTGCAGTACATTGAGGACCTTCTCCACGGGGCTGAGTGGTTGGGAGCACAGGGTGGGTGATGTGAGGTCATCCTCCCACTCACTGACCAGGTCGAGTATTATGTGAGGTGGAAACCTGTACCTCCCATACACCTGGTCATCAGGCATCCCAAAAAGGCTGGTTCTGGGTGTGAAAATTCTGGGCCTGACTATCCTCCTCCTCCTCCTGCGGTATCGCACGACCACTGCTGCTAGGAACGGTATATTCATCCTGGCGTCTGAGCTTGTTTGTTGTTTGCGCACAATTTTATGCTGCGCCGGTCCACGCACGCCTGCTTCCTGCTGGCGTACGTGTTTCCGGATTAGCGTGTCTTTTTTGGCGCACGCGTTAGCCCAGTTCGAATCCATGAATACGTGTTTTGAACGTGCGTGTGGGCGCTCCGCGCATTTGCCTCCTGTACTTCCCCCGTGACGCCCACATTTTCACACGTTGTTCCCCATTCGGCATGTCACGCCCTCTGTTCCTCCTACTTTTGTTGTGTGCGCCGCGCTATGTGCGATTTCGCTGTGCGCTTAGCGCACGCTGTTTGGAGACGTGTGCGCCAGCGTGCGCCACACAGAATTTTGACGCACATCCTGAGAGTTACACGCGCACGGACTTCCATGAATCGCTGTGCGCAGGTTTCGCTGCGATTTTCGCACTGGCACTGCGATTCGCACGCTTTCGCACGTTTGCGCTGAAAATTTCAGCACACATTAATTCCATGAATCGGCCTATGAATGTAATGCTTTACATTAAACAATGTAAATTCACAATGGCATTACACTGAAATATCATACAGTTAATGTTAAACATAACCCAAATGTTTTTGCTAAAAAACAAAAGCAGCTAATGCAAGGAATTTTCTGCATTTTTGCTGCAATTTTGCATGAATAATTTAGTAAACTGCACACTTGTATTTTAGTATTCTGCAAGGAAATTATGGAGAAAACATGCATTCTAAATCGCATAAGAGGTTGAGGATAATCATGAATATAATGTATTATTTAAGTGTTATAATACATAAAGACATGTCAAGTAGCACATTTCTCTTGTGTAATATATCTCAGTGAGACTCATTACGAGGTTGGCGGCAACCTGACGGTGCTAGCAGCAGGTTGCTGCCGACCTCGTGCCACTTGAGATCCCAGTGCCACCGGGACATTTCAAGTCCTGGGCAGCCCAGGATGTCAGGCAGCAGAAACTGTAAGTCCCTATTCCCCTGGAGTTCCATACGACTCCAGGAGAATGGGGACATGGAAGCTAACGGTGCCAGTGTTTCCGTGAAAACTATGTCTGCAGGGGCCGGTGCTCCCGGCAGGTGAGACTTGCCAGGAGCACCGGCCCCAGCAGGCATTCTAGTAGTCTGGCGGTCCGGAAAGGGTGCTAGTGCGTTACTACCTGCACCCTTACTTCCGGACCACTAGACTTGGAATGAGGGCCAGTGTATTTGTGAACCTAAAGCAGGGAACTTTATTTCACCTAAACTGTATGTTTTTGCAGAGCTGAGCTTCTTGTCATAAGGAATGTGCAGGTCACATTACCTGTCACTGCGACCCACACATTAAAAAGGCTACACGGCTGTGTTTACCCAGGGCAAAGGCCTGTGTGCAAACTACTGTAGAGTAAGACAGAAAAATCAATACAAAATAATCCAAATGAGTCAATAAAGTGCACAGGAGCAAGAAAAAACAAGTTGAGAACAATCAAAAAAGCATTCAACAGACAATAAAAAATGGTTGTGTTTTATAGCAGAAAGTGGGGTTACATCTCAAAGCATTGATTCAGAATACTTTGAAAGCACTGTTCACTGATTGGTCAGCCAAGATTGCTCTATAGAGGAATCTTTACAATACCAAGCCCTATTGGCTTATCCTAAGCCTTGCGACCATTCTATAAGCTTCCTTTCAATAATGACTTTATGGTGGTACTCTTGATTTCTCACAATGGTTTTTGGACAGTCATTGTGCTTACATGTTTCATATACTTCTTGGCGTTTGATCGGTGGAGCTCCTTTGGCCATCCTGGGACAGGCCACTTTGCTCACTGTTGACCAATGAAATTGTGAGGTATGAACACTGTGGCAACAATAGGATTATTCATCTCCTGTTCTCATGAGAATTCAATGTTGGCACCATCTTACCATTCTCACCCTTCCAGCTGCGTCAACCAGCAGCATAATATTGCGACTTCTAATTGGAAACATGTATCTTCTCTCCTTCATTTCCCATGGTTTGTGTGTATGACCTAATGTGATGTTCTCCTAGGCCCATTGCTCTCTGACCGTGCACCTATCTGGATTATGTGTTTTCTAACTGTGTATGGACGTGTGGTTTTGTTGCGAAAACCATTTCTGTAATTCATTGATGTGTTCTAATCGATGTACAACTTGTATTGCATCTTTTGTGTTGGACTGGGTCCTTTGGACTTTTCTTAATCCACATACAGAGTTCTTCCTGGGCTGAGAGATTACGTTATCCAGTGTATGTTTCTCCACTCCTAGGTGGCTGTTTTCCTACAGGGGGTGATGTGCCTCTTCTGTTTGAATGACTCTATTCTGTGTGTGTCTCTGCCCGTAGCCTTGTTTACACCAGGGATGTGACCTTGTGTTTGTTAGTTTTTAAGAATATGGAAAGAAACTTTATTAGATATATGTTTCACCTGCTGAATGTGTCATAGCGTTCCTATTCATAGCCAATCCCTGCACAGCATTCTACCCCTTCCCCTCACAGAATCCACTTCTGGTAGCAATATCTCATTAAGCCATGTTCCCATGTCTTGTGTCTGGGAAAGAGTTTCACCTCCTATTCCTAAGCAATCGCTTTGCGACATTACATGCCTAGAGCTGCTAACCCTGCCAACACATTCCTCACATGCAGACTTGAAACTGGCGGCCCTTTTGCTGTGTAAAACTATCCTCAATGTTTTGAGGCCTACCATTTTAAACAGCCTATGAGTGACCTTTATTCTTTAGGCCTACAAAGTTTTAATGTACCTATAGAGTGTTCATGTATCATGTAAGGAAACCATGGTATCAACTGTAAGACGACAGACACAAGTGATCACAGTTCAAGGGTGTTTATTGAGCTTAAAAGGCCTTGAAAAATACCTAGCTAATCCTAAATCTAAAGATGGGAGCAAGCTACGACCATCAAATAATAATATTGCAGTCCTCGAAGTGTCTTGTCAAAACAAAAATGGCCTATGCTAACAAAAACCTATTACCAGTCCTTACTGTAACACAAATAAATGTGAAAGGGATGTGAAATGCAAAAAGGAAGTGTTCAAAATAATGCGGCAGAATGGCAGAGCAATAAAATCCCCTTCCCCACATTTTGAGCACGGGGTAAGGTAGTGCAGTCGGGCAGTCGGACTCTATAGCACACTCTGGCTTCTCTTAGCATGAGGAGGTAGTCTCTAAGGCATGGCGGGACCTTCTAAGACAGAGGGCCTCATTACGAGGTGGGCGGTAAGGGTTTACCAGCACCGGTAAGGGCACTGGTGCCGGTAATCCCTTACTGCCCTAATACGAGGTCCCTTAGCGGGTCCCTTCCATAACGCCTGGTTTTACCAGGCGTTATGGAAGGGACCCGTTAAGGGACTTCAGAGCTAATAACGGTACCGCAATTTGCGGTACCGTTATTAGCACCTTCCCATTGAGCCCTATGGGGGCTGAAATGGGAATGGGGAATGGCTTTTTCAATGGGGATTTACCGGTCCCGCAAAGGTCGGAATAGACTGGTAAGGCCCCATTGAATGGGACCGGACACAGTACCGGTATTGGAGGTAGTCATGGCGCTAATAGCGCCATGACTACCTCCAACCTCATAATGAGGCCCAGAGTCTCTTAACAGCGCAAATAGTCTCTCGCTCTGAGAAAGTCTTGTTCAACAAAAAGATCTAACAACTTAAAGTTCTCTTCCTTTCGCTTGTAACACCCATTGGGTGGATCATCCACCCCAGGGTTTCCCTCAGCCGGGCTCAGACTCCCTTCGCTTTCAAAGACGCTGTAGGACCCCCTCATTCGGGTTCAGCCCTTCCTTATCGTAATGTCCTTTGACTTGAGTAACTTCAACACTATGTTGTTGTCACTGCTGCAGGCTCACTTCGACTGGGCGCAAGCCTAGCTGTCATTCTCTTGGCTATTTCTTGGGATCAAAGACTTTCAATTGTGCTAGGGATATTTTTTAGACCCTCGCAGGACCGTTTTGATCTTTCTATCCAATCTCAAAAGTTCTATTTAAAGTATATCTTTCTGGCAGAGATCTTTTGACTGGGCACTTACGTGGTGCCGGCCACTCTGCTATCATGTAGAAAAGGGGGTCTGTCTACCCCAATTTGCCACTTTTATCTGGATCACCTCACTCACGGTATCACCAATCTTTCATCAGTGACACTCTCATCACTGGCAGCCTTTATTCAACACAGCTCAGCCTTGCACAAGTTCTCTCAACTCACCGGCTGCCTGGAGATATGTCTCCCTCGCCATGCCACAGCTCTGAATCGGTATCTTGGCTTCACATTCTTCTCCGGTCTATCAAGGCTTCTTTGTATGCACTCCCGACTTCTCCCCAAAGGTTTGTTGGTTTCTCCCTCCGTTGGGTTTGGACCCCTCCTTAATGTTTTACACAAAGGTCTCCCTCCGCTGGTCTCGGACCCCTCTCAGTTTTCACAAAGAACCAGTTTTGGACTTCCAGTCCCAGAATACATTGTGGTGTATTTTGCTTCCAGTTCATAGCTCCCGAAAACAGCATTCCATGGCTTTGTGAGCTGCAGAAGTTTCAATGGGGATGTGTATTGAGTACAAGGTCGCACCGCCTGCCCCTCAGAGACCTGGTCTCACTGCTTGGCCCAGGGGAGGTGCTCTGGTGTGGCACAGCCAGGAGACCCCAGCTGCACCTAGTTTTGCTTCCTGGAGGTACAGTTCCTTCTCCACACTGCAGCCTCCCCTGTATTCAAAGGTCCAGTGTCTGGGTAGTTTCCTCCTCCTCCAGGTCTCCCAGGGTCTCTGCAGCTCACTTGGTCTTCATCTGGTGTCTCAGCACCTTCCATCATCCCCAGCTCGCTCTAAATGCTGTTTCTGGCTGCTGCTTTTATACTCCCAGCTACATTTGATTGGAGTCAGGTGTGAGTAGTTGTCGCTCCATGCTTGACTCTGCCTCTGACTCTTACTGACCTCATTATCGGGACAACATGGACCATTGATTATTATGGGCAATCCTCATGACTCCCATCTGCCTCTTCTTCGTCCGAGTCCTTGTGTATTTCAATAGGGGAATGGGATTATTATTTACAATAAAGGCTGCAACATGCTCCACCAGATTAGGTACAAACCAGTTTTTTGAGAACAAGGCTGCGAAACTCTCTTGTGTTGGATGTGCTGGGTAATGTAGTTGATATAATGCTACGTTAAGTACCAAGGGGGCATTACTGGTTTCCCGGTGCTGTCCTGCCACCACATTCCATTTGTGGGGGACAATGAGCACCCCCTGTGCTTCCACAACTCTTGCTCTTCTCGGTTTGTGTGTGTTTATTTAAAGCAGTGTCAAACTCAGATATTTCTTGAAAATATGCTGCTTTATTGGCTTCTAGGTCGGCAGCCTGGTTGTCGAGGGAGACTATAATCTATACGTTTCGTATGGGCTGCGCACTTCACCGTGGTGATTGCTGATGGGAGCTGTAGTGCATTTATGAGCCTGTCCAATAACGGAGCATGTTGCACTGGTGTGCCGTCTGCACATAAGAAGCCACGCCTCTTCCAACGTGACAGGCCTGAGTGTTCTGTTGACATCACGTAGGCGGAGTCCAAATACACTGTTATTTCTTCATCCTCATGTGTTTAAAGGGCCAAAATAAGGACTACCAATTCTGCTCCTTGCACTGAAAAATGCAGTGGCAATCTCGCACTTGCCACTGCCTGAAAGTTGCTTTTACCAATGCGTTCCGTGTGTGCCTTTCACCTGTGCTCTGGCCAATTGTCGATGACCTGTCAATGAAGAGGACCTCCCCCATCCTAGGCATGTGGTATGTCATTGTGATACTCAGTATACTTGGTGCAATCATGCACATAGTCTCTTTCCTCTACTGCCCAGCTATGAATCTTCACTACTGTGCACCTGACAATTTTGATTGCTGAATTTGATATAAATACCTCATAACCAGAGGCTCTTTGCGTGGTTAATGTACTCTTAGGTTTTTCAAGGATAACAAAAAGGGCATACTCTACACATAACATTACGGTACAACCCATCGTAATACTGGCAGATTTCTCAATTGCAAAGATAGCTGCCGCCAGTGAGTGTCCACAAGGTTAATTACCTCTTATGACTGGATATAAGATCCCACTGTAAAATGCTAATGGTTTGTGTCCCTGTGTAGGTTTTTGTGTGAGGACTGCTGTCATTACTGCTCCATTTGAATGGGAGGACAAAATTAATTCTGCACTGTAATCAGGGATCCCTAACACAGGTGCTGTGCATACTGCTGTTTTTAACTCATCAAAGGCCTCTATCATTTCACCTGTCCAGGCTATGTCACTGTCATTCTTCTGCGCTTTCTTGAGTCCCTTTAAGAGGGGTCTGACATAGGTAATGAAGACGAATGCCCTGCAGTAGTTGCAAAGGCCCAATCATTGTTGCATCTCACTCACTGTCTTTGGTCTGACGGTTTTCATGATCGCCTCTACTGTCTCAGGGGTCAATTTATTTTCTTCTAGGGATATTACCTGCCCTATGTACAGAACCTCCTTCTGGCAATATTGTAACTTCTCCATGTCTAATTTATAACCCTTCTCTGCCAAGACTATCATCAACTGCATTGAGTCTGTAATGCACTGTTCTCTGGTCTCGCTGCACATCAACATTTCATCTACATATTGTATCACTATGCTGTCGAAGTCCATGTTTACGAGATCCATCTGGAGCACTCAATTGAAAATTGAGGGGAGCTTACAGTACCCCTGAGGAAGCCTTGTGTGTTTCCACTTGGTCCCCCAATAGGAAAACAAAGTCAAGTCTTGAGACTCTTCGTGAAGGAGGATCAAAACAAATGCATTTTTTTTTAAAATCAATCACTGTACAATATTGATCTCAGGATGGAGTGTTGCACAATATAGTGGCAGGATTTGGGACCAATGGGAACTCTGCTACAACAATATTGTTCAGGGGCTGTTAATCCTGAATAAATCTCCACAACCCCCATCGATATTTTCACTGGGTACACCGCTGGATTACATGGGGATTCTGATGGCACTAATATACCTTGTTGCATTTGAGCAGAAATGGTATCATAGAACCCCTCATCTGCTTCTCTGGACATTGGCTACTGGCCCAATTGCAGCAACATAGCTCCTGGTTTCAATTTTATTTTGACTGCTCCTACTCCTTTTAATAGGCCAACATCATAAGGACTGCTAGTCCACAGTATTCTAGGTATCTGTGCCAAATCTGTCTGGAGAAATGACAGTGTCTTCATTATCAATGACATTCTATGTGGCACATCATCTGTAAACAAGTCTTCATCTGTCAAATCAGTCGGTCTGTGTCCCTCGTCAAGAGCTATAACTGTTCTCCAGTTTTTTTCCCTCATTATCAATCCAGTGAAGAATCACCTTATCTTCTCTCGCTATTACTGCTTCTAGCTTGGTTGGGATTGCGTGCCCTTCTTCCTCATCCACAGGTAATTCTGGTCTAAACAGAAATTGTGTGGGTAGTTGCAACCTTTTACACCTCATACTGGGAAGGCATGCTAACAAAATGTGCACTCCATAAAGGAATATTTCTGGGTCTAATGGCATGCCCCTTTGTGCTTCCTGGTAATATAATGCTGATATAAATTTGTGTGTGTTTACATAGTAAAATCCTGGAGTAGAACATATTTTTCCCTGGTAAGTGAAGGATATTGTCATGTTGAGTTTGCTCATCAAATCTCTCCCCATTATGATAACTACTGTTTTGCAGGAATATAATAATGGCATGGAGAGGCCATGTTCTCCTATAGTCATAGGTAAGTCATCAGTAAAGGAACCGTATTTGTCACCCCAGATAAACCTTGGGCATTCATGATAATGCCTGACATTGGGTATCTCCCCTCTCTAACACAGGACCTGGTCACCCCTGTATCTTCAAGGAAAGAAAATGTTTTGTCACCTATGGTTAACCCAATTCTCTGTTCCTCCTGTGGGTCTGGTGTAACTGACAGGTTTGAACAAATCAATAATTTCTGTGAGCTGTCCTATTGTGGATATAATTACATCCCGGTACCAGTGAAAGGGTTTCCACCCACCACAGTCACATTCCCTATCCTGGGTGTAGGCGTCTGGGACTCTGCATTTGTGTTCTGTGATGTCATTGCATTCTGTTGCACAGGTGCTTGTGGTGCATCTATATTTTCTGTGTCTGCATGACGGCTTGTTGTGTCTGCATCAGTGCTTGTGGCACTTGTATTGGCCATTCCTGGTGTGCCGGTTGCATTTGTGGAGCATGCATCTGATATTGCATCTTATCCTGAGCATAATATTAATTTGGCTCTGCACTATACAGTCGAGGATATGCTGCCCCCCCTCTTGGTTCTTGCCAATTTGGCTGCATCCGTCCCCTACTTCTTCATGCTCTGGAAATGTGGCCCATTTACCCACACATCCAACACTGTTGAGGCTCCCCTCCAAACCTAGACTGTCCTCCATTCAATCACCCTGTGGAGACTGAAATCAAAATCCTCTGCCTCTGGGTGCAGCCCCTCTTCCCTGTGGTCAATAATTGTATTCTCCTCTCCCTGCAAAGTTCCTACTACCTATTGGCGGCACCTGCTATGCATCTGAAGCGTTTACCCCCTCCACTGGTCAATATTGCTTCTTTCATTGAAAACTTTGATTATTTTTCCTGAACTAACTTTGTTTCCTCAAACTTTCTTTCCTCAAATTTTTTCTTGGTGTTCTCTTGCCTTAACCGACAATGATTAATTATAGTTAACTGAATCTCTGGCCATGGTTTCGCTTCCATTCCGACTATCATTATCAATTGTCTCTGCGCTGGATCAGGCAATCCCTGGCACAATATGTGATGAAAAAACAGATATAGTTTTATCCCACGGCTCTCTCGTTTTGAGCCACCATTTTTCTTGAATCTCTTGAATGTATGCAGCTGGGTCTTCGACTTCACGCATTTTGCACATGATTGCCCTCATGTCTAACGAATCAGGATATTGCACCCTGAGTGCTCGCCAAACATCTTCCCTGCAATTGTTAAACAGTGCTCCATCATGAGTAGTATTCTGAGCTGTTACTCTGGGATACCTCACTCACTTCCAAATGTTGTCTGTGATTTCCCTTATGATGGTATGTTACTCACGGCTAACGTCATCCCTGTTGTCAATCCTTCTAATCCATAAATCCACATGCCCGCTCCCGATCTTAGCATCGGTAGTTTACAGACTAAATTATTCTTGTCCATTTGTGGCCATCGTACATATATTGTTGCCGATCTCCCTCCTTTTGTAACAATGGGATTGCTTGAACTCTATGTTCTGTCTAGCCGCAGTCAGTCCCCGTGTTTTGGGTGTGGCATCAGTCAAGTTTATTTTCTTCCTGCCATGAATATTTCTCAACCTATTCATATAAGGTGTTCTTCCTTCTAGGCTTTTTGATTGTATTTCCGGGAGCCCGGAGCTTTCAGCTGGCCCCAGCATTCTTTCTCATTCCCCCACTCCTAGCCATGTTCTTTCTCCCCCTGTTCTTAAACCTGTGGAGGAGGCATGTCCAGCCTCTTCCTCCTCCTCTTACCCATCTCCTTCCATCTCTTCATCCATAAATATTGCATTACAAACTACATCACTTTCTTTATCTTCTCTGTCCTCAAACTCTAATCTCTTCTTGGGAACCGTTTTTTGCAAGCCACTCATCCTTTGATCCAGTACTCTCCCTTCCCCCTTCTGTGGGGACACTACCACACTTCTCTTCACACTGCGTACTCCACTGTCCGTCCCGCTTCAGTATACATTACCAATACTCCACTGCATGGCTTCTCCCTCATCGTCATCTGGAAGGGTGCAGTTTCTGAGTATCTCTTCCACTTCCCTATTACCCCTTTCTAAACTCCTCTTTCTTTCCGCTTCCGTTCCTTTCTTTTCTTCATTTTATTCATGGTGCATGCGTCCCTTGACAATCTCCTCAAATTCTTTTTCATTGCTTTCCTCTGCTTATTTCCATCTCTTGTTCTATCTCCCTGTCTCTTTCTTCCTCTATTTTCTTTGCTATATCTTTCTCTAGATTACTTTGCCTTTCCTCTTCTTCTTCTTCTCTCTTCTCTCTTTCCCTATCCTCTCTTTGTTTTCTCCCCTTTCCCATTCTTCTCACTCTCTCTTTCCTTTTCCTCTTGCTCCCTTCTCTTCTTTTCGTTTCCTCTCCTTTTCTCTATCTTCCACCTGTTTCCTTTCCTTTTCCTTTTCTTCCTCATATATTCTTTCCAATTCTCTTTATTTCCTTTCCTGCTCTCTTCTTTCTAATTCGTCTTGCTCCACTTCTCTTTTCTCTTCCTCTTCTTTCTCCTGTCTTTCTCTAACTTCCCTTTCTCTTTCTTTAGAGTAATCCATATTTCTTCTGTCTAATTTAAGCAATATTTGTCCTCCTACCCACTCATTTGAGATAATCGTTGTCTATTCGTAGTTGCCCTGCCTGTCTCTCTGTCTCTGAATCTCTTCCTCAGCCTCTGTCAGTTTTTCCTGAAGCTCGAAGTGTTCATTATACTCACAGCGCGCGGACAATGAATTTTGCTTGTTTACTTTACCTCAGTTTATAACGTCATCACTACCGTAGGCCGGGGGCGCATATGAGGGGTTAATGTACTCTGCCACTGCCTTTAGTTCTTTCAATGGATATATTCCTTGTATTTCAGAAGACGGATTGATGTTCTGAGAAGAAGGAGGAGCCAGAGGCACTGTGTCCTCCCCTTCCTGCTGATTAAGCATCCACTCTCTCACGGGTGGCTCTTCTTTCTCATCCCCATACATCTTCCACAATTCTAGAATGGTTAATCATTTTTGCAACTTTTTCCACTTGTGTGCGGCATGCAGATATGTTGCCATGTGTTGCAGCAATGATCTCGAAAGGGTTCCCTCATGTGGCCAGGGCATGAACATCTTGCCAGCAGTGTCACAAACCTACTGCAAATGATACTTGAGTATTTTGTATTTGTACTGGGTCAATGCCTTACATAAATGCATAAGAGGAGTGTCTACCATGATGGCACATCACAATTTAGACTGCGGATACTTACCAGACCTTAATATAACTCCAAACATACTACCTCCCCATTCCTCCTTCACACTCTCCTTTCAACACTATTTCACTCCATTCCCAACACTTCTGTGTCTCCTCCCAACACCTTCTCCACTGCAGCAACTATTCAGGAAGGCACCACATATGCCGCCCACACTGGGGACCACACCCTTTTGGTCCAAACCACAACTCCACATGCTCTACGCTCTTCACCAATATTCACAAGCACTTACTTTTCACAAAACTAGACCACTTTACCCCCTACCGCTGGTGCCAGCAATCACTACGAATATACATGCACCTCAAATATAAAACAACACGACCGTCTTCTTGTCCCCTGGCAAGGAATCCTTATCTTTTCATCATACCCAGGAAGGGTGCATTGAGTGCACTCTTCCTTGACCTTGTCTTGGGCAATCTCTTTATCATTAATACCTCGTCATGAGGTTTAGTGCGTTGCCTTCTACAACCTTGTTGCAGGAATTTGACTATCCCATCTTTTACCATTTCCCAATTTCCAACTTTACAAACACTAATCCCCCCCATTTTACCCCCGTTCTGCCAAGTCGATAATTTATACTTACATCTGGCGATCAGCTCAAGGTGTCCAGTATTGAATCTCCCCAATTAGCCAGCTGCCTTTGACCGTACAGGACGGCCTGCAGGGATCGGTCAGGACTTTATCCTAGGGGGCTCCCGTTGACCTTCTCAGTTCATGTGTGATTCATCGGTCTACACAGGTCATCCCATAGTCTTCAGGCCATGGCAGGGCAATTTTTGGCAGTGCGGGCATCCTGGCCAACCATGCGAACCGCTACCATTTGCCAAGGTAGACTGGGAAAACCCGGTCTAAGCAGAACAGCTGGGAAATCCTGCACCCAATAACGGAAATAGTCAAAGTAAATGGCAAAACCCTGCTTTATTAACAATCCACATAAAGCAGGGACAGGATACAAACAAAATAGTTGTGAGCTCCCGCTCTTCCAAAGCATGACAACGGTTTAAAAACAGAAAATACGTCACCACTAATGTCTCATTGCAATCTTGGTTGCAAAAACCTGCAGGGTACAGGGAACATATATGGGTTTGTTTTTCCATTGCTACTATCTGATAACTCCACCTAGGACAACCTCTCGATTGGTAAGAGAGAATGCATGCCATCTTTAGAGTTGACTATTGTTTACTGCAACATGTACTGGGCGGCACAACGTTAAGAGTTTTCATTGGTCAGTACCTTGCTCACCAACCTTGGAAATGACAGGTCATCAGCACATGAAGTAAGAATGGGAGTAGGGGGTGAGAAGTCTGAGACCTGTGTTATTCCAATTAAATACAATGCTATTCCTTATCCCTAGGTCATGAGCCAAAAGTATTCCTTTATATTTGACCTTGTTAGGTGCCTTTGTCCTGAGAACATGTGGGGAGTTGTAGCAGGTGCTGGAACATGTCTGGCCCTAATGAATAGACACTAGTTTTGAATTATAGGTCAAGTGTGAGGAGACCATGTTCTGAATTATCCCATCCTGTATTTGTTGAGATTATAGCTCATATGAACGTGAGTATTATTACTTTTCCAACCACTGGGGACTTGGTCGATCCATTCCTAATGAGGTTTTAACTTATAATTAGTCCACACCTGGAATTCAAAGGTTGTTTGTTCTTCAATTAGTCTGAGAGAAATATGGCTGTGCCTTGGGAATTCTTATCTCATGTTCTCTTCTAGACCATTCAAACCCTCCCTTAATTCATCCATAACACTGGAGAGAGACCGTGCAGCCCCTGCCTGTGCCCTGTACGACTCTGTACTTCAGTGGATTCAGCAGTTTGAGTTTTCAGAAAGGCATCAAGACCTTTATTTATTTCAATGCGTGATGCGACTTCCCTTTTTACAAAGATGGCGGCCTTTTCCTGTTGCGTTTCTAAGTTAATACGCTATCTACGTATATCATTTGTGTTGCATTTCAGCTTACCAATTGCTTGAGTTATATTGTTTGTGTCTTTATGGTACAAGTGAGATTTTTCATGTATAAATGTACGTTTTACCTAATGCCTGTGTTTATTCATGGTGAGTGCTTATTTGATTATTGTCTATTGCATGGATGTATGTCTGTCTAACAGCAGGTTTGCTTACTCTTGCCATCTTCAGTTATATCAGGTCTATCTCATCCTGTGTTAATCCGGGAAAAGGCCAGTATGGTCGCCTTAGTGCATAGCGTTTCTCTCCTTTACGATATTGGGGCAGGAGAGGGGCAGTTGCCATTAGTGACATATTCATCTGTCTCCCAACATTGTCTCTCAACAGCCTATTGCCCTGATATGTTTTGGTTCTTGATGATTTTCAAGCTTCTTCATGGAAGACCTATTTAGTTTTCCCTGAAAGGGTGTTGTTTTTGAAGAGTCACTCTTTTTCTCTGCTCACCATTGTGGTATATCAACTTTGGATACAACTTCTTTCAAAGTTGTTGCTGGTTTATTTTGTACAATCGCCTCTATTCTCTCTGCAACCAATGTATTGTGCATTCTCCTTGACACTCTTCTATAAGAAATTGAAAAAACAATATCCTACTGGGATTCTATCATAACCAAATTAACTTTACGAATGAAGGAGAATTTAACAATATATAATGTTGAGATGTACTAACATGTGTGGCCCTAAACAAGCTCATGAAAAGCGGGGCAATTATTAATTCAGGACTCGCTATGTGAAACACCTGTTGGCCGATGTTATGTGTTGATTTGTATTGATTGAATAGTTTTTGTAACCCATAGAAAGCACTATTTTCCTTGTAGGAGGTAGAATTGAGATCATATGCAATTTGTAAGAACTAGCATGAGATGCTACACTGATATTTATTCATAATTAAAAATATTTCCAGTATATTGTAATGTATCTATTTTTTATAATTATCGTTCAGGAAATAACTGAAAACCCATCTCTTGATGCAAAGCTAAAACCATTCACTAACCACTGGACTCTAATGGCGTGATTCATGGAATACTTTGCAGGGAAAATAGGGACTTTGCAGGCCATGCTGCACACAAAACCCCCTTTCATCGATTAATGGAATCTACTAAGCTGGATTTTCCCAGACCTTGCCAGTACTCCGCGCTGGTCCGGCACGTCTCTGTGTGCAGTCGAGCGCATTGCACGAGACTCCTCGCAGAGCGTTGGTGGGGCCTGCACAGAGAGAAAAATAGGGGGCAGAATATGCATATACCCCTTTTTCCACAAACAATGAGGAATAATGTGGGCATGCTTGGAGGACGGGACGCGCAAAGCAATGTCATGCTCAATCCACGGCAAACCCAACCGAATTCATGGATTCCAACGTGCAACTTCACATCAAGAAAAGTCACATGCAAACCCTGTGATCCAACTGCCACATGATAGCAGGTGTAAAGTACCATGTGCAACAGATCCAATGTGTATAAAGCACACAATGCACACCATACAAACATTGCACATCAACGATGAACGCTGCAATAGTGGGAGCCATCGTACATGGACACAGAAGGAGGAGTAGGATGCCCAAGCCCAGGATCCCTGATATTTGCAACACGGACCATGGGCTGCTTGGGATGTCTGACGACCAGGTGTATGCCAGGCACTAGTTCCCACCCCATGTCATCGTCGACCTTCTCAGGGACTGGGAGCAAGACCTAGCATCACCCGCCATCTTCTCCCAGGCCTTCTACCTCCTTGAAAATGGTGCTGACAGCACTTGATTTAATTGCCATAGGCTTCTTCCAGTGCACCAATGCCATAGTCGGTGGGATATCACAGACCACACAATCCGACTGACTCCACCAGGTCTTGGCCTGCATAAAATCATGTGCATTTTTGCACAGGTACATATATATATACCGAGAACACTGGAGGAAGGCAGAGAGTGGGGCAGGATTTCTATGCGGTTGCAGTCTTTCCATGTGTACTTGGAGCCATTGACTGCACACATGTTGCGCCACACCCGTATCCCGAATGACAGAGCACAAATACTGCAATCACAAGCACTGGCATTCCATCAACGTGCAGGTCGCCTGTGACACAAATGGAGTGATCATGCAAGTCAATGCCAATTTCCCTGGCAGCAACCATGACAGCTACATTTACCGCCAGTCAACACTCTACCGGGCCCTGGCATCAGGAAAATATGGCAACACCTGCCTCATTGGTGATTATTAACTGTCATGCACAGGCATGCATGCATACACATCACACACTGAACAACAAACCATCACAATAAGTGCCATTAACAACCATGGAAACATTTTCATGGGACAGTGCCTACCGGCTATCTCTGTTTATGGTGACTCCATACAGGAATCTTGCCACACCAGATGAGGTAAGATATAATTCAGCACATGGGGCCACAATGGGCATAGTGGAGAGAGCATTTGGGGTAATCAAGTCAGTTTTCTACTCCCTAGACCACTCTGGTGGGGTATTTATATATGCCCCACCAGTAGTCTGTAAAATCATTGTCGTAGCATGTGTACTGCACAAAGTAGCCATACGGCATGGCATACCAGTTGATATGCAGGTGGGACATCGCCCTCAGCCACAGGCACCAGCCTTACCCTTGGTTCGCTAAAGGGCACAGGGAGAGGCTGAACGCAACCAGCTGGTGCAAACATACTTTACCTGAAAACCTGCCCCTCTGGAGCGCACAAAGTGCGGCCACAGCCCTGGAGTCATTCAGTGATGAATTGGGGCCTATCCTCTGTGCCCATAACAATACCCAGAGAATGTGTGCCTGCGAGAGGCAAACTGTGTGTGCCCACTAGACATAATATAACATGCACTAAACACCAACACAGTCATAGCAAATGGAAACAACAGTATCCATTTTCTTGTCAGAAGCATGTTCAGATCCCTGGCCCTCCCAAATGATTTACATTGTGGAATGAACACTAACACATGGGGAATGCAAAAGGGTGGGCACAGGGGGAGAGAAGAATGTTGTGGGTTGAGGTGACTGGAAGGAGACACATGTATTGTAGAAGCACATACATATTCAAGTGAAAAGACCTACTTGTTTTGCACAGGTGTCACATACAATACATTGCATGTGCATGATATACAGAACATGAACTAACACTGTATTCAACAGTAAGCCTTAATCCTTGCAGGCTGTGCTGGAAACACAGAACAACGGGGCCTCTTCTCTTCCTTCAAGATCACATGTCAACCCCCAGGCAAGGCAGAGAACATGCACATACACACACATACAAATATATATCAAGTTACAACTTTGCACAATTACACAGGAATGCGAGTAGTCAAATGGGAGTAGGGCTGTGGCCAATTGTGAAGGTCAAACCCATTGGAACCAGGGCAGAGGTCCTGAGCTGCCAAAAGACCAGCTGAGATTTAGGACACCAGTACCCCCATGATAATGGTCATCCTATTTGAATCACCAGACACCCAGGGATAAAGATCATATATCCTTCATGAATCAGATTGAAGAGTGCTTCCCAGGGTTCCTGAGACCACTCCTCCGCCCCCGAAGTTCATGATGAGACAAAAGGCCAGAAATGCTTGGAGCAACCCATCTTATTTCAGATGAATCCCGAATGCACCAATGACTGACAAGTACACTGAAATGTCCCCTCTCAGTCAGCCATACAGACCGAATCCTGTACACATATTCACTGGTATAGGAGAAAAAAACAGAGATCGTGGATGGAAATACCCTTCTGGACAGTCGCGACTAAGCACCAAGAAGATAGATGCTGATGCTCAAGTGACACCATGACATAGCAGCGTTAGACATGAAGCACATGTGCAGTCCAAAATGCATCACACAAACATAAACACAAATACATGAAATATATGAGTGTACAGTTCTATATCTAGAGGACAGATACATATGCATACATTCATTGCTTTTATTATTTTTACACTAGCCAAATGCAGTAACGCAGAACCGAAAAGCACAAGAGATACTGACTATGCTTGTTGATGCTTAAAGCCAATACTAGCATGGACATACAGTTATATATGGGACCTGATCGAACCCTGTATAGCTAAACCATAGGGAACGTAGCATAACATGGACAATGTAGAAGCCACATTACAAGGTTTAGGACAATTACAGCAGGCCTCAAGCCACTGAACACGAGATGAGCCGAGCTGACTCAGGCTGCACAGAGAGCAAGACGTGTGAGACAGGCCCAAAGCCAAGGTCAGAGATACAAAGGCACATTCCAATCCCCAGACGACAAAGGGGCCAGCTGCAGGGAAACAGAATAAATCCTCATAAATGGGAGCTGCAGAGGTCAATTTTGTGGTCTCTAAACATGAGATGCAGCCAGACGAGACGATGGACAGTCATCCACGGTGAGAAAGGAAGCCGATCCCAGCAAGACAGATGCAGACAGCAACAAGTGTTGCAGACGTAAGGAGCATATTCCCATAGGCAAAGGTGGTACACATAAGTTACAATACAGACACATAATCGTTAACATCACCTTGAAGAGTTGTACAGTGAGCTGAGAACTCAATTGAGTACCAGGCCTGGGGGCATCAGCTCTAACCAATCACAGTTTAGAATCCCAGGGGTGGATGGCAAGGGGCAAGAACCAATGGTAAGTCCACTACTCTGCAACAATGTAATAGATAGTTTCTTGCGGGTGGGACAGGCTAGCCACCTGACATGTGAGGACCAGTAGAATAACAATTATAGGTGACCATATAGCTTATAAAGTTCTCAATGCCCAATCCCTTGGCCTGATAGGTTTGTTGGAAAAGGGCCCAAGTGATGACGCCAGAGTCATACAAAACTGGACTGCGTGGTGGAGCATCGAACTGTATCAGAATCTTCCAGTGTTCTTGCATTGATCCCTGTTGATTTAATTTGCAATAAACCATAGTTTGTACTTGCCATTGACTGAGTCCTCTGTTTGTCCTGGGGAGGGTGTGGGGTCCTCCAAGTCTGCGGACCCCCAGTCTCGCTCTGGCATACCTGGGAGTCCAAACCAATAAGATGAATCAGCGGGACATGCAGGAACCCCAGGCCTACCCCGTGGGAGGAGTACCTGACAAAGGTAGCAACAGAGAACAACAAGGTCTGTGATTTGTCCCAGGGAGAGCAAAGGGCAATGCCAACATATATAAGATTGCGGCAGAGAGGCCTGATAGTGCGCCTGCATGTCTGGGATGAGAAAACAGTCACCTGGTTTGCAAGGACCAGGCTGGCCTCGAAGTTGTCTACCAAGCTCATGTTGATGGCCAGGTGCACATCACGTGGTAAGACCCCGAAATAGGGTGGAGCAATCGAAAGTCTGACCAATCATTTCACAGTGACGCAAGATGAAGAGACCATCATGCAAGTGCAAAGGAGTTGGAGGATAAGATGACACGGCCAATGGGAGAGGGGACAATATTTGAATACAAGCATGTAAAGAGGCGGTAGACAATGATGGTGGTGGATGAACACTGTACATGAAATGCATCACACATGACGTCTCACATGGTTAGAAATTGCTGCTTATTTTGTTTAAGACAGAGAGCTCTGTGGCAGTGTACTCATAATACCCTGTCGCCCTTTCCTTTTTGTATACAAAACAAACTCTTGATCTTTCTGAAAAAGCGTACACCTAGCCTTTTTCATGGGCCTCATTACAAGTTTGCCGTTCTGGGAACTACGGTACTTGTAAGCTTACCGGTACTGTAGTTCCCGGACCGGCAAACTACGAGTTGTGCTCGCGGGTGCCTTTCTGACCACCATGTCTGACCTGGTGGGCAGAGCGGCATTCCCATTGAGCCCTGTGGGGCTCAAATGGGAATGGGGAAGAATTTTTCCCGGGCACCTGCAATGGGCAATTACCGGGTCCACCAGAGTTGTAATACCACAGTAATTGCCCATTCCAGGGCGCCGGGATAAAAACAACTGCAGCAATATTACAGGCACAGCTGTCCGCCAGGGTCGTAATGAGGCCCAATGCCTGTTTGTTGTGAGGTTACCCTACACTGTCCACAACAAAGCAACCAACACAAACAACAAAGTCCCCGGCCACTATCACATGGACATCACCAACTATTGTGCATGTACACCCCCAGCAACACACAGGAGAACACAAGTAGGAGGGCACAGCACGAAATGGAAACCAGCAAGTAACAAACGTCAGGACTGCCCTGGCCACCCTATGCATGTCACATAACAATATACAGGTGGAGGGGCCAAGCCATTCCATGACATCAAGTATGCTTACAATACACATTCACATAAAAGTAGTCAAGTAGACTTTGAGAAATGCAAGTGCACTGCATCAATGATGCACATCTCACCTCACATCTTTCCCATTCTGAGCCTGCACCAGCTGTACAATCCAATGTATCAACGCTCCACTCCGTAGGTCTGCATACCACCCAATTCTGCTGATGTGTCAACAAGTGCCATGATTGGGGGAACACAGGTACAGTCAGTCAGAGGTACACATGCGCATAGCTGTACAACCATGGAGGCACCAAGTGTGACAAACCTGTCCTGTGGAGTCAATGTAGACAAATGCCCAGATCTGTGTAACCAGAGGCAAGGCCAGGAAGCAGAGCAGCCAAGGTTGTGTAGACCTGACAATGGACATGTGTGTTACATGTGGAATTGCAGCAGGGCAGGTCATGTGAGCGAATAAGGGAGTGGAGAGGGCACTGGCTCAGGTGAAAGAGTAGTGTGGACAGGGAGTACACCTGCAGGGCTCCATAGGACACATGGGGCAGGGTGAGGAGAAAGGTGGCAGTAAGAAGATGTCATGACGGTTAGCTAGGCAAGTGATAGACACAGGGTCTAGATGCACAGAGAATCCAGGACGTTCTACAGAGAATCCAGGACGTTAATGATTATGCAGATCCAGAATGTGGCAAATACTGCAAATGGCTCAAGTATGATAAGCGCTGCACATTCCCATCATTTTAGCTGTCAATTGTGGAAGTGCAGTATCAGAAACAATGCACACACATTTAAGTGGAAGGGCACATACACACATGCATGTGGACAAACACACAGCTGCACAGAAATCAGTGCACCCCCAGAAAGAAAATGTATGAGAATACATGCAAATATGGTGATGGCGAATACAGATATAAAATGAGAGACTGTGTTCATACTGACCTGCTGACAGAGCAGCCCTGATGTGATTCCCTCATCATCTCCACTGGAAACTGTACCTCCACATTTGTGAAAGGAGGGCCAGTGCCTGACAGAGGGCATGGAAACTAGGGAGGTGAAAGGGTGCAGGGCAGGCCTCTCATGGAGTGCAGTCACTGGATGAATCAGGATCACTGCAAGAAAATGGAACATGGTATGACACCAACCATAGTAGCAAATAATGCAAACAGCATATTTGTGGAAAAAGTCCATCAACCCCTGCACATGTCATCCAAGGCAACCATAGCATTTGACACCAATGTGCATGGCTGCATCTCCAGTATTGCACTCATCATTCCTTTGATAGGGCAACAGCAGATCTCTCAAGGAAAAAATAATTTTAAAAAAAGTCCATCTTGGCTTGGGGGAAAGAATGGGTCCATCCCAATCAGGGGATAAAAAAAACATAAGTCAGACCATACCGATGCAGTAAAAAAAAAGTCCACCCTGGAGGGGCCTGGTGGAGGGTACATATCAATATCCACCTGAGTGGACCACAAATTGAAGTAGGAGAATGGGACAAAAGACTCCCACCAATCCCCTCTCGCCCCTGGCCTAGAGGATCGCGGCCCAGACACCCGCCACAAGAGGAATTTGCCTATCTACCAGACGACCAAATACCCTGGTACAGGAACATACGGATGTGCCCACCAGCCTGCCCACCAGCCTGCCCTGCCCAAGCCGACACCTGCGGCATGGATGAACTCGACTGAACCATTCAACAGTAAATAAACACATCGTTAGAGATGCCATGACGACCTAGCCAACGGTCAGAACACCCGTGCAAACATGCACACTGGACACTCCCACACCAATCCACACGAAGAACATATTCAGTGCTATGACGTAGGTGACGGACACACCCACTGACGCGCATCTTTATTATTTTTCACATAGGTTTTTTAAAATGCAGAAACGCAATACGCACAAAGCACTCATCTAAAATGCTTGCTGACGCTTCTCCTAACCCATGCATTGTGATGAAGAATGCAACTAAGACATGATACTGGATACGAAGCAATATGATACCGTAACTTAAAGTGCCGTGCATCAAACATCCCCACCTATGCACCAGGCCCAAGTAGGCCGCAAGCAAGAGCCTCCACGAACATTGAACGAGCAAGAGTACAATTGCTGACCCTGCAGAATGGGCCCAGCGAGAACTGACAGCCAAGGGGCAATGTTGCAACTTGCATGCCACAAGCCGGAGCCAAGGTCACACCTGCAAACTAAGCCAGACACACAGTGGAAAATACAACATTAAATGTGCAGAATTCTGCCTCAACCACGGTCTATCCTCACGTGACCAAGCAGAACCTGACAGGGTGCCAGACCCAGGAGGGAGAAGTCGCCTGGGTCCCACATTTAGAGACACAGGCTGCAACAATGAAACGACCCAATGGACACCTACAGCGGTGGGAATAGTCGGCTCTCAGGCATATGAGCAAATCCACGCATTGTCTGCATAAACACATAGTTACATATTGTTGCAAATAACAGGTGCACCGCGAGCTGGGAACAACGATGGTCCCAGGCTGGGGGGCTCGCGAGTGGACCAATCAGAACATGGGGCACTCATCACTGACGCCATTAACATTAGCCAATCATCAGGGGTCTTCGTGTAACAATTTTCATGTATCAAATAGAAGGGACAACCCAAGTATACCACCTGACTGACCCTTAACCACTAACAGCGTTCTCTATACGTATGCTATACTAACCCTACCACTCGAGGAACCAATCCAGAGTGGCGATAGGTTTTTTGCTAACTTTCCCAGGTGAGGCAAGTGGCGCGTCATACTGAAGCAAAAAGGGCCTGCGAGCCCCACGAATTTCGAGAGTCAGGACGGACGCGTACGATCCTAGACCCGTCCCTGCCGTTGTTTAATAAACAGCAGAACCACCTTGCTTCTTGTGTGTCTCATACTCATCTTTGGGATACGCGGGAGGAGTTGGGGCCTCCCTGCCCGGAGGTCCGCGGATGGCCGAGCTGACCCCGGGAGAATTTTCCCCCGTCAAGTTGGAGGCACTGCTGAGATCTGTTTAAGATCTGCTTTTATTTTATTTTTCCGAGTGCTCTCGTTGCGAGGAGGCCCGGCGGCGCGGCCCCCTCTGCCGCTGCCCCCTTTTGAGGACTACAGGACCATCGCGGAACTGCGAGAAGACCGGACAGCGCAATCCGGATATTGGCCTTCGGGAGCCGGTTGAGAAGTATCCCGCCCGCGGTTGGCGAGTGTCCAGACGTGGTCCAGACGAGGGGAGGTGGCGAGCCGCTTGGAGGGGTGCATGCGGTCGAGCGGCCCCGCATCAAGAGAACTTGGTGAGTATGCCACGCCCAACAAGCAATGTGAAATTGTGAGGGAGGGGGGAGGAATAGAATACGGGAGGTGGGAGGTGTTACACAGGTGCGCGGCGAAGGTTTGATAAATTAGTGTTGACGGTGAAGTGAATGGTAGCTGGACAAGTGCGAGAGCAGTCCGCTACATTACGAAGGAGGAGGGGGCGGAGCACGGAAACATCACGTGCGGCCGCTCGTAGACACTGATTGGCCTAGGTCACGACCACCTGTAAGGGTGTGTGTGCGGTTTCCTACGATTTGGTGATTATTGATCAATGAGTAGATGAGGATCCCTATTGATCGAGCAGAAAACTCGATAGATAGATGACGTTTCCCTGTAGGCGGTAGCTAGCTGGTTGCCTAATACAGAAGATAATTGACTGGTTAAGCCTTCCTGTCGAGGGGCGTATCACACGCGAGGCGACGCAGCGTGCGCAGTCTGATTATATTGTTGATTACCTTGTTCCAGACGTGACAAGAGGACAGCTGTGGGGTTAACGGGTGTAGATTGCAAACGTATTTCGAACTTTTAAAAACATGTAAAGAACTTACCAGTAGTTTTGGAAGAGATCGGTGACGTCACCAGTAGGGCTTTCATAGGATATCTCGAACACAAGGCATTTTTTGGAGAGTGGTGGGAAAGAGAATAATGGTAAGGGAGTGGAGACGAAGATAAACGGTAACGAGTAGATCGGGGCAAGGTGAAGAGGGGGACGTGGCCGCGCACGGAGAACGCCGGCCACGACAAGTGAAGAAAGAGGAGGAGGGGTAAAATAAAGTGGGACGGCTGTATAAGAACGTCACACAGGGCACACAGCCGCAGGGGGCTACGTGCGCCTCGGCCGTAGGGGGCCGTAACGGTGTTTGGTGAAGGAAGAAAAGAGAGAAAAGAATATACAAATGCAAATGCTATATTTTACTATTTTTTTTTTAGCGGACAATCGCAAGTCCCCAAAATTACGGGGACAGGTAAAGGTCTGAAATTGTATAGCGTACACTATTAGCAAGATAACCGCTACCATATAGAGGGAGGATAACAATTGAAGTGCTACCATGTCATACGGGACAGGATCGGGAGGGAGTGGAACACCCTCACTACCCCACTACAGCATATATGTAAAACACTGTCACCCCATAGGGAGAAACTGATCAAATACAGCATAGAATGGACACAGGGGACGTACAACAAAATGACGACACCATGGCCGCCTAATGGCAGTTTCGATCCATATACCCAACATTCACTATTAACCCATCTGCATAACACATACAAGGGGAAGAAGCTGACACACCATGTGGAGGTGTTTAACTTATGGAGGATGTTCCAGGGGTCCCGACCAGGACCAAACGGAATGTTCACGGTGGGGGAAACAAAGGAAGAGAAGAAGATTAAGGAGGAAGAAGAGAATGGGGAAAAAGAGAGTGAAGGCTCACAGAACACGGGGAACGGAGAAGAGGGAGGAGAAAAGAGTAACAACATAAACGAAAAAGAAATAAAAAAGGAACCGAGCGACGACATGCCCCTAGCGAAGGTAGTGAAAAAAGAGGAAGGGGGGTTATATCCTTTAACGGAACTACGAGAAATAGTGAGAGAACAATTAAGGGCGGCTGAGGGGTACTCGAACCCGGCATACAGCCCGCCACCATATACAGCTACAGGTGGCCACACGGGAGGGGAACAGACTAGTACGACGGGATCAACTTATACGAAGATGCCCGCAGGGGAGGGGAGGACTAGCGAAGAACAAATCGCAGCAATAGGACATGATGGGGGAAACAAAGGAAGAGAAGAAGATTAAGGAGGAAGAAGAGAATGGGGAAAAAGAGAGTGAAGGCTAACAGAACACGGGGAACGGAGAAGAGGGAGGAGAAAAGAGTAACAACATAAACGAAAAAGAAATAAAAAAGGAACCGAGCGACGACATGCCCCTAGCGAAGGTAGTGAAAAAAGAGGAAGGGGGGTTATATCCTTTAACGGAACTATGAGAAATAGTGAGAGAACAATTAAGGGCGGCTGAGGGGTACTCGAACCCGGCATACAGCCCGCCACCATATACAGCTACAGATGGCCACATGGGAGGGGAACAGACTAGTACGACGGGATCAACTTATACGAAGATGCCCACAGGGGAGGGGAGGACTAGCGAAGAACAAATCGCAGCAATAGGACATGATGAGTGGGTAGCTGCGCAGGTATTATTAAAATTACGAGGTTCATTAACAGGAGAAGAGAAGAAGGTAGTAAGGAAAATGGACGAGGATAATGACAGGAAGAGCGATATGAAAGGGGAAGGGGGAAAAAAGAAGGAGGAAGAGCTGTCACGACAAAAGGAAGAGGTTTTGGAGGAACGATTAGCAGAATTAAGGGACGAGCAAAATGCATTGATCAAGCAACTCGAGAGAGAGGAAAGAGAGAGAGCACGGGAAAGGAAAGAAAGTAAGAATGAGATGGAAAAAATGAGGGAACGAACAGAGAAGCGAAAAAGAGAAGCTGAAAGGGTAAAGGCAGTAGCAGAAAGGGTATCCAGAGCAGCACTGCGTGACAAGAAAAGAGAGGAAGAAGAGAAAGAAAAAGAAATGGAAATATGGAAGAGGAGAATACTATCAGAAACGACAAAGAAATACGAAGAAGGGAGGATGATAGAAAGTATATTAGAGCGGGAAAGAGAGAGATGGGAAAGGAAGAGAGAAGAGGAAAGGATATTGGAAAAGATGAGTAGTGAAGTAATGGAGGAATTAATAAAGAAAAGAGAGGAAATTGGTAGAGAAATAGCGGAGAAAAGAGAAGAGGAAAGAGAAGATAGGAGAGGGGAGAGTGAAGTAAGGAGATATGTACGCAGAGACACAGAAGTAGCAACAACATCAGCACAAAGGGGAGCAATTGGTAAAGAAGAAACGGGAGGAACGGATCTAATAGACTTAAAAACGGTAACGATTAGGGGGAAAAAGACAGACTGGGGGTTGTCGCTCTTGGATGACTTTTGTAGTGAGGAAGAAGAAGGAATGGAGAAGGAAGGAAGAAATAGGGAAAGGGAAAGCCTAGATAAATTGTACATCACCCGGACAAACAGGGAATCACCATGGGCCTGCAGGAGAAAGGAAGAACTAGGGGGAAGTGAGGAGGAAGGGCAAGGAATGGCGGGAAGGCAGACACGTGCAGCTACACCCTCATCATCCCGTCCAACATGCTCCACCACCCCACACTCATCCCGTGCAACATGCCCACCTACACCCGCCCCCGCCCCTCACGAACTCACGCCCTATGCAGGCAGGCTTAGAGACCTCCCTGGACGCAGGCAGGAAGAACGAATACACACGCCCACATTAAATAAAGGAAATAATAACAGAAGGGGAAGAGATGGAGGAGAAACAGTTACGAGCAGGGGAAATATGGACACAGCAGATGATGTAGACGACACGGAGGAAGAGGAGGGGTACACGGACTCGACTTTGGGGAACCCAGCGGGTCAAACAGGACACAACCTAATGCCACTTCTGGAGAGGGGAGGGGTTAGACCACAATACGTCCCTTGGAAGCATACAGACAAGGAAAATATAAAGTGCAGGCTTCCATCATTAAGTGGAGGTGCAGGAAAATGGATATATGAAATGGAAAAACACACCGCAGGACAGAAACTGGCAGTAGGGGATGTAAAGGGCCTCCTAATATCAATATTGGGGGATGCAGCTGATGACATCTGGAAGAGAGCAGGCTTCCCTGGGGTCACAATAACAAACACATCACACGATGGGGCACCATTCGCAAACTGCAGACATGCATTATGGCAAGCGCTGAGGGTACAGTACCCAGATACATCAGACATAGGAGCGATTACATCACGCAAGATGCGTGAGAACGAAGATCCTGTTGATTATATCCAGGAAATTCAAGAGAAGTGGCGTATGGAAACTAGAGAACAATGGGACAAAACACCAGCAATATTCTACCATATACTAATACAAGGGCTCCCAGAAGCAGTGCAGAAACAACTGAAGAAAGTAGTGGGGATGGAAGCAAAAGCATGGCCAGAAATACAACTGACGATAGTACATCGTTGTAGGACATGGCAAGAAAAGATGAAACAAAAGGAAGAGGATAGAAAAGCGGAAGAGGCTAAATCGGTACAGAAAAAGCTTACTAAATATACCATGGAAGGTGCACTAATAACTACACCTACAACAATGACTCAAAACCCCACACAAGTAGTGGCTGCACAAGATCCCTCCCAAATACAATAATCACAGATTGTAGCGCAACAGCTGCCACCACCCCAACCATACACGACTAACATGGGAGGAGGATACGCAACACCAGGAGCTGGATATTATAATTATAACAGGGGAAGGGGAGGAATGATGAGGGGGGGGATATGGCTATAACACACAACAGCAAGGGGGAGGATTCAGAAATTTCTACCCCACTGGGCAACCAGTATATCAGGACAATTCAGGGAGCTTTCCATGGCAGACCAGGGAACCACCGGTATGTTGGATTTGTGGATTACTAGGGCACATGTCACGCACATGTAGAATGAGACCCGGCACACCAGTATGGGGAGAACAGGGACAGCAAGGGCCTACAAGGGAACAACAGGGCAACCAACAACAGCAGGCACTGCAACCGGGAAATGTGCAGCAACAACTAGTAATACAACAACAGCCACAGACATATTCACTACCACAACAACAGGTAGCGATAACACAACAACCTCAAGTGCAGCAAGTACAGCAACCTGCCCAAATTCAAGACCATAAAATAACCTCTACCAATACACAGCTACAGCAAACACAACTGGGAAGGGTGACGGTCCTGGGACAGAAACCTTACACAGGAAGTGGTCAATCATTATACCCACAATAGGACAGCCCACAGACGGCCTTGGTGTGTCCCATCCTGTCGGTAACACCTAATAGTGCGGAGGAACCACGCATAGAGGTAACGATAGGTGACAAAAAATGATCATTCCTTGTTGACACCGGGGCGACCCGGTCTTGCATAAGGGAAGGTAAATTTAAGATGTCAGGTGAGGCCATGAACACCCAAGGATTCTCTGGGGCTAGGGGGTTGGTTCCCTTTACTGATAACATCCCTTTATCAATAGGGGATTATGACATGTCCTTCCCGCTTTTATATTCAAGGGACTCACCAGTAAACATACTTGGGAGAGACATAATGAGCAGGTTGAATATGACGATCTCCTTTACGGAGGATGGCATAATTTGTTCCACTCCTGGTATAAACATGCTCACTGCACGGCAAATTATGCAGGCATACTGTGGACAGACAGTGATTAGGGCTGAGCCAGTAGATGGCGAACTGTTCCAGTACGGAACAGACATGGCATTAGCATGGATGCCAGGAATAGAAGGAAAGATCTGGAGGAGACCAACAGCCTATTTGTTTAGACCAGAAACACCAGCCAATGAACCAGAAGGAAAGGTGATTTCAGTGAGCATGGAGAGCATTATAGCAACTGCTGATTATATCGCAGTACATGCCCAAGACAGGGAAGGAAGAGCATGGAGGGCAGTGATAGCCCTAGCTGAGGGATGCAGGCTCATCCAGGTGTCAGACGAGGAGCTTTTTTCAGAAGAAAAGGAAGAAGGTGAAATGGTATTTATGATGAGTGTAGATATATGGCTAAGAGTAACATACAAACAAGTGGCACAGAAAATTGCAATGGCACTTGAAGCACCCACATCCACCCCAGTTCCTTTTTTTGAGGAGGATATGGCAAAAGTCCCAACATCATTATGGACTACTAGTCCCTATGACGTGGGGTGCATAAAAAGTATAGGGGGAGTGAGAATAAAATTGAAAAAAGGTGCAATACTCCCTAGAGTGAAGCAATACCCACTATCAAAGGAGGCAGATGAGGGCATATATGAAACAATAACGGCCCTTATAAATAATGGCATATTGGTACCATCAGAATCACCATGTAACACAGCCGTATATCCAGTGTGCAAGGCTAAAGGAGGGTCTTGGCGTTTCATCCAGGACCTCAGGCCCTTGAACAACATAGTGGAAGCAGAATACCCTATAGCAGTAAACCCAGCCACAATATTGTGTGGCATTCCAGCAGAGGCATCACGATTTACAGTGATTGACCTCAAAAATGCCTTCTTCTCAATACCCCTGCATCCAGATTCACAAGATCTAACAAGTGTCACGTACAGAAACACAAAATGGAAACACACTAGATTGCCACAAGGGTACTGCGAGTCATCCTCAATTTTCAACAGAGTAATACAGATGGACTTGGGAAACATTGAATTGGAAAGCACAGTGTTGCAGTATGTTGACGATATAATAATTTGCAGCACAAGCGAAAAAAAAATGCAGAGAGGACTAATTGAAGATGCTGACAATATTGGCTGAAAAGGGTTACAAGGTAGACAAAGAAAAGTTACAGTACTGTCAGGAACAGGTACTATACATTGGTCAGCTGATATCCCAACACAGAAGAAAGATTGCACCACAAAGAGCACAGGCTATAACAAAAACACCATTGCCACAAACAGTGAGGGAACTGCAGCAGTTCCTGGGATTGTGCAACTACTGTAGAGCATGGGTATTTGATTACAGCTCATACATAGGACCCCTACTTGAAGCATTAAGAGAAGCTAATAAAGGGGAGAAAAAATTGGGGTGGACAAGGGAAATGAAAGAGGCCTTTGATGAACTGAAAGACGCAATATCAACTGCTCCGGTACAGGCCACCCCAGATTATGAACGACAATTCTTTATATTTTCACATTGCGACTCAGCAGTAATGAAAGCAGTGTTGGCTCAAAGAACAAGTATGGGATTCAAACCAGTAGCATTTTACAGTGGTCACTTGGATCCTGTTATGTTAGGTCACTTCCCTTGCAAACAAGGTCTCGCTGCAGCTGCCTTCGCAGTAGAGAAAGCATCATCAATTACAATGGGGTGCCCAACCACACTATTTGTGGAACATGCACTTTTTGCAATATTGAACAAGCCTAAGTCCACATTAACCACGCAGAGGGCGTCAGGTTATGAGATCATCTTATCTAGACCAGAATTATTAATTGTTAGATGCAGCACAGTTAATCCTGCAAGGTTTATAGCGGAGGTTATTGAGGAAGGCGACTATGCACATGATTGTACTCAGACTACCGAAATGTACTCATGTACTAGAAAAGTTGAAGAGGACGCGCTAAATGGAGGAGAGCTCTTGTTCATTGAGGGGTCATCAACAATAGACCAGAGTGATGGGATAAGGAGAACTGGGGCAGCAGTGGTAAAAATGACAGAGGAATTGGTGTGTGTGGCGGTGAAATGTGTACAATTACCACAACATTACTCTGCTCAAGCAGCAGAATTGGTTGCACTGATCTTGGCGTTGAAGGAAAGCTTTGAAAAAAGAGTAACTATATATTCTGACAGCGCATATGTCACGTCTACTGTCCACTCAGGATTGTCCAAATGGAGGAGAAGAGGGTTTAGGAGAGCTGACGGCACCCCAGTGCAACATGCTCTCTTGTTAGCTGAGTAAATTGAAGTAATAAATGATCCCCAAGAACTAGCTTTGGTCAAATGTCTGGCACACACTAACGGAGAAGATCATATCTCAAAAGGAAATGCAGCAGCAGACGCACATGCGAAGTATGCCGCATATTTTGGTGAGATATGGAACCCCCCAGAGTAAGAGAGAGGGAGAGGGAGGGGGATAGCTAAAGAAATGTTGATGAGAGAAGGGTACACCCATCTCCCAGCTACACAGATAATGGAGTTACAAGCGGCTGCACCAATGGCAGAAAAAGAGATATGGGTAAAAAGAGGATGTACAATGTCGCCAACTGACGCACTATGGCGTCAGGGTAACACTGGAAAGATGGTAATGCCATTGGCACTATTGAACACCGCCCTGAGCCAACTCCACCACCCAGCCCACACAGGCAAGGAAGTTATTGCAGCACGAATTAGGGAAGATTGGTTCTGTCCCGAGTTAAATTCCCATGTGACAAATTTTATCAGCAATTGTCTCACATGTCAACAGTTTACGGCCGGTCACACACTGAAAGTGATAAAAGGTACTATACCCCGGCCAGAGGGACCCTTCCTACACATCCATATTGATTACGTTGATATGATCAACGTATGTCAAGGAAATAGGTACATGATCGTAGTGGTATGCCCATTCTCCAGGTGGATTGAGGCAGGACCCTGCTCACATCCAGATGCATTTAGAGCAGCTAAATTTCTAGTGAGGGAGGTTTTCCCCAGGTGGGGAGTGTGGGAGGTACTGCGGTCGGATAACTGCCCGCATTTCGCTAATGAAATGTTCCAGCACACCACATCCTTACTGAACATCAAGCATAAATTTGCATGTGCATATCACCCGCAGGCCAACGGTATATGCGAACGCCTGAATGGCCTACTGAAGGAGGCAATTGCAAAGATACAGCAAACAACAAAGAAGAGTTGGTTGTATTGCCTCCCGCTAGCTCTATTTGAGCTGAGGAATAGACCAGGCTCCGACCACCACCTCACTCCTCACGAGGTGGTGACCGGACGTCAAATGCGCCTTCCTCTAACGCCAACATCAAGGGCATTTACAGACTATGAAAACACTGCAACTGTTCTTGGTGATGAAATGTACCAATATGTGTCTTCTTTGATTACTAGTGTAGTGTTTGTGTCTCAACAGCTCGAGCGCACGCGGGGCGGGTCTAAGAGTGATCAACAAGAAGACGCGCATAAAGAATTGGAAAAGGAAAAACTGTGCAAAATTGCTGAAGGTGACCACGTGCTACTCCGCAATTTCAATAGAAAGTGGAACAGCCCACGCTTCACTGGCCCCCACCTGGTAGAGGAGGTATCTACGAGAGCAGTAAAGTTGCAGGATAAACGTGCTTGGAATCACCTACACGACGTGAAGATATGCAAACTCCAGACCCGCCCTAGCGTCACCGACAGGGCCATTGGAAGAACAGCGACAGCGTCACCCACGGAGAAAGAGAGTTCTACCACAGCTGACGACCTAAGTGTCTCCATACCCTCCCATCCCCCAGATTCACCAGAGACAACTACTGAAATAGAAACTGGTAATTCCCATACCGCCCACCCCATGGTCACACGATCAAAGAGTAAAGAGACTTCCGCCAGTTGAGCCCCAAACCCTCTGCCCACCGACCTCCTACCCACTACAGTCACCACCCAATTAAAGGACATTGGCCCTCATTACGACCCTGGCGGAAATCGAAAAACGATGGCGGAAAAGTAATACCGCCATCGAATACCGCTCGGTGCGATTATGACCCGTCACCGTAAAGTACGATGCCATTAGCGACACCGTAGTGAACGCCAACGCTAACTGCACCAAGTACGCGCACGCGCGCCATGCAAAACCGTAATTACCACCATGGCGCAACGGTACGCGAATTCTGACCCTAGCGGACATTTACTTAACGCCATCAAGCATGGCGGAAAGTACCATTCCGCCATGGTGAGAATTACGGCATCGTGAACCAACCGTAAATGGCCCTACTGAGTGCCTGTACACCACTCCCTGCCCACATTGCACAACTCCTCGTAGGTGCAATGAAGTTACACAATGCAACCAGTGAAATGTACAAGTCACCCATGCATGCCAACGAACAAATGAATGTAGGGGCTCCAAGTGCCTTGTGAGTGGCCATCCATATTTGGCATGTCACCATTGCCGTACTGATGCAGCACAGGCATGTGAAGGTCCAAGTACAGCAATATGAACTGAAATATGAGACAAAACAACAACAGGCCCCCATCGTTTGACACCAGTGTAAGGCAACATTCAAAGCAGTATCCTGAGGGAGACTGCACCAGCCCTGTACTCTTGCCAGTAAACAAACCAACCATCAGCATAAGCATGTACCACACAAGTTGGCAGAGTGACTGAGCAGCCAGGCTCATCTCAAGAGGGGCCAATGGGAGCTGCAGGGCACAGATGGCACGAATACAGAAGCTATTCCAATGGACATGACCTCAGTCTCCCTCCAAGAAACGCACGCAAACACAGGCACCTGTGACCAGCCATTTTCTGATAATCACATCATTCCACCAATCCACCTGGCTGACCGGCATCTGTTACACAAAAGCTAATCCCCCGCCCCTGAGCATGACATCATTAAAACAGTCATAATGGCAGCCCCTATCCCTGACCTTACTGGGCTTCGTAGGCAAACGCGGCCAGTACAGTACCACGCAACTATACTCAGAAGCCGGAACCCAATGCAGATCTTCTCACAATACATCGCTCCACAAATAGGAATATGCCACATTACTTGCAAAGAATAACGCTACACGGTTAATATCAGAATAAAAATTTAATGCACATCAAATTCACCAAGCCCATACAGCTATTAGGTCATAAACTCCAAAATACTTTTTCATTACTGTGGGCTGCATCCGCAATAAATGACCAGCTTCTTCTTGTGTGACGCCCTGTTCCTTCATGGTACACAGGGGCTACATTCACGTTCAAAAGGCAACATGGAAGCGCCTGGAACCGCAGGGCCGTCCCATTAGGTAGGCACTAGTCCAGCTGAAAGGTTGATATGTTGCTCCTAGCCACTAGTACTGCGTAAGGGCATGTGGCCCATTGGCGATCGTCCCATAAGATCGTAATGGTGCTCCACTGATTAACTCGAAGCAGCAGGTGTCGGGAGTAAAAGCCATCTGCAGGAGTGGCATACAGATGGCAGCGGCAAAAGGGGAGGAGATACCTGTCACCCAAATGAAATGAAAAAGAATAGTATGGGCATCAGAACTTCATTTGTATTACTCACTTCAATGATCACACTAAATCTACAGCCATATGCATGCTAGCCCACTCAAAAGGATTATTTCCACCCAAAAATCACTTGCGAATCATAACTATATAAATCGAGGTGAAAACACTATTACAAACGAGTGTTTGTGTGCATGCGTCTGTTAAAACAGAATCCATTAGATGGGATTAGTAACGTGCATAGACACAAGTGTTTGAAGGCGCGTCGAGACAGGGAGGGTTCAACAAGGGCAGATAGACGATGGTCCCACTATGGCAGCTCTGCATCACATAGCGCAGGGGAAGGCGATAGATTCCAAAAAGCCATGTACATGGCAAACTCTCAATTAAATCATCTGTCCATGCATCCATACATCATTCCCTCATCCCGGTATAAAAACGCCTGATTATTTACTCACATAACATTTGAAATTTCCATTGAGTCTGTGCGTAATGCAGTCTGCAAAATCCACTGTGCTCCAGCCCAGAATTCTAGTGTTGTGAAGTAACATGTATTTGGGAACGTCCTGCCTTATCGTCCACTACGCTATTGCGCATCCCATACTATTCATATCAATCATTGCATTCTCGCCATGGCCCCTGTCCCAAGGACATTAAACAATAGAACGTTATATTTGCAGTCAGACCTGTGGGCGTCTCCTCGCCGCTAGCTGAAAACCGAAAGCGCTGTCCTTCGAATTCCTCATTTGCAACATCACGGCGAAAAGGCATCTGTGACCGCTTGAAATCACAAATTCATCCATGTAGTGCGGCAGTGTGTGAAAATGGCAACTGGCTTCACTCACAAATGGGACGCCCCGCCCGTCGGTGAACCTCGGTACAGTGCTGCATGAGGGTCCACCGTTAATCGAGTACTACATTCCACTGACCCTTCACAAGTTTGTTCGCGACTGCAAAGATAGTATGTGAAACAATGGGACCATAGCAGAATGAACATATAAACCAATATTTCACTGCCATCGGGATTAAATACATGATTGTAATAGCAAGATGACATGCGTCAAATTGCAGCGTTGTGTGCGGGACGTGCTCGCCCAAAGGGGATTGCAGCTGGCACAGGTGGAATGAATCACCACAGGTGGAGGCTATACAGCCTGAAAACACATAAATTGCACACCCAACCCCCTCCCACAACCACACCCACTCCAAAATGCTACCGGCAGGACTAGCGATGTTGGCCCTGGGGGACCTGATAGCACTGCAAGTACTCCAACTTCAAGAAGAAGACGAACACCAACTACTACAACAACCGGCCGCACAGAGGAGACGCAGGAGGAGGGGGAGGGCAAGGCAGGGCCAGCAAGGCCCACCAGCACAGCCACTACCACCACGCAGGCAGCCCGCAATCCCACGCCTCCGAGCTCATCCGTTCAACCTCACTGCTGAGCAGATCCACACCCTCTACCGTTTGGACCGGGACACCATAACCGCCATTGTGAACATGACACACGCTGACCTTGTCAGCATGATAGATAGCCCAACCGCCATTCCACCCCTACTGAAGGTGGTGTCTGTACTCCACTTCCTGGCCACAGGCACCTACCAGCACACAGTCGGACAGTTGCATGGCATTTCACAGCCACTGTTGTCACGGACACTATTGCAAGTGCTCGATGCCCTCCTGAAGCACGCAGACGACTACATCTCTTTACCACGCTCGGAGCAGGAGATTACAAACACAAAAGTGGGATTCCATGCACTTGCCGGCATACCGGGTTGCATTGGTGCCATCGACTGCACCCATGTGGAATTGGTTGTCCCACATGCCATGGAGGTCCAGTACCGCAACCGGAAACAATATCATTCTCTTAATGTACAAATGGTGTGTGACTCCAACAGGATCTTTACACATTGTTGTGCCCGATTTCCCGGATCAACCCATGATTCTATGGTCTTGAGGAACTCTACAATACCACGCTACATGGAGCGACACGCAGGGAACAGATCCTGGCTACTCGGTGAGTCTCATTTCATGCATGATAATGTGGGGTATGTGATGCGGCAATGACCTGGCAGAAAGGGGGGGGGATGCGTACGTAGCAATGTCATTCCACAAACATCCTTTATTGTCCACATACAGGTGATGCCGGGTATCCACTGAAGAGATGGCTCCTTACACCACTCCGGAACCCACAGAACCAGCATGAGGAGGACTACAACCATGCCCACTCACGTACCCGTGTAGTCATAGAACAGGCATTCGGCCTACTGAAGGCTCGTTTCCGCTGCCTCAGCAGGTCTGGCGGGGCACTCCTGTACCGCCATGAGAAGGTTGCAAAGATGGTCATGGCATGTGTCATGCTACACAACATGTGCGTACGTAGAAATGTGCCCATGCCCCCTGACGCAGAACTGCAAGCACCTGAAGATGGTCATGATGAGGGTGGGGATGTGGCAGCACCTCAAGGAGTCCGCGAGGCACAGGAGGCCCATGAAATTCGTCAGAATATCATAGATTCATGCTTCTAGCACTCACGCCTGGTGGCTGATACATGGACACGGGACTTGTGGCACTGTGTGTGTCTGGAACATGCACAATGTGGACTGTACGCCTATAAAGGCCTCGTACACAAAGATCAATGTCCACACATCTCATTGGATGATTATGAAATGTTTATAGCATATGTGAAATTATATTACACACCCCATCGACCCGCCACCCAAGAAAGCCCAACACCCCCCTCCACCCTCCTACCTCCCCCCCGAACACCAGTGTCCAAAGATTCTCATTGTCAGTGGGCAGACGCTATTGCAAGCCCCCTCTCCGGGTATCAGGGGCACCCCTGCCTGTGGAGCGCAGGTTCCTCCCAGATCTACGTTGGGGGCTGCCCTGGACGGAACTTGCAACGGATGATGTCTCTGCCTGCTCACGTCCATGCATGTCCCTAAGGGTTTGTGAGAGCTCAGTGAGCACACGGCGCACAGCGGCAAGTTCACCACATACGTCTTTGGACGTCGCATGCAGTTCCCCCCTCAGGCTCTCGGTGCTTCTCTCCATTTGTACCCTTAGTGTCTCTGTACTTCTCTCCATTTGTGCCCTAAGTGTCTCAGTAGATGTTTCTATGGCTGCCTTAGAACCCCCACATTCATCAGCATGCTCCTTGAGGAGCGTGGCCAGTTGCTGCTGTTGCACGATCACCTGGTCGAGGGACTGTTGCCTCTGCTGGGCCATGCCCATTTGCGGTGGTGTCACAGAGGGGCTGATCACCTCATGTTGCCTTGCCACAGGGCTTGTGGGGGATGGCCAGTCGTCGTCTTGTGGGTGCCCCTGCGTGGTATCCTCATGGTGTACGGGATGAAACAAACAGGGGGATTGAGACAGGTCATGGATGGGTCCTACATCGACAGCACCGTTGTCTGTGTCGGAGCATGCTGGCATTAATGCAGTGTCACCTATGGTGCTGCTGCCACCAGAAGCAGTGCCTTCTGTGGCATCCATTGGGGGGACCTGTGGTGCTGCTGTTGTGGGCATGCTGGCTGCTGGGGTGCCTGTTGAAGTCCCCTCCTGTGTGCTGCCACTTGATTTGTGCTGCTGCCGTGTCTTGATCCGTGCAGCTGAGGTGGAGGGTCTTTGGCCGTTGGTCTTGGCCCTCTTTGCAGGTGTGCTGGTAGGGGTGTCCTGAAGCTCGTCGTTTGAATCGGACCCTGTGGTGGAGTAAAGGAGGGCGAGCGTTATTTATGGGTCTGTGGAAATTGGAATGGCAATGTATCACATGCATTGTGTTGGTACCTGAGGGTGATTTGGGTCAGGGCCTTGGAGGTGGTTTCATTTTTGTGTGGATTGAGGATGCAGTTGTTTTGCAGCCTGCAGTTAGGGTGTACATGCTGCACGTGTAGAGGGTGTTTTTAGGATTTTTAATTATTTATGTATTTAATGTGACTTTTAAAGTGCGCTATCAGGCCAATGTATGTGGACGTTCTCCTGGACATGTGTTTCTGTTGCACTATGTGGACACATGGTACTTCACATGATTGGACATTGTGGATTTAGCATTGTTTTATTTGGCCCACCTACCTGATTCTTCGGATGTCTGCACTCCTTTCTCCATCCCTCCGATTCCCTCTATACTCTCCATTCCAATGGTGGAGGCACAGATTTCTTCCCAGGGGGTCAACTTGATGGGTGATTCCGATCCTCCCCCGGTAGCTGTGGCAATGTTACGGTTGGCTGATAGTATGCTCCGTACGCGTATCCGCAAGTCGTCCCATCGCTTTCTGCATTGCTGTGGGTTGCGGGGTGCGGTCCCCACCGCACTTACCCGCTGTGCCACCAGGGCCCATATGGCCTTCTTGTTCGCAAGTGCCGTCCTGGTCATTTGCGTCGAGAAGACGACGGCAGCATTCTCCTGGAGGGTCTCTGTGAGCACGGTGAGTTCCTCATGGGAGAAGTGGACCTGCCGCTTGCGGTCGCACGCTTTTTTAGCAACTTTTCCCATTTTGATTGTTTTAACTAGGGTGGCTAACGGGTTGGGATGTGTCTCAGGGTCGGATTTTTCATGGTTGTGTTGGGATTCGGATTTTATAGGTGTACGGCGTGCTGTTTCCCGTTCCGGCCCCATGTTTTTACTTCCGTTTCCGTATATTTACGGTCACCGTATTTTGCGATTACCGCTCATTACGGTGACCGCTATGATGGGTGGCGGAATTGCACCTAGGGCGCCGTACAACGGCGGTGAGGGGCGTTTTGGGGACATTTCCGCCATCGCGGACTTTGCACTTCCGCCATGGCGTAATGCTCGTGCCCGATGGGTCAGAATTTGCCGCACTTTACTCCATCGTGCAATGGCGGAAACGCTATTTACGCTATGGCGGTCAGGTCAGTTACTTTCCGCCAGGGTCGTAATGAGGGCCATTGTCTTGCACATTTACACATGTAAACACTTGAATGTTCTCTTTTTCTTTCTCGCACATGCAGGTACCGCGTATTATTGTATTGCTGAGAAAACAGATAACTAACAGCGTCCATTGCCCAGGAATAGATGCTACCCTCAGACGATAATTACCCTGAAGCCCTATCACACCAATTTGTCTATCACATAAAAAGGCCAAAGTACCTAAAAAGAAGGAGGGTACGTGTCTACTACACAGCATTTATCTTGGCCATAGAACAATCAATGCCCCATCTTCACAAACACTTGCCTGCCCTAAGAGACAGATCCCTTAGATTGGCGTGGGAACAGCTCTTCGCCTGGGCACTGATAGGAGAGCTTGAAAACAACAACTAACACTAATAACAAGCTTATTGAGAATTTTCAGGCGGGCAACTTTAGCGTCGCAAGAATAAGCTGCCGGACTGCAGCAAGGTAAGAGCAAAATGCCGGTGAGACTAGCTTTTGTAATAAAGATGATAGGGATTTTGATGATCACTGGGTTTTTGGCTGCCTCTGTATGGCAGAAAAGTTATGCTATCAACATTTTGGCTGTACCCAAACCTAATGTACCCCCACCCACGGCTGCAACAGGTGTTACGTCAGGTGGTACTAGCAAGCCTCCACATAAGGGAAATAGAGTTAAACGCAGCACATACTCAGATAATAAAGGCATTGATAATTACATAACAGATTCAGCACACGTTTCGAACAACATGTTGTTCCAACACATGACCCAAATAGGTAAGCAGACAACAGAAGACAGCTGCTACGTCTGCTCATTGATCCCATACGCCATGAGCGCTTCTCGAACATTTGTTGCCACGGAAATAGATGAAAAGACAGCACGATGTATAATATACCTGGCACTATTCCAAACGAGAGGGAGATTTCAAGGGACGGTGGTGAGACTGGTGTGGAAAATGCGAGACACATATCCATACGAAAACAACTTCCTCAAGACTTATTTGAGTTACCACAAGAGCAGTTTGCATGCTGAAGCATTCAGATACATGACAAGTGGTCCTGAAAAGGGAGAAACGAAGAAAGTAACACTACAATACCTACCATGTGACTGGTACGCCACTGAAGTTCCTGGTACACAAGGATGTTGGGAAAGACCACTGGTAACAATAACAGGGAAGGTGTACATGGACAACAAATGGGACATAGGAGTGATTGGCAGCAACATGGTAACAAGAGAAAATATTACAACTATTGATGAACACAATAACAGATGTTGGACAATTTGGGGCAAGTACGTACCCATGCTGACGTGGATGGAGAAGGATGAAGACCCAATGAGCATACTGCCGCTGTCTGCACCTAAGATATGCTACCAGCATAGAGGAGAAGTGGACGTGGGATACAACACCAACTGTGCAAGCGTGATAGAGTTACCTGAGGGGGGAGCAGGAACAGCAGTATTAATGGACCATTACTGGACCTGTGGAAATAAGGCATACCACACACTGCCCCCTCTGTGGAATGGTATATGCACTATGGAACACATTAACGTACCATCACTAGTGGTGCCCCAGAAACATTTGAACATGGCAAACTTCCCTAAAATGGATGAAGGAAACAAGAGGAAGAAGAGATCTGTACAACCTCAGAAGAGGCCAGAAAACGAAAACAACAACAACAACAATGTTTTGAATAGAAAGAAGAGACAAGGAGAACCTCTGACAGGAAATTACCTATGGGGAAGGTCAGAAACAGCACTGACTTCAATACCACCAGAACACAGATTATTCAGCAGAGCAGCAATGTTCTTCTCGTCAATAATACATCCGGGACTACAAGCTTACGCAAACGCAAAATGGCTCCAGATAACTAGATGGGAGCTAATGATGACAATAAATTCTACAGTAAATGGATTCAACGCAATAAAAGAGGAACTGCGAGCAGTAAGGATGGTAGCACTACAGAACAGATATGTATTGGATCTCCTTACAGCAATGGAAGGAGGAGTTTGCGCAAAGATAGGACAATCATGCTGCACATTTATTCCTGCTAACGATGCTGACAATGGTACACTAACAGAAGCAGTATCACAACTGGCTCAAATGCACTCCAAAATGATGGAAGAAAGTAAAGGGGTGAAGAAGGATGACAGCTGGTTTTCAATGTTATGGTCATGGATGCCATCATGGCTGTCGGACGGTCTGAAGATTATAGTTGGATGCATAATACTGGCTGGAGCTGCACTGATCATAATAAGGTTTTGGAAGGCCCAGAAGGCGCGCACTACAGACGAAATGATCGAAATGGTTGGTATGCACCCCTTGATGCCGACGGATGATGGCCAGCACACAGACACAATAATAAAAGAAAGAGAAAAACTGCGCAAACAGATCATCACCAACCACCTAGACCCACCATCTGTGAAGCTCGAAAACCCAAGGAACCCAAGGAGCTACATCGGGAAATGGGTATACTGCACACCTGGAGGAAGCTGTGTGTATATGTATTGGACATTTGAAGACCATGTCAACCACTATGGACACCTGGGAGGAGTAACTAAAATATGGAGAGTAAGAGGAGATAAGGAAAAAGATATGTTTGTGGTCGACAAGTCGACCAGAGGGGGGACTGAAGTAGGAGAATGGGACAAAAGACTCCCACCAATCCCCTCTCGCTCATGGCCTAGAGGATCGCGGCCCAGACACCCGCCACGAGAGGAATTTGCCTATCTACCAGATGACCAAATACCCTGGTACAGGAACATACGGATGTGCCCACCAGCCTGCCCACCAGCCTGCCCTGCCCAAGCCGACACCTGCGGCATGGATGAACTCGACTGAACCATTCAACAGTAAATAAACACATCGTTAGAGATGCCATGACGACCTATCCAACGGTCAGAACACCCGTGCAAACATGCACACTGGACACTCCCACACCAATCCACACGAAGAACATATTCAGTGCTATGACGTAGGTGACGGACACACCCACTGACGCGCATCTTTATTATTTTTCACATAGGTTTTTTAAAATGCAGAAACGCAATACGCACAAAGCACTCATCTAAAATGCTTGCTGATGCTTCTCCTAACCCATGCATTGTGATGAAGAATGCAACGAAGACATGATACTGGATACGAAGCAATATGATACCGTAACTTAAAGTGCCGTGCATCAAACATCCCCACCTATGCACCAGGCCCAAGTAGGCCGCAAGCAAGAGCCTCCACGAACATTGAACGAGCAAGAGTACAATTGCTGACCCTGCAGAATGGGCCCAGCGAGAACTGACAGCCAAAGGGCAATGTTGCAACTTGCATGCCACAAGCCGGAGCCAAGGTCACACCTGCAAACTAAGCCAGACACACAGTGGAAAATACAACATTAAATGTGCAGAATTCTGCCTCAACCAGGGTCTCTCCTCACGTGACCAAGCAGAACCTGACAGGGTGCCAGACCCAGGAGGGAGAAGTCGCCTGGGTCCCACGTTTAGAGACACAGGCTGCAACAATGAAACAACCCAATGGACACCTACAGCGGTGGGAATAGTCGGCTCTCAGGCATATGAGCAAATCCACGCATTGTCTGCATAAACACATAGTTAAATATTGTTGCAAATAACAGGTGCACCGCGAGCTGGGAACAACGATGGTGCCAGGCTGGGGGGCTCGCGAGTGGACCAATCAGAACATGGGGCACTCATCACTGACGCCATTAAAATTAGCCAATCATCAGGGGTCTTTGTGTAACAATTTTCATGTATCAAATAGAAGGGACAACCCAAGTATACCACCTGACTGACCCTTAACCACTAACAGCGTTCTCTATACGTATGCTATACTAACCCTACCACTCGAGGAACCAATCCAGAGTGGCGATAGGTTTTTTGCTAACTTTCCCAGGTGACGCAAGTGGCGCGTCATACTGAAGCAAAAAGGGCCTGCGAGCCCCACGAATTTCGAGAGTCAGGACGGACGCGTACGATCCTAGACCTGTCCCTGCCGTTGTTTAATAAACAGCAGAACCACCTTGCTTCTTGTGTGTCTCATACTCATTTTTGGGATACGCGGGAGGAGTTGTGGCCTCCCTGCCCGGAGGTCCGCGGACGGCCCAGCTGACCCCGGGAGAATTTTCCCCCGACAAAATGAAAATAGAATAAACAAATTACGAAACATAAACCCTCCATGGGCTCATGGACATCACAACAACAGTGGATGAGGCGGCGTGGGTGTGCTGAGCCCCCAATCCTGCAGTTGATCTCTATGTGGTTGTGGCGGTGGATCCAATCCATGCAGTGCCCAAGCCTGGTCTTCATTGGACAGGGCCAGCCTTAATACGGATGCATTCACTAGAGCTCCAATGGTCGTGAGGTCACAATGTGCTTCACCATGATTGGCTACTGACTCTGTATGCTTGCTCACCTGTGAGGCATCCATCTCCTTGTGGTGCTGTGTCCATGTGCCGAGAGTTCATTGTGCAGTGCAGTCCTCAAGCTCTCCATTTCACAGTGATTTGATCTACAAAATGCCGAAATCTCACACCTCAGAGGTCCTCTCTATATGCCCCAGCATCTGCATGCAGGGACTCACGCAGACACCTCAGATCAGAACATTAACCCTTGATGTTGGCTTCCATGCCAAGTCTGAGGGAGTGGCTTGAGGACTGCATAATCTGCAGCCTTTGCGCATCCAGGTCCGCTGGTGGGGTCATGTTCTCAGCCAGTCGATCCATGCCCTCTGCAATCCAATCCAAAACATTACCATGACGGATGGCGGTCCGCAACATTTGCTGCTCCCACACTCTCCCACCCTGCACATGTCCACCATGTTTGCAGAGCCCACAGCACCATAATGCAAGGGAACAGGCCCGTTGCTGCGGTGCCCGTGTCGTTGGGTGCAGGTCTGCATCCCTCCATTAGACATCAGCCCCAGAACTTGACACCAACTCAATAGGCCCTATCTGACCTGCCCGTTGGCCCACTCACCTTCTCCCTCAATGAGTATTGCACGTCTGGTTCTGCATCCGAATCAGCAGAGTCAGAAGAATCTGTAGAGGTCGGAACATGACTGATAATAGCCTGTAGCACCTGTGGCTTTTCATGGTGCAGTATACCACAGCCTCCACTGATTGATTGATGTATCAGCACCTCTTCCTCCTCCTGCTCCTCTGTATCCATTGCATCATCAACTGACTATGGACAGAGATTGAAATCTGGAGGCATGTGTGTCCTCACACACATGCACATGTGCATCAAAGGACGGACAAACACAAAATGGCAGGACACACATGCATCTGACATCATGACTTGGCACACTGTGAGCTGTAAGCCACAGATATATGTCATTTTCTGACATGCAGCACCACCCCACCCCTCGCCCAGGGCATGCCGTTAGTGGACACATAGCTGTACTAAAGTGGCAGACACAATACTGCAAAGGAGAAGGCGTGTGTTTGTCATACAAAGACTAATGGACACATACAGGGCAATAATGTCAAAAAGGTGGTACTATTTTGAACTATATGAACACATTTGTAAATCGACCATGCACATATATGACATGCAATGCATACAAGCACACTCATTGGCATTATTCATGCCCCTAACCTTTGGCATGGGATGTCTACAGACATTTCTATTGGAGTATACCTGACTGCCTCCCTTGCCATGATGACCCACCATCAGCTATTATTCACCATGGTTTGTCAAGTGTTGCACCTTGCATTACACAAGTCAAGTTGCATATTCACAATGCCTGCTACACATGGCAGTGGTCTGTGGGCACTGATTCCCCGGCAGGTTGGTCACACCACAGAGTGGCATGGCAGGAAGCTTGGATATGCATCCTGACAAGGCATCCCGTAAGAGCAGGTGACAATACAAACATGAAACTCTGCTGCAAATGATGTGTGTGGTTGACGTATATCAGATGTACTTGATGTACAATGCAATGAGACAGGCATCAAAACTGTGGCAATGAGCAATACATATGGATGTGGCATTGCCTGGCATGACACAAAGGTGTGCCCTGTGAGTGATTTTTGTCGGTCAGGGGTGCAGGTGATGAGCTATTGAAATTTGCAACTGTGTCGAACATTCAAAATCTGCATGCAAGTACTGGCACGGCTATGTGGCCCAGCAGACAGTGATATGAAAGGTCATGCTAAAATGTGCCAAACATGTGGACCACACAGGTAAATCACTGAACGCAGGTCATGTGACAGAAGTGTACACGCCCCAGTGAAGAGGGAAGGTTGAATCCCACCCCTGCTCCCCCTACCACAAGACACACTAATCGGAAGAAGAACCGAAGGCACCATGAGCGTTTCTACGAGTTTGGACTGATTCATACTGCTCGCATGATAGACAAGTACGTTGAAAGGTACCCACTCAGTCAACCCTATAGCCCAGGAGCAGTGCAAACTTTGGTCAAAGTGGATGATGAGCCACGAGATGCGACGAAAGACACCTCCATTGACAGTCTCGACTAAAGCACCAAGAAGCCATGCCTGATGTCTTTAGAGACCTCACGACATAGCAGCATTAGACATGAAGCACACGTGCCATCCGCACATTGGAAACCAATCACGCACCCGACTACACGAAGAACACATGCATGCAGTTCTATAAGTTAGAAGACAGAAAAATATACATACTGTCTTCACGTTTATTATTTTGTTGTTAGCTTAACCCGAAGCATCACAGAAATCGCAAGGAGCAAGAGATCCTAAACAAGCTTGCAGATGCTTATATGCAATTTAACCCTATGGAGCTGCAGGAGCGCCCACAGGACCTGTGAGAGCAATTTACAACTAACATATGGAGAATATAGAATAGCACAATGTAGACACCATGTTATGGATTAGGAAAATTACAACAGGCCACAGTCCCTCGAGAAGAGCTGAGCTGAGCGAATTCAGGATGCACGGAGGAACGAACGTGTAGGACAGTGCCTGCTGCCAAGGCCACCAAGATACGAGTGACATTCCATTCCCTGAACTGCAGTAACATCAGCAGAGCAAATGCGAATAAATGGGAGAAATTCAGAGCTCCAGGAGCCCCAAACACAGTCGCTGAGCAGGTGACCCGGCCGAGCTCATGACAAACTGAAACTAGCAGCTGGGAAAGAGGAGAGATCTCACGCAGCCAGACAGAAGCTGCAACAAAGTTGTTACAGGAGAAGCCGAATGTTGCATAATATGGACGGGCACTGTCATAGTCTTTGGTGGTGAACACACGATACAATGCAGACACATAGTTATACTTATTACCTTGAAAAGGTACACCTCGGGTCCCAGGCCTGGGGGTGAAAACTCTAGCGAATCACAGTTCAGGACCCTAGGGGTGGGTAGCAATGGGCAAGAACCAATGATCAGACCCTCACACTGAAACATTGTTTAGTAACAGCAATACTGGCATGGTGTCATGATCTCTGCTTCCAAAAGGTCAGGGTTTTCCCAACCCCCTTGGAAGCAGATCCATAACCCAGGTTCCGAGTGCCAACCAGTCCCAATTGGGACCTTTTGGACCCAGTCCTGGCGCCAGTGGCACCAGGCTCATAAATATGCCCAGTCCCAGCGCTGGAAGCGCCGGGCTCATAATGCTTGGGTGGACTTACCTGCAGCAGACCATGCTGCTTACTTGCCTGCCAGTTGAGCCTCTGATCCTCTTCTGTTTGGAACTACTTTTCCTGTTGGGTGGGGCAGGAGCCACTCCCTAGATTCAGAACACTGGAACTCTTCTGGAAAGCAGGAACTCTTTTCTTACCTAGGCGTGGCTGTGGAAGGAGACACCTAAGCACTACAGGAGGCTATTTAAACCACACCCGATGGATGAATCTTGCTTTGCGTTATTCTGCATCCTCTGCAGCAGAACGCTCATCGTGTCTTCTGCATCTGATCCTGGGCCTAAGGAAAAAGGCTTACCATCCTGAATCCAGTCTTCAGCAACACCTATAAAGACAAGAAAGAACAGGTTAGCATTACGGTCTTCAGTGACAGCTCTTCACTTACCTGGTCCATCGGCTGTCACCAACGCCTCGCGCTGCATTCCGGCATCTGAAAGACAAAGGCTTACCTACTCTTCGTGCGCTCCGGAGGTCTTCACACTGCATTCCGGCATCTGAAAGACAAAAGCTTACCAACTCTTTGCACGCTCCGGAGGCCTTCGGCGCTGCATCCCGCATCTGAAAGACAAAACAAGGTGCGTTTAAAGACATTGGGGAACTTTAATACTCACGTGCCATTACTCCTTTCCACATCTAACCCAGTGGGTATTTCGGCACGCTGCAGCCGCTCCGAACTTGTACCTGCAAAATAAAAAGACAGTTAGAGCGCATCGTGAAGCAGGCAACAAGCGCTTACTTACGTGCTTCCAGGCGCTTCTATTCATCACACGGGCTCCATCTTCAACTCACTTCAGCCCGTCATCCGCCATCGCCGGAACCCTGCAAAACAAGAAACATCATTACTAAAGACTTTAAAGACATTAGAATTACTCGAAACTTACTGTTCGTGCAGTAAACGACGGACAGCAGTCCTCTGTAGTCAAGAGGCCTGCTCCACTTATCCAGTGAAGAAACTGGTTACAGCACCCTGCCCCGAGGCAGATGGAGAGCACGGCGTTCACTTACCTAAGGTGAGAGCGTTAACCTTTGGGGTTCTACAGGAGAAGAGAAAGGGAAGAAGAGAGAGACATTCAATAACCCAGTTCCTTAATCCCATATTTTCTATCTGCAGACATCTTACCCTTCAAGTCAGACATACAGTGCACAGAGGTCCAGCCCAAAGAGCCAGCCGTGTGTTACACATCACCTTTGCAGATACGGTATACGCCCAGTCAAGACCGGCGCCTCTACAGGAATCAGGTGAGCGTTACAGAACGCAAAGCCTACCACAAAACTCCCGTCCAGGCGCTATGGAAACCTCGGATACCGACCAGCTAGCCCAGTTACTTGGGGAACTAAGGGCAGAAGTGCATGCAGCCCGTCAGGAAACGAACGCTCTAAGAAGGGAACTGATTATTTCCAAGGAGCGAACAGATGATCTCGCTAGACAATTGCTACAGTCACAAGCCGGACAGACCCCGTTACCCGCATCTGGGGGAAATCTTCCTTCTACATCCTCTATGAATCCAGTGCAGATCAACCTACCTGGGAATGTACCTCTGGCTCCGCCCGAACAATTTTCTGGTGACCCAAAGAGGTTTGCAGTATTTATCAATCAGTGCCGGTTGCATTTCTTATGCCGGCCAGCAGCCTTTCCAACTGATCAAGCTAAAGTAGCTTTTGTGCTTTCGTACCTTAGTGGCAATGCGGCAGACTGGTCGATCCCTCTAGTAAATCAAGATGATCCGGTCCTCCATGATTTTCAAGCTTTTCAGCTCAGTATGGAAAAACTGTTCGCAAGACATTCACAGGGGCAGGCCTTGGACAATGAGCTTCTTTCGTTGCGACAAGGTAATCAAGACCTTTTGGCTTATATTGCGTCTTTCAACAGACTGATAGTGGAAACTCAATGGCCTGAGGACAAAAGGATTACGCTGTTTTATAGAGGTCTACGTGGAGAGCTCAAAGATGTGTTAGCCCAAGTAGTGAATCCCCCACAAGATTGTTCGAACTATATAGACTTAGTCGTTCAAATAGATCACAGACTGCAGAACAGGAAGGCCGATCGTTCCAAGTTTGATGCTTGAGTATTTTCCAAACCGCCAACTCCTTCCAAAGGAGTAGACTCCGGGGAACCCATGCAAATAGGGGGTCTGAAAGGTCCTCTAACACAAAAGGAGCGGGAAAGGAGAAAACAGTTGCAATTATGCCTCTATTGCGGAAACTCAGGGCACTTTCTTCGAGACTGTCCGGTGAAACCTGCCAAGAAGGCAGTAGGAGCTGCAGTTACCAAAGTTACAAACTCTGAGCAGGGAAACGACCTCGCCCGACAAGAATAGAGGTCCTCTTGCCGAGCGTGAAAACCAGTTCCGTGACCTCGCATTTCGTGATACCTAAGGTCCTCATTAGCCCTGATAATCCGGATCGATTACATGCAATTGAAGCTTACGTCGACAGCGGTGCCATCGGCAATTATGTGGATCATGAAATGGTTTTGAGGATGAATCTAACTCTTTGTCCCAAGGCTGTAAAGGACGTCATTACTATGGTGGATGGTACGGAGATAGCCTCCGGGCCAGTAACGCATACCACTCAAGAGGTGACGCTAGTAAGTCAAGATGGACACCATGAGAAGATCGTGTTCGATGTGATCAAGGCCCCTCAGTTTCAGATTATTCTAGGAATACCTTGGTTAGAGAAACACAATCCTCTGATCGATTGGCGAGCAAGAACGGTCCAGTTTCCAGAATGTGTCTCTACTTGTCACCCTCCACCTGGTGTTGCACTGGCAGCAATTTCTTCAGAGACTCCCCAGTTACCTCCCGAATACCTAGAATACCAAGATGTTTTCCGGAAGGATCAGGCTAACTCTCTACCTCCTCATAGGTCTTATGACTGCCAGATAGACCTGATACCTGGATCTACTCCTCCTTGTAGTAGAATTTATGCCCTCACCGAGCCTGAGAACCTTCACCTTCGACAATACCTGGATCAATACCTGGCAAATGGGTTTATTCGTCCTTCCAAGTCCCCTGCTTCTTCAGCTTTGTTCTTCGTTCCAAAAAAGGAAGGAGACCTTAGAACTTGTATAGATTATCGCTCCCTGAACCAGATCACCGTTAAGAATAGATATCCGTTACCTTTGATCCCTGAACTCCTGGACCAAGTCAGAAAAGCATGCATATATACAAAGCTGGATCTTAGAGGAGCTTACCACTTGGTACGAGTAAAAGAGGGCGATGAATGGAAGACGGCCTTCCGCACCAAGTATGGACTATTTGAATATCAGGTCATGCCCTTCGGACTTTGCAATGCCCCGGCCGCCTTTCAATATTTTATGAACGATGTCCTCAAAGAGCTCATAGATGTGTGTGTTGTTGTTTACATTGACGACATCCTCGTTTATTCTTCATCGGAATCTGAACATCGGAAACACGTGAAAATGGTCCTCGAAAGATTGCATCAACACAAACTTTTCGCTAAGTTGGAAAAATGTGTTTTCAACGTGACTGAAGTTGAATTCTTGGGATTCATATTATCACCTGGCGGAGTGCGTATGGATTCAAAGAAGGTCGATGCAGTTCTCAAATGGCCATCACCATCCTCCGTAAAAGGTGTGCAAAGCATGTTAGGCTTCGCTAACTTTTACCGCAGGTTTATCCCCGAATTCTCTCGAATAGTCCAGCCCATCACTGCCTTGTTAAAGAAAAACAAACGTTTTGAATGGTCTACCGAGGCGGAACAAGCTTTCCAGGATTTGAAGACTAAATTTATCTCTGCACCAATCTTAAAACACCCTCGCCCCGAACTCCCCTACATCGTGGAAACTGATGCTTCAAGCCTTGCCATGGGGGCAGTTCTATCACAAAAGGACCCGGTAACCAATCAGTTGCATCCCGTGGCATTTTGGTCCCGCAAATTCTCGCCTCCTGAAATCAATTACACGATTACTGACAAGGAACTTCTGGCTATCAAGTCTGCCTTTAAGGCTTGGCGGCATTATCTGCTGGGGGCCCGACACACCGTTACTGTGATTACGGATCACCGAAACCTGCAATATTTGAAAACCGCAAAAGCCCAATCCTCTAGACAACTCCGTTGGGCATTATTCTTTGCCGAGTTTGACTTCATAATTACCTATCGACCTGGTACAAAGAACGGTAAAGCTGATGCCCTTTGTCGGATGGGAGTGGAAGAACACTTGATCAACCCTAAACCTGTACCAATCATTCCCGAACAAAGAATTCTGGGTGTAATCGCCACAGAATCCATAGAGGAAGTTAAGGATAAGGCCAGGCAACTTGTAGCTCCAGCAGACATACAGAATTGGCATCTGCAGGGAAAGGACTTTGCAGTAAAGGACAACTTATTGTATTTCCAAGAACGATTATACCTACCCAGCACAGATTTACAGAAAAAAGTAATCTCTTGTTATCACGATTCTTTAATGGAAGGACATCCCGGTATGGCCAAGACCTCAGAAAAGATCAAGCGCTACTTCTGGTGGCCGTCTTGGAAAAAAGATATCAGAGACTTTATAATGTCCTGTGGAGTATGCGCCCAAAACAAGAGTCAAAAGGAAAGACCAGCAGGCCTCTTACGCCCTATTGACATCCCACCTCGCCCTTGGCATACGCTTTCTATGGACTTCATCACCGATCTACCTCCATGCTCCGGATACAATACGATTCTAGTAATCGTGGACTTATTCTCCAAGATGGCGCATTTCATTCCGCTCAAAGGCTTGCCAACAGCAGCAACTCTGGCCCGAGAATTTCTCGAAAACATCGTCCGACTGCACGGTTTTCCTTCGGTTCTAATTTCGGATCGAGGTAGTCAATTTATTTCTCATTTTTGGTGAAGTTGCTGTCGGTCGGCTCAAATTGATGTGAGACTATCGACCAGTCACCACCCTCAGACCGACGGACAAACCGAGAGGACCAATCAAACTCTGGAACAGTATTTACGCTGCATGCTGCAACAAACTGAAAAAACTTGGAAAGACATCCTTTGGATAGCCGAATATGCCTACAATAACTCTGTCCATTCGGGAACTGGGAAAACCCCGTTTTTTCTTTTGTACGGCAGTCACCCTCGAACTTCGGAGTTGGATCCCCTCCAAGATCTTGAAACACCAGCAGTAGACTACCTGCATTCTACAATCACCCAAGCCTTTAACGAAGCTGTTTCTCACCTTCAAAGGGCTAAAGAACAATACAAGAAAGGAGCAGATCAACATCGGAAGGAAGCCCCTCAATATCAAGTAGGGGATCAAGTCTGGTTATCCACCAAATATCTACCTCTAAAAGGGCCACGCACATTCAACCCAAGATACCTTGGTCCCTATTCCATCACTACCATAGTAAACCCAGTAGCGGTCAAGTTGGACTTGCCCCCGCACATGAAGATACATCCGGTCTTCCACGTCTCTCTATTAAAACCCGTGCAACCTCAAACCCGACTAACTAAATCTCCAAAACCTATCCTAGTTGATGGAGAACTCGAGTTTGAAGTCAAAAGCATTCTGGACTCCAAGATCTCCAAATCTAAACTATTTTACCTAATTGACTGGAAAGGCTACGGCCCCCAAGAGAGATCCTGGGAACCTGCTGAATATGTCCACGCTCCTCGCCTAATCAAAAGATTTCACCGAACATTTCCTGACAAGCCAAAACCCCCGGAGAAGCCCGGTTTGGGAGGGGCCTTGAGGGGGGGGTACTGTCATGATCTCTGCTTCCAAAAGGTCAGGGTTTTCCCAACTCGCTTGGAAGCAGATCCATAACCCAGGTTCCGAGTGCCAACCAGTCCCAATTGGGACCTTTTGGACCCAGTCCTGGCGCCAGTGGCACCAGGCTCATAAATATGCCCAGTCCCAGCGCTGGAAGCGCCGGGCTCATAATGCTTGGGTGGACTTACCTGCAGCAGACCATGCTGCTTACTTGCCTGCCAGTTGAGCCTCTGATCCTCTTCTGTTTGGAACTACTTTTCCTGTTGGGTGGGGCAGGAGCCACTCCCTAGATTCAGAACACTGGAACTCTTCTGGAAAGCAGGAACTCTTTTCTTACCTAGGCGTGGCTGTGGAAGGAGACCTCTAAGCACTACAGGAGGCTATTTAAACCACACCCGATGGATGAATCTTGCTTTGCGTTATTCTGCATCCTCTGCAGCAGAACGCTCATCGTGTCTTCTGCATCTGATCCTGGGCCTAAGGAAAAAGGCTTACCATCCTGAATCCAGTCTTCAGCAACACCTATAAAGACAAGAAAGAACAGGTTAGCATTACGGTCTTCAGTGACAGCTCTTCACTTACCTGGTCCATCGGCTGTCACCAACGCCTCGCGCTGCATTCCGGCATCTGAAAGACAAAGGCTTACCTACTCTTCGTGCGCTCCGGAGGTCTTCACACTGCATTCCGGCATCTGAAAGACAAAAGCTTACCAACTCTTCGCACGCTCCGGAGGCCTTCGGCGCTGCATCCCGCATCTGAAAGACAAAACAAGGTGCGTTTAAAGACATTGGGGAACTTTAATACTCACGTGCCATTACTCCTTTCCACATCTAACCCAGTGGGTATTTCGGCACCCTGCAGCCGCTCCGAACTTGTACCTGCAAAATAAAAAGACAGTTAGAGCGCATCGTGAAGCAGGCAACAAGCGCTTACTTACGTGCTTCCAGGCGCTTCTATTCATCACACGGGCTCCATCTTCAACTCACTTCAGCCCGTCATCCGCCATCGCCGGAACCCTGCAAAACAAGAAACATCATTACTAAAGACTTTAAAGACATTAGAATTACTCGAAACTTACCGTTCGTGCAGTAAACGACGGACAGCAGTCCTCTGAAGTCAAGAGGCCTGCTCCCCTTATCCAGTGAAGAAACTGGTTACAGCACCCTGCCCCGAGGCAGATGGAGAGCACGGCGTTCACTTACCTAAGGTGAGAGCGTTAACCTTTGGGGTTCTACAGGAGAAGAGAAAGGGAAGAAGAGAGAGACATTCAATAACCCAGTTCCTTAATCCCATATTTTCTATCTGCAGACATCTTACCCTTCAAGTCAGACATACAGTGCACAGAGGTCCAGCCCAAAGAGCCAGCCGTGTGTTACACATCACCTTTGCAGATACGGTATACGCCCAGTCAAGACCGGCGCCTCTACAGGAATCAGGTGAGCGTTACACATGGGCCAGGCCTGACACCTGACATGGGAGAGCCAGTGAATTAACACACATAGGGGTTGCTATAGGACAACTACTACTCAAAGCGCAATCCACTTGATCGATAGGTTTGCTGGAGGGAGGCCTAGTGTATGACGTAATTGTGACTTGGATTTGCCTAAAAACCGGCCTGTGAGCCGGAGATCTCTGAGATCTCTGAGCTTGTTCCTTGTACTGATCCCTGTTGGTTTTGATTGTAATAAACCGCAGTTGAACTTGCTGTCTGTCTGGGCCTAGGTTCCTTCTGAGGAAAGGTGTTGGGCCTTCCATGAGTCCTGAGTCTGCTAACTCCTAGTAGCCCCCTCCGGGCCTACCCATGATATTTCCCAACACAAGGATGGATGACAAATGCAGCCAGCTATACCACTATACAAATATGGGTAGGTCATCCATGATTGTCCACACATACAATGAATACAAATGCCACTCACCAGATGTATCCCCATGGGTCTCCATGCCTCCCATGCCTTGCACCTGCTCAAAGCTGATGAGTTGACTTGTGGCCTTTTCAATTGGAGTCAGCTCCTCTTCCTCTGCTGGCCTTCCTCCAGTCGCCAGTGAAGATGCCAGATTGGCACTGAGCTTATGCTTGTTCCTCCGCGTGATATCATTCCACCGCTTCTGGACCTGTTCAGCATTGCTCCTCTTCACACCTAAGGTGTTGATGAGGTCAGTGACATGCTGCCAATGCACCATTAAGTGTGCGGTTGTAAACTGCTCCCGAAACACGGGAACATCTCATGAAGGTTAACAGTTACATAGTCAACGAGGATTTGGAGCTCCTCATCAGTGACTCGCCTCTTCCTCTGCGGATCCTTCTCCTGTGCAGTGTCTTAGGTTGGAGCATGCTCCTGCTCTGCAGAGCACCCCCTCTTGGAACTAGTGGTCCTAGGTGGTGCTGCTTCACCAGTGGGATGAGACCCACCACGTCCTCCTGAGGCTAGTGCAGATGTGTCCTCACCACATCCCCGACCCTGTCTACTCCCTTTTCCTCTTTGTGCCTTTCCATTCATGTTGCAGATGTGAAGGAGAAATGAAAGGCACATCAAGATATTGTTCTGGGCAATATGAGGAAGGGAACAGTCTACGCGATGTGGAAGGTAGATATGTGGTCCAGTAAAGCTCCAATGAACCACAAAAGCAACATTATACGTACGTGATATGTAGAGGCACCCCTAAACACAAGACGTGCATACGCGATACCTGGAACACTTCCGAAAGGTAAAATAAGTGGTACGCGACACACAGAGGGATCCCTAAACACATAATTTCATATGTGATACCCGGAAAGCTTCCAATTGGTGTACAAAATGGTACGCGATATGCAGAGGCACCCCAAAACCAGAAATTACACACCGTAGGCCTCAAAATGTCAGAAAATGTATGCGCGTATACACAGAGGCTACACACAAAAAGAAAAATACAGTGCGTGGTACCTGAAGGAAACAGCTGGTGTAACACCCCCAAATACATGTATGCGATACTCGTCCATCTTCGTACCTTCGTACCTTTGCACACCATCAGTGTAGCACATCGCACCCCTTAAAAATCGCTGTCATTGCTGTGATCCACACAGGCATGCTGCATGCAGCACATGCCACTTAACTTATGTACTAAGGGCCTTTACTCTGTTTTCGGCTGCCTTCGATACTAGACACAGAAGACACCCCTCTCCTGCCTCTGTGTCAATTGAACTGCCTCCTCCTGCCTCCCCCTCCCCTGTGCTGCCTTCCACCTTGCCATCTGCTGCTGCCTGCCCAGTGTGAGTGCCTGCAACCCACCTGCACTGTGTTGGGAGTGCCTGCCATTGCCTATGCTCCTGTGTCCGGCCCTGTCACCACCTCATCTGCGGTGTCGGACTCCCACCTCTCCATTCCACCACCAGTGCTCCACAACCAATCTCAATTACCACTTTGCCCACCCACACCTGCCTCTGGGGTTGCCATGCTGCACCATCATCCACTGAACAGAGCATGACCCCCACAGCAGTGAGGCAGAGGGCTGCCTACTTCAGCATCAGAGATGTTGGAATCCTGGTGGATCAGTTCCTGGAGAATTATGATGCCTTCTTTGACCCAGCAAAGCAGCGGGGGACTAAAGGACGGAAGCAGATCTGGGTGAACATCGCGGCTGCCATGGACAAGGAGGGAGTGGCAGTCCACTGCCCCAAGAACATGAAAAGGCGATGGGAGGACATCAAGTCTAGGACCCACACCAAGGCATTGCGCACTGTAAGGAAGGCCTGGTAAACACAGTAAGACAGACACAAGTGATCACAGTTCAAGGGTGTTTATTAAACTGTAAAATGGGTGAGATAAAAGCCTAATCTAAACCTAAATCTAAGATGGGAGCAAGCTACGACCATCAAATAATAATAATAATACAGTCCTAGTACAGTCTAGTCAAATAAAAAGGGCAAAAGGGCCTATACTAAAAAAAACTATTGACAATCCTTACCACTGTGCTACAAAATAGTATGGGCTAATATTCACAAGAAAAGAAAGAAGTGTCCACAAAATGATAAGTCAGGATGATATGGCCGGGGTCTCCCTTCCCCAGATTTTTAGCACGGGACAAGACGGGACTTTTGAACACACACACTCCTGGGCTTCTCTGGCACAAGCTTACAGTTCCTTTTCTCTATATCAGGGCCTTATGTGCCCAAGTCTCTACTCATGCAAATTATCTTGCGTCAGAGGGCCTGATATGCAGAAACAACAAAACAAAAGTTCCTTCTGCTAATCTTCATGTCAGGTGATTACCCTTCACCCTTGGATCCCCCTCAGCCAGGCTCTCATCCTTCTCTAGCCCACTATCATGTTCTTCCCACTCACTGGCTGTGCTGAACTTGTTGGCGTTTCTTTTGCCGCTGGAGTCAAGGACGGTACCACAATGGCAAACACAACTCCCCTCCCTGACTATAAGTGTGGGAGGGTTCCATGTACAGCTGACATGTGTCACACCATTTGCCAGCTGTGATTCCCAGTCTTAAGTTTATTTTGTCAGAGGCTTTGCGGATCTGGGTTGGAAAGCGCAAGGGCAACTCCCTGCTTGACGTCCTTTCAGGTCTCGCCGCCTTTCTCTTCCATTTGAACTACCGTCCTGGAATAGCTGTTTCCTGCTGCGTTTGGCCTTGCTCAGTGTGTGCTCTTGTGCTCTGTCTTTTATCCCTATGGGGAAGGAAAAGGGCAGTCAGGTGTGTGGAGTTGTCGGCAATTGCCTGACTCTGCCTGACCCTTGTGTTGGGACATGTCAGGTAAACGGCACTGGTATTAGTCCGTTGTCGTTCACCGTGTGAGAAAGTGTTCATGTTGGAAAAGGGGGTGGGGTAGAGTTTCTAAATATCCTATTGGGCAGGATGGGGAAAAGGTGTCATAAGGAAGGGATGCCGCATCTCACACTTCGGTGTCCCACTTCCACTCGCATCCAGGTGATCCTCCCACACTGGTCCACCCCCAGGAACAACTAGACTCAATAGCGATGGCTGTGTCCTGGCCACCTGGATGACATATCCTTCAGGGACTAGTGGGTGAGACACCTTCAGGTTTCTCACATACCCTTCCTCCATGCAATCTAGCCACATCTGTTTCACAGGAGAACCGGAAAAGGAAGTCTACATTCCCCAGGTCCTTACCTTTTTGGTGTTCGACAGTGAAACAGTAGGGTTGCAGGTCTAGAAACCATTGCATGACACAGGGATTGGAGTCTTTGTATTGGCTAATCCAAACTAGGGGAGAATGGTCTGTGGCGAGTGTGAACTTCCTTCCTAAGAGGTAGTATCTAAGGTAGATAATGGCCCCCTTGATAACCAAGGCCTCTTGTTCCAGTAATTCTTTTCACGTGGGAAAAGTTTGCGACTTGTAAACAAGAGAGATCTGGTTTGTGCGTGCTGTTTTTTGACAAATGTCACACGTCTGAACAAATGTATTGATATCAGCATGCATACCTGGCCAGTAAAACTTCCCACTGATATGTGCTTAGGGTTTGGATTGTCCTAAGTGCCCCCTGGTAAGATGGGAGTGCGCAATCTCTAGTAATACGGTGCGGTGGGTCTTGGGATTACTAATACGGTCTTCACTAAGCCTCCTGTAGATGGTTCTCTTGTATATAGCAACCGCTGCTTTAAGAAGAAAAAAGGACTTCCTTTCTCTATACCTTCTCCTTCCAGAATAGCTTGTAAAAAGGCTTCAGCAAGAGCTGCACCATTTCGCTGAGTGAAGGCTAGGTTGGGATAGATAGTAGGCTCTTCTCCCTTTCATTCTTGGATGTTAACCAGTTTATAAGCTTCCCCAAAGCCTATTGTATCTCTTTCTGTTTCGTCTGGTTCACTTTCTTTAAACAGAGGATATAGAGCCCTTTCCAAAATTCCTTGAGCAATTTGATCCCCTGACGTACTTTAAATGGGATTTCACCATGATTCTGTAAGAGAACCTTTATGTCTCCCCGGATGTCGGGATTGATGACGCCTGCTAAAACGTCTATACCGAACTTCCACTCTAGGCCAGATTTTGGTGCCAACCCTATGTAACACCCCGGTGGGGGGTACCAAAACCAAATCGATAGGAATCATTCCTCTTTTCCCAGGGGGGATAACAGCCTCCCTACTGCTACAGATATCAAAACCTATTGATTCTTGTGTGGCAACAGAGGAGCTAAAAGCTCTATGACTGAGTTTTTAAAATTGTAGGGTTCCCCAATTAGTTTCAATTGAGTAAGATCCCACACCTGACACCATGTGTAAGGAAGGCATTGTATCACAGTAAAACAGACACAAGTGATCACCTTTCAAGGGTGTTTATTAAACTTTAAAATGGGTGAGATAAACACCTAATCTAAACCTAAATCTAAGATGGGAGCACGCTATCACCATCAAATAATAATAACACAGTCCTAGTAGGGTCTAGTCAAATAAAAATGGCCTATACTAAAATGAAACTATTGCCAATCCTTAAAGGTATGCTACTAAATATTGTGGGATAATATTCACAAGAAAAGAAAGAAGTGTTCACAAAATGATACGTTAGGATGTTATGGCCAGGGTCTCCCTTGCCCACATTTTTAGCACGGGACAAGGCGGGACTCTTGAGCACAGCACACTGCTGGCTTCTCTGGCACGAGCTTACAGTTCCTTTTCTCTATATCGGGGCCTTCTGTGTCCAAGTCTCTTCTAATGCAAAGTCTCTCGCATCAGAGGGCCCGATATGCAAAAACAACAAAACACAAGTTCCTTCTGAAAATCTTCACATCGGGTGATTAGCCTTCACCCCTGGATCCCCCTCAGATGGGCTTTGATCCTTCTTTCAGCATCATCCTCCCAGAGCACTTGCCAATTTAAACAGAGACTTACGAAGGGCAATCTCTTCTCGCTGAGTAGCCCTATGGCAAGTGCAGATTTTCACAAAATCACAGTTTGGACGGCATTCCCAGTCTTATGTTTCCTTTGTCGGAGGCTTTGCAGGTCTGGGTTGAAAAGGGCAAGGGCAACTCCCTCATTGACGTCCTTTCAGGTCTCACACCCTTTCTCCTCTGTTTGAACTGCTGTCCTGGAATAGCTGCTTCCTCGTGCGTTTGGCCTTGCTCAGAGTGTGCTCTTGTGCTACACCTTTTATGGGGAAGGGGAAGGGCAGTCAGGTGTGTGTAGTTGTCAGCAATTGTCTGACTCTGCCTGACCCTTGTGTTGGGACATGTCAGGTAAATTGCTCTGGTATTAGTCCATTGTCATTCACGGTGTGAGAAAGTGTTTGTGTTGGAAAAGAGGGGTAGAGTTTCTAAAAATCCTACTGGGCAGGATGAGGAAAAGGTGTCATAAGAAACGGGATACAGAGTCTCACCCTTCGGTGTCCCACTTCCACTCCCTGAAGAGACCCCCCATCCAGGTGATCCTCCCGCACTGGTCCACCGCCATGACCTGGATCCAATAACGAGGGCCGTGTCCTGGCCACCTCGATGACAGATCCCCAGGGATTAGCAGATGAGACACCTTCAGGTTTCTCACAGCACCCTGAAGGCCGGTGCCACCTCGGAAGTGTAACGTGCGGGCGGTTGCAAGTTTTCCACCTACAACATCCAGGTCCTGGCGAGTTTCTACCTGGAGCATTATGCCCATATCTATGAGTGGAAACATATCTATAGTGCATGTGTGTTGTGCATGGGCCTGAATGTTTGTAGTTAGTCTTTTATGTATGTGGCATGTGTGCTTCAGTGTCATCATTCTCTCAGACAACTTAAAACATACATTGCAAGAACTCCTACTTGGAGATATGAACTTGTGCTACAACAATCCTAAAGATGTACACGCAACATTCATTGCCAACATCTTAACGGAATTGGGTTTCTCCCAAAAAGTAACACAGCCTACCCACAACAAGGGCAGAACCCTTGACTGGGTGGCCGACTATAACTGCAACACCACCATCACTACTGTCAGCCCACTAGTTTGGACTGACCACTCGCTGATAGAATTCCACTTAGATGCCAAAGTCAATCTGACCCAAATAAAAACTATAGACCACCTATGTTAAAAAATATAGCAGCTGACAGACTCCTACCACTAATACTCCCTACTTTAAATTCACTACCGGAATCTTCAGATCCAGCCACCCTAGTGAACAAATTCAACAAAGTCATGACAGAAGCACTTGACACGGTTGCCCCACTGAAATTGAGGAACAGCAAGCCAAGAGCAAACTTAAATGCCTGGTTCACGCCCCACCTAAAAGAACTAAGAAAAGAAAAACGTAATAGCGAAGCCACCTGGAGGCGAACACCATCAGAGGTGAACAAAGCTAACCTTATAAGCATCTGAACAAAATGCAAAGTTGAAATACGACGAGCAAAAAATGAAAGCTTTGACAACAGGATATCACAAGCCAACTCAGGCACTAAGGAACTCTTCACAATACTAAAAGAATTAGAAAACCCCCTCACTGTGCCAGAAGACTGTGTTAAGGACAAGTCCTGGTGCTCCGATATACAAAAAGCACTCACAGACAAAATCGCCACTCCTTAAGCCAAAATTGCCAAAAAATGACTAAACTTACCAGCATCCAACCACAAAGTTGATAACCCTCATATCGTTTCAACTTTACTAAAGTCTCCATACTAGAGGTAGAAAAAAAAATACTCTCGCTCAAACCATCTAACCGTAAAGGAGATAAATGTCCAGCCCAAATCATAAAAGACGCAGCCAGAGAGCTATCTCCGTTCATCTCTAAGCTTATCAACGCATCATTCACAGCAGGTACTATCCCCAGAAACCTTAAGGAATCCTGGGTTCTCCCCCTCCTGAAGAAACACACATTGGACCCTGCCATACATACAAATTATAGGCCAATTACTACAGTGCCATTCCTCCTACAAATACTAGACAGGGTAGCTTACCTTCAGATTCAGAATTTCCTGGAAAAAACCCAACTCCTCGGCGCCCGGCAATCAGGTTTCAGACCTCAACATGGGACTGAAACAGCACTCATAGACCTTAAGACCCAAGTTGAAGCGCTGATGGATCGGGGAAAATGTGCCTTACTACTTCTCTTGGATCTCTCAGCAGCATTTGACCTGGTGGACCATAATGTCCTTTGTAACCACTTAGAATCAGCAGCACACTTCTCGCAACAAGCCATAGCTTGGATTCAATCGTTCCTAAATGAAAGATCTATGAGAGTTTTCTCAACATCAGAAGCAGCTGATCCCATCCCGATCACTTGTGGTGTCCCACAGGGATCATGTGTCTCCCCCACCATGTACAATATTTTTACCAAGTACCTCTTTGATGACCTGGATTGTCTCGGTGTCACCTACACTAACTATGCTGATGACACCCAGATTCTCATTCCACTTACATGGGATTACAATCAGAATTTGGTCTTGGTGAATAGATTGTACCTCATCATCCAGGCATGGATGGCACTCCACGGTCTATGCCTGAATGATGACAAAACGGAGCTCATCATCCTGGGGACCACATTGAACATCAACAAACTTGGCCATCTCTATACCTCATTTGACATAGATGGCAATACGATAAAAGTTGTTAAAGATGTAAAAACGCTATGTTTTTACCTTGACGCCAGCCACTCCCTGACTAAACAAGTGAATGCAATGGCTTCATCAACAGACTATACCTGCAAACTGATTAGGTCTGCTAAATCTTTCCTTTCAACAAGCAGCTGTACCAAATTGGCCAGAGCACTTGTGCTGTCCAAGTTATACTACTGCAAGGCATTATATATCGGATCCAATAAACACATCACTAAGAAAATTCAAACACTCCAAAACAGTGCTTTAAGAGTTGCGCTAGGAATGACCAAAAGAGACCACATATCTACAGCAAGGAGACAATCTAATTGGCTTTCCACTTTTGACAAAATTAAACTCAAAACTGCCTCACTAACCTTCAAATGCCTCAATAATGCAGCGCCTAGCTATCTGACAGAGAGGTTCAATAGAAGACTAACATCCAGACCAACCAGAACAGCCTATACTAATTGTCTGACAGTCCCCTCCTTCAAACGAGTGACAATCGGTTGCATAGCTTCCCTGTGAAAGCTGCCCAACTTTGGAACTCCCTGCCTCCCTTCCTTAGAGCGGACCAAACTTACACACACTTTAGACGAAACATTATCAACTGGTTCAAAACTAACGATATCTAAGCCCAAACGCGCCACCCCTGATCTATTCCCCCTCACTATGTAATGCTTATGCAACGTGTCTGCATATCTGTGTATTATTGCTGTGTAACATTTCTGTAAATCCTTTTGAATTATGTTCTACTTTGTTATATATCTCACAACCATGTAAGCTGAAAATATAATTGTCCTTGCACCCTGATACCCTTGGGTCTGGTGCGCGTTACAAATAAATAAACAAACAAACAGTGATCCACAGCAGCATGCAGCCCCCAAACAATGCTCCCAATGTGTGAAGTATGACATGTTCTCATTGGACATGTGCTAGTATTTTCAGTGTGTGTAGTTGACAGTTATGCCAACCATGCTCATGCAATATCACTTGATGGTTAAACGTGCTTGGATAGCAAGGATGCCAGACAAGGAGGTTGTGCATATATGAGAGGCATGCATGATGGGCATGATGTTGTGTGGACCATTGCAATGTGTGGCTATCCACCCTGAACGTCTGGAGGAAACACATTTGTACGGATTTTTGGCGGTGTCAAGTTGCAGCATTGATATTTCGGGGACATTGCTGTGATCTGTCATGCCGCTGCATGCGTACTCTGAGTTGATGTGTGAGCATGCCAAGTGTATTTGCTTGGGGCTATGGCATACTCACGTGTCCCTCTGCAATTAGTGCAATTATTGCATGTATGTGTTGCATGCTCACAGGTCAGGCTGTCAGGGAGGCATGTCATTTTATGTGATTGTGTGGGCAGATGCCCAAGCAGGTGTTGGCATGGCCATGCTGTGAGTAGTGCAGTCTACTGTGAGCAAACATTCCACTCTGTGTCTTTCCACCAATGTGTACACAGCGGTATTCTGGCCCATCTGTGCTTCCATGCATTCTGTGTTTGGTCAACCTACCACTTGACTCCCTGCCCACCCCTGTGCCCCTGTGCCATGTCTCCCATAGTAACGCAGCAGGTTGCAGTTGGGTCACCTTGTGTTTGCCACTGTGCCATGTCATATTTCTTGGTAAGTGGCTGTGCACCGCCGTCTTTGTGCTGTGTTTACATGTTAATGTGTCGTGACTGTGCTAATCCCTGACCCTGGATTGGTGTGTCTGTTTTGAATTGAATTGCATGGCCATGTGTATGAGTGTGGCTGTTGCTGGTTGAACCATGGCGACTTCATTTTACTGTAAATGTTTTGTATGCCACACATATGTTTACACTGTACACTGATGTCAATATTCTGTGTCTCCTTGACCACAGTTGCTGCAGCTGGACAAGAAGGCGGAAACGCTTCTGTGGAGCGTGGAAACAGGGAAAAATCCACCAGACCAATGGCGCAGACCCCAGCCACTCCCCTATGACAGCTCATCTTCAGCGAGCGATGTGGCTGAGGGAGTGCCAGGACAATCGGGCGTGGCTGCTGGGGGTAAGTCCCAAGAGATGAAGGATGCAAGGAACTCCTCCACAGTGGTGGGACAGGGATATGCCACACAGGAATCATTCACAGGGGAAGGCACCCTGGAGTCATCCGGGTTGACGGAGGTGGAGGCAGAGGAGGTGGCCGTTGCCGCCCAAACCATGTGGTCAGGTGGGGTTTTCGAGGAGGGTGTTCCTGCTGCATCCCTGTCCCAGGGGCATGAGGCTGTGTAGGCCACCATGGAGGTGCCTGCACAAACTCCTGTCCCTGGGTCATCGGATGCTGCAGTGCACACCTTCCAGGATGCCTCCACCCAGACCAGCATCCCCATGCCAGCTGATGTGTCCATCAGAGATCATGTGCTGCCCCTGCTGGCTGGTCTGATGAGGCAAACCACAGTCATCCGTGATGATGCACATGCTACTCATAGTATGCTTGCACAGCATCCCAATGAGCTGTGCCACCTCATAGCCTTGCCGGCAACAGCAACTTTCTCTGGTGGGCTCTGTGCACCAGTCGTCCTCCAGGGTGCCTTACAGGCTACATTCCAGTACCGCCTCCTGTGGACCAGTCCCACCACCAACGCCCTGTCTAGTGGAGCTAACGCCCCTGCCCTAGGTGGGAGTCCCATCAACATCGGATGAGGTGGTCAGCGTGCCCACCCATGAACTGACACAGCCCTAGGCAATGGAGGGTCAGCAGGCACCTCAGAGCAGCGCACGTGGTGTACGCCCCGACAAATGTCATCACATCAGAAGGCGCACCTACACAGTGCGCACTGGGCACGGCGGCAGCAGATAGTGTGCTTTAGCATCTTGAAGTATTTGTTGTACTAGATTGGAATTACAAAGTAAATACTTCAGACACAATAACCAGACAGACTCAAAGGAGATGGTAAAATACTGCTTTAATCTCACGAAGTAATGCAGGGTGAATATGCACTCATCTCCTCGACTCATGCAGTTCGACACTGTTTTTTTCAATCATGCATAGTTTATATGATGCTAGATGCATCATCTATGACATCATCCTATGTGGCAAACTTCAAAAACCTATCGAGGGGTGGGATTGAATTAGGGATCATTTCTACATATGGAAAATGTGTGTGTTAGTCCCTCATTGGTGGTCTCTTTTCTGTGAGACACACCCAGGCTACTTCGAATCACATGTTATAAAGCATTTGTCATTGCAGAAAATATGGAAGCAGACTAATATTTTGCAACATTATATGACAAAGTGCATGGCAGGCTATTCTAATTGGTTGGCAACCCAAATCCAACCTTGGACATTCAGCTTGTTAGCAGCCCGTACAAGGAAACGAAACCCAGGTGGTTGGAGATACGTCAACTCTTCCTTTGTTTCCCAATAAGGTGATCCACTTTCATCGGTAGGCCTCATGCCAGTGTTTTCTGTTTGAAGGTTGACCTTGCCAGTCTTCACTGTCTCAGGACATCCGAGGGAATGTAGGTACACCGCTACCTTAGCTCCAGGCCTAATGAATAGCCCTTGTTTGCAAGCTCTTCATCACATGTTTTGTAAGTTCATGAATGTGCCCATATCGATGGTGCTTTTAACCTTACTTGATTCAGATTTTGCTGGGTGCAATTCTCCTTTTGTCCAGTAGAAACATGCGCACTCTATCCCATATTGACTTTATGCCTTTCAATCATACAATATTTGGAATCAGTAAATGTTCGTTCCACTTAATCTTTGGAAAATATGTCTTTGCGCATGGTTTACTCATAGACTCCCATTGTGCTTTTCATCTCTCAAATAGCATCTTTAGTTCAAAGCCAATGTACTCCCTTATTTTGCAAATAAAACAGCTTTCTGCATCGTCTCTCCACGTTTAAAATCCTGCGCTCGTATTTTTGAGGTAACTGGGTTGATTTACATGAGCTGTCGTCCATCTTGTTCTGATGGTAGTCCTAAGCGTTGAATATATACCTCTTTTAAGCAGGCTTCTATGTATTCTTTCAATCTTGCGTTTCAGCGTATTTACAGTTACTGTCCAGGGGGCCACTTAATTCTTCTTTATATTTGCAAACACTGCATCATGAAGTACATGGTTCTATTACTGCTTCAGTTACATCAATACGTTCATATTGTTTCAGCATAGAGTCATAGATCTTCATTCAGACATTCTTTTGCTGTTTTAAGACTTTATTTAACATACATCCATATCGCGCATCAGTTAATTCATGACTGCTTTATGACGACTCAGTAACGAACATCCTTCTTGTTAGGTTTCCTTCACTGTTTCAACGTGAGGGTATCTTCTGAATGGCTGCCTGCGTGCATATCGTTTTTCATACAGTCGATGTGGTTTGGACATGGAGCATGCACGTGTGCATGGGTTTCCAATTATAGCTCCTCACTACTCAAATAGGGAGGTGGCTGGGGGTGTTGACTAGGGAGAACGTATCCACTTGCTCCTCTACATTCCACCCTCTGGTCACATTCTCGACCAGGCTCTTTGCCTCCACTTCTGCAATTCCTGCTTCATCTTCTACAACATCTCATCATATTTTCTTTTCTTTGGAACCCATATTTTTGTCAACCCCCTGGCCAGCATTCTTTATGTGTTCATCCACACTCCAGATCATCAATCGACAATCACCTGCTGGTGCATAAAATATCCATCATCCCACATATTTTTTCCAATCCTGGGGATAATAGAACTTTGTTCCTGTAGGTGCAAGAGAATTCTTCTTTATATTTTCTCAGGTACCTTCTTCTGCTTGCATCTATTCTCCAGTATGTTTGTTAATGTCAATCATTATTTTCATTCCAATAGCTTTTTTGGCTGTTTTCTAGCATTGTCCCAAGATGATCCTTACTAATAGTAACATTGCTCCAAGTAGTTAAAAACGTTTGCCACCCAATATGCAATCCATCCAATCAATGATGAAAACCAATCATCTCCTGCTGTTTTATCAGTTTCATCTTCCATCTGTGTATGCAAGGTTGTCAGCATCGTAATTGCCTCTGTCAACGTCCCATTTTCTCCATCATGAGCAGGTAGAAAATGTGCAGCAAGAAGGTCTGCCTTGGCGCACACACCTCCTTCCATTCCTGTAATCAGATCAAGAACATACCTGTTCTGAGAGTAATCAGCCTCAGTTCTTCATTTATTGCATCAAATCCTTTTATTGTTGCATTGATCGTATGCAACAGCTCCCATCTTGTAATCTGGAGCCACTTGGCACTTTCTGTCATTTGAAGTCCTTGTATGAATGTAGATGTCATTATCATAGAGGTTTGGCTGAATAGTTTATACTCATCAAGAATGTCATCGTAAGCCTCTATGGACTTTGATGAGAAGTAATTCTCTCTTTTAAATCGACAAAAATGAAGTGAGCTCTTCCTTCTGTTATATCCGCTCATTTTCGGGAACTCTTGAATATGGAGGTCACTTTGGGGAATCACTAGTGCTGGGACATGCACATTCAATATGGAACACACTACTCCCCAATCCTGTCATGGTCATGAAGTCAGGAGCACAGGCATGCAGGGGTCACATGCACAGGAGACATGGGTGGACACTGTCTTTTTATTATGGACATAGCACTTCAGATGCATTAACCTTGAACATTCCATCCATTCAGCAGGATGCATTAACCTTGAACATTCCAGCCATTAAGCAGCCCCAAGTGTATTCTTGGGTGTGGCTGCTAATGGATTACCTTCGCACATGCTCACTCTCTTGGAGTGGCAGGGTGTGTTTGGTAAACCGGCCCTAATGGGCGTGCCCATGATCTCAGCTATATAAGCTGCACCGATCCTCAAGACAGACGCTTCGCGTTATTCTGCACTTGCAAGGAGCGTAACACTCACCGTCGCCTGAGGTCAGACTTACCTTTGAAGATCCTGCTTCCTGGACATCCTGCTTCCTGCCAGCATACTTACCAACTTGGGGAAGCTGTTCTTACCTGTACATCTCTTCGACGAACCAAGTATTCATCTTTACACTTTCCGGAATGCCGAAATCTTCATCTTGGCACCGCAGTAGGACACGCTCCATCGTCGACAGCAGCTCCTGCAAGGAAAAACAGAAGACAAGGTTAGACATCGAAAAAACAGTCAGTTTAAGGTTGCGCTTCACCATACTTCGCACTTTTCCTTAAACCATCACTTGCCTGCTGTTGAACATTGCGGTAGCATCCATCTTCAATCTGGCCGCGTCTCACGTCTCACAGCTGCATTGAGGCCGCATTTCCATCTAAGGGAAGAAAACAGAAGAGAGACATTATTGCGGGCATAAATAGGAGCAACACATAAAGACATTAAACAGAATGAACAGCATCACAAGAGCTCAAGAAAGACTTACCAATCATAAGGAGAAGCATAGTCACAGCTGGACTGGACTAATCCTTATCAGGGATCAGTGAAGGAACTGGATCCCCTTCGACGCGCCCCTGCCTGAAGTAGCAGGATGGAGAGCTTATCTTCCATAATTCACTGGTGAGCTTTATGGGCTGGCGTATGCTCACAGAAACCGTACTTTGGGGTGAAGGGTTAGAGAGGTACAACAATCACAGATTGTCGCACTCACACACTGTTATCTCCACGCAGGAGCATTATCACCATGTACCACCGCTAACAGCTTTTCTACTGAGGGAGAGGCCTGAAGGGGGTGATTCAAGTTCAGGGAGTGCTGCAACCATGCCCCAACACCTCCGCAGAGACCAGGTGAGCATAAAAATTCCCTAGGAAACTGCATGTAGGGTCTGGCTCCACAAGCACAATACCGATCCATTAGAACTGCAGTTCCTCCATTTATTCCCAGTACTTCAATTATTTCTCCACATTCTTTATTTTTTCCAACATAGACCATGCGATCATACTTGAAGCAGGTTGTCACATTCTTCACTTGCAATTTATGCATAGGTCCTGCTTCATTCTCAACCCAGGTTAGTAGTCTTGCATGCTTGGCCTATGATTCTAGGCATTCATCATTCACCTTCTGCACCTCGCGAATTCCTTCCTTCTTCAATTAGTGTGCAGGGCATGATATTAAGCCATCTTCCCATCCAGTGTTGGTTGCTACGCGCCCATACACCAACAGCTGTGTTCTTTCCCAGCATCCCGGTTCTCCTGATTATTCAGTCAGCTCAGAGCAATTCATTCTCTTTATATCAACAACTTGTATCTTCCCTCCAAATTGAGATGGATACATATGGTTTTTGTTTGTCCACCCCAATCCACTCTCCATCCTTTTTGTCGTTAGATGTGTATCTTCGTATGGAAATGGTTGTCTTGATCGCCATCTTAAAGTTGCCCATTTCCCTTCGAATTGGCCTCTTGTAGTGCAGGCTTTTAAATGACTGATAGATTTCGGATCATGTGCAGACAATTCTCTTGCAATAAATGTTCTTGTCACATTCATGGCATACAGTATCAAGGAACAGACATCGCAACTTTCTTCTGACATTCTCTCTACCACCTCTTTCATTTGCTGATCATATTCATAATTTGCCAAATGAGCCAATTTGTCTAAATATGAGTTAATACGTTCATTATCTTCTCCAGCATCTTTTTTCATTCGGGAAAATTGTTTTTAAATATCAGGACGTAATGGGGTCTTGGTTTCTTAATCTGGAAAATGGGAATAATGGGACTCATAGGGGATGTTATATTTCCTACTTTCTCACTGATTATACTATTTGTCAATTCCAATGTTAAAAGGAGTATGGTCAAAATCAGAATACCACAAACAATTCCACAAATTATTCTGCATCTGGTACATCTTATTCTTTGACCTAAAGCTCTCAACTCTTGAAACATTTCCATTGTCACCACTTTATTTTTTTCTATGTGTCAGTTTTTTTTCATTTTAATTATAAGTCATACATTTATAGCAAGAACTGTAACATGATTGCCAAAACAATGACACCATTTTTGGATCCCCGAAAACATCTCACTATATTCGTATTTCTTCTTATCAATGTTGGATAAGAATGAAGTATGTAAGAGAAAACAGTAAGTAAAAATATATGGACGATTGGCACCATAAAAGATCAAATATTGTTTTCCCTTGTTGATTATCCCATAGTTTTCTCTATTCCAGTTCCAGAGAAGATATTTGAATGCTATTGCAGCCGAATTAATCCATAACTCATTTCTAATCTAAAAGTGTTTTGTTTTCTTTATCCACATTTTTGATCATTGATCTTGTGGTCATCCTTTGCTGTTCCCCTCTTGCTTTCGCTCTGGGCACTTGCTTCACTGGAAATGATTGCCTCGCTGTGGACACTTGCTTCACTTGAAACATATACAGTTTGACATTGTGGAGGTAGATCAAAGCCCTTCTTCCCTTTAACTTAAAAGCAGTAGGGCTTATGTCCTCCACCTCACATGGGCCTTCAAATCGAGGGATACTACAGGTGCATACAAATTTGCATACTAACAGTTGGTCCCCTATATATACTGGCAATGCCTTTAATGTATTTCCCAAATTGTTAGGCAAATTGTCATCTTTGTTTACATTTGACCCCTCCTGTTGACGCTTGATCTGTTGAGAAATAAAATAAATACTTTGCTTCATCGTTTTTAAATAATCATGCATTTTGTCACCTAGTGCCCTTGCTACACTGTGGGCATCTGTATTTATTCTTGTCGGCGGAGCGGGGGGTGAGAGGAGTTATCATTTGGCGTCCAGTCACCAACTCATGGGGCGTCAAATGGTGATCTGAACCAGGTTGATTCCTCAGTGCATATAATGCAAGAGGTAGGCAATGGAGCCATCCTTTCTTTAGTGTTAACTTTAGCTTTGCTAGCCTGTCCTTCAAAAGTCCATTTCATTTCTCACATATTCTATTAGCTTGTGGGTGATAGGCCGAAGCAAATTTATGCTTAATGCCTAATAGTGAGGCTATGTTTTCAAAGAGTATATTCACAAAATACAGTCAATTGTCAGATCGTAAAACTTCGCACACCCCCATCTTAGAAAGACCTCACAAACCAAAAACCTTGGAGCACATGCTGCATCAGTATGTGTGCACGGTCCTGCCGCAATCCATCTAGAAAAGGGACAAACTACAACTATCATGTATTGATAGACATAACATGTTTGCAACATATCCGCATAGTCTATGTGTCATACCGTGGCAGGGATGGTGGGTATGGAATCGCTGGCGCGGGATCGCTGGCGTGACAGTCCGTCATTGATTTCATGCTCGGCTGATCCCTGCGCGGTCCTAGACGTTGTGCGCGTACGTGGCCGGAAGTATAAAGACCACCGCTTCCGGGTTGCGTACGCGTTGCAACGTTCCGGGTTCCTTCCTGTGTTGCTGCCACTTCCGTGTTTGTTCCCGCTAGCTATTTTCTCGGTACCCTTGCCTTGCTGGGTATTCTTTCTGCCACTCCCTTGTTCCAGTTAGATTTTTCCTTCTTTCCCTCCTCCTCCAGTTTCTCTGCCTGCCTTTCCTTTCCTCTTTTTTCCTCCTTCTCCTGCCCTCTGCTGCTCTAGCCCCTTTTTTCCTTTTCTTTCCCTCCTCACCTGTTTCCTTCTATTCTTCGTTGTTTTCTTCCTTCCTTGGCCTGCTTCCGGATTGCCTTTGATACTCCCTTGTATCTTGTTGGATCTGCTGGTTTACTGACCCGTGCCTTCTCACCGGACTGCCTTTGCTGCTCCCCTGTACCTTGTTGGATCTGCTGGTTTACTGACCCGTGCCTACTCACCGGACTGCCCTTGCTTCTCCCTTGTACCTTGTATGATCTACTGCTTACCAGACCCGTGCTTACCTACCGAACTGCCTTTGTGTTCCCCTGGTACCTCGCTGGATTTCTGGTTTCCAACCTGTGCCGGTTGGTTGGACTGCTCATCCATCACCTACCATTCTTCAGCGCATCAGCCAACTTCGCCAATTCTACCAGAAGGAAGTCTTTAGGTTTTTTTTGTGCCTTTGGCTTTTTCCCCTGGTGGCGCTCCCAGTGGGAACGCCCCCGTTGCCCTTATCTTAGTGGCATGGTGGCATCCTATCGAGGGCGTCCTTATCTTCATAAAAAAAAGGAGAAGCCTTCAAGACACAAGGAAGGAAAACCCAAGAAGAAGGTGGAAGGTGAAGAGTTGGGGGAAGGGGGAGAATCTGCTTTCTCATCTGAAGAAGAGGATATCACCGACGTTAGTGACAGTTTGCAACGCCACAAGAACCTGAGATGGCAACTCCGCAGCAAGTACAGGAACTTGTAGCTGCCGTCCACAACCTTAACCTGGAAGTTCAGAACCTCAAGGCCGCCAATGCAGCACTACAACAAAGAATGACGGATAGAGAACGACCTTCTTCAGACCTACCCTCGCTCCCTTTGGTGTCAGGCAAATTCGATGGTTCGCCTAAGCGAGTAAAGGAATTCCTAGATGCATGCAATCTGCACTTTTCCTTCCGCCCACAGACATTCGCTTCAGATAATGCCAAAGTAGGATTCATGATTACCCACATGACGGGTAATGCCCTGGCTTGGGCCACTCCTTTGGACAATCAACCCGATCCTGTGCTACAGAATTATGATGATTTCAAGACTCTACTTCAGCAGACCTTTTTGCGTACGGAAAGTACTTTCCTGGCATCCGAAGATCTCTTGGACATCGGACAGGGCAACAAAGACTTACTCTCCTATATTACCACCTTTAAGCAGATAGCTGCCGAAGCTGGCTGGCAGGAACAGGCTCAATACGCCATTTTTCGTCGAGGGCTGAGAGAGGATCTCAAGGACGAGTTGGCACGAATAGATCGTCCGACATCCTTTTCGGATCTCATAACTGCCACTCTTCGGATTGATTTTCGGCTGTCGGAACGGCGGTCTGAAAGAAAGAAGACCAAATTCTACAGTCTCCCTCCCCCTGAGACTCAGTCACCTTCCTCTGTACCGTCTTCTCGCCAAGGCAAAGAGGAACCAATGCAAATAGGAACAGCTCGAGCCCCGCTCACCCAGGAGGAACGTAAGAGGCGACGGAATGGCAATATGTGTATGTACTGTGGAGCCTCTAACCATTTGCTACGTGACTGTCCAGATGTCCCACCAAGACGTTCGGGAAACGAGCGCCCTCGGTAAGTGTTAGGACGCACTCCCGAGGGGCCATCCCAAGTCCTTACGCAACTCTTTCGGTGTCTTCTTCTAGTACTCCAGAGGATTCCAGGCTGATGGTTCTTACAGTTACCCTAACGTTGGGCAAGACAGAGATCCTAACCCAGGCCTTGCTCGATTGTGGCGCAGCCGGCAACTTCATCGACACCTTGTGGGCAGAACAGAAGGGTATCAACCGCCTGGCTAAACAAGAGGACCAGAAGGTAGAGGGTGTTGACGGAGAACCTTTGAGTTCCGGCATGATCACCCACACCACAGAAGAACTAAACCTACGCATCCAGCAGCATTCTGAAATGATCTCATTCGATATCATTCGAGCAGCTCATTTCCCCATCATACTGGGGATAGGGTGGCTCAGAAGACATAACCCTCACATAGACTGGACTAAGAACATACTGAGCTTTCAGTCTCCTTTCTGTAAGGCCGAATGCCTTCCAGAGCCAAGGTTCGAGACAGTCCAGACCACCAGTATCTATAATTCCAGATTCATCCACTGTCTTCCTCATCACCTCCAGGAATACGCTGAGGTAGTGACAGAGAAATCTCCTAGCAAACTACCTCCTCACAGACCGGAAGATTGCTGCTTAGACCTTGTCCCAGGAGCATTAGTACCATTTGTAGGATGTTTCCTCTATCACTCAGGGAGAGACACTTCCTGCGGGAATACCTGGATAACAATTTGGCAAATGGGCTCATAAAACCATCGAAATCTCCGGCAGGAGCTTCACTGTTTTTCATCCCCAAGAAGGACTCACAGGAATTGAGACCCTGTATCGATTACAGGGGTCTGAACAAGGTGACCATTAAAGACAGATACCCTATGCCACTCATTTCCAAAATCATTCAAGCCGTTCATGGTGCCACGGGTTTTACCAAATTGGATCTCCGGAACGCCTATCACCTTCTCCGGATTCAAAAGGGGGATGAATGGAAGACAGCGTTCAGGACTCCTTATGGGCTATACGAATACCAGGTGATGCCATTTGGACTAGTAAATGCCCCTTCGGTATTCCAGCGCTTTATGGACAGACTTTTTTCAGATTTACTGTGCCAGACCACCATAGTCTACCTCAACGATATCCTAGTGTACTCTAGGACTACGGAAGAACATGAAGGCCATGTCAAAGAGGTTTTCCAGAGATTAAGAGACAACCGTCTCTCGGTCAAGCTCGACAAATGCGTGTTTTCTGCAGCCTCTATTCCGTATCTGGGATTCATATTGTCTAGTCAGGGTATCGCCATGGATCCTCGCAAGGTATCCGCCATCCTGGAACGGCCTTCCCCTACCTCTATCAAGGAAGTAAAAAGGTTCCTAGGTCTGGCAAACTTTTACCGAAAATTCATCTCCAACTTCTCCCACAGGATAATACCCATTACCACCTTGCTCAAGAAATCTTCTAACTCGTTTTCCTGGTCCAACGAAGCTGAAGACAGCTTTAGCCAACTCAAAGAAGCCTTTTGTACCGCTCCCATCCTTCAACAGCCAGATCAAGACCAACCCTTCATTGTCGAGACTGACGCCTCCTCATCTGCTATAGGGGCGGTTCTATTACAAAAACATCAAGGAGTGGAACACCCGATTGCCTATTTCTCTAAAACCCTCAATGCCAGCCAAAAGAACTATTCAGTCATTGAGCGCGAACTGTTGGCCATGAAGTCGGCCTGTTTGGAGTGGCGACATCTACTACAGGGAGGTAAACATCCATTTTCCCTCAGAACCGATCATAAGAACTTACAAGTACTGCGACAATTCGAGTGCTACAACACATGTCAAGCTCGATGGGCCCACTTCTTTGCCCAGTTTGATTTTGATATTACCTACATTCCAGGACATCAGAATCTTGTCGCTGACTCTCGGTCCCGCCGAGGAGACTACATGTCGGGATCTGATTATGCTCATGATCTGATGTTTCCTCTGCCAAGACGGATAGGAGTACTAACCACGTTTCTGAGTCAAGTGAAAGAAGCTTCTGGAGGCAAATTTGAGTTAGAGAAACATCCTCATAACATCCAATACGACATCAAGGAGGGTCTCTACCTTGTGAAAGGCAAGTTGTATTTGCCTACTTCCTACTTCCGGAAACTGGCTTTAAATTGGTGTCACGATTCCAAAATGGCTGTTCATAGAGGCACCACAGGCACTTTGGACTATCTGCAGAGACATTTCTACTGGCCGGATATGAAAAGAGATGTGAACCGTTACGTACAATCCTGTATGACCTGCCTTCGTAGCAAGAGTACCCGTCTAAGACCAATGGGGCTTTTGGAACCCAATGCCGTTCCTGATGGACCTTGGAACGTCATTTCAACCGATTTCATCGTTGACTTACCTCCATCCCAAGGATGCACATGCATCATGGTGGTGATCGATTATTTCACTAAGATGGCTCACTTCTCTCCACTACCAGGTATCCCGACAGCGGCTGGTATGGCCGAAACGTTTATCAAGTATGTCTTCCGTCTCCATGGGGTGCCTAAGAAGATCATCTCCGATCGGGGTAGCCAATATACTTCTCGATTCTGGAAGAAGTTATGCGACCGATTAGGCATAGAGAGAGCCTTGATGTCTGGATTTCACCCTCAATCCAATGGACAGACGGAACGCCTCAATGGTACCTTGGAGCAATACCTGCGATGCTATGTGAACCTTCAACAGGATAATTGGGTCTCTCTACTACCTCTGGCCGAGTTCTCTTACAATAACTCTTTTCATTCTACTCTCGGTCTAACCCCTTTTTTCTGCAACTACGGTTATCACCCACAGTCCATACTGCCCGTCTCTAACATATCTACCAGCTTACCCACTGTAGATTCCACTCTCGCCATATTGCGGGATGTCCACCTGCAGGCCAAACAAAACCTTAGTGAAGCCCAAAAGAGGTACAAGATGCAGGCCGACAAACATCGAAACCCGGTCCCTAGATGGGAGGTGGGTTCTCATGTCATGTTATCCACGAGATACTTACCACGATGGGCTCACCCTTCCAAGCTTTCCCCTAGATATCTGGGTCCGTACGAGATTACACAAGTTATCAACCCGGTGGCCTTTAGATTAAAACTACCCAAAGGCCTGCACAGAGTCCACCCAGTTTTCATGCTTCCCAACCGAAACTTTTTCATGAAGACACTTGGTCCCATCAACCCAAAGAACCCTCTTGCTCACAAATTCTACCCAGGAGGAATTTGAGGTTGCCCAAATCTGTGATTCCCATTACCGCCGGGGTAGGTTGGAATACCTGGTACGTTGGAAGGGTTATCACTGGTCAGAAAAGTCATGGGAACCAGCCTCCCACGTCCATGCCCCACTTTTAGTCCGCAGGTTCTATCACTTTCATCCTGGCAAACCTGGGGGAGGCCTCCCTAGGAGGGGGCATACTGTCACATCGCGGCAGGGATGGCGGGTATGGAATCGCTGGCGCGGGATCGCTGGCGTGACAGTCCGTCATTGATTTTCATGCTCGGCTGATCCCTGCGCCGTCCTAGACGTTGCGCGCGTACGTGGCCGGAAGTATAAAGACCACCGCTTCCGGGTTGCGTACGTGTTGCAACGTTCCGGGTTCCTTCCTGTGTTGCTGCCGCTCCCGTGTTTGTTCCCGGTAGCTATTTTCTCGGTACCCTTGCCTTGCTGGGTATTCTTTCTGCCACTCCCTTGTTTCAGTTAGATTTTTCCTTCTTTCCCTGCTCCTCCCGTTTCTCTGCCTGCCTTTCCTTTCCTCTTTTCTCCTCCTTCTCCTGCCCTCTGCTGCTCTAGCCCCTTTTTTCCTTTTCTTTCCCTCCTCACCTGTTTCCTTCTATTCTTCGTTGTTTTCTTCCTTCCTTGGCCTGCTTCCGGACTGCCTTTTCTGCTCCCTTGTACCTTGTTGGATCTGCTGGTTTACTGACCCGTGCCTACTCACCGGACTGCCCTTGCTTCTCCCTTGTACCTTGTATGATCTACTGCTTACCAGACCCGTGCTTACCTACCGAACTGCCTTTGTGTTCCCCTGGTACCTCGCTGGATTTCTGGTTTCCAACCTGTGCCGGTTGGTTGGACTGCTCATCCATCACCTACCATTCTTCAGCGCATCAGCCAACTTCGCCAATTCTACCAGAAGGAAGTCTTTAGGGGTTTTTTGTGCCATTGGCTTTTTCCCCTGGGTGGCGCTCCCGGTGGGAACGCCCCGTTGCCCCTATCTTATTGGCACGGTGGCATCCTATCGAGGGCGTCCTTATCTTCATAAAAAAAAGGAGAAGCCTTCAAGACACAAGGAAGGAAAACCCAAGAAGAAGGTGGAAGGTGAGGAGTTGGGGGAAGGGGTAGAATCTGCTTTCTCATCTGAAGAAGAGGATATCACCGACGTTAGTGACACTATGTGCAAATGTTGGAAGGGGCCATTAGGTCTGGGGATTACTCCACTCACCGTTCGCAGGGTGTGCCCTGCTGTCATTTTTTGACACACAATACAATTTATAATTAACTGTGCTACATGCTCACTGAGGTTCGATACGAACCAGTCTTCTGCTATGGCAGCAGCTAGACTCTCCTGAGTCAAATGTGCGGGATAGTGGAGCTGCTCCAATGCTACTCTCAATAAAGCTAGAGGCATAACTGGCTTTCCTGCCCTATCCTGCCTCTAAATTGCCTCAGTGGGGGATAAAGAACACCCCCGCTTTTTCCATAACTCCTTTTCTTCCTGTGATGCTCGTTCCTGTATCTCAATTAACCAATCAATCAATCAATCAATCAATAGCTTTATTTTGACAGAAGTCATAAAAGCAGTACACAATTAAAAGGAAATGCAACAGCATCATACAACTTGACTCATAAACTTATAGACACATACAAATTCAACATTTTTCCCAAGAGAGTGACTTACAGACAAGTGATTTGCTCTTCCACAGAACATTGTGCTAATACCTTAGCCTTTCTCGGGTGGATTATTCCTGCCCAGCACAAGTAACTGCTAGTAGCAGGAATGGCCAGTACATGTGCAGTATCCAAACACTTTGCCATTGCTTTCCTTAGTGTCCTGCAGCCACAACTTAAAAAAAGGGGCTTCAAGGAACACTTCCTCAAGGGCTTAGTCACCGGGCTTAACAATATATAATGTTGGGCATTCTCCTCTGCATCGCCACAAAGAATGCAAGACACCGGAATGGCCTTGTTCCATCCGTAAAGGAGGCTGGCTGCAGAGAGGATTGCAATGCAGAACTTTTGATTCAGAGCCCTTTCCCAGGTAGAGGGGAGGTAGTCCAGGTACTCTTCACAGCCAACCCATTTACTTAACATAAAGATAACAGGACAGTTGCTCTGAGACCCTGGATTTCACCTAGATATCATGTTGGGCCTTGACCCCTGCTGCACTCTTGATCACTTTCTTAGACATGGGTAAAATTACAAAAGGGTTTGACCAATACTCCCCCAAGCCCAACTGACCCAAATAGCTTCTCACATGGACCACCCATTTCAGAGAGGTACTCCCTTGCTGCTTATTTGAGCATAATCAGGCCCAGTAGAGGACCCGGCGCAGTTTACAGATTTTACCAAACCCTTCCAATCCAGTTTCCAGTAGCATTGGGTGTTCTGGACAGTGGTGGGCAGCCCAAGGATATATTTTAGAAATGTACTCTTCACCACTGCAATGGGCTTAGTCTCTGCATGTTCCCAGAGTTCAGCACCGTACAATGCTGCCTGGTGTGCTTGTGCTTTATAGGCCTCCAGCGAGACCCGTACATCCCCATTCCCATACTAATTGGTAAATCTAGTGAGGGCCCCACTATACCTGACCAGAGTTAACTTGGCCTTCTCGATCTGCATTTTCCAGCTGCAAGACGCTATGACTCCCAGCCCTAGAGAGTCGTACAACTGGACTTGCTCAATCACACCATCCTCTAGAGAAAGATATAGAGGCTTCTGCTTCTTCCTGGGGTTAGCATTGAAAATCATGGCCTTAGTTTTACTGATGTTCAGGGCAAGCCTGTTCCTCTTAGTGAAAGCCACAAAGATCTCAAGTTGTTTGCACACACCAGCAGGTGTTAGGGAGAGGAGCATTGCATCATCTGTGAACAGTAATGCAGGGAGCGTGTCACCTGCTAGCAAAGGGGCATCAGTCTGGGCAACCAAGAGCCTCTTCAGGACTTTGTTAATAAAGATGCAAAACAACTTGGGTGCCAACACACATCCCTGACTCACTCCCTTCTGGATGTCAATACTGCAGGAGGTATTTCCATCTGCGTTCCAACGGACCGCAGAGTTTCCCATACAATAGACAATTACAGAGATAACTGTACAATAGCCATCATATTAAATCATATTAAATCCTTATTTAACCTACATGCAGTGCCCTTTCACTTTATTCAACTCTTAACTCATCTTCATACATATTTGAGTAATATGCAGAATGTTTGGCCTCTATGTCTGCAGCTTCATTCCCACGAGAAATTAAGTCTGTTCTTCTTGAATGCGCTGCATACTTTATTATGGCTATGGTTGCTGGGAAGCTTAAGGTTTCAATGAGTTTGTCTAATAGCGCCGCATGTTGCACTGGAGTTCTGTCTGCGCAGAGGAAGCCCCTCCTCTTCCAACGTGCTAGACCTGAGGGGACTGTTGACGTCACATAGGCGGAGTCAGAGTACACCGTCACTTTCTCATCCTCAAAATTTTGCAGTGCATCAATAAACATGGGAAATTCTGCAGCCTCACTGAATAGGTTGACGGTAATCGTCTGATCATTAGTACTTCAAAGGTGCCCTCTCAGATCTCCCTTACTACTACCAATCCCGAAGATCTCACCCCAATATGTTGGTTAATCTTGGATGAACCATCAATGAAAACCACTGTCCCTCTTCCCAAAGCATTCTCTCTAACATGGGGAATATCATTATAACATTCAGTATAAGTGACACAGTCATGCACATCATCATCTTCTCCCACTGGTTTAGCTATGAATGTTACTCAATTTACTACGCTACACCTTACAATTTTAATTGCAGGGTTTGAGATAATTACTTCATACCCCAATGCTCGTTAGGTGGTCAAGGTACTCTTGGGCTTCTCTAAAATTGGAAATAACACTAACTCAGCAAAGAGAGTTACGGGACATCCCAAAGTTATACTTGAAGCCTTTTCTATGGAAAATGCAGCAGCCACCAAAGATTCCTCACACAGATAGTGTCATTTAATTACTGGATCTAAGATGCCACTGTAATAAGCTAATGGTTTGTGACCATGTCTGAATGTTGTCTTTTGTGTAGGTACTGCTGTCATGACCTCTCCATTTGAATGAGAAAATAAATAAAATTTGCCACTATAATTTGGAATTTGTAATACAGGAACTCTACTGATCACATATTTTAATTCATTAAATCCTTCAGTCATGTCGTCTGTCCACACCAATTTAGTCTTAGCTACCTGTGCGTCTTTGAACTCTTTAAAATGTGGTTGAATATATGTACTTTAGTTGAAGACCCAAACCCTACAGTAATTGCATAGACCTAAAAGTTGCTGCATTTGTCTCACCGTGTTTGGCTGCACTGTTCTCTTAATAGCTTCTGCTCTTTCAGGTTTCACTCTTTTACCTTAATGCAATATTTACTATCCTATGTATAATACTTCTTCTTGACAATAATGTAATTTTTCATTGTCTACTTTGTACCCTTTCTCTGCAAGTATCATCAAAAGTTTAACAGAGTCTTCTTGGCATCTCTCTTTTGTCTCACCACACACTAACATGGCATCTACATAATGAATAATGGCGCTTTTGTGCTCAACATTTCCTAAGTCCGTCAGAAAGACTCTGTTAAAGATGGAAGAGGACTCACAGTACCTCTAAGGTAATATAGTATGTTTCAGGCGAATTGTTCTATATGAAAAGGAAGTTAAATCCTGTGAATCTTCATGTAAGGGAATTGAGAAAAATGCATTTTTCAAATCGACAACAGCATCCATCATTGAGGGCTATCACTGTTCTCCATCCTCTTCCCTCATCATCTGTCTCATGAAGCATCATCCTTTCTTCTCTTACCACTGCTGTTTCTAATTCCAAAGGAATAACTTGCCCTTCCGTATCATCCATGGGAATTTCTGTACTGAACAAAAATGTATGTGGCAGCCTTGTTATTTTACCTGTTAATTTAGGTAACCATGATAGTAAAACATGCACTCCATATAAGAATACTTCCTCATCTAGAGGAACTCCCCGTAAAGATTTCCTTCCTGCAAAAGCTAGTATAAATTCCCTCACATTTATGTAATGCATCCCCGGGGTTGAACACACTATGCCTTCATCAGTAAAAGATATTGGCCCTCATCACAAGGTTGGCACTAGAAATCTGGCCGTACCGGCATGGCGGTAATAACATGTCCGGCTTGGCACCAAACCGCAAATAGCGGACGATCAAGAGTGCACGGGCGCGCGCATCCCTGCATGCCGGTAACGGCCGTACTGGCATGCCAGTAATGACCCCCAAACCCCCAGACAGCGGCATCGACCAATACGCACAGAACGGCTCCGCCCTCGGCAACCCCTAAATACCGTTACCGTTATTAACATAGTGCAAATAACGGGTGCGTTAATACTGGACCCGGAAGTAACGTCATTGCGCCGGAACGGGAAATGCCATGGCAGCCATCTTTAAAAACACAATCCATTGCCATCCTCCACCTACAGGACCCGCTACTCCCCAACTCCCAGGCCACCACGGACAACATGTCGAAGACCACCTGGAGAGGCACAGCCCGCCTGCGCAAACCACGTTTTACGGACGATGAGCTGAACATGTTGGCCGACACCCTTGTGGCAAATGCTGAAGTAGTGTTCTGCAATGACCTCAGGCGTCCAGCCCAGCTCAAGAAAAAGGCCATCTGGGAAGAAGTTGCCCAGAAAGTAAGTGCAGTCGGCACCACCGCACGCACAGTGCGTGATTGCAAAAAACGTTGGGACGACCTCAGGCTGAGAGTCCGGCACATATTGTCGGCTAATCGGAGCCAGGGGCTAGCAACAGGAGGAGGACCATACTCCCCACTGAAATTGGCCAGATGGGAGGAGACCTGCAGCTCCATCATAGACGTGGAGTCCATCGAATGAGTCGATGAAGCAGAGTTTGGTGTGCCAACATCGGCAGATGAAGGTGAGTGTCCCTAATTAAACAGTAAAAATAATCATAATCATCCTCCCCCAAATGGGGCTGCTACACCAGCCAACAAATGGGCCATCATGCACATATCCATGTACACATTCTGGGTCTACCACCATCCCATCCCAATGCATGTTGTGGTCATACACGAATACACCCACAAGACACATTTCATGGGCATGTGCTACCCAGGACGACCCTCCCAAAACACATCAATGTCCAACTGCACCCAACAATACGTACATGTGGACACGACTACGCTATCAAAATCCACTCTTCAACATTGCATGTACACAGTCCCCTACAAAGCCACGAATGTAACTGATCAGATGGCACCACGTGTCCAATGACTAATGCATGCACAATGCAAGCGGAACAATCACTGATGTCCTGCCACTCTCTGTCCCCCACAGGTACGGATGCTGACAGTGATGAAGCGCAAGGGAGTGCACAATGCACAACACCAGCCAAAAGGCCTATGAGGCAATCTGATGGCACAGGTCCATCAACCTCAAGTGGAACAAGGATGGGCCATGCGGGAAGCGGGCCAAGAACCGGTGCAAAAACAGCACCACAGACAAGCACACAGGACAAGCTGACACCTGCACCTGCATCCTTGGTCACACCATCCACACTGGCTGAGGACACAGCAGGCATGGAGGAAGGCACACATTCTGCCAGCACAATTGGGGAGATGGCTTCATCGGCAGATCATAGTGTTGATGAGGTAGCTGAGCTGGACAATGAGGGCGATGCAGGACTTATCCACTCAGAGCCTGTAGTGCACACACCAAGCCCGCAGACCATCCCACAGGACACACCTCAGCGGGACTCATCCGACCAGGGAAGCCATGGAGAGTGGTCTTCGGCCATGCACAGCCCCATGATCCATGCTGTGCCACCACATCACCCACTGACCACAACCCACACTGCCATACGGGACCTTGAGGGACGTCTCTCCAGGATGAAGGCCCGGCAGGAGGCGATGCAAGGCTATGTGCAGCAGTACCTTGCTGAAGGGGAGACAACACGCCGTATTATCCAGGACAGCACTGCAGCCGTTATCCAGGCCATTAACTCAAGTGCACAGCAAGTGTGCGTGATGGCTTCAATGCCTTGGGTCAGATCCTCACCAGGATTGCTGACCGCATGGACCAACGGCAAACCCTGCCCCTTGGATCACAACCATCTGGGTCATCCGCATCATCCACGCCAGCGAGCTTGAGGCAGACCAGCCCTGTGCGCATGTCCCTGCGGAGTTTGCGCCGCTCAGAGATCCAACCCCCACCTCCGAAGGGGGCTCAACAGTGGCAGGGCCACCCTGCATAATCCCTTTGGGTATATATCCAGACACATGTCGTGCCATAGTTGACTTTGGGTGTTAGGGGGTGGGTGGAGGGTGGTGGTGGGTGTAGTGTGTAGTACTGGGGTGTTTGGGGGCATGGGAGTAGGGTGGGGGAGGTGAAGGGGTGGTGGGTGTAGTGTGTAGTACTGGGGTGTTTGGGGGCATGGGAGTAGGGTGGGGGGGGTGGGGGAGGTGGAGGGGTGGTGGGTGTAGTGTGTAGTACTGGGGTGTTTGGGGGCATGGGAGTAGGGTGGGGGAGGTGGGGGCGTGTATTGTTGAATCATGTTGTACTTAATTTCTCACAAATACACCAGTTGTGTAACAAACATCACATGAGTGGACATTGCTGATTTTTTGTATGTCAATTTATTGCTTCATGGTGATTCGTGCACATGTGCCCACACAACCAGTGCCCACAGTTCACAACACATGGCACCCTCTGCATCAAAGTACATCAGAATGATTGGTCTATGACCATTTTGCGCACTGCGCGACCCTCACAAGTTTCGCATCCTGGCCTATGTCCTACTTCTACTCCTTCCTCTCCTTCTACTTCACCAGGTGGTGGCAGCTCCACGTCAGGTGGCAGGGGTATGTTCCACCGGATGCACATGTTATGTAGCATTGCACATGCCGTGATGATCTTGCCAACCTTCTCAGGCCCGTATATGAGTGCCCCTCCCGACCTGCTGATGCAGCGAAACCGTGCCTTCAAAAGGCCAAACGTCTGCTCAATGACCACACGTGTATGTGTATGTGCACGATTGAAGTCCTCCTCGTGCCTGTTCTGCAGGTTCCTGACAGGGGTGAGTAGCCACAGCTTCAGAGGATATCCAACATCACCTACATAGGAGCAGAAAGAGGTATGTCTGAGGATGAGGCTCAGTTGACAGGTGTGCTCAGCCTGTACATCATTCAAGTTCATATGCACAATCTCGTCATTGGCAGCCACATCCACATGACTGTCAGCCCTGTACAGTGCATGTCAATCCATAGAGGGAGCCTTGTGTGACATACACGACCTCGGGTCCTAGGATTTTAAACCACCAGGCCACCCAATGTATGTCTTGGCTAGGGGCATTTTGCATGCAAATGTGAGGGCTGTGTGTCGGCGGATGACTTAAGAAACTTCCATTCCCCCCAATCCATCTGTCCCCATGGCCCAGAGGGCATTCCCCTTGCATATGCATGTACCTCCCCCCCAATCCATCTGCCCCCATGGCCCAGAGGGCATTCCCCTTGCATATGCATGTACCTGCCCCCCCAATCCATCTGCCCCCATGGCCCAGAGGGCAGACTCACCCAACAGCCAGCCACTTTGTACAACGTCTCCTTCCATGTAGCGGGGTAGTGAGGAGTTCTGCAGGACCATGGCATCATGAGTGGATCCGGGGTATCTGGCACAGCAATGTGTTATTATCTGGCTGTCATCACACACCATCTGCACATTGATGGAATGGTATAGCTTCCGATTGCGGTACACCGCCTCCACGACATGTGGGACTACCAACTCTACATGGGTACAGTCGAGGGCACCAATTACATTGGGCATGCCTGCCAGTGCATGGAATGCTATTTTGGTGGCATTTGCCTCCTGTGGTGTCCTTGGTAAGGATATGTAGGCACTTGCGTGCTTCAATAGTGCATCCAGCACTTGGTTTAACACAACAGAGAAGCATGATTGGGACATGCCATGCATTTGGCCCACTTTGTGTTGGTAAGTGCCTGTGGCCAGGAAGGGGGTATGGCTGTGCGGATGTTGATCAGGCTGACCAAGTCATCCTGTATTAATTCCACTATGTTGGTGATGGTGTCTCTGTCCAGGCGGTACAGTGTGTGGATCTGTGCTGGGGTTAAGTGAAATGGATTGGCCCTTATACGTGGGATTGTTGACTGTCTGCGGGGAGCGACTGCCTGCACTGGTGGGATTTGCTGGGCATGTCTCACCCTCCTTCTCCTCCTGCGTCTCCTCTGTGTTTCCTGTTGTACTGCCTGCTCAAGGAGTAGCAGTGCAGGCATGTCCTCCAGGCCCAGTATGGCAAGTACAAGTGGTAGCATTTTGGCTTGGAAGGTGGTGTGGTGTGTGGGTGTGCTCCTTTTGTGCTGACCCTGACTCCATTGCCTCCACCTGTGCTGATTGTGTGCACCTGTGGCACTTGGTTACACAGCAGTTTGCTGTTAACGGGTGGTCCGCGATGCCAGTATTGTCGGCATCATGGTGGCCCTTCTTACCGGCATCTCAATGCCGTTATGTACTTGTACGTGTGACTCCTGGTGTCCCCTTCTTTGTGGCATGCCGGTATTAAGGCCTCCCCATCTGCGCGCGTGCCCGCATGCCGGTACGGTGGTGCACGGCCACAGCGGGTCCTTGACGATGCCGGTAGCAACGGCATCTAGGGTCATGATACACCGGCCCGGTAATGGATGCCGGTATTGCCTTATCGGTGCCGTTCTTACCGGAGCGCCAACCTTGTGATGAGGCCCATTGTCATGTTAAGTTTTCTCATTAGATCGCGTCCTATTATATTCACTGGTGTCTGTTTAGAACATAGTAATGGCACAGACATGTGTTCCCCTACAGAAGTAGGTCATTTGTCTGTGAATAGAACTAAAGTCATCACCCCTGTAAATCCTTCAGCATTCATGGCAATGCCTGACATTGAACATTTCCCCTCATGGACACATGAACGAGTTGCTCCTGTGTCTACAAGAAATGAGTATGTCTTGCCTCTTATCGTCACCTTAACCCTTGGTTCCTCTTGGGGGTCTTGTGTTACAGACAGTACTGAACACATCAGCTCATCCTGTGGGCAGTCCGATTGTGGGTATACATTAATTCCTGTGCCTGTTGTAAGGAAGGCATGGTATCAAAGTAAGACAGACACAAGTGATCACAGTTCAAGGGTGTTTATTAAACTGCAAATGGGTGGGATAAACACCTAATCTAAACCTAAATCTAAGATGGGAGCAAGCTATGACCATCAAATAATAATAATATAGTCCTAGTGGAGTCTAGTCAAATAAACAGGGCCTATACTAAAAAAAAAAACTATTGCCAATCTTTACCACTATGCTACAACAGAGTGGGGGATAATGTTCACAAGAAAAGAAAGAAGTGTTCACAAAATGATAAGTCAGAATATTATGGCCGGGCTCTCCCTTCCCCACGTTTTTAGCATGGGACATGACGGAACTCTTGAGCACAATACACTCCTGGCCTTCTTCGGCACAATCTTGCAGTTTCTTTTCTCTATGTTAGGCCCTTTTGTGCCCAGGTCTCCTCTCATGCAAAGTCTCTTGATAAGAGGACCTGATATGCCAAAACCAGAAAAACAAACAGTTCCTCTGGTAACCTTCACATAGGGTGATTACTCTTCACCCTAGGATCCCCCTCAGCCAGGCTCTGCTCCTTCTTTCAGTGCTAGCCTCTCAAAGCACTTGCCAATTTAAACAGAGGCTTCCTAAGGGTGATCATGTTGCACTGGGTCTCTCTGTTTTTCTATGGCAAGTGAGTTCTTCACAATATCACAGTTCACAAAGCGTTCCCCTCAACCGAGCGCAAATTCCAGTTTCACAATTTCCTGAGTCAGGTTCACACTTTCTACAGTTCACAATTTCTAAATCTCATCAGAAAGCAGGGGTGCCCTTACCCTAGCTTTCTCTTGGAATCCCTCCGTCGGGTTCACATTTGACACAGTTCATATTTCAACAAAAGGTAATTCTAGGCCCTTTAGTTTCTTCCCTTTACCTAAGTCTGGGTCTCAGCCCGCAGTCAGGCTTTCTCTAAAGCCCCCACTCAGGCTTCACACAGTTCATTCATCACAATGTTCTAGGGTGTGTTAGGGTTCACCCCAATTTGCAGGCAACCCTCAGTCGTGTTCACGTCTGCCTCCACAATGTGTCAAAGACTTTTGACTGAACAAGGGGGTTGGTTTGGCCCTCGTATGACCACCTTCATAACTCACGCTGGTCTCCCCTAAGAGCTCTTGGTACTTGTTGTTTCTCCTGGTGCGGGAGAGGGGGCACCAGCCATAGACCTTTGAATGAGCGCCGACATGGCGCTGGACAACTCTGGTGCCAGTTTCTCTCACAAACGTTCACAGGTCTCCCTCTGCCGGGCTCGAACCCTTCACACAAAGTTCACAGGGCTCTCCATCTGCCGACCTCGGACCCTTATCACAAAGTTCACAGTGGTCTTCCTCTGCCGGGCTCGGACCCTTCTCACAAAGTTCACAATCTTATAAAGTATGTTTTTGGACTCCCAGTGACTTAGCCGGGCCTCATTAATGAGACAGTCTGCTGTAGAAAGATGAGAGTCTGTTTTCTGTGTCTGTGGATCCCTGTTGGTAATCTTCATCCTCCCAATCTCCCTCCTCCTTGTATCAGTTACTTTTGAAAAGAACAGAGATGAGGAATTATGGTGAGTATAGTTTTCACTAGTAAGTTTGGGAAGATGTGGAAAATGACTGTCGAGAAAGGTGGGGTTGTCCTGTTGTTACGAGTTCTCCTTGAGAAAGGGCCCATTTCGGGAACAGGAAGCGGCAAGGGGGAATGTTCCTAAATATCCTACCGTGCAGGATGGGGAAAAGTGGTGTAGAGGAGCAGCTGCATGCCTCTGCAGGAAGTCCCGCCCCAATCTGCCTATATGTTGAAAACCGGAAATTGCGACATGCGCGACACCAGTAATGATGCCTATTCCACGAAGAGCCTTCGTGAAAAGGTATCCATTGAGAAGACCCTATATGCTGTATCCCTGAAGAGATGACAGTCTCCTGAAGGAGATCCCCGAAGAAGTATTAAGATGAGTGAAAGAGAAGATTGGTGATGTCACAAGAAGTGGTGACACAGTGGAGAAGCAAGCGTGACGCACTGAGAAGGGTGGCTGGAGACGAGAATGCATAGTCCTTATAAAATCTGATGATGAAGTAAAGGATCAAGAAGACTTTCATATGCGGAATGAAGATTGCACATGTGAAGGGCACTGCAGAAAATGCAAGCAGTTTTATAACTGTACAGATGCTGTTACGCAAGTAGACTAAGTAATCGTAAAGGCTGGATATACGTAGTGAATAGACTGCAGGTGGTGCCGTTATTATATAGAATCTGGATATTTACTGTCATAATTTTAGCCAGCTCAGACCAGTGGAGAAAAGAGGATTGATAGCTGTGCATATGTTGCAGCAAAAAAGTAAGCTGAAGCTCGAAGGTAGACCAAGAGAGGCGGTCTGGCCTGGTGTCAAAGGCTGAAGCAGCCAAAACTGGTTATCAGTCCTTGAAGAACAGTGAATATGAGATGCCGAGGCATCCCCTGTTAATTTGCAAAGAGAGAACATCATGAGTACCAAGTTTCTCTATTTCAGACAATTAAATGCTATAATATGGGCCGATGCATGGTCTCCTGTCACGTGAGTCCATGATGGAAATAGAAGTGGGCATGTAGACCAGAACCTTGATAACAACATGCTCACACTCCCTGATATTCCCAGAGAAGAAAAGCTACTATAAGGACAAGTTCAAAGACAATCAGAATGGCAGATGGTATGAGTGATGATGAATCTCAGGCTAATTGGGTGGGGAGACATGGTCAAGTCCACCCACTGACACTTGGGGTACCAGCTTACATGCTGCTAGTGAGTCAAATGTTCCAGAAGGATATACACGTGTCAACCAATTGTAGAGGGTCATATAACGAAGGGCCTTATAGTTTGAGAGCCAATGACTTAATAATCGTTGAAGATGACGTGCACTAGGGGCAGTCATAAATTGTCCACCTGACTGTAGTGATCCAATAACAATCCAATCCCTTATAGAAAGTATATTTACATATTCCCCTTGAGCCAACCACAACCCACATAGGTTTTCTTAGTTTGCCATGTAGTATGACGTCACAACGTCACGTATGATTAATTGTTGTCATATAAGTATGGTTTTTTATGAAATGCTTCGAGACTATGCTGTGCGATGTCCATTGATGTCCGTTGTAACAACCTGTGTTAGACAATTGAAAATAAAACACTCTGTTGAGACATTATGCCAACTTCCTGAGTCAGACTCATTTGGTGTAAGAGTTATTCTGCATCCCCCTCCATCATACGATGTGTTACCTCAATTAAAAAGGACCATAAGGGTTAACTGGGAAAAAGGTGGTACAAGGAAGCGGATACCGCATCTCACCTGGGGTATTCCCTCGAGTGTAACGCCAGATTCCCCTACCCAGGTGATCTTCCATCCCTCATCCACCCCCAGGGTTGGGATCTGAGAGTGCCAGCCCTTCTGTGGCCACCCAAATAAGGGATTCTTGGGGTCTACTTGGGAGGACATCCTTCGGTTTCTCACACTGAAAGGATTTCCTGCAACCACAATCCCACTCTATAGTTTGGGTTTGACTACCTGTGTAGCTCTAGTGTCCATCTACCACTGTGATGTGCCTGTCTTTTGCATTGGAATATATTGTATCTGTTGAGCGGTCCCTGTTCATTTGCATAAGTGCTTGCTGTTGCTGCCCCTGTAATGATTGTGCTTGCTGTAAGGCAAGATTGTGTGCAGTATCCTTTGGAAGACTACAGCAACCTTGACCTGCTGGCAATAGGAACCCAACCTTTGGTATACGTCTGTACTACACAGGTTGGTAGTGTGGCTGAGCATCCAGGCTTATCTCAAGAGGGGTCAATGTGAGCTGTGGGGTTGTAACACAGAGTTTCACAGTGAAAGTTATTCAAATAAACACTTACACTCAAGGTTTCTTTATTAAACAATTATTAATTTATTTAACAGTCAGTTGAATAAGCCTTCTTGAGAAGGGAGCAAAACATGTAGCAATTATAATACACTTCAAAACACACTCTGTTTCTCTAAATCAGATGATACCAATTGGGGATGGCACACAGACACTTCCTACAACCTCAAGTGACTTAAATAGCTAGGACACTGAGGACATTGATTTATCACTGCTACATTTAGAACAACACTGAGTTTGGGGTGCAAAAGATTAGATAGAGGAATAAAACAAAGGTTAACAAATAATTCATAAACTGGTAAGTACTTTGTAAACCCTCCAATGCAAATTTCTTGGGGTAAAGGAAAAAACACAGTCAGAGGTTAGAAGAGTCTCTCAGGGAGCCAGGACAGTCAATGTTAGTTGAACAAAGTGTAGGGGAGCTGAAGATCTTCTTTGCAGGTAAGTAAAAGTCTTGCACAATGTTTTTAGAAAGGTTTGTAGAAATCAGGTCCACTTGAAGGGCCACAAGCTGAGAGGCTTGTAAGGGGCAGAGCTGCAAGCAATTCTGCACTGGCAACCAAGACAAGTCTCAACTGAGAACAAGCAAGGTTACACAACAAAAGGTAAGTCCTCTTAGGTTTACAGTAGCTTTGGTTAGAAGAAATGGTTCCAGCTGGCTTCTGTTCCTGTGTGCCTCTGCAGATCCTGTTGTTCCTTGGCCTCAGTCGTAGGGACAAGAGGGATGACTTCTGGGGACTCCTGCAACACAATCCGAAGGACGACAGCAGCAAAGGTCAAACTTAAATTCAGCAGCACTTCGCAGATTCAGCTCCTCGCATCTATAAAACATAGCAACAGCGTGGTTCTCAGATACCACTTCAGACTTTCCTCGCATCTGGGGTCCAGCACTCTGTTGAGGTGGCTCAGGCTTGGTCAGTCCTGCTTCAGGGAAGTCCGGAGGACTTAAAAGCGATGCACTCGATCTGGTGTTCCTCTCCCTGGCACTTCAGGTTCAGCAGCAGCAGTGGAAGTACAGCCAGCTGTGAGAGGATGTCCAGCCGAGTTCACTTTGGGGTTGATTGGTCCCCCCACCCCAAGGGGAGAAGTCGTCCTTGCAGGTCTTCTCTAGTCGAGGTGAATTCAGAGCTTCAGCACAGCAGCAGGGCTTCACCAGGCAAACCAATGGTCCAGGAGTTGCAGCAGGCGTCTCTTCCAAGTTCTTCTTCAGATTCCTTTGTCTAGTGGTCGACTTTGCCTTTCGAGCCAAAAAGCCTTGCCTTTTATGCAGGTTTCTTCCATTCATTGCAGCCTAGCTGTCAATCACACAGCCGGGTGGATGCCCTCCAGGAACAGCCAGCTGGCCAATCACCTTTGGGTGCATTCCTGTAACCAAGGGGATTAAGCACAGGGAGTTTTGGGCACCTCCCTCATTTACTGGAGCCAGAGGCGGGCTTCACTCGTGAATCCCGCCAAAGACAAAACAAACAAAGGGACCAAACCTGGTTTGGCACACAGAGTAAATCTCAAGAAGGACCTTTCCAACAAGAAATGGCAAAAAAACAAGACCAGGGCCATTTTGACAAAAACACACAATGGTAGTAAAAATTATAAAGATAGTGTGTGTTGGGTCTAGAAAGTTACCCAATGTAAGTAAAGTCAATTTCACTTCACTGCTCTTGGAAAATGTAGTTTCACCAAGAGAAGGTATTTAAAACTTTGGGAAATCTAAGAGACTTCCCTGTGCCACTACACCGAAGGTGCTGTGTGTCACAGTGTAAAGATGATGCCTATGGAGTTTGTCAGACTCCAAAGTCAAAAGAAACACTGATTCCAAATCACAGAAAAATACTTGAGAGAGTGGGAAAAAGGTCTCACTCTCTCCAGGTTAGAAATGAAAAGTCCTAAAGTCCAGCAAAAGAGCTTGGGATCTCTAAGGTAGAAGGGAATGGGCACATTTCTGAGAATGCTCCCTAACAAAAGCCGTAGAACAATGCTGCATGTACCCAGGTAAATGGTACAACAAAGGAGGTCACAGAAAGTAAAAAGGACCGTAGAAATGGTGGTTCGCTGCAAATCTCGACATGCGCTTTCAGTAAGGGAATTTAAATGCAGAAATGTTGTAGAAAGCACTCTATCGCCATGCATTTCACATATTGACCAGGCTTACCCCAGTGATTTGTAGTTGGTGCTGCAGGCAAGAGCAGGCTTCACAACATCGTTGGTTCAGCAGCGAGGCTTCTGCAATGTTGCATTCCCCAATAAGCAAATCAGAGTGCACATTAGCGTTTGCTGAATGCCATGCCCAATACCCACACACCAAATGTATTTCTCTAGTTTTACTACTTGCATTCTTACACTTTTGAAAAATAAAACACAGGACATATTTCCAAAACTATGCTTTCAGGTCCTAAAACACAGCAAATATTTGCAAAACCATGCTTTCAAGTTCTTGCTGACCCTCCTCGTGCATTTTGCTGCAATCCCATCCAGCACTTCAACCTGTACCCACAAGCAGATTTTTGTTTTGCTTTCAAACTTATCCCAGTTTTAAAAAAACTTTACCACATAGCCGGTCCCTGGTAGCCATGACCACTTTAACCCCATTCCTAGTCCCTCGTGGTCATGGCCAGTCATCAGATTGTACGGGTCATGCCCCGGACAATCTGGCCACTGCCCATGGCCACAGACTATAACTCAGTCACCAAAGGTATATCATTATTTTTGTACCTACATTATGACACTTTTAACAAAAATAAAAATGGAAACATTTGCAAAACCATGCTTTCAGGCCCTTGCCAATGCTCCTTTCATGATTTTGCTGCAAATCCGGACCACGGTTTATTTTTTCAAAAGTGTCAAAATGTAAGTACATACAATAGTCATATAACCTAGCCTCCACTTGATCAAATCCATTCGGACTTTGAACAAACATTCAAGGTTGGCTCTATAATCTTTCTGAAAACGTTTGTCCACATTCGTGAAATGGCAACAAAGTTACAAGCCATCTAGAAATGTTGAGACCCCCCTCTGTAATTGTGACCCCCTTGACAAAATCCCACCAAACTGTGCAAAAACATACATATCTAGGTCTACAATCATATTACAAACTGATGTGTATATTTATCAAATAGCAACACATTTATAAGCCTTTGAAATAATTTGGGATCCGCCTCTAATTTTGTTCCCTCTTGACAAAACGGCACCACACTTTGCAGAACCATTCAGAGTCAGGTTGAGATGAAATACCTATGTTTCAAGCAGTTTCTTTGAGTGGCATCAAAGTTATAAGACATCCAAAAACTGATTTTCACCAACCCTGTAATGCACAAATAAGCATAGATAACATCACAGGACTGCCCAGTACTGTTTGCGGACATCAGAGAAGAAACAGACCCGTTTTCTGGCTTTTTATGCCCATATCCCATCCCATCCTCATCGCCCCTCACCTCCCTGGAGATTGTTTCATTAGTTTGACAAGTGTAATGTTGTGTTTTTCAATATGTTTTTACTGCGATATTTGCGAATCCAACATGGCGGGCGTTTCCAGAAATCTGATGCACCTCACGCTTTTCACCATACAATCAGTGTGCACGTCCAATGTCCACGGACATAATGCCACTCTCTGGATCAATCGGAGGCCTGTCTGCTGTCCGAACAGGGAAGTGAGTCTGTGAACCGAACTCAGATATCACTCATTTTCTTTTACCTACTTTTTCATTGTTTTAAAAAAAAACGACTGGACAGATTTACACCCAATTTACAAAAGCACGCTTTTGGGACCAAGCCACCTCTCCTACTGCAAATTTGGTGAAAATCCGTCCAGTGGTTTGGGCTGTAGGCTTGGGCAACAAATGGTGTCCATTGCGTCTATGGCAAAAAGCACACATTTTGGTAGCCCGCTATAACTTTGCCCCCCTTAACGAATACGCACCAACCTTCGCAGAATCAATCTGACGGGGCCATATACTTTTTTAGCAGTTTTGTGAGGAGTCGTCCAGTGGGGCAAAGCTATAAACCACCCACAAAAGTGCTCTTCCTATGGGTTGAGCAACAGAACCATAACTGCAGGACAACTACCACATGCCCGGTAATATATATGTATACGTGTGTATGCGCTTTATGTCTACAGGCAAATATTTTTCTGGTCTGAGTGTACGTCCTTCATGTATGAGGGCATATTTTTTTCATGTCTATGCATTTCTTCATGTCTACGTGTACTTGTGTCTGCTACATGTACTTTGTGTGGATGCATGTGATCCTCTAATCATTTGGCGTGAGATACTCACCTGTGACTATGAAACCTATGATTGTTGTCTTAAATGTAACCAGCATTTTTTTTAATCCTGTAACCTGGGCCTTGATGTCCTTGATGCCCTTGGGCTATGGCACGCTACAAACAAATAAATTAAATTAATAAAAATGGATGCCCTTAGGCTTAGAGCGCTTTATAAATGCAACAATGTATAAATAAGTAAATACATTGTTCTATCTATGTATATTGTAACAGCTACCTATTACCCTACTTGTCACACCCTCTATTTGTATTCCTAAGGCACCTTCATGGTTTTAGTTTGCTTCATCTTTCACCCATAGACTCTTGGGGCAGTAGGGCTATCTCAGCTGATATCGTTTCCCCCCTGGAGTATGCTGGGGAGGGATGGGGACATGAAGTGGTACTTTCATACTGATCTGAGTAGGGGCAGTAGGCATTACCTCTATATTCATCTGCCCCATTACATGAGAGCTTCGTCCATCGGGTTACTTATCATCCGGTCAGAGTCGGAGTATGCCATGCAATCATGGACAGTAGCTCTCCCTCTTTTGAATTGTGTTTGAGTGAGTAGGTGTGGGGGGGCATTCATGGCACTCAGGAGTCTGAAGTTGAATCGTTTAATTGAGCACTGCAGTGAGCATTGCATTGTACACCACATGAAGCCTTGGTAGTTTAATAATCATTGGTATTGGGCTTCTTTATTCGGAGTGAACAAGAATTGCCCCTCTGACATGTCCGAATGTATAACTTGCAAGAGGCCTTTTTCTGTTAACAAGAATACAATCTGCAGTGGATCCCTGAAATCCATGTACCACTGAACAATCCAACATTCAAAATGAATATGGTTACCTCAGTACTACAGTTAATCTGCGTCATGTGAAGTAGTGTTGTAGTGTGAGTCAAGTGTTCAATTGCTGTGTGAGGAAGTATGTTTACTTTTGATGTAAATTCCCTCGAGTGCTCATAGTCAGCTTTACGACGTTGACAATATTTGTAGACTTTACCTTTTTGTAGGTAACTTTTTTTTAAATATATATCAAGCAAGTGGTCCATCATTTTGGTACCATTGATTCCATTCATAATACTGGACCGGTCCTCACCAATTCACACTGTCATTGTGCGTGTGGTTATCACCACATAGGTAAGTGCAATTGTGCATTGAATTAAATAAATCACATTTGTACTTTGATAAATAGTGTGGGTTTCAAGATCCTACTTCCGATTGTTAAAAGAAAATATTTTGCTTACCACGCGATTAGGAACGTTTTTCTTTTTGCACTTTTCCCACCATAGATTCCTGTGGGAGCCTTATTCTTTAAGCTTATTTTTGAATCTATTCTGACTTTGGGTTGTCAGTAAAACATTCTGCTTTACTTCCATTGCCTGTTTTGCTAATTCTTATGGGGAAACAGACTTGTCCCTAAGACTGTCAGTACAGAGAGACTTTGGGCCTCATTATAACTGTGCTGGTCCAGTAATAACGGTGCCGGTAAGGCTACCAGCACCATTGTTAATGGACCGGCACAGTACAACTCAGCGTGCGGGTGCGGTCCCACCCGCCAGGATCAGACCTGCCAGGTGGGATGGCACCCGCTCGCGGAGTTCTCACGGGAGCACCTGCACCGTTGTTAACGGTGCCGATCACCATGGTCAGGCACCGTATTTTGCCATAAGTCACCTGTCCTCGCATTGTCTGCCATTTCATTACAAGGGAAGGTGTGCTGGGGCTGCTTCTGTTCTCACCACTGGAGGATCACCTGTTGCTACCTGACCGTGGTAACCTCCCTTGGAACAATCTCTCTGCAATCCCGTGAGGTTGTCCTGAAGGGTCTGCACTGCTGAAGTCGACATCTTTTCTTAATTTGGGGTCTTCCTCAAGATGTTGACTGGGACCTTCTGGTGAGAACAACCAGTTGCCAACACAAAAAGTACCTCTGCACCCATGAGACACGGTATTCCGCATTTCCCTTTCAGGAAGAATCCTATATCCCAGTGGCAGTTATGGGGTATTATTATACTGTCCCACTGACCAGGAAAATGACAGGAAACATTACCAATCCAGAAGCACCCTAAAGAGGGTGAAGACGAGGGGGGTTAAGGGTGAGGTAGGTGAGACATGGTATCCCCCTTTGCCTACTGAAGACCAATCTAACCCTCCCCCTGCCTTTATAGGCTATTGTAAAACCTCTCCCCTCCTTTCCCCACATTTTACCTCTGACAGTACTGGGACGCGGAAGAGGCGTCCAGGAGTGATGAACACTAAAACCTAATTTGACCACTCTAGTAATGGGACAAATAAGATCCCTTTAGAGTGCTTTAAAGGTCAGGCATGTCCTTTTAATTATAGTCAGGGGCAAGCCCAATTGAGAGTCCATACCTGCAACCTGTGAAGTCATTGCATGTGTAAATAAAGCAGTAAGGAGAGCAACAGGAGGACTGTGTGGGAGAGACCAGCAAGAGACCCTGAGAGGAAGTCAGGATGCTGGACGAAGTCCCAGAGGACCTGTGGAGCCCAGGGCGAGCTGGACCGTTAAGGCCTTAGGTATGGGAGCCTCTGTGTTGGAGAGAGAGCAGCCGGAGCTGCGAGCGAGAAAGAAAAAAGAAAGGACGCTGTCCCCGTCCGTGCAGAGATAGCGGAGCCATCGTTGTGTGGAGGACAGCATCCGGAGTGTGAGCAGGGCTCACAGAGGCCGGCCCGCCAACCTGAGAAGCAGAAAGGAAGAAGCAGAGACACCGCAGAGGAACACTGAGAAACAGTGTGTGTCGGGGAAAGTCACTCAACACTGGGGCACTCCTAGCGGTCTACGCTTAGGCAATTAAGTGCCGTATGAGTTATATTGAATCCTGAAATTAATGAAAACTCAAAACAAAGCTAATTGAATACTGAATTGAATGAAACTTTGAAACAAAGCTGAATTACATATATTGAAAACCGAACTGAATGAAACTTTGAAACAAAGCTGAATGACGTATATTGAATACCGAACTGAATGAAAACTTGAAACCAAGCAATATTAAGCATATTGGACATTGAACTGAGTAAAACTTTCTGGGCAAAGCTATTAGCTGGTGAAAGCCAAAAGGGAAAGTGTCCATTTCAAAGCAACCAACAGAAAAGAGCGCAAGTGTGAGAGAGTGCCATAGAAAGGTGGGGCATGAATGAGACCACTACAAACTGAACTGTATAACTGGATACAGTACGACAAGGACAAAGACTGGCAAGAGGTGTGTGCCAGATTATGCCAAGGTCAAGAGGTTAAACAGGAGAAGCCAGGAAAGTGTGAAGCTGCACATGTAGCTAAGAAGCTGACAGAGAGAAGCTTCTTAGCTTCTTAGAGAAGCTAAGTGAATGTGAATCTGTACACAGGGACAAGTAAAGAAGAACCTGCGTGTGTTGGAGAGCCTAGGGTTCCTGGTTGCGTGACCTGTGATGGGTGGACAGTGTGGTCTGACAACTGCACCTAGACCAGTGAGACCTAAATTGTGAAAGAAAAAGACATTGTGAAACAACCCAAGGAAAAGAACTGTAAGTGAACTGGTGATGCAATCCCAAAGGAGGGTCAGGTTGACCTACAGTATTGAACTTTGAAAGACTGAAACAATTATCAGTTGTTACATTGAAGTCTTGGAGAAGAGAACCAAAATGCTGTCTTGAGGACACCGCCTCAAGATCCTTTTTCTTTTTAACTGTGTTGCTGGAACTTGGAGAAGGGAACCCCCAAGGATTGTGCAGAACTGTTCTGAACTTGAACTTGGGGAAGGGAACCTCAAGGATTTGTGGAACTATTTTGAACTTGGGAAAGGTAATCCTGCGACTTTTGTGGAACTTTCTTGAACTTGAGGAAGGGGAGCTGAAAAGGAAGCTAAGAGATGGAAGAGGCACATACCTTTGTGTTAATCACTATTTTTTTTTTTATTATTAACATCAACACACATTGTTTAGCTTTAGTTGTGAGGGCAAGGATAGATTTTGGACACAGGCAGACTTTTAAGTTTAACTTTCTGACTCAGACTTTCCTTAGTTTCGTTCAGTTACAGAAATCCCACCTTAACATAGGTCAAGAGAGACCTTCTACCATCCTGACATTTGATGTAATAAACCATTTTGTTTTAAACTTTGAATCTGTTGTCTGTGTATTTCTTCATGATACCTACCTTACTTTACCTACCTTACTTTAAAGAACTTTCAAAGTACCACCAAAGCCCACTGCATCATTTCTGAAACACCTTCCCTGAAGAACCCATAGTGGGAACTTATGACTTTTTGGGCACAAGGTCTCATATATCTTAGGGCTGGACTTCATAAGACAGAGGCAACTGGGTTTGCACTTCTATCTAAACTGACTGTTTTTCTTTCATCTGATTACTCACCTGTTGATTCCTAGTACATCATTAAAATACAACTTTTTTTCTAAAAGGTGAATATATAAATAGGTGACATATGTTTTTTGAATACAGTACTTACCTGTGATTTTTATCTGCTTACTGTGTTCATAAAGGCCTTATAAATAATTGTATTTTCATATACTTACTGACTAACTTGGATTATTGGTGTTGTTCTGTGTGGACTCTTTGTAGCCTTTTTCGGAGACTAATCCTAGACTGCTCATCCATCTGCCTTGATTGGTTTTTGGCTAACCTCTCAGTATCTTTCCTGTTTACTACAAATTGGGTGCTCTCCCAAAATCCTCCCCAGTGTGGCTGATTTTAGAAATCCATTTAAGCACACGCCGTGTGGGTTCACATGTACAATGGCAACTAACCTTAAGAAGTCCCCTCATGAATGTCAAATTAGGTTCTTCGTGCTTACTATACATTGTGACTACAGCTTGATTCATGTTTTTTTCCTTTCTTGAAGGTGAAGAGGGCCTCTCCAAAAGTACTGTCTATGTCAGTAAGCAGATGCCAATTCCCTTTGAGTAATGAGTGAATTTGATTACTGATCTAAATTTATAATTTGGAGAAAAAAATTAGTTAGTTGGCCATATTTTGGGTGTGAGGTTAGAGCAGTCTTTGAAGCACACTCGATTCATAGCCTGACTCACAAGCTCATGTGGGTATCCACGTGACCTTTGCTTACCTTGTAGTTGGCAAGCATGCTCCATGAAGTCTTCAGTGCTAGATTTATTACAATAGATTTGTATAAATTGCCCATATGACAGGTGCTCATGGAAAGCATATGGATGAAAACATGTCATAATACAATAATGTAGTTTTATCAGTTTTTCCTGGTGTATAAGTCAACAATCAGTCATCCCTGACCTTTTGGAAGTGTTGCAGAACTTTAGTTATATGTCAGGGTTCTGTATAAACCTGGAGAAGTCGCTTTTGTTTCTGTTAGGGGGGCTACAGGAATGCTGATTGGAGGACTTGCCAGAGGTGGGGATAAAATGGGAAAAGGAGTCATTTCGGTATCTCGAGGTACAGGTGTTCCATTACGTGGTGGGTACATTCTCCAAAATAGGAGATTCTATCCAATTCTGGAAGGTGTTGCCCCTTTCATTGATGGGTAGAGTGGCGTTATGTAAAATGGTGATCCTGCCGCAGTTGCTCTACTTCTTCACTAATATACCGTAGGTAGCAAAGAAAGTGTTCTTTAAAATGTCAGATGTCAAGATCAGGGAGCTACTGTAGGGCGTGGGAAGGAGAAAGGTTTCCTTACAAATGCTACTGAGATCTAGAGAGAAAGGAGGATTGGGCCTTCCGAATTACGAAAAATATTTTGTGGCAGCGCAACTGCAGTCGGTTTTGGTGTGGGATCAATTGGAGGGGGAATCCCTTAAGACATTGGTAGGGACCTTGAAGCCGGATTGTAGGCCAGTGGAACTTCTGTGTCACCCGTTAGGGGTTGTGGGGGGATCGGTAGTATTTGAGGCGGTGAGGGAGACATGGAGTAAGTATGTGGGGGGCAGAGGGATGAGGGGACGCTATGAGGGCGGCCTCCCATGGGTTGCTGATCAGAAACTGCGTCAGGCGATAGGGAGGGTGGGGATTCGGAGGTTAAGGGAGAAAGGATGTGAAAAGGTGGGGATCTTTTTGAAGGTGGCAAGCTTCTTACCTGTAAGGAATGGTGTGATAAGTTTGATCTGCCTAGGTGGGGTTTTCTGGCGTATGGGGTGGTGGTTCGTAGGATGGCGGAATTGTGGGATGGAATTCCTGAGGAGCCAGAACCATGTCCGGTTCTTCGAGTACTACTTAGTCGGATGGGTGGTAGGGCATGCATCTCGCGTATTTATAAGGCCCTTGGGGAAGGAACGGCAGAGGGGGAGTTGAAGGCCAAGGAAAAATGGGAGGTGGATATGGGGTCGTTCCATATCAGGTAAAGAATGGGAGCAGGTCTGGGACCTGCTCTGGAAGACTTTGAGGAATGCTCGCTTCCAGCTAGTTCAATTCAATATTCTGCACAGGATATATATTACCCCGGTGGCACTCCTGCCAATGAATGGGGTTGATCAGACGAATGTCCCACATGTGGTTCGGAATGGGCAGGGTTCTGGCATATGGTATGGGAGTGTGAGGTAATAGTGGAGTACTGGGGTGAGGTTCTAAAAGAGGTGAATGAGGTGCTGGGGACCAGTTTGGAAAGAAGCCCGGAGATTTGTCTGTGGGGGAAGTTACCGGGGGGGAAACAAAATAAGGTACGGAACAGACTGGGCCGGTTCGTGCTCATATTGGCAAACCGCCTAATGGCGATAGCGTGGAAATCGCCGCAGGGCCCCGGTAATCAACTCATGGCGGAAGGATGTGTGAAGATGGGGCTTAGCGGAATTAACGGTGTTGCAGAATGTAGATGCAGAGGACAACAGGGAGGAGGTAACAGTTCACTGGTCCCAACTGCTAAATGATCTGTCAAGGGACAATGGGCCTCATTACACGGAAGGCGGTAAGCCATGTCGCTATTAGCGCCATGGCTGCCGCCGGTACCTTACCGGGTCCGCCTTGGTGGATGGCGGAATTAGCACTACATTCCAAGGTGTGTGGGGGCGCTAATTCCGCCATCCACCATTGCCCCTTCACCATTACCAGTCAGCCCCATAGGGCTCCATGTTAATGGTGAAGGTGCTAATTACGGTACCGCAAATTGCGGTACCGTAATTAGCACCAAGGTCCCTTTGCCAGGTGTTAAGGAAGGACCCGCAAAGGGACCTCGTAGTAAGGCGGTAAGGGTTTACCGGTACCGGTGCCCTTACCGGTACCGGTAAACCCTTACCGCCTTCCGTGTAATGAGGCCCAATGACTTACGCCTGCCGTGAAACTGCCTGTACTGGAAGGAGAATATGAGGGAGTTATGGGAAGGGGGAGAATAGGGGGGTACGAACTGAAGGAGGACCTGCTCAAATCTCAATGAACAATAAATACTGAAGACTGGTGTGCTGTGACCAATGGAGAATGAAGGAGTCAGATGGGGTATCTGGATGGGAGTGAGGGGGAGAAAAGGGGGGTCGGCGGGAGGGGGAATTTGTTGAATAGTTTGATTAAAGTTTGTTATTGGATATGGGGAGATTGCCATCGGGAGGGATAGGGGGGACGGGGGGAGGTTTTTGGGACTGTTATGACAAAATGTTAATGAAGAGTGTTAAAAAAAAAACAATCAGTCATCCCTTCTTTTTTAAATATGAGATCCAGTAGGGTAAATGCAAACTTGTTAAAATCATGAAAATATTATATATATATATATATATATATATATATATATATATATATATATATATATATATATATATATATATATATATATATATATATATATATATATATATATATATATATATATATATATATGCCAGCATATAGCTTCTATCTCATGGGGTTCTTATCAGAGTACACAAAACAGAGACCTGAAGTGTGCCATATGAAGATTGGCTGCACTTCATGGGAATTTCGCCCCCACGCAAGAGCCATTATTTTGCCCTCAAAAAATAGGGGTTCACAAACAAAATAGTTCCTAGTGATGGCCAGTTTTGAGAGTTCTAAAATTAATTAGCTTAGAATATCATGTGGCGTTGAGCATTCCTTTAGTTTGTGAAGACTTACCCCAAAGCATCTCCTTTATAGATATGTGTGTGAGTACTCTCAAGATGGATAATCACAGTAAGTTTACACCCATGCTGAAAGCCATATGTTCCATGATTCGGATCATTTGCATAGAGTCACTAACATAGGAGGGACAGAGTGGCACACAAACACCGAAAAGGTCTAAAGAGATTGTGAGTGGTTTGAAGACAGTCTTAAAACAGGCTTTGAGCCTGAAAGCTTTGCAGAGGTTAGTAACTATCATCTGAAATGGGGTCTGTTAATTCTGGAAGCCCATTTTATCTCTCCTTTTGCTAACTTGAGCAGTCCTCTGAACATTTTGTTGGCTTGTTGGCTTCTTGGGTTAACAACATTCGTTTTACTGCCCGAGGGGTGAGCGGGATGGGGGGATTTTGGGGAGGTCGGGACTTCTGCGGAGGTCCCACTGGAACCGCAACTTCATGTCTGATGTGCTGCACTTAGCAGCGCAGCAGACACGGCTACCTGGGCAAGGCTTTGAGTGTTGATCTACGGTTGGAAAACCTGTAAGATATTTGCCTGGTCATTTTTGTTTATCGTAATGCAAAACCTGGCTTAGGTACTTCAAGAAAGGGTCCTGTTTTGCCTTTACCACTCCCAGGTCAGAATGTACACGCTGGTGGCACGGAGGTTAGGTTGATGTTGCAAATGTTCCGGAAGTGTGAATGAGTCACAACCAGTCGACGTGGCGGATTAGACATTGCAGATGTGTTACCTTAGCAGAAATGTTTGCAACTGTGTTGAATATTTTCTCTAGCGAACAAATGTTCAAAGGGAAGTAACACTTATGGTTGCACAGAGCAGATATTATTGCTAAACAAGAAATATTGAAAGTGAGAAAGAGTGTGAAGAAACCTCATGATTTGAGTGAGACATGTTGACTCTTCCAAGCTACACAAAGAAGATTCTCACAAGACGGTTGGAAATGAATTCACATAACAATGGTTGGCCTTTGTACAATGAATCTCATGCATGATTTAAGCCTAACTTTGGACATATGTTTTTTGTGATCCTTGTGTTTGTACCTTTCCTTTTGTGCCACTTTATGTTGAAACATGTTATTAGTTGAAAACATTAACGCGATATTTGTCAGAGTTTGAAATGGTAATGTCAGGAATGCGATGTAAGAAACTAAAATGTCCACGCCCTCCTGTCAGCGTCCCAGAACATTGTTGCGACTATCGCCATCACACACATTCTTTACCCTGAGTGAAGCGAGGGGAGGCGTCACTCCAGTGGGTCCTATGGGTTCCTGGATTGCTGTGCAAAGTCAAAGAGCTAGGTGGTAAGATCCTACAGGTGTAGGGAAAAGATACAGCTAGCACTGTAAGATTTATGAAGAAATGATGGTATAGCCTGTGGGAAAGTTAGGAAGTTGGAAAACCAGAGGGTTGGAACTAATGTCTCTGGCAGGGTGACCGCCAGAATTAACTGCAAATTACGAGTCCTCAGGCACACGCACTCCCCCCTGCTGGAAATGGTAATACGCAAGCCAGAATCACTGGCGTGGGCAGCCATCTGGTGGTATTACTGGCAGATTTGTGCCAGTAATACCGATACCGGCACCCAAGCTGCCAGAATTACAGGCGCTGCAAACAGTGACACCCCCGGAACGAGAAGCTTGCCGGCGACCATCCTCCAAAGACAATCCACTTTGAATCCTCCACTTCAAACTGCCATCCACTGCTGCAGGAGGTGCCAAACATGTCAGGAAGCCGGAAAACAAATGTCCCTGACATCCGCCTGCGCATACCCAAATTCTCAGAGGCCGAACTAACTGCACTAAGACACTGTGGTACAGCACTGAGAGACATTCTTTAGGGCGGGCCACAGAAAGACCAGCCAGCAAAGAAAGACTGCATATGGCAGGAGGTTGTTGAGAAGATGACAGCTGTGGGGACTGTCCCCCAAATGAAGAGGGACTGCCGGAAGCGCTGGGATGATCTGCGCCTGAGGGTACAGAACCTCATTTCCAGGCACAGGAGGGAGATGGCTGCCACAGGAGGGGGGACAGTGGAACCCCTCCACCTCATGCCCCGGGATGTGACATGCAGCTCCATCCTGCACATGGAGGGCAATGACGGGGTTGGGATGGCAGAGGCAGGAGCTGGGACCCAAGGCGAAGGTGGTAAGTAAAACAAACCCCATGTAAATGCAAATATCGGGCCCAAATACATGCAGAGCCATGCACTGAATCACCTAATGTGCAAGTGAACTGGCCCAACACATGTCAGTCGCAGCAAATGTGGAGATCATACACACACACATGGAAGGAAATGCAGGTAGATGTAGCCATGCACAAGCACCATAACAAAAATTTACAGCCCACACATGGACACATGAGAAGCACCCATGAGTGGCAAGGAAGTCTGTGACATGAATCTTTGGCCACCGGACACACTCAAAAAATGCACCTTGGCATGCCAACAGGCAATCTGCTCTCCAACCACCTAAATGCAGTAGCACACATTAGGCCCAAGACCAAATAGAGGCCACATGAACAGAGCTCGACTCACAGAATGTTGCATGAGCGTAATGCAAGCCCGTAGACATGGCTCCCAAATGACTGACAGAATGCTCTTCTCTTCCTAACAGGCACACAGTCCACAGACAGCGACAGAGCTGGACCATCGGCATCTGCAGCCAGACCTGCGAAGTCCCACCTTCCCAGAAGGCTCAAGCAGCATTGCAGGGCCACCGGAGACAAGCGCCACTGTGCCAGCTCCACCACCATCAGCCGCATCAGCAGCCCCACCATCACCACCCACTGATGCAAGTGGCACATCAGTGGTGCCTGTGTATGCCACTCTCACGACACCAGTAGTCAGTGGCCCCCACCATCGCTCAGCAAGGAGACACACCAGCCCCAAGAGCCACCTCTGGCAGGCCTGACCAGGCCAAAGTCTGGACACACCGCTCTGCTGTCCCTCCTGTGCCCTCAACACCACCACCGGCACTGTAGCGACAAGTCCATGGTGGCAGGGCTAGCATCACTGACAGGGAGGATGACAACAACATGTCCTACCCTTACGCTTGTTACAGCCCTAACTCACTGCACAGCCCTCCACCACTGCCATTGCCCATTATACAATCTCTTGATACATACCTGCGTGCCATTGAGGACAGGCAGTTGGACCTCTCCATCGTAGCACTCCAACACCTTAACGAGAGTTCCTGGTGCAGGAATGAATGCAGACATCGAGCCACAGGACTGCCAGGTCTCTTGGACATGCCACTGCCGCCCTTGTCTCCTTGTCTAAAGGATGCGTGAGGGCAATGAGGTAGCAATCAAAGCACTCAATTGACCCTGCAGCACATGTGGGGCCAGAGATCTCACCCACCAAACTCCATCACCACCACCGAGGGCCCCCAAACTGGAACTCTACAGTGTCGCTCCCAGGGACGCCACACATCAAAGGAGCAGGCAAAGAGCCCCATGGTGAAGTGGCGCCACATGTGATTGTAGAACCCTGGCCGGGTTAATCAGTGGGTGTGTGGGGACGGTGGGGGAAGAATGGATGTGTGGGGAGAGGGTGTGCAGGGAGGGTGTGTGTGGGGACAGCATTTCAAGAGGGTGGGGAGGGCAGGCTAATGGGGGTGTGCGGGGAAGGTGGTGTTTGGGGAGGGTGGGTGCAAGGGGGCCTGTGGAGAGAGGGTTTTGGGAGGGCAGTGGCAGGGGGTTTGGGGTTGCCACTATTCATTTTACAATACAAAACATTTCACTTGAAGCAATGTCTGGACATTCCTTTTTTAAAACAAATGTCTACTGTGATGCTGAATGACATTTACAAAGGTGCAAGGGGTGTGCAGAGTGGAGGGTAAACTCAAAAACACTCTCAATCAGTTCTTGCCGGGCCATGCACCCATCCCAGGCCTCCATGTGCTCAGTGCACACTTGCATGGGACCTACCGGCTGCATCATCATCCTCTGGGGGAAGCATGTCCAGATCTAGGGGCAGGGGTCAGTTGCGCCTGAAGCAGATGTTATGCAGCACTGCACAGGCCAGGAGTATCTGTCCAACCTTGTCTGGCCCGTACATCAGTACATCCCCAGACTTGTGTAGGCATCTGAATCGGGCCTTCAAGAGGCCGAAGGTCTGCTCAATGGCCACCCTGGTACTCAAGTGGGCCCTGTTATATGCCATTTCCAGTGTCATATGGGGATCACACGGAATCAGTGGGTACAGTGAGAAACCTGGAGGCACTCTCACAACTACTCCCCAGGGATCTTCTGTTCAGGTGGCCAGGGAAGGGCCATCACTTTTGGATCCTGACCCTGGGGGTGGACTAGCGAGGGAGGATCACCTGAGTGGAGGGTCATTGGGGATTGGGGAGAGGATGCCAGTGAGCAAGACACGGTATCCCCCTTTTCCTGACATTGAATTACCTAACCCTCCCTCTGCCTTTGAAGGATATTTTTGTTAATTTCCTAATTACCCCCCTGGAATTACACAAAGTACTTAGAAGAGGAAGATGCATCAAAGAGTAGTACAGACTACCCATAGAAAACACACACTATAGTACTGAAACAAGGAAGAGGAATCCTGGAGTATACAGAGCTGAAGGTTAGGCATGTCCCACTGATTGGTCTAACTATAGTCAGGCAAGTCCAATCCAGGAGTCACAGCTGACACCCTTTGAGAGGGTTCAAGTGCGTAAAAGGTGGAGCACAGGACATGAGGAGGAGAGAGCAGCAGGGAAGTCAAAGTGGACCGTTATGAGCCGGAGGAGAACAGAACAAAAGAACGCTGGACACTTGCAGAACAGGGCGCTCTGCGAAAACGTGGCAAGGGAGACCTGTCTCCAGGGAGCCAGTGAGGTTGGATAAAAGAAGCTGTGTGGAGTATCGGTCCATGCTCGTTCTCTTGGGCAGAGGAGCAGGCCCAGGAGTACCTGAGGGGCAGGTTGCGAGACCCTACCCCATTTGTGGAGAAGCCCTGAAAGCAGAAGAGCTGTGATGTCCAGCAATGCCACCAGTGAGTTTCTGTGTGTGAATAAACCCGGTACGCGAATGCAGGAAGAGAGGCTACATTGTGACAGAGCAGTTGTGTGCTGCCAGTATGCTTATGAATGTCTACGAGCTGCGATGAGAGCAAGAATAATTGAATGCTACATTAACAATCAAATACATTGAAAGTTACTGAAACATTTTATTGGAGAGGTCACGTGCAATCGGCACGTTCTCGAAGGTTTCTGATCAAAGCAGAAGAACGAAATGAACTGAATGCAAGGTTGAAATGGATTGTGTGGAAACAATATAGCAGAGGGGTCCGTCCAGAGGAAGCTGAATGTGTTCAAAAGTCTCTGATCATTTAAGGACACTGTGAAAGTAATAAGAACAGTCAGTACTATTGAAAAGAGGATGAGAGCAGTGAATGAGCACCCGAGGGGAGCCAGTGAAGTGTGAGCAAATTGCCAAACCAAAAAAATAGAAATGCAGATTGAAAATCAAAACCAACAAAGTGGAACTTGGGAAGAGAACCCTGAGCTCCTTTGGAACTTTGTTTTGTGAATCAGTGTTTGAAGCTTGGGGAAGAGAACCCTGAGCTCCTTTGGATCTTTGTTTTGTGAATCAGCATTTGAAGCTTGGGGAAGGAAATGCTGAGCTTCTTTGGAACTTTATTTTGTGAATCTGTGCTTGAAGCTTGGGGAAGGGAACCCTGAGCTCCTTTGGAACTTTGTCTCGTGAATCAGTGCTTGAAGCTTAGGGAAGTGATCTCTGGGCTCTTTTAGAACATTGTTTTGTAAACCAGTGCTTGAAGCTTGTGTAACGAGAAACCCAAGTGTTAAAGGAACATTTGAAGTCTATGTTTGTTGGAACTGTATCCTGAATTTGGGGAAGGGAGCTAGTTAGTGTTTAAGACTTTGGAATTGATCACGACTTTGGCGGTAACGCTGGCTGTATTACCGCCGATGGTATTAGCCCTACCGCCGAACTCCCCGGCGCTAATAGCGCCGGATTACGAGTTTGGCGGTAATGTAATTCCCCATTCCCCATTGAGCCCATTCGGGAATGCCCCATTCCCCATTGGACTCAATGGGGAAAATTTGCGCTCTTACCGCTGGCAGATTTCCCGCCGGCGGTAATAGCTCGAATGTTCGGCGGATTTCCCCTAGCCAAGAGCTGGAGCGAAATCCGCCGAAGTCCTGATTTGGCGGACCCTTAAATCCGGCGGTAATAGCGTGACCGCCGGATTTAAGGGTTACCGCCAAAGTCGTGATGAGGCCCTTTATCTGGAACACTATTGAGTTAAAATAACCCTACACTACATGTTTGTATTACATGTGATGGCAAGTATATGTTTTGACAAAGACAGCCTTTTGATTTGGATTTAGGGACATATACTTTCCCTAGTTTCTTTAGGTAGAGAAATACCCACCATAGCTATAGCGCAAGTTAGGCATTACAACCATCCAGATATATAATAAAGATCCTAATGTTGAATTTATAATCTGTTGTCTGTCTCATCTATTGATACCATTCCTGCATCACAGTATCCTGAGTAACCTACAAAGGGAAAGACACATGTGTGACTCATAAAGCCTGGCAGTGGTATTACCTGTGACATGCCATCCCAATTGTCAATCTGTGCATGCATGTCCCATTTCACATTGTGCCACACTATTTCACATTCCAGTCCTTTTGTGCGTATTGCCATGCCAAGGGGGTTGTTCAGTCTGACATGGAAATACGTGCACACTGCTCATGTCCAACACACATTGCATTTTGGTCATTGACTGTGAGGGTGCCATGCCACATGGTGTTTGTCTGGGCGTGTGTATTGCCACCATGCGTGATACCTGATGGGAGTCTGGGTCACATGTGAAGTTTGTCTGTGTGACATCCATGATGGTGTGTGTCATTACTTGTGATGAAGTGCATGCCAGATCTGATGGCAGGGTAGTGACCCTCAGTAGTTGTTTGGCAGAGCCTCATCCCATGTATGGGGGTGTCATTGGGTGGCACAACTTACGGCGTCACCATGGGCAACTTTGTTGTTTGTGGTCCCTGCACCTAGTCTTGGCCTGTACCCCAGAGCTTATGCCGGGTGTGTGCGTGCCTGGGCAGCCTGTTCTGGTGACATGTGTGCCATTGGATAGGCAGAGGCATCACTGTAATGTGTTGTTCCATGTGACTGTATGTAGACCTTGGTCTTTGTTTTTGTTGCTTTCAGTCATCTGCTGGCTTGACACTCGGCTCTTGGGGGTGCCCCCGGACATACATTTGATTCACCTAGGTGGCCATGTCAACCTATTCACTGCCATTGCATGGATGGGGTATTTCATTCTGGTAACTGTAGTGCATTGCATGTGATTGTCCTGTTGCGGTTGGATAAGCCTAGTCAATGACTGATGCATTCCCAGTCATGTGCTACTCCTGTGTTTTGTGACCTATCATTTGAGGAGTTCACTGGTGGGTCCTGCATGTACAGGGACCATTCTGGACAGGTATGCGTGACATTGTTGCTCCCCCTTTGCCTGTCACTCATGCTGCAAGGTAGATGGGATTGTACATGTGCTCACCCAACATCCTGGTCCTTTGTCCTCTGTGATGCTCCATGTATTCCAGCAGAATACTGTTCCGCAGGACCATAGTGTTGCGGGTGGATCCTGGGAATCAGGCATAGCAGTGCATGATGGTAAGGTCAGCATCACAGGTGACCTGGACACATTCAGGGAATGGAACTGCTTCCGGTTCCTATAGACCTCTCTGAGTCATGGGGGGGCACCAGCTCAACATGCGTGCAGTCCAATCTGCCACTACATTGGGCATGCCCACAATTGGATAAATGCGGGCATTGGTGGGGTTGAGCTGTGCCTGGGTGGCATGGAGTGCAATGTGCTGGCCCACATGGCGCAGGGGTGCCACCAGCACCTGCACAAGCACTCTGGAGAAGGCAGGCTGCGAAATGCCGTGCAACGGACTCACAGAGTTCTGGGACGTGCCACTGACCAGGAAGTGCAGGACTGACACCAACTTTACAAGCACTGGTATGGCTGACCTGATGCCGATCATGCTCCCAATGTCCCCCTGGATGTGCGTCAGGAGGTCAAGTACGGTCTCCCTGTTTAGGCAGTACAGGGTTAGTTTCTGTCTGTCAATGAGGGCCCATGTTGTGACCCGTGTGCAAGGGATCACTGCACGCCTCTGTCACACCACCTGCATCCCCATCATACTCATCCTCCTCCTTCTCTCACTGGCCTCCTGTTGCCTCTGCTGGTACTCCAGCCCCTGCAGCTGTATATTGGCATGCAGCGCCTCCAGCTCTATGTTTGCAATAATGACTGGCAGTATGGTTGTGTTAGGAAGGGTTTGGGGGAAGGTGTGGGCCTTTTCTACTCTTCCTTTGTGCATTGGGTGCACCTGGGTGGATTGGGTGCACTTGTGGCATTATTTCCTTTACCTGTGCCCATTTAATGGCTACTTTGAGGTGCTGTTATCCCCACCTTGGTATAACAGGAGGGATCAGCCAGTATTACCAGCAAATCCAATCTCGTAATATGCCAGTCATAACACTATGCCGGTGTTACCAGCACAGTTTTCCAGAGTTACGCATAATTCTTTTAGTTTCCCCAACCGTGCTTAAAGTAGTAACAGCATAAGCAGCCGTGGATGTACCGTCTGGATGTTTAAAACAAGAGCCATCACACAATAGCTCTCCTTGTGGGCTATTCAAAGGCATATCTTTCAAATCGATTCTGCCTTTAGTCTCTTGTTCTGTCATATAAAGGCAATCGTGTGATGTATCGTCACCATCAACAGTATCTTGCGAGACAGGTAAAAGTTCAGCCGGATTTAATACACAACACCTCTGAATTTGAATGTGGGGGGCAAACAAGATTAGTTCATATCTTGTCAATCGTGCAGAAGTGAGGTGTTGCGTTTGAGTTCTATTCAATAGAATATCTACAGAGTGAGGTACCATTAGGGTTAACGCATGACCCAGGACCATTCCCTCACTCTGTTTTACAGACGCAGCAGCAGCAGCAACAGCGCGCAAACATCTTGGCAAAGCGCATGCTACAGGATCAAGGGCGGAGGAATAGTAGCCGCACGGCCTATTCTTCCCTCCATGTTCCTGTGTTAACACAGCCAAAGCACATCCATCACGTTCATGCACAAACAATACAAAGGCCTTGTCATAATTCGGAGTTCCTAAAACCGGCGCTGAACACAGCGCGGATTTGAGCAAATCAAATGCTGTCTGGTGTTCCAAAGTCCATGGCAATGGCAAAGAAATGCCCTTCTTTGTCAAAGCCAGCATTGGTTTAATTGTTAACGAAAAATTAGGGATCCACAATCTACAATAAGAAGCCATACCTGTCAAGGCTCTAACGTCCTTTTGCGTATTTGGGACAGACAGGCCAGAAATGGTCTTTATTCGTTCAGGTGTCAACCGTCTTCCCTCCTTTGACAGGAGATAGCCTAAATAGGCGACCTCCTGACAACAATATTGGAATTTTTTGAGTGAAGCTTTGTGGCCATGTTTTGCTAGATGACAAAGCAACAACACGGTGCCTTCTTTACAGGCGCTCTCAGAATCAGCAGCCAAGAGGAGGTCATCTATGTATTGCAGTAATGTGCAAGTAGTAGGCAACTCAAGGGTATCAAGCTGCTCTTTCAATGCCCTACTATAAATACTTGGACTCTCAGTGTACCCTTGTGGTGCACGAGTGAATGTAAACGAGCGTCCACCTAGAGTAAACGCAAACAAATACCTGCTATCCTTGTGTATGGGAATACTGAAAAATGCGTTTTTAAGATCAACAACGCTAAAATGAGTGGCAGAAGCCGGAATCATGGTTAGTATCGTTGTAACATCAGGTACAATAGGAAATTGAGGAGCCACAATTTTGTTAATAGCGCGTAAATCAATTATAAAATGAAAGGGAATCGCATTATCACCTTTTTTGTATTCTGGCAAAATGGGGCTGTTACATATGCTACCCGTAATCTCCTCAATTACTCCACGATGTACAAAATCAGAAACTATACATTTCAAAGCCTGTTCGCCTTCAACAGTAATCTTATACTGCGGGATGCGAGGCAATTTTACTCCATGTTTCAAAATAATTTTAACAGGTTCAATTTGAAGAATGCCCACATCATTATCATCAATTGCCCATAAGCATTCCGGGACATTACTAAATTCTGGCGATAAAGGTCGAGTCAAAAACTGAGAGGCGAGTGATTGCTGAGGTGAAATTGTTAGCCGAATTCCGTCCAGAGAACCATGTATTACTGCATGCAACGCCTTCAACAAATTTAGCCCCAGCAAGTTCTCCCCACAGTTTGTGGTAAGTAGAAATGGACACTGTTCCGTGAAGGGACCCAGTGTTATTGGCACCGGCAAAGAGACCGGACAAACTACAGGTGTGCCTAAAAACCCTACGGAAACGTCAGACTGCCCTGACAGGGGAATATTTGGAACCCGTGAATGATCAATGGAACATTTCTGTGCTCCCGTATCTACTAAAAATAGATGCTTCCTATTTCCCACAGCCATCTCAACGTAGGGGCCTTTCTGATGAACGGTAATAGGCGTAGGTTCCAAATCCTGCTTCGGGCAATCCTAGCGAAACAGAATATTATCAAAAGGGAGCTCTTCAGAGAGGTACGCGGCAGAAGGGTGATCAAAAATGTTTCTATTATCCACATTCGAAACTTGCTTATCTTGTGAAGGAGGTTGCTGTGATTCTGGTGTAAACTGACCTCTGCCAGAGCCCCCTACACCTGGGCAACCTCTGGATCGTCTACCCATGTTCCCAAATGAGCTTTGCTGCAAGGTCGGACATTGTGCGCGCCAGTGGCCTTCCTGCCGGCAATAGGCAATCTGGTTAAGGTTACCGGACCCAAGGGCGCACTTCCCTGTAGAATGTACTGACCTCTAAATTGATTACCCCCTCTAGGGTTTCTAACAATCTGCTGTAATAAAACTTTAGTTTTCAGGTCACCCTTTTTTTTCTCAAGTTTTTCCTTTTCAGTATTTACACGATTTTCATAGTACTGAGCCATATGCAGTACTTCTGATTGAGACTTCGCCTGCCAAGCACTTTCAGAAGACATAATCTGTAACTGGATGTCAGGCAGTAATCCACGTACAAATTTGTCGACAAACAACCTTTTCCCTGACTCTGTGCCTAAGTCTTATCCACTGAAATCTGAGAATACCTGCTCGAACCGATTGAAGAAATCGGTAGCACCCTCAGACTTTCCTTGGACACAGGCCGTAAGCTTGTCCCAAATTATTCTTTTTTCTGGAACCATAGTTTTCAATTTTACAATAATTCTATCAGGCAAGGTTAATATCACTTGAGGTGGTTTTTCGCCAGCTGGTCTTTCTCTGTCTAGCCTAACCATGTTATCCCATGTATCTCCCAACCCAGGTATGTCATCTATAGTCCGAATCTGTTTCCACAAATCAACTGGCAGGAGTACAGGAAATAATAGGTCAATATCACTTAAAGTGAATACTGACGACTGTAAGACCGACTCTATTTCTTTATAGAATCTGGTCGGATTCTTTCTTATATCGGGAATAGATTGCTTTATGGTGTTCACTTCCTGTCTTGAAAACGGGACGTGAACAAACTGTGAAACGTAATGTGCAGGAATTTCTCCAGCGACTATTCCTCGTCCAGCATCGGCCGCAATCTCAACTTTCGGGACTAATGTCAGAGGGACCTCTCTCATAGGCAACTGAGAAGTAGGCAGCTCCGAACGCTTACTAAGCAACAGAGCCAAATCAAGCGCTAAGGCAGTCGAAGAAGTATTAATCGAAAAGGCTCTCTTATAAACACGCAACAATTCTGCGGGACAACAAATCTTTCTTCTTACACACTCATTCTGCAGGTGCTCTACCATCACCTGTATTACTTTCTTTTGCATTTCTAACGTATACTGACTATATGTGTCATATACTTCACCTGGAGTTATCGATATATCCGAAATCCATCTTATCGCATCCTTTATACAAATTCGCGCTTCCTCTCCTTTTAATTCTCGACGAGGAGAAAACCGTTTCTGTAAGTACATAATACCTAAACTACCACCATCTGCTTCCTCATTCTGCAACTCTTCCAACTCCTTCCTATACTCAAAAATCCTCTCAACATGCTCATAGACCTTCTCCGCAGTATCTCTGGACAACGCTAAGGCGTTCAAATCCCGTAACCCTTGTGGGAAATCTACATCATTTAGTCTATTCCACATTATGCTCAAATGAGTCCCCAATCCTTCGATAAAAACATTTTTCTCAGGAATATCTTTTAAATTTTCAAGTGTGGAAAAAACATCAGCTTGTTCACCCTTCACCATACAATGTTTAGCCCAATCAGTCAATTCACTCTTTTTGTCTGGGGACACAGTATTTCGAGTCACAACCCTTGGTCTTGCTCCCTGGTCTACTACAAGCGATGCAGAATCACTTGGAAGAGGAAGAGTAGGCAAATTCTGAATAACAACAGGTGAAGGCAAGGAGGCAGGCAAAGGGGCGACGGCTGAAAGAACGACAGGAAGAACAGCAGGGAGGACCGGAGGAACTATAGGAGGGGGAACTACAAGAGGAAGGGGCAAAGCGCCTGCAGGAGGGACGTACGGAGGTGGCACGGAGGAATCGGGCCTTCGTTCATGCAAAGGTTTATTAATCAATTCATCTGACGTATGAAAATCTTTTGAAGGGTAGATTTTCTGAATGCCTAATTGAAACACCCTGTCCGTGTTCCTGACTGACTCCAATTGTTTATTTTGATCATATAACCGTGCCTTTTCGACACTTGTCATATGTCTAGGCATGTGTTTCTCTGTACTCTTTTGTTGCTGAAAAGCTTCTGTTTTCCAACTGTGCAACGTGTCAAATGCTGCAGGTCTAGCCTTTTTCTTTACTAATACAGACTCTAAATATTCTATACGAGGGATTTCAAAATTACCATTAGTTGGCCACCGAAGATTAGAATTATGTCTGGTTTGTCTGTGCCAAATGTCATTAAATGCTATACTATCAAAGCCTTTCTTACAGTACATAGTACATGCCGGCGACCCCTCCTGTGGTGCGGGACGGCTATCTTCCAAAGATTGTCTGTCGCTGCGGAATAATGCCCTAAAGCAGGCAGACAATTTCCCAGGCATATGAAAGTTCTGGTGTTACCTGGTTAAATAATTGTGCCCGCGAGTACAATGCTCCAAATTCAAATTGTCAGGGTTAGATTAAGAATCGGGGCACGATTCACCTGACCAAAGGACTGGGAGGCCCGATCGGGTTACTAAGGACAATTCTGAGGACCCACGTGTCTGGTGATTTTCAGCAAATTTACCCACCTCAAATATATGGACCCTCGTCAAGACGTCGTCTCGGGCTACGGCTCACCGTCCAGGAATCGGATCGTGCAGTTTCGTCGAGGAATTCGCTTATCGTCTAGAGTGGTCGTTTCTGTTGGCACCGTCCGATCCCGGTCCGATAGCCGAGCCAACCTTAAACGAGACGAAGTCAATCTTGAGGGTCCCTATTCGGGCGCCATCTGTGGAATCAGAAAAAATACAATATTACGGCTGTTACACCAAGCAAAGGAAAATACACCGACACAGGCTTGTAAAGATTCCCAGAATCTTTATTACAAAACTGAACAGTATTCAACAAAGTACACAAATAGCTATTTGGCCGTCAATACATCACAGAGACCACCAGCAGGGTTCAATGTGAGCAGTGAACAGAATTTCCTAGCTGGACATCGACGCATTTATACAATTTGTAAAATGATGTCCAGCCCTCTTACAGGTTAATTATACACTGGGCCTGGGTCGCGCCAGGTTCACTTTCCTAATTTACATATCTCGTGCATGCGGTTTACTTTTGAATATATTTACTAACACACTCCATTATTCTTTAATTTAACATTTACACTCTTGTTTTAATACAGACCAAAACAAATGTTTCACATATTATATTTGGATAGCATTACTGTTCTTCTATACTTGTAGTTTAACATTGCTAATTCAAGTAATCCCCTGCTCCCTAGGTCAACAAAGGACAAGGTCTACATGACCCTAACATGTAGCCTGAAGGCAGGTTAAGACAAGAACAAGGGCACACAAGACGGCCATTTTAGATTACAGGGTGACTTTGTACAAAAACCCCAAAATGGCGGCTCTAACCAAAAATGGAGGCTTGATTCAAGATGGCGGCTTACATCAATTTCTAAGGTCAAGACCTTGCCGTAGAGAGTTATTTGCGTACAATTTTAAGCAACTTGGTGTAGGCCAATATACATACAAATCGTTATAATAGGAGGCATAATTTAATATCCAGTTTGACACTGGGACCAAAGATGCAGCTCCATCCTGCACCTGGAGGACATCCAGGGTGTTGGGAAGGCAGGAACTGGAGCCGGGAACCACGATGATGATGGTAAGTACAAATAAAAAACATGTAAACGTTATACCTGCATCCAAATACATGCATCCCCAGGCAGAGAGTCCAACACATGTCCGACACAGCAAATGGACTAATCCAAGAGACATGCAATGGTAGAACTAGCCATGCACAAGCACTGTTGCCAATATGTACAGTCCACACATGTGTCTCAAGGAAGGACAGGACATGAATCGTAGGCCTACCACACACAGAACAACAGGCCACCTTGGCAGACCAACATGCAATGTACACTCCCACCACCCACATTTAGATGCACACATCGGAGGAAATAGACCAGAAAAGCCACACGACAAGAGCAGTACACACACAATGATCAGCACCAAGGAACCTGGAACATGGCCTAGGGCGGCTTTAGAGCCGGCCTCTCAACGGTGGACCAAGCTTTAATTAGGATACATCTGGACTAAAAATATGTCTTTAAATGTGGCTTTTTTAGACTAGGTGCCCACTATTTGACCTTGTGGGAGGCTCTGGACGATACTAGAGAAAGTAGCATTGAAAAGAACTTGTTAAATAACCTGCGCCTCTGTTTGAAAACCACCACACAGGCTCTCTTTGGATGCAGCGGAAAACTCACCAGGCCAATGTCAGCATTCAAAGGTGTAAAACAGGGATGTTCACTCGCTCCAGCCTTGTTTTGTTTATACACGAATGACATCATTGCCAAAATTCTAGCAGCATCCTTTGATGGGCCACATATAGATGGCACACATATTCCCATTTTGCTTTATGCTGACAATTCTGCTCTCGTTGCCAGCACTGCTAAAGCCTTAAACCCAACTGAATGCAGTTACCTATTACTGCAACATTAATGTTTAATTCCTAATAAGTCTAAGTCAAAAATCATGGTGTTAAGCAAACAGAGGACGAGCAGAGTGACACAACAATTTAAGCTGAACGTTGACCCAATTAACCTGGTAGACTACTTCTAATACTTGGGAGTCACTTTACCAGCAAACTCTTCCTGGAAACCTCATATTATCTTATTATTATAAAAGGATGAGACTGTAGCTTGAGCCCTAATAACGTTTGTCAGAAAGCATAACTATATAGGTCCAGAAGTTGACACTATATCTCTAGCAAAATGTGGAAGCATCCTTGCCTATGGTGCTGAAATATGGGGGCTAGACAGATTCATCACCAGACTAGGTATCAGCGAGAGAAAACACTGGAAGCAGCTTCTGTAACTACCACAGGGGTTTCCAACTCTGGCCATACACGCAGAAGTCAATAATCTTCACTAGAAATAAAGATAGTAGATTCCCAGGCAAGATACGCAGTCGAAAGGTATTACCCAAATTGTTTGTTTACAATTGTTCGAATGAACAATTGACCGAATTTAAAGGGTCACAATTGACCTTTTCACAATTGACCGAAAATAAATATATATATATATATATATCTCGGTTTGGTAATATATATATATATAGGGGTGTTGGGGGGTTTGGCGTTGGGTCCGGTTGTGGGGGGTTTCCCCCCACATATATGGTACAATTGACCTTCACAATTCGGTCAATTGTGAAAAGGTCAATTGTCATTTGAACAGTTGTAAAACGAACAATTTGTATACAACCAGTCGAAAGACTAACTTCGTCAACAGTATACCTGGTGGATATGGCATGTAAAGAACATTTCACCCAATCATGCATATCCAAATGCAGGAAACAACTGACAGAAGAACAAACCTTGCTAGATATTTAAGAGCTGCGGGAGCACAACTCAGAAAATTTACCAGCCCATAGCTCTCTGCTCAGGCAATTGAAAATGAAGCAAAATATGCATAAGAATGACCTAAAAGCTGGGGAAGTGGCGTGTCAAGACATTCAGGTCCAGTGGTTTCGCTGGGGTAAGGACCGGGGTGGCACTGGTCTCCCTTGCAAAATGCTGTGCCCCTCATTGTGCCCCCCTCCCCAGAAGCAGGTGAAGACCTGCCCTGGGAGTGTTGCCAAGTCCGCTTAAAGTGGGCTTGTTGACTTTGCAGCAAAGCCCATTACATCTCATGGCTGAACAGAGCTCCTTCACTTGCTTGCACGCAGCCCTGCCCTTTAAAGTGGCCTTAATGGCCTGCAATTTAATTTGAGCTATGTGTATTTTGCAAGTAAACTATCAGAACTTGCAAGCTTCGAGTGGCCAGGCATGAGAAGGCGATCCAGTCCCGTTTGCCCTCGTCTGGATTCTTGGACTTGTATTTTTTTCTATCCCATTAAACTTTTAGGAAAACTACACATCTCACCATTACAAGCATAAACAGGACTGGGTCGCCTTCTCGTGCATTGCTAATAGAAACTCGAGCGCTCAGGCATCATTACTGTAGACTTTGAAATCCAAAATGTACATATTTGTAGCAAGTTCAGCTTGGAAGTTATGTGTTGAAATGCATAAACTGTAGATTGGGTTAAAATCCCAGTTTTACTGTTTAGCCAAAAGTGTGTGATCCTGGGCAAATAATGTAATCTCTTCATGCTTAGTGGACATACCTCAGCAGAGCCAACACTAATTTCCTCCTCTATTGCTCCCAGTCACCAAAATGGCATGGGACGTCCATAGTATGGCCCCACAGGAGAATGATGGACACATTTTGCTATGCCCAGTTATGTTATGTTTTGTATAGTACACAGTCCACAATTTTCAAGGTTTCTTGGGTTTTCATGATCTTTAAGAGGGGGGTAGGAGACTAGTTCAGAAGCAGGGGAAGGTTGCTTTGTTGCAATGTTGATGTGTGCATGATCTGAAAATGTAGGATTCTCTGTGGTGTGCACGTTTTATGTATTTTGTGAGTTCTCTGGAGCAGTGGTTAATGTGCGCTCCAAGTTGGTAACTTACATTGTTTATGTGATTACTGTGCCTGTCCCTGTAGTGTTTAAGGAGTGTTAGGAGCTGTATTGGTGTATCCATGGTAGGTTAGTGTGCTATTTAGGGAATTCAATCGGGTGGTCTGTGTTCTATTGTATAATCCGTATTGATTTAGTGAGGAGTTGTATGTGAAGATGGGTTGTTTGTTAGGCGGTAGAATGATTTCGGGTAGTTACTGTTACCATATATTGCTCAACAGACCACCTTATAAGAACCGGGAGTAACCTTTTTCACTTTGGAAAAATCACAGTCATTCATTTGCTTATATCAATGGAATATGTTATTATGGGGCTTAGGCTTTTGTGATGTGGGGGAAAGGGTGACATGTTTGGGGCTTGTGTTCTGGCCTCTGGCTTTTGAGGAGGCAGTATTCCAGGTATGGGGCTTGGGTTCTGGTGGTGGGGTGGCAGAATGGCAGATATGGGGCATGGGCTATGTTGGTGGCGAGGCAGGAGGCCATGTACGGGCATGGACCATGGTGGTGGGGAGGCAGGATGGCAGAATATGCAGCTTGTGTTATGGTCTCTGGCTGTTGAGGAGGTAGGAAGCCAAGTATGTGGCCTGGGCTCTGGTGGTGAGGAGGTAGGATGCCAGGTATTGTGATTGGGTTCTAGGTGTTGGTGCGAAGGATGGCATGTATGCAGCTTGTGTTATGGTGTCTGGCTGTTGAGGAGGTAGGAAGCCAAGTATGTGGCCTGGGCTCTGGGGGTGAGGAGGTAGGATGCCAGGTATGGTGATTGGGTTCTAGGTGTTGGTGCGAAGGATGCCAGGTATGCAGTTTGTTTTCTGGCCTCCGGCTGTTGAGGAGGCAGGGTGCCAGCTATGGGGCCTAGGCTCTGGTTGTGGGGAAGTAGGATGTCCGGTATGGTGATTGGGTTCTAGGTGTTGGGGGGACGATGCCAGCTATGGGCCTGGACTATGGTGGTGGGGAGGCAGGATGCCAGGTATGGGACTTGAAGTCTTCTGTTGAGGAGTCAGGATGCCTGGTATGGTGCTTGGGTTCTAGGTGTTGGAGGGGAAGGATGACAGGTATGGGACTTGGGCTCTGGAGGTGGGGAGGCAGGACGCCAGGTTTAGGTCTTGTATCTGGCCTCTGGCTTTTGAGGAGGCAGGATGCTAGGTATGAGGCCTGGGCTACGGCGGTCAGTAGGCACAATGACAGGTATGGGGCTTGGTCCCTGGGTAATAGGGGAGGGCAAATATACCAGGTATGGGGCTTGAGCTCTGGTTTGGGGGGGCAGAGTGCCAGGTCTGGGGCCTGAGCTCTGGGTGGTGGGGAGGAAGAATGCCAGGTATGGGGTCTGGGCTCTGATGGTGGGGATGCAGAATTCCAGGTATGGGGCTTGGGCTCTGGGTGGTGGGGGTGCACATATGCCAGGTATGGGGCCTGGGCTATGGGTGGTGGGGGTGAACAGATGCCAGGTATGGGGCCTGGGCTCTGGGAAGGCAGAATGCCAGGGGCCTTAGCTCTGCATGGTGGGGTTAGAAGGATGCCAGGTATGGGGCCTGGGCTCTGGGTGGTGGGGGGGTGAACAGATGCCAGGTATGGGGCCTGGGCTCTGGGTGGTGTGGGTGAACAGATGCCAGGTATGGGGCCTGGGCTCTGGGGAGGCAAGACGCAAGGGGCCTGAGCTCTGCATGGTGAGGGTAGAAGGATGCTAGGTATGGGGTCTGGGCTATGGTGGTAGGGAGAGAGTATGCCAGGTATAGTGTTTGGGTTCTGGTGGTGGGGAGGCAGGAAGCCAGGTATGGGGCCTAAGTTCTGGTGGTAGGGAGGCAGAATGGCAGTTATGGGGCCTGGACTTTGGTGGAGGAGAGGCAGGATGCCAGGTATAGGGCTTTGGTTCTGGGTGGTGGGGGGAAAGATGCCAGGTGTGGGGCCCGCGTCAGTTATGAAACACATATTATTATCCCTTTTATAGGTGGCCCTCTACTTTTTTCCTGTGGCCCCTTCTGTGCCCCCCCTAAATATGATTCCTGGTGACGCTACTCTTCAGGTCTGGGCAGACATGTATGGGGCAAATCATTCCCAGCAACCATACCTAAGAAATGTATCAAATGTGAGAAGATGTAGACCTCGTAGTAAGGCCTTAAGGGTTTACCAGTACCGGTAAAATACCGGTACCGGTAAACCCTTACCGCCGTCCGCGTAATGAGGCCCTTACACTTTTTTTGCTTTAATGTCCAGGTCATAATTCTTTATGATCCCCAAAAAATATTCATCTTTTAGAGAGGGAAGGCCTTTTGGAGGATGGAAATGCCGAAATGATGCTCTATTCTGGAGAACTTCCATCCTGGCACTACCAAGATGGCAGAATTGTTTTTAAAGCGTGCTGAAAAAAAGAGAAAGGCGTCAGGCACTGCCAGTGCGGGTTGGGCTACGCAACTGGCTCTCCCCTCATTCAGGCCTTTTAACAGTGGGTGGTGGGGATAAAATGAGGTCATACTTACTGTAAATAGCCTACTTTTAAGTGGATTCTTGAGCATGTTACCCTGGTGGCAGGGCCGGCTTTAGGCCCGGACGGGCAGCGCGACAGCCTGGGGTGCCACATTAGCCCCCTGCCATGTCAGCTCTGGGGAGTCTTTCAAGGGCTCCCCCAAGCTGAGGGGTAGGAAAAGACAGGTCAGGCGCCCTATTATAATAAAATGTTCCCTGCTCTCATGCTGGCACCAGGTGTTCCAGCATGGGAGCGGGGCGCAATACATTACAATAGGGGACTGATGCTTTTGCATCAGCGCCCTATTACAGCGATTACCTCCCCGCTCGGGAGCGGGCGGTTTTCATCACAATAGGTCGCTGGTGCTTTTATATCGTGCCCTATTGCACGGATTACCTCCCCACTTCGTGCTTCTTCACGGGAGCAGGGAGTTTAATAAAAAAGTGGTGCATTGACTGGGGAGGGGGCACATTTTTGTTTCATTGCCTGAGCGGCTGCCACCACTTAGGCCGGCCCTGCCTGTTGGGGTGGCATGGCACAATGTAGGCCGCACAACGCATGCTTTATATGATTGTGGTTGTCGTTTATTTGTACGTGATTGGCTCAGTGTTTTAATTGATTTATTTTTTGTTACGAAAAGCTTGAGTGGCCAAAAGTATACTAAATAAATGATATCAAATCAAATCATGAATGAAAGGCTACAGTAGCAGCATGGGAAATAGTGTGAACCGTAACAAACATCTTTTGCCTTTAAAAAAAATATGATATGATATGATATGGCATGGCATTTATAACGCGCCTGTACATACGTGTTTCTAGGTGCAACAAGGCAAGGGGGGGGACAAAGGGAGGACAAAACAACGCTCTTACTAGGCCTTGTGAAATTCAGATGGTGCAAGCGCAGGGAGGTGTGAGGGCAGGAGTGCAAAAGGGGTGGAAAGATGGAGAAGTGCAAAAGGGAGGGGAGAGGAATGAGTGCAGGTAACAAAGGGCATCCAACGGGTGGCTAAGTGCCGGTAATCAGAGGCTTCAGGCAGAGGGTGGCTAATAAGTGCAGAGAGTGGGCGGACAGTAGTGTTACAGACACAGACCACAAGTGCTAGGGGGGTCAAGAGACAGTGTGGGGTGCAACTGGACAGTCATTAACCTGGACCCAATTTCAGGGGGTGGCCAGGTGACCAGGTGCAGTGGTGTATTTGCAAAATTAAAAGACACAGTGAATGAAAATACAATGCAATATGAAGTCATCTGCTTAAGTCGTGATTTCAGACAGCATGCAAGGCTATGCACCCCACCATTTCTTAGCACTCACCATTTGCACCTTTTAAGGAACCCTAGTCCTTTCCAGGGGAGCACTCAGTGATGGGTCTGAGCCATATATAAGACCTCGGGGAGCCTCTGCGCTCCCCGGCGTTTGTAATATCACACACACCGCCCGTGGGCTCCAGGAACGCTTTGACAGCTGATCCTGTGTTACAATAGCTAAGGCGAGAAGCTCCCCACCCCGATCTCAGACAGGGTGGGTGCAGGACACGGGACACAGCCCATTGAATTAGTCCAGGCACTCAAAAGGAGGGGCGTTTGGGCACTGTAGGCCTGGCAGGTGGTCTGACGAGTAACAGCCTCTGGATTGTGTTTGTCATCCAGCGCTGGGAGCGATGTGAGGGTCCATGGCACCCCTCCACACACACAGAAGGCCATGTGAGGTTTTACAGTAATAATGGTCCATTCCCTGCATGTTGTTGCCACTATATCTAAATGTGTTGCTGGCACCAAGGAAAGCAAGGCATGCCATTTGCCAGGCCTCTTGCTCGGTTTGGGTCCTCGCAGGTAGCTGCTGCCCATTCTTTCCGCCACCCCCTCACCTCCAGCCATTCATCCCGCCAACCCCCTACAAAGACAAAAACTATGTTTTCATTACATTTGTTTTCATCAGGGAGCAGGTGCGTACGGCAGGGCTCAGGGCTTCACCTTCGAGTGGCTCGTCACTTGGGCCGGTCTTGAGTCAGCCACTTGACTTGTACTGGCCCGAACGGCAACTGTGTGCAACTCGGGGCGCAGCACCTACTTCTGTTATTTGTGCACAGAACCAGCTGTTTCAGTCATACATCAAAACTGGCCACAGGTAGAGATGTTGGTTCTATTTCCTATACGTTATGCATTGAAGTGTAAGGAGTAACAGAACGGAAGGATCTTTTGGTGCCGCACACATTTTAGCAATATCAAAATAATCATCCTTTCAATTACTCTTCAGTAAGACATCTCAGTGAGTTCTTGGATCTGTTAAGGACAGCTGCATAGCGCCTGATATTGCGCCAATAAACTATTCCATTTGTGGTTTTCAAAGTACAAACCACAAGTGGAATTTTTTATTGTGGTAACATCAGCGTTACTTCTCAACATACTGGTACTCATTTCATCCTCTCCAGTAGATGATTAAAAAGGGGAGTCCTCCCAATCCCAATGTTAACCTTTGAACTTTAGGTTCCACCCATCTATCTGCTGCAGGTCTCACTGGAATTCTTACTGCAGCACTGGGACGTGCCAGAGTGCCGTGAGTTGTTCGTTTTGCGTCGTGAGCGACCTGGAATCTCTCCCTTCAGCCCTCCCTAGAGGTTCCAAGATTGCAGGGAAATCTGTGCAGATCCAGGGCTCTAGACCCCCATGAACTTCCGCGAATGGGCCTGGGAACTACTTTTTTGGACAGCTCATTCAGAGCCAGTTCTCTGGTAGCAATCTCTGTCTCAGAATGACGGCTACCATTTTTACCATGACATTCATATTTGTTCAGTCACAGTGCTCCCACTGCACATGCGCACCCCCGCTGAGACGCGGGCCTGCCTCAGCTCACTCTGCGTCCATTACATAATCACTCAGAGACTCATGGGGCCTCATTACAAGTCAGGCGGAATGGGTTAACGGGGTCCGCTAATGGATGCGGACCCGTTATTCCCATTCCGCCTGATTACGGGGTCCCCTTGACCAGGGAGCTAACAACGGACCGGCCCTTTGTTAGCTCCCTGCACCCGTTCCCATTGAGCACTATGGGGGCTCGAATGGGAATGGGGAAGGTCTGGGCCCGGGTTCCCTGAGGGAAGTATTACCGGGCCCTCCTAACTCGGAATGGCCTGGTAATTCCCCATTCAGGGAACCCAGACCCGGTTTTGGAGGCAGCCATGCCACCAATAGCGGCATGGCTACCGCCAAAGCCATAATGAGGTCCATGGTGTCATTGCGACGGGATCACGTCGTGTTTGTTCCCATTGCATTTAAAGGGACCACTTTCACTCCAAATGACAATGTAATTTGGGCATGAAGCCGTGGTAACCAACATCACCACTCTCACTTTTTCCTCCATACATCGTCTTTAATCCGGCTCCACACTTCAGTGGGATGTCTTGTAATCATGTTTTATAAGGAACAACACTTATTTGTTTGGGCCCAGTAGACTACATCCCATCCTTGTTCAACAGGGCTACCTTGTCTTAATGAACAGTCAGTTTTACTCTTTGGTCCAAGAATCTCATGGCACTGAATATGTGTTAACTTTATATAACAAAGAAATCGTATTTTAAAATCAACTGCCGCTTACCTCGACATCTAAAGGGTCTCCTACACCACTAATCAAGGCTTCCCTGTTCCCCACAATGATTCCCAAGCATTGGGAGACCATCGTCAGGTGACTTCCACTGTCTGGATCTATCCCTTACACTAAGTGGGGCCTAAAGGCTATTAGGGGCCTCGTCAAACTCTCTCCCTCAGGGAATTTCTAAGGGAAATAGCAGGTCACCTGTTGGTTTTGTCTCTTCATTCAATGGTTAACTCAAACGATTCTCCTCACTCCCCTATCTCCTCTCAGCATCTCTCATGCCCCGTTCTCTCTCTCTCTCTCTCTCTCTCTCTCTCTCTCTCTCTCTCTCTCTCTCTCTCTCTCTCTCTCTCTCTCTCTCTCTCTCTCTCTCTCTCTCTCTCTCTCTCTCTCTCTATATCTCTCTCTCTCTATATATATATATATATATATATATGTGCTAGCACCTTGCACTTTTATGTCTAATGCCCATAGAGTTTTGCGCTTTACGTGTGGCAACTCCGCCCAGTTACCCATACACAGGGACCTGTCCGGGCTATAATATCAGGCTCTATGCACAATGCACTTGATTTGAAGCACAATGCACCTTGAACTTTTAGCCATTTAGTCATCTGCAGTCATTTTGTACTTTGCATGCACTATGCACTTTATGCGTGCAATGTTAGACATCAATGCTGTGCTTACTTAATTGCCTGGTTATCTTTGTCTCTGTGCACTAACAAAAAGCACAATGCATTATATAGTTTAACCTTCGTATCGTGTACTTTGACTATCTTGTTACAATGGAATTTTAATGCATTATGCACTTTATTAGGATTTGAATAAGCATTCGAATTTAGAATGCTCTCAGCAATCATTTATTTTAACATTGGACCCTATGAGTTGGCAATGTGAATAACAACTATGAAAATGTACTATCTCAGTGTGTTCTCCGGTCAATATAGACGACCTGCAACCATCATTTCTGGTTAGCCTTGAGTACAAACAATGGGCATCTTGCACTAGGCTTACTATTTTATGCACCACACATTTTTGCTCATTCTGTTAAAATGAAGGTTGTGTTTATTTTGTATTGACTGTGCATTCAAAACTAGCACTGCAATTTGCTGTGGAACTTTGCCAAAAACCGATCAGGATAAGATGTTCTTAAACTGGGTTGTACCTAATTTCACACCACCTTCCCATTCATAGCATAGCTGAAAGCGAAGTTCATATTCGAAAATGTTCACAAATGGCCGATTGCACTTGCTAAGGCTTTACCTGTACTTCTCTGCTAGAAATTCAGCTATGGAAAGAATAAAAGGACTAACAGCAGAACTGTCTCTTTAAAAACACGATCAGAGCAACATTTGAATTGTATATGAACAAGTGGCCAGCAGGTCGTGAAACGCATAATACCGTGTTTTATTTTTACGGAGTGATAGAAAAATAAACTGGAATCGGTCCTTGAAAAACCCTTTGGTGATTTGATTTGATTGTTTACTTGGATAGCACCTATACACAATGGGCTTCGTTACGAGGTTGGAGGTAGCCATGTCCCGTGAAAGGGAATAACCGGGCCATTCCAACCTTTGCAGGTCCAGTAATTCCCCTTGCGCGGGACCCGGAGCCGGTACGTCCCCATTTCCATTTGAGCCCCATAGGGCTCAATGGGAATGGGGAGGATGGTAACAGCGGTACCGTTCATAACGGTACCATTGCTACCATCCTGTCCTGCTCATGGGTGCCGCTCTGCACGTCTGGTCTGACAAGGTGTGCAGAGTGACACACGCGGCAGAACTCGTAATGTGGCGGCATGGTACCAAAGCCGCTGGCAGCACTACCGGCGCCATTGTTGCCTTACCGCCACAGACGTAATGAGGCCCAATGTGTTTCAAAGCGCTTCAAGGAGGGAGGGAACATGGGCGAATACAGTTATATTCTTACAAGTCCTTTTAACAGTTCAGAATGTGAAAAATAACTATCTTAATCAGCCTGGTGACCTTTCAGATAGTGCAAGTGCAAGGAACAATAAGGGAGGCGGGGAGGGTGGGGGGGAAATGAGACTCACAATCAGTTACATTGGTATGCCTGACGACAATTGATGTAGTGCTGGAAACTAACAAGAGGAGGGGGGAGTATGGAGTGAGGGAGGAGGAGAGGGAAACACAAGCAACTAACATACTAGGTCTGACGACGATTCAGAATAGTGCTCGAGGGGGAAGTGGGAGGAGAAGACAAGGAGGGAAGGGGAGAGACAAACAAGCTGCTATCACAAGGTCACAAGACAAATGATAGAGTAAGTGCTAATGAACAGTAATAGGGAGGGGAGGAGAAAAGGGCAGGTGGATGAGAAAGACAGGTGGCTACAATTACTATGCCTGACGGCAATTGAGGTAGTGCCGGAATTTAACAAGAGGAGGGGAGGGGTGGGGAGGAGGAGAGGGCAGGTGGATGAGAAAGACAGGCGTCTTTAATTGATATGCCAGACCGCTAATTGAGGTAGTGCCGGAAACTAACAAGAAGAGGGTAGGGGTGGAGAGGATGAGAGGGCAGGTGGATAAGATAGACAGGCGGCTGCAATTACTATGGTGGACAGAGTTTAATTTTGGGCAATTTTTGTGGGATCCACACGAGTGCAATCTCAAAGCACGATTGAATGCGCCTTTTGTTCTTTCTAATAAATATATATATATGTATATATATATATATATATTCAGTAAAAAAACTTTGTTAAAGGGACGTTATGGTTAAGTTGCGCTACTAAAAACCTATGAAATTCAGTAAAAAAAATTTGTTAAAGGGACGTTATGGTTCCAAGAAAAATGAAAAACCCCTGAAATTCGCCAGTTATGGTAAGCTAAGCAACCATAACTCGCGCCACCACCGTGCATTGCTAAGACTAACACCCAGGACATCAAAGATGACATCACAAATGTCATTGATGACATCACTGATTACTGACTACTTAACCATAACGTCCCTTTAACAACGTTTATTTACTAAATTTCATAGGTTTTTATTAGTGCAACTTTACCATAATGTCTACGAACATCTGACTTCATTGCAGACCTTCCGGAGAGTGCCACATGACCATATGCTGGCGTGCAGCATGATGACATGTCCGAGAACCGTACGCACTTTACAATAAGATCTGTGCTTCGTGGACAGTTTAGAACTGCATTTTCTACTGATCTAGGAACTTTCAACATCAACATTTCTCTTGCACAGCTCCAACACCTATTCTTACTCATCCATTAACAATCTAGTACACAGTACATACTTTTAGCAAAACTGCTATTTATCTTAAAATGGTATCAGCTAAGGCCGTCCCTCCTCCCCAAGAGACACCACCACTGCTGTAATCAAGGAGCATAACAAACACTACCCCGTACCTTAGAAATAACACACACGCAACATTTCCCCCTGTCCACCTGCGCCTCCATATTAGTGTTTGGTGCCTCTTCCCTCATTTCCCTCCCCACCTTTCGTTCTTAGCTCTCCTGCCAAAAAAAAAAAAATACATCCAAAAACAACAAAGGAAATGTTCCTTTAGGAACTAGCTATCACAGTTAAAAAATAGAAAAAAAAACGTATAGACTCCATCTACTTTATATTTCTCTGTAAAGTACATAGACTCAATAAGATTTTCCAACATTTCCATTTGCATTTTGTGTTATGCTAATGGCAATATTGTGGCGTTCATCCTCCGTTCCAGGGACTGGAACGGTGGATACCGGTCCAGCAGCCCAAGTTATCAGCCCAAGCAAAGCGAGAGTGGATAACGAGGTCTCTGGACCATTATCCCCCCTTTCCAGCCCCTGAAATGGGGGATGAAGGCCATTAGCAGCCTAGGTTCCCAAAGCGGGAACCTGTGGTACTAAAAAAGAGGATTGTTTGTCCCGGTTTAGGAAGGAAAATCCTTTTCCAAGACGGCCACCATGGAAAGGGAAGGCAGGGGTTCCATACAGGGCCCCTCTTCGCTTTCCATGGCAGCCTGCAGAAGGCAAAAAGAGAACCCTATGACCATATTACCACAAGCACATTTTTCTTCCCTTTCAAATCTATCCTAATTTTGAATAACTTTACCACAAAGCCAGTCACAGGTGGACATGGCCACCTTTAATCCTATGTTTTATCCCTTCTGGTCATGGCCAGTAGCCAGAGTGTCCGGATCATGACCTTGTATCATGAACCGGACATTCTGGCCACTGCCCATGGCCACAGGGGACCCCTCAGTCACTAAAGCTATACCGCTATTTTTTTTAGCTACATTATGACACTTGTCAAATAAGAAAACACTGCCACATTTGCAAAACCATGCTTGTAGATCCTTCCCAATGCGCCTTACGCAAGTTTGCTGGAAATCCACCCATGTTTTATTTTTGCAAAAGTGTCAAAAGAATGCACATACAATTGTCATATAAGCTACCCTTTCTGCACAAAATACCACCAAACTTTGTAAACTCATTTGAAATCAGGTCAGAAATATCCCACCCATCTTCATCACCCCTCACCTCCCCAGACATTATTTCATATGTTTCACAAGTGCAATGCTCAGAAAATATTATTGTCCCGAGGGTTCGGCCATGTATTTTTATACATACGTTGATCTATCCCAAACATTTCCAATTCACTCTACCCCACTTTTCCTCTTTTAAAAACATACGAAATCTGGCAGCAGGGCGCGTCCATCTTCTGCTATTCTTATCCATTGCTGCATCTGCCTAAGGTAAACTGCCCTGACGTCACTAAAACATATGCCCCGCCCCTGAACCTCACATCACCAAACCTAGTGATATTCTACACCTTTCTCGGTAACGTTCCTCATCAGCGTAGCCAAACGCGCCCATAATCACCTACGTGACGTGACGCAGAACCCGAAAATCAACACACATCAACTAACAACACAGCACATCACAATTTGCAATATTAAACCGTACTTTAAAAGAAAACAATAACACTGTACAATTTGTAAAGTACTTTTATTTCACAAGAAAGGCTCCGAGAACATCTGACTATTGCCATATTCAATCAAATTGCAAATTTGTTTCTTCGCTCACGATCCAAAATGTTTATCGTGAGGCACACGTTGTTCTTTTTGCTTACACAACGTGTTTGTTTTTGGTAAAAGAACCGCTTTTGTCGCACAGTGAATTCCAGTGCTTCTGCATCAACTTGGGGCTAGACCACCGTAAAGGATGTTACTCCTAATCGCTAGTACAGCGTAAGGGCATATGGGCCCGGCCGATCGTCCCAAAAAAGAGTCACTGTCATCCAGGCGTTGACAGCTACGTTCAGCTGCCGATTGAAGAAGCCATCAGTTAGCATCTGGAATCTATAACAATCGCAGAAAGGCAGAATATATCTGTTTCGAAACATAACAGAAAATGTGTCAGAATACCCGAACTTTATTACAATATATGTATTGACTTATGAATTCGGCATAGAGTTTAAACTAACGATTAGCACAGACATCAAATAATCTCAACAAAGAGAAAACAACGTGGAAACTGATACACAATTCGATATGGTCATACATGACAATTTTATGAAATATTAGCGTTGAACCTGGGTGAACCTAGTGGTGGTCTACATGCACCTCGATGCTGCACTCCCCATAACCACGTCAAAAAGACATCTAGTCACAAAGATAGTACTTGCGATTCATTACAATAAGCAACAGAGAACAGACAAATAGTATATAACGCAAAAATAATCTTCAGATAATAATAAGGTAATGCTTGTTCCGGTATACAATTGTCGAAAATCAAACTTACATTATATTCACCATTTTCATTTTCTTGGTGTAAATCAGCCCGTAACGCTCACTGCGTTCGCACCAAAGATTCTTCATAAACTGAATTTACATGTTCTTTACACACTTTTGGAATGCATAACCTTATCAAATCTTCATTATTACAAACCCCCTCTCATTGCATTCCTTACGGAATCGTCCCTTTCTCTCAAGGTAAAAAAACAATGGAACCTTATAATGTGTGTCCCATGAGTGGACTTCCTTAGCTCGCAACCAAAAATTCAAAGCTGGTGACCTTCACTCAGAACCAAAATACATTCTCACTTTGCAACAACTTGCTCACCGCATCCATGACAACTTTTATTTTCATACACGTGCAGGGCCGCTCTTTGCATCAGACACTGCACGTGGCTGCCTCAGATGCCAGACTCTAGGGGGCACCAGTCTGACTCCATTATTATTTTAATTATATTTTAACACAGACACATTAGTCCTTATTTGCCGCGCTCTGTTTGTACCACCAGCACATCAATTTAAAAACATCAAGCATTTTAATTAAGAGTGTAAAATAAACCGAAATTGCTTCTATTTAATATTAATAAATATTCGGCAAACAATATAAACAATATAGAGTAACAGGCATTCGGAATGTAGTATTACTCTGCAATACCACAAGAAAAAGTTGAGGTTGCAGACTACAGAAGCAACAATCTATATTTACAAGTGCACAATTCCATGATTATACATCTCCATCCCTTGAATGCCAAAATGCAATCTCTTTCACCTGTACTTTAGGCACATTATATTGTGGAACACCTCCAAATGTACCGTGTGACTTTTGTGACAAAAAAACACCAGTTTTTTGCTTCTTGCAGCCATATTCCATCCCATCCTCATCAACCCTCACCTCCCCAGAGATTATTTGATAAGTTTAACAAGTGCAATGTTGTGTTTTTTAATATGTTTTTGACGTGATGTCCGCAGACACCAAAACATGGATCCAAGATGGCGGGCGCATCGGAACAATCTGACGCACTTCACGCTCTTCAGCGAGCACGCCACATGTCCGCGGACATGACGCGAGCCGATCAGCCAATCAGTGTCCTCACCACGGAGCGAACAGGGAAGTGCGTCCGCGGAGCGGACATAGATATCACTAATTTATTGAGACCTATTTATTGATCGTTTAAAAAAAACTTCTGGACGGATTTTCACCACATTTACAAAAGCCGCAAATTTGGTGAAAATCCGTCCAGAGGTTTGGGCTGTAGGCGTGCGCAAAGTTTCTTCCCCATTCACTCTATGGGAAAAAAATAAATGTTGGGACCCCCTATAACTTTTCTCCCCCTGGACCAAACCTCACCAAATGTCGCAAAAACATTCAGAGTGGACCATATAATTGTTATGCAAAGTTTGGTGAGGATTCGTCCAGGGGGAGCGAAGTTATAAGCTGCCCAAAAAGTGCTCTTCCTATGGGATTAGCAACTTAACCATAACTACACAGCCACTACCGTAGATCTAAATATAAACTCATTTCACTGTCAGCCTCCCCCTCTTCTCCTCTCTCCACCCTCCAGCTGAACACTCCCCTCTCATTATACTACACTTCCTCATCTTACCTCTCTCGCTCTGTCTCCCTCTCCCCACACTCCATCTCCTGTTATTGCCACTCTCTTTCTCCACTCTCCTGTTCCTGTCGCCAACTCCCTTCATGTCCACCCTCTCTCCAAAAAACTCCTTACTGCCACCACTACACCTGTCTAATCTAACTTCCCTCTCTTTCATGCATACACTGTTGCACCCCTACTCTTAACTTCACCCTTCTCTCTATCCTTCCTCCAGTCAATCTCGCACTCACTCACAAACAACTAAATTGGCACGGCCCCCTCAAACCCAACAGTACTCCAACAGTCTCCTTGCAATCCGTCCCCACCTGCTACACCCTCCTTGTTGGTATCTTGGTCCACCTCCTTTCCTTCTGACCTCAACCAAACACCTTCAGCCTCCTCTGAACTCAGTAGGTTCTGCTTGCTAAGATGATGCTGTGTCATCATTGACCAGACTAGATCCCCCTGGGTGAGAAGCAACTATCTTCATAGACCCAACCCCTCTGAGAGTCTCTGTCTCTCTCAGTGTACAAACCTGAATACCGCAATAGTTGGGAGAAATGTTATCTCATGTGTTTACCTGTGACCAGGTAGAACCTGTGAGACTGAAATCAATTTGGGCTGTGTTTATAAGATGTCTGCAATGGAATGTTAAAAACAAATTCTAAAATGATTGTGTCAACTGTTTTCTTCATTTCTTTATTTCTTTGAGAAATGATACCTTTGAAATATAGAATCAATACAAGGAACTGGGAAATGCTCTGGTCATATGCATTGGAGGCAACTGTGTCTTCCTCATTTCCATGGTGACAAGTATTTGTGTAAAGCTGTTGAGAGAGCATAGAGATCCAGCCGCTATACGTGTCAACAGCAGGGGGGCGTGTACTATGATCTGTGCTGTGTGGGCATGTGATATTAATTCATTGTGTAGACAGGATGGCCACACCAGGCAATGCTGGGCCGTGGTCTTCGGGCATAAAATAGTAAGTAATGCTCCATAGAAAACATGGCTATAATACATATCTAGGAGGTGAGAAGTGGGTGTACAGAAACATTGAGCGGTATTACCATTGGGTTATAGACAGAATTACATTAAAAAAGAAAAGCCAAAACAAAAGACTAAATTATAATTAAAAAAAATAGCTGAACAGATTGCAGGTCACTGAGAACACACAGAGGTTTGATGAGTTAGCATCCGTTGCTTGGAGACTATGATGTGTGAAAGTCATCAGTTGAAAGTATTTCTGGATTTTGCAGGAGAAGAGCCCTTTCATTCATGTGATGAGAACATGGAAATTGATGCACTACTGACATTGATGTCTGTGTTTTTGCTGTTTAATCTAACATATCCATAACTTTGCATGGTGTAAGCTGTTTCTCAGGTTAAACAGTGACATTTTTGGTACTGTCATAAAACAGACAAAACCCTGAAGAATTTCCACCGAAATTTCTGAATTCTATTTTTGGAAAGAAACATGTTGGGTTAAATGTAACATCTTCTTGCTTAAATTGATTTTAGGGTGTCTTTACACTCTATAAATGGAATACACGAGTGATTGAGATACATCTTTGCACAGCAATTGTAGGTCCTATTACTATGATTGTTTTAAGAATGATCTGTTTTTTCTACACTGTTTTTGTATACCTGTACACTGACATATGTGTTTTTAACTGAATTGGTTTTTTAATCAAAGTTTTTAAAAAAAATCTTGTGTGTAAAATAATATCAAAAAATGTATTTATTATGAAATCAACTGACTAAGACTGACTTTTGACTAGTTTTGGTTGTGGTTCTTTGTCGAGCAACAGAGTTACTCAATCCATAAGCATTGTTGTGTATATCTTTTGAAGGTTGTATACAAATTGTTTGTTTTACAACTGCGCCAATCACAATTGACCTTTTCACAATTGACCGAATTGTGAAGGTCAATTGTACCCACAAACCCCCACCCAACGCCAAACCCCCCAAAACCCATATATATATATATATATATATATATATATATATATATATATATATATATATATATATATATTACCAAACCGATATATATCACATGATCAAGCGCTCAATATAGCGCGAAATGCGTTGTTTGCAGGCTGCTTCACTTAGGCGTCCTGCTGTCTTGTCCTCTATGTGCTGCTTTGTGTCGTGCATTTGTTTTTTGCACAATGCATTTGTTTTTTTTTAATATTCTGTATTAACATTAAAGACATCAGTAATTGTTTCACTGTGTCTGCGGTGTTTCTTCCGACCCCCTACTGAACCTGGCACTTGTTCCTCTGTGCCTGCGGGAGTGCGATTCGCTTTTTCCTCCTTTTTTGCTATATATATATATATATCTATATATATATATATAGATATATATATATATATACATATATAGATATATATACATATATAGATATATATATATTCGGTCAATTGTGAAAAGGTCAATTGTGACCCTTTAAATTCGGTCAATTGTTCCCACCTTGAAGAGGGATTGCTTATGGGTTATTTTCCCTCAAACCTCTTGGTGTTTTTGTAATGTAGGGTTTCTGGGCAAACAAAGGGATCAGTCTATCGCTAGGAGAAAACATTTCAAAATCATTTTGGTCCTCTTTTTTGTATATTTCTTTATTGATATAATAAAAAAAAGGTTCTCCAAAACAATTGGTTAGCAGCTGAAATAATGGTTATTTTAAAAAAAGGAGATAGGTCAAACTCAGGTTTATAGGCCTATTTTCAATTCGGCCAAAGTTTACTGGAAAGTATTTCCGGTGAAGCTGGAGGTCTGGGTAGAGGACAATGGGCCACATTATGACTGTGCTGGGCCGGAACCAACAGTGCCGCTAAACCCACTGGCACCTCTGTTACCGGACCCGCACAGTACGACTCTGTGTGCGGGTGCTGTCCCGCCCACCAGGGTCAGGCCTGGGGGGCAGGACGGCACCCGCTCACAGAGTTCTCACAGGAGCACCGGCTCCGTTGTTAATGGTGCTGGTGCTCCAGTGTCCCCATTCCTAGTCTTACAGGACTCCATGGGAATGGGGATTAACAGAAATACCAGCGCCTGACTTCCCAGCTGCCGTGGATGTAATACCCCAGTGTTACGGGGAAGTCAGGCACCAGTAATTTTTTTCGGCTCTGGCGGCAACCCGCCAGACTCATCGTAGGGTTACCATTAGACCCGAAATGAGGCCCAATGATCTCATGTCTACTCTACAGAGATGGTTCAGGAAAAACCCGAGCACCACAGAGCAATGTTTTTTACTGGCTGCTATTCTCCAGAAAATGGCCATTCAATGTAAAACTCGTTTTTTTGTGTTTTTTATTTTAAAACAACCTTTGATCGAGTTGACAGATACAGGGTCTGGGAAACTTGCATAAGTAAGGGTAAATAGGAGACTCTGGGCAACATGATAACATTATTTTATAATAATAACCCTGCATGTGTGCGCCGAGCACTTTAAGGTTGACAAAGTAGTCCGTCAGGGCTGTGTTTTGGCACCATTACTATTTTTGTATTATAAGAACAACTTGCCCATTCTAACTGACAACCTGGCACGTGATGCCCCCATGATTGTGGACAAGAAAATGGGAGTACTTTATATGCGGATGACGTGGTACTCATTTCTAAATTAGTGGGGAAAGGGTTTATTTCATATTATAAAATGCAGAATGGGATATTAAATTCCCTAATGCCTTGGCATTTCTCAAATCAGGGTTCAGCCTTTGCCCAACTTTAGAAGTTTCAAACTATTTGCTTTCAGCATGGTGCAATAGAGCACAGTTTGCAAATGTATCTTATTAATTAGGCATAACAAATAATGTAGCCCCTATAGAGTATTTGCATGTGTTTTATGGTGATATACGTTTCTGTTTTATGATATATTTGTGTATATTTCTTCCTCCTTTTATGCATGACTATTGCTTATTTTGTATTTGTTTACGTGTGAAACGTGTTCTATAGACATGTGTTATTTCTGAATACAGCTGCTGGTGCTGCTGCTACTGATGATGATGATGATACCAAGCAAGATCAGTTTTGAAGGGCAGTTTAGGTAAAACAGAGACATATTTCTGAACTGACCAAGTTGGTAAAACTTTTTTTTTTCATACAAAAGGTCTAACTTTTTTTGTAGGCCAAGCTGACAAGTTGACAAGTTTTTTGTTTGCTTCTTTGTGTACGTGTGACATTTCAATGCTTTGTGTGCAATAACTTGAGTGACACTTTCACACAAATAGTGTTAAAAGAAAACTGAGACAATTCGAGTTTTCTTGTAACACTACTCAGGTCATGTCTGGTCTGAGAGAGTTTCACCACTTCCTCTTTTAGACATGCATTTTTTAATGGGAAAAACAAAAACAAGAGCCAGAAAGCAAAGAAAAAAATAACGAAGACGATCTACTCACTCTGCAACTTGAAAACTTGAAATCGCTTATGATGTATAACGTTATAACAATATACTTTATGCTTTAAGCAATGTCAATAAAACATTTATCACAACAGTTATTACTTCGGATTTACGGAGCTTCAGCATGACTTTAAAAATAAATGCAATCATGCTTTGCCTTAGTTTTTGAGAACATCATACAGTTTCCATCATGTGAGTCTTGCAAGAATCCCTTTGCTTGCCTTTGACAGTTGTTTTGTGTTTTCCACATTGACATGTTAGGCACCTTGGGCACCTTAGGCACATCTATGTTTTGCAAATTGGCACCTTTAGCAACAGGGGCGTTGCTAGGGTGGGGGGGTAAGGGTGCTATAGCCCCTGATCTTTTGGTTGTAGCCCCGGATAGAATCTCAGGAGCTACAGCCAAAAGGCTAGCTAGCCCCCAGTCCCAACAGTTCTGACATTAGCTTAGCCCCGGGTCTTTTCCAGACCTAGCAACTCCCCTGTTTAGCAACATGTCGTCGGAGTTGGAGGGAGTTGGATGGAAGAAGATGAGGCGCTTGACTACTCCTCAACCTCCCAGTCAGATCTTAAGGTAGTCACCCAGTGGTAGGAGAGGCAGTCTGAGGGGGGATATGTGCAGGTTGAGGCAGAGACTCAGGTGGGAGAGACAGTGATTGAGGATGAGGAAACAGTGGGTGAGGAGGGGGTGGTGAATGAGAAGGCGAGTGTGGTTACCAATCTAGAGGAGTCAATGCAGATGTATGGCAGTACCTGCAGACACTGGGAAAGTACCAGGACTTGGAGTTGGCGGGGATGACGTTGTACTCAAGGAGCAGCAGGGGGAGGTAGCCAGTGAGGTGCAGGGGCACGAATGGCAGAGGGGAATGATTGATTGATTGATTGATTGATTGTTTATTTATTTATATAGCGCTGATACACAAAGTTTTTCAAAGCGCTTCAAGGAGGGAGGGAACATAGGAAAGTACAGTTACATTCAATAAAATTCCTTGAAACAATACAGAATGTGAAAAATAACTATCGTAATAGGCCTGACGACATTTTGGATAGTGCAAGTGCATAGAACAAATAAGGCAAAGAGGGAAGGGAAAGAAGGAGAACAAAAAGCAGTAACATTACTATGCCTGAAGACAATTGATGTAGTGCAAGTGGTAAACAGGAGGAGGGGTTGGAGGGGGGGTAGGGAGGGATATGAGTGGGGAGAAGGAGATGAATAGAGCAGGGGGTGAGGGGAGGAAGGAAGAGACAAAGGGGGGAGGAGGAGACAGACAAGCTGCTATCAGAAGTCACGGGGACAAATGATAAGAGTAAGTGCTAAGTGGGGGGAAGAAAGAGAGGAGGGAGAAAGAAAGAGGGGTGAGGAGTAGGAAAGTAGGAAAGAGGGGAGAAGAAGAGGAGGTGGTGCTGCAGGAGACTGAAGAGCAGCAGGCAGAGGCGACTAGGACCATTATACCATTGCCTTACAGGCAGAGGGTGCAAGGTGGGATCTGGTTTACTCAAGAATGTTCAGTCAGGTCACACAATATGCCAACTTATGACTTCGCTGCCCATCTGGTCATGGACGCGGGACTAATTCAGATTGTTGGGGGGTGTGAGTGTCAAGGGGGAGCAGTATTAAATGCAACCACTGTCAGAAAACAGTTCCTCAGGGGTAACCCAAGTAAGCGTGTCTTGGGAATAATCCATGATTTGAAAGCACTGTAGGCTGTGGCACATGTGTTTAGGGAGCACACATCAGCTGCCACAGACACAGCTAGTGCAGAACCCTCCTGCAATGGTGATGGTGGAACAAGGGAATGTCAGATGAAACTGCATCTCGTGACCAGTCACGCGCTAGCAAGCTCTCTGCATCCCCTCAGATTATGGGCCAGGCCAACGGCCTTCCTTACCCCCCCCCCACCCCCCCATGTCTGGCCAATCACAGCCTTACCGAGTGGCAACAACATCGGCATTCTGAGAAAATATTATTAAAAAAATGCAAAATGCTCATTTACTGCACATTTGGCAGTTCTGAAAATACCGAATCCGATTTTACCAAATGAGAGGAGCAGTGGTGCGGGGGAATGCAGGGGTATACCACGCTCCCCATGTTCGATAAAATCAGATTCATGGGTTGTGGGGGTGTCCCCTGCTTCCATGACATGGATTGCGGGGGACAATAAAGTTCTGAAAAGAAAATAAAAGCACCCTGCGGCGGCAGTTCTGACGCACCTTGGGAATAGGGAACTGACGTCACAGGGGGAGGGGGTAGTTGAGGCACGGGAAAGAAGTGTGCCGCCGAAAGGTAACTAGGGGTAAAAGGTTAGCGGGTTTCGGGGATGTGGGAAAAAGGGATCTATGTGATCACTGCGCAGTGCCACTTTAAGATTTGACATTTTCATTGTCAAAATTACAGGGCGTGCAGTGATCAAATAGATCCGCAACATCGGCTAGCAGGGTACGTTTCTATCATTATCATTACAGTCTCCTCTTCGAGGTGGTAGAATTCAGAGTCGGGTGCCATTTGCGCAGGACATGCGAGACAGAGTGATAGAGTGATGAGGAATTCAGGAGCATACTGTGTACATTGTCTGAGCTCAGTCTTTGTTGGCTGGATGACGATCTAGTGGTGAATGCCAAGGAGACGCACATTCTTCTGCACCACATTACTCTCTTATAGATGACTGGGCACAGAAAATGCACCAGTGTCTCCCCTAGTTGGTAGAGTCAAATAAACTGTGAGTATGTTACTGAGTACCTTCACATCACCAAACAGTTCATATATTACCGTGCATGGCTCTAAATCCAAAAGATGCAACAGTTGCAGCACTTTGCTGAGTGATGTATAATACACGCTTGCCCGCTGGGTGACCTCTTCGAATGGCTGCAGCAAAGATCAAACATTGTCCACAATTTGGCATTGAGTAGGGTTTAGGTAGACACCATGCAGTACTGGCTCTGGCTATTGCTGTAGACGGTCACTGAATTGCACTTTTCTTGCTGACACTCTAACATATGCTGATGGCTATAAAATATGTGCCTTGATCATGGGTCCACATTTCCATTGTTATAAGGACTACCTTAGTTTAGTTTAGTTTAGTTTAGTTTAGTTTAGTTTAGTCTAGTTTAGTTTAGTTTAGTTTAGTTTAGTTTATTTATTTGTAACACGCACCGAACCATGGAGTAACTGTGCGCCAGACTTTAGGAAGTGTTACAGGCATACAAGGATTACAACAAACAATAAGTGCAGGTCGATCAGTGGTTACAGGCAGGTCGACGGATGATGCAATACGAGAGAAAAGAAAAGTACAAATAGGCCAATATACGGATCGCTAGATGTTATAGTTTAGGCGTCCATAACCGGCTGACAGTGTTACATATAGAGATACTGAAGAATTGAGCAGGCAAATAAGTTTTTGCAGGGCAGATTGGGCGTCCGTTTAGTGGTTCTTTTCGAAGATCCACCTCTTTACTTTGGCTCTGAAGGTCCAGAACGAGGGTTCTGTTCTGATGGTGAGGGGGAGGGTGTTCCAGTATTTGGCAGCTAATACGGGGAAACTAGCTCCTCCAGCTCTTTTTAGTTTGAACCTCGGGATAGTGAGGCAGTGCCAGTACAGAGCTCTGGTGGGTCTGGCTGGCTGATGTTTGGTGAATTTATCTGATAGGTACTTAGGGGCAGAGTTAATCAGACATGTGTGGGTAATGACTAGTGTACGGAGGGAAATTCTATCACGTACCGGGAGCCAGTGGGCATCCTGTCTGAAGCTGGTGATGTGGTTGGATCTGGGGATGTTCAATGCAGAACATGCCCAGAACATCTTAGACTTGCAATGGTCCTGTGCCATTTCTAATACTTCCCCAACATTGTCGCAGAGGCTTGGTACTAAAGTTCACATAATGTAGTGCCGACACAGAACTTCCCGGCAGTATATACAGGAAATGATCATTAGAAAGAAACATTGACAATTTAAAAAAAGACAGTTTACAATGTTAGTACCATTAAATAATTTCATTTTTATAATAGCTTCATTTGCCAAGAAGCCACACCATTTTGCCTATTAACATGTGCCTCCTTCTTGGAAAGGTTTAGGCTTAGATTGGAACCAATGGTCTGCGTGTTGTTTTCTGTGAGCACCACCATAGTATTTAATGTTGTGTGCTAGCCACTGTATGGTTAATAGTGCTCCACTCGTACAATATGCTGTGGCGAACCAAAAGAAGGAGTCGGACTAAATACGGACATGTTTTAAGTACGTTTAGTAAAAGTAGAGAGAAAACGCCTATCTTGCCCTACCACCCTGCCTACCAAGCTAAAACTAATGATGCTCAAAAGAAAACAGTCCTTTGTCCGAAACCTAACCAACGAATTGGCACTACAACTTTAACAAAAATAACAAAAAGGAAGAAGGCCTCAGTCTTGGACTTCTGCCTGGTCCGACACTTGGATTCCTTTTCTTCAGGACCACAGGTTTTTAAAAGTTCAACACATTTCTGGAAAAATTCATCAAAGTTCTGTCAAAGTTCATCAACGTTCTGGCAAAGTTCAACAATTCCTATAATACAGTTCTTAGGCCTCTCTGTAGGCTCGGATTGCCAACTTTTGCATAAACTCCAAACGTTTTCCTTTTCCTGGTGATAAACGAGATTTCTTGAACACAACTACAACATTTATGGCTTGGTGCTTGACAGTGTCCTTGCCTTGCTTGTAAATATTCAAACTCTCAAATTCTGTATGTCATATTTAAGGTTTCTTGAACTCCAGAAAGTCTTCCAGCCCCCTGTAAGGCTTGCTTTTGCAGGGCCTCGTTACAGTGTCTATTTTTCGGGCTCCAGTAACCCCTGTTGCTTCTCCAGGCTTGGAAGTTAAAGTCTCTCAGTTTCACAGGACTTGCCAGAGCCCTATCGCTCTTTGATACTCTTGTTTTATCTCTGTTTGGGTTTTTCGGGCTCCTGTAACCCTTGTGGCTGTTGACCTCTCTCAACAGCGTTACCTTTTCTGGAGTGTTCACTTCCCTTATGTCAAAGTCTCTCCGTTTCTCAGGGCCCTCCGGAGCCATATGACCCTTTGATATGCTTGTTTTTTCATTGTGCAGGTTATCCGGGTTCCCGTACCCCTTGCGGCTTTCTGAATCTCAAATCACACTGTTCGCCCCTCTCAACTGCGCTACCTTTTCAGCAGCTCAACATTCAATACACCTCTCAAACAGAGCTCAGTGTTCTAGGCTCCCTGTTGCACTCTGGTCTTTGCATCATTTAATGGGCCCCAGGCCCACCACGGCTTCCATGTGGGAACGCCACCAAGTGAGACGGTTGCTGTACCATCCTCGTCTCCTTTCTAACCAAGGCCACTTTGCCCGTCAGGATGACAGGCATCTGGCACCTTGCGAGCGATTCACTCGCTGTCCACGTTACCGCTGGCTCCGCGGTCTAGCATGGCTCCACCCTCTCCAGGACATCTTCCCATCTGAGGATCGCCTCTGCGTTTCTCTCTGATCTGATTCAAAGTTTCTCTTGGTTTTATGTACATCATCCGAAACAAAAGGGGGGTATCTTTCCTCTTTGGCTGTGGAGTTCAGGCGACATCCAGCATTACCTGAAAAGTCACTATTCAGTAAATTCAAAACAGAAGTATTCAAAACAGAAGCTACAATAGTCTTTGCAATTCCCATGTAGGCAGATAGCGTTTTCCAGGCAGGAAGTTCCTTATCAGAATGGGAGTCCTTGTCCCAGAGAGAGGAGTTACTCCGATTGAGGTTCCAGTTACCCAGACCCTTAAGAAGGGTATTGCTGAATGGGTTCACCTACCTAGCATCAAAGGGGGTGACTCTCCTCTGCAGAGAAGGGACAAATTGTCCAGATATGTCAAAATGCATAAACACTAAAAATGAATAGTCAATAGTAACGAAACACATTCCTAGACCCAGCAGCCTGGCCCTCTAGTCCCTTACAAAGTCTTTCAGAACTCCAGCAACAGCCACAGAGCCTATAACACCCGCCTCACCTCTTCCCATTTGAACAATGCATTCTAAGTGTGAATCAACATTTCTGCCGGACAAACATTAAGACAATGTATGTCTCCAAATACCATGCTATTCCCCACCTCAGGGGTTGGCTTTGTTTCTGATGCTCTCAATCTATGTATAATCATAAAAAACATAGCATCCCCTTCAAGATATGGCTGTTTTTCTTTTGACATCCTGCTGTTAGCAATGGATGGGATGGCTCTTTTAAACAGACACTTGACAATGTCACTCGCACCCATAAAGAAAGAGACACAGAGTGAGAAAGTGAGACAGACACATAGAGGGATGCAGAGAGTGTTTTCGGCACAGAGTCTATGGCCACCACTGGGGACCTCTGGAGTCGACCTTGAGGCCCGGGGACATTAAATTGGGCTGTGTTTCTGTTCGTTTTCACTGTGAGGCAGCATCTGGCTTCCTTTCCGACATGGCTGACTGGGTTTCCCTACTCTTATAGTGCCTTGCTTGCTGTGCGAAGACCTACCTGATTGGGCCCCTCTTCCTGCAAAAGGCCCAATCAGACAAGCTGTAGGCGTATGCCGGCCCGCCTCTCTGGTCGCACAGCCAAATAGCTCTTGCAAGCCCTCCGCTTCCTGCATTCATAGGCACAGAGTCTCTGGCCAGCAAGGGTGACCTCTGGAGTCGACATCAAGGCCCGTGGACCCCCCACCAGCTTGACTGGAACGCTAAGCCCTGTTGGGCTTATGATGTCATAAGTATCTCCCCCTGCAGCGTGCAAGGAGTCCATCCATTGGTATGTGTGTGACGAAAATCGATGGGAAAGAAAACATTAAAGAACGTCTTCATTTTCTCCAATAATGCTGCCAAAGCATTTGTTTGGGCTGTGTCTGTGTTCTTTTTCACTGTGAGGCAGCATATGGCCTCCTTTCCGGCATGGCTGACTGGGTTTCCTTACTCTTGTATTGCCTTGCTTGCTGTGGGAGGGCCTACCTGATTGGGCCCCTCTTCCAGTAAAAGGCCCAATCAGACAAGCTGGCAGGCGGATGCTGGCCCGCCTCCCAAGACCCATATCTAAGGCCCTGCCTGTGCCTGTCAGGGCCTGACTGGGCTATGTAGCCTAGGAGAAACCTAAAGGTGTCTCACCCGCTAGTCCTCAGTGATCTGTCATCCAGGTGGCCAGGACACGGCCATCGATTTTGGATCAATTCCCTGGGGGTGGACCAGTGCGGGAGGATCACCTGGATGGGGGTCCTCAGGGAGTGGAAGTGGGACACCGAAGTGTCCGACGCGATACCCCCTTCCTTATAACACCTTTTCCCCATCCTACCCCGTAGGATATTCAGAAGCTCTGCCCCCCCCCACTCCAACATGAACACTTTCTTACACCGTGAAAGACAACGGACTAACACCAGAGCCGTTTACCTGAAATGTCCCAACACACGGGTCAGGCAGAGTCCGGCAATTGACAATAACTACACACACCTGGCAGCCCTTTCCCTTCCCCACAGGGATAAAAAATGGAGCATGAGAGCACACTTTGAGCAAGGCTAACTGCACGAGGAAGCAGCTATTCCGGAACAACAGTTCAAATGGAGGAGAAAGGCGGCGAGACCTGGAGGGAAGACAAGGAGGGAATTGCCCTTGCCCTTTTCAAATCAGACCTGCAAAGCCTCCAAAAGGGAAATCATAAAACCGGGAAGTCCAGCTGGCGTGCGGTCTGACAGGTGTCAATGTCACATGGGGCTCTCCGGTGCAGTTAGCCAAAGCAGGGAGAAGCGCTTGCTGCTGTGGTACTGTTCTTGACTCTCAAGACAAGAAACTCCAACAGTTCAGCACTGCAGATGAGTCGGAGAGGACTAATAGTAAACCGAACTCTGCTGGGCCCAAGGTTACAGGCAGCAACATTGTTGAACAAAGAATTTGTGTGTTTGAACTTTAAAAAAAAAACCTGGCTAAGGTCCAGAGGCAGAGTGGTCCGGCGCTGTGGGGCGCTCATTTGAAGGACTCTGACTGGAGCATTTTTGCTTTGTTTTTTTGAAATTACGAGAACCAAGAGGCCTTAGGGCAGGCTGGCGTGAGGAGTCAAAGTGGTCATACAAGGGTCGAGCAAAACCCCTTATACACTTGAAAGTCTTTGACACATTGAGGAAAACTGAGTAAACTGTGAAATTTCCAAATGTGAACCCGACTGAGGGATTCCTGCGAATAGAGGGTAAGCAGGGATGTCCACAGTGAATACCGACTGAGGGATGTCCACAGTGAGTAGTTGTTAAAAAAGACATTGAGACTTTTGAATGTTACGTTTTTGAGAGAAAAGCCGTAGCGAACCCGACTAAGGGAGGCCAAAGCTGCAAGAAGGATCAGAGCCCACCTGAGGGGGATCCAAGGGTGAAGATAAATTGCCCAATGTGAAGATTTATTGTAGATACTTTCTGTTTATTGATTATGGTCCATTAGGCCTTCTAAGGCAAGAGACTTTGTAGAAAAGAGAGTCGGTCCCAGAAGGTCCTGGTATCGTTGAAAGGAACTGTAACCTTGTGCTGGCGAGGCCCAGGAGTGTGCAGTGCTCAAGAGTCCCGCCTTGTCCTGTGCTAAAAACATGGGGAAGGGACACCCCAGATATACCATCCTGACTTATCATTTTGTGAGCACTTCTTTCTTTTCGGGTGAACATTATCCTGCACTATTTTGTAATTTAGCAGTAAGGATTGGAAATAGTTTTTTTTAGTATAGTTCATTTTTATTTGCCAAGATACCACTAGGACTGCCTTATTAATATTTGACGGTCATAGCTTGCTCTAAATCTTAGATTTAGGTTTAGATTAGGCGTTTTTCTCACCCAGTCATACAGTTTAAGAAACACTGTTGAACTGTGATCACTTGTGTCTGTCTTTACTGTTTCCATCATAAGTTACTTACAGGCCTGCATTGTTCTACAGGTAATGAAGGTACATCTTCCATACACCCTCGGACTATGGCACCCCCCTGACATTACATGAGTGCTGACTCTTTGCTCCGTTCCCGGGTCCATCTCTCCTTTGACTCTGTGTCTGTGCCACACCTGACATTGTCACTGTTCTATCCCAGCTGGCATTTCTCCCCTTTACTACATGTTCAAAACATTTTACTTTGTCTTCCCTCCCGGAGCTCCCAGTCCCACTGCCTCCACTGCTGTACTGCTGGCTGCATTACCCTTGTCTTAACATCGAATTTAGGTGTGCTCTCATCCTGCACTGTTTTGTGTCTGCTAGTCAAAAATCGAATTTAGGTGATTTGTGTTTGCTAGTCAAAAATCGAATTTAGGTTTTTTGGGTCAGCTAGGCAAAAATCGAATTTAGGTGTTTTGTGTCTGCTAGTCAAAAATTGAAATTAGGTGTGCTCTCATCTTGCACTGTTTTGTGTCTGCTAGTCAAACATTGAATTTAAGTGTGCTCGCACCTTGCACTGTTTTGTGTCTGCTAGTCAAAAATCCAACTTACTTCCTTGCCCTCTGTATTTTTTCTGTTTTGCTCCCTCGCACCACCCCCACTTAGCTCTTACTGTTTTTTCCCAGTCCTATTGTGTACTTCCTTGTTCGCTTGCGCCCTCCTGTCAACTCCCTCCCTTGTGCCTCAGCTGTTCAGCCTGGTTAACTGTACCACACTCTGTGCCTCCTTACAATGGCGCTCTCTATCCCTCCTATCTCCTATCTCCTCTAACTGTTTCTCTTTCTCCTATCCTTCACTGCTTACTAAGTCTGGCAGGAAGAAACTTCAGAAGGACGCACTTGACTCCAACCCAGGCCTTCCTATCGCTGACACCTACGTTAGTGATTCTGCCAGAGAGACTCTCACCAACATCCTCTTTGTCGTTCCTTCTCCCGACCTACGGACTTTACATATGGTCACTCTGCTCTCTCCCTACTCTTCCTCACATATCAATTGTGGCACCTGCTGGGAGGTCCTTCTTGCCTTCTTCTTGACCTCCAGGGTCATCGTAAATGTCTATCAAAATGGTACTAACTTGGTACAGGGGCATCAACCCAACCTCCTTCTATTTGATAGGCTCCTCACTCGCCTTATCCACTTTCCACCTTCCTCCTCACTGTCTCCCTTGCCATCGGCCTCTACGACCTCCCTGGCTCCCTTGCTTGGTAGGGCCACCCTGGCTCCCTCACCCAGACTCTCTGCACAGACAATATCATCAACCTCTCCCATGCTGATGCCCTTTCCACCCACTGCTGACACATCTGGGGCTCCCTTGCCCCCTGTGGCCCCTCCATCACTGGCTCCCTTGCCATCTACCACTGTCCTGGCTCCCTTGCCTGCACTCTCCTCACTAACGTCTTTGTCATCTTCTGCCCCCTGCCTTCTCCTGCCTCTATCTTGCAGGCACTTGCGCCACTTGGGGGGGGGGCATCTGGCCCCTGCACACCCCCTCGTAAGTCTTTCAAAAATGGCAATCAGTTCCACGTTGCCACACTTAACTCTTGCTCTGCAGTCAAGCACTCCTCTGACATCTGCCACCTCCTTGAACACCTGGACCTTGATGTTCTTGCTCTTACTGAGACATGGTTTAAGGACAGCTCTGTCACAGGTTTTGGCACACTTCTCCCTGAAGGCTACAAGATCCTCTCTGAGCCCAGGCCCAACAGTCCAGGAGGGGGAGTAGCCCTGATCTTTCCTGAGTGGATCCATGTTTCCATTGTTCCCACTCAGGCCTATTCCTCCTTTGAATGTCTGGTTTGCAGGCTCTCTCTCTCGCCTGTCTCCTCTCTTACTCTGGCCACCTTCCATCGGCCGCCGGGCTAGTCCAGCCTCTTCCTCTCGGAATGGGCTGACTTGGCATCTTCCCTTCATAACATCCCTCTTGACTCTCCTGATTCTTCTGGACCTTTCTGCAACCTATGCAACTCACTCTCTCTCTCCATTCTATCCTCTGGTCTGACGCACACCGCTGGCCACACCTTGGATGCTCTCATCTCCACACACATCCCTCTCTCTATCCCTCTCACTACCTCACTCTCCTGGACTGATCACTCTCTTCTCGCTTGAAGCTTTCTGCACCTTTAACACTGGCACACCCTGCATTGCCTCCCACCTTCAAGGTCACCCGACCCATGAAAAGAGTGCTAGTGGCTGCCTTTGCCTCTACCTACTCTCCTCCTCCTACTCTTGTGGCTGTCTCCCACCCTGACACAGCCCTCTCTAACTTTCACCTTTACATCTCCAACACTCTCAACATCCTCGCCCCTGTCATGAGGGTTCGACTGAAGTCCGCCAAAAAGTGTAACTCTTGGTACGACTCTGATTTGACTGTCCTTAAACCCAAGAACAGGGCAGCGGAACGGAAATGGGGATCTTCAGTTGCACCCTATGACATGCTGGCCCGCCGCCTTCTGCAAAGGTAATACAGAATCTGCATCTGGTCCCAGAAAAGAGTCCATATTCAAGCCTGAATCTCTGTGGCATCCAACAACATGGGCACAACATTTTCAAAATCTACAAGTAACAAGCCAAACCTACTGCAGCCTCATCCTCTACTGCACCCACCCTGGCCCTTTGCTCGGCCCTGGCGGCACACTTCACTGCTAAAACACAGGATATCCTGTCTTCTCTCTCCTCTGCACCCACTCATGCACCATCATCTCTTGGGCCCCCCTCGGCTGCCTCCTCCCCTCCCCCTCTTCTCTCCACCTTCTCCCCGGTCACACCTAAGGAGGTTTCCAGACAAGTACGGTCTATGAAAGCCTCTTCCAAACAGGTGAACCCCTACCCCTCCAAAACCATCAAGGACAACATCAGCTCTCTCGCTCCAGCCTTGGCAGACCTCTGCAACCTCTCTATCGCCACTGGAGTTTTCCCCACTTCTCTCAAGCACTCTCTTGTGCACCCTCTGCTCAAAAAACACTCTGCCGAGCCTACCATTCCGGCATAATATCGCCCAAACTCTATCACAACTTTGCTGGGTAAACTCCTGGAGAAGTTGGCTACCTCTCCACACTGAATCTGTTAGCTGTCCCCATGACCATCATTCAGGCTTTAGAGCATCCAGAGGCATGGAAACTGCTCTTCTGAACACCTGTGAAGACCTGCTCTCAAATCTTGACTCTAACTCTCTCTATGTCGTCATCCTTCTTGACCTCTCTTCTGCTTTCGATACAGTAAACCACAACATCCTGATCTCCCGTCTGCGTGATACCCTGGGCATCACAGATCAGGCCCTGGCGTGGCTAGTGTCCTTTCTCTCAGATCGTACTTACAAGGTGGAACGTGGGCCCTTTCTCTCCGCTATCACTCTCTCTACTTGTGGTGTTCCCCATGGATCTAATCTATCCCCCTGGTTCTTCAATGTCTACATGGCCCTTTTGGCCCACAGGATCTCTGCCTTCACATTCAACGTTCAGTGTTATGCGGATGACACACAGTTCCCTTTCAGCTTACCCTCTGCCTCTTCCTCCTCCTCGCTCATCCCTGACTGTCTGTCTGCAATTCAGTTCTGGTGTGCTTCTAATTATCTCTGCCTTAATGCCAGTAAGACAGAGATCATCCTCATTAGCACCCCTGCTCACGCTTTCCCACTTGCACTCTGGCCGGCCTGCCATGGTCCTGCGCCCTCACCCACCAGTGAGGCAAACAATCTGGGGGTCATCTTCGATCCACTCTCTACTTCTCTTCTCACATCTTGGACGTCTCTAAAATGTCCCACGTCGAGCTGCACCTCCTCAGAGGTATTTCACCTTTTCTCACTTTCCCCCAGGGGCTCACTGTCTCCAGAGCCCTGGTTCTCTCTAGACTGGACTAATGCAACAGTATCTTTCTCAATCTTCTTGCTTCTACTCGACTACCTCTTCAACTTAGCCAGAACAGAACCGCGTGACTTATCCTTGGCCTCAAGTCCAGGGACTGCATCTCTCTAGCAATCTCTAGCACTCAAATCCCTCCAATAGCTCCCAGATGCTGCAAGGATCAAGTTAAAGTTCCTTTGCTTAGTCCACAAGGTTTTCTGGGGCCGGGGCCCGCACTACCTACAATGCTCTCTGCCTAAATACTCTCCTTCCAGAGCCCTCCGCTCGGCCTCCTCCAACTCTCTGAGGGTGAGCCATTTCACCAAACAGAGAACTTTATCCTCCGCAGGTTTCTCCCTCTGGAACAGCCTCCCTGCCTCTCTCCGTCTTGAGCCTGACCTCCTTAAGTTCCAGAAACTCCTAAAGACCTTCACTTCTCTTCCTCTTTCTCTCTCCCTCTCCTCTGCTAACCTCCTTTCTCCTCTCTCCTGCTTCCCTCCTCTTTTATCCTCCTCAACTCTGCTCAGTTTCGCTGACTGGTCGCCTGGTGCACCTCCAGAGCCTCACAGGTCACAGACTCCCCTGCCAGTCCTACACTTGCCTCCGGGCCTCTGCACTGTGCCTCGCACTTTTGCACTGGGAATACGTTCCATGTGAGGGGCAACCTCTCTATACTTAACCCAGGTCCATGATGGACTGTGCGCACTTGTTCCCCCCTCCCTCGCACTTCCTGTCTGGGCACTTGCACGACCTTGGATGCACTAGGCCTAGTAAGATTGTTTGTCCTGCCCTCCCTTTGTCTCCCCTCCCTAGCTTGGTTGCGCCTGAAACACTTGTGCATAGGCGCATTATTGCTGATGACCTATCATCAATCAATCTGAATGTCGCCAGGCCTGGTAGTTTATTTTCTATATGTCCTTTTCCCCATCCACCCCCCAAACTCTGTGTCATGCACTTGTACTGTCTGTCAAGTCGTTAGGCCTAGTACGGCAGCTTATTGATATTGATATTGATATTTTATTTCTATCGCGCTCATACACAAGTGTTTCAGAGCGCAACAAGGCAAGGGAAGGGGAACAGAGGAGAAACAAAAACAACGATCTTACTAGGCCCAGTGACATTGAGAACGCGCAAGTGCATGGTAGAGGGGGAGTGGGAGAAGTGCATGGAAGGGGGAACAAAAGGAGGGAATAAAACATACATAATTGATTGTATGCTCTTTCTTTCTCCCCCCCTTTCTCTCCTTCCCTCCTGTAAAGCACTTGCACTGGTAGAAATGCCTCAGGCCTAGTATGCTAGTTAATTTTGTTAGATCAATCAGAAACTTCAAGGCCTAAGAATGACTAATGTATTCCCTTGTCCCTTTCCGCCTTGAAGAACTTCAATTGTCTATAAGCGCTTTACAAATCAACAATTACAATATATAGAGAAAGAAAGAAAGCACAGCGAGCAAGAGAGCGAGGGAGTGGTAGAAAGAGAGACAGAGAAAGAGAGACAAAGAGAGAGAGGCAGAGAGACAGAGAGACAGAGAGAGAGAGAGACAGAGATGGTCACAACTAGTTTAACAGAATTCCGCTTGCTCTAGGACTTACTTTGTGAAACACATTTGGGCATTAAGCATGTTTCCTTCCCAGTCAAACGTAATCTTTCAGAATAATCCCTTTAACCATGAATTTTCTTTTCCAAACGTTGATGCAACCCGCTTTCCAATGGGGCACTTTGGTCCAGAAGAAGGGGAGACATAAACACATGGATCTTTGGATATTGTTCCATTCACTGGAAGAGGCCTGAGACCCCTATACTATCTGAACTTACTGCTCCGTCCAATCATCCGTCAAGACTGTGGTTTGATCCTGTGTAGCTGGAAGGGGAGCGGTTTGTAACATGCTGCCTCATTATGAATTCGGAGGTAATTCTGCAGCGATGAATCTGCAGAGTTTTGGAGGAAATCTTGAGGATTTACCTCCAGCTTGTTGCTGGAGGTGAATACTCCACTTTTCTTCCCAACTCAGAATTCAGTGGCGCAATAAACATGCCATCCATTCCATTACTACCAAAAAAAAGAGGCAGTAATTGCATTACTGCCATTTTTTTACCACACCGCTAAACTCGTAATGAGGCCCTACAGTTGCGCTTACGTTGGGCCTTCTCGACCCCGGTGCTTAGCGATGTTGAGGTGGAGGAGCAAAGCTGGCATGAATTGGAGCAGTGGCAGAGACAGGTTTTGGTTCCATAGGAGGAGAATCACGGGATACCTGTCAACGCCACCTCAAGGCTTTGCAAGCAGCTGGGGCGGAGCAGGGGGGACCAAGGACCACCACCCAGCCAGCCACCTAGATCGTGTATCTATTCAAAGCAATAATCTGTCATTTCTAAATTGAATATTAAATGCACCCGTGCCTGTGTCTATTGTCCATCTGCAAATGTGCAACACTTGTATATAATGCAAATGTGACCTTCACAAATAGCCTTAATTTGCAAAGAGAGTCTAAACCGTGGCCTATCATAGCCCTCGTTTGTGAAACTATATGTGTCAGGAACTGGATTTTGCATTCCCTGGACATCAGCCCATATTTTTTTAGAAGTGTGTTTTGACCAAATTAGGTATTTCTCGTCTTTCACCCAATCAGAGAGTAATTGCGGTTGTCAAGGTGCGCAGTTGCTTCCTCGTTTTTGGTGTAAATATATACGAGCCTTTCCCCACCTCTGGATCACAACCTCGCTTGTTCTTGGGCAATCTTCACACAGAGGGCTTCCTGCAGACTCGCCATTTACCGAGGTAGAGTATGATTATTCTTCTTTAACAAAAACAAAATATTTAGCCACATTTCATATTTATTTTTCATTGCTCCAATATAAAGACTAGAACACGTGATGTCATATTCCACTCATGCTTTGACACTGTATTGATACATAGAGCATTAGGTGTGGAGGTATATGGCAAATGAAGGGCTAAGGAGTTACGTAATGTACTTTTTGTTTATATTGAAGAGGGTAGTCAGACTAACTTGTAAAAGCAGGTTGCATTAAAAGAGGTTTAACTATGAGAGATCAAAGCATAATTATTATGTATGTATTTCATTTATAAAGCGCAACCTGGAGGCATTGAGGCGCTGTTACAGGTACAAGTCAGGTAAGCGTAGCTTGTCATGCAGTTCACGTGAAATACATCAGTAGTGAGAGCATACGATCAAACACCAAGAACAATAGTATTATCATGCATGTTATTGCCCGTGTACAATTGGCAGATACAGGTCTAGGGGATGGGTGGGAGGGGTTGCAGTGGGAGAGGATACAGGTTATTCGAAAAGCTGTGTTTTGAGTGCTTTGCGGAATAGACAGTAAGATTTCTCAGCTTTAAGTGAAGGGGAAGGTTGTTCCAAAATGTTGCCACAATGTATGGGAAGCTGGAACCTCTTGCTTTATATCTCTTGACGTTAGGCACGACTAGGCGGTCAGTATAGGGGGACCTCGTAGGTCTGGTGGCAGGCGCCATGGTGATTCTGTAAGTGAGATACAGGGGAGCTGTGTTAGAAAAACATTTGTGTTGATGTAGAGGGTTTTAAATCTGATGCGCTCCTGTATGGGGAACCAATGTGCTTCTCTTCTAGCTTGAGAAATGTGCTACACTTAGACTTACACTTCATTGGGAAATGGTAAGTCCAGGTCACCATAATACTTTCAAAGTTTGATATCATTCAACAAAGGGTGACACAGCTAATCAAAGGGCTTGAGGGTTTAGTAAGTAGAGGAAGTCTGAAACACATCAACACTCCATAGGAGCATGTAATAAATAGTGAGAATTTGGAAGAGCACAATACCATGGGGTTGATTCAAACAGAAATGTCTATGAGTAGCTCTGATTTATCGTTGACTTAGCCCGGGAGATGGATATGTGATACACGAAACAAATGTTACTTGGAATTCCTCTTACTCTGAGGTCAGGGGTAAGTCAAGAGTTCTCAGAGTTATGCTTAGTAACTCCTTTTGATTTATCTTGACATACAACCCCCGAGGGCAATTCAAAGGTAAGTCACAGTTAAGCATGGACAGCATGTGTCTGCTCTTCCTAGATGAGGCTCAAGAGGGATGAAAGCTCTAAATGCGAAGAAGTATTCAGGAAGACGGGAACAACATATTGAATGTAAAAACTACTACTACAAGAGTTCATTAGGACAAATGCACAAAGTAAAGGTACTGTATGCATATAATTGACTAAATCCAACAGCAAGTTTTGTCATTTAGGGTGTGAATACAGGGGGTGATGGTTGAGCGATATTTGAGAGAAGAATACCCATCACAATGGCTTGCAATTTGTCAACCATACACTGTCCTCACTTTGGCACATATAATGCACATGCACATTTTCTCAATACACTATGGCATGTACCAATAATCATTAATTACTTATATCCGTGAACTAGGGCTCTACCCGCCTGCTCACTGTCTGGAATGCATATGGGATCCCTTTACACAACTCATCGTCTGAAGAACTCATGCTCATGGAGCATCTCACACCTTAAGTGCAGAGGAAAAAACATGAAAACGTCAATTGTATTAATATGCCAGATAATACATTCAATATAAACATTTTCAGCCACCATATTAAAAATCTTTCAAAAATGAAAGTTAATTTGCTTAACAATTGTTAAAATGATACACGAACACTAGAACACATTATTATGTGTTTAGTGTACTTTTACATTACACATCTATCTTGCTCAAAATTAGGTCAAACTGTTGCATCCACACATAAACCACTAGAGATCTGATTTGTCAAAATGTGGTTGACATAAAGGACTATTAGTAAGGGGATGCAATATTTCACCATTTGACTGTAATTGCCCCCCCAGTTTTCCGTCAGGTCACCCATTATTTGATAAATCCTTAGGCTTCACCATCAGCTGCAGCCTGTCCTTCCAGAAACAAATATCCAAGTAGACCCCATGACTTCTGGACTGTAGTGCAGGACCTTGTGTCTCGCACATTGATGGGGAAAGACCCTCCTCTTGGGGCTCCCAACCGCTCTCCTGCCTCCCCTAATAGCAGTTCACAGATTCTCAGCATGCCTCATTACCATTGTGTGGAAATTTGACCAAATGACCCCTGTTGTATGCAAACTACCCAGGCTTCCTCTCCAGACTATAATACTGTTCAAAACTGTGTGCATCATCTATAAAGCAGTCATGAGTAGCACACCATCTTAGCTGGTAGCAAAGCTGCACATATCAGGTGGCACTCCCCTTCATGCAGCAAATCGACCAACGGGCTCTGATCACAACTGGCCCACAAGAAAGGAGTAACAAATATGTTCTTGTCATATACCCACCCTTTGGAACTTGATCACTGTATCGGCTTGGAATGCCCCCACACTTCCCCAAATCCACACAATTGTTTTTTTAACAATCCCTGACCAAGGACTAATGCCGATGGATGTGAATGGATGGAAACACAGAGTGTAATCACAGTACTGAGCTACTGTTAAAAAATGCCAACCGAAAATGCTGGCTAGCCATACCCTATACAGCACTCCACTGCTCTCGAGCTAGGGCTGCACTTTAAACAATAAAATAGTACAATAATAAATCCGCCTGCTATTAGCTTATGCGTGGACCTGACAATGAGAACTGAATGTAAACATGATAGGTATGCATGTATTCCTAGAACACTCAAAGGATGAGAGGTTTATGCACAAGGATGTTGTTGACAGTAAGTTTGACTTATCCTTGACTTAACTCCTGCTGTGAGACTATTTGATTCACAAAGAGGTTACTAGGAATTACTCTGACTTTCTCAAGGAAAGAGAACGCTAAGTTAAAGGTAAATCAGAGTTACTCTTGGTAACTACTTTTTGAGCTGAATAGCCTCTCTGCAGGAGTGACTCAGAGATGTTCCTGGCGAGAGACTTTTCGTTTAACAAATAAATGACTATGAGTAAAAGTGGCTTACTCTTGGATTACTCCTGAAGAGAGAACAGTGGGTCAGGAGTAGGTTGCACTTACTCCGAGTAATATGCTTGTGAAGCGGCCACAAGGTGTTGGAATGTTAGAATAATATTTTAGAAAACGTTTATCAGAATTAATTCCATGTTTAAAGATCTTATGTATCTTAATTGCATTATTTTCGAATATACTATTTGACAAATTGGTAACATGGCTCTGTGTGGTAAGAGATGACCCCTGGGTAGGTTTTTTTTCTCCAAGTCATGATTTGTGTAAATGGGCAATGTCCATTTCAGAGTGCGAGAAGACGATGAGAGTACGCGGATATTCAGATTCAGGCAGCGTGTAACATTCCCAGACAATAGCGCGTCTAACAGTGAATTGAGAAAATATGCCATTTCGTTGAGTCATGTTTCTCTCACTCGATGCATGTAATTTGCATTGCATATAAGTTATGCTGTCCATAGATCACGGATGGGTATGGGACTCGCACAAGTCCATGGGCCTACATAGACATAAATTATGTATGGCATGAATTACGCCCAGCAATATCAGTATTTTCTTTACAATTTACATCACATGATTTTAGTTTCCTGTAAATTAGAGTCCCTTGCTTTCAAGTGATTTTGCATTGACAGTTGTGACTTCGTACATACATGCTGGCAATTTGAGAGCAATTGGTGGACCTTTCCTCGATGCATGTAATTTGCATTGCATATAAGTTATGCTGTCCATAGATCACGGATGGGTATGGGACTCGCACAAGTCCATGGGCCTACATAGACATAAATTATGTATGGCATGAATTACGCCCAGCAATATCAGTATTTTCTTTACAATTTACATCACATGATTTTAGTTTCCTGTAAATTAGAGTCCCTTGCTTTCAAGTGATTTTGCATTGACAGTTGTGACTTCGTACATACATGCTGGCAATTTGAGAGCAATTGGTGGACCTTTCCTTACACCCTGTACCAATTACGCTTAAACCACTCAAACGCACGTTTTCCAGAAATTTGTAATTGGACGGCGCAGAGCCGTTACGAATACACTGTAATGTAAGCAGCTCCCGCTGACCATTTTTTTTCATTTGTAAAGCAGGGTGCAAATGTAAAGGGCAAAAGGCACCGTACAAACATGCCGTTTGCCCTTCACATTTGCACTCTGCAGTGGCAAGTGAGTTAAAGCTGCCTGGCATGCGCGCATGGCAAGCAGCGTTCACAGTTACAATTAAACCCTGCCCGACATGGTCGCATAACAAGCGGTGCTCACAAATGAAACGAAACCCTCTCTGGCATGCTTGCACGTCGGGGAGGGTTTCATTCTGCTTAACATGCACCTAGAGTAAGCAGTGTTCCCAATTGAAATTACACCCTCTCCGACGTGCAAGCATGTCGGGGAGGGTTTCATTTAAATTGTACACGCTGGCAGGGAGCGTGTACCAGGGCCGGTCTTACAACAGATTGCATCCCAGGCAGGAAGCATCGTTGCTGCCCCCCATCCCCGACCTGTGATCTCATGCATGTGTCATGGGCTGAGCAGCGGGAGTGGGGACTATGAGTTAACAAACTTGTCAATGCAGGCATCTGCTGAATTTCATAAACCTCAGAAAACAGCAATAAGCGGGTCAAACCCGAACAGGCCTGGTTATGTTAGTCTGCTTTTGCTCTTTATTTTTAGTAACAATGACCAGTTTGCTGCTGTGACTCAGGTCAGAGAATCGACAATTTCAGATCTACACTAATGTCATTCGTATGGCCTCAAACATTTAGCCACTCTTAAAAGGTGATGAACTGGTCTTGAACAGTTACTCAAACTTCCATGAACAAGCACCAGCAACATACCCACTGATAGCTGTACAAGCCCGTCTATCTCAGCATTAAAATACATGCAATTATGCAATATGTATTGCATCAAATATTTCACAGGAAGTTAAATATATTTAGGAGGGACACACGTGAACAATATCACTACTCCAAGTGAGTGGTAAAGTCTACTTTAAACATATGCAGAGAGTTAACATGCATGTACAATTCAACATAGCTCCCAATGTTAATGCTAGAGAGGTGGCGTTCTAAAATTATGACATTACAATGTGGACTTTACATTGAAACACACTGCAGTGCATTACCGCGGCAGAGAAATGGCAGTTCGAGTATTGGGGTTTGTTTCTCTCATGCTTGTGAACTTCTTAAATGTTTTCTTCGTGATCACTCATTTTAGCTCCCGACAGCACCATGAAACTGTAAGATCGCAAAGAAAAACAATGTGTACCATCCCAACATAAAAACAAAAACAATCAAATTCTTAAAGGGTGGAAGATGACTGTTTCTTGGGACTCGTTAAGTTTACTTTTTGCAAATTACTATTCGTGTGCTGCTTGAATAACAGCGGCCCTTGCACATTGTGCAGTGTATAGACGAATTTCATTTCAAGGGACTTGGAGTACTGCGGGTGTCAGGGGAAGCATCTCCAGTGTACCCCAAGCGTAGTGCGCTTTGCCCTCCACCCTCAACCCCCAGCCTTGCAGCCCTGCGCTTTTTCACATTCTCCATTATGATAAAGAACATTGTCCCGAGCTTGGGAGAGAAATGGACTATGCAGAAGGAGCTGCCTCCCCAGGGTGTGTTTAGCTGCTGGTGTATCAAATGCAGAAATGGGTGGCATCAAGAGCCCCACGCTCTGAAACATCTTTTGCGCACTGGTTGGTCACACGACAGAAAGTGTGAGCAGGTGATTCCCCAACACTTGAACCACTCTTTAGAGACCTGGCTTTGATTAATGTGGCGTTCGCTAGTCATGGCCATATCCCACCATTTGCGTTAAAGGAGATCGGAAGGTGCACCGTGCAGGGTATTTTAAAGGCCATGAATTGATGCTACAGCATGTCGCCCCCAATGGAACAAAGAAAGTGAAGCATGCATCCTACAAGTCTGGGTATTTGCATTATACGGAAGACGGGCCAACCGTCCACGGAGACGGTTTCTACTGTAGTTGATGAGTAGCTTTACCAAGCCAGCTGCTGTGCAGAGTTTGCTCAGCTTTTGGTCCAGCGCCTGCATCCATCCTTCACACCATCATTCACAAGGCACATTCGTGTAGGTGTTTGTTTATCTCGTTAGACTAGCATGATTACTATTCCAAACAAAAGAAGCACAACGACAAAGAAGAGTATAAGACAAGTTTCAGCGAAAAGTGAAATGTATGAAACTCTTGCACTAAAATAAAGTCAGCAGTGCATGCCCAGGAAAGAGGGAACAATGAACAATATGCTCAGGAGCGGGAACTAGGGGGGCGTAGTAACCCCCAAACCGGCCCAAGCGTGGTACAGGCCCCCGGGCCTCGCCCTGGAAGTGATTGTGGTCTGGCCAATGGACCGACCAATCCAACCCTGCTGGAACGTGCAACTGTCTAAGATCTGCTGATGGTGACACTCTGCCCAGGTCTTCCGAGAACCGGCCTTTTGATCTCCTGAGGAGAGTCCACCACCAATGCTTGCTTCCTTTTTCATGACTACTTGAGCCTTGACAAAAGTGTCTAGCTTTGTGGCCTCCAGAGGCTGTTCTTGGATGGCCCAGTTATCTCCGCAATACCATTTTAAAATAAATAAAATGCCTATGCAGAAATGGGCCTCACCTGCGAGGACTGGAGCAGGAGGAAAGAAGTGTGCTTCCCTCGGCAGGCTGTAGTTACTGCCGGGTTTCCTGAAACAAGGCCAATCAGTGAGGGCAGGATGCAGAAACTGTTTGTATTTGCTGATTCTGCTGCTGCTTGGCAGTGTGTGCTTGTGATGGGAACAACTTCAGGATTTAATGACCCGCTCGCTCCTCTTTTCTGTAATGGCCGGGGCCGACAACACCAGCCAGCCTCAATCGATCCAGACTTCAGTGTCAGTGCGTGCCCATAGCCTGAAGGAGGGCACACCGCACGTGCGCCCATGGGCCTGGCTGGCGCCAGCAGCACCGGCACCACCCGGGGTGGGGGAAGGTAATAAAGCAACAAATGTTGCTAATTTATCTGCCAATTGCCCTGCCCTGCCCTGCCTGAGGGCCGAGGCCAGGCCTGTTTCTTGGCCCGGACGAGGTGGACAACTGCCTGGGGCGCAATAGCCCCAGGGGTGCAGTTGCCCCGGTCCCTGGAGCCTCTGGAGGGGATTGAATTCCCCAGTTTGTGGGGCAGCGCATTGACGTGGGGAAAGCTCCGCAGGTCAGGTGCTGGCGCTGCCCCTTCCAACTGTAATGTCACGTAGTACAATAGTACTACATGACATTACAGAAGTCAGAGGCTCCCTCTGACCACTTTTGCGCCACTTGGAGTGGGGGCATAAGCATACCAATAAAAACACTTTAGGTCCCACTGCAGCTAAAACCAACCCCTTCCATCACAGGAAACTGCTAATGGTGGCCCATTAGTCACAAAATGGTTTCGTGCTGGCATTGAGATGGGAGGGGAGGTGCAGTAGGCTGTGGGGAGTGTGCGTGCCTTGCAGGGACGCAACGTGAGCCCCGACCCGTTTGGGCCCATGTTGCGTCCCTGCAAGCCAAGAAAATGGCCAAAATAATAGTTTAAAGCAGCACTATTTCTTTCATGCTGCTTCTTTTCCAAACTATATATCAATTACACTTTAAACCACTTCCATAGCAATGGTGATGAGTTACTTCACTATGCGGATAATAGTTTTGACCAGTGCTGCTGAGTAAATATTCTTTAAGCTACGAACCGGTTTATTTATTTATCTATCCAATGTTTGTCGGATACCTGCAGGTACCCCACAAACATTGCATGAATAAATAAATAATCCTGGTCCATGTATCCTTACAAAAGTCAAGACTTTACTGTATCAAAGCATAACCCTTGATTCCCATTCAAAGAATGGTAAAGTGATTGTTTATTGGGTTCAGGTGTCTCCTTGTCATTGCCCTTTTGGCTTAGGTTGCCTCCAAACCCCCTTCAGCATCTTGTGTTCTTTGTTGGTTGTATATACTGCATCCTGTGCCATATTCATGGTCTCTTGGTTGGTGTGCCCAGTCCTCATTATTAGCAGCCTAAGTTGGACTGGGGCATAAAACTTTCTTGGGCACCAGTGAAAAAGTGGCCCACCGTTGCAAAAGGCAATTCATTCCTTGTGTGACAGACTGTTTGACTTTGGGTAGGAGTTCCTTAACGGTGTAGTTTGGGGAGTGGCGCGCGGGGTGCGGCGGGAGTGGAGCGCGGGGTGCGGTGGGAGTGGCGCATGGGATGGGGTGCGGGGGGGGGCACTTTCCTAGTGTTTTGCCCTGGGCACCAAATGGACTAGAAATTGCCCTGGCTGATGCCACAGCCTGCAGCAGTTCCAGTGGTAGAATGGACATTCATTTGTATAATGTTAGCAAACAAACGTGTTACACATGTATTCTAGCACTGTGAACTGCTGGTGCAGCGCCCCCTAGAGGCTGACTGACGTCAGGCAGCCGCCTGGGCTGCCTGACTCATAGACCGGCCCTGGCGTGTACAATGGATCCCTATGGGATCCACCTGCTTTATGCATTTGCGACAATGTGGGTTAAAATGAAACAGCTTCAAACAGACCATCTGAAAGTCAGAATGGCACTGTACCCAGAGAATGTTGTCCGTAATTGGTTCTGTCATATGCAAGGTGCATTTACAGGGCATACTAGATGTGCATCTGAGTGACTGCTGTGGCTGTGCATGTGATTGCTTCATGGTCTTAGTGGTGTGGGCCATTTGATGATTGGTAGGAAGGCTGTGAAAGTGTAGGTGTGTTGTAAATCTTTACAGATTTGGATGGTTGCAAAGTATGTAAACAGTTCTGATGTCTAAGGCCTTTATTGAGGGGGTATTGACCTTGTGCATGCTCTGTCTTTAGCGACAGATGAGGTCTGATGCACTGTACTCCATACCTGGGTGTTTTTATGTTTGGCTGCTTATATGAGCTAAGAGGCAAAAGCACACTGGCATTCCATAAGCTGTTGGCAGCCTGTTGGTTGAATGACTGACTGCGACTGATTGCAGATATGTTTGTGGGTATGTATCTTCCAGAATAGGAATGAGATATGTGTAAAGATTCCAGGTCATTCATGGATTAATGATAGTGATAGCAGCTATCATAGGATATGTGATGTCCAACCCTGCAACCATGCACTGCCCTATATTATTCAAAGAATTGACCAGCGTTCAGTTCTGTTTAGTATAAAGGAGGGCAGATTATTTGTCTGTTCCTTCATTCTGGAGTCACTATGCATTTATCCAAGTATGCATGTTTGTATGTATGAATTGTGAGAAGCCCTGGAGGTGTTTTGAGGAGACTCCAGGGAATACTCACAGAACCACCTTGTATGGACCCACTCCCCAAATGAGTTTGAAGCCCTTACCAGGGAGACCCAGATTCCTGGAGAGATGAAACAAGCACTTTGCAGGAAACAATGGAATCCACATGATACTCGTTGCATCTCTTCTGCTACTGTTATATGTAAATCCATGGCATCATGACAGTTAGATCAAAGAGCAAAGGAGATGTTGCATGAGCTCTGGATGCCTGTGCTCAACAATGATGAATGTTTGAGACTTTCTGCCTGCAGGTTTAATCACAAAGGATACCAATTTACCAGTTTATTGTCTCAGGGCAGCCCATTCCTTCTTCCAGGATAAATGATATTACAGGTTTACTGCTAATTAGCATGGGGTGCACATTAAGAGTTTGGGAAGCTTACCACGAGTTTTTCCAATTTGCAATTTACACTCTGTGGAATCAGAAGACCTGAGACTGCTCCACACAGTGATATAGAGTAGCAGGAAGTGGATAATGGGACACAAGATGAGAGATGGGCCAGATGACAGCTTGGCAAGGCCCACTAAGTCCAAAGTGAGGTGAAGTGCACCCAGAGGCAGCAACGAATCCCAGCCCTACCCAATTACAGGATGCAGGTGCAGCCCCTCATTCAGAGGTCTGGTAAGGAGAAGCTGGCAGTGTTGGGGGCAGGAGGGGAGAAGGAACAGGAGGAGGTGGTAACAATAGGAGGTGATGGTGGTAGAGATGAGGAGGTGATAACCTCAGCAGGCGAAAGGGGTACAGAAGAGGAATTGGTAGCAGCTGGAGGTGTGCATGGTGCAAAGGAAAGGTTGGTGGTAACATAAGGCGATGACGTTGGTAAAAATGACGAGGAGGTAGGGACATCAGAAGGTGAATGTGACAAAAGGAGTAGGAGGACACAACACCAGATGTGAAGAGTAGGATTAAGCTGAAAGAGGAAGGACCCCCCCCCCCCCCACTGCGGACAGAAAGGAAGGAACAAGGAGGCTGTGTTGGTCCACAGCAAACTGGGGAAGTGGGAGGATGAATGATATTGAGCAAAGTAGAATAGAGGAGGAATAGTCAGGGCAAAGAAGGGTGGAAATCCTGAGTGTTATGGGAGAAGGGGGACAGGCCCTCAGATTTAGTGGGTCATAAGAAGTGGAGGTGGCATCTGCTGGCTCCAGCTCCCCACAATGGAAACGACGCTTCTACATCATCAACTGGGAGAGTTCACTATAATTCTATATGGAGAGTTTGGTGGAAGCAGGATCAACAGCGGAGTTGGGAAACCCATGCGAACCCACAAGAGAGGAGAACTACAGGGATTGTGAGGGGTTGGGAACCCCTGGGAATCCCACAGTACTACTGGGAAGTGAGACAGTAGCACACCCATCGGTGGAGACTTGGGTTTTCCTTTCAGCATTGCTCTCTAGTTGAAATCCTTTTTGCATGTTTGGGGTGGAAATAAACCCTTTGAACTATACTACATGAGCCCAGACTTGTGTGCATCCCATGAAGGCCTTGTGACAATATGGATATATGTATTTATGAATGTATTCTGACAGGGTAGCGAAAAAACTGATGGATATTGTCATTGTTCAGGAACCCACAATAACTTTTTTGGACAGTTCCAGGTGTGGAGGTCTACCACCTGTGCTGGTCAGTCCATGTGATAACCCAGGTCCTTGTTTTCAGGTTGCAGTTTTGCAGGGTTCTCGTACTGTGGTTGGGCAAGGTTTGGTTGTTCTGCGGCTGGTGTTCTCTGGGCTTCAGTGAGGTTACACGTCTCCTCCAGCAAGGCCCTGCAGTGGGCATGTTCCTCCAGGAGTGCCTCACTCCTCTGGCTTTGAGGATGGGGCCTCAGGTGTTCACCATTGGTTGCCCTCCCCCCTGCTCGAGGGTCCCCACTGACCCTCTCTAGAGTACTCTCCCTGACCCTCTGTCAGAGTGCAGCATCTTGTACCTCATCTGCGCTTAGCTTGTCACGGTTCACATCATACCCTGCATGCCAGAGCTTAACCTCCAACCCAAAGGCAGTCTAAATGCCCACCTTAGGGTGTGGTAGGTTTTGTGTCAGAGAATAGTGCTGTACCTGAAGCAAGGCTCTGGGGAAAATAGAGTGTCTGCACTTTAGTGCAAGAAAAAATACAACCCCTTAGTACCTGACAGTCTTACTATTGAGAGGGGGCATGAAAAAGTACAGCGACAGTGGGCGAGTGTTGAACCAGTGATTATTGAAACCGATTGGTAAGTTGAGTGTATATCAGTATAATGGCCAGACGACCCTATTGCTCAGTTGTGTAAGTCGCTTTCCCCATATAAACAAAAAACTTTGAAATACCACATGCAGTGGGTCAAAGACACAACTGGCAAAATGGTCCCGCCGTGGCCTCAAGAAGGAACACACTTGAAATATCAGCTGCAACATATGCACATATATCTACATGCCACACCCAGAGTACACAAATTAAAAAGCAGACTATGCATACTAGAGTTGTGGAAAATGTTTGAGGGAGAGGAACAAAGAAAGAAAGAGAATACAGGTAGAAGAGAAGATGAGGGGTGTGTGAGGCCCACAGCGCCTCACCCCCACCGCAACCATGTCCTCCGTATTCGACCGTGTCAGGATTATATTCATCGCAAGCTGCTGCAGGTTATAGCAATCCTAAAATTGTGCCCCCGGAAGCAGGAGGTGAGGTAAAGGAAAGAGAAAAGGAAAGCGATGTCAAAGTACATTAGCAGCACAATTAGAGAATGACAAATGACGCTGCTTAGAAGCACAGCTAAAGGAAGCAAGTGAGGAGTTGAAGAGAGTGAAGAACTTAAGGGGAGGAGACAAAGAGGCTGCAGTGACACCAGAAACATGGGTGGGGGACAAATATTGTTTAAAGCAGACAGACAGAAAATGACAACGGCAATGTAAAGGCTCTGGAGAGAGAGGATGAGCAGGAGAGAAGGAGAGAAGAGTATAGGGGAGAAGTGAATACTAGCATTAGTAGAAGGGTGATAGGGGAAGAGAAAGAGAAGGAAGTGTGAGGGGGACCACAGATGACGTTAGCAGAAACATAATAGATGAAATTGAAAGAGGAGTGTATGTGAGCGGAGGGATTTGCAGCAAAGTGCAGGGAGGAAGAGAGGATGAGGAGGAAGAGTGGGAGGATGAAGAGGCCGATGAGGAAGAGGAGGTGGAACAAGCCCTTCAACTAAGTGAGCCCGAAAGAATAGAAGACCCTTTAATAGATTTGCGCGACGAGGAAATATTGCGGAGTGCAGAGCCATCATTTTGGATCTCCTCCCAGTAAATACAGGTAGGAAAACACTGTATATCAATAGATTGAGGAACTTGCCAGGCCATCGAGCAAGCCACATAACAGCAGTGCCGAAAGGGACAATGGGCACAGTGGCGCCGGGACGAAAGTCAGGGCTGACACAGGTACCATTGCACCAAAAGGGGAAGGAACTTGCACAACATATTCTGTGGCCCGATGCAGATAAGAACAACTTGGTGACTGTCTTACCATCATTGACAGCTGGGGCATAGAAGTGGATTTGCGAGCTTGCAAAAAGAACAGCGGGTATGACGTTTGCACTAGAGGACATAACAAGCGTACTTGTCTCAATACTTGGGGAGCAGGCAGATGATGTATGGAAAAGGGCAGGTTATCGAGATGTGATGGCACAGAATAACACACACAACTGCAGAGCGGGCATTTGGAGGGCACTGAGGGGGCAATATCCATACACATCAGGCATGAGTGCAGTTATGATATGCAAATGAAAATAGAGGAGGACCCAGCAGCATATATCAAAGAAATACCACGACGGTCTCCCTGAAGATGTACAGAAACAGCTAAAGAATATTGTAAGGATTGAGATGAAACCATGGCCCGGGATACAGATGAACATTGTCCACTGTTGTCAATGAGACAGAAGGAGAAGAGAAATAAGGTAGAAGAAAGGAAAAGAGGGGAAGCTAAATTAGTGCAGAAGAAATTGTCAAAAATAACAGTAGAAGGAGCGATAATAAAGACACCGATGTAGGGGAGAACATTATGAGCAGGAATATCAACAGCAGGGGATGAATAGTTATTCAGGAGGGAGAGGAGAGAGTAACTATTACCCCAGGTGAAGGGGGTATGCACCAAAGGGAAGAGGATATGGATTTGGTGGTGGATACATAGGAGAGTTTGGTGAAATGGAACCACGATTTGGAAATTTTGCACAACAGTGTTGGACGTGGGGGAAAACAGGGCATTACGCACAATCATGTAGGAGCAGAGGGGCAGTGAACGATCGATGGCAGCAGCCCGGCCTAAGAGGGAGGCCTTAGAACCCCCCACAATATTATGCACAGGGACAGCAAGCAGAGGACACATAAGAACGACCCAAGCAGCAGCCATTACAACAAAATAACACACAATAACAACAACAACCACAGATGCACCAGACACCTCAGCATAAATCAGCCCAAATACAACAGCTGAAACAGCCACAAGCATGACAACAATTACAAACACTGAATCCATTACAAATGCAAATACAACCGTCTGGACAATAGGACAGAAACATGTTGCCACAGACGATAGTCCCTGTGATAGGGGGAGCATCGGTGGGAACAGGGAAAATCAGTTTCCCCCAATAGGACAGCCCACCTTCCTCTAGACGTTCTCCTCTCTTGGCTTCTACACATGATCCTTTCCCTACCCGACATTTCCCTCAACAATAATTCCTGTTGTTGTTTCTTCCTAATCCCTTCCTTTTTAACAACGCCTTGTCTCTTCAAGTTTCTCCTCTTCCATCTTTCCCCTGTCTTGTTCGCTCTCTCTTGACAGGTATTCCCCCTCCTCTTTTAACCCTTCTTTCTCTTCATGAAGTCTCCCCTTGCTATCTTTCCCCTTTTATCTTGTGCTTCTGCATGTTGGCTCTTCTTCCTGTTCTCTCTTCCGTCTAAGTGTCCTTCATGCTACTCTTCTGGGGATCTCTGTCCTGCTAATTGTACTTCTCTGCCATTTCCAAGCCCCACTCACACCCACCACCACTCTTCTCCCTCCTATTTCATCTGTTCACCAGGTGATTTCTTCTTTTCCTACTTCCTTTATTTTGACAATTTCCGGGTCCTCTACTTCATCCATCCTTCATTCTCTTTCCATCCCATCTACTGTCCATTCAGCAGGACAACGGCTCTGTCGTCCTGCCCTACTTTTGTGCTCCTTTCCTCTGGGCTCCCTTGTGACAGCTTCGATTGGTCCACCTGTGTCAGACAACTGCTCAAAGACTATGATTGGTGTGTACCATCTGCCCTTCCTCCCTACAATCCTAGTGACAAGGATTTAAAATGGATTCCACTTGTGGCTCTGCAGCCTTTGGTTCGAAAAATCAAGCTGTGAGTTCTTGAAGTCAAGCTATGAAAGGGCTGCCTGAGTTCCGCTACTTACCGTGACTCTGACCATGCACTCTATTCTGCTCTGTCCCCTAGCTTCTGGCCTGTGACACTGTCAAAAAACATAGTACGGTAAGACATGAAACATGTGCAAATGCTGGAAGGAAGTGCAATAGAATGAACCATTTGATTCTTCTCATGTTATTGTATTGGCCCACTGATTAGGCATGGAGGAAAGTAAGTAATGGGGGCCTCCTGTGGCAAAATGTACCCGCAGCTTCTCAAACATGGCCTTTTTCATTAAACATTGATGAGTTCTAATTACCCGCAACTGATGATCACCAAGGGATGGAATGGTTCAAACTTCATGTACCCTGGCCAGGGTTTCCTTCAGACCCTAAGTTGCAGGGCTATATGTCGGTATATATGCATGACCTGGGAAAATCATAATTTCCACACATGTTGTCACACAAGACAGATTCGTTTTTGCACTTTTACAGTGGGATCTGAAATGAAGAGCTAGATTTAAATGTTACATTTCAAAATGCACCCAGAATGTTGTATATCAGTTTGAATAAAATAGTACATTAAAAAACATATATACACCTGAGACCTAGGCTCCATTCATGAAAGATTAAATGCTATTCACTCACATATGCTTAGTGTTTTTTTTTAATTAATCACTCTTCTCTTTTCGATAAAGATAGATCACAGATGTGCTTCTGAGTTGATAATTTGCAAGTCTTAGATTGAATTCGTAATTGGTGAATCAGGTATCATCTCCAAGCTGGTCACAATCAGAAGGTTTCTGAATAGCTAATGACGGCTTCTCTGCATATGTTGCTTTTATTGTTTATCTGCAAGGTTTGCAATGAGTCTTGTCAAAGAATGTTATATTAGCATGAAATTGAAATTGAGTTGAGTAACTCCTAAATCTAAACACCTGAGAAATTCATGGAACATTACTCCATTATTTTATCTGCCTTATTTGCCAGTACCGAAGTCTTGATCTTTCCTTTGTTTCTGGCATTTTCCACCAGTGTATAAACATACAACGAAGTCTGTGATTTTCTCAAGTTAAGACCTTAACTGCATTCTTTTATAGCTTCGTAGGTACCTGAAACATGGGGATCCTCCTTGCCCTCTGTCTCCTGTCTCTCCTTTCTGTGAATTTAATGCAAGCTACGAAGATTCCTCCAGAACATCTGGCATACATCGTGAAGCAGTAAGTAACAGCAACTAAGCTGAGGAATGGAAAATACTTCCTGGAATTTGAGCAGATGGGTTTTTATTTATTTGTGATAGGGGAAGTAAAGTACTAAGGTGTGTGGGGCCAGAGGGAGATAGGTTAGTAGGGTTCTTGAAAGCCATAGGCATGGGAGTCCCATTTCCCAAAACAACCAGTGGCAAGACAATTCCTTGCTGGTTCACTGATTATATGCATTTATGCATTAGGAATTCTGAAGAGCTGGTTCAATATGAATACAATACAAAACCGCAGCGAATCTCAACTACTGGTAAATGCTTACCACGATATACCACAGAACAATCACCCACACAGACGAAAAATTACTTTGGAGATCTCAAATATCAAAATCAGCATCATGAAAGGTTACTTTGCAAAACAATGTCATGCCCCCATCAAATCCTTGCACAGGAGTCATTCAAATAAAGAACTCCTTCGGTCGTGCTTAATTAAACCACCATCCCCACTTCCCTTCTCTGGGAAAGCATAATAGACTCAGAAATCACTTTTAAACAATAGATTTGTCCCCAAATACCTTCCAGCACTCGAGGTGTATATAAAGGTACAAATAGTATTCCCGATGGGATCCTGTATTCAATGTACATATATCTTTATGCATTCCTATAATGGATAAATTACAACCCACCAACATCTATTGGATATGTATAAGAAAAACATGGTTTAAGAACTAGGATGCACTCAATGCTCTATTTATTTTGTTTTATATTAAATTTTTTGTTAAAATGTGGAACTTAACATCTACATTATTTTTGACACGTATTATCATAGGACAACATCACAGGATCGTCAAAAAACAATTTAACCACAAAGAAAATTAACATCATAAAATGTTTGTTTAAACATAGTTAACATAAATTTAAAAAAACAATACATAATCACAAACATCAATAACCATAAAACAATTTTAAAATATATTTTTATTTAATATCAGACACAATATAATTTGATTTCAATTCCATCCCTGTTTCTAAACCAGACAGACTTATTTCAAATAAGGGCAACACATCTTCCCAAGTCTTCACCAGGGTCAGTGATTGTTCAATTAGTGATCGAGCTGGGTCCCAGAGTGATATGCTGAATAATTCATAGGCTTACATTAGTATGACTGGTACGTAATTATGTACAATGTTAATTAAAGGTAGGGCAATCAGAAATTAAATTAACATGGTCATCATTTTATTTGACTTTATCAAACCAAATGTAAGAGATGGGAGACGGAATATTTCTGAGTTGAAAGAAATCTTTAACTTTCATAGTGTTGTAGCCATGGTTGAATTTTCTGTCTGCCATTTATTCAAATTAATTTTCATTAAGTCCTCCTTCTTAATCTAAATCTAGAGATAAGGCACATACTTGCATAACATTATATTTTCATTTAAATATAGAAAAATATTTCCCCAAGAAGATAATTGATGCTACTGACCTTATTGGAATAATTCACACATAAGTTATATATAGCATTGTTTAACTGTGAAATTGGACATTAAAAAAGATGCTTCTCCTTGCTCTTAATGAGGAATGTGGATGTTGTAGTTCTGATTATGAATTCTATTTGTCCTGCGACCACCAGTACTCCAAACTGCTAACCTGGGCTCTGTTCTGTCAATTCACTGCTGATAGCACTTGTGTCTGCTTGTTATTGGCATGATCCAATGCAGGGGGGGCCTATCTAGGACAAAATGCAGTCTTTGTTTATTATAAAATATTAGATCTTTGAAGTTTAGATCATTTGCTTTCAGGGACGTCATTTCTCCAAAATGCCAGGGGTAGCGGGTAACCTTGCCGGGAGCCGAACCTGCAACTTGCAGATCACATGCACATTGCAGCAGCGAGCGCTGAACCCACTGAGCTATCTTACCAGTTATAGCAATGAGAAAACCAGCAACTCCAGAAACAAAGAGCCACATTCTGCTGGCCATAGCCCAGGAGCCTCAATTTCTAAAAGAAGAAAATAGAAAAATGTAGGGTTTTTTTAGAGGCAGCAAGGGAGACCTCAGGGGTCGCAGGTGCAATCCCTGGTGCCCCCTAAATGACGTCCCTGTTTGTTTACCTATTAAAGCTAAAATAAGTGGCATTCGGGAACTGTGTACTCTTTGTTGCAGCAACATTTTATTTTTTGTTCCTTTAAATCATCTGAAGCATCTTCCCGCCATATGTTACCATGCAATTAAGTTGCCTAAATTGATGGTTTCATTATAGTGCTAATATAACGTGTTGATTTTGGTCAACATATTGAGATGCTGGTTAATCTAATTCTTTCTATGTGGCATTTATGGAAAGGATCATTACAACAAATTAGACATATATTAACCACTCTTCATAACTTTAAGGGTCCCATTCCAAGAAATGGTTTTACATTCTAGGTTGGATGTACACATCATTAAAATCCGGCAATTTTATTAAATGTATTCATGCACTTTGATGATTACCATCACATACATTTCAAAGCATGATTGCATCACCTAATTCCACATACATTGCAAAGTCAAGTGTGTTAATGTACCTAAGTATCTTAGAATTATCTTAGAATGGACAGAGACAACATGAGTTAATTGGTGGCCTCTGTAATAATGTCCCACGTGCAGTATTATCAATATTTCACTTTTCTTTTTTAAAACCTTTAAATGACCACATGCAAATCTCAGTAACTCCTTTCCTGCGCTTCCAAACCTACCAATAATTGCTAATATTTTCTTATTGTTCTTTTAACGTTAGTGCTTTGTTGCAAAAAGGTTGTCACACATGTTATTATGTTTTCTGATTCTTTTGGTTGCTTTGCTGTCAATAATGGAACTCGTTTATAGTACCACACTCTTTGTATTGATGAAACATTTAGATTAATCTCTTACCATTAACCATGATTTCATAGTTTCTGCTCCGTTACATTAGCACCCTGGACGGGAATGCTGGCCAATCAGGATGCTCGGAAAGCAGGCTGGATTCTCTGTTACAAGCCCGCGTTCCAGGCAGGCTGAGAGCTGCTGGTGTGCGCTTCCCTTCCATGCTCCTCCCGCCCATCCCCGCTCTGCCCTCACCTATTAGCAACCATGTAGTTCATATGCAGGTGCTAAGAGTGTTTAATTTAAAAAGAAAGAAACTTACCTTGCAGTGCCACACAGCACTGTAAGGTAAGTTTCTTGATTTAAAAATAAACACCATTATCACCCATGTGGGAAACTACACAGGGGCTAATGGTGAAATGACCCTCATGGGCGGGCTGATCCTGTCGGTAATGGCATCGCCGCCCACGTTAAGGGACCCTCACTTTGCTTGGGCCCTTAGCTTGGGTGGCAGGCTGTTACGAACAGTTCCAGCCCACCGCTGCCGGTCATATCGCCTCAGTAATCTTCTTTCAAGGTTACGTTTCTTCTTAATATAAGTATCTGTGCAGATGGCAGATTGTCTTTAAGTGCTCTTAATGTGGTGTTTCCGTCAGTTTGTTTCAGGAGAAATGTTACATACCTTTTGACATCCTTCTATCTAAAGTAAATGTTCAAATCTTTAATCATTTTAAAATGCAGATTGTTGCCTAAGTCATCAAGCCACATAAATAAAAATAAAAATTATAGCAGCTATACACTCACCACCAACTGTCTCACTATTTTGAAATTCTTAGAAGAAATATGGTGGCCCAAATGCTACCAAATTTCAACATATTTTACTCTCTACATTTTGGTTCCTGGTTTTGAAATGGAATCAACTGCTTCAGCAGAGGTTTAGGAGCTTCAAGAAGTAGGTGTAGAGGATGTAAGCACATGTTTTGGATTCAGTGGTACACTTATCCCTTCTCTAATGGTTATTGACAGAGCTCTGGTGTATCTCCTTTCAAGCCAATCTCTCAACACAGCTCAATCTGGCAACGTCTCATTGGACCACAGCTTTTTTTTTAGGATCATCCTGTCACTTGAACACTTCTGCATCTACTATGAGTGAGTGAGTGAGCAAGTGAGTGAGTGAGTGAGTTAATGTGGGTATTTATATACAGCTCACTGCAGAGTTAACCACTTCCTTGCCATCTATTCTTACACTATCACTCATGCTCCATGTAGAGAGAACTCTTCCATAATTATCACCAACAAAGAGTTCAGCTGAAAGGACCTGGAAAACCACCTGATTCTTTTCCAAATGTTCAGTGCCTGATCTTTCTGTAGCTCAGTGATTCTAAAACAGAATTCTGACTCCTCAATGCCAAGCCTCACCAAACTTTGTGTGGCACTAATATGCAGAGCCTAAAACCAAGGTGACCCTCATCTCAGACAGAATACTAGGTACCCTAATATGATCTGCAGTCAGTGTCTCATATGACTCTCTTTGTCAATTCTGATGGCTGGCCCCATTCAGCTGGCCAAAGGACAAACTGGTGAAAGGTGGAAAAACATAAAGTCACTACTCATCTATGTAGAATCACTTTATGTCCCCATTCGCCATCAGTTTGTGAGAGAAAAGGACAAAGAGTAGTTACACCCTTCCCTCACAGAAATGACAAGTTTCTTTTTCTTTTTGATTGTTACCTAATTAGCCAATGTCAGTATAATTTATGAGTCGGTTGCAAAAAAATTGTTATGAGTTTTCATAGCTCTTAGCAATCAAGAATGACTAATGTATCAAGAAATGGAATCAATCATACAAGAACTCCACTTTTTTTATTTGACCCAGTTCAATTCAATTTGTAAAAAAAGTTAACCCTCAGCAAACAAAATGGGTAAAACATGTCAAATATATTATATCACATTCCAATACTCCACTTATTAAAACAATATAAAATTAAATTAAAACTTTGAGGGTTTAAGCACTGTCAGATTTATTTATGTATGTATTGTTTTTTTATTGTTTTCTCTTAAAATACTGTTTCAAAGCGCCCACAGGCGCTAGGAGCGAACAAGGGAGTGAAATACAAAACAAATGACAATATTGAAAAAAACAGTGGGGGAAGCGGATGAAAGGACGATCCTACTATGTCTTGTGAGTATTCAGAGTGTGGAAGTGAAACAAGGAAGAGATTAGAGGGGGTAGGTGCTGGGGAATCCAAGCTCATGGGTGAGCCAAAGATGAATTGCTGTGGTTGTTGAGTGCTACACGGCCAGGAGCGACATTAGGAGTAAGTGCAAACCTCCAGGGCGGAGGGAGTTCCAAGGCAAGTGCTGAGGCTAGACAGGAGCTGGGCCGATTGGGTGTGGAAGGTCAGGGACCCCAAGGATGCATAAAGGCCCTGGACACCAATAACAGCAACTGTGGGATTAGCAGAAGAGGAAGAAGGGAGGACGGAGGTAAAGGGGATAGTCTTGAGGAGCTTCTGGAATTTAAGAAAGTCCTTCTCAAGGCGCAGAGTCAGGGGAGGCTGTTCCAAAGGAGGGAGCCAGCTGAGGAAAGCGATCAACCATCTACCCTCTGTTTTGAAAAACGCTTTACACTCAAAGAGTTGGTTCCAGAGGAACGTAGTGATCTAGATGGAGAGTAATTAGTAAGATAAAGTTGAAAATAGTGTGGTCCCAGGGCCCAGACAGCCTTGTGGATGATGCAGAGGGATTTGAATTTAATCTGTGCAGCAACCGGGAGCCATTGAATACTTTTTAGGGCAGGAGAGATGCGGTCCTTGAGTTTACGGCCAAGGATAAGACTTGCTGCCCTAGCCTGGATTAGCTGGAGGTGTCGCAGAGTGTAAGAAGGTAGATTCAGGAGGAGGCTATTGTAATAGTGATGCCTAGAAAGAACCAGGGCTCGGGTAACATTGAGCCTCTCGGGGAATGTGAGAAAGGGGATAATTCCTTTGAAAAGGAAGAGCTCAAAGTGGGTCTTCTTGGCAATGTCAAGAGTGTGAGGGAGGAAGGAGATAGAGGAGTCAAAAATGACTCCATGGTTTCTGGCTTCAGAAGAAGGAGCATGGGGAGAGCCCAAGTGAAGGGAAGAAGAAGGGGCAGGGGTCCAGATGGGAAGGATCTCTGTCTTGCTGGCATTGAGGCAGAGATTGTTGGAGGTGCATCAGGACTGGTTGGCAGATAGGCAGTCAGGGATGATGGAGGGTACAAGAGGATCAGCAGGAAGTTTGAAAAAGAGCTGTGTGTCATCTGTGTAACACTGGATGTTGGGGAAGGAGGAGATGAGGCATGCAAGCAGAGCTAGGTAGATGTTAAAGAGCCAAGGGGAGAGGATAGAGCCCTGGGGGACATCACAGGTGGAGAAGGAAGTAGGAGAGGAGAAGGTGCCCCTGATGATTTAAGAATATCGGTCAGTTAGGAAAGATGTCTGCCAGTCGGGTGCCTGTTCCGAGATACCAAGGGTATCACAGAGCCTTTGTATGAGAACGGAATGGTTGTATCAAAGGCTGAGGAGCGATCTAGAAAGATGCGGACAGCTGGGGCATTGGAGCAGATCTTTTGGCAAAAGCTTTCCAGGTATATTGTAATCGAGCCAAAGTACAATGATCAGTCACTGTAAGAAGAAAGTACAGAGATGGGTGGCAGTGTCAAAGATCAAGAGCTTAAAGAACAGGCATTGTGCCCTTCTTATACTTAATCAAATATAGGGAATACAAATAAAAGGAAGTGTATAAGGGGCTCGACTTCATTTGGACAATTAGAACAATACATTGGATGAGGTTCTTTAATATTCCATTTTGAGATGGTGGAGTTCAAGCCCACACAGGTAACCATCAATTTTGTTACGATTAGTCGATGTTTAACATATGGTGACATAAAAAGATAGGACTAGGGCCCGGAACAAAAGAACTTGATTCATGAAATCTGTTCAAAGTCTTGTTCCTCTCAACATCTAACCATTCAAAGGAGGCCAGTGGTATGTAAGTGGACGGACTTATCCCATAATTCACCATCTCTGTGAAATCTTTCAGAATCATTGTGGACAGCAAGCTATCTTTTCAGAAACAGATAGCTAAAACGACCTAAATGGGCTTGCATCAAATCACCCTACTTCGCAAGATCAAACCCTTCCTGCTGCCCCAGGACTTCCGAATGGCAGTGCAGGCTCTTATTGTCTCTCACATAGATGGGGAAACACCCTCCAGCAGGGCTCCCAGCCACACAGCTGGCCCAGTTAAGGCAGCATACCATGCAGTGGTGCACCTCTCACCAAGGATTTCAAGTTCAACCACATGTCCTCCACCCTATGCAATCTGCCATGGTTAGCCTTAAATCCTAAATTCCTGTTAAAAAAATCCTGTATTAACCAAAAGATTCCCCGGACTAGCACACTACCTTACCTTGCGGCTCAGTTAAATGCCTCCTCAGAATCACAACAGACGTGCAGTAGGATCATTTCCAGACACAAGGCTACATAGACTCGCAAGGAGAAAACTAGACAACATTAATGTTCCTGCTGCGCCGTGGTCCTATGGAATTCCATACCTGTAACAACCCAAACTGGTCCATCCATCCTGCTCAAGAAAGAGCTTAAAACCTGGCTATTGAAGGCAACATGTTTTCATTGCATAGACTCCGAGGATACTCAACAGCCGTAAGGAAACTATCTGCAACTCAACACAGTGCCAACGTGTTAATTGTTTCATGTACACACACAGTACTGTGTTAATGTCTTCCCCTCAACACTCTTTTATGGTAATGTTACCCTAATTATGAGGTACACCGCTCTTCTGCTTCCAAGCTAGGTTTGCACTGTATAAATATAATAGTGACAAATATAATAAAAATATATATGTATTTTACTTTGCAGCCAAATATTTGATTTAAAAAAGGACATTTAAGTCATTGGACAAAAGCACCAAAACTAGAGAGCTCTCAACTGCCAAATTGCCTGCCCATTGCTCTTCCCCATTGTTAGCGGCCCGCTCCCTTGTATCTCTTCTTTCATGACTGCACTTTCTCGTAAGACTTATAAAAGTGCTCTATTGCTTCTTGAAGCAAGGTCTGTGCTCAATAAATACAATAATATTGATAATAATAATAATAATAACAACAACAACAACAACAACAACAACAACAACAACAACAACAACAACTATAGCCTTTCACAATGGCATGTGGAAAACCAGAAATAATGTACTCATGTATAGGCGGCCTTACGTTGCGAGGTCCTGTCCTCATGAGTATTCTTGCTTCCTGCCTATTGATTTACACGCGCACGGGTGCGCGACCGACCCCGTCACAGCGCAGCTACACCTGTGCCTTTTGTGCCTCTTGTGTACCACTCGCCACTCCCTTTGCTCCTCTTGGCTCGTTGGTTGGGTGACGGTGTCTTGGTTCCGTCAGGCAGGCTCCAGGAGGAAGACTGTTGGATAGCATAATGAGATGAGTCGCTATGCTAGAACTGAATGGCAGATGTCCAGGAAACCTACCGATGAGTTACACATTCAGGAGGGGTGTCTATGGCTCTACTATCCATTATGCTATAGTAGATTGTTCTTTTTATCCAAGTATTGCCGATTTGCATATTATGCACGGAGTGGAGAGTGATAACTCTCCTTTAGAGTTATCATTTTACTTTCATGGACTTGCCCCGGGTCTAGATACTACGGACAAGAGTGTAAAGGTTCAATAAGCTTCTAAATACAGTCCAGAGGCTATGGAAACCTGTACACAGGCGCAGATGAAATATCAGGGATTACCTCGTTCATCATTGAAGCTAATAATGAAACGTGGGACCTAGTTAGCAATTTTGAGTATTTGACAGCAATATAAGTAACATAATGCTAATCAACTATGCCTCCCAGTCTAATGAGTCAGCATCTGTTGCTACACATTATAAAAAGCTACTGAAGAATAAAACAAATAGTTACATCAAGAAGCAATGGGATATTTTTGCACGTGTGTCAGTCACAGAACATTCTGAACTCTTTTGGAAACTGGTCGCTAAAGGCTTGGCAGATGAGAGAGGAGTAAGAGAAGGCTCAATCACACAAGAGCAATGGACATCTAATTTCCAGGAGATTTATTATGATCCCCTATTTGGGGGGATCCAATGCGTCGTTCAGGAGTAATAATGATCATGTTAAATTTTCCCAGGAGGAGATAAGGGTGGCTATTTCCTCTCTCAAAAAAGATTTTTGAAAGGTTATTCGAAGCTCTTATATAGTCAGATGTGGTTCAAAAGTCCTGGAGGCACGGTGTAATATTCCCAATATTTAAAAATGCCACTGAGAGGAAACCCCTACAGCTATAGGGGCATTTCCTTATTGGATAATGACATCAAAATGTTCTCAAAATGCATAAGAGTGGAGGAGTGGGCACAGGACAATAATATTCCAAAACCTTTTCAGTCCGGCTTTAGACAGGGTTACAGTATAGCTGATCTTTGTTTTCTTTTGAATACATAATTCAAGAAATATTGTGGGTTTAGGGGAGGAAGAATTTAGACAGTATTTCTAGATCTTGCAAAGGCGTGCAAGGTGGCCTGCTGTAGCCAGTTCAAGTGAGTTATGTGGATTGTGATGAATTCGGTGGAGTCACCACTGATCCCCATCCAAAAATCTCCTCCCATGTGGCCAGGGAATGTTAGACGCTACCTGATCTTGACCGTTGTGGGGGTGGTTTTGTGAGGGAGGATCACATGGGAGGAGAAGGCTGTTGGGGGGATGTGATGACCCCATTTGGAGAAACAAGGTATTCTTCCCTTCCTAGAGATGAAGACCTCATCATTCCTGAATGCTTTAAGACTTGTTGTCACTTTTTCAAGTTCCCCTCATTGTAAGATCCAAAAACCCCATCCTACAAAATAATCTGAACATAACACTAGTCATACCTCATATACACAAAAAACATCTCCTGTCGCTAATGATTTTTATTTAAACAAAGATCCAAAACCATGTTACTCTAAAAGATCCTAAATTCCTATGCACTCCAACTTCCATAAAGCCTCAAGTACTGAGACGAGGAAGAGGAAGACAGAGTCAATGTGGATTGTAGGGAACACCAAACTAAACGTGCAGACTAGTTTTTATAATGGAAATCAGCTATGCAGGACCTTTAAACATGGTGAATATTTGCAATTGAGAAGTGGAGGTGAAGGAAAGAGATGCAGTGCGGGCGAAGCAGTAAGCAGAACTGAAGGCAGAAGCAGACACAGGGAAACGGACCGCACTGAGAGAAGCAACTGTTTGGAAGAATAACTTACCAGAGAGGCATGAGACTGGGAGAGGCACATCAGATGCCTTGGAGGGACCGCTGGAAGACCAGCAGCAGCAGCGGGCTGTTGGAGACATGGGGCCTAATAACGAGTCTGGCGGTAGCCGTGCCGGTAAAACCGGCAGGCTGCCGCTGGACTTGTGGGGATTAACCAGCTCCAGACTTGCCGGAATCACTGGGGCATTACGGCCCCGGTGGTAAAGAGCCGGAATTCCGTTACTCCCCATTCCGTGGAGACCCATAGGACTCCATGGTAATGGGGACAGTGGAAACACCGGCACCATGCGGTAATGGTGGCAGTGTAACACCATGCGGCCACATAATTTGGAGTAAGCCATTCTGGAAAACAGTGCTGGTATGGTTTTACCGGCACCGTTAAATCCAGACCGGCCAACTCGTAATGAGGGCCATGGTCTTGTTGAGCAGCAACAGTTCTACTGGCAGAGGAATGCTGAGCAGGCGAGAGAACTGAATGGGGGTCTGCAACGCATCAACCTGCTGCAATCCGGAAACACCATCAAACATTTGTGAGTCTGTCCATAGGTGCTGGGGGCCCTGAGGTGTGCCTAAAGGCATATGAACATTTGAACACTTATTTTGAATATGGACCAAGTAACTTAGAAAGCCAGCATTTACACAGATCCTCTTGTAAGAGAAGCGAATATGGGGCAAGTTGAAGTAAATGTTATCAACAGCAAATGAACATTAATGAAGAAGTTGAAAGGCAACCTTGCACAAGTCTCCATATTTGAGATGTCAATTTGAGGAACATTGGAACAAGCATTGCCACAAGCAAATACATATCACTGAAGAAGTTCATAGACAGAACTTGTACAAGTCTCCATATATCAGATGTAAATATGGGGACAGTTGGAACAAGTAGTACCTAAAGTCAATGCAGGATAAACAGTGATTACAACTGTGATATACTGAAAGAGAACATTGTAGGAAGTCCTGGTGAAAGAACCACATCAGGCAGTGAGTCTTTGGGAGAAAGATACCTGGCAGGGGAGTATACCAGGTAACCTATTTTGAATAGGAGAAAGAGAACCTTATAAGAAGTCCTGGTGAAAGAAGCACATCAGGTAATGAAACTTTGGGAGAAAAGATACCTGGCAGCAGAGCATGCCAAGGGATCTGCAAAAACCTAGAAGGATTCCTGGCAGGGGAGTATGCCAGGAAAGCATCCTTAAGAAACCGATGTGTGAAAAATAAATTTCTACTAATCGTGAGGAATCACTGTTTGAATAGACACTTTTGCCATTCTTGTCATCCTTAAAAAGTTGTTGGGCGAGTGCTTTTGTGCTAAGGAATCTGCTTCTGCCTTATTGAAACCAACGTTACCTCCTGCTGCATACACTCCGGCATTGCGAGCTGTCAAGGGGCTCTTGCTGGGAACGTTCACTTCACTTCCTGGAGGAGGTGGAGCTGCCCTGCGGGCACGTGACTAAGCATGTGACCTTTCCATTACTTCAAGAGGCAGACACAACCACCCGAGCGGCGAGTGCTTTTGTGCTAAGGAATCTGCTTCTGCCTTATTGAAACAAACGTTACCTCCTGCTGCATACACTCTGGCATTGCGAGCCGTCAAGGGGCTCTTGCTGGGAACGTTCACTTCACTTCCTGGAGGAGGTGGAGCTGCCCTGTGGGCACGTGACTAAGCACGTGACCTTTCCATTACTTCAAGAGGCAGACACAACCGCCCGAGCGGCGAGTGCTTTTGTGCTAAGGAATCTGCTTCTGCCTTATTGAAATGAACGTTACCTCCTGCTGCATACATTCCCGCATTGCGAGCCATCAAGGGGCTCTTGCTGGGAACGTTCACTTCACTTCCTGGAGGAGGTGGAGCTGCTCTGTGGGCACGTGACTAAGCACGAGACCTTTCCATTACTTCAAGAGGCAGACACAACCGCCCGAGCGGCGAGTGCTTTTGTGCTAAGGAATCTGCTTCTGCCTTATTGAAACGAACGTTACCTCCTGCTGTATACACTCCGGCATTGCGAGCCGTCAAGGGGCTCTTGCTGGGAACGTTCACTTCACTTCCTGGAGGAGGTGGAGCTGACCTGCGGGCACGTGACTAAGCACGTGACCTTTCCATTACTTCAAGAGGCAGACACAATCACCCTTGCGGCGTTAAGCCCGACTGGGGTAAAGGCCGGTGACTGTTGTGCGACTGTTTGGCGCTGGTGGCACTATTATTGGATGGGAGACTGCGGAGGTTTATCCTCTTTGATCCCCTCCGGTCGCTCTGTGTACCAGCGAAAACTGATAAGGGTTTTGAGTGAGCACCTTTATTCATACAGGTGAGACAGTATAATAGTCTGTTGTCATCAGCATTTGTTAAGTTCAGGGCATCTTTATAGGAGTGGTTGTATTGCGGTGTTGATCCAAGATAATGGCAAAAACAAAGTCTGTGAAATCCCGGTATGACTTGCGCAAAGGCAAGGCCGGGAACACGGATAATCCATCATCCAAAGGGACAAAGAATGGAACACCAAATGGGGCGGGTGGTGTCACAGATAAAGGTACTATTCCAGCAATGTTTGGGAAAATTCCATCAAAAGTAACTCCTACTATTGATAAAAAAGCAATTGAGGATATTAATCTTGCACCCACGCCCCTCCATAATAATATTGATGCTCTTGAATCCACTAATTTCAATGATATTGATAATAATTCACTTCTCGACCAGTGTTTATCAATTAAAAAATCGATGGCATCTCTGAATAAACCCCTCACACCACGAAAGAACGGACCAATAGTGGTAGAAGCACAAGTTTTGAATGCCGCTCAGAATGACCAGCAGAGCTCCAGGGAATGAACTAGCCCCAAACAAACAGGAAATTCAACCTCAAACCTGTCTGGCATTCATCCCATTCACCCCACCCCTATTTCACCTGTGACCCCAACAGCTGGACGATTATCGGCTTCTCTAAACCTTTATATTGAGCCTGATGAATTGGAGCACACTGATAGGGGAGTGAGTGGTGACAGAGAGGGCTCAAACCATGCGGCAATTTCTGAATTGCAAGCCTCAATGGCCTCGGTTCAATATGCCTTGAAAATTCTATTAAAGCTGTGTGGGAGGATCCATACCAACTCTATAATACAGCTAGGGCTTCCTAACCCTATAAAGGACATGGACCAAGTGCCACAAATACCGCTGGCCCCTAAGGGGGATCGAGATATAGCAGCCCCGTTGGCTATGGGTAACTTGGAGGAACCTGAGGAGACCGGTAAGAAAGCACATTTGACTAAGAAACAACGCAGGCAACTAAGACGTGAGGCTGCCAAAAATGTGGTGGTTGAAATTGCCTCCCCTTTACCAGCCACTAATGTTCCGGCCGCTCGATCTAAAAAAGCAAAAAAAAGGGCCGGAAAACAAATAAGCGCACTAAAAAGGGAGCAGGGACTCTAACAAGCTGGATTATACCGGACATAACGCAGGAAGCCACTAGCACGATCCTGGAAGATCCGGAATCTGATCTCTCATCTAGTACGAATGACGAATCTACAAAATACCCAACTCAATGCAGGGATGGGAGAGTTGAGGAAGAGGAGCAGCTTAATTCCCTGGAGGCAACGGAAATTGATGACCCTAATGCAAGTAAAATCTGCATTATTAAAAACTTAAACCAGAAGAAAAGGGACAAGTGGTTGACAAGATCAGAGGTCTTGACTAAATTACATCTGATTCCACAGCTATGTGTTATACGTACGGAAGATTTCTCTTTTGTGGAACCACTTAATGTATGTAACCCCAATGTCACTGCCCTCCATTGCTGTGTCATGGCTTCAGCCCAACTGATTCGTACTCATAAAAAATGTCTTATGCAAGTGGGTATAGAGGTAGATGCCTGTAAAGAGAAGGAAGACCCCTCTCTTCCGAATGCTGACTACGCTGCATCTCAGAACAAGGGTGGCAGGCCTGTCCAACCATTGGGAGAGAAAGTACAGTTGGTGGACATCCAAAACACTCTGAAATGGTTGGCAGACTCGCTACCCAAGGTTTTACAACAACCATGAGATTATTCTTTGTTAAGCTGGAATACTCATGGCCATCAACATTTTCTCACAGATAAGGGCTCCCTTGCACTTATTAACAACTATCCCATTTTTCTACTGCAAGAAACCTGGCTGTTGCATCCGACGGCCATTGATGGTTACTCTATCTACCATACCTTGGCTAAGAAGGGAGAGTGGGGACGTCCCGATGGGGGTTTAGCTATCGGAGTGTCAAATAAGATCAACACTAAAGTGATCCCAGTGGAGAGCAATTATATATGTGTGGCTGCTATGCCCTTCAGAGTAAAAGCTGTATGGGAAGAAATGCTGCTAATTAATATATATAATCCTCCTGGTGCAACGCACAGAGAGCATATACAAGATGCCCTGCATGATCTCATTAGCAATTGGAAGTTAACCAATGATAAATACTATGTCATTGTGGCTGGGGATCTAAATTGCCGGATTAATTGTGGGGGGGGTACTAATAATAATCAGCATCTATCTAATAGTAGTCTCTGGAAACAAGCATTCACAGATAGTGAGGGGGAGTGCTGGAGGGGCTTTTTTGATTGCTGGGACCTCGAAATAATGAATGGGCATACAAGAAGTGATAGGCCTGGAAAGCATACGTGGAACAATGGGAGAAGTGGGAGTACTCTCGATTATATCTTTACCAGTGCTGAGATTTCAACTATAGTCCATGACATGGAGGTGAGGGAATGTGAATGGAGTGACCATGACCCCTTGATACTGAAGCTGGGGTCTTGTACCCCCAGGGTGAATGTGGCCAATTTGGGTGATCTTATAACTAACCACTCTTTAAATCGTATCTCCTGGTCGGTAAAAAATGTGCTGAAGGCCTCTAAAGCTTCTGGCGAATGGGGGATCGAACAGTCAAATTTCTTTATGCAGATGTCACCCGATGAAATCGAGAGATGGATTAGTAATTTCTCTGGTTTACACGGTTCTTGTAAAGTACGTTCAATGGTGGGGAAGGTGCCGCAAGAGGTAATATATGATTGCATAATTAGAGATAGGAAGCGTAAGCTCAGAGGCGACATTCGATTTGTCAAAATGGGGGTGCACTCCAGAGAGGTCACAGCCTCCAAAATAAGAAAATTGAAGGCTGTCTATCACAAATGGCTAAAAATACATAAAAAAAATACAGGAAATTGGAGAGATGGCAGCATACGGTTAGAACATTATGTAGTAAAAACACCCGCAATATTTGGTCTGTAATAGGGGAGGTGAAAGGGAAGAAGATCTCTAATATGGTGAACCCTATAGGCAGTGCTGAATGGATTGCCTATATGGAAAAACGGAATGTGGGGATTACTAATAAGACCTACATCCCGACCTTCTCTAAACCCCTTTTTCCCCCGTTCTATGTTTCCATCGCGGACCTACAAGATAGAATTAAGGAATTAAACACCTCTCGAGCCCCAGGGCCGAATGGCCTTTCTAATGTAGTGATGAAAAATAACCCACCGTTCTGGGCCAGTCTCCTTAAAATTCTGTTTGACAAAATACTGTACGAGGGGCGTATTCCTTTATCATGGCAGGCCGCCATCATCATACCAGTTTTTAAAAAAGGCAACAGAACCGAACCAGAGAATTATCGGCTCTTATCTATGTTGGACTGCTCTGGGAAGTTGTTTGCTGATCTCATCCTCAAGGAATTACAAAAATGGACCGAGGGTGCGGGTATACTAGATCAATTCCAAAATGGTTTCAGAACTGGTTATTCTGCCTCACATAATCTGTTCGTTATGAATGCTTTGAGAAGCAAGGCTCTGGTCCATGCCAACCCTCCACTATATGCTCTTTATGTAGACTTCAGAGCAGCCTTCGACTCGGTAAATCGCGCTCTTTTATGGAACAAACTGAGGAAATTGGGCTGCCCGGAATCTTTGCTATTCTACTTTGAGCTTCTTCACACCAATAATACGATACAAGTAAGGTTAGACAATCAAGGTTCTGTAACCAAACCAATCCCTCTGATGCGAGGGGTAAAGCAGGGATGTGTGACGGCCCCCACCCTTTACAACTTGTTTGTGTCCGATGTACCCAAATGCCTGGTTGGGATTAACAACTGTCCCCCTAAAATAGGCACCTACCATTGTCCCATACTGGCCTATGCGGACGATTTGGTGATCTTGGATCACACCTTCAGTGGGATCCTAAGGTCCGCTAACCAGCTATGGCGATATGCAGAGAATAATGAAATTGTCATTAACCACAGTAAAACCAACCTATTAGTATATACCGCAGGTAGAATAGCTAGGCCTCGCATGACGGTGGGTCTGATTGAAATTGACCATAAAGGAAATAACCTCACATGTATCCAGGAGCGCAGAACAAAAGCTGCCCAACTTACAGCACTAATATACAAGTTCACGCGTGAACAATGTGGTTTTTCAATATGGGCAGCACGTCAGTTGTATATTCAATGTCTGGCACCTATGGTCACGTACGGTTCAGACCCCCTGATCAATATGAATCTAGGATGGCTACAACTTGTGGAGGGTAAATTCTGGAGAAAAATTCTCGGCCTTCCTCAATGTATCCCCATGGCCATAATTAGGCTAGAGCTAGGTATTTCATCCCTTAAGGTCATGGTTTTAAGGAAAAGGATGGAATTTTACATCAGGTTTAACAACAGACCTACAAACAGGCTCCTCATGACCATCAAAGAGGATACTGCGGCGGGTAGACAGGTAAAACTAGAAACCCAGATTAACACTGTGTTCGAAGAAATCAATTGGTCACCTGAGTGGGGCAGGGATAATGAATATCTGTTTACCAGCATGCGCAGACAGCTAAATCTTTGGGATTGGCAGAGTAATTTTATGCATCTGAGTAGCCTGAAAAGTTACAGTTTTATTAATTTTGTACTCTATACCTACATGAAGGCGCAACCATACCTAAATCTCTGCCCATCGGATCAATTGAGGCGCTTTATTTTACTATTACGCTTCAATCACTTACCCGTCCTGGCGGTCCGTGGTCCAGAGATGGGTCTGGAAGCAGCAGAAAGATATTGTAGGATTTGTGAACATCCAGCTGAGCTGGAGACGGCTTATCATGTGCTTACGAAATGTTGTAGGGTGAGAGCAATGTACATAAAATATCTTGGTGCGTTCGTCCACAATATCGAATATATGGAACAGGTAGACTTTTGGTATCAATGTGTTAATACCTTAAACCCTAAACTGCACTTAGCACTTTTTCAGGTGTGGTGTGAGGCTGTCACCTGCATGAAAACAAGTACAAGGGTGGCCCCTTTGAAGTATAGAGATGCCTTCCTTTAGTAAATGGACGGGCAACGCAAGTATGGAAGGTGATGAATTATACTGGTAGGAACACAAGGATGTTTTCTCCCTCTCTCCTTTTCTTCTTTTCATATGGATGAAATATATGTATATGTACATGATTATTTAACAGTCCTATCAAGGAGATGATTTTATCTGTTCTGTCTGGATTGATCTGTTGTGATACTATTATTATTATGTATAACGGTTTTATATTTTGTATATCGAATTCTATTTTTAGATCACTAATGTTTGATGTTATTATGTGTAAAGTGTTCTATGTTTGTATAAAACTGTATCACATTAATAAATATATATATATAAAAAGTTGTATGAAAGAGACATTTATCCTTCAAAAGACACATTTTGCCAATGCTAAAAAAGTGTTATATGAAAGAGACATTTCTACTACTCTAAAGGAAGCACTGTTTGAAAAGGACACTATCAATATTCTACCTGCAGCACTCCAGGGGAAGGGGACCACTTCCCGGATTCAAGGATTGTTTGTTGAATTTACATATTTTGATTTGTACACATTTGTTGCTAAAACAAAACAGAGGCACTTCCTTACACCTTTGATTGTTTATTTTAGTGTGAGGGTCAGATATGTTTTGGACACAGGGACAGTTTACATAATTTTGACGATGAGGCACAGACTACTCTTTAGTTTTTGTTTCCTAGGAAGGGAAACTCTCTTTAGGATAGGGCCAGAATTACATTTATCCAACCCCTTTTCTTTAATAAAGATGTTTACTGTTGAAAATATTGCAACTTTGTGTCTGCCTCTCATTTCTGACCCCTCACAGGATACAGAGGCAGCGGTAAGATATTGTAGTTTGGGCTCTGTAATGCTGTTGTTTTCTCCCAACAAGAGGGTTAATCAGGGCTGCATGTTAGCCCCCTTTTTGTTTAATTTATTTATTTCTGATTTTGATCCCTTTGGGGCTACAGGAAATATGTATCCACCAATTCTGAACACAACTCAATACATTGCACGTCTCTATATGGATGACGCAGCCATGAATGATGTAACATTGAAGGGGCTTATATGAGGGCTCAAATATGCCAATAATTATCTAGAGAAACGTAGCCTGACAATGACTAAAATATTGTTTTTTGGCAAGCCACGGTAAGGGTGTCAAAGAAGGAAGCTGACACAAGGGTTGCGTGCTTGTTGTTATAGACATGTACTGTTAGTAAAAAAGTAAAAAGAATCCTTACTATCCCAATCCCTGAGAGGCTGTCATGATGCCTACCTCCGGGCATCTGGATCGAGTCCATCAGCCCCGAGAGCAGGCATCCAGATATTCATTAAAACCCCAACAGCCGGCTGGGGGCTGTTTGGATTCAGTCCTGGCGCCTTAGGAGTCAGGCTCATCATAGAAATCAGTCCTGGCGCCATAGGCGCCAGGCTCATAGACTTTACTTACCTTATGCAGACCATGCTGCAAATGAGTCCAAGCCAACATGAGGCCTGGGTGGGACTATTTCATTACAGGGACTATTTTTCACTCGGGTGTGGTTCTGGGGAACTTCTTACCTGGGACTACTTTGCAGGCTATTTAAAACACACCCAAACAGCAGCCCATGCTTTGCGTTGTTCTGCATCCAGCAGCGTGACTCTCACCGTGTCTGCAAGTCAGCATCCAGTCTTCTGCCACGCCCGCCTCGAATCCGGAGCTCCTAGACAAAAGGCAAAGAAAGGAGAAGAGGTTAGATCACAGACATTATTTGATTCCTTACCTGATCCCGGACCCACCACATCTCCAAGCCTGGAAAGGACATTATTTCAGCACGCGTCGCTTCGCCAGCAGCAGCGCCGCGTTATACTCACCAGTCCACCGCATCTTTCGACTCGGCGCTGCCTCCATCATTTTCTTCGTCGAAACCCAGCACCTGGGGGGAAAACAAAAGGAATAACAAGGTGAGCCGAGAAAACCAACAAGGACAATCTGTTTGCCACCATAGGCTTACCTGCTTTACCACCGGAGGTATTATTCTTTAATTCGCTGCATCTTCCTATGCCGCACCTATAAAGGGAGAGAAAACAGCAAGTTAAACTCATGCAACTTTTACCGGACAGTGTTTGGTAATACAGACTCTTACCTGAACGCCATCAGCTGCCTCCAGGCAATATTCTTTTGGACCCAGCTGCAACCTAACGAGGGAATGGAATAAGAGTGAACATCGGACATATTGAACTCTTTGAACTTTATAGACACTGCAGTCAATATTGCTCCGGAACTCCTCCAGTAACTTCAACCCAGTGAAGTAACTGGTATCTACGCGCCCCTGCATGCCATGCACGATGGAGAGCTCATCATTTAAAAACATAAGGTGAGGTTACCAAAAGGGAATATCGGAGGTGATTAGTGGGGAGAACGAGAACTGTTGGGGGGCCATCACTAAAGTCCACGGGTGGCTAAATCCCTTTCTCCACTTGCAGGAGAATACTTCTACGAGTCCAGCAGACAAGATTAGGCGGGCCAGTCCAGACTGTCATCTCTTCACTACGCATCTCGTTGGTGGAGACCGCAGCTGTCCGGGTCCGATCGACACCCCTCTGGGAACCAGGTGAGCGTAACAGAGGCACCTTCCTGCCTCAAACTAATACAAAAGGATCTGTCAAAATGTCTGTCCAAATGAAAGTCCACCATCCTATGTCACAACCTACGTCTATTCCTTACACTATAACTAAAGACTAATACAACTGAAAGTTCCTTCTACAAGAGAATGACTCCCTTCTCCTGGTATACGAGTGAGGTTTCCAAAATGTTCTCTTGCTAAAAGGTTCAAGGGGGAATTACTCTCTTCCCGTGGCTTGTAGTAATCTCACCGAAAGCTCTTTCCACAGAAGAATGACTCCCTTCTCCTGGTATATGGCTGGTGTTTCCCAAAATGTCCTCTTGTAAACAAATGCCATGGGGAATGACTCCCTTGCCCTGCCTGGTAGTTCCAGCACTTTCTGCAGTCAACTTTACAGACCAGGAGAATGCTTCCCTTCTCCTGGCACTGGTCTGCACTTTACAGTAAAGTTTGCAACAAGGGCAGGGGGAATGACTCCCTTCCCCTGGTGTCCCTTCAGTGTACTAAAAAGGATTTGTGTTTCTCACCAGGAGAATGACTCCCTTTTACTGGTGTTTGAGAGTTCATTTTCAACTTGGGTTTTATCATGACACTTTATCAGCAAATTCCCAAGTCCTGCTAATATTGGGGTCCCAGACCCTTCTCTGGTGGTCAGTGGGCTTATCTCTGCCTCTGTTATGAGGAGGATTTCCTCACAAGCTGTATTCTCTTCTGTTGGGGTCCCAGACCCTTCTCTGGTCGTCGGTCGGCTTATCTTCACCACTGCTATGAGGAAGATTTCTTTGGATGCTTGGTTCACCTTTGTTGGGGTCCCAGATCCTTCTGTGGTGGTCAGTGGAATTATCTCTGCTACTGGGATGAGGAAGATTTCCTGGGATGCTTGGTTCTCTTCTGTTAGGGTCCCATATCCTTCTCAGGTGGTCAGTAGACTTATCTCCACCACTGATAAGTGAAAGAGTTAGTCGTCTGCCTGGTTCTCTTCTTTTAGGGTCCCAGACTTAAGTCCACGACTGGGATGAAGACGACTTCCTCGGATGCCTGGTTCTCTTCTGTTAGGGTCCAAGACTATTGCTGGCCCTCTTATAGGCCTCACGCTTGCTCCAGCAAGAAGCAGAGACATTTTTACTCCCCCCACATCCCTACCCGTCCACCGTTGCTGCCTGTTACCTTCTGGGACTTGGCGCACAGCCCTGGTCTCTCCAAGGACTGGAGTCGGTCTCATTCCCGCTTCCTGCAGTCATCTCCTTTGTTACTGCTTATGCACTGACTATGCGTCATGTGGCTTCTTACAGTTGCAGCACAGTTCAGGGAACACACGGTCCACCTCCTTCTGGAGGCTGTGCCCCTGCCACATCTGCTTCACAATGGGCTTGGTCCTGTTGACGCAGGACCTGACACGAACTCCCTCTGCCACTTGTCGGCATCCTCTATAGATCCCTCACTTCGAGTTGAGTGCGGACTTCGAAAAATCCCAGGTTCTAGGACGAGGGAGAAAGAAGAAGACCCTGAATGCTTCTTCTCTTTTCTCTTTATAGGACTTACTCCATTCCAGCATAACGTCAACACCTGTTCTCAATGGCACCTTGTTATTCCCCAAGCCTCCTGTGGGCCACCTCATCTCAGTACTAGCACAGTCTGTAATCCTCATGTTTTCTGTGCTCTTCTTCATACTAGTATTGTCTATCTTAGTTGTACCCCTGGCACTACAGAAACACATTGATTTACTTTCAATATAGTGTTTTGAAATGGAGTGGTGGCTCAGTGTCATGATCTCTGCTTCCAAAAGATCAGGACTTGCCCGACTCCCTTGGAAGCAGACCCATAACCCCGGTTCCGAGTGCCAGCCAGTCCCAATTGGACCCTTTTGGACCCTGTCCTGGCACCAGTGGCACCAGGCTCATAAAGATGCCCAGTCCCAGCGCTGGAAGCGCCGGGCTCATAATGCTTGGGTGGACTTACCTGCAGCAGACCATGCTGCTTACTTACCTGCCAGTTGAACCCCTGATCCTCTTCTGTTTGGGACTACTTTTCCTGTTGGGTGGGGCAGGAGCCACTCCCTAGGTTCAGAACACTGGAACTCTTCTGGAAAGCAGGAACTCTTTTCTTAGGCGTGGCTGTGGAAGGAGACACCTAAGCACTACAGGAGGCTATTTAAACCACACCCTATGGATGAATCTTGCTTTGCGTTATTCTGCATTCTCTGCAGCAGAACGCTCATCGTGTCTTCTGCTTCTGATCCTGGGCCTAAGGGAACAAAGGCTTACCATCCTGGAATCCAGTCTTCAGCAGCACCTGTAAAGACAAAGAAAGAACAGGTTAGCACTACGGTCTTCAGTGGCAGCGCATCTCTTACCTGGTCCATCGGCTGTCACCAACGCCTCGCGCTGCATTCCGGCATCTGAAAGACAAAGGCTTACCTACTCTTCGCATGCTCCGGAGGTCTTCGCACTGCATTCCGGCATCTGAAAGACAAAAGCTTACCAGCTCTTCGCACGCTCCGGAGGCCTTCGGCGCTGCATCCCGCATCTGAAAGACAAAAGAAGGTGCGTTTAAAGACATTGGGCAACTTTATTACTCACGTGCCATTACTCCTTCCCACGCCGAATCCAGTGGGTATTCCAGCACCCTTCAGCTTCTCTAAAGCTCCGAACTTGTACCTGCAAGATAAAAGGGACAGTTAGTGCACATCGTGAAGCAGGCTACAAGCGCTTACTTACGTGCTTCCAGGCGCTTCTATTCCTCACGCGGGTTCGATCCTCAACTCTCATCAGCCCGCCATCCGCCATTGCCGGAACCCTGCAAAACAAGAGATATCATTACAAAAGACTTTTAAGACATTTGAAGTGCCCAGAACTTACCGTTCGTGCAGTTAACGACGGACAGCAGTCCTCTGAGGTCAAGAGGCCTGCACCCTTATCCAGTGAAGAAACTGGTTACGGCACCCTGCCCCGAGGCAGATGGAGAGCTCGGCGTTCACTTACCTAAGGTGAGGGTGTTAACCTTTGGGGTTCTACAGGAGAAGAGAAAGGGAAGAGGAGAGAGGCACCCAATAACCCCAGTTCATTAATCCCATATTTTCTATCTGCAGACATCTTACTCTTCGAGTCAGACATACAGTGCACAGAGGTCCAGCCCAAAGAGCCAACCGTGTGTTACACATTCACCCAGTCAAGACCGGCGCCTCTGCAGGAATCAGGTGAGCGTTACACTCAGCACGTGGGTGTGTGATGTTTGTACCCAAGGTGATCGTCCTTATCCCCAGAGGAGGAATCCCTCCCCATGAGTTCCTCCTGCATTAAACCACCCCTATGGGGACTATTGGGTGGTGGCCGCACCTCACTAGCCTCATGGGAAAGGGCTAATCGCCACACCAGATAAACCTTTAAGGTGGTCCCCAAATGGGGTATCATTTAAAGAGGTTAGATCCTATTTGTACCTCTGACTTCTTTTCTGTAGCAGAGGATCTTAGGCTAGACATATAAATCAGCTTGCGTAGAGAACTACAATTAGACTGAAGGGGATTCTACTGTCTGCACGTAGGCTACAGAGTGGATGAGTGTCCGGGAGTGTATAAGGACAAAGTTTCTTCTAGGAAGCGCTATGGCATTGAAGTTTGGGGTTACCAGAAGTGCACATTGTTGGAGACGGTCCAGAATATATTCTTGCGCAAGGTAGCAGGGCTCACCCCAGGAAAGCCAGGGAGGGCCCTTAGGACCGAGCTCGGGTTGATGAGTATGGAATCGATGTTGTATGTACATTATTTAGACTATTTCTCAAAAAAATACTTCTGAGTTTCCTGGTTAACCACAATGTGAAAGAGAGGTTTATAGAGATGAAATCCTCACCAGGCAGTGAAAAATATAAGTGTTATAACACTGCAAACACTTTCTGGTGTGGGCAATGTTGATACATTTCTAAATCCTGGCTCATTGTCCTTTCTTAAATCAGCTAAGATATGAAGGGCTTTAGGACCAAGCACTTAGACATGCAAAACATACGCTCTTTGTCCTCTTAGGCCAAATACGCTGAGCTTTTGGGATTTCCCTTTGCCAGTTGGGAACTTTTATCAAATTAGATCCCCATCTACTCAAAGGATTGTGCCGCACATGCGTTTAAACTTATTTCCGCTTAACAAACGCTTGACGTGGATAACAAATTCATTTAAATGTACGCGTGAAGACCTGAGACACTTGTTGTTGATCTGCCCATGCTATCTAGCCCCTCGAAAACCTGTGTTCCTACCTTTTTTTGAATTCAATGAGCTGACAACATGTAAAGAGGCAATATACTTTGTAATCAACTATGGGGATCTGACATTTATCTATAATCCCATCGAGTATGTTACTGTCGCTTTGAAACTTTGAGCACAATGCAGATAACACCATGGGCCTTTTTATGAGGGTTTTAGCCTGGTGTTATTGTTTAATCTATGTTTTATAGAGCGTCCTGTATTGTTTCAATAATCTGTACTTTTAAACAAGTTTTTAAGCTTTCACTGTGGGATGTTTGGTTGGTTTCTAAGCATTGTGTTTGTAGGGGGTTTTGGACTTTTAAGGGAGGTGTTTGGTTATTTATTGCATACTGTGTTTTTTATTTGTAAATAGAGAAATCCGAATAAAATGTATATGATGATGATGTGAACTAATCTATAACTTCTCCCCTGACACAATAAAGATAAATGAATTGGTCACGTCTTCATAACTAACCAGAGAAATGGATATCAGATAAATGTAATACTCATCATGTTTTTACTTATTTAGTTATCTCTTGCACAACTTCCTACAAGAATATGTTTGCTCTAAAGCTTATATTTCGTTTCTTGGCCCACATACTCACAATGCAATAACAGGTCAAGAGTTTATTTTCCTTTAAGCCCCAATGTAGCCCATTCCATCTCGTGCTAAATATATGGCCAGGTTATCTGGAACTTACCCTCTTCTCTTAGAAAAGGCTTCCAAATAAAACTATAAATGAAGTCTCCTGAAAATGGACAACCATGTGATGTGAATTTGTTCTCCAGTTTGTGAACACGGGAGCGAGTTTGAGAGAGTCAATGTTCAATCTCGCAGACTTCTGGGATAGTCTGCCCAACTGCCTTCTGCTTTTGAGTTCAATTACCCAAACCGACCCAGAGAATGAGTGAGCAGTGAATCAGAAAACCCGGGAGAAAATCCCTCCTGTGTAGGTGAAAGAGGGAATGTCCAGAAAGAAGCAACATGTATGCCAGGGAAAGAACAATCAAGAAGAAATCTGGCTTATGTTACATAACTTAATGTGATCAATATGAAGTGGATATGAAATGTGGGTTAAAAGAACACAGTTCTCTATTGGAGCCTGTTAGAACAGTGGGCCAAGTAGGGAAAATAGCCCAACAACAGGCTATCTTCAAAGTTGAGTATCTAGATTGAAAAGGTCTCTGTATTCAACAAACGTCTCTGGGTTTCACAATCTTCAGCTCCGGAGTCACTTCCCAGGAAACACTCTTCCTTCTTAGTCAATCACAGTTTTGGGAGCTAGAGTGTCCACACACTTCTTCCATGACTGTTCATTCTAAGCTTTTTGGTGCGCTGCTTTTCACCCATGACTCCTGGGAGACTTCTTCACATGGATTCTCGGGAGCCCTGCATGTGCCTGCATGCTAAGCTTCAACATTGGCCTACTGTGCATGCACATGTCTGCATGCTAGGCAGATGTCAGGGCTGGGTGAGATCAGAATGAGCCTCAAATCTTCCAACAAGATGTTGGCTACAATAGAATCACTCTATAATGGTCATGGGGGGCTTATGCATCTCCCAACCTCAAGGTCCTGGCTCTAGTCCCCAACACCAGCAAAACAAAGGAGGTAATGGCTGGAAGGTTTGGAATTAATCTTAGCCACTGGTATCCCTCTTGGCAACCATCCAGGCCATCATTCTTCACCTGCCAAGTCATTACAAAAGAGGAAAGACCATATGCAAACCAGGCTTGGTCCCACCCCTAATGGAGCAGTCCAACTTGAATTGCCTGTCCACAACCCTTCTACATGAGACCACAATCAACCACAGACATGTTTTGGCCTCATTGGGTGTCATCGGTGAGGTGTGGCTTGTGTCTCTAGACCCAGTAGGCTTGAGACCCACGTCTGGGCATACCTGTCCCACTTAGGGTGACATCAGGAAAGCAAACGAATGGTATGATCTCTGCTAAAATGTGTTGTGCATATTTGTACAAGAAATTGGCAAATAGTCATACATGATAATCAGGTCCTATTAACCATGGCAATGTTAGATTTACGACAGAAGGCATTTAATTTGTTTTTATCAAAGTTGCAAAATGGACTGGTTAAAGTTTGTTTTAAACTATGTTTAAATTATGTATAATTACTGTATTTAAAATGTCATAGGGCCTCATTACGACCCAGGCGGTAAGTTACCGCCTGGGTCGTACCTTTACCACCATGGCGTAAACTATGTTTACGCCATGGTGGTTGGCGGACTTACCGCCCCATTCCGAGGTTGGCGGGGCGGTAAGTCCCCAATCCCCATTTACCCTTCCCCATTCCCATTTTTGCCCCATAGGGCATAATGGGAGTGGGGAAGGCGTTAATTACGCCACCGTAAATTACGGTGGCGTAATTAACAACAAGGTCCCTTAGCGCCATGGATTTTAACACCTGCTAAAAGCAGGTGTTAAATCCTCCATGGCGCTAAGGGACCTCGGAATCAGGCGGTAAGGGTCGGCGCTGTTTACGCTGCCGTAAACCCCTTACCGCCTGGGTCGTAATGAGGCCCATAATGTAAAGTGTGAAATATTTAGGACAAACATGACCCCACCATAACAATTAATACATTAACTACTAATTCAATTAATAACATATTTCCAGTCTAATTGGAAAGTTTATAATGGCAAAAAGTCCATCTAAAGTTGGCCAAGAGATCCCTGTGTCTGCAGTCTAAAACCTAGCTAAAATAATCAGCAGGGCCAATAGCAGATATTTTTCCAAGATGGGGATTTACGATGTGATTTAGCTTCAAGTGCCATTGAACTAGGGTGTTAAAGCAACCCAGAGGAAGAATATTCGTTTTGACACATTCCAAAATATTAGAAATTGGATCCTTCAACAGCATTTCTATTAGTTCTGTGCAATAGTTCCTTCAAATTGCACACCAAAATCTCAATGGAGCAAGGACTGCCAAGACTTCTAAATATGTTACATCCCGCTCTAAATGAGCAATGTACGTCTTGAGGTTAAGCTTTATTTGTGATGCCCCATATTGCTAAAGAATCAGAAGCTACCTGCTATTATTTGTTTCCTCTCGCATGATTGCTTATTGATTTTCTGGTCCCACAACAATCTGGCATTAAACATGATGCTTGGTAATTGAAAATTGTGTCATTTATCTAATTTCTGGTCTGTCACCCAGAGAGATCTGCACTCATCTGTGCATAAAAGAGGTTATATTATCCTATTTCTTAAATTTCACAGTTAAGCCCTTTCCTGTCATGCAATTAGAGGAGGTAGTCACCAATTTCTGCAACATTTTCCCGACCCAAAGAACCAAGTTGTTCGCATAGAGTAATATATTAGTTTCTCCTGTCTGTGTTACTTGTAACTTTAGAGTGATTCATCCATGCAATCACAGTGCAGATTGTCATTTGACCCTTACTTAAAGCTCTAAAAAGTGCTTACATCGCAAACTGGTCGCTCCGGCTATTGAGTGTAAGAGATGCAAAGTTCAGGGGTCATGCATATCCCATTCCGGTACCAGCAACTTCGGTCTAGGACAAGAGCACTATGTGTTTTTTAATCCACCATGATTGTGCTAATATAAATTGCTGAATTATGCAGTTGATCAAAGTATTTTTATGTGTATCAGAAGTACTACGTCATACATGTTAATTTCTAGTTCATATTAGATGCTTCCTCTTTTCATCAGCCGTTGCATGAACCCAGTGTATCTGTTCATGTGTTTAAGTGGGTGGATCCAATGTTTGATCTAGTTCAATGTGTGAGTGTATGTTGCTCTGTTTTCAACTTCAGTTTATGCAATGCCTGTGACCAATCCTCTGACACTGTCAAGAGTCCATCAGCTTGGAACTCAACCACCTCCACTTGAAGGTAACTTCAAAGGCCTCTCATGAAAGCCTCAGAGGCACTCACAATTCTTTGTCCCACTCCTAAACAGTCTTAGATAGGTCCCTCAGGAAGTCAGCCATTTCTCAATACAAATTGGCTTCATGGGTCGGGTTTCTTGAGATGATTATTTAGATGTTCATTTTAATGATAACTCCCTTATCACAGTAATGACACCCTGATAACCAAGTGTCAACAGAGCCTCGGGTGTAATCTCTCCTGTCACAGTAGTAACACCCAGAGAACCCAGAGTCAAGAGAACTTCAGGAGTAATTTCCCTCATCACAGAAGTGACAACTAGAGAACCCAAAGTCAAGAGAGCCTCAGGAGTAATCTCCCTCATCACAGCAGTAAAGCCCAGAGAACCCAAAGTCACGAGAGCCTTGGGTGTAATCTCCCTAGTCACAGTAGCGATACCCAGAGAACCCAGATTCAAGAGAGCCTCAGGAGTAATCTGCGTCATCACAGTAGTGAAGTCCATAGAACCAAGTGTCAAGAGAGCCTCAAGAGAAATCCCCCTCATCGCAGTAGTGAGATACAAAGTTCCAAGAGTCGAGAGCGCATCGAGAGGGATATCCCTCGTCACAGAGGTAATCCAAATAAGAGTAAAGAGGACACTAGACAACAAGAGATATCTGGAAGTAGTCTTCATAACATCATTAGACAGGGAAGAATTTCTAGAACTGTAAAGCAAGCTTTCAGGAGTCTTTGGGAAGTAGTGAAGAGACTTTTGAGGACTATTGTAAAAGACTTTCCCAAGACAGCCCTTAAGGCTGTGCAAGGTGGGTCAGGAGAAGGGAGTCATTCTCCTGACCATACTCTCTTTGTTGAATCAGAAGCTAGAGCAAAGGATTGTTGGAAAAGAGATAAAGATTGAGCCCGATCACCAGGAGAAGGGAGTCATTCTCCGGATACTATTTTCAATTAGATGCTGAACCCTTTTGTAGATTAGTGGTAAGGTTAGTGTAGGTTTTTGGACAGAGGACAGACACTTTTCATTTGAACAAACATCCTGACAACAAGCACCCGAGTTCATATTAGTTTAGATAGGGATAACCCTTTATAGATAGGGAGAGGTAGGATCTTTTCTTTATTTCTTAAATAAAACTTTGTTGAAATATATCACCCTTTTGTTTGACTCCTTACCCCACCACGCCACACACTGCAAACATGGAGGCTGTGTATCTCCTTTATAGCTTCTGTGAGTGTTACATTGGTGGCATCATTAGAAGGGATTACGGGACAGCATCCACTTCCTATTTTGTGGCAAACGCCACCTTCCATTGCATTAATGAGATCTAAAATAAATTGATTTTACAGGGTCATCAGGCGCATTGCACAGAGCCCTTCCCACACTGCGTTCAGTCCCTTTTCAGTCGCATTAGCCAACTGGAGCACCTCATACTGTGTGATCTGAATCCATTTAGCATTGGCTGCAGGGAGGTGAAGATACAAATTCTTTGCTGAAGAGTCGTAAATGCTGCAGGATTGTGTTCAAGCTTTGTAATGATTCACCTAGAAATATAATTGCTTTCCCTTTTTCTCCTTATTATTTGCTTTGGCTGTTCTCTTTCCTCCATCTGCTTCCTTCCCTTATTCTTCTCTCTCAGGGTCGAAGGTTTGTTGAAAGGCAGCAAGCCAGCCCGTGGCATGACCAAGGCAGGGCTGTGGAAGGTCACAAGTGCGCAAACACCTCCCCAGTAAGGTGGCAACTGTGCATTTGCTTGGGACCCGCAGGCCCACCATATATCCTTTTCCGCCACCCTACCCTTTCTGCAATGCCGAGATGCTCATTGTTCTCTCGCAGCCAGTGTTCACCCCCAGCGCAATCATCCCTGTCGCTCTGAAACACAAAGGATACTGTGTGAGTGGTTTTACATGCACTCAGCAGTGTTTCATGTATACATGTCGATGCATGCACATTACCATCCCATATCCCCTACCATTCAAAATTTACTTTCCTCAACACACCTTCTTGATATTCCACAAGTCCCTCTGCACGGCACTGCATCGTTCTCTTTTCCCTTTTACTATTGAGATACACCGAAACATCTATACACATCAGCGGTCTGGTGTGGCACCATGGCCTATCGTGCCCCATTGTAATTTTGCACTGTATTCTCTTGTGGGTACTAGCCAACTGTTTTTCCCCTCTGAGTCCCCCTCTGTGTGGAATTCCAGTATCACATGCTTAGTAGCTTCTCCCTGGGTCATGCTTTCAAGCTGAATGTAGTTATGTGCTACTTGTATCGCTTAGGCCTGCGCCTGCTGCACGAAAGAGCAGGTGTGCGCAAGATGCCACACATTCTGGCATATATAACATGGTTCAAAGACCCTGTAACCTGATCCTCTATATCCTCCTCTTCCTCGTTGCTGGTACCGTCTCCTTATGGGAAAAAATTCTGTGTGCATATAATTCACCTGTTTTGGGGTATGCAATGATTATAACAAATCACCAAATAACTAACCCCATTAACAACAAACAGAAAATAATGAATTCCAAAATAAGGAATTTGGAAAAAAACAAAAGGGTTTGCGAGTGGGAATAGTGGTTTTGGGGATGGGGAAAAGTATTAGGAACAAAAGAAAAGGTGGGCTTGGAGGGTGCAACCCCCCTCAAAAACAATGAAAAGGGAATTTGTTATTTTGGAATTTGTTATTATGTTATTAGTTTTTATGGTATTAGTTATTTTGGATTCAATAAAATCACATGTAACCTTTGTGGGACTCCCCATTGTTGCATATATTGCAGATGCATGTAACTCCCTTGCTGCAGCATGTTCCCTGCAGGAAACCCTCCCTGTTGGGCAGGTGCCACTGCAGCTGCGTCAAGCATGAGCATTGACCCTTCTATTGTGTACTTTGCCAGTCTCTTTTGTACCATTTTGTTTTCAGCTTTGGCATCATTTTCTGCCACCTGTCTCTCGCTCTCCTGTTTCCGTTTGCAGCAATGTACTAGTGTTGCCTGTATTTCCGGCCATCTCTTTGCTTCTATTCCCACAATCTTATGCCGCTACTCCCATATTTTCTCCTCTTGTTCCCCTATGATGGTTACAAATAAGCTCTTCAAATCCCCAATTGCCAGTGTCACCCTGGCTGTCTTTTTCTCGGGCACCTGTATCAATGTTCTGGCCCCTGCCACAAGGGAGGGCAGGCTACATATTAGATTGTCTAGCTTCATAGTCTGCCATGGGACGTAACGTGCATCCCATTTTCCCTTTTGTAACAGTGGCATTTGTCTCATTTTTGCTAAGAACAATCTGTCCCCTAATAGATTCATAAGTGATACCTATACTACCATTCGCCCTAAAAAGTACTGTGACGAGAAATATCCCCAATGACTCACAAGGGAAATATGAGATCAGTTCTGTGATGAGGGAGAAGTATGGAGGAATGAGTATTACCTGTAATACCCACATACAGCAGTCTAGTCTTTCCCCAAGTTGTATTGGCCAGAGCCCGTATGAAAGCAAGGAAAGGCTCAGGAAGTATGAGAGTGGCCCTCCCTAGAGGAGCAGGACACAGGAATTGTGTCTTACAGGAGAAGGGACTGTGGACTGCTGTTTCAGCCAAAGTGAAGGAGAACCCTTGCACCCCAAATGCCTGTGAGGAACTGAGAAGTGCTGGAGGAACCAAGGGGACCAGTCTGCCTCCCAGAAAGAAGAGGAACCCCTAGGCACCAACAGTGTACCACAGCTCAAAGCAAGCTGGAGAATCCCTCCAGCCCAGTGCAAAGCGGGGGACCGGTGGCATTACAGCAATCCTGTTCTGCTCAGCAGTCAAAATGAGGATTGAGAGCTCTCTACCCCAAGGCGGGTCAGAACACAGAGGAGGAAGCAGCTGGCATACAGAGAACCGCCGTAGCAGCCATACGGATAATCCCAGAGAGCGTGCAGGAGATGCAGAACCTGAAGGGTGGAGACGTGCCGGTACCAGACTGGTAAGGAAGACCCGGGTTACCAACCACCCAAGACAAGCTCTAGCAACGGAGGGAGAGCAACGGCGATGGGGGCGAGACACACCAGGAAGGACGATGAAGCAGGCTGCATGGTAAACAGCAACAGAAAGGTAATGAGAGCTGCTAGAGCCACAGAGATGGTCCACTGTCCAGGGGACACAAACCACAGCAAAATGTATGCGGGCAGATGGACACGGGCCAAAGGCCCGGGGAACCCAGGGAACAAGTGCATGTGGTGGAGTAGAAGAGTTGGGGGCTCTGAAAGTATTTTACCAGAGTGTGACCCGCACGCTGTTGAGAAGCCATTAGGAAGAGGGTCAGAAACCGTCAAAGGGAAGCAAGAAGACCCCAGGCTGGTCAGGAGAGTGAATCAAGATGGGAAAGGGGTATATTGTGACACTGGGACATACGCCCAAATTGAGTGAACTGTGTAAGTAAGTCTTGGCAAAGTCAAGTTGGCAAGTGTGTAAATAGAATCACATGAGAACATCCTGGCAATAGAGTACACCAGGTAAAGTCAAGCTTGTGAGTGAAATTACATTAAATGTGGAGAAACAAAATCTGGCAGGATATTATAGGAGAGTAGCAGACCACTGCCCAGGGACGCAGACATAACACACAGGGCCCAATAGGAGCCAGGACTGCTGTAAGGACAGTCCCAAATTGAACAGAACCCCACTGAGGGCATTCAGCAAATTGACTTGCCTTGAGAAAGACCCTACGGGTCGAAACACGTGTCGGCTGACCAAACTTGCACTCCAAGTTTCTAATAGTGTTTCTCAAAACACAAAAAATGTCTATGGAAATAAACACTCAAGAAAATTATCATAAATAAACGAATCACTTCGTACTAACCAAAGTGTTATGAATATCATTTCGGATCTCTAAACAAGATAACCGGGAGCAAAAAACCTTTTTCTTAGGATATTATACTAGCTAACCTACAAAGTTGGGACTTGCATCCAAGTTGTTTTGCATAATAGCTGTTTAATGACCAGAAAGTCCAAGGAAGACTCATATCCTTAAGAGTTTAAAATATATTGAAGAGACACCCCGGAGAAGGGAGCCATCCTCTGGAACTGTGAACTTTATCCATTGGGAACTCTTGTGTTGGAGTTACATCTTTTGTTTTAGAATGTGAGGGCTAGGATAGGATTCCGACACAGGACATGTTTGCTTTGGACATCTTGACATAGGACAGACCCTTAGTTTTCGTTGAGGAAGGGAAACACCTCCTAGAATAGAGAGAGCGAGGGATTTTCCAGACCCCTTTAATTTTGAATAAAGGTTTATAGCCAAAACGATGAGCTCTCTGTGTCTGCATCTTATTCCTGGCTCCTCACAGTAACTTCTGCTTAGTTGTAGAATGTGAGGTCCCATGCTGCAGAGTCATGTGCAAAAGGGGGCCATATAGCTATGATATGATAATTTATTTATATCCCGCTCATACACAAGTAGCTGGTCTTTGTCCTGTGCAAGAGGGAAATGTAATCCAACGTAGCATAGTTCCCTCCAAACGGATATCCATAAGTCATTTTAGGAGGATTTTGTTGGTGATGGTGTCGAAGCTGTGTAAATGCCCAGACGTTAAATGTGCTTGGTATGTTTCCCTCAGAATTGTTGTGCGGGTGGATTGGAAGAGAGTGCAAGTATGGGGTATCGGGTTATAGCCTTGTTTGTGTGTGGGGGGCACAGGTCGTTGATCCTGCTGAGTTCCTTGTGCTGACTGTGCTCTTGAATTCTTGCATCAAAAAGAGGTGAAAGCTCCCATGTTGGTTTTGAGTTTATTTGGGTGCTAGTTCCAGTGCTGGGTTGGGTGCTGACGTTTGGGCTCTCTTGTCTAGATGTTCTTGGATCTGTAGCAGTTGTTGCTAAAGTGTGTGCCTTTTGAGTTGTTACAATGGGATCTATGTGGTCCTGCAGGTTGAAAGGTTTTTTAATTCTTTGATAATTTCCTTCTAGGCATGCTCATCAGACATTATGCGGTGTGCGCAACAGCTTTATCATTGCTCTGCTCTGTAGACCTTGAACTGCCAGTGATACATTGGTTTGTCTGTTAGCAGAGAGGTTTCACTTCAGTTTGCTCTTGAGAAGGTGGAGTTTGGAAGTGAACCATCTATTAACCTTCTTATTTTGGTTGTGCTTGAAGGGCTTCTTCGGGGGCCAGAACATCAAGAGTTTGTGAGATCTATTTGTGGAGGTAGTGGGTTTGTTCATCGGGTATTTGAGTCTGGTTTGTGGAGGCAGGCTGGGGTTTGGTGTGTCTAGTTTTGTGCGGCACCTGTCTAGCCTGGTGCCCTTCCATGGCCTGATTTTCTTTGCATATTTTTTCATTTTTCTTTTTTACGGTGTCAGCTTCGAGACCAATCCCAAAACCTCCTCCAAAGCAATTAAAGGCCGCAGGGCAACTGATATGACATGATATTTTATTTATATCGCGTCCATACATAAGTGTTTCACAACCTTTGACAAAATATTCAGATTAGGCAAGTGAAAGGGTGAACGGTCAGGGAGAAGAGCAGTATTACATATTATAACAAGTGCAGAACAAATTCTAATAGAAAAATAGTAAGTGCAGATTAATATTGACGGAGCATTGAAGACGTTTTAGTAGTGTTGCAGCTGGGGTGAACATGGTGAAATGGATAGCAAGTTGGTTAGTTCAGGGTATGGGTAGTCGGGTGCCACAGCAGTAATGTTTTCATTGCAAAATAAACCAACTAGGGTGTATCGCCTGCATGTGTTGCCCCTTTTACTCATTGCCTAAGGTGGAAGGCATCCAGATTCGCAGACAAGTATTTGATAGCCATTTTATCCTTTTACTCCAGCCAAAGATTGAAATCTTCCAGAATGGTAAATTGTTGAAAGATGACCATGATATCAGCTACCACATCCACTGAGGTGACTGGGAATAACTGGTTATATGAAGGGGGTCTGTGGATTAACATAACAGGAATCAAAGCGTAGATACAAATCGCTGTGTAGCATAGTGTCAGAGGATGATTATTTAACACCATTGGGGCTCATTTTCGTGGGGAGCGTAGCATAAGTAAAATATTATTCATGTTCCTTACGTTACCCCCAATTTCATTCATTTGTGTGGCAGAGAGATGGAGCGGAAACAAAACTTGCGTTTCCGCCAACTACTTCCTCTCCGCCAAGCAAATGCTCTAGCATTTGCGCCGGCTGGATTTTCATGCTGCCACAAGTGCTGGAGATCCCTGTGTGGACCGCCAGCTTTACGCACAAGCACAAAGCAGGCGGACCCCATGGGGATCCATTGTAAACCCAAACATGGCAGGCAGCATTTACAATTACAAATAAATGCAGTCCAACGTTCTTGCATGCTAGACAGCATTTATTTTTAATTGTGAACGTTGCCTAGTATGCATGCATGGTAAGCAGTGTTCACAATGATAATTAAATGCTGAGCATGTCGGTCATCATATCATTGTAATTGTGACCGCTGCTTGTATGCCGCCTTTTGCCCTTTACCTTTGCACGACCAACTTTTGAACAAAATGAGCTCCCGATTGAGTCTTTGTGTATGAATACGTTTCCACCGCCTCTCTTGCTTGTGCAGTTGGTGTCTTTAATCTTGTAGTTCAAGGGAATCAATGCATGTATTAATACAGCGTAGACATCTATATACCAACTTTCTGTGATGAATAGTATGTCTATATTATCCTTGCTGAACAGTTTGGTGGTATCCGTGCTGTGTTTGAATATGGAAATGGCATTGAAGTGGAGGCATATGGAGGTGTGGTTGTTCTCAATTCTCAGTGCAGAGCACGTGACATAAAGGAGCAGACACAAGCATACCTGTCACTCCCTATTTTCTTTGCTGGCAATATTTGCCTGATTTTTGGGAGTCAAATTGGCAGATCTGCCATTTATGTGAAGCCCTGCAAGAAATGCTGCGCCGTTTCACAGGTTTTACTGTAAGCCTAGTATGCATGCTTCCACTGCCATTTGAACACAGCTTTGAACATGGTTAATAGCGAGGCTCTCCATATCCCATTAATAGGGAGGCTCTCCATATCCCAGACAATTTTGATTATTCCAAGACACAATGTAAAATCCCACTTGCATTAATGAAGAGACTATTAACAGCCCACATCTGTTGTCTAAACGGGTCAACGCTAACATTCGGTTTCTTCTTTGTTCCTTCCAGCCCCTCAGTGTTTCAAGGGACTGACCATTTTCTGAGAATAATGCCAGAGTGCACTGAATGGGTAGAGTTACATTTATTGGGACTTAAAGATTATCATGATGTGGTTAGTTGTTCTTAAGGGCACTAGGACAGGTCCTGGATTAGAACGAGGACTGTTCTTGGACATTGTCTATGTCATAGGGCTAGAACAGGTTCCTGCAACCTGCAGTTCTCCAGGTGTCATGGACTACAACTCCCATGATCCTCCTATTGCCTATGATGACTAGGTCTAATGGGAGTTGTAGTACAACACGTCTGGAGAGACAAAGGTTGAAAGCTCTTGGTCTAGAAGGTGGATTGGTGCACGAGATAAGTTCATGTTGGTCCCCATGTTGGTCACGTGCCCCTGAGAGTCCTGGGACTGGAAATGTTCTTTGTTTTCTTGCTGTCGATTTTACAAAAAGAAAATACATTGTTTCATAATAGCCTCTCTGCCATGCTATAAAATCTTTTTGTTCGTTGCAGTCGCAGTGCTGATCATTTTTTTATTGTGTTTTTAGATTTCATCAGGCACGTGGTTCTGGGTCTGAGTCTAATAACGATTTCAAACAATTTGCCTTCCTCATGGTTCTCAACGAAGAGCAGTGCACGAAAGGAATCAGCGACTTCAACCCCACTGTGCCTCAGAAAGTACCAGAAGGCGACTGGAAGTACATCGCCTTGAAACCTGGACGTGCAACAATAAATGGCAAGCGCGAGATAAGGTACTGCGCAGAGGCCCGTATGTTGCTCACTGACCCCTCCCCTGCCGCCGCCTTCGGAAACATAGAGGCTGTGCAAGATACCCTGGCGTGTGGTGGCTGCGTCATCTTTTACACTGCTAACACACCCTGCATCGGACGCTGCTTCGGAGGAGGTCAATTAGACATCATTGGCCCACTTAATAATGCTCCATTTGATGCTTGGAAAACCAATGAACTTATTGATATGTATTTTGTTTACACGCAGCCTTACTCAAGTAATCAAAATGAAGAGGACTTCAATAAGTGCGTCACAGAGAGTTTTGTAAGGCTAAATGAAAACAAAAGTGGATCACCTTACTTAATTTATCGCTGTTCCACAAATGAATGCAGGCCCTGTGAAGCAAACAACAATTTCTGCCTTGAACCTACTCAGTTCTAATCCTTTCACTGGCGGGGATGTGCGCGTGTGTACATATCTATCTATATCTTAATTTCCATACGAAAACTTGGAAGTCCTGTCAATAAACGCTATGTGCATCTCTCAAAGAACAAGGATTAGGGTCAAACACAAGGCACAGATAGGCAGAATTGGAGTCATTGGGTGATAACGGTGAGGCTTGAATCCCGTTCAGCGAACTGCCTTGAATTTAGTTCTTTCTAGGATTTATTTTATAATTGAAATTAACTGATTGTTAAAATATTATTTTATTGGAGAAATTGTAAGTCTTATTCACACTTTGAAACATGGTCTTTTTTGATCCACTGAAAGGCCTGCATCGCACTAAGCGAGTCTTCCTTTTATTCTTTCGGTGCCAGCGCGTCAGTACGCGTCACAGCAATTAGATCCCTCATGGCACAAATGTGCCAGAGGTGTGCTAAAGGCAAGCCCATCTGTGCCCGTCCGGGACCTAAATAGGCCATGGGACCTAACACATAGTCAAACTATCCAGGTGTTCACACCCGCCCCGCCTATATTTCTCCCACAATGAGCAGACATCCCTGGCTAATCTGGACACTTGCCGACCACAGGGATTTAAGGTCTCACTCCCCAGATTTCCACAGGGATCTGTTGAGAGTCGCCTGGACCTGTTGAAAGGGTACTATGTCATATTTCTGCATGTTAAAGCCAAACACAAAACAAACAGATTTCTTTTGGCTGTTTTTGTGTTGGCATTAAAGTGCGGAAATATGACATACTGCCCCTCCTTCCCCACCCCCACCTTCTCCCACTCATTCTCTCCTTCGCTGTGGGGGGTGAGGGGGGTTAACCCCTGGATCCCCATTTCCCCATCACCCCCTCCCACCTCAAAACACTCATCTTACCCACACATACGCACACAGACACATACAAGGACACACACATAGATATAAAAACTCTCCTCTTCCTCCCAGGACGACTCCGCTGGGGCTCACAGAGCCTGTCAGCCCCTTCGCGCTGCAGAGGCATGAGAGATCGATTTAGAAAGACTGCTTTCTAAATCTGTCTTTTTTGCTTTCGGAAAAAAGAAAAAGGTCATTTGAACGAACACCATTGTAAGGGATTCTGGCTAATGTTAGAGCTGCCTGAGCCCAACGTGAGAATATTTTCTCGCTCCTGGAAGACCTGGCACCTGGATTTTTTGTGCATTACAGAAACCTGGTTTTCCCCCTCCTCGGGTCCAGATATTGTGCAGATGATACCATCCCAATATAATATCATAAACCTAGATAGACCTGCCCCCAAGGTAGAGGGCGGGCTTGCTTTAATTTTCCACTCCAGGCTGAATTGTTCCTTGATTCCCCTGACCCATAAAACACCCTGTGAGTTAGTTACTGGTTAGACTTCAACCCTCTCTTAGTGTTTCTATGTATGTTCTAATAGTTTATCGGCCACCTTCCTATACCTCAAGTTTATTTCTTAATGATTTTGCCCAGCTGGAGGAAGATTTAGCTGTGAAATAACCTGAACTGGTTCTTCTAGGCGATTTTAATATGTGGTCCAATGGGTGGCTCTTCTGGCTGACTCCTCTTTCCATCTGAGGAATCAACTCCCTACTCATATTCTAGGAAATATGATTGATCTTATTTTCTATGAATTCAATGGGCTGAATACATTGAAGCCCCTTCATGGACCTTGGTTTGATCACTACCTGCCCTCTTTTCTTTTTCCTTTCAGACCTCTGGTTACTAACCTCATAAATCTCTTCAGACCTGCCGCCATTGGGCAAGCATTACCTCGATCTCTTTTGCGAATTTGCTGATTACTTTGACACAGGAAGGAATAGTGGACAGTAAGAAAGATCCCTGTACTGTTATTATCCACTATTCCTATTAAGTTGTTCTTCCTGCAACTTAAATGTGTTTTAGAGTGCTGATTTATACATGATTGACTCATCTTTGTAAATTTTGTATCAAGTGAAATAAATATTTTTGATACAAATATATAAATAGAGTCATCTGGATGTTCTTTCAGTTTCCTCTGCATTGGTTGATGCCATGTTATGTTATGTTACAACATTTATAAAGCGCGAGCTAAGCGCTCCTACACAAGCAGAAAAGGTTCAGTGAGGTTGAGCCGAGAGTTAGACAAAGCGTGTCGTTTCCAAAAGTTTTCGGAAAGATAGGAGGTTACTTTCCTCTCTAAGTCCCGGCGGTAAATTGTTCCATGCCTTGGACGCAAGCACTGGAACGGAGCGTCCATTTCCACGGGATCTCTTAGTCCTTGCCACCTGTAAAAGCCAGGTGGAGGTAGAGCAGAGATTTTTTGTGGGCTGGTATATAGTAATCCCTTTCCTTAGGTAAATTGGGGCTGTCCCATGTATGCATTTGTGACACATAGTCAGTACTTTAAAGGAAATTCTGGCCGATATCGGCAACCAGTGTAGTTCCCTTCTGGTAAAAGAGGTGGGTTCATGCCTTTTCATGCCATAGATTATACGCACAGAAGTATTTTGGATTTTCTGCAAACTAAGGACATCTTCTCTGCTGGCACCCCCCAATAGGGCATTGCAGTAGACCAGGCGTGGCAAAATAACTGCCCTTACTAATTTAGCTCGATTTTCTTTGGAGATTAAAGGGGCAACTTGTCTCAGTACTCGCAGATGGTATCGGGTGTTTTTTCCGATAGCATCTACCTGGGCTCCTGTGTCCAAGGAGGCCTCCAGATATGCACCCAGGGATTTCACCTTATCGGCCACTTCGATAGGACTGTCCTCGACCATGAAACTCGAAAAAGCAGGAACTAGCGCCTCTCTAGATTTTTTGGACCCATAAATCATGAGTTCCATTTTGCCCGCGTTTAGACATAACCAGTTTGAAGTCATCCAGTTCTTTATCACTTCATAGACTTCGTTTAGTTTATATTGATCCTCCTGGTAATCTCCTGACAGCTCCATAGACAGCTGGAAATCATCTGCGTAATTAGTAAAGAAAAAGCCCAGCTTCTCCAATTCTCTACAGAGGGGAACAATGTAAATATTAAAGAGCAGGAGCGACAAGCATGCTCCCTGAGTGACACCATACAAGATAGTTTCTACCTCAGAGAATGCGTCTCCCCAATGTACCCTGGATCTTCTGCCCTCCAGTAAGGATCTAACCCAGTTTATAGTCTCGGTGGCCAGACCGCCCGTATCCAGCAGCCTATTTAGTAGAATCTTATGATCCAAGAGATCGAGGGCAGCACTAAGATCTAATAGTATTAACAGTCCTGGTCTACTCCTTTCCACTAAAGTTACCATGTGGGTTTGGAGGTCCACCAGGGCACTTGCTGTGCCGTGGAAACGACGGAAGCCTGATTGTAGTTCGTGTAGCCTACCTGTATTTTCGATATGAAGTTGAAGGTGGATTCTGGCTACCTTATCGACCAATTTCAAGAGAAATAATGTGTTTGTAATTGGCCGAAAGTTGGTGGCATCTTTAGGGTCTAGGCCTGCCTTTTTTAAGAGAGGTGTGACGGCCACTGTTTTAATGGCTTGCAGGACCATATAGTGTCTGAAGGAGGCATTCACAAATCTGCAAAGAATGGAGCAAAAATGGCCAAATGGTCCAAAATTATTTTTGAAGGTAGGAGATCCCCCGGGCAACTAGTCGGGTTCATGGCTCTCATAATGTCTTCAATCTCCGCAATTGAGATATCTGGAAATTTAAATCCTATATGAGTAGATTTCAGTTCCTCATTTATAGAAGGTGTCTCCAAGTGGCCTTATTATTTGAGTTTTGGTCTTTAAGCCAGAAACGCTCTGCGCGTCTTTTGCTCGCCTTCAATTTAGTCAGCTCTGGTGTAAACCAACGTTGTTGTTGCACAGATTTCCTAGTAGTTTTAGATTTCAATGGGGCCACATCATCCAGTAAATTAGTTATGTGCGTATTATATGTTATTATATGTATGTTATTGACTGCCACCGCTGACATCCGTGTCCTATCAAATCTTCTTTTGGCCACTCTACGCCCTCTGCCCCCCACCCCCGGGTCTCAGCAGCTCTTAGATCTTTAACACAAGGCTGCTGCCGGGCTAAACGTAATTGGCACATCGACTTTGCTCCCTGCACCAAAAAGATCTACCCAGGTCCTAACAGAATATAAAACTGCTATAAAACAGGTAAAATCTCATTACTTTGCAAATTGAATTTTGACATTCTTGTTCCACTAGAGAACTTCAATTTGCCAAAGAACTCTCTGCCCCAAGAGGCTTCATGTACGCGAGTCCATTGTGACCGTACCGCCTCTTTTTTGTGTGTACAAAATTGGTAGCATTGGATAAGAAAATCGGGACTGCTAGGTCTACCCTCCAGGGACCCTGCTGTCTCACATCAATGGCTGACGATAGTCAGAATAGTGATTTTCACTTTAAAACAGTGACTGACAGCATGGTATCAGCGGTTCTATTGAAGCTTGGAGGCACTGTGCACCTGGTTTACCTTCTGATTTCAGTACATGCCCACCAAGCCACTCATCCGCACTGCCCCTGGCCACCCTTGCACTTGGGTCTGTATCTGTTACCCTACAGTCCCCTTACCTGCACTTACCAGACACCCCTTGTCTGTGATCATGACTTGCACTTGCCACCTTCCTGGCTGCACTACCTTTTGTTGTTGTTGTATCCCGTGCTTAGCACTTTCCATACCTCCCCTCTCCCTTGCACTTTCCCACTTCCCTCCCCCCTGCACTTGCGCATTCTCAATGTCACTGGGGCCTAGCAAGATCATTGTTTTGTCCTCCTTTGTTCCCCTCCCTTGCCTCATCGCACACTGAAACACTTGTGTATGAGCGCGATACAAATAAAATATATCATCTCATATTAGATCTGCGTCTCCCAAGGATCTGAATCCCCTTCATGCTATTCAATTTGTTCCAGATCAATCTATTGCTTGGTTTATGGCAGCTTTACAAAACTCATTCTCGACAGGGATGATTCCAAAACCTGTAAAACATGCTATCAGACCATTGCTGATGAAGGCTCATCTTGATCCCTCAGTGGTGGAGAATTATCGACTTATCTACCTACTCCTGGCTCTCATGAAATTTATGGAGGCAATTGTTACCCCTCAATTTTCTGTTTTTCTAGAATCAAACCGTCTTTGCACCCATTTCAATCTGAATCGTTCATGGTGCAATTGTGTATGATATTTCACTGCTTCAAAACCGCAGAGAGGTGGGAGCTCTGATTCTCCTTGACCTCTCTGCAGCTTTTGATACTATAAACCATGGGATCCTGCTTCAGAGTTTGAAGAAAGCCAAGGTAACAGGTTAGTCACTTCGATGGTTTGCCTCTTTTTTGGCCATACAATGCCAGACTGTATCTCTTCCTCCTTTTGAATCATTATCTACAACAGTAACATGTGTGGCCCCTCAGGGCTCTGCATTGTCTCTTCTCCTATTCAATTTATACCTCCAACCACTGGCCACTTTAATTGCAGATCACGGGGTGCAATTTTATTCTGACGCAGATCCTTTTTCGCCTAAATGCCCCAGCCTCGGATTCTCCGTCATGGCTGAAGGACTGCCTCTCTTCTGTTGGAAATTGGATGGCCACTAACTGGCTCAAACTTAACAGGGATAAAATGGAGGTCCTTATTGTTGTCTCCCCTGCCCTGGGGACAGTGTGGACTACAGATTACTGCCCGACTTCTTTAGGGCCTCTTCCCAAGACAGTTTATGCAGAAAAGAGTTTGGGAATCAAACTTTTGACTAGTGGATCTAGAGAAGCCCAAATTTCCTTAGTTTGGCAATCCGGTTTTGCTAAAATGAAAATCCTTAGAAGAGTTTTACCATTGCTTCACACATGATTCTAAGGCCAAAGTGGTCACCTCTTCTATAATGGGCTCCGTTGATTATTGCAACGGTATCTATCTTGGACAACCAGAAGCCCTTTTAGGCAAGTTGCAAATCCTACAAAACTCGGCTTCCCGGCTGGCTCTTGGAGCCCCTAGACTTTCAGATTCCAAGGACCTACTATGTCAGCTACACTGGCTCCCTATCAGGAGCCGGATTAGGTTGCAAACCCTGTGCTTAGTGCACCATACTATTCAGAACTATGGTGCTGTGTTTCAAGGGTCTAAGCTGACTCTTTATAAGCCCAATAGAATCCTTCGGTCCTCTTCTCAAAAATTGCTGTGTGTTCCAAGATTTTGTAGGGCAGGGGGAAGATCGTTCTCAGTGTTGACTCCCACTCTGTGGAACTCTCTGCCCACGCATCTCTGTGAAACCTTGGAATATCTTCAATTCTGCAAGAGCCTAAAGACTTTTCTGTTCTGATCCTGTTATCTGTTCTGCCCTCACCTTGTCTTTGTCTAGCTCCTAGATGCCCTCAGGCCTTAGTTTGCGCTGTATACAATATTTTACATTACATTGGGCTTCATTACAAGTTTGGTGGTGCTGGAAAAAAGGTGGCGGTAATTCCGTTACTGCCACTTTTTCCGCAATAGCAAATTATAATTTTTGGTGGATTTACTGCCGGCGGAATTAACGTGCTGTAAATCTGCTGATTTTCTGATGGGAAAGTGGTTGATTAAAACATTGGTAGATTTCTCGTGTGGTACTTCCACCAGCGGTAAATCCACAACAAATCCCTATGTAGTCTATGTACCTCAGAAATGGGGAATTAGCACCACTTGTAATCCTGTGGTAACTCCACGGGACCAAGGTGCGATAACAGTAATTGAGTTTGGCAGTATTTCAGCAGATGTACTACCCAAAGACCGCCAAACAAGTAATGAGACCCATTATGTCTGAATGGGCAGAACTCTATTCTTTTTGTGAATCCATTTAACACTTGAGGTTTGCAGTGTAAGGTATTTGTCAAATACCTACTCGCCCTACCATGCTCCCACTTTCCTGTCAATTCAAGGCCTGGAAATCCAGGAGCATGAACATTGCTCCCTTAAAAGCACTGTGGGCCATTTTACGGAATATCGAAACACTCTTGATGAATAACGTGGAATACAAAATAGTGCCCCAAAACCAGGCAGCACACAAGCGTGAGTGGCACATTTTACCACCTTCCTGGCCATTTCCACCTATCGGCCCAACAGAATCAATTCACACATACGTATCCACTTGGCAGGAGGTTGAGGGTCGGACTGGGCTGTGATTTTTTTCATCGAGGGTAATTTGTTGTCCCTCAAAACTGTTCATATTTTGGGCGGTTTTCCTCCCATAACGACTACCTCCAAAATACCAATTTGGGACTGGGAGGTGGTAGATGTAGGGGGTGGAACTGTACTCACAAATTTTCCATCCACCACAAAATCACTCCACAACAAATTGGCTAAGATGAGCGTGCCTCTTTCGCCCCAGGCACACACATTGCTGCAGGTGGAGATGCACAGCTACAGGTCCAAGGACCTGGGCGCTAAAGTGGTAAAGCCCCTTTATCATATCATTGCTGCATGAGGCAAGATTTTGGCATGATTTTCAAAGCTCATTGCTCGGCAAAAATCCAGAGCTCTCAAGTTTTCCATGCCCATGTGTGAGAAGGACAGACATTCCTGCTTGGAATTCTGGGACATTTCAAATGGGAGAAAAACACTGCAAGTCTCATCATTCAGAGGAGAAAAAAAACAGGACTGGATGGCCTTCTCACACATGGCCAGGGGAAACCAGGGATCTCAGAGTGGTGGTGTATGTATGCTTCATCCGGCCTTTTTGTCCTCCTGCAGTTGATCTGTGAACTGAAATGGCTGTGTGGACCAGGCCTGTGTAAATGCATTTTTTTTGTCAACACTGTGAACAAAGAAACTCTGTGTAAAAAACGTTTTTAAAATCTGGAAACCCATAGCTCCTGCCGTGTCAATGAACATGGTGGAGAGAGTGAAAGAGCCATAGACCAGCTGCTGATCGGGGCTACAGTGCATATAATTACACCTTTTGTTCCTGTGAGCTGACGAGCATGGGTCTCACAGCAAGTTATTGCTTTCTTTTTGCATACATTACATTACAGAGGCACTGTGTGTATTTCTTTACTTTTTTTTCTTTCATTGGTTTTAATGGCCGCCATGGTTTTAATGGCCGCCATGGTTTGAATGGCCACCGATCCCTGGTGGGCATTTTCTTTGCTTTTTTTTCTCGAGTCGAGAAACGGTCAGTGTGTCTTTTCTCAACTCGAGAAAAATTGCTAGTAGTACCCTGGTACGGCGTGCCGGGGTACTAATGGCAATATGACCCTCAGGCTTCTAAATATGGCCCGGGGGAATTACCTGACCGGTAATAACCACCCCCCCCCCAACCCCCTGGTCATCTTCCCTAAGAAGTAGCCTGACCTAACCTGGGGAAGTGTGTGCCACCCATTCCCACCATACACCATACTCCTGATACTTCAGCAGAGCAGGCAAGATGGTGGCCAAGTGATGTCCACATGCTGTTTCATGGATGCTAGTAAAAGGTAAGGAGGCAAGGAGCATTGTAACAATATGTCTTCAGACACTGTAAGAGAAAGTGGGACACTAATCTTTCATCAATGTCTCCTGCATTGAGACATTGGTGAAAGATGCAGGGCATCAAGGAACTGGAGAAGAAGTGGAGATGGCTGAAAAAGGAAACAGCCGGATACTGAGAAATGATAAGGTGCCTTCAGGCTCTTTGGCAAGAAGCCGTGGGCGTCTGCTCAATGAAGGATAAAGTAGAAATACTGACACTTTTGAAAGAAGATGACCTTCTCTTCAGACTGTGTGGGATGCAGGAGGTGTGGAAGTACCTACATAATGGGGAAAGAAGAAGGCACTCAGAAATTGAGGGAATAAGTGGGTAATTGGAGGGGGAAAAAGGGCATTCGGACAATGGGTCCAACTAGGGATATAAGTGTATATGGCAGAATAGGGAAATCTTGATATTGCATCAAAGAGGAGATATGGTGGTATCCAGACAGAAATGCAAGAAAATGACCTTCAAAAACTGAGGAAAGCAGGCAGAAAAACCACAGAGTGTGTGGTTGACTTTCAGAAAGTGGTGGAACGAGACAGTATGGGAAGAAGGGGCATCACACGGGGGAAGGGCAGATCAAGGCACAATGACATCTAGGGCACGGTGGGGGGAAGGGGCAGAACAAGATACAAAGGGATGGAAACATACCATTATGAAACTTTTTTAGGAAGTGGACACCAAGACGTTACATTAAAAAGGTGGGTCACCCAGAAACCAGGCGAATAGTGGAGCATTCCAAAACTATGGTAAAGAAATATGTGGGTACTAAGATAATGGTTGAATGGGGATGAAGCAAAGCTTCCTCAAGCTATCAGGGGACGCATGTAATGTAAACATTAATGCTCATCATTTCACCTTTTGAACGCCTTTTTCTTATTTCCAAGTCTGGTCCTCATTTTTCGAATTCCTGATTGTTGGGCATTGCACCATCCACAATACATGCCACCTTCCCTGCAGAATTTATGGACTGGGTTAATTTTTCAGGCTTTCAAAAATATTGATGTCCCAGGTTTGAAAAATTGGTTGCAAGGAGACTGTACAAGAAAAGTTTTTTTCAAGAATGCATTTCTAATGATCAAAAACATAATCTATGTTATAAATTTGAGATTGGTTGAAAAATTTTGGTGTCATGCAGACTCATTTTTAGGAAATGTCCTATATGTTCAACTTAATCATTTATATCTCTGGTAAATGTACAGACATATTCAGGTGTATCCCTTGAGCTAAGAGAGATGGGAGGTGCCTGGAGGTACACACTTTTAATGTTCAGTTTTCACTGATGCTATTCATTGCTTTGATTTTAACACTGTTTCGTTGATTTGCATAAACAAATCAATCATTGTTGAGTAAATCCTTGCCGCCTTACAAAAAGCCAGCCATACCCCATAAACAACTATCTTAATATTTGTTAAGGTTTATTTTGTTTAAGACAAATTCATTCAAATATTACAAGCTTATGACAACTTTGCATTGATGGTCTTTTGAAATAGCCACATGGCAGACAAAAAGAAACAGGACTTTTATCCCCTCTACTGCATTAGATGTACACTATTTGAGATATTTACAGCTTTATCTGAAGCTATATCCTGTAACTCTCGCCTGGCTTTGTTTTGTTGCATTAAACAAATATCATTTCTGAAGACTGTCTCTCTTTCTCTCAACTTATTTTGATTTCTGGAAATGAGTGCTTACACATGAGCTGAGGAAGCTGGACTCTACACTCTTATGCATGCCAGGTGCTTGACAAAAGACTTGCACATCTGGCATTATGGTTGAAGCGAGAGGGGTTGGAAGATGCTGTCATGTCGTACAGGTCAGGGGGTGCACTTTTCTGTGTACACCTCTGGCACAAGGCTTGTGTTGCAATCATGGGTAAAGTGAATCCAATCCAACCAAAACATTTTTCAGAATTGCAAGCCTGTGCATTAAGGAGATTAAGAAACGTATGCAAATTATGTAAACCTAAATCTCAAGCTATTTTTCAAATCATGCATCACAGACGGAGCGATTCATAAGGTAGGCGTATTCGTGTGCACTTTGCAACATTTGTAAGTTATGTGGACATAACTTAAGACTGGATATGGAATTCTCAAATACCATACTCAAGGTATGCATATGATATGATATGGCATTTATAACGCGCCTATACACAAGTGTTTCAAGCATAGCTTATGCCAGTTGGACCGTAGACACACAGTAGGTTGTACAAGAGCAGCCTTACACCTAGTAAAGGTAGGCTGACATATGTGTAATGTAACCAAAGCACAGTTTGTGCATTTCTTAATTGTAAGAAAAAGGGAATTCAAATGTCTAACCTTTTAATTCCTTCTTTAAGCACCACTGTTAAACTGTTGTCACTGTATCGGATGGGTCTTGCATCAAACTGTTCAGCGGACTTAACTCTATTGTATTGTCTATCAAGGCTTTTAATTCTTCTAGCAAAGACTGTCTTATTGATTTCCCAAGGAAAGGAAAGGCATTTAGCAGAAACGTCTGGTAGAAGCTTATTGGGAATGTGACACTGGAAGCGTACTACAAATGTCAAACTGGGGTCTTACTAAGAATGTCAGGCTTACTGGGAATCTCAAACTGGAGCTTACTATCATTGGCAAACTAGTACCCTACGTTACATTTCACGCTTACTGCGAATGCCAACCTGGGAACACTAGGATGTAAGTTTCTGGCACTGACAAACTAGCAGTGTTAGATTGTGCAATTACTGGGATGAATGTCTGCCTTAGTCTAATCTCGTACTACAAGCAAAAAGTGGCACAGATCTTAACATACAGTGCTGAAGCCACGCTCCATCTATCTTGCTTGGTTTGGGAGAAATTGGAGGGCCAGTTCTGGAGGAGGGTGTTGAGGCTCCCAAATAGCTTACCATTTTGTGTGATCAGGCAGGAGCTCAGATTGCAGTCGTTAGAATCTATGGCACTGTGTAAGACTATGGTTTATAGCCATAATATTGAAAACATAATGCCGAAATACAAAAATGTCGAAAGAAAATGTCGAAAATAGATATGTCGAAAACGTATACATATAACAGAAAAAGACAATTATTCGAAAAAAAGTAGAAAAAAAAGTCGACCAACAATGCTAACATACCAATGTAAAGTGTCAGCAATAGTAACGTTTTTATGGGGGGTTCCCCCCGAACCCCCCTCACCCGAACCCCCCCAGTCTCCCCCCACCCCAACACATAACCATTTGCCTATCTGTAAATAAAATACATTATGACTAACGAAAACCCCATAGAATGAAGAGTAGTAAGGGTTAAACAAATAGGTGACAACCCCGAGTAAAGAACCTTGCCTAAATACCAAGGAACAGATGACGGTTGTGAAAAACCGTCATTACCTGACAAAACCAAACGTCATAGCGGACTACAGTACATTCAATACAGCTACTTCAGGCAAAAACAGGCCATATTAGCATAACAAATATGTAACTAGATATTGAATTCGAAAAATATATTATTATTAGTGTGTCAAAACATTTTTTCTGTTATTTTAGATTGAAAATGACAGAAACATTTGAATATATAACCTCACAAAAGGGAGGAAAGCAACTGGTTTACAAAGGATACATTTACAATAAGGAATCGGAAAAAAATAACGCACATATTGGAAGTGCACTGAATATGGAAGAACAAAATGTACTGCACGGGTGATAAGTGAGTCTTCTAATATAAAAATAAAAGGAGAGCACAACCATCTTCCGGATAAAACAAATATAATAATAAAAAAAACTCTTCATGAGCTAAAAAGAAAGGCAGTAGAAAACCCAGGTCAAGCAAGCGGTTCAGTAATATCGACAGTTTGTGACAAGTTACCTTTACACATATCAGCACAAATGCCTGGTGAAAAACAGATGCAGCGAACAGTAAACCGAAAAAAACAACAGAAAGAAAATCTCCCACCAGCACCTATGATATACAATGATATAACCATACCAGAAGTGTTTAAATTAACTAAAAAAGGAGAACATTTCCACCATGCTACCATAGAAATGAGAGACGAAAAAATATTAATATTTTCAACGGCGACCAATTTCCAGCAACTGAGTCAAAGCGAAATGTGGCAAAGTGACACAACATTCAAGGCATGCCCCCAACCCTTCCAACAATTTTTTACAGTACATGGATCAATAAATAACAGACTCATACCACTTTTTTTATGTATTAATGCCCAAGAAAAGCGATGAAACTTACAAAATCGTGTTTAACAAAATTAAGGACACTGTACCAGATTCAAAACCTACAAATATAATCATGGATTTCGAATTAGCACAAATTAAGGCATTTTCTGCAATATATACAGATACAAACATATAAGGATGTGTTTTTCATTTTACTCAAGCCATATGGAAGAAACTACAAAAACTGGGACTAAGCACAAAATACACGGAGGACAGTACTTTTCAAAATAACATAAAAAAACTTTTCGGTTTGGCATTTATTAAGGAGGATCAAGTTATAAATTTCTACAAACATTTAATAGACAGTGACTATTTTAAAAATCATGAGGAGGAAAATTCGGACTTGTTAGATTACATGGAGAACACTTGGTTAGGACAATTAACAAGGGGTGGTACTAGACGAAGGCCCAAATATAGTGTAAAATTATGGAATTGCTACCAAGCCACATTAGAGGGGAGACCACAAACTAATAATGCATTGGAAGGAGGGCAAAGCCGAATTAATAAAAATTTCAACACAAAAAACCCAAACTTATGCCATTTTTTAAAAGAATTACAAAATGAACAATCCCATCAAGAATTTCTTCTCTCACAAACAATTTCACTTGCAAACACAGAATTAAAAAGGAAGAAATACAGAGACTACGAGCAGAAATCTGAGCAAATAGTACATAAATTTAACCAAGATGACAAAGTAAACTACCTGGATTCTATAGCATATAATTTAAAGTGTTAAAAATACTCACGTTTTCATAGAATCAATGATCCGCCATGGCAAATTCCACCAGTAGCCAAAAACACCAACCAAACAAATCCAAGGATCCCAAAGTCCACACAGCAATCCATAGGAAAATAAAAAATAACATCCAAGAAAAGCCCAAATCTGCGGTCGAAAATTGTTAAATCCAGCGAAGAAAAAAAGGTGAAAATCCAACAAAGCCCAGGAAAAAATCCACAATCCAGCAAAAAAAGTCCATAGATCTGAAAAAAATCCATTACATCCATGAAATCCAGAAAAAAAATTCATTGAGTCCATGAAATCCGGTAAAAAAAAATCCAAATCCTAAAAAAACCAGGAACGAAGACACGGAGACCCGAACACGACAGAAACGCTTCCAGAATGGACTTTAAAAATGGCACCCACGTATATGTAGACTTATGCTACCTTACGTACAAATCAATAACAAATATCAACAAAAAATGCACATCCCCATTTGTAATACAATATTACCATCTAGTGGAGAAAAGATAAACTGATTGTTCAAAGTTAAAAAAGACGGCTACCTATTTAGTATTTATTATTTATTGATTTATTAGTATTGTTATATTTAAAATAAATATTTATTTAAACTATATAGTTATTATAGAAACTACTTTAGCAATATACCTATTGAAATGTTAATATATAATTATTATTATTAAAAGTATGTTACAATGTTAATGCTTAAAAAAATCAAACATGCTTAGTAAAATATATATAAATACATAACCTAGCATGTAAAATTATTCGAAAAAAATCGAAAATAAAATCGCATTTTTGTATTTTCGACATTTTTATTTCCAAATTAATATTTTCGACATTATGACTTTCGAAAATATTACATTTGAAAATATGACTGCACACCGAAGACTATGTCATTATGTAGGAAATGTTCCGCAGATTCTACGACCCTGCCTTTTGCAATCCTGGATCTAGGTAAAGGGTCCCAGGATAAGCATCTGGAGCTTTGGAGATTGAAAGTGGAAAACATCTTAAAGAAAAAGGATATAGAGATGGAAATGCTGATGCTAAATCCAATAAAGGCAAAGAGGAAACTTATGGCAGGGGATTGGATGGATCTCTACCCGAGATCAATGTGAAAGCCTTAAACAAAGAAGACTGCAGACCGCAGAGAGGAAAGAACTAAATGCCCTTCCTAGATACCTTGAACAATTCCCAACCCCAAGGTATAGAGACGTGTTGCTTAGATGCCGCATAAACATCCTGGACACTAAGGAGGTGCAATGGTTAAGAAAAACCACAGGAGTGGAAAACATTCAGTGTCAAAACTTTAAGAACTGTGATACTGTTGAAACACCCATGCATCTGATCACTAATTGTGAATCATTAAAGCAAATTAGAAGTGCCTTCTTGGAGGGGTTTGAATCGATGGGCGAAACCCTTAATCCAATGGAATGGTGGGGATGGGTGTTAATAGGGGAGCAGACCAGATTGGTAATTGCTGTAATGAAAATGTTGGAGTTTGTGCTACGACCAGTGTCTAGATAGGAGGAAATGAAGCCAGTTTCAAGGATGTGCTGTTGTGATAGATAAAGAATGACTATGGATGGAATGTTCATGTTGTAATGTTAAAGGTTTCTACTTTGTTTTTACTTACAATAAATTTTGTTTGTTTGACTTTGAAACCAATAAAACATTTTAATTTAAAAAAAAAAAAAGAATTTCTTCCTTATTGTACATTTAAAACTGGAAGCCTACTGGGAATTTCAAATCTGAGATTACCAGGAGTGGCACATTTACTGAGAATGTTAACTGGGAGCTTCCTAAGGATGTTAGGTTTACTGGGAAAGTCAAGGGTACAGACGTATATATATCAGTCTGGGTGATAGAGGGAATGTCATTCTATATAATGTCATGATTTGACATAGCATAATGTGTCATGACAGGAGAGCATGGCATTATTTATTATGACATAGCATGACATAGTACCTATAAATACCAAATTAAATGATTTAAAGATAGGCTTTGTGACTAGAGGGCAAACAATGTGGATAGGCACACAGCAATCCTAATTGTAGGATGTGCCTGAGTTCTAGAGTTAGATCATTGTTGTTAGTTCCAGTGTCACCGTTGGGGCAAATGTTCTGCTAAAACCAGGCATATCTGGCCATTGTGCTGCTGTGGCAATTATTAATGCAGGTACAAAGATCTAATATGTCCTTTCACGAAGAGAGGAATTGCGCTGGTGCTTCCAATTTTACAAATATTGATATTTCACCTGTGCAAAGCCAAGGCGTGTCTTGTCAGTTCACTGGCTGGCAATCAGCCCAAATCTGGTCAGTGCTCCAGCACTCAGACCCGTGCAGAGTGGGCTTTTGCCCTGGTGATACAACAGGTAATGTACATACATATACCATAAAAGAGTTCCCATAAGGAAGTATCATCAGATACCCCAACCCGGCCTCCCTGCTTGTAGTTTGGCTGCTGCGTGCCGGGCCTGGCTGTTGACCCTACCTGGGCAGCCTACAAGCCTTTAGCAGACACTGCCCGGAGTATCATTTATTTTCTTTCTTTCTTTCTTTCTTTCTTTCTTTCTTTCTTTCTTTCTTTCTTTCTTTCTTTCTTTCTTTCTTTCTTTCTTTCTTTCTTTCTTTCTTTCTTTCTTTCTTTCTTTCTTTCTTTCTTTCTTTCCTTTCTTTCTTTCTTTCTTTCTTTCTTTCTTTCTTTCTTTCTTTCTTTCTTTCTTTCTCTCTTTCTTTCGTCTCCCTTCCTTCCTTCCTTCCTTCCTTCCTTCCTTCCTTCCTTCCTTCCTTCCTTTCTTTCTTTCTTTCTTTCTCAGGTAGGCTTTGTCTGCAAGCCAAGGTTGGTGACTGAGACCCCGGTATCAAGCAATACTTGGTCCAGTTGTTGTCAGAAGACTTTTAAGCTATGGAACGTGGCAGGGCAGAAACAGTGCCAACCAAGCACTATTTCCTACGCGGGACAGAGAAGGCTAAACTGTACTAATACTTAGGATAATGCAATTGCTATTTTTACAATTTCAGAAGAGTTAAAAGGAGCTCCTGATGCTAACAATGCAGCCATCAAAGTTGTGATCCTGTACAGAGCATTGAGTACTGAGGTCAAGCACACAGGGAGAGTACACAACACAAACAGCCTGATGCTGTCGCACTAAGGTATCCTGAGATTTGTAGAATGTGACTTTGTGTGATATGTCGGGGCAATAATTGTAACAAAGGGCCTGATTCATGGAATAAGTAGAGCGGTGCAAAGTGACTTTGAACTGCCAACAAACACACTGATTCACAGAGCGGTGCAAAGTCTATTTTTTCAGTGCAAAGTGACTTTGCACTGACCTTGCACTGGTGCTAAGTGACTTTGCACTGCAAAAATACATTGTGCACCGCTCTGTGAATCAGGGTGTTTTTGGCAGTTCAAAGTCACTTTGCACCGCGCTAGAAATTCCATGAATCAGGCCCTAAGTATTTCCAGCAAAGTTGCTATAAACCATTTAAAGAAAGGAGATGGTATTTAGGAACGTTGCCCAGGTTTGGGACCTGCACTGCTTTTCTGTTATGCCACTGCCATTGGCGGTGGTCTGTCTGCAGAAGCATCTTAGTTTGCTAAAGCACCAGCTGGAGGGCATTCATGAAGTGAACTAGAATGGCACTAGTTTAAATCCTAGCAAAGTCTAATTCAAGGATTTAATCCAGTTGACAGAATGGACTGTACTCAGCATGGTATCCTTCCTAGGTAAATTATTTTAAAAAATGACTTATGCTGTTTTATATTAGATTTTGCAAAACGTTTAAAATGTAACAAAAGTAACAGCCTCTGTTTACGTTGCATGTTGGCTTTGCTGTCTCAGGTTCATTAGCACAGGGTCATCAGCTGTTTTCCTGTTTCCATACAGAGTGGAATATATAATAGGTTTAGTCTTCACAATCTTCCCCCAACACCAATCTGTGTGTAGGTAGCAGATAGTCCAGGTGCTGTGTGGGATACACAGCAAGGGATATCGCATGGAATGATATGGGGGATGTCTCCATATGGTGAAGGGTGGTGTGTGGCTAGGAGGTGGATGTGATCAGGTAGACTCTTGAAGAGTCTCTAGTGCCCTTGTGAGTAGATGTTTGAGTGCCCCTGTGGCCCCTCTTCCTACATGCAATGAGGTGTGTGATATTTGCCATTGCGAGAGTGTCTGAGAATCAGATTTGCATGCTTTTGCAGGGTTGGTGTAATTATGTTGTGCATGAGTAGACATGCTTTGCTGGGGATGAGATGGTTTTTCTTTTGGAGTGCCCTCTTATGTGTTGTGCAAGAAAAAATGTTTCCAAAGTCTGCACACTGTCTAATGCCTAAAAAGGGCAAACAGTTCAATTTAAGGCATATACAAATAATTCAATAGGACTATAAATGCAATGCATGATTAGTAATTAGTCATTCCGTAAGAAAGACAATCTTCTTGGCATCCAATTATAGTCATGATGTCTACAATCTTTAATAATATCAAACAACAACAGAACCCAACGAGTTTCGAGAAACAATTCTCTTCATCAGGTGTAAAATCTTTAATAAATTCGGTAAACAATAAAAAAAAAAGAGCAGGTGTAAAAAAATCATCAATTGGTTATCACAGTAATCATACTAAGTACATATGGTAACATAATAATTAATTCACTGTAGGCTTGACAAATCACCCCTTATGTTTAAAATTCCAATTGAAATATTGAACCGAGGAATATGTCCCCCGTCTTCCATGCTTCTGGCGCAAAATAAGTGGGAATGTGTGGGAAAAGAGGAAACAGAATGTAAAAAAACGGCCATCTCTCCTCGAGCACATGAATAATTATACACTCTCTGAGGTAGTCTTACCCAATTGGTGATCCTTAAATCTTGATCAAAATTCTGTTATAGTCACACCAAGTAGCACGCATGACAATCAATGGATCATAGGGACTTTTAACATACGTTCATGACATAAGGTTCTTGTGAAATGGAAAATGTCCAGGTAATTGCTAGAAAGCTCATGGAATTAATCCAGATAATGCACAAATAATTATCGACTTTACTCAGTCCTTCAGCCACACACAAGGGATATGAATTTATATTAGCCATACAGGGCACTTACGTAAGTGCAAAAAAGGTACAAGGGAATGTGCAGGCCTGCTGGAGCACACGTCCTGTCACTTCAAGCATCTACTTAGCATCTCAATGATGGGTTTGTTTGCAGCTACATGGATGTTACACCTATGCAGTCACAGTGTAGAATTCATGCCCACATGCTGTAGGACTGTGGCTGTAGCAGGACCAGGGTGGTACTTACTTCTATAATCTAGCATCCAACAACCCAGTTGAACTTTTCAAGATCTGCAGGGAACTACGTAACCCTTCTGTAGATTCCTCCTCCCCTTCTCCTCCCCAGGTCCTCTGCACCGCACTGACCACACACTTCACCACCAAAACTCTGGACATCCTGAACAGTCTTTCTTCCCACCCTCCCAACGCATCCCACACCCCCTTACCTCCCTTGGCCCCTAAACCGCTTCCTGCCTCCTCTCTCCTGTCACTGCTGAAGAAGTTACCAGAGTAGTCCGCTCCATGAATGTCTTTTCTAAACAGGATTCCCCATGCTCATCCAGGACCATTCAGGACAACATTGGCTCTCTTGCCCCCGCACTCGCTGATTTCTGCAAGCACACTTTTGACACTGGATCTTTCCCCTCCTCCCCTAAGCACACCCTTGTGCGCCCACCCCTGAAAAAACCTTCACCAGACCCTACCTGCCCTTCCAACTACCGCCCTATTTCCATAACCGTTTCCCAGAGAAGCTACTGGAGAAGTTGGCATTGCCCCAATTCAACTATCACATTGAACTTGTTGATGGTCTCCATGACCATCAATCTGGATTAGGAGCATCCAGAGGCACGGAAACTGCTCTTCTGAACACCCATGAAGAACTGCTTGCATCTCTGGACTCCATCTCCCCTGCTGTCGTCATCCTTCTCAATCTCTCACAGTCAACCATTCCCTCTTCATACGAAGGCTCCACGATACCCTTGGTATCTTGAAATGGGCACTGGACTGGCTGTCATCCTTTTTTACTGATCGCTCTACCCAAGTCCTACTTGGCACCTTCTCCTCTCCTACTTCCTTCTCCATCAGTGGTGTCGCCCCACGGCTCTTTAACATCTACTTCGCTCTGCTTGCACGCCTCATCTTCTACTTCTCCTCCAACATCCAGTGTTACACAGATGACACACAGCTCTTTTTCAAACTTCCAGCTGGCCCTCTTGCACCCTCCATCATCCATGACTGCCTATCTGCCATCCAGTTCTGGTGCACCTCCAATGATCTCTGCCTCAATGCCAGTAAAACTGAGATCCTTCCCATCGGGACCCCTGCTCCCAACTTCTTTCCTTCACTCTGGCCTTCCTCATTGGGCTCTCCCCCTGCTCCTTCTTCTGAAGCCAGAAACCTTGGAGTCATCTTCGACTCCTCTCTCTCCTTCCTCCCTCACACTCAGGACATTGCCAAAAAGTCCCATTTTCAGTTCTTTCTTCTCAAAGGAATTCTCCCTTTTCTCACTTTGCCCCAGGGCTCAATGTTACCCCAGCCCTGGTTCTCTCTATGCTTGACTATTGCAATAGCCTCCTCCTGAATCTACCTTCTTCCACTTTGTGACCCCTTCGGCTAATCCAGAATAGGTCATCAAGACTTATCCTTGGCCTTAAACCAAGGGACTTCATCTCTCCTGCCCTAAAAAGTCTTCACGGGCTCCCGGTTGCTGAATGGATTAAATTCAAATCCCTCTGCATCATCAACAAGGCTGCCTGGGCTCGGGGACCACACTATCTTCAACTTTATCTTACTAAATACTCTCCCTGTAGACCACTACGTTCCTATGGCACCAACATTTTGTGTGTAAAGCGTTTTGCTAAACAGAGGGTAGGTGGACGATCACTTTCCTCAGCTCGCTCCCTCCTATGGAACAGCCTCCCCCTGCATCTGCGCCTTGAGCTGGACTTCCTTAAATTCTGAAAGCTCCTCAAGACTTTCCTTGTTACCTCCTCCTTCCCTTCTTTTCTTCTCTGCTAATCCCACAGTTGCTGTGATTTGTGTCCAGGGCCCTTATGCATCTTCGGGGCCCCTGACCTCCCGCACCCAATCGGCTTAGCTCCTGTCTAGCCTCAGTACTTGCCCTGGCACACCATCCACACTGGAGGCTTGCACCATCCACACTGGAGGTTTGCACTTACTCCTACAGTGGCCCTGGCCATGTAGCACTCAACACCTCAAGCACTTCATCTGTGGTTCACACATAAGCCCAGACTCGCCAGCACTTACGCCCTCTTCCCACTTCCTTCTGCACTTGCACATACTGAATACTCACAAGGCATAGTAGGTTCCTCCTTCCTTCCTTTTCCCTCCACTGCTCTTATTAAATGCTAGCTGTACCCAGCCATGTGTTGCTATGGCTTAGTCTGGTTAAATGGAAAAGAAAGAAAAGAGAAAGTGCACATTTCTAATATGTTTAATTTTACAATGCTTGTGGATATACAATATTTTTTGTTGTTCCATTGTCTGTGCAGATATAGTGATTGTCTGGTTTGCCGACTCTAGGACACGCAACATATAGTTGTCCATGTGAGAAGCAATCCATGTCTAGATCTAAACCGCACAATTCTAAAGATTGGCCTTGAGCTTTGTTGATGGGGATTGCAAACGCCAATCGAATTGGGAATTGCAATCACTTAAATTGAAATGGCATAACCGTTGGAATCATAGGAATGCGAGGAATGAGGACATCTTCACCTTTGAAAGGTCCTGTCAAGATTGTTGCTTGTACGATGTTGCACATTCATTTTTTCACTGCAAGCCGTGTGCCGTTGGAAAGCTTTGGCTGGTTGACATTTCGCAACATGATAATTGGCACGCCGATTTTCAATTTCTGCACGTGCGTTGGCATCCCTGCCAGATCGAGTGAATTTAAAAATTCTGTTGGATAATTAACCGCTTCATCTGCTCCCACAACAGTGTCGACGGACTTGTATGTGACTGCCTCGCTTTGAATGTTAGACTGAATAATATTGTTAAGTTCGTAGACGTCTTTGTTCTTGGCCGCAAGAATAGCCTGTTCACTCAGCCAATAGTGATTCTTATAATTGGTTTGAATATTGGGAAATACTTTTTGAACCAATTCTTCTTTTGACGTCACTAAATTGCAGAAGTTATGAGGCAATGAAATTCATCCTGAGGTCAGATCCACCAGCACCTTTCCGTTCCCAATTTCCAGCAATTGATGTGAGAATATCTTAGCTGATCAATCGTTTTACAGCTGGATATATGTAGTTAATTTTAACATCGTTACGTGTCGCCACAAAGTAGAGTATTTCAGGCAAGCATTTATTTTGTCCGCTGGTGTCGATCGAGGAATTACACGTAATGTTTGTCTGAAATCTCCTGCAAGCGATATTAATGTTTTCCCAAATGGTCTGATGTTTCCACGCAAACCTTGCAATGATCGATCAAGAGCCTCGAGTGATTTTTTTGTGTGCCATTGTGCATTCATCCCAAACAATAAGTTTGCATTTCTGCAATACTTTTCCCATGCCGGATGCTTTCGAAATATTGCACGTGGGAGTTTCAATGAATTGCATGTTCAATGGCAATTTCAAAGCGGAATGAGCAGTTCTTCCACCTGGTAGCAATGTCGCAGCTATTCCGGACGACGCAAGAGCTAAGGCTATGTCATTTTGGGATCTAATTGCTGCCAGAATCGATCTAATTAGGAACGTTTTACCAGTTCCTCCTGGCACATATAAGAAGAAGATTTCTCCAACCCCGTTATTGACAGTTTGCATTATTTGATCGTAAATGCCTTTTTGCTAATCGTAAAATATTTAGTATAGAGTGTGTTGCTTTTACGTCCACCAGATGGCGATGTTTTTCTGAAAAAGCATGAAAATATTTAGTATAGCGTGTGTTGCTTTTACGTCCAACAGATGGCACTGTTTTTCGAGAAAGGCATGTTTTTACCAGTCACAGGTGTGACATCAATGTATGGTAGGTATATAAAAACATGCATGTATTCGAATGCAACGTTGTGTCAAAATTTCAAAGCAATCGGTGAAGAACTTCTGGAGATTTAAAATTTTGAACAAACGAACATTTACATTTTTAGGTATATAGATAGATTGTGTTTTGTAATGTACTCTCCACTCGACTTGTGAAACAATATTTTACTTACTGTATAAGCGCCTAACAAGCAAACAATAAATAAATATATAAACAAAGGGGTCATAAATGCGATAATCCAGAACATCAGAACACTTGCAGATTTCAGACCCCTTTGCCATAATATTGCATAATTTGACGGCATCTTCGTGGTGCCACATACACTGCCTTGGTCTTAACAGTTTGAGCATGTGTTCCTAAAGATGAAGGAATACCTTGAAACAAGTTTCTCTCTAGTATTTGTGACAAAGTCCCCGAAATTATTATGTTGGTGATTGGTGGGGTTGACAAGTGGGCTGAGTGTCAACCTACGTGATGTGATGTTGACTACCCCCACCATACCAACAGCAGACAGTAGGTGGCTCAACATATTGCAACTGTAAATGTTCTGTCCTTTTAAGGAAATCGAGGGGCAGCAGTTGCACAGAGCCAGCAGCACCTTCACACTTGGCTCCAATCACCCGGGTGCATACACCTGTCATTAATAGCTAGCCCAGGAAATCCACTATCATACAGATAAGAATAGACAGAGCAAGATATCCACTTCAACAGCAAGATAAATGTGTGGTCACTGGAGAGAGGGCCACCCAACAGTTCACCAAGCACCACCTCTGAACTTAAAGGGGAAGTTCTCTCAGGCAGGAATTGTATAGGCCCATGGGATAGGGCATGATTTTTGAGCATATATCAATCAATCCCATTTTTTGTTTCCAATACATCTTACCTTTGATTTTCAGCCAATAAGACACGCAAACCGCATGGGTAGGAAACCACCATCATGTGATATTCTCATCCATTGATCAATCACCCTAAGTTCAATTGCCCTGGATGCAGTAAATCATAACTCACGCCCCTCAAGCTGACATCAGCAAATGCTAACTTTTAGCTTACACCCCTTGTCACCACACCAGGGCACGTTTTTTTCAAACTTCCTCTGTGAGCAATCTATTGACGTGTCTCCGCGGAAATTCCAAGACGCCTCTTTACTCGATAAATATCAACAAATCCTTTCTGATCAGACAACATTGGAGTTTGTCCTGCCTTCCTGACCATCTATTTAATTCCAAGATTTTGCTTTTTTTCTCTGTTCAGCTATCTAGCAACTTTGACGTATAGGATAGAAAAAGGTACTTCCACTTGCTGTAATGAATTTTCTGTACAAGTGCTTTGACTTTCAATAATTATTACATAATTGACAAAAGTCTTTGCTGAACCAGATATAAATTGTATTCTTAGATCAGAAGGATTTTTCATGGGCCAACGAGAAGTTTCCAACTTTGGGCCTATTCCTGTTGTCTTTGCATTATGGGTTTTTACAACATGTCTGTGTCTTCTCCTCTTACCTTTCACCAAATGTCTGAAATGAGCTACCAAAAAAACATACGTAACACAAGAGATCACCTTCTATTTGGGAAACTACTTAAAACCAGGCTCTTTGCCCCATAACTAGAGAAAACAACCAGGAAGCATACACACAGAGGAACAAAACCTAGAGGGAACCAATCCACCCTGTCTTCCTAAGTTAGCTTCCATAACCAGAGGGAGGGGAGGATCCACTCCACATATAACACTATACCAAAAGCAAATGTAGGTAGGTTAGGCTCACACTAGGAATTAATATAGAAGAATCTGGAGGGAAGAGTAAGGATGACATGTCAGAATAACCTTTAATCCACAGAGGAAACATAGGCAACTAAGGCTCACCAACAGGGAGATGGGTAGGAAGGGAGCAGAACCCTGTAAAATATACAGCGCCAATACCAAGGCAGGGAACAATGCTTGTCTCAACCAGGTACACAAACCTCTGAATAGCTCAGAAGAAAGCTGCCATCCCATTACACCCATAAACCAGATGGACAAACCACAATCACGCCCATCAACCAGACGGACACACCACAAAAGCAATCCTGTAGAAAAATCAGAGATGTGGGAAAAAATGAAAAAATAAAAATAGATAAAAAATAAAAATAACCCCAAAATTCAACGTTCCTCATACGTTTCTCAAACAGAATCCAACACAACCCCTTCTCGGCACAGCAAACCACACTTACTTTACCACACCGCAACAACAAACAAACCATAACTCGCACCAACAGCACGGGGGACCCACTTATATCCGATAATCACACCCAAGCTCAGCGCATGGTGAAAACCAAACTGAAGTTGCCAACAGGACACCACTGCTCTCACTTTCCTATTCCCACTTCACCCTACCAACCCCCCCACCCACCCACCCCCTTTTTTTCACATCCGCCAGAGCATCTGGGGACCAATTCCATTGGTAATGGTGCGCGGTACAAATACCTTTAGCATAACATAACATATACAGGCCATTTTAAAAAAAAGTCAATGCATTCTTTCATTTAGATCACTGAATATTTTTTTTTCTCCCATGGTTCATTTTCTGCTACTTATATCCTCAATAATTATGGCATAAATTCAGTCATAAAATCTGAAGAATCCCACAATACAGCTTCCTTCCCTTTCTGCTAAGAGTGAGTAATCCTTGATGCATGCAAACTCAACTTCCTTTGCAGGCATGAGTGTGCCGAAGAGGAAATGCATGAGAGAAAGTCAGTGAAAAGAAAGTGAATCAAGTGAAAGTGGTGGCGATTGCTCACAGGATCCTGACCCTCGTTGCATGGAAGATATTTCCTCCACCACCATGCGTGACCCAGTAGCAAGACTTGAGGGCAGCCAGCCTGTGATGATTCACAGGATTTTGCCACTTCTCCCCGAGCCCTTCCCGGTGAGGCTAGAGAGGTGTGCCTGCTACCAAAGAGTCCCACTAGGGGACCTCCATGGGGAGAGACTCCCCTCTTGGGTAAAGGACTCCCGTTCCACGAAGGGACTCCCTAACCCCTTTTCCCTTGGGACTAAGTCCCTGTCAGGAATCCCTGATAACACCACTGTCTGTTATGGTAATATCTCTTCAGTCTTTGATTCATCAATCAATATAACTGGATCTATGTGATCAGATAAATCACTTCTGCCCGCCTGCCCCAGGCTGCAATCTCTAAAACCACAACCCCCCACCCCCACACCACTTTTCTTTACTGCAGCGCACTCCTGTGTGCATCCATAATGGTAAGCGGGAGACACCCTGCAACCCCTGACCCCAGTTACTGAACCCAAGGAGAGCGGGGGGACACCTTCGCAACCCCCACTCTGCTTGGACGCAGTAATGGGGGGGTTGGGATTTTTGTAACATGCTCCGGCACAATTGTAGAGATGTCCCCACAATGGTGGTGACATTATGGTACAATTTCATATAACCCAGATGAGGGAGTGTCAAAGAAACTTACAGAGCAGTAATAGGCTGCCTGACAATACCACTGAGGAGAGTTTACCCCAAGGAGGCATAAAAATTATAGCAACAACAGTAAAAAAGCACTCTGACTTTACGTTTGGGAGGATCCACCTACAAGAGTGAGAAAGGTCTGGCAAAATAGAGGGAGCAGCTGGCATGAAGCCAAACCAGCCTGGGAAGTTCAAACCTGGGAAAACGAAGCTGCAGATAGCAGGGACATCCAGAAATGGTCGAAGGAACTCTGCGGTTGAGGCCAAGCTCCTGACCCATGGAAGAAGGAAAGAAAAACCAGCAGCGGCATGACCTCAAGTAGGTGGACCATGTGATCCTACAACTATGCCAGAGCCATGTGGTGAAAGTCTCTGCGGAGTCGCAAGGACAGAGCGGGTAGCGGAGTGAAGAAAGCACAAAGCAGTGAAATATCGCTGGGCATCCCATCACCCCAGGAAGAATCAGTGATGCAGTCCCAACACACAAAAGATAGCGGGAGACCCGGTAGGGGATTGGGGCAGCTCCAGAGTAAAGAAAGCCTGTGGAGTAATCTCCCTCATCACAGTAGTAGTAAAATCTTTATTTCGGTGATGTCACACCATGAAAGATCACACAAAACAAACACAAGAATAACAGAATACTAAAACAGATACAAAATATCATAAACAGTAAAAAAAACTTTAGGGCAAACAAAACCGCTTCCTAAAATCATATTAAAAAAGGCTACAGTAGTTTTAATTTCTGTTAATAAAGTGCCACATTTCAAGGATTCAAGCGCAAGAAATGCAGATCTTATATCTAGGCTCAACCAGATTGGTTCCCGCCAATGTGGTCTCTCCCTTGCATAGGTAGGACAAAAACAGAAAAAAGTGCATTTGGTCCGCAACTGGTGCAAGACAACAGGGACACACAGAGAACACATTCTCTGGCCATTTGCAAGTGTAGCACACAAGCAGCTAAATGTCAAGTCTAAATTTTGAAAATACACCCTTCTCTTTTGGATTCAAATGGAAGTCCAAAAACTGCTGAAGGCCCCAAATATTTTTGATCGAGAGATATTTAGCCACCCTCTTACTAATAAGGCAAGAGACAATCATCCTACCCTATGCCAAATGATTAAAAGAACTCTTCACACGGCTTTGTATCCAGGACCCAGCTTTGTTTTGTTTCACCATAAATCAGCAAGTCCAATGTTAGTAAGCAAAGCTTGCACATGCGTACACCATGGCAGCGATCTGCCTTGAGCCATTGAAAGCAACTCTTCCAGCCCTTCCCTATATGGTGCAAGAGCCTCTGAGTTCCAAATACTCAGCCAGTACATCACGGGCAAGAGCATAAGTATATATTTAATCTGGACTTGCCCTACTTCACAGGCAGCTGGTACAGAGGGTGCATTAATAGACATGCCCAATAACCTTTTATAAAATGTATTCAAGGTCACTTGAATAGACGCACAGTCAGCCCATCCCCATAACTCGGCTCCATAGGAGATTGCCGGGACCACTTGGGTTGAGTATAGGGGTATCAAAATTATCTCCTGCCTCAGTTGTGAGAAAATGCTAGTAATAAGGCCACATTGAAGTGCACACATCAGGGCGCTCCTCACAAACTGGGTATGCATATTTTAGTTTGTGAGAAAATGCCAAACCCAGACAATTAAAAGAATTCACCAACTCCAGTAGGTGGTCATTTCAATAAAATGTGGTTACTAGTCCAGGATAACGCCCACGGGGGACACAGACCATTGTCTTTGCTTTTGACTGACTGATTTGAAGGCGTTTTTCAGCACATAATTTCCCAAAGGCATCCAGCTGATTTTGAAGTCCCACTGGAGTTTTGCCCTGGAGAACAGCATTGTCTGAGAAGAGAAGTAGGCTCCATTTGTGAGATCCCAAACCTGGAGCATCATTGGAGGCAATGTCATTAATAGATAGCAAAAATAAAATAGGAGCCAATACACATCCCTGTCTAACTCCAATGCCAATATGCACTGGCTCTGTGATTTCACCATTTGGCCCCCAACGAATATGAGCACTGTTTCCAGAGTACAATGACCCAATGGCAGGTCCTAAGCTCGAAGGAATATGCAACCTCTCCAAGGACGCCCACAAAAGGTGTCTAGGAACTGTGTCAAAGGTCATTTGCAGGTCAACACACGCTAAATACACTGGTTGCAAATTTAAACATCCATATTTGCAAAATAAAAGATCCAACCTCATGACCTGGTCCAGCGTAGAGACCCCTGGACGAAAGCCTGCTTGTACATGTGAAAGGATGCCTAAGTCATCCACCCATTCATCCAACCGATGTAAAATGACCCTTGAATAAATCTTAGCCAAGGAGTAAATCAGAGAAATGGCCTGAAATGCGATGGTAACATTGGGTTCCCGTTCTTAAAAATAGGGAGTATGACCACTTTTCGGAGGAATACCCATAGAGAAGACACTATTGAAAAATTTGGTAAGAAAGGGCACCGAAATATCGGGTTCACTCCTAAACATATTTTCTGGGAGGAAATCAGGACCTGGGGCTCTGCCACTTTTCTGCTCTAGCACTGCTCCTTCCACTTCCTTGGAAGTAATAGCATCTAACGTGGGCACCATGTCTTGAAAAGCAATCCATGGCTCCCTTGCAGCTACACCCATAGCCTCCCCGCTTAATAAGGGCATGGATCTGAGCGCATACACAGAGCAGCAGTGGCTATACCACACGCCTCGGTCAATATTGTATGATGTTGACTCCTGCTATGGCTTAATATTAGACTTGACAAAACGCCAGAAAGTTTGGCTATGTTTTGCCCCAGCTGCTGACTGCAGAGCCTGCCAAATACTTTTGCCATGTTCCCTCATTTTCCTAAACAAGAGGAACTTGTAAGCAGATATTAAACTTGCTGCATTTCCTGAACTTTTACCCTGACTATTTTTAGTGCTTTCAAAAGAGCAGACTTAGCTGATCTGCAATCCCCATTAAACCATCTGCACATTAGCACCATTAGCACCAGAAGCAGCAGTCCCTCTAACCCTCATCATCATCAAAGGGGCTGCCCGAGCAGCCACTATATTATACAAATCAATATGGGAAAATGAAGAATTATGCTGTGAGAAAGCCCCTAGCATGGGGAGCAAAGCCTTACACATTGAGGGAAGTAGATTCCTTTGAATCACAGATGACCAGCACTGTGACCTGCAGATAGTGGGAATTACAGGAGTGTCACTCAGGCCACCTCTAAGGTTCTCACCTAAGCCAAACATTTGGAGTGATAAACATGCTACAAGAGGGTCATGGTCACTCTCAGCCCGTTCCACTACATTGAATACGGGCAAGACCTCCCAGTGAAGCATTGATGTTCAAATATAATCAATATGGTTACTCCTATTTTGAATACAAAAAGTCACATGGACAGGGGCATCCTCGTCACAGTAGTGACAATCAGAGAATCAAGAGTCAAGAGTGCATCAGGAGTAATCTCCCTCATCACAGTAGTGACACCCTGAGAACCAAGAGTCAAGAAACCCTTGGTAGTAATCACTGTCACCACACTGGTGATATACAGAGAATCAGGAGTCAAGAGTACATCAGGAGCAATCTACCTCATCACAGTGGTAAACTTAAGTTTAAAGAGGACACTAGACCGTGGGAAGAACTGAAGAGACCTTTGAGGACTATTGCTAAAGAATATAGCAAGGAAGCCCTCAAGGCTATGCGAGGTGGGTCAGGAGAAGGAAGTCATTCTCCTGATCATACTTTCTTTGTTGAATCAAATGTTAGTGCACAAGATTGCGCACCCGTGAAAGCCCCGTAGAAGTCCCGCTTTGCTTTGCCGGGAAACGCTCTTCGCTCTTCACTACTTCGCTTTGGATTTGTGGCTGTGGACTGCATTAACCAGCAGACCTTACTTCATTTGGAGGCGGGCTATATAAACAAGCACGCGCGCGCACCGCGCGCGCGCACCCGTGAAAGCCCCGTAGAAGTCCCGCTTTGCTTTGCCGGGAAACGCTCTTCGCTCTTCACTACTTCGCTTTGGATTTGTGGCTGTGGACTGCATTAACCAGCAGGTGAAGAACCATTTGAAGCAGACACAAGACGAGCTTAAGACAATTGTCACTTTATATATATACTTTATATATACCTCGCATACTCATCGTTTTCTGTTTTATTTATTTAGACCTTACTTCATTTGGAGGCGGGCTATATAAACAAGCACGCGCGCGCACCGCGCGCGCGCACCCGTGAAAGCCCCGTAGAAGTCCCGCTTTGCTTTGCCGGGAAACGCTCTTCGCTCTTCACTACTTCGCTTTGGATTTGTGGCTGTGGACTGCATTAACCAGCAGGTGAAGAACCATTTGAAGCAGACACAAGACGAGCTTAAGACAATTGTCACTTTATATATATACTTTATATATACCTCGCATACTCATCGTTTTCTGTTTTATTTATTTAGACCTTACTTCATTTGGAGGCGGGCTATATAAACAAGCACGCGCGCGCACCGCGCACGCGCACCCGTGAAAGCCCCGTAGAAGTCCCGCTTTGCCGCTTCGCCGCTACTGTCGCGGCAAGCGGCGGTTTTGTTTGTTTTTTTTATTTGTTTAATTTTACTAATCATTTACTATTGGTCATTTAGTCACAGTTGAGTTCTATTAATAGTGATTGAACGTAGGCCTCAGAATATGAAACGTGGCTTCTCATCCCTGAGAGCAGGAATGCCTGAAACTGCTCTAGATGTCTATGATAATAATGGAAAAGCCCCCGCAAAGGGAAAACTTCGACGGAGCTCGACACCTCGAGCAAGTGGTGCAAGCATACACTTGGACAATAAGAAAAAGTTTAATCTGCCTTTGGGAATGGATATTCGCTCTTTCTGCAAAAATCAAAGTGTGCCTCAAACGATGGGGAATGAACCAGGAAATATAACTCATCAAACAAGCCAGCCTAACACAATTGTTGATACTTCGCGTAAAGTAATACAAAACAGACGATCTGATGGAAGCACTGCGTTGGATGGAAAAAGCAACATCTTACCAAAAACAAAACCAGTGGATTCAGATGTTATTTCCTTTGCTGAAGAACAGGTCTCACTAACTGATAGCATTTTGTTGAACAATGTTTTAACTGGTGTTGCCATCTCTGACTCAGAACCTATAGTTAAATATACGACTTCAAGTTGCCTCTTACAATTAAACATTGCCGGCCCTAGTGACATGCCGATAATAGATTTGGATCCAAATGACACAGCTTTTTCCTCGCACACTTTATCTGATAATCTGTCCAAATCCCCCGTTTTATTTACCAACAATAGCTTTGCTGATTCTGTAGCAAATCCATCTTTTAGTGCTCCAACTCCGCGAAAAATAAAGGCTCTTGGCACGGGTGACTTTGGTCAAAGAGCATCTCAAGAAGCTCAATTAGGAATAACTCTTACATCCATGAATACAGCCATTTTGGCCCTAGCCAAACTGTTTGAAGTTCTAAGTAAAAAAGCTGACTTACATTCTACCCAATTAAATCAAGTTTTGGCAGAACACCTCATCTTTACAACCAGCTTAAAAAAGCTTGATTCTTTGTGTCATCCAGTCAGCAATAAGAAAACGACGGGTTCGCAGACTTCTACCTTGGCGCCCATTAACACAAAAGAATATCAGCAGCTTCCATGCTTCTTAAATCCAATCACAGATTCCATGAATGGTGCACAAGTGTCATTCATGGATCAACCAAAACAGACATTAATACCAACTTATCCTTTATTTGATACTAAATTACATCTCAGCGACATAGGTAAAAAAGCCTCGAAAAAAGCTCCAATGACAAAAAAATCTAAAAACATCAAAACTGTCACCAAACATGACAATCAAGCCAAAGCTTTTGTGAAAAGACTATCTATTCCTGCTGCCACTACGATTGCAGCTGCGAAACAAGTTGCAAAAAAATATTCTAAGCAGTCTCTAAACCGCAAAGAAAAACCTCGGCCTGAGCCGATAGAACACAGTCCTTTAAATAATCTAATCAATATGGCAACAAGTATATCTAAAAATCCCACTACATCTCAAACGGCAGATGCCTCTCTTATTCAAATAGACAGCTCACAACATCAATGTGAGAAAGACACGCGCTTAAAGGACTTAAGACAGGCTATTGATAGTTATATCAAAAACAAAGAGGTGATGGCTGGAAGGTTTAGAATTAATCTTAACCACTGGCAATGCTCTGGGAAACCCTCCAGACCACCGTTCTTCGCCTGCCAAGCCATTACAGAAGGGAAAGACCATATGCAAATCAGGCTTGGCCCCACCCCAATAGGGGCAGTCCAGCCCAAACTGCTAGGCCACATCCCTTCTGCACGAGACCACAAGCATCCCCAAACATGTTTCGCCCTTGTTGGGGCTCATCAGTGAGGAGTAGCTTGGGTCTCTAGGCCCAGCAGGCACGGGACCCACGTCTGGGCATACCCGTCCCACTCAGGGTGACATAGCAAAAACAAAGAGGTGATGGCTGGAAGGTTTAGAATTAATCTTAACCACTGGCAATGCTCTGGGAAACCCTCCAGACCACCGTTCTTCGCCTGCCAAGCCATTACAGAAGGGAAAGACCATATGCAAATCAGGCTTGGCCCCACCCCAATAGGGGCAGTCCAGCCCAAACTGCTAGGCCACATCCCTTCTGCACGAGACCACAAGCATCCCCAAACATGTTTCGCCCTTGTTGGGGCTCATCAGTGAGGAGTAGCTTGGGTCTCTAGGCCCAGCAGGCACGGGACCCACGTCTGGGCATACCCGTCCCACTCAGGGTGACATAGCAAAAACAAAGAGGTGATGGCTGGAAGGTTTAGAATTAATCTTAACCACTGGCAATGCTCTGGGAAACCCTCCAGACCACCGTTCTTCGCCTGCCAAGCCATTACAGAAGGGAAAGACCATATGCAAATCAGGCTTGGCCCCACCCCAATAGGGGCAGTCCAGCCCAAACTGCTAGGCCACATCCCTTCTGCACGAGACCACAAGCATCCCCAAACATGTTTCGCCCTTGTTGGGGCTCATCAGTGAGGAGTAGCTTGGGTCTCTAGGCCCAGCAGGCACGGGACCCACGTCTGGGCATACCCGTCCCACTCAGGGTGACATAGCAAAAACAAAGAGGTGATGGCTGGAAGGTTTAGAATTAATCTTAACCACTGGCAATGCTCTGGGAAACCCTCCAGACCACCGTTCTTCGCCTGCCAAGCCATTACAGAAGGGAAAGACCATATGCAAATCAGGCTTGGCCCCACCCCAATAGGGGCAGTCCAGCCCAAACTGCTAGGCCACATCCCTTCTGCACGAGACCACAAGCATCCCCAAACATGTTTCGCCCTTGTTGGGGCTCATCAGTGAGGAGTAGCTTGGGTCTCTAGGCCCAGCAGGCACGGGACCCACGTCTGGGCATACCCGTCCCACTCAGGGTGACATAGCAAAAACAAAGAGGTGATGGCTGGAAGGTTTAGAATTAATCTTAACCACTGGCAATGCTCTGGGAAACCCTCCAGACCACCGTTCTTCGCCTGCCAAGCCATTACAGAAGGGAAAGACCATATGCAAATCAGGCTTGGCCCCACCCCAATAGGGGCAGTCCAGCCCAAACTGCTAGGCCACATCCCTTCTGCACGAGACCACAAGCATCCCCAAACATGTTTCGCCCTTGTTGGGGCTCATCAGTGAGGAGTAGCTTGGGTCTCTAGGCCCAGCAGGCACGGGACCCACGTCTGGGCATACCCGTCCCACTCAGGGTGACATAGCAAAAACAAAGAGGTGATGGCTGGAAGGTTTAGAATTAATCTTAACCACTGGCAATGCTCTGGGAAACCCTCCAGACCACCGTTCTTCGCCTGCCAAGCCATTACAGAAGGGAAAGACCATATGCAAATCAGGCTTGGCCCCACCCCAATAGGGGCAGTCCAGCCCAAACTGCTAGGCCACATCCCTTCTGCACGAGACCACAAGCATCCCCAAACATGTTTCGCCCTTGTTGGGGCTCATCAGTGAGGAGTAGCTTAGGTCTCTAGGCCCAGCAGGCACGGGACCCACGTCTGGGCATACCCGTCCCACTCAGGGTGACATAGCAAAAACAAAGAGGTGATGGCTGGAAGGTTTAGAATTAATCTTAACCACTGGCAATGCTCTGGGAAACCCTCCAGACCACCGTTCTTCGCCTGCCAAGCCATTACAGAAGGGAAAGACCATATGCAAATCAGGCTTGGCCCCACCCCAATAGGGGCAGTCCAGCCCAAACTGCTAGGCCACATCCCTTCTGCACGAGACCACAAGCATCCCCAAACATGTTTCGCCCTTGTTGGGGCTCATCAGTGAGGAGTAGCTTAGGTCTCTAGGCCCAGCAGGCACGGGACCCACGTCTGGGCATACCCGTCCCACTCAGGGTGACATAGCAAAAACAAAGAGGTGATGGCTGGAAGGTTTAGAATTAATCTTAACCACTGGCAATGCTCTGGGAAACCCTCCAGACCACCGTTCTTCGCCTGCCAAGCCATTACAGAAGGGAAAGACCATATGCAAATCAGGCTTGGCCCCACCCCAATAGGGGCAGTCCAGCCCAAACTGCTAGGCCACATCCCTTCTGCACGAGACCACAAGCATCCCCAAACATGTTTCGCCCTTGTTGGGGCTCATCAGTGAGGAGTAGCTTGGGTCTCTAGGCCCAGCAGGCACGGGACCCACGTCTGGGCATACCCGTCCCACTCAGGGTGACATAGCAAAGGTGAAGAACGGTGGTCTGGAGGGTTGCCCAGAGCATTTCCAGTGGTTAAGATTAATTCTAAACCTTCCAGCCATCACCTCTTTCTTTTTGCTATGTCACCCCAAGTGGGACGGGTATGCCCAGACGTGGGTCCCGTGCCTGCTGGGCCTAGAGACCCAAGCTACTCCTCACTGATGAGCCCCAACAAGGGCGAAACATGTTTGGGGATGCTTGTGGTCTCGTGCCGAAGGGATGTGGCCTAGCAGTTCGGGCTGGACTGCCCCTTTTGGGGTGGGGCCAAGCCTGATTTGCATATGGTATTTCCCTTCTGTAATGGCTTGGCAGGCGAAGAACGGTGGTCTGGAGGGTTGCCCAGAGCATTTCCAGTGGTTAAGATTAATTCTAAACCTTCCAGCCATCACCTCTTTCTTTTTGCTATTGATAATTATATGTCAGCAAAGTCGTCTTCCAAAAAACTAGTTTTTCCTCCTTTGCAGCCTTTCTCTCATCCTGAATCTTCCATTCCTTTGTTACAATATCCCCAGTTAGCCTCACAAACAACTGAAAAGTCCTCTGTCTCACAGATCATACCTCAGATAGGCCCAATACACTCCCAACAAGAGGCCTGCCAAAGAGATAACCTTGCCCCACAAATTCAAAGCAGCTCTTCATCATCTACTCAGCTTGTAGTAAATATTGATGAGAGCAAGCGTGAACTTACTAAGCATATTGAAGAAATAGTTCACAGCTCCTTGAATAAAATGTATCAAAATGGCGATTTTGTAAGAAATAACTCTGTTAGTGCTACAACGCAAATCGATAAACTTGGCTTACATATTCACAAAGACAAACCCAAGATAGCACAAAATCGAGTCAAACGTCCGGCGTTACATGCTCTAATGCTCACCTGCAAGCCTTCTCCAGCCAAACAGTATATTTTAAATCGAGCATCTATTTTGGCGATTTTTAGCGAAATCCCTGAATTAGATGACATTGCCTCCACAGATATTGAGCTTGTTGAGTTCATCGATCAGAAAAATGTTTCATCTGTAAATCTGTGGATAAATTCACGTATTGTGGTGAACTTAATAATGGCTGTTAAACATCAATTGTCAGACTTGGGTTTTGTATTACACTCCTTGCCTGAGCCATCGATAAAGACTGATGCAGTTCACCAGGAGAAGGGAGTGATTCTCTTGGTATTACCTTCATTTGGATGCTGAACCCTTTGTAAACTAATGGTAGGGTTAGAGTAGGTTTTAGGACAGAGGACAAACACTTTTCATTTAGACAACCATCCTGACGATGAGTACCCTAGTTGATATCTTTTTGGTTAGGAATAACCCGTTAGAAATAGGGAGAGGTAGAACATTTGCTTTATCTTTACAAATAAAACTTGTTGAAACATGCCACCCCTTTGTCCTACTACTTACTCCATCACACCGCACTTCCTTACAAGATCAGTGGTGAGAATGCTAATGGTGAAGATGCACAAACTTATTGCAACAGTTTGCCCGGGTGTTCCTAGTAGTGAGTAAGTATTGTGTATATCCGTTTGCTCTTTGCCAATCTTGCACTGTAGCCTTTTATGTTTTTCTATAAGGACATTGTGATATCATGGGTTCACTCACTATATATATTTTGTTACATTGAAAAATGTAGTGTTCTTTTTTAATTAATCTTTTCATTAAACCTACCTACCAGACTACCTTACATAGTTGAGACAGATGCTTCAAAAATAGCCATGGGAGCAGTATTGTCACAACGAGACCCTGAAACAGGACAATTACACCCCATCGCATTCTGGTCCTGCAAATTTTCAGCCCCCCATTTGAACTATGCAATCACAGAAAAGGAATTAATGGCGATTAAAGCAGCATTCAAGGCCTGGAGACATTATCTTCTTGGGGCGAGACATACGGTCACTGTCATCACGGACCACCGTAACTTGCAATACTTGAAAACCGCCAAAGCACAATCCTCGCGTCAACTTCATTGGGCCCTCTTTTTCGCAGAATACGATTTCATTATACTCCAGTACGCAATGGGAAAGCAGATGCTCTCTCACGCATGAGTGAAGAAAAAGAGGCTTTTACAGCACCCGACCCCGTGGCCATAATTCCTGAGGAAAGGATTCAAACCAGAATAGCTGCCACCACGTGTGTGGCTGACCAAAGAACCAGTTTGCAATCCCCGATGGATCAATCAACACAACAGGAATGGCTGTTAAAAGGTGACCAGTATACCATCGAAGACAATCAACCATATTTCCAAGGACGATTATATGTCCAAGACCAAGAACTGCAAAAGCAAATCATCACAAATTACCACGATTCGTTAGTGGAAGGATACCCAGGAATAGCCAAAACTCAGACTAAGGTCAAACAAAGCTACTGGTGGACAACCTGGCGAAAAGACATCGCCCAATTTATTGAAACCTGCGGACTCTGTGAACAACACAAGTCTCAGAAACAGAACCCCGCTGGCTTACTACATCCCCTAACAGTACCACCAGCACCGTGGCATACCTTATTGATGGACTTCATCACAGATCGTCCACCCTGCAATGGATACAACACCATATTAGTTGTTGTGGATTTATTCTCCAAAATGGCCCATTTCATCCCTCTGAAGGGACTCCCAACTGCGTCAACTCTCGCTTCTGTGTTCCTAGAGCAAATTGTTCGATTGCATGGATTTCCATCAATATTAGTATCTGATCGTGGAACTCAATTTGTTTCTGCCTTTTGGAGAAAGTGTTGTACGGTTGCCAAAATCGACCTCTCGGTTGTCCACAAGCCATCACCCTCAAACTGATGGGCAAACTGAACGAACCAACCAAACTTTAGAGCAATATCTCAGGTGTATGTTGCAACAGTCCAAGGATTCTTGGAAAAATGTTCTCTGGATAGCTGAGTATGCATACAACAACTCAGTTCACACAAGCACAGGACAAACTCCATTCTACACTGTTCACGGAAGACATCCGAGGACATCAGTATTTGATCCACCTGAAACCATGGAAATGGCAGCCATAAAATAACTTGCATAAAACCATCACTCAGGTTCTTAAGGAGGCGACAGAGCATCTGACCAAGGCTAAGGAAAGACAAAAACTGTTTGCTGATCGGCATCGGAAGGAAGCTCCCTCCTACCAGATTGGAGAAAAAGTGTGGTTAGCATGCAAATATATTCCCCTGAAGGGGCCAAGAGCTTTCCGCCCAAGATACCTGGGCCCCTATACTATAAAGTCCATAATCAATCCTGTCACCATGGAATTGGAGTTACCATCTCACATGAAAATTCACCCTGTATTTCATGTCCCTCTCCTCAAACCAATGAAGTCCAATACACGGCTTAGTTCTCCGCCAGAGCCCGAAGTAATAGATGGAGAACCCAAATATGAAGTCAAATCCATCCAGGACTCCGAGGTGGTTCGATCAAAATTGTATTACCTAATTGACTGGAAAGGTTACGGACCTCAAGACCGAACTTGGGAACCCAGTGAACACGTCCATGCTCTGCGTTTAATCAAATAGTTCCAACACAATAATCCCACCAAACCAGGACCGGAGGAGAACCGCCCTTGAGAGGGGCCTTGGGGGGAGTGCTGTCATGGTCATGAAGTCAGGGGAACAGGCATGCCGGGGTCGCATGCACAGGAGACCTGGGTGGACATTCTTCTGGCGCTTTTGGCGCCAGGCTCATGAACAAAAGTAAACAAAACATTCCATCCATTAAGCACTTCAGATGCATTAACCTTGACCATTCCATCCATTAAGCACTTCAGATGCATTAACCTTGAACATTCCGTCCATTATGCAGCCCCAAGTGTATTCTTGGGTGTGGCTGCTAATGGATTCACAGCTATATAAACTGCCCTGATCCTCAAGACAGACGCTTTGCTTTATTCTGCACTTACCACCAGCGTAATGCTCACCATCGCCTGAGGTCAGACCTGCTTACCTTTGAAGACCCTGCTTCCTGGACATCCTGCTTCCTGCCAGCATACTTACCAACTGGGGGAAGCTGTTCTTACCTGAACATTTCCTCGGCGAACCGAGCATTCATCTTTACACTTTCCAGAACGCCGAAATCTTCATCTTGGCACCGCAGCATGACACGCTCCATCGTTGACAGCAGCGCCTGCAAGGAAAAACAGAATACAAGGTTAGACATCGAAAAAACAGTCGGTTTAAGGTCGCGTTTCGCCATACTTCGCACTTTTCCTTAAACCATCACTTACTTGCTGTCGAACGTTGCAGTAGCATCAATCTTCCATCCGGCCATGTCTCGAGTCTACAGCTGCAATGAGGCCGCATTTCCATCTAAGGGAAGAAAACAGAAGAGAGACATTATTATGGGCATAAGGAGCAACATATAAAGACATTAAACAGAATTAACAGAATCACAAGAGCTCAAGAGACACTTACCAATCATAAGGAGAAGCATGGTCACAGCTGGACTGGACTAATCCTTATCAGGGATCAGTGAAGAAACTAGATCCCATTCAACGTGCCCCTGCCAGAAGTAGCAGGACGGAGAGCTTACCTTCCATAATTCATAGGTGAGCTTTATGGGCTGGCGTATGCTCACATAAACCGTACTTTGGGGAGAAGGGTTTGAGAGGTACAACAATCATAGATTGGCACACTCACACAATCTTATCTCCACGCAGGAGCAGTATCACCACGTACCACCGCTCACAGCTTTTCTACCGAGGGAGAGGCCTGAAGGGGGTGATTAAAGTTCAGGGAGGGCTGCAACCGTGCCCCAAAGCCTCGGCAGAGACCAGGTGAGCGTAACAGGAAGTCAGGTGTGTGTAATGATCGTTAATTGCCTGACCCTGCCTGACCATGGCATTGGGACATGTCAGGTACACGGCTCGGGTGTTAGTCCACTTTCTCTCACAGTGAGCTGTCCATGAGAAAGTGTTTTTGTCAGAAAAGAGGGCGGTGCTTGAGTTTTTAAGTATACTACGTGGTAGGATGCTGTAACGGTGTTACAGGGAAGGGGACATCACATTTTGCCTTCCGGTGTCCCTCTTCCACTCCCCGAAGAGCCCTCATCCAGGGGATCCTCCTGCACTGGTCCAGCCCCAGGTACTGGATCCAAAAGCGATGGCCGTGTCCTGGTCACCTGGATGACAGATCCCCATGGACTAGCTGCTTGCGAGTATGGATAATCCATGTGCGACAACGCTCTACTGGCATAGGCAATTGTATGCCGCAACATGGAGACTGTGGTGCCACTATGGGCTGGGATGGCACCTAGACCCACCGGACTGACATATATGATGATCTGCACATGCCACAATGGGTTGAAATAGGCTAGTTGTTTCACAGTGCCTAGAGCAGTCTTGATGTGGTCGTACGCCTGTTGGAACTCTCTGACCACTGAAATATTGTGTCTTTCTTAAGCAGTCGCCATAATGGATTTGTTATTGTTGCATAGTTAGATAGATAGCTTGCATGCCAAGGAACAATCTCACTTCAGCATCTTGGGTTGGTGCGGTAAGGTCATCGATGGTACAAACTTTCTCAGAGTCAGGCCGCATACTTTGATCTGAACAGATATGGCCGTAAAAACAGAGATCCCTTTTGTTGACATCACATTTGTCAGTTTAAGGTCAGACCTGCTTCCTGAAGCCTTCTGCAGACAGCCATCAAGGTCTGAGTATGTTCTTCTTGGGATGTGCCATAGACCAAGATGTCATCACTGAAGTTGAACGCCGACTTGAATGGTAAAAGCACTTGCCTGATGGCCTCCTGAAATATTTCTGCTGCAGAGGAAATACCAAAGTTAAGGTGCTTATAGCTCGGCCTGACGACATTTCAGATAGTGCAAGAGCTAAGACATAGATAAGGAAGGGAGGGGGAGAGTGGGAAGGAAATTGAGGCGACTAAAGTACTAGGCCTGACGACATTTCTGGTAGAGCCGGAGAAAAACAAAAGGTGAGGGAGAGAGGTGTAGAAAGGGAGGGAAGGAACAAAACAAGCGACTATCATACTAGGACTGACGACATTTCAGATAGTGCTGGAGGGAGGCTGGGGAGGAAAAAAAGCATTAAGGGGAGGAGGGAGGAGACAGACGAGGTTGCTATCATACTAGGTCCAGGGACAATTCTGATAGAATAAGTGCATAGAAGAAAGTAAGGGGAGGAGGTAGGAAAAGGGAGAAGGGAAAGGAGGAGAGAACAGAGAGTTTACAGTCAAAAGAGTGGAGAAGAAAGAGGGGAGAGTGAATACAATTGCAGATGTCAGTAGTAACACATAATGTTGCAAGGCAGGATACAAGATGAAGATGGGAACAGCATGATTCAGGGCCACCATGAGAAAGGGTGACACACCATGAATGAATGAAGTCCATAATAATCAAATCCAGCATTGGCCACAAGACAGTGATAGTGAAACCAGAATTTATCAGGACAAACTCCTGCAGAAGTAGGCTTGAGGGGGGCAAGGGAGGAGAAGGGTAGAAAAATCAAGCAAAACAGGCAACACCTCTGTGTAAGAAGGGGGGCCACAAGGGAACATCACGGGGGGACCAGAGGGGGTGGAGATGGCCTGTGGGGAGAGAGGGAGTAACACATGTTGGTGCATGCTTACCTGCTGTCTGAACAGGGGTCTGGGCCCTGGGTCCTCTTGGTCCAAACAGGATTTGCCCTTTTCTTCGTCTGCCCTAAGATTAGGACGCCCGGGCGAGAGACACCCTTGATCTAATAGTTAAGAGCAGAAAGGAAGAGGCAGGGCTAAGAAGGTGGGTGGTGATTAGGCCAGGTGACCTAGATCCACTTGCACCTGCTCGCCGTCTGCAAAGGAAAAGAGGCTGGAGGGCTCCCTAAGTAAGGAAAAAGAGCAGCAACCAGGAAGGCACCAGGTGGGCGGGGCTTGCTAATGATGAAAAAGAGCGGCAACCAGGAAGGCACCAGGTGGGTGGGGCTTAGGCCAGGTGAACTAGATCCACTTGCACCTGTTCCCCATCTACAAAGGAAAAGAGGCTGGAGCGCTCCTTAAGTAGGGAAAAAGAGTGGCACCAGGTGGGCAGGGCTTGCTAAGTGGTGAAAAAGAGCGGCAACCAGGAAGGCACCAGGTGGGTGGGGCTTGCTAAGTGGTGAAAAAGAGTGGCAACCAGTAAGGCACCAGGTGGGCGGGACTTAGGCCAGGTGACCTAGATCCACTTGCACCTGCTCCCCATCTGCCTATGTTGATGCACAGGCAAATCCGCCCCCTCCTTGTGTACAACCAGGGAAGATATTCAGGAGTAAGACTCTCAGCCTTATCAATGATATCATTTTCCAGCAGTTGGTGGCACTTCTGTGACACAGCCTGTTGGAGCTGGGACCCTATCCTTCTAGGGTGCTGAGGGACTGGGCGTATACATGTGTCTACGTGGAGCTTCACAACAGTTCCCTTCAGCTTTCCTAGTCCAAGAAATAGGTCTGGGAAAGCCTCACAGATAAATTGTTTTGAAATGGGGGAAATTGCTATTCTGCATACCACCTGAACATCTCCTGTTGGCCTTGCCATGCATTGTACCACATCAGACCTCTGATAGTGCACATCTATGAGACCCAGATCTTTGGCTGCTCCATAGCTGAGTAATCATCATCCTCTCATGGGGCTCCTCAGCAAATGGATGGTAGCGATGGTCGACTGCCCTCTCTGTATTAGTGTGCGGTTGAAATTGTCAACAGATGGTAGTGGTGTATTGGCATCCCATTGGAATATTCTCGGCATGGACCCGGTTAAGATGCTTCTGTCTGCTGTCTGGAGGAATTCCTGTTCACCCATGATGTTAACTATGACTCCAGTGCCAATGAGAAAACAGTGGGTAATGTCTCCCATGTCAATTGTGACCCTTGGTGCTTCTTCAGCTTCTGGAACTTCATGCATCAAGTTGACGTACTTGTCAATTTATTGCAGGTATAGGTCATGTGGCACATCTTTATATTCTGGATATGAGACATGTGGCCCTCATATAGATCAGTGTAGTATCCCGGGTTTGAGACATATGGCCCGTCATACTGATTATTGTCGTAATTTGGGGCCTCTTTCATCGCCCGCACAAACCTGCGTGGACCTTGCGATGTGGGTTGAGGGGCCCTCCATAGGGTGCTTTGGGGTGTCTTAGTCTGGAGTCTCCACATAGTCATGTTTGACGATCTCATGACAGGAAACAGTCTGTCTTCCCTGCAGACAGTCTGGAAATGACTCTGTTGGTTGATCGCTGGCCAGATCCCTGCATGAGTTTAATGAAAACCCACACTTGTAGCACATTTTCGTTGATCTGGTTGGCGGTCGGGCCTGCAGATTGTACAGACCATTGGGCACTCTCAGTGTGGTTGGAGGCATTGTCGGAGGCTTGTGAAGAACTCTGGATGACTGGAATGCCACCACGGTAGCTTGTTTCTCCAGCTTCTTTGGGCATTCCATTGAGGCAGCCTGTACATTAATGTCATTAAGAGGAAGTGGCCTTTCTAGGAGTTGCTTCCGGAAGGTGGACGAAGTGTATCCTTCTGTTATCCCGAGGCAGATGACTCCTTCATGAGAGAAGTTATTAAATTGGCTGTGAACCATTTTTTGTCGAAGTATTGTGACAAATTCATTAATGGCTTCATGTGGAAGTTGGGAGTATTGATTGAGAACATATTTCTCATAGTATCTATTTGGTTGTATTATCAGTTTCTTGTTGAATGCTGCAATAAGGGTCTCATAGGACATCCTTTTATCAGTTGGAATTGTTTTTATAATTTCTTGAACCTCCTTCCTTGCTAGGTTTGTAAACATGTCAGTGATCGGTGGTGTTTTGGCAACACCCACAGCCCTGATAAAATCTATGAATTCTTCTAGCCATTTCACCTTTCTGGGGCCCTTTATGATGTTGTGGTTGGCCCTGAAGAACATCACCTGGGAGGCCTGGGCATTGAGAGGGAAAGGTAAATGCAGGTAGGTATCTCAGAGGAAGTGGCTTTTTCCATACAACATGACCGAAGCCCGTCCACCCTAAAATCCTACCCCTAGGTATTGGGGGAACTTCGATGCCTGGTGTCAGTCTAGGGCCATATCTCCTGTCTTGGTTCTGGGTGCTAGCATCGTTCAGTTTGTACAGGAAGGGTTTAACTCAGGGTTGCCCATATCTACCCTCCAAGCACAGTGGGCGGCTATCAGCTTTTGGTTTATGGTCTTTTCATCGAGAATAATACATCGAAAACAAAATCCATCGAAAAAAATCAATTGAAAATAAATGCATCGAAAGTCTATCTTTTACATTAAAAGTACATATCCATCGAAACCTGTTCATCGAATATAGCAATGGACAATGCCCATGGATATGTACCTTTAAATGTAAAAGAAATCATTTTGATGCATTTATTTTCCATGTAAAAATGTACCTGGAGCTGTCCGGTGCTGAAATGTCGGCACTGGCCAGCTCATTGAAACACTTTAATGTTTACAGTATATTGAGGGGGTTCCCCACCCCAGGCCCCCAATCCCTACACCCACCCCCGGCCCCCAATCCCTACACCCACCCCCCCTTAACCCTAACCCAACCCTAACCGTAACCCCTAAACCCTAACTCTAATCCTAACTCTAACCCTAACTGTAACCCTAACCCCAACAGCCCCAACTCTAGGCCTAATCCTAACCCTAACTCTAACCCTAAATCTAACCCTTAATATAACCCTTAATATAACCCTAAATCTAACCCTAAATCCTAACCCTAAATATAACCCCTAACCCTAACCCTAATTATCCATCGAAATTCATTCAATGAATATGCTTTTCGATGGAAAAGCAATTCAATGAATACATTTCGATGGATAGGAATTTGATGGATAGGAATTAGATGGAAACACCAGATACCTCAGCTTTTTCCGTTTTCCTGGTGTTTCCCACTCAGAGATCCCTAATCTGGTGGCTAGACTCCTGAAGAGTTTCTCCCTGGCAAGACCCACCCACATGTCAGGGCTCCCTCAGTGGGATCATCCCTTGGCCCTATGAGCCCTTCAATACCCTCCCTTTGAACCCGTGGGGGAGGTTCAGCTGAAGTTCCTCATATCTAAGACGATTTTTCTGTATGCTAACACATCAGCCTGGCGGCTGGTGGAAATCTGTGCCCTATCCCGTAAGGCCCTGTATTTAATCTGTACACAGGAAGCACTAATCCTCTTTTGTCATCCCTTTTTCCTTTCCAAGATGGTCTCCAAATTGCACTGTTCAAAAGAAAGGGTCCTGTGTGCCTTTTTTTCCAAACTTTCTACCCCTGAAGAAGAGCTGTGGGGCACCTTGGATGTTTGGAGGGTGGTCCTGATATATCTAGAGTGGAGCCGGCCTTTTCCCGAAAATCTGGTAACCTTTTTGTTACCTTCAGTAGTCTGTTTCTGGTGAAAAAAGCAACTGTCCCCACTGTATGTTGATGGCTGAACAACACGATCTCCCTAACCTGTACGGCAGACGGTACCCCTCTCCCTTAGGCTTCCCTGGTCCTTCTATCAGGGGCATGGCTCCTTCATGGGCTGAGGCAAGGGGGTTTGCATCGTGGACATTTGCAAGGCTGCTACCTGAGCCAATCCCAACACCTTCATCAACCTCTATCGACTTAACCTCCACCGGAGTGACCCAGGGACTTTTGGCGCAGGAGTGTGGCGCTGTTGTGATTATGGACAATTCCAGCCGACAGACTCATTGGGCCTCATTACGAGTTTGGCCGTAGCCATGGCGCTGTTGGCACCATGAGTGCCTCCAAAACCGGGTCTGGGTTCCCTGAATGGGGAATTACCGGGCCATTCCGAGTTCGGAGGGCCCTGTAATTCCTCCCTCCGGGAACCTGGGCCCTGACCTTCCCCAATCCCATTTGAGCCCCTATAGGGCTCAATGGGAATAGGAGCGGGAGCTAACAACAGGCCGATTACGACCGGCCCGTTGTTTGCTCCCTGTTCCCCTCGCGGGACCCGGTAATGAAGCGTAGTTTTACCAGGAGTCCTTACCGGGTCCCGCGAGGGGACCTCGTAATCTTGCGGAATGGGTTTAACAGGTCCGCCTCAATTAGCAGAGCCCGTTAACCCATTCCGCAAAGGTTGTAATGAGGCCCATTGTCTCCAAAAAATTGGTGTTGGTATGCCTTTCACCTCTAACTGCTATTTATTTATTCATTTTTGCATGTATTTCAGTGCATAACGCTCACAGGCATCCAGGCGGTAGTTACAGAAAGTGCATGGTACAGGGTACAGTTCAAAAGTGCAAGAATATGCATAGGGCTATAACTGGCAAATCCACGCCTCATGGTGCAGGAGGCTACTTCATACATGCAGGCAGGCAAGATGTCACAATAGGTAAGTGTATACACACTGGTGCAGGCTCAACTCATGGAGCGGAGGGCTACTTCATGCATGCAGACAGGCAAAGATGTCACAATAGGTAAATGTATACATACTAGCGCGGCCTCACCTCATGGTGTGGGGGGCTGCTTGATGCATGCAGACAGGCAAGATGTCACAATAGGTAAGTGTAAACACACTGACGCAGCCTCACCTCAAGGTGCAAGGGGCTATACCTCACAAGTAAGTACTGGGACGAGGAAGAGGGACGTGAAGTAAATGCTCTGATTACCATACTTGCCAAGCTTCCTGGTTTAGGCTGGAAATTCCAATGTTTTACTGTTCCCCTACTAAAATAATTATACCCCCAATGCAATCCAATGGGAAAATTCAGTTCTCCAGATTTTTTTGACAAAATCTCCCTCCCAGGTGCTCCAGAATGTTGGCATGTATGGATTACTCACCAGGGTAATCTTCACTACTCCTAGTCCTATTCTTCTTCGTCCCAGTAAGCACTGCCTACCTCTCCCTCGCGACTGGTATTCAGTGAATGGGCATAGCATACCCATACCTCTCAACCTTTGAGGATCCCATGGCGGGTGAAAGCAGATGATGTTGCTTTGGGAGGGAGAGAGCCAATTGAATGATATGGTGAGTAATGGGCTTGGACAGTGATTGATCTATTTCCAAGGCGGGTGACACCTGCCAAAAGTGCATAGCTCTCAACTCACCCGCTTTTGGCGGGTGTCACCCGCCTTGAAGGCAGATGAATCACCCGCCAAGTCCCTCATACGCCCATTCACTTCTATGGGCGTCTCACCCGCCATAAAGAAAATTGAGTGTTTTCACCCGCTTTGGTGACAGAAAAGGTTGGGAGCTATGCAATGGCATACCAGCCGGGAGGATAGCTCAGGGGGAACGAGCAAGACAACACATAGCAACAGAGGTTGGAATCCCGAGCATGCGCCTAGAACTGGTCTCCAGTATTAAGCTTTTTAAAAAAGAACAATTATATACCTCTCAACCTTTTGTTTCCCCTGGGTAGATGAAATCAGCCAATTTGATTTTGGATGGGCGAGAGCCCATTGAAGTGTATGGGCATGCAGGACACTTGGCAGTTGAGGGACCCGATTACAGGTCGGGTGAAACCCACCAAAAGCATGTGAGTTGAGAGTCATGTGTTAAGATAGTTAAGTAACTGGTAAGTTTTGGGTTGGGACCATATTATGCCCCAAAGGGAGGAGGCAGAGCGAAAGAGAGGAGAATACAAATAAAAGAAGCATACTTGCCAACATTCTGTGACCAAAAAGATGTAGGATTTTTCATGCTTGAAAAATAATAATTCCCATAACAATGACATTACAGGAAAATAAAAAACAGACAAACAGCAGAACATGGAAAGATGTTGAAATGGTAAAAATTTATAATTTTGAATGCTAACACCAAATTGACTGCAGATGCTGTGTGATGGTGTTACACTCTGCCACTTGCTTTCACTGCTCGTTCACCTAAGGGTTGTACTGGCAAGAGTGCAGGAGAGAGTCACGTAGCTGACAGGTCAGTGGATTGGTCTGAGCCCAATCAAAGTAATCACGTAGCTGACAGGTCAGTGGATTGGTCTGAGCCCAAAGTAATCACCTACTAGCCCACTGTACAGACAGACTAATTAATGCGTTGCATGCTTTGTCCTGGGCTGGTCTCAAGCAGTCTGCCTTAGAATCACATAAATTACTTGCCACTGTAAAAAGCAGTAGGATCTGTCACTGAAATCTGTAGGCAGTAGGGTTGCTTCAAAAGCAGTAGCCAATTGCCTAAATCTGTAGGGTTGGCAAGTATGAAAGAAGGGTTCCTGCAGGATGTGTGCCATCTCACAAGTAGTGAGATGAGGAAGAATAGTGCTATGAGTAATGAAAATTATCGGCAGGCAATCAAATCATTCACTCAAGGCTAGCCAATTTAGGTCACGTACTGCACGAAGGAGATAGAAGAAGGACAAAAAGGACATTGAAAACGCCAACTAAATGAACCTTTTCTCATGGGAAAAACTCATTTGACAACATTTTGTAGTTGGTCAAGGAAATCGGTGTTTCAAAAAATCAAATACTTTTGTATCTTGCTTAAAAGTTATTTTAAAAAAAAAATTAATTCTCTAGTACAGATATATTATTATTTCGTCCTTGTTAGTACATTTATTTTTACTAATATATCATGAGACTTGCTGATACTCAGTGAGAATTGGGACCAGTGCCTTTGTTTTCCACGACCTTTATTTGATTTGTATTAAACAATGAACCATTTAACGATGTCCGGCATGTTTTGCAGGTCATTTTTGTCCTTCTTCTGTGTTTTCGGCTGCGTTTAACCTTACGTTGACACGGACGTCAGGAGGCTGGTTGTTTACGTACATTCTCCCTCCTCTCTTGCTGTGGCCACCGGCAAGCCTTGTAAAGATGAAGTTGTGTTTGCTGTCTTTGGAGACAACGTAGGGTTTTGAAGCCGGGAGAGTGTTTGTGACAGACAGCTACAGAAAGCGAGTGCTGTCTACCTACCTCCCGGAAATATGGCAGACGTTGCCCAAGAGGAGCTACGTAAGCTAGAACACCTCTCACTGGTGTCCAAGGTCTGCACTGAGCTGGATAACCATCTAGGGATCAACGATAAGGATCTGGGTAAGGGACGACCTTTAGGCAAAGAAACACTTTGGGCTGAGTGGTCCGCAAAATTATTGCTGGGTCTCACGGTATAATCAGATTTGAAAAGAAGTGTGCTGCTGGAAAGACTCGACGATTGCTTAGAAAGTGTTTATGTGTAAAGGAAAATACAGAAATGTGTTACCGATGTATTTAACACGTCAACGAGTGCATTCATATCGAGCTCATAAACGTACAATGTTTGATGAAAGTCCCAGAGCTTCATTAACGTGCAATTCCTTCACAGCCAGCGCTGATTGCGTTGCTCCCTGTGGACGTTTTGTGAGCAGCATGTATGTAATTTCGAACAGGAATTGCTTAGAAGGTGAGCAATTCGGGTTCGGTCTCTGATAAGCAACAACAGCTACGAGTTTCACAAGGGGGCTTACGTTTGTTTTCTCGATCACTGTGACGGAAATCTCTCAAACTCTCCTCTGTCCAGTCTCGTTGGCCTACAGGCAGTGGGATCCATAACTATAGAGCAAGAGCAGGGTACATGGTTAGCTACTAAGGGCACAAGACAATACATGCGATCTGTTTGAGGGGGGTAACGTATGTAATGTTACCTACGATTATTCGCAATGCTCCTTAGCTGCAGCACATTGACTTGGAATGAAGGCTCCCACGTCCTTTACATCCTGAATGCTGCAAACGTCTAATACCAAGAAACAGCATAGCACAGCAGCTATCTCCCTCTAACCCCTCATTGACACTGAATGTGCCACCGCATAGACCCTTTATACCTTGTCTGTTAGTATTAGACAGTTTGCAAAGAGCTGCCTGACTCCACTATGTCAAGGTAGCAATTCAGATTTTCCACACATTCGTTACAGAAAGTCATAATTCTATTAAAGACACGGAGGCGAAGGATTATGCTTACTCTTCAACTTTACTGATCAGCAACAAAGAAAATATTTCCAAAGAACATGAATACAAATTTGTAAAAACTACAATAACCATGTTTTTTGAACATTTGTAGTTCATTTCTATTGGTCTCTAACTGACCACGTGACAAACTTTAAACCAATAAGACAGTCCTCAATGAACTAAATCTCTTGTCCTCTTTCCCTTCTTCCTCTTTCTTTGATTCTGCGAGGATGAGTTCTGTACATCTTTGATATTCTCTTCTCTCAATTTCCTATTTGTTTGCCATCTGACATCGTCCCTAGAGAAAACATAATTTATAACAGTGACTATAAATCGAGTACAGGGTGGGTCAATCGTATAATACCACATCTAGTAATAACTTGTATAAACATCGAACATTAGCAACATCATCATATTCATTATACTTCTTAAACGATTTTGCATAATAGTTACAGAAAACATGTTATGTAAACATTACATTCTTACGATTGATCGGGTGGGATAATCCTTCGCCTCCGTGTCTTTAATAGAATTATGACTTTCTGTAACGAATGTGTGGAAAATCTGAATTCTATGTCAAGACCGGAGGCTCTGATTATGCTTGTTCAAAGCTTACTTACCACTAACGATGTTGCACTTTCTAAAGGTTTAAAATAGAAAGTCTTAAAAATCGATTCATTCGACCAATCCGCCGATTTCATGATGTCTTCTACTCTAGCTCCTATGTTATATGCCTTAGTAGCTATCGCTCCTCTGACTGAATGAGCGCCATATTTCTCAATATTTATGCCTGCTTCTGCCATCACCCACCTAAGCCATCTGGCTATGGTCGCCGGTCTAACCGCTTTAAAAGGTTTACAAATCGCTATTAATAGTTGAGTTACCCCCTGGGGTCTTATTTCCCTCGTCATATCTTCGTATGCCTTTATGCATCTAACTGGACATAATTTTGGTTGATTTGGAAAAGCTTCATATGAAACAGATTTCAAACCTGTCTTAGTCCTCTTCGAAATGAGGAAAGTCACTCCATTGGGGGACATACTCTGCCTATTAATCTCCAGTGCTCTGATATCAGACGATCTTTTACATGCTAGCAGACATAAAATCATAGCTAATTTACCTGAAATTGCTTTACGTGTCAAATCTTGATTATCTGGCCATGTCAAAAATAGTCTCAGGACCTTATCAACATCCCATAATTCACTATATTTCTCGTTAGGAGGTTTAATCATTTTTACTCCTCTTAATAGTCTACAAACTAATGGGTGTTCCCCAATCGCTAGACCATCAACTCTAGGATGTCCAGCCGATATCGCAGACCTGGCCGTGTTAATGGTTCTATAAGCTTTACCTTGTGCTGCCATCTGAGCTAAAAAATTTGCTACATGTACTACATCCGTTCCATCGGGATGTATGTTCCTCTCCAAACACCAGCTACACCATCTAGCCCATGCTGATCTATAAGCCTTGTGTGTTCCGGGGGCCCAGGATTCGTTGATAATGTTCTCAGCCTCATTCGATAGTCCTGGCCTAATCCAAGATCCCCTGAAATCGCCCACGCTACCAGGTTGATTCCTCCTGACCTCACCAAAGGGTGACTGAGACCTCTGGGATCTCGTATTATTAGTTCTCCCTTGGGTAAAGTCAGTGGATTTTGATAAGACATCTCCAGAAGACTGGGAAACCATACTTGACCTCTCCAATCTGGCGTTACTAGGATTAGTGATGCCCTCTGACGTCTCACCTGAGCAAGGGTCCTCATTATCATGGAGAACGGGGGAAATGCATAATTCCTCTGATGGCCCCAGACTTGCAGGAAAGCATCTATCGCCTCTGCCTCCGGGTCTGGTCTCCAGCTGAAAAATCGGGGTAATTGTCTGTTCAACCTCGATGCAAAAAGATCGATCTGGCATGGACCCCACCGGGACATTAGTTCCTGGAACACCCTCTCGTCCAGTTTCCAATCGCTGGAGTCTCTGAGGTATCTGGAATTCCAGTCGGCCACTACATTCTGTTGTCCCGGCAGATATTCTGCTCTTACTGAAACTCTTCTTTCCAGACAAAGTTCCCAAAATTCCTTCGCTAGTTCCGCAAGAATTCTGGATTTTGTCCCTCCCAGCCTGTTGATGTATCTGACTGCTGAGATATTGTCCATCTTTAGAAGGACACAACATTGTACTCTCTCTTGTGTCCAGCATTTGACTGCAAACGATCCTGCCAGTAATTCTAGACAGTTTATATGGAGCTTCGTCTCCTGATCCGACCATCTGCCCCCTGTCGATAGATTCCCGCAACGGGCTCCCCAGCCCCATCTGCTGGCGTCTGATTCTATGATCAGGTCCGGGGATGAGCCAAATATGGCTCTCCCGTTCCATGCATCCATATGAATGAGCCACCATTCCAACTCTTCCCTCACTTCTGTTGAGATGTTCACTTTTAATTCGTATGAAGCGCCCTTTCTGAGGTGATATATCTTCAATCTCTGGAGTGCCCTGTAATGTAATGGCCCCGGGAAGATTGCTTGAATCGAAGCCGCAAGGCGTCCCACCAATCTCGCTATGTCCCTCAGTGATATTTCGCCCTTTGCTAGTGTGTGTCTCAATTGTTTCTTGATCTCGTTCACTTTGTGAATGGGTAGACTGAGAGTTCCCTGATCCGAGTCCACTATGAACCCTAGGAATTCTATCTTCTGTGTTGGGATTAAGCTGGATTTCTCCCAATTTATAATGAAGCCCAGGGACTCTAATAATTCTATTGTTAATTGCACTTGTCCTACCAGTGTTTCTTTCTCTTGGCTCATCAGACATATATCGTCTAGATAAATTATAAGTCGTATTCCTAGAGCTCTGAGGTGCGATACTACTGGTTTCATCATCTTGGTGAAACACCATGGGGCTGATGCCAGTCCGAAAGGGAGACATCGAAACTCCCATGTCGTTCCTCCCCAGATGAATCTCAGAAATCTGCAGTGTTCCTCTGCTATGGGAATAGTCAGGTATGCATCCTTCAAGTCTATCCTGGCTAGCCAGTCTCCCTGAATTAGAATATCCCTTAGTAGGTGTATCCCTTCCATTTTGAAGTGTCTGTATACCACGTAACTGTTTAGACCTCTCAGGTTTATTATAGGTCTTGTCTTGTGTTTCCCTTTTACTAGAAACATATTGCTTATGTAACCTATTGACTGATCTAAGACTGGGCGTATGGCTTTTTTGTTTACCAAACCTCTCAACTCTCTTTCTAACGATATTTTGTCCTCTCTGTTCAAAACTATTCCCTTTGGTGGTTTCTCCTGCTGGGGTGTGTCTAGAAAATCTATATAAAAACCCTGCACAGTTTGAATCACCCAGGTATCTCCTGATATGTTCAACCAATTCTGTAAAAATTGGGCGGTTCTCCCACCCACTTCTATGGTATTCACGCCTGGCATTGGTGGTCTCACCTGGATTGTTCTGCTGACGTTCACCTCGCCAGTTTCTGCCTCTTCCTCTACCTCTCGAAGGGAAGAACGGTGTTTGTTTGCGTTCCTCATAATCTCTCCATTGAGATCTGTCGTGATAGGATCGATTGTATTGGAACCGGCCAGCCGAACGACCCCTCCCTCTGCTGGCCCGTCCAAAAATCTGTCTCCCAAATACTCTTTTAAGGGAAGCTTGAGCTTTGTCTAAAGCTGCGTATGAATTTACGAATTTTGTGAGCTCCTTGATGAAGGAATCTCCAAACAATTTCCCTTTTGCCGAAGTGGCAGATTCTGAGGAGGCCAATTCACTCAATTTTGGATCGATCTTCACTAGTAACGATCTCCTCCTTTCTGTCGTAATAGCATGATTAGCGTTTCCTAACATGCATATCGCCCTCTGTGTCCATCCGATAAGGATTGCCGGGTCAATTGGCTCTCCTTTCGTTTTCGCTTCTTCTCCCATCTGGAGAATTTTTGTGAGGGGCCCCGTCATATCTAACATCTTGTCCTGACACGAACGCCAGGATCTATCAAGGCCTTTCCTCACATCTTTTGTAAACTTGCTCATAAAGGTTATCATTTTATCATCTATTACCGGCGTGTCTGCCGCCCCCTCAGGGAGTAGTGGTCTGGGGCATTCCGCCCTCATCTTGCTTCTCGCCTCTTTGGCTAATGGCGCTCTCAGGCGCTTCTTCAGATATGCTGAAATCCTCTTGGGAGGTTCCCATTCTGAGGATCTGGGATGTATCAGGGTTTCTGGATCGAAATCCCCTTCCTCTGCTATCTCCTCCTCCTCTTTCTTCTTTTTCTTTAACGCTTCCTGATCATCGTCTGAGGAGGATATAGATAACACTTCCTCTTCATCGGGGTATTCCTCCTCCCAATCATTCTCGCCCTCTTCTGAGGAATCTGAGGATGATACTCGTCCCCTGCGAGTCACCGTCTTACCCTTTCTCTTTCTTTTGCCACCTTTCTTTTTGGGTGGTGTGCTCGGGGGGGTATGGGCTTCATCTGCCCTGCGAGCTGATTTACTGCCCCCTTTTGTCTTCATTCGAGCCTTAATGCTCTTATCCGCCTCCAGGCCCTGGGATAGTCTGAGCCAATCCTCCATCAGCGCTATCTGCTGCGGATTATGTCCCAGAGAAGCCCCCAGGGCTTTCTGGAAGACAACATTCATTTCTGAATGATTCCTCTTTTGGCTGACCCCAGCCTTTCCCTCATCACTAGAGGAACTCATGATTCCCAGGCCCTGGGGCAAAAATATGGTATGATATCTAAATATAATATATATATATATATATATATATAATCAATATATATAAGTATATATACCCTTGGGTATATCTTATCCAAATATATATGAGTAAGATCTCAAATTTACAGGTTTTACCTGGGACTGTGCCCGATTTTGGTGCGGTGAAGGCGTATTGCCTGCAGGGGCGCTGTAGAGCTGTTAACAGGACGCTACGCTCGAGCGATGCGTGTTGTTGCTGCTCTTACAGATAGTGTATATATATCCGAGAGTCTCCGCGATCACACAATGGTCGGTTTGAATTGACTCCACTCACACGAATTATAACGAAGGAAAGAGCGCCGGAACTGCGCGGTCCCGTCGCGCTCTCTCTTCCGTTATAATAGTGCCCTCTATGACGGATCGCCGGCGTTGCGGCCGCCGGAGCACCAGCCCCGTCGCGGTCGCTGCTCCCTAGAGCCGCCTTTCCGTCGCGGAAATGTTCCGCCTGTTAAAGTAAACACCACGCGTTACCCAGATTACACAAACATACATATAATAGCTTTCGAAATGAATATAGAAGAAAGTACTTAACTCGCTGCCGAGCAGCAAAGAAAGAGGAAGAAGGGAAAGAGGACAAGAGATTTAGTTCATTGAGGACTGTCTTATTGGTTTAAAGTTTGTCACGTGGTCAGTTAGAGACCAATAGAAATGAACTACAAATGTTCAAAAAACATGGTTATTGTAGTTTTTACAAATTTGTATTCATGTTCTTTGGAAATATTTTCTTTGCTGCTGATCAGTAAAGTTGAAGAGTAAGCATAATCAGAGCCTCCGGTCTTGACATAGAATTCGAAACTGCGCTTGCATGTGTGTGGTTATCGTGCATCACCGCATTTCATGGGCACCCAAGCGAGAGGGCGATGTAGATTTGAGGGACTTGGAGGTTTGACACAGCATGGATGCTGCTTCTCACAAGACCAACGTTGATTTTTGTATAAGTTCTTCATATTTTATGTTGTTAACCCATCTACATTTAGCAAGCAACCGAAGAGTAGGCGTTCACCAGTTACGGGGGAACACAGATTTTGCCTTTTGTGGTCTCTTTTCCTGGGAAATGAGCAGCCACTGCAAAATAGGTTAAGTCGGGGCTTCCCTCTAAACCTAGTCAAGACCTGAAGGCAACATATGAAAAGTAGGTGCAATCTGATAGAAGGGGCACACAAAGGCATAGGTTTGATTATTATGCTGTACATCTGTTCCCACTGGCGCTGAGTGTCTGGGTAATCCGACCTCCATTAGCTGGCATGGCTCTGAGAATACATTGTGGACATTATATCAACGATAGATCAGTTAGGGTTCAGCAAGGTTGAAGTGAGCTGCATATTGTTTGATAAGTCATTGTGATAGAATGACAATTAAGTAGAGCATTATAATGTTGTCGGTGTTCTTAAGGGCACTACAAAGGGAGATCATACAAAAATAAATAAGATTCCTAAGTAAAAAAGTGCCCTAATGAACTACTGGCGGGGGAGAGTTCACTGACTCCACGTTGCCTAAATAAATTCTGCTTTAGAGAATAGGCAGTAACAATGGCGAGGGGCACTCAAACTTGCGATATGGAGGAAGCGAATAACAGAGAATTTAGTGCCTGTATGTGGGTGCTCAGTTCCTGGAGTTGATGGACATACATCGTGTCCAGAAGTGACTTTCTGGAAGGATCGGGTGCCATCAGGGAATTAGACCTACAGCTTTCCATAGACGGTAAGATTACACAAAGGTTCCCCATAGCAATTCACGTCTGGCAATTACATGAGCATGGCAGGGTTCTTATTGCAGATGGTGGGGTCGGTAGTGTTGATCCCTAATAATGTTAAGTTATTGTTTTGTGCTCCACTCTACTGCCATTTGCATTGGTGCACTGTTTGATCGGAAATGGAGGGGCGGCTGGGTTTGTGTAGTGGGCACAGAAGGGACAATTGCTGTTTTGTCGATGCATACATTTCAGATGCACTTGGCCTTCAAACCCACAGCGCTTCAAAGCCATAACAATGGCAGGTTCTATATTTAGCCCAGCAGATAAGGGGTGTATTGGCCACTTTTACTCCCTACAAATTGGCAAATACTCTACAAAAATAAAAATAGGGAATCAAGTACTAAAGTACTCCCACCAAAAAAATAAGAACCCAGCACATAGGAGCCTCCCCCCCTGCTTTTATCCATATAGTTGCATGCACCAGGAGTGTCCGCAGAACCACAAGAAGAAACTACTATTACAGCCTCATCAGAAGAAGTAAATATGTATTTAATGTGCATGAATAACTTGGTGCAAATAATTAATTATTACAAAAACATTTTCGTGATGTGTTGCTGGGTGGTTCACGACACAAACACTAAACATATCTGGTGTGGAGAAGTGAGTCTTGTTTGCTCTTGGAGTGAATATGTGCTTGCCTGGACTGTGAGATATTTTTAGGGGTAGGTGTAGCATGCTCAGGGTGCAAAGTTTGGTGTGCAACTTTTTTATGGCTGGCTAGTAGCTTATTGATTGAATTTTTTTAAACCTGGCATGTGTCTTTTGCGAGGGGTTTTCAGTTGCTGTCAGAATGATATTTCACGATGCTGTTACCATGTCATTTCCGCTGATATATTGCCATTGATACAAATCCAAATGTGTTGCTGATGTGTCTGCCTATTGTGTATGTTGATTTTGTGGTGTTATAGTGCTTGTGCTTTAGCGTTAGGCTTGTGGTGATGCAATGGGGACTGCAGGGTCTGAATAAGTGCGTAGCACTTCATTAGCATTCTCATTGGCCCAAGGTTAGGTACACAAGTCCTTGGGGCAGGGCAATGGGTATTCAGGGACTTTGTGGGGTATGGGGCGGAGCAGAGAGTGTTTTTTTGTTTTGGCTATTAGGTGGCACTGGAAGGGGGAGCTTTGAGTTAGGGTATCTAATGCATTTCCATTCAGCTGACATATGAAGATGAAATTGTGTTATTTGGCTACCTGTCCAACCCATTTAATGCACATCTCTATGCGAAATCTATATGATTTTCCTCCCATTCACACCCATCTTCCCTTAGTCCCTTAGACCACACCCTTTTTTGCACTCTTTGCCTGTATTTGTGTTGTGTGCTGAATGTATCTGCCATTTTTACTTCCAAAATGAGCGGCACCATATGTTAATGTCAAGGAAAAGCTATTTGACTTTATTGATGCTTTTAAAAATATTGACTACAGCTTTGAAGTTACACATTTTAATGTATTTTGTATTTAAAATAAACAAGTTAATGTAATAGTAACTAAAATGTTTTTGAAAATGTTCATATAGTGTTTGTGGGGTGTTGCTACAGTGTTTTTGATGTAAGCAGCACCTGATTGGCTGTGCAGTGAGTGATGCCAGTATGATGTGGGTGGTTCTCCAGTCTGTTTGTTTACCGAGGGCAGCAGTTTTCTTTCAGTATCGGAACATAGGTAAGGATGTACATTTTTTTTACATCGTGCATGCACTTACTCTCGCCAATAGCAGCTGTTATTAGATTAAATAACAGCAGAAGGAAGGCAGCATGAACCACTACATAATAAAATCAATATTATCATTAAACTATGGGACCTGTACACAGCAGGGACCAACTGGGCATTTCAAGCTCATTTGATCTTCACAGTGCAAGGGATGAGTCTGCAATGAAAAGGGAGCACGTTTGGAAATTTGGTATGGCTGTCAAACTGGAAGTGTTTTTGGAGGATTTTACTGAAGCGGTTGATTCTTTCGTCATCAAAGGTGATGTTCAAAGGTTCGTACCTGTTGCTAAATTTAGACTTTCACATTCAAGTGTCACACAAGTCTGCACAGAATAGCACACGTGGATGAAATATTGCCCAAACAGCGTGATTCATGTTTCTGACTGCATGCCAGACATGCATCAGCTTAGCGCTACTCCCCTCCGTATTTATTCACATTATATGATAAGAGGATATGATATTGCATTTATAACGCACCTATACACAAGTGTTTCAAGGCGCGACGTGGCAAGGGAGGAGGTACAGAGGGAAGACAAACGCAACGACCCTACTAGGCCAGGTGTCATTCAGATCGGGCAAGTGCATGGGAAGGGGGATAGAGCAGGTGGGAAGGGGAGGGGACAGTGCAGAAAATGGGTTAATAGAATAAATAACAATAAGTGATAGTATGGCCAGCTGGTGGTAAGTGTAGACATCAGGCGTCAAGTGCTAGTGGTGGGACTGTAGGGATACAGAAAACAGTCACCAAGTGTGGAGGTTGCCAGGAAGGCAGTGCAGGTATGCAACTGTTGGGGGAGGGGACCTGGGCCCAAGATCATAGGGTGGCCAGGTAACCAGTGCAGTTTTAGTGGAGGAGGAGGAGGATTAATAATAATAATAATAATAATTTAGGCCCCAGAAGGCCTGGAGAGATACGATCCCTGGGCTTGAGGCCAAGGACAAGTCTCGCAGTCCTGTTCTGGATGAGTTGCGGAGAGTAGAAGCAGGCAGAGTTAGAAAGAGGCTGTTGCAATAGTCCAACCTAGGGAGAACCAGAGCTCTGGAGACAGTGAGCTTCTGGGGGGAAGGAGAGGAAAGGAAGAATACCTCTGAGGAGGTGCATCTGGTATTGTGACTTAGAGACGTCAGAGATGTGAGGAGAGAAGGAGAGTGTGGAGTCGCAGATGACCCCGAGGTTTTTAGCCTCACATGTGGGAGCAGGAAGAGGGCCGAGAGAGGCTGGCCAGAGTGTGGCAGGAAAGGAGGGAGCGGGTGTGCCGATGAGGAGAATCTCAGTCTTACTGGCATTAAGGCAGAGATTATTGGCAGCACACCACTCTTGGATGGCGGACAGACAGTGGGAGATGAGAGCGGGAGAAGAGATGGCTGAAGGTAGCCTGAAAATGAGCTGAATGTCATCCGTGTAAGAGTGCTTGGAAGAAGGCCGCAGCATTTTCCCTTGGTCTCTATCGGATTGCTGTAAATCACAATTGTTTTAAGTGCCTGGCACAAGATCAGACCACAACCGCTGCCTGAAAATGAATCGGGGCACACAATTACCCTCGTTTATGATTAGCATAGGATCGAAAAATGCTTATTACTATTACCAGAGAACACAAAGCATTGTTCTAAAAAATGTGTTGATTTGTTTTACCTGCAGTAGTTTTGTTGTGCCAGCAGCAATTCACAAAAGACATGCAACACTTGTAAAGGTATGTTAAGAACAGCCTGTTCTGGGCTTCAGATGAGTCGATCTTTGCCTCGTGAAAAGGTTCTTCTTTTAAAAAAACGTTTTTTATTGTGTATCGGTTTTTCACAGTTCATTTTTATCATACCTGTGTGCGGAGCGAGGACAAATGTCGCACAAAAAATCTTGAGAGCCTTACCGGGTTGCTGCTGCACCGCTCTGTGGCTCCCTCCCACCCCCCACATTGGAGAAGCAACTCTCCCTTCCAGATACGCCAGCCTTCGTGCTGGGCCCTGCCTCGGCTCCACAGCGGCTTCTGCTCTTTGCCTTCTTCCACAAGAGTTCCCGGTCTTGCTCCTGTCTGCTCGACAGGACTCCCGGGATCTAGAGTGCTTTAGCGTCTCGGCTTCCTGCCCCTCAGCACAGCAAAAACGCGCTTCTGTTTTCGTTCTGTTCCTGCACGACCTGGATCTCTCGCTGGGCATCCCTGACTTCCACACTTTCTACTAATAATGGGCTACAGGTGAAAGAAGGTATTCCCAATTGCCTGACCTTGTTCAAGTCCATTATTGTGACATGCTTCACCTCTCTTCTTCGTCATAGTACCAGAGTGGTTTTGTTTTCTTCTTCTTTGTGTCTCTCCGTCTCCCGCGGCCTCATGCTGTTTCCCTATGGACAAGTCACATTTTCAGGTGTAAGTTTGCTAGAGCCACCCAAGCTGTTGCTGACAGCAGCGCAACAAGGGGAACCACAGTCTTCTAGTAGGGAAGGCTTGTGTGGGTGCTGTGCTTTTTATGGCTCAAAGTATAATGGGACCAGAGGCATGCCCCAAATTGAGGACCAGGCTGGTATTTGGTGAAATACATTGTTATCACATGTCCTGCATGGATGTTGCCATTGCACTGTGGGTGAACTACAGGGTAGTTGAGGGAAACGCAGAGGGCCTCTGTAGGGTGTATTAGGGTTCTGGCAGACCGTGCAAGGACCAGGCTGAAAGGTTCATAATCATAATCAACAGGTCTATAATAAATCAAATTTCTTCTGGAAACTATTTGACAACCCTACAAGAAATGTAATTTTCCTGAAAGTGGGTGGAACGCATTTTGTAAATTATATGTTCCATACACAATCAAGCCTTGCAAAAGCTTGCAGAATCAAAACACATATGGCTAAGGAGTTTTGCCAAGTATTCAAATGTCTTTTTTTTTTCTTTTAATTTAACATTTGAAGATTTCTCCCCAATTCCCCTCTACCTTAGAGACACCTAGCAACTTCGCTGGATTTTGAGGACTTGAATTTCTAACCTGGAGAGAGTAAGACCCCTTTTTCCCACTCTCTCGTGTATTTTGATGTGGTTTTTAAACTGTTTCTTTTGGTTGTGGAGTCTGACAAACTCCATAGGCATCATCTTTCACATTGTGTCACACAGCACCTTCAGTGCAGTGGCACAGGGAAGTCTTTCAGATTTCCCAAAAGTTTAAATACCTTCTCTTGGATAAACTACTGTTTCCAAAAGCAGTGAAGTGAAATTGACTTTACTTGCATTGTAAACTTTCTAGACCCAGCACACACTATCTTACAATAGGGTGCTGGAGGGGTTACTTAGTATCCCCTTTGTCTAGTCTCTCATGTAAAATTTGTATGTTACACTTTCCTCGATGAATGGCTGGTGGCAGTGGTTTACTTTTAACTACCGTGGTGTGCATTTATGGCGGGCCGCGTTCGCAGCTGCAGTAAAGCACCCAAGGGTGCCATTTTTGTCAAAATGGCCCGTCTTCTTTTTTCTCCATTTCTTTGTGGAAAGGTCCTTCTTGGGATTTACTTTGCGCGGCAAACCAGATTTGGTCCCTTTTGTTTGTTTTGTCTTTGGCAGGATTCACGAGTGAAGCACCCCTGTGGCTCCTGGGTGTCTGGCGGGGGCAGGAAGGGAAGGAGGGTGCCCGAAACTTCCTGTGCTTAGTCTCCTAGGAGACAGGAATGCACTCTTAGGTGATTGGCTGGCTGGCTGGCTGTCCGACAAGGACAGCCATCCTCCTGGGTGACTGACAGCTAGGCTGGAATTAATGGGAGAAACCTGCATAAAAGGTGAGGCTCTTTGGCTTGGAAGGCAGAGTCGACCACTGGACAAAGGAATCCGAAGAAGAACTTGAAGAGGACGCCTGCTGCAACTCCTGGACCATTGGTTTGCCCGGTGAAACCCTGCTGCTGTGCTGAAACTCCAATTTCGTTTCGACTAGAGAAGCCCTGCAAGGACGACTTCTCCCCTCGAGTTGGTGGGACCAATCAACTCCTAAGTAAGCCACCTGGACATCCTCTCGGAGCAGGTTGAAATTCAACTGCAGTTGCTGCTGGAACCAAATAGCCAGGGAGACGAACACCAGATTGTGTCCGTGGCTTTTAAGCTGGCCAAGAGCTCCAGGAAGATCCTCCGGACTCCCAAGAAGCAGGACTGACCGAGCCTGAGCCTCCTCAACAGACTGCTGGACCCCAGATGCAACAAAAGCACATCTCGACAGCCAGGAACCGCAGTGTTGCTATTTGAGTTAGATGCAAGGAGCTGTAACACCAAGTGCCATTTGTTTGAAGATTGCTGGTTGCGGTCGGTGACCGTCCCATTGCAGTGCAGGAGTCCCCAGACGTCCTCCCTGTTGTTCCCACGACTGAGTCCCAGGAACACCAGGATCTGCAGAGCTGCACAGCAACGGAAACCATCTGCTGCACTTTTTCTTCATCCCAAAGGTACTGTACAGTCTAAGAGAACTTGCCTCTTGTTGTGTAACCTCACTTGTCCTTGTTGGAGACTTGTCTTGGTCACATCTGTAGAGTTGCCAACAGCTTCTTTACCTCACAAGCTTAATCAGCTTGTGACATTACTTTGATTTCTTCTTTTCTACAAAGACTTCTAAAACATTGTGCAAGACTTTTACTTACCTGCAAGAAGTGCTTCAGTTCACCTTGACTTTTGCTAATTTAGCATTGGCAGGCCTGGCTCCCTAAATGACTGCCAGATAAACAGTTGGCTAAAATGAATGGCTTCCATGGTAAGTATTGGAACCAAGTGCAGTGACCGAGTTATCTAGTCGCACCAGTGTATTGAGCTACATCAGTGTTTTAGGGGACCCTAGAGGTCTTGGTAACACAACGTATTATGAGATTTTCCTCGTCATTCTGTAAGCTTGTTGTGGTTGGTGTAACCTTCTGCAGATCTATAGTGGGGATACATCTAATGATAATAATTCTGAGAAGATGACTTGTAAATGTGCAAACTGCGTCAGTAGGTGAATATGTGCTCTAGTTTTCACTCTGGGTTCAAGAAACAAGCCAAAGTTCTCCAGTTTGGAAAATACTTTTGTGGAAATCCCCTTCACTGCAAGCTCCAAGAGACTTATTTTGGGTGGGAACATCATAGATCTAAAAAAGAAAAAAAAAACTCCTATGGTTATTGAGCCAAACCTGTCGTACAGCTGAGCAGTCCTCTTTGATCCTACGATAGAAGCCATTTGAGCTAGGTCACACACATACCTAAGCCATCCGGTAATCCTCCCAATGGGACTAGCTAGATTAAATCAGATATTTCAACTGTATTAATTGATAGGTTTTGGCTGCTAAGACAGCTCATTGGGTATTCTATATCTGTAGGATGCTGTGCCTAACTTGCAAGCTACAGGGATGATGGTAGGTTACCTCAGTATATTAACTCTTGCTCCGGATGTCTGCGCCAGTCTGCAGGGCTTGGGTCCCTATCCCAGCAGGGATGGCTCGGCCCTTTATCCTTCTTGCATTGAAAATTAAGTATCAGGGGTCAAAATTGTAAGTTGCAAGCTACCAGCCAGCCATTAAGTCACTTGCCCCCTCAGTTGTACTTGGCACACCATTTCTTGCTCTCCAAGAGTCAATTAGCACTAGCCAGTGCCCATTTTAAGCCCTGCCAAATGTTAATAAATTAATAACCTCTATTCTGCAAGTGTTTTGAATTGGGTAGAATCTGGTCTGAAGTGATCTTTAAAACAAATTAATAAGATAATGGCATTTATAATGCGCCTGTACATGAGTGTTTTTTAGGCGTGACAAGACAAGTAGGGGGAACCAAAGTGAGGACAAAACAATGATCTGTCTAGGCCTTGTAATTCAGATCGCATAAGAGGGGTGAGGGGAGGGGGTGGATGGAGAAGTGCAGGACAAAGGAAAAACAAGGGTGCAGCCAACGGGTGGCAGATGGGGGACTCTAGTGTTGCAGATACAGACCACAAAGTGCAGGGGATCCAAGAGGTGGTGCAGGATTGCAGCTGGACAGGCAGGGACCTGGGCCCAAGTTCAGAGGGTGGCCAGTGCATGGATCAGGCAGGAGATCAGCAAGGAAGAGAAAAGGCAAAGCAAAGGGAAAGGTCTTGTGTTGGTACCGGGGATGGTTCTGCTCCAGTTTCAGAGAGGTAGGGAGGCTGTTCCAGAGGGAGGCCCCCTCCAAAGAAAGAGATCTGCCCCAACTCTTTGCTTGGAAAAGTGACTAACCCTCAAAGACTTGGAAGTGGAGGAGCGGGGGGCTTGAGATGGCAGATATTTAGGAAGAGAGTAGGACCTGTATTAATGCAGATAACATGTCTGTAGCATTGGAAGATGCTCCTGAAATTTCAGCTTGTCGCACATTAAAGAAATTAAAGATCGTTTGTGATGTAATGCGAACAGTGTTCGAAGTAATTGTGGAAAAGATATCCCTGAATACACGCAGCAAGGCCTGTTTCAAAGAGTTGCACCACGAAGACAGTAATGAAATAAGTCTGCCCTCAGGCAGAAGCCAAAGGTACGGTGAATGACCAGACCTTCTGGATTGAATATCCATCAAGTTGCCAGATGGTTAGAAGATTTTTCCTCAACGTCTCGAAGTAATCACAGTAATATACAGATTGAAATATAAGAAGCATCGCATTTGGGAAGTATGACATTCTTGTTAAAACCAGTTCCTTTGTCCTGAAGACGGCCTATATTTACAAGACCAACAGCATTTTGAGAGTGAACTGTCGGAGTCTGGACGGCCGAAACATATGTCGACAAAAACCAAAGGAAACTGTTATTGAATTTTCCTTTCTCTCAATCCATACTGAGTACTGACGGGTGTTTGATAGAAGTTGTAATATCAATCACACCCTCAAATAATGTCGCAAGTAATATAGAGAGGCTGTATAGAAGAGATTAAAGAAGAAACAGCCTCCTCTTGAGACAAAGGTTGCGTTAAACTATGCAGAAATGATTATAGATATTGATGCTAGATCTTTATTCCCTTCATTTTCAAACAGTAGTAGTCCCAAACAGTAGTGTTTCTGTTTTAGCTCTCTTTAAAAAAAAAAAAAATAATAATAATTTTTATAATTTAATATACTTGTGAATTCTTTTGTATTTAGATTTATGGTATGTTGTAGTGTTTCACACTTCAATGAATGTGTTAATTTGCAGTTTTGATTTTCTTTTTGTTGAAATATATAACATGTATGTAAGACCATGTAATGGGTCTTTTTAGTACGATAAGAAATGTATTAAAATAAATGAAAACAAAATGTTCATAAATCAGAGTGGTGTACCTAACAATCTTGTAGTGAAATAGATTGTCACTTTACTGACTTGTATGACACTCTAGGGCAAAAAGGAAGGGGTAATTGACCTGTCTGTTCTTTTGCTTTGTCGCTCTGAAGCCACACTGATGGTCGTGGAGACAACCATCAGATGCAATATGAAGGTTATGCTGGGAGATGGCCAGCTTTTCCAAGAGTTTGACCAAGAAAAGAGTAATGGAGATGGGGCAATAGTTGGCTGGACAGGAGGGACTAATACATTTTGAGTGGGAAGACTGCCTTGTATCATTCATGAAATAAAAAATATCCGGTTAAGTAGGGGGAATATTACAACATTTAAAGCACCAAACAACATTCAACTATAAGAGAGACCACATAAATGGTCACTGTCGTTTTTGGTATTGGTAGTATTGTTGGCTAAATATCAGCACCATAGTTCAGAGCTTCAGAAAATAGCCTAAACTTTGATTTCTGAAACATTCAATTGACATAACCTTTTTTTTTCTTTCATAGCCGAGTTTGTCATCAACCTTGCAGAGAAAAATACCACCTTCGACTCTTTCAAATCTATATTGTTGAAGAATGGAGCTGAATTTACAGTAAGTCACATCCCTGATAAATATTGCTTTGCAATTCTCGTGTGGTGAACACTTTCTAGTTATGGTAGTTGCTGGCTCTGATGGACCATTTCGGGTATGTCGGCTCCTAACACAAAAATCCACATAGTTGCCTTACTCTTAATCGCAAGGATTTAGGCATCCATTTTGGTACACCTCTTAATTTGATGAGGTGGGTTAAGGCATCTCTGTCGTCCGCTCTTTTAATTTAGATACACCAATAAAAAGTCCGCCATGATTGTTCTATGGCCATCATGACTATAAAGGATTTTTACCTCAATTTAGCCATGTCCACTTTTCTGTGCTGCCATGTGTCACCTGGGTTTAACATTCACAGGCTGAACCACATTCCAGCAACAAGGATCCGGATGCACTTGGGGTGAAAAATAAGCCTGACAATCAAAACGTGAGACAAAATGTGGTGGCTGTAGTCTAATGCATTTTATAAATTTATTATTCTTGCACTATTTTCAACCCTCTTAGCATCCCGAATCATTTTGTTAAACTGATTTCAGGTAACATCCAATGAGATTGTAGCAGTAATGCCTCTGTCTAATTCAGTACTAAAATGGGGAGTGCTTTTTTTCGAGCAGGCTGAACCATTCCTCTAGTTAAGATGGCGTTTCAGAACCAACTCTGGTGAGGGGTCTAAGAAGACAACTTACAGATGCAACCAGTTTACAATAGTCTTTGACCAAACTCTCGAAGGTAGAGGAACTGCACAGTCAGTCTTGGGTTCGGTAAGAGGTAGCCCTGGTGTGAAGCACAGTTAATAAGGGCATAGACTGTTCAGGAACAGAGGTCCACACAGCTAAGTACAGAAATAAACAATTCATTAAACACAAGAAAGCATCAAGTTCAATGTACTACTAACTAAAAATCACATATGGATGTACAGCCACCATTTATGAACACCAAAATTGATTAACACACAAAAAGAACAGTACTTCAGAAGTCCATTCCTACCCTTTTTCCGCATTGTTACAGATGGATGAGCTCTTCAAGCAGGCTTTTTTAATAAATCGCTACAGAAAGGTCCTACTTAGTCATCTAGCTATGCAAGGGGTAGACTACCAGTCCCTGGGCTTTAGGTGGATGTAGCAAGGACCTTCTACCCAGGCTCTACCACATATAGCTTGTTAAGGTAACTACCTTTTTAAACAGGGACTTTGGGCTGACTTCAAGTCGATGGAAGCAAGACCGCATCAAGAGATGTAAGCTTTCGTGACCATCGGACTCTGACTTGTGACAGCACAGATACCACAAGAAATGCAGTTGGTGGGGACACTAGGGCTCGCCTTGAATGAAGTTGATGAACGCTCACATGCTGCAGGTTTGAGGCTGCTACTGACTGTTAGGTCGGGCCCTTAAAGAGACCCCCGGAACAGGTTAAGATCGCTCAATTTTTGTTTTCGGCAACACAGAAAGACCCATCGGGACCAGCAGACTGGTTCAGATGTTGGTTTGGCCCCAGGTCATGGTTGCAGCCGCATAGTTAGGCTTTGGGTTGCAGAAGGGCCTTCCTCATGGTGACTGCAGCAGGTTGGCATGGGCCCAACAGAGCTCCGATGATGCCGGCAAAGTTTCCAGTGATGAGGAGGGATGATGGCCATCCAATGGTGCAGTCCAGTTGACAGACGCTGTAGGCCACATGCAGGCCTGGTAACGTCTTCCACTTTGGAAAAGAGATAGATGCAGAGCAGGTCTTCAGATTGGTTATTGCCACCAGTCCAGAGTAGGAAAACACCCTTTTTCAGATCTTCCCAGTCGATTTGAAGGCAGAGGTCTAGTACACAGTGGTTTGCTTGGCCAATGGTGGTTGCAGGAGAAGTCCTCCGGTTTGTCACCGGCAGTCATTAGGGTTCAGATACTTGGATCATGTGGTTGGCCATCCTAAATGGTTCCAGGCCCTCCTTTTATCCCAAATTCAGGCTGCAGCTGCACATCCCACCTATTGAATGGACCTTCAACACTGAAACAGGTGGATGCTGTCCAATACCCTGGTTGAAGCGTGTATTTGGCTCACCGTCACAAGACCCAGTTCATTCAGTCAAAGCATTGTCTGTGATTCAAGAGCTGATCTGCCATGAAGTACATTATCTTTCTTGGCAATCTGTGATATGAAGTGGAAGGAAGAAGGCTAATAAAGAGCCTGGCACAAAGAATAGGGTGGTACCACAGCAATCAGCTATTTTCAGTAGATTTACTCAAAATGGCACTGCCACTGTAAAACTAAAGATGCACAGCTGCGTACTGAAAAAATAGTAAAACAAAGTTTCACTGCGACCAACTGATCCGTACACATTACAAAAAGTGTGCAATGTTACTTCAAGAATAGAAAAATGGGCACAGCCTCCCTATAGTAGCTATCTTCTAGAAGCACCAGACCCCCGTGTATCAGAGGTTGATTGGATTGAACTTTACTGGGCAATGTTATAATGGGGCAGATTTATTTACATTTAAAGAACAGTAATTCGAGGTGAGGAGGTGGATGCGCTATAAATGTCCTCATGACATATACTTCTTTGTGTTTCAGGACTCTCTTGTTAGTAATTTATTACGTCTCATCCAAACAATGCGACCACCTACAAAACAACCCGCAATCAAAGGTATGTGTTGTCAATATCTACTTTTGTTCGGCTGAGAGACTAATCTTGTTTTAGTACATACAGTAACATATTCAGTAAGATTACCCATTGAACTTGGCTACACTGAAGCATATTACTAGGTCTGATCAATGTGTATATGTGTGGTTTTCAGGATCTCTTTTGTACATGCATGATGCAAAAAAAAAGTGTATTTCAATTGATGCCGCTGTATCATTTTAGTTTCAATCGTTTATTACAAATGGTAACATCTGAACAAGTGAAGTCTTCTAATGGCTTCCTTTCCTCAACTGTAATCTGTGAGAGACTCTGTTGCACCGTTTGTATTTACGTTTGGGTAAAAAGCATCCCAGTTATTCCCTTTTTATATGCATCTATTTGCAGGTTTTGATGCATATGGTCTGGGGCTAAATTTGTGCATATGGTTTCCTCCAATGTGCCTAGTTGTCTGGTATAATATATTTTTGTTTATTGTCTTGTTCAAAAACCTTTTGCAAATAGATAATCAATCACACTTGCAACCTAAATACATACAATTTCATATTCAGGTACACATCAAAGTAACACATCAAATATATAAAATGTACTAAAATCAATCAACCTACTCTATGAAAGTTAAGACAAATTCAAAGATCTACAAATTGTGCCCAAGATTATCAATTTACCAAACACTTTAGATTTTCAATCGATTTTAAAACCTGTAGCCAAATTCGGAAAAGTGTGGTATGCAGAGAAAAGCAGCCAGAATTGAGACAAAAATTCCAAACATTTGATTGTATCGTTATCTCTAACATTTTACAAGATTGCACGTCTATACGCTTCCCAGTGGTCGACACTCAGTCATTACATGCCATATATTTATTTACACCATGGACGGTTCTTGGTAAGAATTCAAGTCCCATAGAGCTGCCTTTTTTCCAAGGCTTTCTTAAGTAGATAATATGAATCCCCAATCATTTTTACACGTGTTAGTCAGGGTGGGCACAAACAATCCCCAGTCATCTGAAGGTGCCCACCCCACCAGTTCAAAAAGACTTTTATTCAGGTTCTCAAACTAGTGTAATTTGTCAGAAGACTCAGCATTAAAATTGTCACCGATCGCTGACAGCATGGGAGAACAGATAGCCTTAATGTAGAGATCCCCACGCCATTTCAGTGCCCTACCAGGAAGGGAAATCGGGCCCAATTCCAATCGAAGATACTTCATTGGAACAGTAGAGGTGAGATTTAAAATGTTATGCCAACGTTTCCTCTCTAATATCTAACCAACAGATTTTTCAATGTCCAGGAATCAAGGCCATATAGAATAGCGGGACAAAAAACTCTGTTTATAAAGTGCCTGCAAGACTAAATTCTTCTGTTTTTCTTCGCAAAGTTATCAAAAAGTATGCAAAGCTGGGCAGCTTTCCTTCTTTTAGAATTAACCAGCTCTGCATAAGCAGCAGTTTTGTTAATCATGCTACCAGTATATGTAATGAAAACAGGCCTGTTAATCAGTTTGCAAGCAAATTGCATGGCCTTCGTCTTTTCCATATTAAAGTTTGTTCTCGGATCTGCGTGATTTTTCCGTTGCGGAAAAGTCAGCAACGGAAAAGTTTGCATGAGAAATGTACGCACCACAAAAGGTTTGTTTCCCATGCGAACTTACATTTAAAACCCCTACAAATCCGCACACCCTACTTACCTTTCAAGACGCGCTGTGTCCCTGCGGCGCCGGTTCCCTTTCACTTCTGTGATCGGGAACAGGCGCCTCAGGGGCCCCTTTTTTTCCTTTTTGGGCAGCTGCAGGGGTTTAACCCCGCTCACTATACTGTACAGTATAGTGAGCGGGGTATTGCGAGGGACACCCCGTTTATTTCTTCTTCTTTAGTGTGCTGCGGGGGTGTCCCACTCACTGTACTGTATAATTAAATGTTTGTTTTTTACCTACCTAAAATGCATGCCACCAAAGGTTCAAACTTTTGGTGTTCGAACCTTTGGTGGCATGCATTTATGACCTTTTTGTATAGGTCCGAATTTTCGGTGCGGTCATTTTGGCCTATACCTTGTTCTCATCAGCATATTGCCATAATTCATTCGGAGTCCTTGACATTCCCATAAAAGTGATCAAAAAGGGCCAGATCGTCAGCTTAGTAGGAAAGACGTACTATGTGTTAACGGCCTATTTTAGGAGGACAGTTTGCTACTGCATTCATTCTAACAGACCAGTCTGCACGATGACAATTAAATAAAGTTGCCATAAAGTTGACCCCTCTGTTAGTCTGAACAGGCGCAGTGGTCCATCCTTCACTACTTAACTTAACCTGGACCACCGTATCTTCGCAAAGTTTTACAATCTGTAAGAAATCAGGCGGGCAACCCGTTTTCTCCATCTTATCCCACAATAAGGTACGACTGGCGCTATCAAAAGCAACCCGTAAATCCACATACACAGCATATAGAACCGGGTTGCCTCTGCATTTAGCTTTGATTGTCAATCAATCTGATATTGTGAAAAGTAGCTGACACAGGCCTAAAACCAGCCTAAAACATGATCCCTGTCCGTCCATCACTGAAGTTCTTTTAACACAAGAAGCAAAAATATTTCTGGTCACATCAATCCTAGACAAAAGTCTATAATTAGCTGGCACTGTGCAAGAGCCTTTTTGATAAACTGGAATCAGAATATCTTTTCGCCAGGAATATGGTATAATACCATTTAGTGCAGATTTTATCATATACTATTTTCAATATCACAGTCCATGTCACTAGGTCACTTGAGTACGACATTAGTTCGTCCATTAGGACTCGGCCCTAGAACTCTTTAATTTCAAAATTGCGCACTGAACATCCACTATCTAAACGGAGAGGGACCAGACATGTGGCCCTTACCGCTGGCAAATTACCACATTCCTTGGAGTTCAAATTCTCTAAAATAAAAGCCCTCACCAATGGGATTAACCACAAGATTATCTTTTGTACCCTTGGCAGTACCCAGCATCTGCCACATAGACCTAACAATGCCATTCTTAAGACTGCAGATATCCGCTGCTATTGAGCATTTTTAATAGAATGCTTCCACCACTTTACTCAGTTGTGATACTTACTCTTTATTTTCTTATAACTGCAAATGTGCTCAGTGGGTGGGGGGTGGGGAGGTGGAGTCTTTTAGTAACCGTAATTTCCCTGCGCCTGCAACTTTTGCGTCCTTTATTTCCTTGTCAAAGACTTTCTTATTGGCTTTATTTTCAAGGGCTCTGTAATGCCCTACACATACCCCAATTATAGCAGTCCAGCCCTTGAACCAGTTTTCAATTTAGTTTGCTATCTTCCCCTGTAGCAGATTGACAAACAAATGACTATCATTCAAGACTAATTTCTTTACCCTTTAAGCTCGGATGTCCAAGTTACACGATTTCCAGAGTGGTTTGTAGCACCTATTTTAGGGGATGGTTGCCCTTGATGGTCAAATTGGAGCATAAGAGAAAATACTGTATGATCAATATATTCATTAGCTTTTAAGACAAAGCCATTGATCTGTTGTAAGAGGTTATGGCCTCCAAAAAATACCCTTACCTCTAGCATTGCTTCAAGTATAACCACCAGGACAATAGCTTAAAGTAACGCCCATTTAACATGGTTGGTTCCCAATCACTCAGGAACTCCAGTCAGTGTCTTGCCTGACAGTTTGGGACTTTCTGGACCAGCTCACTTTTTGCCACCACGTTTCAACTGGCTAGACAGGTTTTCTCATTTTTTCACCTTGCATCAAGATCTCCCCCAATATTTGCCCACAAATCCAACTTGTCATAATGGCACTGATACCATAAAAAAGCACTTCATTATATACAGCACCAGTGGGGTCGTACACATTAATCACTAACAGATGAGAGCAAAGCTTGCCACAACCAATCTGCACTTCCACAGCTAAGACATTCCCAGCTACCTCAGGAGGTTCGATACATGTGGATTTTAGTGTTTTCTACGCCTATTCTTAAGCCTCCATAGGGTGCCCAAACTGGCCTTTTCTTGCTAATTCCTGGTACACTTGATAACCATCAACATAAAAGGGCACCGTTGTTAGGCAGAAACCTGTGCAGTTCCCTTAGGGACCACTGCAAAAGATTTAAGACTAGAGGTGTTTGGCAGTAAACCCACTTGGTAGCAGTCTGTACCACACAGATTCACTTGGTAGCTGTGGCTGAGCAGTCAGACTTCCCTCAAGAAGAGTTAGGCAGTATACAGAGCATACAAAATAGGTACAGAAATACAGTAGCACAAGCAAACGCTGACCAGAGCTTGGGTGTAAAAGTATATAATTATTTATTTAACACACACTTATAAAACACACTAGCACTAAATTGGTAAGATAAGTTCAAAACACAATCACTATTATCATATGTACATCCCTGATTACTTGTTGGACAAGTCTTAGTTAACACCACTTATTTCCAGACAGAGGTGAGCGCTTAACGTTCGATGGCACTCCAACAAGTTAAATAAAAAGGGAGGGAAAAGCAGAATTATGGAAGCGCACACACAAAACACTTCTTAAAGAACCACAGCAAGTTAGGAAGGCACAGTCTACTGGTGAGCAAGGAAGTTTAGGTGCCAGGCCCACTTTCAAGGGAGCCAGGCGGAAGATGCCCAAGATCAAACAGTTACAGAATCTTCGAAGTTTGTGGAGGTAGTTCAAAAAAGGTTTAGTTTAGTTCAGAGAAGTTAGCTAAGGTGTCCCAGGCTAACCCAGGTTCAAGAGACGAGGATTTAATACACCCCGTTCAATCGGTTGCAAGGGAAGCCAGGCGGAACACGGTACCTTAAATGGAGAGGATCCTCCAGCGGGGGCAGTTGTTCCTGGCAGCGGGTGCAAGTAGCAGCGTCGTCCAGAGGAAGAGAAGATCTCGTCGTGGAGGAAAGATGAAGGTCGTTGCACTTCCAGGGAAGAAACCAGCCGCGGAGTTCTCCGGTACAAAGGTACTACCCTTTCGGTTCGCGGTAATGGTGAAAACGTGGTATCCCGGTTGCCGGGGTGCTTGGCACAGGCAAGGCGGCCACAAGATGCTCCAGGAAGGCGAAAAGAAGGTAGACTGGTTATCCCCACCAGTCGAAGGAAGAAGACTCTCCGCGCTGGAGGTCTCCTCTGTCGTTGGGAAAAGTGGTGAGGCGGTTCAGCAGGGCTCCACCGGTGGTGTCGTCATTGCAGGCCGGCTCAGCTTCTCCCTCCTCAGATTCTTTAGGTCCAGTGGCGACGTCTGAAGTTCCAGTCCCCAAAGCCCTGCTTTTATGCAGCACACCCCCATTCACTCAGCCTAGCTGTCAATCAAACATGCTAAGTGGTGAGCCGGCCGGCTCACCACTTGGGCCAATCACGCAAGCGTGCGACTTGAGTTACCAAGGTAAGTCAGTCCAGGGTGCCTAAACCCCCTCCCACACGCCCTGTGGTACCCAGACAGAGTGGCACCACTTTTGGAGGCTTCTGTGGAGAAGCCTGCCAAAAAGTGGAACAAAGGGCTTGACTTGGGTTGGAGTCACAGAAGAGAACACAAACGCCATTTTAGAATCGAGTTCTGGCAAAAAATACCAACCAGCGAATTAATATTAAATAAATAAACCGGCGGTATGTTCGAGGCTATAAGAATTAAATAATTAAAGTTGGTAGCCTCGAACAATGGGAACATCCCATAGAGATATATTTGCGGTCGAATATAAAAAGTAGTATCCACTGCCACCAGCCAAAACTCGATCAGGGGGGGCGGAGACGTGCCCCCTCGAACAACAGACCCCGGGGCAATCTAATTGCCCCGACCAGTACGTCCACAATGTGATGGTTTGTACTGGTTTCTGTTCATAATTTGGGACTAGCAAAGCCAATGGTGACTTTACATGCCCTGGGAGACAGTAGTCAGACCCAGGGTATGGAGTCTATGTTGGGGGGTCGCTACAACACCCCTGGGTTACGGCACAGAGGGTGCTGTGTAACCCACATCAAAAAAACCACATGAGACCCTATGGAGTAAAAGACCCCATAGCCCATAAAACACATGGAAAGTTAAAGGAACACCTCAAATCATGTCTAAGAGTGGGAGCAAAAGAATCTCACTCTTAGCAGGAGAGAAAAAAATAAACCCCAAAAATCCAGCAAAGCAGCTGGGGGACTCATTAGGTTTGGGAAATTAGCCTTACAGAGAATTCTCCCTAACAACCGTTAACCATGATTCTTGTAACAAAAAAACACTATTTCCCAGAATAATGTCAAGTGATCTTTTTTTGCTATGAAGTATTTATGGCCTCGGGTGTTCCAAGAAATGATCTTCAAATGTCATCTTCCCACTGCAGATCTCGCAGGCAAGAAGCTCATAAGCCACTCCCAACCACGTTCATTATCGTTTTTTCTGTGCTCACTTGTTGGCAGACGATTGCCACTTTGTCAGCCATTTTGTCAGCCATACAATTGCAGCCGCAAGGGGACCTCTCAGATTGAGCAAGCTTGATATCCTAATCATAATTTCGTTCCAGAAATTTGCCCTTATGAGAATGAACCAAGGAAGCAGTATCTTCCAATGTAACACTCGATCCTCAATGTTTTACCATCACTGGACACCAGCGGTTCAACAAAAAAATCACTGGTATTCAATGCACTCAAAGATGGTGTAAGTAGTAGCTGTAACAAATCGGACCTGTTTGTTCTATTTTTAGTAAAATTATTTGCATCTAGACTAGGTCCAGCACTTCCCTTGGCCCCCATTCCCCAACAGGGGCACCATGTTTGTTTTCTGGTAAATGGGGCCAATTTGTTGGGACTTTTCCACTGGTAGGGAACCATTACTTTCCATCTCAATAACTGATCATCAAAGCTTTCCTCCCCATTTCCAGGGACTGGTTTATCTTTTAGTAGTCAGCTGGTTAGTATGCCTGTAGTTTTAGTAATCCACTTCGTCCGTTGGTTTATTTTATTTTTTTCCCTTTTTTTATTTAAAAAAAAACAAATTTTTTGTTGCATTTCTAGGCAAAGATTGAACAGTGAAGTTAAATGGCTCTACACACTTGGCATTCTCACGTGGTTTTGCTTTTGATTCACATACTCTGGTTCTCTTTAGCTGACAGCACTGTTTCCTTGTTTGATATATTTCAGAAGTTGTCTGGTATGCTTAAGCTTGCCCTTGTGCCTTCTCTTTGTTTCTGCTATAGCTGTAGAAGATGTTCAGGGCAGGTTTCCATCATATGAATGGCCATAAGTCTCCTCACTTCCATTATTTTTAAAGATGTAATAAGGCCAGTTATACTGACATGTTTGTGCTGAATTACACAAATGGAGTGTATGTAATCTTGCAATTGACGTCTTTGTTTTTTGCATATTGGGGCTAAAGATTGGTTACAGTTGTTCGGCTCTGGAACTGGACTCGCAAACATTTGCTACAGACTTGGAACTTCTTTTATTGTTGGCATGATGAACACGATGAGCATCTTTTTAAAATAGTTTGTATTGCTTGCTTTTGGTACAATCTCAAATAACATCTCCATGAATACTGGAAGGCTAGCAAACAGAAATGGCTGTTTTCTCACCAATATGTGTTGTGCTATCAATCGCAAATGTCTCAAAAATAATCTGCTTTGCGAACCAGTTTCCCCGGTAGAGCTTAAATTCGCAATATACAGGCTTGGAATGAATATATGAAAAAAGATTTTGCTTGGTTTCTGCTCATTATCATCACATTCCTCTTTTTCCACCAGACCCCCTTGTTAAACCAAAAAATGAAAAAGAGAAGTTGAAGGAACTCTTTCCAGCACTTTGCAGGCCCGACATTCCAGTAGCAAGAGTTAAGGTGAGTACGGTCTTCAAATCCGCATTTACATCTGATGCATTTATGGATTCTACATCTTCTATACCAAAGGAGTTACTGCATGCACAAACCAAAATACATAATATACACAGTTTTAAAACAGAAAGGGGCATTCTGTGCCCAAACTACTTGGGTCAACTGTGTTCAAATTTACATTGCTGATTAACAGCCACCCAATTTAAGGTTAATGCGTTGCCCAAAAGATGCTGTCTTCTAGAACGCTATCTCTCATTTTTAAAATAAACCTATTCAGCTTGTGTCTAAAGACTGACTGCAACGTTATGTGAGGGGCCAGCAATATGACGCTGACAACATTTAGATTGTTCAAAATATGCCATTTTATTAAATTATAAATAAATGTCATTAAACTCCTCGCTATTCCTACTCCAACTAGGATTTCCCTGCCTATCAAAACTAAAGAGAAACACTCTAACAAAACACAGGATGTATGGCCCTCACATTTAAACAACAAATACTCCACGAAATATATTTAAATAACCTCTCAGTAACCTGGGTGAGATCCCCTTTCCCAGGATTCAAGGTAAACCCGACTTCAATGTTCAACAAAAAGAAACTAGGAAATCCATGTATGCAATACAGTCTCAATTCAGTTATTGATGTCTTCAATGGTAAAATAACGTTTTGGTTAAGCAAAGTTCCAATAACAGAAAAAGCTTCTCCTATGGGTGATAAGATCTTCCACTTCAATGTCATTCCCAGCCATGATGCTTTGCCACAGCTTCCAGTTGTCCAAGAAGAATGAACACAGTTCAAAGGATATGCAACTTCTGTAAATGTTAGTGAAGCACAGTTCTTGGTTAACATTGATTTGTGTCTCTCTTTACAGGATTAGGGTTCACAGTAGTTATGTTTGTCAGGATGACCTCACAGCACTTAAACTTCCACTTCAGCTTCTACAAGAGTTTACTATGTAGGCCTGCTCCCTTCTCTTCATAGTGTTCCATGTTCATTTGTGTTATTGAAGTCTCAAATCTACTGACAACCAGATACACTGCCGCAGCTTCAGTACTTGGTGACACTGCCACAGCTCCAGTACTTTGACTTGAAACAGGTATTGGTTATGACAAAATTCATTTTTGGGTACTTCCACACCTTCAAGTAGACGAGGCACTCTTCCCTGAACCGTCCGTCCTCAGGAGCAGCCTCTTTGCCTTTCTTGTCTGTCTGCAACCTAGAATTGCCTTTGAGATGACTTTCTTTCTTCTTCCTATTCTCTCTGGCAATGTAGGTTGTATCAACTTCAAAGAATGTTTATAAGTAGCAGGTTTCCCTTCCCCAGCCTTGCCTTTTTCCCCTCTGCCAACTGCTAGCCAGAATAATTACCTAGAAGCTTTGTTGCCACTCTTAGCTTCAGGTAATGCTTGCACACTTGTATCCCAGGCAGTGCTGTAATTCTACTTGGCTCACTACTGATTAGACTGTTCTTTGGCTTTGGGACAGGTTAGTTTGTCTCAATTGGGAAAATACCTTGTTCACTCTTGGTTTTGGCAATGCTTGCTCTCTTCAACTTAAAGTAACAATGTTTAAACACTTGACTTCGTTAGCAATTGTTGACTGCGCTAATAAAGCTTCAGAGGTGACTGTTCTGCCTGGAATTGTAATTAGGCACACTTGACCACTTCTTCATGTACTTTACAAGGTTTTAAGTCTAACAATTGCTTTTTGTAGCGTTTACTTTTCACGCGAGTAAAAGAGAATACGTGAGTGCTACATTTCAAGTGTTCCTTTGTTAAAGGCTCAACGAACAACTTTGCATCACTTCTACTCATACGCGAGTGAATATTTAGCTGGATACTGTTGCCGGCAGTGCTTGTGCAAGTAATCTGAAAAGCCTGATTTGACTCACTGGCTTCTGTTCCTTTTTCTGCATGCTGCACAACTTCAGGCTTCACTTGGGACCCACACCCTTCCTCACTGAAAGCATCTCCAGTCCGGCCACTCAATTAAGGAGCCCCTCTCACTCCTGAGACTCAGGCCAGCTCCTCGCCGCGGTCTCTGACACGCTTCCTGCTGCGCAATCTCTGCAATTGGGCTCACATTGGGGAAAGGCAGCCTTCCTGCACGCCTTCCACTGTGCATCCTCTGCACCCCAGAGTTTGGGGAACAGGACTCTTGCAGGACAAGTAGGTGGAATCTGCTGCATCAGAGCCCCGGCGTCCCTTTTGGTTCTCCCACCTACTCCTGGATCTGCTACTGCTGCATACACTCCAGCCACAGTTCCAGCTCCTTCAAATTGCCTGCACCTGAGGGGGCCTTTTAAGCCTCTCTGCTTCCCTCCAGTGTGGGGATGTCTGGCTTAATTGCCTGACTACCACAACAGCATAACATTTCAGCCCTCTTCCTCGTCCCAGTACTTATGGGATTATGGGACTTGTAGTTCCCAACAACAAAACCACTACTTTTTAGTTCTTGGTTTTAAGGGTAGATTTATTTCCCTTATAAGTACTCGAGGATGCACCAGTAGAATTCGTTGTTATAGAGCAAGACCGTATGCAGTATTTCTAGATTCCTTTCCATTATACCTTTGGGAGTAAGGAGGATTTTTATTCTGAAGTACCTTGAATGGTCTTCCTGTTGCTAAGGCTTATGCAGGTTTTATGGCATTTGTAACCAGAGCCACAGATCTTATGTGGTTCAGATGCATCATAATGACAATATACCATTACCTGTTTTGGCAACTCTAAAAGGTTCTCCCTTTTAAAGGACAAATACTGCACCACAGGATCTCCTCACCACTTTGGGCCTTGTCTCCTCCCTGGTGATCCTCCCAGATTACACGACCCCCCCAACATCAGGATCAGGAAGCTTCTGTCTTTCCCTGGCTGCCTGGGAGGAGACTTTAGGCATGGGTTTAATGAGGGATCCATAGGATTCATCACAGTTAAGGCAATTCTTCCAAATTGCTATTTCACTAGCAAGTTGATGCGCACTGGAAATGAGCTAAGTACATGGATTGTGTCCATTCCTTCGAAGTACAGGTGCAGTTGTTGGACATATTTCAAATGTCCTCTTGTGAGGGCTTAAAAAACAAACCACTACTGTTAAGCAGAGTTTCCACCATGTGAATCATGTCTATCATAATAGTAGTATGGATGGGCATTCAGGTGTCTCTCTTGGGTTGCACATGCAGCATATTTACTTAAATATATATGCCTTATAATGCCAAGCATCAACACAATCTCTACTGCACAGTAAGGACTAAGAGATAAACACAAGTGATATCAAAACATACTGTCTCTCAAAAGATGGACAAGCCCTTTTAAAAGCAGTAGTGCACTGGTAGGCTAATGTAGCAGAGTAGTCTGGAACATTCTTAGGTGGCGATGGACTGGAAGGTAGGCACAGTCCCAACAGATTAGAAACAAGAGGACACCACACAAATGCACTGAAAATATATGCACCCTATACAGAAGTTAAGTAGTTGAAATAAGTACTAGGCAAGAATACACTAGTTACACACTATGTGATGTAGAAAACAGTGAAGGGCCTTTGGCAGGACCCTTCCTGTCCCTCAAGCTATGTCATGGTAGAATACCCTACACAACAGACCTCTGGCTCAACAGTGTGTAAATGGAGATTTCCAAACTACAGGGGGAGGTTTTAATAATACCTTACCCGTGGTAATAAATACTAAAACGACCTCTTTTAGACAATCCAATTCCGAACAAGTAAACAAATTTAATGAATATTGCAAAAGTGGAACAGTCCATTTGAGCCAAGTCACACATTCCACAACACCACCTTGTAGCAATCACTAGAATTTCATCTCCAGTTCCAAGCCACATCAGCAAGGCAGTGTAGATATGAAAATTAGCCCAAATGCAAGCCTTTTTCTTCAGGAAATTGTCTTTGTCTTAGAGGGCAGTGCTAACTTATACATGGCTTAATCTACCCAAGACAGATATTTTGCAAGGTTGTCAGGACAACTACATACCTGTGTCACCCTTATTAGGGATCATCAGTGCAGCATAGTCCTGACGGCACTGCGGTTGGAGCATTGGGCCATGTGTTCAAAACACAAAGAAAGTTATGGTAGGTTTAAAAAGGCTTCCAGCAGTGGCTACTAGGTGGCGTTATGGAATGTGTGAAGAATCCAATGGATCCCTCAATCAAACCCTGTCTGAAGTGTGCAGGGGGGGTGGTTGTGTACGGCAGGAGGATCACCTGGGAGGAGACTGAGCCCACAGTGGTGAGGAGATTCTGTGGTATGAGACACAGTATTTTTCCTCTGACAGGAAGACTCTTCCCATTGGCTTATTGTCATTTTAATGTCTCTAAACCTTACATTAAATGTAGGGTTGTGAACCCTAAGGTTGTGAACCCTTTCGCGCCTTGAAACACTTGTGTATAGGCGCGTTACAAATAACATATATCATATCGTAAGGTTATAAAATCTGAACTAACTTTACTAAAGGAAAGATCTTTTTGGGCATTCCAAACTAAACGCCTTCCTCAATACCAAAGGTACAATGTAAATGAATATGGAAAGGTTGTTGTAAACCATCGTCCTCTGTAACAGCTAATTCTCATAGCCCCTCTATTAAGAACTTTGGGGGAATTAAATCTACCCTTGCCAGTAATTGAAATATTGTAAACACTAACTTTACTGAAAGACTACTAGCCCCACAATCCTAGAGGTACTAAAATGAGGAAGAGGGCTGAAGAGGTATGCGGTTGCAGTAGTTGGGCAATTGAGGCTAATAGCCCACACATGCAAATTATCATGGAACCTTGAGGCATAAAAAATCCCCCTCTGGTGCAGACGAAAGGAAGGAGTGGAAGAAGCTGGAACGTGAGGTGGAGTGCAGGCTGTAGCAGTAGAAGCAGAAAGAAGGCACAAGGCTGGCAAACCACACCAAAGTGGGAGAACAAGTGGGGCGTTGGAACGTGGAAACAGTAGATTTCACCTGCAAGTTCTTAGTCCTGTTCTCCCAAAACCTGTGCTGGAGAAACTGTTTTCCTCAAGTGAGTCCGATTGCTGTGGTCACCGGGCTGTGGGCGTGCATGGGATTAAGGCCAGAAGCAAGTGGCAAGCCAAGGATCTCTGGAGGAAAAGGACCTCCCAACAAGAGTGGCCGGCCCGTAGACACCCATGCAGGAGAAGGGTGTGGGTCACCAGCGAGTCGGAAGCCGTAGAAGTTGTAGTGAAAGCCGGGAAAGCAGTGCAACCCACAAAGCAAGTGTCTAAGAAGCCGGTGAGTGAAGCACAGTATGCTAACATTGCGTGAACCTTGCCGGTAACAGTATCCAGGACCTTGTTAACTTGTGTATGGCTTTATGCGAGTAAAAGTTGTTGGTTCATTCCAAGGTATTGTTAAAAATGGAAATGTACCACTCGCGCATACCATAAAAGACCTATAACTCGCATGAGAAACTGCTTACTGAAATCCATTGTTTCAATAAATGGAGTAGTTGCATGTCCCCAATTAAGGAGAGAGAATACTGTTCAAACCAGTCTCGAATACCTAACATTGACAATGCCCGAGTTACAATTTACAAAAGGTGAAAAATACATCACAAAGCGGTTGCATGTGGCTGATTGTGTTTTCAACCGAAAGGCTGATTCAAGAGTCTAAACTATGGAAGAACAAGCATTGCCCACGCTAAGAGGCTCCCCCTGTTCATAGTGAAACCAGCCTTTCTAAGAGTTAAAGAGCCATCCAGCACTGTGTAGTTATTTACAATCAAGTGGCCTAAGATGCAAGTATTACCTGAAGCTGAGAAAGTGGCACCAAGGCTTCTGGGTAAGCTGGTAAAAGGATATGGGTAAAGCTGGGGATGGGGAACTAGCTGCTTGTAAAGAATATTCGGAAGTAGACATAACCTGTGGGGCCAAAGACTGTGGAAGCCAAAGAGAAGTGAGTCTTATAGGCAGAAGCAGGTTATTATTCTGGCTGACTGACACAGGCAGAGACTGCCCCTTTTGAAGAAAGCGGTCTAAAGGAAGAGTGCCTTGCATCACTGAAGAGGTTGAAGTGTGCCTTGTTGAAGTCTGTCTAACCTTGTCAAAGTACTGAAGCTGGGGTGGTAAATTTAGTTGTCAGCGGATGTAACCTTGCAGTGGTATAAACAAGTACTGTGGGACAAAGGGCGAATGTTCTCATAGTAACAACGGTAGAAGTGTGGTTGTTAAGTGGAAGCAGCAGCACTAAGAGATCCTCCTGACAAATATACCAATGTAAATATTAATACTGTAGCTGAAGAAGTCCTAGCTGTTGATCAAGAACTTGTGTTATTGACAGTGGGGATATTACATTGTAATTTGGAGCTGTGGCAAACGTACTGGAAGAAGATAGAAAACCTTGTGACCAAGATTACCATTGGTGCTATTTTTCCTTGAAAGTCGGAAGTGGATCTTTCATCCAGGAACTAAGATGTGTTACCAGTGGAATTTTGGTTGGTGAACCTTTGGTTTGACTTTGAGCTAATTCAACAGCTTTTTATTCTTTGTTGAACATTGTAACATTGACTTTGTATCCTGGAGAAGGGACCTCACCCAGGACAGGATAAGGTCATTCAGACATTGTGACAATATTGTTTGTTATATCTTGTTTCTATATATTTTCTTGATCTGTTTTGTTGTTTAGTGTGAAGGCCAGTTATCCCATTTTAAAGAATGTTCCCTTCGATTTAGTTAGGCAGGGAATTGCTCAGCAGTGTTGGGATAGTGAGGCATTTTTTAAATATATTTTCTTTAACAAAATGTAATCTTTTGATAAATCCATAAGCAGTTGTCCGCCTCGCATTACTGACCCTTCACAAATGTGTGACGTGGCTCAAATGGACTATTCTACTTTCACATTTCAGGTGAAAGGGTTTTTTCAAGCCTTTTCAAACCCACCATAACTTTCTTTGTGTTTTGAAAGTTATGGCAGGTTTCAGTGGAAGATTGCAGCCTTTGAGGATCTAGTGATTCATCCCAGATGGAAGAGCACAAAGCCGGATTCAAGTTCTGAGCGGCAGACTTTCTCGATTAGGAGCATCAAGAGTTGGTAGCACAGCCATTTCCCAGTATGTTTCATGAGACCATCTGGAATGGCTCGGGCCGCCATTGTTCTTCACACACAGGCACTGGAGGTTTACGCCAGCAAACTCACCCCCCTTCCCCCCGCCATCCTAATCCACATCTGTGAACCTTTTGGCTGCCTTCAATCTGGATTGGCCAGTCAAGTGCGCTCTTTACAGAGAGACACAGACAGACACCTAGTTGTTGCCTAGCCAGTAGACTGACTGCTAGATTGACTGCTGTCCGACTGTACTCCTCCTTCTGTACATATTCGTCAGCCTTCTGCCCTTCCTTGAGCGAAGCCTGACTGTTCTGCCATAGCTTATCAGAAAGTGAGTTTGGTCTGTCTTTGGTTTGGAAGTCTGTCTTATCCTTAGGATAAATGTGTTCACACTCATCAGAAAGCTGTGGGAAAATCTACCTAACGTTCACCAATTGAGATTGGGCATTTAATTTCCCCGCCACTAATGCTTGCGTCTCACAGCTGCTCTGGGTGTACTACAACAACCAGTGCACACGGAGTGGACAATATTGCCAACTTGCTTTATGCAATGGCAGAAGACTTGAATTGTGGGTCCAGAGGATGAGGAATGCCCTCTATTATGCACTTAATGTTAGGCGACTTGACTTTGTTCCAGTGGCAGATTTCACATTGTATTGGCGGCATTTCAGGATATTTTGATAAGCTGTGATGGTGTTCTGACTACATCCAGTGATTTCCTATTTTGCGCTACTGAATATGAGGTCACCAGCCCCTGGTTGCTCTGTCATGGCCTGCTCTGAAGCAATTGTTTTGCTGCATTATTCATGCAAAGGAGAAAGCCATTTAAACGATCTAAAGAAAAGATTTTATCTTCTCTGGTTCCTCCTTTTGGTGACCACCTTTGACGGCAAGCAGGCATGTATATTGCCCATTCACCTAATTAACAGTGAATTGTAAATGATCCCTGTAAAGATTAACCATGGGGAATGCATGTTGCTCCAGCAACCACATGCACAAATGACGAGCAGAGCTGACCACCTACATGTACACCTACATGTACAGATTTGGTAGCAAGCCATTTGGCATATACAGATCAACATATAACCACAGTTGAAGTGGCCATGTCCAGATTAGATACCAGAGTCCAAAGCTATTTTTCTGCAGTAGATTTTAGCCCTTGGTATGGCTCCTTGTGTATTCCTTCTATGTGTGTGTGTTCGCTGCCTGAACATCACTAGACTTTCTGCTCCAGTCTTCTGTCACTGTTATGAAAATCTCAGCACAGATATATATTTTTTTAATCATTTTGAACTGTATGATCTCAACAGACGATGCTTGATGAAGATGATGTAAAAGTAGCTGCTGATGCTCTGAAAGAACTCGAAGCTTTAATGCCAGGTGCACCTGGTGAGGAGAAGAGGAAAAGTAGTAAACACAAGTAAGTTACATTTTTAGAAATTCTAACATCTGGTACAATACACAAATACTAGCTAGTTGAAATATTGTCTCCTCTGTGATCTTGCGATATAGCACTGGCTTTCTTGATTCCACTGCAGTTCAAGTGGGAAACTGCTTGCACTGCTAAATAAAACACTTGGCATTCAATAAATCACTTCTTGGAGACCAAGACCTTTTTTTCTTCTTACTATTAAGTCTATGTTTATGGAATACTCCAGGGCAACTTGCATACTTGCAGGGGCCGAAATAGGGATTTGTGGAGCAGGAGCCGATAATGGCTCTGAAGGATTGAGCATAGCTCTTACCAGGAGCTGCTTGACATGACCCAGAAGGTACTTTGAAAGTCTTCAAAGTGAAGTGTAATTTATGGCCAGGGGCAAGTTGCCAGCTATCAAGTGAACTTGCCGCCACAATTCTATATATACAGACAGCAAATCTTTTTTACTCGTCAAATATCACTAGCAAATGGTGAGTGCTAATTGTGCACCCTGTTTAGCATGTTCATTTAAGTGGTAGATGCACAATGTGAGTATTAGGGGAGTTTTCCTAAAGTCTACCTGTGGTAAGACTTTATAAAACTATCTCTTGGCATACAGGCCCCAACTTCTAGTGTAAGTCTGTACTACTCGAGGTTCTACTAGTAAGGCAAAGCAGCCAGGCTTATCGTAGATGGGAGCTGCAGGTAAGTACAATGAACGTAGCAAATACATAGGCCCAAAGAAACTCTTATACACTTGTTATAGTAAAATATATAAAGTTAAATCTCAGTTAATTAAGTACTATTTCAAACTAAGCAACGCAATCAATTAAAAGCAATACTTCAGGTGAGGAAACTATATGTTATGAATGATACATGTAATTGAACACCTTTTAAAGGTGAGTAAAATCACTTGTTAGAGCAACTCCAGAAAATGTTCCGTTGTAGGAATAAAAAGGTTAAGTAACAACAACAGTAGCAGGTCAGTACTCTCAAAAGACTTGTATTACTTTTCAGGGGCCTTAAGGCTTTGGCAGCCCATCCCTATCTAGGTATGAGTTCTTCAAAGTCAGATTGGAGGTAAAGCAGATAAGGCACAAATGCAGAAAAGCCAACGTTCCAGCGGATTCTTCTGTTGCAAGTAAAGGACTTGTTTTGGTCAAATATATTTCAGGGACCTTGGGAATGGCTCCCTATGGGTGCACAAGCGTTGGGCCTTGGTGAACGGTATGGACGAATACCCAGACACTGGAATCAGCACTCCAGCAACAAAGGAGCGTCAGCATGGCTCATGGTATGTACTACCACGATTCCCACAGTACATGAGGAGTTATGAAGAAGATGCAGCTGGATTCTTTCACCGTGCAGAAGCGGTGGACCAAGTCTCCTGTTCTTTTGCCGTGTTGATGAAAGGAAGAACCCTGGAAGGGATTTCCCAGCAGCAGTCGAGAGAAAGGACTCAAAGCAAAGGATTTGTCATGCTCCAAAGTCGGTCTGCAATTTTGGCGCCTTTTCACAGACTCCAAGAATGAACGTTTACACCCGGTCATTCTGCCTCGATTATTCTGTCCTACACTTTGGTGAGGGGAATTTGAAGATGGGATCTTGCCTCTAGAGGTCCAGGAGAAGTCCACCAAAGGTCTGGGAGGGATTCACTCACAGGAAGATGATGCACTGCAATAGGGTCAGAGGTCCCAGGGTATTGGCGGTTTGCAGCCCAGTAAGGTCACAGTGCGTCGTAGGATGGCTCATTTTGCAGGTCGTCTTATGGCTGATTGATCCTACCAGCCAAAGGGAAGGGGTTGTCCTCTTCGGAGCTTCACTGGCAATTTAGAAAACTGGGTCAGGACAGCAGTAGTCTTAGTGGTTGCTGGAAGGTGCTGCAGGCGTCTCTGGTTGCCGTCTTCTTTGGTTCTTCTGTTCCAGTGGTCGATTTGTCTTTTGCCTCAGGATCCTCACCCTTTATTAGGCACCCACACTCCTCCTTTGCAAACTCTCCCTGCAGTTTATAGAGGAGAAGGTGGCTGTCCAATCAGGACAGCCAACCCCCCCAGTGCTAACTGGTTTCTCTCAGGCACACCAGAAGGCAAAGGACACTGTTTCGGCATCCTCCTTTTCCTTTCCTCGCAGACACACTGGAGCCTCGGCAGGCTTCACAAAGGATTCCAGCCGAAGACCAAACTCAAACCCGGACCTCCCCCACCCAGGATGGCAGAAGGAGGACCAAGAAAGGACAATTAAAGATAGAAGCCACCATTTTGGGTCAATGGTGACCCTTCTGTGCATAACTGCAGTTGTGGAGACAGCCTGCGAGTATAAATTGCACAAGCCATAAATATATGCTTGTCACTGTAACCAAAATGTTACAGGAGCAGTGAGAAAAGGGATACAAGGTAAACCCTCAGCACTCCACATAGGGTGGTGTGTGCGTGCTGATCTCGCGAAAGAAAAAACAAAGGAGGATAAAAAGTATCCCTCCAACATTAACAGTAATTAAGGAAAATAAAATTATATGAAAAGGAGAGCCCAAAGGGCTCCCAGAAACACTGCACAAAAGGTGCTATGTGCTGCAAAAGTGAAACACAATGAGCAGGGATACCATGGTCCGAGCAAAAAGAATGAATGAATTAAGTGGGGAAAGAGGCTCCCCTCGTTCAGGAGAACAAGAAAGATCCAGAAGTATAGCAACAAGTGCTGGGGGTCTCACAGGTAGCGGGGCCTGGGCATAAAAATTAAAACTTCTCCCTTACAGCGAGCGCTCCAATTAGGCTTAAGTGCCACTCTCAACAGAAGAGTATATTGAGACCTAAATGAGTCTTGTCCAAAACCGCAGAATGGCAATAATGAACAGTATCTCAAATGTAAGCAAAGCCAAACTATGCTGAAAAAGACAAATCCACTCATTTACATTAAAACATTGTGCCACATACAATTCTGCATATTGTATATGAATGCAATGGCTGTCCTTTGAAATAAAAACACTTAAGTGCTGCATTTTATTAACTGTACTTTTACAAATGGAACATACGTGGATGTCGCCACGTTTAAACATTTTACCAGCTCGGTCAGTAATGAACAGTTTCCCAAATGTTATTAAACATGCTAGTTTCCAACACAAAATGCTACCAGTAGGAATTCTGGTCCGCCCACATTTAAAAAAACAAAACAAAAAACAAAACAAACAAAAACAAACTGTGTAACTGAGTTTACCATAGACCTTATTTGGACATGATACATATTTTGGCGAGTCAAAGCAGGAAACTAGGATTTACAAAAATAAGGGACAAGCATTGTAAAGGATATTCTCTGTAAAACTACAACTGCACACCCTCTGTCCAAAATGTTAAATATTGTGCAATAGTACCAAGTTGCAGGGCAGTTGCCTAATCGTCCCCATTACTTAACTTCATAAAGGAGAAGCACCCACTTCATTCAAAGCTAGCACTTTTGTTTTCCGACTGACAGAACAGTAATACCAGTTGATGAAGTATTCCTAAAGTAAATACTGAAAAAGTTCCTTATTGGGGAACCTGCATCCCCTGCACACTATCTATGGCCTAAGCCTAAGAGGTGTTTTGAACCTAATCCCTTATAAGAGGTTAAGTTGCATTTACAGACATTTGTATAGTTTAAACCAGACCAGGTTTGTCACAATAATCCTTCAATTGATAGTATGTAAAGATAAAAACATATATATTTTTCAAATAGCACAACACGTTTTGCGTTTTTTCACTCTTCATCAGGGGAAAGTAGTATTTTCAAAGCATTCTACAAAAGAAAATATTAAAGAAATGTTCTTAGTTAAACCACTCTGTTGTACATCATATTTTTTTTATTTTTTATTTGATTTAATTAGATTTTGTAAAACCTAGTGAACCACATACAGGTATCATTTGTAACATGTCATAACTATCAACATTCTTCTCACCCCTCCCCCTCCAAACGTACATCAACATGAGACAGTAAATCAAATTTTTCGTGGTCTCACTAACGACGTGTGTAGCTCGCGCTACTTTCATTCTCAGTCCATAGCTCGGATTACTTAAATATGGTGCAGATGGCAGCATCTTCTAAAGGTCTTAAAGTGCGTGCACCTCATGATATTGCCCTTTTGTGGCTCGTGCGATCATGCATTCCCTACAAACTTGTCTTTCATTCCCTCTTTGATGTCTGTGAGGGGTTAGCTTTGTACTCCTTTACAAAATCACCCCACACCACCTCATATTGCGTAGCTCTCCCATGGAGGGTTGCGGTAATCCTTTCCATTGTGCAGATATTCGTTGCCACACTGATCCACTCTCTCTTGCTCGGTAGCGAGTCCGCTTTCCACTTGATCACTAAGCAGGAGTGGGGCCACTATCCCAGTCATTCTCATCATTTCACCTTCTTCCAACCCAGGACCTCATTCCAAAACACGTTCACCTGGGAGCACCCCAGCACATGTGCCAGTAGTTGGCTCTCCCTCTCCACAATGACGCCAGCATTGGGGGCTCGTGGATTGGAACATCTTCGGAAAGCCTGTGAGGGTCGTATTGCCAACTATGGAGCAGCTTGGTGGTGTGCAATTTATACTGGGCCGCTATTGACACCTGCGAGTCCCCTTTACATATCCTCGTCCATAGTTCCTGGTTACCCAACAAATCTGATGTGCAGGTCTGTATATCCTTCTCCGATCTCAGCTTAACCGTATTTCCCTCCTATTCAAATGTGAGGGAGAATGGATAGCCCCACCGGTAACTGACACCCTTTTCTTTGAGCCATTTGGTAAGAGGCATACACATTCTTCTTGTGGCAAAGGTCAGTGATGAGAGATCTTGGAAAATCGTCACTCTTGCTGTGTCCAGAAGGATTTGTGGACTGCGCTTGGCTTTTTCAAGTATTCTAGCTTTGTCGGCATAGTTGTGAAACCTTTCAAGGACTGTTATCTGCTCCCCTGCAGCCCCTCCGGCTCTGTGTATGCAATCGATTTTTGGTTTGTCGTCTTCGAATAGGACTTTCATGACCGTATGCAGAGTTCTTTTCAGGTCCTGCTCAGATTCCTCTTCCCTATCTAGGATCCCAAAGATCCGTAGGTTCTGTCGTTCGCGATTCTACAAGTCGTCCATTTTCAAACAGAACTCCTCCTTCATAGTTTCTATCTCTGCGATCCTTTGATCCATTTGGGACTGCAGAGTACTAAGGGAGGTTTGATTGTGTTCAACCCCTTCTAATTTCTCTTCAATTTTATCGATTCTCTTTATCTTGGCAACCTTCCTGCCAATGTCTGCCCTCATGCTTTTCATTTCGTTGAGTAAGGCTGCCACGTCGGTCTTAGTCGCAGCCGCTTCTGCCCCTGATGTCACCATCACGCTTGTACAGTTTACGGTGAGATGATTGTTATAAATACTGTTGTTAAAAGATATGAATACATGGCTGGAATAGAAGTTCAACCACCCAGATCTACTGTCAAAGTAAGGCACAATAGTCTATAAAGACTATTTAAGAGATGAACAATGTGTAGTCAATGTTTTTTTTTAAATATAATAAAGAAGGCCAGTGCAGTTCTAGACCCCTATGGCACTGTGGGTATTTAGGTTGTCATCGAATTAATGATGACTCTTGTGTGAGTAGCTTATTGTCACCTCTGTTCAATTTACACCCCTTTGTCATATGACCATGAGGATGAATACGAGCCCATCTCTGGAGTGATCATAATAATTGGTCTGTAAACCTTTGAGCGTACTCCTAGTGGTCTTAATAATTGTTGGAGGAATGCTAAAGGATGATTTTTGTGGGATACTTAATTGGTTAGTCCTGACTACTTGTCTATTCAGTATACAGAAGATTTGAAACCACATCTATTAAAATGTGATCTTACCAATTCTACATATAGCTAATTAGATAAGCAGTACCATTCTACACTTAAGTTAACATAGAAAACCACATTTTGGCTGTGTAAATTCAATTTTGTTGATAACCAAACATCAGTTATTTACTTTAGATAACCGATTGATAATGAAAAGCTCAAAGCATGAAGTTAATGGCAAAAGCACTAATATGGTCTCCTATAGGTGATGCTCAAAATGTGTTCACTATCATGAAAATGTATATGGTACTCTATATGAGCAGTAAATATTTGTTAACTGAATTAGATCACATGTTAGAATGATGTACAACAGAGTGGTTTAACTAAGAACATTTATTTAATATTTTCTTTTGTAGAATGCTTTGAAAATACTACTTGGCCCTGATGAGTGAAACAACTCGAAACACGTTGGGCTATTTGAAAAATAAATATATACGTTTTTATCTTTACATACTGTCAATTGAATGATTATTGTGACACACCTTGTCTGGTTTAAACTATACAAATGTCTGTAAATGCAATTTAACCTCTTATAAGCCAGTCCCGTTCCCCTTGGATGAGGTTAGCAGAGATTAGGCTCAAAACATCTATTGGGCTTACGCCATAGATAGTGTGCAGGGGACGCAGGTTCCCCAATAGGGAACTTTTTCAGTGTTCATTTCCCCAGCCTAGATGCCAAGACTGAGACTTTCCCTCCCGCACCTAGAATTCCTTTTGAAATTTAAGATTCTACATTCCAAATCATACAAACACTGAATAACCATAAAACAAACATCAAACAAGATGTGCTTTGTGTTCACTTCTTGTTTCCTAAAGTAAATAAACACAGTTCACGCAAAAGAGTACTAGCATAAGAATTTATCGAAACTGTGAAAGAAGAGGTGGTTTTGTGTGCAACATTAGAGCATGTTTTTGTTTTTTCCTCCACAGGGATAGGAAAAGGAAAAGGAGTCGAAGCCGTAGCCGGGACAGAGATAGGAAACGTCGCCGCACATCACGGTCCCGAACACGTTCCAGATCCCGGGATCGTAAGAAGGGCAAGTCCAGGCATCGCTCCAGGAGTCAGAGTCCTGTCAAGGACTCACGCGATCGAGAACGGCACGCAGACAAGAATAGCGAACGATGGCGAGAAAAGCCTGTGGACCGTCCACCCCCCGAGGAGCCCTCCATTGGCGATATATACAACGGCAAAGTTACTAGTATAATGCAGTTTGGCTGCTTTGTTCAGCTGGAAGGACTGAGGTGAGCACCCCTTCCTGAGTTGGCAATAAGTTGAATGTGTATATCATTGGTGTTAAATCATTTTGCGATCTCTTGTTTGTGTTGGAAACCTAAATCTATCCCTTCAACATATTTTTTGCAGTTATGCCAATCGTCATTCTCTTATTACTTTTCAGAGCATGTCCCACAATTAAATGTACTGTAATTGTTCTTGACCGTTGTAAAAGGAAGCCTAAAACTTCTTCACTTTTCACCAAAAGATAAAAATGAAAACTCTTTGAAGTCAGTAGTTAACAGCCACAATTATGAAGGGAAAGAGTTTGCACTGTGTTTATATCTTAATGTTCTGCGTTAGTGCATGTAAGCCTTTTTATTCTACTTCAAGGCCCCAGGAAATAATGTTATGGATGCTAGGAATGAGATCCTGCATTAAAACCATAATTCGGTTGTTCCCACCTTCTGAGATTGAACTCACCGAATCCAGCCAAGTCACTTCGACAGCTGGACAAAAAGTCCAGTCACTGCAGCCCGTTGTTTTTGTTTTGAATGTTGCCATCCAGGAGTGGGTCTGGGGTAACAGCAGGAGGAGGCAGTGCTGGGGATCGGAAGTGGAGGAGGAAAATTATGTGGTGGATTAGGTCAAGGGCAGGTACTGGTGGTTGTTTTGCAGCATAGGGAGGCATGGGGGTGAAACCCACCCATTTCAAGAGCGTGCATACAGGGAGAGCTGTGAAGGGGGAGGGGAGAAGGGTACGAGCGTCATGTGAGACGGGTATAGGGGGCTAGGGGTCTTCATTTAGGGAGACACATGTGAAAGGTGGAAGCGGAGGGAGGAAGCAAATCAGTGAATGGTTTCACTGAGGATAGGTTTTGCAGGTGGGATTTGTCAAGCGGGTATCCGTGGGTAGAAACATTGGTTGGTGGCTGCAGTTCGGCCAAAAGACCTAGATCACCATAATGCATCCCTTGTCTCTTAGAAGTGGGCAAAGATTGCCTGCTTCACAATGTGTGTGCTTGTTGGACGGTTAAAGGGGCTGTTGCCAACTGTTAACCTTGGCCTTATCACCACCGTGTGCCAGGAGGCTACCGGAAGGCTCCACCTAATGAGGGCAGAATGTTCTGATAAAATCCATTCCCCTTCAAGGTTTAACACACCCCAGCGCCACCTAGGGACCCTTTCCTCTCCCCACACTGCAGATACTGTATTGTCTGTCACCAGCAACTATGCACGCGTGTAAGTGCATCGCCTGTTGAAACTTACATTCCATTACCAGACACTGCTGAAAGACTTGCGTTTCTCGGGAGGCTCAAAGGGTGAGGAAGTGCCCTGTTGGTCCCAGAGCATTCCTGATACCATCTACCTTGAAGGTGACAAATCACAGCTGCAGCAGGAACCATGACTGCACATTAACCTCATCAGGAGTCTGAAAAAGAAAAGCAGATAAAAAGCTTATGAGATCCTTATGTTCCACTATGTGCATGTGTGACGTAGGAAGCGGGGTTAAAGGCTGAGATACTCAAGGTGATTAACATTGACGGAGAGAAAGTAGCAACGAATCGTGACTGCTGGCTGCCCCCCAACCAGCAAATGAATTGCTCATGACCTGCCACTGCCACCTAGAATAGTCCGTAAGTAAGCTGCAGCAATGCATTCTGTTAACCACTCAGATAAATTAAAACGCACCCTGTGGCTGCAGACTGTTTTAGTTCCTGTGCAGAGCCTGCTATGGACTGTGGATGAAACTGTTATTTATTCTAATCATCACTTATTAACCGTTGCAAGGAGTCCTGCGTTGGGGGTTCATTTTGCATTGCTACGTTAACTTGCATTTTTATAACTTGTTTTTTTTCAATTGATTCTTTTTCTTCCCATCACGTACTGTTAATTCTGCTCTGCATGGAACCTCATCTACAATTCGGCTAGATGTTTTTTTGATTTTAAATTGAAATTCAAATTCATTGATGTTTTGATCTACCATGATAAAAAATTGTGCATTTTCAAGACGAACACACTGGAGCCTTTGTCTGTGGTCCGTGTTGAGTAAATGTGCGTTCTGTGCACATCCTGCATGCTCCACTCAGGTGCAAGTTGCAACTCTGTTTACTGTAAGTTAGATGATATGCACACGTGATCAAGACCACATGCCATGTCACCTCTTGCTGTGGACCATGTTTACTAGTTGTGTGGGTGTACAATTGTGCATTTCTGTTACGGACATTTTTCCTTTTTACAACTTTCCCACCATTGATTTTAATGAAATGTTACCATATCTGTCCAGGGTTTGGCATCCTGGCTGCTTTTGGGGGTGAGGTAAGCTTTTTTTAGCCTCACTCACCTGCTCAACTCTGGGTTTGGGGCACTGGTCTGACTTCACTGTAGATGCTTGTGTCACGAAGTAGAGTGTTCCAGGAATACTGTGTCCTTTTCTCTTTGTGTCTAGACTGGTGGCAGTGAACCATGTTTGTGTGCCTCCTTTTTTAAAAATTTTAATAACTGCCAAAATAAGGTAATGCACTTTTACAGGAACCAGCTTTGGATTCCCGCTCAGTGCCTTGTGTCTGGAAATTGGCTTTTGTCTAGTCCCAATCCACACTTGACAGGGGATGTCTGTTGCTGGGCAGATGTAGGCAGCTAGCTGTCCATGATCCGACAGCAACTACCTGTTTGAATGTCGCAGATCCTTCCCAAGTGTGTGCTGGGGGAAGTTTCCTGCCCGAATTTCGAGGGGATCACAAGCCATTCTGGAGGTTGCCCAATGGAACCAAGATTCCAAAAGATACTGCAGATAAGAGCCAACGGACAGCTGCTGAGGAACAAGCGTTACCAAAGGCCCCCCCCCCCCGCCCCCCCCCCGGGGAACCTCTGGACCATTTTCAGCAACTGCTGAAGGGGTTTGGTGCCTTCCTACCGTAAAGTATTGGGTCTTAACAGTATCGTGTCCCACACTTCTTTCCTGATGCTGGTGAACTTGGGAAGTATCTCTGGAGCCTTGTGTTTACCCCACAGGTGTCGATTCTGTCTCAAAGAACTGCTTGTATGGGGAAAATGAAGGAACGTCTCCATTTTACCCCACAGGTGCGAATGATCATGGCAAATAACACCAGAACGCACCATAGGAGATCACAGCCAAGAGATCCAGAGACTGGTTAAGAACCAGAAACCCAGGAGAAGTTGCAGCAAAGCAGGAGAACCCTCAGTGTAAGTCAATGGGAAACGCAGTTGAGACTTGCATTCCCAAAAATCTCAAATCCAGACCAGAAGGACCCCAGAGGGTATCTTGAATAATTGCCCACCTCAAGACCGAGAGGATAAGTACTCACAGCGGCAGTTTCGTCAGACTACTCCAGCACGGCAAAACAATCAGGTACTGGCTTCCGTCCTAGGTGCAGATTACAGGATCCAGTGCCCTGGGGATTGGACCCTGAAGCAGTGAAGACCCTTTCAACGGAATAAAGGAATAAACTGCCTTCCCACAATGACCACCTTCAAGCTGTATGATATATTTACCCACTCAGCAGTACTTCCCCCCACATCACCAAACTGCATTTCAGCAGAAACAGCTAAATGGCTGCGCTTCCTCCTGTGAGCACCATTGCCTCACACCAAAACTGCGTTTTGCAGCAACAAAAAAGGAGGGCTGCACTGCTTTGCCAAGGAACAGGAAGCACCCCGAGAAAGGCTACTAGGGAGTTTTCTTGTTTTTGTCTTAAAGAAATGGAGAGAAAAAGCAGCGCTGCTTTGCTGCAAGCCCAAAGTTCCTATTGAAAAAGGGAATATTTCACCTTTTAAAATGATGCCGCTCTGATGCTATATTTCCCTGGTTTCATCAAACTGCTTTTATCAAAAGACCCTGTCATGCCCAGCCATATTCACATTGTGCTCCATCAGAAAAGAGCCTTATTCCTGAATGACCGGCTGTGCTAGCCAAACCTGAGAAAATCAACAAAAGCTTTCCTTCAGCTACACAGGAAATGCTTAAAATGTGCTACAAAATGTCAAAAATCATTTCTTGAAAAGAAAATCATAGCTTTCTGTGCACATGTCAATTTCATGAAGACTTTGGCCCTGTACAGACTCTTGTGTAAAATAAGCTGACTACAGCTACAAACCCATGTGGGAATCCAGGTGGAAGAGCAAAACCGAATTTTAAAGGAATATGCCAGCTTTTCACCACATGTGTCAGAATGGGCTTTTACAAATCAGAGAAAAAAAATGCCCGTTTAAAAATGCTAGACACGGATAAGCTTTCAATGTACAGTGGTTTGTTGCTGGGGAAACCTATATGGCCTGTTTCATTCAACAGGCTTGTTTTGATTCAGGACAAAATGAAAGAAAAATAAAACTGTTAACTGCCTGGGCTGGATTTTGCAAGCAACCAAAACAGGTTATTCCTGTTGACAGAGCTAAGGCTTCCCCAAAAAGGAACCACCATAAACTTCCAGGACATGAAAGTGATAATTGCTAGGTTGGAAAACTTTGCCTGACCAAGACACTTCACATACTAATCAGACTTTGGTCTGGGCTGAGCCATCTTACAATGGAACGTCTAGGACACAGATGTGCGAAGATCGCCACAGGACTTTGCAAAAATGTGAAAAGTTAAGTTTAAATGTGTTTTTATGGGCTTTCATTTAAGACTTCACTGACACATGGGGAATAGAAATGGCAGATAATTGGGTATACTAAGGAAAGTATCAATGATGCCATTGCACATTTTAATACTTGCAGGCCTAATGATAATCCACACCCTTCTATAAAGTTATAGAATTTGAAGTAATAATATTCTCACTGAAAAGCGCAAAAAACTGGTAGAAGGGCGAAACGAGGTCCCACAACCGTGAGGATTGCTCTACCTACAATATGTAATCTGCCCATGTGAAGTGCCACAAATGTATAAATGTGTAAATTAGATTATGACTGATTTTTGGCAAAAAGGACTGTGGGATGGCTTTTTACCTCCATAAAATGCAACCTCATAAACTGTGACTCCTCCTCGAGGAGGCAACCAACATTGATTGTCCTATCTGCTTCTTGGAGGTAGGCCTAGCTAAATTCTGCCCACCAATAATTCTGTGATGTCACGATACTAAGACTGGTTGACAGAGCTCCAGACACACTCTCTCTCCTGAATTCCTGCGCTGCGTTCCTGATCTGCTACATTCATCCTCCAGATTTCACTGCAAAGCAAGCATAGCTGATTTTCTCCCACAAGGCCATTGATCCAGAAAAACCCACTGAAAGCGGTGGTACCTTAAGCATCTTGAAACCAGACCGGCTTCTTACTACTAACTGTGCCATCCAGTGACCCAAATTGCCCAGCTGCACTTGCCATCTGGTGACCAGACGTTTGCCCAGCTGTCTTTTGCCAGGAGAGTCTGCTACCTGGTGACCCGAGCGGTGCAGTGACCAGAACCCAGTTGACTATTCCAAAATTCCCAAAACCAAGCGTGAACTGTGAGTATCCCACATCCCATAACACATAGTCTACCCCATCGTGACCCGTTTGTCTTTATTCCACTTATAAGTAATCCTATCCCTACCCTGGTAACTTGTTAAGACTTTTAGAATTCTCTGTGCCCCCTGTCATTGAATTTCCTAGTGTTAGTGCCACTTTCCTATTTTCCTTTTGTTCTGCATAGATCATAAGTCATTAGCGAGATTTTGATTAAATAAATTAGTTTTCCCTAAAGAAAAGGGGTACACTGCGTGAAGGGTTACAACTACAGCGTAACTTTTATATTCACGGGTGCCGTTCCTCTTTTCTTAGCCATTAAATCTAGTTTAAGTAAAATTGTCTTTCATTTTAAAACCGATTTTTCTCTTTTTCACTGCTATATTTTCCTAAAAACAAACCTCTCTACCTTCCAAATCTCTCTCAATTCACCAGCTAGAGACCTGTTTTCACCTCTATTTTGTCCCTGTGATATATCTACCCCCCAGCCCAAAAACCGCATTGAGAATTCAAGTATTTCATCCGTTTTCCTCAAATTCGTTTGTGTCATTTTAAACGGGAATTGAGAAAATTGCAACTTTCCAACGTGTCATTCGGCTGCCGCATGTTCTAATTTTCCACTTGTTTTTGAATTGTATGCTTCTTGTTGATCCCTTGCCTTGTGATTGCTAGGGTTTATGAATTACTGTTGTCGTGAGAAGTCTTATTTGTCTCAAAGATTTAACCGCACATTAATTATTTATTTGTCAATTTCTGAGTGTCATTTTATGCCATTACAAAGGGTTTTTCCCCTCTTATTTTGTGAGGGAAGGTTGGATTTTGATTCGCTGCCTCTTATCCCTCACTACCTGCCGCTTCTTTGCAGGGAGAAACCTTAACTTGGGTGCTATCTATCCGAATTCGAAAAGTGCTCCTATTAAGTTGTGCTTTGGATATGTTCTAGTAGAAGGTTAACCAGGTGTATTGCTTCCATTTCCATTGTAATTATCACCCCAATGGGGATTGCTGCCCAATATTAACATTTTTGTGAACTCTAAAAATAAATATTGGATTTTCACCAACCGTCTGGGTCATGGCCAATTGTGTCCCGGGGTATTCGTAAAAGGGGGTGTTAGACGGGTCGGATACCGGCTCAATTTGAATTTAATTAAAGAAAAAACATTCCTATTGAGCACCACATCTCGGGTCAAGACCAAGTCTGCTGGTCCAGTGTGTGACACCAGATTGTTCACTCTTGGCTTTAAGAATTCCAATCTGGTGAGGAAGACTCTGGGAGGATGAGGGAACCCGTGAAGATGGATCATGGTGGCTCGGTCAAGTAATGGTGGTAGCCCAGCAGATAACTGTTCCAACATGAGGAGGACGCTGGCAATGATCCTGGATGCCCCAAGGAGCAAGTGCAGCCCCAGTATTGGTGTTCCCATCCCAGTCCAGGCGGCAGCAGCTTCCAGCACCAATATGAAAGACCCTAGTGGGCAGCAACGGTATACAGCCTGGAAAAGGGTTCCAGAATGGAAGTCTCAACCCAGGGCATGAAGGGAGACCTTGGGAGTTCTCAGGAAGCCCTGATCCAAACTACTTTACCTAGCTAGTCCAGGCAAGTGAGTTTAAAATTGCAAAAGTGGCTGGAAAAATACTTGGGCAGGTTGGGAGACCTGCTTCTTCCAAGTTCCAGAACCAGTGAGCCAAGAAAGAGCAGGTACCACTGCAAGAAGAGTCTGGCTCAAGGCTAGACCACCATTCACTAGTTCCAGGAAGCGTTTCCTTTTGAGCAATGTGTCTTTGGAAAAGTATGCTGACAAAGATGGACCTTTGTACGAGAAGGGATGACTTCTTTGCGGTTGCTAGGATAAGTCTTGCATGTTGATGTTAAGATGAATTTCCAAAATCGGCCCTGCAGGGGAGATTTTGGGAGGCCACCCTAGGTATTTTAAACCAGGAAGACATTGAGAGGTTAACCAAATCACAATCAAGGTATTGTGGATGAGCAGTCGAGGCTTAGTATCAGGAAAGTGTGAGTGTGGTCTAGGGCTACAATGAGTCCACACAGGGCAGCATACAATAATTCAATTTGGACAGTCAATATACACAAATACAACTATTTATTAGGCCTTTGTTACACAGTAGAAAATGAAAATCACAGGTAAGTATTGTCAATCAAAACAATATATGCAGTTTAACCAATAGGATTAGGAGAAATGCATTAACATCAAAAGACCAGTTTGAAACATGTGAGTAGTTCAATGCAGGAATAATAGTTCGAATCAGCACAACCCCAGTTCCCTCTATCCTATGAAGTCCAACCCTGAGATGTATGGGGCCTTGTGCCCAAAAGTCACAAGTTCCGATTAGTTTCTCGAGGAAGGTATTTCAGAAATAATGCAGTGGGTTAGTGGTAGTGCTTAGAAAGTAAAATATGCATTTACCCTAAATCAGGTAGGTCTCCACTCTATACTATTGTAATTGGTTATTTATCAAGCGCTTAATACCCAGAGGTTTCTAAGCACGGACCCGGGGATCAAACCTGTGTTGCTCTGCTGTCGTCTTGCTTCCAAGACGAGTGCGTTGCCCCTGAGCTATCCTCCCGAGACCGCTTAACTGAGCTATATTCCCAAGGTTAGCCCCATCAGGACCTGTGAATATCTTGATACGTGGGAGCTGCTGAACCCCACAGTCTTTAGTGTGTGTGTGTGTGTATATATTCTTTGCATAGTTAGGTCATTATGGAACCTTTCTCTTGTAAGGTTCTTTGTGGAATTGTTTGTGTTTGGCTTACGTTCTGTCAGTTGATAGACTCTGGTGAGTCTGACCACAGCCTGTAATGTATGTTCTTTAATAATTGATCACTCCTGCACATCAGTCTCGGGCTTCATTAACACTGATCGACTTTACAACACTGGCGACAAGCTGTCTGTGCAGGCTCTGGTGGAGAAAGGCAGACAAGGATTTTACATGAAGGCAGCAACCGGAATACAGGCAAGTGCAGCGGTGATCTAATCATGCACCCTCATAGGAGTAAAAAGTTGCTGTCCTGAGCTCAAGGATCACCCTGCATACACTAAGGTTAGAAGTCGAACAGAGCACAGTGTTCAGCAACGCTAGGACTGTGATTATGCCAACCAAGGACACACTCTTGAGGCAGAAATTAAGCAGGAAGGGTAGGAAAGAACCCTAAACTATCCATCCTGAGTGAATACACAGTAGCTGCCACCTCAGTAATTCAGCAAACCTACACTTCAAAGTGGGAGAAATATGCCTAGCAACACGTGACAGAACAGTACCTGGAAGCGCAGAATGCAGCTGGTTGGATCTGCCTAACAAGTGACAGAAAGATAGCTGGAGGTACTGAATGCATCTAGTCTGTTTTTTTTTTTTTCTTTTTTAGTTGCATGCCAAGAAGTGAACTCATTTGATTATCTATTGCACTGGAGAGGAGACTTAAAAAGAAAAAATATATATATTTTTAAAACTGCATAAGCAAACTGTTAAACATTTTTACAGATAAGATTGAGGAAGGGAATGGAATACTGAATCTAAGTAATTTATTCACGCTGGTTCTCTTAACAAAAGAATTTATTTCATATACATTTCACTCAACTTCATCGCAGCCAATGGTGAAATATACCAGGTCCGGCATTTTTCTTATCCCAACCTGGGGATCCATTAGTGGAATGGAAGGAAGTCTTCCTAAAATTTGTTTTGGCAGTACACAGAACAAATTACGCAGCAGAAAGGAAGGATTCACTGTCTTAGACATGCCGGACAAGAAGTCTTCCAGAGACTCCCTGTACCGCCTCAACCGTTAGAAGCAAGCATGTGGAATGTCTTGTCATCCGTGTTGCCAAGCTAGACAAACATTAGGAAATAGTGGAGAACAAGATTCTAGTGAGATATAGTTTTGGCACACTGGAGCAAAAATGAGGAGAATAAATAGAAACTTTGTTACTGCCCTAGAGGGCTATCCCCCAAATGTCGGTTCTGCCAACATTCCTATGATGAGCACATTCGAGATCAACTTATGATCAAATGCTCAGACAATAAAATAAAGGAAGATTTGTGGAAGGAGAATGACCCTAACCTTGATGGAACCATTCAGATAGCTAAACAAGTTGAACACGCTAAACTGTGCATTAAACAGCTTAAGAAAGGAACAAGGATTTCGATGAGAAGGATACTTCCAAGGTCAATGCAGTTACTAATACCAGGATGCAGAGTCTGAGTGATGACAAGAGACAAGTTACTCACAAATTCAAAAACTACAAAGGCAGGAAAGGAGAGTATGGCAGAAGAAAACAGAGGTTTCAACTTATAGGAGGACAACAACAAAGGAGATGTTTCAGATGCGGTAGCATACAGCATCTGGCAAATTCTAGGGAATGCACCGCTGTTTATGTAGAGTGCCATTTGTGTGGAGTTGGATATCTTGGCAGATGTTGCAGAATGTCTGACAAGTCAGGAAGCATTCAGGATTGTGGTGAGAGTGATTCAGAACAGGGAGGTTTTGGTGATGTGAGAGTGAATGCAGTGTCAGGAAAGAGGTTAAAGAAACCTAAGTAAATTGTCAGTCAGTGGGATTGACATATTAATAGACATTGGAGCAGACTATACCCTCATTGGGAAAGAAACTTGGATACCAAAGTTCAAGCGTTGTGTACTGAAGGAAGCCAAGATAAAGGCAAATGCTTATGGAGAAAATCCGATACACATTATTGGAGAATGAGATGTTTACAAATTTCAAGAGAAGTGTGCAAGAGCAAAGGTGTATTTGACGGATATAGGCGGGGATTTGCTTTCTTGGGGGGGGGAGTCGGGCAGCCTTGGGAATTACATTGGATCCCAATGCTGATCAGCCTGTTTACACATTTCTGTTGAATATTTCTGGAGTGGGAGAAAGAGTGGGGTGAAAAGAAATGTTCTTGTAACCATTTTAAATGTATGAACTGTTTCCAAGGTGAGTGGTGATGTAGCGATGCTAGGCAAGATTGTATGTAGTACCCTTTGGGTGCACTACAATAACCTTGACCTCCTGGCAATAGGGACCTAATCTTTGGTATAAGTCTGAACTACACAGGTTAGTAGTGTGGCTGATTTCACAGTAGCAGTTATTCAAATACTCAAGGTTTCTTGATACAAAAGTGTATTAATTTATTTCACAGTCAGTTGTATACGCCTTCTTCAGAAGGGAGCAATATATGTACCACTTATAATACACTTCAAAACACACTCTTAGTTTCTCTAAATCAGATGATACCCATTGGGGATGGCACGCACACTTCCTACACCCTCAGGTGACTTAAATAGCTAGGACACTGTCGACATTGATTTAACACTGGTACATTTAGAGCAATACTGAGTTTGGTGTAAAAGATAGAATAGAGGAATAAGACAAAGGCTAACAAATAATGCACAAACAGGTAAGTACTTTTTTAAAACTGTCAAATAAGTTTAACCCTTTCCTGGGGAATAAGATAAAGCTCAAAGTCAGGGGTAAAGAGGAGTCTCTCAGGGAGCCCGGACATCCAATGTTAATTGCAAAATGTCTAGGGGAGCTGAAGATATTCTTTGCAGATAGGTAAAAGGTCTTGCACAATATTTTTAGAAATGTTTGTAGAGAAGTAGAACACTTGAAGGGCCACAAGCTGGGAGGCTTGTGAGGGGCAAAGCTTTAGCGACTCTGCAAGGTTACCAAGACAGGTCTCAACTGAGAGCAAGTAAGGCTACACAAGAGGCAAGTTCTTAGACTTTACAGTACTTCTGTTTAGAAGGAATGGTTCCAGCCGGCTTCTGTTCCTGTGCAGCTCTGCAGATACTGTTGTTCCTGAGCCTTAGTCGTGGGGACAAGAGGGAGGACGTTTGGGTACTCCTGCTCTGCATTGGGAAGGTCAGCTGCAGCAATGGGCAAACTTCAACTCAGCGGTCCTTCAGTGTTTCAGCGCCTCGCGTCTGACAGCAAATAGCAACACCGCGGTTCTTCGATACCACTTGCTTCTGGGGTCCAGCACTCTGTTGAAGTGGCGCAGGCTTGGTCAGTCCTGCATCAGGGAAGTCCGGAGGATCTTCCTAGCGCTCGGGTCCGACTTAAAAGCAACACACTCAATCTGGTGTTCCTCTTGGTTCCAGCAGCAGTGGAAATACAGCCAGCTCTGAGAGGATGTCCAGACAGGCTTACTTTTTTAGTTGATTGGTCCCACCAACTCAAAGGGAGAGGTCGTCCTTGCAGGGCTTCTCTAGTTGAGGCGAATTTGGAGCTTCAGCACAGCAGCAGGGCTTCACCGGGCAAACCATTGGTCCAGGAGTTGCAGCAGGCGTCTCTTCGAAGTTCTTTAGATTCCTTCGTCCAGTGGTCGACTCTGCCTTCGAAGCCAAAAAGCCTCGCCTTTTATGCAGGTTTCTCCCATTCATTCCAGCCTTGCTGTCAATCACACAGCAGGGTGGCTGTCCTTGCCGCACAGCCAGCCGGCCAATCACCTTTGGGTGCATTCCTGTAACCAAGGGGATTAAGCACAGGGAGTTTTAGTCCCCTCCCTCACTTCCTGTGCCTGCCAGACATACTGGAGCCAGAGGCGGCTTCACTTGTGAATCCCGCCAAAGACCAAATTAAAAAAGGGACCCCAAACCTGGTTTGGCACGCAGAGTAAATCTCAAGGACCTTTCCTACAAGAAATGGTGAAAAAAGAAGACCGGGCCATTTTGACGAATCGGCACCCATGCAGCCCGCGTTAAAAACACACAATCGTAGTAAAAAGTAAGCCGCTGACACCAGCAATTAATTGTAAAAAGGGTAACATAAAAATGTTACAGTAGAAACTAGACAAAGGGGGTACTAATGAACCCCTCCAGCACCTGAAGTTGATGGGTTTCACAATGTAAAGATGATGCCTATGGAGTTTCACACTCCAAAGTCAAAAGAAACACAGAAAACACACAGAATTAAAAGTACAAAGTTCAGCAAAAGAGCTGGGGGTCTCTAAGGTGGGAGGAATTTAGCACTAAACTGAAAATTCTCCCTAACAAGCGACATGGGTGCTTCAGTTTCTGTTGATAAAGTTGGAGGTTTGAAGGAGTTTATGCATAAGATCTGGCTTAGAAAGGGAGCAAGGCCAGTTGTGACCAAGGTAAGGATGGTGCCTCTTGCTCTCAGAAAAGAAGTAGAGTTAGAACTTGAAAGAATGACAAATGATGGTTTGATAGAGCCTATGGAGGTGTTTGAATGGGTCAGCTCCATTGTGGTGGCGAGAAAAGCAAACGGATCGGTGTGGTTGTGCGTTGATTTGCGTAATCTTAATAGGAATTGAAAATTGATGAGCTAATTTCTGATCTTTCATGGGCCAAGTTGTTTTCTCTTTTGGATCTTAAATCCGCGTACCATCAGATACCCTTGCACCCCAACTCACAAGATTTCACAGAATTTATAATACACATAGATGTTCAGATCTGTAAGAAGGCCTGTTGGTCGTGTATCTGCATCTAGCGTTTTTCAAAGAGTTATGCACATCATCCTAGGAAATCTCCAAGGTGTCAAATGCTATCATGATGATATTTTAGTGTGGGGAGAGAATGCAGAAGAACAGAAGACTTTGAGTGGTACTAGAAAGGTTAGGTGATTCAGGACTAACATTGACACCAAGTGTCGTTTCAGACCAAATGAAGTTGAGTATCTAGGACATCATTTGTCGAGTGAGTGAGTGAGTTAAACCAAAAGTCAGTAACGTCAAGGCTATTGTGGAGATGCCTGAGCCCAGAAACAAGATGAAAGTGGCATCTTTTCTGGGGTTGGTAGAGTATTATGCAAAGTTCATGAAGGGGATAGCAAATTGTACTCATGCTCTCAGGAAGCTCACGAGAAAAGGGGTGAAAATTGTGTGGGATTCAGAGTGTGTGAAAGAGTCAAATCATTAAAGATCTGGTGAGTGCTCCAGGGATGAGTGGTTTTAGGAGTGATTTGAAGACTGTTGTTTACACTGATGTCAGTCGTTTGGGCTTAGGAGGAGTTTTGATGCAGGTGGATGATGAAGGGAGGCCCCCAGCAACTTTGCTGGATTTTGAGGACTTGATTTTTTTTAACCCGGAGAGAGTCTGACCCTTTTTTCCCACTCTCTCATGTATTTTATTGTGATTTTTGAACACTGTTTTCTTTTGGTTGTGGATTCTGACAATCTCCATAAGGCATCATCTTTTAGATTGTCACACAGCACCTTCAGTGCAGTGGCACAGGGAAGTCTTTCAGATTTCCCCAAGGTTTGAATACCTTCTCTTGGATAAACGCCTGTTTCCAAGAGCAGTAAAGTGAAATTGACTTTACTTACCATTATAACTGTCTAGACCCAGCTCACCCTATCTTACAACAGAGTGCTGGAGGGGTTACCTACTATCCCCTTTGTCTAGCTTCTCATGAAACATTTTTATGTTACCCTTTTCTCACTGAATGGCTGGTGGCAGTGGTTTCATTTAACTACCATGGTGTGCATTTACTGCAGGCTGCGTTCGCAGCTACAGTAAAGCACCCAAGGGTGCAATTTTTGTCAAAATGCCCCGGTCTTCTTTTTTTCGCCATTTCTTTGTGAAAAGGCCCTTCTTGAGATTTACTCTGTGCGCCAAACCAGGTTTGGTCTCTTTGTTCATTTTGCCTTTGACTGGATTCCTGAGTGAAGCCTGCCTCTGGCTCCAGGGTGTCTGGGGTAGGCAGGAAGTGAGGGAGGTGCCCAAAACTCTGTGTACTTAGTCTCCTAGCAGACCCCAATGCACTCTGTGGTGATTGGCCGGCTGATTGTCCGGCAAGGACAGCCACCCTGCTGGGTGACAGCTAGGCTGGAATGAATGGGAGAGAACTGAATAAAAGGCAAGTCTTTTGGCTTGGAAGGCAGTCGACCACTGGACGAAGGAACCTAGGAAAGAACCTGAAGAGGATGCCTGCTGCAACTCCTGGACCATTGGTTTGCCTGGTGAAGACCTGCTGCAATGCTGAAACGCCAAGTTCGCATTGACAGAGAAGCCCCTGCACGGACGACTTCTCCCCTTGAGTTGGTGGGAGCAATCAACACCAAAGTAAGCCACCTGGACATCCATCTCGGAGCTGGTTGAATTTCCACAGAGCTGGAAACCGTATTAACCAGGTAGAGGAACACCAGATTGTGTGTGTTGCTTTTAAGCTGGCCTAGTGTTATGCTCACCTGGTATCCACGGGGACGCCACCCAGCCCTGGTCGGATGATTTGCACTCTCGAACCCTCTCCCGGTCCCTTGGTAAGGCCTCTGGTTAAAGATGGGTCTGTAATATAGGAGAGCTGGATTCAATACCAGATTCTTTGTTTTCCCACCTCCATTGGCCTCAACTCCTTCCTCTCCCTTGGGCCCTCTCCTCACCTTAATATTGTAAAAGGTGGATTCTCTGTCCTGCTCCTCGTGGCAGGGGCACGTAGATATGGGGGGGCGAGCAGCGACCAAGTTGCTTCACTGGTGCAAGCCCCCCTGTGGGAATCCAGGCCTTCTGCGACTCTGTAGTTTTGCTGCTTTACAGTCTTTATATGCAGTTCTTATGTTCCTCTTAGTTCGAATAATAATGTCTTGCTTCTTTCCTTTTAGGTATGGAAAGGTATTTTGGTGTTGACATGCAGTTTGAAGATGAGCATGGGCCGGTAGGCGAAAGCGCGGTGTGCGCGATGCTGTCCGGTGAGTAATGCGCGATGCGCGGCACTGTTTCGCCTTTTATATTGCTAACATGTGTCTTTTCTCTCCTTGCAGGTTGCGATGTTCCTCGCTAAGCGCCGTAATGTTCCAGCAATGATACTGACCAGGAGATGACTACCCAGGTAAGAATTGTGTGGCTTTCTTCATTCGGGAAGAAAAGTGAGTAAACGCTTACTAATGCTGTCTTTCTTTCTCCTCTTTCCGGGTTTTGATATTCCAGGATGTATACGGTGCCGGATGATGGAGTTCGTACCTTCAGGTGAGTGGAAATGAAGTCGGCGATGGATTGAAGACAGGATACTGTTCCAGGTAGGTTTCGTAGTGTTGTTTCTCTCTCTGCAGGTCCTTGGTTTCAGGTAAGCTGGCATCAAAGAACTGGACACGGTGAGCGTTACGCTGCCCACAGCAGAATAACGCAAAGCATGTTCTGCTCTTTGGGTGCGGTTTAAATACTCAGGTAAAGTAGTCTAGGTAAAATAGTCCCAGGCCTGCCACTCCCAAAGTACAGGTAAAGTAGTCCCAGGCCTGCCACACCCAAAAGACTAGACCGCATAGCTCAGTTCCTTGTAACTGAGCTATGTGTGTGCCTCCATGTTGGCTGAACAGCCCCCCCCCCCCCAAGTTAAATAGTCCCAAGTAAATAATCCCATTCTAACGTTGGTCTTCATGATGGTAATGAGCCTGGTGCCAAAGGTGCCAGGACTTACTCCAATAGAGTCTTGGATGAGGTTTTAAGGCCTTTGACCTGGCCCTAACTGGAAGGCTGACTTGCCAGTGAGGGCCAGGGGCAAGGGTCATGACACCTAGCGCTTCAGGAAGATCCTCCGGACTGCCAGGAAGCAGGACTGACCGCGCCTGATGCCCCCTCAACAGATTGTGGGACCCCAAAAGCAAGGAAAGTCCATCTCGACAGCCAGGAACTGCTGTGTTGCTATTTGTGGTAGAGGCGAGGAGCTGAAACACTGAACAGCCACTGAAAGTGAAGTTTGGCGGTTTCAGGAGTCCCCCCGACGTCCTCCCTCATGTCCCCACGACTGAGGCCCAAGAACAGTGAGATCTGTAGAGCTGCCCAGGAACAGAATCAGCTGCATCTTTTTCTTCATTTCTAAGGTACTGTTAAAGTCTGAGAGAACTTACCTCTTACTGTAGAGTGCTTGCAACTTCTAGTCTAATCAGCTTGTGGCCCTACATTTGATTCTTCTTTTCATCAAAGACTCCTAAGAACGTGTGCAAAGACTTTTCCATTTACTTACCAGAATTACTTCATCCTATACAAGACTTTTTTTTTTCCAAAATATTTTTATTTGCATTTCTTTAAACATGTACATCGGGACACAACATTGTCCCCTCCAACCCCCCCTCCCCACATTCCTCCGTCCCACCGGTTTTAACGTCTTTGCATTGTCCCTGCGACCCTTTGGTGCGTTTGTCTTAGCCAGTGAACATATCAAGAATCCGGATGTTGTGGGGGCACCATTGCAGCATATAATCGCTTTGTAGGAAGTCTATGCCATCTCCCCAATCTGTGGCGAACTGCTGTCTGTCTCCTTGAATATTATATGTGATCTTCTCCATTGCTACATAGGTCCAAATACTGTGTCGCCACTCCTATGTGGTTCGAGGGGACTTTTGTTTCCATTTTTGTGCTATGGCTAGCTACGCTGCTATGAGGAATCCCATAAAGTTCCGTTTTTGTGTCTTTGTGAAGGACTTGTCTGGGGGGGGGGGGCCACATGCCACACAACCATATTTCTTCTCCTAGGTTGGCCGCACCCTTGAAGATTTCCTGCATCTGAGTTCTCACTTCCCCCCAGTATTGCTGCAGTTCTTTACAGTCCCACCATATATGTCTCCAACTTCCTATGGAATCACAGCCCCTCCAGCATTTCCCTTGCGTTGTTGGGAACATTTAGTGGATTCTCTCCGACGTATAGTGCCATTGAATCATCACTTTGGTCCAGGCTTCCCTCGTTTATATTGCCCTTGTCCATTTTGGGATTATTTGCCACAGGTAAGTCCATTGATCCCTCGTTATTTGTTTCCCCAGTGTTGTTTCCCACTTTTTCATGTACTGCCAGGTGATGTTTTCTCCTTGGGCGTTTAAGAACTTGTAAAGAGAGGAGACAAATTTCTTTTCACTTGTTGGGTCTTCATATATGTCTCGAATGGGGTGAGGTCCCTTGTCAGTGCCTTGGTTATTCTCGGCATTGTGAGCCAATGGTGGAGCTGATCGTACTGGTATCTGTCCCTATCCGTGAGGCCCAGCAGTTCCTGGCATTCTATGAAGGTTCTGATCTGATGTCCCTCCTGCATATCTCCCACTTTTGTACAGTCCGCTTCACACCATTTTTGAAAAGATCCTTTTACCATTCCTGGGGGGGGGGGGAGTCTGGGTTATCGAACATTGGTATGAACGGTGCAGGATCTATCGTGAGGGTTTCCTTCTTAGTTGCTCTGTTCCATACTTCCATGATGGTACTTATGACTTCGCTTAGTTTGATGTTTTGATGTCTGTTCTGGTTTCCTCCATAGGAGGTGGCGCAGATTTGATCTTGCCTCCCACCATTTCTCTGAGGTGTCTGAGATCCATTCTTGTATGACCCAGAGTTGTGCCACCTCGTAGTACTTCTTAAAGTGGGGGAGCGCCATACCTCCCTCCTGGTTAATGTGCTGTGAGCGCCTGTTGCGATAATCTCGGTGTTTTGTTTTGCCATATGTATTTGGTGTTTGTTTTGGAGAGTGTCTTAAAGAATGCCGGTGGAATTCGGATAGGGAGGGCTTGGAAATAGTACAACAGTCTGGGTAGGATCGTCATCTTGATGACTGTTATTCTGCCCCACCATGAGATTGCCAGCGGGTTCCATCTGTTTAAGTCGCTTTTTACCTCTTCTAAGAGTTTGGGGTAGTTCCCTTTGTAGAGGTTTTTGATCTGTGGTGTTAACGTTACTCCGAGTTATCTCACTCCTCCTTCGGCAGTTTGTAGTTGAAGGTCTTTAGTCGTCTTGTATATTTCATCTTTGTCTCCTGCCAGGGCCATTACCGATAGTTTTCTGCTTATTTATTTTTAGCCCCGAGATCTTCCCATAGTTGTCTATCAGCTGGATGAGGAGGGGGAGCGTGTTGCTTGGGTCAGCCACGGTCATCAGCATATAGTCTGCATAAACCGCTGTCTTGTGCATATGTCCCCCCATTTCTATGCCCCTTACGTCTGGGGCCGCTCTGATTTTTGCTAGGTGTTGTTCTAGGAAGATTGGGTATAGAAGGGGTGACAGGGGGCATCCTTGTTTTGTGCCTCTTCCTATTTTGATGGGCTCCGATAGTTCCCCGATGACTGCAATCCTGGCCATTGGTGATTTGTAATTGGCCCGAATCATGTTTATGAAGTCATTGCCCATGCCCATTTTCCGTAGTGTTGCAAATAGCATTGTCCATTCAACCCGGTCAAATGCCTTTTCGGCGTCTAACGATATTATTGCTGAGGGGATTTCCATGATTCCTGTCTTCTCTATGAGATGTACAATTCGTCTGATATTGTCATGGGTTTTCCTGTTTGGGATGAAGCCCGATTGTTCTTGGTGGGTTAGTTTGCGGAGCAGGGGTGCTAGTCGGTTGGCAAGGACCTTTGTATAGAGTTTGGCATCGACATTGATTAGGGCAATTGGGCGGTCTGAGACCGGTTTTTCAGGATCCTTCCCCTTTTTGTGGAAGACTAGTATCTTTGCTTCGTTCATGGACGCGGCAATGTTGTTCGTAGTTTTGAAGGTGTTAAATAGAGTGGTTAGATAGGGGGTTAAGATTTCCGCGTATGTTTTATAGAACACTGCGGTGAAGCCATCTGGGCCCGGTGCTTTATTCTTCGGGAGGTCCTGTATTGCCTTCGCCACCTCCTCTGTTGTGATCGGTTAGTCGAGAGCCTCTTTTTCTGATTGTGAAACTGTTGGGAGAGTTATCTCTGTTAGGAATGCCTCCTGTGCCTCTTCGCACGGGCTTTGAGAGGTGTATAGGGTCTGGTAGAAATCTTGGAATATTTCTTTGATGTCTTTCGTCTGTTTTCTTCGTAGCTTGTCCGTCTATCAGGGTTTTCACGGTTTGATCTTGCCGTCTGCCTTTTAATTGTCGTGCTAGTAGTTTATCCGCTTTATTTGATTTCATCGCGTACCAGTGTTTTGTATGCAGTAATTGCGTTTCGGCCCTTTTGGTCCTTATCAGGTGTATCTGGCTCTGGACGTGTCGATATGCTCTCTTTATTTTCCTGGAGGTGTTTTTGGTAATTTCTTCTCTTATTTCTTCCAGTTCTTTCCCCAGTTCATCTTCCCATTTGTATGAGAGTTTATCTTTTTGTGCTTTCAATGCTATTATTCGGCCTCTTATCACTGCTTTGAAGGCTTCCCAGGTAGTGCTTGGGGGGACATCCTGGGTATCGTTGTGCTCAAAGTATTCCTCTCTATTTTCTCTGATTCTCTTGCCACTGTGTCTTGTATTATTTCTCTTGGTAGCGTCCAGCGCCATAGTCCCAATGATTTCCGTAGTTTGGGAAGGGTGATCCATAATGGTGCGTGATCTGAAAGAGATATGCCTTTTTCGATGTCCTGTATTTCTCCGATTAGGGTTCCCGTTGCCCATATGTAGTCTATCCTGGAGCTGGTATCCTGTACGTGTGAGTGATACGTATATCCTTTGGTTGAGCCTCTGAGCCTTCTCCATACATCCTCTAGTGCCAAGTTCTGCATTGTCTGTTTGAGCGCTGGTGTTGAGGTCCCCTGGTGGGTGTTTTTGGGGTTCGATCGGTCTTCTGATAGGTTCCAAGCCGGGTTGAATTCGCCTGTCGGGATCACTTCTCCTTCCGCAAAATTTTCCAATTTGTTGATCGTGTCTTTGATAAATCCTTCCTGGCCCGTATTTGGGGCGTATAGGGTTGCGATGGTCAAATTGCGATTGTCTATCTTGGTCTTTGCAAAGACGAAGCAGCCGTTTTTATCCGTTAAAGTTGCAATGATTCGGACCTGAAGATGGTTCGCGAAGGCAATGAGTACTCCTTTCTTTTTCTCCTCCGCGTTGGATTGTATGATTTGTTTGTATCCTCTTAGTTGGAGTTGACTCTTTCTCTTCTTCTGAATGTGCGTCTCTTGGAGTGAGATTATGTCGAACTTCTCTCTGTGTAGAAAGTGTTAGTTTTTTTTCCTCTTCACTGGCGTGTTCAGCCCTCTGATGTTGTATGTTTAAGATTTTCAGCCCCATTCTTTCGTGAGTGTCTGTAGTTTCTTAATGTGTGTGTCCTGTGGGTCGCCGTGGTGTGCATCGGGACCAGTGTTTAAGTCTTTTCCCCTCCCAACTTTCCCCTGAACTCCGTCCGCTCCTAAACACCCACCGTCCCCCTCCCCACCCCCCAAACTTTGTCCCTGAGGAGGGCCCAGGGCCCTATGGTTGCTCCGGCATTGCACCTTTGCTCCATGCCCTCTAACATCTCAGGGTAACTGTTCGCAGGGGCTCCTAAACCCTGCTTGTGGTGCAGATTCCTCGGCAGTCACGGGGCTCTGCCGCGCTTTCCGATAGCCTTAGCTGGGTTGTCTGTGCCAGTGTTGCCTCTCTCCGATCTTGCGTTAAAGTTTCATTTCATGGGATAGCAAGTTTTACTCTGGGTTGCGTGATTGGAGTCTTGTTTTTCTTTTCTCCGTTTGCCAGCCCTTCGGCTGTCTTCGTTGTTTTTGGGGTTCCCTCGTTTTTGTGGGCTCAGACTCATTTTCGTGGCATCCCATGATCTTGAGGCCCACTTCGCATTTTGTGATTCGATGTTGTCTTTCTTCCCACGTGAATAGGAGGCTGAAGGGGAATGTCCATTTGTATCGGATTTGTTTTTCGGTTAGGATTTTGGTAAGCTGATTCATTTCTCTTCTCTTTCTGAGCGTGGATTGTGCCAAGTCCTGGAACAGCAGAATTTCTTTGCCGTTCATTCTTATTTGTTCTAACGTCCTGGCCTTCCTCAGGATTTGTTCCTTTTGTGTGTAGAGTGTCATGGCCACTAGAACGTCTCTTGGGTGGGATCCAGGGTCCCCTACTCTCCTTGGGCCTACTCTTTGTATTCTATCGATGTGAATATCTTCCCCGGGGCCATCCTTCAGTATGTCTTGAAATACTTGTTGTCCTGCTGTGCGAAGGTCTTTTTCCGGCATATTTTGGATGCGTATATTTGATCTCCTAGATCTATTTTCCAAATCTTCGCATTTCGATTCCTGTTCCATCGCCAGACGTGCGAGGCGTTCTTGTGCTTCTGCTTGTTGGAGCGACTCCTTGTCCATGTTCTGAACTGTCCTTTCCAGATTTTCCATCCTCTACTCTAGGGATTCAATGTCTTTTTTTAGTTCCTGGACTGCCTGTTTCAGTTCTCCCTTAATGTTGTCAAATTGCGACTGTGTTGTGGCCATGAACTGGTCTTGAAATTCTTGAAACCAGGATTTCATATCGTCTCTTGAGGCCATAACTATGTCTTCTTTTCGCTCTATAGGGTTTTCCCTCTTATTTTTCAGTTTATTTGTTTGCTTTGGTGTTGCACTTCCAATTCCCCAAATATGGGTTAGGTCTTGGATCTGTTTATCTCCGCTTTTGTTTGTCGCTGTTGCCTGTGACCCAACCCTCGTCCTGGCTTTGGACATGTGTGTTGATCTTTAGCTGGAGCGCTTCTTTGCGTTGTGTCGACTCGTTTTCCCCCCCGTTACTGATTGGGCCCACCGCTTCTTGCATGTTCAAGTGATATATGTCCCGTTTCTTGATTCTTGGGTCTCTTAGTTTAGGTTCTGAACAGTTTGCCTGGGGGTCTGAAGTCAAGAGATTGTTTGGCTCCCACCCTCCCCCCCCTGGTTCGTCGCGCGGTAGTAGAGAGGGGCTTCCTCCCTGTTTTTATGCCTTTTGGGGGGGGCCGCCTTGTGGGGGGAGACCGGGTCTCTGTTGCTTCGTGGGGGTGGGCTCCCAATTTCTGACCCTTTTAGTTCCTGGGGGGGGAGGCACCCCCGGTGTGTCGGGGCCGCGTCTCTGTCTGTGCCTGGGGGGGCGGCTCCCTCCCCGCTTGTCCCCGGCTCTCCACCCCACCTCGTACCTGTTTTAGTGGCTCCGGATGGACCGCTGGGCTCCTCTGGGATCAGATGACTGTTCCGCGTTGCCCGCTTCTGGAATCTTCTCTCCCGGGCCGGTCGAGCATACGGCTCCTCTCGCCCGGCCGTCGTCTTCTCCCGCGTGGCACCTCTTGTCTGGTCCTCTTCTTACCGGGGCTGCGATGTCTTCGGATTCTGCCTTTCTTCGCTTCTCCGGTGTCTCAACGGGGCGGGGTCCTCTACCTGGCCCCTCATATCTCTGCCGGGGTTCGCGCCGGTGGAGGTCCGGGTGCTGTCTCGAGGGCCTTGGCGGGCTCCGGATCTCTCCTCTGTCGGGGTTTCGGCGCCGGCGGGAAGGCTATCCTGGGCCGGATCGAGAGTTTTACTCTGTCGTCTCCGAGGTGATCGTTTCTCCCTCTCCCGGGGGAGGTAGGCGAGTCTTGGAGGGCTTGGTGCCTGCTTTATACCGTTTCTTGTCGCGGCCCGAGCTGGAGGACGGAGCTACGCTCGCGCACATCTGCCCTGCTCGGCCGCCATCTTGGAATCCCTATACAAGACTTTTGTCCATTGACTTTGGCTTAGCCTATTGAATTGTATGACTATTCTTGAGGGATCCAACAGTATTTGCCCGCTTAAGAATATTTGTGGTCTCTTGTTCTAATAACCTTTGCCTTTTACCAACTTCTAAGAGTATTCTAAATGCTAACCGTAAGATATTAATGTCCCCAGCACCCTAACTATTGAAGTCACCTGTGGGTGTAGGTTGTGTCTGTGGGCCATCCCAAAAGGGGTGTTTACTGATTTTGAAAACTAAGTGTACAGTATTGAAGTGTATTTGTGCGTTACTATTATATTGCTCCCTTCTGAAGAAGGCTTATTCTAACTGACAAATTAATAATTGTTTATGCAAGAAACCTTGAGTGTAAGAGTTTATTTGAATGCTTGTAACTGTGAATCTCTTTGTAACTCGTGTACAGCTCACATTGACCCCTCTTGAGATAAGCCTGGCTGCTCAACACGCTACCAAAACTGTGTAGTACAAGCTTATACTCAAGGTTGGGTTTCCTATACTTGGAGTCAGAGTTGTGTGTAGTGGTCCCAGAGGGTACTGCATACAAACTTTGCCTAACATGGGCCATAATGAAATTCAAAGTGTACTTGTTTGGGAGGCCATTTGTTGTCAGGACTGATCATAAACCTTTGGTCAACATTTTCAACAGAGGCATTTTTAGATGGAATATCTAGATGGATTGTCAAGTGGGTAACTAAAGTTCAAGGACTGGATTTCATGGTGGAACACATAGAAGGGAATGGAATGTGGTAGCCGAAAGAGTGTCGCGCAATGCTGTTGAGGATAAGGAAGGAATTGATGAGGTTGAAGAGTTTGACAAAGATGTTTTGGATATTTTCGCTGTAGAGGAATGTTTGTATCAGATGCTTTGGTCAGAGGAATGCAACTGTGATGCTGTATCGTTGGTGAGGCAGCTCACAGAAGAGCAATAGCATAATGTGGACTTTGAGAAATGGGAACGGAAGTGTCCTGAGGTTTGTGGTTTCAAAAGAGTTGAGAATTAATTGAGTGTTCATGACAGATTGGTTTATAGAGGAGCGAGGTTGTTGGTTCCTGAAGGGATGAGAGAGATTGTGTTTAGTCTGGGTCACAAATCTCATATGGGGAATATTGAGGACCCAGGTCTGTTATTAGGGCGGATTGTTGGTGGCTCGGATGGACAAAAACAGCAGGCGTCCTCTTCAAGCTCTTCTTAGATTCCTTCGTCCAGTGGTCGACTCTGCCTTCCAAGCCAAAAGCCTTGTCTTTTATTCAGGTTTCTCCCATTCATTCCAGCCTAGCTGTCTGCCACCCAGCAGGGTGGCTGTCCCTTACCGGGCAGTCAGCCGGCCAATCACTACATAGTGCATTTGGGTCTCCTACAAGACTAACCACAGGGAGTTTCAGGCACCTCCCTCACTTCCTGCCCCCACCAGACACCCTGGAGCCAGAGGCAGGCTTCACTCGTGAATCCCGCCAAAGGCAAAGGGAACAAAGGGACCAAACCTGATTTGGCGCGCAGAGTAAATGTCAAGAAGGACCTTTCCAAGAAGAAATGGCGAAAAAAGAAGACAAAAATGGCACCCGTGGGTGCTTTACTGCAGCTGCGAACGCAGCACGTGGTAAATGCACACCACGGTAGTTAGAAGTGTTTGGTCATCGAGTAAATACCATCTGATTGCTATGCAATATGTGATGTGAATGTAACTTTAGTTTTTTTCTTCTTTTAAGAGGCAGAATTTAGTTTTTAAATGTATGAATAGCTTTTATTAGTTTCTTTTTTTCCTGGAATATTTTCATTGAATCTGTTTTATTGATGTATGTTTCTCTTTTCTCTTTACTTATGAATTTGTAAAGGTTTAATTTAAACCAAATGCAATAAAAAGAAAAAAAAAGTTAGAAGTAAACCACTGCCACCAGCCATTCATCGAGGAAAGGGTAACATAAAAATGTTACGTGAGAAGCTAGATAAAGGGAATACTCACTTTTACTGCTCTTGGAAACAGTAGTTTATACAAGAGAAGGTATTTCAAACCTTTGGGAAATCTGAAAGACTTCCCTGTGCCACTGCACTGGAAGGTGCTGTGTGATACAATGTAAAAGATGATGCCTATGGAGTTTGTCAGACTTCATAACCAAAAGAAACAGAGTTCAAAATCACATTAAAATACAGTGAGGAAAAAGGGTAAAAAAAAAAATCAAGTCTTCAAAACCCAGCAAAGTTGGTGGGGGTCCCTAAAATAGAGGGAATTTGCACATTTCTGAGAATTCTCCCCAACACTTGTATGGTATGTGAAATAGTTTAACACCTTCCTTTTCTATAAGCAGAAATCAGTGCAGTGCTTAGACACATCCCTCTGGAAGCATTGTCCTGCTCTTATGCTCATCGCCAGAGCTGGACACACTTCCCTTACGGGCCAAAGTCCCGAGTGAAAGAGGAGCGTTTTTCGCAAAATAAATACATATTCCCCCCCACCGCCTATGGATTTGCCAGTATATGTGGTTTATGCTTTCTGTGGTGTATGATGAAGCATTCTATGCCACAATGACAGAAAATGCATGACAAGATATGTGCCCTTGATGTTTTTATAATTGCATTCATTTTCCTATAATATGTGGTCCAACCCATTTACCCACGTATCCAATAGGAGGCCAAGGAGGGTGGCTTTTTAGCAAGGGAAATATGAATATATTACAGATGCCTCGGGCTTTCCAGTAGACTGGAATTTTGGAGGAAATTAATGTTATACATGGCAAAGATTTAATTGTAGGGCCTGACGACAAGCTTGGGCTGCACAAAATATTTCACAAACCTGTCATTTCCATAGGCAAAGCATGCCAACTGATGGCAAAGCAAGCACCTTTACAGATGGTTATTAGTATAATAGACAAATGGGAAAAGTCAGGTAGACATCAATCCTAAACCGTATAGGACACCTAGGAAAGGCTATGGCACAGAAGGGGGCGAAAGAAGCCGAACAGAAGAAAAACGTCTTGAAGATCTTGAGACTGCCTGGAAGGCCAAGCAAGTTGAGCCATTTGTGCTACCGATGACGACTTCATTGCATTGCAGCAGGGAATCTACAAGCTTAAGGGATGTAGTAGTGAATATGGTGCATATCATCCAAGAGGACCTGGAAACACAGGATGAGCAACAAGCAATTGTTGATCAGACTTCCTGAACACACCCTCTACAGGTGTTCCAGTTTGGTCTATCAAACTATGGCTAGAGCAACTGACCGAATTGAGTCTAACAAGACAGCTCCGAGAAAGGCCATTTAGAGTCCATCTACACTTTGCTAAGTGTAAGGGAACCTTCCACATAATACCGCAATGACTCCTTATCATGAGATCCTGAATATTCCTGTGCCAGCCAAAACACCTCTGTTGTGTGAAGAACTGCAGTCCCGGGGCACCATGCATCAAGTAGAGAAGAGATGGATCCACACTCTGTATGAGATGCCCTACACCCATGTTTGTGTGAATTGTGGGGACTCTAAAGTGCAACTGTATTCCCTGAAAACCTGAAGAACTGTGTGGGAGCACCCCATACAAGTTGCCAGGACCTTATCAAACTCGGCCCAAGTGAGCAGAATCTAAACTCTACCAAGTGAATGCAGAGTACAATTTGAATGTGAACCTGTAGTAGCAAAGCCCCACTACTACCGAATGGATCCCACACTGTGCAGTTCAATGTTTCATGCTGTGGTGTGCCTCTGGGGATTGCCAGCATGATCAGTCTCAAACATGGTGAACTGTTGCAGTTATGTTCTACATCCACCAGTGCAGACTGAGCTAGTGCTTTTGCACTGGCCTAAAGTGAAGCTATCGCCACTGAAGTTCCTGCTACTAACACTGAGACTGGCATAGCTCCTGAATGTGGTAATGCACAGTACTGACACCACAGTGACTTTCATCGACTCATCAGACACTGCAGTTGGCCAAAGAACTACTGGGAAGATAACTGGAATGGCCAAAGGAGCTTTAAACCCTGGTGGAAAGCTCTGTTCCTACAAATGGGAGCTCCATCTTAAGCTCCATCTACAGACTGACGAAAACAGTTGCTTTCTTCAATCCATTGAACGATTTTTGGACTTCCTTTGAACTTCAGGCACAGGGATCACACACATGCTCTGCAGTCTTGTAGCTGATTGCATCCTGATCCTGATCAACGTTTTATTTGTCATGACAAGCAGAATTTAACTTGTCAATGCACCAGAACTGTATCCTGAAAAACAGATGTAAACTTGGAACTGTTTGTGTGGGGAACATCCACTCATCCCTGATTCATCAACAATCATCAGCAGCTGAAGAGTTTCTGTTGACCAGTACCTGCTGCAGCTAGCTAATCTCAAGAATGAAATATCTGTTTTTACATTCTGTTAATAGTGAAGCTTCTAAGTGAATGTTTAGCAAAAGAGTATTCTATGTTTTATATGCCCTTTTGTCTCTTCACTCTTATTCCTATGATACCTAAGAAGCCTCCATGGCCTTTTTCACCTCATAGGGGGGTGACGTGTATTTTCTACGCCTACCCAGATTAGCTAAGCATCTGAGCCGCGAACAGACCTTTCATGTTTACTGAAATACACAGTGCGATGAAAACATGTTTAAATGCAGGATGCAAGATTTGCTTTTCCATGTTAAGCAGGGTTTCTTGCTAAAATGCAAGTACATTACAGTTTTTTCATTTATCCGAGCTGTGCGCCAGCAACATTAAGCGGAGTACATTCTCGGTACACTGTATCTCTGCATTGACTTCTCCAGAAAGGAAGCCAATTTACACACAAAACATAGATTACGGCAAACACTGAACTACGGATTGCAGTCCTTCTGTAGTTCTATAATGTTGTTTTAAACAGGAAACAGTCTGCTGGCAAGTTCCTGAACAATTCCTAATTTCCATTGAAGGACATGGCCATGCCCTCGGTTATGCTGTGCACAGGAAGGGTGCTTTCAGCTAAAAATGCAATTGTTGGCAAAATCCCTAAATGCAATTGCAGGGCAAAGAACTATCCTTGGCTGGTCAAGTGCACTGGTATAGTCTGCTAAAAATACAATTGTTGGCAAAATCCTTAAATGCAATTGAAGGGCAGAGAACTATCCTTGGATGGTCAAGTGCACTGGTAACTTAAGCTAAAAATACAATCTTTGGCCAAATTCCTAGCTGCCACTGAAGGATAGAAGCCATGTAATTTGCCATGCTGCACACATGGACAATGCAGTCAGCTAAAAATCCATTGTTGACAAAATTCCTAGTTGCCACTGAAGAATAGGGGAGTGTATGCATGGATAGGTTTGAAAATAGGGAGCCCAAGGGTTCTATAACTGGGTGAGTTCAACCTCTGAGGGCAGCTTTTCGAAAGAGCTTTCAGGAAGACGGAGGCAGACGCAGATTACTGGAGGAAAGCAATGGGGTTTTCATAGGATCCCACACCTAATTCATTTTCTGGATTTTTTGAAGCCCTAAACTGGGTTCTGACTGTCTTGATTTCTTTTGAGCAGAACTAGTCTTTCTTTTGAGCTGCTTGAGGAAAGAATTTTACTTTTTCCCAATGCACCATATCCAGCTCACAGCCTAAGGGCCTATGAGAAGATGCCAAATTCTGAATTGGCTAAATGCTAAGCACCAGTGAGTCAAATGAACATTTAATTCTTTTTAAAGCATTCTATCCTCATTTAATGAATTTTTTGATGAAAAGCCTGTGGTGCATTAATATGTGTCTTTTGGGATTTTTTCCAACTTCTCTTTTAAATTTTTTTCGAGGCATCCAGTTTTTTCCAGCCCTCTTCAACTCCCTACCTTCTACGTTATTGAGTATAAGGGGCCTCATTTACACTGCATTTGATATCGTATTGAGTTATTGATTGAGGCAGAGGCCTCTATGAGATTGCCTATCACGAACTGGTGAGGCAGGTAGTTGGTTGCTAAGGTGACTTTGATTTCTTGGAGAAGGTTGATCTGTCTTAGTCTTGATTTGCGGTAGAGGCAAATGACAATGGTTCCACTTATCCATTCATGGTTTACATTTTAAGTGTGCTGTTTATAGTGATGATGTTTTTTTATTACATATTTCTCATAATTAAAAATATATTTTTTTTTATGTGGAAGACCCAATCATTGAGTTTATTACTGAGTGATATATGACTTTCAGCATGCATATTATGTTTGGGGCATCTATTTAAACTACTGTATTATGGATGGTGTGAGCAATGGACTATCAATATAAATATGTGACATTGGTAAACCTCTTCTGCGTTGGCAATTGTGAGCAGCCGCCTAGTGCATGGGTTGTTGCCTGCTCTCCTCTCTGTTGCACAGTGAAGGGTAAATGCATTTCCTTACCCTTAGACCTACCGCTGCCCCTGTTGGGGGGAGGGGGGGTGGCGGCAAGGCTCTGGAGGTAGGGGTGATACAATCACCTCACAGAAACCTAACACAAGTCATCTTCATGGCAGTACCTCGAAGGGAAGCAACACAGGTCTGCCAAATCCATTTAATAAGGAGGTACAGGGCTGGGATTCACACCCACAAGGATGGACCAGTATACAATATCTTCCCCGGGGGCCCTACCTGGCAGGTGAGTGAACCAGATCAGCCAGAACAAACGAGTAGAGAGCTGAACAGTGAAACTGAGCATACGAAGGGGCCAGGGAAAGGTAGATTTCTCCCCCCCCCCCCCACTGCTGCCTCCCCCCCCCCCCCCCCCGCCCTGGTTTTGTGAACTGTGAAAGAAAGCCTGCGAAAGGGCAGGGGAAGAGACATGTTCCCTGGTGTATGAACAGTGAGAACAAAGCCAAAGAAAGCCAGGAGAAGGGAGACCTTCTCCTGGTAGTTGAGCCCGCAAGGAGGATCAACCCAGTGATCCAGGGGAAGGAAGTAATTCCCCCAGTTAAGGCAAGGCATACATTAGTTTTCAAAAATTGATTAGCAGAGTTTGCTAATTAACATTATTTTGATTAGAAAACAGACCCATTGGATTAGCCATGCTGTACTACTATTGTTAATGTCACCAGAAGTTATTTGCACCCAACACATGAAATGAGCAACAATACAGCAGTTTTGCATACCGCTGATATAAGACATCGGAGGAGTCAGGCCTTGCAAATTCTTTAAAATTCAGCTAGACCCGCAGGTCGGGTGACTTAGTTTCCCTATTCAACCTAAGAGAAATGCACTCGACCCATAGCAATGGTGGACAACACATTTAAAATGTGATTTTGTGTACAAATAGTACAATGAATGGACACAAATAGATATGCAACAAAGGCTCTGAAAACAGTTTGGGCAGCTGTGTCCTGCAGCTCGTAATATATAATGCACTCATAATCCTAAGACAAAGCGAGCTCTGAAGGATAACTACCGTGTTTGGTATCACAATAGATCTGTAGATGTACAGATTGGATGGAACTATTGATTACTACTTTGCGTAAGCATCTAGTTCGCTTTTTGTATTCAATATGTAAGAGGAAAGAAAGAGACTAAGCGGAGTGGATTGTGCAGCAGGCAGAGAACTGGGCAAACTAGATGGAATATTGTAGTTTTTGGTCATCTCAATTTCAGGGTACCTGGTATAAAGCAACTGGGTATGGGTTCACTCATGGGTTGAGCACCAGTTGCAAGATGTATGCAACCTGCAGGTTACAGAACTAGGTTTGCCATAAAAAGTATTTGATCATGTACGTTTTCAAAAGTGTTCACTCGTCAATATGATGCATCTTCCCCAACAAAATGAAATATAGTTGACACAAAAATGTAAATACACCAACCTAAACTTTACTGTAAAGCATGGAGATGATGCAGTGTTTTACAGTATCAATTCTCTAATTATGCATTATGTAACAACCTACATTTTAGGATGGAATTGATTGCATGACTGTCTTTAAAAAAAAATATATATATAAAGTTGACACATACTGGTCTTTGCCAGACAGAATATAGAAAGCTTAGTAAAAAGTATCATCCTGATTATTTCTGGTTTGCCATTATTTGAATGCTACACAAGTGTCCCTTTGATTTGCAAACTGATAGAATTGCATAGCAAATTGCTATGCGACACTGCTTATTGTATGCCTTGTAAGGAACTTGCAACCAGAACTCTGCCACCTAGTCCTGGAGCAGGGAGTCCTTCTCCTGCACCAAGAACCTTGGTACTAATGATTAATTTAGTTATAAGTTTAAGGGACAGAAATGGGGACGTTTTGACACATGACGGTTGACTCTTCAATGTACCAAGACATCCTGACAGATCAATTAGCCCTTTAGTTGAGGCAGGGAAACCTCTTCATAGACATAGGGAAAGATAGGTTTTCGTTTTATTTGTATACCAAGTAAAAGTCTATAGCAATCACTATGCCACCTGCGTGTCAGTCTCCTCCTTCACTACCCTTAGAGGGGTCTTAACCTGGACATTATCTTGAGGTTGTTGACAGGCTTGGGAGCCTAGGGACTCCTCTCTGCACCTACTCCGAGGCCTGCATCAGGTGTGGTGGCACCAGAAACCCCAGAGTCAAACCTGCACCATTACCCAACCTCCAACATGGGATTTTATCACAAAAGGCAAAAAAGGGAATATAGTGTGAGAGCCAGCAAAATGTGAGTATTTACTCAAAGCAATCCAGATCATTCCAGCTGTGGGAGAGTATAGTGATGACACTGTTTTTGTGCTTCGCTCAAAGGTGTACTTGATAGGAAAAGTGTTTGCCTGAAGTTTTGGACATTTTGCATGGTACTATGGCAGACATCTTTTTGAAACAGTGCTTCTATCTGTAACAAATATTTAATGTTAAAGGATGTAGACCTCCAAACTTGGTGTACCATTAATGCTGATAAGCGCATTTGCTTATGAGCCAAATAAATCAAATACACTTTGAAAAAGAAAGAGTAAAAAACATGCTTTTCACGTTGTATACCCTAGGAGCAGCCCTACAGATAAGGGCAATACTCCCAGAAAATAAGGAGTTAAAAGTACTCCCTACAAAAAAAAGGAAAAAGACATGTAGAATCTTGCACCCCTGCTTTCACCCTCACAGCTCTATGGATATATTTTTGGACCAGAAGTGCACGTACATGGGAAGAAACTACTATTACTGAAGAAGTAAACATCTATCTTTTAATGTGCATCAATAACTAGGTGCAAAGAAATAAATGTTACACAAAATAATTGTTTTTCAGTTAAAATAGATTTTTACTCGCTAATAAAATACTCTGATTGGCAATTGGACTTACATTTTATTCGCACCGACAAGCCATTGCTCTCTGACAGCAGCTGGACTATCCTAGCAAGAGCCCTTATTATCTCGCCTGGACTACTGCAATGCCCTCTACTTAGGATCAACGAAGGCTACCATCAGAAGAATCCAAACATTACAAAACAATGCCCTCAGAGAGCAGCCGTCTGAATAACTGGCTTCCATCCAATGACAAAATCGTGTTAAAAACATTGTCGCTCACCCACAAATCTCTCAAGAATGCCGCCCCTATTTACCTGGCCGAGAGATTCCATAAACGGACCTCCCTGAGACCAATTAGATCAGCTAACAGAGATCGCCTCTCCATACCTAGTTTCAAATGCTCCACTATCGGAGGCAAAAGCTTCCCTGTGAAAGCAACCAAACTGTGGAACTCCCTGCCTCCCACATTGAGATCAGACCAATCCTACCAAAACTTCAGATCTAACATCACTATGTGGCTGAAATCTAATGACCAGTAAACGATAACGCTTGGTCAGCATACAGCCAGGGCCTACCGCTGCGGTACCTCATGCCTGTAGGAAGTGTCTTTCCTGCACCACTTGACCTGCTACCCTGTGGTAACCACAATCGCCCTACTCACTGCCTGCTTACTTGTATCTATTTCCCCCCCACTTGGTTATATCGATAAACACCTTAACCTTTGTTTATCGCTTCTGTAAAACATCTGTATCACCTGTATATACCCTACTGTTCCTACGCTTGTAATTAGGTACCCTCTGTATATACATTCTTGTACTAATAACCTGCATGTAGATGGTATACTTTTCTGATGTAAGCAATGTATATACCTTCTTGTATTAATAACCTGTATGTAGATTGTATACTTTTTTTTGATGTAACCAAGTCTCGCATATACCTGTAACTGCTGCACCCTGTTACCCCCGGCCGGGCATTATTCAGATTATAAATAAAACATACAAACTCCCTAAAAAAAGAATCAAAAAAAAAAAAATCATTTTACTCCCAACTTCAAAAAATAGGGAGTAAAATACCATCCCTTCCAAATCCTATCTGGACCACTGCCTAAGAGCCAAGCTTTCCCTGCTGTTTGGAGGGCTGGCATGCTTAGGCATTCTGCTGGCCACACTAGAATACCATGAATTGCTTTTCTGATTATGAAATATTGAGGTTTTTACAGATTCTGGTCGACTTCTCTCGCTACTTTGTTTCTGCTATGCATAATTCTTCTTTCTTAACCTTTGCGCAATCTGAAAGCTTAACTAGTGTGTTAATTTGGTAGCGTGATGTTGCTCTGGGAACTGATCATTCAATTTTTAAAAGGTTCTCCACGCATTCATTTGATAATTTTTTACAGTAAACGATGTTTAGTTCTGTGTGTGGTGCTATTGTCCTGATTTTGTACTCTCTTGTCCAGAAAGCGCTGGGAAGGTTTGGTTCATATCTCTGAGCTCAGACGGGAAGGCCGTGTTGCCAATGTTGCAGACGTTGTGAGTAAAGGTCAAAGAGTGAAGGTTAAAGTCCTGTCCTTCACGGGATCCAAAACCAGCTTGAGCATGAAGGTAGGAATGCTTCAGAGAACAGTGATTTACATTTCATGAAGTCCTGTATTTTTGTTAAATGCATTGACTTATTTCCACTCTTGCATTGTTATTATACAGAAGGTAGTGGCCATCAGTACCCAAGACTTCATGCGCATTGCAGGTTGAAGGCGTTCTATTGTATTTCACTGTGGACCTTGGATATTAGTGTGAAATTGATTTGCTTTAGAATAAAAGGTTTCATTGTCGCTTTACCATTTTTAATGGCAATATGGGAGTAAACTAAAAGTGTTTTACTTAAATTTGTATTGCAGTTCCTATATTGGTTTGGTTGTGGTTCTTCAGCAAGCAGAATATTTTGTTTGATAGTTGTGATAGAAGTCCAGTATTCTCTATATTTCTTGTTTTGCTTGCTCGCCCCCAACTTCTAAATGTGTTATCGCCTAAAGTGTAAGTTAGCATGTGTATGCACAATTCATCCTGAATGTCTGATACTTCTGTTAACATTCAGTTTTTTAGTACTGAATTCCACTATAGTCTTAGTAATCAAGTAAGTCTTATGATTTTAATTTTATCATCACAGAAAATACAGTGTAGTGTACCACCTCTTCAGCTCCTATAATAGTGCACAGCATTGCTGTTTAGTTCCATACTTCAGACTTTCTGCTACTCTTCCCTGTTCAGGAATAATGTCTTTTTTGAATTGAAGGCAACAGCACATGCTTGTTCAACTTTCTTACAGCGAGGTCTCCAGAAAGGTAACGCTGTTACACTGAGACCGGGGCAACAACTGGCAGCACAGATGTGTTGTGGATTATGTTAGTGACACAATAGGTGCGAATGTCTCTGGTCACCCTTTACAAATGCACACTTTCTATGCGAGTGCACTTAAAGTGAGCTGGATTGCGATGTCCACACTAAGACTTTATTCTTCTAAAGGAAAATAGCCCAGAGCCCTTAAAGCTGCATTTGATAGATGTATACTTTTGTTAGATCTCCACCATTGAAGTCACAATTAAGTGGATCAGACTTGCAATGTGGTTGTTACAACATGTTGGCATTAATTTTGCCTCTTAAACAATGTTCTCTCCAGTTGATTTTTTTTTTTTAATGCTTTGGTTAGGTGCTTGATTGGCGTAAAGAACGCTTTCTTTAAAATAAAAAAAGATAGCTTTTCTGATGAGACATTCGAAGTTTCCTTTTTTCAGTGTTCAAGTAAAGTGGAGCTAAGTTTGCTTTAAGGTTCTTGATCTTCCACCCTCATACTCTTCACATGGTGTTTTTAAATATATATGTTCTTTTTAGCTTAAAAGAAGTTCAGAGGTTAATGCATATAGAAACTAAGCTGAATAAAGTTCATCGAGAGCATTGAGTGTTCAAAGGGCATCGTAAATAGGCCCTATTCCCTGAGCAAGCAGCAGTGCTATGTATCTAGTTTAGAGGATTGTTGTATCATAAAGATTTTGTGTTTCTTTTAGGATGTTGAGCAGGAGACTGGGGAGGACTTGAATCCAAACAGACGCCGCAACCTTGTAGGAGAGGGCAACGAGGAAGCATCCATGAGGAACCCCGACAGGCCGAGTCACATTTCTCTGGTTAATGCCCCCGAGGTCGAGGATGATACACTTGAGAGAAAGCGTCTTACGAAAATTTCAGACCCTGAGAAATGGGAAATTAAACAGGTAATGGTTCTGCCTATGTACTATGCTGTTGCACCAGAAAAATGGCTGCACGTTGGTACCCAGTGAAGATACTGTTCACGAATTAGCGCCCAACATTTGCATTTTTTTTTAACACTTTTTTTATTAATGGTCACAAAGATACATAACAAAGTTACAACTTCGCATTACAGGCAGAAATAAACCGGAAAAAGGAGAGAATCAGTCCACATATCGTACATCTCCGCGAGGTGGTATATTTACACAGTGTCATCATCGGAAATCATGTCATACAAGTACATTCTGAAGGGACCCTATATATCTTTAGGTCTGCTCGCCTCTGGGCGGGTGAGGACAAACTGTTCTTCAGCCTCATTGACATACGTCAATTCCCGTAGGAACTGTTTCACAGTGGGTGGAGCAGTATTCTTCCATTGTTGTAAAATACATTTTTTGGCCACTGCGCACGAGACATTAAACAGCCTCCTGATCTTTTCAGAGCACTTGCCTATGTCCCCGAACAAATATTTCTGTGGGGTTAATGTCGTGGGGGGGGGGATTTGTGTAATTTCTTCAATGACATCCGCCACTTCCCTCCAGAACCCAGCCACAATTGGGCAACTCCAGTACATGTGGAACAAACCAGCCATATCCGCCTTGCATTTGGGACATTCACCCGGACTATCTGGCACAAACTTGGCTATTTTGGCCGGGGTATAGTGTAATCAGTTTATAATTTTAAACTGGATCAGCCGCAACCCAGTGTTCAGGGAAACCCTCTTGGTGAGGGAGCAGTATCTATCCCAGGTCTTGTCATCTATGGGGATTTGAAGATCATTTTCCCATTTGTCTTTGACTGGGTTAGTCGTGGGGGAGTGTGCTTGTATTGCAGCATATAGACTGGAAATCCTCAAACGATCTCCATACGTTATCATCTGCACACAAGGGTGTGTGGGGGGGGTTCATCAGGGAAAGACGCCCAGTGCTTCTGGAAGGCAGATCTCGTGCGATAGTATTGCAGTGTTCTAAGTGGGCCCCTCCCAAACGCCCCCGTGATCACCTGAAGGGTTGCAAATTTCCCATCAATAAACATGTTGCCCAGTTTCATCTCTTCATTTGGATCCCAGGCTTCAAGCAGGCTGATGTGTGTCGGTGGCATGTCTGGGTAATTCCAGAGGGAAATTCCAGGGCTATAGGGGGCCAACACTCCCAGTCTTTTAAATATAGCTCTCCATGCACCAATCGTGCAGATCACCGGGTTGAAGTAACATGTGTCCCTGTAGTGTGCGTCAAAGATTACGGACTGTATGTTCGTGGGGGAAGTGGTAAGCTCCTCTATCGCCACATGAGAGGGGGGGGGTCCTCATCTTTGGAGTACCAGTATTTTGAGAATTGGGCTTGGGCAGTATAATAGTATAGTTCAAAGTCAGGTGCTGCTATGCCGCCTGAGGAGTATGGTTCTACCATTTTTTTCCCACCCTATTCTTGGATTCTTCCCATTCCAGAGAAAGGTCATCGCCATTGACCTAAGTTTATAAAGAACGGTCGTCCCGGCCATATCGGGATGTTCACGTATAGGTATAATAGTTTGGGCCGGACTATCATTTTAAGGACCGCTACCCTACCATGTAATGATATCGGCAGGCGACCCCATAGCTGCAATTTAGTATTCAAGGCCTGTAGTGTGGTGTCATGATTGTCTGTGTACAGCGTGTTTGCTTCGTGAGACAACTACCCCCAGATATCGAATGGACTCTCCGACCCCTTCAGACCACACAAAGAGCCGGGGCGGCTGGTTGCCGGTGTAAGAGGGAAAACTTCGGACTTGTCTATTTATGGAGTACCCCGAGTGTGCAGTGAATTCCCGGATCTCCGCAATAATAGGTGCTAGGTTGTTTTCTGGTTCGCGGATATATAAAAGCGTGTCATCCGCATATAGGGAGATCAGCTGTGTGGCACCCTTCAGATTAATGCCCCTATTGGAGTGTCGAAGCCTGACCGCTATCGCCATTGGTTCTATTGTCCAGCCAAACAATATGGGCGAGAATGGGCAACCTTGCCTGGTGCCCCTTCCCAATAGGAACAGATCTGATATTGATTGATTGGTCAGTACCCGAGCCCCAGGTTCTGTGTACAGTAGTTCCATGTATCTAATGAAATTAGGGCCAACACCAAATGCCTCCAACACTGCTGGCAAGTAGGCCCACGACACAGAATCGAAGGCCTTCTCCGCCTCTGATATGGCAACTACCCGGGTCTATTTGGGCCATGATACCGAAGAGTCTACGAAGGTTAAGGGCCGTGGATCTAGCAGGGATAAACCCATTCTGGTCAGGGTGAACAAGTGTAGGGACTGCCGGTAGAAGCCTATTTGCCAGCACCTTGGCAAATATCTTAGCATCCGTGTTAATAAGAGAGAGTGGCCTATAGGACGACATGTTCTGGGGTGGGCGGCGCGGTTTAGGAAGAACAGTTATCGAGGCCTCTCTCATAGACTGGGGCAATATTTTACACTGGAGGGATTCCTCCCAGACCTGTAATAACAATGGCACGAGCTCCTCACGGAACTCCTTGTAAAATTCCACACCCAAGCCGCCTAACCCTGGAGTTTTATTGGATGCCAAGTCCTTGATCGCCCCAGCAATTTCCTCAGCAGTGAGAGGCTGGTCCATTGCCAGGCGGGTCTCTTCAGAGAGCTTTGTCATTGTCAGCGTATCTAGGTATGTTTTGATTTCCGTGACTGATTTAGTGTCTCTGTTGCTATACAGCTGTTGGTAAAACTTAGCAAACTCACCATTGATCTCTCGTTCATTCAGCAAAATCTCACCACACGATGTTTGTATGCTAGTGATTCGACTGGGGTGCCTGTCTTGTTTCAGTAAATTGGACAGTGTCCTTCCCGCCTTGTTACCCTCTCCATATCGACGGGCTCGGATCGGGGCTGCCATATATTGAATTTCCCTAGCGGCTAGTCTGCTGAATTCCTGTAGATGTAACTGTATCCCAGCTAGTTTGGCCTTATCCTGTGTACGAGTATAAGTGTCCTCCAGTTTCCTCAGTTCATTTTCAGTTTGGGTTAGTTCAGTTCTGACCCCCTTTAGAAGACCCACAGATTTGGATAGCAGAGTCCCCCTAGCCCAGACCTTAAAGGATTCCCATACCGTGGAACATCTATCAACCAAGCCCATGTTATTCTCAAGGAACTCTGTGATTTCAATGTGTAGTCCCTCCACCACTCCAGAATCGCTTAACAACCCCCCGGGCATTCTCCATCTTCTGGGCAATCTAGGGCAGTTGTGAAATGTAACCTCAAGTGTTGTCGGGGAGTGGTCAGACAGTGTACGAGATAGTATCTCACACGACTTCGTTGCAGTAATCATAGCAGGGGATACAAACCAATAATCAATTCTGGACTCAGAATCATGAACAGAAGAATAGTATGTGTAGCCCTTTCCATTCGGGTGTAGTACTCGCCAGGCATCTTCGAGGGAGAGCTGGGATAGGATGTGTCTTGGAGTAAGAGAACAGCCTTACTTGGTGCTCTAATGATTGTGCTGGATCTATCCAGTCTGGGGTCCATGGCAATGTTGAAGTCCCCATCCCACAATATAATAGGCATATCAATGGCAGAAATTAATTGGTATACATTTGTATAAAAGGCTGGGTCATCGATGTTCGGGCCATATGTGTTGACCCGTAGCATCTGCTGACCTGCAACCGAGCCCCACACCAGAACATACCTACCAAGGGGGTCTGATTTATGGCCTTCGGGCCGGAATCCCAGATTTGGGTGTATGAGTGTGGCGACCCCCCTGGACTGAGATGAATAGTCAGTGCAGAACCTGGATTTGCCCCAACTGGGCAATATGCACTCATTGCTAGTATCAACAGTATGTGTTTCTTGTAGCATGACAATTTGAGCACCATGCCTGACAATGTAATTCCCCACCTTCTTAGTTTTCAACCGATTGTTCAATCCCTTTACATTCCACGACAATAGTTTGACCCTCAATGCGTGTTCAAAGGCTTACATAGAAATGTTTGAATATCATCACCAACCTCTTGGATGCATCTTTCACATACCATGGATCGTGTCAATCTCAGAGACCACTTGTTTAACCAGTAACCAACAACTGATTCCCCCGGTAACTTCCTCAGGGCACAGTGCCATAAGGGGGGGGGGCCCTTTTCCACTTCAAACCATGGGATATTGAAACGACAACAACCCATTCCAGATCCCCTAACCCGCCCACCACCTTCACCGTCGCCCCCAACTTGACGATGTTCATTTGGGTGGTTGCAATAACACCAAACTTCCCCTTCACCCTATTCCCCTCCCCTCTGCCCACATCATCTACCCCAACTTGACGATGTACCCAGGTAAATGTTTGGAACATTCCTGAGGACGCTTGGTTGCCGTCCAGAGGACAGCCATCTTGTTGCCCACGTGGGAGGCTCTACGGCTCGAAACAACGGATCTTGGTCCAGTTCAGTTGTCTTTAAGAGAAAAAAAAAAACATTGTAGTACTACTGCAGGGAAGGTGCAGTTTCATCCGTCGGCCGGGTCCCCTCTGCCTTCGCCTGGGTTAGGTCTCACATTCGGGTCTTTCATGCGATCCCTGGGGGGCAACGGAATGGAGGCCTCCACATATGCCATTGCCTCAGCAGGGTTTTCAAAGAAATGGGCTCTTCCTCCATGCTGGATTCTCATTTTTGCAGGGAAAATTAAAGCATAGGGGACATTGCGGAGCCGTAGCTGTTTCTTGACCATCTCATAGGATCTGCGTTGTTTGTATGGTCGCCGGGAAATCTGGATAGATATGAATTCTATTTTCTTCATAGTGCAGCATTCCCTTTTCTCTGGACAGTCGGAGTATCGTGTCCCTATCTCTCTAATTTAGAAGGCGTGCAATGATGGTACGGGATGGAGTGCCAGGCTTTGGAGGTGGTGCAAGGGTGCGATGAGCTCTTTCAACAAGGAAGTGGTTCGAAAGGGATTCTTCCCCCAGTACGGATTTCAGTAGATCTTCCACCTGTTTTTCCATGGAGCCCTTGCCAAACGCCTCCGAAACCCCGACAATGAGGATGTTATTTCTGCGGGATCTGGATTCGAGATCCTGGCACTTGCTCTGGGTCTTGCGTAGCTCGGTCTGAAGTAGGGCTATGTCCCGGCTGTGTTGCGAGATCACATCTTCATTTCAGCTTATCCTGTTTTCTGCTTCCGAGATGCGTGCGCTTTCCTTTTCCACTCGCGCTTTTATGGATCCAATCGTGGCCACTATGTCATCCAGCTTAACGTTGACGGCCATGAACCCATTCTGCACAATAGTTGCCAGGCGATCCAAGGGGTCTATATCTCGGCTTTCGGATGTTTGTGCTGCCCCTCCTGGTGCGGTCTGCGGCTGGGAGCTGGCGAAGGAGTCCATTGGGCTGGTCTTTCTCCCCCCTGTGGCCTTCTTTTCAGTGCGGCCCATTAGACAAAGTGACCACCTGTAGAGTGGGTTGTGCCCTCCCACGTATGTATAATCTCTGTCTCTGCGACCAGTCGCCACTCACAGCAGGTATAATGGGGGGTGGCGATGTAGCCCTTGTCTTGTTTCCCCATCCGGGGTGCGTTGCAATGCGAGTGGGGGAGCCGGGCTCTGTGTCGCTCCAGGTGTAAGCACTTCTCTCCAGAGGCTTTATCTTGAATCTCACACAGTTCTGGCGTGAACACAGATGGTGTCCGCAGGGTATGCCGTCAATATGTTCCCAGTGCAGGTCTCTGCCACCCTTAACGTTGTGGCGGGCAGGTAACCTCCCAGGTCCCCTCAGACTGTATTCTCCTTTCCCACGCTTTCCCGGTCTCCACGTTTTCCCTGTGGTCCTGGAGCTTTATGTCCGCACAGTTGCAGACCTATTCACCAATCGTGCCTCCAACTCCCACCACCAATATGTCTGAGTTTCTGGTGGCCAATCAAAGGGGTTTGACGGGTGTGGAAGCAGGTATTTCAGCAACTTGTAGTTGTTTTCCTTTATCAGGGCATGCCACAGTGCACATTAGGGATCGGGTGTTGATTCGCCTCAGGATTGTTTCCCTTCAGCAGGGATTACTGCATTACATGTCCCTCCCATTTACAAGTGGAAATTGGGTGAGTTAAGCGGGACCGTATTACGCCTTGCAGCCAGACGCGTATCCCGCCTCTCCTCCAGCCGCCGTGGTCGCCGGGCGGCACTGGTCTCGTTGCTTAGCACGTCCCTTGCCCTCCGCAAGCCGCTTTTATTTCGGGGCATCGCCCCTCACGCGGGCCCCAGACACGCCGTGCTCGTAGGAGCAGCAGGCCCACGCCGTGCCCCCACACTGAGGGCTGGCCCATGTCACAGGGCCCCCGGCGCACCCAAACCCCCCCCCCCCCCGTGGCCCACTTACTGCACCAGCATCACGTAAGCTGGACTTCAGCCGCAGGGGATCCAGGGCCCGCGCAGCAGTCGTGGCCCGTCTCCAGGCACTCAATGGGAGTTCTTCCCAGAGCCCGGCGCAGGGAGAACTGCTTCAGGTCTGTGCTCGGGTAAAATGAAGGGAGACAGAGAGCCGAAGCCCAAGGCGGCGTCTGTACATTGGCAGGCCACCCCTCCCCCTCCGGGCTCGCGTAGTAATGTCGTGGAGCCCTAGGGCGGCCGTGCCGCAGCACCGCAGACGCCGCAACTTCACAAGCTGGTATCTCTGCAATCCCGGTGTCGGGGAGTGCTGTTTTTTCAGGGGTTCTTCCCAAGCCCCTCCGCGGCAGTTTTCCGTGGGTTGTAGTCGAACAACTGATAGCTGGCAGGATATTTGGGATAAAAGGATTTCAAGCGAGCCGGAGCTCTCCATCTAGGCGGCCATCTTAGACATGCGCAACAGCGCCCCCCAACATTTGCATTTTTAAATTAAAATTGTTTTATTTACTTAAAACGGTTCATTAACTACACAATCGATATACTGTTCCACTACTAGAGGTACGTGATATCAGGGATTTTGTGGATCGAAGCAACTTTCTATTTCAATGTGCTTATGCCAACTTGTGGGGGCAGATACTGGTAGCGGTCTGTGTTTTGGGGTTTGCATCTAATGCAGGAGTTATGGGGGTGTCAACAGTGTAAACAGGGAAATGGAAACCAGGTCATATGTTGCTCACATTCTTCGTATTTAAAGGCAATGCTCTGCACATTTAGTATTCTCTCTGTGGTACCATGCTGTAGTCGTAGTCTGGTCAGTAGGGAGTTGTTTATTTGACAGGGTTTATTACATTTTGCTTTTGTTAACACTATAAGCAGCATAATTTACCATCCTATTTTCTGAGTTTTTGAGGAGAGGTGTTTCATATAAAATTAACACGCAAAACTGTGTTGTTCGCCCACTTCAACACTGGTCACTTCAAATAAAAACTAGCCATTTATACAGTAATCTCACTTTTTGAGGAAACCTCTTTAGCTCGCACTGACTCTGATTGACCATAATTAATCAGCTAACGGTAGTTGAATGTGGTAGGTGGACAGGTTTTCAGTAAAGTTCTGGTGTGGGAGTCTCTACTGGAGCTACCTTGTAGTCAGCCATTCTGTGTTGGGTTCCCCACAACCTTCTTTCTGCATGCTTATTTGAATTATTGTAAATCATTTGCAGCACAAAGCATAGTTTGACCGAATCACAAGTTAATGTTCCCTTTCTGCAGGAGGAAATATTTAAATTGGAAAGCTACTAGGCTGGCATGAAAGTCGCCTGCCCCCTGGCATGAATGCTAGTTCTCCACGTTCACACTTTGCATAATTTTCTACTCTCCAAGGTCTAGAGAGGAGGGCATATTTTGTGACCTTTGTTAACAGCGGGCCGTGGATCAAGAGTGATGGCCAGCTTTCAACCATCTAATGGTTATTTGCCTAAATATAGTCTGGTCTTTGTTTACTCCTTCAGGGTTCTATTTGGTTATATGCAAAACAAAATCGATCCTCACTCAACAAGGGTCAAATCTTTGGATAATTGATTTAAGTCTAAAAGGAAGTGGTTTAATTTAAAGCAGGCCTCGAAAAATCTTTTAAAAAATTGCTAGACCTTTAGGTCGAGTAACTAAGTTTATGTACTCGACCTGCGAGAACTGAATGGCCATTTTCTTTGTCCTGAAAAAACATATTGCACACCTACGCTCAGAAAACATGATACAGATATAGACAACAGGCCAATCCTGGGGGACCATTAGTGGGGGGATCTCAAAAACGCCCTTATGGGTTGTCCACCATGGCCTGCCAGTCCCCCCTGGTGCACACATTGTGCTGTGCACTTCTCCTGTGGGCCTACCTCTGCAAAACCTAGGATTTTTCGAACTTGAATTTAAGCATGTTTAAACGTGAGGATTAGTGCTGATGCCCCTCACCCGTTCTGGGTATCCCTGCTATGGCCCAGGTATTTAAAGAGATTCCTGTTGCATGTCCTATTAACAGAGTTTTCTGATGGTGCCTGACCGTCTGGGTATAGCAAAGAGCTGTATATATCCGATACATGGGGGGGGGGGCGGGAGTGAACTCAGTGCGGGTTGCAATTGGACTGCCAGCGTCACTCCTTTCTGACCACAAAGTTGCATGGACACTGGACAGATGGATAACACACTTTCTCCACAGCAAAAAATAGCAGCAAGTGCAGTAGAACGGGCAGAGTGTCAGGGCAGGCTGCACCATCCTAACCTTTCTGCAGAACTGTAAAGAGGTTGCTGTTTTGCTTCGTTCTAACCTTTCAGAGTTGTTTCCACATGACTTGCATGTATTACAGAGGAGTTAACAGATGGCGCATCAGGGGTAGAAAATACATGTTCCGATTTTGGACAGATATTACAGGAATGAGGGGCTCAGCACGGATTGGTGGTAGAAAATCAAGAATGATTAGAGTGCTTCGGCTGCACTAAGAGCCATTCAGACCAAAACGTCTGTCACAGACGGTGGTGGAGAGAGGGGAAATGCTTGGGCCACGTTGTTTCCCAGAAACTGTGTTGAAGCAGGAAGGTGTACAACAGGCCATGTCCTACTCTCGTCTCATTCATACTAAATATTCATTCATAATGGATCATTGTAAAACAATATCACTACTTTGAAGGTGGCAGAGGGCGTGCATCACTGGATCTGAAAGGGTTTGAATAGGGAGGCACCTTGCCACTGCCCTTCGTGTGTAACCAATGGATCACCAAAAAGGAAACTTAACCCCCAATAGTTACTTAACATAGCACCACGATGCTACGCATTCAGAGTGACGTGTACCTCATAGGCACAGACAAATTCAGATCAACAACTAAAACGGAACTTCACAAAATCTAAAAAATACAGCAGTAGTGAATTTGGACAGGGCAACTAAAGTACTGTTTTGGTTTTGCTGTCCTAAATGCATATAGCCTGCCTGTCCTTTGATATTGGATGAATCGTTTGCCCTTTCTACACTGCAGTGACCTTGTTGTGCATTGGAAAAGCAAAGAACAGAAAAATGTAAAATGAAAACTTGTTCTGACCCCATTCAGAGAATGGAAAGGCATGAACGCAGCAGAGCCTGATCTGGTTATCCATTATGACAGAGTGAAAACTATAACCGCAAACTCAATTTTTCTGAAATTGCCCTCGTGTGGCTATTGCCGCCATGTACAAAATGAATAGCATAATAGTGCTTGGTGTTTATATAGTGCTCTCATAGGTTTAAGGCTTCAAGTACTATAAATAATGCATGTCACCATTACCAAAGCACACTCAATTGTTACCTCAGTAAGGTAAAAGGATGAGTTATTCTGACATAGAAATCTGTGTTGTGTAGGTTACCCTGCAATAGGTACATTAACGCACTAAGCTATCCAAGTTGCACAACACATGAAGCCCTCAGGGTTCAAGGGCGCGGGTGTTGCAATTTTTGGCGTTTTTGCCCAGGAGGGCCACCATACCTGCAGAGGGGAGGCCACGCCCTCTTCATTATATTTCCCAGCACCTACCCGCAGGGCCTGAAACCCGCGGGGTTCAAGGGCATGGGTGTTGCGCGCCTGCACGGTTTTCGGCACCTGGAGGGAGAGGCGCAAAGTCCAGCCCTAATGGAGTGAGGACCCTGTGCATCACAGGTGTTCGGCGCAAGCGGGTGGGAAGAAAAGAAGTGGGGATCCTGATGCACTAAAAGGCTACAAAGGCTTCAAGTAAGGTAGGGCCTGACTGGATTACAGCTGCTTGTGGTCTGTTGGAACTGTCGGCACTGGAGTGAGAGGAGAGCCAGTCACTGTTGTGGGCCTTCACGGTGGGGGGACCTGTTCATTCTCCACCGTCACAGAAGGGCTGTGTGGGACTCTGCGGGGGTGTGGTGAGTCTCATTGTCCCTCCTGGAGCTTGGAACTCTTGAATTTTGGGAAAAATTTCTCACCATTTGGCACCTCTGAACAGTCCCCCACTATCCAATTACATAATGGTTGGTCCTCTTCGTGATGCCACCTTTTGAGCCCCAGAAGGAGGAGACATCTCCTCCCCTTTCTCCTCCCCCCCCCCCCACCACCTTCTGCAATCCTCCCTCTTGTCCAACATTCAAGGTCCCCCCTGTAACGGCAAAAGGAAATATCGTGGCAGAGTACCCCAAAAGGAAATACACCAAACACGGGCTTACAAAGATTCACAGATCTTTATTCTATAACTGTACAGTTTACAAATAAACAAAGTATCGGATAGCTATCTGGCCCTCTGTACATCACAGCGAATACCAGCCCTTTCTGTGTGAGAAGTGAGAGGTACTGGACATCTAAACAGTTATGCTTTTTATACATTTCCAATCATAATGTCCAGCCCCTCTACAGGTTAATGATACTCTGTCTAGGGTTCGTGCCGAGTTCACTTCGAGTTTGTCCAACTATATACATGTGGATCATTTTCAGTTTACATGTTAACAAGTCACAATGGCAACAGTGTGTTCTCGGATCTTACAATAAGCTTTAACAAATGTCCTATACAATGTAGTTCAGCAAGTGTCCACGTTCAGTGTTTAGACAGCATTGTAGTTAATGTATGTCCGCGGATCGGACTTGTTGGCGCAAGTAATCCTCTGTCTACAAGTCAGGCATGGGACAAGGTCTCTTTACTCGACCCAAGCATTCGGCCAACGCACCGTTTATGCATTAACTTATGTACAAAGGTCAGGACGGCTCAGTTGCAAGCGGGAAACACTGTCCACCATTTTAGAACACAATTACTTAGTGGAAATCAAAATGGCGGATTGATCTAAAATGGCGGCTAAGTCGATCTAAGATCGGAACTTTGCAACGCGGATTTCTTCGCAGAGCGACTGGGCTTAGGCCAATATATACAATAAAGGAGGCACAATATGATATCCCGTTTAACACCCCTGTCCCTTTGGCACTTCGCAAACCAATCCAAGGAAGAAGACTGAGGAGGGGCTTGATGTGCTTGGCTTCGGGGTTCATGCAGAGAAATGGAGCATATCTAGGGACCCCCTGTGCTACTGCCTGCGACAAAGTGAAAGACAATGTCCCTGTGCCCATGTCCCTGTTTCCGTGCTCTACAAATGGTCTGACAAGCCCCGCCCTTGAAGGATTCGCACCCGCTGCTAACCTGCTTACCCCTGGTGGGGGCTTTGACTGTGCTGCTACGGCTGATCTTCTGAACAATCTGGCCAATGGCTGTGAGAGGATCTCAATGGGCATCTCAAAGCTGACTGGTGGGCCTGTCCTTCAGGCCCCACCCCTGGCTCCACCCTGCGCCCCTTTTATGGATCTGGCCCCCCCTTATCCAGCATCTGGCCCGAAGTCTGTCATCCAAGCTCTGCAGTCAACCTTGGCTCCTCCTGAAGCACACTCGCTTCCGCTTCCCAAGCCCATGTCCCTAGTTCCAGGGGGTGTGGGCAAAGTTGGCTTACGCTCGGAACTGGATGAGAAGTTGAGCCCTCTATCCAGCATTGGGAGTCAGCCCTTATCTGATGCTCCCTCGGGGGCTAGCTTATTCCTTTGTCTTAGCCCTCTTTGGGCCTCTAAACCCCCCACAATTGAACGCTCTTCATCAGCCCCACCCTCCCACCAATCTGTCAGGTTGCCCATGTCACCACCTGCTCCCTGAGCTGGCCGAGATCAAAAATCGCCTACATGTCTTGATCAAAGGGGTGTTGGGGGCCAAGGGTGAAGGAGACCTGGGAAGGGGAGGAATGGGCCCACAGGGGGCCGGGTCGGGGGGATTGAATCCAGATATTGTTAAGGGAACACACCACTCGTAACCTGGTCCACCCACTGCCTCAGTGATCGGCCTACACCCTTCTTGAGGAGTCGATCGGAGGTGGTGCACCCACCAGTATCACCTGTTCGGAGTGAGACTACCAGGACATTGGTCTCGGGGGGACGAGCCCTTACCATTGCAGAATCCCATTTGAAGAGCCCGGGGAAACATGCGGTCAGTGGGGAGGGAGGTTGGAGCCTCAAACTCTGGTCAGGCCTCTGTTTGGGCATCATCTACCTGAAGGCAGTAGCAGCCCTGGGGTGTTTCTACATGGTGTCCCTAAACTATCCGTTGACTCTAGAGAACCAAGGGATGCCCTTCGGAACAAATGCCTCCACTGGTTGCGGGAGGTGGGGGATTGTGGGTTTGTATCCAGGGGCTCTTTGTTGGAGTGTATTAGACTGTCAAACCACTTAGCTAAAACGGACATTGTTGAATTGGTCTTTGGGGCCACCTTCATGACAAGAGTTGTCCTGGCAAAGTGCAATGGCCATGGGCGGTCAAAAACAGTGGTATTACAGCTAGTGCATTCCCCGCTCATGCCCTTGTGTGTCACTCTGGAGACCCCCCAAGCAACAGTCCACTTTCAGGCACAAATCAGACAGCCTTGGGCCCGAGGCACTACAGGAATCGGCTGAGGCAAGGGGCTGGCCGGCCCTGACTATTGGCTTAAAGACATGCTCTGCGAATCTCACAGAGGGGGCGGCCTTTTTGTACTGTTCTGCTGTTCTCCCTTTTGTTGTGTCCTTTGTAATCATGCACCAGAATTGTATCTTTATTTTTAGAATTGTATTTGTAGGATGTACTTTGATGGGCCTTTCTTTTGGCTGAATAAAGTGACTGACTGACTAACATTTGAACACTGTGGGGCTGATGAAACATCCACTATTTTGTGCTGGCGTGTTGTAAGTACTACAATGCCTGGCAGGCAGAGTATCCATGCATACTGCATGGCACGGTATCCCAACCTCTTAAACCTGCAGTTAATTTAGATTCTCCCCACCTGTCTAATACAAAGACTGCCAACTTCAAACTCAAATTCAGAAACGTCCTCTGTTACAAAGAAGTGGTGCGAATTCCATGTATTATCGACCCCAGGAGGATGAAAAGCTTGTTAGATTCCAACCAGCAAATTCTGGTAGCACATAGATCTCTGCAGAGGGCACATATGCCTGCAGAACAATCGGACTGCTCCCCACTGCAAGGTTCCTGTATTCAGATGAAAAGTCGAATTGCCTTGTAGTTTGCTAGCATTTGAAATTGTTATGAATCACGCTGGGCTAGATATGGAACAGCCATGTTCCGAGACCCTATGACTTAGTATGTGCATGCCACACCATGTCTCGCCTTAAGTTGTTGCATTTTTCTGTATCCTCACATGACCCTTCACCCTATGCAGCATTTAACTTTCAATCTTTTATTGACTCTAGAAACTGTCACTTTACTTTATGAAGAAGGCTTTGATTTTTGCATTTATAAACAGAAAAGTGTCTTTTTAACCAAAACCCACCGTATTCGTCATAGTCTTGTACAAATCTGTGAACGTTTTAATGTAGAAAGTTAAATTCGTTTGTGGCTGGAATCCGCCAGGATTCCGTTATCACAGGTACAATCACAATGCTCACTCATCTGGTCTGCCTAGGCCACTGTACCATCAAGTGCCTCTTGCCTGCCAGGGCCAGTTTTCTCTTGAAAAGGGAGGGACTAGCAACATCACAATCCTAAACTCTGAGCAATTTGTTTTCCTTCAGTTGTGCCAGTGTTCAAAGCCGCCTTCACCAATAAGGGCAGTGACGGGTTCCTGATATCAACGGAAATGCTGGGCGCACTGCTGGCTTCTAGAGGCTGCCTTGAGCAATGCAAAACATTTACTGTAAGCACATCTCCTGAAAGCATCCTCGCCCGCCTTGACCAGTACAATAAAAATAGTGCTCGACACTTCAGAAAAGTGCACAATACTTATTATTTGGTTATTAATCCCCTTTCTTTTAATCCTCTTTTGCATGAGAGACCTTTTTAAATATATGAAAAATCGTATATTTTGCTATAAACTTTGTACAAAAGTCTCTATTTTAAAACTTCTTTGATTTAGTCTTTAGTGTTGGTAATTTGTTTTATAATTCATTATCAGTAGTTTAAACAACAATCAATGGTGCTGCAGAATTGCTATCTTGTTATGTTAGTGGTATTTAGTTGTAGGTTTGTTGGCCCTTTAGGTATTCTGTTTTGAGAAATGTATGTATTGTTATGAGGTCAAGGGTTCTAAAATCTACCAGTCCCTTTTGCTTTTTCTCACTCATTTACTGACTTCTCCAATGAGTTCTGCTCTATCCTGATCTAATTTCTCTTCCCTGAGACGACCTTGTGTTTTCACCCCCCCCCAAACCTCCCTTCACCATCTTAAGATGCCCCAAATCTCTCTGGTCTGTCTCCTGTGCGAGTAACTGTTCACGATTAGCTATGAAGGCCCCACTGGTTGTTGTCGTCATTTACCTATTTGTAATTCTACTGGATAAACAAAATGTACTGTACATCAAGGAGGCTCTAGAGCAGGTGTCTGCAACCTGTGGATCTTGAGAGATTTTTGACTACAACTCGCATATTGCACTATTAACTATGCTGGTTGGGACTCATCGGAGTTGTAGTCCAAAACATTTGGGGAGCCAAAGGTTGCAGACCCCTGCTCTAGAGGGACCACCATTTTTAAACTCCATTACTGTCTTTCATATGAAAGCATGTATGGGATAAAGATGTGCGCTTCTGTGTTTGTCTGCTGCCTACCCCAAAATGAGATTTCCGTGAAGAATCTGCTGCCAAGCATCTTATAAAGACCAGTCTGAAAGAAAAGATCACCCACTATCTGATAACAGATCGCTCTACTAATCATAGTACTAATCGTAGGAAACCAAACGTCTGTCACTCCATTGCCCTTGCTCCTGCAGACTGTCTATTTGCAGGCCTCCAGGATCACCCATTTGCAGAAGAAACCTTGCTGCTTTCAGCGGTCAGAGTTTAAGAAAATCGACTCCTTGGCATCCTAGCAAACTTTTAATTGCTATAGTCGGTGTCACTTGTGGCTTTTCAGTGCTCCTGCCACTTCATGACCAATCCAAACAAGGATTGGAGGCAAGGATGTTCTTGGTGCATAGGTTCTTTCAACCAAGCTGATGCCACCAGCTTGGAGGGCACAGATACAGATGCTCCCTCTCGACTCTTGAGGTATGGTGCTGGCTGAAGCCAGCAGAGATTTGGTGTTATATGGGTCTTTCTGAAGAAGCCTTGCTGCTCACCCTGCAGTCTTCTTTGGTTTGGGCATTCTTGTGTGTTGGATAAGATTTTCACAGACCTGGTAAATCCACCTGACCTGGGTCAACCCCACAATGTTTTGCTTTAATAGTGGGATATTTTCCTTAATACCTCTGAGTGGGAACCCTTTTCCACACTCGCAGAATCTTAAACTCTTTTCATGGGTGTCATTTGTTTGACTCTCCATAGTGTCTTTTTATAGTTAACCTCTTTAACAACTTATTGGCAATAAGTGCCTGTTGTTGTTGCTGGGTTGCCCTATGGGCTCCCCTTTTAAATTTAATTTGCTAAGAGAGAACTACAGTTCCCAAGGGTAGAAAGGAACTTTGGATCCCTTTTTTAGATTTTATTTTGTGAAACAGCACAGCCCACCTTATGTGGAGTGCTGGGGAGATGCAATGTATCCCCTTTCACATTAAAACTGTAACAATTCTGTTACAGGGACAAGCTTGCCTTCAATGGCTGGTGGCAGTGATACCTTGTATTCATTTGGTGCACCTTTATTGCACACTGTATTCACATCTGCAGTAAAGGCACCTAAGGGTGCTCATTTTACCAAAATGGCTCCTGTCTTCTTTTTTCACTGTTTGTGTTTTTTGTCCTTTCTTGTTTCTTCCCCTGACATCCAGGGCGGGACATTCCTTTGTGTGATTTTCATCTTCGGCGGGAGTCCTCTGGACTCCCTTCCCAGGCTCCAGTCTGTCTTTGAAGGCAGGAAGCGAGGTTGGAGTCCAAAACTCGACAGCCCTTTGTCTTCCTTCTTGCCTGAATGGGGACAAATCCCAGTGGGGGGCTTGCTGTCCTGATTGGACAACCAGACCGCCCCTTCTTGTAAAATGCGGGGAGAGAATGTAGAAGTTGTGTTGTAATTTCTGATAAATACGACGAACCTGGGAGCTGAAGTTAAGTCGACCACTGGAACCAAAATCGAAGAGGATGATGAAGGAAAAGCGGCCGAGACGATTTCCAGCAACCGGAGAGCCTGCTGTGTAACCGGAGCCTGCTGTAGCCCTTCCTTCCAATTGACCTGGGGACTCCAAAAACGACGACCCCCGATCCCGAGCCTGGTGAGAACCACTAGACTCGAGGACCTTTATTTTGAGCCATCCCGCGCGTTGCTGCGACTTTGCGTTGCTGCAATACCCTGGGAACTTGAGCCACTGTGCGGTGCTCGGTCTTCCAAATTCTGAATCTTGCTGAAACTTTGTGGGCATCCTGGTGGATCTCCAGAGACACGAATAGAGTTAGTCCCCTCAACAGAGTGTTGTACATTTGTAACGACGAGAATTCAACCACCATTTTCTGTCTTCTGCTGTGCTTCTTGAAAAGGCGCCAAATCCTCAGAACCGCATTCAGCCGCGAGGGAAACCTTGCCTAGAATCTTCATCAATCCCTGCTTTAAAGTTCCTTCTGAGGTCTTGTTTTCAGTCACCACAACAAGGAATCCACTGACCGGGTTTTTGGCTGCAGATCCTGAAGTAATCTTGCTAAAAAATCTTCAATGTTGAGGTACTGTGTTGGCTTGGGTATGTACTTACCTTAACTTTCTTAGGATTTCTGTTTAGCTGTGGGTTGTTTTCTGTGATGGGAGGCCTCTCATCCAGTGCACCCACTCCCACTGCTAGAATCCTGCTAGGGTGTCTTCTGTTAAAGCCCTGGACCCTCTTCTAACTCAGAAGTAAAATACTCACCTGTTTGCCCAGTCTTCCTAAGGAACTCTGACTTTTGCTACTTAAGAACCTATTCTGACACTGTAGGTCACTAGTCCCTAGTAACCCCCCTTCTGTCACTGAGAACACTCATGCTCCAAGAGTAATGGAAATACTTTTTAGTGATTGGGACTTTTGCCTAGCAAAGAAAACAAGTGTTTAAAAGTTACTTACTTGTAAAGAGTTGGTTGGTAACTAACTCTGAGTGAACAATTACAAAAAGTTCTTACTTACTTTGGATGTGTGGTACACTATTCTTAAATGTATGGTTAACATCTTGCCTTTCCTTGGAAACTGTTTTGCCATTCTAGACAGAAAGTAGATGTGAAGGTATATTGATCTCCTGTGATTAGGTTGTGCCTCTTCCCAAAAGTAGTGTTGGTTTCACCAGATTATTCCTGCATGATAATTGTATGAGTGTCCTCCAACTGTTGGTATCACCAAATTAGTCCTGTTATGATAATTGTATGAGTGTCTCCCAACTGGGTCTTGCTTCCCCTGACTTGCTGCTAGCCTGTCCAGAATAGGTCTGTATTGGGTTGTTGCCTACCTAGAATAACTTTGAGTCATTTAGTAAAGTGTAACATTAGGGTTTACTTTCCCTGTGCTATCTAACCCAGAGTATGTGGTTCTAACTGTCTCTTAGAAGTCCTACATCAGTCCCTTGTATAGTTGGGAAAGATCTAACCTGGACTCCTTGTGAGATAAAAAAAAAAAAGTATATGGGTTTTACTTACCTTGAGTTAGCTGTGTGCCATCCAAAAATAAGTTACCAGAGTTACTGCTTCTCTCAGTCTGTGTTTCACTGATCTCAAAAGCACCTGTAATTGAATATTACATCCTTAGGTTTTACTCACCTAGTATAACTAAATGTGTGTTATCACAAAAGTAATTATAGGTTTTTACTGTTTCTGGAATAAGTGTTCCACTATTCACAAAAAGTATATTGTCCAGTTGACTGATTATGTCAGAGTCACTGTACAACTGGTAGGGTCTAATGCCCTTGCATTACTGAATGTAATTGTGAAAGTAATCATTGTTCTTTACTCCCCAAGAATATGACCTATACTGAATGTGTATAAAAATGATTTGACTTCCCTAGAACTACTGTTAGGTGTTCCAAATAAGGTTTATGCTTTGGTCTGCGCACCTTCAAGCGTAGTGTTGTGTTTTGATAATTGTGATTGCATATAATGTATGATAGTACTTATTTTCCCCTAGATTTATCTGGGCCTACCAGTATTTAAATAAATCATTTATTTTTACATACCTAGTGTTTCAGTGTTTCTTTGGACTATTTGTATTCCAATTTCGTTTGTACTGATTCTACAGCACTCTTTTCCTCCTAAGATAAGCCTGGCTGTTGTGTCTACACTACCATGTACTTGGGTGGTACAGCCTTATACTAAGAGTGGAGTCTTGTACTGCCTCAGTTAAATGGTTTTGATGAAGTTGGGTAGCACTTAGAAAAAACTGTCCTAACATTGTGTTTTGGAACCTTTCCCAAGTTTGGACAGAGTAATGGAGTAGTGTCTTTGGCCACATCAGAGTATTGGTAGCTGAGTCGAGTGCATCTTTCTTCCAGTCAGGCAGAAGTATCCATTTGTTAGAAAAGATTTCTTTTTGCAACTTTCCTCCATTGACTTCTATGGGACCACCAACCTTTCTGCTGTGGATTTGGACTGACTGATTGAGGGGCGAGGAAGGACTTTCTAGGGTCACTCTCCTGCTCAAGTCATACTATTTGGGTGCACTGAGTAGTCCCTTAAGCACCTGGTATAGGTAGAGCATCTCTCCTTTTTTTCTTTTGACTTTGTTTTCCTTTGTGCTGCTCAAGCCACCTTAAGTGGAGTGCTGCAAGCGCACGTTATCCCACTGTATCTTTTTCTTGTTACTTTTGTGATGTGCACTGAATGGGCTGTGGCAGTGAACAGATTGTTTGCTGTGCACTGCCCTGTACCATTGTTTGAATTGTGATGTCTTTTATGAGCCATTTGCACAACATATAAGCTCCTTATGGTTCAATCCCTGTTCTTTCTGCTGTTAACTTTGTTGGCCATCTTTGTGCCCTCTTGGGTCCGAAACCAACAAATATGGTCAGACACGCATTTCTGAAAATGTTGAACGGCTGATTGCACTGTAGCTATTTCTAGTGACCAGCTGTATTTTTGTCCCTGCAGTGTAGCGTCCATCTTGGTGCTATAAAACAAATTGTGTCTTCTCTTTTGTTGTCCTGGATGTGTTAGAAATGTCTACCCTCTTTCTAAAGGCCTACATTGAACTGTGAGGTGTGAAGGTTTCCTCTAATGAAGACTACTTACCTGTAACAACAACGTTTCTCTTTAAGTATATATTTGTTTCCTATGTGTGGAAATGCCATTATTAAATGTGTGAGGGGTCAGAAATGTGAGACGGACAACTTGGTAAAGGTTTTTCACAAGAAGCCATATTACGAACTCAAAAGGGTTTGATAAACTTCTCACTATCCCCAACAAGCATTTTCCCTGCCTATCAAAATATACTAAAGTAAAACACTCTAGCTAAAGGAATCTGTCCTTCACACGTATACATCCATCAAACTCGAATATATGGCAATTTTAAATGTAACAGAAATAACAGTTATAGACCTAATAACTGTACATCCTTGTAACCTGTGTCCGCTCCCTTCCGCAGATTCCAAGCAGGATTTTCACTCAAATGTTCAAATAAACAAGTTATTATTGTGTAGCCTAGTTTGGATCATAAAGTTCTTCTTGCTCAGTCTTTCAATTGGACTTTAATCCAGAGTTCAATTAGACAACAAGTCTTCGCCTTTCTACTTATAGCAAAAGTTCAACACAACTTCTTCTTGAGAAACAAAACACTTTTACAATTCTTCTGAATCAGCAGCAACATTTTGTCATGGTGATTGCACAACAATTCATGAAACGCTTTAGTGGCCTTGCGACTTCTTCACAAATCCTTCAACCGCAATTCAGTACTTCAATGATTTCTTCCTGTTCCACTAACCTGCCAGGACTACCACTAACATGTCCCTATCCTCGTATACTCTCCTGCCAGGACAAAAGCTCCTAACACTACTACTAGTACTCTGAGGTCTACTTCAACTCTTTAGCATAGTCTTTAACTTTCAACATTTGACATTCGCAATTTCTTTCAGGAAAACATGTTACATATTGGTGATTGTTCCATTCTTGGTTTTGCCACAGGCAATGCAGGTTCTGCTCCTCTTCTCCTAGACACTCTGTATCAGGAGGGCCCCCTCTCCTGCCACTTCTGTTATTCCACTGTCACATGCACAAACTGCTGAAGTTTTTCTTACTCTTGCTTCTCTTTGTCTTAACGATTGCCACTTCCTTAGTCTGGCAACAACAGTTACAATCTTCCTGCAACAATGTTCTTGTGTCATTTCGCCAATGTGAACTATAAGCTCTGTAAAGTATTGCCCCCTCTTTACTTTGGCAATGCTGGTCATGATTAGCTTGTTTCTGTATTGCCCATTCTTTACTTTGGCTATGGTGTTTGTAATTATCTGGCTTCAGTGTTGCGCCTTCTTTACTTTGGTAAGGGTGCTGACTTTTATAACGGTGATTGTAACCTTTCTCTTCTTGCCTTTTCACAAAGTTCGCATTTCACCAACCTGCTTTCTGTAAATTAGTTTGGTATTCAAAATAATTCAGTGGTCACCGATTGCTTACAGAGCGTACCTGGATTGCCCTTCACAAGGTAGACTCACCGGCATCTGTACACATGTCCGTTCGTTCGATCGGCTGTCACTGATCGCTCTACTACTTCTGCCTCTGCACGGTTTGCCTCTTCTGGATTCCTGCGGCACGCGCCGAACAGGAAAGTGGCTTCCCTCGCTCTTAATGTACACCGGTGCTCGCCAGCCATCGGGACACTGCACGCCAACTGGAGAGCCTCTGCCTCTCCAGGGGGGAGCGCTTGCCACAATGCTGCTTCCCGCTGCGTTACCTCTGTGATTCAGGTAATTAACCTGGGAAACTCTCTCGGGACCGATCCCTGCTTCACAAATAGTGGTGGCTGCCGGCGTTTCCTTTCTTCTGCTTCTCCTGCTACTGCAATAGGTGGTTTCTGCAACCCCACCCTCTTGTTCTAATGACCTGCACCTGAGGGGGCCTGATATATTGAATAGTCTTGCTCAGGTGTGGGTAATTAGAACCATTAGACTGCATCTTGCATTTTAGTGCCTCGTTCCAGTACTTGGGGCATTGTGACTCGAAGTCCCCAATGTTCTGATTATTTCTTTCTTCCAAACTTCATTATTGGATTTACTTAGTTTACCAAACAAATCGTTCGGGAAGAGATTTAGAGGAGTTGATGTTTGGTTCATATTGAGGGGATAATTACATTTATCAGAAGTCAGGGTATTAATGTTCTGATTCCCACATGTTATTTCTCTGGTTGTCGCAACAGTTTTCCCTACACTCAATGTGGATATCTTTGTGAAAGAAAATCTGACTCTGACAACAAGTCATTAAATATTTTGGTACTATAGAAATCTCCCTCTTTGAAGAACACAAATACTGCGTCTCCCCTAATAGAATCCTCTTGTCCCCTTGGGGGCCTTAACCTCTCTGGTGATCTACCCGGCTAATACCATCCCCCAGTGTTAGGATCGGTTAGCGGCTGCCTTTCCTATGCCACCTGGGAGGAGACTTTAGGCAGGGATTTTGTGAGCATGCCGCAGGATTCAACGCATATGTTCCGCAGCCAGAGAGACTCCACCTTTGAGGACAAGGACTCCCGTTCCTGTGAGGAACTCCTAAGCCATTTCCCATGGTAGCATATATGGGACCATCAGTTATGCAGAACACTACTGAAGCCAGAGATTGGGCAAGAGCGAAACCTAAAATCGGCATCTGCAAAAAGAAAGGAGATCTGTCTCTTTAAGGAGAGACTTCTTGGAACTGAGACGAGCAGGCTGATGACTGAGGTGAAAGAGCAGCACTGGCCGAGAACTATCGAAATCCAGAGATGGAGCAGAGCGCTTAAGCAGGGCAAGCCCTGTGTTGCTGTGACCGCTACGAGAGGTTTAGCCGAGGAGAGCTTCCGAGCCTGCAACTTTCATATGCGGCATGAACGCGAGAGCAAGATGCTGAAAGCCAACCGTTTACATGCAGTAAGGAGGGAGAGGTGAATCTGAATCCTGATAGTGGCGTGACCACGACGAAGAATCCTGGTGGGCAGACCAATGATGCTGAAAACACTACGCCCAGGAGGCAGCAAGGCATCCTCTTAGCTGCAGCCATACCTGGGCTAGGGAGAGAGAGGACCGAGAGCGGGACTCCGATGGATTTGAGAAGACTGAAGTCTGGAGTGAACAAAGCGAACCTCAGCAACTACAGGCCCTGGCGATGTTCCCCTGGAGACTCGGAGGTAACTGGTAGAAGGGAAGAACCGGGAGGCCGTCGGGTAGCCATTATAAAGCAAGAGATACTCGTGCCACTGATATTGGCGAGACATTCCATTTGAAGTCGATAAAGTGGAACTGTGTATTATTAATGTGAGAAAGGGGTTCACAAGCCTGAAGGAGAGCACTGCGACAGTGTCACAAATACCAATGGAAGAGGGGGGGGAAACAACCCCATAAGGCAAGAAGTAAAGAGTGGAGAATATCAGAGCGAGACTTATATGAATACAAAGAGAAGTTAAGTGAACCACTTGAGGGAAAAGCTACTTATTCGACCTCCTGAGGAAAGGAGGGGGGGGGCCCTAAGAGCCGAGACAGTTCAGCCCAACTAAGAAGCTATATGGTACTGAACTCAAAAGGGTATAGCAACCTGAATCTGAGAGGAAGCAAGAGAGTAAAAGTGGGGTATTCAAAAAAGAGAGAAAGACCCAAAGACATTGTGAAGAAGTGACAAGAGACTATAGCCTACTAACAAGGAGTCCTGAAGAGAAGGAGCTACATTGCCATAACATAATCTGTTCTTTTTAAAGTTGTTTAGAATAGTCATAGGGTCAGTTAGAACTACCTTTTGGATAAGCAGGGAAATGTCACGATCCATGCCCCTGACCCCTTCAGGTATAACAGCCCCCTGGCATCAGTGGGGCTAAAGCCCTTCACACCGGCCCCAAGGGCCTTAAAACTCCATCAGAAATATACATGGAGTCAGTCCTAGTGCCTTTGGCGCCAGGCTCATTATCAGGAATAAAGCAATACCAGTTTTGGACCTTAATCCAACATGATGGCCTAATACACAGCTCAGTTCTTTAGAACCAAGCCATGCGGTCTAGTGTTTTGGGTGTGGCTGGGCCTGGAACTACTTGGCCTGGAACTACTTTCTCGGCTATTTAAACCACACCCAAACAGCAGAACACGCTTCGCGTTATTCTGCACTCCTGCAGCATAACGCTCATCGTGTCCAGCTCCTGCTCATCTGCTTCTCCGGTGGCCCTTTCCTGAAGCCCTAGATCTGGATACCATTAATAACCTGGAAGAACAAGAACAGCATTAGAGAGCAAGAACACTTACCTGTGAAGTAATCGGCCTTGAATCCATCCTGCGCTTCGTTTACCTCGCCCATCTCTGGAGTTCGCCGCAACCTGCAAAGGTAAAGAAACAAGGACAGCATTAATAACAATTCTTACCTGGGCAAGCAGCGAGTCCTGGCAACACCCTGCGCTTCTCTTACATCACCCATCTCCGGGTTTCACTGCAACCTGCAAGGGAGAAGGAACAAGGTCTGCATTAACAAAGCACTTTCCTGGGCAAGCAGCGCTTCGATCGCTCATCACTCCGGAACATCACCGCAACCTATACAAAGAAGAGAAGAGAACACAGGTTAGCAATTAACATCAATAAACAGCACAGCGCTCCGCATCAATAACTCACTGTGGTCTTCGCCATCGGCGCGGCAACTCCGAGATCGCAACCATCGTGGTGAAAACAAAGAGACATTGTTAGGGAACAGCGTAGTGGAGCAAGACACCGAGAAGACAGAGAAAACGGAGGGAAAGAAAGAGACAGAATAAAGACTGAAAAGACATTATAACTCACCTGGAAGACAGCAAGCGGAGTCGGAGCCACAGCCGGTCTGGACCTGACATAAGGGCACACGGACCAGTGAAGCAACTAGGTCCACGGAACGCCCGCACCAACCACACGCCCCTGCACAGAGACGTAGGACTTAAGGTGAGCAATAACCCCAAGGGAGGAGATTTGGACCAGAGGGAGGTGGGAGTCCACCCATCACAGAACCAGTATCTTAACCCTACAAATCTCCTGTTATAGGCGCTACCCAACGTCTGGCACATAACCAAGCAGAGAGGGGTCCGGGATAGCGCTTAGACCTCCATCCAGTATCGTGTGGCGCCCCCGTGGATACCAGGTGAGCGTAACAGGAACAACCATATAGCAATGGAGAAAGTTAAGCCTTCTTATAATCATTTAATTAATAACTAGTGAAAATGTAATCGGTGTCCATCTTCTGACTTGCCACATATGGTGTCGGAAGTGGGATCTGTACCAACTTATAGAAGTTTTGGGGCCTGTGCTATTTACAGAATTATGCTCCAAGGCCAAAGCTCCTATGGTAGCTACACCAGAGTCCATAAGATTTGTATCTACAAAGTGCAGCCAACATTTTAATCCCACTTGGGCAGAGACGGCTGATTCCTACTGGCCTTACCTGGCCCTCCCCAAGGCACCTATATTAGACTAGCCATAAAATCAGGATTGGCATGGAGATATGGGTTGGATGTTATGGCAGGGGTCGTTGATCCTGACTTCCCGGAGGGATATTAACCTTCTTCTACACAATCACGGAAACAATCCCTATAATGTAAGAGGTAGAAAAGGTAGCACAAGGGATCCTCATAAACATGTTCCCTGTTACTCACCACCGAACAGGGCAGGCCGGGGCGTTGAATAGAAGACCTCAAGTCGAGCGACCAGGATAAGTAGAGAAGCACTCTGGATAACACTTTGTCAGCCAAGGCTCTAGATAACCTCAAGTAAGGATTAACCAGAAACAGGCCTCCTCAAAATGAGGGCTCTCTTCTTTGTAATCCACCCCTCTACTGTTTGAATGTATTGACAGACAGAGGTGTTGATTACACAAAAGAGCGGGGAACACCCACACCAATGCAAACAGGTTAACACAAAGGAGTAACAAAATTCAAGCACAACCCTAAATGTACTGTGTATACCTGATACTGTGGTGTCTTTGGCGTATGGTGTCTGAGCCTATGAGAACCCAAAAACAGAAGTAACCCCCCTGAACCTAACTGTTGCTAACAACTCACAGTAATTGACAATCAGCTTACCCCCTATGAGGAATGGAAGTGCCTGAAGAGTCAACGGGTCATCAACCGACGGTAGGAAAAATAACAATTGTGAAGGTTAGTAGAGGGTAGCTCCCCGGGCGGAACTAGGGAAGCTTCTACATTCGGGATGGTGCACCGGGCAGCAAAGCATTCAGAGATGCACGTGAGTAATTCAAATCTTTAGAATTGGAGTAGGAAAGTACAGAGGCAATTTACAGGCTCAAGTGAGTTAAATGGCTAGAAGTAGAGTTCAGGAATACTGAGGCTGGCTGTAACTGTAGCAGAGCACAATTCAATTTAACCTTCATGAAGCTCATCAGGTGTGGATGTGATTGTGCCTCGCAGGCGAGACTCCAACGGCATGGTGAAGTGTAGCGGAATACACAAACAGGAGCGGGCAGTAGGACTTGAGCAATGTAGTGCTCTGTTATGGTGTGTAACGGAATACACACGGAGCACTGCAAAGATACAGGAGTTAAGGCACAGAAAAACGTTAGGCAAGGAAGTCCGTGTCAGAATTCCAGTTCGTCAACATGCGGGCCGATACAACTCCAAGGGAACAGATAATAGGAGGTTGAATAGGAAGTCCGTGGTCAAGGTAGCAGTTATCAAATTCCGAGTAAGTTGTCCGAGTAAATTACAAAAAAGGTAGCAGGCGCCCCTCTCTCGAAAGAACACGGCATGATAACCTGTTCAGTGGTTTTTAACCACTTTGAGAGTTCACAGCCATCGGCTTTTTTGCTCACTGTACCTTTCACAGATGGGAAATATTCATTTGCATATCAGTCTTTGTCGCTCCCACGTGGGCAGTCCAGCACCAAAATGCTATGACAATTCCTTTCTGAACAAGAGTACCAACAGCAACCCCATACACGTGTTTCAGCCTTGTTGGGCCTCATCAGTGAGGTGAAACTGTGCCTCTCTGAGCACAGTGAGCAGGCAGTCCACGTCTGGTTGCCCCCAGGTAACTTAGGGTGACAAACCCCAAGTTTCTTCCAAAAATACAAAAAAGGTAGCAAGCACCCCTCTTTCGAAAGAACACGACATGATAACCTGTTCAGTGGTTTTTAACGACTTTGAGAGTTTGCAGCCATCTGCTTTTTGCTCACTGTACCTTTCACAGATGGGGAAATATTCATTTGCATATCAGTCTTTGTCCCGCCCACATGGGCAGTCCAGCACCGAAATGCTATGAAAATTCCTTTCTGAACAAGAGTACCAACAGCAACCCCATAATTCAAATAAACTCTTATACTCGAGGTTTCTTGGTTAAACACTTATTAATTTATTTAACAGTAAGTTATGAAACATTCACCAGAAGGAGGCAACTATATATCATACACAAATATACTTCAGTACTGTACACTTTAAGTTTCTGAGGCATACAATTACTGTTTGGCATTCAGAATACTTTTGAAGTTGGAGCGAAAAGGCATAGGTTATCAGAACATAGAAAGACCACAAATATTCTTTGACAGTGCAAATATTTAGAGTTCACCAGAAGATTCAATTCAATAGGCCTAGTCCAAAGTCAATTGGCTAGAGTCTTGGATATGATAAAGCAGTTCTGGTATTTAAACGGAAAAGTCTCTGCAAAAGCTTTTAGGAATAGTTTATAGCAAGAAGAATCATATGTTGGGTCATAAGCTGATTAGGTCTGCAAGTTGGGAAAGTTTCAAGAACTTTCACCGCGAGAGGTAAGTACTCTGTCTGATTTCACAGTACCTTAGAATGAAGAAAAAGATGCAGCTGAAGACTTCTGTTCCTGGCAGTTCCTGCAGATCTCGCTGTTCCAGAGCCTGTTGTGCGGACAAGAGGGAGGACGTCGGGGGGGATGGGGGGGGAACTCCTACACTGCACTTGGGAACAGTCGAAAAGCGTGGCAAAAACCTCCATTCTGGTAGCTGTAAGGCAAGCACACAAGCTGGTGTCTCTCCCTGGTTTTACAGTTTCCTGCAACACTCTGAGGAAAATGCAACCAGCTCCGAGATGAGTATCCAGGTGGCTTAGTGTTGAGTTGATTGGTACCACCAACTCAAAGGGAGAAGTCGTCCTTGCAGGGGCTTCTCTGTCGAGATGACCTTGGCGATTCGGACCTGCATCAGTGCTTCACCGGGCAAACCAATGGTCCAGGAGTTGCAGCAGCCGTCCTCTTCAAGCTCGTCTTCGGTTCTTTTGTTCCAGTGGTCGACTCTGCCTTCCAAGCCAAGAGACTCGCCTTTTATTCAGTTCTCTCCCATTCATTCCAGCCTAGCGGTCACTCACCCAGCAGGGTGGCTGTCCTTGCTGGACAGTCAGCCAGCCAATCACGCCAGAGTGCATTTGGGTCTCCTAGGAGACTAAGCACAGGGAGTTTTGGGCACCTCCCTCACTTCCTGCCCACCGAGACACTCTGGCGTCAGAGGCGGTTTTCACTCCTGAAGCCCGCCAAAGGCGAAGGAACAAAGGGACCAAACCTAGTTTGGTGCGCAGAGACAAACTCTAGAAGGACCTTTCCAAAATGAAATGGTGAAAAAAGAAGACTGGGACCTGTTTAAACAAAGGGGGCTCAGACGCCATCTTGAAAAACATGGCTCCCGCGATTGAATGCTACCGTTGTTCACGGTCGGGATAAATCATGGTAGTTCATTGTAAAACCACTGCCACCAGCCATTCTGAGAGGAAAGAGTAGCATTTGACTGCTACATGAGTATTTAGACACAGCAGAATACTAAGTAACCTCTCCAGCACTCCATTGTAAGATACAGTGTGCTGGGTCTAGGAATTTAACAGACTATGTGAAGTCAATTTCACGCCACTGCTCTGAGAAACAGAAGTTGATCCCAGAGAAAGTATTTAAACCTTGGGAAAGCCTGAAAGGCTGCCCTGTGTCACTGCACTGAAGGTACTGTGTAACACAAATAAACAAGATGCCTATGGAGTTGGTTAGACTCCATATCCAAAGAAAACACAAGGGTAAAACACACATCAAAATACAAAGTCCTCAAAATCCAGCAAAATTGCTGGGGGTCTCTAAGGTGAAGGGAATTAGCAAATTTGTAAGAATTATCCCTAACATGGAGAAACAAACTTTTATGAGGAAGATAATAGGCGGAGTGTTTGGAACTGCGTCACGGGTGAAGTCAGCTGGTTAGGCACGTGACTTGCATGACGCTCCTGCACTGTATAGTTCAGTGCTTGCACGCATCTCCTATGCAACCTCCAGCATTGCCAAAACGGAGCAGCCATACGCAGAGAAAAGAAACGCTCCCCAATTCCCCAATGCAGGAAGTATGCAAAGGTCGAGAGTTACGCAGAGTCGCAGATGTGACACCTGTACCCCAAGTAGTTAAGGTACAAATGTTGTGAGAAGATCAAGAGAATTCGGAGAGGCAGATACCCCCCTACCCCCCACCCCCCAGTGGAGACCTGCCAAGAAGAGCTAGATGAGTTCACCCCTTACCTGATATGGCCTTTGCCCAGAGAAATAATCCTGTCCTTGCAGAGGCCTTTAGCAAGGTAACCAGTGAAGAAGCCGGACGCAGTGAAGCAAGTCCCTTCTTTTTCTTTAAAAAGAATGCTTGTTGTATAGGAGAGGTGGGGGGGTGTATAACACCAGAGGGAATACATCAAACACAACTAAGAATGTCTGTCTACCATCCCCAGACACATGGTTTGGTAGAACGTTTTAACCAGACATTAAAAGAATATTGCGGAAATTAGTGGAAACCGACAGGAAAAACTGGGATGACATGATACCCATGGCATCGTCCGCAGTCCGGAAAACCCCACAATCTTCCCTGGGATATTCCCCATTTGAACTACTATATCTGGGGGAACCCCGGGATGTGTTAGACATGCTAAAAGAGATTTGGGAGGTGTTAGGCAAGATTTGATGCAGTACCCTTTGGGTACACTACAACAACCTTGTCCTCCTGGCAATAGGAACCCAACCTTTGGTATAGGTATGTACTACACAGGTTGGTAATGTGGCTGAGCAGCCAGGCTTATCTCCAGAGGGGTCAATGTGAGCAGTAGGGTGGTTACGCAGAGATTCACAGTGACATATCCAAATAAACTCTTACACTCAAGGTTTCTTGATTAAACAATTATTAATTTAACAGTCAGTTTGAATAAGCCTTCTTCAGCAGGGGCAATATGAAAGTAACCCACAAATACCCTCCAAAATACACACTCCTAGTTTCTCTAAATCGGCAAATACCTATTGGGGATGACGCACACACTTCCTCCACCCTCAGGTGACTTAAATAGCTAGGACACTGTGGACATTAATATATCACTGGTGCATTTAGAGCAATACTGAGAAGCATGTCAAAGAAAAGGGTTATAGAACAAAACAAGAGATCACACAATTATTCTGAAGCAGTACTTTTGAACCCCCAATGCAAAGTAAGTTAACCCCTTCCGGGAAGGAAAGGTAAAGCACAATGCCAGAGATAAGAGTAATCAGGGAGCCAGGCCAGCCAATGTCAATTGAACAAAAGTTTAGGTGAGCTGAAGCACTTGCAGGTAAGTAAAAGTTTGCACAATGTTTTAGAAGTCTTTGTAGAAAAAGTAGAATCGATGTAGGGCCACAAGCTGGGAGGCTTGTGAGGAGTAGAAGATGCAAGCAATTCTACAGAAGCAACCAAGACAAGTCTCAACTGAGATCAAGTGAGGCTACAACAAGAGTCCTCTCAAAACTTTACAGCACCTTGAGTTAGACAAAATGGTTACAGCTGGATTCTGTTCCTGTGCAGCTTTGCAGATCCTTTTGTTACTGGGCCTCAGTCTTGGGGACAAGAGGGAGGACGTCTGGGAACTCCTGCACTGCAATGGGTTGGTCAGCAACAGCAAAGGAAAAACTTCAATTCAGCGGCACTTCGCGGTTTCAGCTCCTCGCAGTGGTGCTATTTGCTGAGATGCGGTCTCTCGGATACCACTCTGGACTTTCCTCGCATCTGGGGTCCAGCACTCTGAGGTGTCTCAGGCGTGGTCAGTCCTGCTTACTGGCAATCCGTAGGATCATCTACAAGCTCGGGTCCGACTTAAGTGATGCACTCAGTTTGGTGTTACTCTGACTGGCACTTCGTTTCCAGCAGCTGCAGCAGTGGAATTACAGCCAGCTCCGAGAGGATGTCAAAATGAGTTCACTTTAGAGTTGATTGTTCTACAAACTCAAGGGGAGAAGTAGTCATTGCAGAGCTTCTCTGTTCGAGGCAAATGCGGAGCTTCAGCACAGCAGCAGGGCTTAAGCGGGCAAACCAGTGGTCCAGGGGTTGCAGCAGGCGTCTCCTCCTAGTTCTTCTTTGGATTCCTTCGTCCAGTGGTCGACTCTGCCCTCCAAGCCAAAAAGCCTCACCTTTTATGCAGGTTTCTCCCATTCTTTTCAGCCTAGCTGTCAATCACACAGCAGGGTGGCTGTTCTTGCCGGACAGCCAGCCGGCCAATCACCTTTGGGTGCATCCCTGTAACCAAGGGGATTAAGCTCAGGGAATCTCGGGCACCTCCCTCACTTCCTGCCCCTGCCAGACACTCTGGAGCCAGAGGCAGGCTTCACAGTTGCTGCACCTAAGATCTGGTACTCCTTCCCCATGCACATTAGAAATGAGTCTTCCCACCAGCGCTTTAAGAGTCTTATCAAAACATGGCTATTCCATAAATTATAACCAGTATAACCGTATCCTGATACGCTTTGGCCGATACTGTAACTAACTATTTTGTCTCCTGAATTGTGTTCCCTGTATAACTAATTATGCAACTAATCCTGCTTGCATTGCAACTTCCTATGTAACTAGATAAGCACTCCTATGTAATCTAAGCCGTGATACCTCTGGGTTTGGGCGTGTAACAAATGCTGTAAATAAATGAATAGCTTTGGGTAGTTCAGGCCAAACCTAAGCAGTGTAACCCTGTTCACACATGCAGGCTTTCCTAAGCTCTGCCCAAGGCAGTAACTTTTGTAAAACCCCTTAACAGTTACCAGGCAAAAAACAAAGCTTCAAAACACTTTGCATAACACAGTGCAATCCACGGCCAAAGAGCGCAATTCGTACATGGAAAAATCGGTCTACAAACCAACATGAACACTTAAGGTCCAGCAGCGACATTCGCCTACAACCGGAACAAAACGCGAAACAGAAATTGGGGGGGGGTGGGCAGGGGTTAACATTATCCTGCATAGCAGTCAGATTATTGAACTTGCTCCCAAAGGAAATTAGAGTAACCGAATATCACCTAAAATTCAGGAAATTGCTAAAAACATGGCTCTTTAACTCGCCAAGCTAAAGCGGGAACACTGGCAAAAGAAAATCCACCAACGCAACAATATAAAACAGCAAATCTGGTCCAACCAAAGAAACTTAAAACTCGCCCCCCCAAACCAAGATGACCCCCGACTAACCCTACTTAAAACTACCCACCACTCAACACTGAAGGAACAAGGCACATACATTGCTACAAAAACACTGCACACTACAAGCACTCTACCGACTCTCCACAACACTCAAGATGCAAACAAAACAACCGCATACAGCCACCCACCAAACACTGCACAAATGTCAATCGACTAAAAGCATACCAGCACACAGTGACCGTTTTTTCTGTACTGAAGCCACTGACAGTACATCAAAGCTCTCTTGCGCTTTTCCCCTCTCAATCCCACCAACTATCCCAACACCCTTCTCGATCCGCCTGGGTACCTGGAGACCATGAAAGCGGCAGCGATGCGTAGTATAAATCGCAATGTCATAACAGAACTTTCTGATGACTGATGAGCACCTTATATATTTATATAGACTAGGAACATCCATATAGCTATAGGGAAAGATGGGCTTTCTTATCATTTTAATAAATGACCAGTGGAAACGTCATCAGTGTCCACGTCCTCCTTATGACCCACCGCAATAGTTGTTAGGGAGAATTCTCATTTCTGTGCTAATTCCCTTCAACCTTGGAGACCCCCAGCTCTTTTGCTGGACTTTCGGACTTTTGATTTTTTTATCCTGGAGTGAGAACTTTTTTCTCAGTGTCTCATGTATTTTTTTTTTATATCTGATTTGGACTCTTTCTCTTTTGGTTTTGGAGTCTGACAAACTCCATAGTCATCTACCTTTTGTATTGTGACACACAGCACCTTCAGTAAAGTGTTGCAGAGAAGTCCTTTGGATTTCTTTTAAGGTTTAAATACCTTCGCTTAGGTAAACTACTGTTCCCAACAGCAGTAAAGTGAAATTGACTTTACTTACCTGTTTTTTCTAAGTAGGTCCAGTACACCCCATCTTATGTGGAAGTACTGGGGGGTGGGGGGGTTACTTAGTGTCCCCTTTTCCTAATTCTTGTAAAAATGTTTGTTACCCTCACACATTTAATAGCTGGTGGCAGCGGTTTAATTTTCCTACCATTGTGCATTTTTACCGCAGGCTAAATCCTCCGCTGCAGTATTGCACCCATGGTTGCCCATTTTGTCAAAATGACCCCGGTCGTCTTTTTCCGCCATTTCTTGCTTGTGAGGTCTTTCTTGGTTTTTACTCTGCGTGCCAAACCAGGTTTAACCCTTTTGTTCGCTTTGCCTTTGGCGGGCTTCAGTGCTGAAACCGCCTCTGACTCCAGTGTGTCTGTCAGGGCTGGAAGCGAGGGAGGTGCCCGCAACTCCCTGTCCTTAGTCTCCTTGGTTACCTGAATGCACGCAAAGGTGATTGGCTGGCTGGCTGGCTGGCTATCATTGGAGGATAGCCACTCTGCTGTCTGAGGGACAGCTAGGCTGTGCCTGAATGGGAGAAACCTGCATAAAAGGTTAGGTCTCTTGAACAGAAGAGTCAACCACCGGACGAGACATCTGAAGAAAACTGGAAGAGAAACTTGCTGTACCCTCCTGGACCGTTGGTTTGCCCAGTGAAGCCCTGCTGCAGTGCTGAAGCTCCAAATTTCGTATCGACTGGAGAAGCCTGGCACGGACGACTTCTTCCCTTGGGTTGGTGAGACCAACTGACCCCAGGACGAACTTGCCGTGAAACCCTCTCCCTGCTGGCTGTACTTCCTTGCTGCTGTTGGAACGGAGTGCCAGGGGTCAGAACTCCCAGAAACGAGTGCATTGTCTTGAAGCCGGACCCGAGCTCCCGGAAGATCCTGAGGACACTCCCGAAGCAGGATGACACAAGCCTGAGCCACCTCAACAGAGTGCTGGTCCCCAGAAGCAAGGGGAGCACACAAGGTGTCCAGGAACCGCAGTGGTGCTATTGACCGGTAGTTGAAACTGCAAAGTGACGCTGATTCGGAAAGAGCCCATTGCCGCCGCAGCCAACCTTCAACTGCAGTGCAGGAGTACTCCAGAGGTCCTGCCTTTTGTCCACACGACTGAGGCCCAGGAACCCAGGAACTGCAGGACTGCAACCAGAACAGAAGCCAGCTGGATCCTCTTCCAACCTGAGGTACTGTCTTGACTAAAGCGGTAGTTACCTTTTTGGTCTGTAGCTTGTTTGTCTCACTGGAGACTTGCAGTGGCTGCTTTTTGCAGAGTTGTTGCAGCTTTGCCCTTCACAAGCCTTACAGCTTGTGGCCAAACAGTGATTATTTTTCTACAAACTCTCTAACATTGTGCAAGACTTTTGAGCTGTCTGAAGAAGTGCCTCGGCTCCCTAGACATTGTTCAATTTGACTTTGGCTGTCCTGGCTCCCTGCAGACGCTTCTGACCCATTACCTTGATTTTAACTGTCCCTCATAGGTGGTACATAAGTTTTAACTTGTATTGCTGGGAAAGGTCTAACCTATACTTCATTGGGGGATTGTTAAGTACTCACTTGTTCTGAGAACTTCTTAACCTTTTTCCTTCCCTAACCTTTCCCTTTTCCACAACCTCAGTATTGCATTAAGTGTCAAAAGTGTTATGTTAATGTTAAAGGATATTTGTACTGCACACTCTCACCACCGGAGTGGTCCCCTGGCACTCTGGCAGATCTGGAAATTATCTGCAAAGGAAAGTGGGGAGGAGGTGAGTTAGTTGGAACGTGCGGGATAAGTGCAAGAGAGCAGTGATGTGCTGTTGGCAGCTTCAGTTCGGTTAACACTGTTCGTTGAGCTTGGGGGTGCTTTCCGGTCGGTAGCAGTTGTGTGCTGTTGTGCGAAGCTATGTGTTTGTTGTTGTTGCGGTGTAGTGAAGTTTGTGCTGTTTGTTGTGCTTTAGGGTTGTGTTTGTTTGGTTAGAATTTGAAAGGTGTATGCAGAGGGGTGAAATTGTTAGTGGGTTGGTTATTGGCCTCTGTTAGGCAAGATTTGGTGCAGTACCCTTCGGGTGCACTACAATAACCTTGACCTCCTGGCAATAGGGACCCGACCCTTGGTATAAGTCTGAACTACACAGGTTGGTAGTGTGGCTGAGCAGCCAGGCTTATCGCAAGAGGGGTCAATGTGAGCAGTAAGGTTGTGACAGTTTCACAATACAGTTATCCAAATACACACTTATACTCAAGGTTTCTTGATCAAACAATTCTATAATGAGCCTTCTTCAGAAAGGGAGCAAAACATGTAACGCTTAAATATACTTCAAAACACACTCTTAGTTTCTCTAAATCAGATGATATCCATTGGGGATGGCACACAGACACGTCCTACACCCTCAGGTGAGTTACATAGCTAGGACACTGTGGACATTGATTCATCACTGATACATTTAGAGTAATGCTGAGTTTTGTGCAAAAGATGGAATAGAGGAATACAACAAAGGTTAACAAATAATTCCTAAACAGGTAAGTACTTTTAAAAACCTTCCAAATCGGAGTAAATTGAGCCTTTCCTGGGGGAAAGGCCAAAGCACAAAGTCGGAGGTAAAGAGGTGTCTCTCGGGAGCCAGGAGTACAAATGTTAATTGAAAAATGTCAAGAGGAGCTGAATATCTTCTTTGCAGGTAGGTAAAAAGTCTTGCACAATGTTTTTAGAAATGTTTGTAAAAAAGTAGAACACTTGAAGTGCCACAAGCTGGGAGGCTTGTGAAGGGCAAAGCTTTAGCAACTCTGCAAGGTAACCAAGACAGGTCCCAACTGAGAGCAAGTACGGCTACACAACAAGAGGTAAGTTCTCTTAGACTTTACAATGCCTCCTGGTTAGATGGTTCCAGCTGGCTTCTGTTCCTGTACAGCTCTGCAGATCCTGTTGTTCCTGAGCCTCAGTCATGGGGACAAGAGAGAAGACATCTGGGGACTCTTGCTCTGCAATTGGTAGGTCAGCAACAGCAATGGGCAAACTTCAACTCAGCGGTTCTTTCCTTGCGTCTGACAGCAAATAGCAACACTGCTGTTCTCGAATACCACTTCAGACTTTCCTTGCTTCTGGGGTCCAGCACTCTGTTGAGGTGGCTCAGGCTTGGTCAGTCCTGCATCAGGGAAGTCCGGAGGATCTTCCTAGCACTCGGGTCCGACTTAAAAGCAACAAACACAATCTGGTGTTCCTCCCTCTGGCACTTCGGTTCCAGCAGCAGTGGAAATACAACCAGCTTCGAGAGGATGTCCAGACGGGCTTCCTTTGGAGTTGATTGGTCCCACCAACTCAAAGGGAGAAGTCGTCCTTGCAGGGCGTCTCTAGTCGAGGCGAATTCGGAGCTTCAGCACAGCAGCAGGGCTTCACCGGCCAAACCAACTGTCCAGGAGTTGCAGCAGGCGTCTCTTCGAATTTCTTCTTCGGATTCCTTTGTCCAGTGGTCGACTCTGCCTTCCGAGCCAAAAAGCCTTGCCTTTTTATGCAGGTTTCTCCCATTCATTCCAGCCTAGCTGTCAATCACACAGCAGGATGGCTGTCCTTAACGAGCAGCCAGCCTGCCAATCACCTTTTGGGTGCATTCCTGTAACCAAAGGGATTAAGCACCTCCATCACTTCCTGCCCCTGCCAGACAAACTGGAGCCAGAAGCGGGTTTCACTTGTGAATCCCGCAAAAGACAGAACGAAAAAAAGCGACCGAACCTGGTTTGGCGCTCAGAGTAAATCTCAAAAAGGACCTTACCCGACAAATAGCGAAAAAAGAACACCAGGGCCATTTTGACGAAATGGGCAGCCATGGTTGCCTTACTGTGGCTTCGAACGCAGCCCGCTGTAAAAACACACAATGGTAGTAAAAAGTAAACCACTGCCACCAGCCATTAACTGTTGAAAGGGTAACACAAAATTGTTACATGAGAAACTAGACGAGGGGGGATACTAAGTAACCCCTCCAGCACCCTATTGTAACCTAGTGTGTGCTGGGTCTAGAAAGTTACAATTGTAAATAAAGTCAATTTCACTTTACTGCTCTTGGAAACAGTAGTTTATGCAAGAGAATGTATTTAAACCTTTGGGAAATCTGAAAGACTTCCCTGTGCCACTGTACTGAAGGTGCTATGTGTCGCAATGTAAAAAGATGATGCCTGTGTAGTTTGTCGGACTCCAAAACCAAATGAAACAGTTTCAATCCCAGTAAAATAACTGAGTGGGGAAAAAGGTCTTCCTCTCTCCAAGTTGAACATTTTAAAAAGATCTAGAGTCCAGCAGAAGTGCTGGGGTTCTCTATGGTATAGAGGAATTAGCACATTTCTGAGAATTCTCTCTAACAGCCTTGCTATCTAGAAGTGATGTGTGCTAAATTTCCACATTCTTTCTAGATGTGACGCGTGAATATCTCTGCATTTCTACCTAAATCCGGCACTGGCTAATGTTCACAATCCTGTCTATGTATGACGCACACCAATATTCACAATTCTGATGCTTGTTAATCTGCTTAGAATCACATGCTGTGCATATGGTCCGACATCCAGTGGTAACCGCAGAGTATTGCATCTTGTCTTTCGGGGACCGAAAGGGGACGTCGGCATAGGCGTGTCTGTAACACTATCCCTATAGTGACGTGTGTAGAACCCAAAATCCCTCACGCGCCAAGGTCCCTCAGATTGTTTTTTCCGCCCAGATAACTGGTCGCCCTATAGCAGAGCTCTTACTAGAGACATTGTTTATCTTTACCAAATTGTCGGTTTATTCCCCGTTAAGTCACTTCGCCCAACAAGAACATCTTCGGCGAAGACTACGGGGAGTCGTCTACGGCTGTGGATTTCGGCACCTAAGATCCGACGGCTGGATTTTCCACGTGGTTGGGCCCTCTGGCCGACCTATATAGTAGGGAGAGTGGGGTCGGGGTGGCCTTATTGTTTAGCATGTCTTTTCTCCTTTTTCCTCTTTTCCCTGTTGGTCTGGTCATCCTTCCCTTTTGCTATGGAAAGGGCTCCTTTTAGATTCTGTCCTTAGTGTAGGGTCAGATATCCTTGGAAGGACGAACACAGGACGTGTAACGCCTGTCTCCCCCTAGAGCACGACGAGAAGCCGTGTGTGGCGTGCAATCCCCTTCGGCCCAAGACCCTTAAGGAGCACCGTGTAAAGAGGTGGGCCGCGTACGGTATGTCACGTGTGGAGCCCCCTTCCCCCCCCCCCCCGCCACGCCAGCTGAAAGAGACGGGGGGGTACTTCGGATGACCAAACGTCCAATGCGGATGTTATAGACCTTGAGGCAGACGCTTCTAGGTCCACCACGCCCGTCCCCGACCCTTCCAGGCTCGACTCTGGTCTTGCTACAGGGACTACACCCGGCGACAGGGGCGTATAAGCGCATCGCACTAAGCGCACAACCCCTATGCCAATTTCGACGCCTTTGTCGAAAAAGGCAAAAGCACCAACGGGGCCGCGGAAAACTTTGCTGGTTCCTTCGGATCGTTCAGATCCAAAGCCTTCCCCGCATCCGCAGCAGCATTTTGCGACTGGGCAATCCAAACAAAATAAGGGCGCTACTCCGAATCCTACACACGTCGAATTGCGGGAGGCCGACGCTTCGACGGGTTTCCAAGGCCTCAGTAGGCCCGAAAACTACGGCTAGGCCTCTACCTGGAAAACCGACAGATAGGCCCCCTAGTGCCGCGGACGGTATTACAACTGCCGACAAATCACATGAGCCTTTGTCTCACGACGATTCGGCAACTATCGAAAGTAGCATCGGAAGAATCGCAGCGGCGGTGAGCCTTACTCCGGTTCCGCCTAAGGTTATGGGCCAAGCCGCAGAAAAAATTTCTGCGGATTGAGTTGCCCATTCCGATGAGGCTTACGAAGATAGTCGAGAGCCTCTTTCCGACACCCTGAGAGGTTCCTTTCGACGCTGCAGTGCGGAGAACGTCGTTTCTCCTCGCGTAGGCCCGTTTGGGTCCTCTAAATGGACTACAGAAAAATGTGAGGGTTGTATGGATCGGCTTGAGCAGATCATCAGTTCTTCTGATCATCCTCCCCCCGAAAAGGGCCCGGGTAGAACCTAACCTCCAAATTCAAGATCAGTCTCATGTTTTCCAACAAGAAGATGTGGTCCAGATGGACACATATAGAGACATCTATAATGAAGAAGAAGCTTCTTTTCTCAAACTATAAGGAATATCAACAGGATACTACGGACAACTTGGAGGAAACCCAGCAGGAAGGTCAAGACCCTTGGACACAGCAAGATCATTATACTGAGGTTTTGTGGCTAGACTCTCCTCCGTCTACCCCGGCTCGCCAGGCCTCCCCTTTGGATGACCAAATAGCATTCAACTCTATGTTGAAGAAAGCCGCTGAATACTTCAAAATTGCCACTCAAGAGGTGGTACCTGAGCAGGATTTCGTGGAGGATATTAAGGAAAAACCTCAGGCGAGTCAATCCATCCCCCTCCTTAACTCTGTTAAGAGACGGGCAGCTCCCTCATTGGTCTCACCTGCTCAGACACAGGCAGTGAATCCGAGAGTCGAAAAATTATTTCGACCTTCCGACCCTCTATATATTAAAGGGCACGCCATCCCAGAATCACTGGTAGTGACTACCACTCGAAAGAGGGCAGGGGTACAGTTTGCCACGGGAGAATCCCCACCGGACAAGGAGTCTAAGCCGCTCTATGCCCTGGGCAAACGTGTCGCGTCAGCAGCTGCATACACCATTCGGCTTGCTAATAATACTACTCTATTAGCAAGCTATGCTGATGCCCAATGGAATTTGCTCCAGGAAGGCCTCCAAGAGGTTCCTGAACCCGCCAGATTAAAGCTTCTCGCCATTGTTTCGGAGGGGAGACTGGTTAACCAGAATGTGGTGAAGAACACTCTGGACACTGCGGAAACGGCAGGCAGGTCTCTTGCACAAGGGACTCTACTGAAAAGACACGCATGGCTGCGTACATCAGGATTTAGACCCGAGACTCGGGTCTCCCTCATTAATAAACCCATTGAGGAGACTAAACGCTTCGGGAAAGCAGTGGATGAAGCGTTGAAGACAGCCAAGAAGGAGCATGAGACTATAAGGTGTCTGCACCAAATTACACAGAAACCCTCCTCCCAGAGGGGTAATGACTCTCGGCGGTCCTTTCGAGGGCAAGCTCGTGCTGGTCAAAACAACTATGGCACGGGTAGCTTCAACACAAATCAAACATCTGGAAGCCCCACTTGCTACCCCTCAAGGGGTCAGATACGCAGCAAAGGTAGAGGCAGAGGCAGAGGCCCCAATCCCAGAGGAGCCAGAGCCTCTGGACAGAAATGACCACCAAGTCCAGGTCACCTCCCATGTCACCCCGGTCGGGGGGCGATTAACATCTTTCCTAATGGCATGGACGGGGATAACTTCCGACCAGTGGGTTTTAAAGACGGTCGCCCACGGTTATTGCGTGGAATTCACCCGACCTCCACAGTTCAGACCGCAGCGCTCACGGCGCCTTTCACCGGACCATCTCGAGATCCTGATCCAAGAGGTGGAAGCACTGCTGGGAAAGTAGAAGCTGTCCCTACTCTTCAGGTAAACAAGGGTATTTATTCAGTGTACTTCCTTGTACCCAAAAAGAATCTCACCATGCGTCCTGTTCTAGATCTGCGCCCAGCGAACACGTTTGTAAAACCCCAGAAGTTTTGCATGGTAACACTGCAGAAGGTGATCCCATTGCTGAAACAAGGGGACTTCATGGCAACGTTGGACATGAAAGATGCATACTTTCATATTTCAATGTTGCCAGCGCACAGGAAATATCTAAGGTTCATGATCCAGGACAGGTACTACCAATTCGAGGTACTCCCCTTCGGCATCGCCTCAGCACCATGGGTGTTTACCAAGTCCTGGCAGTGGCAGCAGCACACCTGCGCAGACTATCAGTCCCAGTTTATCCTTACCTCGACGACTGGCTCATTACGGGGGACTCATTCGACGCTTGTTTTTCGAACACCCAAAAAACAGTAGATGTCCTTCAGCATGGGTTTTTCAATCAACGAAAAGAAATCCAGCTTAGTCCCCAGTCAAGTAAAACAATTTCTGGGAGCGCTAATTCGGACGGAAGATGGTCTGGTCTTCCCCTCCAGCGAGAGGGTTCAGAACAGGCTCTCTGATTCATCAATATGTAGCCAGTTGGGAGATGACAGTACGCAAGGCCATGCGTTTGCTAAGGATGATGGCGTCATGTATATACTTGGTTCCCCACGCGCGGCTGCGCATGCGTCCCATGCAAGAGTGGCTCAACAGCCAGTGGTGTCAGGCCAGCGGACAATGGGAAGATCTGTTAGTTGTCTCGCCAGCCCTCGTTCTCTCTCTGCAGTGGTGGTCAAGAGAAAACCTCTTGAAGGGGAAGACCTTCACCACCCCTTCAGTGGAAGCCACTCTCACGACAGACGCATCTCTCACGGGGTGGGGGGCTCACCTGCTTCAGCAGACAGCGCACGGAGTGTGGTCCCCTCAAGTAGCGTCCAATCATATAAACCTATTGGAGCTATTAGCAGTGTTCAAAGCATTGAAAGCCTTTCAGATGCAACTGCAAGGGAAGACTGTGCTGATCCTAACTGACAGCACTACAGCAATGTATTACCTGAACAAACAGGGGGGCACTCGCTCTCCAGGGCTATCCAAGCTGTCCCAAAACATTTGGATATGGGCTCTCAAACACAAGATGTTTTTGTTGTCCCAACATGTTCCAGGGGAACTCAATCTTCTGGCAGACATACTCAGCAGAGATTTTCCTCTGCCAGAAGAATACAAATGGCGACTGCACGAAGACATTGTGTCCAGCATCTTCGCAGAATGGGGTTTCCCAGAGATCGACCTGTTCGCTACTCAGGAGAACGCCCAATGCCAAGACTACGCGTCTAGGTACCCCCAGAACAGATCCAAGGGGAACGGTCTCTGGATAACATGGTCGGGAAAATGTGTCTACGCTTCGCCCCTCCCACAGCCCCCTCCCCGACTCCCCTTCTCAACAAGATAGTGCACAGGATGCACCAGGAACCAGTTACCATGATACTGGTGGCCCCCATGTGGGCCCGCCAACCCTGGTTCGCTCACCTGATGGAACTGTCCCTCTCCACACCAGTCAAGCTACCCTGCCCGTACAACATGTTGTCTCAGGACAGGGGGAGACCCTGCACCCATGCCCACAAACTCTTAGTCAACAACCTGCAACTCCCTCAGAGGTGCATGGACATACTCAGGGAAGCTAGAAAACCTAATACACGGTATTGCTATGCCAGCCAGTGGAAACGTTTTGTCATCTGGTGCAATTCCAAGGGCGTCAATGGCATCGATTGCTCACCCTCACACAAGGTTCATCTGGCTGCTCTGTCAGTCTACACCACATCTCAACAAAAGGTATCGTGGTGGAACATACCAGTGATTAAAGCCTTTATGGAAAGGGTTAAGAGGATTTATCCTCCCATCTCTCACCCAGCCCCTGGATGGGTCTGAATGTGGTTTTGACCAGGCTCATGGAGCTCCCTTTTGAGCCTATGCATAAAGCAAGTCTGAAAGACCTGACTTATAAGACAGCCTTCCTAGTCGCTATCACTTCTATCAGAAGGGTTCGCGAACTACAGGCTCTTTCGGTTTTAGACCCCTTTGTTACAGTCCACAAAGATAAGGTAGTTCTGCGCACACATCCCAGGTTTGCGCCAAAATTCATCTCGAAGTTCCATGTGAACCAGAACTACCCACTTTCTTCCAGAACCCTACTAACATGGCCGAAAGAAGCCTTCACACACTAGACATGCGCAGGGCAGTCATGTTTTACCTGGAAAGAACTAAACCACTAAGGAAGACTAAACAGTTCTTCGTTTCAGTGGCAGCTGGTAGAGAAGGGGATCCTGTCTCTAAATCCGCTATCTCAAGGTGGATTGTCAAATGCATCATACTATGTTACACTCTTGCTAAGAGAGAACTGCCCTTCAAGCCTAGAGCACACTCTACTCTAGGCACTGGGGCATCCATAGCATTCATTGCAAATGTTCCCCCCAAGTCCATTTGCAAAGCGGCAACCTGGAGTTCTGTACACACCTTTACAAAACACTATTGCCTAGACACTCATTCTAGGTCTGATTCTCAGGTGGGACAAGCGGTACTAAGACATCTTTTCTCTACTGTTCCTTCTCACAACCCACCTCCAACTCCGGGTACTGCTCGCTAGTCTATGCACAGCATGTGATTCTAAGCAGATTAACAAGCATCAGAAGACATGCATTACTTACCGTAATAGCATTTCTGATGATTGCATCTGCTTAGATTCACATGCGCCTTCCCTACCTCCTCGCTCGGGGTGGAAGGAACATGGACGTCTTACTACTTTCTCTCTATGTACTCACTCACTGTAACCTTGTGCTCCCTCATGGCAAAAAAAATACAATCGGAGGGACCTCGGCGCGTGAGGGATTTTGGGTACTACACACATCACTATAGGGATAGTGTTACAGACACGCCTATGCCGACATCCCCTTTCGGTCCCCTAAAGACAAGATGCAATACTCTGCAGTTACCACTGGATGTCGGACCATATGCACAGCATGTGAATCTAAGCAGATACAATCATCAGAAATGCTATTATGGGAAGTAATGCATGTCTTATGTCCAAATGTGGCACTGGCGCGCCTTCAAAATCCTGTCTAGATGTAAAGCAAGCTAGCATTCACTATTATATCTAAATGTGGTATTGGTTATATTCCCAGTGCAGTCTAGATGTGGCACTGGCCAACATTCACAATCCTGTCTAGATGTGACGCAGGCTAATGTTCACAATTCTATCCAAGTGTGGCACTTGCTAACATTCACAGTTCTATCTAGATGCGACGCAGCCTAATTATTACAATTTTATCTAGTTGTTAAGCAGGTTAGTGTTAATATCCTGGTCTGAGGGCAGGTTGAGTGGCAGGGCTTCCGGAGTAGAGTGATTGCTCTACTCCTCGGCCATGCCACACCTACCTTCATGGTTGCTGCTGGTCGACGGCTGGCCACTGGCATCTCCTGCAGACACCAAGTCTACCAAGTCATCCAAGCATGGATGGTTGGTGCAACACAGACTTTGTCTTAATGACGAAAAGACAGAGCTCCTCATCCTCGGCTCCCACCAAAGACTAGACCCCCTGTTTTAAATCCCTCACTATTGATGGCAACACCATTAAGGTCTCTAAGGACACTAAAACACTAGGCATTTATATTGATTGCACCCTATCCTTGGCTAGACCAACTAACGCAGTCTCCTCCGCTGCTGGTTACACTTATAAGCTCATCACAGCCGGTCGCCCTTTCTTATCTCCAACCAACTGTACTACATTAGCCAGGACCCTGGTGATGTCTAAAATCGATTACTGCAACGCCCTCTATCTTGGCACTAACCTTTGCAATATCAATAAGTTACAAATCATTCAAAATATTGCCATTAGAGCTGCACTAAATGTCCCCAGAAACCAACCTATCTCGGACACCAGACGAAGTATCCGCTGGCTTTCAGTAGCGCAAAGAATATCTCTGAAAACACTTGCTCTCACATACAAATGCCTCATGAACCAAGCACCAAACTACTTGGCCAACATATTCTCTATCCACACCTCAACAGACCCCTCAGAAGTGCTCAGACTAACTGCCTTTCCATACCTCGTTTCAACCTTCAAAGATCTGGTGGGACCAGTTTCCCAGTAATGGCGACCAAACTCTGGAACTCGCTCCCTTACCTACTAAGAGCTGAACCATCTTTCCAGATCTTCAAAAACATGGCCAAAACTTGCCTATCTGCCCAAGACTCTCCCCGTCTGTTCTCTAGCTACCACCCTTGTGACTGCCTACAGCCTCACCCCTTTGTAAATATGCAACCAGCTATCCTTTAATATGTTTATGTATATAATCTTTTTTGGTAAATTTCTGTAATGCCATTGTCTGCTCATACCATGTTGTAATTTAATAGATGCGCCCGGATGCCTGTGGGCCTTGTGCACTTTATAAATAAATAAAATACAAATACACAATCTGGAGCTGCCTCTGTGGGAGCCGCCATTTGCCTTGGGGGCCCTTAGCCGCTGGGGCTGCACGGGCAAAGGGCTGCCCTGGGAAGTTCAGTTATGACCAGGTGGACGTACCAATCAGTGGAGGTGGGCAGGATTGGGGAGAAAGCCAGACACCAACAAAGGACTACACACCAGGGACTGCACACTCTACATGCAGGCCAGCACAGAAAAACAGGGTCAGAAGCTTCAAAAACACAAGAGAAACCCATCAGAACAGCACATCTGGTTAACAAAAATGATTGAAAAAAACACTCAAACCCCTTCACTAGAGTACATGAAACAGGCCAAAAACGGATTACAATCAATGTACAACTACTCATTGAGCATCAACCAGCCCCTAAAGCTGCTTCCCAAGTGGTTTCCCTACAGGATCCTTCGAGATTGCAGCCAGAAGGCAAGTTGAAAATGGCTGTCCAGTGTCCTAGCAATTGAAGTCAATTTAGGGTGTAGGAAGTATGTGTGAGACATCCCAAAAGGGTATCTACTTATCTTAAATCTGAGGAAGTGTTATCAAGTGTATTTTTTTTTTATTGTTGCATATTGCCCATTCTGAAGAAGGCTTATTTAAAACTGACTGTTAAATACAATAAATAATTATTTTACTAGAAAACCTTGAGTATAAGTGTTTTGGATACTTGTAATTGTGAACGCCTATGTAACCTCTCTACAGCTCACATTTACCCCTCTTGAGATAAGCCGGGCTGCTCAGTCACTCTACCAACTTGTGTAGCACAGACCTATACCAATAGGTGGGTTATCTATTACCAAGAGGACAAGGCTGGTGTAGTCTCCCACAGGGTTACTACATACAATATTGCCTAACAATAGTGACACATGTTTATTTTATCAGTGTTTGGTTTACAAAAAACCTTTTCACTTATTTTTCATAAAAAAAATCCATAAAAACAGTTCCATTTGTCTAAGACTGGACAAGGTTTCCATTCTCCACCTATAGCGAAACTAAAAAAAACGGAAATCCACAGTACATACTACATTGTACACATCAGCCAAAACAGTTGAGGGCACAGCCCATAGGTTAGATAAAAGTAAGCGGGTTAGAGGCCCTATTGACTGCCTCATCATAGCAACCCGTAAAAGTTGGTTACATCTCTTTTATAACGAGGCATTTGATGAAGAATGCACTATTTTGTGTGGGGGTCCCCCCAAACCCTGGTTTGCCACCCCTAAAAACCCACTCCAACAGTTTCCCCACCAGATTTAACCCTTTAGCCCACCCCTTTTTCGTTATAAAATATTCAATATAAGTTCATTCTTCATAAAAGTTTTGATCTAAAGACTGCATACCACAAATGTTCAGGTAGTCTCACAGGCCAGTGCCCTGGAAGAGATCATCCAGAAATGTGGTCAGTGAGATGTTAATGTTAAAGGACTTTTGTACCGCGCACTATCACCACTGAAGTGGTCCCCTGGCGCTCTGGCGGCTCTGAAAGAGGAAGGTAGGGGGGGTTAGTGGGAAGGAGCTGGAAAAGTGCAAGAGAGCAGTCATGTGCTGTTGGCTGCCTTAGCCCGGTGGGTCTGTTGGCTGGGCCTGGGGTGTTTTGCGGCCGGTAGTCACCGTGTACTGTTGTGCAAGTCTGTGTGTTTTTTGTTTTGTTGTTGCCATGTAGTGAAGTTTGTGCGGTTTGTTGTGCTGTAGGTTTTTGGTTTGGAGTTTGAGAGATGTATGCCGAGGGGGAAATTGTTAGTGCAGTTGGTTAGTTGGCATCTCTATCCTGACTTGAGGGGTGGGTTTCCATAATTTCCCAGATGGGTTTCGGTAGCACCCCTATCCCTCTGTCCTGATCTGGGTCCACCCAGCCTTCAAGGTCCCTTTCACATCTAGCCCCCTCATCCCCCAGCCTGCCTGCCACCAATGTGCACTCCACTATCGAACACAAAGCAAGGTATGCTGGGGTTGTGGAGATTGGATGCCTAGTAGACATGGCGCCCATCCCCTCTTCTCCCCATTCCTAGTTCCCTAAATGGCCTTTCTAATCCCCTGGGGCAGATTGCGGCCTAAAGGCTTTAATCTGCCTCCCCAAAGCAACAGAGAGTAAACGTTGAAATGGGGTTCACCCCAGGGCTGTCCCGATACCTGCCAACTACACTGTGCTGTATGATCTCCGCCCTAATCACAAACCATGGACTTGGTGGGGTCTAATGGCATTTTGCTTTTCATTGGGCGGCACAAACAATGGGAGTGGCACGAACTCACACTTGAGCTTACTCCACCATTCATCCGGTGTTAGCGTGGTCATGCTATTCATGATTTCGCCCAAGTGTAAAGTTCTCTTCTCAGTCAGCCCCTGACAACCTAGAGTCAAATGATGCAACTCTTCGGGTGTCTGGTCTGTTACCTAGTGCCCCTCCCCCCATGACTCCCCTGTCTCCTAGTGCCCCCCACCCCCTCTCATCCTCTGTTTTGACTTAGTGCCCACCACCTCCCCCCTCTGGCCCCCTGTGCTGTTCCTCTGTGCCCGTCCTTCTGCAGGAGCTGTCTTGATAGTCTGCTCACCGCCACCATCTTGTGGCCAATTTAAGTTGTTGCATAATGCATAACTTCAGCATTGCTTCTGTAAAACCCTGCATTGTCTCCATGATTTACAGTAAAGTTTAGGTTAGTGTATCTAAATCTCAGTGTCCACTAGATTAGTTTTTTTGTTGGGAAGTTGCATCACATTGACGAGTGAACACTTTTAATGTACATGATACCATGGCCGACTGCTTTTGAATGGCACATCTAGTTACGTGACCTGCTGGTGACATTTATCTGTACAACTAGTGTTCAACCCATGAAAGGTTTTATACCAGTTACCCTGAAAGTGAGATGGCAGCAAACTACAATGTTCCACCTAGTTTGACCAATTCTCTGCCTGTTATGCCATCTGCTCTGCTTACGCAAAAGAATGATCAATTGTTCCATTCAAACTGTATATTGACACATCTACTGCAATACCACACACTGTAGTTAGCCATCAGAGCTCACTTTGCTCTATGATTATATTAGCACCTGCAGGAGAGAGCTGGCCAAACTGTTTTCAGAGCCTTTTTATCATATCTATTTTTTGTTGCACATAACCTTTTACAGACAATCGGCCAGAGCTCACAAAGTTCACTCACCCACTCCCAATTTCAAGGGTTGTTTGAAACTTTTAGAATTGACTTTTTTGCAGTAAATGTCAAATGTTTCACTACGCTTAGCCGACAGCAGTCTGCGAAACATAAAGTGCGTTTGTGGTGACATGGACCACTTTACAGAAAGCGCGTTTACATTGTCACCCGTTGCTATAGGTCATGTGCATTTCTTTTTGGTTGAGTAGGTAAACTAAATTACTTAACCTGCAGGTCTACTATTAGAATTTTAAAGAATTTGCAAGGCCTGATTCGTCTCACTAATATCTTACTTCAGCGGTACACAAAAATGCTGTATTGAGGCTCATTTCATGTTTTGGCTACAAATAACTTCTGGTGACATTAACAAATATTAGTACAACATTGCTAATCAAATGGGTGTGTTTGCTAATCAAGAACATTTTAATTAGCAAACTATCAATTTCTGAAAACTAATCTATGCCTTGGGGTGGCAAGAAACCCTGAGAAGAACCCTTATTCGTTTCTATGTTAAAGTTCCCTCCACTGTCAGACCCTCATCACTTTTTGCTGGACTTGTGGATTCTCTTTCCATGCTCCTGAGTGAGTGGGAACCTTTTTCCCCACTCACCCTTACTTTTATTCTTTTTGTGGGTGTCATTTTTCTGACTTTCCATAGTTTATTTTTGAATATATCCTTTCCTATAACCTTTTGGGCATCTACATTTTATTATTGCAGCACACAGCACTTTCTGTGCAGTGTTGCTGGGTGGCCCCTTGGGCTTCCCTTTTTATTTTCTCTTGACTTGATCTTGCAGAACACATGTTCTGAAGTGTAAAGAGGGATTTTCATCCCCTTTTAGGTTTTATATTCTTAGACCTGCACACCCCACCTTATGAGAAGTGCTGGGGAGATGCATGGTGAGATGCATGGTATCCCCTTTCTCACTGTTCCTGTAACATTTCTGTTAGTGATGAGCTTACTATTCTGTCTGGTAGCAGTGTCCCGCAAGTGTGTGGACATCTGCTGTCGTTCTAATTGGTGGCAGTGGACAAACTTTACTTCACTTTTGTGTGGGTTTTTTTTTTTTTTTAACTCGCAGGCTGTCAAACCAGCTACGGTAATGCACAGAAGGGTCACCATTATGCTAGAGTGGTGGCTTCTTTCTTTTTTCGACATTTTTCGTTTGCATGTCCTTTATTCGTCCTTTGTCTGCATTCCTGGGTAGGTGAGCTCCTGGTTGCTCTTTTCTGTGGCGGGAACCCTTTGTGTAGCCCGCCGAGGTTCCTGTGGTCTGTGAAGGCAGAAAGTGATGGAGTCTGAAACTCTGCTCACCTTTTGTCTTCTGGTGTGCCTGAGAGAATCCAGTGCCCTTTTGGGGGGTGGTGATGGAGGTTGGTTGTCCTGATTGGACAGCCATCTGCCCCTTTCTGTAAACTACGGGGAGAGTTTGTAGAGGTTGTGTGTGGGTTCCTGTATGTCTGGCCTTTATCTTGGAGCCAAAGATAAGTCGACCACTGGAGCAGAAGATCAGATGAAGAGGAGAAGACTGCTTTATCTACTTCCAGCAACTGGAGATGCCTGCTGTGGAGCCCCGAAGATGACGACTCTGAACCAGCGACTGTTGAGACACATCAGTCTTGAGATGACCTGCATTTCGAGCCATCCCACGATGAGCTGTGACCTTCCTTGGCTACAAACCACCAATACCCAGGGACCTCGAGCCAGAGTGCTGTGGAACATCTTCTGAAGAACGAATCTTGCTGAAACTTTGGTGTACTGTGCTAGACCCCCCCCAGAGACATGATTGCACTCCTTGAAGTCCTTTCACCAGCGTGATGGACCAAGGACTCGTGAGGCCTACCGCTCCAACGCATCGAGGTAGCTTTCGACAAAGTCCCTGAACAGTTTTCTACTAACTCTAAAGTCTGTACGTGCTTGTTAGACGAGAAATCCTCTGGAACGCTTGACTTTCATGCATTTCTTTCCATATCATGACTTGCCTATTGTTGGCCTCTGAGCCACCAGTGTCCCTCTTCTGCCTCTGAGATCACCCATGCCTTAGAAGAGGGAAGGACTTTTAAGTATAAGGCACCTGACTAGAAAATATAACAATTGTTGCAAAGTACTGTGAGAAACTTGAAGGTTCTCACACATGTACTCCCTGGGGATCTTCTACTTAAGAGGCCAGGTAAGGGCCATCGGTTTTGGATCCCAACCCTGGGGATGGACAAGGGAGGGAGGATCACCTGAAAGAAGGCTCCTTGGGGATTGGGAAGAGAGTGCCTGAGGGCAAGACATTGTATCCCCCCTTTCCTAACACTGACCTACCCTTTCTCAGCCTTTATGGGTTATATCCAATCCTAACCCATACTTCACCATTCACCCCTACCTAGTACTGAGACTAAGAGGGAACTAGGAGTAATGCACACTTCATATGTTAAACACCACTCTGGTACTGGGACGAAGGAGGTCAGGCATGTCCCAGCAATTGGGTTTATTATGGTCCGGCAATACAAGTCGACACCACACACCTCAGGCCCCTTAACAGGGCTCATATGTATAAAGTGAGTAGACCCGAGCCTGCAGGAGAGAGAGAGAGAGAGAGAGAGAGAGAGAGAGAGAGAGCTACCTACCTTGGTGGAATGAGACCCGAAGGTCTGAATGCTGGCAACTATCCCGGAGGACCTGCTGGACCCGGAGCGAGCAAGTTATGTGGTGGGTACAAGCCCAGGAACCCGTGAAGCAGAAGGCGGGCAGCTGGAGCTGGCGAACAGCTAAAAAGCAGAACGGACGCAAAATGCATTTGTTCAGGTTGCCGGAGTGTGCAGAGAAGTGCCTGGCGAAGAAACGGAGTGAAGGCAGTCTGCTTCCTGGCTACAGAGAAGGTGAGTGAGCGCATCAGTGGAGACATGGGGATCAGAGGACACAAACATGGGAGCGCTGCCAGAGAACCGCAGGCAAGTAGCGTTTATCGAAACTTAATAGATATGAACTATATTGAATATCGAGCTGAATAGAAATTAGTTTGAATGAAATTACGCAATATTGAATACTGAACTGAAGGGAAAGTACTGTTTGAATAAAACCCAGGCATATGAAATGCTGAATGAACATTTGAAGTTAAACTGACAAATATCAGACTGTGCAAGCCTATTGAAAATTCGACAACCATTTGAAGAGGTTAATAAACCAATGTGGAAAAGTCAAAAGCCTGAAGCAGAAGGAGCTGTGATGAGTTAAACTAGACCAGGGGGGGTTCCCCACTGTGAAGATTATAGACATTGCAAATCGTCTATAGGAGAAGTACAGAATCTTTAAACCCTGTGAGAAGTTAGAAGGGGTCTACTGAATAGAAAACAAATATTGGCAAACTTCCCTAAGTAAAGAAGAATATTAAGAAAACATGCCTTGGCAAAGCCAGGAAAGTGAGAACAAACCCCTATAAAGGACCTGGTAACAAGCAGAGATATGTCTTGGTTGCGGGACCTGTGATTGGTGGACCATACAGTCTGACCCCTACGCCAAGACCGAAGGCACATGCCCAGTGAAAGTCCATCCCAACAAATAAGACGACATCATTTATTACACCCAAAGAGAGTTTGATGTTAAGAAAATAACTTATGTTTTGTGAATATTATGAAACCCAGGAACTTTGTTTTGTGAATACTGGATTAGACAAAAGGGCCGGGGCTGCACCACCTGCTTGTTCTGAAACTGTAGTGAAGGAGATTTCTATGAACTGTGTTTTGAAACTTGAAGAGAACAGAAAGCTTGGGCAAGGGTAACTGGTTGCGCAACCTGTAATGGGTGGATTGTGTGGTCTGACAAATGTGCCTAGATCGCGGCGCCCTAAGTGGTGACAAGCAGACAACTCACGGAGAAGGGAGAATTGAATGCTAAAGCAAGCTAGGAGGCGGCTCAAATTAACCTATTGTTCCTACAATGAACATTAAGCAAGCTGTGTAAGTACTACAGTGCAATCTTGAGGAAGGCAGTCCTGTGAACTGAATGAACCGAGAAACCCTGTTTTGGGGAAGGGAGCCTCAAGACCTCAATTTTGTTGGAACTGTGCTAGATTGAATTTGGGGAAGGGAACCTCAAGACTTGGCAGAACATTGGTAAGACAAGGATCTATTGGAACTGTATTGAACTTATGAGAACTGAGAGCAGCTGAGACTTTTGAACACTATGTTGGCTAAGAACGCAACAATTATTTTTAGATGTAAGGGCAATCCTAGGTTTTGACACAGACTTTTATTTTGGATTTACAGACCAACTCCCTTTTTCTTTAGGTAGGGGAATTCCCACTGTAGTTGTAGGGCAAGTTAGGCGTTACACCATCCTGATCCTTAATATAGATTCTGAATATTGAATTTCAAATCCATTGTCTGTGACATCTCGTGATTCCATGCCTGTCTCACAGTACTTACTTGTAAAGGTGTTGGTGTGTAGCTTTGATTCCAGAAACAGAATAAGTTACAAAATATTACAATTTTTGTACCTTTTGTTGAATTGCTTATTTCCCCTCTGAAAAGTATAATAAGGTATTTACTTACCGTTGAATTGTGTTCAACTCTTCTTGAGAGTTAATATTCAGTTTCAGGAATAATAAAGTAATACGTGTAAAAGTTTACCAATAGGGTTTACTCGCCTTCAATAGCTGCTGCATTCAAAATGCCTAGCATTAGGTTTTGCTTACCTTGAACTGTTTACTGCTTTTCTGAAGTCTTTGAGTTCTTGCTTCCCTTAGAGTTGTGTTCCACTCTTCTGAAAAGTAACATTGGTATAACTACTTATTCCTGTGGCAGAAATTGTATGAGTGTATTACCAATAAGGCTTTACTCACCGTGAATAGCCTATTGCCCTTCTAAATGTGTATCCTGAGTTCTTACTTATCCATGAAGTGCATATTGCCCCTCTGAAAAATAATCCATAAATGATTACTTTGCAGAACACAGTTCAAAGATTAGCAATCTGAGTAACTTTATCATTCCTGAGAGAAGAAGAAGTTACATATGTTGCAAGGGGTTTACTTGTAACTGTGTTGGTAGAACTATAGCATTCCTGAAACAGAATAACTAAGATAGTGGTAATAAGCTATCTTAGTGATAGGGTCTGTTTATCTTGAATTTTACACACTGTCATAAAAGTCTATGTGGTTTTACTCCCCATGAATAGCATACCGCCATTCATAATGTGTATCACTAGATTTTACTTGCCTTGAACTGCATACTGATATTCTAAATAAGGTTTAACTTTGGTTTGCATACCAGAAATATAGTGTTGGTTTTTATAATTGTTTTTATGAATGATAATAGTACTTACCTTTCTAAAGAAATCTCTTTGCCTGTATATATATAACATAAACCAATAGTTTTACAATACATAAGTGTATCAGTGTACACTCCTAAGATGAGCCAGACTGCTTTGTCCACGCTACCAAAAGTAGTAGTACTGGTTTATACTAATAGAAATAGTATAAGAGGTCTATACTCCTAGAACTAACGCTGTGGTGAGTTCCCTTGTATTGCCTGGCACCAGGGTGATTTTTTTTCAACTTTTGCCACTTATTAAACTTATTTGCGCATTCTTCGGCGCTGCAGCGGCAGGCACCGGCTCCCCCCAACTCCTGCTTCCTTGTTTCCTGTCCCCTCCTCCCTCCCTCCCACCGGGCTCCTATTGGCTAACAGGGCCCTTATCAAGCAATCTTCCTAGGCAGCCGCTGCCTAAGGACCTCGAGGCAAAGGACAGCTGTGCATTGCAGCTCCTGATGGTGTCTGCCCGGGTCAGCCGGGGAACCAAGAAGCCAGCAGCAGTCAGCCTGCTGCTACCAACCGGGTAGGTGCGGTGTGTCGGGGCTGGGCAGGGGGCGCGCAGCAATCACTGCACTTCACTAAACTGACCCACCCCTCAAATTATTTCTATTTCGCTTACTGCACCACCCTTTAGCACCTCAGTTAATTGAATTTGTTTTGCCACCCCTCACATTTACCTAGGAAAGTCTCATTTGCATTGCTGCTTTGTTTATAACTAGGCCTTTTCCCCTCTTCTTAGGAAAGTCGAATCTGTTCTTTGCTTTATGGTTACTGTTGTCCTGTGAACTGTCCCATTTGGTTATCTCCCACTCTCTAAGTCCCCACCCCGATGGAGGTACTGTTGTGTGTCTCTTGACTGCTCCTCCAGTGTTCCCCCCCTCTCCAGGCCTCCCTCTCTGCGGTTCCTGTGCTGTGCGGCACTGGGCCGTGGCCCTCCTTCTCTTTTGCTCCCTCCTCCTCGTACCCTGTATGGTGCTTTTCGTCTCTCCCATCTTCTCTAGCTACTACTCTATCTCCTATACTATTCCCTCTCACCAAGTCTGGAAGGAAGAAGTTCAAGAGAGACATCCTGGTCTCTAACTCAGGCCTCCCTATCGCTGATATCTACATCAGTGCTTCCTCCAGCCAGCCTCTCACCAGACCTATGGACCCCTCGGATGGCCTCAGCTCTCTCTTCTATTGTTTCCTCTCCCATTAATGGTGGCACTCCTATTGGCCTCCTTCCATTCCTCCAAGACCATCATTAATGACTATCTGAATGGCACTGTCTTGGTTCAGGGCCCTCTGCCAATCTCCTCCTTTCCTATGGGCGTCTCCCGCGTGTTATCAACTTCCTTCCTTCTCCTGCTACTCCTACTAGTACTTCTCTGGCTCATCTTCCACCTCCTGCCACCACTCTCTGGCCACTCTACCACTTCCGCTGTGTGTACCTCAAGCCTGTTCCCCACCCGGAAGACTTTCAAATCTGGCAACCTGCTCCACGTCACTAGCTCTGCTGTATAACACTCCTCCATCTGCCACCTCCTTGAAGAACTTGACCTGGATATCCTCTCTCTCACCGAGACATGGTTCACGGCCAGCTCTGTCATGGGTTTTGACACTCTCATCCCTGATGGCTACAAGATCTTCTCCTCCGAGCCCAGAACCAACCGACCCAGAGGTGGAGTAGCTCTGAACTTTCCGAAGTGGGTCCCTGCTTCTGTCATTCCCACGCAGGCCTACTCCTCCTTTGAACGACTTGTTTGTTTTATTCATTTGTAGAGCGCGCCAGACACAAAGGTATCAGGGCGCAGTACCAACAAGTATATTCTCAGCTTGGTTACAGTGCTGTATTGTAATTTACAGGTGAGAGCATAGGTACATACAGATACAAGAGCAAGGCAGAAACATAACATTTTAATTTACAAAGTGTACATAAGGCAGGCAAGCATGGGTGAAGTTAACGATCATTTTCCTTTATCCACTGAATGTAGTTGCGCCTGAAGTGGGAGTAGGTTTGCTGTATCCTTAAGGTGGGTGGGAGAGAGTTCCAGTGTTGGGCTGCTTTCACCTAAAAGCTGTTACCCCCAGTTTTGGTTTGTTTGAATCTGGGGACTGTGAGTAAGTTGTGGTTCACAGTTCTGGTAAATCTGTTGGGGGGTGTATCTCGTAAATCTGTCGACAAGGTAGCGAGGGGCTGCGTTATTGAGGCATTTGTGCGTCAGAGAGGCGACCTTAAGCATGATTTGACCGGTTGTGGACTCTCCTCATATTGGAGATGTTTTTTTCTTTTTGTGGAGATGCTCCAAGCTGCTCTGAGAGCATTATTTTGTAAAATCTGTATTTTATTTGTGACATATTTGTTGGCTCCAACATATAAGGCGTTACAATAATCCAGTTTTGACAGGATTAAGGCTCTGGCTAGAGTAGTGCAGCTCTGGGTCGAAAGGAAGGGTTTAGCTGCTCTTATTAATTTACAGGTGTAAGCTGTAGAGGAGGCCATGGAGCTAACCTGTTTGCGGAAGGATAGGGTAGCATCTAGGTAGAACCCTAGCTTTTTAACTTCTTTGGCTACATTAATAGGATTGACATCTATATTAAAACTAGCGTATTTGTGATTCAGTTGGTTTAGGTTAGGGGTGGAACCAAGGATGACGAGCTCAGTATTATCATCATTCAGGCATAGACTGTGAGAGCCCATCCATGCCTGGATGATGAGGTACACCCTGTTCACCAAGGCCAAATCCGTGTCGTAATCGCCAGTCAGCGGGATGAGGATCATGGTATCATTGGCATAGTTAGTGTAGGTGATACCCAGACCATCGAGATCATCGAACAGGGGCTTTGTGAACATGTTGTACAAAGTAGGGGAGACGCATGATCCCTGGGGAACCCCACAGGTGATGGGGATAGGGTCAGCGGAGGCTGAGGTGGAGAAGACCCGCATAGATCTGTTGAGGAAGGATTCAATCCATCCGATAGCCTCTTGTGAGAAGTGGGCTGCCGAGACTAGGTGTTTGCAGAGAATTTTGTGGTCTACTAAATCAAATGCTGCTGAGAGGTCAAGTAGAAGTAGAGCAGTTTTCCCATTGTCTCTAAGAGTGTTAATTTATGCCTTGAGGTCGATGAGTGCGGTCTCTGTCCCATGCTGGGGTCTAAAGACTGACTGACGGATTCCCAGGAGGTGGGTTTTTTCTAGGTATTGTTGAATTTGCGCGTAAGCGGTCTTATCTAGTATTCTGAGCAGGAAGGGGACCGTGGTGATAGGTCTGTAGTTCGTGGGTATTGAGGGGTCCAGGGAAGGTTTTTTGAGTAGAGGGAGGACCCAAGACTCTTTGAGATTGCTAGGGATAGTCCCTGAGAAGAAGTAATAGTTTTTTTTTTTTTACGGTTTTTATTATTTTTAAAACAAACAATACAAACCAAACTGGCAGCGTTATTTGCAACAAAACACATGAACATCAATTAGTCAAGACCACTGCTCCCCCAATCCCACCCCCCTCAAGAGCTTGTTTGTCCTTCTCATTCCGTATCTGCTGCGTGTGGCAGGGTATCACCTTCTTCTGAGACTGCAGAATCCGTTATTGTTCCAAACAGTCCTGCTATTAATACTCTCCAGGCTAGCAGGGTACTCACTTCTTCTTTCCCACACTTGCTACATGCCTCCTGCCATACCACCGTTTCAGCCTCCGCCCATTTTTGCAAATCCCGCCACCATACCTCCATCCGTGGCTTATGGCACTGCTTCCAGCCCATGGCAATCCTTTGTTTTGCGAGCACATATGCCAAGTCCTTCAATTTCCCAACATTAAGTTTCCGTGGTCTGGGAAACCCTCCCAACAGGCAGGCCCAGGCCGTATCTATAGTGAGCGTGAGCCCTTTGTCCGCTAGTTTTTGCGCCACTTCTCCCCAGAAACTCTCAATCACTGGGCAAGACCAAAACGTGTGTCATATCAGCATCTTCCTTATCGCATTTTGGGCACGCTTGTCGTCCCGCATTTACAAACTTCGATATTCTCATCGGGGTCATGTAAGCTCTGTGCGTTATGTACAACTGTATTTGTTGTAATCTGGCATTTCTGGACACCTTCTTGTGGTATCCCATAGCACGCTCCCACATCCCATCTTCCATCTGTGCTCCCACCTCTGTTTCCCAATCCAGCCTCAAATGCGTCAATTCCTTCCCTACCCGGGTCATCACCATCTCATACAGTCTAGAGATCTCATGCCCTCCTTCTGATATGTCATATATTGTCCCCATAGTGGCGTCTGGCTCCTCCGCCAATACAGTCTCAGGCCAGATTTTACGAATATTCTGCACCAGCCTTAGATACGTGACATACTGGCCCCTATGCAAGCCCACCTCTTCCCCTAGTCCTTCAAAATGCTTAATGGCCCCCTCTTGCCAGACATCCCCCAATGTAACCAGCCCGACCGACCCCCAATAGGTCCTGATTATCATCCTTAGTTTGTCTTCCCCTGCCAAGGCCACCAGCGGCACCTGCGGGGAACACAGGTACGGGTCCTCCATCATTCGACATACTCTACGCCACATCTTCCACCCAAGCAACATCATACCCGGGCGCTCCTTCATTTCAGACCTAGGCAACCAAATAATTTCCTTCAGGTAAAACGGAGTGCAGTCCTGTCCAAACAGCCTAAATTCGGGAGATACCTCATCAGAGAGCCATTTGACCACATATTGCAACTGGCCAGCTACATAATAGGCCTCAAAATTAGGCAGCTTAATACCCCCTTTTTCATAGAAATTCTGCAACTTCCATAGCGCCACTCTATTCCGAGTGCCATGCCATAGGAAGTCTCTGCACATACTATTCAGCTTGGCAAACAACTTCTTGGGTATCATGTATGGAATATTGCTGAAAAAATGTAAGAGCCTAGGTAGGACCACCATTTTGAGCATCGCCCCCCGTCCCATCATCGCCAACGGCAACTTTTCCCAAAACTTCATACTTATACGGATTTTTCCCACAGCCACCTCGGTGTTCTGCAAATGTTCGAGAAGAAGTAATAGTTGATGAGCTTGGTGATGAAGGGTGAAGGGTCCCTGGCAGCATCTTTGATTTGTGAGGGGCAGGGATCACCCTGGCAGTTCGAGGGTTTGAGACTGAGAATGATTTTTTCGACCTCTAACGTAGAAACTTTGGAGAGGCTGAAACGAAGGGGGGGTTTAGGTATGGCACTTAGTGGGGGGCGGGGTGTAGTTGGATACACAGGCTGTGCCGATGAGAGATGCTTTCTTGTTGTTTTTGATTTGTAGATTGGCGACTTTATTAGAGAGTGCATTTTGGACATTGGTGCACCATTCATTGTTTGTCTTTCACGCAGGTGTCAATGACTGGAATGGGGGACTTCAGCTCTTTAAGAATAGTGAACAGTTCTTTTATGCTTGAGTTAGCTTGTGATATTCTTAAAAAATAGGACTCCTGTTTGGCGATTGTGATTTCTTTTTTGTAGTGTGCAGTTATTTTGTTGAGGTTGATCTTATTATTATCCGAAGGTGATTGTCTCCAAACCTGTTCACTTTTGCGTTTTCCGAGTCTGAGAGATTTCATATAAGGCGAGAACCATGAATTCAAATGTTTTTTGGGTTTGCTTTTTCTGAGTTTTAGCAGTGCAACGGAGTCTAGAGCTGATTTCATGATTGTGTTGTGGTCATCTACAAGGGAGTGAGGGTTGGAGGTTTCTGATGGTGAGTTCAGGGTCGGGAGAATAAGGGGGATGAGTTTCTTTCAGCTGTGATGTTTTTCTTATTTCTCAATGGGATGGCTGTGGCTGGTGGATTATTAGAAGTAGTCAGAGTTAAGGCCTCGAGTGAGAAGGTGAGGAGATGGTGATCCGACCACGGCTGGGGTGAGATAGTAGTGATAGAGGCCGAGCAATTATAGTCCGCCACCCAATCAAGGGTTCTCGCCTTGTTGTGGGTAGGGAGGGTCACTGTTAGGGAGAATTCTCTTACAAGGCTAATTTCCCAAACCTAGTGAGTCCCCCAGCAGCTTTGCTGGATTTTTGGCGTTTGTTTTTTTCTCCTGCTAAGAGCGAGACTCTCTTCCTCCCACTCTTAGGCATGATTTGAGGTATGTCTTTGACTTTTGTGTGCTTATGGGCTATGGGGTCCTTTACTCCATAGGGTATCATCTGTTTTTGTGTATGTGTTACACAGCACCCTCAGTGCAGTAACACAGGGATGTCATAGTGACCCCCAAACATAGACTCCATACCCTGGGACTGACTACTGTCTCCCATGGCATGTAAAGTCACCATTGGCTTTACTAGTCCAAAATTGTGAACAGAACCAGTACAAACCATCATGTTGTGGAAGTACTGGAAGGGGTTAATTAGATTGCCCCTGGGTCTGTTTCCAAGGGGGCACTGTCCAGTCCCCCCTTGTCGAGTTTCTGGCTGGTGGCAGTGGTTACCACGCGAAATATTCCACCGGAATATTTCATATGGGATTTTTCCCATTGGTTTTAAACGTACCACTTTTTGGGGCAATGTTAAAGATATTGCCGGTTTATTTATTTAATATAAAATCACCGGTTGGGTCTTATCGCCAGAACTCTTTTCTAAAATGGCGTTTGTGTCCGTCTCTGTAACTCCAACCAAGGTAGGGCCCTTTGTTCCACTTTTTGGCCGGCTTCTCCACAGAAGCCCTCCAAATGGTGCCACTCTGTCTCGGTTCCACAGGATGTGTGGGTGGGGGAATTGGCACCCTGGACTGCGTTGCCGTAGCAACTCAAGTCTCACTCTGTTCTGATTGGCCCAGTGGTGAGCCGCCCAGCTCACCACTTAGCATGTATGAGTGACAGCTAGGCTGTTGAATGGGGTTTTTTCTGCATAAAAGCAGGGCTTTGGGGACTGGAACTTCAGAGGTCGCCACACGACCTAAGAAATCCGAAGAGGGGAGAAGCTGAGCCATCTGCAACGACGCCACCGGTGGAGCCCTGCTGAAACGACCTCACCACTTTCCCGATGACGAGAGAAGATCTTCTGCTGAAAGTCTTCTCCCTTTGAGCTGGTGGGAACAACCAGTTCGCCATTCGCCTTCCAGGACGTCCCTTGGTCGAATCGATCGTGCCAAGCACCCCGGCGGCCGAATAGCAAAGCTTCACCACTGTGTCCACGAATAAAAGGAACGCACCGCTTAACCGATGAACTCTGCGTCTGGTCTCTTCCCTGGGCAGTGCAACAACTACAAGTTTCCTCCTCGACGAGATCTTCTCTTCCCCTGTTCGAAACCATGACTTGCATCCGCTGCCAGGAACAACTGCCACCGCTGGAGCTTCCTCTCTTTTTTAAGGTACTGTGTTCCACCTGGCCTCCCTTTCTACGTATTGCTAACGGTGACCCTTAAATCCTTGGCTTTCCAACTGGGTTGGCCCCAGACCTTCTAACTTTGTCTTTTGCCTCGAACCAACCTCTTTTGAACATTTCTGCAAAGACTTTAGTGCATTTAAAACTGTGTGATCTTGGGCACATTTCGCCTTGCCCCATTTAAAGCGGGCCTGGCCTATGAACTTTGGCTCCACAGTAGACTCTGCCTTCACTAACTTGCTGTGGTCTCATAAAAGTATTGGGAGCTGTTTATTTTCATGACCTGCCTTTTTCTCTCCCTTTAATTTAATTATTGGAGTGCCATCTAAGCTACGCGCTCACATCTGTTTTTACAAATAGTGGTTTTTTGACCTAGACTTGTCTAAATAATTATTAAGGGAGGTGTGTATACTTTTGCTGATTGTGTTTGAACTTGCTTTGACTTATAGTGCTAGTGTGTTAAATAATTATATACATTTGATACCAAGCTCTGGTAAGTGTTTGCTTGCTCTACTGTGTTTTCAGCCCTATTGTGTATTCTCTGTATACTGCCCTACTCATCTTGAGAGAAGTCTGACTTCTCAGCCACAGCTACCAGGTAAATCTGGGTGGTGCAGACTGCTACCAATTGGGTTTACTGCTAACTCCTGTAGTCTTAATCTTCTTGCAGTGTTCCCCAAGGGAACTGCACAGGATTCTGCCTAATAGTCACTCCTTGGTTAAATCCTATCCCGGATAGGGCGTTGTCAATAAGGGTGGCCTGAGGGTCTTTGGGGTCTTTATAGCCTAAGTTGAAGTTGCCTAGGAGAAGGCTCCGGGAGGTGGTCTTTAGGTTGTTAGTGAGGATGGTTGTAAGGTCCTCTTCAAATGAACCTAGGGAGACAGGGGGTCTATAGATTAGGTGAATGGTGAGGGTTTGGGAGTTGGCAATGGGTAATTTAGTTATTAGCATTTCACATGATGTGAAGATGTCCGAGATGGCAAGTCTCAGGTTGAGCTGGGTTTTGGCAATCATGGCGATGCCTCCGCCTCTGGAGTCTATTCTGTCAGCTCTAAAAATAGTGTATTCATCCGGGATGGCTAACATAAGAGCTGGGCCAGCGGCTGCGTGGAGCCAGGACTCTGTGATGGCTAGAAAGTCTAGATTTTCTTCTAATATAAGGTCTGCTATGTCTGTAGCATGGGCAACTGAGGAGTGTGCATTTATTAGGGCGCCTCTAATAGGAGGGATGGTAGTTAATGTGGGAGTGGGTGGAGTGGCTGTGTTGCAGGGTTTGTGCTAAACAACAGTGTTAATTGGGTTATACGTGTGTTTGTTCATGGGCTGGATGGTGGGCGAGTCTATGTGCCCAGGTGTAGTCCAGTTGGTTGATTTGAGTTAAGGTGTGTCCCTGGCACGAGGTTCATTTAGTTTGGGAAGTCTGGAACGTAGTCTGGAGTTTCTGGCAGATGCTCTACAAGGGATAGTCTGGTATGGTGGTGTAGATGGGTGGATGAGTGGTGTGGGTAGGTGGGTGTGAGTCATGGTATTGGGGGGTAGGGTGCCTGTGGAGGCAGAGGTGAAGATTGGGCTTAAGTGATTAGATAGGTGGAGTAAGTGGAGAATTACTCTCAATAGGGCTATGTAAATACCTGGAAAATACATTGTGAGAATAATGGGTGGTACCGTGAAATCTGGTCGTACAGGTCTAGCGCTGCAGTGCATCAGAGCAAGCCAGTTCAGGTGTGGCGCTTCAATGCAATAATAGTTCAAGGCAGTTCAGTAAGAGCATTTCAAATCATGAGCAGCAAAGATCGATCTATACTTGTATATACTGGGTATCATGAGTACTGGGTGTCAGAGACTAGTCAGACAAATGGGCTATCAGGGGGTTGTCTGCAGAGAGGTAGATGACTATCGGGTATCTAACAAGTGGTAGCAGAAACAAGTGGTAGTTTCTCTTTCGGTAGGCTCTCTTTCGAATGGATTGTGTCCTTCCACGTATTCCTCATCTTAGATATCTTGTCTCCCAGTTTTGCTGATTAGGAAAAAAGAATTCACCAGAGGGCGCTGTGTTCGAGGCTGCGGAGTCGTAGTCCCTTGAGGGCCGCCGTCGAGCGTCGACGTCATCTGCTGTGTAAAGGGCTCGAACAGCGCCCGTTACCTCAGTTCCATTTTTCCGAGCAACTGCTTCGTGTCACGAACGGCACATCAGGTTTTTTCTCGACTATGTCCTCATCATCTACTCCCACCACAACCAAGACAGGTATGTCAGAAGTGGGTAGGAAAATGTCAATAACCGACCCCCATCAGAATTGCCTCTGGTGTCTCAGCCCAGACCATCGGGTTGACTAGTGCGGTTCCTGTCAGGCCATGTCCAATAAGGCTCTTAGGGAACGGAGAGGTAAGCTGGTGGTGGGGGAGGAAACTTACAAGTCTTCTAAAAGACAAAAAGATTCTGAAGAATCTAGTCGAATCTCAACATTGGTCGAGGAGGTCGAGATCGAAGAGTCGCTCGAGGAAATCCTCCTAGTCTTCGACTAAGAAGTCAAAAAAGCGATGTCACAGGTCGTCTTCCTCCTCTGAGAGGAGAGTGACTTATCCATCCACGCACGATTCTCCTGAAAAATGGGAGGCCTTTTGGGCTTCTATGCTTAAGAATTTCGAGAAAGTGGCCCAGACCCCCTCGAAGATGCTGCATGGAGATCATGCCTCTGTCCACTCTAAAAGTGACAGAGGGAGATCAAAGACTAAAAACACAAGAGCCGAAAAAGAGTTGAGTGTGTCATCAACGGAAGGTTCCCAGATGCCTTGTTCTAAAACAAAACCTCTGGTGCATAAATCGGTGGTAGCGGAATCGACATCAGCGTCGAAACTCGACAGTCGACGACTACAGCGTCGACACCGACAACGAAAGTGGCGTCGACGCCCTTGACTGAATCGAAGCCTTCTTCAACAGTATCGAAGCCTCCTACGAAAACGTCGAAGCCAGCGTCGTCTTTATCAACGCCTTTGACGATTTTATCGAGGCATTCTTTAATCCCGATACGCAAGTCGACGCCATTGCCCATGCCTAAGTCGATACCACCCTCTTTACCTGGAAAAAGCTTTCCATCCTCAACCCAGACAGGAATTTTTCAGATCCATGTCATCCATTTTTGAAGAACACTCCTCTGCAGAGAATGTTACTTTAGCTGGAGTTAGGTTTGGAGCCAGAGAGGTCCCTGAAGAGCTTGTGGACCCGCATTCCAAGATAACAGATCTTTGACTGTCTCCAAAATGCCAGTGGCCTAGACACTTCCCCTGAAGTGGAATTTGAAAGACCAGACCCTACAGATCCTAGTTATAGAAATCTCATGGGAAGGGTCATTGATTTTATGGGTTTGGAAGGCAGCTTCCCCGAATTTCGACCAGGATGACATGACGGACATCCTGAGTGAAGGTCCTCTAAATCCTTTTCTTCCATTCCATAAAGCACTCCAGAAGAGGGTGATGGTAAATTGGAATACTCCTGATTCGGTTACAGCAGTAAACAAGAAATGTGTACCAAAATACAGGCCATTCTTATCAGATCCAGAATACCTATCTAAACATCCCTCCCCTGAAAGTCTAGTGGTAGAAGCTGCAACCTCCATTAGGCAATCAGCTTACTCCTCAATACCACCAGACAGGGATGATAAAAAAGTTGATGCTTGGGCCCAGAAAGTTTTTTTTTTTTTCTTCGGGCAGCATGGCCCTTAAATCGACTAATGTAACTTGTACTTTAGCAAGATTTACATATACCCTGTCGGACTGCATGACATCAGCGGCTGAACGCATCCCGGAAGGTGAGGAACGGGATGGTTTCCTGGCGATAGTAAAAGATGGTAAAGATGCTATGGAGGAATGTCTTCAGTCAGGACTGGACACTGCTGATAGTGTAAGCAGGTCCATGGCATCCAGCACGGTCCTACGCAGATTTGCATGGCTGAGAAAATCTGGCTTTGCACCCGATGTGCAGTCTAGATTAGTGAATATGCCCTTTGACGGCTTGAGGTTGTTTGGCAGCAAGGCGAACGAGAGCTTGGAGAAGCTGCAGACCTCAAAAGCGGCAGCGAAATCACTTAGCGCCGCTATAAGACAGCTTCAACAACACTCTTACGCAGGCTCATCTTCCTGGAGGAGTCTCCCCTTTCGTTTTTACTCCTCTTTTGGAAAAGGGCGGGTGCAGGCCAGTCAAAGAGGGCAACAGAGAAAACCCTTTTGTGGTGGAAAAGGGAGAGGTGCTAGATCAGCCCCAGCAGCGGCTACTACCTCCTCAGCCACTGCTGCAGCCGCTGCAAAGCCACTTTGAGGTCTTCACCCACAAGACCCTGCTGGGAGGCAGAATCACTCTGTATCTGGACGAAGGGCGGGGCATTACGTCAGATGCCTGAGCACTAGAGATAGTGTGACCCATGGTTACTGCCTTCATTTTCATCAAACACCTCAAAATCATCCACCGGGAGCCAACTGTAAAAATTCCAGACCCGCTCCTTGTGCAGGAGATTTTAACCCTGCTAGAGAAAGGTGCAAAAGAACATTTACCTGTAGCGGAAAGGAACAAGGGTTGGTACTCCCCTTATTTTCTCATCCCCAAAAAGGACAGAGAATTGAGACCCATCTTGGACTTAAGAAATTTGAACAAATTCCTCAGAAAGGACAAGTTCAAGATGGTGACCCTTTCTCAGATCCTTGAAGCTCTTCAGCTTCACGACTGGCAGGTTTCATTGGACCTTCTTACTTTCATGTGCCAATCCATCTCAAGCACAGAAAGTACCTGAGGTTCGCAATTGGTGGTTCTCATTATCAGTTTCGGGTTCTAGCATTTGGGCTGACCTCCGCCCGATGGTTTTCACCAAACTGATGGCGGTGGTGGCAGAGTATATCCGGAGAAGGGGGGATTCAAGTCTACCCTTATTTGGACGATTGGCTAATCGGGGCAAGTTCACCCGAACCAGCCCAGGAACATCTGGTATTGACCTGCCACAGACTGGGCTTCTCCCTCAATTACAAGAAGTCACAAATGATTCCAAAGACTCCAATTCATCGGAGCAGTCCTGGATACTTTCTCAAGGAAAGCCTTACCTCCCGGGGAGAGAGCTCACCACATTCTGCAGATCGTAACAAAGTTTCAAAATGCCCAACATCTACTGCCATTCGACTTTCTAAGGTTGCTAGGCCTCATGGCATTCTGCATTTTTCTGGTGCCAGAGGCAAGATTGAGGATGAGATCCCTTCAATGGGCCCTCAGGACTCAATGGTCCCAATTATCGGGAGAGATGTCAGATCTTCTGCAAGTCCTGGCCAAAGTGGCTCAAAATCTCCTATGGTGGGCTTGCAAGAAAAATATCCTCAAGGGGGAACCTTTTTGGCAACCACGGTCAGAGATAACGGTAGTGACAGATGCCTCACTCACGGGGGAGGGGAGGGAGCCCACACCAACGATCTACCAATCAGCGGTCGTTGGTCTCCATCGGAGTCCAAACTACACATCAACCTTTTGGAGCTGAGGGCAATCAGACTAGCGCTGAAGGCTTTTCTGTCCTCTGTACAGGGAAATGATGTCCTGATAATGATGGACAACACAGTGGCCATCTACTACCTCAACAATAGAGGAGGCGTAGGATCACTCCCACTGTGCAGAGAGGCAATGCAGCTCTGGTTCTGGGCAATGCAAGAAGGAATCTCTCTATCAGCAGTTCACTTAGCCGGAGAGCTGAACACAGCGGCGGACGCAGGCATAGCACAGTCTCCCACGAATGGGAGCTAGCTCAGGAAGTCCTTCAAGAGATCTTCGCCCTTTGGGGAACCCCTCAAGTGGATCTGTTTGCGACCAGTGTCAACCGGAAGTGCAAACTTTACCTCCAACAGGAGCTCTAGGAGACGCGTTCGTGGTGGACTGGGTATTTCCACTCCTCTACGCGTTTCCTCCAGTCCCCTTGATTCCTCAGGTAATCAGGAGGTTGAGAAAGTTCAGGAAAACCATGATCCTAATTGCCCCGGATTGGGTCAGGTGGACATGGTGCCCGTACTTTTTTGGACATGTCCATCTGCCCTCCAATATGTCTTCCACAAAGAGAGGACCTTCTCTCGCAAGAGGAAGGTCTGGTTCTCCATCCAGAGGTCCAGAGGTCTTCACGCATGGTTTCTGAGAGGCTGAGATATAAGGATTGGGACCTCCCGGATGACGTAATGGAGATTTTGCTTTCGGCCAGAAGGCCAGGAACAAAATCCCTGTAACGGTGTCGTTGGAACAAGTTCAGTAACTGGTGCAGGGATAAGCATGTGGATCCATTTTTATGTGATACTCCAACATTACTTTCTTTCCTCTTACACTTGGCCAATTTGGGGCTCCAAGTTGGCACTATAAAAGGATATCTGGCAGCGCTATCTATCTTTAAGCGTTCCTCGGAAGAGGTGTCCTATTTTAAAATGTCCTTAGTCATCCAATTATTGAAAGGGCTAACAAATGTGTACCCTCCGACACCTTTTCAGGTGCCCATGTAGGATTTGAATTTAGTGTTAAAATTCCTCATGTGCCCCTTTCGAACCTTTACATTCTTGCCCATTAAGACTTCTCACTCTTAAAACAATTTTGTTGGTGGCTATAACATCAGCCCGCAGGGTACGTGAGTTGCAGGCACTTTCTTGTAAGCCTCCTCACACCATTTTCCATAGAGACAAAGTTATTCTGAAAGTCAAACCATCTTTCTTGCCTAAAATAATCTGATTTCCATCTGTCACAGAAAATTACCTTACCTTATTTTTATCCTCCTCACGCTAGTAAGGAAGCGGAAAGGTTACATAGACTGAGCCCAAAAAGGGCTCTCGGTTTCTACATTTCCAGATTGGCAAATCTTAGACAATGTGACCAACTATTTGTTGGGTATGCTGGACACGAATTGGGCCTTGTAGTGTCTAAACAAACCCTATGCAGATGGATAATAGCAATTTTGGAGTGCTCTAAATTAGCTGGAAAAGAGCCTTCAGACGGATTAAGGGCTCATTCAACCAGGGGCATGGCAACTTCCACGGCTCTTCAGAGGGGTGTCCTGGTGCAGGATATTTGTGCTGCGGCCACCTGGTCGTCAATGTACACCTTTGTGAAGCATTACTGCTTGGACTCTACTTCATATCAAGGAGGACGCTTTGCAAAAGCTGTCCTTCATTCAGTCCATAATTTAATTTTCTGGTACTCCCTCACCCAAATTCTTACTGCTTTGGGAGCCTATCTAAGATGAGGAATACGTTGGGGGACACAATCCTTTCGAAGAACAAGTTACTTACTGTAACGTTCTTTCGATTGGATGTTCCTCCCAGTTTCCGCCAGTTGCACTCGAACTTCCTTAAGAGCCTGAAGACTTTAAAGCATGATCAGCTGATGCGACCGTGAACACCGTAAAAACAGAACTGAGGTAACAGGCGCTGCTCAAGCCCTTTATACAGCGGATGACGTTGAAGCTCAACAGCGGCCCTCGAGGGACTATGACTCCGCGGCCTCGAACACAGCGCCCTCTGGTGAAATTTTCTTTCCTAAGCAGCAAAGCTGGGAGACGAGATATCGAAGCTGAGGAATACGTGAGAGGAACATCCAATCGAAAGAACGTTACAGTTGGTAAGTAACTTGTTCAGTTCTCCTGACCTCTCTGATTGTTGCCACCATCTACAGGCCTCCTGGCCAGGTTGCCCTCGTCCTCTGAGTGGTGCTAACCTCTCCTCCTCTCTCCTTGCCTCTACCAGTCAGAGACCTCAACATTCACCTGGATGCTTCTAATCCCTCTGCTGGGCTCTTCCACAACCTCTGCGACACTCTTTCCATTCAACCTTCTGGTCCGAAACACTCTCTGGTCCGACACACTCTGCCGAACACACCCTAGATTTTCTCATCTCCTCAGACATCCCCCTCTCCAACCCGCTCACCACTCCTCTCTTGGACTGACCACTTTATGCTTTCCTCTCACCTGAAACTCTGGCCCTCAGGCAAACCCGCCCCAGGACTGCCACCTACCTTTTTTGTCATTTGCCCCATGAAGCTTGTCAGTGGATGCCTTTCCCTCTGCTTTCTCTGCTCCTCCTACTCCTGCGGCTGACTCATACTCTCAGCGTTCTCTAACCTGCAGCTTTCTATAGCCAATGCTCTTGACATCCTTGCCCTTGTCATGAGAATCCGCCTGATGTCTACCTCCAAGTGCAATTGCTGGTATGACTACGACCTTGCCGCCCTGAAACGCAAGTGCAGAATGGCTGAGAGAAAGTGGAGGGCTTCAGGCGCATCATATGACAAACTGTCCGGCTGTCTGCTCCAAATGCAGTACAGACTCTACCCTCTCCAATAAGAGTCCACATCCAAGCCTGCGTCTCTGCAGCCTGTAACCACACGCCCAAACTCTTTAAAATTTACAAGGAGCTGGCTGATCCTTCTGCAGTCTCTACCTCTCTTGGTCCCTCCCAGGTCTTCTGTACAGCTCTGGCTTCTCACTTCACCACTAAAACTCAGTACATCCTGTCCTTGCACTCCTCATCCTCTCGCTCTCTCTGAGCCCCTCTGGCTGTTTCTCCCTCTCCTCCTCCTTTCTCCTCTTTCTCTCTGACAACACCTGACAATGTTTCTGGACTAGTCCGATCTATGAAAGTGTCGTCCAAACAGGTTCTCGCCTGCTCGTCCAGAACCATCATGGACTACATTGACACCCTTGCTCCAGCCTTGGCCGATTTCTGCAATCACTCTTTCACCACTGGATCCTTCCCCTCCTCAAGCACGTCCTTGTGCACCCCCTCCTTAAAAAGCCACCTGCCGACACTACCTGTCCGGAAAACTATTGCCCGATCTCTCACTCCTTTCCTGGGCAAACTCCTGGAAAAGCTGACCTTCTACATGTTAGGCAAGAATGGTATTAGGTTTAGGTCGGTACTACACAAGTTGAAAGTGTGACTGAGCAGCCAGACTTCTCAAGAGGGGTAAATGTGAGTTGTAGCATCGGAATCCACAAATACAAGTATCCAAATAACACTTACACTCGAGGTTTTCTAGTAAAATTATTATTTAACGGTCTGTTTTAAATGAGCATTCTTTAAAAAGGGCAATGTGCAACAATAAAAATACACTTCAAAATACTTCCTCAGAATCAAGACAAAACAATTAGATACTATTTAGAGATGCTTCATACACACTTCCTACACCCTGAGGTGACTTCACTAACTAGGACAGTAATGGCATTTATATCGCTTTTGCACTTGGTAAAATTCTAAGGTTGGCAGAAAGGAAAGGTTAAAAGTAGGGAAAAAGGTTAACAGGTTCTCAGAGCATGTGGGCACTTAAGTCTTCCAATGAATTCTAGATAAAAACCTTTTGCAGCAAATATTAGTTAAAAACCAATGCATCACCTAAGGGGGACAGTAAGAATCAGTCAGTGGACTAGAAGAGTCTGATGGGAGCCAGGACAGCCAAAGTCAATTGGAGCAAAGTCTGTGGAGCTGAGGCCCTTCTTAGATAGCAAACATTATTGCACATAGTTGGAGAGTGTGTTGTAGAAAATCACTGAGCCACAAGCTGTTATACTTGTGAAAATTTAGAGCGGAGATCAACTCTAGAAGCAGCTACTGCAAGTCTCAACGGAGAAACTCAGCCGTGGGGACAAGAGGGAGGACGTCTGGAGGACTCCTGCACAGCAGTTCGGAGGTCGGCAGCTACAGGCTCTTTTCCATTCAGCCACTGCCACATTTAGATATAATTGCGAATATTAGCTTGCGTCGCATCTAGACAGGATTGCAAATGTCGGCTTGCGTTGCTTTGAGACAGGATTGTAAATGTTGGCCAGTGCCACATTTAGATAGAATTGTGAATATTGGCTTTTGGCGCTTCTAGTCAGGATTATGAATGCTAGCCAGTGCCAATATTTAGGTTTACATTTAGATATAATTGTGAATATTAGGTTGCGCCGCATCTGGTTGGGATTGTGAATGTTAGTCAGTGCCACATTTAGATAGAAATGTGGAGATATGCACGCGCTACATCTAGAAAGAATTTGGAACTTGGCATGTATCACATCTAGATAGCAAGTGTTAGGCAAAGTTTGAATGCAGTACCCTTTGGGAACACTACAAACAACTATGACTACAGGTATAGGGAAACCAACCTTTGGTATAAGCTTGTACTACAGTTTTGGTAGCATATTGAGCAGCCAGGCTTATATCAAGAGGGGAAATGTGAGCTGTAGTGGAGTTGCATAGGAATTCACAGTTCCAGGTATTCAAATAAACTCTTACACTCAAGGTTTCTTGCATAAACCATTATTGATTTATCAGTCAGTTATAAAGCCTTCTTCAGAAGGGAGCAATATATTAGTAACGCACATATACACTTCAGTACTGTACACTCTGAGTTTCTGAATCAGACGAGACCCTTTTGGGGTGGCCCACAGACACAACCTACACCCACAGGTGACTTCAGTAACAAGGGTCCTGGGGACATTAATATCTTACTGTTTGCATTCAGAACACTCTTAAAAGTTGGTAAAAGGCAAAGGTTATTAGAACACAATAGACCACAAATATTCATAAGCAGTGCAATTACTTTTAGAGTTCACTAGAAGAGTCATTCAATTCAATAGGATAAGCCAAAGTCAATGGGCTAGAGTATTGCATAGGATAAAACACTTCTGGTAAGTAAATGGAAAAGTCTTTGCACACGTTCTTAGGAGTCTTTGATGAAAAGAAGAATCAAATGTATGGCCACAAGCTGATTAGACTTGTGAGTTGTGGAAGTTACAAGCACTTCTACAGTAAGAGGAAAGTTCTCTTAGACTTGATTTACAGTACCTTGGTAAAGAAGAAAAGATGCAGCTGATGACTTCTGTTCCTGTGCAGCTATGCAGATCTCACTGTTCCTAGGCCTCAGTCATGGGGACAAGAGGGAGGACGTTGGGGGACTCATGCCATGCACTGGGACTGTCAAAACGGGCAACCGGCAAACTTCACTTACAGTGGCTGTTTCGCGTTTCAGCTACCGCAAATGGCAACAATGCGGTTCCTGGCTGTCAAGGTGGACTGTCCTAGCTTCTGGGGTCCCACACTCTGCTGAGGGGGTTCAGGCTTGGTCAGTCCTGCTTCGTGGGAGTCTGGAGGATCTTCCAAAAGCTTTAGGCCAGCTTAAAAGTAACACACACAATCTGTTGTCCCTCTCCCTGGCTCTATGGTTTCCTGCAGCAACAATGAGGAAATTCAACCAGCTCAGAGATGGGTGTCCAGGTGGCTTACTTTGGAGTTGATTGGTCCCACCAACTCAAAGGGAGAAGTCGTCCTTGCAGGGGCTTCTCTGTCAATGCGAACTTTGCATTTTGGCACTGCATCAGGGCTTCGCCAGGCAAACCAACGGTCCAGGAGTTGCAGCAGGCGTCCTCTGTCCTCTTCCAGTTCTTCTTCGGTTCCTTCGTCCAGTGGTCTCTGCCTTCCAAGACAAAAGACTCCCCAATTCATTTCATTCCCATTCATTCCACCCTAGCTGTCACTCACCCAGCAGGGCGGCTGTCCTTGCCGGACAGTCAGTCAGCCAATCACCACAGAGTGCATTTGGGTCTCCTAGGAGACTAAGCACAGGGAGTTTCGGGCACCTCCCTTACTTCTGCCTACCCAGACACTCTGGAGCCAGAGGCAGGTTTCACTCGGAAACCCCGCCAAATTTTAAATGAACAAAGCGACTAAACCTGGTTTGGCGCGCAGAGAAAATCTCTAGAAGGACCTTTCCAAAAAGAATTGGCAAAAGAAAAAGACAGCGGACCGTTTTCAAAAAGATGGCTTCTGCGGTTGCTTTACCGGGTCCGCGAACGGTCCCGGTGAATGCAGACCATGGTAGTTCAAAACAAAACCACTGCCACCGGCCATTCAAATGAGGACAGGGTAACATGAAAATGTTACATGAGCATCTAGACACAGGGGATACTAAGTAACCCCTCCAGCACTCTATTATAAGATAGTGTGTGCTGGGTCTAGCAATTTACAATGGTAAGTAAAGTCAAATTCACTTTACTGCTCTGGGAAACAGTAGTTGATCCCAGAGAAAGGCATTTAAACCTTGGGGAAAGCTGGAAGACTTCCCTGTGCCACTGCACTGAAGGTGCTGTGTGACGCAATGTAAAAGATGATTCCTATGGAGTTGGTTAGACTCCACAACCAAAAGAAACACACTGTATGAAATCACATAAAAATACATGAAAGAGTGGGGAAAAAAGGGTCGCTCTCTCTACAGGTTAAAAAAAAAAATCAAGCCCTCAAAATCCAGCAAAGTTGCTGGGGGTCTCTAAGGTGGAGGGAACTGGCACATTTTTGAGAATTCTCCCTGACAGCGAGGCCACTAACCAACCCACTAACAATCTCATCCTTCTGCACCCTCTCAAACTCTAACCAAACACAACCACACCCCTAAAGCACAGCAAACCGCACAAACTTCACTACACTGCAACAACAAAACAAATCACACATATCCTCGCACAACAGAACATGACTGATACTAACCAAAAAGCACACCTAAGCCTAGCGAACGGTGCTAACCGAACTGGAGCTGCCAACAGCACATCACTGCTCCCTTGCACTGTTCCCGCTCTGTCCCACTAACTCACTCAACCCTCTTTCCTTTTCAGATCCGCCAGAGGACCACTCCGGTGGTGATAGTGCGCTGTACAAATCCTTTAACATAAACATCTTCCTGGAGCTTTTGCCGGCTTACAGACGTTGCACTCGACTATGGATTTCCCGACCCCTGGCACTCGTTTCCAGCAGCAGCAAAGAAGTACAGCCAGTTGGGGAAGGTCTTCCAGCAAAGTTTGTCACAGGGTTAGTTGGTCACACTAACCCAAGTTAAGAAGTTGTCCTTTCCGGAGCATCTCGTCAATTTAGGAAAAGGAGTTTCAGCACAGCAGCAGGGCTTCACCGGGCAGTTCAGCGGTCCAGGAGGATGCAGCAAGCTTCTCTTCACAATTCCTTCGAATTGGTCTTCCAGTGGTTGACGCGGTCTTCAGTCCAAGAAGCCTATCCTTTTATGCAGGTTTCTCCCATTTATGCACAGCCTAGCTGTCACTCGTACAGCATGGAGGCTGTCCTACTAGGACAGCCAGCCAATCAGGACTGGGTGCATTCAGGTAATCAAGGAGACTAAGGGCGGCGACGTTTCAGGCACCTCCCTCACTTCCTGCCCTGCCAGACACACTGGAGCCAGAGGGGGTTTCAGTACTGAAGCTCGCCAAAAGCAAATTGATCAAAAGGGTTAAACCTGGTTTGGCGTGCATAGTAAAACCCAAGAAAGACCTTGCAAACAAGAAATGGTGAAAAAAGAAGACTGGGGCCATTTTGACACAATGGTCACCCATGGGTGCTATATTGCAGCTGAGGATTCACCCTGCGGTAGAAAAGCACAATGGTAGGAAAATTAAACCACTGCCGCCAGGCATTTAAAGTAGTGAGGGTAAAATAAAAAGTTATACATGAGTAAGTAGGAAAAGGGGCTACTAAGTAACCCCCCACACTCCACATAAGATGGGGTGTGCTGGACCTACATAGGAAAACGGTAAGTAAAGTCAAAATCACTTTACTATTCTTGGGAACTTTAGTTCACCCATGAAAAGCTATTTAAACCTTATGAGAAATCTAAAGGATTTATCTGTGACACTGCACTGAAGGTGCTGTGCGTCGCCATACAAAAAGTAGATGCCTATGGAGTTTGTCAGACTCCAAAAACAAAGACAGAGTCCAAATCAGATCAAAAATACATGAGGGTGTGAGAAAGTCTTACTCACTCGAGGGTAGAAATAAATTAAAGTTCAGATAAAGAGCTGGGGGTCTCTTATCTTGAAGGGAATTGGCACAGAAATGAGAATTCTCCCCAACACTACCAGCTTACGCTCCACACATAATCTGTTGTCTCCATGACCATCTGTCTGGCTTTAGAGTGGCCAGAGGCATGGGAACCACTCTCCTGAACACCCGTGAAGATCTGCTCTCTAAGCTTGACTCCAGCCTTCCTTCTATCCTCATCCTCCTTGACCTGCCATCTGCTTTTAACATGGTCAATCGCACCATCCTGATCAATTGACTCAGCGTGACCCTGGACATCATGGCTCAAGCCCTGGGGTGGTTGACCTCCTTCCTCCCGGACTAACCTTCCACCACCTCTCTCCACTCTATCCTCACCCTGGCTCTTCAATGTCTACCTAGCCCCTTTGGCCCACCTGATCTCTACTTTCTCTAACTGTCAGTGTTATGCGCATGACATTCTGCTCTTTCAGACTCCCCTCAGCCTGCTCTCCTCTCTCGCTCATTCCTGACAGTCTATCCGCGATTCAGGACTGGTGCGCCTCCTGCGATCTCTGACGTAATGCCAATAAGACAGATCTTTCTCATCGAGACCCATGCTCCTGCTTTCCCTCTCACTCTGGCCACCCTCCTTGGGCCCTCTTTCTTCGCCTTTCTGTGAGACAAAAATCTTGGTGTCATCTTCGGTTCCACTCTCTACTTCTCTCCTCACAAACCTTGCCAAGAAGGCTCACTATCAGTGGCACCTCCTCAGAGGTATTCTTCCGTTTCTTACTTTCCCCCAGATGCTCCCTGTCTCCAGAGCCCTGGTTCTCTCGGTTCTGTCATTTTACTGCGTCCAAAATATTGTGGTGAAAATACAGTTTACATTTTGTTCTTTTTTTTTTTAGCTTTTTATATGCGGGAGGGGGGGGGACCCCCCCCCCCAAAGCCACCCCATTCTCCCCCATTAAATAAATTACTACCCTAACCCACACCCCACGTGTAGTGCAAATAAATGTTTTTTAAAAAAACATTTATTTTTTGCCATAGTATTGTTTGTGGCGATAAAATCACTGGATACCGTTCTCTCTAAGCTGCACTACTGCAACAGCCTCTTTCTCAATCTGCCTTCCTCTACTCTCTGCCCTCTGCTACTAATCCAGAACAGGACTGTAAGACTTATCCTTGGCCTCAAGCCCAGGGATTGTTATATCTACAGCCCTGAAATCTCTCCACTGGCTCCTGGTGGCTGCAAGGATCAAGTTCAAGACTCTCTGCATCTTCCACAAGGCTTTCTGGGGACAGGGCCACACTACATCCAACTGTCTCTCTTCCAAAATACCTTCCTTCTCGATCCGTTCGCTCTGCTGCCTCCAACTCTAGATCTCTCGCCTCTGCAGGTGCCTTCCTCTGGAATCGCCTCCCTGCCCTTCTCAAACTTGAGTCGGACCACCTGAAGTTTGGTAGCTGCTCAAGGCCTTCCTTTTCACCTCTGCTTTCTCTGTCCCCTGCTGACCTACCTGTCTGCTGGGCCGACTGGTTGCTTGGCTGCCCCCATTCTCACTGGCTACCAGGCTCCTCCATGATCTGTCTCCCCTGCACTGCCTCTGGGCCTTCCTTGCACTTTGGGGCTATAACTGTAACCACTACAGCTCCCTGTCTCCTTGCACTCCCAGAGCTGCGCTGCCCTGGCCGCACTCACTCGGAGCAATGCTGCCCAGATTGCACTTCCCCTTTCCCTATCTGGCATGTCCCCTACCCCTTCCACCTGGACCTTTTCGCTGTTGCCCTTGCACGATATGAAAGACACACGGCCTAGTAAGATGGGTAGGTTGTCTTGTCCTCCCTCCTTGTCTTGTCATGCTTAGAAACACGGGTGTACAGGCACGTTATAAATGACATATATCATACTAAGAGTTGGAGTTTTCTGTATTGCCTCTAGGATCGTTTTATGAAGCCCCTTGTGTGCACTTCTTAACAGAGCAGTCTGACAGGAAGGAATGAATACAATTGTCATCTAGGCCCATAGTGTGTTTTGTAGCCTGCCGTACATGTGGACGTTCATTGGACAAAGATTTCACTCTGTTTTAATAGTGTACCCTTATTTTTCTTTAGATGATTGCAGCCAATGTTCTGTCGAAGGAGGAATTTCCAGATTTTGATGAAGAAACTGGAATACTACCGAAAGTAGATGATGAAGAAGGTACTTCTGCTCCCGTCCTAACCTGAGACTGGGTGTTCCCTCTCCTGCTGATTGTAGATTCCTTGCTGCCAAGTTCCCTTCCCAGTCCCCATTTTTAGCTCTCTGCTCCCAGGTATCTCTGCTTCTCTTGCCATGTCCTTCCCCCTATGACTTTTTAAGCACTCCATTTCTTCCTTCTTCCTAAAGCTGCGTACGCACCTTATTCTCAAAAATTGTTTGAATAACTTAGAATATGTTGGCAGTGGGCAACTTCAACAATACTGCCGTTTAATATTTTAGTATTTATTATGTTCTCCCCTCTGTTCCTCACTTTCCACTTCCCTCCCGCCCCCCTTCCATCCACATTCCCCTTTTTCCCTATTCCATGCACTTGCGCTTTCTTAATGTCACTGGGCCTAGTAAGATTGCTGTTTTCTTTTTTGTTCTCCCATGTTCCCCTCCCTTTTGTCTGGTCGCGCTCTGAAACACTTGTGTACAAGCGCGATATAAATAAAATATCATTTCATTTCTAATAGTCAATTGCCTATCCTCCTCTTTATGTTGATTCTGGAAATAATTAGGCACTCTCTAAGGACCTTTGCCAACTGGAATGCTGAATTATATTTCCCAAAGTTTATCATTGCATTACTCACTATTTTGTTTTGTAGATGGAGGCTATACCCGCATGTGATGAAATTGTCATGTCTATTAGTACAGTGTCAGAGGGCTGGGGGCAAAAGTCATTTTAAAATGCATCTTTGGGGAATTCTTAGTCATCTTTCAATTTATTTTAGCAATGTAAGGGAGATAATTCCCAGACCTCCATCTGGCCTTTTTACATTTTTTTTTGTAAAAAATAAATAAATAACAGTATTGCCATATTTTGATTAGGAATAGGCAAATTATGTGAATCTACATCAATCACGCTGCTTAACCCAAACATCTCAATCCTTTGTTTTGTATGCAACTGTAACAGGCAGGATCTGGGATTCAATGTACAGTTTAGCAAGTGTTTATCCAAACATGACTTTTAAACTGCACAGGGGATCAGCTACCCAGCCCTTAAGTTTTTCTATTAGATTGGCATGCACTTAAACCATCTGCTTTGCAATGCCACTTGTCTTCTTACCATCAGGCATAGATGAAAACCTTGACATTACGGCTGATGACCAACTATCTTTTATGCTGGAAATCAACATGAAATTCAAAAGGCCCACTTCCATTTCCAGGTCCTAAAGAAAGTAACACCCTACTTGCAACTGCCTGTCTGCTTTGTCACACTTGTTCAGACCCCCTTTAAATTATTTAAAGACCTCTAGCCTTCTGAAAAGAATTGCATTGGGATCTGTGACACTAATGGCACTAGCTCCACTTCTTTAGCTAGAGAAGTAAATTAATTTTAAGTTGGTAGTGCCTTATTTTATGTCTTATTTTAGAAGACTCTGTATGGTGTTTCTAACTTCTTTCCTTCTTACATGTTCTCCAATTCTGTTCTACTTACCCTATTCTTCTTAATGTGCTACAATAGGCTTGCTTAGATTGTTTTAAATGTTGGTGTTCTGTAGCCAGATGTTGGGTAAGTTTTTCTTAAGTCCAACTGGTGTGAGACTAGACTTATCTCTTGGTATCAGGGACCCAACTCTTAATATCGACCTGTACTACACGGGTCGGTAGAGTGGCTGAGCAGCTAGGCTTATCTTAGAAGGGGTAATGTGAGCTGTAAAGCAGTACACCGAAATCAGTAAACCCAAGGATCCAAGAAAACACTCACACACCAAGTTATATTACATTATTTATGTATTTATACACAAGGTAAATAAATCAAACTGAAAAGGCAGAAGCTAACCACATTCAATGGACTATGGATTTAAATTAATATGAGAACCAATAATGCAGGAGAGTAATGTCTTTCTGTGCTACAGTTTCAGCACACCTCAATCAGGTTAGGTAATAGCACTTATACATATATCACCTTTAAACATTGAGTTTTGGAGGGAAGGTTTCAGAGTTGGATAGAACACACTGTAGCAACTGTTACAATAGTCTTTTCTCCCAGAGGGATGTAGGTAGTCTGTTTCCCAGCAGAAACAACTGTTACTCAATTAAAAACCTATAGTGGAACCAGCACTGCCAAATCCAATAGGGTTGAGAAGAGTAGCCTTTAGGAAACCAAGATAACCAAAGTCAAGTGGATAGTTTTAGTTCTGATGCAATTCTTTGGAGAAAACGTTATTCACACAGTCAGTAGTTCTTGAAGAATTCCAGGAGCTCAAGAGGATCCTACATGAGGGTGCAAAAGCTGAAGGTCCTGCACAAGTGAGTGGAGGGCAACTCTAGATGGGTTAAAACAGCACTTCCCAAGCTAGGAAGCACCGAAAATGGCACAAGGCAGTTACATCCCAAGCCCCACAATACTTTAAAAATGAAGATGTTCCAACTACCTTCCTTCCTGATGCAGCGATGCAGACCCTGCTTTCCTGCTCATTGGTTGTGGTGACAAAAGAGGGGACCTTTGGCAGGCTTCTGCTGCAGCACTCTGGAGAGGGACTTTGCGGCAAAGGATTCCACTCACTTCAGCGGCTCTTTGTGGTTTTGGTGCCTTTTTCTCTGCGCCAAGGAGAACCGAATATCCCTGGTTGGATTTTCCTCAGTCACTCGGTCCTGAACTCTGGTGAGGGGATTTTTGATGAATAATTCCTGCTTCTTTAGGATCCCACGGATGCCTGCATTTTTCAGCCGGATTTCTTCCTTGGAAGACAATGCACTCAAGGATGGTCCAGGTACCCCGGGTATTGGGATTTGCAGCGCAGGAAGTCCGGGGCTGAGCCAAAATGAAGCAGGTCTCGATGCTAGTTGGTCTCATCAGCCTAAGGGAGGAAGGAAGTCCTCCTTGGCAGATATTCCCTGTCATGTGAAACAGGGTCATCACAGCTGCAAGGCTTCACCGGTGCTTTCTCTGTCCTGGAAGGTGTGCTGGCATCTCTGCTAGTCGTGTTCCACTGGTCGAGACTGTCTGTAGTCCCAAAATCCTCGCCTTTTATGCAGAATTTCATTCATTCACAAGCACACAGCTATCAATTACCTGGGGGTTGGGTGTCCTCCGGAACAGCCAGCTGCCCAGTTGGAGCTGGTTTCATCCAGACATTCCTACTGATAAGGCCAGTGAAGGTTCAGGCTCCTCCTTCACTTCTTGCCTTCCCAGATACACTGGAGCCTGGGAGGGCTTCAGGGACCGCCAAAGGCAAAACTCACAAAGGACTCTAACCTAATCTAAATGATAAAGTAAAAGCCCAGAAGGAACTGACAAACCAAAAATGGCAAATAAAGAAGACGGGGACCATTTTTGGAAAATGGTCAACTATGGGTGCTGTACTGCAGCTGAGAAATCAGCCTGCTAGTACCCTGCCTACAAAAGGTAGTAAAAGTAACCACTGCCACCAGCCGTTTAAGTCAGTCAGTGTAATAAAAAGTTACATGAGAAGTTAGTTAAGGAGTTACTGTGTAACCCTCCACCCCCCCCCCCCCCCCAGCACTTCACATAGGGTGGTGTGTGGTAGACCCACAAAAGAGAAGCTAAGTAAGATCAAAGGTATCTCACTTTTCTTGGGAACTGTAGTTCACACAAGAAAATTTATTTAAACATTAAGAGGAATCCAAGGGACTTTCAGTGGCACTGCACAGAGGGTGCTGTTAGGGAGAATTCTCAGATGTGCTAATTCCCTTCTACCTTAGAGACCCCTAACACATTTGCAGGACTTTTCATTTTTAACCTGGAGAGAGTGAGACCCTTTTCCCACACTCAGGTATTTTTCTGTGATTTAGACTGTGTTTCTTTTGACTTTGGAGTCTGACAAACTCCATAGGCATCACCTTTACATTGTGGCACCCAGCAGCTTCAGTGCAGTGACATAGGGAAGTCTCTCAGATTTTCTAGACCCAGCACACACTATCTTACAATAGGGTGCTGGAGGGGTTACTTAGCATCCTCTTTGTCTAGTTTCTCATGTAACATTTTTGTTACCCTTTCTACAATTATACAATCAATGGCTGGTGGCAGTGGTATACTTTTTCCTACCATTGTGTTTCTACTGTGGGCTGCAATTGTAGCAAAGGACCCATGGGTGCCCAATGGGCCGGTCTTCTTTTTTTAGTAATTTCTTGTTGGATTCACTGGTGAAGCCCGCCTCTGGCAGGGGTGGAAAGTGACGGAGGTGGCCGAAACTCCCTGTGCTTAATCCCCTTGGTTACAGGAATGCACCCAAAGGTGATTGACTGGCTGGCTTTTCTTGGAGGACAGCCACTCTATGTGATTGACAACTAGACTGCAAATGAATGGGAGAAACTTGCTTGGAAGGCAGAGTCGACCAATGGACCAAGGAATCCGAAGAAGAACTTGGAAGAGACACCTGCTGCAACTCCTGGACCGTTGGTTTACCAGGTGAAGCCCTGCTGCAGTGCTGAAGTCAAAGGACGACTTCTCCCCTTGGGTTGGTGGGACCAATCAACCCCAAGACGAGCTCATCTAGAAATCCTCTCGGAGCTGGCTGTGCTTCCATTGCTGCTGCAGGAACCGAAGTGCCAGGGAGAGAAACACCAGAATCGAGTGAGTGTCTTTGTCGGGACCAAGCTTTTGGAAGATCCTCTGGACTCCCAGGAAGCAGAACTAACCAAACCTGAGCCACCTCATCAGAGTGCTGGACCACAGATGTGAGGAAAGTCTGAAGTGGCATCCGAGAACCGCAGTGGTGCTATTTGCTAGAGACGCGAGGAGCTGAAACCGTGAAGTGCCGCTGATTTGAAGTTTGCCCATTGCTGCCGCCAACCTTCCATTCATAGTGCAGGAGTCCCCAGATGTCCTCTTTCTTGTCCCCACGACTGAGGCCCAGGAATAAAGGATCTGTAGATCTACACAGGAACAGAAGCCAACTGGAACCCATTTCTTCTAATCAAAAGGTACTGTAAACTAAGGGGACTTACCTCTTGTTGTGTAGCCTTGCTAGTTCAGTTGAGACATGTCTTGGTTGCTTTTGCAGAGTTGCTTGCAGCTTTGCCCCTCACAAGCTTTCCAGCTTGTGGCCCTACAGAGATTCTATTTTTCTACAAAGACTTCTAAAACATTGTGCAAGACTTTTACTTACCTGCAAGGAGTGCTTCAGCTCACCTAGACGTTTGTTCAATTAACATTGACTGGCCTGGCTCCCTGAAAGACTCTTCTTCCCTCTGACTTTGTGCTGTACCTTGTGCTGTTCCTCCACGAAAGCGTTAATTTACTTTGCATTGGGGTTCAAAAGTACTTACCTGCTTTAGAATATTTGTTTGACCTTTGTTTTATTCCAACCCCTTTTCTTTGACACCAATCTCAGTATTGCTCTAAATGTACCAGTGATATATTATTGTCCACAGTATCCTAGTTATTTGTCACCTCGGGGTGTAGGAAGAATCTGTGTGCCATCCCAAATGGGTACCTGCTGATTAAGATAAATCAAGAGTGTGTATTTTGAAGTGTATGTTTGTGTTACATATATATATTGCTCCCTTCTAAAGAAGGCTTATTCAACTGACTGTTAAATCATTTTTTAATCAAGAAACCTTGAGTGTAAGAGTTTATTTGAACACTTGTCACTGTGAATCCTCGTAAAAACCCTACTGCTCACGATGACCCCTCTTGAGATAAGCCTGGCTGCTCAGCCACACTACCAACCTGTGTAGTACAGACTTCTACCAAAGGTTGGGTTACCTATTGCCAGGAGGACAAGGTTGGTGTAGTCTCCCAAAAGGTACTGCATACATTCTTGCCTAACAGGTGCTGTGTGTCACTATGCAAAAGCAGATTCCTATGGAGTTTACCAGACTCCATTAATTAAACAGTAAGAATCAAAATATCCCAGTCAGAGAAACAGAGTGAGTGGTATAAATGGTCACTCACTCAGGAGATTTAAATAAAATAGAAGTGCAGCCAGCTGGTGGCAAGTGCTAGTAGGGGCTGTAGGGATACAGAACAGTCCCTGAGTGCAAGGGTAAACCAGTGCAGGATCAGATTCAGCAGGGGAGAGGAGGAGAGAAAGGAGTAGCAAAGAGGAAGGTCTTGAGGTGCTTCCCCAACCGGAAATGGTTCTCAGGTTTCAGAGAGGCAGGGAGGCTGTTCCAGAGGGAGGCCCCAGCAGAAGAAAGAGATCTACCACCAACTCGCTGCCTGGAGAAGTGACTAACCCTGAGGGAGTTGGAGGCGGATGAGCGAAGAGCTCGACAAGGAAGATATTTAGGAAGAGACTTGAAGGTATTGAGGTCCCAGGCCCCAGAAGGCCTTGTGGACAATGCAGAGGGTTTTGAATTTAATCATCACCGCCACTGGGAGCAAGTGCAGAGACTTCAGTCCTAGGGAGATGCGATCCCAGGGCTTGAGGCCAAGAACAAGTCTTGCAGTCCTGTTTTGTATGAGTTGTAGAGGGCAGAGAGTAGAGGCAGGCAGATTTAGAAAGAGGCTGTTGCTGTAGTCCAGCCTAGAGAACCAGAGCCCTGGAGACAGTGAGCTTCTGGGGGAAGGAGAGTAAAGGAAGAATACCTCTGAGGAGTACTGAGGATACTGAGAAAACATGTCCACGCTCAGCCCTCAGCATCAAGAGTTTATTCTAATGACAGATCTTGCATAACGTATAACTGCATAACTGCTAACATTTTTTGTGAGTTTGCTGTTCCCAATGTCACTTGCAGATATCTCATCTATTAGTGCAAACCAATTTGCTTTGTTTTTTTCTTTTTATTTCATCAACGACCATTCATGTCAATTTTGGGCACACTGGTTGTGTGAATTCTTATTGTGCTGATTTTCTGTTTTGAATAATTCAGTAACCTTGACTGCAATCTTTATCCTTTACTTACCGGAGCTCATTTTTCAAAAGTCCCTATAAGGAAGATACATATTGCTCTTGATTGTCCATGTGTGTACGCACTTTACAACCTTGAATCAAATAAGGTGAACATATGCAAATTAGATACTCTTTCTAAATACCTAATGGAAATAAAACTCTAATAGAAGCTCCTTAGTTGCGATCTACCCGACATTCAGACAAAGGCAGACTGTTCTCGCACAATTTGTTACAGTGCAAAATGCTTATCTATTTTCTTTCTGGTCGAAAAAGTACTGGCTCACACAGCGAACTAGGGAGGTAGTGGACGTAGATGATAGACAACTTCCAATGAACTAATTTGCTCTAACGTGGGCGTGTAGAAGAACTTTTTTTCTCAGCAGAATGATTTAACTTCTCATAAAAGATTTGTGAAACCAGTTGTTGCCATTGGTATTTGCACACTTTTGGTGTATCCTGATAGTTACTTCCCTTTTTCAGACGAGGACCTGGAGATAGAGCTAGTGGAAGAGGAGCCTCCTTTCCTCAGAGGACACACAAAGCAGAGCATGGATATGAGCCCGATAAAAATAGTGAAGGTAAGCTTTTCATCTAGCGTGCCAGGCACAAATGCTAGTCTTTTTCCCCTCTTAAAGTTCATCATCCTTCTTTTTAAATGTTTTTAGCCAAATGTCATTTTTCTTTTATTTTTTTAACATTGTGCTTGAAAGGCTGTGCTTAGCTAGTGTTTGCTGTCCAACCATATTCTGTAAACCTTTATTTCTTGGGTTACACTGCAATTGTTTTGTAATGTTCATAGATTATAACTTGCATTGTGAAGTACGTTGTCTCTTAGCACATGGCGATCAACTAAGAAAATGTAAAGGCTTGATAGTTACTGCTAATGAGGAAAACTGTCCAAGGATTTATTAAATTGGACGAATAGTATTGGATTTCATGGGTGGACACGCTCATGTCATTGACATAGATTTTACAGTGTGCCATTGCTAGGGCTATCAATTGTAATGTGAACTGTTTAGGATTTCACCACCAGCTTATGTTCCTTTTCAGAATCCTGATGGCTCCCTTTCCCAAGCAGCCATGATGCAAAGTGCTTTAGCAAAAGAAAGGCGGGAGCTTAAACAGGCTCAGCGAGAAGCTGAAATGGATTCTATTCCAATGGGATTGAATAAGCATTGGGTGGACCCTCTTCCAGATGGTATGTGTGGCCAGAATGATTACTGTTCTTTCCGGTAGTTTCGGGCATGTTCCTTCAGTTTTTTGGGGATTTTAAGTTTTAATTTAATTTTCTAGAAAGCCAAAGAAAATAACATTGCAAATAGAGAAATGGAGGCACTCCACTGCTCTGGTTTGTTTGAAAAGCGGTGCTTAACTTAAACAGCATTTTGTGTTGATTCTCTTTTGCAAACTGAAACGTTGATGTATGTAAAACTGGCATAATTAAGTTCTCCTTAAGTATTTAATCTGTTCACATCACGGAGAACACTTCACAGATATAAATCCATTCTTCAATCCATTTTAAATGACTGCAAACAATTGTATACAAAATAAATTTTCTTGTAAAAATGTGCTTGTAGTTCATTAAGGGTTTGAAAATTGGACTAAATAACAAAGTTGATACCAACTGAGGATGTCTGTTATCCTACCGTTATCCAAATTGTATTAGAATTGAGGATAATATTTAGATTGGCCATTTATGTCCGTCTGGTTTTCTTTCCAGCCCAAATGTTTTTGTTAAATGAACCTACCACATCATTACTGGCCTTGTCTCATTTTTCCTATGCTGTTTGAAATGTGCACCTTTTCACTGCCTTGTGCCAAAAGGACAAACTCCGCCTGGGAAATAATTTGAAGTTTGGCTTTTGGTCTCTTGTCAATTAGAGGACATATCGCAGGTGCAAATTTACACAGCTATAAATGGTATATAAATCCACATCCTTGGGGCAATAAAACATTGTTGCCCTGTTTATTAATTTGGCATTCACCTTTGTCATGTGTCATTCACCTTTGTCATGTGAGGAGCAGGTTTTTGATTTTATGCCTTTTTGAAACCTCCTTGACGAAAATTAGCACAATTCTGCAAGATATGCTCAGACACTTGTGTTCTCATTGGTTGGCAATGGCACGGTGGACACATTGATCTTACGCCTGACCACTAGCAGGTGAAGTGGTATCTCAGACCCCTAGGTTACCCTTTCTGAACTCACCCACAAGCCCCCTTTTCTCTTATCTGTTGCATATATATATATAATATAATACTAGGCCTCAAATATATATTTTATTTTTTTATGCCTTTACCAGACACTCTCCGTTGTCAATGTTCCGCAAGTAATTGCCCCTCCCCCACCCTGTGTTCTCACCCAAATTAAGTTGTAAAATCACCAAACCAAGACAATCTCTGTCATCTTGAAAGTGTCCTCTTGCTATTCTTTGTTTGACATCTTCACAACTGAATTAATATAAATAATGGCCAAACTACATTAAGGACACTCCTTTGATGATGGGGAAATATTTTGTTTATTTCTCCCAAGTCTTCCGAGGTCCTCCTCAGTTAGCTCTGTTATACTCATGCTGTGGCCCTACCTCCATTGCAGATGGGATTCATCAGACTGCTGGAAGCAATTACTTGAAAGAGTGCAAATCATATCATACAAATACCTCATGGCTGCCATGTTGGATACTGTTTTGACATAAAAGAAATGTTACGGAAAAGTGTGTGCCTTCCACGTTATGTATATTGCCTCCTTGTACTGGCAGGGATAACCTCAAATTTAATTTTCTTTTTATCCTTTCTAATGTAAACTATATTCTGACTGTTTAAAACCTATGAGCAAGATTACTCTCTAGTGACTACAGGGTGCAGATTCCCACAAACTTGAGAAACTACAATGAATTATTTTCCAAAACATTGTTGCCCTCCTTTGATTTGACTTTGAACTCATCCATCCCCCCTCCTAGCCTAGGTAAAGTAAGTAAGGAATGGTGTACCACCATCCAGGATGCTCTAGCCTCTAAGATAAACACCCTCCAAAATAAAATGGCGCTATATAGAATACTCTTGTTACCCACAACCGAGCCATTAACGCTAGCGTCCATACACACCACAACAAATATTCCTGAATTCCACTTCCTGCCATTAAATACTGATTTGGTGCTCAAAGCCATAGCCTCACTCAAACCATCCAACTGCAAAGGAGACAGTTTCCCCGCCAAATTAGTCAAGGACTGCGCCCCATACCAGCACCAATCATCACCAACTTCGTTAACGCCTCATTCAACACGAATACCATCCCAGCCAATATCAAAGAAGACTCGGTCACCCCCCTCCTCAAAAAACCATCATTAGACCCCACAACCCCCACCAACTACAAACCCATAACCACAGTCCCCTTCCTCCTCAAAATCATTGACAAAATGGCATATACTCAAGTCCAATCCCACCTCGGAAATAACCAACTTCTAGGAGAAAGACAATCAGGCTTCCGCCCTAGACATAGTACCGAGACAGCACTACTGGATCTAAAAAAACAGATGGACGCTATCAGGTACTCGGGGGGGAGGGGGGGGTGATTCTGTATCCTATTACTTGACCTGTCCGCCGCTTTCGACTTGGTAGACCACAAACTGTCTTACGTTGGCGAACAACTTCCACTTCTCGACAGATGCTACCGCTTGGATCAAGTCATTTCTCGCACACCGTTCATCTAGGGTAGCAATAGGCGATGTAGCAGCAGATCCAGTAACAGTTCCACTGGGAGTCGCCCAAGGATCCGGCCTCTCCCCGACACTCTATAACGCATACACAAAATGACTCTTCGCAGCGCTAGATGCTTTGGGAGTAATATACACCAACTTTGCAGATGACAGACAAATACTGATCCCTATCACAGGCAACCACGAACAGGACACCAGCACTGTCAATAAAATGTACTCCCATCATCCAGAACTGGATGGCAACTAATAGCCTCTGCCTTAACAGAGAAAAAAATAGAGATTCTTATAGTAGGTTCCCCAGACCGACTAAGCAAGCTCCACCCACAATACTCTGCCATAGTCATTGACGGTACCCCCATCAGCATCTCCAACCAAGTCAAAACCTTAGGGGTTTATTTAGACTCTAGCCTTACTATGTGCAAACATATTGGCACACTCCAACAGCATATACGGCCAAATGTATAGCCCTAAGCAGACCCTTCCTTACGCCACAAAGCTGCATCCTGGCCAAAATCGATTACTGCAACATTCTCCTGTTAGGGAACTAAAATTCTTTTTTTAAAAAAATGCAACTACTTCAGAATAAAGCTCTTGGAGCAGCGCTAGGCATAAAAAAGAGGGAGCACATTTCACAACATAGAAGAGATGCACATACAAGCCAGGAGTTTACATAAAACCCTTACCATAGCACATAAATGTGTATCGGGCACCGCACCCATCTATCCCAACAAACACTTAACCCGCAAAATCACAACTAGAGCACTCGGATCTAACAGACACGCACCTATGCATCCCCCGCTTCAAGAATGTGAGAACAGGAAACTCCAGCTTCCCAGTAGCAGCTCCTAGAATTTTGAATTCACTAACGGACACTATTTGCAATGAGCCTTCCCTTCTAAAATTCAAGAAAAGCCTCAAAACCTGGCTCTTTAATACATTCTAAAAACCACAAGCGCTCCCTCACACTATGCAATTGTGTATGTAAATACTAGACTGTTAGATTGTACATTGTATTACTCTGCAACTGTAACCATTCTCTTGTGCAACCTTCTGCACCTGCTTCGTTATGTTTGCTTGCAATCATGCTAACATGTATTAAGTTCCCAAGTAATCTTGTAACCTACACCGTGATACCCCAGGGTTTGGGCGTATAACCAAATGCAATAAATAAATAAAACTCTTCTATGATCGGTCTGCATTGACAAAAAAACTAAGACCAGATAAGAAATGTCCCCTGAGTAACGTTGCCAATGAAATAAACATACTAAGAAATGTAAGGTGCTATCTTTTATTTCCAGTTGATGGGAGGCAGATTGCTGCCAACATGAGAGGTATCGGGATGATGCCCAACGATATCCCAGAATGGAAGAAACATGCATTTGGTGGAAACAAAGCCTCTTACGGGAAGAAGACACAAATGTCCATCTTGGAGCAGAGAGAGAGCCTTCCCATATACAGGTTAAAAGAACAGCTGATACAGGTATGAAAAAGCAGCACATATTCAAATGTATGTGTGTGGTTAGGAGTGGTAGCCTTGATCTCAAAAGCTTTTTAACTCTGCCAGTACTGTAGCATACACTCTTTTGGTTGGGCACCTTCTTTCATTCCCCCAGCTCCTCTTTACTCCTCATTCTGGAAGTTAGTATGCTCTGTAGTGTGACAGTGAAATTGGGAAACCTAAGAAAACCAATCTTTGAGATGTTCTGTTATCTGTTATGATGTCAAAGCGCTTGTAGGTTGAACCTCCTGGGGGACCGTAGTCCAGGTCAGTCAAGAAAGGTAGAATACAGTGCTTGGGTGCGCTCAATATGTGGGCAGTCAGTGTGATTTGCTTGGTGGTGGCTGCATCGTAACACTAGGTGCAGTGGTAGTGAGAGATCATTCGAATGTGTGCTGTCAGGTGGTTGGTCTCCGAGACTGCATTCTGGCAGCCTTAGGCCTGTATGGGATGTTTGTGCAGCTAGGGCAATTTTGTTTTCGTGGGGTATAGCTGCGTTCTAACAGGTTGGTGAGGTGTTCATGGGGAATTGTTCATGTGTGCAGCTAGGCCGAAAAATAATCGAGGGGTATAGTTGCGCTCTATTGTTTGTTGGTGTAAAGTGGAGAATGAGCATAGCTGTAGGAAAGGTGAATGACTGAAGTGTATGGTGTACTTAGTAGCCTACTGTTCCTGCTTACCTTCTGGGTCTGGATGAGCTGGCAGTTATCGTCATGTTTCGCAGTAGTGGGACACTGAGGTAGATTCACGGGTTGGACCGGAGTAAGTTATGATTTGCACGATCAGAGGGTCATTACTCTGAGGCTCAGCACTGTCAGTGCCCATTTTCCACATCCCTGGATGTTGTTTATGATGGGTTACAGAGTAAGTCTTGGCAGGATACTGGTTAGGTCAGGATAAATCTCACTGCAACATAGTCCTGCCGAGGCAGTGATGCTCAAAGATAGACAGGACATTCTACAGATGGTTATTCTACAGGCCTAGAAATGCTCCCAAGCAGATGTGCATAAATTGAGCACTTATCAGTAGAAAGGATACATTGAGGTATTCACTAACCTAAAGACTATTCCACAGTAAATAACTGGATCCTGAACAAAAAATGGACATCAAAAACTCTGGCCCTTAAAGGTGCAGTATTGTTTGGGATGGGATAGCCATCTTCCTTTTTTCAAAATTAACTTTATTTCCTCTATCTGTACACTGCTTGCCCCAGCCCACCCTATTACAACCTCATTCCTATCTATTCCTCCAGGATGCCTGCCACCTTTTATATGGCAATGCCACCCACATGTCGCACTGCGTGTAACCTATACTCTTGTTTATTATTTGAATTCGTCAACCTTTTAGTTTTTAATTTACCATTGTTGTGGTGATTGTGTTAATTGTGCGGGAAAAACCACCGGAAGGCAGGTATTGATTTATCTTTGCATTTTACTTGCCCAGTGTTGGGGATTTTCTGAACCTACTCGTGTGAGGTGTTCTTAAAAGTCAACTTAGGGGTGTAACTAGTTCAAGTTTGTGATCAAACTCTCTATGGTAACATAGCTGAACAGTTGGGTTTAAATTCAGGAAGAGGTAGGCATGGTGTGAAGGTTTATTTACAATTACAAAATCTGTTAAGGAGCAGACGTCCAGTCAAGTAAGTACAAAAACCAACTATTTATTAACACAAGGTTGCATCACGTTCATGACCCATCTAATTAAGTCAAACCATTATAAAACATACATAAATTCAGTTTGCCAAAAACAAAATGGTTTACCTACCACTTTAGTATTTAACACAGTTAAACATGGTTGTGCACACTGTAAGGTACCTAAAGTTGGGGATAACCGTTTAAAGATCAATTCACAAGCCTTAAACTGGCTAATATTCCCTAACACACAAGATCAATGGTTTACAAGTCCTTTCCAAAGTTCATCTGTTACAGGCAAGTTGCTTAATCATCCAAGTTTTTGAAGAACCTCAATGTAGCACGCCCCCAGCCAGTTATCCAGCTATGACGAGGGCAGACTTTCAATGTCCAGAACCTAGGCAATCGAACAAAGGACTTCTGAGCCAGGCTTCAACTCCTATAGAACAATAAGGTTGCTACTTTTTAAGTTGGGACTTTACGCCCAAAGCAAGTCTATGAGCACAAGGGTGCTTGAAGAGCGATAAGCTTTCTGAACCCCCAAACTGTGACTTTAAAAACCAACAACACCCCATGAGAAGGAATTGATGGGGACAAAGGAGCTCACCATAGTTAGTTTCTAAAGGCACAAGTTCAACGCTTCTACCAACGAATATGCTGGCCATTGCAGGGGCCACAATTGACGCAAGCAGAAGACCAGAAAGGAATGGAAGTTAGTATGACCCAGCACAGGGTCGGCCAGCTCTCAGGAACTTTTAGGCAAGAATGTATGTAGTAACCCTGTGGGAGACAAATTAACAAGGGAGGGTCCTTATTAATTTGCATATTTAAGTAACTTTGGGTCTCACCCTAAGTTACTAGGGGAATCTCCAGACGTGGACCCCTTGCTCACTATTCTTAGAGAGGCACAGCTCCACCCTACTGATGAGGTCCAACCAGACCGAAACACGTGTCTGGGGTTGCTGTTGGTATTCTTGTTCAGAGGAGAAATGCCTAGCATTTAGGTGTTGGACTGCCCCAGGACAGGACAAAGACTGATATGTTTGGGATATTTCTTCTCTGTGAAAGATAGTGAGCTAGAGACTCTGGGTAAGGCTTTTGTAACCAGGACTAATGTCTGGCAGAGGGACTCCCAGGACACCCCTTGTTAATTTACCCTGTGGGAGACGACACAACATTTGTCCTCTTGGTATTGGGTAACCTACCTTTTGGTATAGGCCTGTACTACACAAGCTGGCAGTGTGACTGAGCAGCCAGGCTTCTCTCAAGAGGGGTAAATGTGAGCTGTAAAGCTGTAGCAGTGAAATCCACAAATAAAAGTAGCCAAGTAACACTTACACTCAAGGTTTGTAGTTATAATTATCTATTTAACAGCAGTTTTTAAATAAGCATTCTTTAAAAAGGGCAGTATATGTAACAATCAAATATATTTTTCCAGAATCAACATATAGCTAGTAGATACTCTTTAGAGATGCTTTTTTACCACTTTACCAGCCGCTTTTCCCTGCCTTTGTCTACCTGGCTGCCACCAGCTTCTCCAACTGCACGGATGCAGTGGTCCTCCACGACTGCTCTCTCCGAGGATCTCTTCGCCAGCCTACCCTTCTCAGCGCTGGCCCATCTTCTTCTGCGCTGGCCCATCTGTCTGTCTTTGCCTCCAACTCTACCTACGCAGACACCACAAACCACCTGACTCCTCCAGCAGTGTGCTTGCCTCTGAATCCTCCACTGACCATCTCCGGCCTCCGTTCCCTGCTTCTGTCCACCTTGCTACCTCCCGCAACTCCAACTGCAGGGGAGCAGTGGACCTCCACAACTACTCCTGAGTGATACCCGGCTCCCTACCCATTGCCAACCAGTCCGCCTCCTCCAGCGCCCCATCACTGTTCTTCACTGCTCCTAGCCCACATTGTGCTAGCTATCTACACCTCACGGACAGCTGCAGACATCCTACCCGGTCTTCCTTTCTGAACCTTTGTCTACCACCATCTGGCCACTTCCACCCATCATACTCACCACCATCTCCTGGACTGTGCTGCCTATGTTGGTCCATGTTCTCACCATCCTAAAGGTTCAACTGCGGCGGGTCAACTCAGCTCCTCGTTTCATCTGATCCCACCACCGTTCCCTGGCCGCCTGCCACCCTCAAGGCCCTCCACTCCCAGTTTCAGTCCCTGACCTGCTTCCTGTGTCGCTCACCCTTTCCGCTCTGAGGCCTCCTGTTGCCTACATTGTCCCTTAATCTTTCCATCCTAAAAAATCAACTACCTCTAACTTGTCCTCTTGCTCTGCTACTCCTTCCTGCGCTATTCCTGGTTTATTTTGCCCCGTCCTGTTTGACTTCTCCCCATTACACCTTCTCTCTCTCCTCTTTCCTTCTTCCTCTACACTCACCTTCCCTTCCTTACCACTTTATTCCTTCCCCATACCACTCTCATCCCCTCTGTTATGCGTTCTGCCAAAACATTCTCACCGTCCTCATTACCCTTCCCCCCTCTTTCCCTCAGCCCACCTTCCCCTTCCTCTCCTACTCTCCTTCTCATGTCCCACTCTTCCCGTTCCACACCTACCCCCTCTCACCGTCCTAATCTTCTCTACCCCCCCCACTGCTCAACCCTCCAGCCTCATGAACATTGCTCTCTGGAACGCCAGATCCCCACTGCAATAAGACCGCAGCAGTTTTAGACATGTTCTTTCATCTCAACCTTCATTTTCGATGTCTAACGGAAACCTGGATCCCCCCTCACAACATTACTGTCCCTGCTTACCTAAACACCTCCTCTTCCTCCTTCTCTCATATCTCTCCTGCTACTGGCCGTGGCGGAGGTATTGGCCTCCTCTTCCACCCTAAATACCTTTCCTCTACCTCCTCACCATCTCTTCCTTCTTTCCCTTCCTTCGAATTCCTTTACAAATCCTTTTCCTCTCCTCACCCGATCTCCTTTCTAATCATCTATCGACCTCCTGGCCCTCTTTCTTCCTTCTACGACGACCTTGATCACCTCCTTTCACTCATCTCTCCCTCCCCCTCTCCTCTAACTGTACTCGGCTACTTTAATCTTCACCTCCCTTCTCCCCCTCATTCCTCACCCCTTTTCTCCATACTTGACTCCTACCTCCTTTCCCCTCTTCCTTCCTCTCCTACTCATTCCTCTGGCTCCACTCTTTACCTTATCTTCAACTCTTCCTACCCCTCCTCTACTGTCTCTACGCTACCTATCTATCTCTCCGATCATGCTTTACTCTCCTTCTCCCTTACTCCCCTTCCCCATCCTTCTCCTATGCCCTCCCCTTCCTTCTTTTCCCGACGTGACCTTCGCAACTTTGATACCTCCCTCTTTCTTGACACTTGCTCTTCTCTCCCCTTTCTCCAAGATTTCTCTTCACTGTCGGCCAATGACGCACTATCCACTCGCTCCTCCTCCTCTCTTGATCTACTTTACCCCCTTTCCTTCTTCCGTCCAACCCGGAATCCCTCTCAACCGTGGCGCTCTCCTCAACTTCTCTCCATGCGGCGTCTCCTCCGACGTCTTGAGAGACTCTGGCTCAAATCTCCTTCGCTTTCCAACCAAACCTCATATTTCTCTTACCACTCTCTTTATGACTCGTGTCTCTCCTCGGCTAAACGTTCCTACTACTCTAACCTCCTCCACTCCCAAGCCTCCTCTCCCCTCCTACCCCCGATCCCTCAGCCTCTTCCACCCTTTCTCCCTCTGACTTTGCAAACTTCTTTTCCTTCAAGATTCATGCCTTTCGGCAAAAAAATCCATTGCTCTTCTTATTCCCCCCCTACTCCTTCTCCCTTCTCCCCCTCAACCTGCATGTCCGACTTCTCGCCTGTCTCCCTTTCTGACGTTTCCATCCTCCTCTCCAAAGCCCACCCCTCGTCTGCTCCAACTGACACTCTCCCGTCCCTTCTTATCCCTAAGATCTACCCTCTCCTTATTCCCTACTTAACTTCTTTCTTCACCACCTGCCTTTCCTCAGCTACCTTCCCCTCTGCTTTCAAGCATGCCACTATCATTCCGATTTTGAAGAAACCTTCTGCTGATCCCCTTCTCACCTCTAACTTCTGTCCTATCTCTCTTCTCCCATTCCTCTCTAAGCTACTCGAGCGCCTTGCCTACTTGCAGCTGTCAACGTTTGTCACCAATCTCTCTCTCCTACCCCCCTCTCAATCTGGCTTCTGTCCTAAACACTCTCCTGAAACGGCCCTCACCTACATCCTTAACTCCCTCCTCTCCACTCGACAATCTAAGCAATCCTCTGTCCTTATTCTTCTTGACCTCTCTGCTGCATTCGACACTGTCGATCACCCCCTTCTTCTCAACACTCTTTCTTCCTTTGGATTCAAAGGCTCTGTTCTTAACTGGCTATCCTCTTATCTCTCCTCCCGCTCTTTAACTGTTTCCTGGGGAGGCCGTTCCTCACCAACCCAGCCTCTGGAATACGGCGTACCCCAAGGCTCGGTGCTTGGCCCTTTCCTTTTCTCACTCTACACCTCCCTCCTTGCCCCTGTTATCCCCTCATTCAGCATTTCTCACCATTTCTATGGTGACGACAATTAGCTCTTCCTTTCCTTCTCTTCTTACTCTACCGACCTCCACCTTACTCTCTTCCTTTCTTACTGCCATTAAAAACTGGATGTCTTCCCGCTTTCTTTCTCTCAACACTGATGAGACTGAAGTCGTATTCTTCCCCTCCAACTCTCTTCCCCCTCTCTCTCCTCCACCTTTCATTCACTTTCTTCCTTCTAATCTCCCTATCTCTGTCCACGCTCGCCAACTTAGGCATTCACTTTGACTCCTCTCTCTTTTTCCCCATCATCTCTCGTGCCTGTCGCTACCACGTCTTTAATATTCGCAAAGTCCGCCCCTCTCTCACTTTCCACGCTACTAAACTTTTAATCTCCTCCTTTATCTTCTCTCGACTCTTCTACTGCTCCTCCTTACTCTTTGGACTACCTACTTCTCATCTCGCCCCCCCTCAAATCCATCTACCATTCTGCCGTCCGTACCCTCTGTCTCCTTACCTCCAGTGGCTCCATCTCTGCTTCCCTTTCCTCCCTTGGCTGGCTTTCCTTTCACTCCCAACTTAAATTTAATTTTCTCAGTTTAATCTTTAAATCTCTCCATGGTCTTGCTTCCCCTTATATCTCCTCCCTCCTCTTTCTACACTCCCTCCCGCTCCCTTCGTTCTGCTGACCACTTTCTTCTCACTGTTCCTCCATCCCCTTGTGCCTCCTCCCGTTTCCGCTCCTTCCAGCTCCTAGCCCCCCGGCACTGGAACTCCTTACTTCTCTCAATCCGCTCTATTCCTACCTTTGCCTTATTCCGCACACCCCTTAAATCTCTCCTTCTCCATCCCCCGCCATGAAACCCTTACCCCTTCTTGCTCCCCCTCCTTCATTTATCTTTCCCCATGATCTCCCTCCTGTCCCCCATCCACCCCATTCTCACCCTTTTACCCCTTCTGTTTCCCTCCTCCTTCTCATCCTCACCCCTCCCTCTCAGTTCTACTGCACTACTCTCCCTCTTCCCTTCATTTTAATTGCTCTACTTACTGTTTTGTTGGTCTGATTCATAATTGTAAATTGCTTCTACTGTTATGTTATATGTATCTAGTTGTTAAAATGTACAGCGTTTTGAAGTAAAGCGCTATATAAACATAATAAATACAAATACTTCCTACACCCTGAGGTGACTTCACTAACTAGGACAGTAATGGCTCATAGCATCTGAGCACTTAAATCTTCCAATGAAGTCTAGATAAAAATCTTTCCCAGCAATAACCAAATTATCATTAAGGGACAGTAAATATCAAAGTCAAATGGACTAGAAGAGTCTGCAGGGAGCCAGGATAGCCAAGGTCAATTGGAGCATAGTCCATGGAGCTGAGGCACTTCTTAGATAGCGAAGTCTTGCACAATGTTAGAGAGTTTGTTGAAGAATAATCACTGTAGGGTCACAAGCTGTTACACTTGAGAAGGACAGAGCTGAAATCAACTCAAGCAAAGTAGCTACTGCAAGTCACTACTGAGAAGAGCAAAGCTAAAGACACTGAGGTAAGTACCCCAAGTTGGAACAGTACCTTTTGAAGAGTGGTCCAGCTGGCTTCTGTTGGGTTGCAGTGATGCTGATCCTGTGTGCCTGGGCCTCAGTCGTAGGGACAAGAGGGGGCATGTCTGGAGCAGCTACGGGCTCTTTTCAGATCAGCGGTGTTAAGGAGAATTCTCAGTAATGTGCTAATTCCTCTCTACGAGACCCCCAGCACCTTTGCTGGATTTTGAGGACTTTAATTGTTTACCTGGAGAGAGTGAGACCCTTTTTCCCACTCTTGTATTTTTGCTATGACTTGAGCACTGTTTCTTTTGGTTGTGGAGTCTGACAAACTCCATGGGCATCTTTTTCATTGTACCACACAGCACCTTCAGTGCAGTGGCACAGGGAAGTCTTTCAGATTTCCCAAAGGTTTAACTATCTTCTCTTGGATAAACTACTGTTTCCAAGAACAGTGAAGTGAAATTGACTTTACTTGCATTGTAACTTTCTATACCCAGCACACACTATCTTACAATAGGGTGCTGGAGGGGTTACTTAGTATCCCCTTTGTCTAGTTTCTCATGTAACATTTTTGTTACCCTTTCCTCGATGAATGGCTGCTGGCAGTGGTTTACTTTTAACTACTGTGGTGGGCTTTTACCGCGGGCTATGTTCGCAGTTGCAGTAAAGCACCCAAGGGTGACATTTTTGTCAAAATGGCCCCGGTTTTCTTTTTTTTTTTTGTTGCAATTTCTTGTGGAAAGGTCCTTCTTGAGATTTACTCAGCGCACCAAACCAGGTTTGGTCCCTTTGTTTGTTGTCTTTGGCCGCATTCACGAGTGAAGCCCGCCTCTGGCTCCAGTATGTCTGGCGGGGGCAGGAAGTGAGGGAGGTGCCCGAATCTCCCTGTGCTTAATCCCCTGGGTTACAGGACAGCACCCAAAGGTTATTGGCTGGCTGGCAGCGCGGCAAGGACAGCCACCCTGCTGTGTGATTGACAGCTAGACTGGAATGAATGGTAGAAACCTGCATAAAAGGCCAGGCTTTTTGGCTTGCCAGGCAGATTCGACCACTAGACGAAGGAATCCGAAGGAGAACTTGGAAGAGATGCCTGCTGCAACTCCTGGACCGTTGGTTTGCCCGGTGAAGCCCTGCTGCTGTGCTGAAGCTCCGAATTTGATTCTACTAGAGAAGCGCTCCAAGGACGACTTCTCCCTTTGAGTTGGTGGGACCAATCAACTCCATAGTAAGCCCTTCTGGACATCCTCTCCGAGCTGGCTGCATTTCCACTGCTGCTGCTGCTGCTGCTGGAACGAAGGGAGAGGAACACCAGATTGTGTGCGTTGCTTTTAAGTCGGACCCGAGCGCTAGGAAGATCCTCCGGACTTCCAAGCCTGAGCCACCTCAACAGAGTGATGGACCCCAAATGCGAGGAAAGTCTGAAGTGGTATCCGAGAAATGCTGTGTTGTTTTTGCTGTTGGATGCGAGGAGCTAAAACACAGAAGGACCGCTGAATTGAAGTTTGCCCATTGCTGCCGCTGACCGTCCCATTGGAGAGCAGGAGTCCCCAGACGTCCTCCCTCTTATCCCCACGACTGAGGCTTAGGAACAACAGGATCTGCAGAGCTATACAGGAACCGAAGCCAGCTGGAACCATTTCTTCTAAAGTCTGTAAAGTGTAAGAGAACTTGCCTCTTGTTGTGTAGCCTTACTTGCTCTAAATTGAGACCTGTCTTGGTTACCTTGCAGAGTTGCTAAAGCTTTGCTCCTCACAAGCCTCCCAGCTTGTGGCCCTTCAAGTGTTCTATTTTCTACAAACATTTCTAAAAACATTGTGCAAGACTTTTTTCCTACCTACAAAGATCTTCAGCTCCCCTTGATATTGTGCAATTAACTTTGGCTGTCCTGGCTCCCTGAGAGACTCCTCTTTACCTATGACTTTGTGCTTTGGCCTTTCCCCCAGGAAAGGGTTAATTTACTCTGCATTGGAAGGTTCTAAAAGTACTTACCTGTTTTGAATTATTTGTTAACACTTGTTTCATTCCTCTATTCTATCTTTTACACCAAACTCAGTATTGCGTTAAATGTACCAGTGATAAATCAATGTCCAGTGTCCTAGCTATTTAATTCACCTGAGGGTGTAGGAAGTGGCTTTGTGCCATCCCAATGGGTGTCACCTGATTTAGAGAAACAGTGTATTTTTGAAGTCTATTTTAATTCTTACATATATTGCTCCCTTTTGAAGAAGACTGACTGTGAAATAAATTAATAATTGTTTTACCTTGAGTGTAAGTGTTGATTTGGATAATTGTACTGTGAAAATCTGTGTCACAATATGACTGCTCACATTGACCCCTCTTGAGATACCGGTTGTGTACGGATAGAGTAAACGGCATCTACGACAAGCAGTGAGAATCTGGTGAAACCTGCAGGATTTTTTGCTAACCTGACCAGAACCACGTGAACCAATAGCGGTCCGAGCGTTGCATCACTAAACAATAATATAAAAAGGATCATATTAGTATGGTCTCTAAGACGGAGAGTATAGACCTATTTGGTTATTCCAAGAGGTTGTGTATAAACAAAGGGAGCCCTCAGAGGACCTGAAATAAAAAATCAGAGTGAGGGACTACCTGCGGCTTCTAAATCATTCTGATCCACCCTACTAGATCTAAAGGGACTCTATTGTCGTTCCTGTCTATGTCCTGAAGATGGTTGGCGTAAATAGTGGACTGATTTAAGTCTATAAGATGCAACCTGAAACGCGTGTCGACCTACTGCTTGGGTGAAGACGGGCAGTTAAATTTAAGACTATCAGAGGATCTAAATTCTGTATTGATGTATAAAATTGTTAGTGTGACCTAAAAGATTAGGTTGTTTTGTATTGGTGTGACTGACGGTATGTTAAAGTGAAGTGAATGGAATGGAGGGATGAATGGTTTTGTGGATCTTAAGCGCAAATTGTGTTTTATGTTTAAAATAATTTGACACCGTGATGGTGAGACTTTATCAAAAACTATTATACTTTTTTTGAAAAGAATATATTGAATCATTTGTCAATATCTATAAAAAAAAGATAAATGAATATAGTGTCATCCTCCATCTAAGGGTGCAACTTCGTTGCTTTGTCCCTCTTGAGATCAGCCTGGCTGCTCAGCCACGCTACCAACCTGTGTAGTTCAAACTTATACCAAAGGTTCGGTCCCTAGTGCCAGGAGGTCAAGGTTCTTGTAGTGCACCCAAAGGGTACTGCATACAATCTTGCCTAACACCGACTAACCCAACCCATGAAGCATAGTAGAGCAGAATCCTCCTTTTGGATCTTTGAAACTAGTATGCACTAACCCGAAAAGGGTCCTGCAACCAAAACCGAATTACTATTGTTTATCTAAAATTAGCCCAAATAGTCAGTGTTAGGACCAGCAACTTGTAATATCTTAAGATCTGAGTCTTAGAGGGCCACATGGAAATAAAAAAAAAAGACATACACAGTTGTCTCACAAGCAGTCTTCCAAGAGTGGTTGCCTAGATGCATAACTGTAGAGAATTTGATGTTGTTCATACCTGACCGTATACACATCCTGCTGCTTGCACTATGTGCCCTGAAGCACACACACAATGCACCTCATTGCTCCTTAGCAAATTCTATCCAGTCTGTATCTTTCTTTGCAAAATACAGTGCTTGTATTCAAGAAATGTGGCAGGTTTTAAAACGTGACTCATCTTTTCTGTTTTAGGCTGTTCATGATAACCAGATCCTGATTGTCATTGGGGAGACAGGATCTGGAAAAACCACCCAAATCACTCAGTACCTGGCCGAGGCAGGGTACACTTCCAGAGGGAAAATAGGCTGCACCCAGCCTAGACGAGTGGCAGCAATGTCTGTCGCAAAGAGAGTATCTGAAGAATATGGTTGTTGCTTGGGACAAGAAGTAAGTATTTTCTGCTGAGGAACATAAGTTTATATCGAGCTTGTATTACCTGAAGAAACATTTGGCTGTTGCAAAAGCGAAGATTGTTGCCTATTAACCTAAGATGTACAAAGCATCACATGCCCACACACATTGCCCAATATGTTATGCTTGCTGATGCAATAATCCTGTGTCCAACCAGTAGGTCACTTGTGGGAACCCCAGTAAGGCATTCCAGCCTTTTGTATTTAACATTGCATTAAAGTTAAGTTTTAAATAAGTACCCTAGAAACAAATCTGGGATGTGCTCTAAACAAATGTTTGAAACAATGATATATAATATCAAAGTGGCTAATCATTCTTGCATGTGTAAACCTTTTTCTGATGCTTGTTAATCTGCTTAGAATCACATGCTGTGAATAGTCCGACATCTAGTGGTAACTGCAGAGTATTGCATTGTCTTTCGAGAATCGAAAGGGGACGTTGACATGGGGGTGCCTGTAACACTATCCCTAACATGACGTGTAGTGTACCCAAAATCCCTCACGCGTCGGGGTCCCTCAGATTGTTTTTTCCGCCCAGTATACTGGTTGCCTTATGCAGAGCTCTTCAAGAGACATTGCAATATCATTATTTATCGGCCTGTGGGCGTTGTTATATTCTCTTTACCGTCCCTTCCCTCGACTGCTGTTTCCTGAACTCTGCCGGAGCCTTGTACTACGGACCTTCTGGCCGGTCTGCACAGTAGGAGAGTGGGGTCGGGGTGGACATTTCCTTTTTAAGAATGACTTTCCTTTTCCTCTCTTTGTTCCCTTGGTCTTATCGTCACTGTATTATTCCTGTGCTATGGACAGGACTCATTTAGATTTTGTCCTTCCTGCAAGGCAACATTTCTGTGGAAATACTAACACCTTAAGTGTAATAAGTGTCTTCCCCTTAACCACAACGAGGCGGCCTGTGCGGCTTGTAAGCTTCCGCGTCCCAAGACCCTAAAGGAGCGCTGTGTTAAGCGGTGGGCGGCCTACAGAATCTTTTTCCATGTTCCTGAGTGAGTGGGAACCTTTTTCCCCACTTACTCTTTCTTTTACTCTTTTTATGGGTGTCATTTTGCTGACTCGCCACATCTGTACCTTCCTATAACTTTTTGGGCATCTACATTTTATTATTGCAGCACACTGCACTTTCTGTGCAGTGTTGCTGGGTTGCCCCTTGGGCTTCCCCTTTTATTTTCTCTTGACTTACCTTGAGGAACTACTGTGAAGGGTAGAGGGGGATTTTCATTCCTTTTACATTTTATATGAGACTAGCACATCCTACCTTCTGTGGAGTGCTGGGGAGATTCTCACTGTTCTTGTAACATTTATGTTAGTGACAAGCTTACTATAATGGCTCTTGGCAGTGGACATACTTATTTTTGTATGAATTTTATTCACAGGCTATCAAGTCAGCCGCGTAATGCACAGAAGGGTCACCATTCTGCTAGAATGGAGGAATCTTTCTTTTTTCACCATTTTGCAAAGGTTCTGTGTGGGTTCCTATATATCTAGCCTGGCTCTTGCAGCTGAAGACAAGTCGACCACTGCAACAGAAGATCTGATGATGATGAAGAAGAGAAGACTGTTATAGCTACTTCCATCGACCGGGGATGTCTGCTGTGTAACAGCTGCCTGTGCTGACCCCTTCTTTGAAGCAACCTAGGAGTCCTGAAGAAGACTACTCCGACCCGGAGACTGTTGGGACCCATCAGTCTTGAGATGACCCGCATTTCAAGCCATCCCACTATGAAGTGGTATCTTCCTGGGCTGCAAACCCCCAATACCCTGGGACCTCGAGCCAGTGTGCCGTGCGTGGTCTTCCGAATCCATCTGAAACTTTGGTGGACTCCTGCTGGATCTCCAGAGACACGATTTGAATCCCTGGAGTCTCCTCACCAGAGTCAAGAACCGAGAGAGGGAAGAGAATCCGACTGATGATATTCGTTCTTCATCTGGATGCTGTAAAAAGGTGCCAAATCCATGAGAATCTGTGAAGAAACCTTTGCTGGAAGCCTCCTCTGACGACGACGACTGCTGCTGCAAGTTTCCATCAAGTGTCCAGTTCTTTCGTCTCCAGACCAAGAACCCAGGGACCGAGTCCAGTACTGCTGCATCCTGAAGGCATCCACTCTGAAGCCTTCTTTTCTCCTAAGGTTCTGTGCCAGCGCCAAGGGGATGCTCTTACCACAGTATGGGGAGGTTATGGCGGTCGCACAGGGTCCTGTACCCCGTGTCCCCGCACGGACAGGCACAGACAGGATCTGGCCTTAAGTAAAGGACCCTTGGGAGAAGGGCCAGCTCGCGCCTTCCTGTGATGTCGGTCAGAGGAAGTAGGTCGAAACAGCCCATCAGCACGCAGGGCTCAGCTGGGCAAGTTGCCTAGCAATGCATAAACAATATGGTGTCCGCCATTTTAAGATGAATTTCACGTGTACGGCCAAGCTGATGGTCGGGAACGAGGACTGGGCAATGAGAAGCATTTTCACGTGGATCACATCAATTGATTCGTCTTTCTGCATACGCTGATAAGCATGCTTACCGTAAGTGGGAATGTAGCAATGAAGGCCGTGCTTCTCCTGTTGAATTTTTTTTAAAGGGAATTGTATCTAAATGTTTTTTTTGTTTTGTTTTGCATGCAGCATTGTGTTCGGCCTGTTACATAAGTTAATGTATAACGATTGTTTTTATCCAATTATGCAAGAGCATTAATAATGCTTACGTTCATTATTTACACACATCTGGTCCATAAATCTACATCTTATTTCACCACTTTAATACATCATTGATGACTTTCGGCTCTGGCTTAAGAGATATTCAAGGCACGACCAAACTCAACTTAAGGCTATTTAATGATTCAAACCTATAGTGAATTTCCATGTTTGTTTTTGTTTGTAGGTTGGTTACACCATTCGATTTGAAGACTGCACAAGCCCTGAGACTGTCATAAAGTACATGACAGACGGCATGTTACTAAGAGAATGCCTGATCGATCCTGACTTGACCCAGTATGCCATTATCATGTTGGACGAGGCTCACGAGAGGACCATTCACACTGATGTTCTCTTTGGGCTGCTGAAGAAGGTAGAAAATCATATTTTTTGTGTTTTAAAGTAGGCTTTCTATTGAAAAATAGAGTACATGCACACCATGTGTTTAGTTCTTATTTAGAATCAATCAAATGTTTTGACATTTGGAGCTCATAAGGCTCCCTAGTAGTAAGTGTTGGTAAAGGGTGCGGGGAGAAAAGAAAGACACTGGTATCAAAAGTCAACGAAAGATAGCTAAGAAAGTAGAGAACTCAGAGTATGAGTCCTCCCGTCCTCTGCACACCTATAGGTACTGGTAAGTATCACCCGTCAAGATTAGTGTAATTCTATTGGTTGAGAATGTGTGTTAGCTGATATTGCTTCGGTAACCTGATTGGTATAATCATTCGAAAAAAACTTTCTTGAATAATTTTGAAGGAAACATACTCAGAAAATACGTTTTGCATAATGGTTGTTTTAATTTCATACACATCCTTTGTGCCTGAGAAATAATTAAACAATATTGGGTGCACAATATTTAAGTGCAGAGTTCAAAATTCAAAAGTTCAACATGTCTGCACAATTGCACATTTAGAGTTTCAAAACTTTTTCAAATTAGTATAAAGAAGAAAGATTACAAACATTAATCAACATACACAATTTTTAGATTAACATAAAACAAAGAGCTCAACGCGTTTCGAGAGATTAACTCTCTTCTTCAGGAGCAATATATCGCAAATTTCTTAATCAGAGAATGAACTTTGAATTCAATTGTGCAGTAATGTCCATTCAGCAACTTAGTGCTAACATTTAGCCTTTCAAGTCACGTTAATTCGCCTTGTGGAGTGATAGTTAACCAAATGTCAAAATCAGAATCCTGCGATGGAGATGGAGAACGTTGTGTTACTTTAAAGAGGGGTGGAAGATTTGCTAATGCTATTGTGAAATATAATTTATGGCTGTTTACCTGTAGCACGTATTGGGCAATGTCCGAAGTGGATGGAACGATGCTTCAAAAAGGTGACGTGGTCTGCATGAGTCTTAACGTGCAGACGCAATCCTGTAATGCAGGAAAATGGCTATAAAATCTGCTGGTGCTGTTAAATTAAATATGTTCTTGTGAAAATCAGACTATTTGTACCACATACCCAAGTCATGACCATTTGATGGTCACAGGACTAGGCGCAATTTGTAATGAGACCACTCTCAACACAGAATAGGTATCATTTGGTTACTAGGAACTGCATTAACCACACCTTCAATCCCAATTAGAGGCACATAGTAGAAAAGAGGTGAGGCTACTCGCCGACAAAAGAAATATTCTCAACATTCTCTTCTTTCTTCTAACTCCCACTATTCTGTCACAACCATTTGTACTTTTCTCTAAATAATCAAATGCTCTGCATACACATGTATGGTCACATTTAATTTTTGGAAACTAACAATCAAAATTGTGGAATGATGGCTACCATCCATCGTAGCACGCATCTAATAATTGGCACATAACATGTATTCATTCCCATTAGTCAGAACGAATGATATAACATTACGACTACGCGACTTGCAAGTAACTACTTGTATGTCAGAATTAGAATTTTGCTACTGTATTTTTAGATTGACTACCATTTGCACACTATTCGCATTAGACAGATGTGTCTAGAATATTCATTTTATTTCACTCCATTTACTTCACGAACATCACACAAGAATAGAGGTCTCTCTGCACTACATTTCCCAGACAACTCTTCAATGAACGTGCAGATGTTCCCATAGTAAACGTGCCTCCTACTTGACGGCAGTTTCCTAGCAACCGGCTTCCTAACTCAGATGGCCATGGCTGCTTTTACTGGCTTCATTTACATTCTGAACACTAACAGAAGACTGCTCCCGCATCGCGCGGACTGCTACTTTGCCTAACTAGATATTGAGGGGACGTTCTTTCGATCACATCACGAATGACAATATCTTCATCACCTGGACACAGGTCAATCATCATTAGCACTCGAGGTGAGCAATGTTATACATAGCATTGTGAGTTCAATCGCCTGTGGAATCTTACGACACAGAGCGTACTGTAGACTGATTTTCGCTAATGCGTAAACAGCACCAGCAAATTTTATAGCCATTTTCCTGCATTACAGGATTGTGTCTGCATGTTAAGACTCATGCAGACCGCGTTACCTTTTTGAAGCATCGTTCCATCCACTTTGGACATTGCCCTATACGTGCTACAGGTAAACAGCCATAAATTATATTTCACAATAGCATTAGCAAATCTTCCACCCCTCTTTAAAGTAACACAACGTTATCTATCTCCATTGCAGGATTCTGCTTTTGACATTTGGGTAACCATCATTCCACAAGGCGAATTAACGTGACTTGAAAGGCTAAATGTTAGCACTAAATTGCTGAATGGAATTACTGCACAAATGAATTCAAAGTTCATTCTCTCATTAAGAAATGTGGGATATATTGCTCCTGAAGAAGAGTTAATCTCTCGAAACGTGTTGAGCTCTTTGTTTTATGTTAATCTAAAAGTGTATGTTGATGTTTGTAATCTTTCTTCTTTATACTAATTTGAAAATGTTTTGAAACTCTAAATGTGTAATTGTGCAGACATGTTGAACTGTTGAATTTTGAACTCTGCACTTAAATATTGTGCACCCAATATTATTTAATTATTTCTCAGGCACAAAGGATGTGTATGAAATTAATACAACCATTATGCAAAACATATTTTCTGAGTGTTTCCTTAAAAATTATTCAAGAAAGGTTTTTTTGAATGATTATACCAATCAGATTACCGAAGCAATATCAGCTAACACACATTCTCAACCAATAGAATTACACTAATCTTGACTGGTGATACTTACCAGTACCTATAGGTGTGCAGGGGGCAGGAGGACTCATTGAGTTCTCCACTTTCTTAGCTAAAGCAGGCTTTCTTCCAAGAGATCTTGAACTGAATTGGTATATAAACTGTTGTTGCTTTTAATCATAGTATCTGTTGTTGATCTAGAATCTCGGAATTTTCCATTGTCTTAACAATTTTGTCTTGATTTGATGGTTTCTCATTAGATATCCATACAGTTAGCCACAGTAACTCTGCTATGCAATTTTTTTTTTTATTATCTTTTTTTGGAAAGATGTTGTTTTTGCTGCTTTCCCCACATAGAACCCTGTCTTTTTTTTCAGTTCTCTCATCTCAATTGTGGCCATTGATCAGTCCCTATGGCTATCAGTGCTGGGTGACTGTCCTCAATTGTGGAATTCCTTATTTATTTTGCACTGCATTCATCACCTTGCAACTTTATGGTTACTTGCATGAGGTGTCAGGCTGGCTGGTAGCAGTGGATATATTTCTACTGTGGCTTTTTATATACCTGTATGTAATTTTGCGTTTGACTGCATAATGACTGTACCATATGCTCTAAAATGGCAGTGCTACACAATTTCACAATGTACTGTGGACATCTTGTATTTTGAACAACTTCCTGCCCTCTTCGGGCCGAATTTGACATCTGATAAACCCTTTCCAGAGCACCCCAAAAGTGAATGCGTGTATAAAATTGCAGTCTGTTTAGTTATTTACTTACCTGTGGTTTTTAATTCAGTTATAATGAATTGTATTTTCATACATTATGCCGAACTTGTTATTAAGAGTGCTGTGTGGTTAACTGAACCCATCACCATTCCAACACTCACATAAGCCTTACTTCTCAGTCACACTACCTTGATAGAGTTTGGCTAGACTTTAGTGTTTTCCCTGCTCGTCAGAATAGGTTGTTCTCTCAGAATCTGTCAAGAGGGCTGATTCTCAAAACCCATCTTAACACTGGGATACCCTGCTAACCAGTCTGTGATGGCTCGGCATTTGTGTCTCCCCTGCTTGTGTTCAAAAGAATATTTAGTGAACCATAGCCCAGCGTACCTGGAGCAAGCCAGATCTTCAGAAATCTTAATCTGCCTAGAAGGGGATTCATAACACTGATTTGGATAAGTGGTAGCCAGTAGGACTGTTACCAGGTTATGGGACCCCAAACATTTTGCTTTTTCTTGTTGGCTTTCCTTGATCTTAGATTTTATTTTTGAGAACAGAGGGACTCCGTAGAAGCCCCCCCTGTATCTGCAACTGTTAAGAGGGCTTTTCAGAACCAATTACCGTGAGGGGTTAAAGGAAGCCAACCTAAATGTGCAAGCAGTTTCTCAATGAAGTCTTTGACCAAACTCTCAGTGAGAGTGGCTGAGCCATTGGGCTTTGACCAGGAGGCGATGGCTTGGTGTGAAGTACAGTTAACAAGAACAAAGACTGAGGAACAGAGGACCACAAAGGTGACTACAAAAATATACTATTTATTAGACAAAGCAATCATTAAATTCAACACACTACTGCTACAAAACCTACATACACCACTGTTTGGTAATGCCAGAATGGGTTGCCTAGTGTTGGGGAGAATTCTCAAAAATGTGCTAGAAAATGTTCTAATTCCCTCTACCTTAGGGACCCCCAGCAACTTTGCTGGATTTTGAGGACTTGATTTTTTTTAACCTGGAGAGAGACACCCTTTTTTCCCCCCACTCTCATGTATTTTAATGTGATCTGGTACACTCTTTCTTTTGGTTATGGAGTCTGACAAACTCCATAAATATCATCTCTCTCCAGCATGGGGTCCGTCATGGATTGGCCTGCTCATGAATAGTCCCCGTCAGGCTGGGAATCCTCAGTAAAGAAAAAATCTGTTTCAGTTTCACTTCTGAACTGTCTTTCTCCTAACTACCAATCGCTGATCTCTGGGTCATACTGCCCCCAGCCAATGGTTGCCCTCTACCTAAACCCCTCCTCTGGCAGCCATCTTCAGATTTTTACCGCACGTTCAAGTGGTGGGAGTCCTCATGATTAGCTCTCGGGTTTATTACTGCATTTTGCGATCATTCTAAGAGTTCCACTCTATTTTTTTTTGGTCAATCGATCCTCAAGCTCCATCGATCTACCATCCGGTTAAAGGGGACCCGTTTCGGATTTCTTCAGCGCACCTCAAGGGCATATTTTGTAGAGTTTACTTCTTGGAGGATTCCAGAAGCTTCTTCGGGCCTACACCACGTGTGGAGATGGCGGATGAGAAGGACTCGACACCCCTGTTCAAGGTCTGCCCAGGCTGCGGCTTACAGAACATCTATTCAGACGACGGGCACCCCTTGTGCCTTTACTGCCTACACTTGGACGACACGCACATGGAGGATGACTGTGCGTTCTGTCAGGATATGGTGCCCCGCATGATAAACGATCAGCGCAGGCGGCTCAACGAGTGGCTGCAGGCTAAGGCCCCTGCTTCGGGTGAGTCCCGGCAGCACGCCTCCCCGAGCCACAAGAAGAAAGCTCTGCGGTTTTCTAAGACCTTTGATGGCACTCCTCCCACGGGGGCCCCAACAGAAGGCTAAGCACCGCAAGTCCACTGCCCAGGGAAGCGCTGTTGCGACAGGCTCTCCGGCGGCTAGGGTGGATGCTGCATCACCAACACCTTCGACCACGAGTCAGCACTCTGTATCTTCAAAGAAGCGGAAGTTGGACCATCCAGGCAATCTCTTGGAGAAGACCCAAACAGGCCCTACTGAGAAGGCAAAGGGGGAGCAGGGCTCGGACCCTGCCCCTAAGGTGAAGGCCTCAGGCTCGTCCAAGGCCGGGAAGGGCCAGATACACCCGGCAAAGGCCCAGCCTTCCATTGAAGGAGTAGTGGCGTCCCTTGCGAAGGCTGTAGAGGCTGATACGCAGGTACGACCTGCCTGGGGGGGGGGGGGGGGGGATGGGGGGTCCTCTTTCAAACCCATTGAAAAGACGCCGGAGAAGATGATGCCTACCATCTCGCTGAAACAGTGTCCCCTTGTCGCAGAGAAGGGGGCGGGCACGGTAGCCCTTCAGAGCACGGATATCTCCTCTGAGGAGGAGCTCAACAATCTGCGGACCATCCAGGAGGAACGGTATGTCAAGGCCAGACCCTACGGCAAGGTTCCCGACGAGGGAGGTGACGAAGGTGATGATGTGACAGACGAGCAGTGGGGCATAGGCTTGGGCCAGCCTATTCCGCGAACGCCGTCGCCCCCTCCATCTCTGTCACCTCAACGACCACCTCCACAACTGCAACTTCCTGTGGACATCTGGGTGGACATTCTCACTCCAGGTTAAAAAAAATCAAGTCCTCGAAATCCAGCAAAGTTGCTGGGGGTCTCTAAGGTAGAGGGAATTGGCACATTTCTGAGAATTCTTCGTAACACCAGGGCACGTGGCACACCCCACCACATGACACTGACATCTTTCTGGCTGCGCCTACCGCCTCCCAGCCTAGAGAATCGTCGTCTATAGACGACCAGATTATGTTCAACACCCTCCTGAAGAAGGCTGCTGGCCATTTCAAAATTATCACACATGAAGCCGCCCCTGATTCGGACTTGGTGGAAGATATCCTTAAGGAAAAGAACCCTGTTAGCCAAGCCATCCCCTTGCTGAACTCCATCAAGGAGCATCTGGCCCCCTCATTACTCACTCCATCTCTCATATGTGCAGTTAACCCCTGTGTAGAAATAAATGTCATCCGTCTCTCTCGCATCGGGGGGTGCCATGCCATCTCATATTCCTTAGTTGTGACCACTACTCACAAGAGGTCTGGGGTACCATTGTCCTCGTCTGAATTTCCTCCCGACAAAGACTGCAAAAAGTTGTACGCCTTGGGCAAGCTGGTTACCACCTCTGCAGCGTATTCGAGCAGGATTGCCAGTAACACCACGATCCTTGTGAGCTATAGTGACGTTCAATAGGGCCTTGTTCAGGACGGCCTTCGAGATGTCCCGGAACCTACTCGCATCTGCCTGTTAACGGTGGTCCTTGAGGGTAGACCAATCACCCAGAATATACTCAAGAATACTCTGGACTCTGCTGAAACCGTAGGCGTACTCTTGCCCAGGGAACCCTGCTGAAACGCCACGCCTGGTTAAAGAACTCTGGGTTCAAGCCAGAAACTCGGGCTTCCTGGATAAACAAACCAGTGTAGGAAGCCAACCTTTTCAAGAAAGCGCTTGACTGTTCGGGAGATCTATCCATTTTTATGCTTAATCCCCTCCTCTAGTGAGACCACCCCAGCACTTTTTGCTGGACTTCTGGGCCTTTTTCTTTCAATCCTGAATGAGTGGAGCCTTTTCCCCCTCATTCATTCTTGTGGGCTCTATCTTTTGGAATTCTATTCTTTGTATTCTAGCTGTACTATGAAGTCTGTTTGCTCCATAACTCTTATGTTCTGCGCATCTGTGTTTTTACAACTGCAGCACACAGCTCCTTATTGGCAGTGTTGCTGGGGACCCTTAGCATCCCCCTTTAAGATTCTTTTTCTATATCCTCAAGTAAATACAATTCTGAAGGATAGAGATCCTTAGCATCTTTCCCAAAACTCTGTAGTCTGAGAGATTGCCACACACCACCTTCAGTGGAGTGCCAAAGGGATAGCTAGTATTCCCCCTTCTCTTTGCTCCTGTGACTTTTTAGTCACATAGACAATCGCCAAGTTATTGCTGGTGGCAGCGGACGTGTTCTACCAAGTATTGTATATTTTTTATACTGCAGGCTATGTCCATAGTCTCGGTAGTGCACAATAGGGGCACCCAAGTATCAACTTGGGCCTCCCTTCTTTTTCGCCCTTGCTAGTGTGGTTGTTGTTTGTTAGCATATCTACCATTCTGGAAGTGGGGAGGTCTGTGTGTGTGTGTTTTTTTTGCCTTTGTGGGAACCTGTAGGTATCCGTGCCTAGGCTCCAGAGTGTCTGGGCAGGCAGCAAGTGGGGGAGGAGTTTTCCACCCCCCCCCCCACGTCCTTTGCCATAGTACCTGAATAGGTCCAGCTCCCACAGGGGGTCTGGCTGCCCTGATTGGACAGCCAAACACCCTTTCTGTGAAATGCTGAGAGAGATTGCAGAGGAGTGTGTGCTGGAACTGCATAAAAGGTGAGTCTTCTGGAGAGAAAAGCAAATTGACCATTGGAAGCTGAAGTAACCGAAGAAGATAACCAGAGACACCTGCGGACCCTTTGCAACACCGTGAAGCGACTACTGCTGTCCTGACCCTGTTTTCTGTGCGATAGCGGAGCTCCGAAGAGGACTCCTTCCCTTTGGGTGGTGGGAACAACCAGTCCCAAGACTGACTTTAAAACAAACCATCCCCTGAGGTCCTAGGAGTTTCCACAGCTCCGGAACACCAATACCAGGAGACCTGCTGCCCTTTTCGAGTGCATCGTTGTGGAAAGGCCAAATCCGTCCAAATCTATCCTGAACCCGTAAGAACACTCCAGAGATCTGAGACGATCCAACTCTCCCAGACCCCCCCTCACCAGAGTGTGGGACTGCAGGAAGCGAAGAAGCTTCACCAGGCGATCTGTATTCTTTGTTGGTGCTGCAGAAAAGGTGCCAAAACCGCAGAGTCACCCAAGAAGTTGCTGAAAGTCGTGCCACAGGTCCTCCCTCGAGACTGCTGCTGAGAGATCCCATCCATTGTCCTGCCTTCAGTCACCAGACCAAGGAATCTGGAGGTCTGGTCCAGAGCTGCAACATCACGGAGCATCCAGCACAAACATTTTCTTCTAACATAATGTACTTTGGGGAAAAAGGTATTGCTTACCTGATTCCAAGAGGTCGGTCCAGAGCAGTGGAGTGCACAAAAAGGTGTTCAGGGGAACCCCCTCTTACCACTGACCCAAGCTGCTGCTTGTGTCCCCTTTTCAAGTCTGTTTTAAGGTCTGCATTGTTAGTTGTTAATTTGCTGCTTCAATAACTAGGCACTGGAAGAAATCCACAGGAACTCTTCGTAATTCGCTGCTTGCCAAGACTTCAAGCCCTCTCCGAACTACCTTAAGGTAGGGTTGTGCTTTTGGACATAAGACTTACTAGGTGAAGAAACGGTCTCTAGAACCTTGAACGAAGCTCAAGCTACACTAACTAACCGTTTTCCTCCGTTTAAGTGACTTTACTATGTGTGTTTGCAGAGTAAATGTATTTCGAATGGATTGTGTCCTCCAACGTATTTCTCATCTTTGACATGTAGTGTCCACAGCTTGGTTACTTTGGAATTTTTTTGCCAGAGAGCGCCCTGCGTCGATGACGTCTGGTCGGTGTCCCTCGAAGGCCTCCGTCGAGGGTGACGTCATTGGATGTTATAAGTAGAACGCATGGCTCCCGTTGCCTCAGTTCTGTTTTTTCCGCAAACGTGTTTGCTTTGTGAAGCTCAGCGAGCCTCATACTTACAAGTATTTGCTATTGAAGTTAATCGATATGTCTTAGTCTTCCACTCCGAGGACGCCTCGGTCCGGGTTCAAGAAATTCCGGGACTGCGGTTAGATGTCCATCACGGATCCCCATTGTGTCTGCTTGTGGTGCCTCGGCAGGGGCCATGACATGGATACGTGCTCCAAGTGACAGTCGATGACTAGAAAGGCCTGGCGGGAACAAAAGGGGGAAGCTCAAGGTAGGCAAGGTGTCCATGCCCCATAAGTCCCGACCTGCTAGGCCTTCGACCGATGAATCGAGGGGTGACTCTCTTCAGAGGAAGAAGGCCAAGCGTTCAAGGTCCAGGAGTGGTTCCCGCCACTCATCCTCCTTGTGGAAGCGCTCCAGGGGAAGGCACTGCCAGTCGCCTTCCTTGTCTTCTTCAGGCAGCACCCCCGAAAGGGTGAGTTGCCCGTCCAAAAAATCTACGCCAGCTGAGTAGGAAGCTTTCCGCATGGACATGCTTAAGATTGTAAAAAAGCAGGGCAATGCCCCGTCCGCGCCTTCTGTTGAAGCTGGCAGGAAACAGTCTTGGCCGGATACTCGCGTGCCTTTGAGCTTGGGTAAACGGCATGATCCTCATCGAGAGCCTTCGAGGCCTCGTCCGGACAAGGAATTCAAGGATCGATCGAGACGTGAAGCGAGGTCCCAGTCTTTTTCTCCATGGAAACTGTCCAAACTCTCGATGCCATCGGCGCCACGCCAGTTGATAGTGCCTTTCGGCTCCTCCACCCCGTCAGACCCTTGATGCCTTTGGCGCCGTTGCCGGCACGGTCAGTGCCAATTTTGCCAGCGCAGCCCCTGTTGACGGTGAAACCTCCAATAAAAGCGGTGTCGAAGTCGACGACTTATACCCGAGAAAAGGTGTACTCCTCTGCCAAAGAAAGACTTTGTCCCTCCACTCCATTTTTGGGGAGGAGGAACATTCTGATGAGGATGAGGTTACTTTTGGTCTCCAGTTTGGGACCCCTAATGTGCCAGAATGCCTCATCTCGGAGGAGAGTAGGATGCAGAATCTTTGTGATACCTTGCATATAATGCAAGTGGTATAGACACTTCTCCAGAGCTGGAGTTCTGCAGACCAGACCCTGGGGAGCATGCCAACTCCTCTTACAGACGACTTATGTCACGAGTTGTGGAGTATTTGGGCTGGTCCAGACCTACTGCACATTATGATCAGGATGATCTTGCAGACATTTTGGATCAGGGTCCCCCTACAGATCCAATATTGCCATTTTCATGTGGCTCTGGAGAGTAGGGTGGCCAGATATTTGGAAACCCTGGAGACTTATCCGTCAGTGAACAAGTCTCTGACACGAAAATACCGCCCCTTCAGTAGCAACCCAGGCTACCTGTTGTCACCCCACTCCTGAGAGTCTGGTGGTCCAGACAGCCACGGCTACCTCAAAACAGGCTGTATGCCCTACCATCCCTCCATATAGGGACGATAAGCGCATGGATGGATGGGCGCGCAAGATATTTTCAGCTGGGAGTATGGCTTTTAAATTGGCCACCTCTGCTTGTGCCTTGGCAAGATTTTCGTACACTCTGTGGGAGTGCCGATCTATGGCAGCTGAGCATATTCCCGAAGGGGAAGAAAGGGAGGTCTTGCTAGATGTTGTTAAGGACTGTGTTAGCGAAAATTCTCAAAAATATGCTAATTCCCTTCACCTTAGAGACCCCCAGCAACTTTGCTGGATTTTGAGGGCTTGATTTTTTTTTTTTTTTTAACCTGGAGAGTGTGACCCTTTCTCCCACTCATGTATTTTGATGTGTTTTACCCTTGTGTTTCCTTTTGGTTATGAGGTCTAACCAACTCCATAGGCATCATCTTTTTCATTTGTGTCACGCAGCACCCTCAGTGCAGTGACACAGGGAAGCCTTTCGGGCTTTCCCAAGGTTTAACTACCTTCTCTGGGATAAACTACTGTTTCCCAGTGCAAGTAAAGTGAAATTGACTTTACTAGTCGTTTAACTTCCTAGACCCAGCACACCCTATCTTACAATAGACTGCTGGAGGGGTTACTTAGTATCCCCTGTGTCTAGTTACTCATGTAGCATTCAAATGCTACCCTTTCCTCTCCGAATGACTGATAGCAGTGGTTTTACAACTAACTACCATGATTTTTTCCCGACCACGAACTGTTTGCAGTTCCGGGAACTTTAAATCGCGGGAGACATGTTTTTCAAGATGGTGTCTGAGCCTCCTTTGTCAAAACCGGTCCTGGTCTTCTTTTTTCGCCATTTCTTATTGGAAAGGTCCTTCTCGAGTTTTTCTCTGTGCGCCAAACCAGGTTTCGTCTTTGTTCATTCGCCTTTGGCGGGCTTCAGGATTGAAACCCGCCTCTGGCTCCAGAGTGTCTGGGGTAGACATGAAGTGTGGGAGGTGCCCCAAACTACCTGTGCTTGGTCTCCTAGGAGACCCAAATGGACTCTGTGATGATTGGCTGGCTGACTGTCCAGCAAGGACAGCCACCCTGCTGGGTGAGTGGCAGCTAGGCTGGAATGAATGGGAGAGAACTGAATAAAAGGCAAGTCTCTTGGCTTGGAAGGCAGAGTCGACCACTGGATGAAGGAACCGAAGAAGAGCTTTAAGAGGACGGCTGCTGCAACTCCTGGACCATTGGTTTGCCCGGTGAAGCCCTGCTGCAGTGCCTACTTGCGAAGTTCTAATCGACAGAGAAGCCCCTGCAAGGACGACTTTTCCCTTTGAGTTGGTGAGACCAATCCACTCCAAAGTAAGCCACCTGGACACCCATCTCGGAGCTGGTTCTTTCCTCAGAGTTGCTAAAGGAAACCGTAGAACCAGGGAGAGACACCAGTTTGTATGTGGTACTTTTAAGCTGGCCTAAAGCGTTTGGAAGATCCTCCAGACTCCCATGACTTCGGACCGACCAAGCCTGACAGTCTCCCCCCCCCCCATCCACCACCCCTCCCCCCCGCAGCCGAGTGTGGGACCTCAGAAGCAAGGACAGTCACCCTTGACGGCCAGGACCAGCGTTGTTACCAGTGCAGTAGCTTAAAGGCGAAACAGCCACTGAAATTGAAGTTTGCCAGTTGCAAGCATTTGACCATCCCAGTGCACGAGTCCCCCAACGTCCTTCCTCTTGTCCCCACGACTGAGGCTCAGGAACGGCGAGATCTGCAGGAACTGCCAGGAACAGAAGTCATCAGCTGCCTCTTTTTCTTCATTGTAAGGTACTGTAAAACAAGACTGAGCGAACTTACCTCTCGCAGTGAAAGTTCTTGAAAAAATGTTGCAACTCGAAGGCCTAATCAGCTTGTGACCCCACATATGATTCTTCTTACAAACTACTTCTGAGAACTTGTGCAGAGACTTTTCTGTTTACTTACCAGAACCGCTTTATCCTATCCAAGACTTTGGCCTATTGATTTTGGCCTAGCCTATTGAATTGAATTGGCTCTTCTGGTAAACGTATTTGCACTTTCTAAAGAATATTTGTAGTCTTTATATGTTCTATTAACCTTTACCTTTTACTCCTCTTTAAAAGTATTCTGAATGCCAACAGTAAGATATTAATGTCCCCAGCACCCTTGTTACTAAAGTCACCTGTAGGTGTAGGTTGTCTGTGGGCCATCCCAAAAGGGTCTTGTCTGATTCAGAAATGTACAGTGTACAGTATTGAAGTATATTTGTGTGTTACTATATGATTGCCTCCTTCTAATGAATTTTTTTATAACTGACTGATAAATTAATAAGTATTTATCCAAGAAACCTTGAGTGTAAGAGTTTATTTGAACACGTGATTGTAGACCTCTCTGTAACATCATTACTGCTCACATTCCCCTCTTGAGATAAGCCTGGCTGCTCAACACGCTACCAAAACTGTGTAGTACAGACTTATACCAAAGGTTGGTTTACTTACACCTGTAGTCTTAGTTGTGTGTAGTGTTCCCAGAGGTTACTGCATACAAACTTTGCCTAACAGACGGCAAGGAAGCCGTGTGTAAATCCCTTAAGTCTGGGTTGGATGTTGCAGACCGTGTCAGCAGGTCCATGGCTACGAGCACCGTAATACGTAGATTTGCGTGTTTGCGGAAGTCTGGTTTCGCACCGGATGTGCAGGATAGACTTCTGAACATTTTTGGCAGCAATTCTGACGAGAGCCTTGAGGCTGCAGACCTCTAAAGCAGCTGCCCAGTGTTTGGTCGCCGCTGTTCAGCAGCCTCAGCCTTTTCATCCTAGCGGACAGCAGTGGAGGGGTAGATCTTTTCGCTACTACTCCTCATTTGGAGGGGCAAGAGGAATGGCCAGTCAAAGAGGCCAACGTAACTTTCCTCGTGGTGGACTAGGTATAGGGGTGCCAAACCCGCTCAAGCAGCAGCCTCTTTGCCATCAGGCTCTGCTACAGCCGCTTCCAAACTGCTCTGAGGCCTTCAATCTCAGCTCACCTGCGGGGGGCAGGCTGCCTCGGCATCTGGAAGAATGGCGAGCCATTACTTCGGATGCTTGGGCTCTATAAACAATAGCCCACGCATACTGCCTTCCTTTTCTACAGAAGCCTCATGACAATCCACCAGGAGTATACTCTTTGAGGGTTCCAGATCCGCTCCTTTTGCAGGAAATATTAACCCTGCTAGAGAGAGGTGCTATAGAACCAGTGCCTGTAGCGGAGAGGAACAAGGGATGGTACTCCCCTTATTTTTTGATTCTCAAAAAGGACGGGGGACTGAGACCCATCTTGTACTTGAGATACTTGGACAAGTTCCTCAGGAAGGACAAATTCAAGATGGTCACTCTTTCTCAGATCCTTCAGGCCCTCCAACTTCAGGATTGGTTGGTGTCATTGGACCTTCAGGATGCTTATTTTCATGTGCCGATCCATCTCCAGCACAGGAAATACCGGAGGTTAGCCGTTGGCGGCTTGCATGATCAGTTTCAAGTTCTGCCATTCGGGTTGTCCTCCGCCCGAGGGTTTTCACCAAACTGATGGTGGTCGTGGCAGCGCATCCCTGAGAGGGGGGGTTTCACGTCTTACCCTACCTGGATAATTGGCTGATCAGGGCGCGTTCTCTCGAACAAGCCTTGGATCATCTCAACTTTACCTGTCGCTCCCGTCACAGACTGGGCTACTCCCTCAATTTCAAGAAGTCCCAGATGACACCTTCCCAACAGCTCCAGTACATCGGGGCTGTGGGAAGTGCTCACCACCCAAGGTGAGGGCTCAAAATATTCTCCAGATGGTAACCAAGTTTCAGAATGCCCAGCGTCTTCAGGCCTTCGAATTCTTGCGGTTGCTCGGCCTCATGGCATCCTGCATTTATTTGGTGCCAGAGGCCCGTCTGAGAATTAGGTCCCTTCAATGGACTCTCCGGACTCAATGGTCCCAATTCTCAGGCAAAATGTTGGATCACCTTCAGGTTCCGGTCAGGGCCTGACAGGATCTTCTGTGGTGGGCCTGCAAGGAAAACCTCTTGAAGGGAGAACCTTTTTGGCAACCAAGGCCGGAGATGACGGTAGTGACGGACGCTTCCCTCACAGGATGGGGAGCTCACGCCAACGATCTGACCATCAGTGGTCATTGGTATCCATCGGAGTCCAAACTACACATCAATCTTTTGGAGCTGAGAGCAATCGGGCTAGCACTGAAGGCTTTCCTGCCGTTTGTACAGGGGAGGAATGTCCTGATAATGACAGACAACATGGTGGCCATGCATTACCTCAACAAGAGAGGTGGTGTAGGGTCCCTACCACTGTGCAGAGAGGCAATGCAGCTCTGGTTCTGGACAATTCAGGTAGGAATCTCCCTAGCAGCAGTTAATCTAGCCGGAGAGGAGAACACGGCGGCGGATTCTCTGAGCAGGAAGAGCAGTCTCCCACGAGTGGGAAATACCTCAGGAAGTCCTTCAAGAGGTCTTTGATCTTTGGGGTACCCGGCAGGTGGATCTGTTTGCGACCGGTGTCAACCGGAAGTGCGAGCACTACTGCTCAAGGGAATTTACTCCTAGAGGACCTCTAGGAGACGCGTTCGTGGTGGATTGGGAATTCCCGCTACTGTACGTGTTTCCTCCTGAACCCGTCATTCCTCAAGTTCTCAAGAGGTTAAGATGGTTCGGGACCCGCATGATCCCAGTTGCTTCGGATTGGGCCAGTAGATCGTGGTACCTGGATCTTCTGGACATGTACATCTGTCCTTTGTTGCGACTTCCCCAAAGAGAGCATCTTCTCTTGCGAGAGGAGTGTCGGGTTCTCCATCCAGAGGTCAAGACTCTCAACCTTCCTGCATCGTTTCTGAAAGGTTGAGATACAAGAATTGGGACCTCCCGGATGACGTAATGGAGGTGTTGCTTTCGGCCAGACGGCCGGCAACAAAGTCTCTGTACCATTCCCGTTGGAAAAAGTTCTTGCGACTGGTACAGAGAAAAGAGTTTTGATCCTTTTTCGTGTTCAACTCTGGATGTTCTATCTTTTTTGCTTTCTTTAGCCCACAAGGGTCTTCAGGTGGATACTATTAAAGGTTACCTACCAGCGCTCTCAATCTTTAAGCGCTTATCCGAGGAATGCTCTTATTTTAAGATTCCTTTTGGTTACTCAATTTCTAAAAGGGCTCACAAATGTGTTCCCGCCTTCACCGTTTCAGGTTCCGGTTTGGGTACTTTACTTTGTCTTAAAGTTTCTGATGGGTGCTCCATTTGAACCGTTGCACTCCTGTCCATTGGGGTTGTTTACCTTTAAGACTATTCTATTGGTTGCTCTTACATCTGCACGTAGAGTGCGCAAGATGCAGGCGCTTTCTTACAAGCCACCCTTTACTGTATTCCACAAGTACAGGGTTGTCTTGAGTCAGACCCTCCTTTCTACATAAGGTGGTTTTGGACTTTCATTTGAGTCAGAAAATTGTGATGCCTACCTTCTATCCTCCTCCGCATCCTAGTAAGGAAGAGGAAAAGCTTCATAGGTTGGACCCTAGGAGAGCTTTGAACTTTTAGATTTCCAAAATGTCCAAGGTGAGAGTGGACGACCAGCTCTTTGTGGCATATACGATAAACTAGGCCAGGCTGTGTCTAAACAGACCTTGTCTAGGTGGATCATCCTCCCGATTTCTGAATGTTATACTTTGGCGGGCAAGGTCCCTCCTAAGGGCTTGCCTGCTCATTCCACCAGAGGCATGGCTATGTCGACAGCCCTGCAAAGGGGTGTCCTGATAAAGAACATATGTGATGCTGCAACGTGGTCTTCGATACACACGTTTACCAAGCATTATTCCCTGGATACTTCCCATGCTCGGGATGTGGCGTTTGGTAAGGCAGTGCTTCACTCTGCACTTTAATTTCAACTTTACAAAATTATTCACCCTCCTCCACTCATGGATACTGCTTTGGGAGTCTGACAAAGATGAGGAATAAGTTGGAGGACACAATCCATTTGAAGAACGAGTTACTTACCCCTGGTAACGTTCTTTCGACTGGATGTTCCTCCAACGTATTCCTCATCGCCCTCCCAGCCTACCCCTCTCAAAAATGTCCCATTACATTACAGATTTCGTTCCAACAAGGCGGAGTACGGTCAGGCTTGATTTGTGGCCACTTCTGCTACACGAGGAGGGGGGGGGGGAGGAACAGATCTGAGGCAATGGGTGCCGTGCGTGCTACTTGTAACATCCAATGGTGTCACCCTCGATTGAGGCCTTCGAGGGACATTGATGCAGGGCACCCTCTGCCAAAGAATTTCCGAAGCAGCCAAGCTGTGGACACTACATGTCACAGATGAGGAATACGTTGGAGGATGTTAGGGGGAATTCTCAGAAATGTGTTAATTCCCTTCCACCTTGGAGACCCCTAGCTCTTTTTGCTGGACTTTTGGACTTTTTATCTCTCCTGTATTTTTATTGTGATTTATTCTGTTTCTTTGAAACTTTGGAGTCTGACAAACTCCATAGGCATCATCTTTATATTGTGACGCACATCACCTTCAGTGCAGTGGCACAGGGAAGTCTTAGATGTTCCAAAGGTTTAAATACCTTCTCTTGGTGAAACTACTGTTCCAAGAGCAGTGAAGTGAAATCGACTTTACTTACATTTTGTAACTTTCTAGTCCCAGCACGCACTATCTTACCATAGGGTGCTGGAGGGGTTACTTAGTATCCCCTGTGTCTAGATTCTCATGTAACATTTGTTACCCTTTCTACAATAAATGGCTGTAGGCAGTGGTTTACTTTTTACTACCATTGCATGTTTTACCGCTGGCTGCGTTTGCAGCCACAGTAAGGCACCCGTGAGTGCCCATTTCGTTAAAATAGCCCCGGTCTTCTTTTTTCGCCATTTCTTGCTGGAAAGTCCTTTTTGAGATTTATTCTGCGTGCCAAACCAGGTTTGGTCCCTTTGTTCGTTTTGTCTTTAGCAGGATTCACGAGTGAAGCTCACCTCGGGCTCCAGTATGTCTGGCAGGGGCAGGAAGTGAGGGAGATGCCCGAAACTACCTGTGCTTTAATCCCCTTGGTTACAGGAATGCACTCAAAGGTGATTGGCTGGCTGGTTGTCTGGCAAAGACAGCCACCCTGCTGTGTGATTGACAGCTAGGCCGGAATTAATGGGTGAAGCCCTGCTGCTGACGACTTTTCCCTTTTGAGTTGGTGGGACCAATCAACTCCAAAGTAAGCCCATCTGGATTTTCATATTTATGATAAATCTTCATGCTCTTTGTCAACCCCGGAACATTTTGTTTGTACTTGGTAACAATTGTACCTTGTCCCTAGGTGAAGGGGAATAGTTTTCCCCTCTCACCTAGTATTTTACTCTTTTTATGGTTACCTTTTTATGTCTCTCCATAGTGTATGGTTGAAGTTATAGTTTCCTACAACTTTTGGGCTTAGGCTGGGTTGCCCCTTTGGCCTCCCCTGTTCTTTCCTCTTTCATGTGCTTGGGTGAACTGCAGTTTCCAAGCACTAAAGAGGGATTTTCATCCCCTTTACATTTTGTATAAGTGAGCCAGCACACCCCACCTTATGTTGAGTGCTGTGGGGATACAGTGTATCCCCTTTCTTCCTTACCTGGTAACATTGTTGCAATTGCAGGTTTACTTAAATGGCTGGTGGCAGTGTAACTACTTTTATGACATTTAGACATTATGACTTGCAGGCTGTTTAATTCTGCCTCGGTAATGCACAGAAGGGCCATCATTTTGCTAAAGTGGTGGGCTCCTTTTTTTTTTCACCATTTCTTGTGTGCTTGCTGTTTGAGGTCTTCCCCTGCCATTCTAGGTGAGAACGACCTCAGTGGAACTTTTATCTTCGGCGGGAATCCTTTGGATTCTCCTCCCAGGATCCAGAGTGTCTGAGAAGGCAGGAAGCCAGGGAGGGGTCCAAAACTCTGCAGCCCTTTGTCTTCCACCTTGCCGGAAAGGATGCCGCCCGTTTCTGTAAAATGCAGGGGGATGCTTGCAGAGGTTGTGCTGTAGTTCCTGATAAATACTCTTAACCTGGAAGCTGCAGACAAGTCGACCATTGGAGCTGAAACCAAAGAGGAAGATGAAGAAAATATGTCTATCGATTTCCAATGAGCGGAGAGCCTGCTGTGTAACCGGAGCCTGCTGTAACCCTTCCTTCCAATCGACCTGAACGCGACAACTGTTACCCAGAGGCTGGTGGGATCCACTAGTCTCAGGAAGACCTGCATTTTGAGCCATCCCATGTTGAGCTGCGACCTAGTTTTACAGAAGCAATACAAAGCTAGTAGATAATCTTTAGAGATACTTCTTACACACTTCCCATACCCTGAGGTGACTTCACTAACTAGGACAGTAATTTTATTATAAATCACTAGTACACTTAGAAAATTCTGAGGTTGGTAGAAAGGAAAGGGTAAAGGAAGGGAAAAGGTTAAACAGGTTCTCGGAGCATGTGAGCACTTTCAATCTTCCAATGAAGTCTAGATAAAAAACCTTTCTCTGGCATGGATTCACATGCTCATGAATATTCCCCGTCATCAGGCAGGGAATCCTCGGTAAGAGGAAAAAACTGTTTCACTTTCACCAACAAACTGCCTTTCTCCTATAAACCAATCACTGAGCTCTGGGTCATACTGCCCCGAGCCAATGTCTGCCCTCTCCCTAAACCCCTCCTTTGGCAGCCATCTTCAGATTTGTACCGCACATTCAAGTGCATGGAGTCCTCGTGTTTTACTCTTAGAGCTTTTCTGAGTTCTCTTGCTAGAAAATTTCTAATTTTGTTGAATAGATCCTGTGTGCTCTCTCGTTCTTCGTTCGGCAAGCGGGGGTCCATTTGTCAGCGTCTTTCAAGGCCCCTCAAGGGCAGAATGTTCAAGTTGGGCCTACACCGCACGCTGGACCATGTCGGAGGAGAAGGACGGGGGTTCCCTCTTCAAGCTCTGCACCAGCTGCGGTTTGAGAAACGTCTTTGTGGAAGACTAGAATTCCCGGTGACTATACTGTCTTCACCTGGACCACAAGGGGGAGGATTGTGAGATATGCCTTGGGTTCTCGAAGCGCACCCTCAAAGATCGGCACAGTAGGCTGGCGGCGTGACTCCACGGCAAGACCTCTACCCTGTGTGGTGCACAGGGGCATGCCTCACCCAGGACCAGCCAGTCTGAGCGATGCTTTGAGGGCGCTCCATCCGTGGGGGCCCAAGACTAGACCAGGCACTGCAAGCCGTTTCTGTCAGGGTCGCTATGCAAGCTGGTCCCGCAACAAACAGGGCGCGCTCATCTTCTCCATCTCCAGCCACCGCTCCAGTTCTTCGAAGAGAAAGTCAGCTACCCCAGGGAAGCTGCAAGCTGTGGGAGAAGCCGAAGAAGGTCAAGCCGCAGGGTAAGGTGTCTGACCTGCCGTGAATGCCCCAGTGAGCCAGGCACAGTCGTCCTCGACTATCGAGTTGGTGGCTGCCGCCCTTTCAAAGGCAAAAGGGCTTGATGCCCAGGCAAGGGCACCCTGACGGCTGCCAGTGACTCTTCCTCCCAGGTGGGAGGCCTCGACCAAACCGGTGGAGAAGACACCGGAGAAGAGGATGCCGTCCCGGAGTCCGAAACCGACCCCTCATGACACAAAAAAGGGGTGGGGGTGGAAGTGCTCCAGGGCTCTGTCCACACGGCGGCGGCGGCGGCGGTGGTGGATCTTACTAGGCCCAGTGACATTGAGAAAACGCAAGTGCATGGGAGAGGGACAGGGGAGAAACAGATTAATAATAAATAAGGCAACAAACAATGGTTGTGCAGCCCGCAAGTGCTGGGTTTAAGGCAGCAGACAGGGTAGGTCTGTTGTGTAGGAAGAAAAAAGTGGGGAAGAGGGGGAACTGTATGGGGACAGATACAGACCCCTGTGCAAGGTGTGGCCCGGAGGCAGTGCGGGCGGGTGGCAGGGTGGGCAGGTACCTGCCCGGAGGACAGAGGGTGGCCAGGTGCACAGTGCCAAGAGAGCAAAAGAATCAGTAGGGGAGAGGGGGGGGCGAAGGCAGAAGCAAAAAGGTGGTCTTGTGGTGCTTCCGAAACCGGAGATGGTTCTCCTCAAGTTTTAGAGTGGCAGGGAGGTTGTTCCAGAGGGAGGCCCCAGCCGAAGACGGAGATCTACCCCCAGCACGTTACTTTGAAAAACTACTGGCCCTGAGGGAGGTATTTACGGAGGGATAACTGAAGGTATTTTGGACCCAGGCCCCAGAAAGCCTTGTGGACAATGCAGAGGGTTTTGAATTTAATCCTTGCATCCACTGGGAGCCAATGGAGAGACGATGCCAGGGCTTGAGGCGAAGGACAGGTCTCGCAGTCCTATTCTGGATTAGTTGCAGAGGGCGGACAGTAAAAGCAGGTAGATTTAGAAAGAGGCTGTTACAATAGTCCAATCTCGAGAGAACCAGAGCTTGGGGGACAGTGAGCTTCAGGCAGGTCGTCGAAGGGTTTCGGCGCAGGATCGTCCTCATACCGCCAACCCTCCCGTTCCACTAGCCAGGAGGCCTACAGGGGTTGTTCCAAAGCCTTCGGAGGTGGCCGCCGTCGTCCCTCCTAAGGCGGCACGCAGGCCCCCAAGCAGGATTGAACAGGCCGGGACGTCGAGCCCCCACCCATGCACCCCGGTGGGAGGCTGGCTGGCAGACTTCGTCTGCTGTGGGAAAACATCTCCACCGACCGATGGGTGCTGGACGCTGTCACCTACGGACACACTTTGGAATTCAGCATAAGTGTCCGCGAATACCCCCGGTGGCCTGGGAGGAGCGACACATCCCTCATCTTTGGCAGGAAGTACGTGCCATGTTGCTAAAAGGCGAGATACAGCTGGTTCCAACTCCACTCGGGCTCCAGAGTCTTCTCCAGATACTTCTTAGTAAGCAAGAAGACCATGAGCTGGAGGCCTATTCTCGACCTGCAATGACTCAACAAGTACATCAAGTCCCAAAAATTCAGGATGGTCGCGTTGCAGCACATGCTCGGTCAACTGGAGGTGGGAGACTTCCTGTCATTGCTGGATCTGGAGGATGCTTGCTTCCATGTCCCCATTCACGAAAAACATCAAAAGTTCTACAGCATGGGTTCTGGCATGGAGTTACATGCTTATGAATATTCCCCGTCGTCAGGCTGGGAATCCTCGGTAAAGAAAAAAATCTGTTTTTCATTTCGGAACTGTCTTTCTCCTAACAACCAATCACTGATCTCTGGGTCATACTGCCCCCAGCTGATGACTGCCCGCTACCTAAGCCCCTCCTCTGGCAGCCATCTTCAGATTTTTAATCCACGTTCAAGTAGGAGTCCTCGTGCTTACCTCTCGAGCTTTTACTGCATTTTTCGCTTTTTGGAAGAGTTTTTACTTTATTTTTCGGTCAATCGAGCCTTGTGCTCCATCGATCATCCTTCCGATTAACTGGGACCTGTTTTTCAGATTCTTCAGCGCCCCTCAATGGCGGATTTCATTGAGTTTCTTCATGGCAGCTTCCTAAAGATTCTTCAGGCCTACACCGCGTGGATCATGTCGGACGAGAAGGATTCTGCCTCTCTTTTCAAGCTTTGCACCAACTGCGGTTTGTGGAATGTTTTCATGGACGACAAACCTTCCCAGTGCCTTTACTGCCTGTACCCGACGTACCACGAGGAAGATTGTGCATTTTTCCGTGAACTCTCTACGCGCACATTGAAGGATCTATGTAAACAACTGAGTGAGTGGCTGCAGACCAAGGCCTCGACCCTGGGTGGGTCCCAGGAGCATGCCTCTCCTGGATCCGGGAAAGTTGAGTCCTTTGAGGGCGCCCCTCCCGCAGGGGATCCAACAAAAGGCCAAGCACTGCCAGTGTGCTACCACCAGGAGCGCCGGTGCGGCGGGCTCCTCAGCGGCCAGGGTGCATCCTGCATCCCCGGCTGCATCAGTCTCCAGTCAGCGCTCTGGATCTTGATCCAAGAGGAAGTCGAATCACCCAGGCAAGCTGAAGGTGGCCCCGGAGACGACCAAGGAAAGAAAAGACCAAGCAGGGTACAGGGTCCGGCCTACCATCATCGGAGAAGGCCCCTAAGGACAAGGCCAGCCAGGACAAGGTGTCTGGGTCACCCACGAAGGCCAATCAGGACAAGGGTCAGGCCTGACCGTGAAGGCCCAAGTGCACCAGACGAAGGCGTCTCCCTCCATCGAGGTAGTGGTACCGTCCCTTTCGAAGGCTGCAGAGGTGGACCCGCAGGGCGCATTCCGAAGGCAAGAGTTTCCCTCCCAGGATAGAGGCTGCATCCCAGCCCATTGAGAAGATGCCAGTCATCTCCCCGAGACAGTCCCCTCTGGATGCGAAGAAAGGGGGAGGGGGGACGTTGAAGTCCTCCAGGGCACGGATATCTACTCGGCTGAGGAGGAGGAACTAGTCTACCTCCAGACCATCCAGGAGGTTGGTGGCAACAAGGGAAATGTCTGGGTTACGCCCTACGATGAGGGCGCAGACTAAGACAGTCGAGGAAGGCAACAGAGGGCCTCTGGACGCAGAGACCCCGGGCCTGACGCCTTTGTCCCAGCTGCCTCTGTCTCCAAACCGCAGCTGCCACCTAGTGATCTGTCAGTGGACATTCTTCACACCCTCCATACACTTCTATCTGAGATACAGAACAGGATGCCAGCGACGCTGCCTCCCGCGCTACCAGCGGAACTGGTGACTGCCACGCCGCCTACGACGTGGGAACCACTGTCCAAGAAGAGGAAAAGGCACCAGAGGTCTCCTTGCTACCAGTCTCTTCCCTCTCCGCCCCCAACATGCGAGACTGAGTCGGACACAACGACGCTGACGGGCACGGACGACAATGGCCAGATGGGGGACCTCCCATCGCCTCCCCCCAGATCCTCTCCGCCCGACCAGATGGGATAGTTTCATGCGATGATCTCCAGAGCATCGGAGCTCTTCCAGCTAGCGCCAGAGGAGGAGGAGGGCTTCTTATATCAGCGCCGCGAGGCGAAGAGGAAGACCATCCTTTCATTCCCGCTTTTGGATGACATTTGGGATGAAGGGCTGGAGCTCATTAAGAATCCTTCTACTGCCCAACCGAAGAGGGACCTCCTGGAGAAGAAATACAGGGTGCCGGACTCTGTGCCTAAGTGCCTGCAGGCCCAACCGTCACCTGACTCTGTGTTCTCTGCAGCAGCCAAGAAGTTGTTGTTGGGCTCTACATCTTCGGCAGCGTCCACCCCTCTTGACAACGAGGGGAAGAAATTGGATGCGTTGGGAAGGCGAGTTAGTGACGACCATCAAGGCCGCCAACGCCCTCGCTATCGTAGCGCACTATGACCGGGAGCTGTGGTTCAAGCTTGCACCTCTGCTAGACTTCCTCCCTGACGATAAGAGGTCAGAAGCGTTTGAGATTTTGCAAGAGGGCGAGGTGGCGTCAGACCACGCCATCACAGTGGCCACAGACGCGGGTTTCCGCCAGATGGGCAATGGCGTTTCCCTTCGTCGCTGTAGTTGGCTCAAGGCCACCAACTTTCGACAGGAGGTCCAGATGAGGGTTTTGGACATGCAATCTTTTCGGGAAGACTGCAAATGAGTCTCTACAGGCCATCAAGGTGGACACGGAGACGGCACGTGCACTGGGCACGCTCCAGCAGTGAACGCCGTCCTTTCGGTCCTCAGGAGGCAAGTATTCCAAGGGTTACGGAGGGGGCTCCTCTTCTTACCGTCAACCCTCCCGCTCCTCGGCCCAAGAGACCAACAGGGGCTGCTGCGAGGCCTCCGTAGGAGGATGCCGTTGTCGCCATTGACCTCAAGGCGACCTGTTGGCCTCCAAGCAAGAATGAAACCACTGTGATGTCGGGCCCCCACCCATGCACCACGGTGGGAGGCCTGCTGTCGAACTTTGTCCGTTTGTGGACGACCATCTCCACCGACCTTTGGGTGCTGGACGCTCTTGCCCACGGACACACTAGCGTTCCAACGGAAGTGTCCCCAAATACCACTGGTGGCCCAGCAGGAAAACCACGCCCCTCAGCTGCTGTTAGAGGTTCGGGCCATGCTAAAGAAAGGGGCGATAGAGCTAGTTCCAAATCGACTACGGGGCTCCAGAGTTTATTCAAGATACTTCCTCGTGCGAAAGAAGACCAGGGGCTGGATGCCCATTCTCGACCTACGACGACTAAATAAATTCCCAAAAGTTCTGAATGATCAGTCTTCAACACATGCTCGGACACCTGGAAGAGAGAGACTTTGTCGTCATTGGACCTGGAGGATGGGTACTTCCACATCCCCATCGACAAGGGACACTGCAAGTTTCTGCACTTCGTCATTCAGGGGAAGCCTTACCAAATCAAGGCCCTGCCTTTCGGATTGAAGTCGGCGCCCAGAGTCTTCACCGAGTGCCTGGCGCTGGTGGCGGACCATCTGTGACTTCAAGGGATCCACGTCTACCCTTACTTGAACGACTGGCTCATCCGGGCCGAATCAAGAGACATCGCCGTTGACCACACGGCGAGGACAGTCCGCCTATTGACGGATCTGGGGTTCACAGTGAATTATGCAAAGGCCTGCTTGAATCAATCGCACGACGCGCTGTTCCTGGGATCCTGGCTCAACATGGTGTCATGCCTAGCGTCACCGTCGGAGGAGAGAGTAGCTGCCATCCTGGGCAAGGTGCAACGCCTGCTCGCTCTGAAGATCGCCACGGTGAGGGCCATAATGTCTCTGCTTGGCATGATGTTGTCATGCATTTATCTCTGCAGGTCACGGATGCACCCACTGCAGGAGTTCCTCGACGCCCGTTGGATTCGGGTGTCCAGAAGCTTCCAGGACAAGATTGCGCTCAACAAAGGGTTCCGTTGGGCGATAAGGTGGTGGGGCGTGCGCTCTCATCTGACCAAAGGCGTGGATTTCCAGGCCTCACCACACCAGGAGATTGTGACGACGGACGCTTTCTTGGAGGGATGGGGAGCCCACACCGGAAGTCTTCACGCCACAGCCCCTTGGCTGCCGGAGGAGAAGACCTTGCACATCAACATTCTGGAGCTACGGGCAGTGTTTTGGGCCCTCAAATCATTCCTGCTGTCCTTCAAGGGCAAGGTGGTGCGGGTCTTTGCAATGTTTTACATCAGGAAACTGGGGGGCACCAGATCCCCCGCGCTCTTCAAAGAGGCGCAGGACTTATGGCATTGGGCCATTGCTCAGGGGATGTTCCTCATCCCGTTTCATCTGGCAGGAGTAAAGAACACAGTAGAATAGCTTTGCGCTTGCAACGAGTGAGAACTTCGGCAGGACCTAGTGGAGAACATGTTCATCAAATGGGACAATCCCCAGATCGACTTGTTTACGACGACGGCGAACACCCAAGTGCCAGAGGTTTGCCAGCAGGTTCCCCCAGCAGGGGAGCATGGGGGACGCATTCTCATTCCCTTTGGAAGGCCTCTCTCTGTATGTAGTCCCTCTGTTGCTGTTACGTCGAGTCATCAGTCAACTCAGCCGGTGCCGGATGATCTTCATCGCACCGGCATGGCCGAGGCAGATCTGGTACCCGTACCTTCTCAGCATGTTGGCGTCCCCACCAGTCAAGCTGTCGTGGTTGTGGATCTTCTCGCCAGGGAAGGAGGCGCCATTCTTCACCACAATCCAGGGTCTCTGAACCTGAAGGCATGGCTCCTGCAGCGCTAGAATTCGGTGTCTACGATCACCCGGCGGACTGCAAGGAGGTTCTCACCAAGGCTAGAGCATTGTCTACTTTGAAATGCTACGGACTCAAGTGGAAGAGATTTGCTATTTGGTGCCGTTTCCAGTAAATCGACCCACTGAGGGTCAAGGCCCCTCCTATACTGCCATATTTGCTGTCTTTGGCCAAATCGGGGCTGACCCACACCTCCATCGTTCATCTGGCGGCTATCACCCGCTACACCAGATCCCCAGGACAACCATCCTTGTGGTCGCACCGATTGGTCAAGGAATTCGTCAAGGAACTTTTCTGCTTGTTCCCACCAGTGAAGGCTCCGGCCCCGGCGTGGGAGCTCAATGTGGTGCTTACTAGGCTCATGGGATCTCCGTTCGAGCCTATGCATTTTGCACCACTCAAGTTTTTGTCGTGGAAAACCGCTTTTCTCGTGCCCATCACCTCTGCAGGACGAGTGGGGGAGATATAGGCCCTCTCCTGTAAACCGACTTACTTCTCTTTCCACGAGACAAGGGTGGTGCTGAGGACGCATCCCTCCTTCATGCCCAAGGTGCCTTTCATCTAAACAAGCCCTTCGTCGCCGGCTGAAAGGACTTTGCACTTGCTGGATGTGGCTAGAGCGCTGAAGTTTTATGTGGCCCGCACAAAAGTTTCCAGAAGACCTCTCGGGTCTTTGTGAACTTTGGTCCTGTGAACCATGGGAAGGCCCTGTCCAAGGCTTCCAATTCCAGGTGGCTCTCTGGCTGTATCACCCACTGTCACCGGTTGGCAAACCGACGGCTACCTGGCTGTCCGAGAGTCCACTTTACCAGAGTGATCGCTGCTACAACGGCGTTCCTGCCTGGTGTGCCCCTGCTGGACATCTGCATGACTGCGACGTGGAGGTCGTCGCACACCTTCATGAGATTCTACTGCGTCGGCAGGGACAAGACTGTCGAACGATAAGGTGGTGGGGTGTGCACTCCAACATCGATGGGGGGTACGGATTTCCAGAGCCCACCATCCCTGGAGACGGTCACCACGGACGCTTCCCTGGAAGGCTGAGGCGCCCACACCAGACGTCTCCACGCCAGAGGCCTGTGGCTACCGGAGGAGAAGGATCTCCACATCAATGTCCTAGAGCTACGAGCAGTGTTCTGGACCCCCCAAGTTGTTCCTCCCATCCCTCAAAGGCAAAGTGGTGAGGATCTTCACGGACAATACCATGACAGTGTTGTACATCAGGAAGGAAGGGGGCCCCAGATCCCCAGCGCTCTCGAGAGGCGCAGGACTTGTGGCACTGGGTCATCGCCCAAAACATGTTCCTCATTCCTTTTCACCTGGTGGGAGTCAAGAACACCATTGCTGGCTCCCTCAGCAGGGAACTTCGCTCCTGCCACGAGTGAGAGCTCCGTCAGGATCAGGTGGACAGTCTCTTCCTCAGGTGGGGCAGACCCCAGATCGACCTGTTTGCGATGGCGACGAACTCCAAATGCCAGAGGTTCGCCAGCAGATTCCACCAATGAACAGCATGGGGGACACGTTCTTCCCGTGGGAAGGCCTGTTCATGTACGCGTTTCCTCTGTTGCCCCTCCTACTGCAAGTCATCAATCGACTCAAACGGTGCCAGTGCAGGATGATCCTCATCGCCTTGGCGTGGCTGAGGCAGATTTGGTACCCGGACCTTGTCAGCCTGTCAACGCCACCTCCGCTCAAGCTGCCAGTGGTCGCGGATCTGCTCACCAGAGAAGGTGGCGCAATCTTACATCACGACCCGGGATATCTGAACATGAAGGCTTGGCCGTCGAGTTCAATGAGTATGCGCTTCCGGCAGATTGCAGTGAAGTCCTTGCCAAGGCCAGGTCGATGTCGACTCTTAAGTGCTACGGGCATAAGTGGAAGCGTTTCACGATGTGGTGCCGGACGCAGAAGATCAACCCTTTGAGGGTCACGGCCCCGCAGATTCTTCCATACTTGTCCTTGGCCAAGGCGGGGCTGTCGTATGCCTCCATCAAGGTGCATCTGGCCGCTATCTCCTGCTACACCAAGTCTCTGTGGCGGTCTTCTCTTTGGTCACACCGTCTAGTCAAGGAGTCCCTCAAAGTACTGTTTCAATTGTTCCCGCCGGTGAATGCACCCCCCCCCCCCCCCGGCGTGGGAAATCAACGTAGTTATGACGAAGCTCATGGGGCCTATGCATCAAGCCCTGCTCAAGTACCTTTCGTGGAAGACTGCTTTTCTTCGTGGCCATCACCTCTGCCAGGAGAATAGGTGAAATCCAGGCCCTGTCTTGCAAGCAGCCTTATCTGACTTTCCACGACACAAGGGTGCTGCTGCGGACGCACCCCTCCTTCATGCCAAAGGTCCCATCGGAATTTCATCGCAACGAGCCTTTGTTGTTGCCTGTATTTTTTTCTGATGCCTTTGTCACTTGCTGAAAGGACTTTGCACTTGCTGGATGTTGTGTGTGCTCTGAAGTTCTATGTGACTCACACAAAGAGTTTCCAGAAGACTTCTCAACTTTTTGTGAACTTTGGTCCTGTGAACCATGGGAAGGCCTTGTCCAAGGCTTCCATCTTCAGGTGACTCTCCGGCTGCATCACTTTGTCACTGATTGGCAAACCGACCGCTGCCCGACTGTCCGAGAGCCCATGCTACCAGAGCGATTGCTGCGATGACGGCATTCCTGTCTGGTGTGCCCCTGCTAGACATCTGCCGGGCTGCTACATGGAGATCCACTCACACCTTCATGAGATTCTACTGCGTCGATGGGGATTCCAGGGTCGGCAAGGCAGTGCTACACAACCTGTTCGTTTTGAAGGTGAACCTGGTCTGGAGGTAAGGGTATTTGCTTCTGTTTAGCCTTGCCTCCTCCCGTGGTTGTGTATGTTGTACTGCTGTGTATTCTTTAGTCATCAGCCCACCCGGGGATTATTCCCAGTTAAGCAACCTGGTCTACCCACGATATAGATGGGGTTATGCGACGTATGTCCTTTTTTGCACATTTTTTTGATGAACACCCACAGGCTCTTCAAAGCCTAGTAAACGGCCTCCCACTACCCAAGCGCCAAGCTCTAAAGTTACACCTGTGACCTCTCCGTCCCGTATGTGTACACACCCGTCAGGGAAGAGATCTCGCGCCCCCCCCCCCAGTGGAACTCTATGAAGAACCAGTCCACAAGTCACCACACCTCTCCACTGGCCTTTATGACCTAGATGTAGAAGCTGATGAGTACCCAGACGAAGATGCCTATTATTATGATGACGACGTCGGAATTAACAACGTCGGTGAACGGGACGATCGGGGGGGACCGAGTCAGTGTTTGCCACGGACTCTACTGCCCTGCAGGACCCTCCCTTACCCAATTCCCCGGTGGACAACCAGCCCTTGTTTAATGACATACTTCTCAGGGCTGCAGAACATTTTGGTGTCGAGACCCAGGAAATCCAGCAAGATAAAGATTTCGCTGAAAACATCTTGGGGGACAAAAAACCGGCAACTCAGTTTATCCCCTTACTCAAGTCGGTACAAAGGATTCAACCTTCTCTAGTAATGCCTACTCAGACTAGGGCAGTAAACCCTAGAATCGAAAAGCTTTTCCGCCAATAACCTTCTAACCCTTTGTATATAAGGGCCAACTTAGACCAGACTCTCTAGTAGTTACCACTACCCGGGTACCCCCTTGGCCTCCTCCGAAGCTCCTCTGGACAAGGAGAGCAAAAAACTATATACAATGGGAAGGAAAATGGCTTCTCCAGCAGGGGGTCTGGCATGGATTCACATGGCAGCCATCTTCAGATGTTTACCGCACATTCGTGTGTTGGGAGTCCTCGTGCTATAGCTCACGAATTTTGTTCTATTTTTCGGTCAATCGAGCCTCAAGCTCCATCGAGCCATCATCCGACTAACGGGAACCCGTTTTTCAGAACCTTCTACACCTCTCAAGGGTGATTTTTCGTTTAGTTCCTTCTTGGAGGATTCCAGAAGATTCTTGAAGCCTACACCGCGGGGACATAGCCGAGGAGAAAGGAGACTCGACGCTTCTGTTCAGGATCAGCCCAGGATGCAGACTACAGAACATCTTCCTGGACGATGGGCACTCGCTGTGCCTTTATTGCCTACATTCAGACCGCTCGCACGTGGAGGAGGCCTGTGCGTTCTGCAAGGACATGGTGCCACGCACCATGAAGACCCTCGCAAGCTGCTCACTGAGTGGCTGCAGACGAAGACCCCGGCGGCAGGTGAGCCCCGGCAGCAGGTTTCTCCCAAGAGGAAATCTGGGCGGACTTCTAAGACCTTTGAGGGTGCTCGGGTGACGGGGGCCCAACATAAGGTAAAGCACCGCAAGTCCATTGGTACGGGCTCCTCGGCAGCCAGGCCGGGTGCAGCATCGCTGACGCCGTCCACCACGAGCCAGCGCTCCGGCTAAGCGAAGAAAAGGAAGTCGGACCACCCGGGTAAGCTTCTGGAGAAGGCCTGGTCGACTCCGACGGAGAAAGCCAAGGGGGAGCAGGGCATTGACCCTCCCCCCACAGTGAACGCCTCAGACGCGCCCAAGGTCGTGAAGGCCCAGGTTCACCATGCGAAGGCGTCTATTGGGGGAGTAGTGGCGCCCTGGCGAAGGCCGCAGATGCGGTCCCAGTGGAGGCCCCCAAGACGAGATTTTCTCTGCCTGCTCGGAGGGAATCATCTTTCCTGCTCATTGGGAAGACTCCCGTGAAGACGATGCCGATCATCTCCCTGAGGGGGGGACTGTCCCTCCTGAAGAACCTGTCCTCGGCCCCGGCAAAAAGACCAGTACGAGAAGAAATACAGGGTGCCAGACTCTGCACCGAAGTGTCTCAGATCTCAGCCGTCCCTGGATTCGGTGGTCTCAGCGGCGGCCAGATAGAAATCTGCAGGGTCAGCGGCATCGACTTCCACTTCCCCACTGGACGGCGAGGGAAAGAAGCTAGATGCCATGGGACGACGTGTCATCTCTTCGATGGCAGCGACCATTAAGGCGGCGAACGCTCTCGCCATCGTGGCCCGCTACGACAGGGAGCTTTGGTTTAAAATCGCCCCTCTCCTGGACTTCCTTCCAGACGACAAGAGGGCGGAGGCCCTTGAAATCCTACAAGAAGGCGCGGTGGCATCGGACCATGCCATCACGGTGGCCATGGACATCGCCGACACCGGCTTCCACCAGATGGGCAACAGCGTTTGCCTGCGTCGGTGAGGTTGGCTGAAGGCCACCAATTTCCATCCAGACAAGGGTATTGGACATGCTCTTCGACGGGGACAACTTGTTAGGCAAGACGTTGGACGCATCTCTGCAGGCCATCAAGGCAGATACCGAGACGGCTCGTGCCTTGGGCACACCAACAGCGACGGCCGTCCTTTCGGGTCTCCGGATGCAAGTCCCATGGTGCCTCCAAAGGATTCGGTGGCAACTTCTTTGTACCGTCAACCATCCTGTTCCTCGGCCCAGGAAGCCTACAGAGGCTGCAGCAAAGCCAGAAGAAATCAGCGTTGTCGCCAAGGTCCCCAAGGTGGGACGTCCACGACGAAGTAGGACTGAACCGGCCTGTGGAAGTCCATCTCCACCGACAGTTGGGTGCTGGATGCCCTGGTCCACGGACACACCCTGGAATTCCAAAGGAAGGGTCCCCGCGTTCCAACAGTAGCCGGGCAAGAAAACCACGTCCCACAACTGCTTCTAGGGATACGAGCGATGCTGAAAAAGGGCGCGATAGAACTCGTCCCGAAGAGGCTCCGGGGCTCCGGAGTGTACTATCGGTACTTCCTCGTCAGGAAGATCGGCAGTTGGCGGCCCATCCTGGATCTCTGCCGCCTCAACAAATACATCAAGTCCCAGAAGTTTCAGATGGACACCCTTCAGCATGTGCTGGGACAACTAGAGGAAGGGGATTTCCTGTCGTATCTTGACCTGGAGGATGCTTATTTCCACATCACCCATCCACAAGGGGCATCGTAAGTTTCTACGCTTCGTGGGCCAGGGGCAGCACTATCAATTCAAGGCCCTTCCCTTTCGGGTTGAAGTCGGCACCAAGGGTCTTCAAGTGCCTGGCGCCAGTGGCGGCACGGCTGCGCCTGCAGGGGATCCAGTCTACCCCTACCTGGACGATTGGCTCATCCAAGTGAAGTCAAGGGAACTCGCCATTGAGCACACAGCGAGGACCGACCGTCTGCTCACGGAACTGAGGTTCTCGATAAACTATGCAAAGTCCTGCTTGGTGCCATCGCAGGACGCTCAGGACGTTTCTGGGGTCCAGGCTCAACAGTGTTGCGCCTGGCTTCACCGTCGAAGGACAGGATAAAGGCCATCCTGGGCAAGGTGCAACGGCTGTTGACCATGGAAATTGCCAGGGTGAGGTCCATAAAGTCCCTGCTCAGCATGGTCGTCATGCATCTACCTCGTTTGGCTGTGCAGGCTGCGGATGCGGCCGCTGCAAGAGTTCCAAGTATCGGGAAGCTTCGAGGACAAGATCGCCCTCAACAAACATTTCGTCGAGCAATTCGGTGGTGGGGCGTCCGCGCAAATCTAGCGGCGGGCACGGACTACGCCTCCCTGGAGGGATGGGGTGCGCACACCGGAAATCTCCACACAAGAGGCCTTTGGCGACCAGAGGAGAAGTCGTTGCACATCAACGTCCTGGAGCTCCGAGCAGTGTTTTGGGCCCTCAAATCATTCCTTTGTCCCTCAAGGGCAAGGTGGTGCGGGTCTTCACCGACAACACCACCACAATGTTCTACATCCGGAAGCAGGATGTCACCAGATCCCCGGCCCTCTCCAAGGAAGCGCAGGATCTATGGCACTGGGCCGTCGCCCAGAGGATGTTCCTGGTACCCTTTCATCTGGCAGGAGTGAAGAACACAGTCGCCGACTCACTCAGCAGGGAGCTGCGCTCTTGCCACGAGTGGGAGCTTCGGCAGGATCAGGTGGACCAACTGTTTCGACGATGGGGCCCTCCCCAGATCGACCTATTTGCGACGGCCACGAACACCAAGTGCCGGAGGTTCGCCAGCAGGTTTCCCCAGTCGGGAAGCATGGGAGATGCATTCTCCTTCCCCTGGGACAGCCTGTTCCTCTATGCATTCCTGCCATTGCTGTTGATTCTGCGACTCATCAGTCAACTCAAGACGGTCCCGGTGCAGGATGATCCTCGTTGCACCAGCGTGGCCGAGGCAGATATGGTACCTGGACCTTCTGGACATGTCAACGTCCCCTCCAGTCAAGCTTCCAGCGGACGCAGATCTTCTCGCCAGAGAAGGGGGCGCAATTCTGCACCACGACCCAGGGGCTCTGAACCTGCAGGCCTGGCTCCTGCAGCGCTAGAGTTTGGAGGATATGATATCCCGGCGGACTGTAAGGAAGTGCTTGCTAAGGCTGGGGCGTCGTATTCACTGAAATGCTACGGGCATAAATGGAAAGGTTCACAGTCTGGTGCCGTGCGCAGGAACTGGACCCTCTGCGGATTACGGCTCCACAGGTGCTGCCATATTTGCTGTCGCTGGCCAAGGCAGGATTGGCTCACGCCTCAATCAAGTTTCCTCTGGCCGCTATCTCCCGCTACACCAGGATTCCGGGACAGTCGTTGTGGTTGCACCGCCTGGTCAAGGAGTTCATAAAAGGACTTTTCCGTTCATTCCCGCCGGTGAAGGCTCAGGCCCCGGCGTGGGAGCTCAATGTGGTGCTGACTAGGCTCATTTGTTCTCCGTTTGAGCCTATGCATTCGGCACCGCTGACTTTCTTGTCGTGGAAGACAGCGTTTCTTTTGGCCATCTCCTCCGCACGACGAGTGGGAGAGATCCAGGCCCTCTCCTGTAAGCCTCAGTATTTAACATTCCACGAAACGAGGGTCTTGCTGGGGACGCACCCCTCCTTCATGCCCAAGGTGCCGTCAGACTTCTATCTCAACGAGCCCTTGGTGTTACCTGTTTTCTTCCTGTCGCCTTTGTCGCCGGCTCAGAGGACTTTGCACTCGCTGGATGTGGCTAGAGCGCTGAAGGTCTACATGGACCGCACAAAGTTTTCGGAAGAAATTACAGCTTTTTGTGAACTTTAGCACTGTGAACCAAGGGGGAAGGCTCTCTCCAAGGCTTCCATTTCCAGGTGGCTCTCCGGCTGCATCACCCATTGTCACTGGTTGGCAAACCGACCGTTGCCTGGCTGTCCGAGAGCCCATTCGACCAGAGCGATCGCTGCAACTACGGCGTTCCTGTCTGGTGTGCCCCTGCTGGACATCTGCAGGGCTGCTACCTGGAGGTTGACGCACACCTTCACGAGATTCTACTGTGTTGACCGGGATTCTAGGGAGGAGTCCAGAGTCAGCCAATCAGTGCTGCGCAACCTGTTGCTTGAAGGTGAGCCTGGTGACGAGGTAACAGTTACTTAATATTGAGATGTTGAAATGCTTAATGTTGAGCCTTGCCACCTCCCGTGGTTGTGCATGTGTGTACTGCTATGTATTCTTTATTCATAAGCATGTAAATCCATGCCAGACCCCGTGCTGGAGAAGGAACCAGTTACTTACCTGTAACTGTTGTTCTCCAGCATGTGTCTGGCATGGATTCACATGCAAACCCTCCCGCCTACCCCTCTGCGGCTCTTCTCTTGGTCCTACTGCCACTTTACGTGCTACCAAATCTGACGATGGCTGCCGGAAGAGGGGCTTAGGTAGAGGACAGTCATTGGCTGGGGCAGTATAACCCAGAGACCAGTGATTGGTTGTTAGGAGAAAGACAGTTCAGAAACAAAACTGCAACTGATTTTTTTTCTTTACAGAGGATTCCCAGCCTAACGACAGGGTGCCAGACCCATGCTGGAGAACAGTTACATGTAAGTAGCTTGTTCCTTCTTTGGCAGCTTATCCAGCACGAATTGCTAATAACTCCACTTTGCTAGCGAGCTATGACTGTACTAAGTGGGATGAAATTACGGCCCTTGCAGAAATAGCACCGGAACCACTTAAATCTAAGTGGTTAAATCCCTTGTGGCTGCTGAAGGCAGAGCAACGGCAAGCGTCCTACTCAAAAACAATAACGACGCAGCAGCTAACGCTGGACGCGTTATTGCTGAGGCCACCATCCCCAAATGCAATGCCTGGCTTAGGCAGTCTGGATTCAGATTAGAAACACAGGCTACCCTGCTGAACATGCCTGTTGAGCCTGATGTTTTGTTTGGAAAGGCAGCTGAGGACACTCTAAAGTCCGCCAAGGACGAATATGAAACACTCAAGTCCCTTGGCCAACTAACAAACAAGCCAAAGAGGAGGCAATAACTTTCTGCGGTTTCGTGGACAAAACGCACAGAGACACCGGCTATATCAAAGCCAGGGTTCCTCATGGAACAATAACCAACAGGCATCCCAGGGTTATCCCAGGGGTCAGCGGCGAGTTCGCAGAAAGGGGAGAGGGTCCCCCACCAGAGGTGGAGGAACACCCTCCAAGCAATGATGCCCCGCTACAAGTCCCCTCCCATGCCTCCCCAGTCGGGGGACGAATGTCACACTTCGCCCACGCATGGGAGGGGATAACGTCAGACACGTGGGTATTATCGACGGTAGTGGGAGGTTACTGCATAAAACTCCAGGGAATCCCATCAAACCTCCCCCTGCGCAAGAAGACCGCCAAGAGAGGAACAACTCATCTTGGTGGAGGAAGTCTAAGCTCTGCTCCTCAAGAATGCCATCGAAATCATGCAGTACAACAAGGTAAACCAGGGTATTTATTCAACGTACTTCCTTCTTCCAAAGATAGGTCTGACTATGCGCCCTGTATTAGATCTGCGCCCTGCAAACAAATTTGTCAAGCCACAAAAATTCCGCGTGACAAGGCTACAAGAAGTAATCCCTCTGTTAAAACGGGGGGATTACATGGCAACATTGGACATGAAAGATGCTTATTTTCATATTTCAATGTTACCAGCGCACAGAAGATTCTTGCGATTCAAAGTAGCAACACCAGCACTACCAGTTCAAAGTTCTGCCCTTCGGGATAGCCTCGGCTCCAAGGGTGTTCACCAAGGTACTGGCAGTGGTGGCGGCGCACCTTCGCAGGGAGGCAATCCCAGTGTACCCCTAAATGGACAACTGGCCGAGCACGGGAGAATCCTATCATCTTTGCAAGATAAACACGCAAAGAACCATAGACCTTCTATTCCAATTGGGCTTCTCAATAAACGAGAAAAAGTAAAGTCTGGTACCAAATGCATCAAAACAGTTCCTAGGAGCTGTGTTAGATACAAAGACAGGCTTAGCCTTCCCATCCATGGAAAGAGTACAAAACATGCTTCAGCAAATACCCCAGTATTAAGCTGGTCTCCAGATAAGCGTACGCAAAGCTATGCGTCTGCTAGGCATGATGGCATTGTGCATTTACCTGGTCCCCCACGCGCGGCTGCGCACGCGACCAATGCGGGAATGGTTGGTGAAACAATGGTCTCAGGCAAGTGGTCAGTGGGACTATCTAGTGGTTGTTTCGCCTACACTGGTTCAAAACCTACGCTGGTGGTCAAGGGAAAATCTGCTCAAGCCGAAGCCCTTCCACGAACTGGAAGCGCTAGCGGCCGTCATAACAGACGTGTCACTTTCCAGTTGGGGGGGGCCCCACTACCTTCAGCACACGGCTTGTGGTCACAAGTTACTGTACAGAACCACATCAAGCTACTAGTTATTGGCGATCTTCAAAGCACGGTAAGCTTTCGAGAACCCCCTAACAAACCAGTCGGTGCAAGTCCTGACAGACAGTACAACCGCAATGTTCTATGTCAACAAACCGGGAGGTACACACACACACGCCAAATCTGTCCAAACTGGCTTAGAGAATATGGAGGTGGGCACTCAAACGAGGGATGTCCCTGTTCTCGCAACATGTTCCAGGGATACTCAACACTAGCGGATTCTCTCAGCAGAGATCCTCTGCCAGAAGAACACGAGTGGCAACTACACACAGACGTGGTAGACCACATCTTCTCTCTATGGGGCTACCCCTCTCTAGACTCGTTCGCTACAAGAGGAAACAAGCGATGCCCAGACTTCGCGTCCAGGTTCCCACAACCAGACTCCAAGGGGAACGCCCTATGGATGAGCGGGTCAGGGAAATGTGCTTACGCTTCCCCCCCACCCCCTCCCCTGACTCCATTAATCAGCAGAATAGTGAACAAGATACACCGGGATCAGATGACACTCATCCTAGATGCTCCTATGTGGGCGAGACAACCGTGGTATCCACATCTGCGCAAGCTGGCGATGTGCAATCCCATCAAACTCCCATACCAGGTCAATCTGTTGACTCAACACGTGGGGGGACAACGATTCACCCACACCCTCAAGCTTTGAATTTGGCAGCATGGCTCCTGAAGTCCTAGAATTCGGACACCTCAATCTTCCTCAGCGGTATATGGGTATCCTAAAGGAAGCACAGAAACCAAACACCAGACACGGTTATTCCCTCAAGTTGAAGAGATTTGTCATTTGGTGCCAATCTAAACGGATCAACCCGATAGAATGTACTCCGTCACACATTCTAACATACATGCTCCACTTGTTGGATTCAGGGTTGGTCTTTACTTCTTTAAGAGTCCACCTAGCAGCTTTATCAGCCTACACCACCTCTCAAGGTAAAGTATTGTGGTGGAAAGTGTCAGTCATTAAAGCATTCATGGAGGGAGTGAAGAGACCACACCCTCCAATATCTAATCCCCCGCCAGGCTGGGATCTCAATGTAGTGCTAGCAAAACTCATGGGCCCTCCCTTCGAGCCTTTGCATCAAGCTACTTTTAAACACATTACCTATAAAACTGCCTTTTAGTGGCTATTACTTCCATAAGAAGAGTCAGCGAACTCCAAGCCTTGTCAGTGCAGGCCCCTTTCTTGATCATCCATAAAGACAAATTGGTTTTACGGACTCACCCTAGGAGTTCCACGTAAACCAATCAATTGAGCTTCCAGCTTTCTTTCAGAAGCCAACTAGCTAGCTAAGGTTAAACTCCACACACTAGATGTGAGGAGGGCGGTTCTCTACTTCGTAGATAAAACTAAACCGCTTAGGAAGACTGATCAACTGTTTGTCTCCATGGCTACAGGCAGACAAGGAGAGCGCGTTTCCAAAAGAGCCATCTCCAGATGGATAGTCAAATGTATACAATTATGCTATTCATTATCAAACAAAACACTGCCTTCTACACCAAGAGCCCACTCCACACGGGGCACTGGGGCTACTTTGGCTTTTATTGCAAACGTCCCCTTAGACGGCGTTTGCAAAGCAGCTACATGGAGCTCAGTTCACACATTCACTCAACATTACTGCATTGACACACATTCCAAAAGAGATACACAGGTGGGACAAGCGGTTCTAAAACATCTATTTGCCGCTACTCCTTCTCACAACCCACCACCTTCTCATAACACTGCTCGCTAATCTATGCATAGCATGTGATCTAAGCAGATTACACAAGCATCAGAAGGAATACATTACTCACCGTAATCGTATTTCTGGTGCTTGTATCTGCTTAGATTCACATGCGCCCACCCTTCCTCCCCTGAGAGAAGGCACATAGATGTTATGAGCTTCTACATATATCTGCTTGGATACAACTGTACTCACATGACACTCGCGCTACCTCATGTCAGTAAGGAAGCTCGACGTGTGAGGGATTATGGGTACAGCGGACGTCACACTAGGGATAGTATTGCTGGCAGTCCCTGTCGACGTCCCTTTTTGAATTTCGAAAACAACTGTAATACTCTGCAGCTTCCACTAGATATCGGTGTGTACCAAGCTACAGCCCTCTCTCCCTCCTAAAATGAGTCGGGCTGCTCTGTCCATGCTGACCCATTCTTAGGTGGTACAACCTAATACTGAGAGTGGAGCTCATGTACTGCCTTGTATGTATCTTTTATGTGAAGTCTTGGTAGGACTTTAGAAAAACTGCTCTAACACCTGGCAAAGCCAATCACACTTCAAATTAATAATACTTATGTTTGCTGTTTTTACCTGGTCTTAGTGTGTTGTATACCACAAGAGATGGGAAGGAACAGCTAAGACTTGAGACTCAGTTCGAATTATGGATTATTTAACCTCTTAAGTGCCATTGAGGTTCCCCCCCAGTGCCAATGGGTTTTTTTTAAAATCGCGGTATTCACCGCCCAAACCCGCCAGCATTTCCCCCCTCATTAACCCCTTAAGTGCCACCGACGAGCCGGCTCGTCGGTGGCATTTAAAAGGTTAATGTTCAAGTTGGTGGATGGCATTGAACCTTACTTTGAATTCATTTTTGATAGCTGTGCTATATGCAGTGTCAAGTCAGAAGCTCCTGATCCAATCGAAATACTATCTTTTTTTTAAACATTTTTTTAACTTGTTTTAATTGTATAAAACAATTTTTACAAGACTTGTTCCATGAATTAGTCAAGTCGTTATTTGTTCCAATCAGTTCCTTCAGTGCTTGTCTTTCAGAGTTTCCCAATTGAGGTAATGTCTCTACATCCATGGGCCTTGTTCGTCAGTTGAGTAGGCCGATGCTTCGGAAGAATCCCACCACCGCGATGATCCATGACGTCTTATCCCCACTCATGAGCCGGCTCCACCATTCATCTTCATCGTAGCGGTGTAGGTTTCTGAACAAATGGCCCAAGTGGAGGGAGCGTGGTGTTGTCACCTCTGTACAATTCAACGGAAGATGTTTAATTGTTACGGTCATCTAATACATAGTGGTGGCATGACTGTTAAGGACAATTCTCAGAAATGTGCTAATTCCCATCTACTTTAGAGACCCCCAGCTCTTTTGCTGGACTCTAGGACTTTTAATTTTTAACCTGGAGACTCAATAGGCATAATTGTTAGGGAGAATAAAGATTTTCCAGAATAACTTCCCTAGAAAGTCTTAATTCTATTGAAGACACCAATGCAAGCATTATGCTTCTTTTTCTTTATTTCCCATAGAAAGAGCTCAGCAGCATGTTTTGATGAACCCAAAAACCATATAGCACCATCCATAGCTGACCATGTATTTTTTTCTGCACCCTGAACAACATAAAATCTTAATAAACATAAAACTACAGACCATATTGAAAAGACACTTAAAACAGGAAAAACTCAATTTCCCAGCAAGCTAGGTCCAAGTTCATGCAAAGGTCACCAACATGTGACTCCAAACCTCTAATACCAGTAGGTGGACCCATCCAAATAGGGGCCAATAGTATATTGTCCCCTCTTTCTTTGCTGCTCACAGCAAGAGATAAGTCATTTCATTTTATTATCCTTTATTAGCTTAAAGTTAGTTAATAAGCATCTAGATTTATCAGTTAGAACTTTCATTAATGTTAATATACCATTATTACCATAGCTAGTGCTGTGTACTTCATAATTAGTGTGTTTATTTGTTCCTTTCAAACGTGTTTTAACGTAGTCTGTGGGGCGTTGTTCTTTATTCCTCTTTTTTGAGGACACGTAGCATTTCTACTTTCGCTTTCCGATGCCGGGTTTTTTACCTTCAGCCGGCGTTGGAGACTGCCTTTGGAGTCAGAGCCTCGCTCTGTGTTGCCCACAGCTCATTCCTCTTGGCCTCGGCGCTCTGCGTGCCTCCGCTGCCCTCAGTAAGGCTCCTTGTGGCAGGCGGAGGCCGCGCGGTGCGTATCGCGAGTAGGCCCTGTTGCTCGCAAGGACACAAGAGGGAGCTCTCGCTTCCTTTTGGTCCTTTCCTCTGTTCTGGCACTCACGTCTCGTATTTCTGTTGATACACAAAAGATTTTACGAGCATGAGCGCCAGAAGTGAGAGGATTACAGCGATCTTAGCAATTTCAGTGTTTTGCCTGAATTTAAATTGTTTTAAAAAAAAAAAAAAATCATATTGATAAAGAGTGGGTTGGAGAGAAAGCGACCAGAATAACCCACTATATATTTACCAAAAAAAAGGTGCAAAAGAATATTTGATTACAATGGCAGCTCAATACTTAGGAGGGAGAAGGGGCGAGGGGGGAGGAGGAGTTTTAAGAGGGTTCTAGGATCCTCTGTAGAAACTACTATAAAGAAAGCTGTCTGTGATTTGTTGTTACCCATTCAGCACCATTTAGACAGCATGGAGGAGCATTTTCAAACGGCACCTCAGCAGTGAAGAAAAAGAACCCAGAAAAGGAAGCACCTGTCAGATGATGGACGTACACTGGCTCGCAAGAGTAAGGACTCTATTACTTCCCCCCGAGCCAGCCTAGCCAAACTACAATTGCCATCTCGGACACCTTCTCCAGGCTTAAAAAAGCCTTTCTTACCAGGAAGGAAACCCCTTCCGATAACATACCCTCTTACCCCGAGGAAGACAATGCGGGTGGCAGACCCTCTAGGCCGGAGGAAGACCAGCAGGGCATTAATGATGACGACTATTTTTTTCTTTTTTTTTTAATTGATTTAGTTGAATCTCAACTTTTCCATAAACAAACATTTTTTACAGAAAAACTGTACATTATTAAAAGTAGTTTTCTCTTAATTCATCAATACATACAAAATATTCTTCTTTTCAATTCAGTGTTGAAATACTAAGACATAAAAATAGTGATGTACAAAAGAAAATAGTAGTGTATAATGTACAACAAATCTAATCATTATTTACAACTGTTATTAGTAAAAGAAAAAAGTAGCAACTCGCTCACCAGCAAGTGTATTATATGTCAATACCGATGAATAATACATTTTGAAATCGCTACCTGGACCTTAATGAGGAGAGTGTGATACAGTTTAGGCCATAAATCATTAGATGTCAATGATCGATATTGTTCAAAGTATGGTCTAAAGTACAATATACGTTTCAATGTTAAAGCAGAACATTCCGTACATAAATGTTGCATAGTCTTTTTCTGATTTTGGACGCAGCAGAATCGAAAATAGTTCTGAGTTTGTTATTAGCCTTATGCGGGCCTGTATTTGTAATGACTATATCGAGGGGGAGCGTCAGTACTAGTACCGGACCCCCCTATCCTCAGAGGAGGGCGAGCATACTGTAGGGTCTAGACCCTCAACGTCTGGGAATATGGCAGTCCCAATTCCCAAGCAGACACCCGGAAAACATCCCACTCTCCAGGGCATGTTCAATCCGGAAGATTTGATCCAGAGGGGAGGGGTTACCTAGTATCCCCTGTGTCTAGAAACTCATGGAGCAGTCAAATGCTACCCTTTCCTCTCGAAATGGCTGGTGGCAGTAGTTTTACAACAAACTACCATGAGTTTTCCCGACGGCGTACACCAGTAGGGTTAAATCGCGGGAGCCATGTTTTTCAAGATGCCGTCTGAGCCTCCTTTGTTTAAAAGGTTCCCAGGCTTCTTTTCTCGCCATTTCTTTTTGGAAAGGTCATTCTAGAGTTTGTCTCTGCGCGCCAAACTAGGTTTGGTACCTGTTTCTATGACTTTGGCGGGCTTCGGGACTGAAGACCGCCTCTGGCGCCCGAGTGTCTGGGGTGGGCAGGAAGTGAAGGAGGTGCCCGAACCTTGTCTCCCGGGAGACCCAAATGCACTCTTGTGTGATTGGCTAGCTGAATGTCCGGCAAGGACAGCCACCCTGTTGGGTGAGTTGCCGCTAGCCTGGAATGAATGGGAGAAAACTAAATAAAATGCAAGTCTCTTGGCTTGGAAGTCAGGGTCAACCACTGCAACGAAAGAATGGAAGACTAGCTTGAAGAGGACGGCTGCTGCAACTCCTGACCGTTGGTTTGCCCGGTGAATCCCTGCTGCAGGTCTGAATCACCAAGTTCATCTCGACAGAGCAGCTCCTGCAAGGACGACTTCTCCCTTTGAATTGGTGGGACCAATCAACTCGAATCCTAAGCCACCCGGATGCCATTCTCGGAGCTGGTTGTATTTTCCTCAGCGGGCTCTGGGAAACTGAATAACCAGGGAGAGGGAAACCAGTTTGTGTGCTTGTCTACAGCTACCGGAATTGAAGAATTGCCATTTGCCAGCTTTTGTGACCAGTCCCATTGCAGTGCAGGAGTACCACAACGTTATCCCACTTGTCCCTATGACTGAGGCTCAGGAACAGCGAAATCTGCAGGAACTGCCAGGAACAGACGTCTTCTGCTGCATCTTTTTCTTCATTGGAAGGTATTGTGAAAACCTGATCGAGAGAATTTACCTCTCACTGTGAAAGTGCTTGAAACTTTGGCAACTTGCAGGCCTAATCAGCTTTTGACCCAACATATGATTATTTCTTTTATGAACTACTTCTGAGAACCGTGGCATAGACTTTTCTGTTGAACTACCAGGACTGTTTTAAACCCAAGCAAGACTCTAGCCCATTGACTTTGGCCTACCTATTGCATCGAATTGACTCCTCTGGTGAACTTAAACTATTTACACTGTTGAAGAATAATTGTAACCTTCTTTTTACTAACCTATGCCTTTTTGCTCCTCCTTCAAAGTAGTTTTAAATGCCTCAGAGCCTGATAGTGTCAAGTATTGAAGTGTATTTGTGAATGATAGCTTTCCTCCTTCTAGTGAATGTTTTATAACTGACTGTGAAATAAATTAAGTGTTTTGCCAAGAATCCTTGGGTGTAAGAGTTTATTTGAATACTTGGGATTGTAGACCTCTGTGTAACATCATTACAGCTCACATTCCCTCTTGAGATAAGCTTGGCTGCTCAGCAACGCTACCAAAACTGTGTAGTACAGACTTATACCAAAGATTGGTTTTGCTTGCACCTGTAGTCCTAGTTGTGTGTAGTGGTCCCCAAGGGAACTGCATACAAACTTTGCCAAACAATCATCTTTGCATTGTGACGCACAGCATCTTCAGTGCAGTAGCACAGTGAAGTCTCTTAGGTTTCCCAAAGGTTTAAATACCTTCTTTTGGATAAACTACTGTTTCCAAGAGTAGTCAAGTGAAATTGACTTTACTTACAGTTTGTAATTTTCTAGACCCAGCACACACTATCTCACCATAGGGTCCTGGAGGGGTTACTTAGTATCCCCTTTGTCTAGCTTCTCATGTAACATTTGTGTTACCCTTGCTACAATTAATGGCTGGTGGCAGTGGTTTACTACATTTTACTACCATTGTGTGTTTTTACCGCGGGCTGCAATTGCAGCCTTGGTAAAGCACCCATGGGTGCCCATTTTGTCAAAATGGCCCCAGTCTATTTCTTGCTGGAAAGGTCCTTCTTGAGATTTACTCTGCGCGCCAAACCAGGTTTGGTCCCTTTGTTCATCTTTTCTTTGGCTGGGTTCACGAGTGAAGCCCGCCTCTGACTCCAGTATGTCTGGCAGGGGCAGGAAGTGAGGGAGGTGCCTGAAACTCCCTGTGCTTAATCCCCTTGGTTACAGGAATGCACCCAAAGGGGATTGGCCGGCTGGCTGTCCGGCAAGAACAGCCACCCTGCTGTGTGATTGACAGCTAGGCTGGAACGACTGGCAGAAACCTGCATAAAAGGCGCTGCTTTTTGGCTTGGAAGGCAGTCGATCACTGGATGAAACAATCTGAAGAAGAACTTGAAGAGGACGCCTGCTTCAACTCCTGGACCGTTGGTTTGCCTGGAGAAGCCCTGCTGCTGTGCTGAAGCTCTGAATTCGTTTCGACTAGAGAAGCCCTGCAAGGACGTCCTCTCCCTTGGAGTTGATTGGTCCCAACAACTCAAAAGTGAACTCGTTTGGACATCCTCTCAGAGCGGCTATACTTCCGCTACTGCTGCTGGAACTGAAGTGCCGGGGAGAGGAACACCAAACGGAGTGCATCACTTTTATGTCGGACCCGAGCCTGTGGAAGATCCCCCGGACTCGCAGTAAGCAGGACTGACCAAGTCTGAGCCACCCCAACGGAGTGCTGGACCCCAGATGCGAGGAAAGTCCAGCGTGGTATCTGAGAGACCGCAGTGGTGCTATTTGCTGAGACGCGTGGAGCTGAAACCGCGAAGTGCCGCTGAATAGAAGTTTGTTGTTTTGTGCTGCTAACCGTCCCATTGCAGTGTAGGAGTCCCCAGACGTCCTCCCTCTTGTCCCCACGCCTGAGATCCAGGAACAGGATCTACAGAGCTGCATAGGAACAGAAGCGAGCTGGAACCATTTCTTCTAACCAAAGTTACTGTAAAGTTTGAGAGGACTTACCTCTGGTTGTAGCGTTACTTGATCTCAGTTGAGACTTGTCCCGATTGCTTCTGTAGAGTTGCTTGCATCTTCTACTTCGCACAAGCCTCCCAACTTGTGGCTGTACATTGATTCTACTCTTTCTACAAAGACTTCTAAAACATTGTGCAAGACTTTTATTCACCTACAAGAAGTGCTTCAGCTCACCTAGACTTTTGCCCAATTGACATTGGCTGGCCTGGCTCCCTGAAAAACTCTCCTTTCCTCTGATCTTGCGTTTTACCTTTCCTTCCAGGAAGGGGTTAACTTACTTTGCATTGGGGGGTTCAAAAGTACTTACCTGCTTCAGAATAATTGTGTGATCTCTTGTTTTGTTCTAAAATCCTTTTCTTTGACATGCTTCTCAGTATTGCTCTAAATGCAACAGTGATATATTAATGTCCAGTGTCTGAACTATTTAGGTCACCTGAGGGTGTAGGAATTGTTTGTGTGCCTTCCCCAATGGGTGTTTGCTTATTTAGAGAAGCGAAGAGTGTGTATTTTGGAGTGTATTTGTGTGTTACTTATATATTTCACCTTCTGAAGAAGGCTTATTCAAACTGACTGTTAAATTAATCATTGTTTATTCAAGAAACCTCGAAACCTTGAGTATAGGAGTTATTTGGATACTTGTCACTGCGAATTTCTGTGTAACCACCCAACTGCTCACATTGACACCTTGATATCAGCCTGGCTGCTTGGCCACACTACCAACCTGTGTAGTGCAGACTTATACAAAAGGTTGGGTTCCTATTGCGGTCATGCTTGTAGTAGTGCACCCAAAGGGTACTGCTCCAAATCTTGCCTAACGATGAGCATAAGAGAAAGTGTGTGGAGTAGCCTCCTTGAGTTATTGAGAAAAGGTAAGGGTCTCTGTGAACAGGGTGCTGCTACTTTCTACAGACTGAAGCAAAAGATGCATGGTCTCGAGTGGCTAGATTAATCTTTTTGTCACTTGGTTAGATCATTTGTGTTTCAAATTCAACTTTAAACCTTGCAAAGTTAAATACTTTAAAAATTGATATTTCAGTGGCTGCCTGGTATTCCTTCAGAGAAATATATTTTGTTTGAGTTTGAACTCTAGTCCTGTTGATTTGTTAAACATAATTGCTTTTTCTCCAGACGGTTCAGAAACGCAAGGATATGAAACTGATTGTAACCTCAGCAACATTAGATGCAGTGAAGTTTTCCCAGTATTTCTATGAAGCTCCAATCTTCACAATTCCCGGTCGAACCTACCCAGTGGAGATTCTATACACAAAGGAACCTGAGACAGACTACCTGGATGCCAGTCTAATCACAGTAATGCAGATCCATTTAACGGAACCTCCAGGTGAGTAACCAATGAAAAGCAATGGGCACAATTTGGCTTTCTGACCCTGGGATTAGCACTCTGTGATGTAGATTGCTATGCCATGTTATTCCTTGCTGTATGTGACTTCTTGATTTTCGCCTCCTACTAACCGATTCACTGTGGAACTTCCCACTTAATACTACACATCCACTAGCCGCTTGTGCACTGCCGGGTAACACTGTAAGGATCGATTTTCTCTTTTGCAACTTTTCCTCCATTGCTTTCAATGGGAGACCCTTCTTTTTGCTAATTTTGTAGCCGGTCATGACTTTTTGGAAGGGAAGTACAGCCATCAGCTTCACTTCCTTTCTGCTCATTGTTATGGGGGAACTGACTAGTCGCACAGACTGTCACTACGTAGAAACTATGATTCTTTTTGCAGTTTTTGTATTTTGGGAATTGCACACAGCACCTTACAGTGCATTGCTATGGGGATGTTTAGTATCCACATTACTTAATCTTTTGGGGTTTTGGTCACTTTTAAAAGAGCCTAAGACAAGCTGGCGGCAGCAGTACAATTTTTTCCAGTTTCTGATTACATTTTTCTCGTGCATTTTCCCGTTACACATGAATCTAAATGTGGCTAGTACCCTAAGATGGCATTTTTCATTTGTTCTTTTGACATATTTTAGTTTAGCCTTCTTTCTGCCCTCCCAGGTGTTAGGAAAGCTTCCTCTTTACTGCACTTTTCCTTCCATTTCTATGGACCCCCAAACATTTTGCTTTTATTTTTGTATCTGACCTGTCCTTTTTACTCTGCAGTTCACTACACTGGCGTTTGCTCATCTGTTATGGGGAACCGACATGTCCTTTGGGCTGTCAGTCCTGGGAAACTTTGTTTTACCTTAGGCTAGATACTTTGTTTCTACTTTTAATAACTTTTTACCACGTTTGGTAGTTTTTATCATTGTACAATGCATTTTACAATGCAGTACAATGGGGTACACTTTTTGTTTTGCCCTAAACTAATACTCAGAGGATCTTTGGTTACTCTAGTTGTGCTAAATGGACAATCTGGTGGCAGCAGTGGATTTTTACAATTTCTTGGTGCATTTTGTTTTAGCCTTCCCACGTTTGGCTACGAACTTTGGCTAGTAGTGAAACATGATCGTGCCACAGGACTTTTTGCTTGTACTTTGGCCATCTTCTCTTTTAGCCTTCTTACTGGCCTGTGAGGCCAAGAACATCCTTGTATGGACTTCCAGTGCATGGGAAAGCAGAGGCTTTTGGTGGGCTACTGGAGAGCTATGTGTGTTTGCTGCCTGGAAGTGGGCTGGGACTGGCTGGACCCAATCCACAAACTGGTGGCAGTGTGTCTGCTTGGTATGCATGAGTTTTGCCGCCAGTGATCCTGATTGTACCACTGATGGGGTGTGTGTGTGGTGCAGATCTTTCATTGGCTAGGTGGAGCTGCTACTCTTACCTGGCTTTTAGGATAAGAGGACCCCTGCACCCACTCTGGAGAGATCCTGGAAGAAACTGAAGGAGCCAAGAGACTCCTGTCCAGCTACACGACTTGCATGGAGACCTTAGACCTGTCGGAAGAAAGTTTGGCGACCAACTTCTGCTGCTGCCCTGGTGTAGAGCCCTGTCCTGTGGAAGATCTCCAGCAGTCCTGCGAAGGTGCTGTAACCCTTGAAGTTGAGGTAACATCCATTCTTGATGCCAGCTCGGAGTCCCACGAAGAAGAGCCTTCGGAAGTGCCCCTGGGCCGCCCTGTGGCTGACCCGCCCTGAGTTTGGGCTACCGTGCTGCAAACATCACCGTTCTGAGTTGAGGCCTGGAATTTGAGGGGCGGGGGGATATTCAGCTGTGCAACAAGACTTACCTCTTCAAAATGTCATGGTCCTAGCATCAAGGGGACCCGAGATAGGTGCAAAAATCTGACTGTGACAAGTTAATCCTTTTGCGTCGCCGTCATCCGAAACTGCTTTCCTCCATCCATTCCTCTCCTGAGAGGGGCCCTGCATTGAGATCTGCTGCATTTTTCAACTGGGAGATTAGACACCGACCAGAGAGCTGATCGAACATGCAATCCCTGGGAATCAAGGGCTAAGGCTGACATTGTGAAAAGCAACCTTGGACCCTTGTTGGGGTATTTTGTGAGTCCCAAAGACACAGGACTACCTGATGATCTTCTTATGTTGAGATCATGAGCCGCAAGCTAAACACACCATGCGCATTAGGATCCAATTTTCCACTTTAGTGGTATTTCCTTAGTGGTAGAAGCTCTGCATAGACTTACCAGATCACCTGAAGACTGTAATATGGGTACCAGCTCTTTATGATTTGCCCCAGTTCAGTGTCTTAGTGTAACTTGCTTTTACCGCATGCAGTAAAAACAAATACCTCCTTAGCTTTATACCTGTCAGTGTGTTACCATGAGTAACCAGGGCACGCAATAAATGGACCAAACTGATCCAATTCCTATTCCTTTTTATATATTTTAGAAGTAACTGGGATTTATGAGAGAAAAATCCTGTGCAATGCATTGATTTTCTTTAAACATGATATTCCCTGTAATTCATAAATGAAAATACATCTCGATCTCTTATTTTCCCCTCTATCAATGTTACCAGATTCTATTCTTCGGGCTAAAACATAGCTGCGAGCAAATTTCATTTGTAATGCTTCCCCCCGTGATAGTTTTTTTTTTTTTTGTTTTGTTTTTTAACAATGAGCTTCAATTAGCCTTTTGGCAGTAGTTGGCCACAACACTGCTATTTCTAACTTTGAAACTTAGCAGTTGTCTTGGCAGCTTTACGCCTTCAATTATATTTGAAGCCTGCTACTTGGAAGGTGAAGAAAACACATAAACAAAACTACCCACGTTTGTAAATGTAGAACAAGCTTCGCCAGCCTGCAGCTCATAAAATGCACTCCCAAAGCAATCATACCACGCACCTCAATTAACTTTGTTCTCACCTAAAGACTGCTTGGTTCAGTGTGCGCTCAGACTCGTCAAGGCTGGGATTCCCCCTCAGCTCAACTGTTGGGAATCTCTCCCACCGCAGGCTGCCTGGACAGTGCCCTCGCACGGAAAATCTTTATCTGATTTTCTCCCCTTCTCAGCCAGACTAGCTCCACAAATTCTTCCGAGAGACAGACATCCTGCCCATAGTCCTCATGTCTTTTAAGGCATGTCCTCTGTGATCTGCCCATTGATGTATGTTTGTGTGGTGTCAAATTGATAACATCAGCGTTTATGTAATGCCAAATTCTTGTATGTTTTCCATGTGCATTTACAATACTGACTCACACCAGATCACATCATAGTCTCTCACCTCTTGTGTCAGAGCCCCACACCTCTCACTGTCAGGGTCTGAGTTTACTAAAACTCTACCCCAGCTGAAATTCAGAGCCCCATCTTCCCTACATACTCCCCCAACCCCCCTTTTTCTGTTGAGACCTGGCCTACCTATGGGCTCCTACAGAAACAAAAAACCTCTGCAATATTTTTTTTTAAAATGTAAAACTTTTTTTTGTAGACAAAGGTTTACAACAAACACATATATCAGGGCGAGCGATGCATTCAATGCATACATGGGATGAAATACACTAACTGCAAGAGCAATATAATTGCAAGTGGGGAAGCAATAAATCACGATGCACCACAATATTCAAGTATTTCACTGTGGGACCAGAGACGAGCCACTCTCAGATGCGCTCTCCTCTTGGCTGTTAAGGTAGCTGTTGAATGCAGACCATATGTTCTTGGGGCGAGAGTGAGTAGGGAGCATAGTGAGGTACTCTTCTTCACAATTTTGGGACCAGGTAAGCATGTGTAGCCACTTCTGAAATGTCAGGAGAGAGGGACTCTTCTAGCTTTGAAGTACACATTTCTTGGCCACCATGCAGCTTATATTTAGAAATGTACCCATGTGCTTAATGCCATCTGTTTTCCACACCCCAAACAAGACTCCCAGTGGGTCAGGATCGATTACAGTATCAACGATCTCAGCAAGTGTCCCTAAGATTCTCTCCCAGAATTCCCCCAGTTTATGGCATGTCCAGAACATATGCAAGTGATCCGCGTTCTCCGCCTTACGGCGGGGGCAGGAATGTGTGGTGGTGTGGGCGAATTTAGAGATCCTGAGAGATCCTGAGAGGGGTGTAGTACAACCTGTTCAGTAATTTATACTGCATAGCTCGATGGCGGAAATTGAAGGAAACTTTGTTGGTGTGTGAGGAAAAAGATTGGAGCACCCAAGAAGAATGTGGCTAGAGTCCGACCCCATCACCCCATACATCACATACATCACAAGAACAGAAGGACACCCTCAACACCCGCGCCATACCGGAAATAATGACGGCGAAGATCTTATAACCAGAAACCCAAACATGAACCTAACTGACCAATTCAACGAAGAAGCCTTCACAGACCTTCACCTAACTGGCACAAACGGAGAAGCAACACCACTGAACAGCCAAGCTTTCAATCTAGCAGACATCTTCAATGAAGATGCTTGCTTCGCTGACCCTCATACGCCTCCAATCAACGCCAATAACGATGCACTGCAACCAAACAACCACAAACCAAAACAAGGAACAACCAACAAGCAAAACCACACCAAAAAGATCCACTCCAACCTCATCAATGCAAGGTCAATGTCCAAACATGCCACCAAGATGTACGATCTGCTCTGCGACGGAGAACAGAACCTTGGCTAGACGACAACTACAAGATCACCCTTAACAACTGCCTGCCTGAATACTTCAAATGCGTCCAAGCAAACAGAAAAACAGAAAGAGGGGGAGGGCTGGCAATCATTCACAAGGAACACCTGGATATCAAATTGGAAGACCCACTATACCTCGATAAATGCGAATCCCTAATCATACATCTAGCAGTAAGCCCCAAAACAAACCTGAAATTCATACTAATATATAGACCACCAACCTACGATGCAACCTTCGTAGACTCCTTCACAGAGGCAATCACCATCCTAGCCATCAAACACAATCACCTGATAGTCCTCTGAGACTTCAACATCGGGTTCGAAGGAGAAACCACAACCATACAAAAATCGCTAACCAGCCAACTAGCAGCAATGAACCTACAACAACTAGTCAAAGGAGCAACCCACTCGGCAGGGCATACACTTGACACAATCTTCGCGAACAAACTACTCCTTACCACGGCACCCCCAATTCAATTACCCTGGAACGAACACCTCATCATCCCCTTCGTAATGAAAATGACCACCCCAACAGGCAGTCAACCGGACAAAACAAAGAACACCAGGAAAAGAAACTGGAGAACCATCAAAAACTCCAACCTGAATGAACTCCTGGAGCTAAGCAAACCACACCCAACATTCATGGAAGAAGATGACCTGGACAAAAAGGTAACCCTGCTGCATTCCTGGATTATAACTACTATAGACAACATCACCAAAGAAAAACCCTTCGCTTCTTCTAATAAATGGTCAATGGCAAAATGGTTCTCCCCACTACTTAGCACCATGAAAAGGAAAAACCGAAGACTAGAACTTGATTGGAGAAAACAAAACGACGTGGCGAACAAACTGAAATTCCTACAACACAACCGGGCATACAAAAAGGAAATACAAAAAGCAAAGAGGAAACACTACGACAACCAAATCTTAGAAGCACCAAACACCCAAAAAGAAATCTTCAAAATCAAAAACCCTCCGGGATATAACGCACCAACTCTGTCCATGAAACTTTGCAATGACCTTGCAGACCACTTCAAAAACAAAATCACCAACATCCAACAAACCATACAAAGCAGACCGTCTGACCTGACCACAACCCCCACCTACACTCAGGAGGAACACCCAAACAAACTAAGAAGCTTTCCAGAAATATCAGTGGAGAAATTCATCAAACTGGTGAATGAAAGCAATAACTCGGGGTCCCCTGAAGAGCCCTGCCCACCAAACAGATCGATTCTTAAACAAGGAACGCCCATGGAATATCAGGAACGTCCTCAACCATTCCATCGCAACTGGGAAAGTGCCACAAGCCTTCAAAACTGCATAAATCAGGCCACTACTCAGATACAGCGGGGAACGTAGAGGACCTCTCCAACTACAGACCCATCTCCAACATCCCATATACAGCCAAGCTGCTCGAAACGTACATATACAAAACAGCCCAAGAGTTTATAGAAGAGCACGGCCTACTAGACAAGGGCACAATTTGGCTTCAGACCACTGAGAGGAACAGAATCGGCTCTACTCTCAATATGGGACGATCTAAAAATCCACGCACACTCGGACAACAGCACTGCCTTGATACTCCTAGACCTATCGGCAGCAGTCTACCATGACACCCTCATAAAGAGATTAGAGGGACTTGGAATAACAGACACCGCCCTACTTTGGATCAAATCTTTCCTAGCAAACAGAACGGAAACCGTATGGATGAAACCCTTCAAATCCAGCCCGAGAGATTCCACCTGTGGAGTACCACAAGAATCATCCTTCTCCCCGCTACTATTCAACATCTACCTGGATCTACTTATCAGAATCATCAAAAGCCACGGCCTCACCTGCTACAACTATGCTGACGATCCACAAATCTTCAAAATACAAGACAACCCGGAAATAAAACTGCCTCCGCGATGTATTCTTCTGGATGAACTCCACTCTCTCAAAATCAACCCAAGCAAAACTGAAATAATGATCGTCACAAAAAATGGAGGAGAAAACCAATTCATCCCTTGGCCAAGGGAACTCGGGACAACCCCAGCACCCTCGCAGATTGTAAAAAACCTGGGGTTTCTGATGGACAATAATCTCACGCTAGAGCCACAAGTAAACGCTCTCCTCAAGAAATGCTTCTTCCTCCTGCGAGCGGCAAAGAGGATCTTACTGTTCCTATCTATCGCCAACAAAACAACCACCATCACCCTCGTCATGTCCAAAGTAGACTACGCCAATAGCCTATACCTAGGCATGCCTGAACGACTCTTAAAAAAAAACTACAACAATTTAAAACGCATCAGCCAGGCTACTTCTGAAACTACCCCGAAGAGAACACACTGCACCAGCGCTGAAACACTACATTGGCTACCAATAAAACTACTAATAAAATTCAAAACAATGTGCATTACGCACAGAGCAGTACACAACGAAGGCACTGAGTTCCTAAGAGACAAACTGTGCCTAAATCAACCAACAAGAACGCTCAGATATAGCATGGACATCCGCCTGGAACCGAAGCACTACAACAAAAGAAAACTTAGAGGATCCTCCTTCTCTCACCAAGCCTCGAAAACCTGGAACGACCTTCCAAAGTACATACGTAACACAAGGAACCACCTATTATTCAGGAAATTTCTCAAAACCTGGCTCTTCATGTCCTAACTAGAAAGACCGGCCACAGGGGCACACACACAACTAAAACAACAATGAACGTAGAGAGACCCTGATACAGGCCGATCAATCAATGGGGAAAAGCCAAGGTAAATATCCCACAAAATACTAAACGACCAAACTGGAGATAGCCGCAATACGACCAAAGACTGTAAACATAGCAAGACAAAGACAGAAACACTAGGACGAATCATCAAGAGGACCATGACCTTAAATTATAACCAGCCCTAAGGACAAAATATAGAGAGGGAAAGGAAGCACTGCATCACAAGCCCCAATCCAGTGGGTGAGAAACAGAATGTTTCATCACTACACACTGTCCACCAATACACAGCAGGAAGCACAATGCCTGACCACACAAAAACTACAACTAAATAATAGCCCCAAGGATGTTCACCCCATGGAAACCAAAGAACCAGTCAGGACAGAAGGAAACGAACGACTGAATACACAGGCTCACCAAGGCAGATGCACTAGGACTCCACATCAACACAACTCCTACCCTGAACCATTCAAAGTCTCAACCGACCAGTGTCACACTACATAATCTGAGAATAGATATTACCTACCCAGTCCCACAACCGAAGATTAGGTTCAGACGCACCTACCAATCCAAACAATACTCACTATGATACAGCTGGATCAGCGCAGCACCGCCAAAGCGAGTCGGCCCACGAGGAACCAGCAACAACGCAACCCACAGGTATACAATTCTAACGGAACCATATGTACATGAATCAGGATACAGACCCCAATAACCCAACCCTCAATCTTCTGCATACTTAAACCCACACAACCATCTCTCTCCCAGCAATCCGCACGCACTTTACCACAAGGCATCAACAACACATAAACTTCACCCACAGCACTCGAGGCCTCGCCCGATCCAATACTAGCACCAAAGCCCAGCACTCGGTGTATACTGAGCTGAAGCTGCCAACAGCATACCACTTCTCCCCTCCACCTGACTAACCCTCCCGTCCTTCCCGTTTACAGATCTGCCAGAGCGCCTGGCGACCAATTCCGTTGGTGACGGTGCACTATACAAGTACCTTTACCATAACATCTTTCCCCATAACTGGTCAGAGACCTCAAGTTCCAATTCCTCTGCCCATTCACTGCGTGCCCTGGAAGGCCGGGCTGGGGCGCCCGCCAGTAACATCTTGTATAGCGAGGAGACAATGCCACGGGTGCCACTTGAATTGGCAATGTATGTAATCCCTGGAGTGTCGGGGGGGGGGGGCTCGTTGGGGAAAGTGGGCGATGTGGCACGAAAGGCAGCACAGAGCCTGTAGTATTGCAGGATCTCTAGCGCAGTCCCAGAGTGGCACGGCTTCCATGTCTGTGGGTTTATAAACCTCCCATCGGGATAGAAGTCTGTTAGTGCCTGGTAGCCTAGAGTCCCCCTGTGCCGTGCCAGGGCATTGTCGTGTGTAGGCTCCAGCCCGGGGAAATCCCACACAGGGAGCCATTTGTAATAGGGGTGGTGTTCCGCAGTTGCACTCAGTAGTCGATCCCAGGCATGCAAGGTAGTCAATGGGCGAGTCGGGTACATAATGCTGATGTAATATGAGGGTTGTTATATTTACTCTGGTTGCCGCGGGTCGGGGAACCAGGATACCAGTGAGTGGCATATTGGGCCTGTTCCGCCATCCAATATAATGTTAGGTCAGGGGCAGTGAATCCCCCTCTTTCATATAGGAGCATCATATCTGACCATTTCTTGCGCACCGCCATAGGAACTGTGCACACGATTTGTGTAGTCTCGTGAAGTATTCTTGATCTTCATGGACCATGTGTCATAATCAGGAGGAAACGGTTTGCTATCCCCTTAGCGAAGATCTTGGTGTCTAGGTTCATAAGAGAAAGGGGCCTGTATGAACCACATTCATCACTAGGTTTTCCGGGCTTAAGTAACACCGTTATAACGGCTTCACGCAAGGAGGGAGGGAGGAAGGACAGACACGCGGAGCGTCTCGTCCCAGACCTCCAGTAGTTTGGGGGCTATTATGGCTATGTGTTCCTGGTAGAATTCAGCTGTGAGCCCGTCGGGACCTGGTGGTTTACCTTTAGGGAGATCTGAGATGGCTCTGACTATCTCGTTCAGTAGGATCGGAGAGTCCAGCTGGTCCCTGGCCGAGGAGGAGATGCATGTTGTGGGTATCTGATCAAGGAGATCCCTCATATGCCGTTCACTGTGTTCGGGGGGTAGGGAATATAGGTTTGTATAGAATTTGGTGAAGATGTCCAATATCTGCTGGCCTGACCATCGTGTGACGCCTTGTCCGTCCTTGACAGAAGCAACCTGGGCCTGGCCCCATTCCTCCCTCGTTAGAGTTGCTAATGTTTTACCGGGTCTATCGCCCTCCCCATATTTCCGTGCAGCCTGTGGGCAGCTAAAGTATTGGACTTCTCTAGTGGTGTGTGTTTTAAATGTCTGGAGTTCCTGGCTAGTTAGAGCGAGTTTGGCAGGGTCGGCTCCTGTCGAGCAGTCCTTTTCCAACTCACGCAGTCTGGCGACTGAGGTCTGCCCTTATTGTTTTTAGCACTCCCTAGATATGGACATCCCTCTAATATATGATTTGAATGCATCCCACCAAACACCAATAGCAGTAGCCTGAGTGGTATTATACTCAAAAAAGGACTCAATATCTGCCAATATGTCAGCCTTGAACACAATGTCCCTGAGGGCAGCAGACTTGAAACGCCATGTGCTAAATGTCGGGACGAGTGTTCCCAGTTCCACCGATAAGGTGATTGGGGCATGGTCAGATAGTGTACGGGTCAGTATCTGCGCTCCCTCCACCCTGCCCATCACTTCACCTGACACTAGGAACAGAGCGATTCTGGAGGAGCTATCGTGGACTGAGGAATAATAGGTATATTCACGTCGTTGAGGATGTAGTAACCTCCAAGCGTCTTGAATGTTAAGTGTTGCACTGTGTTCATGTAATCTGCGCGCCGCACCAGACAAGGACTTGGGCACCGCCCGGTCCTGTCCAAGCTAGTGTCCAGTATCAAGTTCATGTCCCCTCCCCAGATGATCTGGATTCCTACATAGCCCAGCAGTATAGATACCACGGTGTCCACAAAATCAGGGGTATCTACATTGGGACCGTACGTGTTTACAAGAAGGTACTCTCTGTTTACTATTGTACAGTGTAATACGACATATCTACCATCGGGATCAATATAGCTCTTGTGTAGTATGAATTTAATGGATTTGTGGATCAGGGTCAGCACGCCTCTGGCCTGTGTGGAATAGGAAGTGTAATATCTGTTAGGTCCCTATGATGGTGCCATGCTCATTGCCAGGCGACCCTTAGAGTGCGTTTCCTGCAGCAGCAGTATTTTACTACCGTGTCTATGGGCATAAACCATAGTTTTGTGGGCCTTGATGTGGTTACTCAATCCCCAGACATGCCAGGACATTATGGTAGTGGGCATTTCACTTGTCTAGGGCACATCCCAGCTCGTTTGTCGTGTCATGTGTTCGCAGTTAGTGTTGTTAATCTTGAGACACTGTAACATAACGTGATATGCTGGTCCACCTCCGCCATTTCCAATATAACTTCCCCAAACAATTCCTCCTCCCTCCCTCCCCCACCACCCCTTCATGGCTGGCAGTGTCCCCACTCTCCCCCCTCCTAACTATACCAAGAAATCCCTCAGAACATGAATCAGCGGGCCAATCCCAACATGGATCAACCACACTGCTGGCCCAATAGGGGACAACAACTAAAGAGTCCTCCAAGATAGCCATTGCAACTGCAGCGGGGTGCGCTGTTGCCGTGCAGTCAACTTAAAGGAAGCAATTAAGTACCGGCATGGTACTTGGGGCCGGCAGTATACATATTAGAACACAATTTCCATTACACTGACACATGCTATAACAAGGAACAGTAGTACAACCACTATGAATGTGGTCCATCAGGTATAAATGACATAAGTGCACCAAAGTGGAGAAATGGGTAGAAGTACAGACTGTTATCACATTGTAGTTTGCATGATGTTCACCAGGGAATGTCTAGTGTCATCCCGGACATAGAGGTGCACCACAATTCAAGACGTTGTAAGTACGTGTAGTGAGAAGCCTATAGATTAGATGGTGCAATCAACTCGAGGGCCAAAGAACAAGAATCACCATACCTCCAGGGGGTAAAGGGCAACCAGTGACGTCTAGTCAGCACCTATAGGATCCAAGATTGGATTGTTACGGGGGTATCCGTGCCTCTGCGAGCTTCACCACTTCGTCAGGGGGCGTTAAGTCAATCATTGTCCGTAAGGTCTTCGGCCGGGTTATTAAGCGAAATCTGCAGCTCTATAAACTTCACTGCTTCATCAGGGAGAGTAAAGAAAAACAGTTTCTCCCTGAAGGAGAATTTTAAGCACGCTGGGAACAGCATTGCATATTGTTTATTATTTATTTATTGATTTGTTTGTTAATGCGCGCCAAACCCATGGGTAGCCGGGCGCAACAGTTTACATGAAGACTTAAGCTTGTTACAGTATTTGGCATGAATATATACAACACAGCGGCAAGAAAAGCAAATATATGTGAGACTATATACAAGCATATACATATGAAACACAACGGCAAAAAGCAAATCTATACAGGAATATGTGCAGACATAAACCCCGAACAGGGCATGTCTTGGGGTGTCCGGTGAAAGGGACGTAAGTGATGATTTGTTCCCTTAGCATCTTTTTTACACCGAGAAACTGTCACCTCTCCTGCTGCACTCTGACCGAGAAGTCGGGGGAAGATCCGGATGGTATTGGAGCCGAGGCGTAGCTCCCTCTTGTCACGAGTCAGACGAAGAATAAGATCCCTATCTCTATAGCTTAGAATTTTGGCGATGACCGGCCTGGGAAAGTCACTGGGTTTGGGGCGTGGAGACAGGGCGTGCTGAGCGCACTCAACAGTGAAGAAGGGGGACAGTGCAGGATTGTCCAACAGTTCTTTGATCAGGTTCTCAACTGCCAGTTCCATGCGGCCTTTAAGAGCATTTTCCGGGACACCTATAATTCGTATGTTGTTCCTACGGGACCTGGATTCCATGTCGTCGCATTTCGCTTTAACGAACTTCATGTCCCGGGTATGAGAGGCGACTGTGTCCTGGACAGCGTGTAGCCCATCCTCATTGGCTCCAATTCTGGACTCTGCCTCGGTGATCCTGGTGCCGGCTTGATCTAGCTGAGATTTGAGTATGACGTCCACTGTACCCATGATCCCTCACGCGTGTAGGACCCTCAGATTGTTTTTTTCCGCCATACTTGTCGGAAGCATTGTTGCGGAGTTCCCTGGCTTTCAGCCATTTTGCAAAAAATCATATTTATTTCCCTGTTCTTTCACTCCCACGTCGAGATCCGATGATCGACACCGGTCCGAAGAACAAACAACCGTCGAGACTGCACGATGGACTTTGGGCCTCGGAAGGCCTCTGCCCTGCAAGTAGGGAGAGTGGGGGTGGAAACATACTCACACTCGCTATTATTTCCTACATACACTAGCCCGCTGCCATAAGGTGACATATGGAGAGTACTCCATTTAAATGTTGCCCCAAGTGCAACCACAAGTACCCTTGGGTTGACAAACACGCCACCTGTAATCTGTTTGCCTAGGGACCACCCCGAAGCTAACTGCAGAGCGTGTAGCCTTTTTAAGGCTAAAACACTAAAGGACCGCTCCACTAAACATTGGGCCCACCACGCCAGGCAGCTCGATGCCATGGAAGCGGTGGGTGCCTTCAGTGATGGCAGCGACGCCGCCCTTTCGGGCGGCGAGGGCACAGGGGCGTCGAAAGACACCCGAGCGCTAGTCCCCGACCTCGGAGGATTGTCTGGCTGGGCAGTTATGGGGACCACACCCGGCGACACGAGCGCTACCCTAACTACTACACCTAAACACACTAATCCCAACCGGGACTCGGCGCGCATGTTCAGTTCTCGGAAAAAGGAGGCTCGTAGAGAGCGGTCCACGGAATCGGTGTCCTCTGGGCGTTCCAGGTTGAGATCGCTTCACGACACAAGGCAACCGTCCACAGTTGCAAAGAGTGCCTTGCTCCCCGAAGTCACGGAGGTATGGTCGTCGGATGACTAATCCGACCTCCACCCCCAAGCTGCACGCTTAGATTCGGCTCGGGCAGCCCGTTCGGTGTCTGCCTCCGAAAGTCGACGTGCACACTCGAAAGCTTCCGAGAGTACCCTACACACCCCCGAATCTCGACGCCAGGCGTCGAAAGGTTCAGAGAAGGTCAAAACATCAGGAAAACACTCTTCTACTCAAGGGGAAGGGGACAAACAGCAGAAAAAGTCATCACACTTTACTTCTGCACCCCAGGTACACAAAGACAAATACAAGTCTTCAGATAAGGATACATCCAAGACCCCTGTCACTACACTTAAAGTTATCCCTCCCTCTCTAAAAGATATGGGAATAGGAGAGAAACCTCAGCAGGAGGTGGTCACCCCCAGCTCCAGGGAATGGAGCTCTGAAGACATCGACAGGGTGATGAGGAGAATGTCTTTTATGGCTGATTTCTACAACAAAAAAAACCTGATTATTTTCTTAGTTATCAAAGTGCCCCTGACAACTCTACTCCTTCAGGATCCAGGGACCTTCAGCCTCCTAATAAGAGACCTCGGTTTGAGACTTCACCTCAGGGCCTGATTTCAGACCCTTATTACATCCAACCCTACCCGCAGTATGGTGAGGATCCAGACATAGAAATATTGGACGACCAAACAGGAGTGGATTATTATGGAGATGACGAGGGCCATGATGGGGAGGAGGAAGACGAGGCAGAAGTCTACAATATAGACTCTCCTGTTCGCAAAGAACCACAGGTTACCGACTCACCAGTAGATAACCAGCCCCTTCTGAATGAGGTCTTAGCTAGAGCTGCAGAGCACTTCCACATAGACACTCATGGGGCGCAAGAAGAGAGGGACTTTGCAGAGGAGATCATGGGAGACACGAAACCCATTGCCCAAGCCATTCCAATTCTGAAGTCCATCCAACACAGAATTGATCCTTCCCTCCTCACCCCTAACCTCACCAGGGCTGTAAACCCCAGAATTGAAAAGATGTTCAGCGCCGCCCAGTCTGACCCACTTTACATAAGGGGTCAACTTAAGCCCGACTCGCTGGTAGTCACTAACACCAAGAAAAGAGCGGGGACACCTCTATCAGCATCTGAGGCTCCCCCAGACAAGGAGAGCAAGAGGATTTATGGGTTAGGAAGGAAAGTGGCCTCCACTTCTGCTTATCAAGCAAGAATCGACAATACCACCACTCTGCTGGCAAGCTATAATTGCCACCAGTGGGAGCAGGTAGTTGCTCTCATTGACTCTGCACCGGAACCACTAAAGGGCCAGTTAGCCCAGATCGCGTCTGAGGGTAGAGCCGTGTCCGGATGCAGTCTAAAGACGACCTTTGACGCCGCAGATAATGCAGGCCGGCTCATAGCAGAGAGCACCGTCATTAAGAGGCACACTTGGCTTAGACAGTCAGGGTTTAAAGCCGAGATCCAAGCTACCCTTATCGACATGCCGGTGGAACCGAATGTCTTGTTTGGCAAAGCAGTAGAGGACGCACTCAAAACTGCCAAAGACGAGTACGATACCCTTAAATCCCTGGGACAATTGACTAATAAGCCCACGAACCAAAGAGGGAATAGTAATTTCGTCGCTCCGTGGCCAAAATTCCCAGAGGGGCTCCAATTACGCATAGGGGCAGGGTACATCATGGGGTGGCAACCAACAGACTACCCAAAGTTACGGCAGGGGTAATAAAAGGAGCCATGGTAGAGGAAGAGGCAGCCCAGCCAGAGGCGGTACGCCTCCCGGCAAACAGTGACGTTCCGCTCAAGGTCCCTTCCCGCGCATCCCCAGTAGGGGGGCGCATTTCCAACTTCACCCAGGCATGGGAAGGGATCACATCGGACAGATGAGTGCTGTCCAATGTCCGCAGGATACTGCATCGAACTACTGGAGCACCCCCGCAACCACCCTCCAAGACAAAAGATACATTCCCTGGACCACCAAAAGATCCTCTTCGAGGAAATTGTCAATCTTCTCACAAAGGACGCGATAGAACTCGTCCCGGTTAACTAGGCAAACAAGGGTATTTATTCAACTTACTTCCTTGTGCCAAAAAAAGATTTGACAATGCGCCCAGTATTAGACTTACGCCCTGCAAACATGTATGTCAAGCCCCAAAAATTTAGCATGACCACTCTCCAAGAGGTAATCCCCCTCCTAAAAAGACGGGATTACATGGCAACATTGGACATGAAAGATGCCCATTTTCATATTGCCATGTTCCCAGCTCACAGAAGATTCTTGCTCTTCAAGGTGGACAGTCAGCACTACCAGTTCAAGGTGCTGCCCTTCGGTATAGCCTCGGCTCCAAGGGTATTCACCAAGGTACTGGCGGTGGCGGCAGCACACCTACGCATGGAGGCAATCCCAGTGTACCCTTACCTGGACGACTGGCTCATCACAGGGGAAACCCCAGTAATTTGCAGATCCAACATCCAAACAACTATCGACCTCCTCTTCGAATTGGGTTTCTCCATCAACGAGAAAAAAATCAAGCCTGGTGCCACGCACCTCCAAACAGTTCTTAGGAGCTGTCATAAACACTCAAGAGGGGTTGGCCTTTCCATCAGAGGAAAGAATGCAGAATATACTGCTGCAAATTCCTCAATATCAGCCCGGTCGTCAGATAACAGTTCGCAAAGCGATGCATTTGCTAGGCATGATGGCGTCATGTATTTAACTGGTTCCCCACGCGCGCCTGCGACCCATGCAGGAATGGTTGGCGAAACAATGGTCTCAGGCAAGTGTTCAGTGGGACGATCTAGTCGTCGTTTCGCCAACGCTTGTACAAAGCCTTCACTGGTGGACAAGAGAAAATCTGTCCAAGGAGAAACCCTTTTACGATCCCAAGATACAGGCGGTAGTCACGACGGACGCATACCTGTCAGGGTGGGGAGCTCACCATCCATCACACAATTTAGTGTCCCTGGTCTCACTCGGTGGCCAAGAATCAAATCAACCTGCTAGAGCTTCTGGCAGTATTCAGAGCGCTTCAAGCATTCGAGCCCTACCTGTTGAACCTGTCAGTGCAGATCTTAACAGACAGCACGACAGCCATGTTTTATTTGAGCAGGGAGGGACTGGTTCGCCAAATCTGTCCAGGCTTGCCCAGAGAATTTGGACATGGGCACTCGGACGGAACATTTACCTGTCATCTCAACATGTTCCAGGAGATCTCAATTCACTGGCAGAGCCTTTGAGCAGAGATCCCCTCCCAGAAGAACACGAATCGTGTCTGCACAGAGAAGTCGTAGAAGACCTCTTCTCACAGTGGGGTTTTCCCACTATAGACCTATTCGCCACAAGCTAAAACGGACAATGCCCAGGATTCGCATCCAGGTTCCCCCAGCCAGACTCCAAGGGGAACGCCCTGTGGATGAACTGGTCAGGGATGTTTGCTTATGCTCTTCCACCAACGCCTCTCATGAGGAAGGTGGTCAACAAGATGCACAGAGAATCGATGACGCTCATCCTAGTTGCTCCCATGTGGGCGAGACAACTGTGGTTCCCACACCTGCGCAGACTCGCAGTGTGCGAACCCATCAGACTCCCATGCTGGCACAACCTACTGTCCCAGCACCAAGGTCAAACAGTGCATCCTCAACCCAACTCAATGAACTTGGCAGCATGGCTCCTGAAGTCATAGAGTTTGGACATCTCAACCTGCCACAGAGATGCATGGATATCCTAAAAGAATCTAGGAAACCAAACGCGAGACACTGTTAACTTTGATAAATGGAAAAGATTTGTTATCTGGTGACAGAATAAACAAATCAACCCGGTTGATTGCACTCCTTCCAATATTGTCCCCTACATGCTCCACCTGCTGGACGCAGGGTTGGTATTTAATTCACTCAAGGTACACCTGGCCGCGCTGTTGGCCTACACCACCTCCCATAACAAGGTGTCGTGGTGGAAAGTACTAGTGGTTAAAGCCTTCATGGAAGGGGTAAAGAGACTCCACCCTCCAATTTCTAACCCACCACCAGGATGGGATCTTAATGTGGTGCTTGCTAAACTCATGGGCCCACCCTTTGAACCCATGCATAAAGCTAGTCTCAAACACCAGACCTATAAAACTGCCTTCTTAGTAGCCATAATATGTTAAAATAGGTATAAAGAATCCATATTAACATGAAAACATCCTACTCCACCAACGGGGATATAGATATATGTAATACAATAAAGAGCAAGATATGTGTTGTTTACTTGCCTCCAACCCCGTCACACAGGAACTCTATAAGGTTTTTCAGCATCACTAGTCCTGAAAAAATGGACCGTCTGCTGTAACTGATTTACACAAATGTATAACAAGTTTATTATTCAAATAATTCAAGCTGAATTTAAACAAAAAACACTACCCTCACCTAACACAGTGTACTAAACATTAAAAAACAAATATAAAACAAATATAAAACATCAGATAACTAATTTATACGACACAGAAGATATCACATAACACACAAAAAAATCTCAATGTGTCACTAAAACAACAAGCATCCCAACATGTTTCTGTTCTTAACTGCCCAGTTCAGGCGAACATTCTTCAGGGGATAAATTTAAAAGCATCCACTAATCTCTTCCACACCGTGTTGAAAGGGTAGATTCAGGCACCCAAGAGGGTAAAAGGAAAACAACCTCCAAGCCTGTAAAAATAAAGGAAAGGAGAAACCTAATGAGTTCCAAAGAGGGAAGGAAGTACTACAAAATGTAAATGGAGACATGGCACAGGGATTATGCCACACTCACAAGGGTCCCAAAAGGGCACCCGCAGATTTACCTTTAAATGTTGAAACTTCAAAGCACGTCACAGGATGACAAATTTGCTGGTTTCCCTCCAAATGAGAAATCAATACTTCAACAAAGCGTCACAGTCCGCTAGAGTATCGCCACACCTAAGTAAGACAAAACCAATACACAGAGACCACATGCTCTGTTATATCCAGAAATCACACTGGCTTCAATACCACTGCACATAAAATCAAGGCTCCAAATAACAAAGTGAATTACCTCCACAAATGTAGGGATCAAGACTGCAATTCACAATTCAGTAATGAACAAGTTGAAATGGAAACATCCATACGATCAAGCAATGAAGTACAGAGTCAATCTGGAAAGCAATGGGAACATAACAGTAAACACCATTTATCTGGCATTACCAAAAAATCAGCTAACAACATGCCGTCAACATGCACTGGAGGGCAAACAGAAGGGTGTGCTTATATTTCACACACGTGAGGAGACCATGCATCATCTAATGTGTAAAGACAACTACTCAGTGTCCATGCTGTCCAACCTACACAACGTAAAAGAAACGCGGAAAATGGATAGCCACACAATATGTGTAAAATAAGTGTAAAATAAAGTACCCCAACCACCAAGCAATGCAAAAGGTGTCCCAACATGGAGACAATATCATGCACAGAGTCACATCCAGAGGCGAAATGCTGGTAGCGTGCTCACCTATACACACGGAGGGGTTTATTCACTCCACTTGCAACATTCAAACATACTCGGCCAGCACTCGATTCAGAGGAGCAATGGCTGCTGCACAATCTCAAAGTGTCTATGGTTGCGCGGCAACACAAAGAAAGGACTCCACTTCTCGAAGTTAATCAGGAGTGCAACAACCAAGGGGGCCATGTTGGAACAGACCCAGGATCAACTGGTGTAGAGGAGTTTAGTGGACACTCAGCGCATCAAAAAGATGTAAATTGCACTAACTTCATCAATTGAACTAAAAACCAAATTGTTCACCAAAATTGGGTGCCCACATGGTATATGCATCACACAATGTCCAAAATTATATTTGGCTAACCAAATGCCAGTCAATGCTTTCATTGAGCCCTAGCACATTGCTTTGTAATTTGAAAATTATTTTTTGCTCTATATTCAATAATTTTCGATCTGTTTCAATTTTGGTATTTCCATGCACCTTTTTCAAAATCAGCCATGTGAAGTCATTGAAACCATGTTTCTTTTCAATAAAATGTTTCACAAGAGGTGTCAGTAGCCATTACATCCATAAGAAGGGTCAGTGAAATTCAGGCTCTGTCAGTGCAGGATCCTTTCTTTACTGTTCATAAGGATAAACTGGTTCTACGACCACACCCTTGGTTCTCACCTAAGTTCATTTCTAAATTCCACGTTATCCAGTCCATTGCGCTACCGGCCTTCTTCCTAGAACCCAAAAGCTCTGCTGAGTTGAAACTACACACGCTAGATGTGCGAAGAGCGGTCCCCTACTATGTAGACAAGACCAGACCGCTGAGAAAGACAGACCAACTGTTTGTCTCCGTAGCTACAGGCAGAGAGGGAGATCGCCTCTGTAAAGGTGCCATATCAAAATGGATAGTAAACTGTATCCAACTGTGCTACTCCCTTTCTGATAAAACTCTGCCTTTTACGCCAAGGGCCCACTCTACAAGAGGCACTGGGGCCACTCTGGCTTTCATTGCAAATGTACCCCTTGACACCATTTGCAAAGCAGCTTCTGCAGCTCTATTCACACTTTTACTGAGCACTACTGCATTGACACTCATTCCAAGACAGATACTCAAGTGGGACAAGCAGTTCATCTTAAGACATCTGTTCGCTCATGACCCTTCTCACATCCCACCTCCTTCTTCTAACACTGCTCGCTAATCTATGCACAGCATGTGATCTAAGCAGATTCCACAAGCCGGATACATTACTCACCGTAATCGTATTTCTGATGCTTGTATCTGCTTAGATTCACATGTGCCCGCCCTTCCTCCCCTCTGAGAGAAGGCGCATGGATGCTTGTAGTCTTATCTATCTATCTGCTTGGATAATCTGTACTCGCACTACTCCTCATGCTACCTCATCACATGCTAGATCACATGCTGTGCATAGGCCGACATCTAGTGGAAGCTGCAGAGTATTAGTTTGTTTTTCGAAACTCGAAAATGGTTGTCGACACAGGGCGTGCCAGTAATACTATCCCTAGTGTGACGTCCACTGTACCCATGATCCCTCACGCGTCTAGGACCCTCAGATTGTTTTTTTCCGCCATACTGGTCGGAAGCATCCCGCAGAGTTCCCTGGTTTTAGCCATAATTTAGCAAAAATATCTTACTATTTCTCCAACCCAACGTCGAGTCACTGAACTTCGACGCCGGCCCGCAGAAGGAATCAACCGTCGAGAGCTGCACGACGGACTTGGGCCTCGGAAGGCCTCTGGCCTGGGCCTTGGAAGGCCTCTGCCCTGCAAGTAGGGAGAGTGGGTGGTGGTACATACTCTACACTCTTAAATATATAGGTACATCTTCTTATATATTCCTACACCCACTAGCCCGCTGCCACAAGGTGCGTATGGAGGGTACCCCTTTCCAATTTTGCGCCAAGTGCAACCGCAAGTACCCTTGGGTTGACAGACACGCCACGTGTAACCTCTGCTTGCCGAGGGACCACCCCGAGGCGAACTGCAGAGCGTGCAGTCGGTTTAAGCCGAAAATCCTTAAGGACCATTCGACCAAACGTTGGGCCCACCACGCCAGGCGACAAGAGGCCATGGCAGCGGAAGGCGCCTTCAGCGATGGCAGCGACGCCATGCTTTCAGACTGCGAGGGCAACGTGGCATTGAGAGACAGCCAAGTGCAAGTCCCCGACCTCGGAAGGTTGTACGGCAGGTCAGCTATGGGGAAAACCCCCGGCGACACAAGCGCTACCCACACCAATTCCACCAAACACGCGAAGTCCAACCGAGACTTGACACGCAACACGCACGTCGCGTTCTCAGAAAGAGGCACACAGAGAACGGTCCACTGAATCGGTGTCCTCTGGGCGTTCTCGATCTAGATCGCCGCATGACTCCAGGCAGACATCCACTGTTGGCAAAAGTGCCTCGCTCCCTAAGGTAACGGAGGTTCGATCGTCGGAAGACGGAGCCGACCTCTATCCCCCAGGCCAGGAGTCGGCGTCAGCAAACCGCGTGACGGTTGCTCCCGAGTCCCGACCTCCAAACTCTAGCGATAGGGACACTACCCCCGAACCTCGACGCCAGACGTCAAAGCTCTGAAGTAGTGAAAACACTGGGGAAACACTCTTCCACACACGGGGAGGGGCCTAAACAACAAAAGAAGCATTCCTCAACCACCTTCTACGCCACAGAAACAGACAGACAAGTCAGTCTTCCACAACACATAAACGGACAAGTCAGTCTTCTGTCAATTTACCTAAGACACCTGCACAAGGCCATAGGTCTAGTCAGGATGGAACAGGGGAACCCTTGCAAGAAAGGGTAATCCCCAGCTCTAAGGAATGGTCTAGTGAAGATATAGACAGTTATGTCTAGGATGTCACCCCTGGCAGACTTCTATGCCAAGAATCCTGAGCACTTCCTCTCCTATACCCCTGACGGGGCTGCACCCTCAGGCTCTAGGGACCCGCTACCCCCAAGTAAGAAGTCCCGGGTTGAAGCACCAACACAAGGTCGGTCTTCAGAACCTTCCTATATACAGCCCTACTCTCAATATAATGAGGATCCACTTTTTATTGAGGATCCCGATTTGGGCACGTTGGGAGACCAGACTGGGACGGGCTACTATGGGGATGACGAGGACCAAGAGGACGACGAGGATGACCCAGAAACCTACAGCGTAGATTCCCCAGTAGACAACATCTGGTTACCGACTCCCCTGTCGACAACCAACCTCTCTTGAATGAGGTTTTGTCCAGAGCGGCAACACTTCCACATTGATACCCAGGGAGCACAGGAAGAGAGGGAATTTGCAGAGGAATTAGTGGGAGAAAGACCTGTTGCCCAGGCCATTCCGATCCCAAAATCCATACAAAGGAGAATAGATCCTTCCCTTGTAAATCCAAACCTCACCAGGGCAGTTAACCCCAGGATCAAAAAACTATTTAGGGCAGCCCAGTCAGACCCCACTGTACATAAGAGGGCATCTGAAACCGGACTCCCTGGTAGTCACAAACACCCGAAAGAGGGCGGGAACGCCCCTATCATCGTCTGAAGCTCCTCTCGACAAGGAGAGCAAAAAGATGTATGGTTTGGGTAGGAAGGTAGCCTCCACTTCCGCCTACCAGGCAAGGATTGCCAACTCCACCACCCTACTGGCGAGTTACAACTGCCACCAGTGGGAAGAAGTCGCGGCACTCATCGACTCTGCCCCAGAACCCTTAAAAAGCCAGTTGGCACGGGTTGCGTCGGAGGGAAGTGCCGTGTCCGGTTGCATCTTAAAAGCAACATTTGATGCCGCGGATAACGCTGGCAGATTGATAAGCAGAAAGCACTGTTATCAAAAGACATGCTTGGTTAAGGCAATCTGGGTTCAAACCCAAGCATCTTTAATAGATAAACCGGTGGAGCCTGATCTACTGTTTGGTAAGGCGGTAGAGGACACGCTAAAAAATGCCAAGGATGAGTACGAGACTCTCAAATCCCTGCGCCAATTAACCAACAAACCCCAGAATCAAAGAGGGAATGGCAATTTTCGTCGCCCACGCGGCCAAAATTCCCAAAGAGGCTCCAACTATTCCCAGGGCCAGGGTACACCATGGAACAACAACCAGCAGTCTACCCAGGGTTATGGCAGGGGTAACAAGAGAGGACGTCTTAAGGGTAGAGGCAGCCCCAATAGAGGCGGCGGCACGCTTCCCCCAAAACAGTGACGTTCCGTTTAGGGTCCCTTCTCACGCATCCCCAGTAGGGGGACGCATTTCCAACTTCCCCCAAGCTTGGGAAGGGATCACATCAGACAAATGGGTGCTGTCCACAGTGTCCTCAGGATACTGCATAGAACTGTTAGAGAGTCCCCGAAACGACCCTCCACGACAAAAAGTACATTCATTAGACCACCAGAAGATCCTCCACGAAGAGATCGCCAATCTTCTAGCAAAGGACGCGATAGAACTCGTCCCGGGACACCAGGTAACAAGGGTATTTATTCAACTTACTTCCTTGTGCCAAAAAAAATTCAACAATGTGCCCAGTATTGGACTTACGGCCTGCAAACAAGTATGTCAAGCCCCAGAAATTTTGCATGACTACTCTCAAGAGGTAATCCCCCCTCCTAAAAAAAAAAAAGGGGGATTACATGGCAACTTTGGACATGAAAGATGCCTATTTTCATATTTCCATGTTCCGAGCGCACAGAAGATACTTGCGCTTCAAGGTGGACAGTCAGCACTACCAGTTCAAGGTACTGCCCTTCGGTATAGCCTCGGCTCCAAGGGTATTCACCAAAGTGGTGGCGGCGGCACACCTATGCAGGGAGGCAATCCCAGTGTAACCTTACCTGGATGACTGGCTCATCACGGGGGAGACCCCAGTAATTTGCAGAATAAACATTCAAAGAACGATCGACCTCCTTCGAATTGGGTTTCTCCATAAACGACAAAGTCAAGTCTGGTGCCAAGCACCTCCAAACAGTTCCTAGGAGCTGTCCTAAATACACAAGAGGGGTTGGCCTTTCCATCAGAGGAAAGAATTCGCAATATACTGCTGCAAATTCCGCAATATCGGGCCGGTCGCCAGATAACGGTACGCAAAGCAATGCGTTTGCTGGGCATGATGGCGTCATGTATTTACCTGGTCTCCCACGCGTGCCTGCGCATGCGTCCCATGCAAGAATGGTTGGCGAAACAGTGGTCTCAGGCAAGTGGTCAGTGGGACGATCTAGTGGTCGTTTCGCCAACACTTGTACAAAGCCTTCACTGGTGGACAAGAGAAAATCTGTCCAAGGAGAAACCCTTTTACGATCCCAAGATACAGGCGGTAGTCACGACGGACGCATACCTGTCAGGGTGGGGGAGCTCACCATCTCCATCACACAGCTTAGGGTCCCTGGTCTCACTCAGTGGCCAAGAATCAAATCAACCTGCTAGAGCTTCTGGCAGTATTCAGAGCGCTTCACGCATTCGAGCCCTACCTGTTGAACCTGTCATTGCAGATCCGGACGGACAGCATTACAGCCATGTTTTACCTGAACAAGCAAGGAGGGACTCGTTCGCCAAATCTGTCCAAGCTTGCCCAGAAAATTTGGATATGGGCACTCAGACGGAATATCTTCCTGTCATCTCAACATGTTCAAGGGGATCTCAATTCTCTGGCAGACGCTTTGAGCAGAGATCCCCTCCCAGAGGAACACGAATGGTGTCTACACAGAGAAATCGTAGAAGATATCTTCTCTCCGTGGGGTTTCCCCACTATAGACTTATTCGCCACAAGCGAAAACAGACCGTGTCCAGGATTTGCATCCAGGTTCCACCAACCAGATTCCCAGGGGAACGCCCTGTGGATGAACTGGTCAGGGATGTTTGCGTACGCTTTTCCACCAACATCTCATCAGGAAGGTGGTCAACAAGATGAACAGAGAATCGATGACGCTCGTCCTAGTTGCTCCCATGTGGGCGAGACAACCGTGGTTCCCACACTTACGCAGACTAGCGGTGTGCAAATCCATCAAACTCCCGGGCTGTCACAACCTACTGTCCCAGCATCAAGGTCAGAAAGTGCATCCTCAACCCAACTCAATGAACCTGGCAGCATGGCTCCTGAAGTCATAGAGTTTGGACATCTCAAATTGCCGCAGAGATGTATGGACATGCTAAGAGAATCTAGGAAGCCAAACACGAGGCACTGCTACTTTGACAAATGGAAAAGATTTGTTATCTGGTGCCAGAATAAGCAAATCAACCCAGTTGATTGCACTCCTTCCACAATTGTCACATACATGCTCCACCTGCTGGACGCAGGGTTGGTTTTTAATTCACTGAAGGTACACCTGCAGCTCTGTCAGCATACACCACCTCCCACAACAAGGTGTCGTGGTGGAAAGTACCAGTGGTTAAAGCCTTCATGGAAGGCGTTAAGAAACTTCACCCTCCAGTTTCAAACCCACCACCAGGATGGGACCTTAATGTGGTGCTATCTAAACTCATGGGGCCCCCCATTCGAGCCCATGCATAAAAGCAGTCTCAAACACCCGACTTATAAGACGGCTTTCTTACTAGCTATTATATCTATAAGAAAGGTCAGTGAAATTCAGGCTCTCAGTGTAGGATCCTTTCTTTATGGTTCATAAAGATAAACTGGTTTTACGTACACACCCTAGGTTCTCACCTAAGTTTATTTCTAAATTCCACGTGAACCAGTCCATCGAGCTTCTGGCTTTCTTCCAAGACCCACAGAGCTCGGCTGAGGTGAAACTACATACCCTAGATGTGCGTAGGGCAGTCCTATACTATGTAAACAAAACCAGACCGCTAAGGAAAACAGACCAACTGTTTGTCTCCGTAGGTACAGGCAGAGAGGGAGATTGTGTTTCTAAAGGTGCCATCTCTAAGTGGATTATTAACAGTATCCAGCTGTGTTACTCCCTTTCTGAAAAAAACTCTGCCTTTCACACCAAGAGCCCACTCTACAAGAGGCATTGAAGCCACCCTGGCTTTCATTGCAAATGTACCCCTTGACACCATTTGCAAAGCAGCTACTTGGGGCTCTATTCACACTTTTACTCAGCACTACTGCATTGACACCCATTCCAAGAAAGATACTCAAGTGGGACAAGCGGTTCTAAGACATTTATTTGCTCATGACCCTTCTCACATCCCACCTCCTCCTTCTTCTAACACTGCTTGCTAATCTATGCACAGCATGTGATCTAAGCAGAGTCCACAAGCCTCAGAAGGGATACATTACTCACCGTAATCGTATTTCTGATGCCTGTATCTGCTTAGATTCACATGCGACCCACCCTTCCTCCCCTCTGAGAGAAGGCGCATGGATGCTTGTAGTCTTATCTTTCTATCTGCTTGGATTAGCTGTACTCGCGCTACTCCTCATGCTACCTCATGTCAGAAAAAATACAATCTGAGGGTCCTAGATGCGTGAGGGATCATGGGTACAGTGGACGTCACACTAGGGATAGTATTACTGGCACGCCCTGTGTCGACGCCCTTTTTGAGTTTCAAAAAACAAACTGTAATACTCTGCAGCTTCCACTAGATGTCAGCCTATGCACAGCATGTGAATCTAAGCAGATACAAGCATCAGAAATACGATTACGGTGAGTAATGTGTATGTGTGTTTATATATATATATATATATATATATATATATATATATATATATATATATATATATATATATATATATATATATATATATATATATATATATATATATGCACATGCACTCACCCTAAGGCCTCCAGATGATCAAGTTATGGCAAGCAGCTGCACATGTAGATATCCGCATGGACATGGCGTGTGATGTGCCATAGTTCAGTGATGGGCCCGTGTGGTGTGGATATTCAGGGGAACCACAGGGGTGGCAAGTATGCGGCATGAGGGTCCTGAGATCAAAGAGTCACGTCCATACGGCCACAAACCGCAACAGGAATGGCGCTGGTGATGGCGGCAGAGCAGACCCAGCCTGGTGAGAGAGGAGCCCCAAGCAGCAGCAGGCCATGCGCCGATCCCGGGCCTCGGATGGAGTCACTGCGCATGCAGTGGCGGCTGTGTTGCCAGGGGCCTCAAGGCGCCACGGGGCAGGGAAACTGGCACCTCAGCTGGAGGGGGGCCCAGACGTTTGGAGGACCACACTCCCAAGACCCTGCGTGGTGCGGCGGTAGAGATCGCTCGAGGGAGAAGCCCGGAGCTGCCCACAGGGTCGCAGATCAGGAAGAGGACAGCCGCGGCGCCAGAAGAAAGCACTGGTTGGGCAGCAGCGTCAGCAGCAGTCCATCATGCACTCCAGACCGAGGCCGCAGGCCCGGGAGTCACCCAGGCTGCCCGCTACATCCAACCAGCATGTACGCGGTGGCCAACGGTGCGAGGGCAGGAGGGCACCTGAGGGAGAGGAACACCAGGGCTCAGGCACTCCTCACCTCATTGGGTCGGTGGCGCTGGAAGGCCATGAGTCCTCCGGGCGGGCCCACTGCAATCCGAGCTCTCGTTCCCCAGCCAGATCCAGGATGGAGATGAGCCGCCGGGGGGTTCCTGCCGATGCGGCACCCGTAAATGGAGAGTCCCAGTTCCAGGTGGCGGCTGTTCCAGACGTCTCGAATCACCGCAGGCTACGGCCCAAATCAAGCCACGGCTCCAGGGGGAGGGGGGGCGCACTGCGGACCCGCAGGGCGCAGGAAGTACCAGTCAGTGGCACGGCCTCCCGCACCGCCAAACACGATCCGACACAATTTGGGTATGGGTGTCCGATTTTCTTCGGGATTTGGAGCAGAGGAGTCTCGGGGTCCCTGCTTTGTATGCTGAAAGTTATGGCTGTCAAAGATGGAGAAATATGCTTTAGTCGGATTGGCATTGGAACTACACAGAGCTCACGAGCTAAGCAGACATTTTCCAGGCTGCTCAACAGCACCCTAAAACCTCTGCAACATTTTAAATACGTGTGATCTTGTGCACATTATAAAAAAAATAAGGAATTCTTATATTTAGACTTCAGAAAATTGTACGCAAAATCATTCACACATTTTCTCTAAATAGATAGAATTTTGTTTTAAACCCCTTTTTTTTTTTTCTTTGAATTTTCTCTGGATTTCTTTTTCAATCATTGCGCAAGTACTATCCAGTCCTTTTGCTGAAAAGAAAAATGGAAAAAATATTTACAACTTTTTCACTTGTCACGGTAGAAAGAAAGCAGAATTTTGTTTCTTTTTGAAGCGCCAGGCACACAGAACAAGTTTGCTGCCAATCAATACGAATATGGAACATTGTTGAAGTTTTTGAAGTATGGACAAGGAATAGGAGTCGATATAAAGACCACCACAATTATTTGAAAAGTAAGTTTTTGATGCACTAATGTGACTATTGGACATGTCAAGTGTTTTTGGTCATTTTGAAAATTCGTGAGCGGTTAGTTGCGAGGACGACAATCAGTTAGAAAGCATTTATGGAGCAGGATAGTGGAGCAGCAATTGGTTATCTGCATACCTTGAGTACAGCGTGAATCGCATTGGCCCTGAGAAGGATGACAGTATCAGGTAGTCGTTGCAACTAGTGGGACCACCATTGGAGCCTTTATAATTGAGGGATTGGTGACTCATTGATGCCCGGACTGTTATGTTGTATATGTTATACTTAATTAACTGCAATTGCATGTTGAGGTGCTGTGTGAACCTTTGTTTGTATACCTACTTGCTAACGACTCATTTTAGATCTATTGCGCTCGTAACTGCTTGTGCTTTATTGTACTCAAATTGAATAGTGAGCATTCCTCAGTTGAATTATAGTTGAAAATGATTTGCTCCATTTAACTTCTAGCTTTCGTTGTTTGTTTTGCTGTATTCCTTCGATTCCGGCAAACATTACTTGAATCCACCTGGATTCGAACGTGCACACGTAGCCATTCTATCAGTACCTCATTAGGAACCTGTGTTGCACTGTGCGCCCTGCGGTCTGCCGCGTGCATTCCAATTGATATTGCATGATATTAAATATTAGTTCTGCTAAACTACATCTTCCAGCACTAACCAGGCCTTTAAACATCTGCGGTGCGTTGGCGCCGGCCGGTTTGGGAAAGGTCCCTAGGCGTTTCTCCGGCAAAGCAGCTTGCCTTTTACTTTCCTACTTCACACAAGTTAAGAGCCCTCCCATCTGTTTGTGTGGCCCCATACCACCATATACATACAGTATACCTGCCCTCACGAGAACCCGCTATCAAATAAAACGGGCAGCAATTCTAGCAAAATATCGAACGCTAGGATTCCACTACATAAATGAAAATGACAATGTGACTGATGATCCCCTTCCTGGCCTTAATAACATTACTGACACAAACCTGGACTCTTGACTGCAATAAACCTCTCGCCTTTGCTGACTTGATTCCCCTGGAGAGAGACCAGTTTTCCAAACCTTTGGATCAGACCAAAGAGAAGGACGAGATGCAGACCTTATCCCTGTTTAGTGAGTACGTTGTTATGCCTCTATCACTGGTACAAAATACCCAAAATGACCCTCATCGTTCAGGCAAAACTCCCTGATCTCCACTCGAACATCAAAATTAATCTCTGCGGAACCTCTTTTCAATAACTCTCAATCTCGCTCTTAAACACCCAAAATCTACAGAGCAAATCGTATCGGGCAAACCGGTGGAGGAGTGACATTCATTGTGAGAGAACACCTCGACTGCCACATCCCGTATTTCGAGGGATGTAAAAACTTGCTAATAAAAATGAAAGTTAACCATAAAGCCTCTCTGACTATACTAACCTTGTATAGAACTCCACAGAATCTTCCCTTGTTTGAGGAACAACTACTTGCAGTATTACATAACTTCATGAAACCTAACTCCCTGATAATTGTACTGCGTGACTTCAAGTTAAGGGCCGAAGATCCCAATGACTCTAAGCAGCCTCCCCATCACAGAGAACACCCCACAGCTACACAGAAATCCTAATAGACCTAAGGTAAGTACATACCCAAGCCAACACAGTACCTCTGCATTGAAGATTTTGCAACAGGAGGACTTCAGGATCTTCAGCCAAAAACCCAGTCCGTGGATTCCTTGTCATGGTGACTGAAAACAGGACCTTGGAAGGGACTTTGCAGCAGGGATCAATGAACAAGACTCTAGGCAAGGTTTTACTCGTGGCTGAATGCAGTTCTGTGGATTTGGCACCTTTTGAAGGAGCACGGAACACAGAAAATCGCGGTTGAATTCTTGTTACACAGGTCCAGCACTCTGGTGAGGGGACTTTTCGGACTCGATTTGTGTCTCTGGAGATCCAGCAGGATGACCATGAGGTTTCAGCGAGGTTCAGAATTCGGAAGACCATGCACCACACAATGCCTCGAGGTCCCAGGGTATTGCATCAACGTAAGGCTGCAGCAACGCATGGGATGGCTCAAAATGCAGGTCTTCATGAGTCTAGTGGGTCTCAGTAGGCTATGGGTCAGGGTCGTTTGGGGAGTCCCCAGGTCGATTGGAAGGAAGGGCTACAGCAGGATCAGGTTAGACAGCAGGCTCTCCGGTCGCTGGAAATTTTGTCTCCGCCGCTTTTCCTTCATCATCCTCTTCGGTTTCAGTTCTAGTGGTCTACTTGTCTTCAGCTTCCAGGTTCGCAGTATTTAACAGGAATTACAGCACAACTTCTGCATTCTCTCACTGCATTTTACAAGGGGTGGTCTGCCCCTCACTGGGATTTGTCCCCATTCAGGCAAAGGAGGAAGACAAAGGTCTGTGGAGTTTTGGACTACTCCCTCGCTTCCTGCCTTCAGACCGACCGGAGCCTGGGTGGGGGAGTCCAGGGGACTCCTGCCAAAGATAAAAAATCACACAAAGGAATTGCCCACCCTGGATGTCGGGGGGGGGGGGGGGCGGGGAAGGAACAAGAAAGGACAAACACTAAAATGGCAAAAAAAGAAGACTGGGGCCATTTTGGGAAAATGAGCTCCCTTGGGTTCCTTTACTGCAGCTGTGAACACAGCCCGTGGTAAAGGTGCACCAAATAAATATCGCTGCCACCAGCCATTGAAGGTACGCTTGTCCTTGTAACAGAATTGTTACAGTTTTAGTGTGCAAGGGGATACATTGTATCTCCCCAGCACTCCACATTAGGTGGGGGTGCTGGCTTCACAGAATATAATGTAAAAGGGTTCCAAAGATCCTTTCTTCCCTTGGTAACTGTAGTTCTCTCAAGGTTAGCGAAAGAAAGTTAAAAGGGACCCCCTAGGGCAACCCAGCAACAACGAGCACTTATTGCCAATAAGTTGTTAGAGGATAACTATAAAAAGACACTATGGAGAGTCTAAAAAATGACACACATAAAAAGAGTAAAAGATTCTGTGAGTTTGGAAAAAAGGTTTCCACTTAGAGGGGTATTAAGGAAAAATATCCCACTAGTAAATCAAAAGGTTCTGGGGTTGACCCAGGTCAGGAAGATTTACCATTTTGAATGGATTGTGTCCTCCCACGTATTCCTCATCTTAGATATATTCGCCAGCTTGCTGCTTCTTCTGAAAAAAATTTCACCAGAGGGCACTGTGCTCGAGGCTGCGTAGCTGGGTCCCTCGAAGGCCGCCGTCGAGCTCGATGTCATCCGTCGTATAAAGGGCTTGAGCCGCGCCCGTTGGATTCAGTTTTGTTTATCCAAGCTTCTGCTTAGTGTATCGAAACGGCTCGTCAGTTTTCTCATGAAAAATGTAACCCAAGACGGGTTTTAAAGTGTCTGATATGTGGAAGAAAGATGTCCATTACAGATCCTCACCGCAACTGCCTTTGGTGCCTTAGTCCTGATCACTGAGTCGACGAGTGCGGGTCGAGTCGGGCGATGTCGAACAAGGCTCTTAAGGAACGCCAAGGTAAGCTGGTGGTACGCTGGCGGTGGGAGAGGAGTCTTTTAAGTCAGCAAAAAGACTAAGACTCGGGAGAATCGGGGAAAAAGATCTTGTCACGAGTCGAGGAGGTCGAAAAGTCGCTCGAGGAAGTATTCTTCCTCTTCATCTAAAAAATCAAAAAAGCGACGTTGTATATCTTCCTCCTCGCCCAACGGAAGGCCTGGAGAGGAGAGGAGCCCCAAGCAGCAGCAGGCCATGTACCGATCCCGGGCCTCGGATGGAGTCACTGCGCATGCTGTGTTGCCAAGGGCCTCAAGGCGCCACGGGGCAGGGTAGGGAAACCTAGCAATTGTACATTAGCTAGATTTACTTACACCCTGTGGTGCTGTTTAGATGCAGCGGCTGATCACATCCCGGAAGGTGAGGAGCGGGATGGTTTCCTGGCGATAGTAAAGGATGGAAAAGAGGCTATGGAGGAGTGCCTCAAGTCAGGACTGGATACTGCAGAGCATAAGCAGATCCATGGCATCTAGCGCAGTCTTGCGTAGATTTGCATGGCTAAGGAAATCTGGCTTTGCATTTGATGTACAGTCCAGATTACTTCATATGCCCTTTGACGGCTTGAGGTTGTTTGGCAGCAAGGTGGGCGAGAGCTTGAGAAGCTGCAGACCTGGAAAGCAGCAGAAAAATCACTCAGCGCCGCTATAAGGCAAACTCAGCAACACTCTTACGCAGGCTTATCTTCCTGGAAGAGTCGCCCGTTTCGCTTCTATTCCTCTTTTAGAAAAGGGAGAGGGCAGGCCAGTCAGAGGGGCCAACAGAGAAAACCCTTTCGTGGTGGAAAAGGGAGAGTCGCTAGATCAGCCACAGCAGCAGCTACTACCGCCTCAGCCACTGCTGCAGCCGCTGCAAAGCCACTTTGAGGTCTTAACCCACAAGACCCCGGTGGGAGGCAGAATCACTCAGTATCTGGACGAATGGTGGGGCATTACGTCATATGCCTGGGTACTAGAGATAGTGACCCATAGTTACTGCCTTCCTTTTCATCAAAGACCTCAAGATCATCCACCGTTAGCCAACTCTGTAGAAATTCCAAACCCGCTCATTGTGCAGGAGATTTTAACCCTGCTAGAGAAAGGTGCAATAGAACATGTACCTGTAGCGGAGAGGAACGTTGGTACTCCCCGTATTTTCTCATTTCCAAAAAGGACTGAGGATTGAGACCCATCTTGGACTTGAGAAATTTGAACAAATTCCTCAGGAAGGACAAGTTCAAGATGGTGACCCTTTCTCAGATCCTTCAGGCTCTTCAGATTCAGGACTGGCTGGTTTCATTAGACCTTCAGGATGCTTACTTTCATGTGCCAATCCATCTCAAACACAAAGTACCTGAGGTTTGCAATTGGCGGATCTCACTATCAGTTTCGAGTTCTGCCATTTGGGCTGACCTCCGCCCCGAGGGTCTTCACCGAACTAATGGCGGTGGTGGCAGCGAGTCTCAGGAGGGAGGTGATCCACATCTACCCTTACCTGGATGATTGGCTAATCGGGGCAGGTTCACCCGAACGGGCCCAGGAACATCTAGCCATTACCTGTCACTTCCTACACAAACTGTGCTTCTCCCCCAATTACAAGAAGTCGCAAATGATTCCGAGCCAAAAGACTCCAATTCATCAGAGCTGTCCTGGACACCACCTCAGGGAAAGCCTGGCCTCCTGAGGAGAGCGCTCACCACATTCTGCAGATGGTAACAAAGTTTCAAAATGCCCAACATCTACCGGCGTTCGGCTTCCTAAGGTTGCTACGCCTCATGGCATCCTGCATTTTTCTGGTGCCCAGAGGCTCGACTGAGGATGAGATCCCTGCAATGAGCCCTCAGGACTCAATGGTCCCAGTTTTCGGGGGAGATGTCGGACCTTCTACAAGTCCCGACCAAAGTGGCTCAAGATCTCCTGTGGTGGGCTTACAAGGAGAACATCCTCAAGGGGGAACCTTTTTGGCAACCATGGCAGGAGATAACGGTAGCGACAGACGCCTCACTCGCAGGGTGGGGAGCCCACACCAACAATATGACAATCGGCGGTCGTTGTTCTCCATCGGAGTCCAAAATACATATCAACCTATTGGAGCTGAGAGCAATCAGACTAGTGCTGAAGGCTTTTCTGCCCTCTGTACAGGGAAAGACTGTCCTGATAATTGCTGACAACACAGTGGCCATGTACTACCTCAACAAGAGAGGAGGCGTAGGATCACTTCCACTGTGCAGAGAGGCAATGCAGCTCTGGTTCTGGGCAATGCAAGAAGGAATCTCTCTATCGGCAGTTCACCTCTCCGGAGAGCCAAACACGGCGGCAGACGCTTGAGCAGGCAGAGCACAGTCTCCCACGAATGGGCACTAGCTCAGGAAGTCCTTCAAGAGATCTTCGCCCTTTGGGGAACACCTCAAGTGGATCTGTTTGCGACCAGGGCCAACCGGAAGCAAACTGTATTGCTCAAGGGAATTTCCCCCGAGAGGAGCTCGAGGGGACGCGTTCGTAATGGACTGGGTATTTCCACTCCTTTACGCGTTTCCTCCAGTCCCCGTAATTCCTCGGGTAATCGGGAGGTTGAGAAAGTTCAGGAGAACCATGATCATAATTGCCACGGACTGGGCCAGGAGGACATGGTTCCCGGACCTTCTAGAGATGTCCATCTACCCTCCAATAAGTCTTCCACAAAGAGAGGATCTTCTCTCACGAGGAAGGTCGGGTTCTCCATCCAGTGGTCAAGACACTCAACCTTCACACTTGGCTTCAGAGAGGTTGAGATAGAAGGTTTGGGACCTCCCGGATGACGTTATGGAGATTTTGCTCTCGGCCAGAAGGCCAGCAACAAAATCCTTATACCGGTGTCGTTGGAAGAAATTCAGTAACTGGTGCAGGGATAAGAATGTGGATCCTTTTCAATGTACCACTCCCATGGTGCTTTCCTTTCTATTACATTTAGCCAACTCAAGGCTCCAAGTTGGAACTATTGAAGGATATTTGGCAGCGCTATCTATCTTCAAGCGCTCCTCGGAAGAAATTGCATATTTTAAAATGCCCTTAAAGGGTTAACAAATGTGTTCCCTCCTACACCATTCCAAGTTCCCATTTGTGATTTAAATTTAGTTTTTAAAGTTTCTTATACGTGCCCCTTTTGAGCCTTTACATTCTTGTCCTTTAAGGCTCCTAACTTTAAAAACTGTTTTACTAGTGGCTTTAACAAGTGAGTTGCAGGCGCTCTCTTGTAAGCCTCCTCACACGATTTTCCACAAGGATAAAGTTATTTTAAAGGTCAAGCCTTTTTTCCTACCTAAAATAGTTTCAGATTTCTATCTGTCACAGAAGATCACTTTACCTTCCTTTTTATCCTCCTCCGCACGCTAATAAAGCGGAGGAAAGATTCCATAGACTAGACCCTAAAAGGGCTCTCAGCTTCTACATCTCTAGACTGGAAAGATTTTGACAAACTGATCAGTTATATGTCAAACATACCTTATCCAATTGGATAATTCTGGCAATATCTGAATGTTACAAATTAGCTGGGAAAGAGCCTCCAGATGGTTTAAGGGCTGTGGCCACTTGGTCATCTATGCACACCTTTGTAAAACATTGTTTAGACACCACTTCTTACCAAGGGGGCCTTTTTGCAAAAGCCGTCCTTCATTCGGTACATAATTAAAAATTCTGGTACTCCCTCCTCCAAATGACTACTGCTGTGGGAGTCTGTCTAAGATGAGGAATACGTGGAAGGACACAATCCATTCGAAGAACAAGTTACTTACCAACTGTAACGTTCTTTCGACTGGATGTTCCTCCCACGTATTCCTCATCGACCCCCCCCAACCTACCCCTCTGTACAGTTTTTACGCCTTTTTTGCTCTTGTACTTAAGAGCCTGACATCTGCCGGCACATAATACAACTGATGCAACCATTAACATAAAAAAAAGAACTGAATCCAACGGGCGCGACTCGAGCCCTTTATATGACGAATGACGTCAACACTCGACGGCGGCCTTCGAGGGACCAAGCTACGCGCCCTCTGGCGAAATTTCTTTTTTCCGAAGTAGCAGCAAGTTGGCGAATATATCTGAGATGAGGAATACGTGGGACGAACATCCAGTTGAAAGAACGTTACAGTTGGTACGTAACTTGTTCTTCTATGAAAATCTTACCTAACACGGATCCAACTAACCTGAGCGGGCTTATAAGTCCTTTGAGGGCACTCCATCTGTGGGGGCTCAAGGCAAGGCCAAGCACTGAGAGTCCTCTTCTGCCGGGGTCGCAGTGCACCGTGTCCCACGATGGTCAGGGCGCGTTCGTCGTCTCCATCTGCTTCAATTTCCAGCTCTTCATCGAGGAGAAAATCTGCTACCCAAGGGAAGCTGCGGGAGAAGCTGGAAAAGGCCAAACAAGACAATGGATCTGCCCTTCCGATGCAAGCCAAGGTGAGCCAGGCCAAGTCGTCTTCCATCGAGATGCTTGCTGCCGCCCTCTCGGCGGCGGCCAAAGTGGCACTTCCTCCCAGGCGGGAGGCTTCGGCCAAACAGGTGGAGAAAACCCTGGAGAAGAGGATGCCAGAACTCAGCCCTAATCTGACCCCTCAGGCCCTGAAGAATAGGGGGAGGGGCGGGGGAGTGGAGGAGCTTAAAGGCAGACATTTCATCTTCCGATGAGGAAGAAGTTGTTTCTGTCCACACCATCCCGGAGGAGATGGGTGACAACGAGAACGTCTGAGTCGCTTGCCAGAGGCGGCGACAACGGGGCGGGGGACGATTACACAAACGCTGGGCCCAGCGACCCTGTTCCCCAGATACCCCTGAGAGATCTGTCACGGGATATTCTGTTGACCCTCCACCCACTGGTGTCAGAGATTCAAAGGAGACTGCCGAAGGCACCACCCGCTGCTCCAACCGCAGGGACCCCGTTGACACTGGGGCAACCTCCGCCGCAGAAATGTAAGAGGCATCCCACGCCTCCTTTACAGCCGTCGCTGCCTTCCCCACCACAGACACTGGGACGGACACAGCTACGACAGACAGACGACGGTGGCCTCTCACTGCCACCAACGGCTTCTCCCCCGGACGAGGCGGGATACTTTCATTCCATGATAGCCCGGGCGTCTGTTAGGGGGAAATTCTCAATGTGCTAATTCCCTTCACCTTAGAGACCCCCAGCAACTTTGCTGGATTTTAAGGACTTTATTGATTTTTTTTTTTTTTTTTTTTACCTGGAGAGAGTGTGACCCTTTTTCCCACTCATGTGTTTTGAAATGTGTTTTACCCTTGTGTTTTCTTTGGTTATGGAGTCTAACCAACTCCATAGGCATCTTGTTCATTTGTGTTACACAGCACCCTCAGTGCAGTGATACAGGGAAGCCTCTCAGGCTTTCCCAAGTGTTAACTACCTTCTCTGGGATCAACGACTGTTACCCAGAACAGTGGAATGAAATTAACTTCACTTAGTCTTTTATATTCCTAGACCCAGCACACCCTATCTTACAATAGAGTTCTGGAGGGGTTACTTAGTATCCCCTGTCTAGATACTCATGTAGCAGTCAAATGCTACCCTTTCCTCTCAGAACGGCTGGTGGCAGTGGTTTTACAACGAACTACTCATAGCGTTAAGTCACGGGAGCCATGTGTTTCAAGATAGCGTCTGAACCCCCTTTGTTTAAACGGGTCCCGGTCTTCTGCATTTTTTTGTGGAAAGGTCCTTCTAGAGTTTCTCTCTGCGTGGCAAACCAGGTTTGGTCTCTTTGTTCATTTGCCATTGGCTGGCTTCAGGACTGAAAACCGCAGGGCAGGAAGTGAGGGCGGTGCCTGAAACTCCCTGTGTTTAGTCTCCTAGGAGACACAAATGCACTCTGTGGTGATTGGCTGGCTGACTGTCCGGCAAGGACAGCCACCCTGCTGGGTGAGTGACAGCCATGCTGGAATGAATGGGAGAGAACTGAATAAAAGGCTAGTCTCTTGGCTTGGAAAGCAGTCGACCACTGGAACGAAGGAACTGAAGATCTTGAAGAGGACAGCTGCTGCAACTCCTGGATCGTTGGTTTGCCCGGTGACGCCATGCTGCAGGTCCGAATAGCCAAGTTCACATCGACGGAGAAGCCCCTTCATGGACGACTTCTCCCTTTTGAGTTGGTGGGACCAATCAACTAGACAGTAAGCCACCTGGACACCTTATCTCGGAGCTAGTTGAATTTCATCAGAGTGCTGCAGGAAACCGTTGAATCAGGGAGAGGGACACCAGTTTGTGTGCTTTACTCACAACCACTGAAATTGAAGTTTGACAAGTGCTAGCTGCTGTTCTTCCCAGTGCAGTGCAGGAGTCCCCCCGATGTCCGCCTTCTTGTCCCCACGACTGAGGCTCAGGAACAGCGAGATCTGCAGGAACAGAAGTCAACAGCTGCCTCTTTTTCTTCATTTTAAGGTACTGTGAAACAAGACTGAGTACTTACCTCTCTCAGTGAAAGTGCTTGAAACTTTTGCAACTTGCAGGCCTAATCGGCTTGTTACCCAACATATGATTCTTCTTTTTACAAACTACTTCTGAGAACTTTGGCAAAGACTTTTCCGTTTACTTACCAGAACTGTTTTATCCTATCCAAGAATTTAGCCCATTGACTGTGACCTAACCTATTGAATTGACTCTTCTGATGAACGTATTTGCACTGTCTAAAGATTATTTGTAGTCTTTTTATGTTCTATTAACCTTTACCTTTTACTCCTCTTTAAAGTATTCTGAATGCCAAACAGTAATTGAATGCCTCAGAAACGTAGTATACAGTACTGAAGTATATTTGTGTGTGATATCTAATTGCCTCCTTCTAGTGAATGTTTTATAACTGACTGTAAGTGTTTAACTAAGAAACCTTGAGTGTAACAGTTTATTTGAATACATGTGATTGTAGACCTCTGTGTAACATCATTACAGCTCACATTCCCCTGTTGCGATAAGCCTGGCTGCTCCGCCCGCTACCAAAACTGTGTAGTACAGACTTATACCAAAGGTTGGTTTGCTTACACCTGTAGTCATAGTTGTGTGTAGTGGTCCCAAAGGGTACTGCATACAAACTTTGCCTAACAGCGTTAGAACTTTTTCAACTCACTCCGGAAGAAAAGAAAAAGGAAGGTTTCCTGTACCAACGCCGGGAGATGAAGAGGAAAACGATTGTCGGTGCTGCTCCTGGATGACATCTGGGATGGGGGGCTGGCACTCCTGAAGAACCCTTCCTCAGCGCTGGCTGAGACCAGCTAGAGAAAAAGTATTGGGTGCTGGAGTCCGCACCCAAGTGTCTGAGGTCGCCACCATCTCCGGACTCGGTGGTCTCGGCTGCGGGTCAAAAGAAATCGTCAAACTTGTCAACGTCCGTCCCCCCGGACAGCGAGGGGACCAAACTGGATGTCGTGGGACGGAAAGTAATCTATTCGGCAGCGACGACCGTCAAGGCGGCCAACGCCTTAGCGATCCTGACAAGGTACGATCTGGAACTTTGGTACAAGATGGCCCCCGATCCTGGACAATGGAGATCCTTCAGGAGGGTTGGGTGGCATCGGACCACACCATCACAGTGGCACTGGACATTGCAGACACAGGGTTCCGCCATATGGGGAACAGTGTTTGCCTCCGTCGTCGCGGGTGGCTGAAGGCCACCAACTTCAGGCAAGAGGTGCAGACGAGGGTCCTGGACATGCCGTTCGACTGAGACAACCTTTTCAGCAAGGCAGTTGACGATTCCCTTCAAGCCATCAAAACCGACACAGACGGCCCGTGTCCTCCGCATACTGCAGCAGCACAATCGGTCCTTTCATCCCTCAGGAGGGAGGTCTTCAAAGAGTTTCAGCGGTGGGTCGTCCTTTTACCGCCAACCCTTCCGTTCCACCACCCAGGAAGCCTACAGGGGTCACTCCAAGGCCTTTGGAGGTGGCCGCCATCGTCGTTAAGGCTCCCAGGGTGGCTTGCCGGCCTCCAAGCAGGACTGAACCGGCCCACACCCCTGCACCCTGGTGGGCGGCCGGCTCGCAAACTTCATCAGCATGTGGGAGAACATCCCGACCGATCGATGGGTGCTGGACGCTCTCGCCCACGGACACACCTTGGAGTTTCAAAGAAAGTGTCCGCGAATACCACCAGTGGCCTGACTGGAACAGAACATCCCCCAGCTGCTGCTGGAGGTTCGGGCCATGTTGAGAAAAGGGGCGATGGAGCTGGTTCCGAAGCGACTCCGGGGCTCAGGAGTTTACTCAAGGTACTTTCTCATAAGACAGAAGACAGGGAGGCTAAAGCCCGTTCTCGATCTACGACGACTCAAGTTCATCAAGGCCCAGAAGTTCAGGATGGTCATGTTACAACACGTGCTCGGCCAACTGGAATAGGGAGTCTTTCTGTCGTCATTGGAACTGCAGGACGCGTACTTCCAACGTCCCATTCACGTAAAACACAGCAAGTTCCTGCGCTTCGTCGTGCAAGGGAGGAACTACAAGTTCGAGGCCCTCCCCTTCGGACTGAAGTCGGTGCCCAGAGTCTTCACAAAGTGCCTGGCTCCGGTGGCGGCCCATCTGCGGCTACAGCTAATCCACGTGTACCCTTACCTCAATGTCTGGCTCATCCGGGCCAAGTTGAAGGAATTCGCTGTCGATCACAGAGAGGACCGTCCAGCTGCTGATGGAGCTGGGGTTCTCGGTGAACTATGTAAAATCCTGCTGGACTCCATCGCAGGACGAGCTGTTCCTGGGATCCAGGCTCAACAGTGTCATGCCTGGCAGCTCCGTTGGACGAGCGGATAGTGGCCATTTTGGGCAAGGTGCAATGGCTGTTGGCACTGAAGGTCGCCACGGTGAGGACCATCAAGTCGCTGCTCGGCATTATGTCGTCATGCATCTACTTGGTCTAGCTCTGCAGGTTGCGGATTGCCACGACTACAGGAGTTCCTAGACGCCTGTTGGATCCGGGTGTCTGGAAGCTTCAACAAGAGGATCATGCTCGACAAGGAGTACCGTCGAGCGACAAGGTGGTGGGGCGTGCGCTCCAACATCGCCGGGGGCACAGGCTTCCAGAGCCCCCCCCCGTACCGGGAAATGGTCACGACTGATGCATCCCTGGAAGGGTGGGGAGCACACACCGGACGTCTTCGTGCCAGAGGCCTGTGGCTACCGGAGGAGAAGACGCTCCTCATCAACGTTCTGGAGCTATGAGCTGTGTTTTGGGCCCTCAAGTCTTTTCTTCCATCCTTCAAGGGCAAAGTGGTGAGGGTCTTCATGAACAATACCACCACAATGTTTTACATCTGGAAACGGGGGCGCCAGGTCCCCGTCGCCCAGGGGATGTTCCTTATTCCTTTTCACCTGGCAGGAGTAAAAAAACACTCTTGCTGACTCCCTCAGCAAGAAGCTGCGTTCTTGCCACGAGTGGGAGCTTCAGCAGGATCAAGTGGACTTATCTGTTCAAGTGGGGCAATCCCCGATCGATTTGTTCGTGACTGCGACGAACACCAAGTGCCGAAGTTTCGCCAGCAGGTACCCCCCAGCCCGAGCAGCATGGGGGATGCATTTTCCTTCCCCTAGGAAGGCCTGTTTCTGTACACGTTCCCTCCGTTGCCGCTGCTACTACGAGTCATCGGTCAACTAGACGGTGCCGGTGCAGGATGATCCTTGTCGCACCAGCGTGGCTGAGGCAGATCTTTTACCCGGACCTTCTCAGCCTGTCGGCGTCCCCTCTAGTCAAGCTGTCAGTGGTTGCGGATCTTCTCGCCAGGGAAGGAGGCGTGAGCCTGCACCACGCACCAGGATCGCTGAACCTGTAGGCCTGGCTCCTGCAGCATTAGAGTTCGGTGGGTACGAGCCCCCGGCGGAGTGCAAGGAAGTCCTTGCCAAGGCCAGGGTGTCATCTACTCTGAAGCGTTTCGCAACCTGGTGCAGGTTGCAGAAGATTAATCCTCTACGGATCACGGCACCCCAAGTTCTGCCTTACTTGTTGTCGTTGGCTAAGTCGGGGCTGGCTCACGCCTCCATCAAGGTGCATCTGGCGGCTCTCCCACTGCATCAGATCTCCGGGACGGTCTTCTCTGTGGTCGCACATTCTAGTCAAGGGACTGTTCTGTTTGTTCCCGCCGGTGAATGCTCCTGCCCCGGCGTGGGACCTCAACGTGGTGCTGACTAGGCTCATGGCAGCCCCATTTGACAGCTTTCCTTGTGGCCATCACCTCTGCCAGGAGAGTGGGTGAGATCCAGGCGCTCTCCTGTAAGCCACCTTACTTTACTTTGGACTTGAGGACGCACCCCTCCTTCATGGCCAAGGTTCCGTCGGAATTTCATTTAAACGAACCCTTGGTGTTACCTGTGTTTTTTCCGACGCCTTCGTCACCAGCCAAAAGGACTTTGCACTGGCTGGATGTGGCTCGAGCGCTGAAGTTTTATGTGGCCCGCACAAAGCTTTTTGTGACCTTTTGGTCCAGTGAACCATGGGAAGGCTTTGTCCAAGGCTTCCATCTCCAGGTGGCTCCCGGCTGCATCACTCACTGTCACTGGTTGGCAAAGTAACTGCTGCCTGGCCATCCGAGAGCCCATTCTACTAGAGCGATCACTGCTACGACGGCGTTCCCGTCTGGTGTGCCCCTGCTGGACATCTGCAGGGCTGCTTCGTGGAAGTCGACTCACACCTTCACGAAATTCTACTGCGTCGACCGGAATTCCATGGAGGAGTCCAGAGTTGGCCAAGCAGTGCTTTGCAACCTGTTCGCTTGAAGGTGAGCTTGGTGAGGAGGTAGAACTGCTTCTGTTGAGCCTTGCCACCTCCCGTGATTATGTATGTATGTATGTACTGCTATGTATTCTTTATTCATGAGCATGTAAATCCATGTCAGACCCCATGCTGGAGAAGGAACAAGTTGCTTGTAACTGTTCTCTAGCATGGATCTGGCATGGATTCACATGCAAATCCTCCCTCCTGCCCCTCTGCGACTCTTCTTGGTCGTACTGCCACTTTACGTACTATCAAATCTGAAGATGGCTGCCTGAGGAGGGGCTTAGGGAGAGGGCAGTCGAGGGAGGTGCCTGAATCGCCCCGTCCTTAGTCTCCTTGGTTACCTGAATGCACCCAGTGCTAATTGACTGGCTGGCTGTCCTTGCTGGATAGGCACCCTGCTGTGAGAGTGACAGCTAGCCTGTGCATGAATAGGAGAAATCTGCATAAAAGGCGAGGTCTCTTGAATAGAAGGCAGAGTGGACCACTGGACAAAACCTCTGATGAAGGAATCTTGAAGAGAAGCTTGCTGCATCCTCCTGGACTGTTGAACTGCCCGGTGTCCGAATCGACTAGAGAAGCCCCAGAACGGACGACTTCTTCCCTTCGGTTGGTGGGACCAATTGACCCCCAAGACTAACTTCAATGGAAGACCTTCCCCCGCTGGCTGTACTTCTTTACTGCTGCTGCTGGAACCAAGTGCCAGGGCTCAAGAAATCCAGAATCTAGTTTATCGTCTTTAATCTGGACCAGAGCTCCAGGAAGGATCCTGAAGACCCTCCTGAAGCAGGACGACCCAAGCCCGAGTCACCTCACCAGAGTTCTGGTCTCCAGAAGCAAGGGAAGCACATCAAGTGTCCAAGATCCGCAGTGGTGCTATTTACCAGTAACTGAAACCGCAAAGTGCCGCTGATTGGAATAGAGCCTGTAGCTGCTGCTGACCTTCGAACTGCAGTGCAAGAGTTCTCCAGACGTCCTCCCACTTATCCCCACGACTGAGGCCCAGGAACCCAAGATCTGCATCACTGCAACCAGAACAGAAGCCAGCTGGATCCTCTTCTTGTAACTTATGGTACTGTTCTGACCAAGTGGTACTTGTCTGTAGTTTGCATTATCTCACTTGAGACTTGCATTAGCTGCTTTTTGCAGAGCTGACCTCACAAGCCTAATGGCTTGTGGCCCAACAGTGATTTTCTACAAACTCTCTAACTTTGTGCAAGACCTTTGTGCTATCTAAAGAAGTGGCTCAGCTCAATAGACCTTGTTCAAATTGACTTTGGCTGTCCTGGCTCCCTGAAGACTCTTCTAACCCATTGACTTTGGTTCTAACTGTCCCTCATAGGTGGTACATTTGTTTTAACTTGTATTGCTGGGAAAGGTTTAATCTAGACTTCATTGGGAGATTTAAAAATGCTCACATGCTCTGAAAACCTGTTAAAACCGTTTTCCTTCTATTAACCATTTCTCTTTTCCAACCTCAGAATTTTGCAAAGTACAAAAAAGTGATATATAAATGCCAATAGTGTCCTAGTTATTGAAGTCACCTCAGGGTGTAAGAAGTGTGTCTGAAGCATCTCTAAAGAGGATCTACTTACTTGACTTGATGCTGAGAAAGTATTCTGAAGTGTATTTTTATTGTTGCATATTGCCCTTTTAAAGAAGGCTTATTTAACACTGACCGTTAAATAATTATTTTACTAGAAAACCTTAAGAGTAAGTTTTATTTGGATACTTTTAGTTGTGGATTTCAATGTAACGGCTCTACAACACACATTTACCCCTCATGAGATGTCTGGCTGCTTAGTCACTCTACCAACTTGTGTAGATCAGACCTGTACCAATAGGTGGGTTACCAATACCAAGAGGACAAGGTGGTTGTAGTCTCCTACAGGGTTACTACTTCAAATCTTGCCTAACGGTAATCTAAATGTAACTAACTGTGGTTTTGCTCCCCAAGAATAGCTGAATGTCTTACAGGTTTGACTCACCTTGAACTGCTGATTGATTGCTAGTCTTAATAAAGTTATACTTTGGTTTGTATACCATAAGCATTGAGTTCGTTTTTATAATTGTGTTTGAGATGTTATAGTAATTACTTGCCCAAGATTTATCTTGGCCTACTTGTATTTAAATAAACCATTTATGTGTACAGTACATAGTGTTTCAGTGTTTCTTTGGACCATATGTATGCTACAATTTCTTTGTACCAAGCTAAAGCACGGCAGCCTATATTGAAAAAACTGAACCTCGGTACTCCATAAGTGACCTATCTTCTACTTTTGGTTTGTACTTAGCCACCTGTTGATTAGCCTATACTGTGTGCAAATCGAATCCAGGCGAGTCGCCTTAGTTGACATTGCTTTCAGCCACCTTGCATATTAGCTCATATTTTTAAATTTAGGTGAACCCCTCTGCTGATATTCCCCTCTGCTGATATTCAACCCCTCTGCTGAGGCAGCTGGGGAGCAGGTGTAAGTGGATCTAGGTCACCTGGCCTAAGCCCCGCCAACCTGGTGCCTTCCTGGTTGCCGCTCTTTTTCACCACTTAGCAAGCCCCGCCCACCTGGTGCCTTCCCGCTTGCCGCTCTTTTCCCTACTTAAGGAGCCCTCCAGCCTCTTTTCCTTTGCAGCTGGAGAGCAGGTGTAAGTGGATCTAGGTCACCTGGCCTAAGCACCACCCACCTTCTAAGCCCTGCCTCTTCCTTCCTGCTCCTAACTCTTGGATTAAGGGCATCTCTCGCCCAGGCGTCCAAAGTGAAGGGCAGTCAAAGAAAAGGGCCATTCCTGTTTGGACCTGTTCGAACCAGGAGGATCCAGGATCCGACCCCCCCCTGCTAAGACAGCAGGTAAGCATGCACCAACATGTGTTTACACCCTCTGTCCCCATAGGCCACCCCCCTCCCCTCTCTGGTCCCCCCATGTTGTTCCCTTGTGCCCCCCTTCCTGCACACAGGAGTCTGCCCTGATACATTCTGGTTTCACCATCAGTCTTGTGGCCAATGCTGGATTTTACTTTAATGGACTTCATTGATTCACGGTGCATCACCCTTTCTCAACTCTCATGCTGGACTTCCTTTGCATCTTGTACTTATGGTGGCCCTGAATCATGCTGTTCCTATCTTCATCTTGTATCCTGGCTTGCAACATTGTGTTACTACTGACTTCTGCAATTGTATTCGCTCTCCCTTCTTGCTTCTCCACTCTTTTTGACTGCTTACTCTTTGTTCTCTCCTCCTCCGCCTTTCTCCCTCTTCCTAGCTCCTCTCCTTACTTTCTTCTATGCACTTACTCTATCAGAATTGTCCCTGGACCTAGTATGATAGCAACCTAGTCTGTCGTTCCCCCATCCCCTTACTGCCCCCCCTTCCCCCTCCAGCACTATCTGAAACGTTGTCAGTCCTAGTACGATAGTCGCTCGTTTTGTTCCTCCCCTCCCTTTCTGCACCCCTCTCCCTCACCTTTTGTTTTCCTCCGGCTCTACCAGAAATGTCGTCAGGCCTAGTACGGTAGTCGCCTGTCTGTTTCAATTTTCTTCCCACTCTCCCCCTCCCTTCCTTATCTATGTCTTAGCACTTGCACTATCTGAAATGTCGTCGGGCCGAGTACGATAGTTAATTTTCACATCCTTACTGTTCATGGCCTGTAAGAATGTCGTATTTTCCCTTGTTCCCTCCCTTGCCTTGAAGCGCTTTGAAACACATTGTGTATACGCGCTATATAAATAAACTATTATATATCATATCATATATTCAGCCGCCTGCTTAATAGTTCATACTGTGTAAATTGAAGCTAGGTGAACCGCCTTCTGTTGATATTGCCTCCAGCCACCTTGCATACTAGCTCATATTGTGTAATTGAATCTAGGTGAACCCCCACTGTTGAAATTGCTTTCTACCACAAGTATACAGCTTCTCAACCTACATAGTGAAACTGAACCTAGGTAGTCACTTGCACACAACCCTTTAGACTTATTACAGAGACTTAATTTAGACATAGCCCCTCAACGATATCCCAGTGTTAATTGCAACCAACCAATAGCTTCAGCTAAGCACCTGCTGCTCTCAACCAACTCCCCTAACATGAGTATAAACCAAAATTCCCAAACCCTACTCAAATTGGCCTCCTCATGATGGCCCTCGCTATTTCTAGAACAAGCCCACCCAAAGACAGAAACTTGAGACTCAGGTCAAGACTAACTTGTATTCATGAACCGAAAAGAAATAAAATAAGTAGCACCACTGGACTCTACGCTACCCTACATAACAACCCTTTGGCTAAATGAGCACAGTTGACCAATACAAACGCCATTAACTCAGTGTCTGCCTATACCCACACAAAGAAGGACATGAACCAAAACATGCACACAACTAAAACCCCTAAAAAACCCACACCTAAGAGCACCCTGCTGCTAACTGGGTCACTTATCAATGCTAGATCTATGGTAGCCCATGCCACCGAAATTGCAGACATCCTAACTAATGACAGCCTGGACCTACTTGCTATAACAGAGACCTGGCTCCATGAGGCAGCAGGACCTACCCTGATGCTAGCTGTACCTGACAGCTACCAGATTCTTAGAGTAGATAGACCTAATGCCAAAGGTGGAGGCCTAGCCACCATCTCCAAGACTTCCCTGGCTATTAGACTTGTCACCTCACCTCCGTGTTCATCCTGTGAACTTCTCACAGCTAAACTGCCACTATCCAACAACCGCATGCTGACCATCCACCTGATATACAGGCCCCCAGGACCACTAGGAAACTTCAAAGATGATTTAACTACCCTCATAGCGAATAATACCAAAGACCACTAACAAACCCTGCTGATATTGGCTTCAATGACACTGACAACAAACATGCCCAATCCATAGCAGCCCTACTCTACAACCCTGGGCTCTCTCAAAAAGTCCTCTCACCCACCCACATCAAGGGCAGGACCCTCGACTGGGTATCTGATCTTAACTGTAATATCGCCATCACCGATACCATTTACCATTCCTCAACTCTGGACGGACCACTATTTAATAACCTTTACCGCTACACTGGATCTCCTCAGCCCTAAACCATCAGTATGGTACCCTCCGTCTCTACCAGAAGCAACAAAGACATTACTGTTGAAGAACTCATCCCCCTCCTCCTTCCCGCTATCAACGGCTTGGAAAACAATGATGACCCAGACACCCTAGTAGACACCTTCAACAAAGCTATGACCACAGCACTCGACACTATCGCACCAACTAAAATGCGTAAAGGCAAGTAAAAAGCGCATTTGAATGCTTGGTTCACACCTCAATTTAGGGTCCTAAGAAAAAGAAAGCTTCAAGCTATCTGGCGCAACTCCCCTACAGACACCAACAAAGACAAACTAGCCCAACTCTCCAAACTCTAGAAAAAAGAAATTATCAACACCAAAAAAACATTCGAGGACAGAATTGCAAAAGCTAAATCAAACACGAAGGAACTCTTCTCTATCCTCCGGGAAATGGAATCCCCCATCCAACTGGTAGACACTATCCCCAAGGATAAGATATGGTGTACTAACATAAAAAACACCCTATCTAATAAAATCTCCACGCTCCAACTCAAAATAGCCAATAAAAAGGATTCACTGCCCCTATCCGATATACTATCACCACTGTCCATCGAGTCCAAAACTATACCGCCCTTTAGTTTCAAGTCTATCTCAATTATTGACACAGGAAAAAGTCATTCTCTCCCTTAAACCATCCAACTGCAAGGGAGATAGTTGCCCAGCGCAAATAATAAAGGATGCAGCCAGGGACCTAGCCCCCTTCATCTCGAAGCTCATAAACTCCTCCTTTAAATCCAATACAGTACCTACCAACCTGAAAGAATCCTGGGTCCTTCCCTTACTCAAAAAACAAACCCTTGATCCATCCATCCCAACCAACTATAGACCTATCACCATTGTGCCTTTCCTACTCAGAATCATTGACAGAGTTACCTATCTGCAAATTCAGGAATACCTGGAAGCCAACCACTTGCTTGGCTCTCGTCAATCAGGCTTCCGTCCCCTCCATGGGACCGAGACAGCCTTGTTTGACCTCCAAGACTCAAATTGAGGAGCTAAAGGACAGTGGAAAAATAGCTTTGCTACTCCTACTGGACTTGTCAGCAGCCTTCGATCTGGTGGATCACAGTTTTATGCAGCCACCTCAGGCTTGCTGCCAACTTCACAGGGGAAGCTATAGCTTGGGTCCAATCATTACTTGCCAATCGAACCATGAGAGTCTTCTCTACCTTCACCTCTGCTGATCCCATCCAAATAACATGCGGAGTCCCGCAGGGGTCCTGTGTCTCGCCAACCATGTATAACATCTTCACCAGGCGGTTGTTCAACAAGTTGGACAGTCTGGGTGTCACCTACACTAACTATGCAGATGACACCCAGATCCTTATACCCCTTTCGGGCAACTACGATGCGGGCTTGGCCCTGGTGAACAGGATATACATCCTCATTCAGGCATGGATGGTGACCCATGGCCTCTGCCTGAATGACGATAAAACTAAATCCAATCTTAAAAAAAAACTATCCCTAAACTATGCATCCTTCAACATTGATAATAATTTTATCAAGGTCATGCCTGTGGTAAAAACTCTAGGATTCTATCTGGACTCCTCTCACCCTCAAGAAGCAAGTCAACTCCCTCGCCTCCACAACAGCCTATACTTGCAAACTCATCCGAGCCTCCAGACCTTTCCTCTCCAGTACCAGCTGCATCACCCTGGCCCTTTGATGGTGAACATCTTTTAGGCAGCAAGGCTGACGAGAGCCTTGAGAGGTTGCAGACCTCAAAAGCTGCAGCGAAGTCGTTGAGCGCTGCAGTTCGCCAACCTCCTCCTTTTCGTCCTAGGGGACAGCAATGGAGGGGAGGTTCCTTTCGTTATTACTCATCCTTTAGTAAATCGAGAGGGGCTGCAAGTTAAAGGGGCCACCGTAGGAGTACCAGAGGTGGAAAACAAGGTACTCAAGGTGCCAAGGCCGCTCGGGCAGTTGCCTCTTTGCCCTCGGGCAATGCCGCAACTGCTTCAGCTCAGTCATGAGGCCATGTCCCATGGTTCGCCGGTTGGGGGAAGGCTGGCGCAGCATCTTGTAGAATGGCATGCCATTACTTCAGATGTGTGGGTTCTGGAGATCATAGCCCACGGCTACTGTCTTCCTTTCCAGCAGAGGCCTCAGGACAATCCACCAGGGAATCTCTCTTTAAAGAGTTTGGATCCGCTCCTTGCGCAGGAAATACAAGCCCTGCTGGAGAAAGGTGCCATAGAACTGGTGCCTGTAGCAGAGAGGAACAAGGGATGGTATTCCCCTTATTTTGTGATTTCGAAGAAAGACGGGGCATTGAGACCCATCATAGACTTGCGCGGTTTGAACAAGCTCCTCAGGAAGGACAAGTTCAAGATGGTTACTCTCTCTCAAGTCCTCCAGGCCCTTCAACTTCAGGACTGGTTGGTGTCTCTCGACTTCAAGGACGCTTACTTCCATGTGCCGATCCATCCCAAGCACAAGAAGTACCTGAGGGTCGCGATTGGCGACTCGCACTTTCAGTTTTGGGTCCTGCCGTTCGGATTGACCTCTGCCCGAGGGTTTTCACCAAGCTCATGGTGGTGGTGGCAGCGTATCTCAGGAAAGGGGGGGATTCAAGTCTACCCCTACCTGGACGATTGGTTGATCAGGGCGAGCTCTCCCGAGCAAGTCCTTGATCTGTCCGTCACCTGCCACTCCCTTCACAAGCTGGGCTTTTCCCTCAACTTAAAGAAGTCCCGCTTGACGCCAACTGAGCGGCTCCAGTACATCGCAGCAGTGCTCGACACTTCCCTGGGGCAGTGTTTTCCTCCCTAGGCGAGGGCTCTTCACATTCAGCAGATGGTACACAAGTTTCGACATGTCCAGAGTCTCCCGGCGTTCGAATTCTTGAGTTGCTCGGCCTCATGGCATCCTGCATTCTTCTGGTGCCAGAGGCTCGACTGCGGATGAGATCTTTGCAGTGGGCTCTTAAGATGCAGTGGTCACAGTCCTCCGGCAGGATATCGGACCCCGTTCAGGTGCCGCTCTCGGTCGCCCAGGACCTTCTGTGGTGGGCCGACGAAGGCAATCTGATGAGGGGGCTCCAATTTGGCTGCCCTGGTCGGAGGTGACGATCGTGGAGTACGCATCCCTCACGGGATGGGGAGCTCATGCAAACGAGTTGACAGTCGGTGGTCGTTGGTCTCTGTCGGAGTCCAGACTCCATATCAATCTGTTGGAGCAGAGGGCCTTCAGGCTTGCCTTGAAGGCCTTTCTGCCGACTGTGCGAGGAAAGAATGTCCCGATTCTGACGGACAACACCGTGGCCATGTACTAACTCAACAAAAGGGGGGGGGGGGGGCAGGGTCACTTCCTCTATGCAGGGAGGGGATGCAGCTCTGGTTCTGGTCCATCCAGCAGGAAATTTCGATCTCAGCAGTTCAACTGGCCGGAGACGAAAATGAGATGGCGGACGCTCTGAGCAGGCAGAGCGCAATCTCTCACGAGTGGGAGCTGGCTCAGGAGATTCTCCTGGAGATCTTCGCCCTTTGGGGGACCCCTCAAGTGGATCTCTTCGCCTCTAGTGTCAGCTGGAAGTGCGAAAGGTTCTGCTTGCGGGAATTTCCTCCAAGAGGAGCCGTAGGAGACGCGTTCGTGGCGGAGTGGTCCTTCCCACTGCTGAACGCGTTTCCTCCAGTCCCTGTCATCCCACAAGTGCTGCGGAGGTTCAGTTCCCGGATGATCCTCATTGCTCCGGCATGGGCCCGGAGGACGTGGTACCCGGACCTTCTCGACTTGTCCGTCTGCCCTCCACGTCGTCTTCCCTACCGAGACGATCTGCTCTCACGGGAGTGGGGTTAGATTCTCCATCCAGAGGTCAGATCCCTCAACCTTCACGCTTGGCTTCTGAAAGGTTGACGTATAAGGATTGGGACCTCCCTGAAGACCTGATGGACGTGTTGCTTTCGGCCAGACGGCCGGCAACAAAGTCCCTGTACTGTTGCCGTTGGAGAAAGTTCTGCGACTGGTGCAGGGTTTCAGAATGTGGATCCTTTTTCATGTGACATTCCTGTGGTTCTGTCTTTTTTGCTTTCTTTAGCCCACAAGGCCCTGCAAGTGGGTACCATCAAAGGTTACCTGGCGGCGCTGTCCATATTTAAGCGCTCGTCTGAGGAGTGTTCTTATTTTAAAATCCCTTTTTAATTTCTCAGTTTCTGAAAGGTCTCACTAATGTGTTCCCTCCGTCACCTTCCAGGTGCCCAGTTGGGATTTGAACCTTGTTCTCAAGTTTCTGATGGGTGCTCCTTTTGAGCCTTTACATTCTTGTCCTTTGAGACTGTTAACCCTTAAAACTGTATTTTTAGTTGTGGTCACTTCCGCTCGCAGAGTGAGTGAGTTACAGGCACTTTCAGTTAAGCCACCCTTCACTGTGTTTCATAAGGACAGGGTTGTCCTTGGATTTTGTCTTTCCTTTCGAAAGTGGTGTCGGAATTTCATTTAAGCCAGAAGGTCATTCTTCCAGCATTTTATCCTCTGCATCCTGGTAAGGACGAGGAGAGGCTCCATAGGTTAGATCCTAGGAGAGCTTTAAGTTTCTACATTTCACGCATGTCCCGGGTCAGAGTGGACGATCAGCTCTTTATAGGTTACGCTGGAAGGCGTTTGGGACAAGCTGTTACTAAGCAGACTTTGTCTAGATTGATTATCTTGGCAATTTCTGAATGTTCCCGCTTGGCGGGTAAGGACCCTCCGGTAGGCTTACGGGCCCATTCTACTAGGGGTATGGCTGTCTCTACAGCCCTGCAGAGGGGTGTTCCTATTCGTAACATCTGTGAAGCAGCCACTTGGGCTTCGGTCCATACTTTTATACGTCACTACTCCCTAGATTCCATCCATGGGCAGGATCTGGCATTTGGCAAGGCGGTCCTTCACTCTGCAATTTGATTGGGCATTCTAAATTTCTATATTCTAAATTCTTTTCCCAGCTCTTTACGTTGGTACTGCTTTGGGAGTCTGTCATAGATCTGGAATACGTCGGAGGACCCAATCCCCTCGAAGAACAAGTTACCCTCTTACCTGGTAACGTTCTTTCGATGGGATGGTCCGACGACGTATTCCATATCGCTCCCTGCCTACCCCGCTACAGAATTTCATTTGCAATTGCAGCTTGCGTTTCCGCAAGACTTTTTGTGGTCATACTGCCAGAAGATTGGTGCCACACGCTCTGGGGAAAAAACTACAACTGAGGCTACGGGCGTCGTGCGTCCTACTTATAACATCCGGTGACATCGGCTCGACGGAGGCTCTCAAGCACAGCGTATCGAAGTCATCGACGCAGACGCCGAAAGATTTTCCGAAGCAGCACAGCTGTGGTGATTACTGTCATAGATATGGAATACGTAGTCGGACCATCCCATCGAAAGAACGTTACCAGGTAAGAGTAATTTGTTCATCTGTGTTCTGCATTGACGTGTCTGGAAATGTTGTGATGCTGTTTGAATACTGTGATTCTCCTTGACCGTTTAAATAGTTTTTCTCCCCTGTTAATGTCTCTTCCTTCTGATAGAATATGTCCCATACATTCCTTGTCTGTTTCATCTTGTAATTCTATTCCTGACTGCTGCTGCCTTCTAAACTCTTGTTTCTCTTTGATCAGGTGACATACTGGTTTTCTTGACTGGGCAGGAGGAAATTGACACTGCCTGTGAGATCCTGTATGAGAGAATGAAGTCCCTTGGGCCGGATGTGCCTGAGTTGATCATCTTGCCCGTGTACTCTGCTTTGCCAAGTGAAATGCAGACTCGAATTTTTGATCCTGCGCCTCCTGGGAGCAGAAAGGTAGTAAATACATTTGTCATTTGTTGTATTCTTGTCTTTCTGAAAGTTTAAAATTTGCATAAATGTGGATTTTGAATATATACGTTCACAGATTACTGTGACTGCACAGGCACCATCTCAAAACATGAATCAAGTATGCGTAGACCTCTGGGGTGGGAAGAATGCAATGGGAACGTCTGTGGTCTGCATTTAACCTTAGTGGCAGTCAGAATCTGTAGAATATAGATGTGCGAAAATCCCATAATCAATCAGTTCTATAGTATTCTTTCTTAAAAAATGAGTTTCGAGATGGGATTAGGAAAATAATACATTTGCATGAGAAAATTAGACCATGCTGAAAGGGGAAGGTAAACAAATAAGGGAAAAAGAGTGATTGAATGGCTGGTGGTGGTGGCACTTCACAACAGGAGGGCAAAAGTATACAGAAACTACTTGATACGATGGTCTTTAGTTCCTTTATACAGCCAAGTGTTTGTTGATGAATTTGATATGCACTGTCTGAACTACAGGTGTGTGCACCTGCAGCTGAGTAACCCATGTCGTCCTTCTATAGAAATTATGTTTTGCAGGGATGAGGTAGTTGTCGTTTACCTATCAGTGATTTTAAATGCCCAGGTGTCTGTAGTATTCATTGATGGAAATTGAGTGCCTTATGAAGCAAACTGAATCCTTTGAAATCCATTGATGTTTTTGGAGCCAAATAAAGATTTAATGTTGATTCAGTTAGATTGAGGCCTCCTGTCATGAAGCTGACTGTCTTTTCTAGGCAACAGGCCCAAACCTTTGAAGTCTTTCCCTATTCTTGGAACGTGAGTGTTCCCAGTGGCAGAACAGGGGTCACTAGGTCTCTGGTGTCTAACAGGCAGATCAGGATAGGCACCAAAGTAGCAAATGTCAGTGTTCCTAAGGAAGACTGTTCAAACAAGTACATTTTTCACTTTCGAGTGGACAAAAGCGTCAATGGACTTCGGAGAAGACACCCTAGGAGGATTCCAGCAGTGAGCCTGGGTGAACTGGATGAAGTGTTCCTAATAGCAAGAAATGCCCCAAAGCTACTAAGGAATCACAAACTCTTATAAGTAAATACCCCAGCCAAAACAGTGCCTCAGCACAGAAGTAGTGTTTGCAGCGGAGGAGACTTCAGGATCTGCAGCCAAAAAACTGGTTGATGAATTCCTTGTCATGAAGACTGAAGACACGACACTGGAAGGGATTTTGCAGCAGGAATGAATAGGGAAGCTAAGAGTTTCTTCGCGGCTGGATGCGGCTCTCTGGTTTTGGCACCCTTTTCAGGAGCCTGAAGACTGAATATCGCTGATTAGATTCTTGTCGCTAATCTGGTCCAGCACTCTGTTGAGGGGGCTTCACAGACTTGATTCGTTTCTCTGGAGGTTCAGCAAGATGCCACCAAAGTTTCATCTCGATTTGAACTTCGGAAGACCGGGCACCACACAATGGCTCGAGGTCACAGGGTATTGGTGTAGTGCAGCCCGCTAAGGTCGCAGCACGCCGTTGGATGGCTCAAAATGCAGGTCTTCTTCAATCTAGTGGATCCCACCTGGCTCTGTGTCCGGAATCCCCAGGCCGCTTGGAAGGAAGGGTAACAGGCTCCGGTTACATAGCAGGCTCTCTGGTTGCTGGAAATCCTCTCAGCCGCAATTTCTTCCTCCTTCCTCTTTAGGATTCAGGCACAGTGGTTGACTACCTCATCAGCGTCCAGCATCGGATTCTTATGCAGGAACCTAGCAAATCAAACTGGTGTGCAACATCCAAACCTGTGGGGGTGGCAGTCTTTTCAGGGCAGCCAACCTCCCAGTTGGAACTGGATTCTCGCCGGCAGGCTGGAAGACAAAGGGCTGCAGAGTTTTGCACTCCTACGTTGCTTCCTGTCTTCAGACACTCTGGAGCCTGGGCAAGCTTGACAGAGGTCTCCCGCCGAAGATAGAATTAGCACAAAGGACTTTTCTGCCCGGGAGGCCAGGGGAAGGACCGGGAAAGGACAAGGAACACTAAAATGGCAAAAAAAGAAGATGCAGGCACAACACTCCACATAAGGTGGGGTGTGCAGCAAATTGGGGCTGCAATTCTCGAAAATGTGCTAATGCCCTTCTACCCTAGAGACACCCAGCACTTTTGCTGGACTTAAGGACTTTTCATTTTGAACCTGGAGAGAGTGAGACCCTTTTTTCCCCACTCTCTCATGCATTTATCTGTGATTTGAACTCTGTTTCTTTTTGGTTGTGGAGTCTGACAAACTCCATAGGCATCATCTTTACATTGTGGCACACAACACCTTCAGTGTGGTGACAGAGGGAAGTCTTCCACATTTCCCAAAGGTTTAAATACCTTCTCTTGGATAAACTACTGTTTCCAAGAGCAGTAAAGTAAAACTGACATTACTTACATTTTAAAACTTTCTAGACCCAGCACACACTATCTTACAATAGGGTGCTGGAGGGGTTACTTAGTATCCCCTTTTGTGTAGTTTGTGTTGTAACATTTTTATGTTACCCTTTCTAAAATTAATGGCTGGTGGCAGTGGTTTACTTTTAACTACCGTTGTGTGTTTTTACCATGGGCTGTGTTCGCAGCTACAGTAAGGCACTCATGGGTGCCAATTTTTGTCAAAATGGCCCTGGTCGTCTTTTTTCGCCGTTTCTTGTTGGAAAGGTCCTTCTTGAGATTTACTCTGCACGGCAAACCAGGTTTGGTCCCTTTGTTCGTTTTGTCCTTGGCGGAATTCACAAGTGAAGCCCGCCTCTGGCTCTGTGTCTGGCGGCGGCAGGAAGTGAGGGAGGTGCCCGAAACTCCCTGTGCTTAATCCCCTTGGTTACAGGAATGCACCTAAAGGTGTCTTGGAGGACAGCCACCCTGCTGTGTGATTGACAGCTAGGCTGGAATCAATGGGAGAAACCTGCATAAAAGGCGAGAATTTTTGGCTTGGAAGGCATCGACCACTGGAATCCGAAGAATAACTTGGAAGAGACGCCTGCTGCAACTCCTGGACCGTTGGTTTACCCGGTGAAGCCCTGCTGCTGTGCTGAAGCTCTGAATTCGCCTCGGCTATAGAAGCCCTCCAAGGATGACTTCTCCCCTTGTGTTGGTGGGACCAATCAACTCAAAAGTGAACTTGTTTGGCCATCCTCTCGAAGCTGGCTGTACTTCTGCTGCTGGAACCGAAGTGCCAGGGAGAGGAACACCAAATCGAGTGGATTGCTTTTAAGTCAGAACGAGCGCTAGGAAGATCCTCCGGACTTCACTGATGCAGGACTGACAAAGCCTGAGCCACCTCAACAGAGTGCTGGACCCCAGAAGCAAGGAAAGTCTGAATTGGTATCCGAGAACCGCAGTGTTGCTATTTGCTGTCAGGCGCGAGGAGCTGAAACACCGAAGTGCCACTGAATTGAAGTTAGCCCTTTGCTGTCGCCGACCGTCCCGTTGTGTTGCAGGAGTCCCAGAAGTCCTCCCTCTTGTCTCCACGACTGTGGCACAGGAACAAAAGCATCTGCAGAGCCACACAGAAACAGAAGCCAGCTGGAACCATTTGTTTCAACCAAAGGTACTGTAAAGTCTAAGAGAACTTACTACTTGTATTGTAGCCATACATGTTCTCAGTTGAGACCGGTCTTGGTTGCTCTTATAGAGTTGCTTGCATCTTCTACACCTCACAAGCCTCCCAGCTTGTGGCCTTACTTTGATTCTACTTTTTCTACAAAAACGTCTAAAACATTGTGCAAGACTTTTACTTACCTGCAAGAAGTGCTTCAGCTCTCCTAGACTTTTGCCCAATTGACATTGGCTGGCCTGGCTTCCTGAATGACTCTTCTTGCTGATTGTGTATTTTTACCTTCCTTCAACTTACTTTGCATTGGGGGGTTTAAAAGTACTTACCTGCTTAAGAATATTTGTGTGATCTCTTGTCTTATTGTAAAACCTATTTAATTTGACACCCCTCTCAGTACTGCTCTAAATCTACCAGTGATATACTAATGTCCAGTGTCCTAGCTATTTAAGTCACCTGAGGAGTGTAGGAAGTGTCTATGTGCCATCCCAAATGGGTACTTGCTGATTTAGAGAAATTAAGAGTGTGTATTTTGGAGTCTAATTGTGTGTTACTATTATATTCCCTCTTCTGAAGTCTTATTCAAACTGACTGTTAAATAAATTAATAATGGTTTAATCAAGAAACCTTGAGTGTGTTTATTTGGATACTTGTCACTGTGAATCTCTGTGCAACCACCCTACTGCTCACATTGACCCCTCTTGAGATGAGCCTGGCTGCTCAGCCGCACTACCAACCTCTGTAGTACAGACTTATACCAAAGGTTGGTTTCCTATTGCCAGGAGGTCAAGGTTGTTGTAGTGCACCCAAAGTGTACCTCACCAAATCTTGCCTAACAGGAGGTGTTCCTATTGGCTGTGGGCAGTATGACCCAAAATTACTGTACTAGAGCTCAAAAGTGACAAAGTTTAAACTGCTCCATGTTACTGAGGATTCCCAGCCTGATGACAGGAAATTTTCACAGCATCTAGATCTATGAACGATACCAATGCTGGAGATCCGTAGTTACAGGTAAGTAACTTATTCCTTCTGCTGCTGTGGCTTTTCGCGACCCGGCGGGCAGTTTCTCCTGGTCTGCCTTTGCCTGCGCCACTCGTTTCTGGAGCTTCCTTTGCTCTTGAGTCTGGAGCACGCCAGCCACTGGAGACCTTTCAAGAGGGAAAACTTCCCTCGCTGCTTTCATTTCCCGCTGCACAGCCTCTGCAGATTTATTCTTCGAAGGGACCAGCCACTGTCTTTGGCTTCATAGTGGTCACAACGTCCTCCCTCTCTCCTCCAGTCCCGACCTCGGCTGCATACATGGTCTGCTCGACACCACCTGCTGCTTCTGCTCTACTCCTCCCCCTGCCTGCACCCGAGGCAGCCTTTTAAGCCTCCCAGTCTCCCTCATGTGTGGTTCATTGACATTAATTAGTTGACCACTCCTGCAGCATTGTTCCTCTTCAGCCCTCTTCCTCGTCCCAGTACCTAAGGAATTATAGGACTTTTAGTCCCTAGTGATAAAAGTCGTTTTTCTCACATCTGGTTATTTCTTAAACTTATTATTGTTCCCTATGTTTTCCTTTACAGAAATATCATGATCAATCATCGTACTTGATTCCTTTCACTGTCTCTTTGGGAGATAGAAGTGTTCAACTTTATAAGTCTCCCTAGTTTTAGAAGGGTTTATATTTCGTACAATGCCAAAGGATTTCAGATTGGTTTTATCCACATTAAGATGTACGACTTGCGGAACAGGCAGATTGTTATAATAACAAACTTTGGCATTTGTAAAATATCCTTCCTAGTGGAAGACAAATACAGTGTCTTATCCCACAGTGTCCTCTCGCTCCCCTGGGCCTTTTCTCCTCCCGGGTGATCCTCCTGCAGAACACCACCCCAAGGTCAGAATCGGGAACGCGTCTGCCTTTCCCTGGCCCCCTGGGAGGACACTTTAGGCAGGGTTTTAGAGTCTGTAGGATTTATCACAGGTCTATGTGCTACACTCTGGAGTACCCAATGCCCTGGTTGGCATCATGGATACAAAGGCACCACATACACAATAGTTTTAGTCTCCATTGAGTCTTAGGATACTTAACCAGCATACATGCTAGGGATCTTAGAGCCTTGAAAGTTGCTTTCTTCTAAATAAGAGTGGAATATAGCATGCCCTTGAGGGGTCTCACTGTTTGTTGGTGTACTGTGTTCAACTTGTTGAGTGTGAGCCCATTCTGGGAATGCGTTTGTTTTCTGAGAGATTGGAATACATCTGTAAAACTGAAATGTCAAATGCATGTGTTTTGTAGGTTGTCATTGCCACAAACATTGCTGAGACCTCGCTCACCATCGATGGCATTTACTATGTTGTGGATCCTGGATTTGTGAAGCAGAAAGTGTACAACTCAAAAACTGGAATTGACCAGCTTGTCGTAACTCCCATTTCACAGGTAAGGCTTAATGTCACATTATTAAACTTAACCTGTACGTTTGAAGCGGCATACATTACGAGAATGGCGAACTTCGTCTGTAGCAAGGTTCATCAGTACATATAGTCAGTATTCTCCAGCATGGGGTCTGGCATTGATTCACATGGTCATGAATATTCCCCGTCGTCAGGCTGTGAATCCTCGTTAAAGAAAAAAATCAGTATCAGTTTCGTTTCTGATCTCTTTCTTAGTAGTAACCAATCACTGATCTGTGTCATACTGCCCCCAGCCAATGACTGCCCTCTCCGTAAGCCCTGCTCCTGGCAGCCATCCTCAGATTTGGTAGCACGTAAAGTGGCAGTATGACCAAGTGAAGAGCCGCAGAGGGGTAGGAGGGAGGGTTTGCATGTGAATCCATGCCAGACCCATGCTGGAGAACAGTTACAGGTAAGCAACTTGTTCCTTCTCCAGCATGGGGTCCCATATGCACAACCACGGGAGGTGGCAAAGGCTCAACATTAAGCATTACATAAACTCAACATTAAGCAACTCTTACCTCCTCACCAGGCCCACCTTCAGGCGAACAGGTTGCGCAGCACTGCTTGGCCGACTCTGGACTTCTCCCTGGAATCCCGGTCGACGCAGTAGAATCTCGTGAAAGGTGTGCGTCGACCTCCACGTAGCAGCCCTGCAGATGTCCAGCAGGGGCACACCAGACAAGAACGCCGTGGTAGCAGCGATCGCTTTGGTCGAATGAGCTCTCGGGCGGCCGGGCAACGGTCGGTTTGCCAACCGGTGACAGTGCATGATGCAGCTGGAGAGCCATCTGGAAATGGAAGCCTTCGAGAGAGCCGGGAAGAAAACTGGTAACACCAAGGCTCGTTGAGATGGAAGTCCGACGGCACCTTGGGCATGAAGGAGGAGTGCGTCCTCCGCACCACCCTCGTGTCATAAAGTCAATTATGGAGGCTTGCAGGATAGGGCCGCGTGCGGAGGTGATGGCCACAAGAAATGCTGTCTTCCACGACCGGAACTTCAACGGTGCCGAATGCATAGGCTCGAATGGTGCCCCCATGAGCCTGGTCAGCACCATGTTGAGCTCCCATGCCGGGGCTGGAGCCTTCACCGGCGGGAACGATCGGAACAGTCCCTTCATAAATTCCTTCACCAGGCTATGAGACCACAAGGACGGCCGTCCTGTAGTTCTGGTGTATCGGGAGATCGCTGCCAGATGTATCTTGATGGAAACGTGAGGTAGTCCAGCCTTGGACAGCGACAGTAGGTATGGTAGCACTTGAGGGGCCGTAATCCGTAGAGGGTTAATCTTCTGTGCACGGCACCAGACAGAGAACCTCTTCCACTTATGTCCGTAGCACTTGAGAGTTGAGGATGCCCTAGCCTTTGCAAGAACCTCTCTGCAGTCAGCCGGGATATCGTACCCTCCAAACTCGTGATGCAGGAGCCAGGCCTGCGAGTTCAGCGACTCCGGGTCGTGATGAAGGATGGCGCCTCCTTCTCTAGAGAGAAGATCCGCGTCTGTCGACAGTTTGACTGGTGGAGACGCTGACAAGTCCAGAAGGTCCGGGAACCATATCTGTCTCGGCCACGCCGGTGCGACGAGGATCATCCTGCACCGGGACCTCTTGAGTTGGTTGATGAGTCGGAGCAGCAACGGCAACGGAGGGAAAGCATACAGGAACAGGCCATCCCAGGGGAAAGAGAAAGCATCGCCCATGTTCCTCGGCTGGGGAAACCTGCTGGCGAACCTCTGGCGCTTGGAGTTCGCTGCCGTCGCGAACGTCTTCCTCTTGGCCGCGAGGACCGTCTTCCTCTTGACCTCGCGCCGTTGGTAGAGGAAGCCTTCCTTCTTCTCTTCGGGGCAGAGCTGGAAAAGCTTGGACGCCCTGGCAATCATGACGTGAAACGAGCCAATTTCGTCGGGCGAGGATGCCCGAGGAATCGGCGACGGGAGGTCAGTCCTGTCGTCTCAGTCAGCCGTCCCCATCGTGGCCGTTATCTGTTCCCGTGTCATCCCTCGGGATCGGGAAAAGAGACAAAGGCTGAGAGGGCCATGAGGGCTGAAAAGGCGGGGCTGGATGAATCCTCCTCCTCTTGCTTGGAGGGGGTAGGGTCAATCTCGTCCTTATCTCCGTGCATAAGGCTTGGATTGCTGTCAAAATGGCAGCTGAGTTGTCCTGTGGCTCGGGCTGCGACGGGCCTCGCCGTCGCCACCCTCGCTCTCGTCGTCCCCCTCGTCGGGATCCCGCCCGTGGGAACGGGCCTCGTCCAAATTCTTGTCGAGTCCCTCTTCGACTTCGACCAGCTCCTCCTCGGAGGCTGTGTCCATGTCCGTAATGGCCACCACCCCCCGCCCCCTCTTTTTCCACCGGGGTCTTCACGGGGGTCTTCTCGATGGGCTTAAAAGAGGATTCCCTCTGCAGAGGCAGGGAAACTCTGGGCCCCGAGGTCGCCTCCACAGGCTTCGCCAGGGCCGCAGCAAATCCCTCAATAGAGGCCTAGGCCGGGTGAATCAAGGCCTTCACCACCTTGGGCGCGCTTGAGGCCTTCACCTTAGGGGGAGGGTCACCGCCTCGCTCCCATTGGGCCGGTTCCTTCGAGATCGACCGGGGCCTCTCCAGAAGCTTAGCCGGGTTCTCGGATTTTCTCTTCCCCGAGCCAGAGCGTTGGCTCGTGGTTGATGGCGTCGGTGAAGGTGCGCCCTGCCTGGCAGCCGAGGAGTCCGACAGTTCAGCGCTCCCGGTGCCCGCGGACTCGCAGTGCTTTGCCTTCTGTTGGGCCCCCATCGCCAGGGCGCCCTCACAAGACTTAGAAGACCGCTCAGACTTCTTCTTCTCACCTGCTGGGCTCTTGCCTTCCAGCCAGTTGGCAAGACGGGTCCGACGATCCCTCATGGTCCGTTCCGACATGTTCATGCAAAACGCACAGTCCTTCTCCACGTGCGTTTTGTCTTCGTGCAGGCAGTAGAGGCACCTCGAGTGCTTGTCCTCCTTGGAACAGGTTCTGTAGCTTGCATCCAGGGCAGTTCCTGAACAGCTTTCCGGGTGTCGAGCTTCCTTTCTCCTGGGCAATGTCCACGAGGTAGGCCTCAGAAACTTCTGGAATCCTGCAAAAGGCGTAGCTCGATGAAAACTTCACCCTTGATGGGCGTAGAAAATTCTGAAACGGGTCCCCGTTGATCGGAAGAAGAAACGGTGGAGCTTGAGGCTCGATTTAACTGAAAAGTTAGATAAATCTCTTTGGAAAAAGCGCGAAACGCAGAAAAAGCTCAAGAGCTATAGCACGAGGACTCCCAACACTTGAACGTGCGGTAAAAATCTGAGGATGGCTGCCGGGGTGGGGTTTGGGGAGAGGGCAGTCATTGCCTGGGGGCAGTATGACCCAGAGATCAGTGATTGGGTCACTGATCTGTCAAGAAAGACAGATCAGAAACGAAACTGATACTAATTTTTTTCTTTACCGAGGATTCCCAGCCTGACGACGGGGAATATTCATGAGCATGTGAATCCATGCCAGACCCATGCTGGAGAACAGTTACAGGTAAGTAACTTGTTCCTTTTCTTTAATTATATATATTTCTGAGGCTTGTGGATCTGCTTGGATCACATGCTATGCATAGGCCGACATTTAGAGGTAGTCAGAGTATTACATGATGTGTTTTTGAAACTCAAAGGGACGTCGACTGGGCGTGTCAGTAATACTATCCCTAGTGTGACGTCTACTGTACCCATGTCCCGTCACACGTCAAGGTCCCTGTTTAATTTTAGACTTACTTTCTACAACCGCCCATCGTCTGGCACACTACATACTGCTTCGGCGGCCTTCGACAGACGGCTACATTGTAGACGACACTCAACTGCCTCGAAGAACGAAGACTGCCACCTGCACAGGCTTCACCGGGCCTCGGCCCTTCACAGTAGGGAGAGTGGGGGGAGGTCATACACTTCTAAATGTTTAGAGAATGCCTCTTCTGACTCCTTATCTGCCTTTTTATCGCTGGGCTGCCCTTTCCACTAGCAATGGAAAACACTCAATTTAAATGTTGCCCTTCCTGCAACAGGAAATACCCCTGGATATACGGGTGTGCAATCAATGTCTGCCAAGGGAACACCCCGAGAAAAACTGCAAGTCCTGCAGACTTTTCCACCCAAAAACACTAAAGGACAGTCGACCAAACGCTGGCCCGCCCACACCATGCAGGCTGAGGGCTCCATAGACGTGGTGGGGGAAATCCAGTGAGGGCAGAATCAACGTCCTCAGTTGATGCCGAAGGCAATCAGGGTTCAATGGAATCCTATGTGCGAACCCCTTGCTCCAACAAGCAGGCCAGCGGTCCTGTGATGGAGAAATCATCATGCGGCTCAGTCACACACACTTCTGGCCACACTAAACACACCCCACGGCCTACCATCAACCATTCAGAGCCATGCAGTGTCGAAGGAGGGATCCTCTAAGTCATCCCTGTCCTCTGGGCCATCGCGCTCACTGTGTGTCAAGCCTCAAACAGACGCTGAAAAGCTGTTGCAGACACCGTGCCTAAAAAAACTCCTTTCACATGCTGAAGGACATTTGTCGAAAGGCGCTTCAAAGCCCCATGCCTCCACATCCAAAATTAAGGAACTTATCATAAAACCTGTCCCAGTTACTCTTTTAAAATCAAAAACTTTGAAAAAGCAAAATCTTCGACCTTCCTGCCGTCCAAGCCCTCTACCTCACAAGATAGGGTCCTTTCTCCCATTGAAGACACCATTTCAAGGGCCATGCAACACAAGGACCCCACACCCTTGCAACAAGAGCTGCAATAGGATTATAATAAAAATAATAATGAGGAGAATGTCCTGCCTTGTGGACTTCATGGACCGGCACCTTGAGGAACTCTGGAACCTACACAGAAAGGAGTGGCTAAGGATGAACCATCTGCTAAAAGGCCACTTCTGGACACTTCACAGCCCAGCACTTCCACCCAAACCAAGGCTATCTCAAAGTACCTTGACAATAGTATGACGATGAGTACATCTACGTCATCCATTCACCATACCATGAAGATCAGCCAGTGGCTGACTCTACAGTTGACAATTGGCTCCAGTATAAAGAGCTATTTCTCAAGGCCGCCCAGCATTTTAAAACAGACACCCAGGAGGCCCAAATTGACAAGGATTTTGTGGAAGACATTCTTGGAGACAAGAAATCTGCCACACAATGTATCCCCCTCCAATCTATCTAAAGGTGTATTTATTCTTCTCTTCTTGCACCAAACCTTACAAGAGGGGTAAAACGTCGGTGGGGGCTGGCCTGAATATCTCTCAATGCAGTCATTGAGAGATATTCAGGCCAGCCCCCACCGACGCTCTGGACATCAGAGGTCAGCTTAAACTTGATTCCTTTGTTACAAGGAAAAGGGCGATCACACCTCTAGGATCTACGTAGGCCCTGCCTGATGAGGAAAGCAACAAGATCTATATGTTTGGCAGAGGAGTGGCTCCCCCAGCTGCCTACCAAACTTGAATAGCCAACAATACCACCTTCTTGGCTAGCTATGGTTGCCATAAGTGGGACGAGCTGGAACAAATTGAGGCAGTCCAAGAGCCCCTTAAGTCACAACTGCTAAAAACTGTCAGAAGGCAAGCAGGTGGCTAACTGCGTTTTAGAAAACAACCTAGATGCTGTTTGTTAGGTGAGAATTGGTACAGTCACACTGTGTGAGACTACACAAGACTTATCTGCTTGGTATTAGGTAACCCACCTTTTGGGATTGGTCTGTACTACACAAGTTGGTAGTGTGACTGAGCAGCCAGGCCTGTCTCAGGAGAGATAAATGTGATCTGCACAATGGAAATCTGTATATACAAGTAGCCAATTAACACTTACACTTGTAGAGGAGGTCCCAAATAAAACCTGCACTCCAGTTGCCCATTTTGAAGTACCAGGAACGTTCACACCAAGATATGTGACGTATAATGAGCAAATAAACCAGCAGAGAGCCGCAGTAGGGCTCTGCCCAGTGCCTATGCGAAGAACAGCACCTATTGAAGTACCGATACCAAGAAAACCATGGACAGTAAGGTATCCATTAAGAAAACCCTACCAACAAATTAAACGAAATGAAGATTGCCTAAGTACAGTCCCGGAAGAAACCAAAAAGGTCTTGATGGAAGACGAATGGTGACGTCACGAGGACTCGGACAGACTTGCAGATAGAAGAAATGACGACCCGAGAATGACACACAAAGACGAAACGCCATGAGAAAGGATATTGTGAACTTAAAGTAAAAGAACAATATCCAAATGTAAGAAAATTAAGCTGTAAGCAAAAGAAGATAGTCGACCAGTTTACACCTGTAAATATGCTTGGAACCGCAAGAAAGCTAAGAAAACAGTGCGGCTTGCTATGCTTAGTAGAATAGTGCGGCAAGCGCCATTATACATAATCTACCTCAAACGAAGCACAGTATTATAAGTATAGTTCTACTTTGCACAAAAAGCAGAATCGACCCAGGTTACTAAAGGCCAAATGAGAAAAGATTCATATTTAGCAAAACGAGAAGAGACGGCTGAAACGAAACTCAGCAGAGGCAACTCGTGCCAGGAAAGTCAAGGTCATACCAATAGAAGAGGCGAACAGTAGCTACATCTAATTGAAACTAAGAACAGAATATCCTGCCTCTGAAAGGTTGAGATAAGAAGGCGAAAGCAGGTGGCAGGTGAAACGAGAATCGAATACACAAATTGAGAGAAAAGAGACGAATTCACGGTGTACGAATCACGTGACCAGCCGAGCAAGAAGAAGCGAGGGCTCACACCTATGCTTGGCACGTGACAAGGCAGAGATATCAGAACTTTTCCAGACACAAGATGAAGTCTCAAGGCCAACCACAGTGAAATAATTGACACATGGCTACTAAAGTGATGATTGATCAACTAAGGGGCACCCCGCACCTGGCCAACCATTCTGCATGCTGCTAAGCGAAGTGGAAAAGTATGCATGGGGTTGGTGCGAACCCAATCACAATGGACCAAATAATCTAGGATCCTATAGTTAGTAGAACCAATGAGACGTCATACTTTTAGTGACGTCTACAGTAGTCATTTTTTAAGGAAGGGCTTAGACGCCCACCTGACAGTGTTTACCCAATCCCATCACTCTGTTACCATATACAGATCTAGTACCTATAGTAAAGTTACCTTTTCCTAACCAATAGAATTGCATGTTAACTTTTGAGTGTTACACGTCAATGATGACGATTTTTGAGTATAAATGTTACAACTTGTATGAAGTTTGTTGGAGTTGAAGCGAGAAGGACGATCGCATCGCTGCTGATATCCATAACTCCACGTTTTTTGTACTTGTCATTAAACAGACTCCCTTTGCCAAACCATTGAGTTGTCCTTATTGATTGGTGTTGGAGTAATATAGCTGCACCCACATCCATCTCAAGGGTGCAGCTATCTTGTCTTAAAGTACTTCTGAGCAAACCGCGGCTCTATGGGCCGGCCGGGGGTCTTGGAGTACACACTCAAGGTTTCAGTTAGTTATTTCTCCAGCATAGGGTCTGGCATGGATTCACATGCTCATGAATATTCCCCGTTGTCAGGCTGGGAATCCTCAGTAAAGAAAAAAATCAGTTTGTTTCACTTCTGAACTGTCTTTCTCTTAACACCCAATCACTGGTCTGTGGGTCATACTGCCCCCAGCCAATGACTGCCCTCTACCTAAGCCCCTCCTCTTCCAGCCATCTTCAGATTTTTACCGCACGTTCAAGTGCAGGGAGTCCCCATGCTATAGCTCTCGAGTTTTTATGCGTTTTGCGATTTTTTTTTTTTTTTTTTTAAAGAGTTTTACTCCTTTTTTTCGGTTAATCGAGCCTCAAGCTCCACCGATCAACCTTCCGATTAATGGGGACCCGTTTTCGGAAATCTTCAGCACCCCTCAAGGGCAGATTTTCGTTGAGTTTCTTCTTGGAGGATTCCAGAAGCTTCTTCAAGGCCTACACTGCGTGGAGATGGCGGAGGAGGAGGAGGAGGAGGAGGACTCGGCGCCTCTCTTCAATGTTTGCCCCGGCTGTAACCTACGGAAACGTCTTTTCGGACGATGGACGTCCTTGTGCCTCTACTGCCTGCATGCGGACCAGACGCATGTGGAGGACAACTGCGTGGCTTGTCGGGAGATGGTGCCGTGCATGCGGACTGCGGCAAGCAGGCCAAGACCTCGAGTGGCTGCAGGCCAAGGCCCCTGCTCTGGGTGAGTCCCGACAGCATGCCTCCCCTGCCGAGAAGAAGAAAGCTGAGCGGTCTTCTAAGACCTTTGAGGGCGCCCCTCCCGCGGGGGCCCAACATAAGGCTAAGCACTGCAAGTCCACTGCCTCCGGGAGCGCCGTTGCGACAGGCTCCTCGCGGTCAGGGCGAGTTCAGCGTCTCTAGCACCTTCGACTACGAGCCAGCGCTCAAGTTCTTTGAAGAAGAGGAAGTCGAACAATCCGGGCAAGCTGTTGGAGAAGACCCAAGCCGGACCGACAGAGAAGGCCAAGGGGGAGCGGGGTCACAACCTTCCCCCTAAGGTGAAGGCCGCGGACACGGTCAAAACCGTGAAGGCCCACACTTCCATCGAACTGGTGCCAGCGTCCCTCGCAACGGCCGCTGGGGCGGATTTGCAGGGCACTGCCCCGAAGGTGAGGGTATCCCTGCCTGCCAGGAGGGAGTCCTCTTTCCAGCACATCAAGAAGACCCCGACGAAGGTGATGCCCATCATTTCACCAAAACCTTCTCCCCTGGTCGCAGAGAAGGGGCACGGTAGTCGTCCAGGGCACAGACATTTCCTCAGAGGAAGAGCTCTCCAGCCTCACGGGCCTCCAGGAGGGGAGCTGCGTTGAGAGCGGGCCCTACGGGGGGGATCCCGACGAAGGCGTCAACGACTACGAGGAGACCGACGAGGAGCAACAGGGCGGTAACGACAGAGCGGATCAGCCTTAGCCCCCTGTCTGTCACCTCCACCCCACCAGCCACCTGGGGATATCTCTGTGGACATTCTGGCAGTTTGCATAACCTGTGCTCGGAAATCCGAACGAGGATGCCTCTTGCGCCAGCGACCCCACCCGCGGCGCCGAGACCATCGGAGGAACCAGCACCCAAGAGGAGAGTTCACACCCCCTCCCCCCTCCGCACTGTCACCCCTCGCCTCCCTCTCCCCCACCGAGGGATGACACGGAACTGGACACGGCGACGACGGGCACGGACAACGACGGCAGCCTGGATGATCTCATGTCTCCGCTGCCCAGATCTCCACCGCCCGACGAGATTGGCTCGTTCCACGCCATGATCTCCAGGGCCTCGGAGCTGTTGCAGCCTTTCCTGGAGAAGAAGAGGGTTTCCTTTACCAGCACCGGGAGGCAAAGAGGAAGACCTTACTTTCGATCCCTTTATTGGATGCCATTTGGGACGAGGGTTTATACCTTATGAAGAACCCTTCTTTGACTCCGGCGAAGAGGGATCGCTACGAGAAAAAGTGCAGAGGTCCGGACTCTGCGCCCAAGTGTTTATGGTCCCAGCCATCTCCAGACTCTGTGGTTTCGGCGGCAGCCAAGAAGTCGTCTTCAGGCTCATCCTTGTTGGCGGCCTCCTCCCCCCACAGACGATGAGGGGAAGAAGTTGGATGCCATGGGGCGAAGAGTGATCTGGTTGGCGGCAACGACCATCAAGGCCACTAACGCCCTCGCCATTGTGGCATGTTACCACAGGGAACTTAGTTTCAAGATGGCCCCCATCCTGGACTTCCTTCCCGACGACAAGCGGGCTGAGGCGTTGGAGATTTTACAGGAAGGCGAGGTGGCTTTGGACCACGCCATGCCAGTGGCCATGGACATTGCTGACACGGGATTCCGCCAGATGGGCAGCAGCGTTTTCCTTCGTCGGCGAGGCTGGCTGAGGGCCACGAACTTCCACCAGGATGTTCAGTCGAAGGTGTTGCACATGCCCTTTGACAGGGACAATTTGTTTGGAAAACTGTGGACGAGTCTCTCCAGGCCATCAAAGCGGACACAGACGGCTCGTGCCCTCCTTTCGGACTTCTGGAGGGAAATCCCAAAGTTCCTCTAAAGGATTTGGAGGAGGTGTCTCGTTCTACCGTCAGCCCCACCCCCTCCCACCCAAGCCCCCGCTCATCGGGCCAGGAGACCTACAGGGGCCGTGCCAACTCTGGAGGTGGAAGTCGTCGCCGCCATGGCCCCCAAGGCGACGCTTTGACGCGTCGAAACAAGATTGAACTGACCGTGGAGTCGGCCCCCCACCCGGTGGGAGGCCAGCTGGCGAACTTCGTCAGCGTGTGTAAGACCATCTCCACTGACCGTTGGGTGCTGGACGCTCTGGCCCACGGACACACCTTAGAGTTCCAACTGAAGTGTCCAAGGAGACCACCAGTGGCCCGTCAGGAAAACCACGTCCCTCAGCTGCTGCTGGTGGTACAGGTCATGTTAAGAAAGGGGGCGATCAAGCTCCTCCCGAAGAAGCTCTGGGGCTCCGGAGTGTACTCTCATAACTTCCTCATCATTCTGGACCTCCGCCGTCTGAACAAGTACATCCAGTCCCAAATGTTTCGGATGGTGACTCTTCAGCATGTGATAGGACAGCTGAAAGAAGGGGGCTTTTTGATCGTCGCTGGACTTGGAAGATGCCTATTTTCACATCCCCATACACGAGGGACACCGCAAGTACCTACGCTTCGTGGTTCAAGGACCGCATTACCAGTTCAAGGCCCTTCCCTTCGGGTTGAAGTCAGTGTCACGAGTGTTCAGCAAGTGCCTGGCCCCGGTGGCGGCGCAGCTATGTCTACGAGGGATCCACGTGTACCCATACCTGGACGACTGGCTTATCTGGGCGAACTCAAGGGACATTGCCATTGTTAGGCAGAAACCTGTGCAGTTCCCTTAGGGACCACTGCAAAAGATTTAAGACTACAGGTGTTAGCAGTAAACCCACTTGGTAGCAGTCTGTACCACCCAGATTTACCTGGTAGCTGTGGCTGAGCAGTCAGACTTCCCTCAAGAAGAGTTAGGCAGTATGCAAAGTATACTCAATAGGCACTCAGATACAATAATACAAGCAAACACTGACCAGAGCTTTGGAATCAAAGTATATAATTATTTATTTAAAAACACACAGTTGAAACACTCCAGCATTCTTATTGTAAAATCTCCTACACACAGTTACTATTATGATATATACACCCCTTTTTCCCTATTAGAAAAATCACAGTAAAACACCACTTATTTTCATACAGAGGTGAGCGCTTAACTAGATTGCACTCTAATAAGTTTGTGAAAAAGGGAGGGAAAAAGACAGAATATGAAGAGGTACACCACTCTACGATTCAAGAACACTGTTAGCAAGGCAGAGAGCGAAAAGTCACATGTGAGCCAAAGTCCAAAGGCTGGGCCCACTCTTAGAGAGAGCAGAGCACAAATGCGCCCAAGATCACAGTTACACTAGGCTTAGAAAGTCTTGCAGAGGGTTCAGAAAAGAGTTAAGAGAGGCTTGGAAAAGTTTAGCCAGGGTGTCCCAGGCTAACCCAGGTTCGAAAGCCGGGGGCTAAATCTACCCCGTACAGTCGGTAGCAAGGGAAGCCAGGCGGGACACGGTACCTTAAGTGGGAAGGATCCTCCAGCGGTGGCAGTTGTTCCTGGTAGTGGGTGCAAGTTGCGTCGTCGTCCAGGGGAAGAGAAGATCTCGACTTGGAGGAGAGATGAAGGTCGTTGCACTACCAGGGCAGAAACCAGCCGCAGAGTTTTCCGGTTAAAGGTGGTACCTTTGTCTCGCGGTCGTGGTAAAACGTGGTATCCCGGTTGCCGGGGTGCTTGGCACGGGCAAGGCGGCCACGAGATACGTCGGGAAAGCGAAAAGACGGTGAAACTGGTTATCCCCACTAGTTAAAGGAAGAAGACTCTCCGGCGGGAGATCTCCTGTCGTTGGGAAAAGTGGTGAGGCGGTCCAGCAGGGCTCCACCGGTAGTGGTGTCGTGGCAGGTCGGCTCAGCGTCTCCCTCGTCGGATTCTTAGGTCCTGTGGTGACTTCTGAAGTTCCAGTCCCCAAAGCCCTGCTTTTATGCAGCAAACCCCCATTCACTCAGCCTAGCTGTCACTCAAACATGCTGGCTCACCACTTGGGCCAATCAGGACGGAGTGCGACTTGAGTTGCCTAGGCAACTCAGTCCAGGGTGCCTAAATTCCCCTCCACCCCTCCTAAGTACCGCAGACATAGTGGCACCACTGTGGAGGGCTTCTGTGGAGAAGCCCGCCAAAAAGAGGAACAAAGGGCTCGACTTGGGTTGGAGTCACAGAAGGGAACACAAACGCCATTTTAGAATCAAGTTTTGGCAAAAAATACCAACCGGAGAATTAATATTAATTAAATAAACCGGCGGTATGTTCGCGGCTACCGTAAATAATTCAATAAGGATAGTAGCCTAAAACAATGGGAAATCCCATAGGAAAATATTTGCGGTTGAATATCAAAAGTAGTATCCACTGCCACCAGCCAAAACTCGATCAGGGGGGACGGAGACGTGCCCCCTCGACTAACAGACCCCGGGGCAATTGAATTGCCCCAGCCAGTACATCCACAATATGATGGTTTGTACTGGTTCTGTTCAGAATTTAAGACTAGTAAAGTCAATGGTGACTTTACATGCCCTGGGAGACAGTAGTCAGTCCCAGGGTATGGAGTCTATACTGGGGGGTCACTATGACACCCCTGTGTCATTGCACCGAGGGTGCTGTGTAACACACATCACAAAAACACATGAAGCCCTATGGAGTAAAAGACCCCATAGCCCATTAAACACATCTAGATTCAAAGAAACACACTCAAATCATGCCCAAGAGTGAGGGTAAAAGAGTCTCACTCTTGGCAGGAGAAAAAAATAAACCCCAAAAATCCAGCAAAGCTGCTGGGGGACTCACTAGGTTAGGAAATTCAGCCTAAACAGAGAATTCTCCCTAACAGCCATCGACCACATGGCGAAGACAGTCCAACTTGTTAGGGAGAATTCTCATGAATGTGATAATTCCCTTCACCTTAGAGACCCACAACAAATTTTCTGGGCTTTGAGATCTTGATTTCTATACCTGGAAAGAGTGTGAGCCTTTTTTCCCCACTCTTTCATGCATTTTGATGTGCGTTTTACACTTGTGTTCTTTGATTATGGAGTTTTAGTTAACTCCATAGGCATCATCTTTTCATGTGTGTTGCACAGCACCCTCAGTGCAGTGACACAGGGATGTCTTTTAGACTTCCCAATGGTTTTAAATCCCTTCTCTGGATCAACTACTGTTTCCCGGAGAATGTAAAGTGAAATAGACTTTACTAGTCTTTCCAAATTCCTAGACCCAGCACACACCATCTTACAATGGAGCGCTGGAGGGGTTACATAGTATCCCCTGTGTCTCAATAATCATGTAGCAGTCAAATGCTACACTTTCCTATTGAAAAGGCTGGCGGCAGTGGTTTTACAATGAACTACCATGATTTTTCCCGACCGTGAACACCAGTAGCTAAAAATCACGGGAGTCATGTTTTTCAAGATGGCGCCTTAAGCCCCTTTGTTTAAAGGGTCATGATCTTCTTTTTTTCACCATTTCTTTTTGGAAAGGTCTTTCTAGTGTTTGTCTCTGCGCGCTAAACCAGGTTTGGTCCCTTTGTTTGTGTGCCTTTGGTGGGCTTCAAGACTGAAGCCCGCCCTTGGTGCCCGAGTGTCTGGGGTGGGCAGGAAGTAAGGAAGGGGCCCGAAACTCCCTGTGCTTAGTCTCCTAGGAGACCCAAAACGCACTCTTGCTTGATTGGCTGGCTGTCTGCTGGGTGAGTAACAGCTAGGCTGGAATGAAAGGGAGAAAACTGTTTAACAGGCAAGTCTCTTGGGCTGGAAAGCAGTCGACCACTGGAACGAAAGAACCGGAGACGAGCTGGAAGAGGACAGCTGCTGCAACTCCTAGACCGTGGTTTGCCCGGTGAAGCCCTGCTGCAGGTTCGAATTGCCAAACTCCATTCGACCGAGAAGCTCCTTCAAGGACGGCTTCTTCCTTTGAGTTGGTGGGACCAATCAACTCATGAGACACCTGGATACCATTCTCAAGGCTGGTTAGGATAAACCAGAGAGAGGGACACCAGTTTGTTCTTGCATCTACAGCTACTGGAACTGAAGTGACTCCATTTTGTTTGCTTTCTTCAACGATCCCGTGCAATGCAGGAGTCCCCCGATGTCCGCCCTCTTGTCCCCACGATTGAGTCTCAGGAACAGCGAGATCTGAAGAAACTGCCAGGAACCACATCAGCAGCAACATTTGTTTCTTCATACAAAGGTACTGTGCCAACCCTATTGAGAGAACGCCACTGAAAGTGGTGAAAGTTCGTGAAACTTTCCCAACTGGCAGGCCTAATCTGCTTGTGACCCCACTAATGATTCTTTTTCACCTTAACTACTTCTGAGAACTTTTGCAAAGACTTCACCGTTTGATACCAGAACTGCTCTTTTCTATCCAGAACACTAGCCCATTGACTTTGGCCTTGCCTATTGAATTGAATTGAACTCTTCCGGTGAACTGAAACTATTTGCACTGCCTAGAAAGTATATGTAATCTATTCTACTTACTTTTGTCCTTTTCGCTCACTGCTAAGTAACTGAACTGCCATTTGGCTCCTATTTCAGGGGAGCTCAAACTGTCTCAAAAGCTTAGAGTTGTGTATTCTAGTGTATAGGTATATAATATTAAGTTGCCTCCTTCTAGTGAAATGTTTTCTAAATGATTGTGTAATAATTTACTAAGATTTTTTACCAAGAAACCTGGAGTATAAGTGTCTACTTGAACCATTGTGATTGAAAGTCCTCTTTGTAACTACTTGTACTGCTCACCTTCACTCTTGAGATAAGCCTGGCTGCTCAGCTCGCTACCTGCAAACTGTGTGGTACAGACTTATACCAAAGGTTGATCTTGCTTACACCTGTAGTCCTAATTGTGTGTGGTGGTCCCAGAGGGTACTGCATGCAATTCTGCCTAACACAACTCCTGTCGAAACTGGGGTTCTCGATAAACTTTTCGAAGTCCTGCTTGACTCCATCGCAGGACGCACTGTTTCTGGGAGCCCGACTCAGCACAGTGTGTCGTGCCTGGTGTCTCCGTCGGAGGAAAGGATCGCGGCCATCATGGGCAAGTTACAACAGCAGTTGGTCCTCAAGGTCGCGAGCGTAAGATCCATCAAGTCCCTACTCTGCATGATGCCGTCATGCATTTACCTCATTTGGCTGTGCAGGCTGCGGATGCGTCCACTGCAGGAGTTCCTCAATGCCTGCTGGATACAAGTGGAGGGGAGCTTCGAGGACAAGATCACACTCTACGAGAGTTTGTCGAGCGATACGATGGTGGGGAGTGCGTGCACATTTGTCCGCAGGTGTGGATTTCCAGATCCCACCTCATCAGGAGACGGTCACAAAAGAGGCCCTCCTCAAGGATGGGGAGCGCATTCCGGAAGACTTCATGCAAGAGGCCTGTGGCTACCGGAGGAGAAGGCGTTGCACCTCAATGTGTTGGAGCTGTGGGCAGTGTTTTGGGCCCTCAAGTCCTTCCTGTGGTATGGGTCTTCAGACAACACCACCACAATGTTCTACACCCGGAAACAGGGGGGGTACCAGATCCCCGGTGCTCTCCAAAGAAGCTCAGGACCTTTGGCACTGGGCCATAGCCCAGAGGATGTTCCTCGTCGCGTTTCATCTAGCAGGAGTGAAGAACACCATTGCTGACTCAGCAGGGAGCTGCCCTCTTGCCACGAGTGGGAACTTCGGCAGGACCAAGTGGATCTCCTGTTCCACAGATGGGGAAATCCCCAGATCGATCTGTTTGTGACAGCGACGAACACCAAGTGACAGAGGTTCTCCATGCGGTTTCCCCAGCCGGGGAGCATGGGGGCCGCATTCTCGTTCCCTTGGGACGGCCTGTTTCTGTATGTGTTCCCTCCGTTTCTGTTGCTTCTTCGACTAGTCGATCAACTCAGACGGTCCCGGTGCAGGATGATCCTTGTTGCACCGGCTTGGCCGAGACAGATATGGTACCCGGACCTTGTGCACATGTCAGAGTCCCCTCCATTCAAGCTTCCGGCGGACGCAGATCTTCTCGCCAGGGAAGGAGGCGAGATTCTGCATCACAATCCAAGATCGCTGAACCTGAAGGCCTGGCTCCTGCAGCACTAGAGTTTGGGGGCTACAATCTCACGGTGTATTGTATGGAGGTGCTCGCCAAGGCCAGAGCTTCATCTGCTCTCAAATGCTACGGGCACAAGTGGAAGAGGTTCGCCGTTTGGTGCCGTACTCAGAAGATCGACCCTCTTCGGGTCACTGCTCCGCAAGTGCTTCCGTATTTGTTGTCGCTGGCCAAGGCAGGACTGGCCCATGCTTCCATCAAGGTTCATCTAGCGGCTATGCTTTCGGCGCCACTGACATTTTTGTCAAGGAAAACAGCGTTTCGTGGCCATCAGCACCGCACGACGAGTGGGAGAGATCCAGGCCCTCTCTTGTAAACCACCTTACTTGACATTCCACGAGACGAGGGTGGTGCTACCACGCACCCCTCCTTCATGCCCAAGGTGCCATCGGACTTTCATCTAAACGAGCCCTTGGTGTTACCTGTGTTCTTCCAGACTTCTTCGTCGCCGGCTGAGAGGACTTTGCGCTCGCTGAATGTGGCTAGAGCTATGAGGTTCTATGTGGACCGCACAAAGAGTTTTCGGAAGACGTCGCAACTTTTTGTGAACTTTGGCCCTGTGAGCCATGGGAAGGCCCTCTCCAAAGCTTCCATTTCCAGGTGGCTCTCCGGCTGCATCACCCATTGTCACCAGTTGGCAAACCAACCTTTGCCTGGCCGTCCGAGAGCCCATTCGACCGAAGTGATTTCTGCAACTGCGGCGTTCCTGTCTGGTGTGCCCCTGCTGGACATCTGCAGGGCTGCTACGTGGAGGGCGACGCACACCTTCACAAAGTTCTACTGTGTCGACAGGGATTCCAGGGAAGATTCCATAGTCGGCCAAGCAGTGCTGCGCAACCTGTTCGCTTGAAGGTGAGCCTGGTGAGGAGGTAAGAGATGCTTAATGTTGAGCCTTGCCACCACCTGTGGTTGTGCATGTGTGTACTGGTGTGTATTCTTTATTCATGAGCACGTCAATCCATGCCGTACACCATGCTGGAGAAGGAACAAGTTACTTACCTATAACTGTTCTCCAGCATGGGTCTGGCATGGATTCACATACAAACCCTCCCGCCTACCCCTCTGTGGCTCTACTCTTGGTCCTACTGCCACTTTGTGCTGCCAAATCTGAAGATGGCTGCTAGAGGAGGGGCTTAGGTAGAGGACAGTCATTGGCTGGTGGCAGTTTGACCCTGTTAGGCAAAGTTTGTATGCAGTACCCTTTGGGACCACTACACACAACTATGACTACAGTTGTAAGCAAACCAACCTTTGGTATAAGTCTGTACTACACAGTTTTTGGTAGCGGAGCTGAGCAGCCAGGCTTATCTCAAGAGGGTAATGGGAGCTGTAATGATGTTACACAGAGGTCTACAATCACAGGTATTCAAATAAATTCTTACACGCAAGGTTTCTTGCTTGGTTAAACGCTTATTAATTTATTTAACAGCCAGTTATAAAACATTCACTAGAAGGAGGCAATGTATATCGCACACCACTATACGTCAGTACTGTACACATTAAGTTTCTGAGGCATTCAGAATACTTTGAAGTAGGAGCAAAAAGGCATAGGTTAATAAAACATGGAAAAACTACAAATATTCTTTAGACAGTGCAACTATTTTGAGTTCAACCGAAGAGTCAATTCAATAGGCTTAGGCCAAAGTCAATGGGCTAGAGTCTTGGATAGGATAAAGCCGTTCTGGTAAGTAAACGGAAAAGTCTTTGCCAAAGTAGTTTGTAAAAGAATCAATCATATATTGGGTCACAAGCTGATTAGGCCTGCAAGTTGGGGAAGTTTCAACCACTTTCACTGCAAGAGGTAAGTACTCTGTCTGGTTTTCACAGTACCTTAGAATGAAGAAAAAGATGCAGCCGAAATCTTCTGTTCCTGGCAGTTCCTGCAAATCTCGCTGTTCCTGAGCCTCAGTCGTGGGGACAAGAGGGAGGACGTTGGACTCCTGCACTGCACTTGAACAGTCAAAAGTTTGGCAAAACTTTGATTCTGGTGGCTGTAAGTCAAGCACACAAGCTGGTGTCTCTCTCCCTGGTTATTCGGTTTCTTGCAGCACTCTGAGGAAAATAAAACCAGCTCCGAGGTGAGTCTCCAGGTGGCTTAGTGTTGAGTTGATTGGTCCCACCAACTCAAAGGGAGAAGTCGTCCTTGCAGGGGCTTCTCTGTCGAGGTGAACTTGGCGATTCGGGCCTGCAGCAGGGCTTCACTGGGCAAACCAACAGTCCAGGAGTTGCAGCAGATGTCCTCTTCAAGCTCGTCTTCAATTCTTTCGTTCCACTGGTGTACTCTGGCTTCCAAGCCAAGACACTCGCCTTTTATTCGGTTCTCTACCATTCATTCCAGCCTAGCTGTCACTCACCCAGCAGGGTGGCTGTCTTTGCCGGACATTCAGCCAGCCAATCGAGCCAAAGTGCATTTTGGTCTCCAGGGAGACTAAGCACAGGGAGTTTTCAGGCACCTCCCTCACTTCCTGCCCACCCCAGATACTTGGGCACCAGAGGCGATCTTCAGTCCTGAGCCTGTCAAAGGCGTAGGAACAAAGGGACCAAACCTGGTTTGGCGCGCAGAGACCAACTCAAAGGACCTTTCCAAAAAGAAAGACAAAGGGGGCTCAGACGCCATCTTGAAAAACATGGCTCCCGTGATTTAACGTTACCAGTGTTCGTGGTCGGGAAAAATCATGGTAGTTTGTTGTAAAACCATGCCACCAGCCATTTAGAGAGGAAAGGGTAGCATTTGACTGCTACATGAGTATTTAGACACAGGGGGTACTAAGTAACCCCTGCAGCACTCTATTGTAAGATGGGGTGTGCTGGGTCTAGGAATTTAAAAGACTAAGTGAAGTCAATTTCACTCCACTGCTCTGGGAAACAGTAGTTGATCCCAGAGAAGGTATTTAAACCTTGGGAAAGCCTGAAAGGCTTTTCTGTGTCACTGCACTGAGTGTGCTGTGTAACACAAATCAACAAGATGATTCCTATGGAGTTGGTTAGACTCCATATCGAAAGAAACAAACAGAGAAAACACATTGAAAACGAAAAGTTCAAAGTCCCAAAGTTTAGCAATAGAGTTGGAGGGTTCTAAGGTAGAGGGAATTGGCACATATATGAGAATTCTCCTGAACAGACCCAGAGACCAGTGATTGGCTGTTAGGCGAAAGACAGTTCAGAAGTGAAACTGAAACTGATTTTTTTCTTTACCATGGATGCCCAGCCTGACTGGGAATATTCATAAGCATGTGAATCAATGCCAGACCCATACTAGAGAACAACAGTTACAGGTAAGTAACTTGTTCCTTTATTTAACGTCCGTTTTAAGTAAACGTTCTTTAAAAAGGCAAAAGTTTGTAACAATACAAATACACTTTGAAATTACTTTTCAGAATCAATAAAGCCAGTGAATAATCTTTGGATATGCTTAATACATTTCTCCTACACCCGGTTCAATCACAAGGATCGTATTTGCATTTATATATTACACTAACCTGCTTTGCAGATTTAGAGTTGCAGAAAGGAAAGGTTAAGGGAAGTAAAAAGGTTAGAACAGTTTCTCAGAAAATGTGAGGACACCTGAATCATCCAATGAAGTCTAGATAAGCCTTTCCCAGCAGTAACAGTGTTTAACAAGCCACAACCTATGGGGGGAGAAGCAATACCAAAGTCAATGGATTTAGAAGAGTGCTTTTAGGGAGCTAGGACAGCCAAAATCATTTGGACACAGTCTACAGTTCTGATGCACTTCTTGGATAAAAGTCTTGCAGAGATTTAGAGTTCAGAGAAATCACTTGTAGGGTCACAAGCTGTTAGGCCTGTGTAAAGGGGTTTGAAATCAACTCAGAAAGTAAGTAGGTGCAAGTCCTCAAGTGAGACTGCATGACTTAAGGCAAGTACCCCCAAGCCCAAACATTACCTCTGGTTAGAAGAAAAGGTGGTCCAGGTGGATTCCGTCTTGCTACAGCCAAGCAGACCCTGGTTCCTGAGCCTCAGTCGTGGGGACAAGAGGGAGGACTTCTGGAGGGCTCCTGCAGCAGTTCTCGGAAGGTCGTCAGCAGCTACGGGCTCTTTTCGTTTCAGCAGCACTTTGCGGTTTCAGCGCTTTGTAAACAGCACTGATGCTGAAGGCTGGACACCGGTTGGACTTTCCGTGCTCCCTCGGTCCTGCACTCTGGTTAGGGGACTCTGGATCAGGATTTCCTGCTTCTGGAGGGTACTTGGGAAGCTCATGGAGCTGCTGGCCAGATTCGTTCCATGGCAGACGTTGCGCTCGATTATGGACACTCTATCCCAGGCATTGGGCTTCTGCAGCAACTGAGAGGCATAGCAAGTCAGGGAGTGCGCCAAGTGGAGTTAGCCTCTGGGTTAGTTGGTCCCACTAACCCAAGGGGAGAAGTTGTTCCTGCGGAGCTGCTCTGTCGAACTGAAAAAGGTCAGCACAGCAACAGGGCTTCACCGGGCAATTGAAGGTCCAGGAGGTTGCAGCAAGCTTCAGTCACGGTTTCTTCTTCGGATGTTTCTTCCAGTGGCCAACTGCCTGCAGTCCCAAGAACCTTGCCTCTTAAGCAAGTGTTCCCAAGCATGCACAGCTCAGGCTGTCAATCACACAACAGGGTGGCTGTCCTTTGAGGACAGCTAGCTGGCCAATAAGGACTAGTTTTGTTCAGGCACTCCTAGAGGCAAAGGACAGGGACGTTTTGGGACCTTCCCTCATATCCTATCCTTCCAGACACACTGGAGCCTGGAGCGGGCTTCAGGGCTGAAGCCCGCCAAAGGCAAGTGTTAGGAAGAATTCTCAGAAATGTGCTAATTCCTCTCTTCCTTGGGGACCCCCAGCTCTTTTGCTGGACTCTAGGCCTTGAATGTGTTGCCTGGAGAGAGTGAGACCCCTTTTTCCCCACTCTCTCATGTATCTTAATGTGATTTTGAACTCTTGTTTCTTTTGGTTGTGGAGCCCTGACAAAATCCATAGGCTTCATCTTTTTACATTGTACGACACAGCCCCTTCATTGCAGTAGCACAGTGAAGTCTTAAAGATTTCCCAAGATTTAAATACCTTTCCCTTGGATAACTACTGTTTCCAAGAGCAGTGAAGTGAAATTGACTTTACTTTCATTTGTAACTTTCTAGACCCAGCACACACTATCTTGCAATAGGGTGCTGGAGGGCTTACTTAGTATCCCCTTTGTCTAGCTTCTCATGTAACATTTTAATGTTACCCTTTCCTCGGAGAATGGCTGGTGGCAGTGGTTTACTTTTAACAACCGTGGTGTGCATTTACCACAGGCTGCGTTTGCAGCTGCAGTAAAGCACCCATGGGTGCCATCGTTGTCAAAATGGCCCCGGTCTTCTTTTTTCGCCATTTCTTCTTAGATAGGTCCTTCTTGAGATTTACTCTGCATGCCAAACCAGGTAACCGGTTTGGTCCCTTTGTTTGTTATGTCTTTGGTGGGCTTCACGAGTGAAACCTGCCTCTGGCTCCAGTATGTCTGGCAGGGGCAGGAAGTGAGGGAGGTGCCCGAAACTCCCTGTGCTGAATCCCCTTAATTTACAGGAATGCACCCAAAGGTGATTGGCTGGCTGGCTGTCCGGCAAGTACAGCCACCCTGCTGTGTGATTGTCAGCTAGAATGGATGGGAGAAACCTGCACAAAAGGCAAGGCTTTTTGGCTTGGAAGGCAGAGTCGACCACTGGACAAAGGAATCCGCAGAAGAACTCGGAAGAAACGCCTGCTGCAACTCCTGGACTGTTGGTTTGCCCGGTGAAGCCCTGCTGCTGTGCTGAAGCTCCAAATACGCCTCGACTAGAGAAGCCCTGCAAGGACGACTTCCCCCTTTTGAGTTGGTGGGACCAATCAACTCCAAAGTAAGCCCGTCTGGACATCCTCTCGAAGCTGGTTGTATTTCGACTGCTGCTGCTTCTGGAACCGAAGTGGGAGGGAGAGGAACACCAGATTGTATGCGTTGCTTTTAAGTCGGACCCGAGCGCTAGGAAGATCCTCCGGACTTCCCTGATGCAGGACTGACCAAACCTGAGCCACCAGTGCGGGACCCCAGATGCGAGGAAAGTCTGAAGTGGTATCCAAGAACTGCAGTGTTGCTATTTGCTGTCAGACGCAAGGAGCTAAAACACCAAAGAACCGCCTAATTGAAGTTTGCCCATTGCTGCCGCTGACCTTCCCATTGCAGAGCAGGAGTCCCCAGATGTCCTCCCTCTTGTCCCCACGACTGAGGCTCAGGAACAACAGGATCTGCACAGCTGTACAGGAACAGAAGCCAGTTGGAACCATTTCTTCTAACCGGAGGTACTATAAAGTCTAGGAGAACCTACCTCTTGTTGTGTAGCCTTACTTGCTCTCAGTTGAGACCTGCGGTGGTTACCTTGCAGAGTTTCTAAAGCTTTGTCCCTCACAAGCCTCCCATCTTGTGGCCCTTCAAGTGTTCTACTTTTCTACAAACCTTTCTAAAAACATTGTGCAAGACTTTTTACCTACCTGCAAAGAGGATCTACAGCTCCCCTTGACATTGTGCAATTAACATTGGCTGTCCTGGCTCCCCGAGAGACTCTTCTTACCTTTGACTCTGTGCTTTATCTTTCCCCCAGGGAAGGGTTACGCTTATTTTACACTGGAAGGTTTTTAAAAGTACTTAACTGTTTGTGACTTATTTGTTAACCTTTGTTTTATTCCTCTATTTTATCTTTACATCAAACTCAGTATTGCTCCAAATGTACCAGTGGTAAATCAACGTCCACAGTGTCCTAGCTATTTAAGTCACCTCGGAGTGTAGGAAGTGTCTGTGTGCCATCCCCAATGGGTATCATCTGATTTAGAGAAACTGAGTGTGTTTTTGAAGTGTATTATAAGTGTTATATATTGCTCCCTTCTGAAGAAGGCTTATACAACTGACTGAGAAATAAAGTAATCATTGTTTTATCAAGAAACCTTGAGTATAAGTGTTTATATGAATAACTGCTGCTGTGAAACTGTCACATTACTGCTTACATAGAACCCCTCGTGAGATAAGCCTGGCTGCTCAGCCACACTGCCAACCTGTGTAGTTCAGACTTATACTAAAGGTTGGGTCCCTATTGCCAGGAGGTCGAGGTTATTGCAGTGCACCCAAAGGGTACTGCATACACCCTTGCCTAACAACTGACCTCTGTAACCAGTCCTTTACCACTGTCTCTTTTCCACAACCCCTCAAGCACTCTCTTGTGCACCCTCTCCTAAAAATGCCATCTGCAGACCCTTCATGCCTGGCTAACTATTGCCCTATCTCTATCACCCATTTCTTGGGCAAACTCATGGAGAAGTTGGTCATCTCCCATCTAACCCATCACTCCCAATCAACTGGCTGCCTGCTAAGGTGCTCTCAGTGCCTGAAAGCACAGGAAGTAGGGGAGGTTACCAAAACTTCCCTGGTCTTGGTCCTGTAGTGTGCCTTCTGGGAACTAGTTTGAACTGGGAGGCTGACTGTCCCCCTTGGACAGCCACCCCCCAGATTTGCATGAAAGGATTAAATGGTGCTTTGTGGGCTCAGCCAGTTTTCTTGTATATTGGCAAGCGTCCTGGAGCTGAACGTCAGTCGACCACTGGACTAAAGATCTGTAGAAGAATTTGTAGAAGGATGCCCCGGCAACTTCCAAGCAACCGCCAGAGCTGTTGAGTGACCGCTGAAGACCCGACACCTGATTCCGAGTGACAGGGAGGATCCCTTGAAGACTCCCCTAAACTGGTGGAACTAACCAGGCTGAAGACCACCTGCACTTTGTGCCATCCCATGAAGAGCTGTGACCCTCCCGGGCTGCAAACTCTCAATAAACCTTGGGATCTGTGCCATTTTGCAGTGTGATGTTGTGTGAAGCGTGGATCCGGCTGAAACGTCGTGGGCATCCTTTTGGGCCTGCAGTGGCACTTTTCCACTCGGAGACGTCTCCTCAGCTGAGTCAAGCACCGAGAAGCGAAGAAAAGTCTACCAGATGAACCCGTCGCTGACCCGAAGCTTTTGAAGGGCTCCAATGCACCAGTGCTGAGAAGATCTACTGCTGGGCGTCCCACTGCATGAGTGCATCAGTCTGTTCCCTCTTCAGCCATCCAGGCCAAGGAACCCGTACCCGTGACAACTGTCACCTCGGCTTGGGGACCAACCTGCTGCACCTAGTTCTTCATTGGTATGGTACTGTCCCAAGCCTGGGTACTTAACTTGGTTTTGCTGCGTTGCTCAGGTGTTCTTGGAGGGCTAAAGCTGAGCTGTTACTTGCACCCCCCAATAGGGCACCCTAAATCCCATTTGGGCAAACAACCCCTTGGGCTTTAAATTGCCAAAACTAGCTAGTACTTACCTGCAAACTTAAAGAAACCTTCAAAGAGACTGTTCTGTCTGCTTTTTACCTGCCTCTTCCCTCCTCAGCCCTTAGTTTTTTGTACCCCCAATGTCCCTCTTGACTCGGACTCATTTAGTATAGGGTTGGACTTTTGAAGATAAGTTGGGCAGGGGTTAACTAAGGTTGCAAGAATTGAGTTTGCTTATTAGTGTAACAAGTTTTGTTCCACGTTTGTGTTTTACATTTATTTTACAGTGTGCTACCTTTTATTCTACTGTGATATTACTGTGTGAATAGTAGTTGCAGGATTTATTTCTAAAGCCTTGGAGTATATAAAATAAATTACTATTTTTGTATATAACTGCTAGTGAACTGATGTTTATGCTCTTAAGTACTGTGTGCCTCACTACAGCCCTTCTCCCTCCTAGACTAACCCTGGCTGTTCAGCCATTGCTACCAAACCTTTGGGTAGTTCAGGCTAAACCGAAGGGGTTACAACCTTGTCACTTAAGGTGTGCTTTTCCAAGTTCTGTAAACTAAAGGTCTGGAATTACTGGTGTTGCTCTTTGTCGACTCATTGTAGTCCTAGACCAATCTCGCAGCCTTGCTGAGACTAAGCTTTGACCGCTCTGATACCTCACCTTGATTGGGTTTGGCTAACCACCCAGTGTCGTCCCCATTTACCATAATAAAGTAGCCTTGTGGATTTTGGAAATCTGTTGAAAGTAAAGGCTCCTGCAAACCCTTTCCACTCCTAAGTGAAATGTATGGGCCTGTACCTGGTGGTAAACTCAGTCCGTATTGGACTATGGGGTGGGGGAAAGGGTCACTCTTGACGTTAGTGATGTGTTGCTCCAATCGTGTTCAGGACCCTAAATGTCAATACACAAACAGCCATTGATTTCCCCCATAACCTCTAGTACACAGCAGGATAGTTAACCCACTGGTCGACCATGTATATACAGTGTAGCGCCAAGGGGAAGAGAATACATTCACAATTCTTAATAATGCTCCAAAGAGCCACCAAACGTTATTGTACAATTACTCACAATACTGGACATACATGTTCTCAATACACTCCTAGAAATGGGTATAGACAATGTAACAAAAGTTTGACACATTAACCCAACTCGTTTCAGTGGACAAGAGTTGTGTGTTGTGATTTTAGTATGCTTAATTCTTTAATAAATCTGGGCTTAATGCTAAAAACACCAGTCTTCTGTTTGAAATTCAGTTAATCAGAGGAATGGGCAGCTCTCCATTGACACACTAGGCAGACAATGTTTTTGGTGGACAGCCAAATAGGCTGGGCTGAAACGCTGCCAAACACTCAGATCCACGCACATAGGATATGTACTGCCTATGTCAAGGGCACAATGCCAGACTAAGTCATTTTAAGCTACAATAGAAGGTGCCGTTCGAGGGGATTGGGTCCTCCGACGTATTCCATATCTATGACATGTAATCACCACAGCTGTGCTGCTTCGGAAACTTTTTCCTGCGTCGATGCGCTATCGTCGAGGACCTCGTCCGACGTCATCCGATGTGATAAGTAGGACGCACGACGCCCGTAGCCTCAGTTCCGTTTTTTCCGCGAACATGTTGCTTCCTGAATCTCGGTTAACGCCTCGACTCTTTGGAGTTCTGTTCTTCTCGGTTCTTCGAACCTGTTCATTTTTGTGAAAATCCTTCGTGTGAAGATGTCTTCTACTTCGTTTTCGACCCCGCGTCCGGGCTTCAAGAAGTGCAGGGAGTGTGGGTCCAAGATGTCGGTGATGGACTCGCACGACGCCTGCCTCTGGTGCCTCGGGGAGGCCCACGACACGGATGACTGGATCGACTGCCAGTCGCTCACGTCCAAAGCCTTACGCGAACGTAAGAAGAAGTTGTCGGTAGGTCGGGTGTCCAAACCCCGGAAGTCGAAGTCTGCGGGGCTTTCGACGGATGATTCGAGAGGTGACTCTCCGCGTCATCGTCGGAAGTCTCGTGGGTCTCCTTCTAGGAGTCGGTCTCGCCACTCCTCCGCCTCTTCGAGGCATTCTCGTAAGCGCCGACACCGGTCGTCTTCCAGGTCCTCTTCGGAGGGCTCTGCCCGGCACGTCGCTTACCCCACCAGCCGTGCGACGCCGGAGGAATGGGCTTCCTTGGGAAGAAAATGCTGGCGATTCTCGAGTCGCAGGGTACTAAGCCGTCCGCGCCCCCGAGTGGGGTCGGTCGTGAGAGGTCGGGAGACACCTCTCGCAAGAGTGGTCGGCACGAGTCACGGGAGAGGTCCCGTTCGGACAAGGAGACTCGTTCTCGGCGTACCCGTTCCAGGTCCCGGTCCTCGACCCGTTCGAGACCGTGTGCACCTGTGAGGTCTTCGAGGAAGACATCGACGTCTGAGGCGTCGAGGGTGTCGACGGGCTTTCTCGAGGCTCCGGCTCCGAGGAAGTCGTCGAAGCCGTCGACGCTCAGGTCCTCGAAGGACACGATCGGGGCTCCGGCTTCGAGGGCTGTGTCGACGCCGCCGATGCTGGCGGCGCTGCATCTGACGTTGACGCCGATCCTCTCGGCGCCGATGCCTGTTCTCTCAACGCCGGCGCCGATTCGCTCGACGCCTTTCGTGTCGGAGGTACCCCGTGGCACGGGGGGAACCCCCTAGGAAGGCTCTGGTTAAGAGCAAGCACTCTCGGGTGCCTTCTTTTCGCCACCTGGAATATAGTTCAGAGGCGGATGAGGATTCTGATGGCCTGGTTCCTAGTCAGGTTCCAGATGAAATTGTCTCGGGCCATAGTCAGTTTGACGATTTGAGGCAGTCACTGCATGATGCCAGTGGATTGGAGACCTCTCCGCAGGTGGAGTTTTGTAGGCCTGAGCCTGGCTCTCATGCCGATTCCTCGTACTGGCGCCTTATGGCTAGAATTTCTGAGTACTTGGGATGGTCTGCTCCCCCAGGGGAGTTTGTGCAGGATGTTCTCACGGACATCCTTGATGTTGGTCCCCCAACTGACCCGGTACTGCCGTTCCATATGGCTTTACAGAGAAGGGTGGCGGCGGCTTGGACTGCTCCGGAGAGTCTCCCGGCGGTGGGCAGATCCTTGTCGCGAAAATACCGTCCAGCCAGTAGCGACCCCTGCTACTTGACCAGGCACCCCACTCCGGAGAGCTTGGTGGTGCAGGCGGCCACGGCCCCGGCAAAGCAGGCGTCGTACCCTACCATCCCTCCTGATAGGGACGACAAACGTTTTGATGGCTGGACGAAGAAAGTGTTTTCTTCTGGTGGTATGGCGCTTCAGGCGGCCAACTCCATTTGTGCCTTGTCTCGTTTCACACACACACTGTGGAACTGTGTTGCGTTAGCGGCTGAACATATTCCCGAAGGGGACGAACGGATTGGTTTCCTTGCTATGGTCCAGGATGGTAAGGATGCCATCCGTTCAGTGGTGTGAGTCCGTTCAGTCGGGTTTGGACTTAGCTGAATGCGTCAGAAGGTCCATGGCGGCGAGCACCGTGATACGCAGGTTTGCGTGGTTGCGGAAGTCGGGGTTTGCTCCTGATGTGCAGTCCCGGCTCCTCAACATGCCCTTTGATGAACACCTTTTTGGCAGCAAGGCTGACGAGAGGTTGCAGACCTCAAAAGCTGCAGCGAAGTCATTGGGCGCTGCAGTTCGCCAACCTCCGCCTTTTCGTCCTAGGGGACAGCAGTGGAGGGGTGGTTCCTTTCGCTATTACTCGTCCTTCAGTAAAGCGAGAGGAGCTGGCAGTCAAAGAGGCCAACGCAGGGGTACCAGAGGTGGACGACAGGGTACCCGTGGTGCCAAGGCCGCTCGGGCAGTTGCCTCTTTGCCCTCAGGTAACGCCGCAGCCGCTCCCACTCAGTCATGAGGCCATGTCCCATGGTTCACCGTTTGGGGGAAGGCTGGCGCAGCATCTTGTAGAGTGGCAAGCCATTACTTCAGATGTGTGGGTTCTGGAGATCATAACCCACAGCTACTGTCTTCCCTTTCGGCACAGGCCTCGCGACAATCCACCGGGGAACCTCTCTTTGCAGAGTCCGGATCTGCTCCTTGTGCAGGAAATTCAAGCCCTGCTGGAGAAAGGCGCCATAGAACTGGTGCCTGTAGCGGAGAGGAACAAGGGATGGTATTCCCCTTATTTTTTGATTTCGAAGAAAGACGGGGGATTGAGACCCATCATGGACTTGCGCGGTTTAAACAAACTCCTCAGTAAGGACAAGTTCAAGATGGTTACTCTCTCTCAAGTCCTCCAGGCCCTTCAGCTTCAGGACTGGTTGGTGTCACTCGACCTTAAGGATGCTTACTTCCATGTGCCGATCCATCCCAAGCACAAGAAGTACATGAGGTTCGCGGTTGGCGACTCGCACTTTCAGTTTCGGGTTCTGCCGTTCGGATTGACCTCCGCCCCGAGGGTTTACACCAAGCTCATGGTGGTGGTGGCAGCGCATCTCAGGCAAGGGGGGGATTCACTTCTACCCCTACCTGGACGATTGGTTGATCAGGGGGAGCTCTCCCGAGCAAGTCCTGGATCATCTGTCCGTCACCTGCCACTCCCTTCACAGGCTGGGCTTCTCCCTCAATTTAAAGAAGTCCCATTTGACGCCAACACAGCGGCTCCAGTACATCGGAGCAGTGCTCGGCACTTCCCTGGGGCAGTGTTTTCCTCCCCAGGTGAGGGCTCTTCACATTCAGCAGATGGAGCACAAGTTTCAGCATGCCCAGACGCTCCCAGCGTTCGAGTTCTTGAGATTGCTCGGCCTCATGGCATCCTGCATTCTTCTGGTGCCAGAGGCTCGCCTGCGGATGAGATCTTTGCAGTGGGCACTCAAGATGCAATGGTCGCAGTCCTCCGGCAGGATGTCGGACCCGGTTCAGGTGCTGCCCTCGGTCGCCCGGGACCTTCTGTGGTGGGCCGTCGAAGGCAACTTGATGAAGGGGGCTCCATTTTGGCTTCCCTGGCCGGAGGTGACGATCGTGACGAATGCATCCCTCACGGGATGGGGAGCTCATGCCAACGGGCTGACAGTCAGCGGTCGTTGGTCTCCGTCGGAGTCCAGACTCCATATCAATCTGTTGGAGCTGAAGGCCGTCGGCCTAGCCCTGAAGGCTTTTCTGCCGACTGTGCGAGGAAAGAGTGTCCTGATCCTGACGGACAACACAGTGGCCATGCACTACCTCAACAAAAAGGGGGGGGGGCAGGGTCACTTCCTCTGTGCAGGGAGCCGATGCAGCTCGAGTTCTGGGCCATCCAGCAGGAAGTTTCGATCTCGGCAGTTCATCTGGCCGGAGACGAAAATGTGACGGCGGACGCTCTGAGCAGGCAGAGCGCGATCTCTCACGAGTGGGAGTTGGCTCAGGAGATTCTCCTGGAGATCTTCGCCCTTTGGGGGACCCCTCAAGTGGATCTCTTCGCCACCAGTGTCAACCGGAAGTGCGAAAGGTTTTGCTCGCGGGAATTTCCTCCAAAAGGAGCCTTAGGAGACGCGTTTTTGGTGGAGTGGTCATTCCCGCTGCTGTACGCGTTTCCTCCACTCCCCGTCATCCCGCAAGTGCTGCGGAGGTTACGGAAGTTCGGTTCCCGGATGATCCTCATTGCTCAGGTGTGGGCTCGGAGGACGTGGTACCCGGACCTTCTCGACTTGTCCATCTGCCCTCCACGTCGTCTTCCCTACCGAGACGATCTGCTCTCACGGGAGGGGGGTCAGGTTCTCCATCCAGTGGTCAGATCCCTCAACCTTCTCGCTTGGCTTCTGAAAGGTTGAGGTATAAGGATTGGGACCTCCCTGAAGACTTGATGGAGGTGTTGCTTTCGGCCCGAAGGCCAGCAACAAAGTCTCTGTACCGTTGGCGTAAGTTCTGCGACTGGTGCAGAGTTCAGAATGTGGATCCTTTTGCATGTAACATCCCCATGGTTCTGTCCTTTTTTACTTTCTTTGGCCCACAGGGGCTTGCAAGTGGGTACCATTAAAGGTTACCTGGCGGCGCTGTCCATCTTTAAGCGCTCGTCTGAAGAGTGTTCTTACTTTAAAATCCCTTTAATTTCACAGTTTCTGAAAGGGCTCACTAATGTGTTCCCTCAGTCACCTTTCCTGGTGCCCGGTTGGGATTTAAACCTTGTTCTTAAGTTTCTTATGGGTGCTCCGTTTGAGCCTTTACATTCTTGCCCTTTGAGGCTGTTAACTCTGAAAACTGTGTTTTTAGTTGCGGTTACTTCCGCTCGCAGAGTGAGTGAGTTACAGGCACTTTCAGTTAAGCCACCCTTCACTGTATTTCACAAGGACAGGGTTGTCCTTAGAGTTCGTCCTTCTTTTCTTCCGAAGGTAGTGACGGAATTTCATTTGGCCCAGAAGGTTGTTCTTCCGGCATTCTATCCTCCTCCGCATCCTGGTAAGGAAGAGGAGAGGCTCCATAGGCTTGATCCTAGGAGAGCTTTAAGCTTTTATGTTTCACGCATGTCCCGGGTCAGAGTGGACGATCAACTCTTTATTGGTTACGCGGGAAAGCGTTTGGGGCAAGCTGTGATGAAACAGACTTTGTCTCGCTGGATTATTTTGGCCATCTCGGAGTGTTACCGCTTGGCGGGTAAGGACCCACCGGCTGGCTTGCGGGCCCATTCTACCAGGGGTATGGCTGCATCTACTGCCCTGCAGAGGGGTGTTCCTATTTGCAACATCTGTGATGCAGCCACCTGGGTTTCAGTACATACATTTGTACGTCCCTATTCCCTCGATTCCATCTGAGGACAGGATCTGGCCTTTGGCAAGGCGGTCCTTTGCTCTGCTATTTGATTGGCTATTCTAAATTTTGATTCTAAATTCTTTCCCTCCTCCTTGCTCTGGTACTGCTTTGGGAGTCTGTCATAGATATCGAATACGTCGGAGGACCCAATCCCCTCGAAGAACAAGTTACTTTCTTACCTGGTAACGTTCTTTCGATGGGATGGTCCGACGACGTATTCCATATCGCTGCCGCCCTGCCTTCCCCGCTGCAGAATTTCTTTTGCGATTGCAGCTTACGTTCCGCAAGGCTTTGTGTCTGACTGGCAGTTGACTGTCACACGTTCCGGGGGAAAAAACTACAACTGAGGCTACGGGCGTCGTGCGTCCTACTTATCACATCGGATGACGTCGGACGTCGGAGGAGGTCCTCGACGACGGCGCATCGACGCAAGACGCAGACGCCGAAAAAAGTTTCCGAAGCACCACAGCTGTGGTGATTACATGTCATAGATATGGAATACGTCGTCGGACCATCCCATCGAAAGAACGTTACCAGGTAAGAAAGTAACTTGTTCGTCTAAGCTCAGTGTGACACCATGTCCACACACCAGACGTTTTAGGCCTACCTTGTGGTCCCTCCCACTTGCCCCCCAGAAAAGGAGATGGACCAAAACATAATTACTGGCAGTAGGACTTCAAAAGTGCATTATTACATCCATGCTTACCATATGGGCATTGTGATACTAATGCCAAATAACATAATTGCAGGGTATAAATCACTACGGTACCAAATGGGGTGCTTCAAAAGCACCCCTGTCCAAGAAGCCACAATGGAACAACACCTTAAAAAGGGGCTTCAGTGGCAGGTAGACAGCAGTAGAATAAGTAAAACGATCCAAGAAAGCCAACAGCAAAAGGTAAAGTGTAAGGGTCCCATAAAATGAGACCACAGAAATACAAAAATTGAATTCAAATGGATTGTCTTCCCACGTATTCCTCATCTTAGATATTCGTATCAACACCTTTGTTGCTTCTGAAAAAAATAATTCACACCAGAGGGCGCGATGTCGTGGCGTTTGTCCCTCGAGGGCTGCTGTAGAGTGTCGACATCATCCGCAGTATAAATGGCTTGAGCCACGCCCGTTGGCTTCAGTTCCGTTTTTCCGAAAGCTTTTGCTTCGTGTGTATGAAAATGGCGCTTCAGTCATTCGAGATGTCTTCCACATCTAACCCTTCTACCCCTAAAACTGGCTTTAAAAAGTGCCAGAGTTGTCAGAAGAAAATGTCTATAACTGACCCCCATCGAGTTTGCCTCTGGTGTTTGGGTCCGGACCATCGAGTTGATGACTGCGATTCCTGTCAAGCTATGACGAATAAAGCTCTCAAGGAACGAAGAGGTAAATTGGCGGTGGTGGAGGAATCTTTGAAGAAAAATAAAGGCTCAGCAGTGTCTAGGGAAAAGTCCCAACATAAATCGAAGAAATCTAGGTCGAGGAGTCGGTCAAGAAAATCTTCTTCTTGGAAGAAGAGGCGTCACCGTTCTCTTCTGATACAGGGGCTATCACCTGTCCATCAAAACATGATTTCCCTAGAAAATGGGAGGCTTTTAGAGCCTCGAAGATGCGAATCTTCGAGAACGCAGCCCTGACCCCCTCGAAGAAATCGTGTGAAGGCCATGCCCCGGCTCATTCTAAAGATGATAGAGGAAGGTTGGAGACTAGATGCTCTAAATCCAGCAAATATCGTCGATGGTGCCGTCGAGAAAACTCTCTGACGCCTCCTAAAAAGAGCAAGACAGGCCTGTCGGTGCATAAACCGAAGGCGACACCAGACAAAATGGCATCAGGTGCCAAACAGTCCTCGAAGTCTGTGTCGAAGGTCTCCTCGATGCCTCTGTCGAAGACTTACTCGATGCCAGTGTCGAAGGTAGTGTCAACCCCTTCCTCGATGGCACTGAACATCTAAAGCTCCTTTGACTGCATCAAAGCCATTACGCCTTTGTCGAGGACAACTTTGATTCTGGCACCAGTAACGACTTCTTTGGCGAAACCAAGGTCAATGCCTTCACAAACCACAGGTAAAATGTTTCATTCTGTGCCATGAAGTCTATGGCCTTTATTTATGAGGAACAATTCTTGGAAGGGGAGATTTCCCCTTTTGGGGTAAAATATGGTACAAGGGATGTTCCTGAAGAACTGATTGACCCTCAGTCCAAAATGTCTGACCTCTGACTGTCTCCAAACAGCTAGTGGTATAGACACGTCACTTGAATAGACACGTCACTTGAATTGGAATTCGGCAAACCTGACCTTGCTGATCATGCAGACTCGTAAATAGAAATATGAATAGGGTGGTGGAGTTCATGGGTTGGAACAGAAATTCACACACAATCAAGGACCTCAAAAGGATCCTGTTCTGTTCACACAGCACTTCAAAGGAAGGTTATGGCTGCATGGGAAACCCCAGAATCTGGACCAGCGGTGAACAGAAATGTTGCTAGGAAATGCAGACCACCTTCTGCTGACCCCGACTAACTAAGCATCCTACACCTGAGAGCTTAGTAGTCCAGGCAGCTACAGCCACTAGACAATCTGCATACCCTTCTATTCCCCCAGATAGGGATGATAAGAGAATTGATGCCTGGTCTCGCAAGATTTTTTCTTCGAGCAGTATGGCTTTAAAGTCAACAAATGTGACCTGCACCCTTGCAAGATTCACACACACCCTGTGGGATTGTATTAGTGCAGCGGCTGAACACATTCCTAAGGGCAAGGAACAAGACTGCTTCCTTGCGATTGTGAAAGATGGAAAGGAGGCTATGGGGGAATGCCTTCAATCAGGACTGGACACTGCTGACAGCATCAGCAGGTCCATGGCGTCTAGCACAGTGCCACGCAGGCTTGCGTGGCTGAGAATGTCGGGCTTTGCACCGGATGTGCAGGCCAGACTTCTCAATATGCCATTTGCCGGCTTGAGGCTGTTTGGCCGCAAGGCGGTTGAACGTTTCAGAGAAGCTGCAGACCTCTATAGCGGCAGCTAAGTCACTTAGCGCTTCCATATGACAACCTCAGCAACACTCCTGCTCAGGCTCATCTTCCTGGAGGGGTCGTCCTTTTAGTTTGTATTCCTCATTTGGAAGAGGAAAAGGACAGGCTAGTCAAAGAGGACAAAGAAAATGTCCTCAGGGTGGACGAGGAAAGGGTGCTAGATGGCTCCAGCAGTGACATCTGTCCCCTCAGCCGCTGCTGCAGCCGCTGCAAAGCAACTCTGAGGCGTTGACCCACAAGACCCCGGTGGGAGGCAGGATCTCTCAGCATCTGAACGAATGGCGGGGATTACTTCAGATGCTTGGGCACTGGAAACAGTGGTTCAAGGTTATTGCCTTTGTTTTAAAAAAAAAAAAAAAGGCCTCCAGACCATCCACCGGGATAAAAGTCTGTCAAAATTCCAGATCAGCTCCTGTTGCAGGAAATTTTAACCCTGCTAGAGAAAGGTGCAATAGAACATGTACCTTTAGCCGAGAGGAACAAGGGTTGGTATTCCCCATACTTCCTCATCCCAAAGAAGGACGGAGAATTGAGACCCATCTTGGATTTAAGAAACTTGAATAAGTTCCTCAGGAAGGACAAGTTCAAGATGGTAACCCTTTCTCAGATCCTGCAGGTTCTCCAACTCCAGGACTGGTTGGTATGATTGGACCTTCGGGATCCTTACTTTCATGTGCCGGTTCATCTCAAGCACAGGAAGTACCTGAGGTTCGCGATTGGCAGTTCTCACTATCAGTTTCGAGTTCTGCCATTCGGGTTGACCTCCACCCCGAAGGTTTTCACCAAACTGATGGCGGTAGTGGCAGCGAGTCTCCGGAGAGATGGAATTAATGTCTACCCTTACCTGGACGATTGGTTAATCGGGCACTTTCACCCGAACAGGCCCAGGAACATCTGAACATGACCTGCCAGTTCTTACACAGACTGGGCTTCTCCCTCAATTACAAGAAGTCAAATACCATACCATTCCAAAGACTCAATTCATCGGAGCAGTCCTGGATACTTCCTCGGGCAAAGCCTCGCCTCCCGAGGTGAGAACTTATCACCTTCTGCAGATGAAAACAAAGTTCCAGAATGCCCAGCATCTGCCGGCCTTCGATTTTTCTGAGGTTGCTCGACCTCATGGCATCCTGCATTTTTCTGGTGCCAGAGGCCAGATTGAGAATGAGATCCCTTCAATGGGCCCTCAGGACTCAATGGCCCCAATTTTCAGGGAATATGTCGGATCTTTTGCAGGTTCCGGCCAGGGTGGCTCAAGATCTTCTATGGTGGGCTTGCAAGGACAATATGATCAAGGGAGAATCTTTTTGGCAACCATGGCCGGAGATAACAGTAGTGACGGACGCCTCACTCACAGGGTGGGGAGCCCACACAAACAATCTGACAATGAACGGTCGTTGGTCTCTATCAGAGTCCAAACTACACATCAACCTTGGAGCTGAGGGCAATCAGACTAGCGCTGAACTCCTTTCTGCCTTCTGTACAGGGAAATAATGTCCTGATAATGACGGACAACACAGTGGCCATGTACTACCTCAACAAGAGAGGAGGCGTAGGGTTACTACCACTGTGCAGAGGCAATGCAGCTCTGGTTCTGGGCAATGTAAGAAGGACTATGGCGGGAGTTCACCTAGCCGGAGAGCAGAACACGGCGGTGGACGCTCTGAGCAGGCAAAGTGTCCCACGAGTGGGAGCTAGCTCAGCAAGTCCTTCAAGAGATCTTCACCCTTTGGGGAACCTCACAAGTGGATCTGTTCGTGACCAGTGTCAACAGGAAGTGCGAACAGGTACTGCTCAAAGGAATTTCCTCCAAGAGGAGATCTAGGGGGCGCGTTCGTAGTGGACTAGTAATTGCCACTCCTTTACGCGTTTCCTCCAGTCCCCATGATTCCTCACATAATCAGGAGGTTGAGAAAGTTCAGGAAAACCATGATCCTATTTGCCCCGGATTGGGCCAGGTAGACAGGTACCCGGACCTTCTGGACGTGTCCATCTGCTGTCCAATACGTCTTCCACTAAGAGAGGTTCTTCTCTCGCAAGAGGACGGTTGGGTTCTCCATCCAGGGGTCAAGACACTCATCCTTCAGCCGTGGTTTCTGAGAGGCTGAGATGTAAGGATTGGGACCTCCAGGACGACGTAATGGAGATTTTGCTTTCGGCCAGAAGACCAGCAACAAAATCTTTGTACCGGTGTCGTTGGAACAAGTTCAGTAACTGGTGCAAAAATAAGAATCTGGATCCTTTCCTATGTGGTACACCTATGGTACTTTCTTTCCTATTACATTTGGCCAATCGAGGCCTCCAGATTGGTACAATAAAAGGATACTTAGCTGTGCTTTCTATTTTTAAGCGCTCCTCAGAAGAGGTATTTTACTTTAAAATTCCATTGATTGTGCAATTCTTAAAGGGTCTCACTAACGTGTACCCTCCAGTCCCATTTCAAGTCCCTGTTTGGGATCTAAATTTAGTATTCAAATTCCTTACATGCATTCCTTTGGATTCTTGTCCGCTAAAGCTTCTCACTGAAGACAATCCTACTAGTGGCTATTACATCAGCCCACAGGGTGAGTGAGTTACAGGCTCTCTTGTAAGCCTCCTCACACCATCTTACATAAAGACAAAGTTCTACAAAGTCAAACCTTCATTTCTACCAAAAATAGTCTTTGTCTCAGACGATCACATTGCCATCTTTCTATCCTCCCCTCATGCAAGTAAGGAGGAAGAAAGGCTCCACAGACTGGACCCAAAAAGGGCTCTCAGCTTTTACATTTCTAGACGAGCAAAATTTCAGCAAAGTGACCAACTTTTCATTGGATACAACGGCCACAAATTGGGCCTGGCAGTAACCGACCTTATCCAGGTGGATAATTCTAGCAATTGGAGAGTGTTAAAAACTGGCGGGTAAAGAACCTCCAGATGGGCTAAGGGCTCATTCTACTAAGGGCATGGAGACTTTGACGGCTCTTCAGAGGGGTGTCCCAGTGCAAGATATTTGTGCAGCGGCCACCTGGTCGTCAATGCACACTTTTGTGAAATACTATTGTTTGGATTCCACCTCAGCCCAAGGGTCTTTTTGCGAAGGCCGTTCTACATACGGTCCATGAGTAAAATAAATTAGTACTCCCTCCTCCAAATGTTCACTGCTTTGGGAGTCTAAGATGAGGAATACGTGGGAAGACACAATCCATTCGAAGAACCAGTTACTCACCAACTGAAACGTTCTTTCGATTGGAAGTTCCTCCCATGTATTCCTCATCAACCCTCCTAACCTACCCCGCCGTACAATTTATGTATTTTACACTCAATGTTCCTAGAGATCTTACTGTCTAAGGGTATGCATTATCAACTCATCAATTGAGATCGAAAAAACAGAACTGAAGCCAATGGGCATGGCTCGAGCCATTTATACTGCGGATGACGTCGACACTCTACGGCAGCCCTCGAGGCACATCAACGCCACGACATCAAGCACGGCGCCCTCTGGTGTGGAATTTTTTTTTCCAAAGCAGCAAAGCTGATGATACGAATATATAAAATGAGGAATACATGGGAGGCACATCCGATCGAAAGAAAGTTACAGTTGGTGAGCAACTTGTTCTTCTGTCATAGTTTTTTCCCCTTTTGTTTTGTCTAACCTTTCCATTTGAACATATTGGCAGACTGTCTAGCAGCGTCTTTTGTTTCACTCGAGTGAAGAGTTTTTTTTAGAATACATATCAGTAAATGTATCGATCGAAGAGGCTTGCGAGAACTGTGCCCACCTATCCAGTGTGTGATTAGGGTAGAGTCTGTTCTCTTGCTCTTCAAGTAGCCAATTAATTTTGTTTAATGAGCTCTACTGCATGCATGTGTATCGTTGTCAATGTAATTCCTTGGTCTGGTGCCAGATCAGTGTTTTCTGCAGTGCCATCTCATCTTTAAAACAATCCATGTCTGCTTTAGACAACAATTGGGTCATCACCAGTCCTGGATGCTCTCCATCGGCCTAAACCAAGAACCTGCTAGAGAGACTTACTTGGTTTAGCTTCCTATTCCTCTTGCACCATTCATTCTCTTTCAAGCAATTTTAGTAGGAGAAATCCAACCTATAATATACAACATTTTACTTTATTTGCTTACAGCAGAAACATAAGTAGAAAAGTGACGGTATACATGAATACTGGCACTTTATTACCGGACCTGTCGACTCAGAATGGGGCCCTTGGTTTCTACAATTTTTCAACATCCCTGAAGATCCCATCTCTGTCTAGTCTTTTATTTCCTTTTATTAGACTAATGAATTTTCCACTTAAACGCAACCTCTCCCAAAGTATCTAAACAACTCGACTAATACAATCCTTGCAGCCTTCACAACACGGCTATTAAAACTCATAAGCAGCATCCGGCTGTTCAAATAAAATCATATCTTTAATCCTCAAGTTTGTTTTCAACTGCATTCCTGCACAATCAATTGAATTGTCTTTCCCATTAGAAATAACCAGAAAACAGGATATTGGAACTTGCCAAATGGCTGGAATTTTGGACATCCTAGTAGTGACCCTGCAAATACCATAGACTGCTTGATCACCAAGATCTTTAAGTGCAACATTAGATAAAGTACATATAGGACTAACCCTGTGTGGCCCTTCCCTTATTTTAACCAATCTTCATAATTTCTTAAGAACAAAGTACTTACAAAGTGCTTACAAAGTAGAGAATAACATGGAGGAGACAGGCCGATGGTAAGTTGCCTTTCAAAGAATGGTGGGCACATTTAGCTGGGAAAGGACCTGGAGGAAGTGACAATATTTGTTTTACAATTGACGGCCAGAGGCCAGAATATAGGAGAGGGAGGTCGGGAAGTTGATTTGAATAGAGTCGAAGGGATTGAGGGGCTTGTTCGCCGTGTAGGCTGAAGCTATAGCTTGTTGTTTTTTTGTCACCACACATCTTTCTGGAGAATGGGCTGCTCGACAATGGCTATGCTAGGTGGGTAAAAGCCACTTGGAAAGTAGTAAGATCAGGGTTGTGATTTTGAGGCCTAAACACAGACTGGCACGATTCCTGCTGACAAAATGTGATCAAAAGGGTGAGTATGAGAAGGAAATAAAATAGTGTCATTTACTGATGCTCCTGAATGTTTATTCGCAGATGGTTTGCTTTGGCTTCCCTTTCTGGTGTCCACAGGGAATGAAGGGAGGTTTACCAGACAGTGAATCTTGGACTATTCTGCACTATAAAGGAGAATAGTTCTTTAATTTAAGAAATATACAAGATGTGTATACTTGGGGAGGAAGGGTAAGTCATTTAGCGATACTGAAGTAATATTTTAATCCTTGCATGTCTTCTGCACAAGGCTTTCACTGTCATGTACAGTCATGTTTTCATCCTCAATGTGGTTAATTGTTGACCCATCTAGTTACTGTCAGTGTGATCTCCAGTTTAAAAATGGTGACCAAATTAAAATCTGCAAGTGCCATCATAATTGTTATAACAAACTGGTATGGGTATCCCCTGAAAAAAGTTGCTGTTTGGATATTTTTAAATGTGAATCTTTATTTCTTTTGCTAGGCCCAAGCCAAGCAGCGTGCCGGAAGGGCTGGGAGAACTGGACCAGGAAAGACCTATAGGCTTTACACAGAGCGTGCTTACAGAGATGAAATGTTAACGACCAACGTGCCTGAGATACAACGAACTAACTTGGCCAGCACTGTGCTTTCTCTGAAGGTTTGTTTCTGCTATAGTGTGGCTTAAGTATGAAGTAAAAAATAAAGGCTCCTGAAGGCTTTAGAGAAGAAATATTCCTTGTCATTCATCCCACATTTGGAAATGAGTATGTTGGCGTATCCTCTGGCAACCAAGATTCATGCTGCTTTCTAGACTGCTTTTCTAGACTGTCATGGATCAAATGACTGTACTAGAACGCATTCTGATTCTGACAGTCTTCTCAGCATCAGTTTCAGTTTACAATTCTGCAACCTTTGTTCCCTCTTATGACTGGTGGTGATCTGGACGGTTTATAGTCATAATGTCGACAAAAAAATGTCGACAGACAAAAATGTCGAAAAAATAATGTCGAAAATAATAATGTCGACATTCTATACTTTTAATGTAAAAAGTCATAATGTCGAAAAAAAAATGTCGACATTTTTTTTCGACAATATGACTATAAACCCTTAACACTATCAACACCTCACCCAACACCCTCCTGCAGCCCCCCCACACCCCACACCACCACCCTCCCACCCCTCATATGCAACACATTCTAATTATTTATATATTTATTTATTTTTTCAATAAATAAATAACCAACAAAAAGTATCATTTACTATGGGGGGGTCCCCCCCCAACCCCCCCTCACCCAACACCCCCCTGCCACCCCACCACACCCCCTAACCACCCTCTCACCCCTCATACTCAACACAATCTAATTATTTATTTATTTATTTATTTATTTTTTCAATAAATAAATAACCAAAAAGAGTCTAATTTACTATGGGGGGGGTCCCCCCCAACCCCCCCTCACCCAACACCCCCCTGACACCCCCCCACACCTCCCCCAACCACCCTCTCACCCTCATTCCCAACACATAGTAATTATATATTTATTTATTTATTTATTATTCAATAAATAAATAAACAAATAAATAAAAAGAATATCATTTACTATGGGGATGTCCCCCCCAACCCCTCTCACCCAATACCCCCTGCCACCCCCCACCCCTCATACTCAACACATACAACACAACAATAAATATATATTTATTTATTTATACAACATTTCGAAAAAATGTCGACATTAATGTAAAATGTCGACATTTTTGTATGTCGACATTATTGATTTTCGACATTAATTTGTCGACATTTTGACTGTCGACATTATTGATGTCGACATTATGACTGCACACCGATCTGGACTTTAGCTTTGAACTTTGTTCCTATTTGTTAAAATCACATAATTGCAGAGACTCCACTGTGTTGATAGCAGACTTAACCTTTTGTGACTAGTGGGGTGCAACCTGTTGTATCCTGTGGTATCCTCTGGAGGGAGTCTCTGCATTAAAGAAATGGAGTTAGGGGGTAATAAAGCTAACTGTTGTTCTCCATGAAAGCATGCACAAAATACATATTTTCCCAAATATAGCTGGATATTCCCATGTTGGGCCAGAACTCCTTTATCGGGGGGGTCTGCAGTCTCATCCTAATCATTTTGCCTTTCCCTTGCTTGGTTTTTGTTTTCTGGTTTTATTTTGGTAACCAGAGGGACTTGTGCTGGAGTGCCCCCAGTGCTCCAGATAAGATTTAGAAGAAAGAGTATTTTACTCCCTATTTTTTAATGCTGGGAGTAAATGGGGAGTAAAAATGTAAGTCCAATTCCCAATGAGAGTATTTTATAAGTGAGTAAAAATGTCTGGCAGGGGCAGAAGTGAGGGAGGTGCCCAAAACTCCCTGTGCTTTTTCACCTTAGTTACAGGAATGCACCCAAAGGTGATTGGCTGGCTGGCTGTCCTTGGAGGACAGCCACCCTGCTGTGCGAGTGACATCTAGGCTGCAAATGAATGGAAGAAACCTGCATAAAAGGCAAGGCTTTTTGCTTGTAAAGCAGAGTCGACCACTGGACGAAGGAATCCGAAGCAGAACTTGGAAGGGATGCTTGCTGCAACTCCTGGACTGTTGGTTTGCCCGGTGAGGCCCTGCTGCATTGCTGAAGCTCAGAATTCGCCTCGACTAGAGAAGCCCTGCAACAGACGACTTCTCCCCTTGGGTTGGTGGGATCAATCAACCCCAAAGCAAACTTGTCTGGACATCCTCTCGGAGATGGCTGTACTTCCATTGCAGCTGCAGGAACCGATTGCAAGGGAGAGACACACCAGAATCGAGTGTCTCATTTTTAAGTCTGACCCGAGCTACAGGAAGTTCCTCCGGACTCCCATGAAGCTGGACTGTCTAAGCCTGAGCCACCTCAACAGAGTGCTGGACCCAAGATGCGAAGAAAGTCCACCCAAGGTATCTGAGAAAGTCAGTGGTGCTATTTGCGAAGAGCCGCTGATCTGAAGTTTGCCTATTGCTGCCGCTGACCTTCAATTCATAGTGCAGGAGTCCCCAGACGTCTTCCCTCTTGTCCCGATGACCGAGGCCCAGGAACAACAGGATCTGCAGACCTACACAGGAACAGAAGCGAACTGGAACCAATTTCTTCAAACCGAAGGTACTGTAAACTAAGGGGTTGCTTACCTCTTGTAGTGTAGCCTTGGTAGTTCTCAGTTGAGACTTGTCTTGGTTGCTTTTACAGAGTTGCTTACAGCTTTGCCCCTCACAAGCCTCCCAACTTGTAGCCCTACAGTGATTTCATTTTCTACAAAGACTTCTAAAACATTGTGCAAGACTTTTACTTGCCTGCAAGAAGTGCTTCAGCTCACCTAGACTTTGCTCAAATAACATTAGCTGGCCTGGCTCCCTGAAGGATTCTTCTTACCTCTGACTTTTGACATTTAACCTCAGTATTGCTCTAAATGTGCCAGTGATATATCAATGTCCACAGTGTCCTATTTAAGTCACCTCAGAGTGTAGGTAGTGTCTGTGTGCCATCCCAAATGGGTATCTACTGATTTATTGAAACTGGGAGTGTGTATTTCTGAAGATGTGCGAAGTGTTTATTTGGATACTTGTCACTGTGAAACTCACAGCTCACATTGACCCCTCTTGAGATAAGCCTGGCTGCTCAGTCACTCTACCAACTTGTGTAGTACATGCTTATACCAAAGGTTCGGTTAACTATTGCCAAGAGGACAGGGCTGGTGCAGTCGCCCACAGGGTACTGCATACAATCTTGCCTAAGAGTTACCATGGTAACGTGTGTAACCTCAGCGTAGTAGCGGGGACCTTCGGCACCCCGGGCCCACTTGTGAGTCGGGGGGCTTCCTAATAGTGATTGACTAGTGGAACGAGGATACACAACAGCTTTGTATCCCTATGAGGGGAGGTTGATCATCACGTCTCTAGATGCAGTTACGCTTAGTGCGCTTGAATAACGGGGATATTTAAGATTGTTGGTAGGTCTCCAGTAAGGACACCTGGCTACTATACTTAATGGCCCTATGGTTTTTTAATAGTTGTAGCACAACAGGATACCGCATAGAACCTGAAAAGCATTTAAATACCCGGTGAGTTAATACCATTAGAAGCTGGGTGAGTGCTTTTGGCAATTTTCAAATACAGACCGTGCTATGTGACATTGGTGAAGCACAAATATTATATTGATACGATCAGGCTAGTAATTGATAAAGGCAAGTCAACAACTGGAACAGAAGAACGAAGCTAAAGACTACCGTAGATGCCTGCAGACCTTTCCCATCACCGTTAAGCGACTGCTACTGTCCTCACCCTGTTTTCCAATCGACAGAGGAGCTCTGAAGAGGACTCCTTCTCTTTGGCTGGTGGGACCAACCACCTCTCAGACAAACTACAAATTGAGCCATCTCCTGAGGTGCTGTGCCTTTCAGAGCTGCAGACCCCAAATACCAGGAGACTTCCAACCCATTTGCAGTGCAACGGCTTTGCGAGGCTGAATACGTCCAGAACTTTGGTGTGCTCCAGTTCGACCTCCAGAGTTACTATCCCGCTCATCTAAGTCCCTTCACCATAGTGCAGGACTTCAGAAGCGAAGAAGATTGAATGGGCAAATACCGTCCTTCATTGGTGCTGAGAAAAAGGCACAAAAACCGGAGACCGACCAAAGAGACTGAAGAATGCAAAGGACCCTCTCTCGAGACTACTGCTGAGTCATCCCATTCAGAGTCCTTCCTTTCGTCACCAGACCGAGGAATCGGGAGACTGGGTCTGTTGCTTCTGCACAGAGGAGAATTCAGCTACGTTTACATCTTCTGACCTAAGGTACTGTGGGATGAAAGGTATAACTTGCCTTGAACTGAAGAGTCGCTCCAGTGTGGAGTGCATGAAGAGGTATCCAGGGTGTCCACCCTACCTCTGATCCAGGCTTGCCAGCTTGTGTCCCTTTACAGAGTCCTCTCGCAGGGTCCTCCTAACTTGCACTATATCCTGAAGTAAACTTCTCCGAGAGACTGAAAGTATCCTGTGGGTACGACATCCTTTCATCGCAGGATGAAATTTCACAGTGTGTTTTGCGGCGGTTTTTATAACGAAAAAACATCAACATTTTTTGGGGTGGATAGAAATATATATATATATTTCTGATGTTTGTTAATCTGCTTAGAATCACATGCTGTGCATAGGTCCGACATCCAGTGGTCACTGCGGAGTATTGCATTTTGTTTTTCGTAGTCGAAAAGGGGACGTCGACAAGGCGTGTCTGAAACACTATCCCTATAGTGACGTGCGTTGTACCCACAATCCCTCACGCGTCGAGGTCCCTCAGATTGTTTTTTTCCACCCAGCTTCTGGTCGCCTTCACGCGGAGCTCCTCGAGAGACATTGCAACTCCTCGACCTTTGGTCGTTTTTTCTCAAATATTAATAATCCCTCCCTCGACGCAGTTGTAAGCTGTTCTCCGCCGAAAAGAATCTTCGACGGAGGGTCGAGCGGAAGAAATCCTTCGGCGCTGCCGAACACGTGGCCTGGCCTTGCAGGCCATATACAGTAGGGAGAGTGGGGTCGTGGGACATTTCTGGGTCTTTTCTGAGAATGCCTTTCCCCTTCCTTTCCCTTGGGGTGTTTATCGCGATTTATTGCCTCGGCTATGGAGAGGACACCGTTTAGGTTTTGCCCACTTTGTAAAGGCAAATTCACTTGGAAGGACAAGCACTCACGGTGCAACCGCTGCTTGCCCCTCGATCACAAGGAGGAAAGGTGCGCGGCTTGTCGGCTTCTTAAGCCTAAAACTCTAAAAGACCGAAGGGTTAAAAGGTGGGCGGCCTACGCGATGTCGAAGGCCGAAGGTTCACCCGCCGCTGCTACCACCGACAGTGACGAGGAACGCGATAACACGACCTCCGCTACGGAAGTCGAAACCCCCTCTAAGGAGCGCTTACGCGCTTCGTCGTCTGTCCCCGGCCCCGACGGGCTCGGCTCACGCCCTGCTTATGGGGATGAACACCCCGGCGACACAGACGCACACAAAGATCCACATAAACACACAACCCACGGCTCTTCTTCGACGAAGTCGAAAAGACCTTCGGCGCCCAAGGAGACGCAGGTTCCACCGGCGGCCTCCTCGGACCGTTCGGGTTCGAAGCCCCTCTCGCAACCGCAGCCGCAACCTGCGACTGGGCTTTCGGCAAACAAGGGCGCTGCCACCAAACCATCGGCCGGTGCGCATCAACAGAAAGCGCAGACCGCCGTAGAGCGTTCGATACCCATAGCGTCGAAAACTCAAGCTTCCGCCGACAAACGAGTCGCCGACAAGCGAGTCGCCGATAGCTTAGCAAGGATCGCTGTAGCCGACGCCCAAAAGCGTACGCCGAATATTACGTCGAGCGTTACGCATAAGTTAAAGGATACGCCGAAAAAGCCCGAAGGGAAGCAGGGACTACCCCCTTCAGTCAGGGAGTCTCCCGACACACCTGAAGGTTTTTCGGAGGGCGACGGGACACTTTCCTCGACGCTTTGGGAGAGGTCGAGCCATTTTGAGTTAGATAACCCTATGTTTCCCCCGCCAGACCGCTCTGGGGTACCCCATGAAACAATGGAAAGACTCCACCTCTGTATGGAGAGGATGGAAAGGTTCATGAGCACCCAGGCCTCTCAAACTCACAAGAGGACCAGAGAAGGGCCTCAGGAGGACCCCAGGGCCAAAAATCCGAGGCTAGTCGATCCCCAGCAGGACACAGCCTCAGACTTCCAAGATGTATATGACCTCACTGGGGAGGGACAAGACTTCGAGGAAGAAGATGATTTCATGGACAATGAAGAACAGAACCAGGAGGAATGTCTGGAAGACAGAACAGACATTATAGAAGAAGGCTTCGGGGTTAACCCAGAAGAGGGACCTTCACACCCCTGGCAATCACCATCAGTGTATTCCGACACTGATGTCCTAAACCTAACTCCTCCGGACAATTCTCCAGTTAGGAACACGTCTCCAATTGACGATCAGCCCACGTTCAATGCACTGTTGCGCAGAGCAGCAGCGCATTTCGAACTCGACACCGGGGAACTCTCTCCAGAATTGGACTTTGTAGAAAGAGTGATTAAAGAAAAACCCCCGGTCAGCCAGACCATTCCACTCCTCGCTTCAGTGAAGAGAAGGATCATACCTTCGCTGTCCACTCCCGCAATGATCAGAGGGGTCAATCCACGGATTGAAAAACTTTTCACTCCTTCACCCTCAGACCCCCTCTACATTAGGGGACATTCCATTCCGGATTCCCTAGTGGTATCTAATACTAGAAAGAGGGCAGGGGTACCACTTTCCACCAGTGAGGCACCCCCTGACAAGGAGGGCAAGAGGCTTTTTGCCCTTGCAAAAAGAGTTACTTCCTCGGCTGCCTTCTCAGCAAGAATTGCCAACAACAATTCCTTGCTTGCAAGCTACGCAGACGCGCAGTGGGCCAAACTGCGAAAAGACGCCGAGGAAGCACCGGAGCCTTTACGTACGCGCCTACTGTCAACTATTGGCGAAGGAACCCAAGTGAACCAGAGCATTGTTAAAAACTCTCTGGACGCGGCAGAAACAGCAGGACGTTCCTTGGTACAAGGAATACTCCTAAAGCGCCATGTATGGCTGCGCAACTCAGGCTTTAAACCAGAGACACAGGCGTCTTCGATAAATAAACCTGTCGAGGACGCTAACCTCTTCGGAAAAGCGGTAGATGAAGCCCTAGAGATGGCTAAAAAAGAGTTCGACACTATCAAGACTCTTGACCAAATCTCTAAGCCCACTACCAGGCGCGGCTATGGCAACAAACGCCTTTTTCGTGGCCAACGCCAACACCAACAACAAAATCAACATCAGCAATACCCTGCCACCAATTACCAAACCAATAGTGGGCAGTACAGCCAAAGAGGCCAACGCCGGGGCAAAGGGAGGGGTCGGGGATCCACCCCCAGAGGCTCCCAAGCCCCCAACAACTCCAAATGACGCGAATATTCGCGTCCCCTCCCATGCAACACCGGTCGGGGGCCGGATAACATCCTTTCTTCCTGCATGGGAGGAGATAACGTCAGACCGTTGGGTACTGTCCACCGTAGCCCACGGATACTGTATCGAATTCAACAGTTCCCCATCCTACAGACCCCCGAGGGGACGTCGCATGACACCGGAACATCTTGCCATCCTTCTCCAAGAAGTACAACAACTGCTGGAAAAAGGAGCCATAGAGGTCGTGCCTCTATCTCAGGTAACGGAAGGTATTTATTCAGTGTACTTCCTTGTACCCAAAAAGGATCTAACCATGCGCCCTGTATTAGATCTGCGCCCAGCGAACAAATTTATCAAACCCCAAAAGTTTCGTATGGTAACCTTACAGGAAGTGATCCCACTGCTTTCTCAGGGAGATTACATGACAGCATTGGACATGAAAGATGCATACTTTCATATTTCAATGTTGCCAGCGCACAGAAAATACCTCAGGTTCATGATAGAGGGCAAACACTACCAGTTCAAAGTGCTACCCTTCGGCATAGCATCAGCACCAAGGGTATTCACGAAGGTGCTGGCAGTGGCAGCGGCCCACCTGCGCAGGTTGTCCATCCCAGTTTACCCTTACCTCGACGACTGGCTCATAACAGGGGATTCTTACGAAACATGCTTCTCCAATACCCAAAAGACAGTAGACCTTTTGTTCCAGTTGGGCTTCTCCATCAACGAAAAGAAGTCCAGTTTAGACCCCAGTCAAATCAAGCAATTCCTCGGGGCTCTAATTCAAACAAAGGACGGCCTCGTCTTCCCCTCCAAAGAGAGGGTCCAAAACATGCTGTTTCAAATCCCTCATTATGTAACCGGTCGAGAGGTGACGGTACGCAAAGCAATGCGCTTGCTAGGAATGATGGCGTCGTGTATTTATTTGGTACCTCACGCGCGCCTGCGCATGCGCCCAATGCAAGAGTGGCTCAACAGCCAGTGGTGTCAGGCCAGCGGACTATGGGAGGATCTAGTTGTGGTCTCGCAGGCCTTAGTTCTCTCGCTACGGTGGTGGACAAAGGAAAACATGGAAAAAGGGAAACCCTTTGCCACACCCGCGGCGGAAGCCACTCTAACCACAGACGCATCCCTCACAGGATGGGGGGCGCACCTATCCCATCAGACTGCTCACGGAGTGTGGACTCCGAACGTAGCATCCAAACACATAAATCTACTGGAGCTACTAGTTGTGTTCAAGGCGCCAAGAGCCTTCCAGGAACACCTACAAGGCAAAACAGTAATGGTCCTTACAGACAGCACCACAGCCATGTACTACATCAACAAGCAAGGGGGCACCCACTCTCCAGGCCTGTCCAAGCTGGCCCAGAATATATGGAAGTGGGCTCTCAAACAGGACATGTTCCTACTATCACTACATGTACCCGGGGAACTCAATCTGCTAGCAGACAGTCTCAGCAGAGATTTCCCCCTGCCCAAAGAGTACGAATGGCGCCTGCACGAAGACATCGTCTTCGACGTCTTCACACAATGGGGATTCCCAGAAATAGACCTGTTCGCAACCCTGGAAAACTCACAATGCCTAAGTTACGCCTCCAGGTACCCCCAGAACCAATCCAAGGGGAACGGTCTGTCGATGCAATGGTCAGGGAAATTTGTTTATGCTTTTCCCCCGACTCCCCTTCTCAACAAAATGGTGCACAAGATGCACCAGGAACAAGTGACCATGATACTAGTGGCCCCAATGTGGGCACGACAACCATGGTTCGCTCACTTGATGGAGATGTCTCTATCCCCCCCAGTAAAACTCCCCTGCCCGTACAACATGCTGTCTCAGGACAAAGGCAGGACTCTGCATCCATGCCCCCAGAACATGAACTTAGCAGCTTGGCTCCTGAGATCATAGAGTTCGGACATCTACAACTCCCGCAAAGATGCATGGACATCCTCAAGGAAGCCCGGAAACCGAACACTCGCCACTGCTATTCTAGCAAGTGGAAAAGATTTGTCATCTGGTGCAGGAGCAAAAGCATCAACCCTATTGACTGCTCTCCCACACATGTGGTCCTATACCTGACCCACCTTTTGGATTCAGGTCTAGTGTTTAACTCCATTAAAGTCCACCTAGCTGCACTTTCTGCATACACCACTTCCCAACTCAAAGTGTCGTGGTGGAGGATCCCTGTTATAAAAGCCTTCATGGAGGGAGTAAAGAGAATACACCCCCCGATAGCTGACCCAGCTCCCGGATGGGACCTTAATGTGGTACTTACCAGACTCATGGGCTCTCCATTCGAACCCATGCACAAAGCATCTCTTAAACACCTCACGCTTAAGACTGCTTTTTTAATAGCTATCACCTCCATCAGGAGAGTAAGTGAACTTCAGGCTCTTTCTATTCTAGACCCCTTCGTTACAGTTCACAAAGATAAAGTGGTTCTACGCACTCACCCTAGGTTTGCTCCGAAATTTATTTCTAAATTCCACGTAAACCAATCTATAGAACTACCAACGTTCTTTCAAAATCCTTCCAATTTGGGAGAAAGGACTCTGCACACACTAGATGTACGCAGAGCGGTCATGTTCTACATGGAAAGAACCAGACCACTGAGGAAGACTAATCAGTTCTTCGTCTCGGTGGCAGCAGGAAGAGAAGGAGATGCAGTTTCAAAATCCACTATTTCTAGATGGATTGTTCAATGCATCACTCTCTGCTATACTCTTGCTAAGAGAGAACTGCCCTTTAGGCCAAGAGCACACTCTACTCGAGGCACGGGGGCATCCATAGCATTCATTGCAAATGTTCCCCTTGAGTCCATCTGCAAAGCGGCTACCTGGAGTTCTGTGCACACCTTTACAAAACACTACTGTCTAGATACACACTCTAGATCTGACTCCCAGGTGGGACAGGCAGTATTACGACACCTTTTCTCTACTGTTCCTTCTCATAACCCACCGCCAACTCCGGGTACTGCTCGCTAGTCTATGCACAGCATGTGATTCTAAGCAGATTAACAAACATCAGAAGAGAATGCATTACTTACCGTAAAAGCATTTCTGATGATTGTATCTGCTTAGATTCACATGCGCCCGCCCTTCCTCCCCGCTCGGATGGAAGGAACATAGACTTCCTTTATATATCTCTCTTTTCTGTACTCACTCACGTCTAGAAGGCTCCCTCAGGGCAGAAAAATACAAACAGAGGGACCTCGACGCGTGAGGGATTGTGGGTACAACGCACGTCACTATAGGGATAGTGTTTCAGACACGCCTTGTCGACGTCCCCTTTTCGACTACGAAAAACAAAATGCAATACTCCGCAGTGACCACTGGATGTCGGACCTATGCACAGCATGTGAATCTAAGCAGATACAATCATCAGAAATGCTTTTACGGTAAGTAATGCATTCTCATATATATATATATATATATATATATATATATATATATATATATATATATATATATATATATATATATATATATATATATATATATATATATATATATATATATATATATATTTCTGATGTTGGTTAATCTGCTTAGAATCACATGCTGTCAGTAACACAAATCTAAACGGAGGTACCTCGACGCGTGAGGGATTGTGGGTACACTGCACGTGACTATAGGGATAGTGTTAGACACGCCTATGTCGACGTCCCCTTTTCGACTATGAAAAACAAAATGCAATACTCCGCATTGACCACTGGATGTCGGACTATGCACAGCATGTGAATCTAAGCAGATACAACCATCAGAAATGCTTTTACGGTAAGTAATGCATTGTCATATGGGGTGTGGCTGTTTGGGAATAGATTAAAAAAAATTAAGGTAATGGGGCTTGGAGGGGAATCCCCCCTCCCCCCAGCTCCCAAAAATACAAATAAATGAAAATTCAATTAGTTTTTTCATTACAATATCGGCGGAAAAAACCCCTGCAAATTGTCATCCCGCGATGAAATGACATGTAACCATCCTGTGGAACTTTGCTATTATGCTACTTCGTAAGACTTTGGCTCCACTTTTTCGTATAGTTTGGGATTGGACTTTAAAAACAATTGGAATCTAGGAAATGTGGTTCTAGAACGTTCAGCTCTGCTGATCTGTGTATAACCAACCTTTTTCCTTCCCAAAGACTAACTTATGTGGTTTTGAGAACTAAATACAGTTACTGTATATTTGTGAAGTAAGGTGAGTGTGTAGCACTACTACTATTGAACTAATCACCTTTGAAAAGTAATACATGTATATTTTTAATATGACATTTAATGTGTGTTTCTTTGGACTATTGTACTTACTAGGTTCAATGTGCTTACCTAATGCTCACATCTTCCTCCTATGATAAGCCTGGCTGCTCTGCCATTCTACTGAGATCCTTTGGGTAGTACAGACTTATACGAAGAGTTGGGGACCTGCATGCAAAGGGATAGTTTTATGAAGTCTTACCACAAGTGGACTTTAGGAAAGCTCCCCTAACAGCTGGCCACTGCGTTTGCGATTTGGATTTTTTGCCGCTGGCCAAACTTCTTGAGCTGTCCTCAATCTCCCACCTAGAGCTCTGTGTCCGATGGTGTTCCTACAGTCTAGGGCCCCTCAACCTTTTGCTTTTTCTTCTCTATTTTGGTGGGTTTGGACTGCTGACCTATTTTTGGTGGCCATATCGGCTTCTCCCGAAGGCCTTCTACCATTGCAATCCTTTTTGCCTTACTTAAAGAATAAGGTCCCCTCTAAAGCATCCCTTTTTTACCCTAGGGCGATTATATGATCCTACATTGGTTTTAGTGAGAAGACTAGCAGCAGATGTAATTTAATTTTGGCTTCACAGAGGGTTCAAGCCCTTTTACAGTATTGGTAGCCCAATGTACTTGCCCATTTTGTATTTTAGGGCTCCATTTGTTCAGGAAAACCATGTGGTAGGACTAAAGTGGCCCTTCTGGGCACGTGGGCCTTTTGTGGGCCCACATTACAGTCTCCACATTGTTTCTAAGTGGTTTTGACAGGTCTAAATCCCCAGGCCTTGCCTCAGGAATGTCCTGTGTGGCTGGTCTGGGCTGAGTGACTGTCCTGATGGCCATTCAGAATGGTTGTATACAGGACTGCTTCTTCCCTAGCCTCCCCTCCCCAACTCCCCACACACTCAATCTCATCGATTGGTTAGCTGGCTTCTGTGTTCTATATGGGATATGGGTTCCCTATCCCACTGCGCTTTTTGCTGAATCTCAGAAGAGCAGGAATGTTGTCCTGATGGACAGGTTTCCGACTGTTTTGTGCACTTTTAGGCCCTCATATGCCAATACTGGCTGGATACAGTGTCTTGGGCACATCTCTGTTGCGGTTTTCTACTCCTGGAAGTCTAGGCTGGGCTTCCTGCGTCTTCACTGCAGTGAATGGCTTGGGTCTTCTGTGCAAGGGCTGTGTACTGGCTGTTTTTTGGCTGGGTCGCTGCGGTTGCCTAAGAAGGGTAGCGATAAACTACCCTGCCTCATCAGCTTCTTCTGCTGTGCTGGCTCGCTTCAGTCATCATCATGGGACGGTCTTCTGTGCTTGTGTCACCCTCTTTTTGTCAAACGAGCTGCGAGAATCCATCGCCTTAGATTCCTTTGTCTTCTCTGAGTCTTCTTCACTGTTTTAGCTGCTAGTTCGAGAGACTTAATCACAGAGGTCTGCATGTCCTTCTTTTCTGTGGTGGGGATTTTTGTTGGCCGAAGGTTCAAGGCCAAGTGAACCCGGGTCCTGTGAAATGCACCTGCAAGAGAAACCCTATACTTTATGGGTTGTGTCATGCTGCTGTGCTGTTTTCGCGGAAACTGCCACCAATGGTACTTACCACTGGGTCCTGGGATGTGTGATTATTTGAGATAATTACCCTCGGGGGGGGGGGGGGGATGGAGAGGGGGGGGTCCCGTTGCCTGCGGTCAAAATTGTTTGGAAGAGTCTCAACCACATTTCCTATTCACCAACATTGGGGGTCTTCCTGCATTGCTTTGTCTTTTCTGAGTCTTCTACTTTTTTGAACCAACCTCTGAATCTCTTGATTGCGGTCTTGTCAGGTCATCTCTGAAGTTGTTTGCTGTGGAATCTGCTCCGGGGGCATGAAACAGACTTACCTTCATTTTCCCCATAAAAGTGGATGGCCTACTGACCTCACTGATTACTGAGTAACTTCTACTTACCCTTAAACTATGACTTTGGGGGTACTTACCTGCCTCTCAGCATTTCTTCCTGCATGTACGAGGGGTTCAGGGAGTACTCCTACATCCCGTCCCCTTTCCTCCATACTTAGGAGACATCTCTCTGTCCTGTGGGACGGGACCAGAGCACTTTGTAAAAAGCATCCAAAAATGTTTCCAAAAATGTGTCCTTCCTCTCTTTCTTGCGCGGGGCCCGGCACGCGGCCGTAACCCCGCCCACCTTGGCTCCGCCCCATGCATCGCCCATCAGTCCTTTTCTCCGCTCGTTCGGGACTGGACGCACTTGCATCCTTGGAAGATTTTCTTCCCTTTTTTCCTCTCTGGCTCTCGCTAGCGATCGTGTACTACTCTCTCTATGTCGTTTAAACTAGACTTTCCAGATTGTTCGTGTCACCGTCGTTTCGCAAGGGCGGATCCCCATCCTCTTTGTTTAGAGTGCTTGGGTCCAGATCACCGTTGGGACTCCCTTTTGGTCCGGGCACTTCAACGTCGGTTGGCGTGGTGAGAGGGGGTGTTCCGACAAACTCCTCCTTCACATTTTCAGGCATTCATCGACAAGAAGAAGAAACGCCCGGTAAGTACTTTACTTTTCAGAGCACCCCGGTCGGGGGATACCTTTCCGGGTTCCTCTCGGGCCAGGGGTGTTGATCGCTCTGCCACCGGGTTCGCCCCGTGGTGCCCGTTGGGCCTAATAATTTTACCAGAGTTTTCTCCGAGGGTCTCCGTAAGGGGCCTGTGGATACCGGAGTACGCTTAGAGGCCCCTCCTGTGGGGGCTGTTTGTAGACCCAGTTCTACTGAGTCGTGGGGTACGCAGCTCACACTGAGGCCTCTGTCGGCTTCCCTCAAAAATAAGACCGGGGTGCGCCCCGAGGCCTTGGGTGGGCTTGCTTTTACTGAATGGATGTTCGAGGCCCACGCAGATAAGGCTGTTACCGGGCCTGGGTCCGAGGTCCCTCATCCAGACGCTAAAGCTACCAACAATTCTGAGAGGCCTGACAAGGCCTTGTCGGTGAAAGCTGTTTCTCACTGTTCCCGCTCTTGCGGTGACACCAGACCTGTTGAGGGGGCAAAGAAGCAAAGTTCTTCTTTTACCGGCAGTGCCGAGGTCCTTCCTTCGAAGGCTAATTTGGCAGTTGGTATGTCACAAAAACATTCCAGGCCTCACAGTACTGGTTCTGCCGAAGTTCCTTATGTTAAGGCTAAAGTTAAGACCCCTGATCCATCGACGGGGACCCCTGCCTCACTTTCTCATGTGCCGCAGTTCCCCTCAGATGAGGACAAAATGGCACCCGTTCCCGCCACGACCGCGGTGGCCATTTTAGGTGCTACCCCTACAACTACGCCATCAGCCTCAGGTGTCCCTTGTGCGCATCCTTATCGGCCAGTTTACGATTGGAACACCCGGATGCCTCTTCCGCACAATGTTTCGTTGCCTGCGGGGTCGGCACCTTTGATTTATGTGGATACATTGGTGGAGGGGGCTGTGTGGCACCCTTCCCCGTTACGTCCCTGGATTTGTCCACCTCGTGAGAGGTCTCCAAGTTCCGAGGCAGTCCCCGGAGGAGGCTTTTTTCGGTACATTTCAAACATTAATGCGTACCGACCCCATGAGGGAATATTTCAAAGGGCTTTTCAGGAAGATATGTCCACCTGCGCCTCCGGCTCCACTCGTTCCTCCGGTGATTCCGCCGGCGCCTCCCTTGCCTACGGTGCCTTCCCAACTCTTCCGCCTTTGCCTCCATTGTCCCCTGTGGACAAGGCAGCGCCTGACACGGCTCTGCAGGATCCTGACCTGTCGGATGACGCCCAAGGCGATCAGGACAACGAGGACCTTCCCCGCTCTATCAGAGATTTTCATGACCGGGTACTGGACATGATGAGTTTCTTAGATGTTCCAGTGCCCGAGGCACCCGCTCCGCAGGAGGGCGTGCTTTCTGGGGCGTTCACCCTGTCTCCCTTGTAGCGTACCGGCCTGTTCTTGCAGAAGGACTTTCTGGTCGAGGTCCGCAGAGTCTGGGAAAAGCCACACTCTGGACTTTTTTTCAATAAGAAAATTGACGCGAGATACAGGCTGCATTCTTCGGAAGAGGTGGCCCTGTCGTCTTGCCCGCCCCCTTCCTCCACAGTGGTGGCTTCAGCCACTTTGCAGTCCAGGCCTGCAGCATCCTCTTCCACGACGGCTACTCAGGTTCTGGGAAAGGAGGACAAGCCCCTCGACTCCCTCGGGAGGAAAATCTTCGCTAACAGCCTTGCAGCTCAGGCAGGCCCACGCCGAATTGATATTCTCCAGCATGGGGTCTGGCATGGATTCACATGCTCATGAATGTTCCCCGTCGTCAGGCTGGGAATCCTCGGTAAAGAAAAATCAGTATCAGTATCAGTTTCGTTTCTGATCTGTCTTTCGTAGTAGTAACCAATCACTGATCTCTGTGTCATACTGACCACAGCCAATGACTGCCCTCTCCCTAAGCCCCGCCTCTGGCAGCCATCTTCAGATTTTTACCGCAGGTTCAAGTGTTGGGAGTTCTCGTGCTTAGTTCTCGAGCTTTTGCTGCGTTTTCGCGCTTTTTCAGGTGAATTTTCACATTTTTTCGGTTAATCGAGCCTCAAGCTCCACCGTTTCTACTCCCGTTAACGGGTACCTGTTGCAGGATTTTCCTACGCACCTCAAGAGTGAAGATTTCGTCGAATCAACCTTTTGGAGGATTCCAGAAGATTTGCGGCCTACTTCGAGATGGCCCAGGACGCGAGTTAGTCACCCGGACCCAAACTGTTTCGCAGCTGCCCTGGATGCGGGCTACAGAATGTGTTTAAGGAGGACGAGCATTCGCGATGCCTCTACTGTCTTCATGGGGACAAGACTCATGTAGTGAAGGACTGCCAGTTCTGCAAGAACTTGTCAGAGCGGACCATGAGGGACCGTAGATCCCGTCTCGCCAGCTGGTCGGAGAAGGGCTCTACGGGTGAGAAGAAGAAAGAGTCTGAGCAGGCTTCTAAGTCCTGTGCGGGTGCCCCGGCGACGGGGGCCCAACACCAGGCCAAGCACCGCAAGTCCGCTGGCTCCGGGAGCGCCGAAAGGTCGGGCTCTTCGGTCGGCAGGCAGGGCGCACCTTCCCCGGCACTGTCAACCACGAGCCAGCGCTCTGGTTCGGGGAAGAGGAAGTCCGAGACCCCGGGTAAGCTTCGGGAGAAGCCCCGTCCGATCTCGGGAGAGGGGGAGCGAGGCGTCGCCCCTCCCCCTAAGGAGAAGGCCCGGGATGCACCTAAGGTGGTGAAGGCCGCTACCCAGCAGGCAAAGGCCTCTATCGAGGCGATCGCGGCGACTCTGGCCAAGCCGGCAGAGACCCCGCCAGCGGAGACTGCCTCCGGGACTAGAGTTTCCCTGCCGCCAAGGAGGGAATCCTCTTTTCAGCCCATCGTCATGGCCACCATGATGGAAGAAGCGAGGGGGGGCACGGTAGCCTCCTCGAGCTCGGAGTCAGCCTCGGAGGAGGAACTGACCGAGGCTGTGAGGAATCTCGAAGTCCAATTCGAGAAGGTTCAATCCCGTAAGGAAGATCCTCGGGAGATAACCGAGGAAGACGACGATGGTGAGGAAGAGCAGCCTTCCCTTCCGGCGCAGCCGGAACCTAGGCCTCAGGATAGCTCGGCAGCCATTTTGTCTGCGATCCAGTCCTTATTCTCTGAGATAAGGACGAGATTACCACGGCCCAGGCCGGAGGACCCGCAACCTGGCCCGTCGGGAAGTCCTCAGAACAAACGACGGAGGACCCAACCCTCTCCTCCACTCGCCCCATAAGGCCTACAGTTCCCTCCTCATCCTCCCAGGAGTTGAGAGATGAAGGTGCGGTAGGCTTGACAACGGGTTCTGAGGGCGACGACGACAGAACGGGTCTCCCGTCGCACGGGCCTCTCCGCCCGACGAGATTGGCTCATTCCACGCCATGATCGCCAGGGCGTCCGAATTGTTCCAGCTCTGCCCGGAGGAGCAGAAAAAGGAAGGTTTCCTCTATCAGCGCCGGGAGGCCAAGAGGAAGACTGTCATCGCGGTGCCTCTAATCGATGACATCTGGGAGGAGGGCCTGTCGGTGCTCAAGAACACCTCCACAGCACCAGCCAAACGGGACCGGTACGAGAAGAAGTACCGGGTCCCCGAGACCGCTCCCCTGTGCCTCTGGGCCCAGCCAACGCCAGACTCGGTCGTCTCGGTGGCGGCGAAGAAGAAAGCGGCGGGGTCAGGAGCCTCAACGTCGAATTCCCCTCCGGACGGCGAGGGTAGGAAGTTGGACGCCATGGGGCGACGGGTCATTTCGTCGGCGGCGACGACGATCAAAGCGGCCAACGCCCTGGCGATCGTGGCCCGTAATGACCGGGAGCTCTGGTTTAAGCTGGCCCCCATATTGGACTTCCTACCGGACGACAAGAGGTCCGAGGCCCTGGAAATACTTCAAGAAGGCGAGGTGGCGTCGGACCACGCCATAACGGTGGCAACTGATATTGCCGATACCGGGTTCCGCCAGCTGGGCAACGGAGTTTGCCTACGACGACGGGGTTAGCTCCGGGCGACCGACTTCCGTCAGGACGTCCAGACCAGGGTGTTGGACATGCCGTTCTACGGCAGCAACTTGTTCGGGAAGGCGGTGGAGGAATCCCTCCAAGCCATAAAGACGGACACGGAGACGGCCCGCGCCCTAGGAGCCCTTCAACGACGGCCCTTTCGGAGCTCCGGAGGCAGACAGGGGGCCTCCAAGGGATCCAGTGGTGGCTCGTCCTACCGCCAGGCGGCACGCTCCTCGTCTCAGGAGGCCTACAGGGGTCACGGCAAGCAGGGAGCGCCTCGCCGCCGTCGGCAAGGCGGCCAGGGCGGCAAGGCGGCCAGGGCGGCAAGGCCACCACCTCCAACCAGGACTGAACCGGCCGTGGCCTCGGGATCCCACCGAAGCACCCCGGTGGGAGGCCGGCTGACGAATTTCGTCGGCGTGTGGAAGTTCATCTCCACCGACCGTTGGGTGCTGGATACCCTGGCAAGAGGACACTCTATCGAATTCCTGAAGAAGTGCCCTCACGTTCCACCTGTGGCCAGGAAGGAAAATCACGTCCCGCAACTGCTGTTGGAAGTACGGGTGATGCTCAGAAAAGGTGCCATCGAGCTCGTCCCGAAGAGGCTCCGGGGCTCCGGGGTGTACTCGAGGTACTTCCTCGTCAGGAAAAAGACTGGTGGCTGGCTCCCCATCCTGGACCTTCGTTGTTTGAACAAATCATCCTGAACTTGGATGGTCACCCTCCAGCACGTGCTGGGACAGCTGGAGGAAGGCGACTTTCTATCGTTGTTGGACCTGGAGGATGCATACTTCCACGTTCCCATCCTCAAAAGTCACCGAAAGTTCCTCAGGTTCGCCGTCCAGGGACGCCACTACCAATTCAGAGCACTGCCGTTCGGATTGAAGTCGGCCCCCAGGGTCTTTACCAAGTGCCTAGCACCTGTGGCGGCGCGGCTGCGCCTGCAGGGGATTCACGTCTACCCCTACCTGGACGACTGGCTCATCCGCTCAAGGACGAGGGAACTCGCAGTCGAACACACTGCGAGGACCGTCCAGCTACTCACAGACCTGGGATTCGCCATAAATTACCCAAAGTCCCACCTGGTGCTGTCGCAGGTGGCCCTGTTTCTGGGAGCGAAGCTCGATACAGTGAGGCGCCTGGCGGCACCGTCGGAAGAACGGACGAAGACCCTTCTGGGCAAAGTGCAGCGCCCGCTAGCCACGGACGTGGCCAGGGTGAGGTCCATCAAGTCCCTCCTGGGGATGATGTCCTCTTGCATCTACCTGGTGCGCCTCTGCAGACTACGGATGCGCCCTCTTCAAGAATTTCTCGACGCCCGTTGGATGCAGGCGACGGGCACCTTCGAAGACAGGGTCCCCCTCAACAATGTGTTCCGGCGGGCGATTCAGTGGTGGGGCGTTCGAGCGCACCTCACGGCGGGCAAGGACTTTCAGACACCGGCGTACCAGGAGACTGTGACGACGGACGCCTCCCTGGAAGGTTGGGGCGCCCACACCGGAGATCTCCACGCAAGAGGCCTCTGGCTCCCGGAGGAGAAGCTCCTGCACATCAACATCCTGGAACTCCGAGCCGTGTTCTGGGCTCTCAAATCGTTCCTCCCGTCGCTCAAGGGCATGGTGGTGCGGATCTTCACGGACAACACCACGACAATGTTTTACATACGGAAGCAGGGAGGCACCAGATCCCCAGCCCTATCCAAGGAGGCACAGGATCTGTGGCACTGGGCGGTCGCCCAGGGGATGTTCCTGGTTCCCTTCCACCTGGCAGGAGAAAGAAACACCATCGTCGACTCGCTCAGCAGGGAGCTGCGCGCATGTCACAAGTGGGAACTGCGCCACGATCAGGTGGATCAACTCTTCCGACGATGGGGCAAACCCCAAATCGACCTGTTTGCAACAGCGACGAACTCGAAGTGCCAGAGGTTCGCCAGCAGGTTTCCCCAGCCGAGAAGCATGGGCGATGCGTTCTCGTTTCCCTGGGACGGCCTATACCTGTATGCGTTCCCTCCGTTGCCGTTGCTGCTTCGACTCATCAACCAGCTCAAGAGGTCCTGGTGCAGGATGATCCTCGTCGCACTGGCGTGGCCGAGGCAGATCTGGTTCCCGGACCTTCTGGACTTGTCAACGTCCCCTCCCATCAAGCTGTCGGCGGACGCGGATCTTCTCTCCAGAGAAGGAGGCGCCATCTTCCACCACGACCCAGCGTTGCTGAACCTGCAGGCTTGGCTCCTGCAGCGCTAGAGTTCGGAGGGTACGATATACCGGCCGACTGCAGAGAGGTTCTTGCAAAGGCCAGGGCACCCTCGACTCTCAAATGCTAGGGTCACAAGTGGAAGAGGTTCTCTATCTGGTGCCGAGCACAGAAGATCAACCCCCTACGGATTACGGCCCCGCAAGTGCTGCCGTACCTGCTATCGCTGGCAAAGGCTAGGCTAGCCCATGCCTCCATTAAGATTCATCTGGCGGTGATCTCCAGATATACCAGAACCACAGGACGGACGTCCCTGTGGTCCCATCGACTGGTAAAAGAGTTTATGAAAGGACTGTTCCGGTCGTTCCCGCCGGTGAAGGCCCCGGCCCCGGCATGGGAACTTAACGTGGTGCTGACCAGGCTCATGGGGCCCCCATTCGAGCCGATGCACTCCGCACCGATGAAGTTTGTGTCGTGGAAGACTGCATTCCTGGTGGCCATTACCTCCGCACGACGAGTGGGAGAGATCCAGGCCCTATCCTGCAAAGCACCGTACTTGACTTTCCATGCTTCGAGGGTGGTGCTTAGGACGCACCCCTCCTTTATGCCCAAGGTGCCGTCGGACTTCCATCTTAACGAGCCCCTGGTGTTATCTGTTTTCTTCCCATCTCCTTCGTCGCCGGCCGAGAGGACTTTGCACTTGCTGGAAGTGGCTAGAGCGCTAAAGTTCTACGTGGACCGCACAAAGAGTTTTCGGAGGACATCACAGCTATTCGTGAACCTTGGACCTGTGAATCAAGGGAAGGCTCTCTCGAAGTCTTCTATTTCCAGATGGCTCTCCGGCTGCATCATGCACTGCCACCGGTTGGCTAACCGACCGCTGCCAGGCCGTCCAAGAGCCCATTCGACCAGAGCGATCGCTGCTACTACGGCGTTCCTATCTGGTGTGCCCCTGCTGGACATCTGCAGGGCTGCTACGTGGAGGTCGACGCACACCTTCACGAGATTCTACTGCGTCGATCGGGATTCCAGGGAGGAGTCCAGGGTCGGCCAGGCAGTGCTGCGCAACCTGTTCGCTTAAGGTGAGCCTGGTGAGGAGGAAGAGATGCTTAATGTTGAGTTTTTTGTATTGCTTAATGTTGAGCCGTTTGCCACTTCCCGTGGTTGTGAATGTGTGTACTGCTATGTATTCTTATATTCATGAGCATGTGAATCCATGCCAGACCCCATACTGGAAAAGGAACAAGTTACTTACCTGTAACTGTTGTTCTTCCGCATGGGTCTGGCATGGATTCACATGCGAACCCTCCCGCCTACCCCTCTGCGGCTCTTCACTTGGTCATACTGCCACTTCACGTGCTACCAAATCTGAAGATGGCTGCCAGAGGCGGGGCTTAGGGAGAGGGCAGTCATTGGCTGTGGTCAGTATGACGCAGAGATCAGTGATTGGTTACTACTACGAAAGACAGATCAGAAACGAAACTGATACTGATTTTTCTTTACCGAGGATTCCCAGCCTGACGACGGGGAATATTCATGAGCATGTGAATCCATGCCAGACCCATGCTGGAGAACAACAGTTACAGGTAAGTAACTTGTTCCTTAGCAGGCGCTAACATGCGGATGTGGAAAGGTCTGTCGGAGTTTGAGGAGTTTATCCCGGTCGATAAGCTGGAAGGCTTTAAAGGAGGCCTATCCGACGCCAGGTTCTTGGCCCAGGATCTCCTGGAGGCTGCGGCTCATCACGTAGACACCTCGGCTCGGGGCCTTATGCTGGGGGTTGATACCTCATGGCAGGCGTGTTTGCATGCAACTAAGTTCTCAAAAGAAGTGCAGGACAAGGTGTTGGACCTTCCGTTCGATGGGAAGGAGCTCTTTCATTCTACAACAGATGTAGAGCTCACCAAGACGAAGGATAGCACTCAGACAGCTAAGCCCTTGTCTGTCCTGGTTAAGACTCTTTTCAAAACCCAGAGACCATTGTCGCAAAGTCGACCTTCCTCTGGCTTTAGGGGCTTCCTCGACTGAAAAACTCGCAGAGTGGATACCCCTGCGGGAAAAACAACCGCCGTAGGCAACAACGGTTGCGGTTTTTCTCTCGCTCCTCAGCCTTCTCCTCAGGTTCAGGTGGCACCGCCACCGATAAACCTGCAAAATGAGGGTTTTCCGCGCTCGCACGTGACCCTGGTGGGAGGACACATTGCGTCTCATTGGGAGGCGTGGCACACCATCACAGAAGACAGATGAGTCTTGTCAGTCGCTCGGGCGGGCTTCGCTTACCTCTACCCCCCTACCCCACCCCTCAACCCTCCTTTTGAGCTGTCGAGCTCGCACTCCCTCAAAGCCGAGGTTCAGAAATTTCTGGACCTCAGGGCTGTGGAACCACTTCCCCATGGGGAGCGAGGGGAGGGCTTCTACTCCCGGCTGTTTGCGGTGCCCAAACCCAACCAGGCTGGCCTGCGCACCATCCTAGACCTTTCCCAGTTCAATCTTTTCCTATCCCAAGAGAAATTCAAGATGATCACGCCCAGCCAGATACGCTCCTCCTTGCAGATGGGCGATTGGCTCAGTGTGGTGGATCTTCAGGATGCGCGTACATGCATATCCTGATTTGGAACCCACACAGGAGATATCTCTGCTTCTCTTTGGGAGAGGAGCACTTCCAGTTTCGAGTGCTTCCTTTTGGCCTCAGTTCGGCACCGCGTGTCTTCACAAAGATGATGTTGGTGATTGCGGCCCGTCTTCGTCTCCAGGGTATCCATGTGTATCCATATTTGGACAACTGTCTCTTACGCAGCCCCTGTCCGCTGGCAGCAGCGGGCAATCTCCAGTCTCTCCTTCAGCTCCTGTTACATCTTGGGCTGTCGGTGAACTGGCGGAAATCTTCCATGACGGTCTCGCAGGACCTGATTTTCCTGAGTTTTCGCTGGAACACGATCGACTGCAGAGTGAACCTGAGCGGGGACAGAATGGCGGATCTGTTAGCCACGTGTCAGATGTTTGCGCAGTCGGAGAGCATGTCGCCCTGGTGGTTCCAGAGGCTTCTGGACTTCATGGCCTTGTGCGTGCTGGCTCTTCCTCTTGCTCGTCTCAAGATGAGACGGACCCAGATGGCTCTTCGGAGTTCCTGGCGTCAGGCTGTGGACCCGGATTCCAAGCTGATAATGATTCCGGATTCCATGAGCGTGGACCTGGATTGGTGGTCATCTCTCAGCAACCTGTCGGTGGGTGCGGGGTTTCAAGACCCAGCCCCTATGGTGACGATCACGACGGACTCCTCCCTCCTGGGGTGGGGTGCAACGTTAGATCTTCTTCAGGTATCGGACCTTTGGTCGCCTCAGGACAAGCTCCTGCACATAAATCATTTGGAGCTTCTGGCAATATTCCTAGCGCTCAGGGCATTCAGACCGATCATTGCCAACAAGGTGGTCCGCATACGCACAGACAATGTGCTGTCAATGTATTACATCAACAAGCAAGGGGGAACGAAGTCTCCTCCCCTCGTGGACCTGTCCATCCAGATTTGGGAGTGGGCCGTGATTCATGGTGTCTGGCTGCTTGCAGTGCACATCCCGGGCCAGCTGAATGTCACAGCGGATGCCCTCAGCCGGCGGACAGTGGTCAGCTACGAGTGGGAGTTGAAGGCAGAGGTCCTCTCATGGATTTTCTTGCGTTGAAGCACACCGGAGGTGGACTTCTTCGCTACGGTGGTAAAAAAGAAGCTTCCTCATTATGCCTCCAGAGGGGGGCTGGGAGCCTCCTCTCTGGGGGATGCTCTCTAGATTCCATGGCACAACATGAGAGCTTACGCCTTCCCACCTCTGCCTCTAGTCCATCGAGCAATTTGGATGCTGAAGAACTTGGTGAACTGTTCCCTTCTACTCATAGCCCTGTGGTGGCCTGTCGATGTGTCCGCCGATCAGGTTACCCGTGACCCCCGATCTTCTTCATCAGGGGGAACAGCAGATGTGGCACCCCGCCCCACAATCGCTCAGCTTGGCGGCATGGTGCCTGAGTTCAAGTCTTTAGAACATCTTAACTTGTCTGCGGATAACATACGTATTATCCAGGCAGCCTGGAAACCCTCGACTAGATCCCAATACAGAAGTAAATGGCTCAGGTTCTGTCATTGGTGTTTGGGAAAGCAGTTGGACCCAAGGGAGGCTGCGATTGACACGGTGCTGTCCTTCGTATCCTTCCTAGCAGAGTTTGGTGTTCACGTCTTGTCATGCAGAACGTAACTTTCAGCGGTCTCTGCTTATCTTTCTACGGACCAATGTTCTTACTCTCTGTGTAATCCAGTGGTTAAGAGGCATTCTGCAGGCTTGACACGCCTCTACACTCCAGTTCGTAGTCCGCACTCGCCGTGGGATCTAAATGTAGTCCTGACCGCGTTGTGCCATAAGCCTTTTGAACCCATGGCCATGGTGGACCTCAAGAACCTATCCTGGAAAGTGTCCTTTTTGGTCCCCGTTACGTCAGCAAGGCGGGCGAGTGAGCTCCAGGCCTTGTCGGTGGAGCATCCCTTCTTGGTCTTTCACAAGGATAAGGTAGTCCTACAGACGAATCCTGCTTTCCTGCCGAAGATGGTAACTGAATTCCATCTGAATCAATCGATCTCCCTGCCGGTCTTTTTTCCGAACCCTACCTCAGAGGCAGAAAGGGTTCTGCATTGTCTCGATGTCAGAAGGGCTCTTAAGTTCTATCTAGACAGAACTTAGGAGCCTAGGAGTTCTCAACTATTTGTGACTTTTGGTAACCCTCAGGATAAGCAGGCTTCTAAGGTGACTATTTCCCGGTGGATCGCCGCCTGCATTACGGAGTCTTTCACCGTCCAAGGGCTGAAACCTCCTAAGGGTATTCATGCACACCTGGTGCGGAGCAAGGCAGCCGCGGTTGCTTTTCAGAAATATGTCCCCTGGGAGTCCATCGCTAGGGCAGCTACTTGGGCCTCCCCATCTGCTTTTTGTAAGCATTATTGTCTTGACGTGAGCTCAAGAGCTGATGCTCAGTTTGGTCAGGCTGTGCTGAAGAACCTTTTTCAGTAAGGGGTATTTCCCTCCACCCGTAGTTCCTGTTAGGAGTGCTTGGGAATCTCCCATAAGTATGGAGGAAAGGGGACGGGACGTAGGAGTATAACCAGGTTACTCACCATAGTGACCACCTTACTCCTAGCCCATAGTCCCCTTTCCGCCATACGCCCGCCCGCCGTCCCCTCGAATAAGGTTCCTCTGTTATTGCTAATAGGTCTCTGACCTGGCGATAGAAAAGGACTGATGGGCGATGTGCGGGGTGGAGCCAAGGTGGGCGGGGTTACGGCCTCGTGCCGGGCCCCGCGCAAGAAAGAGGAAGGACACATTTTTTGATGCTTTTTACAAAGTGCTCCGGTCCCGTCCCACAGGACGGAGAGATGTCCCATAAGTAGGGAGGAAAGGGGACTATGGACTAGGAGTAAGGTGGTCACTACGGTGAATAACCTGGTTATTTTAGGCAAAAAAAAAACTTTTTCAGAGATTTGAAATGTATTTTTAAAGTTTAGCCCTGCACCTCTCTCATTGAGGATGCATATTTACAATATAGCCAATTTCTTTTGTGAAAGGATATTGGCAGAAATAGGTGGGTCAATGGAAATGATGAAAACTAACCAGAATAAATTGAATTGAAGAAAATACTTAAGAGAATGGATTGCAAAATTGTATTCACATATACTATCGCCGGAAAAAATCCCAGGAGAACTTGAATCATACCTTAAGAAATTCTCATGTAAGAAGGTGAAAATAAGTTTAATGAGATTCAGATTGAATGTCCTTTCCACAAATGAAATAAAATGCATACGGTTACACAATGAGATGAAAGGGGAACTTGTAGATTTTGTAACATTCTGGGGAGATGGAAACGTTAGCGCATCTTATGGTTGAATGCCCTGAACTTTTGTCTTCCAGAATAAGGTACTTTGGAGAATTTGTAAATAAGGACGGGGTATTGAGAGATCCTATGGCTCAGGATGTTACATGGTAATTCATTGTCACTGAGGTTAAGAGTCTTAGCATTTTTTTAAAACACTTGCAAAATAGATTTAAAAGGTAATGATTCTGTAGGAAGAAAATGTATACGTATGGGTTGTACAGGATCTTGTATGTTTTAGATGAGGAACGAAGAAGATTTAACGTGATTGGTGTCAAGGTTTAATGTAACTGTGTGTTGATTTTATGGAAAATTCTGTTGTAAACGTTTGTATAAACTGTAAACAAATTAATACATTTAAAAAAAAATATAGCCAATTTGTTTACTGTAACTTTGTTACCTGAAGTCTATTGTACTGGTTTCTAAAATGTGCGCTGATTATTATTTATTTTGGGGGGAGGCCTGTGACAGTATGTAAGAATTGTTTTTACTCTCTAGCACTATATTTAATTATGTGTTCATTTCTGTTATTAAAATGTTATGCCCTTTAAGCCAGAATTAATGCAGAATATCAGTGTTTGCCTCTTTATGGTGAAATGCCTGATTCCCTTATACTTCTCCCCTACCCTTGTATGTGTGTTGCATGCTTACCACCAGGCATAGTGCCTACAATATATAAGTAAAGTGTCTTGTGTCTTTAAAACTTTAAGAAGCTGTACTGTGTTGTGGCCAGGCTAGGGACTTTGTACTGTTTTATTAGACTGTCTTATTACATTTTTTGCCCCGGCACCCTGTGATAGTGGAACCACATTAAAGTATTTAGGTGAGGACAGTCCTCAAAGAAATTACGGTTTGTTTTTATATATACATTGTGAATATTTTCAATACTGTGTATTATGTGCCTAAGTACTTTAACTGAAAGAGAGCTATATGTGTAAATGAATGCATAATAATTCAGTACATCGTTGTGGTGTGTTTTGCTAGGGATAAGTGTGTGGACTAATTTGACCTTTGGGTCAGTCTGCTACCTCCAACTGAGAATTTAGCCTCGACTCTCTGTCCACAATTACTTACCTTTTAAGAGAGGTTTGGCATCCCTTTCTTGTCGGGTGTATTAGCCCCTTCGTAAGTTTATCGGCTGATCAGCCCTCACCAGAGGGCTGTACAAAAAATGCCTAAACAAACAAGCTGCGAACTCTGTGCTGGGGCAGTCTCTGTACCATTTTATCGCTGCTTCACGGTTTTCCTGCCTTGAGGGAAGTTGCAGCAGTACAGAAGGGTATGGGAACACCAATACCACGCCTCCATTCGTTTCGTCCACCTCAACGGTCTTCCTTCAGGGACCGGGTTCTGCTGCCCCCATCTTGCCCTTCGAGCCACCGGAATCTGCTTGATCAAGTTCATGCAGTTTAGCCATCTTACCATCCTGGATCCTTTCTTGGTTGGTGGGTCCTACTCCTGGCAAGGTTTGTTATTTTCCGCTCTCTGGGTCATTGTTGGTTCAGGGTTCAAACCCTAGGTGTTCTTATCTCGTAAACCACACCTGGAAAAGAATCTTTGTGCACATCAGGTTGTTTCGGATCACCTGAACTGACATTTCAGAACTTTAAGTGTGAGTAGCTACCTTAAGGTCCTGGGAAGGTGATTTATTCGTCATACTAATCGTTAGGGTTCCCCAAGGCCCATGGAAGAGAGTTTTCACAGGCAGGCCTGAACTTTGGGCTGCTCTTGCATTGCTGCATCGTCTCCTGCTGTTTCTCGGAACACGTGTAGGGGAGAACTGGTATTTTCCTGGCTTTTTGCTATAAACAAGGTCTGATTCTAGACTTTGTCCCTTTGTTTCGAATGGGGCCTTTCTTCAGCCTCTCAAACTCCTACAAATAACCTTGTAGGGTATTTACCGGAACAGTTGCATTTGACTAGGTTCCTGGAGTTTGCCAACACTGGTATTTTTAGCAACTATCACAGAAGCGTTTTAAATCTTTGTGTTACGCTCCTGCATCTGGATTTCCATTGTGTAATTTCTTGCTACTTCCATTTCCTTCTTTGAACTACAAGATGCTCCTCTGGGCCTGTGTAGCTTAAGCCTGATGGTAGCCCTCGTGGCAGTATTGGACATTATGTAGCACTGTTTGCTATTCATATGAACTTTATAACTGTGTTTGTATTTGAAGTATGTATATTACTTGTGTACTAAAGTGTAGGAGGAAACATGTGACTGATTTCTATGTGGTATCTTGGCTCCTGAATATGTTGCTATTAATGTATTTTTATATTTCCTAGGGCCCCCTTGTTAGGAAAGTTTTTCTGAAGTCCAACTAAGGGCTTAGTAAAACTATTCAACTGAGACAGTACAAGTCTCCACTCTTAGTAAAAGGCTGTACCACCTGAGTATATGGTAGTGTAGACCGAGAAGCTAGGCTTATTTTAGGAGGGAGAGAGGCCTGTAGGAAGGTACAAAGAACTTGTAGTTAACCAAGAGTTCAACAGAAACACTGACAACTGGAAGTATTGTACAAAATTAAGGTTTTTTATAAATACAAGTTAGGCAAAGATAAATCTTGGGGTAAGTACTTGGTCATAGAATTATAAACACAATATTAAAACATACCACAATGTGTTAAAGTAAAGAGACCAAAGCATAAACTCTTTAGAAAACTAACACTATTTCTAGGCAAGTCAGACCTCATCAAATACATTTAGTATAGGACACACCTATTCACAGGGAGTAAAACCATACATTACTTTTTGATCACTTTCACTAATTCAAGGGTAGTAGACCCTAGCAGTTGTGCAGTGACACCCCGTTAAGGAATCACTTGGTAAACCAACCTGCAAGTATACTTTTCTGAATAGTGAAACACTCCTTCAATGAACAGTAGAAACCTATGACCACATTCAGGATAAGTTATAGTAGACGAGTAAGTCCTTTTCGTGTAACATACTATTACAGTTGCTTTTCTGGTCAGTGGGATACAGACTAAGGTAAGCAATAACTCTGCACTAATTTATGATTGCACCAGGCAGACTAAGGTCAGCTACACCTACAGAATTCTTTTTTATAAAAATGGCACAGCTATTCTAGGCAGGTAATGTTGTAATATACTATTAGTTACTTTTCTGGTCAGTGGGACACAGGCTAAGGTAAGCAATACCTTTCGAACTTTATTTTAGGATGGCACAAGGCAGACCAAGGTAAGTAAAAACCATATACTTTTTAAAGGAGCTGTCGGCAACTTCAAGGTAAGTATAACCCAAAGACTGCAAAACCCAATGTTAAACTTTATGAATGGCTCAATGTTATTCAAGATAGATAAAACCCAAGGCAGACTTAGTTTAGACAGGCTATACAGCAGGTCAGGGGAAGCAAGACTCAGTTGGTGAACCTACACACTAGTATTCTGGAAGAAATAGTTAAGTGAAGCCAACAGCATTCCTTTTGGGAAGAGGTGCAACCAATTCACAGGTGAGTAAAATAACCTTACATATATACTTTTCAGAATGACACAACACACATTCAAGTTAAATAATAACTTTTGTAACTGCTCACTCTGAGTTAGTTACCAACCAACTCATTTACAAGTTAAGTACACTTTTCTAGGAAACTGGCCCAATCCTTAGAATGTCTTTCCCTTATTCTTGAAGCATGACTGTTCTCCGTGACAGAAGGGTGTTCACTGGGTCTCTAGTATCCAACAGATAGTTCAGGGAGTCATAGAAGTAGCAAAAGTTTCTAAGGAAGACTGTTCAAACAGTAGAGTATTACACTTTAGAGATGTCAAAAGGGTCCAGGGACTTCTGAGAAGACACCCTAGGAGGATTCCAGCAGTGGGCCTGGGTGAACTGGATGAGAAGACTCCCAATCACAAACACTCCAAAGCTACATAGGAATCACAAAGGCTTAGGGTAGGTAAATACCCAAGCCTGTACAGTACCTCGGCACAGAAGAAGTTATGTTGGGGAGAATTCTCATTTCTGTGCTAATTCCCTTCACACTTCGAGACCCCCAGCTCTTTTGCGGTACTCGGGACTTTTTAATTTTTACCCAGGAGTGAGACCAACCTTTTTCTCAAACTCATGTTTCTACCTGATTTGGATTTTGGGTTTTCACTGTTTTTGGAGTCTGACAAACTACATAGGCATCTGCATTTTGTATGGTGACACAGCACCTTCAATGTCACTGAGAAATCGTTTAGATTTCTCTTAAGGTTTAAATACCTTTTCTTATGTGAACTACAGTTCCCAAGAATAGTAAAGTAAAATTGACTGTACTTACCTTTTCTCTTTGTAGGTCCAGCACACACCATCTTATGTGGATTGCTAGGGGGTTACCTAGTAGCCCCTTAACCTACCTTCTCATGTTACATTTTTATGTTACCCTGACTACTTTAAATGGCTGGTGCAGTGGTTTAATTTTTCCTACCATTGTGCTTTTCGACCGCAGGCTGAACCCTCAGCTGCAGTACAGCACCCATGGGTGACCATGTTGTCAAAATGGCCCCGGTTTTCTTTTGTTTGCCATTTTCTGTTTGTGAGGTCTTTCTTGGGTTTTACTCTGTGCGTTGCGACAGGTTTCAGCCCTTTGTCCTTTGGCGGGCTTAAACCCTGAAGCCTGCCTCTGGCTCCAGTGTGTCTGGATGGACAGGATGTGAGGGAGGTGCCCGAAACTCTCCTGTCCTTTGTCTCTAGGAATGCCTGAATGCAACTAGTCCTGATTGGCTGGCTGGCTGTTTGTGCATGAAGGGAAGAAACCTGCTTAAAAGGTGAGGGTTTTGGGACTAAAGGCAGAGTCGACCACTGGGAGAAACGCCCGACGAAGAACCGTGAACTAAGCTTGCAGCAACCTCATGGACCTTTTGAATTTGGCCGGTGAAGCCCTGCTGCTGTTCTGCACTCCTTTTTCACCTAGACAGTGAAGCTCCGGACAGAACAACTTCTCCCCTTGGGTTAGTGGGACCAACAAACCCCGGGACGAACTCCACTGGACCATCATCCCGACTTGCTGTGCTTCTCCATTGCTTCGGAAGCCCAATGCCAGGGGTCAAGTGCCCATAGAAGAGAGCAACGTCTGCCGCAGAACAAATCCGGCTAGAAGCTCTGGGAGTCTCCTAAGGGCTCTCCAGAATCAGGACCTGCCAATCCAGAGTCCCCTCACCAGAGTGCAGGACTGAGGGAGCGAAGAGAGTCCAACCGTTATCCAAGATCTGCAACAGTGCTGTTTGCTAAGCACCGAAACCGTAAAGTGAAGCTGAACCGAAAAGAGTCCATAGCTGCTGACGACCTCCTGTTAGGCAAAGTTTGCATGCAGTACCCTCTGGGACCACTACACACAACTATGACTACAGATGTAAGCAAAACCAACCATTTGGTATAAGTCTGTACCACACAGTTTTTGGTAGCGTGTTGAGCATCCAGGCTTATCTCAAGAGGGAATGTGAGCTGTAATGTTACACAGAGGTCTCCAATCACAAGTATTCAAATGGACTCTTATACTCCAGGTTTCTTGGTAAAACACTTAATTTATTACAGTCAGTTATAAAGCATTCACTAAAAGGAGGCAATCTATATCGCACAAAAATATACTTCCGTACTTTACACTATCAGTTTGAGGCATTTAAACTTCTTTTGAAGTAGGAGCAAAAAGGCATAGGTTAATGAAGAGTACCAGCATTCTAAAACAGTGCAAATAGGTTGAGTTCACCAGAGGAGTCAATTCACTGCAATCGGTAGGCCAAAGTCAATGGGCTAGAGTCTTGTATAGGATAAAACGGTTCTGGTTGTTAAACGGAAAGGCCTTTGCCAAAGTTCTCAGAAGTAGTTCATAAAAGAGAGATACGTTTGTTGGGTCACAAGCTGACTAGGCCTGCAAGTTGCCAAGGTTTCAAGCACTTTCGCAGTGAGAGGCAAGTTCTCTCGGTTGGGTTTTCACAATACCTTATAATGAAGAAAAAGATGCAGCGGAAGACTTCTGTTCCTGGCAGTTCCTGCATATCTCGCTGTTCCTGAGCCTCAGTCGTGGGGACAAGAGGGAGGGCGTGGGGGACTCCTGCACTGCACGGGGACTGGTCACAAAGCTGGCAAATGGCAAATCTTCAATTCCGGTAGCTGTAGTCAAGCACACAAACTGGTGTCCTTCTCCCTGGTTATTTGTTTTCCTGCAGCACTCTGAGGAAAATGCAACCAGCTCTGAGAATGGTGTCCAGGTGGCTTACCAGTTGATTGGTCCCACTAACTCAAAGGGAGAAGTCGTCCTGGTGGGGGCTTCTCGGTCGATATGAATTTGGCGATTTGGACCTGCAGTAGGGCTTCACCAGGCAAACCAACGGTCCAGGAGTTGCAGCAGCCATCCTCTTCAAGCTCATCTTCGGTTCTTTCGTTCCATTGGTCGACTCTGCCTTCCAAGCCAAGAGACTTGCCTTTTATCCAGTTTCCTCCCATTCATTCTGGCCTAGCTGCCACTCGCCCAACAGGGTGGCTGTCCTTGCCGGACAGTCAGCCAGCCAATCACGCCAGAGTGCATTTGGGTCTCCTAGGAGACTAAGCACAGGGAGTTTTCAGGCACCTCCCTCACTTTTTGCCCACCCCAGACACTCGGGCGCCAGAGGCGGTCTTCAGTCCTTAAGCCCGCCAAAGGCGTAGGAACAAAGGGACCAAACCTAGTTTGGCACGCAGAGACAAACTCTAGAAGGACCTTTCCAGAAAGAAATGGCAAAAAAAGAAGACCGGGACCCATTTAAACAAAGGAGGCTCAGACGCCATCTTGAAAAATATGGCTCTTGCGATTTTACGCTACCGGTGTTCGCGGTCGGGAAAAATCATGGTAGTTCCTTGTAAAACCACTGCCACCAGTCATTTCGAGAGGAAAGGGAAGCAGTTTACTGCTACATGAGTTTCTAGACACAGGGGTTACACGTAACCCCTCCAGCAGTCTATTGTAAGATAGGGTGTGCTGGGTCTAGGAATTTGAAGACTAGTAAACATTTCACTTTACTTTCTTGGGGAAACGGTAGTTTATCCCAGAAAAGGTATTTAAACCATGGGACAGCCTAAAAGGCTTCCCTGTGTCAATGCACTCAGGGTGCTGTGTGACACACATGAACAGATGATGCCTCTGGAGTTGTCTAAAACTCCATAATCAAATAGCACAAGAGTAGAACGCACATCAATATACATGAGAGAGTGGGGAAAAAAGGCTCACACTCTCTCCAGGTAAATAAATCAATTCCTCGAAATCCAGCAAAGTTGCTGGGGGTCTCTAAGGTGAAGGAATTGGCACATTTATGAGAATTCTCCCTAACACCTCCCAAGTACCGCCGCAGGAGCCCTCCAGACGTCCTACCTCTTGTCCCCATGACTGAGGCTCAGGAACAAGGGTCTGCACCGCGGTAGCAAGACAGAATCCAGCTGGACCACTCTTCTTCAAATCAGAGGTACTGTTTAGGCTTGGGGTACTTGCCTTATTGCCTTTTAGCCGCGCTCTTTTCAGTTGGGAATTGCATTGGCTTACCTTTTAGAGTTGATTCCAACTCACTTTTCACATGCTTAACAGCTTGTGACCCTACAAGTGCTATTTCTAAAGACTCTAACTTTGTGCAAGACTTTTATCAAAGAAGTGCATCAGATCCATAGACTGTGTCCCAAATGACTTTGGCTGTCCTGGCTCCCTGAAGACTTAGTCCATTGACTTTGATACTGTTTGTCCCTCATAGGTGGTAGCTTGTTATATACATTTATTGCAGGGAAAGTATCTAGATTTCGTTGTAAGATTTAGTTGTCCTCACATATACTGAGAAACTGTCTAACCTTTTTCCTTCCCTAACATTTCCGTTCTTCAACCTCATAATCTGCAAAATATACTAGTGAGATATATAAATGCCATTACTGTCCTTGTGATTGAAGTCACCTCAGGGTGTAGGAATTGTGTAAGAAGCATATCCAAAGATTATCCACTAACTTGTTTTGATTCTGTAAAGTAATTTTAAAGTATATTTATATTGTTGGAACCATTTACCTTTTTAAAGAATGCTTATTTAAAAATGTATGATAAATAACTTTTTATAACTGAAACCTTGCGTGTAAGTGTTACTTGGCTAATTGTATTTACGGATTTCATTTGACCAGCTCTACAGCTAACATTTACCCCTCTTGAGATAGGCCTGGCTGCTCAGTCACACTACCAACTTGTGTAGTACAGACCTATACCAAAAGGTGGGTAACCGAATACAAAGCAGATAAGTGTTGTGTAGTCTCAGTGTGACTGCATCAATTCTTACCTAACAAGTTGTAACAGCGCAGACTTCAGGATCTGCAGTCAAAAACCTGGTCGATGGATTCCTTTGTCATGAAGACAGAAGACAGGACTTTGGAAGGCATTTTGCATCAAGGATCAACGGGGGAAGGCTCCAGGCAAGAGTTTCTTCACGGCTGGCCGTGCCTGTGTGGTTTTGGCACCTTTTTCAGGAGCCAGAAGAAAACAGAATTTTGCTGAATGAATTTGCATCGCTAATCTCTCTGCCCTCTGCAACTAATCCAGAATAGGACTGCAAGACTTGTCCTTGGCCTCAAGCTCATGGACCATATCTTTCCAGCCCTGAAATCTCATCCCTGGCTCCTGGTGGCTGCAAGTTCAAGAGACTCTGTATCGCCCACAAGTCTTTTTGGGGCCTCGGCCCGCACAACATCCAACTCTCTCTTCCTGAATACCTTCCCTCTCGTGCCCTTTGCTCAGCTACCTCAAACCTTTTGATGGTCAGATGCTTCTCCAGGCAGAAAATGGGGGTTAAATCTCTCTCCTCTACAGGTGCCTCCCTACCCCTCTCAAACTTGAGCCGGACCATCTGTAGTTCAGGAAGCAGCTCAAGACCTTCCTTTTCTCCTCTGCTTTCTCTCTCCCTTCCCTGCTGATTTACCTGTCTGCTGCACCGACTGGTTGCTGGGCTACCCTCAGAATATCACTGGGTACTAGGCTCCTCCATGACCAGTCCCCCCGGCACTGCCTCCGGGCCTACCGAGCGCTTGGGGACTGCAACCCTACCGTCCCCTGCCACCTTGCACTTACCCAGAGCTGCGCTGCCCTAGCTGCACTTCCCTTTTCCCCCCTCCCTCTGGCACTCTCCCATACCCCCCCTCCCTCTGGCACTCTCCCATACCCCCCCTCCCTCTGGCACTCTCCCATACCCCCCCTCCCTCTGGCACTCTCCCATACCCCCCCTCCCTCTGGCACTCTCCCATACCCCCCTCCCTCTGGCACTCTCCCATCCCCCCTCCCTCTGGCACTCTCCCTTTTCCCCCTTCCTCGCACAATCTGAATGACACCAGGCCTAGTAAGATTGTTTGTCTAGTCTTCCCTCCCTTGTCTTGTCGCGCCTCGAAACACTTGTTTGCAGGCACGTTAAAAATAACATATCAATCTGGTCCAGCACTCTGGTGAGGGGACTTCAAGGACTGGAATCACGTCTCTGGAGGTCCAGCAGGAAGCCAGCAAAGTTTCAGCTCGATTCGGAAGACCGTGCACCGCACAATGGCTCAAGGTCCCAGGGTATTGGGGTATTGCAGCCCCACAAGTTCGCAGCATAATGTGGGATGTCTCGAAATGCAGGTCTTCAGTCCAGTTGATCTCAGCAGGCTATGGGTCAGGGTCCTGTTTTCATAGTCCCCAGGTTGCTTGTAAGGATGGGTTCTGGCATGGCAGGCTCTCCGGTGGCTGGAAATCATCTCAGCCGCAGTTTCTTAATCTTACTCTTCGAATTCAGGTCTGGTGATCGACCAGCACTTCAGCTTCCAGGATCTGACGTTTATGCAGGAACCCAGCCAACCAAACAGACGTGCAACTTGCAGACCTTTCAGGGCAGCCCGCCTCCCAGTTTGAACTGGATTCTCGCAGGCAGCCTGGAAGACAAAGGGCTGCAGAGTTTTGGACTCCTCCCTCGCTTCCTGCACTCTGGAGCCTGGGCGGGCTAGACCGAGGTCTCCCGCAAAAGATAAAAAATCAGAGGAATTTCCCACCCTGGAGGGCATGGGAAATGACAAGAAGGGACAAGAAGCGCAAAATGACACAGAAGGGGCTCTTTTGGCAAAATGGGCACCCATAGGTGCCTTTACCACAGCTGTGAATACAGCCCGCAGTAAAGGTGCACCGAATTTGTAAAAAGGTTCCAGCCATTTAAGGTAAGCTTGTCCCTGTAACAGAATTGTTCCAGTGCTAGTGAGAAAGGGGTACATTGTGTCTCCCCAGCACTCCACATAAGGTGCGGTGTGCTGGTTTCACCTAACAACATTTAGCGGGGATAGAAATAGCCTTTCTACCCTTGGGAACTGTAGTTCTCACAAGGTTAGCCAGAGAAAGTAAAAGGGGAGCCCAAAGTGCAAACCTGTAACAATAAAAATGTATATACCAAAAGTTGTTTGAGGATAAAATTAAAAGGACACTATGGAGAATCTTAAAAATGTCATCCATAAAAAGAGTAAAAGGATCTGTGAGTGTGGAAAAAGGTTCCCACTCACTGAGGTATAGGGAAAAATAATTACCAGTTCAGCAAAAAGTTCTGGGGTTCTCACAAGTGAGGTGATTTATCTCTAAAGTTAAAATCTTACCCCTTCTCTGATTAACTTCTGTGTATGTCTATATGTATTCTTTTGTGGTGACTATTGGGAATAACTGGACCTCCCTGCTAGCCTTCTTCCCTTCTGAGGTTATGTCTAATTACTCTGGTACAGCTACCCTTGGAAAATGTGGGCTTTACTTTTAGGGTGACACTGTTCTAACCTTATTACTCAGCCCTCACCAGAGGGTTGTACAAACATCTCTCCACCAGTCGTCCTATAGACATGGCCTCTGCCTGCCCATGAGTGCAGGACAGCAGGGGACAAAACTCGCCATTACAGATTTTTTTAATTGAGTGTCTGGCTGCTACCATGAATCCACATCAAGTGAAATCCCAGGAATGTTTGAATATGGCAGCTCCTGGGTAATTGGGCAGCTACTAAAGGTTTGAAAGTCTGTGCCCTTGTAATTAGAAAATGTGTGCACACTGCTCACCAGTTTCCTATTGATCTTAGGAGTCTAGTCTTATCTTTTTGATGTCGAACCCTGGCTGTTGGCGAGAACGTTCTGCCAGACTGTTGTGAAGAGGTACGTGAAGAAATTCTGCTGATCTGCCAAGACCCATCTGATGGTGAAGACCTGCCAGTGTCGGAGTGCATCAGATTTCTGGGTTCAGATAGAAGTGATCAACAGGCACTCCCTTCCCCTAACCTGGGTGGGACAGCCAGGCTGCAAGTCTGTCGGACCCCATGCTTCCAGAGAAAGCCTTACTGTTTGCCAGTACATTGACCATACATATGCAAGATCAACTGACCATGCACAGTGGTAAGACCGTGCTGGAGGTCTGTTACAAAAGCAAAGCAATAACCAAGAACCTCACTGAGACTTGGCATCGCGACTTGCCTGAACTGCTCTTGCTGGATAGTCACTACACTACCTTGGTATTGGAACTGCCCCATAGCGTAGTTTCTGCAGTTTGTTTTCCTTCGATATCAACACCATGTCCAGTGTGGTCTACATTCATAGCCCAAACCTGCAGAACCTTGTTGCCTCCACCTGAGGCCTTGCTGCCAAACAAAAGGCTTAAACTGCCAATGTTGACCTTTGACTTTGCCAAGTTACAATGTCTTCCTAGTTACCAGTCGGGACTAAGCTCTGACTGTTCCCGCAGACCTGCGGGATATGGCCCTAGCTTTAATGTTTGTTGTTAGTGCAGAATCAGCACCAGTATCTAGTTTTGCCAATCCGAAGCCGCTTGTTTCTTGCACGTTCCTATGCGAAACTAATCTTGGGTTGAGGCAGATCTGGATGCTGAAGTACGGAAGAACCTGTTTGACGTTGCTGATGACTTTACATCTTTGTGTGGACATTAGCTTTATTAAATGTTGTTATACTGTATGAAATGGTTCAGCAGAGATAAGAAGATGGCAAATAAAGTTTAGCATAAAAGGAGATGCTGGTAAACAGAGCATCATTTCCCCCTGATGAAAGTCCAGGCATTTTATGTCAATGAATGACAGAAACCTGCACATGTCAGGGTCTTTTGGTTGTATGAATTCTATGAATAATTAACTCTGCCAATTCATGCATATATTTTGCTAACTTGGGGTGTGTCTTTGTTTATTATTTTGATTAGGGACGTGCAAGTTCTTTTAATAATGAACTGTTCCAATTCATGAATAATTTTGCTGGGTTGGGTTCCCTTGTGTCGTATGCATTTTGGGATTTATTAACTGTGCAAATTCACAAATTATATATTGCCAACTTGGTGACAGGCCTTTTGGATGGATGCATTTCAGTTATTTTAACAAAGGTTTGTGAGTTGGTATTTTGTATCTTCTATTTTTGATATTGTTTTTGTATAATTTATGTAATTGATGAACTTCAATGGATTTATAAATAGGGATGAATGGAACCTAATTTTGGGATATTTATATGAAGTGAGTCTGAGCTGCAGAGGTTAGAACAAGACTAGAGTGCCATAGTTCTTTATATTTATTTGTACTGTATATTGAGCCAGTATGCTTCACCTCTCAGCCATCGCTACCACTAAGTGAGCCATGGAATGATTAAGGGAGACCCTGATGCTGAGCTGTGGGTCAGTGCCTCTCACTCTTTTGCGGGGAGACTCCATCGTAACAATGTACAGTCTTAAAAATAAAGCTATCTGAATCATCAATTTTCTGTAACCGGTGAGGTTTTAAAATGCCTTTTTACTTTGAGTTTAATAAACTGGCCTATTACAATGTTGCTTTGTTGTGAGGAGTGATGCTCATGTGATTTCCCTTGATACTGACACTATTCTTATTGTGTTTAAATCTTTTTTCTCCAGGCCATGGGAATCAATGATCTGTTGTCGTTTGATTTTATGGATGCTCCGCCGATGGAAACTCTCATCACTGCCATGGAGCAGCTGTACACTTTGGGAGCTTTAGATGATGAAGGGCTCCTCACACGACTTGGGCGCAGGGTAGGTTATCAAAAATGATGGGGTCCCATTTACTAGTAACCGTCTTTTATAAGCTTTGTTTTTGTTGCTTCTCCTGCTTGCCCCTTTTCAGTAAGGCAACCAACCCACAACTTTTAGCGTTTTCCGTTGTTTGTTGAACATTTCACACTGTTTTTAAAGTTCTATAAAGTATCCATTTTAATTTGTGGTGGGGTTCTGACTCTTTTGATCCAAAAACTACAGTAAAGTCACATAACAAATACAGTAAATACTAAAGTACTCCTACAGGAGGAAGCAAAAGCCTAAACTGTTCCATCCTTTATATAAAGAGGTACTAGGGCAAGAACTCTACTTCAAAACTTTCAAAGAACACACTTTTAAAAAGTAATACGTTTTAGAACACTAGCTAAGGTAAAGCTGACTCGCATGTATGGTTGATCTAAAGCATTACAAACCGATTTCTAATTATCCAGAAGACGTTTCCTATTGTACATGACCCTTTGCCTTGATGACAAAAGCACCACATTTTGTATCCAGTTTAGAATCTATGATTTTGTAATAATAAGGGCTTGGTAGCACAGTTTGCAGAGCTTAAAATTAAGATTGGATAAGCAGGAGCTACAAGCAGGCTCTGGGTATCCAGCGATAACCAGTCATCAGGAGCTACCACTGGGGAAACAAGGAGCTATTATGTTGCGTTGCACATATCTGACCTCCACATAAAATGCATGCATATAATTGTATCCATTATTTATAACCCCTTATGCTTTAGATGTCATATAGTTGTGCCCTAATGTTTGTTTATAGATTTCCGCAAATTCAGAGTTAAATTCATAGTTGTTAGTTCGCTGTAAGGTGGCCTGGGGAGCCAAAAGTAACTCCTGATAACTGTTGGTTGTAAGCTAACCAGGCTCTTCTAGGCTATAATCAAGAGCTAAATAGCTCCCCTCCATTTCAAAGCCTGAGTTTGTGGAACTTGGGTATATCTCAAGCCTGTGCGTTGAAAGGAATTGGGGGATCCTGAGGTAGCTGAAACCTAATAAGTAAGCCACAACATGTGAGGACTTCTGACCAGAAATGATGGAGGAAGTCACAGGACCTGAACATACGTAGAACATACTCTTCTTCTTCAACAGAGGTCTGCCTTGCGCAAATTGCCCCATTTTTTTATTAGCCACAATCCCCGACAAAGTGTGATATTTGGTGGGGAAAAAACACAATGTTCACTTTGTCTGGGGTTCTGGGTAATAAATTCTGGGCCGCTTGGCGCAAATCAGACCTCTGTGCATTACCACGGGTGTCCTCTTTTGGGAAATGCATGGGTTTCCCCGTTTTCCTTGCTGGCTTCGACACCCTAGGCCCAAATCTTTAGGTTGCCCACATAAACAAATTGTGCTGTGGCGAAAGGCTTGGGGTTACCAGCGGGTTACCCTTTTCCTTTTGCGCCCCCGGTAGGTGCACCCACACATGTGAGGTACCTTTTACGTCGGGACACCTGTAGGAACGCGAGAAGGTATGACATCTGTTGTTGGCGGCGTGTTTCAGTGAGCGGACACAGGGAAATGTCTCTGAAATTGGCTGGAAATGAAGACAATTCTCAGACATTTCGCTCTGGCAACCCACCGAAACACACTGCCAACAACACATGGCCTACCTTCCCGCGTCCCCACACGTGTCCTGATGAAAACGGTACCTCACATGTGTGGGTGCACCTACCGGGGGCGCAAAAGGAAAAGGGTAACCCACTGGTAACCCCAAGTCTTTTGCCACTGACCATTTTGTTCATGTGGGCAACCTACAGATTTGTGCCTAGGGTGTCAAAGTCAGCAAGGAAAACGGGGAACCCCATGCATTTCCGAAAAGAGGACACCCGTGGGAATCCACACATGGCCAAATTGGAGGGGCGGCCCATCTCATGTAGCCCTCCCCAGGGGCAGATAAGGGGGGGGGGGCTGTCCTGCACTCCTCCCTGGGCTCAGGTGTCCCTTCCTGGGAGCAGATATCTGGTCCCAGGGAGGGCTACAAGGGGTGCCCCCATTTCCCCTTGGGGTGAGGGGGAGAGGGCAACCCCCCATTTCTGTAAAATATATCCCTGGTGGCAAGTGCCCCCCCATCCCACCCAAAATTCCCTTTTCTTATTTTCATATTTTTTTTGCCCCTTCCTTGGGGGCAGATAATCAGCCATCTGCCCCCGGGGCGGGCCTAACCTGCAGGCCTCATCCTTTGGGGGGCCTGCACACTAATTCCTGGTAGCCCTCCCCCCACCCACTAATTGGATGGGGGGCCACCTCATGTACTCCTGCCTGGGGCCATAAATCTGCCCCCAGGGAGGGCTACAAGGGGTGGTCCCCCCTTTCCACTTGGTGGGGGAGGGCCACCACCATTTTACAGGGGCAAACAAATCCCAGGCCCCCCCATCCCCGTTCTATTTATTTTCTTTTTTCTTTTTGCCCTCCTTCCCTGGGGGCAGATGATCAGCCATCTGCCCCCAGGGTTGTGCACATATGTGCCCCCATGCTTTGGGAGCCAGGGGGGGAGAGAGGGACTGCTTACTTGAAGCAGATCTCCCCCCCCCATTTCACTAACTTTTCCATGATGGTCCAGTGGGTTGCTGGTCACGGATCGAGCGCTCTGCGCTGATCCGTGACCAGCAATGCATCATATACGTGGTGTCCTTGGAAAGGGGAGAACCTCCCCTTTGCAAGGACACCACTTTTTCCTATATCCCTGGTGGCCTAGTGGGCCCCAAATCCCCTCCCACCTCCCCCCGCCTTTTTTCACCCCTGGGGGCAGTGATCTGCCCCCAGGGGTCTCCAGCGCTGTGGCCCCCATGCTTACCTAGTAAGCAGCCCCCCTCCCCCTGCGTCACAAATGGATCTCTATTGATCCTGTGACATTGCTGCTCACGGATCGGGTGCCCTGCGCCCGATCCGTGAGCAGGAATGGCACACAATGGAGAATCTCCCCTATCCAACGATACCTGCCTTGATCTCCGGCTTGAAATACAGCCGGAGATCGAAGGTGACAAAGGGCACTCGCTTTCTTTCTTCACTGCAGCAGCCGAAAATGGCTGCTGCAGTGATTTTACTTTCAATTTCACACCGACGTGAAACTGAAGGTAATCCAGCCCCCCTGGCAGTGAGGGGGGACCTCCCCCTCACATAGCCCAGGGGTTGGATTACAGTTTTGAAAACAAGGTGCCAAAAAGGACAAGCTATCTCGTCCTTGGCACTTAAAGGAATGGTTCGCCCAAAAAATTTTATTGCCCAAAAAGATGGACAATAATCAAAAAAATATACTGCCACTTTTTTTTTTTAAAGTTCCTATGTAAAATTGTGAGCAATTGAAGATTTGTGAAATGGGTGCCCGCCTGTGCTCGCTTTTGCTTTTGCGGCACTAATGAAGGAAAAGCCAGCCAGCTGTAGTAAACAAAAGCTACCACTGGGTGGCTTTTCCTTCATTGGTGCTGGGACTCGCAGGACGGAGACCGGAGACTCCGTACAGGCAGAAAAGCTGCAGCTGCATCTCGGTAAGTGCCATTTTTTTTTTAAAAAGTACTAGCTGCGTTTTTTTTTTCTAAGTTTTCTGGGCTAGAGACGCCCGTAAAACTTAGAAATAAAACCGCAGCTTCAAAAACATTGTATTTATGTTTGAAAACGCTGCAGTTTTTCTTTCTAAGTTTCTCAGGCTCCTCCGAGGCGGCGGAGCCTGAGAAACTTAGAAAGAAAAACAGCACCATTATTGAAACGCAACCGCGTTGTGTTTCTGCCTGCCGTGGCTATCACTTTGGGTCTCCGGTGCTCCCGCAGGGGAGCACCGCAGACCCAAAGTGAAAGCCAAGGCAGGCAGAAACACAACGCGGTTGTGTTTCCATGCCGCAGTGTTTCTGCCTACAGCTGCTTTCCCATTTGGGGCTCTCGGGCTCCCCGGAGCCCGAGAACCCCAAATGGGAAAGCAGCTGCAGGCAGAAACACAGCGCGTTGTTTTCAGAAATGCTGCAGTGTTTCTGCCTGCCTTGGCTTTCCCATTTTGGGTTCTCGGCCTCCCCGTGGGGAGCCAGAGAGCCCCAAATGGGAAAGCAGCTGCAGGCAGAAACACAACGCGGCTGTGTTTCCATGCTGCAGTGTTTCTGCTTACAGCAGCTTTCCCATTTGGGGCTCTCAGGCTCCCTGTGGGGAGCCCGAGAGCCCCAAATGGGAAAGCAGCTGCAGGCAGAAATCTTTCTAAGTTTCTCAGGCTCCTCCGGCTCGAAAGAGCCTGAGAAACTTGGAAATAAAAACCCATGAAGGAAAAGCCACCCAGTGGTAGCTTTTGTTTACTACAGCTGGCTGGCCTTTCCTTCATTAGTGCCACAAAAGCGAGCACAGGTGGGCATCCATTTCACAAAATGGATGCCCCCATGTGCTTGATTTAGTAAATTTTGAGCTTCAATTGCTCAAAATTTTAAATAGAAACTTAAAAAAAAAGGTGCCAGTATATTTTTTTTATTATTGCCCATCTATTTGGCCAATAAAATGTTTTGGGTGAACCATTCCTTTAAGGGGTTAAACATTTATTAATTTAACAGTCAGTTGAATAATCCGCCTTCAGAAGGGAGCTATATAACAGTAACAAACAAATACACCCCAAAATACACACTCTTAGTTTCTCTAAATCAGCAAGTACCCATTTGGGATGGCACACAGACACTTCCTACACCCTCAGGGGACTTGAATAGCAAGGACACTGTGGACATTAATATATCACTGGTACATTTAGAGCAGTACTGAGATGGGTGTCAAAGTAAAGAGGTTTTAGAATAAGACAAGAGATCACACACATATTCTTAAGCAGGTAAGTTCCTTTAACACCCCAATGCAAAGTAAGTTAAGCCTTTCATTGAAGGAAGGTAAAAAAACACAACCAGCGAGGAGAAAAGTCATTCAGGGAGCCAGGCCAGCCAATGTCAATTGGGCAAAAGTCTAGGTAAGCTGAAGCACTTCTTGCAGGTAAGTAAAAGTCTTGCACAATGTTTTAGACGTCTCTGGGATGGCACACAGATTATTCCTACACCCCGAGGTGTCTTAAATAACTAGGACACTGTGGACATTAATATATCACTGGTACATTTAGAGCAATACGCAGTTTGATGTCAAAGAAAAGGGTTTAAGAATAAACCGAGGTTACACAAATATTCTGAAGCAGGTTAGTACTGTTGAACCCCCAATGCAAAGCAAATTAACCCTTTCCTGTAGGAAAGGTAAAACACAAAGTCAGAGGTAAGACGTGTCTTTCAGGGAGCCAGGTCAGCCAATGTTTAGCAAAAGTCTAGGTCAGCTGGAGCACTTCTTGAAGGTAAGTAAAAGTCTTGCACAATGTTTTAGAAGTCTTTGGAGAAAAAGTAGATTCAATGTAGGGCCACAAGCTGTGAGGCTTGCGAGGGGCAAAGCTGTAAGCAGATCTGCAAGGTTAACTAAAGCAAGTCTCAACTGAGAACAAGTAAGGCTATACCACAAGAGAAGTCTTCTTAAACTTTACAGTACCTTTTGGTTAGAAGAAATGGTTCCAGCTGGCTTCTGTTCCTGTGCAGCTCTGCAGATCCGGTTGTTCCTGTGCCTCAGTTGTGGTGACAAGAGGGAGGACTCCTGCACTAAAATGGGATGGTCAGCAACAACAAAGGACAAACTTCAATTCAGCGGCACTTCGTGGTTCCAGCTCCTTGCGTCTCAGTAAATAGCACCACTGCAGTCTCTCAGATACCACTCTGGACATTATCTGGGGTCCAGCACTCTGTTAAGGTGGCTCAGGCTTGGTCAGTCCTGCTCGGGTCCGACTTAAGTGATGCACTCAATTTAGTGTTCCTCTCCCTGGTGTTCCTCTCCCTGGCCAGCTCCGAGAGGATGTCCAAACGAGTTCACCTTGGAGTTGATTGTCCCACCAACTCAAGGTGAGAAGTCATCATGGTAGGGCTTCTCTAGTCGAGGTGAATTCGGAGCTTCAACACAGCAGCAGGTCTTCACCGGACAAACCAACGGTCCAGGAGTTGCAGCAGGCGTCTCTTCCAAGTTCTTCTTCGGATTCCTTTGTCCAGTGGTCGACTCTGCCTTCCAAGCCAAAAAGCCTCACCTTTTTAATGCAGGTTTCTCCCATTCATTCCAGCTTAGCTGTCAATCACTCAGAAGGGTGGCTGTCCTTGCCGCCGGACAGCCAGCCAATCACCTATGGGTGCATTCCTGTAACCATGGGGATTAAGCACAGGGAGTTTCAGGCACCTGCCTCACTTCCTGCCCCTGCCAGACACTCTGGAGTCAGAGGCGGGCTGCACTCGTGAATCCCGCCAAAGACAAAAAGAACAAAGGGACCAAACCTAGTTTGGCGCGCAGAGTAAATCTCAAGAACCACCTTTCCAGCAAGAAATGGCAAAAAAAGAAGACCGGGCCATTTTGACAAAATGGGCACCCATGGGTGCCTCACTGCAGCTGTGAATGCAGCCCGCAGTAAAAACACACAATGGTAGTTAAAAGTAAACCACTGCCACCAGCCATTAATTGTAGAAAGGGTAACATAAAATGTTACATTAAAAACTAGACAAAGGGGATACTAAGTAACCCCTCCACCACCCTATTGTAAGATAGTGTGTGCTGGGTCTAGACAGTTACAAAATGTAAGTAAAGTCAATTTCACTTCACTGCTCTTGGAAACAGTAGTTTCACCAAGAGAAGGTATTTAAACCTTTGGGAAATTTAAGAGACTTCCCTGTGCCACTGCACTGAAGGTGCTGTGTGACGCAATGTAAAGTTGATGCCTATGGAGTTTGTCCGACTCTACAACCAAAAAGAAACGGAGTTAAAATCATAGAAAAATACATGGAGTGTGAAAAAAGGGTCTTGCTCTCTCTAGGTTAAAAATTAAAAGTCCTTAATTCCAGCAAAAGTGCTGGGGGTCTCTAAGGTAAAAGGGAATTGGGACGTTTCTGAGAGTTCTCTAACACCCATTCACCAGGTAAACCAGGGTATTTATTCAGTGTATTTCCTTGTACCCAAAAAGGATAAGGATAATAATAATAATAATTGGATCTCACCATGCACTCTGTTAGACCTGCGCCCAGCGAAGAAGTATGTCAAACCTCAAAAATTCAGAATGACAACACTGCAGGAGGTAATCCCACTGCTGCTGTAGGGGAGTTAAATGGCCACATTGGATATGAAAGATGCATACTTTCATATTTCAATGTTGCCAGCTCAGGTTCATGATGGACGACACCCACTATCAGTTCAGGGTTCTCCCCTTCGGCATTGCCTCAGCTCCAAGGGTGTTCACTGAGGTATTGGCGGTAGTAGCGCTGCTCACCTGCGCAGGCAGTCTATCCCAGTCTATCGTTACCTCGACTACTGGCTCATAACAGGGGATTTGGATGGAACATGCCAAACAAATACCCAGAAGATGGTGGTAGTCCTCTTCAACCTAGGTTTTTCGATCAATGAGAAAATGTCCAGTCTAAACCCCAGGCAAGTCAGACAGTTTCTGGGGCTCTAATTCAGACCAAAGACTGGGATGTCTTTCCCTCCAACCAGACGGTTCAAAACATGCTGTTCCAAATCCCTCACTATGTAACCAGTCACCACCCCCGCAGTAAAAGCCACTTACCACAGACTCATCTCTGACTGGGTGGAGGGGCTCACCTTTTATCTGGCGGCGCACAGCCTGTGGCCCCACGCAATAGCATCCAAACATATAAACATGTTGGAACTGCTAGCAGTGTTCAAGGCCCTAAAGGCACACACACCTCCAGTAGAACACAGTTCTAGTCCTCACGGACTGTACTACACCCATGTATTACTTAAACAAGGGGGCACTCGCTCTCCAGGGCTGTCCAAACTGTCCCAGAACATATGGAAGTGGGCTCTCAAACTCAAGATGATCCTCCTGTCACAACATGTTCCAGGGGAACTCAATCTTCTGGAGGACATACTCAGCAGAGACTTCCCTCTACCTATAGAGCACGAGTGGGGACTGCAGGAGGACATTGTACTCAATGTCTTCGCAGACTGGGGCTTTCCAGGGGTCGACTTGCTTGCCACTCTGCAATGCCCAGGTTGCGCCTCCAGGTACCCTCAGAACCACTCCAAGGGGAACGGTCTTTGGATAACATGGTCCGGGAAATTTGTCTAAGCTCCAAAGCCCCCCCCCCCCCCCCCCCCCCATTGCCCCTGCTCAACAGCATATAGTGCACAAGATGTACCAAGACCCAATCAGGATAATTCTGGGGGCACTGATGTGGCCCGCCAGCCTTGGTTCTCCCATCTTATGGCAATGTCAGTCTCCCCTCCCAGGAAGCTGCCATGCCCATAAAACATGCTGTCTCAAGACCAGGGCGAAACACTACATCCGTGCCCTCAAACTCTCAATTTAGCAGGCTGGCTCCTAAGGTCATAGTTTGGGCACCTCAACTCCCTCAAAGATGTATAGACATACTCCGTCAACTGGACAATACACTTTTGGTGAATAGTGGAACACTTATTCCAGGTACAGTAAAAACCCATAACTACTTTTGTGATAACACACAGTTAACCTAAGGATGTAATATTCAATTATTTACCTTTCACAGAACTGGTAAATCTTCCTGACCTGGGCCAACCCCAAAACTTTTTGCTTTATCAGTGGGATATTTGTCCTTAATGCCTCAGGGAGTGGGAACCTTTTTCCACACTCACAGAATCTTTAACTCTTTTATGGGTGTCATTTTTTTGACTCTCCATAGGGTCTTTTTAAAGTTATCCTCTTTAACAACTTATTGGCAATACGTGCCTGTTGTTGCTGGGTTGCCCAAGGGGCTCCCCTTTTAACTTTCTTTTGCTAACCTACAGTTCCCAAGGGTAGAATGGATCTTTGGATCCCTTTTTACATTTTATTCTGTGAAGCCAGCACACCCATTTTATGTGGAGTGCCGGTGGTTACCTAGCAGCCCCTTATCCTACTGTCTCATGTAACATTTTTATGTTACCCTCACTGCTTTAAATGGCTGGTGGCAGTGGTTTACTTTTTCCTACCATTGGGTTTTTCTATCGCAGGCTGAACCCTCAGCTGCATTACAGCACCCATGGGTGACCATTTTGTCAAAATGGCTGCCGTCTTCTTTTTTCGCCATTTTCTGTTTGTGGGGTCTTGCTTGACTTTTACTCTGTGCGTTGAGACAGGTTTGAGCCCTTTGTTTGTCCTGCCTTTGACGGGCTTCAGCCCTGAAGCCCGCCTCTGGCTCCAGTGTGCCTGGAAGGGCGTGATTTATTTATTAACATTTTTAAAGCGCACAACAGCCCAAGGGCATCGTGGCGCTGTTACAGACAACGTTCTTAATTGCAATATACAAACTTAATTACAAGACGAATGCATAGTACATACTTGGTTACAAGAAAAGTGGGTGAGAAGAGTGGGTGAGAGAGCAGAGGGTGCTGGGGGGGAGAGGGTGTCCGAGTTAGTTGAATAGTGTGGTTTTTAGCACTTTGCGGAAAGGCTGAGAGAGAGGTCTCGGCTCTGAGTGTGTTAGGAAGGGCATTCCAGTGTTTGGATGCTATGTGAGGGAAGTGAATCCCCCCCGGCTTTGGCCCTTTTGAAGTGTGGTACGTGCAGTTGGTTGGCGTGGCAGGATCTTTGGGACGTGCTCTGGCAATGGTCTGTGAAAGGTACTGAGGGGCGGAGAGGCTTAAGCATTTGTGTGTTATGGTGAGGGTCTTAAAGGTGATCCTTTCCTTAACGGGGAGCCAATGAGAAGCTCACTTCGCCTACATGATTTGGTCTCTTTTTGGTATATTAAGTGCTGCTCTGAGGGCATTATTTTGGACTACTTGAAGTCTATTTAGGTTTTTTGTGGAGGTGCCTGCTAGGAGATCATTGCAGTAATCTAATTTGGCACCAATTGTAGCTCTAGCTATGGAAAGGCAGTTCTGGGTGCATAGGAATGGTTTAACTGCGTTTATTAGCTTGGTGATGTGGGCAGAAGCAGAGTCAATGGCGCTGACGTGTCATGGATAAGGTGGAGTCTAGGAAGACTCCAAGTGTCTTTACCGAGGGGGAGACGGGGATGATGGAGTTGTCTATGGAGAAGTCACAGTATTTTTGTCTGAGTTTGGCTAGTGGTTCTTTGGGGCCCATAAGGATAATCTCGGTTTTGTCTCAGTTGAGACATAGCCCATTGGCTGCCATCCATGCTTGGATGGTGGAGTATATCTGTAGGAGGGCTGCCGCGGCTTGGTCATATGAGCCTGAGAGGGGAGGAGTACCTGCGTATCATCGGCATAGTTGGTATAGGCTATGCCGAGGGAGTCCAGTTTGTCAAAGAGCGCTTTTGTGACCAGGTTGTAGAGGGTAGGGGCTGTGCAGGAGCCCTGGGGAACTAATGAATGGTGGATGGAGCTGCATTTGCCTGATCTGAAAAAACCTTCATTGCTCTTCCTTCTAGGAAGGATGTGATCCAGGAGGCGGCCTTATTGGTAAAGTGAGCTGCATGCATGAGATGAGAGGTGAGAATCTTGTGATCCACAAGATTGAAGGCGGCTCAGAGGTCTAGAAGTAGGAGCAGAGCTGGTTTACCTTTGTCCATAATTTCAGTTATTTGTTTTTTTAGGTCCAGAAGTGCGGTTTCTGTGCCATGTCCTTTGCGGAAACCTGATTGTCTTTTACCGACAATGGCGTTGGATTCGATGAAGTGTTGGATCTGGTTATGGGCTGCTTTGTCTAAGATTTTGAAAAGAAAAGAGACAGTGATGATGGGGCGGTAGCTGTTAGGGGAGTAGAGATCTAATGTGTTTTTTTTAGTATAGTAAAGGGCGTAGCCAGGCTGCTTTAATGCTGGAAGTGACAATGCCTGTTGTGAATTGTGAATGAAGCATTAATTAATGCCGTGATAAGAGGAGCCAAGGAGTCTGCACATTCTTAGAGCCAAGGAGTCTGCACATTCTTTAATGATGCTGGGAGGGCATATGTCTCCTTTGCACAAGGATGGTTAAAAGTGTGACGTCTCGGAATGAGAAGTTCAGGTCGTTGGATTATCTAGGTGGAGGCTGGGCGAGGGAGGGATGTCAAGCTTTGGTAAAGCTTTGAATTGTGCTTGTATTTTGTCTTGGAGTAGTTTTATTTTATTGAGCAGGGCTGCCTGTATGCTGGAGCACCATGCTTGATATTTAATGATCTCATCAGGGCAAGTTGAAGGGGTGATAAGGTCTCTGAAAATATCGAACATTTCCTTGGATTGTGAGTTGGCCTTCGAGATCCGTAAATTGAATGAGCTAGATTTGGCTTTAAAAATGGCTTCTTTGTACTGAATGGATAGCCTCTTGAATTCTTCCTTGGCGGAATTGCTAGGTTTAGAGTGCCATTTAGCTAAGGCTTTACGTTTATTGGTGCGTAGTGCCTGGAGTTAATCTGTGAACCAGTCGTTGATATGCATGGATTTTTTTCTCTTTTTTGCATTCGATTGGTGCTATGGCGTTGATGGCTCTGGTGAGGGTATCATTGTAGATTTGCGCAAGTGAGTTGGGGCCACTCGCGAACGGGGGCTTGAGTTAAGTGACATCCAGGAAGGGACTAAGGTTGTCCTGAGTTTTTTTTAAACTTCTAACATGGGCTGGGGAAGCATAAGTGAGTTTTAGTGGTCGGTGTAATAGGAATTGTGAATTGGATGGAATTATGGTCTGTCCATGGGTAGGTAGTATTGGAGATAAGGGTGGTAGAACAGTTAAGGTCTGCTACCCAGTCGAGGGTGCGGCCTTTGCAGTGCGTGGGGCTAGTGACTTTTTGTGTGAAACCCATGTCTGAGTTTCTTGGCTAGGACTGCGGTTGCTTTGTCTTTAGGGTCATTTAGACCTAGATTCAAGTTGCCGAGTAAGATGGTTTTAGTAGCACTTTTTAGGTTGTTGTTTAGTACGTGAAGGAGATGGCCTTGGAAAACCAGAGCTGTGCCTGGGGGCCTGTACGTGAGAAGTATATTTATGGTGCAATTAGGGGACAAGAACAGTTTGGCTGAAAGGTGGTCAGCGTTGCCTTCCCAAGGGTGGTTAAATAGCATAATGGAGAGCGCATCTTTAGTGATGCGCTACACCTCCTTTCAACAGCTGTCTGTCTTGTCATAGAATGGAGTATCCTGTTGGGAGGGCTAGGGAGATGGCTGGGCCGGACGTCTCATGAAGCCATGTCTCGGTGATAGCAAGTAGATCTAGGTTGTGAGTAGAGAAGAGGTTGTTGATCTCTGACGCATGGGCGGAGAGAAAGCGAACATTTGGGAGGGCACATTTCAGGGCAGGAGGTGGTGTCTTCTTGGTGTGGGGGGGGTGGGCAAGGTGCTGGGAGGGGGGCAGCTGGTCACCGGGGGGAGGGCAGGTTGACTAGTATCTTGGTTTTAAGTGTGCAGATGGCAGTAATAGGGAAGGGGGAAACCTTTGAGAAGTTGGCGAGAGTGATGTTACAGCCAGGGTGTTGGGGACTATGCCGTGGTTCTTCCCGTGGTAGTATAAGCGTGGTGGGTGCAGAAGCCCAACTTGAAGTTCCTCATTGGCGTATGCGTGACCTTAGCTTGGTGAGCCTGGATAGTAGGTGAGCAGGAGGGCAGGTTGTGGCACTGGGGCTCGTGGAGGTTGGGTCAGCTGGGATAGTGAACTGTGGGAAGGTGTTGGGGGGGTGGCGGGGGGGTTCATGTTAAAAGTTAGCAGTATAAATGGAGTAGAGTTTAGGTGGGTGGATAGGGTGAACACTAGTGCTAGCTGGAGAAGCCTGGTTATGGTAGAGCAATGTAGGTTCTGAGTTGTTTCCTTGTGTGAGGTCAGTGGGTGCGTAGAGGTATACATTGGGGAGGAGGGGCGCCTAGTGGACTAGTTGAGCGATTGTGTGAAATCAAGAAGCAATCATGGGACACAGAATGCAGTTTATGGGCAGCACAATTCAAAGGGCACAAAATGCAGTTTTAGTGCAATAGGTGGGCAGCACAATTCAGATGCACAAAATGTAGTTTAAGGCCACACGTGGGCAGCACATTTCAAAGGGCACAGGTGCAGTCTAGTGCAATAGGTAGGCAACAATTCGGAGGCACAAAATGCAGTGTTCATTCTATTTGCAGATTACAGCATAATTCAGGGCACAAGATACAGATGAGCAGTGGTAGGTGGCATAAATCAATGGGCAGCTTGGACAGTGGCTGAAGGGGGGGCCCCTTATATCAGGGACTTGGCAGGGCAGATATGTCATATGGATACATTCATGGTGGAAGGACAGAATCCGAGCATAGACCGGAGCAGGAAGGGCTCTGATATGTGCCGGAGCGAGGTGCTCTTTAGCCAAGACGTTGCCTTCGTTTATGGGCAGCAGGAGGGTGGTACGAGGAGTGCAGGCTGCAGGGGTGAGCTCTGAATGTGGGCTATATCGTGGATGAGTTTCGGAGGTATGGGAACAGTTGTAGAGGGACAGAAGGGTGGTACTCACATGAGTGGAAGGCGGTAGTAACGGGCAGCGTGTCCGGCCGACAGCCCCATATGGCCACGGACAGGCACAGACAGGCTCAACCCTTGGTGATGGCCCTTAGTGTGGTGGTGGCCCTTAGGATGTGAGGGAGGGTCCCAAAACTCCCCTATCCTTTGACTCTAGGAGTGCCTGAACGAAAGTGGTCCTGATTGGCTGGCTGGCTTGCTGTCTGAAATCCAGAAGAGGATGCTGCAGGCCCCGAACCGGTAGCTCCAGTTCAGCAGATGACGACATCGCTGCGGCGGACGGATCGCTGCAACCAAGTGCGTCCTCACCGGATGAGGTGTGGTTGTTTCATGCCATGGTCGCCAGAGCTTCCCCAGCTGACTGAAGAGACCAAGAAGGAGGAGGCCAAGAGGAAGGCCTAGCCCTCCTGAGGAATCCTTGCTTGGCCTGGGCCAAGCGGGATACGCTGGAGAAAAAGTACTGGCTGCGGAGTCTGCACCAAGTGCCTACGGTCGCAGCCATCACCAGAGTCTGTGGTCTTGGCAGCTGTGAGGAAGAGGTTGTCTAACCTCTCATCCTCGTGCTCTATGCCTCCGGACAGCGAGGGGAAGAAGTTGGATGCCGTGGGGAAGAAGGTAATCTACTCCGGCATCGACCATCAAGTCAGCCATCGCATTGGCGATCCTGGCCTTGTACGACAGGGGAACTGTGGTACAAGATGGCCCCGATTCTGGAGTTCCTACCCGATGACTAGTGGAGGCAATTGTACTCCACCCAGGAAGAGGATGTGGCGTTGGACCATGCCATCACAGTTGCCCAGGACATCACCGACACACATTTCCGGCAGATGGGGGAACGGTGTCTGCCTCAGTCATTGAGGCTGGCTGAAGGCAACCAATTTCCACCAGGAAGTCCAGATGAGGGTGTTGGATAGGCGCTTGAGGATAACCTCTTTGGGAAGGCCATCGACAAGTCCTTGCAGGCCATCAAGATGGGTATGGCTCATGCACTAGGTTCTCTCCAACAGCACTGCTCTTTCTTTCGCGCCTCCAGCAGAAAGTCGGGCAGATCGACGAAGGGGTTCAGTGGAGGTTCCTCGTCGTACCGTCAACCCTCACCGGTCTATGACTTAGGGGGCCTACAGAGTCCATTCCAAGGCTTTCGGTGGAGGTGGCTAGCACCGTCGTCGCCCCCAGGGTGGAACGCAGGCACCGAAGCAGGACTGAACCGGCCAGGACGTCGACCCCCACCCATGCATCCCGGTGGGAGGCCAGCTGGCGGGATATGTCCGCGAGTGGAAGAAGTTCTCCACCAACAGATAGGTGCTGGCCACTCTCACCCATGGACATACCCTGGAGTGCCAGGAAAAGTGTCAGCGGAACCCTCCAGTGACCCGGCAGGAGCAGCATATCCTCAGCTCCTGCCGGAGGTACGCCCCATGCTAAGAAAAGGGACGTTGGAGCTAGTTCCATGACGACTCTGGGGCTCGGAGTCTGCTCCAGATACCTCTTAGTCAAAAGGAAGACTAGCAGCTGGAGGCCCATTCTAGACCTGCAGCGTCTCCACAAGTACCGCAAGTCCCAAAAATTCAGGATGGTCACATGGCTGCACGTGCTCGGCCAACTGGAGGAAGGGAGACCTCTTGGCGTCGCTGGATCTGGAGGACGCATACTTCCACATCCCCATTCACAGGAAGCATCAGAAACTGCGCTTCATAGTGCATGGAAGACGCTACCAATTCAATGCCCTCTCTTTAGGCTGGAAGACTGCACCCAGGGTGTTTATTAAGTGCCTGGCGCCAGTGGCGGCCCATCTACATCTACAGGGGATACACGTGTACCCGTACCTTGATGACTGGCTCATCCAGGCCAAGTCAAACGAAGTAGCAGTCGAACACACAGAGAGGACCGTCCAGCTGCTGACGGGTCTGGGGTTCTCTGTCAATTATCCAAAGTCCTGCTTGACACCATCGCAGAGCGCACTGTTCTTGGGAGCCAGGCTCAACAGTCTCCTGCCTGGCGTCGCCCTCGGGAAGAGGGTAGCGGCCATACTGGGGAAGGTGCGACGGCTGTTGTGAATGAAGACCGCCACGGTGCAGACCATCAAGTTGCTGCTCGGCATGATGTCGTGCATCAGGAGTTTCTGGACGCTCGCTGGATACAAGCGTCCTGAAGCTTTGCAGACAGGATCCCTCTCGACAAGGAGTTCCGTTGGGCGATAAGGTCTTGGGGCGTCCACTCCGTCGCCCGAGGCACAGGTTTTTAAAAGCCCCTATACCAGGAGACGGCCACAACGGATGCTTCCTGTCATGATGCCTACCCCCGGGAACCCAGACCAGGTCCAGCAACCTATGGCGCCAGGCTCATATGGAGAGTCAGTCCTGGCGCCATAGGTACCAGGCTCATGGAGTAGAACCTAACTGATGCAGACTATGCTGCAAACTTACCTGATGCAGACCATGCTGCAAGTGCTCCAAGCCAAATGAGGCTTGGAAGGGACTATTTTACCTAGGGACTATTTTTTTACTCGGGAGGGGCTGGGGAGGAATACTTACCTGGGACTACTTTGGAGGCTATTTAAACCACGCCCGAAGAGCAGCACACGCTTCGTTTTATTCTGCATCCAGCAGCGTAACGCTCACCATGCCTGCAAGTCTGCATCCAGTCTTCTGCCACGCCCGCCTCGAGTTTGGAGCTCCTAGAAAAAGGGAGAAAGAAAGAGAAAAGGTTAGAACGAGAGCAATACCTTTGATCCTTACCTGAATTCCCGATCCATCGCGCCTTCGAGCTGGAAGAAGTTATTTTATGCGCGTTGCCTCGCCTGCAGCAGCGGCACGCTGAACTCACCGGCCTTCGCAGCATCTTCACATTCCACCGCATCCTCCTGCATGTTACCGCCGCATTCCGGCACCGAAGGATTAGACAAGAACAGCAAGGTGAGCCAAGGGAATACACAGAGGAATATTAGTAACCCCCCCCCCCCCCATAGACTTACCTGATTTTATCACCGGGGGTACTATTCCTCTTCACGGGTCAGCGCAGCTTCCACTGCATCTTCGCCGAACCCCGGCCCCTAAGGGGAAACAAAAGGACAGCAAGGTGAAACAAAGGGACTATCAAGGGGAACCCTCCTCACCACATTAGACTTACCTGATTTTACCGCCGGAGGTATTATTCCCCGAGACTTCATACTTTCTCTCAGTGCCTGAATAAGGGAGAAAGCAACAGGTTACATATTGACATTATTTATCGAACTGTGTTGGAAATACAAATCCTTACCAGAATATTACCGGTTGCCACGAGGAACTCTTCACTAGCATCAAGCTGCAATCTGCAAGGAATCGGACAAGAGTGAAAGTCAGGCATTTGAACTCTTACGAACTACATACTTTTCGGAGTCAATATTGTTCTGGAACTCACCAATTCCTTCGAGCCAGTGAAGCAACTGGTTATCAACGCGCCCCTGCGCTCAATGCAGGATGGAGATCTCATCTTTTCAAATCATCAGGTGAGACTATAAGAGGGGACATCAAAGGTGATCCGTGGGGAGAACAGCGGGGGTCGGGGGGGGGATTTACACTCCACGGGTGGTTAATTCCCTTTCTCCATTTGCAGAAGAATATTCCTACGGGTCAAGCAAACGAAGCTAGGTGGGCCAGTCCAGTCCGTCATCTCGGCCCTATGCGTCACGTTGGTGGAGACCGCAGCTGTCCAGTTCAGATCGACACCACTGTGGGAGCCAGGTGAGCGTAACACTTCCCTGGAGGGCTAGGGAGCCCACACCGAACATCTGCACACCAGAGGCCTGTGGCTTCCGGAGGAGAAGGATCTCCACATGGGGGACGTGGCTTTGCAGCCATCCAGTGAGGACGCCTTCTCAGAGAGCTCCCGGTGATCCGTACATATCCGAGCCCGAACACATGGATCCTGTGGACACGGGCCTATAAGCAATCTAAAATTGGACGGCTGAGGCACCCCGGCACAATCGTGCGCAAACATAACTCAAATCGGACTGATTGAGCCCAAGAACAAGGTTGCAACATTCTAGGACCTTGCCGGAGATGAAGAGGCAAAATGGCGACGGCTGTGGGACACAAAGGAAAACGGGACGGCGGAGCACTAGCAGGCGAGGCATGATCACCTGAAAGAACACTGGACTCGGCCCCGACTTGGCCTGAAAGGACGTGGTGACAATTGAACCAAAGGAGCACGACGCCAGGGAGGAGCCGATTGGGTGCGTTACAAGCTAGCCCGCTCTGAAGAGCCCCGCCTGACGGGACGACCTCCACAGCACTGCGGGCGTTGTCCTGTACGAACGAGCGGACCCGGGCTGACTCCTGCTGGGGTCTGCTCCCAGCGTGCTGACAGTGCGTGCAGGCGGCGGATGAGGGGCACCGCTCGCAACTGTCCAGCTGACTGCCTGTCCCCTGCGCAGTCCGCTATACGGAACGTGGGCGGCTAAGGGACAACAATGTAGCAAGCCCTGAGCCGCAGGAACCGAAATAGATGAGAATGTCCCGCCTCTACACGCCGGCTGGGCCAATATGACCGCAGTGAGATGCAACTCCCTCAGTGTCACACAGGGAAGTGACCGCCAACAACGCAGAGGATAAGCAATAAACTACGGCTGCACAGCATGGTGGCAGCAGCGAGCGTAATACTCGCCACGTGACCTAAGTGTATGGAGGAAGATGAAACAAGCCAGACATAACGTGGAACGATTGGAGCACATAAGTGCAGACGCCCCTGGTGGCAGACAGGCACGCCAGAGGTTAGCAGATCCTGCTCTTTCCCAATCTCCAAGCAGCAGCACAGCGCTGGTTGATGAAACCCGACCATGGGAACCAGAGAGAGCACATCACTGGGGGCACAGGACATAAAAGCACCCGTTAAATACAGCCAGTGCCACATGCAGGGCTGAGATGTAGCCCGGGCACAAAGAAGGCTGGAGTAGCACACACGCACAAAGATGCGCAGCTCAGCGCATCTCGGGAACCACGCACAGGTAACCAACCACACAACTGGGAAGTAATACTCCCTCCGGAGCAACACAGAGTGTGGATCGAACAGAGACCCTGGGGGAGCGGTTGCCACGAGATGGCTAAGACTGGAACAAAACAGTCAAAGGACATTGAATGCCATATCGGGTATGGAACCACCCCACACCCTGAGAGAAGCACTTGGACCTGTGCCGGCGTGGGAGGTGCCCCCCCCCTACCCCCCCCAGAACAAAATCCGGTACCAGATTAGGGAGGTGCAGACACAGAGCATCTTGTCCCCAACCACCGGATACCGTAACGCTAAGATCCAGAGCTATGGCACCTAAGCAGCCCAAGTCAATGGGCAAACAATCCACAATGGAGGACTTTACCAAAACGCCACAAATAGCGGAGGGGACCAGGAGCAAAGAGAGGAGTACCCAGGCGAACACATCGCCAGCATGAGTGGAACAACAGATCCTTGAAGCCATTGCAGACTTGAAAAAGACATGGGAGACAAAACTAGAGACCGCCATGGCCACACTTAAGGAATCGCTAGTATTCCAAATAGATGCAGTACAAGTAGACGTCACCTTACTACGGCAGGATGTAAGAACAATTGCGGAACGAACAAGCGTGCTGGAGAAAGAGGTGGGATCAAACACCGCCGCCCATACGCTACACGCCTCGGAGATCCACGCATTACGGCAACAAGTAAGCAACTTGGAAAACAAGGCTGAGGAAGCTGAAGTCTACGCACGGAGAAACAACATACGTGTCGTAGGAGACTGCGTGAGACGGGTCTCAGATACATGTTGATGTATCCGGCAAAGCTGAAAATGTTCCACAAGAACCGAGCAATATTTTTTGAGACCTCGGAAGATGCAACAGAACTGTCCAACTGGGGCAGATGATCAGAAGAAGAATGATGTGGAGTGACGAGAGATCGGTTCCGGATGCAGAGGTGCTGTATGACACTGACAGTGGGACTTGATTATAGACCATAGATATTAGACATAACGGGCAGAATAAATGTGGCACAAGCGCGGGAGGTACTGAGAACTTGAACCCACACCCCAATCAGATAGGTTAGTCTGGTCACTGGTAGTACAGTGACCCCCTCCTGGGCTCCTAGCACCGGCTTAGCCAAGATGGGACCAAATGCAGGGTCGCCTGAGATCCAGGGATGGAGCTGGGCAACATTTGGGGATGGGAAGTGAGGTGGGTGGGAAGGGAGTTGGGGAGTTTGTAGTAGAATTAGTTAGGGAACGAGCTTACGCCCACGCGCTATCGCGCATGACATGCATGAAGAGGAGGGATAAGAGCGGGACGAGATACGGCTGAAAATGGGAGACCTTAATACAATAGCCTGGAATGTCAGAGGGCTGAACAGTTATTTAAAGAGGAACATGGTAATGATGTACTTGAAGAGGCAGAAGATAGACATAGCTCGATTACAAGAAACCCACCTTACGAAGGACAAACAGGAAGTGATACGGTGAAAATGGAAAGTGATTACTATTGGGGCAACATACTCGGCATATGCTAGAGGGGTAAGACCCAGATGGGAGGACGGTGGCAATAAGGGGACTAGTCGAAAACAAGGAAGTGTGCATAGGTAACACATATGCCCCTAATCAGGACACCGTAGCATATTTTAAGACGCTGTATGGCAAGGTCAGCCCATATATAGGAGGGGTAGTCCTATCGGGATGTGATTTTAACTGTACGCTAGACCCAAGGATGGATAGATCAGATGGTAAACAATGCAAACCCACCCCGGCCGCCAAGACTCTGAGGAGTCTGGTGGATGAATTCCAACTTGTAGATATATGGAGATTGTGTCACCCGCAAGACAGACACTATTTGCACTATGCGGCCCCACAAAACCTATACACCAGGTTAGATTACATGTTAGTCTCTTCAGATATAACTGGAGAGATAGTGCTAGCAGAATATAAAGCAAGGGTCCTCTCTGATCACTCCCTGCTAACCCTGGCATGGCAATACTCACCACCCAGAGCGAAGATCCCCACAAGGCGGCTCAGAGCTGAGGCACTGAAAGACGCAGCGCTCAGAGAAGACTTGAGAGAAGACATGGTGGAATATTTCGAGAAGAATACCGGAAGTGTAGATTCGGCTGGCACCCTGTGGGAAGCCTTTAAGGTGGTGGTGAGGGGATCGGCCACATCCAAATCTAAAGGGCTCCAAAGCGGAATAATCCAGGAGCTACAGAAAGCCGAGGGGGAGATAGAAGCAATCGTGAATAAAGGAGACAGCTCCCAGGAGACGGCTGAGACCATAAACCAGTTACAGCAAGCATGTAGGGGGTCACTGGGAGAGACTATGTAACCTGAACTACAGGAAATATATAGAAAGGCAACATGCAGGAGGGGATAAGCCAGGAAGACTGCTTGCATGGCTATATAAAAAGGAAGTGCCCAGACAAACCATTAGAGCAATAAAAGGGAAAAATTGGCAAATACTAGATACCCAAGAGGGAGTGAATACAGGGTTCCTTGAGTTCTACCAGCAACTGTACAGAGATGACGCAGGGGGTGAATGGAGCGAGATAGTAGAAATTCTAGAGGACATAGGTTTGCCAAAACTGAACGCGGAAGAGAAAACCTAAAGGCCCCACTTACTCTGGAGGAATTGGAAGCAGTAGTCAAGCAACTACCTACATGCAAGGCCCCGGGATCAGATAGACTCCCTAGCGAGTTTTATAAAATATATGGGTCGGAATTACTCCCCCCCCCCCCCCCCCCCCCCCGTTGCTGGACATGCTGAACGAAGCATAGGAGACCGGGAGGTTACCGGATTCGCTCAGGGAGGCAATTATTGTCCCGCTCCTCAAGCCCAACAAACCCAGCACAGACTGCGGGTCATATAGACCGCTATCCATCTATCCATGCTTAACCAGGATAGCAAGATCCTAACGGCGACGTTGGCCAACAGACTAAGACAAGTTATAGGTAAACTCATACACCCAGACCAAACCGGCTATGTGCCGCATAGAAGCATATCTGACAATCTTAGACTGCTTCACCACGTCATAGAGAAATCGGAAGGTGAGACACAAGATGTAGCAATCGCATCACTGGATGCGGTGAAGGCCTTCGACTCAGTCAGATGGCCCTGGCTGATGGCAGCCCTGAAAGAATACGGAATGGGGCCTGGGTACCTAAAATGGGTCAAATTGCTGTATAGCTCCCCGCTGGCCAGGGTTAAGACGAGTGCGACCGTCTCAGACAGGTGGCAGCTCAGCAGGGGCACCAGACAGGGCTGCCCTTGGTCCCCGATGCTATATATCCTCGCGATATATTTAAGACAACAATATGAAATGTTGGGGATTAACACGAAGGGGGGACCTCACCACACATCACTGTATGCTGATGACATACTGCTATACCTGAGATACCCAGAAGAAAACTTAAAATATATCCTAGAGGTGATGGAAAGGTTTGCAACACTCTCTGGGATTGCAGTTAACCCCATGAAATCGAGCCTGTTCCCGCTGGGTAGATACACAGGGATCCCGCAAGAGAACCTACCAGTACTGCAAATACCTTGGAAGATTAGATCCTTTAGATACTTGGGGGTTGACATTTACCATAGGGTGGAGGATGAAAACACACAACACAGAGAAGGCATTATCACACTTGGAGAATAGCATGAAATTCTGGCCAAAGCTCCCCCTGGCTATGATGGGGAGGGCGTCACTGTTAAAGATGGTCGCACTGCCCAGGCTACTGCATTTTTTTGTGAATATCCCCTTTGCAATACCCAAGCGTTTCTTTAGCAAACTACAGAGCCTATCTAGAGGCTTCATTTGGCACAACACCAGGAACAGGATAGCCTTGTGGAAGCTGCAAAACACACATGATAGGGGGGGGTATAAAACTGCCTAACTTTTAGATTTACTATTTGGCCAGTCAACTACAGTATGTGGCGAAATCGCTGTCGGAGGACCCTACAGTGGAATCCAGATTGTTGAGAGCAGAATGCGCCCCATTTTTCCTGAAGGAGATAATATGGGTGTCCAGGGCAGAAATCGGGGGACGATGTAAAATGCTGAGAATAGGATGGGAGATATGGCACAGGGCTTGACGGGCCATGAATAACCTGACCCCATGTTCACCGCAGGCACCACTAGTGACATTACTAGGAGTAGATGAGCAACTAAGGAAGACGATGCTCAAGCATTGGGAACCGGTGGGCATAGCAACATTAGGAGACTTGTGGAAAGAAAGAGAATTAATTAATTTTGAGAAGCTAGTGGAAGACACCGGTCTGCACCCGGCACAATATATCGCCTATACCAGGGTAATACGGGGGGGGGCAAAGGAAACATGGCCGGAAACGGTGCTGGCCGATCAACCCGACGAAGCTGTAGAGACAATTTATGATGTCTCGGAAGGAGGACATGAAGTCTCCCGAATCTACGACCTTTAATGTCCAGGGTGGGTGAGGAGGTGACATAGTTGAGACGGGATTGGGAAGATGAAGTGGGGAAGCCCATGCACGATAGACTATGGGAGAGAGCCCACAGATATCAGAAAAAAGTGTCCAGGAACGCGAGGCCGCAGCAGATCCAGTTGTACATAACCCACAGAGCGTATATGACCCCACAGAAGATCACCAGGTTTAGGAATGTGGGAACACAAGCATGCCCTAAACGCGGGGAGGACGACGCGGGGATGGTACATATGTTCTGGGCATGCCCGGAGATCTGAAAATTCTGGAGCAAAGTCACCCACCGGCTGACTGAGGGAATCCAGTTGGACGTGGAATCTGTATGGGCTTGTATGGTGGGAGGCTTCACAAGACCTTGATACCTGAGGCACGTGAGCAAGTTGAAGGACTTGGCCTACATACTGGCCAAACGTAGAATTGCCATGGGCTGGAAAGCAAACCACAGACCAAGAATAGAGGTGTGGTGGCATGATCTACTTAAATGGGTGGATGCTGAGACAGTGGCATGGTATGAGGTGGCCAGCAGGGGAGGCGAGGAGGAAACAACGGCTCTAATGGCCTGGAGGCACTTGATAGCTACTCTACCCGGGTCTACCCCAGATCGCTCGGATGATCAAGACTCCTCGGCAAATACCGACGAGGCAGAACCTCCGGGGAAAGCTGAGGTGGGAAGCGGGGGTGATTAAGCTAGAGTTAAGTGGGGGGGTGGGAAAGAAGAAAACAGTGACCACTTGGAAGTAATGTGGCAGACGCTTGATAACTGTGACATGCACTGTTGGATTGCATAGGTTTATTGGTTGTTGTTGGTTTTAAAATAATTTTTAAAAAAGAAAGAAAAAAAAGCATCTCTGCATCAATATCCTGGAGCTGCGGGCAGTGTTCAGGGCCCTTAAGTCATTCCTTCCATCCCTGAAGGGCAAAGTGGTGACGATCTTCACGGACAACACCACCACTATGTTCTACATCAGGAAGTAGGGGGGCACCCGATCCCCAGTGCTCTCCAAAGAGGAGCAGGACTTGTGCCACTGGGCCGTCGATCATGAGATGTTCCTCGTCCCCTTTCACCTGGCGGGAGTCAAGAACACCATCGCTGACTCCTTCAGCAGGGAGCTGCGCTCTTGCTACGATTGGAAATTCGGCAGGACCAGGTGGACCACATCGTCATCAAGTGGGGCAGGCCACAGATCGATCTGTTTGTGATGGTGGCAAACTCCAAATGCCAGAAATCTGCCAGCAGGTTCCACCAGCTGAGGAGCATGGGGGACGCGTTCTCCTTCCTGTGGGAAGGCCTTTTTCTGTATGCGTTTCCCCCCTTGTCTCGCCTGCTGCGTGTCACCAGTCAGCTCAAACCGTGCCAATGCAGGATGACACTCCTCGCACTGGCGTGGCCGAGGCAGATTTGGTACCCGGACCTTCTCGAGTCGCATCCGGTCAAGCTGACGGTGGTCGCGGATCTGCTCATCCGAAAAGGAGGTGCAATTCTGCATCACGACCCAGGATCGCTGAGCCTGCAGGCTTGGCTCCTGCAGCCCTAGAGTTTGGAAGATACGAGTTGCCGGCGGACTGCAGATAGGTTCTTGCCAAGGCCAAAGCAGTGTCAACTCTTGGGTACTACGATCACAAGGGGAAGCGTTTCGCTACGTGGTGTCGGTCGCAGACGATCACCCCTCTGAGAACACAGACCCGCAGATTCTTCCATACTTGTTGTCCTTGGCCAAGGTGGGGCTTGCGCACACCTCTATCAAAGTGCATCTGGCGGCTATCTCCCGCTACACCAGGTCTCCTGGAAGATCTCTTTGGTCCCACCGTCTCATCAAGGAAACCATAAGGACAGTTTTGATCTTTTCTGTCGGTCAAGGCTCCTGCCCCAGGCTGGGAACTCAACGTGGTGCTGACGAGACTCATGGGATCCCCCTTCAAGCCTATACATCGGACCCCTTTCAAGTTCCTCTCCTGGAAAACTGCTTTCCTTGTGGCCATCACATCTGCCAGGAGGGTGGGTGAGATCCAGGCTCTATCCTGCAAACAGCCATATCTGACTTTCCAGGGTGGTACTACGGACGCACCCCTCCTTCATGCCAAAGGTTCCATCGGAATTCCACCACAACAAGCCTTTAACTGTTTTTTTCGAAGCCTTTGTCACTGGCGGAAAGGGCCATGCACTTGCTGGACGTTGCTCATGCTCTCAAGTTCTACATGGCACGAGTTTTTGGAAGACGTCTCAACGGTTTGTGATCTTTGGTCCTGTGAACCATGGGAAGGCCTTGTCCAAGGCTTCCATCTCCAGGTGGCTCTCCGGCTGTATCACACACTCATCTGTTGGCCAACCGACCGCTGCCCAGCCGCCGCAGAGCCCATTCCCCCAGAGCGAATAACACTACGCTGCTTGCCAGTTATGCAGACGCACAATGGAACCTCGTAGAAGAAGGTCTCCAAGAGGTTCCTGAACCAGCTATGTCCAGACTTCTCTCCATCGTGGCCGAGGGCAGGCAAGTGAATCAGAATATAATCAAAAACACTCTGGACACTGCTGAGACAGCAGGCAGGTCCCTGGCCCAGGGCACACTACTCAAGCGACACGCTTGGCTCCGCAACTCGGGGTTTAAGCCTGAAACACAGGCCGCTCTTATTAATAAACCCATAGAAGAGACCAATTCTTCGGGAAAGCGGTTGACGATGCTTTGGAGACGGCAAAGAAAGAGCATAAGACTCTTAAGTCCTTACAACAAATAACTCAGAAGCCTTCCCCCCAAGGGGAGGCGGTTCTCGACGGTCCTTTCGAGGGCAATCACATGCAAGTCAAAACAGCTACAATACGGGAAACTGGAACTCTGGACAAACATCCGGAAGCCCTGCCAACTACCCACCTAGGGGGTCAACGACGCGGCAAAGGCAGAGGCCCTAACCCCAGAGGAGCCGCATCGTCTGGTCAGAAATCACCAACGGATCCATGTCCCCTCCCATGTCACCCTGGTCGGGGGCCATTTAACAACTTTCCTTGCGGCATGGGAGGGGATAACTTCAGACCAGTGGGTTATAAAGACGGTTGCCAACAGATACTGCGTGGAATTCGCCCGACCACCACAGTTCAGACCGCCACGTTCATGACGCCTCTCGCCGGACCATCTGCAGATCCTGAATCAAGAGGTGGAAGCGCTTCTGGGAAAGGACACCATAGAAGCTGTCCCTATTCTTCAGGTAAACGAGGGCATTTATCCAGTGGAAGTATCCTTGTACCGAAAAAGGGCCTCACCATGCGCCCTGTTCTAGACCTGCGCCCAGCAAACAAATTTATAAAACCTCAAATGTTTTGTATGGTAACGCTACAGGAAGTGATCCCACTGTTGAAACAGGGGGACCAAATGGCAACATTGGACATGAAAGATGCATACTTTCATATTTCAATGTTTCCAGCGTACAGGAAATATCTAAGGTTCATGATAGAGGACAGGCATTACCAATTCAAGGTGCTCCCCTTCGGCATTGCCTTGGCGCCAAGGGTGTTTACAAAGGTCCTGGCAGTAGTAGCAGCACACCTGCGCAGACTATCCATCCCAGTTTACCCTTACCTCAACGACTGGCTCATAACACGGGACTCTTACGATACATGCTTTTTGAACACCCAGAAGACCGTAGACCTTCTGTTCAGTCTGGGATTCTCTATCAACGAGAAAAAGTCCAGTCTAGTCCCCAGTAAAGTAAAACAATTTCTGGGGGCTCTAATCCAGACGAAGGACGGTCTAGTCTTCCCCCTCCAACGAGAGGGTTCAGAACATGCTTTTTCAGATCCCTCAATATGGTATGATGGCGTCATGCATATACTTGGTTCCCCACGCGCGCCTGCGCATGCGTCCCATGCAAGAGTGGCTCAACAGCCAGTGGTATCAGGCCAGCGGACAATGGGAAGATCTGGTAGTTGTCTCGCCAGCCCTCGTTCTCTCTCTGCAGTGGTGGTCGAGGGAAAACCTCTTGAATGGGAAGTCCTTCACCACCCCGGCAGTGGAAGCCACTCTCACAACAGACGCATCTCTCAAGGGGTGGGGGGGGGCTCACCTGCTTCAGCAGACAGCACATGGAGTGTGGTCCCCACAAGTAGCATCCAACCATATAAATCTGCTAGAGCTATTAGCGGTGTTCAACCCACTGAAAGCCTTTCAGACTCAACTACAAGGGAAGACAGTTCTGGTTCTGACAGACAGCACCACAGCCTTGTATTACCTGAACAAACTAGGGGGCACACACTCTCCAGGACTATCCAAGCTGTCTGTTTGCAACTCAGGAGAACGTCCAATGCCAAGACTATGCCTCCAGGTACCACCAGAACCGCTCCAAGGGGAACGGACTCTGGATAACATGGTCAGGGAAATTTGTCTACGCTTTCACCCCCCCCCCCCCCCCCGACTCCCCTACTCAACAAGATAGTGCACAAGATGCACCAGGAACCAGTCACCATGATATTGGTAGCCCCCACCCCCATGTGGGCCTGCCAACCCTGGTTCGCTCATCTAATGGAAATGTCCCTCTCCCCACCAGTAAAACTACCCTGCCCGTACAACATGTTGTCTCAGGACAGGGGGAAGACCCTACACCCATGCCCACAAACTCTGAACTTAGCAGCTTGGCTCCTGAGGTCATAGAGTTTGGACACCTTCAGCTCCCTCAGAGATGCATGGACATTCTCATGGAAGCTAGGAAGCCTAACACACCCACTATTGCTATTCCAGTAAATGGAAACGCTTTGTCATCTGGTGTTATGCCAAGGGCGTCAATCCCATCAATTGCTCACCCACACACATTGTGCTGTACCTTAACCATTTGTTAGATGCAGGACTGGTCTTCAATTCCCTAAAGGTTCATCTTGCTGCTCTCTCAGCCTACACCACGTCACGACAGAAAGTGTCATGGTGCAAAATACCGGTGATTAAAGCCTTTATGGAAGGGGTTAAGAGAATCCATCCCCCCAATTCTCACCCAGCTCCTGGATGGGATCTAAATGTGGTTTTAACCAGACTCATGGGATCTCCCTTTGCGCCAATGCATAAAGCAAGTCTAAAAGACTTTACTTACAAGAAGGCCTTCTTAGTGGCCATCACTTCTATTAGAAGGGTTAGTGAACTACAGGCCCTTTCTGTTGTAGACCCTTTTGTAACAGCCCACAGGGATAAGGTATTTCTGCGCACTCATCCTAGATTTGCGCCTAAATTCACCTCAAAGTTCCATGTGAACCAGTCGATCGGATTACCCACTTTCTTCCAGAATCCCAATAGCATGGCCGAAAGAAGCCTACACACACTAGATGTGCGCAGGGCAGTCATGTTCTACCTGGAAAGAACGAAACCACTGAGAAAAACAAACCAATTTTTTGTTTCAGTGGCAGCTGGTAGAGAAGGGGATCCTGTCTCTAAAGCAGCTGTCTCAAGGTGGATTGTCAAATTTATCACAGTGTGTTTCTCTCTTGCTAAGAGAGAACTGCCCTTCAAGCCTAGAGCACACTCTACTCTGGGCACTGGGGCTTCCATAGCATTCATTGCAAATGTTCCCCTTGAGTCCATTTGCAAAGCGGCAACCTCCTTTGCAAAACACTTTTGCCTAGACACTCATTCTAGATCTGACTCTCAGGTGGGACAAGCAGTATTAATGCATCTTTTTTTCTACTGTTCCTTCTCACAGCCCACCTCCAACTCTGGGTACTGCTTGCTAGTATATGCACAGCATGTGATTCTAAACAGATTAACAAACATCAGAAGACATTCATTACTCACCGTAATAGCATTTCTGATGGTTGTATCTGCTTGGATTCACATGCGCCCTCCCTGCCTCCCCGCTCGGCGTGGAAGGAAAATAGACGTCTTTCTACTTTGTCTCTTCATGTACTCACTCACAATAGCCTTGGGCTCCCTCATGGCAGAAAAAATACAGTTGGAGGGACCTCGGCGCGTGAAGGATTTTGGGTACACTACACATCACGCTAGGGATAGTGTTACAGACACGCCTATGCCGACGTCCCCTTTCGCTCCCCGAAAAACAAGATGCAATACTCTGCGATTACCACTGGATGTCGGATCATATGCAAAGCATGTGAATCTAAGCAGATACAACCATCAGAAATGCTATTACGGTGAGTAATGCATGTCATTCTTGGGGAATAAGACCAGATTAGATCTACTTTTAGAATACAATCTGTATTTTAAGGGTAGTAGACCCTGTCAGTCATGCAGTGACACTCTGTTATGAAATCACATAATAAACCAACCCAGTTACTAGCATACACCTTGCAACCTTATATTTTAGAACTCCGTTCAGAGATAGTAAAACAACTCATATACTTTCTGAATGGGCCTCAAGCTACTCAATAAGTATGTACACTCAAGAACTATTTTAGAATGCACTAAGCAATGCAGGGAAAGCAAAACCCAATTACATTTTAAGAAAGATGCAGTGTATTTCAAGGTAAGTAATTGACCTATTGGTGCATAAGTATTTTTTATCTAATAGCTAGTTATACCGAGTATACTTTTAAGAAGTGTATAATACAATTTCTAAGCTAAGTAAGAACTTTATGAAACTATTTTAGAATAGCACCAAAGCAATTCAGGGAAACACAACCCAGGGTTACAAGTTTAGATGAGCAGCAGCTAATTCCGATGAGTAAGACCTATATACTTTATAAAGGAGTCTCCAGCTACTTAAAGGTATGTATAAACCCTGATACTGTTTTAGATCTGTATAAAGCAGACCAGGGAAAGCCAAACCCACTGTTGTACTTTAAGAAAGGCACAATGTATTTCAAGGTAGGTAAACCCTGTTTCACACTCATTCAGTTAAGCAATGATAAAACTGTACCAACACGTATTACTATTTTAGAAGGGGGGTAAACACCATTCAAAGTTAGTAAAGCAACTTGAATACTTTTTAGAGGGGCCGAATGCAAGTCGAAGGTAGGCATAAACTAAATGACACTTTGTAACTTCTTCTTTCACAGATAGTTGCGACACTAACTTCTTTAGCAAATAAGTACTTTTACACTGGTTATACTTTCAAGGCAGAATCCTTTTCTTATCCAGTCCTTCCCTAGTCTATTGCATGAGTTCTCTCAGAGGCAGAAGAGGGACCCTAGTGGTCTAGGTGCCAGCTGTAGGCAGGTTGAGATAGGGGTTCAGTTCAAGGAAAGTCAAACTTCCATAGGAGATCTTCTTAAACAAGTGAGTATTCTTCAGAGTGAAAGTGTTCAGGGACTATGTGTTCCTGCAATAGGGCTGGGCAAGTTGTATGGGCAAACTCCCAACCACACGAATCACCCACTCAGCCTCACAGGATGCACACCAGACTTAAGGTAAGGAATACCCAAGAAGACACAGTACCTTAGGAGAAAAGAGGAGCTTTAGAGATGTCTTTGGGAGGCAGCACCACAGGACCCGGTTCCTGGATTATTGGTCTGGAGATGAAAGAACTGAACACTGGATGGGAACTTGCAGCAGCAGTCATCAGTGGCGGCTTCCAGCAAAGGTTTCTTCACTGATCATTGTGGCTATGTGGATTTGGCGCCTTTTTTCAGCAGCCAGATGAACGAATATTGCCGGTCGGATTCTCTTCACTCTCTCGATGCACTTTGGTGAGGGTACTTAAGGGATTCAAATCGTGTCTGTGGAGAGCCAGGAGGAGGCCACCAATGTTTCAGATGGATTTGGACTTCGGAAGACCGTACAATGGCTTGAGGTATTGGGCTATCGCAGACCAGCAAGGTCGCAGCACGTCGTGGGATGGCTCAAAATGCATGTCTTCCTGGGACTAGTGGGTCCCACCAGCCTTTGGGTAGGAGTCATCATATTCAGGACTCCCAGGTCGTTTGAAAGGAAGGGTTACAGCAGGCTCTGGTTACACAGCAGGCTCTATGGCAGCTGGAAATCTCTACAGATGCCCTTTCTTCTTCCTCTTCGGTTTCAGCTCCATTGGTCGACTTGTCGGCAGCTTCCAGGTCCTGAGGATTTATCAGGAACTATAGCACAACTTCTGCAATTTCTCCCTGCAGTTTACAGAAAGGGGCGGCTGGCTGCCCATCAGGACTGCCAACCCCCCATTGAGATTGGGCTCCGTTCGGGCAAGGTGAAAGACAAATGGCTGCAGAGTTTTGGACTCCTCCCTCGCTTCCTGCCTTCTCAGACACTCTGGAGCCTTGGCAGGGAATACAAAGGATTTCCTCTGAAGAAAAAACTACGACTGATGTCGTTCCTGCATACAATCGCAAGGGAAGACCTCAGAAACTACAAGCAAACAAGAAATGTCGAAAAACCGAGCCCACCATTTTAACAAAGTCGTGGCCCTTCTGTTCATTTCCGAGCCTGCGACTAATAAGACTAAAAAGTCAGTAAGGTAAAACCACTGCCACCAGCCATTCAAGGAAACTTGCAATTGTAACAAAAATGGTACAGGTAAGTAAGCAAGGGGATACATCGTATCCCCCAAACACTCCACATAAGGTGGGGTGTGCTGGCTCACTATATCAAATGAAAAGGGGGCTGAAAATTCCTCTTTACCCCTTGGGAGCAGTAGTTCACCCAAGTACATTAAAGATAAATTAACAGGGAAGCCCAAAGGGGCAACCCAGACTAAGCCCAAAAGTTATAGGAAACTGTAACTCCAACCATACACTATGGAGTGACATAAAAAGGTCACCTATAAAGAGTAAGACTAGGTGAGAGAGGAAAAAGTTAGTTTCCCCTTCGCCTAGGAACTTGGGAAATTAATCACCAAGTCCAAGCAAAATGTTTGGGGGTTGACACAGGTCAGGAGGATGTATCACAAATATGAAAATTCTACTTTAACACAGAGTATACAAACTTTGTTGTAGTGCACCATTTCTACTCTGAAGAAAGTCAAAACTTCAGTGTTTACCTAGATTCGGAGATGAGCGAGGGGGCTCATGTTAATATCATATCTACTTAAGCATACCATCTTAAATTATTTAGCTAAATTCGACCTTTTTATCCAAGAATAGTTGTGTTAAGTTGGCAAGAACAATTATCGGAGGCAAGGTTCATTACTGTTATATGCTCATTTTATGTGTATGTACCTAGATGATTAGAAATTTTGCACTGTACACATTTTATAGATTGTGTAGTGCTCTCTCTTAACATCCAAGTATCAAAGTCTGTGAGGAATGTTTTCTGCATTGTGTTCAGAACATTGTTATGTATATGATGTTTTGTTTAGAAGAAATGTCTCTTTATGTAGAAATAGACTTTATAAACGCACACGTGTAAAAAAGAAATCAATTGTTAACGTTATTCTTGGAATGAAAGGAATTGTTGCAAAAGAAGAAAATTTACACAGGAATAGTTACCAGAGGAAGGAAAAAAATATAGCAGTAAATAATATATTTGGTGAATAATTTTTAGTTTCAAGTATAGTGATTCATTGACTACAACACAAGTAATGAAAAAATACAAAGAATAAAATAAAACACTGTTGTGCATACCAATGTAAACAATCATTACTATGGAAGCCTGCTATATGGAGTAAGCAAGGAGAGAGATGGCTAAACTGCAAGTAATTCATAATAGTGCTGTACATGTGGTTGAAGGCCTAGGTAGGAGATATCATATTTTTCAGGCCAGGTGAGCACTTCATTAGTTACTAGTTCATTGGTTACTAGTGGAGGCCAAGATATCCTTCCAACTGCTCACCTTTATGCACAAATGCCTATTTGGCAAAAGTCTGAGTTATCTTTCAGAAAGGACCTCCTGGCTACCCATGCAGAGAACATTGTGGTCCAAATCTACCAACTAGTTATCTGTACCGAGTGCATAATTGGTCTCAGTGGGTTAGGGTACGTTTGATGTTGCAGCACCTATGCTCTGGAACACTCTCCTGCCTGATTTGAGGGGCTGCTGTGCATTGGCTCCTTTCAAGCGAGCCCTGAAAACATAACTTTGTGCTAAAGTAGCCTGGTAATTAATACCGCTTCACGTGCAATTGTGTTTTGAGTTTGACTGATGCTCTCTGTCTGTTGTTCTTTCTTCTAGACCTTGCTGGTCTGTTGGTTTGTTTTTTTGGAGCACCCCGATGCCTGCGGGCTTGTTTACTTGGCGCTATTCAAATAATAAACGGGGAAAATGATCTTAGCCACTATAGTCTAACAAAGCAAGGGAATAAAAAACATAGTAAGGAAGAAACAATTTGGAGAACTAATATATAGGAAGCAGTCGTAGAATTTTAAGGCAAGACACATTAAAAGTATTTTTCCTACCTAGAAATAATGGGGCCTAATGCCCTGAGTCACAGGTCCCAAATCAATTATTTCCAATACGACAAAAGACTTAAAAGAAGTCTGAACAAGTGTTGGCAATGCCAACAGGCAGTTGTAAATGTTTAGAGTTGGAGAACAATGAAAGTTAAGTTCTTAGGAAACCCTCTCTCAATCGAACCACCCTCTCCCAATCCAGCCCAGGGGACTATCCTTGACCAGAATTCTGCTGATCATGGTCAGGCAAGTGAGAGGTAGGCCAAGGGCTTCAATCCCATTAAACTCTATGAAGGTGGGGGCATGGGGGGTGGGAACAGGAATGTTTACTTACTCCTTGTACTGATTCACTCGGACAGCTCCTAATATCCCGCTACCACTGTGCTCTGCATTTTGGTTCCGTTAAAGGAGGTCTAGGAGTTGCGAGTACAGAGGTCCCTTTCAGCATCTGGTTTTAGGTCCAGCTAGTTTGTGGCTCCGTACTCTGCCGAGAAGGTTTGTGGTACTGAACAGCTGGATAACCCTGGCACGTTAAAAAAATGCTAGCACTTTGTTGACAACCTCAGAAGACCCTCAGGATACTATGCAGGCGGAGAGTTGTAATCTCCACTTTGATGAAATGCAGATGCTGATCGTCATGGTGGAAATAAAGAAGCTAGTCTTGCAAGGCGCCTTTTTGTGCTGCACAGCTGCAAATTCAGGGGAGGCCTCTTGTTTCACAAGTCAAGGGTCTGTGGAGTCCCAAGTCCGAACTTAAGATGACGACCCATTCAGTGTGGTTGCTTGTATACCCACAAGATTGCTCCGGGACACTTCTGAATGGTTCCAAGGGCAGGATTCTCTAGCAAGGGTTGAGACTCGTTGTTCCCACCGGTCCATGAGTTGGAGCACCAATGAAGGATTTATGGAAATCAGCAAAGGAGTAGTGCTTCACCGGGACGGTTATGTTATATATATTTCTGAGGCTTGTGGAATCTGCTTAGATCACATGCTGTGCATAGGCCGACATCTAGTGGAAGCTGCGGAGTATTACAGTTTGTTTTTCGAAAGTCGAAAATGGGCGTCGACACAGGGCGTGCCAGTAATACTATCCCTAGTGTGACGTCCACTGTACCCATGATCCCTCACGCGTCTAGGATCCCCAGATTGTTTTTTTCCGCCATTCTGGTCGGAAGCACTTCATCGGAGTTCCCTGGCTTTGCCTTATTTTCAACAAAAATTAATTCTAAATTGCCCCGTTTTGTCACCCTTCGTCGATCAACATCTCGACGCCGAACCGGGGAGAAGATCAACGTCGAATACCGACGGATTGGGCCTTGAGGCTTCCGCCTCGGCTCGGGCCTGGGCCGCTGGCCTCGGCCCTACAAGTAGGGAGAGTGGGGGGTGGTACACTTCCACACTCGGCTATATAGATATTATATATATAAACACCTTATTACCTACATACACTTGCCCGCTGCCCACAGGTGCGTATGGAGGGTACGCCCTTTCAGTTTTGCCCCAAGTGTAATAAAAAATACCCTTGGGTAGATAAGCACGCTACGTGCAATCTTTGCCTACCCAGAGACCACCCCGAGGCGGGTTGCAAGGCCTGTAGTAGGTTTAAGCCCAAAACTCTCAAGGACCGCTCCACCAAGCGTTGGGCCCACCACGCCAAGCTAGCAGCTATGGAGGCGGAGGGTACCTTCAGCGACGGCAGCGACGCCGAACTTTCGGACGGCGAGGGCACAAAGGCGTCGAAAGACAGCCGAACGCACGTCCCCGGCCTCGGAAGGTTGTCCGTCCCGGCGACTATGGGGAAGTCCCCCGGCGACAAAAGCGTTACACATACAACGCTAAACACAAAAAATCCACCCGAGATTCGACGTCGTCGAAACCTCGGAAAGAGGCACAGAAGGAGCGGTCCGAAAGGACGTCCCCTGGGCGCTCCCGGTCGAGGTCGCCGCACGACGTCAGGCAAGCCTCCACACTTGCACATAGTGCCTCGCCCATTAACATCACGGAAGATCACTCGTCCGGAGACGAACACGACTTCCATCACCAGCCTGCACCCCAGGGAAAGGGTACACCACTTGGGAGTAAAGAGGGCCCAGTTTCGAAGGCTACTTCGAAGGACAGGGATTCCACCTCCGATTCTCGACGCCAGGCGTCGAAAGATAAGGGAAATGGCAAACACACTTCCACCCACGGGGCAGGGGGTAAACAACAAAGGAAACAACCCTTGCAATCCTCCACAACAAAAGAACTGACTTCCCCGTTCAAGTCTTCTCAGGGCCTGTCCATAGAAAGTCCCAGCAAGGTCACCCCAAGCTCCAAACTCTGGTCATGCGAGGACATTGACAGAGTAATGTCAAGGATGTCTTCCTTGGCGAATTTTTTCGAAAGACACCCTGAACAACTCCTAGCTTTAAACCCTCAGGAAGATTCTCCCTCAGGGTCAAGGGACCCTATCCCCTCAAATAAAAGACCACGGGTCGAGACACCATTTAGGCCTTTAGACCCTATCGTGGTCCAACCCTATTCTTACCTCTTCCCTACAGACCAAGGAAACTCTTCCCTTATAGAAGGTCAGGAAATTGACACGCCAGAAGATCCTACAGGATCAGATTATTACGGCGAAGATGAAGACGAGGATGAGCCAGAAAATAGCCCTGATATTTTCAGAATGGACTCACCAGTCGAAAGGGAAGCCCCAGTGTCTGATTCCCCAATAGATAATCAGCCCCTCCTGAATGAACTGCTCTTTCGGGCAGCTAACCACTTCCACATAGACACACAAGGTGTCCAGGAAGAAAGGGACTTTGCGGAAGAACTAATAGGGGAAAGGAAGCCAGTAGCCCAAACCATTCCCATCCTAAAATCTGTTCAACGCAGAATAGCACCATCCCTTGTCAACCCAAACCTGACAAGACCGGTAAATCCGAGAGTGGAGAAGCTGTTTAAAGCAGCCCAGTCGGACCCCCTATATATTAGAGGTCAACTTAAGCCAGACTCTCTAGTAGTAACCAACACCCGCAAAAGAGCTGGTACACCTTTATCTTCCTCTGAGGCTCCCCCCGACAAAGAAAGTAAAAAACTTTATGGTTTTGGCAGGAAAGTAGCTTCCACGGCAGCCTACCAAGCCAGAATCGCGAATTCCACCACACTGTTGGCTAGCTACAACTGTCACCAGTGGGAAGAAGTGGCAGCACTAATAGATTCTGCTCCCGAACCCCTTAAAAGCCAGCTAGCTCGCATTTGTGCGGAAGGTAGGAACGTCTCAGGCTGCACTGTAAAAGCAACTCTGGACGCCGCTGACAATGCGGGTAGACTTATAGCAGAGGGGACTGTCATCAAAAGGCATGCTTGGTTGAGGCAGTCGGGATTCAAAGCAGAAACACAAGCTGCGCTCTTAGACAAACCAGTGGAAAGTGATCTCCTGTTTGGGAAGGCAGTCGAGGACGCTCTAAAAAACGCTAAGGAAGAATTCGACACCCTCAAATCCCTTGGCCAGTTAACTACCAAACCACCTAACCAAAGAGGGAATGGCAATTTTCGTCGCCCCCGCGGCCAAAATTCCAATAGAGGAAATAGCTACTCCCACACCCAGGGTACACAGTGGAACACCAGCTCACAACAGTCTACCCAGGCGTATGGTAGGGGTAGTAAAAGAGGACGTGGTAGAGGCAGAGGCAGCCCCAGTAAAGGAGGAGGCACGCCTCCACCAAAGCAGTGACGCTCAGTTCAGGGTCCCTTCCCATGCAACCCCAGTAGGGGGACGAATATCAAGTTTCACCCAGGCATGGGAAGGAATAACATCCGACAGATGGGTGCTGTCAACAGTATCCAATGGGTACTGCATAGAACTACGGCAACGTCCCCTAAACCATCCTCCAAGACAAAAAGTCCACTCTTTACAACATCAGAAGATCCTCCTCGAGGAGATCGCCATTCTGCTAGAAAAGGACGCCATAGAACTCGTCCCGGGACACCAGGTAAACAAGGGTATCTATTCAACTTACTTCCTTGTGCCAAAGAAAGATTTAACAATGCGCCCGGTTTTGGATTTACGGCCTGCCAACAAGTATGTCAAGCCCCAAAAATTCCGTATGACCACACTACAAGAGGTAATCCCACTCCTAAAAAAGGGGGATTACATGGCAACCTTGGATATGGAAGATGCCTATTTTCATATTTCCATGCTCCCGGCGCACAGAAAATACTTGCGCTTCAAGGTGGACAGTCGCCACTACCAATTCAAGGTACTGCCCTTCGGGATAGCTTCAGCACCAAGGGTATTCACCAAGGTACTGGCGGTGGCAGCTGCACACCTACGCAGGGAGGCAATCCCAGTGTACCCTTATCTGGACGACTGGCTCATAACGGGGGAAACCCCAGGAATCTGCAGGTCAAACATTCAGAGGACCATCGACCTCCTCCACGAATTAGGCTTCTCCATCAACGAGAAAAAGTCAAGTCTGGTGCCAAGCACCTCAAAACAGTTTCTTGGAGCTATCCTAGATACTCAGAAAGGATTGACCTTCCCTTCGGAAGAAAGAATTCGGAACATACTTCTGCAAATTCCGCATTATCAGTCAGGTCAACAGATAACAGTACGCAAAGCTATGCGGTTACTGGGCATGATGGCGTCATACATTTACCTGGTCCCCCACGCGCGTCTGCGCATGCGTCCCATGCAGGAATGGTTGGCGAAACAGTGGTCTCAGGCAAGTGGTCAGTGGGACGATCTAGTGGTTGTTTCGCCAACACTCGTACAGAACCTACACTGGTGGACAAGAGAGAATCTAGCAAAGGGGAAACCCTTTTACGATCCCGAAGTACAGGCAGTGGTGACTACAGATGCATGCCTGACGGGGTGGGGAGCTCACCATCTCCACCACACAGCTCAGGGTCTCTGGTCTCACTCAGTAGCCAAGAACCACATCAATCTGCTAGAGCTTCTGGCAGTATTCCGAGCGCTGCAGGCGTTCGAGCCCCATCTACTAAACTTGTCGGTGCAGATCAGGACGGACAGCACGACAGCCATGTTCTATCTGAACAAGCAAGGAGGGACTCGTTCGCCAAATCTGTCCAAGCTTGCCCAGAAAATATGGATATGGGCACTCAGACGGAACATCTTCCTGTCATCGCAACATGTTCCAGGGGAGCTCAATTCCCTAGCGGATGCTCTAAGCAGAGACTCCCTCCCAGAAGAACACGTATGGGTCCTTCACAAAGACGTAGTAGAAGATCTCTTCTCTCAGTGGGGTTTCCCCACTATAGACCTATTCGCCACAAGCGAAAACAAACAATGCCCAGGATTTGCATCCAGGTTCCCCCAACCGGACTCCCAGGGGAATGCCCTGTGGATGAACTGGTCAGGGATGTTTGCGTACGCTTTCCCACCAACTCCTCTCATCAGGAAGGTGGTGTACAAGATGAACAAGGAATCGATGACGCTCATCCTAGTTGCTCCCATGTGGGCGAGACAACCATGGTTTCCACACCTATGCAGGATGGCGGTGTGCGAGCCCATCAGACTCCCAGCCTGGTACAACCTTCTGTCCCAGCAACAAGGTCAAACAGTGCATCAGGAACCCAACTCTATGAACCTAGCAGCATGGCTCCTGAAGTCATAGAGTTTGGACATCTCAAATTACCACAGAGGTGTATGGACATTCTAAAAGAGTCCAGGAAACCAAATACAAGGCACTGTTACTTTGACAAGTGGAAAAGATTCGTTATCTGGTGCCAGAGTAAACAAATCAACCCGGTTGATTGCACTCCTTCCAACGTTGTAACATACATGCTCCACCTGCTGGATGCAGGGTTGGTTTTTAACTCCCTGAAAGTACACCTGGCAGCCCTCTCAGCCTACACCACATCCCATAATAAGGTTTCGTGGTGGAAAGTACCAGTGGTTAAAGCCTTCATGGAAGGAGTAAAGAGACTTCACCCTCCTATCTCGAACCCACCGCCAGGATGGGATCTCAATGTGGTGCTATCTAAGCTCATGGGCCCCCCCTTCGAACCCATGCATAAAAGTAGTCTCAAACACCTGACTTATAAAACAGCCTTCTTAGTAGCCATTACCTCCATAAGAAGGGTCAGTGAAATTCAGGCTCTGTCAGTGCAGGATCCTTTCTTTACTATCCACAAGGACAAACTGGTTTTACGCACACACCCTAGGTTCTCACCAAAATTCATATCCAAGTTCCACGTAAACCAGTCCATCGAGCTTCCGGCTTTCTTCCAAAACCCACAAAGCTCGGCTGAGGTGAAACTACACACCCTAGATGTGCGTAGGGCGGTCCTATACTATGTAAATAAAACCAGACCGCTAAGGAAAACAGATCAACTGTTTGTCTCCGTAGCTACAGGCAGAGAGGGAGATCGCGTCTCTAAGGGCGCTATCTCAAAGTGGATTATCAACTGTATACAGCTGTGTTACTCTCTTGCTAAGAAGACTCTGCCTTTTACGCCAAGGGCCCACTCTACTAGAGGCATTGGGGCCACTCTGGCTTTCATTGCAAATGTTCCCCTCGACACCATTTGCAAAGCGGCTACTTGGAGCTCTATTCACACTTTTACTCAGCATTACTGCATTGACACTCATTCCAAGACAGATACACAAGTGGGACAAGCGGTTCTAAGACACCTGTTTGCTCATGACCCTTCTCACATCCCACCTCCTTCTTCTGGTACTGCTCGCTAATCTATGCACAGCATGTGATCTAAGCAGATTCCACAAGCCTCAGAAGGGATACATTACTCACCGTAATTGTATTTCTGATGCTTGTATCTGCTTAGATTCACATGCGACCCACCCTTCCTCCCCTCCGAGAGAAGGCGCATGGTTGCTTGTAGTCTTACCTTTCTTTCTATCTGCTTGGAATATCTGTACTCACGCTACTCCTCATGCTACCTCATGTCAGGAAAAACACAATCTGGGGATCCTAGACGCGTGAGGGATCATGGGTACAGTGGACGTCACACTAGGGATAGTATTACTGGCACGCCCTGTGTCGACGCCCATTTTCGACTTTCGAAAAACAAACTGTAATACTCCGCAGCTTCCACTAGATGTCGGCCTATGCACAGCATGTGAATCTAAGCAGATACAAGCATCAGAAATACGATTACGGTGAGTAATGTATCCCATATATATATATATATGGTTGGGCACACCAGGTATGTGTGCAGCTGGTGTAGTTGTTGCATGATAGCCGCTTCTTAGCAGTAGGTGTGGTGCTGAGATCAGTTGAATGTGTTCAACCTGGAGGGTGGACATCCAGACTGAGTTCTGGCTGCGTTAGACCTGAGATGCCTAAGCTAGCCGGTATGTGCTAGCTAGCTGTGTTTTATTAGGATGATGAGTCATGTTTAGTATCAGAACAGCTTTACCGAATGTGTCATAGTACTGCTGTGTTCTAGTTGAATCGTGGTGTATAGGAGAGAGTAAGCGTAGTAGTATGATATTGTGGTAATCGGTATAGTGTATGCGACCAGGCACAGTCAATGATGTTGGGAATGCTTTCTAAATTCAACTCTAATACAGTGACGCTATTAGGGCACACTCAATGATGTTGGAATACCTTCTACAATTAGGCTATTAGGGCACACTTTCTAGGTTCAACTCTAACACAGTGATGCAATTAGGGTGCGGATAATCGTTGGACCTTAATATGTGACTGTGTGATGTAACAGTAGGATTTTGGGTAAGAGTGGTAGGGCTTTCAAGCGTGTAGTGATTGGTTCAGTCCCCACCCTTGCCACACTTGCGTTTTTGTTGGTGCTGGTTGACGGCAGGCTACTGCTTCTTGCTTCTCCTGCGGATACCTGCAGATACGATCTGGAGCCATCTCAGTGGAGCCGTCCTTTGCCGATGGGGCTGCCAGGCAGAGGGCTGCCCTGGATAGGTCTGTAAAGGCCTGGTAGCACAGCCAATCGGGACACCGTGGCTGGGTCGGGAGGGAGACCAGGAAGAGGGTGCAGGGAGGAAAGGAGACACAAGGGGTGCTTCGGGGGGCTGGGGGAAATTTTTTAGGGCAAATTTGCGAACAGAAAAGCCCAATATGGGCATACTTGCCGCACCGGCTCCCTCGATGGACGGAGGGAAGCCGGTGCACACTGGGTCACTAGACCCTTCGAGCATGGGCCGCGGGCCCAATCGGAGCAGGTGAGGTGGGTCGGGAGGCGGGCCGGAGACCAGGAAGAGGGTGTGGGGAGGAAAAGAGACACAAGGGGTGCTTCGGGGGGCTGGGGGACATTTTTTAGGGTAAATTTGCGAACAGAAAAGCCCAATGTGGGCATACATACCGCACCGGCTCCCTCGATGGACCTCGATGTGATAGGAGCACAGACAAATGCGTTGAGAGAAACATGTTTTTCTCTAACACATTAAGCATATTGTGTCGTGGGCCGTCGGCTAAAATCGAAGTTGCTTTTACTGCAGTTTTTGGCTTTTGTGTAAGCTGTTGAAGAAGACTGTGCTAATTGACTGCAACAAAAGGTTTTGGGTCTTCAGAGAGCTGCTCCTCTTCAGAGGGGTCGTGGCTCCAATGACAATCTGATGAATGGCTGCAAAAGTACTCCTTTTATCCAGGATGCAAGCAGGAGTCTCTCCGCAGCTGAGCAATGGTTAGGATTTGATCTAGGCAAACTGGCAAGAGATCTCCATTGAATGGACAGCCTCTGGCCATAACATATGCCCAGCAACAGACACCCTTTCACATGGTTGTTTACTGGGACCAGACAGTCAAAGCCCCACATCCAACCACAAACACACACTGCATTTTCCCCAGGAGAGGGCAAGAAGAAGGCCAAAATACAAGATTGCAAAGGACAGGCGAGAATCTGAAAATACAGATGGTAGAATAATATCTGCTGCCATCAGACCGTCTTGGACACCTCATGCAAGTAAACACAAACTTGCCAAAAACGAAGCTCTAGGGACACAAATAATTTCTATCGCAATTCTTGTTAAGGTGAAGAGTGCAATATAAAATAAATAAACTGAGAAGTTTACAATGTAAAACAGTTCTCCTGCACTGATAGCCATAGGGACTGATCAGTGCTTCCAAAACAAAAGAGCTTAGCAAAGAAAGTGAAGTAAAAAGGCTTCACTTACCTCCAAAAATCGGTACAGGTACAGAACAGCGAAACCTTGTGGGGCTCCGTAGATGTCTATGGAGGGAAATCAACAATAAAATCTTTCCCAACAGAGGCTATAACCCTGCCCCCTCCCCTCCGGGAATAATATCAAATTAATTTGGAAGGTCATTGTTAGGGAGATTGTGGTTCATCCCCTCTCCTAGTGAGACCCCCAGCACTTTTTGCTGGACTTCTGGACCTTTGTGTTCTACCTGTACTATGGAGTCTGTCTGCTCCATAGCTCTCAAAGGCATCTGTGTTTTACCACTGCAGCACACAACTCCTTATGGGCAGTGTTGCTGGGGACCCTTCGGGTCCTCCTTTAAGATTATTTTTCTATATCCTCAAGTAACTACAGTTGTTAAGGATAGTATCTCTCCCCAAAACTCTATAGTCTGAGAGATTGGCACACACCACCTTTAGTGAAGTGCCAAAGGGCTACTTAGTAACCCCCTTCTCTCTGCTCCTGTGACTTTTTAGTCACATAGACAATCACCTAGTTATGGCTGGTGGCAGTGGACATGTTCTACCAACTATTGTGTATTTTGTATACCGCAGGCATGTCCATAGCCTTGGTAGTGCACAATAGGGGCACTGTGTGTGTGTTGCCTTTGGCGGGAACCAGTAGGTATCCCCGCCTAGGCTCCAGAGTGTCTGGGCCGGCAGGAAGTCTGAGAGGAGTCTTCCACCCCCCTATCCTTTGTCTGTTAGAGTGCCTGAATAGGTTCAGCTCCCACAGGGGGGTCTGGCTGTCCTGATTGGACAGCCAAACGCCCCTTTCTGTAAAATGCTGAGAGATTGCAGAGGAATGTGGGCTGGAACTGTATACAAGATGAGGCTTCTGTAGTGTAAAGCAAGTCGACCACCGGAAACAGAAGTAACTGAAGAAGAAAACAAGAGACGCCTGCAGACCCTTTGCAAGACTGTGAAGCGCCCACTGCTGTGCTGACCCAGCTTTCTATGCTACAGAGGAGCTCCGAAGAGGACTCCTCCTTCCCTTTGGCTGGTCGGAACAACCAGTCCCAAGACTGTTGGGCAAGATTTGATGTAGTAACCCTGTGGGAAACTACACCAGCCTTGTCCTATTGGTATTAGGTAAACCCACCTATTGGTATAGGTCTGTACTTACCAAGTTGATAGTGTGACTGAGCAGCCAGACTTACCTCAAGAGGGGTGCATGTGAGCTGTAGAGCTGTAGCATCGAAATCCACAAATAAAAGTATCCAAATAACACTTACACTCAAGGTTTTCTAGTAAAAATAATTATTTATTTAATGGTCAGTTTTAAATGAGCATTCTTTAAAAAGGGCAATGTGCAACAATAAAAATACACTTCAAAATACTTTCTCAGAATCAAGTCAAGCAAGTAGATACTCTTCAGAGATGCTTCATACACACTTCCTACACCCTGAGGTGGCTTCACTAACTAGGACAGTATTGGCAGTTATATCACGTTTTTTACTTTGTAAATTCTGAGGTTGGTAACCAGGAAAGGTTATAGGAAGGAAAATGATTAAGAGGTTCTCGGAGCATGCAAGCACTTTTAAATCCCCCAGTGAAGTCTAGATAAAAACCTTTCCCAGCAATGATTAGTTCAAAACCAATGTATCACCTATGAGGGACAGTAATAATCAAAGTCAATGGATTAGAAGAGTCTGCATGGAGCAAGGATAGCCAAAGTCAATTTGGAACAGTCTATGGAGCGGAGGCACCTTTTAGATAGAACAAAGTCTTGCACAAAGTTAGAGTTGTAGAAAATCCCTGTTGGGCCACAAGCTGTTACACTTGTGAATATTAGAGCTGTTACTGCAAGTCTCAACTGAGAAAAGCAAGCTACAGACAAAGCGGTAAGCACCCCTTAGTCAGAACAGTACCTTAGGTTAGAAGAAGAGGATTCAGCTGGCTTCTGTCTTGGTTGCAGTGTTGGAGATCCTGTGTTCCTGGGCCTCAGTTGTGGGGACAAGAGGGAGGATGTCTGGGGGACTCCTTTACAGCAATTCGAAGGTTGGCGGCAGCTACGGGCTCTTTTCCATTTAGCGGCACATTGCGGTTTCAGCTAACGGCAAATAACACCACCGCGGATCTTGGACACTGGATGGGCTTCCTTCACTCCTTGAGTCCAGCACTCTGATGAGGTGACAAGAGCTTGGGTCGTCCTGCTTCAGGAAGGTCCTCAGGATCTTCCTGGAGCTTCGGTCCGGCTTAAAGACGATACACTAGACTCCTGATTGCTCGACCCCTGGCACTCTGTTTCAGCAGCAGCAATGAAGTACAGCCATTTAGGGAAGGTCCTCCAGCAAAGTATGATATTGTGGTAATCGGTATAGTGTATGCGACCAGGCACAGTCAATGATGTTGGGAATGCTTTCTAAATTCAACTCTAATACAGTGACGCTATTAGGGCACACTCAATGATGTTGGAATACCTTCTACAATTAGGCTATTAGGGCACACTTTCTAGGTTCAACTCTAACACAGTGATGCAATTAGGGTGCGGATAATCGTTGGACCTTAATATGTGACTGTGTGATGTAACAGTAGGATTTTGGGTAAGAGTGGTAGGGCTTTCAAGCGTGTAGTGATTGGTTCAGTCCCCACCCTTGCCACACTTGCGTTTTTGTTGGTGCTGGTTGACGGCAGGCTACTGCTTCTTGCTTCTCCTGCGGATATCTGCAGATACGATCTGGAGCCATCTCAGTGGAGCCGTCCTTTGCCGATGGGGCTGCCAGGCAGAGGGCTGCCCTGGATAGGTCTGTAAAGGCCTGGTAGCACAGCCAATCGGGACACCGTGGCTGGGTCGGGAGGGAGACCAGGAAGAGGGTGCAGGGAGGAAAGGAGACACAAGGGGTGCTTCGGGGGGCTGGGGGAAATTTTTTAGGGCAAATTTGCGAACAGAAAAGCCCAATATGGGCATACTTGCCGCACCGGCTCCCTCGATGGACGGAGGGAAGCCGGTGCACACTGGGTCACTAGACCCTTCGAGCATGGGCCGATAAAACCTGAGAAAACCAGAGAAGCCCGTGGAAGAGGGGAGAGGTGCGTGTGCCTTTAACAGTTGGGTTGTCAGCTGACCTCCCAGCTGACTACTTGAGGCCGCCTCCGTGACCCTTGCGGCGTGAAGCCCTGAGGTGGAAAGGGCTGCGGAAGCAAAGCTGTTTGCTGTTTGGCGAGCGGCGAATAATGGCGTCTACCCAGTCCCCTGTGCTAAGGACCCGGGCACAGAGGCGTCGTGATGGTGCGGTAGCTTCTGATGAGATAATGGCTACTCGACGACCTTCACGCCCACAGAAAGTAAGTTGCTATCACTCATGCACCTCTGAAACTGGTGAGCACAACGAAGGTCTTATTCAAGCACATGAGGCACAGGCCCCCGAAAACGCAGCAATCAACATATCTAATCTACCCCCTCTCTGTGACAATGTGTTCGACACTGCATGTTTCACGCATGATGTTATTACAGGTCGCGACATTACTCACGGGTGGCGCGGGGCGGCAAATGAATGCCGCGCGCTGGACGTCGGCGAGCCCCTGCATGTGATCGCGGGGTCTGGAGGTTGCGGGGTTCTTGGAGCCCCGCCGACTCGAGGCGGCGTTAGCGCCAGTGGCGAACCGTCTGGACACTGCTGTGGCGGTTCTCTCATCCCGGCAACTGACGCGGGGTGTGTTTGCTTGGTCGCCGCTCCCGGGAGCGATAACGCTGTGGGGGCGAGACTCGGAGCGCGTGAGTCCTTGAACTCGCGCGGCCGAGGCAGCCTAGACTTCGTCACGGCTCGAGGCCTCGGAGAAGATGGATTAGCTCCCTCTAGCAGTGAGCTCGCTGCAGAGCAGGATAATGATCACGTGAAGGAACCGAATTCTGCCGAAAATCAGACCGCTGGGCCACGGCCGGCCACTTATTCTCTTCCTATCTTACCCTGCGACGATGTGGGGCTCATTCTAAATGACTCTAGTACAATGATCACTGCGAGTTCTCCAGTGAGTGTAACCACGAGACTGACCACAGTGGGTTCGCATGAAGAAATCGTATATATGAATGCGAATGACTTTAGCAATCAACATAGCATTTTTAACTCAAGTTTGCACGACTGTGATCGCAACTGCGTTCTTAACTTGGAGCACGGTACAAGGGGCGAGCCAGAGGCACGCAATTCAATGCTCGCAAGAAGAGACTCCCTTGGGGTAGTGAACAACGTTCTTCAGAACTTATCGCTCTTGAACAAAATGTGCGCCAGTAAGGCATCTAAAGAGCCGAACCTTTCAGCCGAAACGAAAGCAAAATCTGCAGTGAAACGCAATAACAGCCAGCTGTTGGGGGCAACCTCTGACATATGGCCTGCCTCGTGTTACAAACGGTTAAAATCAACCGATCAATCCTTAAAGGCCGACTCGAGGCACGAGACATCTGAATTACATTTGACTTCCCAAAAAAGACTTGCCACCTCTAAAGGGAAGTCCTATGGAGCCATCGATGAATCTGATGGCAACGAATATTCTTCACATAACGATTCTATGGATTCTTCATTAATGGAACGCCCATTTCCGAAAATCCGTCGTGACAAGGAGCCACATGTGACTAGACCTGCTGAGTCTCAACCCAATTCATCTTGTACAACTCTGCCGACGATGTCTTCTTCAACGGAAATACAAGCCCTTTTCATGGCCTCTTTGTCGATTTCATTGGCCCCGTTTATGAAACTGTACGAAAATATACATGACGCCACTAAGGACTTAACAACTGTGGTCGCAATGATGAGTTCCAAATTAACTCGGATAGAAAAAACTTGCGACCGCTCGTATGTCGAGCAACATGAGTGCCTTAAAAGACTGGAAGGAGCGTTTGTCTTGTTAAACGAGTGCAAGAAAACCGACTCCTCTGACAAAAGACTGTTCGCCGAAGTGGCGCGTGAGACCCTTGCCCTATTTAAACATGACATCAAAAATGTAGGTAGGCGGTTGTCTGAAGAGTGCCCATGTGGCAAGTTCACTAGCATGAAAGATAAACCTCAGGTTGACCAAGACCTTACTGGGGCATCAAAACAACAGCATTCATCAATTGATGCTGCTCCAAACCAAGATCCTCTTCGCTCTCAGTCGTCACAATCGACGCATAACTCCTTAGTGGAAGTGGATCTTGCTCTGGCACCTGTAAAGGCCCTTGGAGCCCCTCACGACACAGGGCTCACGATTGTTTCACCTACTTCAATCACTGGGCCTTGCTCATCGGTTATTCCGTTTGTACCAAACAGTGTCAATTTGTCATTTAACACAGCATTTGAGCAAGCCAGATGCGCTGACAATAAGGCTTCCGTTGACCCCCAAACGGCTTCTCCTTCGGGCATTGGTTCTGCAACTGAAGCAACTGCAGAAGTTGCGATTATCCCCGCAAATGGAGGTTTACCCAAGGTCTTTTCCGTTTTTACAGGATCCTCTAATGGTACAGGGAATCTGGCGACTTCGTCTTTAAACTCAAAACTCGCTGTAACCAGTAAGAAACCGAAGAACCAAAAGACAAAGAAAAATGTCTCAAATGGATCTCAAAAATTCTTACGCAACATAAAAATGGTACAGGCCGTTTCTATTGACTCGGTCAAAACTTTAACGGCTCAAGCTCCAGCTACGAGTAACGCCATAATATCACAAAAAAGTGCTCATTCGATTTCGGCCAAACAATCTCAATTAAAGAATACTAAGCCGTCTGAGGACGACATAACTGAAATCCTGGACTTCTCAACTTACGATGACCCAGAATTTGTAGAGTTAGAACCTGTCTCACCCACAAGCTTTGATGTGCCCCTAATCACTGTGCCATTACCTAAAGTTGATCCGATTCAATGTTTGGAGAAACCTGTACCATCATTGGACAAAGTTGCTTCTAATACTGTAATAACAAATCAGCCTTGTACTAAGGAGGTTACTGGTAACAATTCTACATTCAAACACAAGTCCTACGAAAGACACTGTGAACTGATTGAAGCTTGTGATAATTCGAACTCTATGCGTCTGCCAACAGTCAGTCCTGTGTTTATGACCATGGCCGATAAGCGGAACTTTTGCATAGCTCAGGCTCAAATCAGCAGACCAGGGGGACCCTTGGCATTGTCATGCCCTTCGATCAAAACAGATAAAAATAAGGAGCCCGTAAGGACTCTGCTGGAATGTGTTGAGGACGATCACCTTGGAACCAATCGAAGAAGATTAAAAGAATTGGTGGTTGATGGACGTCCTCAAACTTCACACGATAAGGTTCTAAAATCAGCGCTGAATAAAGTCTGCATATACAAGCTGGCAATCGAGAGCCTGGAACCAATCGAGAATCTGATCTTGAATCGAACAACGGTTCTTCAGTTACTTCATCTCGTACCAAGCCTACGTGCAATTTCCTCGAACGACATAAAAGTCGTGGAGTTTCCAGCTGAAGGCACGAATGACAAGGTGTTGCTTCACTTTACATCGAACCTTCTGATTAACTCAATATTAGAAGAAAACGTAGCATTGTTTTCATTAGGCTTCGATGTCTACAATCTGAACCACTCTGATGTACCACCACAATACTCCAGTGGAGTGCTTAATAATGGAAAGGATGCACCTTCGATTGCTGTTGCAGTACCAACGCTGTCGAAAGATATTCCAATAAGGACTCTGGAAGGGTCATTTCACTTGACAAACACCCGTATTCAAAGCTTCAACCAATCACCGCGCCGGCCAAGGACTCCTCAATTGCCATCTAGCGAGGTTACTGCTAAATGCGATGGCTCCAATGCTCAAATAGGAATTACAATTAAAAGAAAGGATTCTTTCAACGGAACTCTCAATGAGCATTTCATAACACCTGCAGCTGAAAATCAAGAATGGAATTGGCTTGCTGGGGCGTTAAATGTCAAAAAGAGCCAATAACGCCAGGACTCTAAAGCACCTACGGCTTGCTCTGTTGCCTCCTGGAACACTCGAGGGTTTTTTCACCTGTTTAACAAACCTTGGTTAGAAAATCTTCAAATTGTGTGTCTACAGGAAACATGGCTAAGTGAATTACCACTCATAGCGGACTTCGAGTCTGTAATAAATCCGGCCATAAAAGCTAAGTTGGGTCGCCCTATGTCAGGGCTTTTAACGATGGTCAGAAGGAATTCTGGCTGGCGCGTCACAAATTCCGTTAATCACTCTCCATATATTCAGGAAACCACCATTGAAAATTTAGGGAGACGGGACTTGCAGAAGGACATGATTATAATATTGAACGTATATTGGAACCACCTACGTGCCGGTAAAATGGAGTTCATTGACCAAATAACCGGTGTTATTGATCATCTGATGGAACATTCAGACTCTCCAAAGATTCTTCTGTGCGGCGACTTAAACATCGATCTATGTAAGGATCCACAGTTAGCCCAAAACTCGCTGGCACAGGCTTGGATAACTGAAATGAAGCTACGTAACTTTCAGATGCTGAATGGCAACACTCGCGACGACTTACCTTCGAGGCAAACATGGCACCGTATGGACTCATCCTCAACAATCGACTATATGTTCGCATCCGAAGCTTTACATCCGAGGATTCAATCGTTGAGGATTTGTGAAAAAGATCATAGCGACCACAACATGTTGCTCATGGAATTTGTATCAATCAGCACCATTCAAAGAACAAAATGGACTCATAAGCTCGAGGTTGAATCTAACAGGGTTCGCTTAAGACTAGAGGAGAGCGAAGTTAAGGGGGTGATGCTCCAGTATTGTCATCTGAGTGCTGACCTTGAATATGAACATCTTTTGACACAATTCAAAACGGTAAAAGTGGGTTCCAAAAACCCCAACATGGTCCGTGCCCACCACTTTGATATTGAGATATTGACGCAAAAACGAATGATGCGCACAGCCATAAGGAGAGCTAAGGCTCTCGACAGGGTCTCTCGTAAACTAGAAATAAAGGCGGCAAAGCAAAAATACAAAAATTGGTTGAAAATGCACAAATACACACAAGTGCAAAACGACGCAGAACAGATGTTAAATACTCTAAAAAACAAAAACACGAGTGATTGCTGGAGACTCATTAACAACTTTCAGGCTCCTCAATTGGCACTACAGTCCAGCATGGTTTCAGAAGAAACCTGGATTAATCATTTTGAAACCTTATATAAAGATAAAATCCCTGAGATTACCACCTTGGGATTAACCGCGAATCCATGGAATTTGACGTTTCCAAGAGAAGAGATAGTGTCTATTATTAACAAAGCAAGAGCTCCTGGACCGGATGGGCTCTCCAATTTCACGATCAAACAGCCTGAGCTATGGGCGTCCATATGCGTAACCCTATTTGATAGGATTTGTAAATCCCAAAAAACTCCGAAATCCTGGAAATCTGCGGTTATTGTCCCAATATTTAAGAAAGGAGACAGATCTTGCCCAAAGAATTATCGTCCTGTGGCTTTACTTGACAGTTTGGGGAAAATCTATGCCACAATGTTACAACACAAACTGGTGAAATGGGCAAATGAGTCTAATCACGTAGATAAAAGACAATCAGGTTTCGTAAAGCAAGTGGGCTGCTCTCTAAATTTGTTAGTCCTAAATTTGATGAAAATGGAAGCATTAGAATCTAAATCTAAGGTCTACTTGGCCTTTATCGACTTCTCTTGTGCCTTCGACACCATTGACAGGTCCCGCTTGTGGTCAAAACTGCAAAGTTGGGGATGCCCAGTCGACTTAATGGCAGCAATCCGCGAATTGCACTCTGAAACCTCCATAAAAATCCGGTTGGATCTATCTGGAAACGTAACAACCCCAATTAAAACCTATAAAGGGGTACAGCAAGGCTGTCCCTTAGCAGCTGCAATATTCAGTCTATTTATCTCCGATATTGGATTGGCAATCAATGCCGTAAGATCTTTTCCGCCGAAGATTGGAAAGACCTGCTTAAGTTGGCTGTTATATGCTGACGATCTTGTTCTTATGGATCTAACTCCCGTAGGCTTGCAGAGGAAACTGAACGCAGTTGCCCAATATGTTGCATTAAACCACTTGGTAATAAACACAAAAAAGTGTGAAATTATGGTGTTAAAAAATCTTAACAGCGGAAGACAAAACAAGAAAAGTCAACCAAGATGGTATTTGGGTAGTGACACCATTCAGACATCTCTAAATGTAAAATATCTTGGAATGTTACTAAATTCATCAGTCAACGATGGCCCATGGATGACTGAAAATAAAAGGAAATTCAAACAATTGGCCAGTCAAGCAGTCATCATACAGAACAAATATGGGAAATTTTCACTAAAACCGGTCCTTGCCTTTTACCATCAGAAGGTAATCCCAGTGTTACTATATGGCGCGGAAAACGCCTTGGGTTGCAGTTATGACACATGGTCTTCGCTGGAGCATTGTTTTTGGTCGAAGGTACTGGCGTTGCCTAGGGGTATTGCAACAGCTTGTGTGAGGTACGAACTTTCGCTTATCTCGTTACACGCAAGGGTTTGCTGGGCCCTAATAAGCTTATTTCGAAAATCACGCCAGCGTGAGCACATTCCACAATTTGACATCTTTCACGACCCATCATCGGCAAATAACAGCATGTTATCATTATGGTCGAAAAGATGCGAAGATATCTTAAGTATTCACGGAATCAGCATGGATCAGCTGCATAACGACCCGAACGCTGCTAAATTAAAAATCTGGCGTGCGGACTGGGAACAAACTTGTACTCAACGCACTACCGCTTCCATGATGAAGGACGCCCCGCTCGAGATAAGGCCTTTTAACATCTTACAACGTTACATTGAATTATTTCCAGGCCCACAGGCACGAAGAGCGTTCATGCTGATGCGGCTGAATGCATTTAAAACTAGTGAACGGCTGGTGTCTTGGCGAGCAAATAAAGTTGCATCCTTGAAGTGTAGAATATGCACTAAAGACAAGGAAACCCTAAAGCACTTGGTGCTATTTTGCACTAAACTTCGCTCTGAAAGGACAATTCATCTGGGGCCTTGGGGAGCAAATTACCCCTCCCGTTGTGCGGATGATTGGTGGGCCTCTATGTTTCAAGGATGTGACAGGAAGCTGATATTACCATTAACCCGATTTCTGATGTTAATTGAAAATCGACTGAACTCACTGTCGGTTGACGTTCAAGGATGACAATGGCTTGTATAGTTGTCTGCGAGCTTGGGAGGGGTATTGCTAAGCGATTGCTAAGGGATTGTTAACGGACATTTCTCTCTTGATGAAGTCCAGTGTCGTTTGTTTGTAAACATTTTAAAGGTTTGTAATAAACCGATAAAAATAATTAAAAAAAAATAATAAAGTAAGTCGCAAAAGCGGATACTAAATAACCCCCCAGCACTCCACATAAGATGGGGTGTGCTGGACCTACATAGGAAAAAGGTAAGTAAAGTGAATTTCACTTTACTATTCTGGGGAACTGTAGCTCACCCAAGAAAAGGTATTTAAACCTTAAGAGAAATCCAAAGGAATTCTCACACTTCACTGAAGGTGCTGTGTGTCACATACAAAAGTAGATGCCTAAGGAGTTTATCAGACTCCAAAAAGAAAAAAAACAGAGTCCAAATCAGATCAAAATACATAGCGAGAAAAAGGTCTCGCTCGCTTCAGGGTAGAAATCAAAAGTCTTAAAATCCAGTAAAAGAGCTGGGGGGGTCTCTAAGTTTGAAGGGAATTAGCACTGAAATGAGAATTCAAAGGGATTGGTTCCTCCGACGTATTCTACATCTATGACAGGTAATCACCACAGCTGTGCTGCTTCGGAAAATTTTCTGCGTCATTGATGTCGATACGCTGTCCTCGAAAGCCTCCGTCGAGCCGACGTCACCGGATGTTATAAGGAGGACGCACAACACCCGTAGCCTCAGTTCTGTTTTTTCCGCGAACGTGTTCGCTTTGAAGATCTCTGCGTGCCTTGGTTCTTCTGACTATTAGTCTATCGGTTCTTCGAACATGTTCGTTTGTGAAGATATCATGTCTTCGTCTTCTACCCCGCGGCCGGGTTTCAAGACGTGTCGGGACTGCGGTTCCAAGATGTCGCTTACAGACCCGCACAACGCCTGCCTCTGGTGCCTTGGTGAGGACCATGCCACGGATGATTGTGACGATTGCCAGTCGTTAACATCAAAGGCCTTGCTGGAGTGGAAGAAGCTTTGTCGGTAGGGTTTCCAAGCCCCGGAAGTCGAAATCCGCTTGGCTTTCAACCGACGATTCGAGAGGCAACTCTCCGCGTCGTCAGCGTAAGTCCAGGGGGTCTCGGTCCCGGAGTGGTTCCCGCCATTCCTCTGCCTCTTCGAGGCACTCGCGGAAGCGCCGTCACCGGCCGCTTTCCCCGTCCTCGTCCGAGGACTCCGCCCGTCGGCGGGTTGCTTGTCCCAACAAGCACTCTTCTCCTGCGGAATGGGATGCATTTCGTACGGAGATGATGGCGATTTTTCAGTCGCAGGGCTCCGTTCCGTCCGTGCCTTCCAAAGAAGCCGGCAGGGAACGTGCTAGGGCCACCGCTCGCATGCCTTAGGGCTCGGGTGGTCGGCGCGATCATCGGGCACCTTCGAGGTCCTGATAGGACAAGGTGGATTGCTCTAGTCATGCCCGCTCCAGGTCCCGGTCCTCGACGCCCTTGAGACCGCCGGAGCCTGTGAGGTCTTCGAAGAAGATGTCGACGCCATCGGCACCATGTCCGTCGAGGGACTCTCGAGGCTCCGCCTCCGAGGAAGTCATCGGCGCCGAGGCCGTCAAAGGACACGCTTGGGGCTCTGCCCTTGAGGCCTTTGTCGAAGCCATCAGCGCCACACTCGACGTCGATTCTGTCGACGCCTTTCGAGGATGCTTTATCGAAGGTACCCCGTGCTTCAGTGGAAACCCCGAGGAAGGCCCTATCTTTGAGCCTTTTTCTGTGCCCTCCTCCGGGGATTTATTCCAGCCTCTGGATTATATTTCTGAGGTGGAAGAAGGGTCTGAGGAAGGTTTGGTTCCGGATGAGGTTCCTGACGAAATATTGTCTGGTCATAGCCAGATTGAAGACCTTCGTCAGTCTTTGCACGACGCCAGTGGTCTTGATACCTCTCCGGAGGTTGAGTTTGGCAGGCCTGAGCCTGGTACGCATGCTGACTCTTCGTACAGGCGGGCTCCATTTTGGCTTCCCTGGCCGGAGGTGACAATCATGACGCACGCATCCCTCACGAGATGGGGAGCTCATGCCAACTAGTTGAGTCAGCGGTCATTGGTCTCAGTCGGAGTCCAGACTCCATATCAATCTGTTGGAGCTGAGGGCCATCAGGCTAGCTCTGAAGGCTTTTCTGCCGACTGTGCGAGGGAAGAATGTCCTGATTCTGACGGACAACAGTGTGGCCATGCACTACCTCAACAAGAATGGGGGTGGCGGGGCAGGGTCACTTCCTCTGTGCAGAGAGGCGATGCAGCTCTGGTTCTGGGCGGTCCAGCAGGAAATTTCAATCTCGGCAGTTCATCTGGCCGGAGATGAAAACGAGGTGGCGGACGCTCTGAGCAGGCAGAACACGGTCTCTCACGAGTGGGAGCTGGCTCAGGAGATTCTCCTGGAGATCTTCGCCCTTTGGGGGAACCCTCAAGTGGATCTCTTCGCCACCAGTGTCAACCGGAGGTGCGAAAGATTCTGCTCGCGGGAATTTCCTCCAAAGGGAGCCTTGGGGGACGCGTTCGTAGTGGAGTGGTCCTTCCCACTGATGTACGCGTTTCCTCCAGTTCCCGTCATTCCCCAAGTGCTGAGGAGGTTAGGGAGGTTCGGTTCCCGAATGATCCTCATTGTTCCGGCATGGGCCCGGAGAATGTGGTACCTGGACCTTCTCTACATGTCCATCTGCCCTCCACGCCGTCTTCCCTATCGAGACGATCTGCTCTCACGGGAGGGGGGTCAGGTTCTCCATCCAGAGGTCAAGTCCCTCAACCTTCATGCTTGCCTTCTGGAAGGTTGAGGTATAAGGATTGGGTCGTCCCTGAAGCCGTGATGGAGGTGTTGCTTTCGACCAGAAGGCCTGCAACAAAGTCCCTTTACCGTTGCCATTGGAGAAAGTTCTGCGACTGGTATAGGGTTAAGAATGTTGATCCCTTTTCATGTGCCATTTCTGTGATTCTGTCTTTTTTGCTTTCGTTAGCCCACAGGGGCCTGTAAGTGGGTACCATTAAAGGTTACCTGGCGTCGCTGTCTATATATAAGCGCTCATCTGAGGAGTGTTCTTACTTTAAGATTCCTTTAATTTCTCAGTTTCTGAAAGGGCTCACTAATGTGTTCCCGCCATCACCTTTCCAGGTGCCCGGTTGGGATTGAACTTAGTTCTAAAATTCCTAATGGGTGCTCCATTTGAGCCTTTACATTCTTGTCCTTTGAGACCGTTGACCCTTAAAACTGTATTTTTAGTTGCGGTTACTTCCACTCGCAGAGTGAGTGAGTTGCAGGCACTATCTGCTAAGCCACCCTTCACGGTGTTTCATAAGGACAGGGTTGTCCTTAGGGTTCGTCCTTCTTTTCTTCCGAAAGTTGTCTCGGAATTTCATTTAAGCCAGAAGGTCATTCTTCCGGCATTCTATCCTCCTCCACATCCTGGTAAGGAAGAGGAGAGGCTCCATAGGTTGGATCCTAGGAGAGCTTTAAGTTTCTACATCTCGCGCATGTCCCGGGTCAGAGTGGACGATCAACTCTTTGTAGGATACGCTAGAAGGTGTTTGGGACAAGCTGTTACTAAGCAGACTTTGTTTAGATGGATTATCTTGACAATTTCTGAATGTTACCGCTTGGCGGGTAAGGACCCTCCGATAGGCTTACGGGCCCATTCTACTAGAGGTGTGGTTGCCTCTACTGCTCTGCAGAGGGCTGTTCCCATTTGTAACATTTGTGAAGCAGCCACATGGGCCTCTGTCCATACTTTTGTAAAACATTATTCCCTGGATTCTATCCATGGGCAAGATTTGGCCTTTGGCAAGGCGGTCCTTTATTCTGCAATTTAATTGGGCATTTTAAATTCTTACATTCTAAATTCTTTTCCCACCCCCATACGTTGGTACTGCTTTGGGAGTCTGTCATAGATGTGGAATACGTCAGAGGAACCAATCCCTTCGAAGAACAAGTTACTTTCTTACCTGGTAAAGTTCTTTCGATGGGATGTTCCGATGACGTATTCCACATCGTTCCCTCCCAGCCTGCCCCGCTACAGAATTTCTTATGCGATTGCAGCTTACGTTTCCGCAAGGCTTTCTATGGTTATTCTGGCAGAAGATTGTTGCCACACGTTCTGGGAAAAAACTACAACTAAGGCTACGGGCGTCGTGCGTCCTACTTATAACATCCGGTGACGTCGGCTCTAAGGAGGCCCTCGAGGACAGCGTATCGACGTAATCGACGCAGGACGCAGATGCCGAATATTTTCCCAAGCAGCACAGCTGTGTTAATTACCTGTCATAGATGTGGAATACGTCATCGGAACATCCCATCGAAAGAACATTACCATGTAAGAAATTAACTTGTTCTTCTCACTAACAAAGACAAACTTTGAAACAAGCCATCTCCCAAGATCCTAGCAGCTTCCAGAGCTGCAGAATCCCAATACCAGGCGACCTGCTGTCCATTTCGAGTGCATCGTTGTGGAAAGGCTGAGGGTCTGCAGGAAGTGAAGAAGATTTACAGGGCGATCCGTGTCCTTTGTTGGTGCTGCAGAAAAGGTGCCAAAACCGCAGTGTGAACCAAGAAGTTGATGAAAGTCATACTACAGGTCCTCCCTCGAGACTGCTGCTGAGACACCGTCCATTGTCCTGCCGTTCATCACCAGACCAAGGCATCCAGTGGTCGGCTCCAGAGCTGCCACATTGCAGCAGAGCCACAACAAGCACTTTCTTCAAACCAAAGGTACTATGGTGAAAAAGGTATTGCTTACCTGATTGCAAGATTCTCGCGTTGAGTGCACGTAGAGGTTTCCAGGGCAACCTCCTCTTACCTCTGACCCAAGCTGCTGCTTGTTTCACCTTCTCTAGTCAGTTTATAGGTCTCATTTATTAGTTACTAACTTGCTGCTTCAATAACTTTAGACACTGGAAGAAATCCACAGGAGCGCTTCATTATTCGCTGTTTGTCAAGACTTTAAGCCCTCTCCGAACTGCCTTTAGCTAGGATTGTGTTTCCAGGCGAAGAAACCGTCTCTAGAACCTTGAACTAAGCTCATGTTGCATTAACCACGTATTTTCCTCCCTTTAAGTGACTTTCCTATATGTGTTTGCAGAGAGGATACATTACCGTATGACTGTTGAAAACCGCGTGAGTGCGCAATTACCGATAATACGATAACCTTGTCTTTTCCCTTTCTAACATTGCTACAAATGTAACCGCGAACAAACACAAAAGTGAAAGTGCCCTTTGAAGTGTATTATCGAGTATTCCTAAGGGTTCTACCGTAAACGTCTGACATATTTAAAGTGATTCTGGTGTGTGTATATATAATAAATATATATCTTTTATATAAGTGTAAGTGCTTTTTTGTTGTGCCTGTCTAGCTAAGATTCAGAGTACTTAACTACAGCTCACATCTTCCTCTTAAAATCAGCCTGACTGCTCTGCCACACTACCAAGGTCCTGAGCTAGTACAGACTGATAACAAGAGTTGGTGGGGGGGGGAATCTACTAAAGTCTTATGCCAGTAGGACTCTAGGAAATCTCCCCTAACAGTCATCCAACCTGGACATTTAACAATATACATTGAGTCTTTGAATGATGACTCGAAATGCTGCTGGACCTATTCTCCTCGTTAACGGAGCACTGATTTGTAAATGAAACCATTGTGGTTTAAGATTGGTGTTCAGTCTTTGGAAAGCTGATTTTATCTTCTATGTATCATTTGCAGATGGCTGAGTTTCCCCTGGAGCCAATGCTGTGTAAAATGCTGATTATGTCTGTCCACCTGGCTTGCAGTGAAGAAATGTTAACCATTGTCTCCATGCTTTCTGTACAGAACGTCTTTTACAGACCAAAGGTATGAAACTCCAAATTGAATAACTGAACGCTATGAATATCAGCTGAGTTATCAGGCCATGCTTGTGTTTTGTTGTAGCGAACGCTGGGCTCTGCCGATAAAATAACTGCTCACAATTGGTTGTTACTTGTGAATCTAAGTGCTCACTGTATAGGTTAGCGGTTTGTACATATCCTATGCATTTTGCCACAAGTATGTGGAATTAAGACTTAAATGTAGACACTATTCAAGTTTTCGGATGAATGTAATAAAGTAGAAAAGTTCAACTGCAGTCGTCATATAGTTATAGCCTCAGATTGAAGCATAAATCATATTAGCACCAAAGCAGGTGGAGCAACCAATCGGGTTCCTTGGATCGTGGGCTGAATCGACCGATCCAAGCCCGGGTTCCATGGAACCTGACGGGTGCTTCCCCTGCCCCGCTTTGCCATCTTCACCCTTACCCCCTTCATTTCAATGTTCCTGTCCCCCGCACTCACCTTTCTGCTGCTGCACTGTGTCCGCCATGGAAATGGAAGAGGGTCTCCGTATGGAGCCCCGCCTTCCTGATCCATGGCAGCCATCTTAAGACAGTGTTTTCATTCAGTGAACAGGACTACTAGTCAAAATACAATGCACCCGGGGTGGTAATAGCAATAACCAGGGCTACGCTCTGGCCTTTAACTTAGACCTGGCCTTCACCACCACGTTCCAGCCCATGTAACGGGTGGTTATTGCTATAGTAGAAACACAATTTTTTCAGTTGACTTCAGGCAATTTGGCTGCATTTGGCCTATCGGGTGGAATGTCATACATCTAAACTTGGCATGGTTCATTCTTCTGCTGAGAAGGATGGGGTTGTATCATATTTCCTAGCAAAATAGTAACTCATGGAAAGACCACAAACATGCATATTAACTTATTGGCTGCCTATTTTCATCTGCTATATAGATTGGATATTCTGCAAAGCAGATTGATTTGATATTCATGGAAGAAAAGTTACAAAAAAGTGTTTATCAATGGTCCTTTTGCTCCTATTCAGGGAGTGCGTGTCTGCTAACTGGATGAAAAGGCTACACAGTGGTGCAACCAAAAATAAAGTACACCGCTGCTATTGATGTATGATCTGAACATATTTTCTTGGCAAGATAACTCGTCCAGGAGCAAAAAAGGAAATTGACAGTACCCCTGAGCTGGTAGCCTACTTAGAACAGCACAATTCATGCAGTTGCAGCTTTCAGGGACACTTGGGAAACAGCGTCCCTTTCAGTGAAATGTCCCTTTCAGTGAAAAGGAAACTGGTTAACAAAAAGTATAGGGGACTACGAAAGTTAGCAAAAAGAGACCAAAGAAAATGGATTTCTGACATAACACCCTATTTTTCTTGTGATTTCTTGGCAGTTTTTGTTCAACGTGGTTCGCTTTGTTTGATCTAAACATGTGCTTTTTACCACAGGATAAGCAAGCTCTTGCAGACCAGAAGAAAGCTAAATTTCATCAAACTGAAGGCGATCACTTAACGTTACTTGCAGTGTATAATTCTTGGAAGAACAACAAGTTTTCAAATCCCTGGTGCTATGAAAATTTTATCCAGGCACGCTCTTTACGCCGGGCCCAGGACATCCGGAAGCAGATGTTGGGTATAATGGACAGGTATGGTAATGAAATCAAGGGGATGTGCTGTTATCTGCCACCCGACAAGAACACTGCTATTTAAAGTGTTCCAAAATACTGTTGCTTGCCTTGTGCATATTGCTAACGGTGATTGATTTCTTGTTTTTTTTTTGTTTTTGACAAGCAAAACACTACTTTAGATTTGCTTATTTGAAGGACAAGATATTAATGTTTCTTGTCATGTTACCAAGTCTAGGTTTTTGTGTGTATGTACTTATAAAATATTCCTTTCTCTTTTTTATTGCAGACATAAACTAGATGTAGTGTCCTGTGCGAAGGCAACAGTTCGTGTTCAGAAAGCAATCTGCAGTGGCTTCTTCCGAAATGCTGCCAAAAAGGATCCCCAAGAGGGTTATCGGACACTTATTGACCAGCAGGTGGTATATATCCACCCCTCAAGTGCTCTGTTTAACAGGCAGCCTGAATGGTAAGGTCATGCGCCTAACTTTAAAATCTTCACTTGTGCTCTTAGAAGCTTCTGACAGTGCCGTCCATATTGTGTAGCTTATTTACAAGGCCAGTCTGATTTAGTGGAGACTGCCTTCTATTGCCCTTAATTATCAGTGTACCTTCTAACACAGACAGTCCTTAAAGTCTGCACACTTAAATCTGATCCTAATTATTGAAATAAGGTAGCAGAAACTGGAGTATTTATTTTACTGAATTGTAAGAAGCCTCTGTGTCTGTGTGTTATCTGAATCCTCAAGAGGCTTTCGGGAGGGGCTCGGTGTTGTTGCTCCTCGTTTTTCGTTTGAGAGCACTGAATCCTGAGGTTTTCCACATTTGTTATAACTTATTGTGCTGCCAGTCGTGCTTCGAAATGCTGCCCGAGCTTCTGTCATTTCTTGGTGTCTAAATAGACTGCCATTGCAACTACTAACTTTATGCCAATTATTGTTATTTTTGTTGGAAATGGAATGGGAGAAAACTCATGGCACACTTTGAGATAGGAAGATGAAAGACATTTGTTGAAACATTCATCATTTTTCTTTACATTTTCTATAAACAATTATTTAGATATTTAGTAGGTTGCCACAACTGTAATGGACTATCGGAAAATCTACAGCAAATATAATTTGCTAGAAGCCAAATGGGCACATGTTTGTTCCTCTTTTGGGAAAACCCCCACATACACACACTGATTATGGAATGTATGTTTGTGTCTGTTTACATCCCTTTGGTGATGCTGGTAATCTCCTGTACCGAAAATAAGAGTCCTATTTGCTTTGTGTGTTTGTGTATGTATACATAGTGTCATAAAAGTGTGTATTTTATCAAACCAATGTGTGACTGTTCTTCCTATTATTATAGTGCAGTGATGTAGCCTTGTGGATTGCAGATTCAGTGAAAAATGCTTTTTACTTGTCTTCGTGTCGTTTTATGAGTCCCAGGTGCAGGCACGTAACGAGATTAAGGCCAAAGTGCTGGTATCATTGACTGTTACCAAGCACATTAAAGCTATTGAGACATTAATGCTGCAGTGATGAGTACACCTCCAGTCTGTTTTATTTAGAGAGGGATTCAGCAAATCACTTGTACAGATTGTCGAATGGCTGTGCCACTTTGAATATTTGATTAAAGTAAGAATATCTTTCTATGTATGAAGTCCCTTTTCTCATGCTTTATAATTGATCAAATAGGAGTCCTGCATGTTGCGAACATGCTGTGGCTTTGTAAACAAGTACTGACTTTTGACCTCTGGGCAGGGGTGTTGCTAGGTCTGAAAGATCCAGGGCTAGACTAATGTTGGGACTGTCAAGACTCGGCCTAGCTAGTCTTTTGGTTGTAGCTCCTGAGCTTCTATCTGGGGCTACAACCAAATAGCCCCCTCAGCCCCCCCCCCAGCAACGCCTCTGCCATCATATTGTTAGTTCTCCAGACACACTTTTTGCTGTACTTGAGAGCCTTGAAGCTCATTTGTGGGTATTTGGTAATTCATTCATCATTTGTCCACTCCAGCTTTGTCTCGTGAATATATTTCACATTTTAAACCATGGGACTTGCTTGCTCTGCTGAATTCTCCCATCAAATCCCTTCCTATTCCTTTTTTCTGAGATAGTTATTTTTGTTGACAAGGCCTTTGTTTCATTTACACCACTATAATTATTTTTCATTTTAAGGGTTGTGTATCACGAGTTGGTGCTGACCACCAAGGAGTACATGCGAGAGGTGACGACGATCGACCCACGGTGGCTTGTTGAATTTTCACCAGCTTTCTTCAAAGTCTCTGACCCAACCAAGCTCAGCAAACAGAAGAAACAGCAGAGACTGGAGCCATTGTACAACCGCTATGAGGAGCCGAATGCCTGGAGAATATCTAGAGCTTTCAGGCGCCGGTGATTGCCAGAGAGCAGGCTAGGACCTATCCAGAGCCTCAATAGACTCTATAGCCTTCACTGGTGCTGGAGCAGCTCTTTGGTTTTGCCTTCCATAGAAAGAATGCTTGATTTGTATTATATACAGATTATAATTTTTTTTTTTTTATAGCAAAGTGGACCAGAGGAATCTTGAGCACAACGCTGGAATTTTTGCACAACTCTGAGGGTGCGACTTGATTCATTTTAATACACCATTTGCAACATGAAAAAAGTTCTAAGGGCCTTGATGCTCGTTCTTTTTTAAAACCTAAATGTGGGTCCTTGTTTTTATTCTAAAGTCTCTTGCTCTTAATTTTGACACTATGTATTTATTTATTTTCATAAAAGACTATTGATTGCCTCTGCCAAATGTTTTGTTTCCTTTAGTATTGTTACGAGAGCTGGTGTAGAGCTTAAGAAGTGGTGTCTACCAAGCAAGTGTGAGAGATCCCACGAAAGCCAAACACAAACCTGTTTTTGTTGGGTCCTGTGTATGTCCATGGAAACTATTTGGAACTTTGTTCTCTACTTGCAGGGTAGGCAGAATATGCTCCAATAATTAACCACATCCACTCCTCAGGTTGTTCGTCATTTGAGCCTAAGTGGTTGCAGCTGCTAAATATAGAGATTCTGTGCCACACAACATGTGATATCTTAATTCCTCATCCAATATTGTGTGTTGTCACTTAGCTACACCGAATGCCCTCATCACGGTTAGCCTGTATTTCAGCAAGTAGTGTTTTATTCATATTTCGTTTTAATAATATTGTAATTTAATATAATGCAATAATATAATAATTTAATAATATAAAATGTTTAACATTTGTGTAAACGTAATAGGCCCTTTTTGTACTACTTCTTTCACTATCGCCAACCCCATACATTTTAATTCTCCTAGCTGTGGTAATGAAGAGCTCTTGTGTGCCTTGTAAACATCCATACTTTTGAATGGATTGTGTCCTCCCACGTATTCCTCATCTTATGATATCTCCAGCTGCTTTGGAAAAAAAAAATCTCTCGGCAGAGGGCGCTGTGCATCGAGACAGTTGACTCGATGTACCTCGAGGGCTTCATCTCGGCTGACGTCATAGAGTGTATGTATACCACACACAGCGCCCTTTGGCTTCAGTTCTGTTTTTCTGCGAATGCAATTGCTTCGAGAATTATAGCACGCTTCAATTTTCTACGAAAACCGTTCGAGATGACCTCGTTTTCGACTTTGAAGACGGTCTTCAAAAAGTGCCTAGATTGCGGTGCAAAAATGTCCATCATGGACCCGCCTAAAATATGCATCTGGTGCCTGGGCGTCGAGCATAAGACTGCTGACTGTCGATCCTGTCAGTCGATGGCAAGTAAGGCCTAAAAAGAGCATAAAGCCAAGCTGTCAGTGGGTAGGATTGTCCCCAAATCCCCGTCCACTCCTGTGAAATGTGGCTCATCCCATGAGTCGAGATTCAGCTCCTCATAAAAAAGGTCAAAAAAACGATCCCTCTCGAGGAGCACTCGCTCCTCTTTATCATCCAAACAATTGAAGAGAAGCCATAGATCGCCCTCTCCTTCGTCGTCTTCCTCTGAAGAAAGGAGCGTAGTCTGCCTGACTAAATCCTTCTCCAAACATGAGTGAGGACTGTTTAGGAAGAAAATGTACAAAGTCTTTGAGGATCAGGCCCCATCCTCCTCGAGAAAAGTGGCTGTGCTACGGTCGATGACAAGTATGAGGCAAGGCGAAATCCTGCCCCTCCTCAAAGCCGAGTCATAAGCCTAAGACTACTCAAGAGTTTTTGAGTACTCGACGAGATGAGAAATCATTGAAGAAACCGTTGAGTCGAGGGTCAAGTGCCTCTAGGCACAAGACCAAGGTCAAGCTGTCGACGCCACTGCCGTTGACGCCGATGAAAATACCATTGACGCAGACTGTACATTCTTCAACGTTTTTGCCTCGGTCAGGAAAATATTTTTAAACCTCTTCCTAAAAAGGATTTTTTCAGATCATTTACCTCCATTTATGAGGCCTATGAAACATCAGATGACACACCACAGGTGGTCTTCTGTTGGATACCCCTTGTATGCGTAAAAATACTAATGTTCCTGAATTCTTCATTTCAGTGGAGACCAGGTTTAGGGAGCTATGTGACAACCTACAGACAGCTAGTGGGGTAGACACCTCCCCAGAGCTAGATTATTGGAAACCAAACCCAGCTGATGTATCCTACAGAAGTCTAATGTCCAGAGTGGTAGAATTCCTAGGATGGCATAGATCAACTCCTGCATTTGAACAAGACGACCTAACTGACATATTAGACAAAGGACCTCAATATGACCCTATTCTACCATTTCATTTGGCACTACAAAAAAGGGTTGCTGCAAACTGGGAAGCTCCAGAGTCCAGCCCTGCAGTAAACAAAAATATGACAAATACAGGCCATCCAGTAGCAACCCTGGCTACCTGTCAGTACATCTGACTCCAGAAAGTCTAGTACTGAAAGCAGCTAAATTTGCCTCCAAGCAAGCTGCGTACTCAACCATACCGCCTGATCGAGATGACAAACTCGTTTACTCATGGGCAAAGAAAGTATTTTATGCTAGCAGCGTGGCTTTAAAGTCTGCTAATTCTGCATGTGCCCTTGCAAAGTTCACATTCACCCTGTGGGACTGCATAGCAATGGCGGCTGATCACATCCCTCAAGGGGAGGAAAGCAATGGTTTCATGAACCTGATAAGGGATGGCAAGGAGGCCATGTGTGAGTCTCTACAATCAGGTCTGGACACTGCTAACCGCGTCAGCAGGGCCATGACAGCAAGCCCTTTCATACGCATATTTGCGTGGTTGAGGAAGTCAGGGTATGCACTTGATGGACAATCTAGACTCCTTAACATGCCCTTTGATGGCTCCCATTTATTTGGTAAGAAGGCTGACAAAAGCTTTGAAAAGCTGTAGACCTCAAAGGCGGCAGGCAAGTCCTTAGGTGCTGCTGTTAGGCAGCCACAGCCTTTTCACCCAGGCGGATCATCTTGGAGGGGTAGGTCCTTTTGCTACTCCTCCTCAGTTGGAAGAGCAGGAGGACAGGCTGGTCAAAGAGGAAAAAGAAGATTCCCTCATAGTGGACGAGGGAAAGATGGAAAGCCCGCCCAGCAGCAGCATCTTTACCATCAGCCGCTGCTTCAACTGCTTCAAAACCACTCAAGGTCTTGACTCACGACACATCGGTGGGAGGCAGACTGTCGCAGCATCTGGTAGAATGGCAAGTATTGCTTCGGATGCATGGGCACTGGAAACATTAGCCCAGGGTTACGGCCTCCCCTTTTTATACAGAGACCTTGGGATCATCCACCGGGAAGCCATTCACAAAATGTTACTGATTCATTCCTGTTGCAGGAAATGTTGACCCTGCTAGAGACTAAGGTGCCATAGAACCAGTACCTGTGATGGAGAGGATGGTATGCTCATTATTTCCGAATCCCCAAGAACGACGGAGGACTGAGAGCCATCTTGGACTTGATACTTGAACAAGTTCCCGAGGAAGGACAAGTTCAAGATGGTCACACAAGATTGAATGTTATTGTTGGACCTTCAGGATACTTACTTTCATGTGCCAATCCATCACAAGCCCAGGAAGTACCTGAGGTTCGCCGTTGGCGGTTCTCATTCGGGCTGACCTCCGCCCCAATGGTTTTCACCAAGTTGATGGCGGTGGTGGCAGCGAGTCTCAAGAGAGGGGGGGGGGAGATTCACGTCTACACCTAAACAATTGACTTATCAGGGCACGTTCACACAAACAGGCCCAGGAACATCCCAGCATCACCTGCCACTCCCTCCACAGACTGGGCTTCTCCCTCAATTACAAGAAGTCCCACATAATGCCATCTCAGAGACTCCAGTTCATTGGAGTGGTCCTGGATACATCCTTTGGAAAAGGCTTGCCACCAGAGGTGAGGGCTCAACACATTTTGTAGATGGTCACCAAGTTTCAGAGTGCCCAGCATCTTCCGGCCTTTGACTTTTTGAGGTTGCTCGGCCTCATTGCATCCTGCATTTGTCTGGTGCCAGAGGCCTGCCTGAGAATGAGATTCCTTCAATGGGCCCTCAGAACTCAATGGTCCCAATTCTCAGGCAGGCGGTCAGACCGCCTTCAGGTTCTGAGCAGAGTCACACAGGACCTTCTGTGGTGGGCCTGCGAGGACAACATTCTGAAAGGAGAACCTTTTTGGCTGCCATGGCCAGAGATAACAGTAGTGACGGATGCCTCACTCACAGGCTGGGGAGCCCCCACCAACAATCTGCCAATCAGCGGTTGTTGGTCTCCATCAGAATCCAACCTACACATCAAACTTTTGGAACTAAGGGCAATCAGACTAGCGCTGAATGCCTTTCTGCCCTCTGTTAGGTAGGAATTAGTGTAGTCCAACTGGTGTGGGACTACACCCAACTTTGAATATAGGCCTGTACTACACACGTTGGTAGTGTGACTGAACAGCCAGGCTTATCTTACAATGAAATGGGTAAATACAGGTATCCAGGTAAACACTTACACACTAAGTTATATAATAAATGATGTATTTATACACAAGGATATTTAAAGCATTCTTTAAAAAGCAGCAATTGGTTTTAACCTTAATTCCAAGTTAGGATTCAAAAAGTGAACAATAAAGCAGGTCAGTAATTAGTATGTTACACATGATCCAGCACCCAGAGGTGATGTCATTCGAGGTCAGTATAACATTTATATGTGTATCACCTTTGCAGTATTGAGTTATTTAAGGAAGGAAAGTTTAGGGTTAGAGCCGAACAGACTGATGGGTTATAAGCACAGTTAGATTCACCCAAAGGGATGCAAGCAGTCTATTATCCCAGCATTAAAGTGGTCAACATTTAAGACCTGTAAGGGAACAAGCACTGCCAAAGGCAATGGGTTCAGAAGGAGGCCTTTAGGGAGCTAGGACAGCAAGTCAATGGGCAAAGTCAAAGTTCTGATGCTCTTCTTAGAAAAATGTTCTTAAATAGTCTGTGTTCAAAAGAGAAATCACAGCAACTCCAGAGAAGTCATCTGTAGAAAGCAAATGCTGTAAAGGCCATTGCAGGTACGTTGAGGTCAACTTCGTGTAGGGTTAAATCACACTCCAAAAGATAGGAAGTACCCCAAATGGCAAAAGGATACAATACCCCCAAGCCCAGAGTACCTTTTGAAATGAAGTTGTTTGGGCTGGATGCAATGCAGCAGACCCTTGTTCCTGGTCCTTGATCGTGGTGACGAAAGGGATGACGTCTGGCAGGCTCCTGCAGCAGCACTCGAGAGAGAGGGACTCGGCAGCAATGGATTTCCATCGATTCAGCAGCTGTTTGTGGTTTTGGTGCCTTTTTCTCCACGCCAAAGAATGAACTGCTCCGGTTAGAAGTTCCTTAATACCTCGGTCCTGGGCTCTGGTGAGGGTACTCTGGATGTGGATGTCTTGCTTTTGTGGGATCCTCTGGATGCATAGGAAGATTTTGCCGGATTCGCACTTTGGAAGACAATGCACTCACAGGTGATCGAGGTACCATGGGTATTGGGATTCTGTGGCCTTGGAAAGTTTCAGCAAGTCAGGGGTTGCGCCAAAATAGTTTGTCTTGAGGCTTGTTGGCCCCACCAGCTAAGGGAGGAAGTTGTCCTTTGCGGGTCTTCCCTGTCGATTTGAAAACTGGGTCAGCACAGCTGCAGTGCTTCACTGGGCACTTTGCGGTACAGGAAGGTGCTGGTGGCATCTTCTCTTGTCTTCTGCTTTGGATGTTGTCCTTGGGCACACCTAGAGACAAAGGACAGAGCAGTTGTTACCCTCCCTCACTTACTGCCTTTCCAGACACACTGGAGCATGGGCGGGCTTCAGGACTGAAGCCGCCAAAGGCGAACACACAAAGGATTCAAACCAGATCCAAACAGAGTAAAACCCCAGTAGAAACTAACAAGAAATGCCGAAAAAGAAGACATGGGCCATTTTGAGAAAATGGTCACCCTTGGATGCAGTACTGCAGCTGAGGTATCAGCCTGCAAATACATGTCAACAGGTAGTACACAAAAAAACACTACCACCAGCCATTCAAGTGAGTTAGTGTAACAGAATGTTACATGAGGAATGGGTTAAAGGAGTTACTATGTAACCCCCCAGCACTCCACATAAAGTGGTGTGCGCTGGACCCATAAAGTAAAGATAAGCAAGACTGAGGTAATCTTACTATTCTTGGGAACAGCATTTCACCCAAGAAAATATAGTTAAACATTAAGAGAAGTCCAAGGGACTTCTCGGTGTCACTGCACAAATGTTGCTGTGTCACAATGCAAAAGCAGATGCCTATGGAGTTTACCAGACGCCATAAAACAGTAAGGATCATGAACGTCTGAAAAACACATGAGTGAGTGAGAAAAAGGTCCCACTCAGGTGTAAAAATTAAAGGCCCTGAGGCCAGCAGAAGAGCCGAGGCTCTCTAAGGTTAAAGGGAATTGGCACATAAATGAGCATTCTCCCTAAAACCCTCTGTATGGGGAAAGAATGTCCTGATAATGACGGACACCACAGTGGCCATGTACTACCTCAACAAGAGAATAGGCATAGGGTCACTACCACTGTGCAGAGAAACAATGCAGCTCTGGTTCTGGGCAATTCAAGAAGGAATCTACCTGTCAGCATTTTACCGGCAGTAGAGAACACAGCGGCGGATGCTCTGAGCAGGCAGAGCACAGTCTCCCACGAGTGGGAACTAGTTCAGGAAGTCCTTCAAGAGATCTTCACCCTTTGTGCAACCCCTCAAGTGGATCTGTTTGCAACCATTGTCAACCAGAAATTCGAACTGTTATGCTCCAGGGAATTTCCTCCAAGAGGAGCTCTAGGAGACACGTTCGTAGTGGACTGGAAATTACCACTCCTGTGCCAGTTTCCTCCAGCCCGTCATTCCTCACATGATCAAGAGGTTGAGAAAGTTCAGGAAATCCTTGATCCTAATTGTCCCGGATTGGGCCAGGATGACGTTGTACCCGGACCTTTTGGACATGTCCATCTGCCCTCTAATATGTCTTCCACAAAGGGAGGACCTTCTCGTGTAAGAGCAGGGTCGGTTTCTCCATCCAGAGGTCAAGACACTCAGCCTTCACGCATGGTTTCTGAGAGGCTCAGATACAAGGATTGGGACCTCGCATATGACGTAATGGAGATTTTGCTTTTGGCCATGATGCCAGCAACAAAATCCTTATACTGCTGACGTTGGAACAAATGCTTTAGCTGGTGTAAGGAGAAAGATGTGGACCCTTTTCAGTGCGATAGACCTACAGTGTTATTGTTTCTAATACATCTGGCAAATCTGGGGCTCCAGATTGGAACAATCAAGGGTTATCTAGCAGCACTTTCCATATTCAATTGCACCTTGGAAGAGGCACCCTACTTCAAAATACCCTTAACTCAATTTCTTAAAGGACTCACTAATGTATTTCCTCCTACACCTTTCCAAATCCCAATTTGGGACCTTCATTTGGATTTCAAGTTTTTGACGTGTGCTCCTTTCAAGCTGCCCTTTAAGGTTGCTAACTTACAAAACTATTTTGTTAGTAGCAATAACAGCTCACAGGTTGGGTGAGTTGCAGGCATTATCCTGTACACCACCTTTACAAGGATAAGGTTGTCCTTAAGGTCAAACCCTCTTTTCTACCTAATATCGTATCATATTACCATTTTAGCACAGAAAACTGTGCTTCTGGCTTTTTCTACTCCACCTCATTCTGGCAAGGAAGAGGAAAGCATGCATAGACTCGATCCGAGGAGAGCTCTAAGCTTTTATGTTTTAAGAATGGCAAAGTTGCGACAACACAACAAACTTATCATTGGATATACAGGACACAAACTAGGTCTGCCAGTCACCAAGCAAACTCTATCCAGAGGGATAATCCTGGCTATTTCAGAGTGTTACAGGCTAGCTGGTAAAGATCCCCCAAAAGGATTAAGAGCTCATTCCACTATGGGCATGGGAACTTCCTCTGCCCTTCAGACAGGAGTTCTGATAAAGGATATCTGCGAGGCAGCTACCTGGTCCACCATTCATACGTTTACAAAACATTACTGTTCAGACACCTCTGACAATGAGGGAAGATTTGGGAAGGCAGTTCTATGCTCCATTCCTGACGAACCTTAACTCTCCAATTCTTACTCCCTCCTCCAAAAGAAACTAATACTACTTTGGGAGTCTATCATAAAATGAGAAATACGTGGGAGGACACAGTCCATTTGAAGAACAAGTTACTTAACCCTGGTAACATTCTTTTGCTTGGATGTTCCTCCCACGTATTCCTCATCGGCCTCCCAACCGACCCCACTGTAGAATTTCCAAGCCTCAGACCTTGTGCTCTTTTAAGGTCTGATAAATTAAAGGCACTTATCCAGGGTGGCAATTCTGCATATGGGTGGCGGAAAAACGGAACTGAAGCCAACAGGCACTGCACGTGGTATATGTACTCGACGATTACGTCAGCTGAGATGAAAGCCCTTGAGGGACATCTAGTTTACCGTCTCGACGCACAGCACCCTCTAATGAGAGAGCATGCTTTCCGAAGCAGCTGAAGCTGGAAACAAAGATATCATAAGATGAATACGTGGGAGGGAATATCCAGTCGAAAGAACATTACCCGGGGTAAGTAACTTGTTCTTCTCATCTACAGCGGGTTTCTGAACTCGTTCTTTCTAAGCACACCACAGAGTTTTATGTACCAGGGCTATGATTTAGACTTTGCAAGGTGTATATCAATTCAGTTCAACAGCAAAACATTACGTAGAATGTTTGGGTCCATTTACATTTCAGTTTTCAGTCCCCCTTGTTTGGTCGCCCCCTGTGAATTCTTCACCAAAAAGCAGGAAGCCCCTCTTCTGACTTTTGGAGCGCTGTGGCTGAGAATATACCTAGGGAGACCAAGCAAACCCCAAAACTCCTCGTTTTTCTGTACATCTATTCACTTTATTTGCTACAGCCTTGTGCTGGTTAACCATTTTAATCTTCCTGACTCTGTGCTTCCTTATCTGTCTCTTTCTCTTTTCCCGACAATCTACTCATCCTGCTATGTTCTCTGCCCTTTTATGTGTGCTGCGTTTGCTCTTTCTGCTCCCACAGCCTGTTTCATCCCATCTCAATGTCATTCCAAAACAGCCCCCCATTCCCCAATGTGCGTTCTGAACTGTGCTTCTGTGTCTGTCCCCCTGAGGTAATTTACTCTTTATCCAGACTCACTCCACATAATGTCGCCTGCCTCTTGCTGTGGCCTTTTAGCAATCCTTGCAAACTGTTTTCAGCTAGCTTTAAAAAAAAAAAATGTTGAATGGACTTGGGAGTTGAATAATAACATATTTCCTGTGTAAAGCAACCATTGCTACTATAAACATCTGAGATCATATCCAATTAGATGTGGAACCTGTGTTCCAGACCCATTTGCGACCTGGCTGCCTTATTCTGCAGCAATTGGCAGTTGGTGAATTATACATTTTGCTGGTCCAAGTAGAGTCAGTTGTAGTTAACATGGGATAATACAGTGCCTATTCATGTCTCTATTTTAAGTGCCATGTCTTTAGGAGAGGTTGTATGCATCTCAGCACATGCAGGTGGTTAAATCATTTCTCTGGTTGCATTTGTAATTGTGTGGCAAATGAGAGCCCTTGGTGTCTCTCGTCAAGGGTTCAACTGACAACTCGAGACAAAGCAAGTGCCAGACTCCAGTGATTTATTAGTCAAAAACAGAAATTGCAGTAAGGCTATGTGTCTGAAGGGGAGAGGCTAAGGCAAAACATTATTACGTCTCCATATAACCGTGCAGAAGGACTGGGGACTGTTTTCTGAAAGTAAGAAAGACCTCTAAATGTTCAGCTTATGGCCTTCCTTTTCCGTCCCCAAACGCCACCCAATCCTTGGAACACTGAAAAGTTATTTTGTGTTTCAGTTGGGCACAGTACAAATCAACAATAAAGAAGGGAAACAATGATTTAGAGGGTTGGCCAAACCCTGGTCTATAGTTGGACGAGTCACCTGTGTCCAAGTCTCCTAAGGTACAACAGTTTATGGTATGTTTTTTATCCTCTTGAGTGGTTCAAACAAAGCTGTCACTCAGTCGCTGGATGTTACAACGGCACAAGGCCCTCCCTGGTGATAGGGCTGCATATATGACCCTGTCGGGGGATCGAGGGAGCCCAAGTGTGTGCGCAAGTGGACCCCCTCCCTGTTCCTCCTTACCCGCAAGGACGGCGGTTGGGGCCAGCCAGAGAGAAGAGAGAAAGCGGGGCCACAGAAGGTGGCAGGCAGAACATGGCCCTACTGATGACCGTGGCCCCGACGTCTGAGAGGAAGACACTGCAGGAAGCCAACACTGCGTTATGAGGAGCATGGCTCCAGCTGGCAGCATTAGCTGGAGGCCGCTGTGATGAATCTGATGTCATCACTCCTTTCCCTCAAGTAGCATCTGCTCATTTGGTCAGGATCGTCACCCTGGGGGTGGCTACATGGGGGAGGACCAAGCGCTGATCATCCGGAACGTTCTGCCCTGAGCATCCACAACATTGATAATCACTTGTCATTCAGAAAGGCCCTCAAAACCTGGCTCTTCCCTTACTCCCTTTGAAACCTTCTTGCATTCCTTACTGTTAATACATGCACAGAAACACTGACCCAAACCAGACGATCGTACATCACTCCCCCGTCCCTCTGGGCTCCTCTCCCACTGCTTAGGCTCTCAATCTAGGGAGACCACAACTGGTGAGACAAGCCAATCGCGTTGGACCTAGGGAAATGACATTGAAGATGAATTCACAGTTTAAAGAAAGTATACCTTGCACCACGTCTGTGGACATGGGCCACAGGCACGGCCACCCATCCATGAACTATAGGATGCAGCTATGGCAATTCCGGTCTCGCAGCTCGCATATCCGTCCACACTGAAACCCCTGACGTACCCCAACACCTCTGCCATTCTAATACAGCGACAACTCACAAGAACATTCAGCCTCGCTGGGCACACATCGACTCTCTGGCACTAGCACTCCTAATGCACAGACTCATCTTACAACTTTTAGAGTCTCCCGCACATTGACTTTGGCCCCAGAGGGCGTTCCAACCACAAAGCGCTATATAGCACAAGCCCAGTCCATATATTGTTCAATAGTCTTATTCCCTCCTATAATGTTTTTACCCCCCAATGTACCTGGTGTAGTCGAGTTCTTCGAAGAGGCATCGACAGATCCTTCTTGAGTGACCCCCTTTAAAGCGGGAGTCACGGATCGTCGAGAGGAGTCGAGGAAAGTGAACTCGGCGTTCGGCGTCGGGGAATCGACGGCCCTTCTTCAGTGCCCTCCCTTTAAAGCAGAAGTCACAGGTTGCAGAACGTTCGACTTAGAACAGGGTTGAACGGCGTCGATGAGGCGGCAGCTTTGTCTGAGCGGTGCTCGTCAACGACGGAGCGTTGGCGTCCTGCAAGGAAGAGGCGTGCGGGGCACCTCGGCGACGATACTTCTGGACCGCAAAGAGATGACGAAGAACTTTGGCCCAGCAAGGGCGTCGAGTCGTCAAAGTCTTTGTGGTCTTCAGGTGGCGGGAAACCCACCGACGGATTCTCCTCGGCGCGTCGGCGGCCTTCACTTTCTCGGGCAGGATAAACGGTCGTCGGTGCGGACAAGGGAGTCCTTCGGTTCAATACTTAGGCAAAGGAGCGGACGGCTCTGGTCGTCGGCGGCACGGCGTCAAGCAGTTCCCTCTTCTGGGACAACACGGCTTTGACGGGCCTCCAGCGGGTTACGGCGAAACTCCGAACCCTGGGCGACGGCAATGGACTTCGAGGGCAGCGATGTCTGGGTGCTTCACTTCGTTCTCCTCGGCGGTCCCCGTCTCCGGTTGGCAGCCTTTCGAGGGTCTGACTTCCAGGGAGCTTCGGCAAAAGTGTAGCGGTGCTCGATGGTCCCTCGCAGCACGGGAAGAGGGCGCCTTACCAGGTCCTCTCTCGGATCAGTCCTCGATGAACTCGGCAGCTTTCAGATCGGGTCGAAGCAACAGCAAGTTGTCTTCTTCAAGCTGGGCGTCGAGGGTCAGCAGTTCCAGTTACTCTTCAAGTGTAGACACAGCTTCTGAACAATTTCCAGTGGTGAGAGGTCCCCAGATATACTATCTTGTCTCTCATCCACACTGCTGGGTCACTCTCAGCAGCCAATCATGCAGAAGGGCATTCATGCAGTCAGTCAGCCAATCAGGCACACAGTGCATTCAGGCCATCCTCCTCCCTCTCCGACACTCACAACAAGGACTGTGGATTGGGACAAGTACACAGCCATTCAAAACTACACACTGCATTCAGGCCAGTTCCGGGCAGGCCTGTCTCAGTCTTTGTCTCTCATACCAGAAACCAGACAGCCACAACAAGAAGTGCATATTGGTCACACACTCCATTCACCCAGGTCCCACCCACAGGGCGTACCCACCACATACAGTCACTGCGAAGGCTCCAGTCAGTCTGGACTGGACTTCACAACAACACCATATATGGAACTTCCACCCAACAGCCAGTCAGGGGGAAGGGACAGAGTCAGGGCTTCCCAGGACTTTGGGAAAACAAGATAATAGATAATAGAAAGCGAGAGGCCACTGGGGCCATCTTGTTTTCCATCAGGAATCAACTGATTCCAATGACAGGGCCTGGGGATCCCAAAATGGAGGATACTCAGCGCACCTGTCAAATTCAGCATGGAGCTGCCACCAGCCCATACCCTGCTCTGCAGGCCCCACACAGGTGCCCAAAAGCATACACTAGGGACACAGGGTTGTACTCCCCCACCCATGGGTGCCGTAAGGGTATCCCATGGGTCTGTTCACCAAACCAAAAGAGAGCTGCACCGCCAGGAGTCCCACATGAACTCCTGCGCGGAAAATACGACAGAACACATGATAAAAAGGCAGTAAAGGACAAGGATACGGAGGCCCTGTCCCTCCGATGCATTTCCAGCATCACAGCCATACAGATGGGCAACGGGCGCTATATAAATGACAAATACAATACATGTAGTGTCTGAAGATGAAGCAAGATTAAAAGGGGGGCCATTTATTTTGTAAGGAATTGGCTACTTCACAGAGGCATTCTTAGATGGTACTCCTAGATCCCAGATATGGTGCCTAAATCGTAAGAGGATGGTACTGGAGATTGCCCAATCCCATTTAACAAGGTGGTCACCTAGGAACCGCCAAAACCATGGGACAACAATTAAGCTGATCCTATTGGCCTAGAACCTATGCTGATGTGAAGAACTTTGCACTTGCTTTTGCCCTGTGTCAAAAGACTAGATCCCAAATACCCCTTCTAGCTCCACTTCAACCTTTGCTTATCATTGATGTACCTTTTTCTTGCATAGTTGTGGACCAATTTGGCTCCTTGAGACATCTACATTGAGAAATTGCTACAAATTAGTAATTGTAGACTATGCGACTCGATACCCAGAGGCTTTTTTCTTTCCCAACAGATTTTGAAGCACAAATCCCATTTCTTTCACAAGTTGGTTTCCCGAAAGAGATCCTAACAGATCAAGGGACTACCTTCATGAGTCTGTTAATGGCAGAAGTGAAGGAGATCCACACATTAACAAGCTGAAGACCTCTTTCTACCACCCGCAAACCGATGGATAAGTGGGACAGTTCAATAAGACTGGTCGATGCGGACGGCACACTTTGGGATATGAGGCTCGGCCCTTTTTGCCACCTGGAAGACGCAACAATCCTCCGCTGGGTTTTCACCATTTGAATTGCTGTATGGTAGGGAGTCAATGGATGTCCTAGACATGCTGAGGGAAACCTGGAAGGAGTGAGAGGAAGCCCTTCTAACACTCTCTCAAACTGCCCAAAGGTTAAAAGAACACATGGCCACTTTGAAAACAGTAGTTCAAACCCATCTGACTAAAGCTCAAGAAAACCAGAAGACCTCTCATGATAAAAAGGCTGTACTTAGGTCTTTTTCTAGTGGACAGAAAGTTCTTGTTCTACTACCAACGTCCGAGAATAAGATATTGTCCAAATGGCATGGGCCTTATGAGGTCATTGAATAAACTGGGCCATACAACTATCGAGTGTCTCAACCAGACAGGCGAAGTAAGACACACATCATATGAACCTCCTTAAGGAATGAAGAGAGGATCCTGTAAAAAAAAACAAATGTGGTGCTCACTAGTCTCTTAACAGAAGAGTCAGAGATACTTTGATTCCTTCCCATTTATCACCAACCCAAAAACCAGGTCTACAAGACTTAGTAGAAGTTTCCTGAAGTCTTTTAAGAATCAACCAGGGAGAGTAAAGGTTTTTTTTTTTTCACTTTATTTGCATTTGCACACCACTGGGGAAGGTTGTCCTTTTAAAACCATATCATATTCCTGAGGCATGAATTGAAATAGTCCTACAGGAATTGGCGAAGATGCTGAACTCTGATATAAGTGAACCCTCAGAGTCTTTGCTCCTCTCCCATAGTACAAGCCAGATAGGTTGTGGATATTCTGTATCTATTTCAGGAAAGTCAACGCGGTACTCCAATTCAATAGTTATCCTATGCCAAGGATAGACAACTTGGTTGATCGATTGGGAACTGCTGTTTTCCTCTCCATGATAGATATGACCAAAGGTTACTGGCAAGTACCTGTCAATCAGGAGGACAAGGAGAAAACGGCCTTCTCCACCCGTCAGACTTTTCCAATTCAAGGTGTTACCCTTTGGATTCACGAGGAGCCAGGTTAATGGACCAAGTCCTTCGGCCATATTCCTCTTTTTGTGCAGCGTATATTGATGATATAATTATTCATAGTGGGTCATGGAAAGAACATATTCACCATCTCTATTTAGTCATCAGAGCCTTAAGGAAAGCCGCCCTTACCGCAAACAGAAAAATAATTTCTCTTGGCACAGTCAGCAGTTGAGTACCTCGATTATTTTTTGGGAAATGGACTTGTCCAACCCCAAAGTGAAAAGGTGAAGGCTGTGCAAGACACCCCAGTACCCAAGACAAAGAAAGATCTGAGAGGCTTCCTAGGGTTAGTGGGGTATAATAGACTATTAATTCCCAGTTATTCCTCTATCCTCCTGCCTCACTGATAAACTTAAGAATGCAGAGCCTCAAAAGATAAAATGGAATCCTGATGACCAAACTTGTTTTGACAAACTTAAGAAAATCGTATGCAGTGAGCAAGTACTAAAAGTGGCCAATTTCAATAGAGAATTTATTTTACAGACACCTCACATGTTGGGCTAGGGGCTGTTCTTTCCCAAGATCACAATGACATTGAACATCCAATTCTTTGTATTAGTTTAAAGCTATATCCTAGAGAAAAGAACAATGCCACAATTGGGCTTGAGGCCCTAGCCATAAATGGACAGCATCAGACCTTAAATACTACATTACTGGCAGAAAGTTTAGACTGGTCATTCATGGTTTAGCCTACATAAAGACACCAATGCACAAGTAATGCACTGGTTCCTAGATAGGCAGCCCTGTTGTTTCATAATAGAACACCGAAAAAGAAGAGATTAGGAGAATGTAGAGGTCCTGTCCTGTTTCCCAGTAGATGCTGAGAGAACCAGCAGCATTAGGGGAAGGGTATATGATGAATCTGATATCATCAATCCTTTCCCTGAGGTAGCCTCCACCCATGTGTCCAGGGGACAGAAGCCACTACCTGATGCTGACCCTGGGCGTTGCTATCTGAGGGAGGACCATGTCGGGAGAGGCGACCCTCGGAGGATGACACAACCTCATCAGACAAAGTCACATACCCCCATTCCTGGCATGGTTTAGAGAAGCATGGAGTTCTCCAGCTCAGGACGGAGAGACACCAGTGGCGACACTGAAGCCCAAGCAGCTACAGAGAGCAAGAGGGCAGCCCGGTGAGCGACGCGCTCAGGGATGCTCCGCAGCAACTGGAACGAAGTGGGAGGAAGCAATTTGTTTCCTGATCGCTGCAGAGGCTTGAAAGCCAAACTAAGCCAGGTCGCCTACTGGAGGTGACGGCAAGTGCAGAGAGAGAGAGACGCAGGAGCCGTAGAAACAACTTGTTGCGAACGCTGAGAAAGCACAAAGAGAACCAGTATGAGCCCAGGGAAAAGGTTGGTATGCTGAAGCACCGTTGTTGTGATAACGATAGCCCTAGACAGTGGGACTGGGGTCAGAACCCCACAGTATGAACTTGGGGGAGATCAATAAGGGAAACCAGAGAGACATTACAGGTTGGAACCTGGTAGAAAGAAATATACCAAGTGTTGGGAAAGCAAGGTGATAGAATATATTAAAAGTACCGAAACACACATTGTTAACAGAAACTGCATGAAAGTCCTGGCTGGAGAGTATACCAGGCCCAAGTGTTTAAAAGAAACTGTATAAAAGTCCTGGTAGGAGTGTAGACCAGGCAAAGCCAAGTGTGTGAAAGAGACTGCATCCAGGATCTGGCAGGGGAGTATACCAGGCAAAGTTGAGTGTGTGTGATAAACTACAGTAAGAAGAGAATCTAAAGGAAGATCTATGCCCTTAAGACTTTCAATTGTTGTAAATGTGGAAAAGACCCTGGAAGTGAAGTATACCATGTCGGGTGTATTGACCCACGTTCGAGCTATTATGCTGCAACATTTGGTGCTGTGGGCTTAGAAAATCCAAGATGGCCGAAAAGCCCACATTGCGCCAGAATCCAGGAAAACCGCGCAGTTTTTGCGCACACCAAAATGGTCGCCTAACCTGCCACCCACCAGTGCGAGCGTGATGGGCCAAGAGTGCCATGAGTGGAATGTGTGCCAAAGGAAAAACAGCAGTGCCTGTTAGCTCAAAAACACTTTGAAATCATCTTTGTTTCTCTGAATGCAAGCTCAAAATGCCTATTTCAAACATTGCAAGATATTCAAAAATCTCACTGAACACCAGCAGACATTTGGCAGAATGAAGTCTTGTGTGCATACACAATCTGGGAAAAGAAAGAGCCTAAAATAATGTTCATAATGAAACTAGCTGAGCTGTGGATGTCAGCAGCTTAAGTTAAATTGGACTGAAGGCCACTAAAATCTAAATTGTTAAAGTAAATGAGTGACCTACTGTTGAGTGTCACATAGTTTGCAACTGTTAAATGTCATAGTTTTGAACTTAGAATCAGCATTCTAGCTGCATGTGTAAAAAATTGTAAGTTTGATTTGGATGTAGAAAACTGCAACAAAAGTGACATTTAGCTGAAGCCTGGCTTAAAGAGATTGAATTCTGCCTGGCAACTACCACCGACAGGAGTTGAAACTTGCCCAGCAACTCTTCCCAGGCCTGGCTGCATTCTGCTGCCCGCACCAAAAGGAGATGACACCTCTCTGATTGAATCAGGGGAGTGGCACCTAGGACTGGAAGGAAACAGAACAATGTACTTTCCTTGGCAGGCAAATGTTATATTGGGGGGGGTGGGTGGTAAAATAGCTTCCTCTTGGGAGAAACTGGGAGGGGCAGTACATCTGTGAGCAAGCTGAGCTGGAGGAAGTGGACAAACCAGAAATTCCACCATGTGCTTTGGGAAACCACACCCCTCTGGGCCAGAGCATAATTTTAAAAAGATGGATAATTCATAGTGCTGACTTGTCAAAATTATATGAATAATATCATCATTCTTGTGATTTTTCTGCACATATTTTAAGAGGTGTTAGGACTCTGTGGTATGTTCTGGGGGGTAGTAGCGGAAAATAGGTTGTTACTCCTAATGTATGTATGTTTAAAATCTGACACCTTATCATCTAATACCCATATTCCTTGTGCACATTTGTGTAAAATCTGGAAAAGTTTAGAGGTCGTTATCTGGATGAAAAGGGCAGAATTCTGTCAGAAGTGGACACGACATCTTACAAAGACAGGGATCGGATGGTTTGGTGCTACAGAAAATATGTTAACTGGACATATAATATTAGAAAAATGGTACATAGATAAATGTGTATTTGGATCAAATATAGATTTGTGTGCAATTTGACAAGGGGAGGGATTTCAGCAAGCCATAATAATAGCATCACTCTGACTCATCCTGACTCGCAACTCAGTCCCCCAATCAAGGTAGAGAGGAAAACTTGGCCAATGATAAGTTGTGAGGGGCAGGCTTAGTTATGCCACGCACACACCCATTTTCTAAAGACATAAAAGGAACACCAAAACCCAGGTAGAGACATTCATTTTCCATTTTCTTGCGGAGCATTTTGCCAGACCACACAACATCTAGAAGGAACATCCAGAACTTAGACTCCAGATAGACTACAGAACTTAAAGCAAAGGCCTAACCCACAAGCTGAGAACTCTTCTCAGCAGGCCTTCAGAATCCAGCAATCCAACCAAACTATTCTACAGCCGGGCGAGCTGTTGGATTCTTTGCCAAGAACTTTTGCCAGAACCGGTAGCAGACCCAGAAAGCAGTGCTGTATCCAGAGAGACCCAGACCGCTGTGAAGTGCAGAGCAGAGCTGGCCCAGAGAGCTGTGACTTCAGACCCACCCGCCAGGAGTCGAGTCTAACCCTGATCAGACCCTGACGGCCTATTTCAAATTCATAGTGTGAGTACTCGGCCAGAACTGTGCAAAACCAATCTCTTAGTTAAAAATAATTTAATTCAAACTATTTTAACCCATTTAGAACTGCATCATAAGAAATTGTGTGTCCATTCTGCAAAACTGTCATCTGTCATTCTGAGCGTTACTTTTATTTTGAGAATTTACCTCCATTAAATCGTCCGTATCTTTTGAACCGTGCTAGGAACGTGGTTTAACTTTCATATTAAAGCTAAGATTCTGAGCTTTCCAACAAGCCTAAAACCGACTTGCTACTCCTTATAGTTCCTCCGTAATCGCGATCGATGCACTCGGAAAAAAGTGCCACGAATTGACAGTTTGCTTAATTTCAACCACGTGTAAAAATATCTGTCTTTTGCTTCCATTACTGAATCCCGTTTTCAACCTGATAACCATCCCTGAATCATTGGTAGGGCTGACCTGAACTGATTTAAAGTATCTCACTCACCCTGAACCTCTAGAGGGAATTAAAAGCATTTTCAGCATATTTTTCACTTCATTGCCACCACATTTAAAAGGATCTTGCCTGCTTTAAAATCATACCTGTTTTCCTCTAAGCTCGCTGGGGGGAACTGGAAATTTGTATTGCATTTTTTATTCCTGAGAATTGTGTGCTCTCCTTCCATCTCCTTATCTTGCATAGGGGGGGAGGGAATTGTCAAAGAAAAAGTGATCATATTATCTTTTGTTGAAATCATATCAAGTTTATTTCTGTGCTGCATTTTTCCCTCATTGCTTTCCTTGAAACCATAAAAGTATTTTCTGCTACCTTATCCTTCCTATACTAACTCCTCATTGATTGTAAAGAAGTGTGCTAGTGTCAGATTATCTATTGTTGATCAACATTCTATTCATAAGGGTGCTATCAAATATTAATTATAAAAGTGTGATATATATATATATATTGTTTAATTTTTCCAATAAATCTTTTAAATTGCAAAACAAACCTACTTCTTGGCTCAGTGAGATCAGGGGGATTCAAAGAGAGGGGTGTTATACAAGGGTTTATCATCCAGATTATAACTTGTCATAAAAATATATAAATAAGGGCTTCCCTTGGGCGTCCCAGACGAAGCACTGACTTAGTGGGATTGCTGAATTGAAGTCACTTAACAACCAGGTGACCTGCCAGTCTGGGACCCGCACTGAAATTGTAATACATCAAAAAGGGAAACCCAAGGAAAACATATGCCCTTAGAATTTTTAACTGTCTTGAATGTGAAGAGAAACCTGGGAAAGGGAGCCATTTCCTCATGAACAGTGAGCTCACCAAGAGAAGGGAGTTATCCTCTTGGGTTATAAGGAACTTGGTTATTATTTGTGTGGACTCTTTGTTTTTGTAGAAAAGGAATCTGGGGAAGGGAGCCATTCCCTGGAACTGTGAACATTGTCCACTTGGTTCTTTTTTGGTTGGATTTATACTTTTGTGTTGGATTTGAGCATTTGTGCACTTTGAGAATCGGAGACAATATCCTTTGCCCCCTAGATTTAGTTTTAGAGTGTGAGGGTGAGGACAGGATTTCGGACATGGGACATATTTTTGTTTTAGACATCTTGACAAAGGACAGACCCATTGTGTTGGTTGAGTTAGGGAAACTCCTCCTAGATTATGGATATCGAGGCATATCATTTAATAAAGGTTTATAACCAAAATATGAGTCTTTGTTTCCGCGTCTCATTCCTGGCTCCTCACACTGCGCTTAGAGACCCACTAAACCAACAGGGAATAATATTTCTGATGCTTGTTAATCTGCTTAGAATCACATGCTGTGCGTATAGTCCGACGTCCAGTGGTAACCGCAGAGTATTGCATCTTGTCTTTCGGGGACCGAAAGTGGACGTCGGCATAGGCGTGTCTGTAACACTATCCCTATCGTGACGTATAGTGTACCCAAAATCCCTCACGTGCCGAGGTCCCTCAGATTGTTTTTTTCTGCCCAGATAACTGGTCGCCCTATAGCGGAGCTCTTACAGAAGAGACATTGTTTATCTTATAACGACTTGTCGGTTATTCCCCGTTAAGTCACTTCAGTCGCAAGAACATCTTCGACGAAGGCTGCGGGGGATTCGTCTACAGCGGTGGATTTCGGCGCCTAAGATCCGGTGGCCGGATTTTCCACGTGGTCGGGCCCTCTGGCTGACCTTTACAGTAGGGAGAGTGGGGTCGGGGTGACCATATTTTCGGTATGTCTTTCCTCCTTTCCGCTCTTTACCCTTTTGGTCTGGTCATCTTCCCCTTTGGCTATTGAAAGGACTACTTTCTGCCCTAAGTGATGGGTCAGATATCCTTGGAAGGACGAACACAGGACATGCAACACCTGTCTCCCCCTAGAGCACGACGAAAAGCGGAGTGCGGCCTGCAACTCCTTCGGCCTAAGACCCTTAAGGAGCACTGTGTAAAGCAGTGGGCCGCGTACGGTATGTCACGGGTGGAGCCCGCTTCCCCCACCGCCACACCCGTTGAAAGTGATGGGGGCACCTCAGAGGACCAAACATCTGTTGCGGATGTTATAGACCTTGAGGCGGACACTTCTAGGTCCGCCACGCCCGTCCCTGACCCTTTAAGGCCTGACTCTGGTCTCGCTTCAGGGACAACACCCGGCGACAGGGGCGTACAAACGCATTACACTAAGAAGACAACCCCTACACTCGTCGAAAAAGGTGAAAGCGCCAACAGGACCGCCGAAAATGTCGGCAGTTTCCTCGGATCGCTCAGATCCAAAGCCGTCCCTGCATCCGTAGCAGCGTCTTGCGACTGGGCAATCAAAATCAAGTAAGGGTGCTACTCCAAAACCTTCACACATCGAAGCGTGGAAATCTGACGCTGCGACCGTCCCGAAGGCTGTGGTAGGCCTCAAAACTACGACTAGGCCTCTAGTCGAAAAAATGACTGCTAGGCCCTCTACCGCAGCGGAAGGTAATACACCTACCGATAGACCATCGGAGCAACTATCTCACACCGATTCAGCGTCTATCGAAGACAGCATGGAGAGAATTATGGCAGCGGTGGGTCTTACCCCGGTTCCACCTAAGATCCTGGGACAAGCTGCGGAAAAATCTTCAGATGCGGTTTGGGACCCTGATTCTCACGATACGTAAGAAGATAACCAAGAGCCTCTTTCCAACACCCTAAGAGACTCTTTTTGGCGCCGTAGGGGGAAATAGACATTTTTCCACCCGTAGGTCCACCTGGGTCCTCCAAATGGACTAGAGAGAAATTCGAAGGGTGTATGGATCGGCTGGAGAAGATTATCAGTTTTTCTGATCATCCCCGAAAAGGTCTCGTGTAGAGCCTAACCTCCATTTTTCTTCTCATTTTCAAGAAGATCAGCCTTCTGTCCCCGTCCAGCAAGAAGACATTGTCCACATGGACACATATAGGGACATTTACAATGAAGAAGAAGCTTCATTTCTGACAGCAGGATACCACAGACAACTGGGAAGAAACCCAGCAGGAACAAACAGACCCATGGACACATCAAGATCTGGACACTGCTGTTTTGTGCCTAGATTGCCCTCCATCCACCCCGGCTCGCCAGGCCTCACCTGTAGATGACCAAATGGCCTTCAACTCTATGTTGATAAAAGCAGCTGATCACTTTCACATCTCCACTCAAGAGGCTGTGCCTGAGCAAGATTTTGTAGAGGATATCCTTAAAGAGAAGGTTGGCCCCATCCTTGCTATCACCAGCTCAAACTCTGGCATTGAACCCAAGAGTGGAAAAATTGTTTCGCCCTTCTCCTTCCGACCCTCTATACATTAGTGGGCACGCCATCCCAGACTCGTTGGTAGTGACTACCATACGGAAAAGGGCAGGGGTACCCCTTGCCACTGGGGAAGCACCCCCGGACAAGGAATCCAAAAGACTGTATGCTCTAGGCAAACGAGTCACATCGGCTGCCGCATACACTACGCGGATTGCTAATAATACTACACTATTGGCAAGCTATGCTGACGCTCAGTGGAACCTGCTCCAGGAAGGCCTCCAAGAGGTTCCTGAACCCGTCAAATCCAGCCTTCTCTCTATTGTAATCGAGGGAAGACAAGTTAACTAGAATGTGATTTAAAAACACCCTGGACACAGCTGAAACAGCAGGCAGGTCTCTGCCCCAAGGGACCGTACAAAAGACACGCTTGGCTGCGTACTTCAGGGTTTAAACCAGAGAAGCAAGCCTCTCATATCAGTAAGCCTCTTGAGGAATCTAACCTCTTCGGGAAAGCGGTTGATGAGGCCTTGGAAACAGCTAAGAAAGAGCATGAGACTCTTAAGTCTCTGCAACAGATCACACAAAAACCTGCCCCCCCCCCCTCCCCAGAGAGGTAATAACTCTCGGCGGTCCTTTTGAGGGCAAACCCGTGCTGGTCAAAACAACTATGGCACAGGGAATTTCAACACAGGACAAACTTCAGGAAGCCCCGCATACTACCCTTCAAGGGATCAGCGACGCGGCAAAGGCAGATGTAGAGGCCCCAATCCCAGAGGAGCCGCAGCCTCTGGTCAGAAATGACCACCAGATCCTGGTCCCCTCCCATGTCACCCCGGTCGGGGCCGATTAACATCTTTCCTCACGGCATGGGAGGGGGATAACTTCAGACCAGCGGGTCATGAAGACGGTTGCCCACGGGTACTGTGTGGAATTCGCCCAACCTCCACAATTCAGACCGCCGCGCTCACAGCGCCTTTCACCGGACCATCTGGAGATCCTGAAGCAAGAGGTGGAAGCACTGCTGGGAAAGGACGCCATAGAAGCTGTCCCAATTCTTCAGGTAAACAAGGGTATTTATTCAGTGTACTTCCTTCTACCCAAAAAGGACCTTGCCATGCGCCCAGCGAACAAGTTCATAAAACTGCAGAAGTTTTGCATGGTAACACTACAGGAGGTGATCACATTGCTGAAACAAGGGGACTGCATGGCAACATTGGACATGAAAGATGCATACTTTCATATTTCAATGTTGCCAGCGCACAGGAAATATCTAAGGTTCATGGTAGAGGACAGGCATTCTAGGTACTCCCCTTCGGCATCGCCTTGGCGCCAATGGTGTTTACCAAGGTCCTGGCAGTGGCTGCAGCACACCTGCGAAGACTATCCGTCCCAGTTTACCCTTACCTCGATGACTGGCTCATCACGGGGGGACTCATTCAACGCTTGTTTTTCGAACACCCAAAAAACAGTAGATCTTCTCTTCAGTCTGGGTTTCTCAATCAACAAGAAGAAATCCAGTCTAGTCCCCAGTCAAACAAGACAATTTCTGGGAGCTCTAATTCGGACGGAAGACGGTCTCGTCTTCCCCTCCAAAGAGAGGATTCAGAACATGCTTTTTCAGATTCCTCAATATGTGGCCAGTTGAGGGGTGATGGTTCGCAAAGCCAGTGGACAATGGGAAGATTTGATGTCTCGCCAGCCCTCGTTCTCTCTCTGCAGTGGTGGTCAAGAGAAAACCTCTTGAAGGTGAAGACCTTCACCACCCCTGCAGTGGAAGCCACTCTCACGACAGACGCATCTCTCGCGGGGGGGGAGGTCCTCACCTGCTTCAGCAGACAGCGCACGGAGTGTGGTCTCCTCAAGTAGCATCCAGCCATATAAACTTACTGGAGCTATTGGCAGTGTTCAAGGCATTGAAGGCCTTTCAGGTGCAACTACAAGGGAAGACAGTGCTGATTCTAACAGACAGCACTACAGCCATATGTTACCTGAACAAACAGGGGGGCACTCACTCTCCAGCGCTATCCAAGCTGTCCCAAAACATTTGGATATGGGCTCTCAAACACAAGATGTTTTTGTTGTCCCAACATGTTCCAGGGGAACTCAATCTTCTGGCAGACGTGCTCAGCAGGGATTTTCCTCTGCCCGAAGAATACGAATGGCGTCTGCACGAAGACACTGTGTCCAACGTCTTTGCAGAATGGGGCTTCCCAGAGATCGACCTGTTCGCAACTCAGGAGAACGCCCAGTGCCAAGACTACGCCTCCAGGTACCCCAGGACCGATCGAAGGGGAACGGTCTCTGGATAACATGGTCAGGGAAATTTGTCTACGCTTAAGCCCCCCCCCCCCCCCCCCGACACCCCTTCTCAACAAGATAGTGCACAAGATGCACCTGGAACCTGTTACCATGATTCTGGTTACTGGTGGCCCCCATGTGGGCCCGCCAACCCTGGTTCGCTCACCTGATGGAAATGTCCCTCTCCCCACCAGTGAAACTACCCTGCCTGTACAACATGTTGTCTCAGGACAGGGGAGAGACCCTACACCCATGCCCACAAACTCTGAATTTTGCAGCTTGGCTCCTGAGGTCATAGAGTTTGGACACCTACAGCTCCCTCAGAGGTGCATGGACATACTCGGGGAAGCTAGGAAACCAAACACACGGTATTGCTATGCCAGAAAATGGAAACGTTTTGTCATCTGGTGTAATTCCAAGGCCGTCAATCCCATCGATTGTTCACACACACACATTGTGCTGTACCTAACCCATCTGTTGGACACTGAGTTAGTCTTCAATTCCCTAAAGGTTCATCTAGCTGCACTGTCAGCCTACACCACATCACAACAAAAAGTGTTGTGGTGGAAGATACCTTTGAATAAGCCCTTTATGGAAGGGGTTAAGAGGATTTATCCTCCCATTTCTCACCCAGCTCCTGGATGGGACCTAAATGTAGTTTTGACCAGGCTCATGGGAGCTCCCTTTGAGCCTATGCATAAAGCAAGTCTGAAAGACCTGACTTGTAAAACGGCCTTCCTAGTAGCTATCTCTTCTATCAGAAGAGTTGGCGAACTACAGGCACTTTCTGTTCTAGACCCCTTTGTTACAGTCCACAGGGATAAGGTAGTTCTGCGCACGCACCCCAGATTTGCGCCTAAATTCATATCGAAGTTCCATGTGAACCAGTCCATTGAACTGCCTTCCTTTTTCCAGTATCCCACTAGCATGGCCGAAAGAAGCCTACACACACTAGATGTGCACAGGGCAGTCGTGTTCTACCTGGAAAGAACTAAACCGCTGAGGAAAACAAACCAATTTTTCATTTCAGTGGCAGATAGTAGACGAGGGGATCCTGTCTCTAAATCAGCTATCTCAAGTTGATTTTGCAAATTCAACACATTGTTAGTCTTGCTAAGAGAGAACTGCCCTTCAAGCCTAGAGCACATTCTACTCGAGGCACTGGGGCATCCATAGCATTCATTGCAAATGTTCCCCCCAAGTCCATTTGCAAAGCGGCAACCTGGAGTTCTGTACACACCTTTACAAAACACTATTGCCTAGACACTCATTCTTGTTCTGATTCTCAGGTGGGACAAACAGTACTAAGACATCTTTTCTCTACTGTTCCTTCTCACAACCCACCTCCAACTCCAGGTACTGCTCGCTAGTCTATGCACAGCATGTGATTCTAAGCAGATTAACAGCAGATTAACAAGCATTAGAAGCGATGCATTACTCGCCGTAATAGCATTTCTCCAGCATGGGGTCTGGCATGGATTCACATGCTCATGAATATTCCCCGTCGTCAGGCTGGGAATCCTCGGTAAAGAAAAAACCAGTATCAGTTTCGTTTCTGATCTGTCTTTTGTAGTAATAACCAATCACTGGTCTCTGCGTCATACTGACCACAGCCAATGACTGCCCTCTACCTAAGCACCGCCTCTGGCAGCCATCTTCAGATTTTTACCGCACGTTCATGTGTTGGGATCCTCGTGCTATTGCTCTCGAGCGTTAGTGCTATTTTTTCGCGCTTTTCACAAAAAACTTCAATTCTTTCGGTCAAAAGAGCCTCAAGCTCCACCGATCCTACATCCGATCAACGGGGACCCGTGTCGGATTCATCTGTGCCCCTCAAGGGTGAAGATTCGTCGAGCTACACTTCGGAGGACTCCAGAAGCTTCTCAGGCCCGGTCTCGGAGATGGCCCAGGAGAAGGGAAGCTCGACGCCCGGAAAGCTGTTCAGGGCCTGCCCTGGATGCCAGCTGCAGAACGTCTTCAAGGAGGACGAACACTCTTTCTGCCTTTACTGCCTTCATGAGGACAAGACGCACGTGGAAAAGGACTGTGCGTTTTGCGGCAACATGTCGGAACGGACCATGAAGGACCGCCATCAACGTCTCGCCAACTGGCTGTAGGGTAAGAGCCCGTCTGGCGAGAAGAAAAAGAAATCCGAGCGGTCTTCTAAGACCTTTGAGGGTGCCCCGGCGACGGGGGCCCAACATAAGGCCAAGCACCGCGAGTCCGCTGGCACCGGGAGCGCCGAACGGTCGGGCTCTACGGGCGCCAGGCAGGGCGCACCCTCCCCGGCACCATCAACCACGAGCCAACGCTCTGGGTCGGGTAAGAGGAAGGCCGAGCACCCGGCGAAGCTCCTGGAGAGGCCCCGGTCGAGCTCTAAGGCAGAGGAGGAGCGTGGCAGTGCCCCCTCCCTCAAGGATAAGGCGGTGAGCGCACCTAAGGTGGTGAAGGCCTTGATCCATCCGACCAAGCCCTCTATCGAAACGGTCGCGGCGGCCCTGGCTCAGCCTGTGGTGGCTGCACCAGTGGTGGCGACCTCAGGGCCCAGAATCTCCCTGCCTCCTCGCAGGGAGTCTTCCTTTGTGCCCATCGATAGGACCCCCGTGAAACCCTCCGTGGGGAAGAAGAAGGGGGGGCAGGGCGTCGTCGTAGAGTCGGCCTCAGCCTCAGAGGAGGAGCTGATCGAGGTCTTAAGCCACGGCCTAGGCGTGGAAGAAGGCCAGCCCGTCGGAATGGACCCCGACGCAGGTGACGACGACGACATCGTCGAGGATACCGACGGGGCCCCTGCTCGCCCGTCGGATTCCCCTCTGCCAGCGCCGCAAGACAACTCGGCGGCCATTTTGTTGGCCATACAGTCCTTATGCTCCGAGATAAGGACGAGGCTACCGTTACCGACGGAGGAACCTCTCCCGTCGGGGGATCCAGAACCGGGACCTTCTGGTGTTCCCCCTACCAAGAAAAGAAGGATCCATCCACCACCTCCTTTTCAACCGTCGCGCCCCTTCCAGCCCTCCTCCCCGTCCACTCGAGGGGATGATACGGGGACTGACACGGCAGCGACGGGTACGGACGACGAGGCATACGACGAGGATTTTCCGTCGTCGCCTCCCACCAGGGCCTCTCCGCCCGACGAGATCGGATCTTTCCACTCCATGATCTCCAGGGCTTCCGAGCTTTTCCAACTCTGCCCTGAGGAGAAGAAAAAGGAAGGCTTCCTTTATCAGCGGCGCGAGGCCAAGAGGAAGACGGTCCTCGCAGTGCCTCTGTTGGACGACATTTGGGGTGAGGGCCTTTCCCTCCTCAAGAACCCTTCCACGACGCCAGCTAGAAGAGACCGGTACGAGAAAAAGTACCGGGTCCCGGACACGGCCCCCCTATGCCTCCGGGCGCAGCCTACCCCGGACTCCGTCGTCTCCGCGGCAGCCAGGAAGAAAGCGGGGGGGGGTGCGGCCTCCACATCGACTTCCCCGCCGGACGGCGAGGGAAAGAAATTGGATACTATGGGACGTAGAGTCATCTCGTCGGCAGCGACGACGATTAAAGCGGCCAACGCCTTGGCTATCGTGGCCCGCTACGACAGGGAGCTCTGGTACAAGATAGCTCCCCTGCTGGATTTTCTGCCGGACGACAAGAGGGCGGAGGCCCTTGAGATCCTGCAGGAAGGTGAGGTGGCCTCGGACCACGCCATCACCGTGGCGACGGACATCGCCGACACTGGGTTCCGCCAGCTGGGCAACGGCGTTTGCCTTCGACGTCGTGGATGGCTCAAAGCTACGGACTTCCGGCAGGACGTCCAGACCAGAGTCCTGGACATGCCCTTCGACGGGAACAACCTGTTTGGGAAGACAGTGGACGATTCCCTTCAGGCCATCAAGGCGGATACTGAGACGGCCCGGGCCCTTGGAGTCCTGCAACGACGGACGCCCTTTCGGAGCGGCGGAGGCAAGGGCGCCTCCAAAGGTTCCGGCGGCGGTTTCGCTTCCTACCGTCAAGCGGCCCGCTCGTCGTCGCAAGAGGCCTACAGAGGACGAGGCAAGTCTAGCGGACCCCGCCGTCGTCGCCAAGGAGGTCAAGGCGGCAAGGCCGCGTCCAAGCAGGATTGAACCGGCCGTGGGGTCGGGCCCCCACCGAAGCACCCCGGTGGGAGGCCGGCTGGCGGGCTTCGTCAGCGTGTGGGAGTCCATCTCCACCGACCGTTGGGTGCTGGACGCCCTGGCCCGGGGCCACGCGCTCGAGTTTCAAAGAAGGTGCCCGCGCGTCCCCCCCGTGGCCAGGAAAGAACTTCACGTCCCTCAACTTCTCCTGGAGGTAAAGGCGATGCTCAGAAAGGGCGCCATCGAACTCGTCCCAAAGAGGCTTCGGGGCTCCGGAGTCTACTCGAGATACTTCCTCGTGAAGAAGAAGACGGGGGGGTGGCGCCCCATCCTAGACCTGCGACGTCTGAACAAGTTCATCAAGGCGCAGAAGTTCCGGATGGTCACCCTCCAGCACGTCCTGGGTCAGCTGGAGGAAGGAGACTTCCTATCGTCGTTGGATTTGGAGGATGCCTACTTCCACATTCCCATCCTAAAGGGGCACCGCAAATTCCTCAGATTCGTGGTCCAAGGGCGTCATTACCAGTTCAAAGCCCTTCCCTTCGGACTACGGTCGGCACCCAGGGTATTCACCAAGTGCCTCGCACCGGTGGCGGCGCAGCTGCGCCGCGAGGGGATTCACGTCTACCCCTACCTGGACGACTGGCTCATCCGCGCCAAGACGAGGGAGCTCGCCGTGGTCCACACGGCAAGGACCGTCCAACTCCTCACGGACCTGGGATTCTCCGTGAACTACGCCAAATCCCACCTGGTGCCCGCGCAAGTCGCACTGTTTCTGGGAGCGAGGCTCGACACAGTGTCCCTTCTGGCCTCCCCGTCGGAGGAGAGGACCAGGACCATCTTGGGCAAGGTGCAACGGATGTTGGTGGCCGACGCGGCCAAAGTGAGGTCCATCAAGTCCCTCCTCGGGATGATGTCTTCCTGCATCTACCTCATTCCCATGTGCAGGCTCCGGATGCGCCCGTTGCAAGAATTCCTGGATGCGCGCTGGATCCAGACGACGGGCAGCTTCGAGGAAAGGATCAAGCTCGACGAGAGTTTCCGACGAGCGATATGGTGGTGGGGCACCCGCGCGCATCTGACGGCGGGCATGGACTTCCAGACCCCAGCCCACCAGGAGACTGTGACCACGGATGCCTCCCTGGAAGGGTGGGGAGCGCACACCGAAAATCTGCACGCAAGGGGACTCTGGCTCCCGACGGAGAAGTCCCTGCATATCAACGTCCTGGAGCTCCGTGCAGTGTTTTGGGCCCTCAGGTCCTTCCTTCCGTCCCTCAAGGGCAAGGTGGTGAGGATCTTCACCGACAACACCACCACCATGTTTTACATCAGGAAACAGGGCGGAACCAGGTCCCCAGCGCTGTCCAAGGAGGCGACGAACACCAAGTGCCGGAGGTTCGCCAGCAGGTTTCCCCAGACGAGGAGCATGGGCGATGCTTTCTCGTTCCCCTGGGAGGGCCTGTTCCTCTACGCGTTCCCTCCCTTGCCTCTTCTAATCCGGCTCGTCAACCAGCTCAAGAGGTCACGGTGCAGGATGATCCTCGTCGCACCTGCGTGGCCGAGGCAGATATGGTTCCCGGACCTTCTGGACTTGTCCGCGTCCCCGCCGATCAAGCTGCCGGCGGACGCGGATCTACTCTCCAGGGAAGGAGGCGCCATCCTCCACCACGACCCAAAGTCGCTGAACTTGCAGGCCTGGCTCCTGCAGCGCTAGAGTTTGGAGGATACGACATACCGGCCGATTGCAGAGAGGTTCTTGCAAAGGCCAGGGCGTCCTCGACTCTTAAATGCTACGGACACAAATGGAAGAGGTTCTCTGTCTGGTGCCACGCACAGAAGATTAACCCTCTACGGATTACGGCTCCCCAAGTACTGCCGTACCTGCTGACGCTGGCCAAAGCTGGTCTGGCACACGCGTCCATCAAGATTCATCTTGCTGCGATCTCCCGATACACCAGAACCACGGGGCGGACGTCCTTGTGGTCTCATCGTCTGGTGAAAGAGTTCATGAAGGGACTGTTCAGATCGTTCCCGCCGGTGAAGGCTCCGGCCCCGGCGTGGGAGCTCAACGTGGTGCTGACCAAGCTCATGGGACCTCCGTTCGAGCCTCTGCACTCAGCCCCGTTGAAGTTTCTGTCGTGGAAAACAGCTTTTCTTGTGGCCATCACCTCCGCACGACGAGTGGGAGAGATCCAGGCCCTTTCCTGCAAGGCCCCGTACTTGACTTTCCACGACACGAGGGTAGTGCTCAGGACGCACCCCTCCTTCATGCCCAAGGTACCGTCGGACTTCCATCTCAACGAACCCTTGGTGTTACCTGTGTTCTTCCCGTCGCCTTCGTCGCCGGCTGAGAGGACTTTGCACTCGCTGGATGTAGCTAGAGCGCTGAAGTTCTACGTGGACCGCACGAAGGGTTTTCGGAAGACGTCACAACTCTTTGTGAACTTTGGACCTGTCAATCAGGGGAAGGCTCTCTCGAAGGCTTCCATCTCCAGATGGCTCTCCGGCTGTATCATGTGCTGTCACCGGTTGGCAAACCGACCGCTGCCTGGCCGTCCGAGAGCCCATTCCACCAGAGCGATCGCAGCTACCACGGCGTTCCTATCTGGTGTGCCCCTGCTGGACATATGCAGGGCTGCTACGTGGAGGTCGACGCACACCTTCACGAAATTCTACTGCGTCGACCGGGATTCCAGGGAGGAGTCCAGGGTCGGCCAAGCAGTGCTGCGCAACCTGTTCGCCTGAGGTGAGCCTGGTGAGGAGGTAAGATGCTTAATGTTGAGTTGATGTGATGCTTAATGTTGAGCCTTTGCCACCTCCCGTGGTTGTGCATGTGTGTACTGCTATGTATTCTTTATTCATGAGCATGTGAATCCATGCCAGACCCCATGCTGGAGAAGGAACAAGTTACTTACCTGTAACTGTTGTTCTCCAGCATGGGTCTGGCATGGATTCACATGCGAACCCTCCCGCCTACCCCTCTGCGGCTCTTCACTTGGTCATACTGCCACTTCACGTGCTTCCAAATCTGAAGATGGCTGCCAGAGGCGGTGCTTAGGTAGAGGGCAGTCATTGGCTGTGGTCAGTATGACGCAGAGACCAGTGATTGGTTATTACTACGAAAGACAGATCAGAAACGAAACTGATACTGGTTTTTTCTTTACCGAGGATTCCCAGCCTGACGACGGGGAATATTCATGAGCATGTGAATCCATGCCAGACCCATGCTGGAGAACAACAGTTACAGGTAAGTAACTTGTTCCTTCTGATGATTGTATCTGCTTAGTTTCACATGCGCCCTCCCTACTCAGGGGGGAAGGAACATAGACGTCTTACTACTTTCTTTCTTTATGTACTCACTCACTATAGCCTTGGGCTCCGTCATGGCAGAAAAAAATACAATCTGAGGGACCTCGGCGCGTGAGGGATTTTGGGTACACTACACGTCACGATAGGGATAGTGTTACAGACACGCCTATGCCGATGTCCCCGAAAGACCAGATGCAATACTCCGCAGTTACCACTGAATGTCGGACTATATGCACAAAAAGGAGCAGTCCCCTATGAATTGTTGGGCTTTACATGCCCAAAACGTGGCATAGCTGTGTGGAGAAAGGAGGTGTGGCTTAAAAGCCCTTATGAAGCCTCCCCTATCACACAACCTTGATTCAGGTATATATATATATATATATATATATATAGCACCAAACCCTGAGGTATCTAGGCGCTTATGCTTAAGAAATTGGTTACAGTGCTTATGGTTACAGGCCAGAAGTAATTACATCATAAAGTGCAATGGAGTTACTGGTGTTGGGTTACAGGCAGGAACAAACAGTATGTAATTACAAGAATGCAATAGAGTTCAGGTAAGCACGATCGAGTAGCCCAGCCCCATGTTGCAAGGCGGCTACATCACAGTGTGCAGTAAGGTCCAAGTGGGCACATTCGTGGAGCCTAACCCCATGTTGCAGGGCGGTTGCGACACAAGGATGCAGAAAGTCAAAACAAGTGGGCATATTAGAGGAGCCTAACCCCATGTTACAAGCTGGTTGTGACACTAAGATGTAGAAAGTCAATCAAGTGGGCACATTCGAGGCGCCTAACCCCATGTTGCAGGGCGACTGCAAAACAAAGATGCAGAAAGTCAAAACAAGTGGGCATATTCGAGGAGCCTAACCCCATGTTCCTGGGTGGCTGCGACACAAAGATGCAGAAAGCCAATCAAGCAGGCACATTCGAAGAGCCTAACCCCGTGTTCCTGGGTGGCTGCGACACAAAAGTGCAGTGAAGACAAATGGGCACAGGGGGGAAAGCTGGATACAGAGTTCAGTCACGCCGGCACATACGTACAGCAGGGGGGGGGGGGCAGCTAGATACGGAGTACAGTCACACAGGCAGGGGGTTTGGGGGCAGCTAGATATGGAGTAGTCACACAAGCACATACATGCACCGGGGGGGGGGGGGGTAGATATGGAGTACAGTACCATACATACACCAGGGGGGCAGCTAGATGCGGAGTACAGTCACACAGGCACATACATACAACAGGGGTGGGGGGGGTTGATACGGAGAACAGTCACACAGGCACATACATACAACAGGGTGGGGGCAGCTAGATATGGAGTACAGTCACAGTTGGTTAGAGGTAGTTGACCAATCCTGGGTGGGTTATTTAAAAAGAAGCCTGGGATGGCTTAGTGTGTGGGTTTAGTAGGGTGCAGTCAGGTGGACGACGAAAGACCAGAGGAGGATGGACTGGAAGGAGTGTGAAGGTTGGCGTAGAGAAGGGTTCTACAGAATGGTTGTATATGAGTGTGAGGAGAAAGTGAAGTAGTGGTAGAGCAGGAGTAGAGAAGTAGTAGTAGGTGCAAGTGGAGGTAATGGTAGCAGAGGAGATGTAGTGGTAGTGAGAGGTGCTGGTAGTCACAGTGGACTTCGTACGTGGTAGTTAGAAAAGAGTGGGAAGTTGTAAGAGCAGTGAAATGGAAGCAGTCTCTGGAAGAGAGGTTGTAGGAGAAACAGTAGTAGCGAAGTAGACGTAGCGGTAGTAGTGAAGTGATCGTGGTAAAGGAGCAAAGTAGTAGAGGAGGTGGAGTGGTATTAGAGGAGAGAGATAGTAAGTGGTAGTAAGGAGAGTGACAGTAGGTGATAACATCGGTAGTGTGATGAATCAATGGTATTTGTCCCTTCTTCCCAAGAGGGAGGCTCCTCTTTTGAGGCTAGGGAAGTGAGCCTATTGTGTGAAAGACCCTCCGTTGGGGTTTGGGCAAGTGGGACATCACTGGATGCTTGGCTGAAAACAAAACTAAAATACACTACTATGTGCAAGGAAAAGAACCTGTCTTTTTAAGGAGCGATGCACATGTAACTGAGACAAGTAGACTGGAGAAGGGGAGAGAGGATTGTAAGCAGGGAAAGCCTCCTGACGGCATCACGCCTTGGTGAGGCAGAGCGTAGGAGAGCTCCTAAGCCCACAACTTTCAGAGAGTCCCGAACACCAGAGAAAAACACTGGAGACCTGCGTCCAAACCTTTAAGGTGGCGAGTGGATGAGACTTCCTGGTGCCCACAACCCTAATTGGTCGCAAGGAGAGAGAAGACTGAGGGTGGGACGCCAACAATATCAAGAAGCACGAGATCCAGAGTGGAGGAAGAGAACCAGAGTGAGCGCCAAGCCTAACAGGGTTCCCCTACAGACAGAGGTAACGGGAGAACCAGGAGGCTGCCGGGGCATATTTAGGAAGCAGGAAAAGCTCATCCCAGTGATACTGAATATAAAACCATTTAAGTGGAACTGTGATAAAGAAAATAACAAATCATTCTGAAAGATTTTTTTATGTACTGGGCACTGATGCCCTGGGAAGAGGGGAAAGTATTCCATGGTTTAAGGAGTAAAGAGTGGAGCAAACCAGAGGGAGAATTCTATAAATATGAATAGGAAGTGAAATCAAGTGAACCAGACAAGAGGAGAGAGAATCTAAGTGAGATGACCAAGCAGAGGTGGAAGGTTAGATTACAGCAAAGTACTACCAAACTAAGACGGTCTGGATTACAAGAGTCAGAAAGGCACGTTTGTCTGGAACAGACTATCAGAAACGGCGTCAAGGAGGACTGTCGCAAGTCAGGCCCTAAAGAGGGGATAAAATCCAAGTGTATTGTGAAAGAGCAACAAGAACTTATCGAGAAGATGGCAAGAGACTATCTAAAGATATCATACTAACGAGATCTTTTGAGTAAAGAAGAGACGTTTCAATAAGCGACAACCAGGAGAAGGTAGACCTTCTGCCGATCTAATTTAAGTTAGTTAAAACAGTGGTTGGGATGGTTAGAACTAGTTTGGACCATTTACATATTCATTTTGGGACTTACTGACAAGTGCCTTTATCTCATTTAGATGGGCAGGGATACCCCTCTAGCAACATGAAAACATGGGCCTTATCTGTTTTCATTTAATAAACATTAGTAAAAATGTCTCTCCGGTGTCCAAGTACTTGCCAAAGTAGTGAGTTGAAGAGGAAAGTAGGACAAATAAAGTTGATAACCTCTAAGGGTGGAGGTGGGAAGGCAAAGTGTAACATCAAAGAGACAATACTTTGGTGGGGAGAACACTGTGGGAACATCAGAGTTGCAAGGTGAGAGTGTGCATTAGTTCTGGCCAACTCGCAGCGTATTCGAAGGCACCATCCCTTGGCTTCCTTAGAACACAAAGTGGGGCTAGGAATGGAACAGCTAGAAGGCTCCCTAGAGAGTCATATAGGTTGTGTCTCAGAGGACCCACCTTGAGTCCCAGAAAGAATACAGCCAATAAGGGTTACCGAGCCGTAGTACTAACAGGTGGTTACGGACACCTGGGCTATGGGTGGGGGTAAAGCGAGGCATGACCCTAAAGCAATAGACCGTTTTGCCCTGCATTTCGCCCATTCTATCTAAATCCACAATTGTAAAGATCCCCAATAAACACCCTCAAAACTTACTTCAGTAGTCGGAGTGGTCTTTTTTGGCGGCTCTCCAGCATATCCTTGTGTTGCGTCTATTGCAAAAGCCTGCCTTCCTGAGCGTTGTAGTTTGATGTACAGATGACAGTTTCTACTCTCTGTCCTGTATCCATTTTCAAGCTGCAGTCTGTATTGTCCTCCCCATTCCTCCCAACCAAAGGTGGTGTGTAGCTCCAGGAGCCCCAGCAGGCTCTGGTTGCATGGGAGCGCAATTATCAGCCTTAATGTCCAAGTGGTTCCAGTATTGTGTGTAAGCTGGTCAGTAAGCTGTGCATGGTTCCACACCTATCAAGACTGACTAGAACAGATTGGTCCGTTTTTCCATCACTTGTGGCCCTTCTTTTCCTTACGGTTCTCTAGGTTTCCCTGAATCTGGGTACCTAGCTCTCACAAAGGATTCCTCACCTTTTCTCTCTGGCTCAACTATTGCTTCTACATGCCAGGATCTGGGCCAGATTGTTCACCGTGGCTCTTAAGGCCAAAGCAGTAAGACCGGGAGCCCGATGTTGAAGTCTGGCTGCCACTGAACTCTGCCAAAAAGAAGGGGGTCTCCTGCGAAGTCCCTCTGCCAGACAATAGTCTCGGTTATGAGAGCCTTTCCCAGATTCTTTAGCTCTCTGTCTTTTACTCAACTCTGCCATGGTGTCCCTTTGCTTACCTGTGGGTCCCCTGGCTCTGCCACTGTCGGCCCCATAGTTTCTCTGTTTGCAATTATCTATCAGTCCCTGGGGGCCCGAAGTATGTCCGAGAGTGAGCATAAGACACTTTCAAAAGGGATTATGGTGTCTGCTTTCAATCGAAAATGCAAGCATTTATTGCTTGTGGGGAGACCTGGAAACTATTTTAGTCAAGCCGGGACTCAGTCTAAAAAAGTTTGAACACCACTCTTCTAAACCAACTCCAAGGTCTGCATCATGAAGTGCTTGGTGCTACCTGGCCCACCTACTGCAGCCACTAAAATTATACTTTGTTGTGTAATTTAGTCAAATATAAAGTCAAATATAATTCCGAAGTTCCTTTAATTTACTAGGCAGGTTTCAAACCCATGGTGGAAGGTTGAGCGTGATTTTTCTACCCATGACGGAAATGCTAGATTGTATGGCATTTAAGTAGAGATCCTCACCGATCATCCGCTTTTGAATGCTTGACATACAAGTGGTGACTCCTTGGGTATATTCCATGCTATTCTCCAATTTCAAGACAATCTGCTTGTCCTCCCCCGTGTACCTTTTTGAAGGAAAAGGCAAGTGTGAGTTTAAGGTCGAGGCAATAGTTTCATATGTGTTCAAAAACCATGAGGACAGACTGATGCAATGTAAAGTGATCTTATTTGTGGCATAGGTCTTGTCATTTTGGTAGCACCGCAGTGTGTGGCTCGGCGAGAAAAGACTTGGGTGGGGTAGATGGAGAGGCAGGGACAAATCCTGCAGTGCTGATGCTTGCAGGCTGGAAATCCCTCAATCCTTAGTGTCTGTGTGGTGGTTCTACGCAAGTAGTGGCCTGGAAATGAGCTGAGGGGGCGGTCGGGGGTTTGTTTAATTTAGCACGCAGAGCCTAAGACTGATCATTTGATCTGTGCTATGACCACCTGGGTAGCCCCTGGTGCGAAGAGACAGAGTCAAAGGGCTACAGAGGTGAGTGATGGGTTTACAAATAGGCAATATGCTCTTGTGATAGCATAATGGGGTTGATTCAGTGAGTAGCGTGAGGTGAGGTGGTGAGGATGTGAGTAGGTTAGAAAAGGCTTTGCGTTAGGTGAGAGGGAACCAGTGTTTTCTGGATAGTTCCTCCGGTATTTGAGTGTTTGTGGCCTCTGTTGGCAAGGGTTTTTCTGACCTAATATTACATAGAGAGTATGTGGGGGAATCAACGTGAAAGAGTCAGCTGGCCTATGCTCCTGAGCTCATGCTTTGTGTACTTTACCGTTGTGTGTTCCTGGCGGTACTGGTCCAATTCAGATTGATGGTTCCAATCTCCTGTACTCCTACTTATCCCATTGTGGGCTGGTATGTTACATGTTTGCGGTAATGCTGGCTCAATTCATCCTGTAATCCTGGAGAGCTGCTTGTAGGTTTGTGGTGTGTTCTTACAACTTGGGAGGTCCCCCCTTGTCATTGCTTACACAAGTGGGAATCGTTTGGCTGAGTTTTTAGTGCTGGTCTCGAGTTAGTTGAATGACCAGGTTTTCAGCCGTGACGTGACATTTAGGTATTGTTCCGCTGCGTGAAGGTGTTTAGGTAGAGGATTTCAGAGTGTGGCAGAAGGCAAAGAGACAGGGGTCCTCTGTGGCATCTCTGGCTGAAGCTAGCCACTATTTCTAGGGCACTGCTGCTGGACTGAAGTGCTCACAAAGGTTCTTTGATGGTTGGGGACTTCAGTTATTAATCTGGTGGTAATTTGCTGGAATGTCTGAATCAGCATAAAGCTTTATTTATATTTCAAAGTGTCGCTATAGTAGCTCTTTTTAGGCAGTCAGTATGTATTATGATTGCAGTTGCCCATATTACCAGCTCCTTTAACCATTGATGGTGCCGACATGTAATGTTCTCTTTGATATTAGGGGTGTGACATAGGTACATTTGTTGGGAAGAAACATTTATGGATTGGGATATTTTTAAGTCTTCATATTGTGTAAAGGTACAGTGAGAAATGCCCCCTATTCCATGCAGAGGTTGAAGTGGGCGGGAGCGGTGCTCAAATACTTTTTATTTTTAAGTTTCACTGTTCCTATACTTTTATTTTAAATAAGAAACCGTTCTGGAATGGTTGAGTTTTAAAATAAAGGTGTAGGAAGAAGTTGAAGCTTGCACTTCAGTGCAGTGCACTGAACATTCCCTTAAATAGCAGGTGTGTTTGTTTGGGGGTTTGGATTGTGCATGGGAGGGGGTGCAGGGATAGGGTGTGTGGAGAGCGGGGGCAGTCCAGGGGGGAACATAGTTCCACTGCTTCTTTTCGTGCACTTCGACCACTGATTCCGTGACAGTCTTGTGTCCCGGTTCTTCATGTTGTAATATATCTCGTGCCCTTTTAGAGTAATATAGCGAGATTGCGTACGAGCAGTTGCTAGTTGATGGGATCAATGAACATTTGACCAAGCACCTGAAGCCTTTCCAAAATACATCTGAGGTTTTGTTTTGGACCATTGAGAAATTTAACTAAAAGTGTCTCTTCTGTGTGCTATGGTAGTTTGATGTCCACTATTTTGCCATGTGCATGTCATTTTTTCTTTTTGCCAACAGCCTTCCAGGTTCCTGAACTCTTGAAGCCGAGCAAATTCTCAATGTTTTTTTCGATTCAATTAATAATTTGTCCACACTTGTTATCCAAATTCAACAATTGTTTTTATTCCACACTTTTGTGTGCTTCGTAAACATCTCACTTTCTCTCTCTATGCGTGTTTCACCCCTTTTCTACAGAGGCTCCTCTGGAGAGAATCCTTTGGTAGTTCCAAATTGTCGCAGTTTTTATTTCTTCTCAAAATTCATATCTTTTTCATATTTTGCTTTCTCGATTCCAGATGTAATTTCCTTTTTTTATTTTCAAAGATTTTAATATTTTGTAAAGGGGTTAAGGATCCGATTGTCCTTGGCTCTGTGCCGCCGACCCCTGATACCGGCGGCATGGAATGGAAAACAAATAAGTGTGGACAAATTATTAATTGAAATCAATTCTACAAGAATGCATGGAAGAAAATGCAATTTGAAAAAAGTGCAGCTGGCACAGTAGGAAAATACTGTAACCCAAAAAAACAGTAACACTATTGAACAGTCAAGATAGGGGAATATACCTGTGCAGACAACTGGACAACAAAATAGCTTGATTCGCCAAATGGTTGTAAATTGACTGTGAATATCATATGGCCTACGTAAATGCTTAGCAGCATGCTAAGAACGACTGCAATGAGTATTGGCCATAGCTCTGACGCGGTTGACATCAAGCATTGGCAAAGTGTTGCTTTTCTATAGGCGCTTATCAGGCACTCCCATCATGGCACTACCTGCCCATAAGAAGGTGACAGCTGGGAAATGTGTGATTATCTGGACTTTGATAGCAGTGCCTCTTTAATAACTTAAACACACGCCGAAAATAATGCCTTTTATCAATTATTGTTTTTGACACTGCCTTGGTGCAAGAAGATCTAAATAAAGTAGCTGTAGGCACACCAGGTTAAGACATTTTTATTACACGAGGAGCCTGATTACAGCTGCAATTAAGCCATCAACTCTCAGCAAACTGCATCGAAATAACACGGGCAGACCCTTTGATATGGTAGTAGGAGGTGGGGATGTTCCACTTCCTGCGTCATCTCCAGCCAAGCTGTACTCGGTGCAATAGTTTAAGCTTTTACTGCACTTAAGCAAAAAACGAGTACAAGGACTCGACCACTGGGTTTGGGTGGTAAGGCGGGGGCGGTGGGCGATGGCGTACAAGTGAGGAATAAAGCAAGAACGAATAGAGCATTGCAAGAAACGGAGAAAGACTGAGTAAAAATGGGTGCGCGTGGCAGACGGCGCTCAGTGACCGGAAGAGAGCAAAGAAAGACCAAGAGGGCCAGCAGATCGAGTGCCCTGGAGCGTAACAGTAGACGTAATGCAGAGCTCTATCGCTCTTTGGGATTTTAATGCGTCTGGAGGGGGAATGTACGTATCCGTCGCTGCACCTGCACAACCCGTATGTTTTCCTGCCAATATGAGACTTTCATGCTGGGGTGAGAAGATACATGCATTCCGCCTGTTTTGTTGCACCTGCTAAAAGTAGGAGGTTTCCATTATAAATTCATAACGGCAGCTTCGCCTGTTGGTTCACTTTGCTTGTGCACTACATTTTACAAAAGTTTAAATTTGCAGGCGGGAAGTGCTAATGTTGGTGAGGCCCTGCTCATAATTTGCCGGTTTTGTAAAATGAGCAACAGCCCGCCCTAGACAGGTGTACGCATCGCGTACAGTTCGTGTAATGTATGATGTACTCTGTACCGCAGCACTGCCCATCGTCTTGTAGTCATTGAAGCTGGGCACACATCATGTATGTTCTTGCAGGAGAACCACCTGGACCTCTCGTGAAAGTATTAATCGTTTGATTGTTTTTGCACCTGGCGGGCAAGGGCACAGTGTCCAAACATACGAGTTGAGAACAGTGACCACAGCCAGTGTTTTCATATTTACAAGCCCTTTAAAATCTGAGCCCTTTGCCTTTTGCCAATTTTCCACCCATTGACGCTTCCCACATATTTTTGACATCTGTAAGTAAAACATCCGAGTTAGGTTTGGTTTCAAACTGTATTTCTTTCACCAGAAAAACACATGAAAAGCCTGTGTGGTTGTTTGCCGCCCCCTTGTTTCCTGCACCCTCGGCTTCAAGTGTAGTGGATCTGTCTTTGAATTAGCCCAAATAAACCCGCGGTCGAAACGGAGCTTCCCACGAGAGTGGGGCTTAACTGCTTTGGGAAGAAGCAAGCATTCGCAGTCTACTTTTTCAACCACCGTTGAGTCACAGGCAATATCCTCCAAGCAAGATGCGTTTCCATGTTTCTATTGGGAGCAGACATGGGCGTGTCTGCCAGCAGCGAACAGGAAACAGTCTGGGCCTTGTGTTGATGTGTCTGTACCCTGTTGCCCTTTTTAGTTCCACTAATGTGTAGCGTGCATTTTTAAATATGTTTATTGCGTATGATGGTTTTATTCATAGAAACAAAGCTGGTAGTGGTAATTTAGTTTGTCCTATTTTTGGTAGTTCGACCAAAATATGCTGTACATGGTCATGAGGGGGGTAGGATAAAGGGGGGGAAGCTATAGAGATTTGAGTGGAAAGAGGTGTGCCATGCGGAGGCCCCTGGTTAAATTTAGAAAAGTAGTCTAACTTCCCTAAATGACCACTATCAAATTAGTTTCTATATAACCATGGATCTTTCCTATTGGGACTCCTGCTCCCTCTTTTCACCTTCACTGTGGCCACCTGCTATGGGATCTCCCCCTTCATCTTAAACCAGAAACCTTGGAGTCATCTTCAACCCCTCTCTCTTTCCTCCCTCACATCCTGGACCTTGCCAAGAAGGCCACTTTTAAACTTTACCCCCTTGGAGATATTCTTCCTTTCCTCACCTTTCCCCAGAAGCTCAATGTCTCTAGAGCTTTGGTACTCACCAGGCTGGACTACTGCAACAGCCTCTTTCTTATCTTCCTTCTTCATCCCTCCGCCCACTCCAGCTTATCCAGAATATGGCAGGGAGACATCCTTGGCCTCAAGCCCAGGGACCGTATCTCTCCAGCCCTTAAATTTCTCCAGCCCTTAAATCTCTCCACTGGCTCCCAGTTGCTGCAAGGATTAAATTCAAATCCCTCTTTATCATCCACAAGGCTGTCTGGGGCCGAGGACCACAATATCTACAACTTGCTCTCACTAAATTCTCTCCCTCCAGACCTCTATGCTCCTCCGGCTCCAACTCTTTGTGCGTCAAGCGTTTCTCTAAGCAGCGAGCTGGTGACCGTTCTCTTTCTTTGGCTGGTTCTGTCCTCTGGAACAGCCTCCTCAAGACTTTTCTCTTCACCTCTGCCTTCCCTCTCGCTCCCTCTGTCTCTCCCCCTTGCTAAACACCACAGTTGCTGAAATTGGTGGATAGGGCCTTATGTGTCCTACGGGCCCTGGCCTCCCGTCCAATCGCCTTCAGCCCCAATGGTCACCCAGTACTTGCCATCTGGCACCCACTGGCCTGTGCTCCTTCACAGGTTTGCACTTTCTGTATTGGCAAGTAACCACGCCTTACCAAGTGATCTCTGTCAGGCACTTACCTGTTTCCTGCAACAGGCTGACTTCCCTGGCACTCCACCACCTGTAGATTCCCCTAGCATTTACCCCTTCCCCTCCCCCTCTCTCTGCACTTGCACATTCTGAATGCTCACAAGGCCTAGTAGGATGACCTCTTACCTCTCCATCAGTTTTTCTTTCTATGTGCCTGTTGTTCCCATGTTCCCTTCCCCTTTGCCCTGTGGGCGCTTTGAAACACAATTTCTTGTTGTATAAGTGTCTTACAAATGCACAATAAATAAATGAAATAAATATTTATTTTGTTATTCAAAACATTATTTATACAAGGTTTGCTACAAAGCAGGACCATTTGTCAATTTTTAGTTTTTCTGCATAGCGTTCTTGAGTATTTAATTTCTGAAAAAGGCAAACTAGGTGCATCGGGTGCTGTGTAATACAATCTATAAGCATGAAAAGAGTGGCTAAAAATGTGAACATTGATGCAATCCATCTAGATGTTGCAGGCAGGACAATATGCATTTTACAGGAGAACAAGCAGCTGGAATCAAATAAACCCATACAGAAGCCCACAAATAAGGCAAGACGAGAGCACAGCCAGGTTTATAACTGTTTAAAAAATAGAAAGCAATCTGAGAAGGTTCTCCATCTATGGGACATGTAATGCCACATGCGGCCTCCTCCACACTAAAAGGCATTAGTGGAGGGTCTGACTTTGTTCAGTTGGTGGAGTTCAAGCCACAGTTGAACAGTGCTGCAGATAAGAATACGTTTCTGCTCAACTCGCTGCAATTCGGCAAATTATTCCAACAAAAGAATAAAGTAACGGAGCAGCACGTTGTCCACACAGGAGCTCTAACTGTTGAGCTAGTTGATCTGTAGTTGGTCTATAAGATTTGAGAAAAAACCTTTTAATACCGATTAATTATTGGCACAAAGAAAGTATGTTATAATAAAAACACCTGTTTTTAAATGTAGAAAGTATTTTGAATTATTAAAACATCATTCAGAGTGCCCTGATGAGTGTTGTTGGCTGATGACTGGATCCGTGAAACTTTATTCAACTAATTGCCATGGACATCAGGAAACGACCAAAGGTACATTATATATGAATATGGACATGGCCACAGACTGCTAATAATCCCCTATTAACACTGAATATCCAATAGTAACCACCTCTGCTTTCACTATAGCGTTTGTGAGGCCACGCCACCATTACCCAGAACCTGCATAAATACAGCGTGCGCGCGCATCTAGCAGAGTGCACTAACAAGTGCTGTTGGCTGTTTGCTGAGTGTGGGTAAGGCATAGGTTTGGGCAGGGCTCTATATGTGCGCGAGTGAAGGGCACTCCACTGGGATTATCCGAGGCTGACCGCCGTTACTCTCTGGTTTGGACGGTTTGACTTCTCAATATTTTCCCCCATTACATTTTTTGTAGTCAATTGATAACCATTTCAAACTAAACATCATGGCCCTAAGCTCTGCTCACAAAACTCAACAAAAAAAGGAAGCAAGTTTGAAGCGTGACCCTCTCAACTCACCCACCCCCTCTAGCTGTCCTCAAAGAAAAAATGGGTGTGGGGATCAGATGCATAAGGAACTTGGAAAATTAGAAACTTGCATCAGAACAACCAGAAATATCAAGCTTCATGACAATGCTGCAAGTAAGAGAAAGGGAGGATGTAAGTGAGGCCCTGAATGAGGGAGGTCTAACGGTGCTGCAAGTAAGAGAAAGGGAGGTGCGCTGTTTAGACAAGGGCTGTCTACGGCTGGTTGTGCTGCTATTTTCACTGCTAATTTGCTGGTTTTCTGAACGAGCTGCTATGAGGAAAACTGCTGCTACTGCCACTTTAAAGGGTACGGACATTGGGACTGATACAATCTATGAACTGTGGCTGGCAGTCAAGGTTTTCCATACATTGATATATTGTTGCTATTGTGTCCCCGTAGAAAAGAGAAATCAAGAAAGGACACCGCCTGGTGCATTGCTGATTCCGCCCCCTCGTCCCACAATCCATTTAACCCAACAATCTTGCGCTTTTTGGAGAAGCACTGTTTGGACAAGGGCTGTCTACGGCTGCCCACAGGTGGTGAGGGGGTGAATGGGCTTGCCCTTGTTATTTGATAACTTGACCGATTTTTATTATATTTATATCTTTCGAAAATTTTATTTTTATTTTTTTCTCTTTTAAGATGCTTTTAATTGTTGTAAGCCTGATTTACCATGTACACATTGAAATCTGACATGCCACTAACGTTAGTTAGTTCTAAAATGGCGGCGTGTGCTTCTACACCTCGCAAAATAGCTCAAACACACATTATCTTGTCACCGGTTGTGAAAAAAGATGTTATCATGAACGACATAAGAAACTATAGTGTGCTACTTACTATGAACACAGGTGCCGGAAGATCTGGGAGGTGTAAGAGGTCCCGTGTTGCAGAGCCCGTAGAGGAGTCACATATTGATCATGACCAATCTAAATCTGGTGGTAAACCTGAATCGCGTGCATTCTTGAACTCGCCAAACATCAATAATGGATTGAACTCTATATCTCCATGTGCTTCAGGCCATTATTCTAACCGAAGCTCTAAAGAGGTGACACACGTTTCAATCTCTGATACGTCAGAGACAGAAGATTATAATACCTTCTCTACCCCCATGATGACTAGCGGGGCTCCGCCACTCGATATGGCCCATACTTCCATTTCCGATTTATCTCTTCATGCTAGTTTACCGAATGACTTACACAGCGAAAATCTAGCAAGCTCTCCGTGTTCTCCGAATGAAAGGCAGTCAGCCTCTATTTGTCCTTCAGTATCTTTCATAGCACCAACCCAGAGGCGCCCCAAACCTGTGCCCCGGGTTTCTGATCCTGTGACTCAACCTCCCTTACTTGAAATAACTTTAGCTGCTATTAATACAGCAATTGTCTCCTTGGGTTGTTTATTTGAGACGCTTGATCAAAAGATCTCGGCCCAAGCAGCCCAAATTGATCGTATTGCTGAATGGATGGAAAAAGAAATGACTCACAAACATTGTCCCCGAAACGGGGAGATACTGCCTACATCCAATGAAATGATATACGCACCTCAGAAATCTCCTGAAGACATACCTACAATGCCGACTTCGGTTCTCCCAATATTTCCTGATGTTATCCGTTCTCCCAGTTCTATAGGCGAGCCTGTGGACCCCACAACTGATCCACCTACTACAAATAACGGACCGAAAGCACCATTGCGAAAGATGCTTCCTATTTTCCAAACCAAGGAAACTCTCAAAAAACCCTTGAAGACATATTAAATAAAGAAGACCACTCTTTCTGCTATAAAGGAAACAAAGAAGTCAAAAAATGTTAAGAACTCGGAAATAATCTCTAATTCATCCTCAAGACAATTTATTAAAAGATTACAGACAATACGTCCTTCAATGGCAAGCGCTGCAGTTATAAATAAATATAAAGCATTGCGAAATAATGTAAGGGGTACAGTGATTCCCAACAATGATGTTGCATCACATCAACCATTGGATGAGCTAGTTGAGGAGATAGACAAAATGCAGCCTTCAAAGGAAGGCAACAAAGTTGTGGCTATTACATCCTCAACAGCTAAAATAATTAACGACCAGTCTCGAGCAAAGTCATTGGCTGTACAAGAAAGTCTAAGTCAAGCTTTACGTAGAAAAGAGATCCGAGAAGCGGTTGATGCCTACCTTGAATCACAAACATTATGTAACACCCAGTTGAATCTGATTAATTCCAAACATCAGGATGGAAATCATGATCGTTCTAGCATGCAGCCAGAAAATCAAACAAGAGACATGCCGTCTCATTCTACATCTTGTTCTTGTCAGCCTACGCAAAGTGGTGACTCCCCTATGATACAAGAGAGATGAGAAACCTATGCAACCACAGCGACAACTTCACAACACACCAGAATATCAGAGAGTACGGCTGTGAATATTGATCAAAACAGAAACAATCAAGCGAATCAAAGATTAAAAAAAAAAGACCAGTTCACCTTTATCGTAACTTGCCGACATGCCCCTTTTCAGCAATACACTCTCTGCCGAGCAAATATCTTGAATATTTTCAAAGACACGTCTATGCTAATGGACTTGTCCACTGTAGATTTGGTACAGGTGGAATTTACAAACATGTTTCAACCAGAAACGGTGAGACTGTGGATTTCCTCAGCCTTGGTAGCAATCTGGGAAGCGAAGGAAGAGCTGTTTGAGTTAGGTTTTATCATCACGCAAGACCAAATAACATCCAAAACTCCAGAGCAAATCAAACCGGTAATAAACAAATATATCAGTGGTTCCCAGCAAACTACAACTGGTACATGTTGTGCAGTTCATCATTCATAATCAAAGAACATCCAAGTCAAGGAGTCCCTTGAGTCGTACAACATTAAACTCGCAAGCTGGAATACCAGAGGCCCTTCATATTTAACGACCTCCTTTGCAAAACGTCTCAGGGACTTCGACATACTAGTTTTTCAAGAAACTTGGTTGAGGCTTCCGCCGGTCTGGAACAACTATGACATCTCTCTGGTTCCAGCAGTATTGGGTTTGTAGGGTAGACCCACTTCATGTCTGATGGTGGCTACTAAATCCAGCTCTCTGTGTATTCTGCGCCCTTGGGCCTCCTTTAATCAATCCATTCAACTTGTTAAAATTACAATCAGGGAGCATGTCATTGCCATGGTTAATGTTTATCGGAACCCTTCAGCCATTTGTGATAACCTCTTCATCAAGAGCTTTATAAATACTCTTGATCTAATAGCCACGGATAATGAGGTTACAAACATCATTGTGGCTGGTGACTTTAACATGCATTATTTAGATAATTGTGAACCGAAAAAAACAATAATAGTGAAATGGCAGAACCTAATGGAAGAATGGCAATTAAAAATGTTGAACGGTGTGATTAATGGTGATATACCCCCGCAAGCAACATGGTCTAGAGGCTTGAGTGCAAGTATTATAGATTTTATGTTTACCGACAGGTCTCTAGTTAACAAAATCGACCAACTGACAGTGATAAAGCAATGCTTCAGTGACCACAACATTCTAACAACATCATGGTCCTGGGAATCAAAGCATCCGGTAGTCCTAAGCGATCATTACACACACAATCTAGAAATCAAGACCAATAAATTGAGATTCCGATGGAACGAAGAAAAATTGACTCGCTTTGATTCCATATTGAAGAGCAATGTTCAACGTTTTAAAGACTCGCTCTACACTACGGTACTATTGGAATTTAGAAATAACAACGAGTCCAACTTGAACCATAATTCCAAAAAAACCAAAACTCATTGTTTTGATCAAGAACAAAAAGAAAGAAAGATACAAAAACGGCGTGAAACTAATTCATTGAAGTTGTTGCCCATGGCAGATAGGAAACTGGCTCTGCAATCCATCAAATGTTTTTATAGAAACTGGATGAGGGCAAGAAGAGCTTCCAAATATCAAACAGATGGTGAGATCATGTTAAGAACTTGGTCTTCGAAAGATTCGGCTAATATGTGGTCACTGTTGAATAATATAACAGGGAAACAACTCGCCGCTCAAATTAATGGGCTGTCGGAAAAACAATGGCTTACCCATTTCCATGATTTACATAATGTGTCCCCATGGCCCTATCAAATGCCACCCGTAATTATATGTGATAAGTGGTTGCTCAAAATTGAAATAGAGGAGATTGAAGACTTTATTATAAAATCCTCAAGATCACGAGCTCCGGGGCCCGATGGCCTCTCCAATGCCATTTTGAAAGCACACTCACATGAATGGGCTAGGATCTTATACACCATCTTTTCGAATGTGATTAAAAAAAGGAAATCCCCGCCTCTTGGCGTAAAGCAGTGATTATCCCAATTTACAAAAAGGGTAATCGACACATGCCTCAGAATTATAGACTGATTTCACTTCTTGATGTTATTTGAAAAACCTTTTCCCGTTGTGTGTTGCAGGAATTTAATTCGTGGACTACCTCTTATCATAAGAGATATCCATGTCAAACAGGATTCGTTCGAGGGTTGGGTACTAGTGTCAATTTATCATCATTATATGCAATTCAGCATCAGGTTGAAATCACTAAGCAACCCTTGTACCCTGCCTACATAGATTTTCATGCAGCCTTCGATTCAGTCTCCCGAGAGATCTTGATACAGAAATTACAGCGAGATAAGTGCCCTGTTACAATCATAGACATAGTCAACATATTACATTCTGACACATCGATCCAAGTGAGACTGAATATGGAAGGTCTACTTTCCTATTCCGTACCTACTAAAAAGGGGTTGCGACAAGGTTGCATTCTTGCATCTGCTTTGTTTAATTTCTTCATTCACGATATGCCTGATATATTCCAAAATCTGACATGCCATCCTCCTTCTTTGGGTCTAGTAAAGATTCCCGCTTTAATATATGCTGATGATTTGATTCTAATATCAAAAACCACGAGTGGCCTACAAGAAGCATTAGGTGCCCTGGAAGGCTATATATCGCAGAATCATCTTACGGTAAACATTAACAAAACTAAAATAATGATTTATAATGGCCAGCCGAGGTTTTCAAATAAATATAAATGGTCATTGCAAGGGGCCAATCTAGAATTAGTCCATCAATATACTTACTTGGGAATGCAAATTAGTTCTCCGCAACCTAACCAAGCACATTTGACGCTTCTGCATCAGAGAATACTAACAGCTACTTCACATTCAAAAATTATATTGTACAAGTACAGGGAAATTTTCAATAAAACCAATAATCACCTATTACAATCAGAAGACCGTCCCAATAATCCTATACGGTCTTGAAACATGGATAGCATTGGAAAGACCCATTCTTGACAAACTTGAAGGATGGTTTTGGAGGAGAGTGTTAAATCTCCCGCAGTGTACGCCATGTGCACTGATACGGTATGAACTTGGGCAGTTATCCCTCTTCTCTAGACTTCAGTGGCATCGATGTGCGTTGTTTAGGAAATACCTGATGACTGATAAATCTGGAAACTTGCTATCAGTTCTTGCCGAGTACATGTTAAGATCTAAACATTCCTTTGCCGTCAGTGGTGTAATAAGGTCTTAGACATTTTGCTAGCCGCAGATATTTCTGTGCAAACCCTTGTGGAAAACCCAGATAGAGCAAAAAAAAAGCTGTACCTTCATGATTGGATTGAAACGCAGCAATCATGTCAGAGATACAAAGTGTATAGAAATATCCCTTTTGTTGAAAAGAAACTTGGTCAATGTGAGCCTTATCTGCTATGTTATCCAAATCCAGTGTTCCGCTCTGCGATATTGCGTTTTCGACTCAATTTATGGTATACAGGTGAAATTTCGGTCACTCGTAAGATCTGTGATAAATCATTAGACTTTTGTCGGCTTTGTGGGAATAAGCAAACAAGAGCATCTTTATGGCATTTGTTTATGACATGTCCAGGTGTTGCAAAAGTACGTGAATTATTTTTAATCAAACACTGTCAATTTCAAACGTTTAACTTAATGGAAAAATTGAAGGTATTCTTTTCAACTAAGCTGATCTAAGTGTACATTGCTATCATGAGATTCCTAGATGCAATTTTTGCCAAACTAAATGACATGTAATGTAAACATGAATAGGTTTGTACCATTTGTGGCCGTATAATGAAGTTTGGATTTACATTGTGTGTAATAATTGTTTGAAGTTTGGATCTATATTGTGTGTAATAATTGTTGTTGTAAAGTTGATTTATTCAGCTATACCAACTAATAATAAAAAAAGGAAAAAAAGAAAGGGAGGTGGCAAGTGAGGCAATGAATGAGGGCGGCCCAACACCGCCTAATAACAGCTCCATGATTGATAACAATTCATTATTAAACATGTGTCATGAATTCTGTCGACAATCTCTGGGAATCACAGACGCATCTGTACACATTGAGAGACAGAAGTATGGAACTATTGTAAAATATGGATGATTTTATCAGATCTAATCTATCTGGGACACCTGCCTTGGAGAAAATGGCACAGGGGGACTCCCTTACAGAGGATGAGGACAACTCTTGGGAAGACTCTTAAAGGACAAAGGGTCCTTGAATACCACAAGCAAATTGGAGGCAATAGCAGCAACCTGGGACGCTGTTTTTGGCCTCTGTTCTAGCCTTATGAAAGAACATCAAGAGCTGCACACATTGGTGGCAAGGATTGTCGATAATATCCAATATTACAGTAAACCAGTAGAAGAGTGTAATGTAGGAAATGTGGGTCATCAGGGGGAATTTGAAGACTACCTGAGTGAGCTATGCTTAGCAATAGCAGAGGATGATTGTGGTGACTGAAGTAGTAACAAATGAAGAACAAATCATTGGTGAGAGTCAATGTGGCTATCAACTCTGAGGGTGAACAAAGTACAACGTATAGGAGTAAAAAACGCACTTGCTGAAAACGAAGCAATAAAAAATGGGCAAAGAAAAAATGCAAACCTGGTAATATCGGTAAGAAAGCCCCAAGCCGAATGAACAGTGCTTCATTAGTGGAGATAGAAAAAAAAATGACGTTATATGTGTGGCCAAAGGCAACAGGTTTGATCTGAAGGAGGTCAATAATAATAAGTCTGAACCAAGGAAAACCATAAAGGAGTATGGGCTGATGGATAAATGGTTGATTGGGATGGAGAGTGAATCTCATAAGAACATTGCAGAAATATTAATGCACACAGGGGATAGATCAGGTACTTCTGGAAAGGCATGTGAACTATGGGAATATACCTACAAACAAGTTGGTAGAATTGCTCTCCTCTAGGGAAAGGGAGATCTATATGGGTGAAATGGAAAGATTAGCAATGTTCAACACTAACAAGGTTTACATTGGGCCATGTTTACATGAACCTGGTGAAACGGTGTCCTTGAACCTGGGCAAATCTATGAAAATCATCGAGATGAATACATCTGAGGAGCGACCTTATTTAAATTGAACGTGGATTCTGGAACGCTTACACATGGTTCCCCAACTCTGCAGTACTACAACAGCAGATATTGACACTGTCCGAATATGTTACTTGGGAAAATCGGGCAATTGTCCTGTTTGTGACACGAGTAATTGTTGAACGTATTAGCACACACGCAAAGCCTCTGTGGAGGAATGGCTATAAAATTATGATTTGTAATAGTCACGGACAAAAGGCCTAATCATGTTAGACCGATTAATAGCGGACAAAATAAAGACCAGGTAAAGTGTGGGAAATAGAGCAGGGAGATGTGGATCCCGGATGGGGATTATCTTGTGGAGAATTGAGAATTGGGGACGGTCCATGAGCCGGTAGTCGTCTCCAGGAACACGAGAGGATTCTGTTCCCTCCTCCACTTAGATGGTAAGTGCTTTGTGGATAATTGTGATATTTTTGCTTTCCAGGAGACCTGAGTGAGTGGTACTATCCTGATCAATGGGTTTAATATATTAGTGAAACCTGCAGTTTGTAGAGGGGTTGGACACCCGGCAGGGGAACTATGTATTTTTGCAAAGAGACCTCTGATCATGAGCGGGTATGATAAATCTGGCAACTCCCCATTTGTGTTATGTGCTATAGTAAAAAACCTGGGAAAGTTCAATGAATTATTAATGATTAATGTGTACTCCCATCCTGGGGGGTGAGAGGGGGCATGTGGAGGCAGTGGTTAAAGTGATCTCTGATACCATTGAAGGTTGGATTCTGGAGTCACCCTACTCGGAGATCACGGTAGTAGGAGATTTGAATGCGTACTGCGATAAAACTAGATTATCATAGATGAATGGGAAGAACTATGTGGTAAATTTGATGCAATGTTACCACCAGAATTGTTCTGGGGCGGGAAATATAACACCTCCCTTGCACAAATAACTAATTGAATTAAATGGCTAGAAATGTTCCACACTTGGGGACTCTCTTACTTAAATATAGATAGTACAGGGAAAACAAAACCCATTTGGAATAATGGAAAAGTTGGTTACCGTGCGGATTACATGTTTGTTACTGAGGGCATACATGTGCAGCTGAAACAATTTAAACATAGTCTGACCCCTCTCATTGATCATACAGTGCTTAAATGTAAATTAAATAAAGCTGGTAATAAAGCCCCACAACACAAGTGAAAAAATTATTATCCAGACCATGGTGGGTGGCAATAGGATACTATGGACTGACAGAAATATAAAGAAATTCGATGATATGTTTAATTCTCTCCCCATTAATAGTGAGGAGATGGCTCGACCAGGAATGAAGGGTTGGGTGAAATGCTTGGCATATTAATGGCTACTAATAGTCAGTGTCACACAACAAACAGGGAATAAACCTACCAATATGTATGATAGAGACGTCCATGATGAGAAAAAAAGATTGAATGAGGGAATAAGGAGAATAAAATACTCTGGCATGGATTGTGACCAGAAACGTAAAATGGAAGCCACCCTATATATGAAATATAAGAACTAGCGGAAGGCCCATAAATAAGATATTAAAAATGCAAACTGGAGAAAAAATGTTAAGTTATGTAAGACCAATGACTCAAAAGAAATGTTGGCATTTGTATAGACAACATCTACATGAGGATGGTAATATGGACATAAATGTGATACCTGTGGATGAATGGGTAGAGTATGTTAGGCAACCATATTATGTGGAGCATAAAGAGCACTGGTTGAATATCAAGCTATGGGGGGGGGGGGGGGGATAACCACCTAGAACGCCCCTTTGGCTATGCAGATATTTTGAAGATAATTAATAAAATGAACACGTCCAGAGCCTGTGGGTCAGATGGGTTAGCTAATGTAGCCTCAAACATAAACTCAGCCAAATGGGCTAAACTATTCCTAAGTATCTTTACTACTATCTGGCAAAGTGGGGGAAATTCCTGAGAGAGGGAAGAAAAGTACTAATATAACTATCTTTAAAAAGGGAGCTAGAACTAGTCCGGTTAATTACCGTCTGTTGGCCATGGCAGCCACAAGCTGCAAGATCTTTTGT